>NC_136059.1:300358423-302830241 GCF_964261635.1 Lissotriton helveticus
TGCAGAGTAGTGAGTAGTGAGTGCAGAGTAGTGAGTGCAGAGTAGTGAGTAGTGAGTGCAGAGTAGTGAGTGCAGAGTAGTGAGTAGTGAGTGCAGAGTAGTGAGTGCAGAGTAGTGAGTGCAGAGTAGTGAGTAGTGAGTGCAGAGTAGTGAGTAGTGAGTGCAGAGTAGTGAGTGCAGAGTAGTGGTGTAGTGAGTGCAGAGTGTGAGTAGTGAGTGCAGAGTAGTGAGTGCAGAGTAGTGAGTAGTGAGTAGTGAGTGCAGAGTAGTGAGTGCAGAGTAGTGAGTGCAGAGTAGTGAGTGCAGAGTAGTGAGTGCAGAGTAGTGAGTGCAGAGTAGTGAGTAGTGAGTGCAGAGTAGTGAGTGCAGAGTAGTGAGTGCAGAGTAGTGAGTGCAGAGTAGTGAGTAGTGAGTGCAGAGTAGTGAGTGCAGAGTAGTGAGTGCAGAGTAGTGAGTGCAGAGTAGTGAGTGCAGAGTAGTGAGTGCAGAGTAGTTGAGTAGTGAGTGCAGAGTAGTGAGTGCAGAGTAGTGAGTGCAGAGTAGTGAGTGCAGAGTAGTGAGTGCAGAGTAGTGAGTGCAGAGTAGTGAGTAGTGAGTAGTGAGTGCAGAGTAGTGAGTGCAGAGTAGTGAGTGCAGAGTAGTGAGTGCAGAGTAGTGAGTGCAGAGTAGTGAGTGCAGAGTAGTGAGTGCAGAGTAGTGAGTAGTGAGTGCAGAGTAGTGAGTGCAGAGTAGTGAGTGCAGAGTAGTGAGTGCAGAGTAGTGAGTAGTGAGTGCAGAGTAGTGAGTGCAGAGTAGTGAGTAGTGAGTGCAGAGTAGTGAGTGCAGAGTAGTGAGTGCAGAGTAGGAGTAGTGAGTGCAGAGTAGTGAGTGCAGAGTAGTGAGTAGTGAGTGCAGAGTAGTGAGTAGTGAGTAGTGAGTAGTGAGTAGTGAGTGCAGAGTAGTGAGTGCAGAGTAGTGAGTGCAGAGTAGTGAGTAGTGAGTGCAGAGTAGTGAGTGCAGAGTAGTGAGTGCAAGGAGTAGTGAGTGCAGAGTGAGTGCAGAGTAGTGAGTGCAGAGTAGTGAGTGCAGAGTAGTGAGTAGTGAGTGCAGAGTAGTGAGTGCAGAGTAGGTAGTGAGTGCAGAGTAGTGAGTGGCAGAGTAGTGAGTGCAGAGTAGTGAGTGCAGAGTAGTGAGTGCAGAGTAGTGAGTGCAGAGTAGTGAGTGCAGAGTAGTGAGTGCAGAGTAGTGAGTGCAGAGTAGTGAGTAGTGAGTGCAGAGTAGTGAGTGCAGAGTAGTGAGTGCAGAGTAGTGAGTGCAGAGTAGTGAGTAGTGAGTGCAGAGTAGTGAGTGCAGAGTAGTGAGTAGTGAGTGCAGAGTAGTGAGTGCAGAGTAGTGAGTAGTGAGTGCAGAGTAGTGAGTGCAGAGTAGTGAGTGCAGAGTAGTGAGTGCAGAGTAGTGAGTAGTGAGTGCAGAGTAGTGAGTGCAGAGTAGTGAGTGCAGAGTAGTGAGTGCAGAGTAGTGAGTGCAGAGTAGTGAGTAGTGAGTGCAGAGTAGTGAGTGCAGAGTAGTGAGTAGTGAGTGCAGAGTAGTGAGTGCAGAGTAGTGAGTAGTGAGTGCAGAGTAGTGAGTGCAGAGTAGTGAGTGCAGAGTAGTGAGTAGTGAGTGCAGAGTAGTGAGTAGTGAGTGCAGAGTAGTGAGTGCAGAGTAGTGAGTGCAGAGTGTGAGTAGTGAGTGCAGAGTAGTGAGTGCAGAGTAGTGAGTAGTGAGTAGTGAGTGCAGAGTAGTGAGTGCAGAGTAGTGAGTGCAGAGTAGTGAGTGCAGAGTAGTGAGTGCAGAGTAGTGAGTGCAGAGTAGTGAGTAGTGAGTGCAGAGTAGTGAGTGCAGAGTAGTGAGTGCAGAGTAGTGAGTGCAGAGTAGTGAGTAGTGAGTGCAGAGTAGTGAGTGCAGAGTAGTGAGTGCAGAGTAGTGAGTGCAGAGTAGTGAGTGCAGAGTAGTGAGTGCAGAGTAGTGAGTGCAGAGTAGTGAGTAGTGAGTGCAGAGTAGTGAGTGCAGAGTAGTGAGTGCAGAGTAGTGAGTGCAGAGTAGTGAGTGCAGAGTAGTGAGTGCAGAGTAGTGAGTAGTGAGTGCAGAGTAGTGAGTGCAGAGTAGTGAGTAGTGAGTGCAGAGTAGTGAGTGCAGAGTAGTGAGTGCAGAGTAGTGAGTGCAGAGTAGTGAGTGCAGAGTAGTGAGTGCAGAGTAGTGAGTGCAGAGTAGTGAGTAGTGAGTGCAGAGTAGTGAGTGCAGAGTAGTGAGTAGTGAGTGCAGAGTAGTGAGTGCAGAGTAGTGAGTGCAGAGTAGTGAGTGCAGAGTAGTGAGTGCAGAGTAGTGAGTAGTGAGTGCAGAGTAGTGAGTGCAGAGTAGTGAGTGCAGAGTAGTGAGTAGTGAGTGCAGAGTAGTGAGTGCAGAGTAGTGAGTGCACAGTAGTGAGTGCACAGTAGTGAGTAGTGAGTGCAGAGTAGTGAGTGCAGAGTAGTGAGTAGTGAGTGCAGAGTAGTGAGTGCAGAGTAGTGAGTGCAGAGTAGTGAGTAGTGAGTGCAGAGTAGTGAGTGCAGAGTAGTGAGTGCAGAGTAGTGAGTAGTGAGTGCAGAGTAGTGAGTAGTGAGTGCAGAGTAGTGAGTGCAGAGTAGTGAGTGCAGAGTAGTGAGTGCACAGTAGCGAGTAGTGAGTGCAGAGTAGAGTGCAGAGTAGTGAGTAGTGAGTGCAGAGTAGTGAGTAGTGAGTAGTGAGTAGTGAGTGCAGAGTAGTGAGTGCAGAGTAGTGAGTGCAGAGTAGTGAGTGCAGAGTAGTGAGTGCAGAGTAGTGAGTGCAGAGTAGTGAGTAGTGAGTGCAGAGTAGTGAGTAGTGAGTGCAGAGTAGTAAGTGCAGAGTAGTGAGTAGTGAGTGCAGAGTAGTGAGTAGTGAGTGCAGAGTAGTGAGTAGTGAGTGCAGAGTAGTGAGTGCAGAGTAGTGAGTGCAGAGTAGTGAGTGCAGAGTAGTGAGTAGTGAGTGAAGAGTAGTGAGTGCAGAGTAGTGAGTGCAGAGTAGTGAGTGCAGAGTAGTGAGTAGTGAATGCAGAGTAGTGAGTGCAGAGTAGTGAGTGCAGAGTAGTGAGTGCAGAGTAGTGAGTAGTGAGTGCAGAGTAGTGAGTGCAGAGTAGTGAGTGCACAGTAGTGAGTAGTGAGTGCAGAGTAGTGAGTGCAGAGTAGTGAGTAGTGAGTGCAGAGTAGTGAGTGCAGAGTAGTGAGTAGTGAGTAGTGAGTAGTGAGTGCAGAGTAGTGAGTGCAGAGTAGTGAGTGCAGAGTAGTGAGTGCAGAGTAGTGAGTGCAGAGTAATGAGTAGTGAGTGCAGAGTAGTGAGTGCAGAGTAGTGAGTGCAGAGTAGTGAGTGCAGAGTAGTAAGTAGTGAGTGCAGAGTAGTGAGTGCAGAGTAGTGAGTAGTGAGTGCAGAGTAGTGAGTAGTGAGTGCAGAGTAGTGAGTGCAGAGTAGTGAGTGCAGAGTATTGAGTAGTGAGTAGTGAGTGCAGAGTAGTGAGTGCAGAGTAGTGAGTGCAGAGTAGTGAGTGCAGAGTAGTGAGTAGTGAGTAGTTAGTGCAGAGTAGTGAGTGCAGAGTAGTGAGTGCAGAGTAGTGAGTAGTGAGTGCAGAGTAGTGAGTGCAGAGTAGTGAGTGCAGAGTAGTGAGTAGTGAGTGCAGAGTAGTGAGTGCAGAGTAGTGAGTGCAGAGTAGTGAGTGCAGAGTAGTGAGTGCAGAGTAGTGAGTGCAGAGTAGTGAGTAGTGAGTGCAGAGTAGTGAGTGCAGAGTAGTGAGTAGTGAGTGCAGAGTAGTGAGTGCAGAGTAGTGAGTGTAGTGAGTGCAGAGTAGTGAGTAGTGAGTGCAGAGTAGTGAGTGCAGAGTAGTGAGTAGTGAGTGCAGAGTAGTGAGTGCAGAGTAGTGAGTGCAGAGTAGTGAGTGCAGAGTAGTGAGTGCAGAGTAGTGAGTGCAGAGTAGTGAGTGCAGAGTAGTGAGTGCAGAGTAGTGAGTGCAGAGTAGTGAGTGCAGAGTAGTGAGTGCAGAGTAGTGAGTAGTGAGTGCAGAGTAGTGAGTGCAGAGTAGTGAGTGCAGAGTAGTGAGTGCAGAGTAGTGAGTGCAGAGTAGTGAGTGCAGAGTAGTGAGTGCAGAGTAGTGAGTAGTGAGTGCAGAGTAGTGAGTAGTGAGTGCAGAGTAGTGAGTGCAGAGTAGTGAGTAGTGAGTGCAGAGTAGTGAGTGCAGAGTAGTGAGTAGTGAGTGCAGAGTAGTGAGTGCAGAGTAGTGAGTGCAGAGTAGTGAGTAGTGAGTGCAGAGTAGTGAGTGCAGAGTAGTGAGTGCAGAGTAGTGAGTGCAGAGTAGTGAGTAGTGAGTGCAGAGTAGTGAGTGCAGAGTAGTGAGTGCAGAGTAGTGAGTGCACAGTAGTGAGTAGTGAGTGCAGAGTAGTGAGTGCAGAGTAGTGAGTGCAGAGTAGTGAGTGCAGAGTAGTGAGTGCAGAGTAGTGAGTGCAGAGTAGTGAGTAGTGAGTGCAGAGTAGTGAGTGCAGAGTAGTGAGTGCAGAGTAGTGAGTGCAGAGTAGTGAGTGCAGAGTAGTGAGTGCAGAGTAGTGAGTAGTGAGTGCAGAGTAGTGAGTGCAGAGTAGTGAGTGCAGAGTAGTGAGTGCACAGTAGTGAGTAGTGAGTGCAGAGTAGTGAGTGCAGAGTAGTGAGTGCAGAGTAGTGAGTAGTGAGTGCAGAGTAGTGAGTAGTGAGTAGTGAGTAGTGAGTAGTGAGTGCAGAGTAGTGAGTGCAGAGTAGTGAGTGCAGAGTAGTGAGTGCAGAGTAGTGAGTGCAGAGTAGTGAGTAGTGAGTGCAGAGTAGTGAGTGCAGAGTAGTGAGTGCACAGTAATGAGTGCACAGTAGTGAGTAGTGAGTGCAGAGTAGTGAGTGCAGAGTAGTGAGTAGTGAGTGCAGAGTGGTGAGTAGTGAGTGCAGAGTAGTGAGTGCAGAGTAGTGAGTAGTGAGTGCAGAGTAGTGAGTGCAGAGTAGTGAGTAGTGAGTGCAGAGTAGTGAGTAGTGAGTGCAGAGTAGTGAGTGTAGAGTAGTGAGTGTAGTGAGTGCAGAGTAGTGAGTATTGAGTGCAGAGTAGTGAGTAGTGAGTGCAGAGTAGTGAGTAGTGAGTGCAGAGTAGTGAGTAGTGAGTGCAGAGTAGTGAGTGCAGAGTAGTGAGTAGTGAGTGCAGAGTAGTGAGTGCAGAGTAGTGAGTGCAGAGTAGTGAGTAGTGAGTGCAGAGTAGTGAGTGCAGAGTAGTGAGTAGTGAGTGCAGAGTAATGAGTGTAGTGAGTGCAGAGTAGTGAGTAGTGAGTGCAGAGTAGTGAGTGCAGAGTAGTGAGTGCAGAGTAGTGAGTAGTGAGTGCAGAGTAGTGAGTGCAGAGTAGTGAGTGCAGAGTAGTGAGTAGTGAGTGTAGTGAGTGCAGAGTAGTGAGTAGTGAGTGCAGAGTAGTGAGTGCAGAGTAGTGAGTAGTGAGTGCAGAGTAGTGAGTGCAGAGTAGTGAGTGCAGAGTAGTGAGTAGTGAGTAGTGAGTGCAGAGTAGTGAGTAGTGAGTGCAGAGTAGTGAGTGCAAAGTAGTGAGTAGTGAGTGCAGAGTAGTGAGTGCAGAGTAGTGAGTGCAGAGTAGTGAATGCAGAGTAGTGAGTAGTGAGTGCAGAGCAGTGAGTAGTGAGTGCAGAGTAGTGAGTAGTGAGTGCAGAGTAGTGAGTAGTGAGTTCTGAGTAGTGAGTTCTGAGTAGTGAGTGCAGAGTAGTGAGTGCAGAGTAGTGAGTAGTGAGTGCAGAGTAGTGAGTGCAGAGTAGTGAGTAGTGAGTGCAGAGTAGTGAGTAGTGAGTAGTGAGTGCAGAGTAGTGAGTGCAGAGTAGTGAGTGCAGAGTAGTGAGTAGTGAGTGCAGAGTAGTGAGTGCAGAGTAGTGAGTGCAGAGTAGTGAGTGCAGAGTAGTGAGTAGTCAGTGCAGAGTAGTGAGTGCAGAGTAGTGAGCAGTGAGTGCAGAGTAGTGAGTGCAGAGTGAGTGTGCAGAGTGAGTGTGCAGAGTGAGTGAGAAGAGTGAATGTGCAGAGTGAGTGTGCAGAGGTAGAGTGCAGAGTGCGAGTGCAGAGTGTGAAGTGTGTGTGTGTGTAGGATGAGCAGTGTGTGAGCGTGCAGGGTTTACAGTCTGTGAGCGTGTAGGGTGAGCAGTGTGTGAGCGTGTAGGGTGAGCAGTGTGTGAGCGTGCAGGGTGAACAGTGTGTGAGCGTGCAGGGTGAACAGTGTGTGAGCGTGCAGGGTGAACAGTGTGTGAGCGTGCAGGGTGAACAGTTAGTGAGTGTGCAAGGTGAACAGTTTGTGAGTGTGCAGGGTGAACAATTCCAATCCAAACCACATAATTCCATTACACACCACATGCATACACTCCATAACACATGGCTAAAAGACAATGCCATTTACAATGCCATTAGCTCTAACTCAAATAAATCCGAGACCTATTGCATTTCCAATGCTTGTTTTCTTGGTGGCCTCATCAGTCCGCCCATATTTATGTGATACCTTTTAGCCACTGATTTGAATTTTTCTAACCTATGTAGTTAAATATATATATTGATGTTCTTTTTTTTAAGCCAGTGATTAGCATTATTATAATGCTTTTCACCAAAGTACAACACGCAAGGTTGAGTACGATATTACCACAGGGAAAAGTCCAAAGGCAAACTATATATAGACTGAGTTTAGTTATAAACAGTATGTTTCTTATTTTAATAACGAAAATATTGTACCTTAATGCTTTGTTACTATTTACATAGGTTGTTAGACTTTTACCAAATCTTTCAGCAGACCGTTGTTAAATCTTCCTATGCACTTTTACACATTTTTACTCACATTTGGATGCTCGTTCTGATTTGTAGAAAGCCACTGGTTACAGTGTCCGAAGATTGACTGTATTTTCCACGAAGTATATATTTTAATAGTCGAAGATGAAATCAAACTAGATGTTTTTTTTAGCTTTATACACTCTACATAGTCAATT
This sequence comes from Lissotriton helveticus, assembly GCF_964261635.1. Lineage (NCBI taxonomy): Eukaryota > Metazoa > Chordata > Amphibia > Caudata > Salamandridae > Lissotriton > Lissotriton helveticus. The sequence goes on from NC_136059.1 coordinate 300,365,456, forward strand.
CCAGGTGATGTCATATGACAAATAGTAGAAATTCCTAATTAAGATTTTGCTGTGGCTACAAAATCATAACATTTCAGTGGTCTGTGCAGCGTTTATCATTCACAGTATGACAGAAAAAAATGAATAGCGTATGCTGCAGGAGTAAAAACAAATACAAACGCGTTTTGACACCTGAAGCACTCCCCTCTAAGCACTGGTAAAAGTGCATTAAAGAAAGTATGGGAACTGTGATGATGCCCGCAATGGAGGCAGGGTGAATGAGCGTGGGGACAGGGTCAAAGGCATGGCTAAAAAAACAAGCTATTTTGTATTTTTTTTGCTCTTTCACCTTTAGGTACATACATACAAAATAACTCAGACCTTAAATTAAAAAAAGTTGCAGGTGAGAGGGCAGTGGCAGGGCCCCTTACTGCTGTGTGTGGCGCCAGCGTGCTGAATAATTTTTAAACTCTGCACTGTTTATTGGTGATTTTAATCTGTTGCAATGTGCAATTTTTAGCGGAGCTTTGTGGGCGAACGACGAGACAGCGAATTAGGCATCTCGTCCTGTCAACCTAGAGCGCGGTTCCTGAATTCTCCCCGCACTTTCCAGATTTACCTTTAGCAGACGCACACGGGGGGGGCTGGTCTCGTCTCCCTTCCTTCACGCCCCGGTCCGACGAGGTGACTAGCACCGTTGTGCGGAGGGCGTGGAGGTGAGAGACAGCCACTTCCGGTGCGCGAAGGGGCCGGGTAGCAGTCCAGTGTTTGGGAGGCAGACAGGCTGCGGGCTACTTAAGGCCCTGGAGTTCCGCCCGCGTTGTGGTGAGAGGGCAGTGGCAGGGCCCATTACTGCTGTGTGTGGCGCCAGCGTGCTGAATAATTTTTAAACTCTGCACTGTTTATTGGTTATTTTAATCTGTTGCAATGTGCAATTATTAGCGGAGCTTTTTGGGCGGACGACGAGACAGTGAATAAGGCATCTCGTCCTGTCAACCTAGAGCGCGGTTCCTGAATTCTCCCCACACTTTCCAGATTTACCTTTAGCGGACGCACACGGGGGGGGGGCTGGTCTCGTCTCCCTTCCTTCACGCCCCGGTCCGACGAGGTGACTAGCACCGTTGTGCGGAGGGCGTGGAGGTGAGAGACAGCCACTTCCGGTGCGCGAAGGGGCCGGGTAGCTGTCCAGTGTTTGGGAGGCAGACAGGCTGCGGGCTACTTAAGGCCCTGGAGTTCCGCCCGCGTTGTGGTGAGAGGGCAGTGGCAGGGCCCATTACTGCTGTGTGTGGCGCCAGCATGCTGAATAATTTTTAAACTCTGCACTGTTTATTGGTGATTTTAATCTGTTGCAATGTGCAATTTTTAGCGGAGCTTTGTGGGCGGACGACGAGACAGCGAATTAGGCATCTCGTCCTGTCAACCTAGAGCGCGGTTCCTGAATTCTCCCCGCACTTTCCAGATTTACCTTTAGCGGACGCACACTGGGGGGGGCTGGTCTCGTCTCCCTTCCTTCACGCCCCGGTCCGACGAGGTGACTAGCACCGTTGTGCGGAGGGCGTGGAGGTGAGAGACAGCCACTTCCGGTGCGCGAAGGGGCCGGGTAGCGGTCCAGTGTTTGGGAGGCAGACAGGCTGCGGGCTACTTAAGGCGAATGCCACCCCGGCAGCGCAGCGGACGAGAGCAGCGGGCGCGACGAAGGCGCGCCGAAGTTGCGCCTAAGTTAAGCCCATCTGCGCCCGTCTGCGGCGGGGCGCGGGCTAGGGCGAGAACCCCTGGCCCCCGAAGTCCGTACCCACTGGACCAGAGATCGACTCCTCAGCATCCGCACAGAGATCCCCAACCCATGTTTACACAGCATAGATGTGGGAGAAAAAGCAGGGTGTCGATACTGTCAGTTCCGATTTACAACTGGTACTGAGGGCACCTGGGAACGAGCTAACCTATCCTGTGGACTGCTGAATGTGAGGTCATTGCGTAAGCACAGGCTTGATGTCTTCGATCTGCTCACGGATAAGCAATTTGACCTGCTGTTCCTCACAGAAACGTGGCTGGACACACATTCTGACCTGGAAATTATTGAGGCAATGCCTGATAATTATTCGATGGTGAAGCAAGACAGGCCTGTTGGGAAAGGAGGGGGAATTGCTATTATTTTCAAACAGCACCTTGGATGTCAAATGGATCCAGTATCGGTCCAGGATAGCGAGGCAGGCTCTTTTACCATAAAAATCGATGGGGGCACCACGGTTAAGGGTTACCTTATTTACAGACCACCTGGGCCCTATACCAAGTTCACGGAGAGCCTGGTGGAAGGTATCACTGAGGCTGCTTTGCGTAGGGACAAGTTCATGGTGCTGGGGGACCTCAACATTCATTTGAACTGCCCGGCAGACAAAGGGGTCGAGGAGTTTCGCAAGGATATCCAGGCCTTGCAGCTAGAATTGAAAGTCCTAACCCCCACCCATCAACAGGGCCATTTGCTGGACCCTATATTTACGAACTGGGGGGAAGTTGAGGTATTTCCGGTAGTACCGATTCCCTGGACGGACCATTTCCTTGTACCGTTTGCGATATATATTTCAGACACTAAAGGGCCTAACCAGGCACCTTTGAACCATCAGAGCAGGAAATGGGCCAAATTCTCCCGGGAAAGATTCAACGAGGCACTGTTAGCAGGAGGTCAGCCAGGTGGGGAGGATGTTGAAACGGCTGATAGCAATCTCAATAAACGCATTACAGAGGCGTTAGACTGCACTGCCCCACTCTGTCAGACCACGGCTGGTAGCCGCACTAAGAGAACGGCACTGTGGTTTGATGGAGAATTGCGGCTCACAAAAGCAGAATGCAAACGGGCGGAAAGGCAGTGGAGGGCAGCCTTCGACAGTCAGGCCAGGGAGACATATCTGGCTAAAAGGCGAATATACCATAGGATGATTAAGAAGGAGAAAACCGCCTTCTACGCAGAGTGGATTATGGAGGCAGAGAACTCTGCTAAGGAGCTTTTCTGCATCTATAAGTCCCTCGCGACCATAAAATCATCGGCAGGACCGGATATCTGCTCAGTGAAGGTATGCAACCGTATAGCAGATTATTTCGCGGATAAGGTTGCAAAGATTTACACATCTTTCCCGGGTCAACCCGCCACGGGGGCAGAGACCACCGATGCACCGGGGGGAGCAGAGGACCAGTGTGCCTTATCCCGCTTCCTCACCCCTTCCCCTGAAGAGCTAATCGGGATTTGTAGATCGGTGAAGTCGGGTTCTCCTCATGACCCTATGTCACCTAGATGGCTTATGGACAGCCTAGGGGTTCTGGAACCCTATATAAGGCATATCCTGGATCTTTCCTTTAGGACCGGTTTGCTGCCTAGTGGCTGGAAACAAGCAGTCGTGCTTCCCCTCCGAAAAAAAACAAACATCAGTTTTGAGACATTAGAAAATCTTCGACCAATATCTCTGTTGCCCTATATGTCCAAAGTGGCTGAGAAGGTTGTGAATGGCCAGCTGATGCAATATGTGGAGGAGGCGAACTTACTCCATGACACTCAGTTCGGTTTCAGGCCCCGCCACTCAACGGAGTCGGCCCTACTCATGGCAACGGAGACCTTGAGGTAGGGTGCAGATGAGGGACAAACTATGGCCCTGATCTTGTTGGACCTCAGCGTTGCCTTCGACACTGTAGCACATTCCACCTTGCTACAGTGTCTGAATAAAGAGGGAATATCAGGTGCAGCGCTGAGATGGATCCAGTCCTTCTTAGCAGATCGTGGATTTCAAGTTAGGCAAGGGGACTGTTCTTCCAGAGTGGTCACCCTGGGCCAGGGCGTGCACCAGGGCTCGTCCTTGAGCCCAACTTTATTTAATCTATATGTTGCCCCTGTTGCAACTATTGTCGAGAGTTATGGCCTACGAATAGTGTCCTACGCCGACGACACGCAGCTGGTCATCTCCCTATCGTGTGTGCCCTGTCTTGCCGCAGACAATTTCAGAACATGCATGCAAGATCTTGCTGGTTGGATGTCCACCAATTGTCTGAAACTGAACGGCGGCAAGACGGAGGTGCTCATAGTGGGGGGAGGCCAGTCGGCATGGTCGTCGGCGTGGTGGCCATCCTGCCTAGGGACGGCACCGACGCCCTGCCAGGAAGCCAGGAACCTGGGAGTATGGTTCGATACAGGTCTCACCTTTGAATCCCAAATCAATCGTGTGGTCGGTGTTTGCTTCTGTGTCTTGAAAACTCTGAGGAAAGTACTGGAGCTTCTACCAACTGAAGCACGCAAGACACTGGTGCATGCATTGGTGACCGCTAGATTGGATTATGGGAATCTGCTGTATCTGGGGACACCTGAGAAGAGCATTGGTCGCCTTCAGGTATTGCAGAATGCTCCGGCGCGCCTGATCCTGAGGCTACCCAAGAGAGCGTCTTCAAAAATGGCACTCCAGACTCTCCACTGGCTCCCGGTGAGGAGCAGAGTGGAGTTCAAGGCACTCTGTACCTGCCATCGCATTTTGAATGGCAGGGCGCCTCAACCGCTGCAGAGCTTGATAGCGCGCTATCAACCGTCCCGTGCCTTAAGATCTGCGGGCTCGGGATTGGTGAAAATTCCCAAGGTAAAAAAAGCGCGCATGGAGGGAAGATCGTTTAGGTACCTGGCAGCGTTTAAATGGAACAAATTACCGTTTGAACTGCGTCTTGAGCCCTCGGAGACCAGGTTCCGGTCTAAACTCAAAACCTACTTATTTGTCCAGTAGTTGGTCCGTCCCCCTTTCTTTTGGATCCTGTTGTAGACATCTCACCATAGCGCGGGGACACGCTGGGGCGCGTAACCAGGCGCTTTATAAGCCTACCTATTATTATTATTATTATTATTTTAAGTGTTGTTAATCTGTGGGTAGTGCACTAGATAGATTCTGAGACCTCTATTAGTGATATTGTACTGAGGCAGTCCATATCTATAACCAGAGAGCCATTAAACTGAATCCTGGTTGGTGAAGTAGAGAGTAGTGATTTGTGTATGTTTAATGCTGCGAGGTCCCAGTCTGTGACGGAAAGCACTGTGCATATGTAAGTAATTATTTTAAACTTACAGTACACACAGTACAAGATACACTGCTACATAATGCACACAAAGATTTAAGATGAAAAAGTGCTTCCAAAAAATAGATTTTTAGTAAATACCCAGACTGTAACTAGTACACATTGTTTAATAACTGACCTTTAAAACACACTGTACAGCTCAGCTGGTAACTCTTAAAATAGGACTCGAAAAGTGAATCCATCAATTAAAGCCTATGCCGGTTTCCAAGCACCCTTTACTTTTGCAGATTGACTCGTTGTGCACATGCACATTTCTTTCAGGGAAGCAGGCCCCTTGGCAAGAAGACAGTTTCACAGCACAGGAGACACCCTGTCTTACACAGCAGTTGAAGCATTTCAACTCTTCACTGTCCCAGGACGGTTCTATTTTCATAAAAAGTAGGGTAACTGTGTTTCATAAATTAAAAAAGTATGGGCACGTCGTGCCCCTCAGATCCAGTCCACTTCGACGGCTGCCTCGAGTTTCATATGCGTAACGCATTATTTATATCCTATGTATCATCAACCCTGACACTCTGAATCATGTAACTTCTTAACTGTTCCCAAAAGAGGACCGGATTGACAATTCCATTTCAACTTGTAAGTTAAACTAAATGTGATTGACCTTTTTTGCATGTAAAGGAACCTTTATGATTAAATTATGATTAAATAAATATTTTACAGTTCTTTCAAGGCTTTGTGGCCAGTGAAAAATATGCCAGCTGCTTTTTTTGGATAAGCCTGCAATGCATGGGAAGATACAGTAGCAGGAGACTGAAAGCAATGCCCTTAGAGTCACATCAACACAATGAGTTATCAATGGCAGTACAGATAGCCCCCCTCCAACAGAGCAGAATGTGAGTGAGATGGCCACCTATGGTTCTTAGAGTGGAGATCACCTTTGCGAATCAGGCTGCTCTAGAGATTTAAAAGGGCAAGAAACGTGGTTTCCTGGCTGCAGTTGACTGAATCTAGCAAGACTGTTCTTGGAGAGCCCAGCTGTGTTATGATATGCAAGAACCTGAGAGGTCACAACTGTAGCTGCGGAGAGAGGCTAGAGGATATGTGAGGTAGTGAAGATACATCTGAGTGGGGGATGTTGGATAGACATGTCACTTGTGGTAAAGAAAATTTGAGAATATGTCATGAGGTCTACAAATTGGATGGAATGGGACAATACTCGCACCTCGAATGCCAGTGCACTTGTTGGATAAATTAAGGGGAACACATTTTGACTAAAGCATAAGATTTTCAGAAGGCAACCAGTGGAGCTGAAGTAAATCAATCAATCTATCAAGATTTTTAATACGCAACTTATCACTCAACAGGGTATGCAGGTGCTTGTAGGTCCCAGAGGCTCAATCGAACAGCCAGGTCTTGAGCTTTGGAATTACAGAAGTGAGGTGATGGTCCAGAGTTGTGTGGGGAGGCTGTCAGGCAGAGGTTAATGTAGGGGGATCTCTGGTTGTGTAGAGCCTTGTTTTCTTGGGTCAGAAGGTTGAATTGGCATCTCTTCTGTACAGAGACCCAGTTTAGGTGGGTTGTGATATGGGTCCGACTTGGGGAAGGTCGAGGACGAGTCTGGCTGCGGAATTTTGAAGTGAATCAGCAGGGGACCCAGAGCATGTGACAAAAGGCAAAAGTTTCCTTCCCTGGGAAGAGTGGCATGCTGATGGCGAGGCATGACAGAGACAACCTGTGGTATTTGGATCTGTCTCGATGGATGCAGTGTTTCTCAGACACCTAAATAGTGAGGCACTACAGCGGAGGAGAGGCCCGTATTGCTTGGATGGGTGCCACAGAACTGATTGCACACATGCAGTGACAGGGAGACAGAGCCTTAAAGTCTGAGGAATGGAATATAGGCAACATAGGGTTCCCAGAGGAATATATGTAAACTATGTCATTGGCCCCTTAGGACTTAGCAGAACCATGAAGTTGCAAAAGAGCACCAGAGGAAGACAGTATAGAGGAGATACAAGACACAGGAGCTCTTTGAACCATACGCTGTTAGTGGTTTTATAGTGAGACAGATGGCTTTGCTGAAGGTCCTGGGTTGCGGCCATACCCAGCACACAACTGCCCACAGGCAGCCACACCCTCCCATGCAAGGCATTTGACCTTATCTGGGTTGGCCACAGAGCCTGGCCTGCAGCAGGGCTTGATGCCCACCACCCACTGGGGGCAATCTGCTACATACTGTCTTTGGCTCTCTCAGGATTACAGGGAGCAACACTTGCTCCTGCAAAGTTCCGCTGGATCACTGCTCTGCAAAAAAAAAGAAAAATTGGTGACAGGGGGGATGCTAGGCAGTTTTCTCCCTCCCGCTTCTTTTGATTGGCTCCTTGATAAGTAATTGGGATGGCAAGCTCAATTGATGCACCTGCACTTTGTGAGTGGTACAGAAACCTGAGATGACTGTGCACAAAAATGTAGGCACCCCCACATTTAAAGTGTTACTATGAAGAAGGATAAACATCTTGCAATACATTTCTAGAGATACACAGCACTGGCTGCACCGATAATGGAGAAAACTAAAGAATTTCAACTAAAGTGAGTGATATATATCAAGCACTGCATTTTCCATAATGCATCTGGGCAAAAGTGTGCGCGTATATATATTTTACCTAATGATGGTCACCAGTGGATAGTGATAGTTAGGATCCCATTTCAGTAGGAGATCGATTTTTGTATTTGTTAGGAGACTATCTGACGAATCTTCACAAACCTTTAGAAAAGAATCTCTACCACCTCTGCTTCTTCCGGGATTGTTTAGAGGTGATCAGTCAAGCGGGGGCAGATCAAAAGAAGGGATACAAATTCATGTTTCCGTAGGAAAATTAGACACATCTACAGCAAAAACAGTTGAACATAATTACACCATATTTGTGTTGAAACCTTCACTCACCTGAAAGTCCAGGTTGTTCACCTTGAAAGACGCGGAGATTATTCTCGTCTGCCCCTAAGAATTTGATCCTGAATGACTGATGAATTACTACAGTCACACTAGACCAAAGTCCCAAGGGAAGGGGGAATTGGATAAAATAATAAACTGAAAAAGACACTCCCAGAATCAGCTTCACTCTCTAGGAAGACCTTGGCATGTAAGGACTGCGTCTCTGTTTTACAAGACAAAAAAAAGAACAAATCAAAGAAGACATTAGAAAAAGAACATTGCGTGCTGGCACATTCAATTATTCTACTGTAAAACCAATGTACCTTTCGTGCCTGGTTAATACTCCACCATACTCCAGTTTTCAGAAACAAGCATTTTAGAGATAACATATAACTCTGTAACGATAGTATGTATCACAAAGTATTAACATCAATACAACTCCACACCAAGGGTATGTTTATACAAAGTCAAATGGATAGTGTCCTTTACTAAAACTTACTAAAACACCTGTTATTCATCAAAGAAGAGTTTGAACCCGAACCTGCTGTCTTTCATGTACAGCTTGAATTAGGTTTTTTAACCTGTTTCATAACAGTGACGAGCAATGTGTAAATAAATCTCTTTAAATCACTGCAGTACTTTTCTTCTTGACATTCACAAGCAATTTGTAAATAAATCTCTTTAAATAACTGCAGTACTTTTCTTCTTGTCCGAATTAAAAAAGGAAATGTCTGCCTCCTTGAGTTGTGGATTTTCCAATGATTAATTCCTCATGGGAAAGTATTGCACATTAGTCTAAAAACGAGTTTGAATTACTGAATTGAAAATGCACTTACTGTTGGCCTTTGCGAGCAAGATCACCTGTTCTTTTAAAAGTGTTCACTCTTACTGTTTCATTTCCGGCAGGAGCGTGTTCACTGGGGAACCCGAGATGACTGATGACTTCCTTTCCGGTGTTGGAGGGTGAAAAGATATGCTGTCGGACCTGGAAGAATTCAGCGCGCTGCCTGTTCCTTCTTTGCCATGACATGAGCCGTGAAGTATGCACGACCGAAGGAGAATCCTGGACTGCAGGTAAAGAGGGCTAATCACGAACACAAGCGTCTCTGAGTCTTCGAGTAGGGGTTTTATAGGGATCTGGTGGGTGGGGTTCTTTCACGAGGCAGAGGGTAAAGGTTTGCACGTGTTTAAACTTTGCATAACTGTCTCTTATGACAACGTGCAGATTTATGCAAATGCTGCCCAACACATGAATGCTTTCAACATGCAGCCAATGTACAAAGCTTTGCTATCCCAACAGAGAAACAAGCACTGGCAATTGCAAAGAAAGCATTCTAATAAACAAGCACTGGTAATTACAAAATGCAAATCATTTTCTATTTAGCAAAATAAGTAAACACAGAGTCCATCACTAAATTCAACACTCCTATTATGAATCAGAGTGGGGCTGCGCATGTTTTTGTACAACTACCCTAACAGTCGCTCCCCTCAAAGGCCGTGCTACAGGGCGAGGTTTTCTTGGATATTTTAAGTGAAATTGTCTCACTAACCTAGGGGCATGGACAAATGAGGCTAGTTCCCAAGAATTTTCAGTAGCATCATAGCCCTTCCAAGCTATCAAATAAAATAACTTTCCCTGAATTCTTTTTGCATATAAGATTTTCTGGACTACATATTCTAAGTGACCGTCAATAGGTATGGGAGGAGGTGGGGGTTCTGATCTTGTGTTTGGATTATAGGGTTTTAACAAAGATACGTGAAAGGTAGGATGTACAGTATATTCGGGGGGCAATTACAATTTTACAGTTACTGGGTTTAAAATTTGAGTAATAAGGAAAGGTCCAATGTATCTTGGTTGTAACTTCTTAGATCCTAATGTTTTTAGATTCCTTGTCGAGAGCCACACCTTGTCTCCAATCTGATAATTTGGAGTGACTGCTCTGTGTTTGTCAGCCTGCTTTTTCATCTCGTTTTTATATTTATATAAATGTTTCTTGGCTTTCTCTTGGATATTTAATAACTGATTTAGTCGTTCAGTAACCTCTGGTGTTAAAGATGAGGTTATTGTTATAGGTAATGATCGTGGGTGAAAACCATTTAAGAAATAAAATGGTGAACAACGAGTGGCTGAATGGATATTATTATAATAAATAAATTCAGCAACTGGTAACGCTTTATCCCACTCACTGGTAACATCAGCCATTAAACATCGTAAGGTTTGTAGTAATGTCTGATTAGCTCGTTTCGTTTGGCCAGCAGTTTCTGGATGGAAAGCTGTGGAAAGAGCAATTTCCATATGTAGAGTTTTACAAAAATTTGTCCAGAATTTTGAAGTGAACTGACTTCCCCTATCTGTCACAATTTTAGTTGGTAAACCGTGTAGTCGTACTATTTCTTTAATAAACATACTTGCAAATTCTGACGCAGAGGGAAGTTTTACTAGTGGTATAAAATGTGCCATTTTAGATAGGTAGTCTATTACTACTAATAAAGTAGTGTACTTATTAGCAATGGGCAAATTGGTGATAAAATCCACACTAACAGTATGCCAAGGAGTTGGCGGAGTAGATAATGGTTGTAGGAGACCAGATGGAGCTTTATGTAAAGACTTATTCCGAGCACAAATCGGACACGCTTTAACATACTCTTTAATATCATTAATCATTGATGACCACCAAAAGTGTCGCTTTCAAGACTCTAAAGTTTTCAGATAACCTGGATGTCCTGCCAAGGTTGAATTGTGATTCCATGACATAACATTTTCTTGTAAATCAATAGTTGGTAAGTACAACAGAGATGTATGATAAAATAAGCCTTCCTGAATTGTATTTTTAGGATCTTTTAACCACTCTTGAGCATTTAGTTTTAGGTTTTCTGATTTAATCAACATCATGAAATCATCTTGAATGATAGGAGCCAATATCTTTTGAGGAGGAATAATGGGTGGCCCTATTGCGTCCTTTTTTACCTCATGTGTATAACCATACCTAGATAAAATATCTGATTGTAGTTGTTGTGTTCCCGGTCTATAGGTTATTACAAAATCAAATGCGCTAAAGAAATTCAACCATCGCATTTGGCGAGGAGTAAGCGCCTTTATTGAGCTGAAAAATTGCAAATTCTTATGGTCACTAAATATAGTTACTGGATATTTTGTTCCCATTAGGTGATGTCTCCATTCAGTAAAAGCTAGTTTTATGGCTAAAAGCTCCCTCTCAGCTACAGTATAGTTTTGCTCGGCAGGTAGTAATTTTCTGGAATAGAAAGCTACAGGATGTAACTGCCCACCCTGTGCATCTCTTTGAGAAAGAACCCCACAAACGGCCACCTGTGAAGCATCAGCTTCTACAAAAAAAGGAAGATCTGGGTCTGGGTGTTTCAAAAGAGGAGCTGAAATAAATTTCTGCTTTAAAAAAGCGAAAGCCTGAGCTGTCTGTTCCGTCCATGCAAAAGGTTGTCCTTTTTGTAATAATTTAGTAAGTGGCACTACAGTTTCTGCAAAATTAGGTATAAAACGTCTATAAAAGTTTGCGAAACCCAAGATTTTTTGTATGTCTTTCACAGATTTGGGATCTGGCCATTGCTCAATTGCGATAACCTTTTTAGGATCCATCATGATCCCATCAGGAGACAGGCAGTACCCAAGAAAATCTACAGTGTCTGTATTAAATATGCATTTTTCCAATTTTGCAAATAAGAGATTTTCCTGCAATTTGGCTAACACTGATCTTACATGAAGTGTATGCTCTTCTTTGGTCTTAGAATAGATAAGTATGTCATCTATGTAGACGATTACACACACATCAAGAAACTCATGTAAGACTTCATTAATGAAGAACTGAAAAGCTGCGGGGGCGTTACACAAACCAAAAGGCATAACAGTGTACTCAAATAAGCCAAATTTGGTTTTGAAAGCGGTTTTCCATTCGTCATTCTCTTTTACTCTAACCAAATGGTACGCCCCTCTTAAATCCAATTTAGTATAAATTGTGGAATGACGCAGCTGATCAAGAAGAACTGGTATTAAGGGCAGTGGATACTTATTTTTAATGGTTGCCTTGTTTAATCCGCGATAGTCAATACAGGCGTGCAGAGATCTATCTGGTTTAGGAATGAAAAACAGTGGCGAGGAGACTGGGGATGTTAAATGTCTTATAAAACCAGATGCCAACAAGTCATCTAGGTAAGTTCTTAAATATTTAGTTTCTTCCTTCGAAAAAGCATACACTCTACTACTTGGCAAAGGAGCTCCGGGTATAAGATCAATGCGACAATCATATGATCTATGTGGTGGTAATGAAGAGGCTTTTACAGGGTCAAATACATCTTTAAAGTCTTGGTATTCAGATGGGATGACAAGAGAAGGTGTCACAATACTAGCGCAATGCAAAACTGTCATGGAATCATTTGGAGCTTCTTGATAGCATGACGCTCTACAATAAGAAGAATCTAATGTCACCGTTTGATAGGCCCAATTTATCTTAGGATTATGTGTAGTCAACCAAGGTACTCCCAAAATGAGGCCAAAATTAGGAGTATCAATTAGATGAAAGCTTATTCTTTCTGTGTGTCCATTTTGACAAACCATAACAATGGGACCTGTTCTCCTTGTTATCATTCCAGATGATAACGCAGAACCATCAACTGCACAAACTGCCTCAGGTGAGCCTTAAACTCAGTGGGAACATGCAGTTCTTGGGCTAACTTTATGTTCATAAAATTCCCAGTGGCTCCTGATTCTAGTAAGACTGGAACTGATTGACGTAATTGGGTACTGATTATCAAAATGACTTGAATAACAAAATGTCTGGGAATTCGTGGGACTGTATTTGCTAAATAATGGGAGATCCTATTCGTTTTCTTACTCGTACAAGCGATCCCCTTTCTTGACGAGTACTTCAGTTTTCCTGTTCCCTACTGGTGTTGACTAAAGCATTAGTCTTTTTAGGTACTTTAGATTTAATAGGGCATTCTCTTGCAAAATGTCCGGACCGAGCACAATACAAACTTAAGTTTAATTTTCTCCTTCTTTCCTTTTCTTCACTAGATAATGGTCCTTTTATTGTCCCTATTTGCATTGGTTCTGGTTCTGACACTTTAGCCTTTAAGTCCTTTTTCTAATGTTTTACTAGCGAGAACCTAGGCTCAATTCGTGTTCTGTCACCTTTTCTCTCTCCTAAACGATGGTCTAGTTTTACAACCAAATCTACAAACTCGGAATAATCATCTGGTAAATCCACAATGTGAGCTAGTGTGTCTTTTAAATCATCTCGCAAACCTCTATAGAATAGAGAAGTGCGCTTTTAGTCAGGCCACTGGGTTTCTGTTAACAACCTGTTAAAGAAAGTAACATAGGTCAGAAAATCTTTATTTCCTTGTTTTAAATTAAGTAACTCATTATCACTTGCTTGAATGTAAGTATGTTTGGCAAACAACTTAGTCATGGTTCTTTTAAACATGGGCCAGTCATGCAAAATTGGATCATCTCTGTCAATATAAGGTATAGACCAGTTTGCTGCAGTACCTCCTAGGTAAGAGAGCACAAAAGCCACCTTGGTTGCATCTGTAGGAAACAGTTGGGGTTTGCATATAAAATGCAACTGACATTGACTAATAAAGACATTGAACTTGCTACTATCACCCAAAAAGCGCTCAGGAGCTGAAAGTGGAACAACATTAGGTACTGCTACTGTAACTTGCAATGGTGATGAACTAGAATCTGACGTCGCAAAAGCATTTGACATTTTGAACTTGGCCCCCTTTTCAGCAGTATTAGAAAAGGTGGAGGAAAAATAATTTTCCCATACAGACTCTCTAGGTTTATAACGCACCACTTCTTGTTGCAAAAGCTGATTTTCTTGTTTCAACTTTTCTATTTCTAGGCGCATCTGTTGCAAGAAGAGTACTGTTACAGCATCATTTCTTTCAACATCGTCACTAAGAGCCTGAGCCATTGCCTGACCATCAATTTTATCATCTTCATCATCCATGTCTTCCAAGTGGAACCTTTAATTTTGTAAAGGCTTGTGTTTCTGTTGAAACCTTCACTCACCTGAAAGTCCAGGTGGTTCACCTTGAAAGACGTGGAGATTATTCTCGTCTGCCCCTAAGAATTTGATCCTGAATGACTGATGAATGACTACAGTCACACTAGACCAAAGTCCCAATGGAAGGGGGAATTTGGATAAAATAATAAACTGAAAAAGACACTCCCAGAATCAGCTTCACTCTCTAGGAAGACCTTGGCATGTAGGGACTGTGTCTCTGTTTTACAAGACAAAAAAAAAAAAAGAACAAATCAAAGAAGACATTAGAAAAAGATTGCGTGCTGGCACATTCAATTATTCTACTGTAAAACCAATGTACCTTTCGTGCCTGTTTAATACTCCACCAGACTCCAGTTTTCAGAAACAAGACCTCTTTAGCATTTTAGAGATGACATATAACTCTGTAACGATAGTATGTATCACAAAGTATTAACATCAATACAACTCCACACCAAGGGTATGTTTATACAAAGTCAGATCGATAGTGTTCTTTACTAAATCTTACTAAAAAACCTGTTATTCATCAAAGAAGAGTTTGAACCCGAACCTGCTGTCTTTCATGTACCTGCAGTACTTTTCTTCTTGTCCGAATTAAAAAAGGAAATGTCTGTCTCCTTGAGTTGTGGATTTTCCAATGATTAATTCCTCATGGGAAAGTATTGCACATTAGTCTAAAAACGATTTTGAATTACTGAATTAAGAATGCACTTACTGTTGTCCTTTGCGAGCGAGATCACCTGTTCTTTTAAAAGTGTTCACTCTTACTGTTTCATTTCCGGCAGGAGCGTGTTCACTGGGGAACCCGAGATGACTGATGACTTCCTTTCCAGTGTTGCAGGGGGAAAAGATATGCTGTCGTGTAAAATTTAGAAATAACCACACTGATGCGGGAAGTAGTTCAACTACTTTATTTCCCGGAGCGCCGGGAGCCGTGACTGTTCTGCTCTGCGGTCGGCGCCAACAACAAGATGGCCGCCTTCCGCTTCCTGTCCCCGCACTTCCTGTTCCGGAGACGGAACACTAGACCGCCACTACATATCTCCCCCTTTTATGCAATAACCAAACTTTGTACAATACAGTCCTTACTTCCAGTTCATGTCATAGTCCTTGAACTTCTCGGGTACCTTTACAGCTCTTCCAACTCTGGTTTTCACCACTCCAATACTTCCTTCTTCTTCCGGTTCCCTTCTGTCCGACCTTCTCCCTGCGCATTCTCTTTCTCTGTCCATCACGTCCTCACTGCGTTCTTCCTTGCCCCAGCTCCCCGTACCTTCGCTCGTTCCTTCTCCTCCATCGCTGTCTTCCACTTGCTGCACTCCTTCCTCTACATTCTCGTCACACCTTCCACTACGTTCCTTTTCGCCTTCATCTCCTACATACTCTGCTCCTTCATCTGTGTCATCACCCCACTTCATGATCTTGCTGCATTTGGCCATTCTGTCCTGTGACCACACTTTCCCGTCACTGAGCAGGGCAGACCGGGCATAGGGCTCCAGCACTTGCAAGGGTGGTGAAAATTTGCTTTCTGCCTTTTTCTTGAGGATAGCCAGTTTCACTCTTACCCAGTCGCCCTTCTCCAGTTCTACTCCTTGAGCGTTGCGTCTCTTGTTAAAGTGTGTCGTGTATACTTCTTGTGCCTTCTCTAGATTTCTTCTGACCACGGCTGGTGACCATTTACTTTGCACCACTAATTTCCTCCATGCCATGTTGTCCTTGGTGAAGGCTTCTCTTCCTCTCAACACCTTAAATGGGCTGTATCCCGTGCTTCCCGGGGTGATCCGATAGGCCCAGATCATCTTCTCCAATTCCTTTTCCCAGTCCAGTCCATCATTAATGGCCGCTTGAATGGTGCCCATGATCACCCGATTGAAACGCTCCACCTGACCGTTTCCAGCGGGATGGTAGATGGGCGTATGTTTTACCTCTATTCCGTTCCTGGCTGTGAAGGCAACCCATTTCGCCAAGGTGAATTGCGGCCCATTATCGCACGTGATGATCCTAGGGATTCCTTCTCTGACAAACGTGGCACGTAAGAAGCTCACCACTGCCTCCGTGTCCACGTTCTCCATCACCTCTACCTCTGGCCACTTGGAATATTTGTCGATGAGAACTACTACATACTTCTGTGTTCCTGCTTTGTTGAGGATGGGGCCCATTATGTCAACTGATACCATTTCCCATGGTCCATCTGGTACCGGGAACTTTCCCAGGGGTGGTCTTAACATGCTCTGTGATTTGTCAGCCTTGGCACATGACTCGCACTGCCGTACATATCGTTTTATCTGCGCATCAATGGCTGGCCACCAGTACGCCTGCCTGGCAAGGGCTTTGGTCTTTGTGATGCCCTGGTGCCCCTCGTGCAATAAAGTCATCAAATAATCCAGTATGCCTTGTGGTGGGATCACCTTGTCACCTCTAAGCAGGAATATCGGGTTCTCCGCCAGCGATAGTTCATCCCTTACTTCCCAGTACCTCCTCAGTTCTTCTTTGAGCTGTCTCTTTTCCGGCCACCCATGGACCACATACCCTTTGATGGCCTCCAAGTCGACGTCTTCCTTGTATGCTTCTTCCCACTCTTGGGCACTGATCACTTTCTCCGTATCCTGGATGGTGGCTACCACGTATCCTTCCCATCTTTGTTTCTCATGGCTATCCGCCTCTTCCATGGCCGCTGCTCTGCTGAGGAAGTCCGCCACTTTGTTCTGCGGCCCCGGAATGTGTTCCACTTCGTACACGAAGTCCAACAGTCTAAGCGTCATTTTCGCAATTCTAGGGGTCGCATGAGCATGACCACTGGAAGTCAGCACTCGGACCAAGGGCTTGTGGTCCGTTCTCACCAGGAATTTCGCTCCCCACAAATACTGCCTAAACCTTTCCATCGCCCAAACCACGGCCAACATCTCCTTCTCAATGACACTAAACTTTTCCTCGTTGGGTGCAAGTGACCTTGAGGCAAAGCTGATCGTCGACGTTTCTCCACTCTCCGACTGCTGCATCAGTACCGCCCCTAGGCCACGGTCACTGGCATCCGTTGTGAGGATAGATTCTGCACTTGGGTCAAACCCCTTCAGGGGAATGGTAGCACTCATCTCTCGTTTAAGGGCTTCAAATTCCGCCTGTTCATCCTGACTCCATAGGAATTTGTTCTTTTCCTTCAGTAACTGGCGTAGGAGATGTGTTTTCGTGGCAAAGTGGGGAATGAATTTTCTGTAATACTCGGCCATTCCCAGGAATGACGAACATCTTCTTTCTTGCTCGGAGTGGGGGCTTCCAGAATGGCTTTCATGTTGGCTCTTTTTGGCTCTATCCCTTTTTCGCTCACCTCATGACCTAGGTACGTGACGGACTGCACTCCCAATTTGCACTTCGACCATTCCGCCGTTAGACCATTGTCCTGCAATGTTCGTAACACCTTGTGGAGCTTCTCGTTGTGGTCCTGTTTGGTTCGTCCCATTACTAAGATGTCGTCTTGGAAGAACTGTACATTTTCTACATTCTTCAGTAGTCTGTGCATCATCTTCTGAAAGACCGCAGCCGCTGATGCTAGGCCAAACGGCATTCTCACGAATTCGTAGCAGCCGAACGGCGTGATGAAAGACGTGAGATGGCTGCAAGATGGATGTAGTCTTACTTGGTGGTACGCCGACGACAAGTCCACTGTAGAGAACCACTTGATGTCTTTTGTCCTCGCTAGCATCTCATTTATGCGGGGCAGGGGAAATTTGTCAATTACGATGTTTTTGTTCAGTTCCCTGAGATCGACACACAGCCGTACTTTACCATTGGGCTTCTGGGCTACCACCAGAGGTGAAAGCCATTCCGCGCTCTCTATGGCTCTGATCACTCCTTCTTTTTCTAGCCTGTCCAGCTCTGTTTGCACTGCTTCCCTGCATCGGAACGGGATGTTCCTCACCTTGTGCACCACGGGTTTCGCTCCTTCTTTCAGCTTTATGAGGTGCTTGTATTTTGCCAATTCTCCAATTTGTCCATTGAATACTTTGGGGTATGCCCTATGCCATGACTCCACGTCGTCCTTCCCTGCCATGTCCATTAGGAGGATTTTTTCAACGCCCCCTGGATTGAGTTGTATACCCAACGCTCCTTGGTCCTTCCAGCTCAGCACCGAGGGGCCTTTCTCAGCAATGTACAACTTGCAATTTGCATGGCAGACCCTGAACTCGAACAGGAGGGGGCAATACCCCAACATAGGAATTCTTTGTCCTGTATATGTGACAGGTCGTAAGTCCATCGGGTGCAGTTTCTCCTCAATCTTAGATACGAACTTTTCCTCCCAGACTCGTCTCTGTGTGATGGAAATGGGTGCCCCGCTGTCCGCAATCATTTCCATGGGCATCCCACCGATATGCATATTCAGTCTGGGTTTGTCCGTTTCCGATCCTTCCATTTCCAATACTTGGACATCAATGTAGAGGAACTCTTCCTGGTCCTCAGTGTCTTCTTGGCCGTCTGCATTATCTTGTTGCTCTTGGTCCACGTATCTGACCATCGCTCCTTTGGGCTTCCGGCGGCACACCTTCTCATAGTGCCCGAAAACACTGCAAAACAAGCATTTTGCCCTGAACGCAGGGCACACCTTGTCGTTACCCATGTGTGAAGTACTGCCGCACCTGTAGCAGCTCGGCCGTCCCCCTTTATTCGTCCTATTGTCCGTCTGGTTGGTGTGGGCTGTTCGTCTTCCGTCTTGATTCCTTTGTAGGTCTCTCTGCCTCGGTCGTTCACCTCTCACCGGCGTCATTATCTTGCATACTGTTTGCGTCCCACCGGCATTCTACTTGGCAGCTTGCGCACAACGTTTCGACAATTCAGCCTTCTTTACCATCGCCCATATTTCTTTGAGGGGAGCGTCTCCATTTACCCACAGTTTCTCTTGGACATGGGTGCTGGACGTGTGCATGACAATTTGGTCTCTAATTAGGTCGTCGTGTAGCGTGCCAAACTTGCACGTGAGGGCCAACTTTTGCAAGGCTACGACGTACTCGTCCACCGTCTCTCCGCTCTTCTGCTTCCTTTGAAATAAGTTGTATCTGTCTATCGCGACGCACACAACTGGCCTGTAGTGTGCGTCCAGGTCCGCAATGGCGTGGCTGAAGACGTCTGTGTCCGCTGCGTCTCTCACGCCCTTGACTATGGTATCATATACCCTGATCCCTTCCGGGCCCAAGTTGTGTAATAGTATTTTTTTTCTTCTCTTGCTCGAGAACGGAGTATCACCTTCCTCTTCCAGGGCATCAAGATAGTTAAGGAAGTACCTCTTCCAGTCTTCCCAATGCATTTCCGGTTCTCCGCTCTTTGTCAGGAATGGCATCAGTTGAGTGAGGGAGGATGACTGGGCAGCCATCTTGGGTGCACCTCTCCGGTTCGCAGGAACGGGGATCGCCCGACCAGGTGTGCTCCCTGTCGTATGCTGCTCTGTTGCGTCCCCTTCGCCGCGATCACTGTCGCTGTCTTCTCCCCTTCCTACCTCCGAGGGACCTGGTAAC
The DNA here is from genome assembly GCF_964261635.1 of Lissotriton helveticus. Taxonomy (NCBI): domain Eukaryota; kingdom Metazoa; phylum Chordata; class Amphibia; order Caudata; family Salamandridae; genus Lissotriton; species Lissotriton helveticus. The sequence goes on from NC_136059.1 coordinate 300,384,955, forward strand.
GCCTGTAGGCTGTGCCCCTTGGGTGGGTTCGTCGAGCCAGGCACCACCTCGCCTGAACGCTGCTCCGCCAGGTTGCCAGGCACACCGTTGCTATAGCCAGGGGTGGGGTGCACCACTTAAAGTGGGTTTGTGTCCCCTGCTTGTGCCCACAACGCCGCACTGTGCTAGATTATAATGTCTCCCAGCTTTTCACAACAGAAGGATGCCACCTGACATACTCCTGGGTCCGTTTTGGCCCTGTGGAGCGCTGGCGTGTTTTCGCGCTCCTTTTCTGGTGCCCCCTCGGCTCCTCTGCCACGCTCCGGGTGCCGGCGGTGATTCTCCTCGCCGGCGGTGCCGTACTGCGCCGCTGGTTGGGCGCGGGGTTTAGAGACCAACCCTCGTCGCCATTGTAAAATTTAGAAATACCACACTGATGCGGGAAGTAGTTCAACTACTTTATTTCCCGGAGCGCCGGGAGCCGTGACTGTTCTGCTCTGCGGTCGGCGCCAACAACAAGATGGCCGCCTTCCGCTTCCTGTCCCCGCACTTCCTGTTCCGGAGACGGAACACTAGACCGCCACTACATGTCGGACCTGGAAGAATTCAGCGCGCTGCCTGTTCCTTCTTTGCCATGACAAGAGCCTTGAAGTATGCACGACCGAAGGAGAATCCTGGACTGCAGGTAAGGAGGGCTAATCACGAACACAAGCGTCTCTGAGTCTTCGAGTAGGGGTTTTATAGGTATCTGGTGGGTGGGGTTCTTTCACGAGGCAGAGGGTAAAGGTTTGCACGTGTTTAAACTTTGCATAACTGTCTCTTATGACAACGTGCCGATTTATGCAAATGCTGCCCAACACATGAATGCTTTCAACATGCAGCCAATGTACAAAGCTTTGCTATCCCAACAGAGAAACAAGCACTGGCAATTGCAAAGAAAGCATTCTAATAAACAAGCACTGGTAATTACAAAATGCAAATCATTTTCTATTTAGCAAAATAAGTAAACACAGAGTCCATCACTAAATTCAACACTCCTATTATGAATCAGAGTGGGGCTGCGCATGTTTTTGTACAACTACCCTAACAATTTGGCAGAAAACTAGTCCTTAATCCAGAAAGCATGTTTTTTTGTGATTTGGTGTAAATGTATTCAATAGATTTTGAGAAATTAGGGCTACAAATATCAATATGTAATGCTGCCGAGGATCAGCAGAGCTGACAGATCTCTAAATATGATCTGATGGGCTGCCACAACATCCAAAAATATGTGTGGCAGCCATCATGGGACACAGGGACTCAGTCCCCTGTCCCAGGAGAAATTTAAAAAAAACATACAGAGGTGGGCTAGATATACCCTGCCCCCCATAGGCCTGGTGTGGGCTTTCTCTCTGTGGCCAAAAATGACAATTTCTTTTCATTGATACAGGAGCTATGTGAAGGACCCTCCAATCCACAGCTCCAATAAAAAAAATTGAAGTCTCTTGCCTTCTACAAATCCCACCCCCACCCACAGTGAGCCAGTGTTCAGGGAGAAAAATGTTAAATTTTGTTGTGGATGGGTGTGTGGCTCCATTCCCTTACTCTTTGTGAGGCCCCTGAGAGAACATTCCCCAGGGCTGCTAATCATATAATAGGGATGGGATTGTTCATTCTCCTCCCCATGCCTCTTAGAGGCCCTGGGACCCCATATTCAGGGCAAACATTTATATTAAGGATAGGGGGCTCATGGCTCCCCTCTCCAAGCCTCTATGAGGCTCCTTGGACCTTATCGACCCGGGGCTGTTAGCAAATTCAGGGGACAGGCGCATGCAGCCCCTATACCCTGGCCACAGTAGTGACCCAGGGACCCCTATTCCCTGGGGCTGTTATCAATTTGATGTGAGAGGGTAATGCAGTCCCTTTCCTGATGCTAGTTTGGCCCCAGGAACACCAACCCCCGTTCTCCCAGGATACTGCAGTTTCCTGCCCAGGAGAGAGCGAGCATACTAAGCCCGGTATAGCGCAGCAGCCCCGCTCCATCAACATCAATAAAAAAAACAGACTGTAAGTTCCCTGGGTTAATAAAACCACAACCCTGGGAGAAAATACCATGTGTTTTGTTTTAAATACTCCAAGCAAGAGCTGTATGCTCTTGAACTAGAGTTCAGGGATCCCTTGTGGTGTTTTTTTATGGAGTCATTTATCTCTGCCTGAAATTAGTTAAAAAAATCACGTCTTTGAGTCTTTTTTTTTTCACAAAGACAATAGGTCTGCTTTATGTATATTAGTATGCTAACCTTATGATAAAGCCAATATGCCCATATTTTACATTTTGGTGTTCTGAACCATTCAGAGTATTGGCTTTATCATAAGGTTAGCATACTAACATACATAAAGCAGACCTACTGTCACTTTGTGTGAGTGTGTGAACGAATATAAATGTCATGTGGCAGGAATATACATTATGATCTGTAAATGTTCATTTTTGGTAGTATGTGTAAATAGTGTAAGTAGTGTTAAACTTATAACTTTAAAAAAAATTACTTATAGATTGTGTCATGTTATACCGTGGTAAGTTCTCAGTATACCACAGTACATGGGGCTGACAAGTGAATATGTGCTTGGCTAATGGCTGTGTTTACCAAAGGTAAAAGGCAGCCATATCATTTTTATCACAGTTTTGCTATGTTCTGCGGTCTACATTTTGCTATGTTCTGGGTTAGGGTCTCATTTACAGGTAATTATTAGGTTTCATTGTTGTTCATGCTCTAGTACCACTGTATTAAAGTGGTAGTAGGTGGAGATTTGCATTTGTACATTTCTATATATTTTAATAGCAGTTTAGGGTGAACTGCACTTTTTTTAAAGTAACGTGATAATATGTAGGTACATGAATAATATTAGCATTAATAATAATAATTGTAAAAACGTATAACACAATTAGGTAAATAAATAGAAATAATATAAAAATATAAATTTCAAATAAAACAGATTTTTTAAATAAGAAACTTAAAAAGTTGTAATTTAAAAAATCTAACAGCAGTTAAAAAAAACAGCAAAAATTCGTTATTTCACTCCAATTGAAATAAAGTAGGAAAAGTGATACACTTGAAAGGGGTTATATTTACTATTCTGACTCCAACGTAAACAAAGTCAGGGACACTATTGGATTTCAGATGAGTTAGATTAACTATTCCCACTCCAGTCTTAGCAACAGTACAGAAAGGTTTGGATTTCGGAGAGATTAGATTTACTATTCCCATTTTATTTTAAGCAACGTAAGGAAAATGAAGGACTTCAGATAGGCTTCATTTACTATTCCACTCCAATCTAAGCAACATTATGGAAAGTATTGGACTTCAGAAGGGTTGGAATTACTCTTCCCACTCTGATCTAGGCAACAGTAGGGAAGGTGTTGGATTTAGTATGGATTAGAGTTACTATTCCCACTCCAATCTAAGCAATAGTAGGGAAAGTGTTGGACTTCAGAGCAGTTCAAATTTACCATTTCCATTCCACACTAAGCAAAAGCAGGAAAAGTCTTGAATTTTGGATAGTTTAGATTTACTATTTCCACTGCAATGTAAGCAACAGCTGGGAAAGTGTTGGACTTCAGAGGTTTTAGATTTGGTATTCCCACCCCAATATATACAACAGAAGGAGAATTATTTGACTTAAAGGGGGTTAGAGTTAGTATTCTAACTCCATCCTCGGCAACAGTAGGAAAAGCATTAGATTTTGAAAGGGTTAGATTTACTATCCCTACTCCAATTAAGCAACAATAAGGAAATCATTAGATATGGATGAGCTAGATTTAGTATTTCCACTCCAATCTAAGCAACGGTAGGGAAAGTGTTAATTAAAAAAATATTTAAATACCTAAAAACATAAAATGATTAACCATGTTTAAACAAAAAATATATATATTGTATACATTTAAATAAATTGTACAATTTATTATACATATACAAATATATGTATGAAAAAATGAAATATTTAAACAAACACATAGAATTCACTTCTCTCACTAATACTGAAAAAAACACAAACAATGATGAGATAAATTAAAATATAAATAACAAATACAAATTAAAATAAACTAAAGAAAGGAAACATATAAACATTATAAATAATATAAACTTGTTTATAAACATTCTTAATTATTTATTTGTTAGAAGGTGGTTCTGACACTATGGGCCACCCGGATTTTTCACTTTTTGAAAACCTAATTGTGTGGGGGAGCGTCATAAGTTGGGACTCACCCACAGTGAACTCATAATGAAAGAGACTGCATGGGTATTTTACTGGTGTCCCCATGGCTTGACCAGGCCACTGCCCAGCAGCTAGAGTAAGGGACACTGGGCTGGTTGCATGCAGACACATGTGTACATGCGTCTGCACATGTGTAGGGGCTGCGCCGGGGAGATTCCTAGCGTGCGCAGCCAAAGAGCAGGTGCAGATAGACTGGTGTGGCAGGACTTATACAGAATGGGGTTGTGACATGGAATAGGTTTTATACAGTGGAAAGAAACATGCCAGGGAAAGTAAGTGTGCTTTACAGTGTGTATTCCATTATTCTCTTACGGGGATAGGGAGTACATGTGCTAGTTTTACTTTCCACAGGCCTACAGATTCCAGGCACACTAAAGTCAGCTGTAACGGATGTGAGAAGGAGTATTCTGCAGAGTCCAAAGTCATATTTGTACTGCCTTTGAGTCATCCAGCACTGTCACATTTCTCTGAGTCAGTCATAACCAGGGCCTGGCTCAGGGCTGATCTCAGCAGGATGGATTGATAACCTTTCTTCCACAAGCTAAGGCCTCCTCTCCACAAAGAGAAGACAGGGTCATCCATCAGCAGCTATCATTGGGTGCCAGGCTGCACCAAGGAGGGAAGGCAGCGAGGGGGAAGGGGCTTTTTCAGAGACCATGTGGCCAGAGACCCTGGGCAACGCCATTTTGAACAAACCCAGAGGCTGGACAGGAAGGAGGGAGCAGGGGCAGTGAAGTGATGTGTCACTGTTTGATAGGACAAACAGGGACTTCCTGCCAACCCCCTATTCAACTTTTAAAAAGTGCTTGCACAGGAAGAGAAGCTCTCTCTGGGGTGTGGTCTGCTGAAGCAGAAGGTGCTGGAGCCTGGAGCAATGGGTAGTTGGAAGGGAGAACCCCCTGACTACCCCCAGAATCCTGAACGGCGCCAGGAGAAGAGTCTAGGGCCGGTGAGCAGAAGCAGGGGCCTCTGCACAGGGAGAAGAGAGGCCCAAGAGGAGAGCAGGCAAAAGGCTGGTGCAGTGAGTCAGTGAAGACCCTCCCTGCAGAGTCCACCTTCTTGGAGACATGGAGGGCAAAGGAGAGTGCTCCCAGTGGCTGGGGAGTACCACCAGGAGCAAGAAGAGGCCAAAATGAGGCCAATCGGACCCCTGGGGGCCGAGATATGTCCCCGGAAGGTAGGCGACTAGGCGACCTCTGACCCCTAAGAAGACCGGCGACGAAGCATGTTGGACCCAGCTGGTGGTCTCGGAGATGCTCCCGGGGAGGGTCAGGTTCCAGGCACTGCCCCAAAAAAGAAGTCAAGCTGGGGGGGGGGGGGTCGCTGTCGCACTCCCCCATGAAGGATGGGATCCCCGGCCCCGCTGAAAAATCTCCCCAAGGTGCCCCTCAGAACAGCCAATTCAGGGGAGGGGCCAGGATTCCAACTTCGGGTCTCGTGTGGTGAGCAGGCGGCAGGGAGTGCCATCGCGCCCCCCACAAAGAAGACTCTGGGGCCTGGGACCCCATCTCCGGGCTCCGAAAAGGGAGAAGGCAAGTCGGCCTCCCTGTGAAGATGGCCCCCGAAGACTCAGAAGATGATCGGAGGCCCGGTACCCCGTCCCCAGGCCCCGTGGAGAAGGCAGAGGCCAGGCCGGCTGGTTCGCGCCTTTGAGTCTGCCTACCGGAGCAGGCAGACCAGAACAGCAGGTCCGGCTCCCGCGTCAGCACGCGTCGGTGCTGGCCGGGCGGGGAGCCGGCAGGGGCAGCTGGGGGTGGACTCCCTGGGCTGCCCTCCAATAAGTAAGGCATGCAGTGGTCCAAAGGAGTCTGCGCCAGGGGCCCGCGTGGGACCAGGCCCCCACCAGTGGCATGAGCGGCTGGGGGTGGGCTCCCAAGCCATAACAAACACACCTGGAGGTCCGGGTGGGACCAGGCCCCCCACCGAGGCCGGCAGATGAGGCGGGAGGCCGCAGGCTGCATCGCAGCTCTCCCTAGCACAGCGGGAGAGTCGCTAATAAAATATTCATGAAAAGCAGCACGAAGCAGCCCAGAATGCCTTGCCAGGCATTTGGAAATCTGCAGTTTTGGTGCTTAGTGCCCCCCAGAGGAGGGGGTCACCCTCATGTGTGAAAAGAGGTGCAGGGGGAGCTGCAAGAGCAACACAGCCTCCCCCAGCATAAAGAAGAACAGTCCGCCCATAAGTTTCATAGGGCCTCTGAAAGAATAACCCCTCAAGGGCTCAGCCAGCATTTCAACACCTCCTGGGCTGGAACTTTTGTTCTACAGCTGAAGGTGCATGGAGAAGTGTGCAAATGGATGAAGGGCTGAGTTGGGGATCTCTAGAGAAGGGCATCCCCTAGAGGTGAAGAGGTGCAATTGAACAAGAAGTGCATTTTTTATGTAATTGCTGTAGAGTGCATTGACCAATGTTATTGGTTTTTAGTGGGGCTGGATGTCACTGGTGTTAATGTGAAGTACAGGTGTAATGTGAGTCATAAGCAAAGTGGGGTTAGTTTGCTAGACATTCTTGCTCGGGTGTCTGGCTATATATGCTCAATCCTGTGATTCATCTGTGATGCCTTTTAGAGGTTGTAATTGCAATGCATTATAATGGTTAATAACTGTGATAAGTACTGTCATTTTAAGTGATGCCTAAACATGTATTCTCGCTGGTGCTGTTAGATGACGAACAACCCAGACTGTTAGTCCCGAAGATTTAGAGGTGAATACTTTATGGTCAGTAGGAGATGCTCAGTCAGGGTTTTGTGTCACCAAAGCAGGTGTACCCATTTTTAATGCTTGTTGCGGTAATTGGGTGGGTCGCCACTAGGATGGTGCCAGTGCGTAGTCCCATGTCCCAGGCGACGTTCAACTAATTGCAATAGGGGGCAAGATGATGTGCATTCATGGGAGTGGTGGTGCTAGACCTCACCCCCCGTGTGGGATGGGTGGAAATGTTAGGAAATATCACAAAGTAATTCCAACAGCTTATGTAAATTTGTAAATTGGTGCATTGTATTGAGTAGTGTGTGTTTAATAAATGTACTCTTACTCTTATAAAGCAAAGTACAGACTGGACAATCAATTATTGAGTGTTATTTTTGCGCACCTGCAAATGGCGATTACTAGCCTACACTACCTCCCTTGAGTAAGTCTCAGAGTGCTCTGCAACGCTACCCTCTGAGAGTCAGGCGTTACAATTGGGTGCATGGTTCCCAGTGAAGGACAAAGGTAGTCATGTTATTTGTGCAGGTCTAACAGATGCTGCCTTGTTTTCCAACATTCTCACAGTCTAAATAAAACAACAATTGTACATATTAAATAATCAAGGAAGATATTATATAATGATTTCTAAATTAAATATTTAAATAATATAAAAATCTATAAAGAAAAGCATTTTAATTGATATAGTTTCTCACCCTATTCCACTACAAATCGAACAACATGCTACTAAATTATAGATGATTAAAAATACTATACAAAATATAAACTAGAAATCAAATCAAAATTAAAAGAACAATTAAACAATTAAAATATTTACATAATTATGAATTACATACTTAATTTAACTTATATGACCTAAGATTAAAAACAAATTATTTAAAATGTAATTAACTTCCCACCATATGCCCCTACAAACCCAATACCCCACTACTAAATGTTAAACTACTAATTAGATTTCAAAAATGTAATTGCATATTTAAAATTACAAACTGCATTTAAAAAAGATAACTATACTAATATTATAAGTGTATATATATATATATATATATATATATATATATATATATATATATCACACACACGAAAGAGTTGCCCCCTAGGAGAAGCACACACAAAGGAAGGTTTTCTTATTCCGTTTATTCAAGGAAGTAACAGCCCAGCGTAGCGTGACACCTTGCACAAAGATTGTTTCCCAAATCGCCGACGCGTTTCGTGCCCACTTGGGATATGAACTTTTGACATTTATTTTCCCACAAATAGCAGCACCCACATGGGTTGGATTGATTAGTTTGGACTGCTGATACCACAAGACATTGCGGCAGATGCCGAGTCAGGTGAAGTTCCGGCTCAAAAGGGCGGGACCCCATTTAAATAAAAAGCAGGTGTTCCTAACTACTGTTGCTAGTGTGGTGATTTGGAATGGCTCGTGAACAAGGATGGATTTCTGAAACGCGTTGAGCCAAAAATGCTTTTAAACATGTCAGCTTGGGCAGCAGAAGCGTGCTGGTGACCTCACTGTACGAGGTTATGTTTTCGTGTGAGGCATTCTCATCATGGGCAAACTTTGATGGTTTGGATTTGTTTGCGGCTTGGCCCAAGTCGCGAGGATGCCCCTTCGTGATTCAGCGGATCTGCGGTGTCGGGAGAATCCGGCGCCGCATACATGACGATTACGCTTACCAGTGAGAGTCTGTTAAAGGCAGCAGGCTCTGCTTATCCAGCGGATATGTGCCCACTTGGGATATGAACTTTTGACATTTATTTTCCCACAAATAGCAGCACTCACATGGGTTGGATTGATTAGTTTGGACTGCTGATACCACAAGACATTGCGGCAGATGCCGAGTCAGGTGAAGTTCCGCCTCAAAAGGGCGGGACCCCATTTAAATAAAAAGCAGGTGTTCCTAACTACTGTTGCTAGTGTGGTGATTTGGAATGGCTCGTGAACAAGGATGGATTTCTGAAACGCGTTGAGCCAAAAATGCTTTTAAACATGTCAGCTTGGGCAGCAGAAGCGTGCTGGTGACCTCACTGTACGAGGTTACGTTTTCGTGTGAGGAATTCTCATCATGGGCAAACTTTGATGGTTTGGATTTGTTTGCGGCTTGGCCCAAGTCGCGAGGATGCCCCTTCGTGATTCAGCGGATCTGCGGTGTCGGGAGAATCCGGCGCCGCATACATGACGATTACGCTTACCAGTGAGAGTCTGTTAAAGGCAGCAGGCTCTGCTTATCCAGCGGATATGTGCCCACTTGGGATATGAACTTTTGACATTTATTTTCCCACAAATAGCAGCACCCACATGGGTTGGATTGATTAGTTTGGACTGCTGATACCACAAGACATTGCGGCAGATGCCGAGTCAGGTGAAGTTCCGGCTCAAAAGGGCGGGACCCCATTTAAATAAAAAGCAGGTGTTCCTAACTACTGTTGCTAGTGTGGTGATTTGGAATGGCTCGTGAACAAGGATGGATTTCTGAAACGCGTTGAGCCAAAAATGCTTTTAAACATGTCAGCTTGGGCAGCAGAAGCGTGCTGGTGACCTCACTGTACGAGGTTACGTTTTCGTGTGAGGCATTCTCATCATGGGCAAACTTTGATGGTTTGGATATATATATATATATATATATATATATATACATATATTTATTTGAAAACAATGTTTATTACAAGCATATGAAAGTACACAATATAATTACAATTTTCTTCATAACGATATTGTATACAAAAAAACTGTATTCTTACTTTTGTAATTCTGTTCCACTATATTTTTACAGTAGTGATATTTTTGACAACATTTTTATGTCACATGATATTTTGGAATCAATATTTGCTACAGTCAATATATTTAACATGTGCCCATTTGGAAAATGTCCCTGGACGTGTCTATAATCACACTCTGAGAATGTGCATTTTTCTGTGAAGAAGGCTGTTGAGCCCCTCCCCCAACTAACTACCTTCACTCTTGTAAAAAAAAAAAAAACACAAGCCTTGTTTAAGAATTTCTGTTTAACACTCCAAATATGGAAGGTTGGTTCTCAAATGGATGCTTCAACTTTTGGAAAGTGTCCCATGTTTCACCTGGGCACATTTTGAGAATGTTTCTTTCCATAAAGTTGACTAATGTGTCATGATTTTGTGATTAGGTGTAAGCAGTCTCAGAGAACTCTGACTGCTACCACCAAACCACAGGGATTTTGCTGAAGTTGACATACGTCCGGGTTCTTGAGAACAGAGGATACACTTGTGGTTTCTGTAACAGGTATGCCTCACCAGCTACATCTGGGACTATTGTTTATTGATAGTTATTTGTATAGCGGACTCGCATTGCTTCTAGATGCTGCTGAGATAGCTAGAGGAGAGTCAAAGGAGGGGAGATCAGAGCTTAGAACAGAAAGGCGTTCAGTTGTTTTTGAATGTCAGCTAACTGTTGAGTTGTGAAGGGTTTGAGGAATTTTGTTTCGCGTGTTAAGTCCAGCTACTTAAATAGACTGGTAATTTCCTCGAGACTTACAGTTTGTTAAAGGAAATAAGGAAAAGTTGAAGTCGTTGGGGAGGAGTTTCCTGGGAGTAGTTTTTATTTTATTTAAAGAAAAGTGTTCTGTATGTATTTGATGTAAAACTATCGAGACATTTAAACACGAGGTGGAGTGTTTTGAATGGTGACCCATTTGCTACCTCCCAGCCGGTGGAGGCTTCTGCGATGCTGCACAACAGCTTGCAATTTGTCCAGGTCATAGATTAGGCCTGAGGCAGTTTTCTGGGCTTCTTAACATCTGTTAATTTGTCTGTTAATTTTGTATGCAAGCATTCCAATAAAGATAGAGTTCTAGTAGTTCAACCAGGATTTTACTAGAGCCCCAACTAGCCAGAGGTGGTGGTCTTTGAGTATGAATAGTAAAGTGTTTTTCATGGGGTGGGGTGTAATTTTAGTTGGTGGAATGAGGCGTTACACTGTTCCTATTTTGGAGTTGAGCATCCCAGAGTTTGCCTCAGTTTCTAAAGTACCACCATATGGGTGATAATGGAGTGTTTTGTTTGTTTTATATAGGGCAAACTCTGCCCAATGGTATCAGATCGTCAGTAACGGAGGGGCACATTCACTTTTCTGGTAGGTACGTGGAGATTAAGTGATTTGCCCAGAATCACTGGACTTTGAGCGTCCCTGCCAAGACTCTAACCCGTTTCCCCAGCTTCGAGGTTGACCGCTGTAGCTGTTAGGCCACATCCTTCATGACAAAACAGTTTCATGCCAGTGGTTGTATGGTCATCCCTGTTTTCCCTCTACTGAGTGGATTACTCACTGAAAAGTAATGTGATTCTCGGTATATTACATTAGGGACAATTCGGAATGATCAATTTAACATACTACAGGGCTTTAGTTTCCTGCCATATATTCCATATTTGTGTTAGCCAGGGTAGTCTTATGTAGTTCTGCGATAGTGCCAGTACGACAAATGTTTCATCATCTAATTGTGGATGTAACTGCCTGCTCTTTAAATGTATCATTTGAGCCGTTGTAAGTGGTGTCATCGGTTTGCATTAAAAACGGTTAACCCAAACACGTGAATTTTCAATTACTTCAAGATGAGTGAAAAAACAACAACTTTTCCTTGGTATTCATCTACATTTCCCACACGCTCTCTGCCTGTAATTCACAATTAACAGGTGTCATCCTCAAAGTACATAGCTTGTATTCCGTTGAGCATAGTGAATGTTGTAAATTGTGCTGAAGTTTATAGGGTAATAATGACAGGGTCCTTCCTGTTCTAAAGGAGGAATGTAACCTAATTTGTGGTACATTGAGCAATGGTTTATGTCAGTGGCTGCAATGGCTGAATTTAAAAAATAGATTTAAAAGTCGCACAATATCCGTTTAAGATAAAGCAAACACTAAAACTAGTGTTTAGACTTCTGCTGGTGAAGTAATCTGACAGGGAACACCAACGCTGATAACCAATCGGCTGATGTAAAACGCCACGTAGTTTTGACTAGGCAGGGTGTAGCCTTTTTTTCCTGGTAGACAGTTACACTCTGTGCCCGTTCTTTTCATTCCTGGACAGTGGACACCAACTTTAGATTGCACAATGCCTTGCATGTGGAATGATGAATATGAAAGGACGTGGTGGCAGGGTGTGGATGTTCATGAGCCACCAGAGGCAATGGGTGGTGCTTTTTTTCCGTAGAAGCGTAGAAAGCCCAGCTGCCTGGTTTGCTGATGCCATCTTGGGGTCATTCCGAAAGCTTAACTGGGAATGCATTCCTCCCATTGCTTACTATTAGCTCTGTGGTTTATAACTCAACTGTGCTTGCTTTCTATTTGCTGGCTTTTTCTGTTTTAGGCTGTCCAGCTTCAGTTCGGCCCTTCCGAGGCCCAATACCTATTTACTGTATTCTTCAACTAGTACTCGCTTTCTGTAAACAGGCCTTCAAATCTTTTTCTTATCTTGCCGCAGTTGTTGTGCATTGAAATACAGAGATTAGGTGTCAGGCTCAGTCTTCCGAGGGAGCTTGGTGATTACTTTTCTTTCTCTAACTTCAAAGTAAGAAGATTTGTGTGAGAATCATGTTGACTACTTAGGGTGTGCTGGAGAAAGGCTCCACATAATTATTTTCTAGCACACGACAACATGTTATTGTCTGTATATTACCCCTACAGATATTTCAGAATATATCAGGAGTAGGGAAGCACAAATGAAGCACATTTTATGGTTATTCTGAAGAGTAATGGAAATAAATATTTGAAAATGATCAAAACAAGCCCTCTACGCCACTTCACTTTATGCCTCTCTACTCTGCACCTGCACTATTGACCACTCTAGTTTAGACCACTCTACTCTGCAACACTCTACGCCACTTCACTCTTTACCCCTCCACTCTATCCCACTCTACTCTGCCACTGCACTCTATGCCACTGCACTGTACTCTGTACCACTTCACTTCATGCCAGGGCTCTCTATGTGCCCTCCAATCTACTCTGCACTATTGCACTTAAGGTCACTGCATTCTACGCTACAACACTGCATACTACCATAAACCACTCCACCCCCCTCTGGACCACTCCACTCTGGGCCACTGCAAAATATACGCTGCATCACTCCACTCTGTGCTGCTCCACTTTACTCTAATCACTGTACTGTACGCCATTTCACTGTACACCATTTTACTCAAATCCAATACTCTACACCACAGCACTCTACACCAGTCTACTCTCCACTACTTCACTCTATTCCACTACAACACTCTATGCTACGCCAGTGTACTCTACACCATTGAACTATAAGTCACTACACTCTATACTACTACTCTGCACCACTGTACTCTATGCACTGCCCTTTATTCCACTCTACTCTGCACCACTGCAGTCTGCACCTCCATACTCTGCACAGCTGCACTCTACACCACTCAAATCTAGGATACTCGACTCTACACCACTCCACTCTATGCCATTCTACTCCGCAACACTGCACTCCATCCCAATGCACTACACTCTGTACCATTCCACCCGATGCCATTGCACTTTGCACCACTACTCTATGCCACTTTACTCTACCCTGCTCTACACTACTCTACCCCCTCTCAACTTTGCTCTGAAACAATCTATGCTGCATCACTCTTTTCTCAAATTTGCACAACATTTTGCACCACTCTTTCTCCATTTTGCACCACTCTTTTCATTTTGCACTACTCTTTTCTCTACTTTACACCACTCGATTCTCAACCACTGAATTTTCCACCAATGCACTCTACACCACGGCACTGTACACCAACTACTCTACACCAATCTATGCTACTGGTTCCCAGCCTTTTGACTTCTGGGACCCCACTAACTCCCTCCTGGAAGCCAGGGACACCCAAACAATTTGTACTATTTACATTTCAAGACTTAATATAGTAATTTGCAAAAAATACACAAACAAGTGCATACCAATCAAATTCTCTAATTACTAAAGACTTGATGACTTTGTGTTGACAAAGTCAATATAGCGGCCGTTCTTATTTATTTATTAATTTTGTTTATTAGCACCCATGCAGCACTTTCACATTCATAGAGGCTGCACCCCTTTCTTTAAACAACCCACATCTAAAGAAAGGTGCTCAGCCGATATTAAAGTGAAGCACTGCATGGATGCTTTTACCCCAAAAAACATCTGTTTGTCACCTTAACCAACATATACTTTTTTTGTCAAAGCCCCCAATGCCACGGTTTGACTTTAATGTCGGCCACAACCCTTTCTTTAGATGCAGCTTGTCTAAAGAAAGGGGTGCGGCCTTCATGAATGTGAAAGCGCTGTATGGACGCTAGTAAAAAACAAATATTTGCAATGCAAAAGGTCTCGCATTAGCAAGAGTTTAAACAAGTAGCCAAACTCTTCTAAATGCGAGATCTATTGCATTGCAAATGCTTGTGCTACTCTAACACAAAGGACAGCTAGCCCCATTCTACAAATCTACTTAAAGGATGTGTGCTCACATACACAGTAAATGTTTTAAGTTTGTTAACCAAGGTTTATGTACAAATATACAGGTATTTATAGAATGTGAGCCTGGGTACCTGGAAAGAGCAGCAAGAGCAGGTAGAAGAACTACTTTGAGAGAAAGAAGAGTTTTGTGAGTAGAGGATCATTACATTTTCAAATTACAGAGACAAAATATATAAAGATGTCTCAGTTCTTAAATCTATTTCTCTGTTGCGATAATCCTAAAGGGTCAGCATGGGGAGTTTATTGCAAGAATAATACAGTTTTATCTTCCTTGGGGCGACGAGATTTCATAAGATGGTGGCTAGAAAAAAAAATCAGAACTCAGATTCTTGGATTTTTAAGAAAGTGTGAACCTTTCTGGATGAACACAGTTTAAATCAGTTAATGCCTCGGTCATGCAAGTTACAAGCACATACATGACACTGTCCAAGGCTACACAGTTGAATACACCGCAGTACAAAGAAGAACACACAGACTGCATGATCTATCTGGGGACTCAGAAAAACAGCATGTGATATCCATCAGAGAGCTGTGTGAACGATTACCTGGTAATCCCCTCAGCACAATGCAAACATGCAAATACATGACACTGTTCGGGGATCCATCATCCACAGCTGACATTAAATGACCAAACATCATGGTCCCCCCATTAAAGCAGTGGGGACGTGCACAAACGTGATGTGGTCCCAAAACCAACTTAACAGTGTTGAAGCCTGTGATTCTTTATCTTTTAAAAACAGCAAATTAGTTATTCACAGGGAATGACTCACTGTGTTCCCTTAGAACCAAATTCAGCAAAAAGGGGTCAGTCCGCTCCACAACCTTTCCAACACAGACCAGATATAAAGCCCGCTCTGGTGGCCCAAAGGCAACAACCAGGGGTCGCAGCCGGTCATTACTTCTAAGCAGCAGCAACCAACTCCCTGGCAATGAAATGACGTGTGCTCTTGGGAACCAAAGCCAGCTTGTAATAGTGCATCTCTCCTTCAGAGCAGCCTCAGCACACACATGGTGCACAGCCTTCCCTGGGGGCCCAAAGCTAAAATACAGGGAGGGGTGACACATTATCATCACAATCCTTAAACACAGCTGTAGGGGCCATGGGAAAATGTTCAACCCTATTCTATGCCCAGGACAAACTGATCCGGCACTGCGGCACTCCATGAATAATTAGAAGAAACAAGAAACATTAAATTTTTCTGCAATTTTGTTTTCACATTACTTTCATGGTAACCAACAGTGTTAAAAGTCTTCAGAAACAGTAAAATCATAATAATGTGTCTAGTATGGAACGGCAAGGCTCTATAACACACGTCACAGTAACACACATCTTCAGCTGCGGCTCAGACCCAAATGTAGGCATGACAGCACAAAGGTCTGGAGAAAAATTGCCACTTAAAAGAAGTCCGGATACGAAGTAAGTTAGGTGTGCATTTACACATGTGTGTTTCAGTATGTCCACGGCTCAATCATTGGAGAGTAGTAGCTAGCTACTACTGGTATCACTCTACTCTCAGACATCCAATAATAAAGCCCTTCATCAGATCCCTTACGCATTTCAAAAGGTTCATAACCTTAGTGGTACACAGACCTGGATGCACCTAGACAACTGCTGACTGACTGGAGCAATCACACTGGCAACCTGCGATCACAACTGGAGCTCTCGCAACCTAGGCTCTTGTGCCCTGGGATCAGAGAATACCAGGCTCTTCTCCTATATCTCGTATCTTAATCTTTTGTGTTCCTTTCCTCTCAAAAGCCAAAACTCTTAAGGTAAATAGCTCACACACCATTCAACTCTTTCTAGAACTCTAGGCTCTACAGATGAATGCATTCTTTAGGAAGAGAGAGTAGAAAGGATTGCCTGTGCTTGCAGGTAAATGTATCCATGAGAGAATGGAAGCAGAGAGGTCAGTTTATCCCTGCTGTTTCCGGAGCAAGATTACAATAAATCATCAACATAAGGGCAGGGTACTGACTGACATTTACCCAGAGACAGGTGCAATAGCGCACATGTCTAACTGGCGCTAACAGCACAGCCACCACTTGCTCAGATGAAGACTTATTCCACACTCAGCGCTTATAGTACAAGTATCACTCATATGTCACAGATAGCAAAAGTACTACTTACGTGCCACAGTGATCACAGCTATCCATCACATTTCAAAGGCAACTGATTAGTACCATTCATGATCTGATCTATCCCTTGCTCTTCTGGTTAATTTCTTACTCAGTGCAAACAGCAACTCTATCCTTTAAGGTCTTTGTCAGCAAAGCTACTCTCACCAGACAACAGAGCATTCCCAAACAAGTTACAGGGAGCAAAGCTATGCCTTAATAGCAGTTGAACTATCCCTGGATAGGTGATTGTCCTTCTGACAATCTGTCTGCACTGTGTCTAAGCAACTAGGGAACAGGGAACCAGTGAACAAGAGGGGTTCGGGAACTAATGCTTGCAGGATGGCCTTTGAAGAAAGAGAGCCTCTCATACTTTAGCGGGACAGGTAAAACAAAGGAATCCGGAGACGCAAAAGATAGGCCTTGGAGACAGAGAGACCTCAATATTGAGCGGCTATAGGCTGGGAAACATCAGGCAGAGTAGTAATGGAAGGCTAGAACAAGACAATGCAAGCAAGAGACAGGCTAGTTCCAACTACAAGGAGACATGCAAACGAGGAACCTAGGGTGGAATGCTTGTATTAGAACCTAGATGAGGAACAATGCATACCAAAGGAGAAACATAAAATCAACAAATATTACACCAGAATGACTCTTACATCAACCACCTGTGTCATTTAGAAGGGCACATGGCATTACTTTCAAATAACAACACTACCATAGCTGACACTAATTAGGGGGAAGGATTCAAGGCCCTAACCTCCACTGTGAACCACCATGCAGAACCCCCAAACACACTCAACATTAACACAGGTTAGGCTGGAAAGTGTCAAGAGTCTCTCCTCCCCCCAACTCCCTTTATAGAAGAGCTCTATGAGGATAACCAATGTCTTCCAAGCCATCCAGCCACCCACATTAATGTGATTCAGTTCCCCTACTGGAAAACCTCTGATGGATGAATCACAATTGCAGACTGATGTCTGCATAAAGTGCAGAGGCCATGTAATTGGTGAACTCTGAACCATATCTAGCAGATCAACATAACAGAACTGCTGCTACACATGCTAAACCTCTTCTCTATGTGTTTGGAAACGTTGCATACCAGCTGTCCATACTGTCCCTATGCTGTGTGTGAATTAGCGAAGCTTTATGAGACGGTTCCATTAAAAAAAAACAAAAGAAATCAAAAGGCTGTCCTTGTCAATATTTTTTTTATATTTAGCTGCTTACAATTGTGTTTCCATTATTTTTTATAACATTTCCCAAATTAAGCTTGAACATTGACATTCAAAGAGTTAGAATCAAACTTCTATTTAGGTACACCAGGAATACACTGTTGTATGTATCAAGTCCGCATCAACTAGGGCAATAAGGGCACAGCCTGTCACCATTTTACATAATTATAAAAAGTAACGAAGATAGCCTTTGTGTTCAAGGATAAATGTTTCTTGTCTCTGTCCCCATTTCTCTCACAAGAGGAAGCCTAATAGACAAGAACTGCGCCAACCTGTTTGACTGAAGCTCCCCTCATGCTGCATTCCACAAACAGTGCTCCGGGCTTAAATGTCCCGTCCTCGCAAGACTAGGAGACCCAAGCCAAGGCACCCCAAGCTCAGCTGCACAGCGCCATCCACAGGAAGCGCTAGCACTACTTTGTGTCCGGACCTGGACCCCAACCACGGTTGCAGACATTTTTAATTTCTAAGAGCTATACTTGATTTAATCTTTAACAAGTGATATGTTGGTTTGTGTATGTTGGGTTTTTGTCATTTTGGCCTTGTTTGATTAAGATAAATATTAGCTAGTTCCCAAAACTGGTGTGGAGTCCCTTTATAATGTTGTTTTCACAGTGTTAGTGTGGTGTGTGTGTATATATATATACACTTTGCCTCTGAGATAAGCCTGACTGCTCTTGTAAAGGTAACAAGGGGGTGGGCACATGTTATCTTTGGTGTATAACTTGCTTGCCATGACTAGAGTGGCGGGTTCTGCCTGGCTTAGGTTCATACCCTAGCCAACCAGAAACCCCATTTCTAAAGGTGACTTTTTCAACACACTTGACCATCAAACTTGTGCTTTATTAGGTCAGCAGAACACCTCAATTGCATTCTGTGGTAGCAATACACAGTTGCCAGACATATATTACCCATTGCCATTTAGTATTTTCATGATTAGTGCTCCATCAGCTCCATGAGTTTTGGCTAAACTGCGCCCTCGCTCACCGCCCCCACAGCCCGCTCTTTCAGCCTGCCCCATCCGTCAGAGCCGGCCCAGATCCTCTCAATACAGGCCCAACAGATGGTCTGTGAAAAGGTGGCAGGCGGGGTGACCTCGAGGCGTCAGCCCTCCGCCTTCCATGTGGGAAACCCACCCAAAGGCAACAAGCCTGAGTGGGGCGCCGGAGTGAATGTGGAGAAAGCACGCATGTGGAGGCAGGTGACCTACAGGGTGACCTTGAGGTGTTATTGCAGCATCACTGCTCGTGCCCCAGGTCACTGACGGACTGCCTGGGGGCCCAGCCATCCAAAAAGGATGAAGCAGTGCACTCCCCCCGAGGGCAGTCAGTAATCTCATTATTGGCTCACTGCTTAAGAAATGGCACTAGATGTATACATTTTGGTGACTGTGTCTGCAAAGAGGGATATAGCATCTGGATCTAGGTTCAGAATGTAACACAACCCTTATTTGCATTTTAGAATGAGCATAGCTTGTCTCAAACATTTTTAATCGAAAACTATTTTCTTCAGGCTAAACAAAAATTGTACACTATGATGTGACCAATTATCCTTACAGCTCATGGTCATTCATTAGATAATAAAGCTACAAATGATTTTGGACTAACAAAGGATCAATACCCTTCCTTGCTCCGCAACGGGCCAGCGATTTTTATGTACTTTAGGCATTAATGCAAAGAGGTTTATTTATGAGCCCCTTGCAACACTTTCATGTCTCAGTTGCTTCACTTTTCGTGATGCTGTGGCAGCGTAAACCATGCACCATGTTTAGCAATATTTACAAGGTGACGCATCTAGGCAGATGGGTTACCTTGTAAAGCTCTGCACCACATTATACCTGCATCAGGTGTAATGTATGCAGGGAGGGTCTATAAGATTTCAGTGCGCCACTTCTAGGACACCATTGCGTCAAAACCTTACCCTTGCCACGCATAAAGGTGATGCAGAGCATTGAGAATAGGCTTCCCGCTACATTGCTGGAGTTGTGTCATGCTTGTGACACAACTCCAGCAATGCGTTACTTTTGTGCCAACAGATACGTCAGGATTCCTAACGTACTTGCCTTTCCTTGCGGCATGAAGTACCATACAATAAATATGGCGCATCCATTATGTCACAAGGAGAACGCAGAGAAAACTGTTGCATTGTTGTTTTGTTGCAGCGATGCAACTGTTTTCATAAATAAGCCCCAACGTTTTTATCAATTGCAGAGGATACTAGAGTGTAGAAATGTGCAAATGTGCATCTTAGTGAGAAAGAGCACCATGTAATGAGGAGGCATAAAAGAGTATTGTGTGTGTCACCAGAGCATAGCAGGAAATGTGAGCGATACCTGGGTGTTTTGCTTATGCTTTCTTTACCCCAGGCAGTAATGCCTGCCACGGATCAGTCACAGTATGCACCTATCTCGCTTTACGTTGATCCTTCGGTCTGCCTTTACTATTTTGCAGTTGTCAATTTATAATAGTGGAGCAGGAGAAGTTCTCCTAATGTCATTCTTACAAGAGAGTCAGAGAGGGTCCCTTACATCACTCATACCAGCTGGGTAAGACAAGTGAACATCCCAAAGAGAGTCCTATTGACTGCTTGATGTCCTAGCAGACATCAAGTCCAGAGAGAAACTAGCAGACACCAAATCCAGGAACAGACTAGAAGATACCAAGTCTAGGGAGACAACATCAGACACCAAATCTAAGAAGAGATTAACAGACACCAAGTCTAGGGACAAACTAGCAGACACCAAATCTAGGAAGGGACTGGCAGCCACCAGGTGTAGGAAGAATCTAGCAGGCACCCAATCTAGAAGGAAACTAGCAGACACCAAGTCTAGGAAGAGACTAGAAGAACCAGCCATCACACGGTATTCAGCCAGCTGAAGACACAGGCACCAGAGGTATGTCCTGCTCATAGTTTACAAGGCTTTCTTTTCTCAGCTCCTTGGACATTTGTCATAGGAGTAGCTGCTAGGTCGGGTGGCTCATTGGAATAACACATTAATTAGAAAGATCTGAATGTGTCCTCATGATTCCAGGTTCAAACTCAGGTGTGTTTAATCAGTCTCTCATCCTTCCAGGGTCTATAAAATGACTATTGTCTAATGGTGGTGCTGTTCGTCATAGGATTATCAGGCCTACCATTCATCCTCTCCAGATATTCTCGCCGCCATTCCCCCTGGCTATTATATATTGCAAGCGGATCGAGCCTCTGGCAGACCAGGTGGAGGGGTTGCAGCTATTATCAAATCTCCCATTAGATTTTCTAAGTTAATTACGGTCTGTATCCCTCTGGTTGATTACCTTGTGGTAAGATTGGAATCTGCAGCCACACCTTTTATTTGTGTGCTAGCATACCGCCCCCCCCCCCCAACCTATGCCTAATTTCTTGCTACTGTTCGGCGATATGCTCTCTCAACTAATTATTAGTAATTCCAATATCCTAGTCTTAGGAGACTTTAACTTCTGGCCTCTCGATGAGAAGGAGAGTGCCTGTTCCATTATGTTTTCGGACCTCCTATCCGGCATGAATTGCTGCCAACATATAAATGTTCCAACCCACACTAAAGGTCACATCTTGGACCAGGTTTGTCATCTAATGTGGAGATCTCTGTTCCCCTTATTTCCCCCTGCCTATGGTCAGACCATTTTATTATTTCCTTTTCCCTTATAGTCACTCCCTATTCTAGTAGAGCCCTGGAGAGTGACTTTCGAGCTCGGAACTGGAATAGGGCTGACCTTGGTAAATTTGTCGATCTACTTAAAACTTCTCCTCCCCCTGTAGCCAATTCCATTGATACCCAGGCCTCAGCCCTTACGCACTGGCTTGAATCAGCCAGTAACGCTGTTGCCCGGCTTAAAACATTAAGCTTAAGCGCCTTCATGACGCACAAAAGTGGTTCACTGATGATCTTAAAGCCTTAAAACCTGTGCTCAGGCAGGCTGAGCGCTGTTGGCGGCTAGGCTATGCCGCGGACATCAAGTTGCGGTACATGTCTCTGCTTAAAGAATACAAAACAGCGATTTTATCTGCTAAGACTGCTTATTTTTCACAAAAAATTGTTAACTCTGCCACTAAAACCCAAGGACATCTTCTCCATCGTGGAGGAGCTGTCACATCCAGACAGGGTCACCATTAAACCTCTTCCCTCCCAAGAGCTTTGTGATTCCCTCAATCAATTCTTTGTGGACAAGATTACCAATATTAAAAAGAGCATCTACCTCGCCGGCCTGCCTTTTCCCCCTAGGCCCGATCCTTCTTTGTTATTCCCTAATCCGCAGCAACTTACTCAGATCCCCCCAATTTCGGAGGAGGAATTTTGAGCCCTTTTATGTAAGGTCAGCTCTGGGTCCCCCACCGATTGTTGCCCTCCCTTGATTCTTCGCGAGGCTTTTACAGCCTGTCCGCTTCCCCCTATGGGACTCCTGAATATGTCCTTGTCCTCTGGCCTGGTCCCCAGTTCTTTTAAGGTTGCTGAGGTCGTGCCTATCTTAAAAAAAAACACGGCGGACCCTTCGACTATGAGTAATTTTTGCCCCATTTCCCTTCTCCCCTACCTCAGTAAAGTTCTTGAGTCTCATGTTACTTACACTCTGAGCTCATTCATTGAACATTCCCAATATCTTGTCTCCCAACAGGCAGGGTTTAGACCAGCCCACTCTACGGAGTCAGTCATACTCTCAGTTATGGAGGAACTGCGGAGAGGGGCGGACTCTAACATCAGCCAGGTGCTGGTGCTCCTTGATTTATCGGCCGCCTTTGACACGGTCGACCATGATATTCTGATCGACCGTGTCAGGGAGGCCGGCATTTGGGGCACCGCTCTGGACTGGGTTCGCTCCTTTTTGACCAACCGCCATCAGGCGGTCCGGCTCTCTCAGTTTACCGCTGATAGGATAGGCCTCACATGTGGCGTCCCGCAGGGTTCCTCCTTATCCCCTCTTCTTTTTTATTTATACCTGACCCCCCTTATTCGGTCCTTGCGAGGCAATCATGTCACCGCGTTTAAATACGCGGATGACATTCAGTTGATTTTTAACATTGATGGCTCAGCGGAGTCCATTTCTAATTTTCAGTCCACCCTCTGTCATATCAGTGACTGGATGGGGGTCAATCACCTCAAGCTTAACCCCGACAAGACAGAACTGGTTCTTGTCGGGGGAGCCGCCAACCCTTGGAAATCTACTTTCTGGCCTGTCAACTTAGGCCTCCGCCCTAGTCCAGTCGACTCAGCAAAAAGTCTGGGTGTTATCATCAGTACCGATCTCACGACGAAGCCCCAGATCAATGCTGTAGTCTCGGCTAGTTTTTTCCAGCTGTGTAAAATCCGAAAGATCACCCGCTTTTTGACCATTGAGGCACTCACTCTTGTCCTTTTAGCTTTTTTTTGTTTAAAAGTTTTTATTCAAGGTTTCACAATTATTACATTACATTCCCCCCCCCCCCCCCGCCCCTTTGAAGACCAAGGTCCAAAAAACAGAAAATACGTTAAATCACCAAACAAAAACATCTATGTAGATGAAAGCAACTATACAAAGAATATTATAGCAGGCATAGCATAAAGCCAGTAAACAGCTAGATAGAAATGGAAAACAAATTACCCTGGATCCTGAGTTTGTATCCACTGTAATAGAGGTTCCCATATCAACATACCTCTTTGTTTTTTCCTGATCCCTTTGTTTTTATATATAGCTATCTCGATGCTGCATATTGCCAATAGTCTAGCCCTCCAATGTGTTATGGATGGTGGCTGGTGGTCAAGCCAAGCGGAGGCAATACAGAGCCTTCGGACTGCCATACATACAAAGATCAGCCCCTGCTGGTTTAATGGGCGCTCAAAACCAGCCAAACCAAGCATAATCTCTTCAGTTGATATGGTCAATTCTACATTAAATATTTCAGAGATGAATTTAGAGATCTCAGTCCTAATAGTGGTAAGTTCTGGACACGAGGCAAACATATGAATATCGTCAGCTGCCGCTAGCGAGCAACGGGGACAAGCAGTGCCCGTTCCGCTAGCCCACTTGGACAATTTAAACGCGGTGTAAAATAGGGCAAAGAATGTTTTATAGAATTGTGCCTGCAATTGTATTGAAATAAGCCAAGTTTGCGATAGCTCCAGCGCACGAGCAGGCGTTCCATGATGCACTGCAAGATCAGAATGCCACCTATCCAAATGTTTATCTAAATCATCAGGAATAGATTTATAAAATTCCTTATAGATTTCTCCAATTTTTGGGGTAATTTCCCTTCTTAAATTGTCTATTACTGCAATGTTTTGAAATTTGCCTCGCCCCCCCGTTTTCCTTGATAGGAAATCCCTGACCTGAAGGAATTTGAAGAAATCCCTATTACTGATGTTATAGTCGTCATAGAGTTCTTGGAAACTTTTTATCCGATCCGCAGTAAAAAAACAGCCTAGTTTAGTAATCCCCGCTCCGACCCACCTAGCCATGCAGCCATCTAGAAAAATCTCTGGAAGATCGGTGTTACCTTTGATAGGGGTATAGTAGGAAAAGCGCCCCAGCCCTAGCAATTTACGGATATTAATCCAGACTTTCCAAACGCTCGATATTGTCTTAAGTTTAGTTTTCTTAAAGAAATTATCATTGCTATGCCGCCATAGACACCCTTTACTTCTATCCCCTAGAATCATCTCCTGTGGACTTGGGATTACTGCAACACAGGAGTCACTGGCTATAAGATTCCCACAATACTTTGCAACCGTGGCCCAGTAATACATCCTGAGATTTGGCATAGCTAACCCTCCTCTTTCTTTCGGTAACATAATCCATTTTACTGCCCTTCGAGGTTTCTTGAATCCCCAAATAAATCTAGAAAACATAGATTCAATGATTGTAAAATAACCCGGGGAAAATTCAAGGCAAATTGTTCTAAAAAAATATAAGAATTTGGGTAGAATCAGCATTTTAATTATATTACATCTGCCACCTATCGTCAAATGTAAATTGTTTAACCTGACCAGATTTTTTCTAGTAGTTGCTATTAGGGGATCAAGATTTTTCTCTACAATTTTGTCCACCTTGGCGCATATGCTGACACCCAGGTATACAGCATGCTCAACTACTCTAGCATCATGCATCTCTACTTTATCATTAATAACAACTTGGGTTTTTGCTGTGTTCAGTTTATATCCTGATGTTTTCCCAAAACGTGCGGCTTCTTCTTCCACAATCTTTATCGCCTCCTTGGGGTTAGTGGTTACTAGGGCTATGTCGTCTGCATAAGCAAGGACTTTTGTCTCAAAATTATTAATCCTGATTGAAGGTACAGAAGGGTGACTTTCGAGTTTGCGAATAAATAGGTCAATGTATATCGCGAACAAGAGAGGGGAGCATGGGCAACCCTGTCTTGTTCCCCTCGATATCTTGAAGTTCTCGGACATCTTTCCCTTTATCACAACACTCGCGCTTGGGTTGACATAAAGTCCTTGGATGGCCCTAGTAAAACCCCTCGTTATTCCACAGTTTGACATTGCTGCCCACAAAAATTTCCAGGAGACCCTATCAAAAGCCTTTTCCGCATCCAGCAGAATGAGGGCCATAGGGTCTCCTGTACTTTCAGCATAATCAAACAGAGAGATCACTCTCTGTATGTGGTCGGTTGTCGATCTGCCAGGAATAAAACCATGTTGTCGAGTTGATACCATCTTGTGGATTATAGGTGCCAATCGCCCAGCCAAAAGTTTAGAATAGATCTTTGAATCTCCATTAATCAGCGTTATGGGGCGGTACGACCCCATCTCTAATGGATTTTTCATCTTCTTGAGGAAGATCATAATCTTTGCCAAAGACCAGGACGGAGGTGGATTCCCTCCTTGGAATATTGACTTAAAGAGCGGTGACATGATAGATTTTAGTTGCTCGGCGAATTTAAAAAAAAACTCCATGGGAATCCCATCTACGCTTGCCGCCTTGCCCATATTCAGAGACTTCATGGATAGCATTATTTCGTCCCAGCTGATAGGTGAATCTAATCCTTCTTTATCCTCTAGTTCCAGACACTCTCCCAAATCAACCCCCAGATAATCGACAGGGACATCTTGCTCACTTTGTGGTTCATTATATAGTTCTAAATAGAATCTATGGAAGGCCTCTCTGATATCGTGTTCCTCTACTCTCAGCGTGCCATTACTATCTTTAATAGCTTTGATCGTATTGGCGGTTGTTTCCTCTCTGGTGCGTACTGCGAGCTGGTGTCCCACTTGTTCGCTAAGTTCGTAAGCTTTTTCTTTAGATATCATTGCTTTTGTTATGGCTTTTTCTGTAAATATCTCTATTATCTTATTTCTAGCTATTGCGATTTGCGCTAGTCCCTCCGTACCATGACCTGCTTGTACAGCTGTGATCAGCTCCGTCTCTGCTTTGCTCAAGCTCTGATATAAAGAAGCAAGTTGTTGTTTGCCTATTCGGTTATTCCTAACTGAGAATTGTAATGTCTCCCCTCTGACGCTAGCTTTCATTTTGTCCCATACTATCTCAATAGGAGCGCTGCCCATATTTGTTTCCAAAAAGGATGGGAGCCACTCTCTCATGTGATTGCAGTATTGCTAATTTCTTAAGAGCGCTCTTTCGAAAGTCCAAGAGCTTCTAGTGCGAGAAGGACTACTGCATGATATATTAAGTTCGAGCGGGTTATGATCAGAGAGTACCCTAGGGAACTTCCTTATGGTGCAGCTGTTCCTAATTGAGTTAGATAGGAGTATATAATCTAGCCTGGCATGGCGGGCATGGGGATGGGAGAAGAAAGTAAATCCATGATCCCCCTGATGTCCCAGTTGCCATCCATCCAGTAATCCATGTTGTTTGCACAGATCTTTGAAAGCTCTAAAAACTTTGGGTTTTCTCCCTTGATATTTAAATTCCGAGCCAGATGTCCAATCTCCTGGTAAGTCAAGGTTGAAGTCTCCACATAAAATAAGAGGCAAAGGCCAATGTACCAGTTTGTTAGAGATACTTATTACTGTATCGGGGTCGTCACCAAAATTCCCATAGACTGTGCATAATGTTGCTATATTAAGTCCGTTATTATAGTTACACTCCGTAATGGCCCATCTCCCAAGATTATCTGAGCGTGAGCGATTAAATTGCAGGCCCCCTCCTTTAGCTAAAATGGCTACACCCTTGGTACGTGTTCCCTGAGTAGAGGCGATAATTAGTTGGAACCCTAGGGATTTTAATAGATGTTCTTGACTTCTCTCTATATGTGTCTCTTGTAAACAGACTATATTGGCCTCCAACGCGTGCAGGCCTTCTGCCACCCTTTGTCTTTTTTTGAGGTCATTAAGACCACAAATATTTATAGATAATATTCTTAATCTAGCCATTCTTTTTTAAAAGGTCTTTTTTTTCCTTTGGTTCCTGCAGGACTTGTTACTTGTTTTCCCTTCTGTCTCGTTTGACTTTTCTGCAAAAGTGCAGTGGCTATTTTCAAGTCAGTGCGTTTCTTTAAAGGCATGGTAATCACCTCATTACATTTTTTTTGCCGCTTTCCTCTTTTTAAAACCTTCCAATTAAATTCTCTGGTAGCTATCTTCCCTTGGTCTTCTGCCCCCCCCTTCCTTCTCTCTTCCCCACCCACTTGCCCCCCCCCCCTTACCGCCCTATAAGGCATCCTGGGTTCTGAGTCACCCAGGAGTGGACGGCTGTGTGGTCCGTGCGCCTATGCTTGCCCCTGGCCTGATATTTTACATCCTAGATGTGTCATCTACATGACAATTAGTAATCACTTGTCAGCTCTTTCGTTTTGTTAATGTTATTAATAACCATTGCCAAATATTCAAGTCATATTCAATCAATATTGGTCTATTATCCGGTTCCCACCCTTGACCCCGTCACCATGACATGGCAAAAGCTCTTGATAGTGTTCATTTCATTTTGTTAGCCAGTTTACAAACATCACCAAATGTTCATATCATATTTGATCTATAATAAATTGTTTTTGGCTTCCCATCCTTGGCCCCCTTCCAGTTCCATTTATTTGCCATTACTTTGTTTCGCTCTCTCTGTCACCTCCTTAAGGTAGGCCTCAGCCTGGATTTCGCTTATGAAGCTTCTCGTTGATCCTTTGTAGATTATCTTTAGACGAGCCGGATTTTGCAGAAAAACTGTCGCTCCCAGTTTTTCAAAGGGGGCGAAAAGTTGTCGCATTCGCCATCGGCGTTCAACAGTTGCGTGTGCAAAATCCGGTCTCGCGAAGAACTTAAAACCCTTGTATTCTCTTTTAGCCGTAGGTCTAGCCAAGTCGTATATAGTATCACGTACTTGAAAGTTTCCAAAATTGACTAATAACGCTCTGGGATATTGAGGTGGTTTATCTGAGCGTTTCGGTAATGTCAGAGGGAAACGATGTGCTCGACAGACTTCTCTGTCCATATCCCAAGAGTTGAGTTCCGAGAAGGATGATTTTAAAAGGTTGGACATGAAGCCTCTTGGGTCGCTTCCTTCTGCGCCCTCAGGAATCCCAAGAAATCAAAGATTATTTCTTCTTGCACGATTTTCTTGGTCTTCAACCTTTGCCATTAAGTCCTTAATTATTCCTTCATGCTCATTTGCCTGTGTTTGAAGCTTACCAACGGCCAACTCCAGGTTTTCCGCCCGGACTTCTACAGAACACATTCTGTCGGAGATCTCAAACAGGTGTTGCCCACTTTGTTAATAGCACCTTCCAGTTTTTGGATAGCAACATGATTCATTTGACTATCTTTTTTTACATCTTGGTGGAAAGCTTTTATTGAGTTAAGAACTTCACTCAGTGAGGGCTCTCTGTGCCTCATCCTCTCGTCTTCTTCCGGGGTGTCAAGAGTGTTCTTATTCCTTTCAGGTTCCACATTTGATTTTCGATGGGGGCTTTTGCGTTGCAGTTTGGTTCTCCCTACGATTTGCTCTGGGTTGCTCCCAGGGTCTGTAGTTTCATCGTGGATTATTTTTGAATGTCTCTTATGTCTACTTCTTTTTTTTTCAAGTTTTTTTCTGGGTGTGCTGTCATGTATGGAGTCATTTTTGATTCTAATATCCGTTGGAGAAGATACCTTCGAAATATGTTCCTCCAGTTTGGGATCCTCGCTCAGTTCACTCTCTTCGCTGGATTCGCTGGAAATAGAGACCCCAGTCTCATAGATCTCAGACTCGGATCCATCAGCGACTACAGCTGCTGCAGGCCCTTCTATATCTGGGCTCGTGTT
The DNA here is from genome assembly GCF_964261635.1 of Lissotriton helveticus. Lineage (NCBI taxonomy): Eukaryota > Metazoa > Chordata > Amphibia > Caudata > Salamandridae > Lissotriton > Lissotriton helveticus. Next base: position 300,413,927 of record NC_136059.1, read on the forward strand.
CAAGACTGAATCCAGGTTGGGGCCCGACCTGCTCTCTTCCCTCACATCGGCCCGCTCTAGGTGCGCTGCCTGGTCTGCAATGGCGGTGGCCCCATTTTGCTCGCCTTGTTGATCCATTGTGTTTGGTGCTATATCGTTGGTAGAGCAAATGCGTGATCTGTCTTTAATTGCTGGGCTAAATATGTTTGAGATTCTTGGTTGGGAATCTATCGAATGACTGGATGTTTTGGCCGCAGCTTTTAGGTTCTTAATTGTTTGTAATCTTTTTGCCTTTTTTACCAAGAGTTCAAGGTTTTCGGTGCTTTCAGATTCCTTTTCCACCTCTCTCACTTTCTCTTTCTCCTTTCCTTTCCTTTTCATCTTTTCAGTTTCTTTATGGAGTTTCTGTTCAGACTCAGTGTCTCTGCCTCTCCCATCTGGTTTATTAGCTCTTATGTTGCCATCATGATTTTCCTCGTTGTTTTCCATTGCCTTGTACCCCCTGGTTTCGGGTCGTCTCTGTGTTTCTTTTGTTTTCTGAAGTCCTTGTATATTTTGAGTCTCTTTGATATTTCCCCTGCCATCTGAGCTCTCCGGCCTCTCTTGGGTTTCTTGTTTCTCTTGTTTCTCTTGAGCTCCCTGGGTCTGGGTCTGGGTCTTTAACTGGGTCTGTGTTTGGGTTTGGGTTGGGTGTGTTACATATTGTAGGCCTGATGAGTCCGATGCATCTAAAGTATCTTTCTCCATGACGGTATTCAATTCGACTGGCCCATCGGAACCCCCAGCAACTTCATTTCCAACACCCGTTAGACCATTGCGACTAGTGGACCCTGTCTTTGCTTTATTTCCAGCCATAGTCAATGCCTGTACAGAGCCAAGTGTCTGTGACAGCAGTAATTTTGGGGATCGATTTAGTTGCTTTGGTTTTGTCGATGATAGTGTTGATGATAGTGTTTGTAGAGTTTGTACCTTACGGCCTTTAGCTCTTGCTCTTACTTTAGCTGTTGCCCAAGCAGATGGTGGAATAGATGAGATAGCTGCAGATAATGTTTCTTGTGGGGTCCTGATCTCTATTTTGATTTTAGTAGCTGTGTTTATAGCTGTGTTTATAGCTGCCCATACTGCTCTGACCGCGCCAGCTCCAGCTCCAGCTCCAGCTCCATCTCCGCCAGCTGCTCTGGATGGTCTCGATGGCCTTAAGGTCTTAAGTCTAGATAGTCCAGATAGACTGTATGGACTGTGGTCAAATAGCCCATGTATGTTCTTTTTATCCTTTTTATCCTTTTTTATTATTATTTCTTTTTTTCCCCGTGAATACAGCAACCAAGTCACCTACTCACACCTACTCACACCTAGACACTCCTAGCCGATTTTTTATTCCCATTAGATTTTAGGATTTTAATTGAATTTAAAGGATCGATGACCCCCGATTCCTTCAGGCTTTCAGCTCAGTTCAGGTATTGCAGTATCTTTGCTGGTTTTCTCAAACTCAATCTCTCAGTATTTCTCCCTTTACAGCTTTTGAAGCGGCAGTTGGTATTGGCTTTCACAGCAAGTCGGCACGTTCAGTTTTTCGACAGTTTTTCGACAGCTGCGTTAGTTCCGTAGGCTCAATTGGTTCCGTCGGCACCGCATCAGAGCCGTCAGAGCCGTCAGAGCCGTTCCCTTGACGACGCGTGCTCTGTATCCTTCTTATGCACGTCCGCAGTGTTCGCAGATGGCGAGACGGAGAACAAGGAGGCAGGTAAGCAGTCTTGGTCTTCCTTGCTACCCGCTTGTTTTACCACCCGCCTTCTTCCCTTTACTGGAACTGGAGCATATTATTGCAGCTCCTCTAGCGCTCTTCATCTGTCAGCGCTCTCGCGTTGTACATGGTTAGACCTCCCGACTGAAACGACCTGAGCTGTGACAGAACTGCACTGTATTCTGCTCGTAATCAGAATCCTGTGAATCAAAAATACTTTGTACAGAGCAAAGCGCAAGGTTGCAGTTATCTTAGAGAGTCTTATGTTACTCACGGTTGCGTAGAGTAGTGTGGCTAGAATTATAGTAGAAATCGCAAGTTGTATACATAGCCTGGTGGGCCCGATGTGCCACAGTTAATCGGACACAGAATCGAAAACTCGGCCATCCACTGTACCCACTGTATCCTCTGGAACCACACCACGCCACAGCAGCGACAACTAAAAAAAAAAAAGGGCCAAAAGTCAGAGCCAAAAGTCAGAGCCTGGAAATACAGGTAGCACACACTCCAGAGTCTTGAATCAATCTTGATTATTCCCTTCATTCCTTTGCTCTTTTGCTCTTTTACTCCTTTCGCTCCTTGCTCCTCGCTCCGTGAATCCCCGTGTTGCCAAGTTTGTACTCGTTTGAGCTCGTAGGCTATTAACGGGAGTGCCAGTTAGCTCATCTCCTCCAGGGATACCAGGTCATACCCCAGGTCCTACCCCGATGCTGCAGCACGTGACTTTTCCAGCTTTTTTCCCCCCACAGTGGTAGTTAAGGAGCTCCTAGATCCTTGCCGCTGACCATACCATACCAATATTGTGCTGGCTGTGCAGCTGAGCGACTGCTGTTCGGCTATTCGGCTATTTGTCCAGTAGCCCTCGCCCGGCTCTCATGGCTCTCAAGTCTCTCAAAGCTCCCCCTCCCCAAAAAGGGGGGTAGAGTGTGGCAAAAGTTGGCGAAAGCTGGCAAAAGCTGGTCCGGACTATCCAGGCTTAGTCTGTATCAGTCTGAACTAAGCACTGGATTCTAAGATTGCTGACATGTTGATGATGAAATGCAGATCGACGACGATACTCCAAGAGTCTTCTCAGGCCCACGAGCAAGCGCTGCAGCGACCTCTCACACCGACGCCATCTTGCCTTTTAGCTTTAGTCATTTCAAGGATTGACTATGCCAATTCTATCTATGCAGGCACTCCGGCCTATCTATTGAAGAGGCTGCAGCTCGTTCAGAACCAGGCTGCACGCCTCATATATCACCAACCCAGGCACCAACATGTCAGTCCTTTGTTAAAGTCCCTCCACTGGCTCCCTGTGTCCGAGCGGTGTAAATTTAAGCTAGGCTGCACCATCTTTAAATCCCTTGCAGGTGTGAGTCCTCTCTTTATTTCTTCACTTCTACATTCTTATGTTCCCTCTCGTAACCTCCGTTCCTCCTACCTGGCCCTACTTAAGGTCCCGGTTTTTAAACGTAAGAAAGATGGAGGATCAAGATTTTCTTTCCTTGCTCCCTCCTTTTGGAACTCACTCCCTATAAGTATTAGATCTGCCTCTCCCTATGCACGCTTTCGGTCCCTTCTTAAAACTCACTTGTTTTGTAATGCTTATCATTAACGCCTTTCGTTCTGCGGACTTTCTCCTCTCTGTTGCTCGAGCGCCAAGAAACCGCTAGGTGTTAGTTGCGCTTTATAAATTATTTTTACATTACATTACATTACATAAGTTGCAAGCCTGCTGAAAAGTGCTACCACTGTCCACCACCTGTCCAACAGCCTGCCCAGATGTGCTTGCAAAATGGAGCATGAGTAGAGCCTCTCTGCTGAGAAGAGCTGCTAGTGCCCATTACCAATAGATCCGCTCTGCTTAGAACTGCTGATACTGCCTGTATGTAGTGCAGCAGTCCAGAAGCAACACAGTAGTTTTTCAAGTGCTAATATAGCAGATGTGAGAGGTATTGGTAATGTCCACCTCTAGTAGAGCAGCTCTGCTAAGAAGTAATGATACTCCCCATTACTGATTTAGCAGCCCTGCTGACAGATGCTGCTACAGGTGCTTCCTAGAGTAGCAGTCCAGTTGAAATGCAGTCATCATATCATTTATAAGAATAACAGAAGTGCTGGTAGGATCATTTACTGGCACAACAGCACAACATATACTGTCCACTGCAAGCACAGCAGCCGTGCTGAGAAGTGCAGGTAGTTCTTATTGCTGCTCCGGGAGCTATGCTGAAAAGTGCTGGTACTGTTGAGTTCTGGTATAGTGACTTTAACACTGTAGCGACCCTCGGGAGAAATTTTGGTGATGTAACATTAAAATTATACCAGCTATGTTCCAATTTGATAACATGGTGTGTTCATACATCTAGGTAGCATATCAGCTGCCTGTTCCCACAGCTTTTTAGCATACTAGATTTAGTCTACATTACAAAGATATATAGGTCAGGGGCACCAGGGACATGTTTATCGTGGAGCCAACACGGCGCACCCCATGGGGAGCTGAGGACACATTTTAAAGCACAAGTAGCACCAAAATAACTTCCTCGGCAGCAAACACGGGCCTGTGTCGGCGTCCTCCCGTGCCCCCCACCAGCGTCCCATACTTTTAGGGACCCACCGAGCGGAGAGAAAGTCCCATGTGTGCAACACTCTTCCTACTTACTGCAAGCAGAGAAAATCTGAAAATCTTTCTGCTTCCTTTTCGGTACGTCATCGACAACTGAACTTCCTTTCACCAGCCCGCTCTGTACGTCACGGGCCTATGCTAGGTGGTGATCGTGGCGTGCGTGTGCTGCACGCTGCAGTTTCAAGCAGCAGGTGGCGGTGCGCTTGCAGTTCAAACAGGGCAGCATGCGCAGCACTGGTGCCCCGTTGCGGCTGCCTTTATAATTTATTTGGGGACACTGACACTCACTGACACTACTGTCAGTTATTACAGTAGTGTCAGTACCCCCAAATAAATGATAAAGGAGGCCGCAACGAGCCACCAGTGCTGCACGGCAGACGCCGAAAAAATAGTGCCGCCTGAGGCGGACCGCCCCCATAGCTCCCCCTAGCTACGCCAGTGATTATCACAACATCTCATGTGCCTATATAAAGTATACATCCACGCCTGGGAGTATCTTTGTGCTGAATACCATGTGTTTATTGTTATGCAAGTAAATGGTGCTTATGGTATGAACCTTGGAAGGATGAAAGGATGAATAGAAGCACCAGGATACAAATATGTCAGAGAGAGCTTAAACAAATATCCCTTAAGTAGATTCATTAGTTTTATAAGCCACCAGACTAATACGATCTGTATGGGTTCTTCAACATAGCTATCATGACACCCATCGCCGTGGAGACTTGAATATGACTGTAGTCACACAATATCTCCATGGGGACTTGAACATGACTATAATCACACACTAACTTTGTGCACTATCCCTGTGCATCCCTATATTTATACACTATCTCTTTGGGTACATGTGCATCCTTACATTCACACACTATCTCTGTGGGGAACTGGGAATGTCTATAATACACACTATATCTGTGGGGACCTGTGTATCTTTAAATTCACACACTATCTCTTTAGGGACCTGGGCATGTCTACAATAACACACAATCTCTGTGGGGACCTGGCATGTCCATAATCACACACTATCTCTGTGGGGACCTGTGTATCCCTATAATCCCACACTATCTCTGTGTGGACCTGGGCATGTCTATAATCAAACACTATCTCTGTGGGGACCTGTGCATCTCGATAAAAACTCAATCTCTGTGGTGACCTGGGCATGTGTATAATCATACACTATCTCTGTAGGGACCTGGGTGTGTCTATGATCACACACTATCTCTGTGGGGACCTGGGCATGTCTTTAATCACGCAATATCTCTGTGGGGACTTGGTCATGCCTTTAATAATATACTATCTCTGGGGAACCTGGGCATGTCTATTATCACACACATTTTCTTTGACGAGCGTACTAATACTATAGTCACACACCAACTCTGTGGGGACCTGGACACCTCTATAATCACACACTATCTCTGTGGGGACCTGGGCATGTCTATAATCACACACTATCTCTTTAGGGACAGTGGTAATACTATAATCACAAGCAATCTCTGTGGAGACCTGGACATCAATATAATCAATCACAAACTATCTTTGTGGGGAGTCGAGCATGTGTTTTATCACACACTATCTCTTTGGGGACCTGAGCATGTCTATAATCACACACTATCGCTTTAGGGATAGTGGTAATACTATAATCACACACTATCTCTGTGGGGACATGGACATCAATATAACCAATCACACACTATCTTTGTGGGGAATTAAGCATGAGTGTTATCACACACTATCTCTGTGGGGAACTGTGCTTCACTATAATCCAACAATATGTCTGCAGGCCTTGAGCATGACTATAATCACACACTATCTGTGACTCCACCTTAGCATCACTATAATCACATACAATGTCTGCAATAATCTGAGGATGATTATTATAATACACCATTTCTCCAGGAAACTGAACATTTCTATCAAAACCCTCTCTCTATAGGGAGTTAAGCATGACTATCGTAAGACTTTTTATATGGGGACTTAAACATGATTGTAACCACCCACTCTTGAAGACTTGAACATGAGTACAATTATACACTATCTCTGAGGGGAACTTGAGTATGAATATAATCACACTGTATCCCTATGGGAACTTTAGAGTGACTATATTTAAATGCTATATCTGTGGACACCTGGGCAGAACTGTAATGACATACTATTTCTGCATGAATATCAGCATAAGAACCATTATACGCCATGTAAGACTTGAACATGACTATCATAACACTCTCCATGTGGGCACTTAAACATGATTATAATCACACACTATCTATGCTGGGAATTGAGCAGGACTGTAATCACAAACTGTCTCTGTGGGGACCTGGAAATTACTATAATAACACACTGTTTCTGCATGAACTGCAGCATGAAAATCATAATACACTAGCTCGAGAGGTACCTGAATGTGACTATAACCAGACACTATATCTCTGGCGACCTGGCCATGACTATAGTAATCAGACACTATCTTTTGGAGGATTTGAGAATGCCTATAGTGACATGCTATCTGTGTGGCAAAGCTGGGCATCACTCTGACACACTATCTCTTGTGACTTTTTTTGTTTAAATCTGTTTTTTATTATTTTTCATTATACATCTTCATAAAAGACAAGTTACATTGTATCAGACTGACCATATGTTGAACCATCCATCAATATCCGGAAATTATTACAGTTGAATATATATTAATCATAACATGCATGTCAGTGTTTTTTTTAGTCCAGAAAGAAATTGAACCTCTACATTAGTCCATTTTGTCAGGGGTAAAAGTCATCATATTATAGTGAGGCAATTCCATTAGAATGCTGTACAGAGTTCTTTCAGATCATACAACTTGGACGACTGAACAGATGCTATAAGCTAGAACCAACAGTTCTCAAACAAAACCGTAACAGCAGCATAAACCGGCGTTTGTGTACTCTTCCCGCAACTTGTCCTCCCCTCTCCCCCACTCCCGCCACCCCCTAATCCCCACATCTGTTAGACAGCTGTCACCGTTTATTGCCTTTAGCGATGTCCACCTCAGGAAGCAGAGCCTGTATGTGCATCTGTACGGCATACCATAGCCCTGTCAGCGGATGGCTCGTCGTGTGCTGTTGGCATGCCTCCCTCAGTCTTGGGTTGTCCCTCAGGATCACCTTCCTCTGTTTGTTTCAAGGCCCGTAGAAGTCCCTCCCATTGCGACACTATGGGTTCCTTCCAGAGCCCCAGCGTTTCCTCCCGTAGGATGGCAATTCCCTCCGCTTTGGCCCATGCTAGGAATGAGTACCTCCATGCCTGTATATGTGGCGAGTCTTGAGATTTCCAACTCTTGGTCAGAAGCCGCTTAGCCACCACCATTCCCAGGTCAAGAAACCGGGATGTAACATTCGTGGCCGGAGTTCTGCGGAATTGGTGTAACAAGTAAACAGGCCATTCAAAGGGTATGTCTTGACCTGTACATCTGTGCAATAGCCCACCAACCGCTCGCCAATATGTGTGCAATCTGCAGCATCCCCACAACACGTGTATCAATCCCACCCCTGTTTCAGTGCAGCAAGGGCACACCGCATCTGTGCGGTAGAAGTACCTATTGATCGTCTCAAGTGTAAGGTATGCTCTGTGGACAATGAACAGTTGTATTTGTCTGAATCTCATGTTTCTGGGTATACGTACTGGGCTCTTAATTATCTTATTCCATTCCCAGTCTTACAGTTGTCGTTCTAGGTCTGTTTTCCATATAAGGAGGAGTGGGACCAGACTTATCGCCATATGTGTATGGAGGGACGCTGCAAACCAGCGAATCAGGTGTCTGCCACGTCCCATGACATGAAGGTATTGCATGGTAAGGTGTTGGTTCGGCTCCGCGTTCTTGTCCCCCCCATCTAGAGGTTAGCGTCGCGATCAGCGAGCGGTGCCTCAGGAATTGCCCCGGTGGCAATCCCATCTCCTCGACCCGGGAGTCATATGGTATGAGGGTGCCGTCTCTATACAGATTCCCCAGAGTCTGTATGTCAGCTTTGTGCCATTCCGTTAGTTCGAGAGGCGTGAGCACCCCAGGCCCTCTAGGAGTGCCCTCCAGTGGTATGGCCAGCGCAAAGGGGACCAGCGTTCTGGTTAGATACAAGCTTCGGCAGTAGCATTTATACGCCACCGCCAAGAGGAGCGTTGTTGGCGTTGCAGCTTTAGTAACGGGGTGAAACAGTTTTGTGATATGATCCGGAGAGTGAGGGAGTAGCGTGATTGCAATGTCTTCGCAGCCTTGGTCTACGAGCCAGCGAGCTATCCACTGCAGTTGCGCCGCCAAATAGTGGTGCTCGAAACAAGGCCCTCTTGATCAGTGGGCAGATACAGTTTTGCTAACGCCATCCTGTGACACGCGTTCAACCAGAGGAAGTTGCTAAGTAGCTTAGTGAGTGTGTTAAATAAACTATCTCATGTGACTTCAATATAACTATCATCTCACACTACCTCTACAGAGAATTGAGTATTATTATAATCACTCACCATCTCTGCGGGGGCTTTAACATAAATATAATCACACTCTGTCTATGGGGACTTCAGGGAGACTATAATTAAACACTATATCCGTGGGAATCTGAGCATCAATATCATCATGCACTATCTCTATTGGGTCTTGAAAATTACTATCACAACACACTCCCTATGTCAGCTCTAGAACATTACTATAATCATTTGTGATATTACTGTATAGCCACACCAAGACGATGTTAAAGTTGATGCAAAAAACTAGGTAATTTCAACTTGGCTTTCCCATCTGACAACATTGCATACTCTTTGGCCTCTATATTACTGTAACTATTTGTTGGATCCTTATCCCTTAATGTTTGTCAGAACTAAGCAATAGACTAGATATCTGTGAATCCCTTTCCTTGGACTTGGATGCATCAAGCACCCATTCTGCAAATTCCAAATAGCGAAAAATAACGAATCGCAATTAAGAATTCGCAGAGTGGGAAGCAACATGAAAATCGCTAATAATTGGCGATTCGCACCCTGCCGCAATCACCAAATGTGACTTTGCAGAAATCCTTCAAAAATTGCAAATCCGGCTGTGTCCAGCACACAAATTCTGAATTCGCAAATACCAATTTCGCAAATAGCAATCTTGCACATTGCGAGATCGCAAAAACGTTAAGTCGCATTTGGAGCACAATGATGACATCGCTAACAGGAAGTAGCCTGCTACATGCATCATTCAGAGCACAGAGCTGGGTACAGGAGGAGGCAGAGAACTGAGCTCCAGGAGCCACACCCTGCAGTGCCCATACAGGAGTGAAAATCAATCCAAAATGTCCCAGGAAGCTGCAGGACCAAGTGAGAAAGCACGCAAGCGCAAGATACAGTTCAGTGAGAAGGAACTTGAGTACCTCATTGTAGGAGTGAGCAGGGACCATGACCAACTGTTTGGGAAGCTGTCCCGGAAGGTGCCAGAGACAACCAGAGGCGCATCTGGGTGCACATCAAGGCAAAGATGAACGCGGTGGGAGTCACCCACCGGTCCATCGATGATTTAAAAAAGAGGTGGTACAACCTCACAGGCCGTGCCAAGGAGCGATTAGCTGAGAGACTGGGGGAGAGATCGGCTACAGGAGGGGGAGACCCCACAGTCCCTGAAAACACCCCCATGGAGGACCTAGTGGAGGACACCATACACCCTGAGGCCTGCGTGGGCGTCACCCAACTGGACACCTTATGCACCACACACCAATCTCAAGGTAAGAGGCATGCTACTGCGACCCCGTACTCTAACAATGTCCATGCCCCCAGTGCAATCCATATATGTGAGCACAGTATTCCAGTCCCTGTTCCTCCCAAATGTCCAAATGCATTTAGGAACCTGTAGTGTGTAAAGGTGTCTTGATAGCCAAACACAGCCAGATTAGTAAAGATGCACAGACCCCTAAAGCCAGCCAGGGAATGCAGACATCAACCAATAGCGAGCCTGCATGCATGTTGCAACATCCCAGGTACCTTAATCATACCAGTAATCATGCACTCATTCACATCACAGGTGCAGCGGTAACTGACACCTCTGACAGTGACATCCTCCACATTGCGGAGACACCTGAAGAGACGGAGGGGGAGAGGCAGCATGCAGCTGCACCGACACCCAGGGCCACCCCTGCAGCTACAGGCGGAGCACAACAGCACGTCCCTGCACATAAGGCAGTGGAGCAGACCCCACCACCACCCAGGAGGCAGACACAAACCACAGCAAATGTGCGGGCCCACGCCAGCAGCAGGTCGAAGGCAGCAGTGCTCCGTGCCCACCACAGCAGCCATGGAGCAACACGCACACAACTTGGGCCTGGGCATTGAGGCTCAGATGCTGCGTGTGCATCGCAAGCAGGCACAGCACATGGCAGCAATGCAGCTGCAGCTGTACAAAACAGCACGCAATATCAGTCTCCTCACAGAGAGTGTGCAGGAACTGACCACAGCGGTGAGGGAGAGCAACCAGCTGATGGTAGCGCAGCAGGACATCACCCGCAGATGCCACAGGCAGCTGCTCACATGGCTGTCAGCCTACACCCGTTCAAATCACCTGATCGGCAATGCCACATCCCAGCTCTCGAGAAGATCATTGGCCATGCAAATCCAGATGGTCCAATGCTGTGCGGACGTAGCAAGGGCTCTGGAGCAGGTCACCAACGCTGTGGAGCACCAACAGGCGGCAGACCATAGCAATGCAAGTGGGGGGGGATGATGCTAGCGAAGGGGCATCTAGCCTCAACAGCCTGTCTGTGCCGGTGCAAACAGACAGGAGGCGCAGTGCCCGGCTCAACACTGCATCCCGACAGAACCAGCCTAACGTAGAGAGTGAGAGGCGACAGGGTGCGCGCGGCAGGAGGCGCTAGTTACTTTACATTTCAGGCTGTGGCGTGGTGAGGCAACCATGCACACCAGCTCAGGTTACATGACATTGGACGTATTAAAATCGTACCCTTATTTGTTGCTGATGGAAGCACATTGAGACTGTGTGAAATAAACACAAGCTTTATTTTGAAAACAAATCATCCTCATGTCAATCTTTGATGTGGCTTGCATGAGTGCAGTGTTGTGTGAGGGGTATGGATGCACTAGAAATAGTTCTGTGTGATGTGCGTGCGGCACCTGTGGCCTTCAGCAGGATTCGCCCCGTGTGCATGATGCACATTTGCAGGTGGCAGGTTGTCCCCCTCTGACTCACTAGCAGACAACTCAACAGGTATCCTACGCTTGGTGGCAATATTGTGAAGCATGGCGCACACGGCCACGATGCGGCAGTGGATCTCAGGCCGGTATTTGAGGGCCCGCCAGTCTTGTGGAGGATGCGGAATCTACTCTTTAACATGCCAAAAGTTCTCTCTATCACATTTCAGGTGTGTATATGCGCAACATTGTACCTCCGTTCCTGTGGTGTTGCTGGGTTGAGGTATGGGGTGAGGAGGTGTTCACAGAGGGCATAGGTGCTGTCACCTGAAGGGAGGAGCAGAGGGTCAGTGCCTGTTATGCGCGGCAACATGGTCTTAACATACTGTATGTGGGCATGTATACTTACCTAGGAGATATCCCTCGCCAAATTCACCCCTGACCAGGCGGGTGTGTATGCCGCTGTGCCGGAAGATAAATGAATCATGCGTGCTCCCTGGGTATTGTGCCACAATGTCTGTAATGATGGTCTTCGCATTGCAGACCATCTGAATGTTGAGGGAGTGATATGACTTGCGGTTCCGGTACATGTATTCGGTCTCTGCAGGTGGACAGATGTGTATGTGGGTGCAGTCGATGCAGCCAATTACATGGGGAAAATGTGCGGTATGATAGAAGTCCAGTTTTGTTTGCATTAAGGCTTGTTGGGTTGTTGGGAAGGTGATGTAGTGATGTATCCGGCTCAGCATGGCGTACAGGAAACTCTGTAGGCAGCGTGAAAGTGTAACCTGAAATATACCTCCTGCATATGCGACTATCCCCTGGAAGCTGCCGGAGGCCAGGAGGTGCAGGCAGCACAGAACCTGGACATGGGTGGGCACGGCATTGGTCCTCCGTGTTGGGTGCTGCATCAGGGGGTCAAGGTCTCTGATGAGCTTCTTAATCAATGCCCCATTGAGCCTGTATTTGGAGTAGATCTCCTCTTCAGTCTGTTCCAGTAGTGTAATCCGCAGCCGGAAGATGCGTTCATGGATCCTGCGTCTGTTTAGGGCTGCAGCCTTCAGCCTCAGCCGCCTTGCCGCGATGTAGAGACCTGCCATTGTGACTTTCCTCATGCTCCTACTGAGTCTCCTTCAGTGTGTTTGATTTAGCCAACACCTGTTTGTTGTTTCCAAAATTCTATTTTTGTTGCCAATTTGACTTCATGGTTACCACCTGGTTTGGCTTCTCCTTAAATTGCGACTCGTATTTTGCGAATTAGGGTATTATTGCTATCTGCGATTGCTGATGCTGTGGATAGCGATTTATTTGCGAAATCGCTATTTGGCTGCGAATTCGCTATTCATTTTGCAAAATATGTGGGGAATCGCTTTTAAGGAATCGCAATTGGGGTTTCTACGGGTGTAGCGAATCTTGGTTTTGCGAATTCGCAAATTGTTGCTTTTCCACTTGGTGCATTGCGGAAGTGCCTTTATATACTATAGTTTCTACTGAGAAATGCGTTATCATCAAAATCCATTCGCTCGATGCTTATAGGACAAAAAGAGCTATTCATATATGTTTAAACTATCATTTAATATAGGTAAAGCACTGAAAAATAACACTTCGCCATTTGTTTGCGAATATATTCAATCATGAAAGATAATTATTGAGTAAGTCCCAGCAAGGATGGTAACACACATTCAAGTCCCGACAAAACTGGTTCTGGCGCACGATTAAATATTAATATATTTGCAGATTTGAAGCAGGATCCTATATAATGATTTTTTCTTAACATTTTTCTGTTAATGGTATGTTTTAAAAACATTGGGAAAGGTTAGTCCCCACAAGGCAGGTGTCAACACATAGTTCCCACAAGCATGGTAACACTTGTGTATGTCTGTGTGTGTATGTGTGTGTGTGTGTGAGTGACTCTGTGTGTGTGTGTGCATATGTATATATATATATTCACTGAAAAAACCATAGGTTATAGACCATATATAGTTAGGAATTAGCATTTACAAAACCTTGAAAATTCACTGAAAAAACCATAGGTTATAGACCATATATAGTTAGGAATTAGCATTTAAAAAACCTTTTTTTACTCACACAAAATCATTGAAATTCCATATATAGTTAGTTAGTTGCACTAACTATATATCGCGCACCCGCAATCCACTGCTGATCATGTCACATATTACATCATTCATGACATGGTCAGTGACATCACTGATGACATCGGACACCGGAGAGCCAATCAGCTTTGCTTCGCGAAGTTCCGTTACGCGTCAGGTACGCGAACCGGGGCGCTGACCGGAGCGCGCTTACAGATATATATCTTTTTTTGAACGTTAATTTCTCAAAATCCACTGGAGCACATATCTTGAGACCTAGCAAAGGCACATCGGGCTAACAGTCCCTACAATTTTGCCAAGTTTCGTGCAAATCCATTCAGCCGTTCGGGCTAAAAGTGAGGCCAACCGCCCTATGGAAATTAACATGGGAAAAACACGTTTTGGGACCCCCCTTTTTTCTCAGCCCCCCCTTGACAAACCCCCCCCAAATTTTCAGTGGCTGCTCAGAAACAAAATGTTCCATTTTCCTGAAAATTTCAGCTAATTCCGTCCACAAACGCCAAACTTATTAGACATAGAATTTTCAAAAATCCCATAGAGAAAAAATCCTAACTATATATACCTACTGGCGACTGCCAGTAGGTAATATATATATATATATATATATATATATATATATATATATATATATATATATATATATATATATATATATATATGTATATATCCAATTGAACGTGCTGAACATATGTTGAATACCACATCCAGATGAACCAGTGCATTCTGGTACTTAGAGTTTATCTATTATATATAGCGGCCGGCTCGGACCGCGAGGGCACCCCACTGCTGACTGTGCAAGTCTTCCACGCCCATGAGGAAAGAGGTGCGGAATGAGCGGCGTAGTCCGTTTTGGCAGGATTTGAACATTGCAGGGAGTGGAACCTTGATTTGACGGCAAGCCCACAGGCATTTTCTATTTAAAAACTGCAAAGAAGTGAAAAGGACGAACGGAGGCACATAACAAAACAATAATAATGTGGACAAACTCTAAATACCAGAATGCACTGGTTCATCTGGGCGTAGTATTTAACTCGCTGCAAGCGATACATAAGTACAGTGAAAAACAGCCGGGGAGACCTATTGTCTCCTCACAAGGGGGACTTATGGAACACTTGTCTATTTTTATAGATTTTTTCCTTTTTCCCTTTGTTAAGGATTTGCCTGCATACATTAAAGACTCATGAGATTTTCTGAATCTAATTGAGAAACAACAATGGGATCCGGAGTATAAATTAATTTTCTTGGACATTACGAGTTTGTACACCAGGATAAATCACGAGCATGGACTTGAAGCAGTAGCACATTTCTTGAGGAAAAAACCACTGAAGTTCACTGAACATAATAAAATGATCCTACAGTTCACTGAATTCTGTTTAACAAATAATATTTTTGTATTTGGTGACGATTTCTATCGGCAAATCTCTGGCACAGCGATGGGCACTTGCTTCGCCCCCATCTATGCGAACTTGTTCGTGGGCTGGTGGGAGGAGCAAGTGTCCAGGGCACCAGGAGGTATTGACATCAGCAGTGTAATCTCCTGGTATCGTTATATTGATGATCTGTGTATTGTGTGGAATGGATCAGTGGAGTCGGCCAAAGAATTTATCAGCAGTTTGAATAATAATGTGGTTAATTTGGAATTCAGTGGGGAGGTCAGTTCCAGCACAGTGAATTTCTTGGATCTTAAAATAAGTATAATTGACAACAAACCACATGTGTCACTGTACCGTAAACCAACGGCCGGTAACTCAGTATTACATGCGACTGGTAACCATCCGCCTAGGTTGGTTAGAAGTATCCCCTACGGGGAATTCTTAAGATTGAAACGGAACAGTACTAGGGATGTGGATTTTGAAGTAGCTGCACAAGCCAGCTTGAATAAATTTGTCAATAGGGGCTGCAATAGGGATTTCTTGGCTGTAACCCTTAATAGGGTAAAAAACATATCCAGGGAAACCCACCTTTGCAATGAGAAAAATAACAAGGAGCAGACAGGAGGAAATAGGTTCAGGATGATAACCACTTTCTCCGATGGGGCCAATGACTTAAGGAAAATCATGAAGAAGAATTGGCACATTTTAAAAACGGATAATGTGATAGTCTCAGATATCCCAGCTGCCCCTTTAATAACTTTTAGAAAGGCCAGATCACTAACAGACAGTCTAGTACAAAGTCATCTTCAGACTAGCCCTAACACAGGGGAGACCCTAAGGGAGCTTAGAGGTTTTCATCCTTGCGGTAAATTCAAGGCCTGTGCAGGAAGTAAAAGAACACTGACGTATGAGGTGACAGGTCTTAAGAATCCTAGAACCATAAAGAAGTTTCTCACTTGTAACACCACTTGTGTGGTGTATAGTTTAGAATGTCCTTGCGGACTGAGGTACATTGTCTGCACTATCCATCCCATAAAGATACAGGTTTTAGAACATATGAGGGTGATAGCCAAAAAAGATGCTACTTACCTAATCACGAGACATTTTGCTGAGAAACATGGTAGTGACAGGGAGCTGTTACGATATTACGGTTTAGATTAGATCTCGACTAGTGTGAGGGGAGGTGACAGGATCAGGAAGTTACACAGGCTGGAATCAAGATATATAATTGACAAAGAGACTAAGACCCCCAAAGGGATGAATATAGGGGAATAATTAGCTATACACCTGGGTGATTAAATCTGAAATACCGGTGATTATTTGCAACAAAAGTGTAAGGGAACAATCTGTGTATAATCTTTAAACGAATATCCTTGTATGATGTTTATCTAAGACTCTAAAATTTGAATTTAATGAATGGTTTATTGGTCCATGGTGCATGAAATAAAGATACCATTGGGAAGACCGAGCCGACACACGGCATGATTGTAACTCACATGGGCGCCATAGTCGTGGTTCCATGAAGGTACCAGGACGGTTTAGTGAAAATGCCGATATACGGAGTAATAACTTGTGCATTAGTTTTAACCTGTTTAAATGACCGCTATGTCTCATTTTCATGTCTAGATATGGAACAATGAAATTGTTAATGTAATTGAATTGTATTATATATTGCATAATAGCGGTGACTAAGCATTATATATTTATTATGCTTTTGATATCAGGATTTAGTTACATAAAACATGTTTTAACATGGCGTCCGAAGGTGAAAGCGGATTTATGGTCCTTCGTTGATTTTTAATGCTATTTGCATCATGTGACTTAATGGTGGTCTTTAAAAATGTTGCTTTTTGGTGCGTAACATGGAAACATTAGAAAACGGCAGGAGCCAAAACGCGTCATGTTGACTGTTGGCTGTATGAATTAAAGAATTGGGAGAAAAAAAAAATCAAAAACCCCCGCGAGTGCTTTCTCAAAACCTAATTGGGAGAGGGAGTGAGCCTGCATATATATATAGGTGATCAAGGCCCGAGTTAGGGTCGAAACACGTTATGGTGGACATGCTGGTCACTCAATAAACACTTACTGAAATTGCACTAAGAACTTTGGGTCCGCTCTTCTTCTTTCCCGCAAGGAATTGTAGCAGCTGAGTATCTGTTTGAGGCGAATCCTGTGATATATATACATATATATCTATATATTCACTGAAAAAACCATAGGTTATAGACCATATATAGTTAGGAATTAGCATTTAGAAAACCTTATTTTACTCACACAAAACCATTGAAATTCCATATATAGTTAGTTGCACTAACTATATATCGCGCACCCGCAATCCACTGCTGATGATGTCACATATTACATCATTCATGACATGGTCAGTGACATCACTGATGACATCACTGATGACATCTCAAATGACATCACTGATGACATCACTGATGACATCTCATTTGACATCATTCTTGTGCTAATACGATAAACCTCTTCAGACTCTAATATAACCTTAGATACACTCAGTGTATACAGACACTCACACACTGTCACTCATCCATGGAGTTACTCACACACCTAGTCAGTCATGCAAAGAAACAATCTCACCTCCATTTCCTCAACTATACAGTTATACACACCTTACTTATTCAAACATATACTAACACATATTTACTCTCTTATACAATCCCTGATACAAGTTCACAATGATCCATACAGCCACTCACACATTCAGTGGCTCTCATGCACAGTTATTTATATATGCCAACTCTCACATGTACTGTGTTTTACATATGTACTTACTATGACATGTAGCATTGAGATATCCATTCACTCATCAATACACTCATGCACACAGTCAACCGCCCATGTAGCTTTTTCCACATGCACTCTTGAACTCATACACCTAGTGAATCAACTGCTCACACATCTATGCACAGAGTCACACACCTCCCAGCCACCCCCACACAAACTCGATCTCCCATAGAAATACTTGGGTAACCAATTAATAACACATATAGCCTCTCGTATAGCTAATGATCAACACATGCAGCAGTTTACATCACAACAGACATAATGATGCACAAATTAAGACAGTTTAGTCACTAACCCATGCATTCAGTGAGACACATTTAATCACTCACTCATACAGTCAGTCACGCACCTACTAAATCCTTCATCCAGACACTTATACATCCACTCATTCTTCAATATCTAAGACATATTTTAACTTTACAGAAACATACAGTCACTGGATGTTGTCATCAGTGATGTCATTTGAGATGTCATCAGTGATGTCATCAGTGATGTCACTGACCATGTCATGAATGATGTAATATGTGACATCATCAGCAGTGGATTGCGGGTGCGCGATATATAGTTAGTGCAACTAACTATATATGGAATTTCAATGGTTTTGTGTGAGTAAAATAAGGTTTTCTAAATGCTAATTCCTAACTATATATGGTCTATAACCTATGGTTTTTTCAGTGAATTTTCAAGGTTTTGTAAATGCTAATTCCTAACTATATATGGTCTATAACCTATGGTTTTTTCTGTGAATTTCATTGGTTTTTTAACAGCTAATATCTGTAGCTGTAAAATGTATTCGTCTTTAAATCCAAAAATATATTTTATATGTTTATGAATAATTTTTTTTTTAAATATTTTTTTTTCTTCGTTCCCGCTTCGCGAATCGGGAAGCTTCCTGTTAGCTGACCTTGATGCCGCGAAATAGACCGCGAGCCGGTAAACGTTTCTTTACCGCAAGTGCCGCGTTAGAAAACAACATCGTGACGCCTCCCGTCCGCATGACGTTTCACGTTGTCGCGTGATACGTCATATGACGTGCTACGTTAGCGAACTGGTACGCGAAGCGAGTCGCAAAGCGCAGGTTTCTGGAAGCAAACCGGGAGGCCCTGCAAAGCGCTTAACGTAAACACAGCAAGTCATGTGACTTGGTAATAACACTTTTCATTGGTTCATTTCACTTTTGGTTTCCTAATGATGTAAGACTAGGTCATATAATCTAAAATGAACACTTTTGATTGGTTGAGAACTCTTGTTTTTCCCAAATGATGAAAATCCCTCCTTCTTTCCTCACTCTGACTTTCATCATTGTGAGAGAAAGACCCTTTGTGATGACTGAGCAATGGCTTCTTTAGTAGCTTCAGCTGGTGCTTCCCCACCACCTCCACCACATCCAAGGAAGAGTGGACCACCTGCTCAAGTTGTAATTCAACAAGAAGAAGAAGAAGAGGAACAGGAGGACGAGCACGAAGAGAGGCAGTTTTTGCCTGAGCAGCCCAAGACGTCTCACCGGAAAGAAAACTTCATTTGGCAATTTTTTAAAATTCCCAAAGGTCAGAAAAAAGTAAATGCAAGATACGTAACTTGCCTTATATGTCAAGATAGACTGTCCAGAGGGACCGACAAAAAATACAGTTTCGGAAACTACACAATGCATCGCCATATGACTAGGTGCACAGTTTCGGAACGACCTAGATAATCTCCCTATTATGGCCAGAAGATCTGTTGTACCGGAAGTAACGGGACCAGAGGGCAGGGAGATGGTGCCAAATATACAAATGAGATTTGGTGAAGTAAAACACACCTGCGTATTTTGCGATGGATTCATTTCCTACGGAGAAAGAAGCATCACTCTGATCAACAGAGCTATTGACTATCATATGCAAGTTTGTCCGAAACGCCCAAAATAATAAATACTTCTTTTTTTTGTTTTGTTGCTCCTGTTGAGCCCTTTACAATGAATCGTTTTCATTGCCCCCTCCAAGAAAAACCCCAAAAAATATAAAACTGTTCCGAAAAATTCAAAAACAGTAAAAAAATGTTCAGAAAAATAAAAAATAAAAGTTCTTTTCAGAACTACCTCCCCGTTATTAAAAAATTGGTACAATATTTGGAACTGTGCCAACCTCTATTTCTCTTAGTTCGCTTCCTAGTTCGCTCGCTGGTACGCGAACTGGAAGCGAACCAAAAACAGTAAGTATAAGGGAAGGAAACACACACTTATGTTAAAAGAAAGACAGCTATAGGGGAGTAAACTAGAGATACCATTACCCATAATCCACTGCTGATGATGTCACATATTACATCATTCATGACATGCTCAGTGACATCATCAGCAGAGGATTGCGGGTTTTTTGGCAACATGCCTTATCCACGGTTTAATAACGCTGCCTTTTGCTTTATATAAGTTTTCAAATTGTATGAAATATATACCAATAGGTCGTTATGAACCTTTAGGTAGTGCTTTTGTTCATGAGGTCTGGTCGCTTCCATACACATACAGATGTTTCAAAGATGATCAAGAAGTTTATCTGAATGGAGAGGAATGCACTGAGACGCCAGATCATTCACTAATGTGTAGGCACATACAGTTACACGATTCATGCAACAAACACCGACCAAATATGGCTTGCGTGTTGCAAGGCACGCCAGTTCCTGCTATCATCCCCACGTTCAAGTTGTTGGAAAATGGTAGTTATTTGATGCTCAATAATGAAGATTGTTCTGAGTTAATTAAAAGTATTCCTTTTATCGTAACAGTAAGTGAACGGGTTATTTGCTGCAGAAATGTTCTATTTCCTCCCACACATGAACATAGGGAGTTTTCAATCTGGCCACAAATACCAACCTTGGGACACGTTTCAACGGCATGGCAAGAATAAGAGCTCTTTTGTCTCAGAGAGAGGTGGCCTTGAGTTCGGCCCGTGAAACTTTCGTACTTCACATAGCGAACACCCGTACACAGGTTTGCCTTTCAATTTCAGCAACATGTTTCCGACTATCTTTAACGCATCCTCCACAAAATCCCTGGCACACTTTTTTAAAGTTGTTACCAGTGGTCTCGTGACTTCATTTGAGAAAATCTTTGGAGTCATCCCTGCTCCCTTTCATTGTATTTTCTGCACTCTGGTTCGTGGATTGGCATTTTTACTTGCATTACCAGCGGACGCTCTTGTGCTTTTTTACATTTTTAAATATGGATGTCCCTCCTATGCAACCTCCGACCCTGCAGCTGCTGACACTGTTCCGCAATCGCATGCTAGAATATTATGGCACAATGCCGTTGGCGATATTAAGCACGGCATATGGATTATCTTTTCGGTTCTCCTACTTCACCTGTGTCCAGCCTGTATTTCACTGCCTGACCTGTGATTTCGATTGGGCCATTGATTTGTGTCTCTGCGGACCGGTTTCTCCTGACGTCGACTTTAATCAGCTGATGACTCCTATCATTACTCACGAGTTGATTTGTCCTGGCGAAAGGATTATGGCTGTGGCATTGATGCATGGACTACTTGGTCCCTGGAATTTACTGGCGGCAGCACAGTCTTTCTTGGAACAGAGCTTTCTTGAAAACCCACCGAGCTGTCCTCTGATGGTGATAGAGGATCCGGTGCTGGGAGAGCACGTATGTTCTTTTCCGCTTTTAAATTGGATGGCTGAACTGTTTTCGGATGAAGACGGTGACTTCCTATTGGAGGCTGTTGCAGCTTATTTTGCATACACAGTTATGTCATAGACCTTTTTCATGTTTGATATGCTGAGTACTAGCATTTCATTGACAATTCATTGACTTATTTGTCAAGTTTTTATTATTTACCTTGCCTATTGGCTTAAGACTCGATAAAGTACTTGGCTGTTTTATTTTTCTTTAGCATTGAATTTTCCTAGTTTTTAATGCTTTACCTTGCGGACCGTCCACATATAAACTTGCAATCTGCTCTCATGAGATGGCACTTCTATTATCTTATTCAGTTCGTTTCCGGAACATGAGGAGGTGTCATCTAGGTCCTGGATATCTTTACACCGTGTTAAGTTAGCATGGGCTCATTACCGGTTTAAACGCCATTTTTCCTTTTTTGCAACTTCTGCACACGACACTTAGTTGTTGCTTTAGCTTTCCACCTAGTAGTTCATCGTGGTTTACATGAGAATAATATGTTATTGGTCTACTATCTGCTTTACTTGTTAAACTATATCTGTACAGCGAGTGCTAAAGTTTCAAGAACAACACGATACAGAATTGTTATGAGGTCTGATCTCCACGACTTCATACTCATAACATAAGTGCAACTTCTGCCAATTCTGGGCATGAGGCGGGTTTTATATTGCTTTGCCGAACACACATACACAACAGTTGATGCGGTTCACATGAAGAGAGAGCTGGTGTATGCTGATGTGATTCCTTCAAATCTAAGACACTAAAGTATGGGCACGCCCTAAACCAACACAAAGAGACCTTCTTAGCAAATAATATAATATGTGTATTAGGGAGGGTGAGATATAAGCAGCCGCGGGCCGTGGAGGGAGTTACGATGGGGCAGGGAGGCGGGGAGGGGGAGAAGCAGGGTGGAGCCCTCTCTACCTTGCCCCTCCCCCTCCCCGCCTCCCTGCCCCACCGTAACTCCCTCCACGGCCCGCGGCTGCTTATAAGTGTTGCTAACTCTTATTCATTTACAGCATGTTAACATACTGTCACCATTCGCTTTTTATGTACTAGTAACTATGCTGGTAATTTTGCTACTGATAATATGTGTACTTGTATTCTCCACCCTGCTTCTCCCCCTCCCCGCCTCCCTGCCTCACCGTAACTCCCTCCACGGCCCGCGGCTGCTTATAAGTGTTGCTAACTCTTATTCATTTACAGCATGTTAACATACTATCACCATTCACTTTTTATGTACTAGTAACTATGCTGGTAATTTTGCTACTGATAATATGTGTACTTTTATTATCTAAGGTACTACGCCTGAGAAGACGGCATTAGTAAATAAACATTTCAAATACACATCTGTTCTTCTTAACTCCATGTTCTGGTTTCTAAGAAATCTATAACGACCGACTGTTCATGAGTTCCACGTATCCTGAGGTACTATAAGTTCATATTCTGGATTGTCTAAACATTGAGAGTTTGTTATATCCAATGTGACACTGTACCTAGCTTGCTAAATAGTTTTTGATTACTAACGTGAGTTTTGGGACACCCTAATTCGCCGAGGTTCCAATCCTCTGTCCACAGTTCTGTGTGAGAACAGAAACCCTGCGACAGGGGCACCCCCGACCCTTGCTGGAGCTTCATCACACTTGCGATACAACTCCAGCAATGCGCCACCTTTACGGCACAGATACATCACGCATCTGTGCTGTTTTTGCCCCATGATGCGCCGCATTGTAAATGCAGCACACCATAGGTGACGGAACAGCGGCACAGAATGACTAACACATCCCTGGTGATGCGCCAGTCATCATAAATGTATCCCTATGCTTCTTATCTTGTTAGAGATGAACCGCCATATGTATCATCAAAGTTATTTGCATTTCCTAAATAGCGAACTTTAAGGAATAAATAGCGATTCTTTACCATTCCTAGTTTGCGATGAGCTATTTGCTAATTAGCCGAATGTAGCCCAATGAAGCCCAATGTAGCCCAATGTAGCCCAAAGATGGCCGCCAGACACACAAAAAAACAAATGTAGCCCAAATATCAGCCAGATGTAGCCCAACTATAGCCCAGTGACAGAATGACCAATCAGCTTCGCAAACCTCCGTTACGCGAAGCGGAGCGCTGTTACAGATATATATCTTTTTTTGAACGTTAATTTCTCAAAATCCACTGGAGCACATATATTGAGACCTAGCAAAGGCACATCGGGCTACCAGTCCCTAATATTTTGCCAAGTTTCGTGCAAATCCATTCAGCCGTTCAATTATTATTTTTATTATTTTTTTTGCCCCGCGGGGCCCTTTTAAAACCTCCACATCAAACCTAGGGGGTCAGCGAGGATCTACTATGCCCCCTTATAGTTATTTCCCCCTTTGTTTTGACCTACTCTTGTCTCTCGATCCTACCGAGAGACAAGATGGCGGCCGCTACGGACTGTTTGGAATGTTGACAGACGCCGGAGAACCAATCAGCTTCGCTTCACAAAGCTCCGTTGCGCGAAAAGTCCGCGAACCAGAGCGCTGCCTGGTCCGCGCTTACAGATATATATCTTTTTTTAAACGTTAATTTCTCAAAATCCACTGGAGCACATATATTGAGACCTACAAAAGGCACATCGGGCTACCAGTCCCTACAATTTTGCCAAGTTTCGTGCAAATCCATTCAGCCGTTCGGGCTAAAAGTGAGGCCAACCGCCCTATGGAAAACTCAATGTTAAAAACACGTTTTGGGACCCCCCTTTTTTCTCGGCCCCCACTGGACGAACCCCCCCCAAATTTTCAAGGGCTGCTCAGAAACAAAATGTGCCATTTTCCTGAAAATTTCAGCCAATTCCGTCCACAAACGCCAAAGTTATTAGACATAGAATTTTCAAAAAACCCATAGAGAAAAAATCCTAACTATATATACCTACTGGCGACCGCCAGTAGGTAATATATATATATATATATATATATAGATATATATTAGCAGAACTTCGTTTCTTCATCCAGCATATAGGAAAAACGAAAACGTACCCAAGCAGGTAGTTTGCAGTCTTCTTTATTTCTTGTGCATACCAATGACCGCCATGACGTGTTTCGGGCCTGATGAGCCCTTGATCACATAACGTTGTGTAGGCAAGCCACACCATTTAAAGTGCTAGTGCAAGTCACCTGACCACAGGGCCTAAGGACATAGAAAAAAGCTTACCGCACAAGCATGTTGTAGTTCGTTGGAATGTTATATATAATCAATATGATAATGGCTCCACAATACATTTCATTGTTAAAATCAAGAATTTAGCAGCAGGAAACAGTAAAGTGCAAAGTGTTTCAGGTATGTGCAAAATACGCAATAAATACACAACAATGTAAAATATCATTGAAAATGTGCAAACTGCTATTAAATGTGCAAAATACTGCAATCAGAGTACATGTAGCAGCTGTGTTGATACCATAGGTCCGCAATGCCTAGTCAAAACATAACTCATCATACATGCTACAGCGTAGGTTTTAGTCGGGTGCCTAACCACCAATAATGGCTGACCCACAACAATGCAATTGGTAACTTTTTTATTATTATACTGCTGCCACCTAGAGGTTGGATGTACACACCTATTAATGTAGAACCATACTAAAGCAATAAAGCCCATGTGGGCAACTTGTGATGCAGTAACTGCCTTACGTCCAAACTGCCTTAGGAATGTGGTCTGAGACAATGTGCGTAGATATCTAAAAAGAGGAAACAAGAAACTCTTCAGTGCGTGTAGGTCATAAGGACCATCCCTCGTGTGAAAAAGTGAAATAAATCTAAACATACATTTTGAAACTTCTCTCGCGTACAGCCGTACTAAGATTGATTCATAATTGAATTTAAGCATGCAACTTGGACCTTGATAAACATAGTCCTGATGTATCCATACCGGCCACAAATCTTAAACCTGGAGCTATTCATAAACATGTATACAAATCCTCACTAGAGTTTAAACCATTAGGTGTTTTGGAATCTAGCTCAAGGATGTATCATGTTTCAAGTGTTCTAAGCTGGGCCTCTCGATCACCTACCCTGCGCAATTGTGGGACCATGTCTACTACAAAATAACTCCAGACTACTCCCATGGGTCAGTTTAAAATGTCTGGCAACCTGGTATGCCTCGTCCTGGTTGCTAATTGCCCGCATGTGCTGGAGTATACGTCTGTGAACCTGCAATTTGGTGCTCCCAACATATTGCTGGCCACACGTACACTCCAGCACATACACTGCATAGTCAGATTTACACATCAGTTTTTTAGTTATGGGTACTGGTACATCACTGAAAGGAGTGACGTAAGAAGTTTTATTCTTACCCAGTTTGCACGCTTTGCAGGAAGCACATTTGATGAATCCACTGACGGTTTGCAACCACGAACTGTTGGTGCTAACCTCCGGGCTGCTTATCACGAGCATGTCGCTCATGGAGCGTGCCCTGCGGAATGTGATAGCTGGCATTTTGACTGGATCACCTTGTACAATTGGCCAGTTTTTACATAAAATACTGCACAATTGTTTATGTTGTCTGCTATAGGTGGTAATGAGCCTAGGTTGGTCCAGAATTGGCCTATCAGTGATCGATGGTGTGACAGTGCAATCGCCCTGTGTTGGTAGGTGAGACGTCAAATTCGCTTTAGAAGTAGCTCTGTCCAACACAGTGGCGGAATAGCCTCTGGCCAAAAATCTGGACTTGCTCCTCTGTTGATTCCGCCTACACCCATTGGCCGTACTACAGATACGTCTAATGCGCAGCATCTCCCCGTAGGGGTAGCTGCAGACTAGATGATCCTGTTGGTGGCTGGTGGCATGCAGGACTGTGTTCCCTGCTGTATCCTTGCGATGTAATCTAGTCTCCAGTTTATTATCCTCAATGTAGACTTCCACATCAAGGAAATTCACTGCGACCCTGCTCATCTGACCTGACAATTTGAGATTTAAACTATTCACATTAATCTCGGCAATAAAGTTCTCAGCTGACACCTCAGAGCCTTTCCAGATGATAAAAAGATAATCTATGAAGCGATACCATGCTACAATGTGATTCAACATGGTGTATTCAAACTTGGTTCTGAGGACTTGCTCCTCCCCCAGCCCCATATGCAAACAGGCATAGCTGAGGGAGAAGCAAGCCCCCATTGCCACGCCCCTCATCTGTTGGAAAACTTGACTCTGGAAAAGGAAATAGTTGTTATTGAAACAGGTCTGAATAATGTCAATTAACATTCTGTTGTGCTTCAACATGTGGACAGGTTTAGTTCGCAGATAATGTTCCACTGCACGTACCCCATCCAGATGGTTAATACTTGTGTACAATTCAGCTACATCAAGCGTGATCAGCAGGAAATCTTGCTGCCAGCTTATCGTTTGAATTTTACTCAGGTAATCACCAGTGTCCTGCAGGTAAGAGGGAACACTTTTGACGTGTTCTTGAAGAAAGAAATCAATATTTTCAAAAATGCTTCTTGTGGCAGAAATGATTGGTCTCCCTGGTGGTCTAGCAGGGTCCTTGTGCACTTTAGGGATTAAATAAAAGACGGGAATAACTGGATAGTTGGTTTTCAAAAACTTGAACTCATCACCACTAATTAAACCCGCACTTTTCCAAGTTAGCAAACTGGAGTTAAAACGGTTCCAAGCTGATTTGACCATTGGCCAGTCACTACGTCTATAGCATTGGCGGTTTCTGAGATGTTGCATAGCCGCCTCCATATACATAGACCTTGGCCAGAGGACAATGTTACCCTCTTTATTAGATTGTCTTATCACCACATTATTATTGCCTTGTAATTTATGCATCAAACTTCCATAGGTGTTGTTTTGCTTGCGTTTCTTGTTCTCGCTTGACAGGGTGACAGTATGTAACTTCTTCATTTGTGTTGTCACCAATTCGTTGAACACATCAATGTTATCATGCATTAGAATATAGAATAGGATTAAATGTGGAATTGGGTCTGAACTTGGTTAATCCTGGTGCATTCAATCTGGGCTGCACAATAGTATCCTAGGTTTTCCCATCAGTGCTGCCTTTACTGTGCAGCTCCTGCAAGTCACAAAGTAACTCATATTCGCCAGCTGAAACACTTGATGGACTAGAGCTGGATGTAGCGGTGGGTTCTGAAATCGCTCGGGTCTTATTTTTGTTGAGAAGGTGGAATTTCCTCAGTTTAATTTGTGGGTGTATTTGAACAAATCCATTTGTGTGTGAACATAGTTAAAATTGCAGGACAGTATGATAGGTCTAGAGATAATGTTTTTATTTCATTCGGGCTCAAATGCATTTCAGTAAGATTGATTATGGACAAAGAGCCTCTGGTGGGAGCATTTATCTGCGCTTCCAATATCTCTGAGATTTCTTTTTGGGAATTGGTTTGTCTGTGCTGTCTGATCTACGTTCCCGATGTTTGAAGTTGGCTTTCTGTCTTGTTTTTGATTGGTGATGCGTAGTCTTAGTGTTTGCCTGCGATCCTGCCTCAAGCAGTCCACTTCTTGAGCCAGTGATGACTTGATAAACCCCAACCGAGCACTAGAGGTAGCTTGATCACTGTCTGATTCGCTCCCAGGCACTGCACTCAAATCAGACATGGAGGTTGAAGATTGGGCTGCATCACTCATAGCAGATGTTGAAGGCTGTGCATGAGTTGTTACTTTGTCCTGTTTAAAAGAGTCATATTTCTTGGCAAAAGTAAAAATGCTCCCATTCTGGTAATCCAGCTTGTTTTTTTGAAATTTGAAGGTTTTAAGCTTTTTAATGATATCCTCCTCTTTCGCTAACCTCAGAATCATTTCTTCCCGATACTTTTTCTCTAGGTCTGCTTTTCCCAACCCAGCAATTTGCTCATTGAGTTCAGTTATTTTGATTGGTAAGGCTGCTCTATCGCTCTCCGCATACTTCACAAGTATCCGCAACAGCCGGCAAGAGGAATCTAAGTTGCATTCAGCCCATTCAGATAGCATGTTAGGGTCCGGGTTTTCATAGCTGGGGGCCAGCATAATGCGCAGTCCACGTGGGATACGACCCACTTCCAAGTAGCGAGAGAGTGATTTGTGCTCCCACCACTTGGCCTGTTTTGTCCGCATTGCCTTCTCAAGTTGTTTAAAAGTATCTTTCATTTTACATCCCCCTCTTTTGCCAGTGTTGGAATGCTCATCAGTTGCGCCTCGGTGACTTGCAAGTCATCAAACATTTCGGCTGCCGCTTCCTCGCGGCTTCTACAGTGGCCATGGTAATGCGTAAGTTCTTTAGTAAATAAAGCAAAGTGCCGTGCGTGACAATACACCCAATGGCGTCGCTCGCTTTGCACTCCTTACTCCTACACCGGCTTGTCTTTACAATAGCGCAACCCCGCACTTACTTGGGACAGACTCAATCACAGCCGTGAGAGTCTTCCGTCCGTAGTTGCCGGGTCCGCGTGGGTGTTGATAGCCGGGGGCTGCTGCGGCTGCTCCGTTACAGGAACTGCAGATGCTTCCGGGTTAGCAGGAGCTAGCTTCCTGCTGCTCGGCCCTGAATAAAGGAGGAGTTCCGTTGAACACCAAGGAAGCAGGAACGGTGTGCAATATTAGCAGAACTTCGTTTCTTCATCCAGCATATAGGAAAAACGAAAAAGGACCCAAGCAGGTAGTTTGCAGTCTTCTTTATTTCTTGTGCATACCAATGACCGCTATGACGCGTTTTGGGCCCGATGAGCCCTTGATCACATAACGTTGTGTAGGCAGGTCACACCATTTAAAGTGCTAGTGCAAGTCACCTGACCACAGGGCCTAAGGACATAGAAAACAGCTTACCGCCCAAGCATGTTGTAGTTCGTTGGAATGTTAAATATTATTATTGATATGATAATCAATATGATAATGGCTCCACGATACATTTCATTGTTCAAATCAAGAATTTAGCAGCATAAAACAGTAAAGTGCAAAGTGTTTCAGGTATGTGCAAAATACGCAATAAATTCACAACAATGTAAAATAGCATTGAAAATGTGTATATATATATATATATATATATATATATATATATATATATATATATAATGTAATATTTTTAATTTCAACATCCTGGAAGCCTTCTACAAAGAGATTCTAGCAGGAATTATTATTATAGTACAAATCTTCTCCCCCTATTGCTTGTCAGAAACAGTAACCAACACCAAAATCATTTCCTACAAAGGAAATTTGACATTTTGTGTAACAAAATACCTATCTGTAGACTTTAATATAGAGAAATGCCAATCAACTCTTCAATGCCTGTTGATTTTAACATATGCTTTTCCCAACAAATATGTCAAGCCAAATGTGTTTATCATAACTTTTCATAATAAACACATCAAATCTATGGCATTAGAAATACATCGTCCTAGTGAACCAATCAGGCCTGTAACTGTTAGCAATGGCTTATCTTAACACACTCAGGCCTCCTGAACTGAGTATAAACTTTCCCACAAGGCACCTTTCAGGCATACAGTCCTAAACTTATACAACATAATATGATGGATCGAATGTGTAGGCATAACATGTTATATTATGATGGTACTAAGTGCATGGTGTTGTAATTGACCAGTTCGAGCTGAGCTGTGGAATGTTAGAATGCCTTTGCTTCAATGGATTGTTGTGAGGCATTCTGGCCCTGGATGTGCTGCTGTGAACATCTGTTACCTGTCAGAGGTTGCATTGACTAAAACAGCCTCACCTGGATTCTTGTGTCAGTGGCTTTTATGACTGGCAACAAGGTGCTCTTGATTGGGGACAACCACTGATTCCCCTGCATACCCACCACGCCTTGCTGATTGAAGGATGTATGAGAGTGGTTGGTGACCGGTACTTTGACTAAACCAGCTGACTACAAGCTGACGACAACCTGACTACCAACACTGCTTTCAGACATCGGAACACACACCGGAACAAATCCATTCAATTTCTATCCGCAGCAGCTACCCAAAGTAAGTAACAGTTGTTAGCTTACTTTTAAATTCTTCGCCATCGCGTGCTTGCTGCCAGCTTTCCCGCATTCCAGGCAGGACGTCTCTGTGTTATGTTATGTTATGTTATGTTATATGCTGTTTTATTACGCGCTCAATTACTACCGGAGTATCCTGGCGCGGAATGAAAAGAAAGGAAAACTGAAACGGGGAACAGCTAAAAGGCCATCTTGAACAAATGGGTTTTCAGAGCTTTTTTAAAAGGGGAGCTCGCAAGAACAAAGGAAGGTCATTCCAGGCAGACGCTGCTCTGACCGCAATCGACTGCCCCCCCAGCCAGGAGCGCCGAAAACGTGGGGCCTGCAGCAGATGTTGGGCGGCAGAGCGCAAAGGTCTGTTGGGAGAGTAGCGACTAAATCGTTTCCTCAAGTAAGCCGGACCATGTCCATTTATAGCTTTGTGAGCCAGTGTGAGAATTTTGAAAAAGATCCGTTGCGGTACTGGCAACCAGTGCAATCTCTGCAAATGGATCTTTACACTCACACGGCTTGAAATGTTACATAAGAGTCTGGCGGTGGCATTTTGGATTACCTGGAGACGCCCCACCAGAAAGACCGGGGAACCACTCAGCAAGGCATTAGCTAGTCTAGGCGAGAGAGAATTAATGCTCTCGCTACTGACTCTCTTGCTGTAGAAGGAAGATAAGGAAAAAACTTCCGTAGTGCCTTAAGTGTGCCGAAGCAGCCCCCGTCAGTTTCTTAATGTGTGCCTCAAATCGGAGGTCTTCTCCAAACCAGACCCCCAAATTCGTAGCGGGATATTAACTGAACAGGGTAATGGAAAACCAGCCGGCCAAAGTGATTCTCTGAAGCTAGGGGGAAAAAGACCGTACAACAGAATTTCCGTTTTGTCCTCATTGCATTTCAGTTGTGCGGCCGCTAGCCAGTTAAAACCCGAGGATAAACAGGGCTGAATCCTCTCCGTGTCCAGGACAGCGCCGGGCCAGGTAAACAGCTGCTGCGTGTCATCAGCATAGGCTATGATTTTGGCCCCCAATTGTTCGGCCATCTTTATCAAGGGGGTCAGGTAAACATTAAAAAGCAAAGGGCTCAACATGGAGCCCTGAGGGACCCCCGTCGAAAGGGGCTTAGCAGTAGATGAAA
Source organism: Lissotriton helveticus (assembly GCF_964261635.1). Lineage (NCBI taxonomy): Eukaryota > Metazoa > Chordata > Amphibia > Caudata > Salamandridae > Lissotriton > Lissotriton helveticus. The sequence continues at coordinate 300,445,420 of NC_136059.1, forward strand.
ACGGGGGAAGCCAGACCTACTGGGATCTGGTCGAAAGAAAAGAACCCATCCAGTCCAAGGCTAAGCCCGTAACCCCAATATCTGCTAACCGAGAGAGAAGGCGCTGGTGTGGTACAGTGTCGAACGCGGCAGAGAGGTCCAATAAAATTAGAGCCGCTCTGCCGCCGTTGTCCAGACACTCCCTAACAGCTTCGGAGATTTCCACCAATGCAGACTCCGTGCTGTGGGCAGCACAGAACCCCGATTGGGCCGGGTGGAGAGCCCCCGAAGATTCCACAAACACGTTCAGTTGCCGGAACGCCAATTTTAGCCATAGCCGGGAGTAATGAAATCGGCCGATAATTAGCAAGCACTGCTGGATCAGCACCGGCTTTTTTAAGCAAAGGCAGCAGCTTAGCCTGTTTCCATTCACAAGGCACAGTGGCCTACTTAAATGAAAGGCTAATGATATGTGAGATTTCCTGTCCCACCACCTCAGCCACGCCGGCGAGGGCAGGGGTCAGACGGTGACCCTGATTTCAAGGATTTAACCACTGCCAAGGTGTCGTCTGCTGACGGTGGCAAAAACTCCATCAACCTAGGGGAGGATGCCCCTAAAGGAGGGGAAGAGTCGAGAATGGTGTCTATAGTGCTGATGGACCTAAGACTAGACTGGATAACAGCTATTTTTTGCTCAAAAAACAAAGAGAGACTCTCACACCAAGCAACCGAGGGGGGCACTGCCAGTTGCTCAGCGCAGGGGGAGAGAAAGCTTTTGACCATAGAAAAAATCTCACGGCTGTTGTTGTTAGCCTTATCGATCCTGTTGGCAAAATACTCACACTTTTCTGTTTTAATACAGCAATAGTAATTCCTCTGTGCCCCACGCAGAGCCGCCTTGGCCAGGGGGCAATATGCTTGACGCCAGGACCGTTCTATTTTTTTGCAGGCCAGTTTGAGTGCGCGCAGCTCTTGAGAAAACCAAGGTTTAGAAGGGGATGAACGGGCTCTACAAGTGTCACTACCTTTGGACGAGGAAGCCACCCCTGCTGCAACCCATGAGTTGAACGTCAGCATCGCCTTGGCCAAATCATTCCCCAACACAGGCCGGCTCCCTCTCAGGGAGGCAGACAGAGTGTGCAAATTAATCTTCCGGGCGCACACGGTTTAGACCGCTGTAGGGGTAATTTTATGGGCCGACCAAGCAAATCTGATCAGCCGATGATCCGACCATGTGAGGGCTTGAGGAGATTCCACCCGAAGGGGAAAGTTCAAACAAATCACATCAAGCGTGTGGCCCCCAGAGTGCGTTGGCAGCGAGACCCATTGAGAGAGGTGGGCCAGATTAAAAGATTTCAACAATGCTTTACACTCAGGGAGCTCCGCCACCTCAGCATGAATATTAAGGTCACCCAGCAGCAGAAAGCGTGGAAACCTCAGAGCCCTAGGCACCATAACCTCCAGTAAAGCTTTAAGAAAAGGACCGGGAGGACCCGGTGGCCGATAAATTAAAGTTCCACCAAGGATAAAATGGGGAGAGAGGAACAGGGAGAAATTCAGGACTTCCCCGTCACCTATCTCGTCAGGGGGGATCAACGTGAAGAACCCAAGATTCTTTCAGAATATTTGCCAGTCCCCCTCCCCTTCCCAGTGCTCGATCCTTCCTACATATTTTGAAGCCTCTGGGAATGGCCAACTCGACATCCGGTGCACTGGCGCTGTTAAGCCAGGTTTCAGTCACAAACAAAATGTCCAAAAGGCCATCCGACAGCAAATCAAAAATATCCGCAGCATGTTTGCTCATAGAACGAGCGTTAACCAATGCCGCCGAGATATCATGTGAAACACTCGAAAGAGGAGGTGGCATCGTTAAAGTAGAGGCACAGCTAAAAGCACAAACTGAGCAGGGGCCAAAGAGATCGGAAGTCCCTGGCCGCCGCCCCGAGCAACTGGGGAGCTCAGGGAAAGCATCTGCTTGCGTGTGTAAGAGATTACTACGCTTGCCGGGCCGTAAATCGTTTGATCAGCATGGCCTGCGCCCAGCGCGCCCGAGGCGCGGACCGGCGCAGATGGGCTGACCTTAGGCTTACCTTCGGCGCGCCAGAGGCGCGCCCGCCACGCGCGACCGCTGCGCGTTCGAAAGAACATGTTGATTTTATTGAAGGACCTCCCTACCCCCGCTAGACCGCTGCCACAGGTTCAGCCGGGGTCCAGGACTACCAGTAAGATGGCCGCCCGCCCTCCACTAAAACGGCACACCAGCCGCGGTGGAACGGGGCAGGGAAGGCTCACCTCACCCCAACACAGTGACCAGGTAGGTCAAACAGCCCCCCAAATGATTTAAACAAGTTTTAAATGTCCAATAAAGAAAATACACAGGCTCGAGAGCGCGAGCCTCCAAATGTGCAGAATAAAACGAAGCAGAAGTTAAAATGTACAGCAGGTCAAATCACAGAGTAAAACTTCTTTTTTTAGCGAGTTATGGCCATCAAGCAAAGCGGGTCTGCATGGGAGCTGCCACCAACCCACAATAGCCGCCAAGACCTCTGCCAGCAGCTTAATTTATTGAAGGATCTCCCTCCCCCAGCTAGACCGCTGCCACAGGTTCAGCCGGGGTCCAGGACTACCAGTAAGATGGCCGCCCGCCCTCCACTCAAACGGCACACCAGCCGCGGTGAAACGGGGCAGGGAAGGCTCACCTCACCCCAACACAGTGACCAGGTAGGTCAAACAGCCCCCCAAATGATTTAAAAAAGTTTTAAATGTCCAATAAAGAAAATTCACAGGCTCGAGAGCGCGAGCCTCCAAATGTGCAGAATAAAACGAAGCAGAAGTTAAAATGTACAGCAGGTCAAATCACAGAGTAAAACTTCTTTTTTTAGCGAGTTATGGCCATAAAGCAAAGCGGGTCTGCATGGGAGCTGCCACCAACCCACACTAGCCGCCGTGTATCTCGGACATTACCTGCATTCTTCTGATCACGTTGCGCTGATACTGACGCAGGACGTGTACGTCAGGACACGCAACGTTCAACGCGGTGGCCATCTTTGCAGTGTCTATTACAAAGCGTACTGTAAAACTCAAGGTTTTCTCAACGCAGCGCAACTTTAACGGTGAAAGAGATTAGCGATTCTCACAACGTGACTGTCTTTTCAAAATAGGATTTATTTACAGTGAGAATTTTTGTTTTGTATTTCAAGTATTACGTTCATAGACATTCTGGAACAGTTGTGTCCTCGAACAAGTGAGAAGCCATGGCCACATCTACAAGCATGTCCAAACCCTTGGCATTTTTATCTGAAAAGGGAGACCCAATTCTCCCATGGAAAAGATGGAGGAACTTATTTGACATGTACATAGTGGCTATTGGGGAGAAACATTCTCAGCTTTCAGAAAACAAGCCATTCTGTTACATAACTTAGGTGTGGAAGGTAGAAATATATATGATAGCATTGACCTCATAACAATAGACAATGTTGATGGTGAGCCGACTGGCGTTTACGAAATGTATATGACCATGCTAGAACTCTACTTTGGGCCTCGCATCAATGTGGTTTTGGAGCGCCACAGGTTTTTCACGAGAACTCAGGGTCCCAATGAGCATGTAGGGAGCTATGTTGCTTGTCTAAACCCCCTGGCACGCACCTGTGATTTTGGTGAACTTTCGGATTGCCTCGTAAAAGATCAACTGGTATGGTGTACCAAAAGCTCTAGGGTACAAGAAAAACTCCTTTCCAAGAATCCCATGTTAACCGAGGCCATTGCAATTGTCGAAGGTGTCGTAAATACTTCCTCTTGGGTAAAGGAGATAAGGAAAAATTGTGATGATAGTAGCCAAAGCCAAGATGAAGGCACAAAGAAGGGCCAAGATAGTGTACGCACCCTGTCTAATTGTGACAATGGTGAAGAATTAATTGACAATGTTGCTAGAGTGTCACATGATCCTAAGAAAAAGAGTGTTTAAAAAAATCCTCAATCTCTGACTGCAACCCATAGGGATAATCAACCACACATTGAACGTGATCATCTGCAACATCAGTGTTTCCCTACTCATGACAGGAATCTCAATGATAATCAAAGGGGACGATGTTATAGGTGTGGTAGCTATTCCCATTCCTCTGCTTATCCCAATTGCTTTGCCAGAGACTCTGTGTGTAACAACTGTGGGATTAAGGGGCACTATGCCTGGGTTTGCAAGTCCTCCAAGAGGAATCTTGCATCCTGAAACAGTTCGTACTGTAATTGTCTCTATTATTTCTGAATGCAATGGGAACGTTGATTCTGAAAAAATAAATATGCCGTTATGTGACATATCTGTAGATGGGAACGAGTTTAGTGTTATGGCTGACTCAGGTTCTCCCTTTACCTTAATAAGTAACAAGGTATGGGACGAGAAAGTTGGGCTTGATAATGTAAAACTGCTGCCTCCGGACATCTCCCCAATTAGTTATGGTGGATACCCCATAGACATCATTGTGTATGTAGTTGTAAAAATTGTGTTCAAGGGGAGAGACTGTGGGGAAAGTATATGTGGCCAAGAGGTGAGACAATCTGCTTAGATGGAGACACCAGCGTGACCTGGGTATAATTGTGAACCCAAGTGCCAAGAATCTGCATGACCAAGTCATGTTGAATGACAATGTCAATGGTACTAGTGAGTGTTTCGAAGAATTTCCTGAAGGGTTTACTGACACTCTTGGTTGCCTCAAAGGTTTTGAGCAATTTGAAGGATGCAGCTAAACCTTGTATGCACAGGGTGCGCAAGGTGCCAAATCTGATGATTGGACCATTGAGGTTTGAGCTTGATAGGCTACTAAAATTGGGGGTGATTGAAGAGATGGAGGCCTCAGAGTGGATGGCTCCAGTAGTTTTGGCTCCCAAAGATGGTGGAACTGCTGTGAGGATGTGTGTGGACTTATGCGGTCTAAATGAGTGGATCTGGGTAGACAGACAGCCCTTACCAAATACCTCCGAGTCTATCCCTCGCGCCAGGACACTCTAGAGTACCAGTGCGCGCTACAAATGCAATATAACATAACATAACATAAATCTGTTGAAGGGCGCCAAAATGTTTAGTGTTTTAGATCTTTCTTCCGCATACCATCAATCATGCTCCATAAGTGGGAGTGGGATGGGTATGCTCAGACGTGAGTCCCATGCTCTCCACACCACTGGAGTCAAGCTATCCTGGCTGAAGACGGCTGATAGCCAGAAACCGGTCCTAGGATGCTTGATTCCGGTCCAGGAAAGACATGGCTTGGCAGTTCGGGCTGGACTGTTCCCATGAGGCACAGGGTCAAGGCTGATTTGCATATGGCCATGTCTGAACTGGGGTGGTGTGGAGTGCAAAAAAACGATGGATTTAGGCCCAGATCTCTGTACTGGGGTGAATGTATGACATTGTTCTGCATTCTGTCCATCAACTGTTGTTTTGCATTTGTCACCCCGAGTGGGATGGGTATGCTCAGACGTGAGTCCCATGCTCTCCACACCACTGGAGTCAAGCTATCCTGGCTGAAGACGGCTGATAGCCAGAAACCGGTCCTAGGATGTTTGATTCCGGTCCAGGAAAGACATGGCTTGGCAGCTCGGGCTGGACTGTTCCCATGAGGCACAGGGTCAAGGCTGATTTGAATATGGCCATGTCTGAACGGGGGTGGTGTGGAGTGCAAAAAAACGATGGATTTAGGCCCAGATCTCTGTACTGGGGTGAATGTATGACATTGTTCTGCAATCTGTCCATCAACTGTTGTTTTGCATTTGTCACCCCGAGTGGGATGGGTATGCTCAGACGTGAGTCCCATGCTCTCCACACCACTGGAGTCAAGCTATCCTGGCTGAAGACGACTGATAGCCAGAAACCGGTCCTAGGATGCTTGATTCCGGTCCAGGAAAAACATGGCTTGGCAGTTCGGGCTGGACTGTTCCCATGAGGCACAGGGTCAAGGCTGATTTGCATATGGCCATGTCTGAACTGGGGTGGTGTGGAGTGCAAAAAAACCATGGATTTAGGCCCAGATCTCTGTACTGGGGTGAATGTATGACATGCTTCTGCATTCTGTCCATCAACTGCAGGGGAGGGGAATTCGTATCGCCCGACGCCCGAGACATCTAGATTTCTTGCAAGGGCAAGAAGTTTTAATGTCTGTTTTGTCCAAAGGACAAGAAGACTGTGCACTGTAGTAAATCAAGACAGACGGAAACAAAGTGCTTTATGTGAGAGGCAGTTACATTACACAAGGATTCATATTGTATTGTTGTAGGCACGGGGAGATTAAAAGATATGCCCAGACTCACAGGATGTTGAACAGACACGGAGAAACGAACCTGGTTCCCCAGCTCCCAAGTCGGCCACTGCGGCTGTTAGGCAGCATCGTCTCCATTGAATATGAGCATGATTAAGTTCAAATTGGCAGGTTCAAACAGAAATTGCACAGCGCTCTCAGCTAAGAGGTTTTTGTCTTTCTCCACGAAGCCTTCATGCAGCTTCCAGGCGCCTCTTCTGGCTCTTTCAATCCTTAGAGCAAGAGGGAAACATGATGCAGTTTCTGCAGTCCGAGAACAGCCCGCAACGGAGGGTAAGAGCCTGGCGGACCCTGCTCTCACCTGAGCTCTCTGTTCACCCTTTTGATGTGCTGCCCTTGGGCCTCTCAGATTCAGCCCCCAGGTCGCTCCCCACTCACTCGCATTTGAGTCCTGCGGTGAAGTAATTCACTTCGCACATTGCTTTCCCTCTGCACTTATCTGGTGCCTGTGCTCCCCCTGGCCTCACCTGCAGCCCCTTCTCCCCGCCCCAAGACCTCTCATGTTACAACCAGGGTGAGCAATAAAGCTCCGGCCAGTACTTCCCTTTCCATGAGCCTCTCACGTTTCACACGGTACCTGCACTATGCCTTTATCTCTCCTCATGGCTTATCTGGCCCTTTGAGCCTTAATTTCAATTAAATAACGTTACCAAAACCTTGCAGTTAAAATTGTCAGGGACTTTACATGCTTTTCTGTGCAGCAGTAAGCGTGACTTTAGGGATGCACTGGGGCGCTAAACTAAGGTTGATCTCTTCAATTTGACACTTGCCCAGGATCACACAATGTGGTTAAGTGGTTTTGATTAGTGTCTCCGCGCCCCCGTGTGGCAGCCGATAATAAAGCTACATTTCCATAAGAGCCTGGTGCATTGTGTGCCTGCATAAGGCAGGAATGTACTTCAAATGTACTGGCAGAGGTAAATAAAGCAGCATGTACGGTAGGACAGTGTGTTTATGCAGTGAACAGAAACATGCTTCTTACAAATAGATAGGAAAGTAAACTGGGTTGAGAAGGTAATGTAAGTGTTTCCAAAGAAATCTGCCCCTAGAGCCCCGGATTCTCTTTCACAGCAACATCTTGCAATGAAGCTGAACATGAAATGCCGCCACAGATCCAAGGCTTTCAGGAAGGAAGTTTTTTCTGCTGGAAAGTAATCATATGCAAAACAAATACATACACCACATGGAAAAGTTCCAGGTAGAAGCTTCTTAAAGCAGAAACAGCTAACTTTGAAAACCTCTCAGGAGTGGCAGCATAAGAAATTGAATGTGTACTTATGCTGTGTGCCAGCCGGCATAAATTACAAAAGTACAAACTAAAGACCATCCTCTACTTGCTATGTAACACCCTAACCACCCAAGCTATGTCTACCACCCTTTCCTTCTCCTGTTTGCAGTCTCAGAACTCTGTCTTTTTTCTAATTCCCTGCTCAACTCATCTCCTTTCTCTTGCTGTGTGTGTCAAGTCTCTGCCATTGGTACAGTTTACCATTGTGACCCAGTCTAACCCCCATGCTGTATTTCTTACCCAATCAAAGTCCCCTTTCTTTTCTTGCAGCCCTCCCTTCTTTCTGCCCTCTTCCAACCATCTAGTTCCCTGTGTTTCTCATCTCCCTTTTCTTTTAAACGACAAACCATCTCTTTTCGTTAAAAATCAGCATAGCCCCAGCTTTGTTGTATTCCCTTCCCCTGAAGCCATAAGTGGTTCCTTCTTTAACCCGTTTCATGCGCCGCCGATTTTGCGGAAGTGCGGCACTTCCGCAAAACGGGCGGGCCGCGTTGGCCATTGGCCGACGGCAGCACTGGGCAGGTAGTGCTGCCGTCGCCCAATGGCCGACGGCAGCATGGAAGGGGTTAAGAGCTCTCCTGTATTTCGCTGTGAACTAATGGTCCATCAGTGGTTCCCACTTTAACCCCTGCCTAAGGGCATCACTGCCTTCCTCTGCAACTCCTACTTCCACCTGCCCACCCCGTTACATCACTGCCACCCTGTGTAACTCCTCCCTCAGGACATCACTGCATCCCTCTGTAACTCACCTGCACCCCCCATACATCACTGGCTCTCCATGTAACCTCTTGGTCATCACTGACTCCCACTGTAACACATTTTCCATCTCTAGAACGAGCCCAAGTAATGCTGATGTGAATGTTTGTAAATGTTGTTACCTCTGTCATACATGTGATGGAGGGTTTTCCATGTTCTGGTGTTGGGGCATGCCTAGAACATATTACACCTGGAGGACTGACAGGTGCTTCATTTTAAACGTCTTGTGTACAGTGCACAGGTGCAACACTTGCCTCACTGGTCACTTGATTTGTTCTCTGGCTGCTGTCCTGAGGGAGACACCTATGGATTTGTGAAGTATTAATCACATACTGGGAACATTATCAATTTTTGGAAGCTGAATACTGGCGCAGCCACCGCCATATTAACCTCATGACCAAGGTGACTGCAACGTTTACTGTAAGTTCATCATTTTCATCTTTTTTTTCCATTCCTCTTTCTTCTTTTGCAAATGTCCTTAAATCTCCACTCTTCCCATCTCTCTCTGACTTTTTATGTTGTCTTTCTAACAACCAACTAGGTCACCCTTTCTTTAAGTTGCCATTGATTTGCGACCCTATTCCATAACCTATCATTCCTTTCTGTCTATCTGCAGACTTGTGAGTTGGCTTTCCGGGACAAAATGATGGTTGAGCACATCTCAATAGCACTAAGTCAAAACTATTCATAAATTGTTTCTGGTCAAAATCCTCTGTGTCTGCACCCAAGTCCTTTCAAAATGCCCCCACAATTTGCTAGAGTACTCTCAAGCCTCCGTCTGAAAACAAACAAGTTAATTCTTCTGGCGTTTGTCATCAGGCCCCCAAGTTCTTTTTTTGCTACATTTGCCCTGTCAGTCACATTATTCATGGTTCTCCCTGGATGACTGCTTATACCACAATGTTCGTTATTTAAAAAAATGCAAGGTTTGGTTCTAGCTGATTTGTGACAATCTTTTATATTCATTGTAAATATCTTGTACAAAAACATACGTAATATTAATATGTAATATTGATTTACCAGTATAGCATACACCGGGTAAAGTATAATTTCTGAATCATGTATGCTCCCTCTTTGTTGACATTGTTCTCCCAATACTTCAGCTCTAGGATGTCTAAAATGCCTCTAAGACCAAAGGTACACTTTTGGCGGTCAGTTTAATTGATTTAAGAAATAGGTTAGACAAGTAGATTTCTTTGCAGGACAAGTAGTTTTCTGCACAATTTTGTCCGCTGGACAAGTACATTTTTTTAAAAATTCCACACCCCTGAACTGTTGTTTTGCATAAAGATTATAGGCATTCAACTTCATTCGTAACTCCTCTGGGAGCTTACCAATTCCTGAGAATGCCTTTTGGGTTGGCCTCAATGGCGGCATGCTTCCAGAGTATTATGAAAATGGTTTGGGGGACCTACCAAATGTCTTTCTTTTTTCAAGACGACATTTTGATTTATGGTAAGGATAACAGTGAACATGGAGCTGTCTTGAGTTTGGTTTTGTAGAGGTTGAAAGGAAGAGGACTCACAGTCAAGAAAGAGAAATGTCGTATTGGACTGAGGTCTGTTACCTATCTTGGTCACTTCATTTCAGGAGATGGTATGCAGCCCAAGTTAGAGCTTGTAAAGAGTATCGTTAAGGCTCCAGCGCCTGAAGACAAAGTCAGGTCCTTTTTAGGAATGGCCGAGTTGTATTATAAATTTGTTAAACATTTCGCTAGCATTGTAGAACCTATTAGAGCCTTATTAAAGAAAGGGGTGCATTTTAACTGGTCCCATGAGTGTGACGCAGCTTTTGATTTGGTTAAATCTGAGATTGGTCAGATGCCAACTTTGGGGCATTTCGACCCCAAGTTGAGAACGATTTTGATTACTGATGCCAGTTTGAAGGGTCTTGGGACTGTGCTTTCCCAAGTAGTTGATGGAGAGGAGAAAGTTGTAGCTTTTGCCTCAAGGGCTCCCAGAGAAGCTGAGGTCAATTACTCTTGTATTGAAAGGGAGGCACTAAGTGTATTCTAGGCAGTACAACACTTCAAATTTTATCTTTGGGGAATTCCGTTCACTGTTAAACCGATCATCGTCCCCTTGTCCAATTGTTTTTGTTTCATCACAGTAACCACATGACCCCTAGGCTGAAAAGGTGGAGCGAAGGTCTACAAGAGTTTAATTTCCGTGTGTAGTAGTCTCAGGACAAAGTAATAAGTCAGTTAATTGCTAATCGTGTCTGTCTTTAAACTGCGAACAGGTTGTTGAGGAGTTTGAGTGTGTGAATTGGCTGTCCGAATCCTCGCTATCAAAAAAAGATTGGGTAACTTGTACTATTAATGACAGAGTGTTTTCCTACCTTAAGGATGTCATCACTAGGGGTTGGCCAGTGTGCAAAAATCTTGATTCTGATTTGAAACCTTATTGGGCTGTGAAAGAGGATCTTACTTTTGGTCAAGGATACATCATGAGGGGCGACAGAGTGGTTCCACCTGGAGTACTGAAAGGGAAAGTGGTGAATCTGGCTCATGAGGGGCATTTAGGTAGAAGTCTTACGAAGGCACATGTTAGTGAAAGATATTGGTGGCCTGGAATGGACTGAGAGATAGAGAGTGTAGGCAAGGATTGCCATTTGTGTGCCATTAATGACCAGTCTCATACCGCTCGTCATACTCTTCTGTCCCCCGTTGAGGTCCCTGATGTTGTTTGGACCAAGCTGGGGTTAGACATAATTGGTCCATTTGAGTTGATGCCCTCTCATGAAAGATATGTTGTCCTCCTTGTCCATTATACCTCTAAATGGGTTATCTCCAAATGCATGAGTGCTGTTGACTCTAGGTCTGTGAGCGAGTTCTTGAAGGATGTATTTGTATCGGAGGGAATTCCTAAATACTTAGTTACGGACAATGGGGTGCAATTCACCTCCCATGAGATGAATGCCTTCCTTGAAGATCTAGGGATTGTTCATCAGAAGACAGCCCAATATTCCCCACAAGTCAATGGTCTCACTGAAAGGATGAATAGGGTTGTCAAGAGTTGTGCTCAGCAGGCATTAGAATCCAGGCTTTCTTCAGCAGTGTGTTGAGGGAAACCTAGTGGGCACACCGCATTGTTCCCAATGCCATTTCTCAAAAATCTCCTTTTGAAGCCTTGAGAGGTAGAGTGGCCAACTCTAAGCTTAATCCAGTTTGGCTTCCCATTCGGAGGGAGAGAGTTGTGTCTGATGATTTAAGAAAGATCAAGTTGGCAGATTACCAGCAGAGATACAAACTGCGGTATGATGTTAAGATGTCTGTCAGAGTGAAAAAGGGGGGTCTGGGTGACCGTGTCTTGGTAAAAAGAGCTAAACCTGGTCACAAAGGTACATCTAATTTCCTTGGCCCATTTACCATCATTGCTATTAGGAAAAATGTCATAGTCCTAGACAATGGCTGTACATGGAGTATGTCTAGGCTTGTCAAATTCACTGAGACGTCTCATTGCACTGCTGCTACCCCTAATCCTGTTCATGTAGAAGGGAATGATAACACTGGCTGTTCAAGCAGACATTGGCAGTCACCTGTGAAATTTTATGATTACGTTTTGTACTAGAAGTGTTCTTAGTTTTTTTTTGCACATGTTCATTTTCTTCTTTTATTTTTGTATTGTTTAAGCTATAACATAATAACAATGTTCTGTATTTATATCTAGTTTTTTTGTATTTCCCTGCTTTGTTCCATTGTATTTTGCCTTTTATTTATTTTAATTCTTATTGATTTTGTAAAGGGGATGTGTTGTAATTGAGCAGCTTGAGTGGAATGCCTGTGCTTCAATGGATTGTTGTGAGGCATTCTGTCCCTGGATGTGCTGTTGTGAACATCTGTTACCTGTCGGTGGTTGCATCGAATAAAATAAAACAGCCTCGCCTGGATTCCTGTGCCAGTGGCTTTTATTACATGGTTTTATCATGTTTTTTTAAAACAATAACATTTCACTTAAGGAATCTGATATAACATTACCCATAAGATATTATGACTACTCTAGCCTTTACCAAAGGCTTGACACTATATACAACTCAGGCCTACAGAAATGTGCAGAAGCTGGCAACCATTCAGCAGACATTTATAAAATTACAGTTTGCAAAACAATATACAGTACTTCCCAATAGGGCCTAACAAGAATCATCACAGTGAAGTTCTACTCCCAGGGTTTGTCAGAGTGGGCTACCAAACCCTTGCCACTATGATAACCTGTGAGATTACATGTATCCAAATATCCTTCTATAGCTTGTAACATAATGTGACAACAATCCACTGTTAGAGGCCTAATGGCTTTACCATATGCTTTTCATAATAAATAAGCTTACCCTTCTCTTTTGTAATAACTTTTCACAATTAAAAAGCCATACCTACGGCATTGAGCATTATGTCCATGCACACCAATCAAGCCTAAGGCTGGCTATATTGGTGTGTCGCCATACCCAACTCAGGCCTACTATACTGAGCATAAGCTTTCCCACAAGGCAACCTTCAGGCATACAGTCTTAAACTTGGAAATGCATGTGATATAGTTGACAAAGCAAAATAGTATATCTGCTAACAGGGCTTAAGAAGGATTCTCACAGTGCAAATATTCTATGCTCATCGTTTGCCCAGGGGTAATCAACACCAAAGCCCTTGCCTACGATGGCAATCTATGAGATTACAAGTAAAAAAAAATCTACCTAGGCTAGCAATTCAGAGTTATAACAATCCACCCTTAAAGATATAGTGACTTTAAAATATGCTTTTTACAATCAATATGTTAGGCCTACTGCCTTCATTGTAACATTCCATAATAAACAATAAGGCATATAGCCTTTATCATTGGCTAGTCACCATAACCAATGAAAGCCCATTGCCCTGAGCGTAAGCTTTCCACAAGGGATCCAACTGGCAAATTGTCATAAGAATTCAAATTTATGCAAAATTTCAGTTGGCAAAACAAAATACTATCTCTCCTAAGAGAACTTAATAACGAATATTGTAGTGCATATATTCTATCCCCACAGTTTGTTCAGGTACCTGCCTACAGGCTTTACCACAGTTTATTAACAAAACATTACCAATCTATCCTGGAAAGTCTATTGTCTTTAAATCATGCTTTTCACAATACGTAGGTCAGGCCTATTGGCTTTGTCATAATGTTTTATAGTAAACAGATCAAACCTATGAACCTTAGAATGCTTTTCCAAATGAACTGATGAAGCCTTTACCCTTTAGATTACCATTTACACTTTTCCAAACACCATCCTATTCAAATGCACATTAACTGGCAACCATAATGTATATGGTTATAGAATTACAAATAGCTGCAAAACAATGCACAATTGCTCTCAACAGGGCTTAACCAGAATCATCACAGTGAAACACTCCCAGGTTGTGGCAGAGAAGATGGCCAAAGTCAAAAGACTTGCCTACTACCGTAATCTGTGAAATTCGATGTAACAAAAAACCAATCTGTAGGCTTTAATATAGAGTAATAACAATTCACAGCTAAACCCACCAAGAAAATTGAAGGACCCAGGGTGGGGAGCGATAGATCAGGCGTCGCCAGTGGCAGTATAATAAACACTGATGATGGCCCACCTGAGCTGATGTGAATCCCCGCCTGTGTGTTGCTGGGCCCTGTTGCCGGTGGAACCTCTCCTGATGATCGTGCCTGGACCCACTGTAGCCAAAGGGGGAGTCCTACTGCTGCAGCCTCAATTGCTTGTGAGCTGCGGGGGAGTGCCGAAGAGGCCTAGAAAACAATAGATTGGGGTGAGGCGGTGGGCCACCCCCTTGCGCAGACACGATTGTGCCCCTCGAGGGTGTAAGCGGCCCCTGTGCGCTAAAGCCAATTGTTCACCAACACAGGCATAGGGACCAACTGCAAAACACTAACGGCCTGTTCCCCCACAGCACTGTATATCATAACAGGCAACAAAAACTTCGAATAGTACATAACTGTGACCCGGGGTGAGCCTCACGTGCGTAGCCCCTGCACATTGGAGGCTGAAGAGAAACTGGAATGTTGGAGGGCCCCCGTGTGGTGTTGCTCCAGCGCCACAGAGTGCTGTGGGAGCCCTGCGACATATCATACCTCACCCTTGACTGTGTTGGTAGATCCTAATTTAGGCTGATATGACGCTCATTTGCTGCCGCGAGACACAGAGCAATATATGACTGTGGGACTTGACAGCCAGGTGGCTGCCTAGCGCCTGCACGATGCATATATCGTGGGAACACCAGGAACGTTCCAAACCGCTGATGTGTCTACTTTGCTCTGATCACACATCCAAGATCCTACGGTCTGTTGACTGTGGCAGGATCACAGATGAACATGGGGAAAATGGGCAGAACCTAGCCTAGGCTGATCTTTGAAGCAAACAAAACTGGGGAAAGCTGACGCACCCTGTCTGAAGATAGAGAGTCAAATATGAATCCCCGTGAAATTACATTAGAAGTGGAGATTCAGGCTATGAAAGAAAACCTATATCAATTGATGGAAAAATTGACACCCTAAATCTCCAGAAGGACCATCTCAAAACCAAGCTGGAAAAATATACAACGCGCCTCAACAAAGCTGAAGAACGAGTCTCATCAACTGAATGGGAAGAGTGTACTGTGGGCAATAAATGTCTCCATAAGGAAAAAGTCCTAACGGTTATCCAAGCAAAAAGCGAGGGATTAGAAGCTCGCTCACGGCGAAATAACATATGTAACACTGCCATTCCAGAGACAACAAACATGAGCAGAATGGAGTTCGAAACATTGTTGAAAGAAGTATTTGAAGCTGATATTCTCTCATCCCTGCTCGTTGTCTAATGAGCGCCGAGATCCCTTATGGCCAGACCGCAACCTGGAGCTCCCCTTCACCCAGTAGTGGCAAAATTACGGAGTTACAGAGATCATGATGCAGTGTTGCGGATGGCTAGAGATAAGCAGGATATAACCCACAGGGAAGCCCTACAGCATTCTTCCCTGGTTTCACAGTCAGTGTCCAAGCAGCATGCAGTGTTCCTTCCAGTAACGAAAAAGCTTGAAAAAGCAGAGATCCCCAATGCAATGTTATATCTAGCTGGCTGCACATAGGTCACCGAGGCAAACCCACGATCTTCATGACCACCAAGGCAGCAATGGACTACATCAAAAAGTTGACATCTTGACAACGGGCACACGCAGATTCTGATGAAGAGCAGGCTGGAGAATGACTCTCGAAGAACACATACTATCCTTGACACTCTGGTGTGTTTTTCCACTTATGACAGCTCTGCTGCTGTCTCTACCACAATCTATCAACTGACAAATTGTGCGATGTGGTATGATGGAAACTGCAGGTGCAACTGCCCAGCACCGTTACCGTAATATGCACTTGAACACTCTGGAGGTAAAGGCAAGATGGCGTCAGTGTGAGAGGTCGCTGAGAAGCTTGCTCCGTGAGCCTTCAGCGTATTTGATCGATCTGGATCAGGACGGGAATAGGACTGAGCAGGACTGAACTATGTTCGTGTCAGCTAGATGGTCGCGCTAGCTCAGAGACAGTAATCAAAACAATCAATGACAGATGATCGAAGGAGGCAGCAGTGAGGTCTCTGTAGTGCCAACCAACTTGCGCATGCCGGAGGGGGCGGAATTTCCGAGCGACGTCTGAGTCCTGAGCACTGAGTAGAAATCGGAGCTTTGTGAAAGTTAAGCAGCCAAACAAGAAATTTAATGCCGAGGTGAGGTGGAGAAGACAGGAGCCGAGACAGGAGCTGAGAGTTGCGGCGCGTCAAGGGGAGAGGGAGAGGAGGGACTTGGGATCACCCAGGGTGCCTAGGTCTTACGTGCATTAACCCGCTCCGGTGCATGACCTGAGAAAAAAGCAGCAGCAGCAACAGCAGCAACTGGGTCTGACTTGGAGTAACTGTGAGTACTGCTGCAGCGCTATACAGCTATGCGCGATAAGTGCTACACTTGTGACTGGTGACATAACGCTGCAGGCTGTGCGCTTAGATGTGTGCTGTGCAATAGGAAGAATCTGTCACCCTTTCAGACCCAGAAGACACTGTAGACCAGTGGTCTTCAAACTTTTTGATGTCGAGACCCCCTTGTCAAACCTGTTTAGGCGTAAGGACCCCCTTCTGACAAAATTTTCTAGAAACTGGTTCTTCTCGTCATCAACATATATCGATACCTATGAATGCCCCTGTTATACCTGCCATCTTTTGGCATGTTTCTCCTGTTATATTCCGTTCTGACCTAGTTTTGACTCTGTTTTTGCTGGTTCAGTGTCTCTGCGCACTTCCTCATTGCTGTTCAGTATTAAAGTGCAAGTGCTCCTATTATAAATTGTATTATGGATTGGTGTTTCCATGATTGGCATGTTTGACTTACTGGTAAGTCCCTAGTAAAGTGCACTGAGGGTGCCAGAACCTATAAAATCAAATGGTGCTGGTGGTCCTGCAGTACTGAATGTGCCACTCACCCAAGCAGCCCTTAAAATGGTTATCAGACCTGCCACTGCAGTGTCTGCGTGAATTTTGTAACTGCCATGTCAACCTGGCAAGTGCACCCACTCCCCAAGCCCTAATCTCTACTTTTCTTACATGTAAGTCACCCCTAAGTTAGGCCCAAGGTACCCCTGTGGGCAGGGTGCTGTGTGTGTTATAGGTAAGACATGTACTGGTGTGTGACATGTTCTGGCAGTGAATTACAGTGTGTTTAATTTTTCACTATGGAAAGGCTATTTGTCCCAGAGGATAGAATGGGAGTTTACTTATAACATTATATGAGCATATCCAAACCAAAGGTCATTGAGCGTAGGGGTGTAGCTAAAAACAAAGGGCCTTATTTATGAGGAATCAGTGAAGGACATCGCTGCAAGTCTTCTTGCGGCGCTGCCCAATGCCAATGTGAAAGGGCAGGAATAAACTGTAATTATGAAATACGGTGCATTCTAGTTCTTTTCTCTTCACAAATTGCTGCCTAGCACTAACGCAGGCAGAATTGTTTTTGTACGGGAAGAGGCACCTTCCTTCACCAAAACAATCCTGAGGGGCGTTTTCCTATTTCTATGAGAGCTGCAGAATGCAGCACTCATGGAAAGAGGAAAAAATGAGGAGAAATTAGAACATTGCTCCTTGTTACGCCTCCACTGGAAAGGCGTCCGTTTTTGGAGCTGCCCCGGGTTTACATCATTTTGTAAATGTGGGGCAGCATCAAAATCCATGGGCTTTGCGTGGGAACCCCACACAAAGCCCATGGAACACCTCCTTGACGCAGAGTAAAGAAAAGCAGTGACTTGCGCTGCTATGTCTTACTGATTACTCCATATGAGGCAATGCAAAGCCATGCAGGGTGACTTTGCACTGCCTCATAGGTATAGTTTTATTTTATTTTATTTATAAATCCCGAAGGATATCAGAGCGCTTTACAATCTGAGTTATCTGCCAGGAAAGTCAGTGCCCCACACCACACTGACACCCCGGGCTGAAGATTAATGGTGCTGTCCCCGGGCCACGATCAGCCTTTAAAGGGCCCATGACCAATTATTTCGGCTTTATGTAATGGCTTCGTTAATATTAGTTGGATCACACCCAGGTGCGGTGCGTCCATTGGGGCGTGGGGGCATAGCCCCCCCCGCCCGCAGCTCCCTCGGCGTCTTTGAACTTAAGTAAACTCTCAGTTTACTTAAGTTTAAAGACGCCGAGGTTGAACTGACAATCATGTCAGTCAACATGACGCCGGACCGCCCGGTCCGCGCCATGTTGACTAACATGATTGTCAGACCACTGGGGGGCAACAAGCATCAGCACAACACAAGTGCGCATGAGTGGGGACGGAGGGCACCGTGCCCACTCATGCGCACTTGTGTTTTGACCTGTTTTGACCTCTTTGCGCATGCCCATTAGGAGCCCTTTGGGCTCCTAATGGGCGTGCTACGGGCGAAGAATAGCCATGCCCTGGCGCTGCCAGGATTGGCTTAGAGGGGCTGTACCTTTGGTGGTGATCCTGCCTCCCGTCTGTGTGTGGAGGCGCTGCGCTCCCTCATCACACAAAATGTCCCACTGCGAGGAGGGTTAAGGGTAAAGAAGGTTCATGTATAACCATAATTGTTTAAAAAACCACAGACCCTCCTGTGATGTAACGTGGAATTTATTACAAATACACTGCGGCACCCGCTGGTGGATATCAGGCACAGCAACCTGCCGGATACTGGTGAATGGGGGGAAGGAGAGGGGGGGTGGTCCTGGTGCCTGCGAGAATGGATGAATTGAATTCTATTGATGTAGGGTAGATGGATGAATGTCATGTGGGAGAGTTTGAATTCATGGCTGCAGGTGGATGGATGAATGTCATGGATGCAGGATGGATGGATGAATGAATGTCATGGATGCAGGATGGATGGATGGATGGATGAATGTCATTGATTCAGGATGGATAGATGGATGGATGAATCATGGATGCAGGATGGATGGATGAATGAATGTCATTGATGCAGGATGGATGGATGAATGTCATTGATGCAGGATGGATGGATGAATCATGGATGCAGGATGGATGGATGAATGAATGTCATTGATGCAGGATGGATGGATGGATGGATGAATCATGGATTCAGGATGGATGGATGAATGTCATTGATGCCGGATGGATGGATGGATGGATGGATGAATGTCATTGATGCAGGATGGATGGATGAATCATGGATGCAGGATAGATGGATGAAGGTCATTGATGCAGTATGGATGAATGTCATGGATTCAGGATGGATGGATGGGGTGGAAGTGTAATTAGAAGGTATGCTCCGCTCGCTCGCTACATGCCGCTCATCCTGAACTTTACGCCCACCACTTTCAAATGTCACCAGCCGCCCCTGATCTAGGTGATTCACGCCTAGATACAGCAGCCCATGAGGCAAGGGTTAATTGATGTATACATGCTCCTCCTCATTTAGGCATTTTAATAATATTAATGTGACCATTTTTTACAGCGGACACCACTACATTTAGTCTTTGGTGAACATTGTACCCATCTTATCTTATCTTACCGTCCGTTTGAGGAAGAAAGGCCTGCCTAGTTTGAATGGTGTGGTTTGCACACAGTGTGTTGTGATTCAATGGGAAAGCATGGGAGCAGGCACTCTGACGCTTCGAGGCGCTTAGGGACATGAGAGTTTATTCAGCAGACTGCGTGCTTGGCTCGTTTGCCTGAAAGCCTCATGACTGGAAAGTTTGAGATTGACCCGCTGAGCTATCTTGTCAGCGTGAACCAGGGAGCAAGGTCTTGATTCTGAAAACAACGAAGAGGGGGCGTCTTGGGCAAAGTGTGCGAGCAGGTGGCATCCTTACAGACACTCCCACATATTGGGCAAAGGGATGACGCAGCAAAACCACCAGAGGCCACCGGCCTGCTCTTTCATTCACTCACTGAGGCCCCTCAAAGCTCTCTGAATCTTCCGGTTTCCATTAGTGGCACGTCTTTTGGTTCATTGAGGGTTGTTTGCGGTCCTGCCAATGAAATCTTCTCTATGTGCTGCATTTCTAAGCTATCGATCTACTTGATCCCCTGATCGACTAAAATATTTGATCTACTGCTCAGCCATAATCAAGGGGACGAAGCAGCGCCTAAACAAAGCTATTTTACTGATGCGCTACAAATGTCCTTACGAATGTGAAGCGCCCGTCCTTCAGTTTGCTTAAAACATTTAGGATTTCTTTTAAACTCAGGCCTGGCTTTAAGGCAGCTGAATGCATTGAACGTTCGCTGCTGACGTCTGCTGTGATCTGACAGACGCCTCAGCATGCCAGATTAGAGGTCAGTTCATTATTTAAACTGACGCTCTCACGGCTGAGTTTACATCACGTAGAGATGTGTGATACCAGAGGTCTCTCCAAGTGCACACTGCTGTTAAGTCTGTGCTTCTCTGGCTCATCAAAGCGCATTTGCCTTTCATTCAGGCAAACAGCTGATAATGATCTCAATTAGCCAACCCAGGAGGCAGACGGCTGTGTTTTTACAGAGACAAGAGAAGCTGGGGAATCTGCGACCCCCTTCCTAGGACTCCAGGACCCCCCTTTGAAGTTTGAAGTTTGAAGACCTCTGCTGTAGACCCTGGAGACCTGAAGCGAGCTCACAGAGCACATAGAGATGAAATCAGCGCTGGGGGAGGAATCTGAGAGGAACTAAGAGCTATAGAGAGAGCTTTAGATTTGAACAAAACCCCTTTCAGTGATCACAGTGATTACGCGGGGAAAACGGACAACTGACAGCCCGGGAGCTGAGACCTGGGTGAAGTAATTAAGAGCGGAGCAGAACGCAAAGTGAGACAGTCACTTACATCACGTTCACATCCTCCGCCTCAGCCTCAACCTTACCGCAGCAAAACCGGCAGAAAACCTAGCGTCGAAGGTTTTCTCCGGCCGTCATCGCTCTGCTGATCTGTTTTACTGTCTGCTGCTTGTTTGGCTGTCATTTCATCGTCGGACACTGCAGGACGTGCTTAAGGAGACGCACGTTGCACGCTACTCAATACACGCTGTCTGAAGGAAGGCCACTGTCATTGGCTGGCTGGAGAGCCAAAAACTAGGCAAAAAATAAAAAACTAGGCAAAAACTAACAGGACTATTGTGTACTGACAAACTGCGGCCAGCTTGCTAAGAAACAAGAAAGTAAACAACATCACAAAGGCCATCACAAAGGCCAAAAAGAAAAGAAGAAAAAAAGGGAAAAAAAAAAAGACAAAATAAGCGGAGCTGGGAGAAAACCGAGCTGGAAAAGTCTGGAGCTGGAAGTCTACAATTGAAACCGAATTGAGCTGAACCGACCTGAAACCTGAAAACTGAATACTACTACCTACTACTACTACCATATCTATATCTATACCTGAACCTGAACCTGAACCTGAATCTGACCTCGAACCTGACCTCGAACTTGAGTTAGAGCCTGAGTCAGGGGAAAAAAAAAAAGATAGAAAAGGCACAAGAATGCAAGTAAATATTAAAAAAAATAAAAAAAACTTCACACGAGCCGCTGGGGGCTAATTGGGGCTAACTACTAGCAACGCGTATGACCCACCCAATACCAGCCCAACCGGACTTTCACCCTGCATACCTGAAACGTCTCAAAAGGGCGGGTCCCTTCAAGACTAAAAAAGGATTAACAGTCAAGGGAGCAAGCGCCAACGCATCAGAAGCTGCCGCAAGTGTGGCACAAATTGCTATAAAATTAGTTATTGAAACGAAATTTGGAATTGAAATTGGGGCAGCTCAAGAAAGATCATATAGATCTGTAAGTAAAATTACAGGGGAAAAAACAATAAAGGTAGACAAAAGGCATTAAGACAACCACCACCGAAGTCAAGGCAGTTAATATCACAGACAATACTATTACCGCTGCTACAGACCCTCACATTAGCACAGGCACTGGGTATGGCCGATAATATGGGCTCAGGGAGAGGAGAAGAGGACCCGGCAAACGACTTATTGGTTCAGGAATTTACCCAAGAAAAAGCTGCACCAGACATACAGGACCCCTTGAATCTACAACCCCCACTAGGCACGAGTCACAAGTCACAAGTCATACATACAACACAACTGACTCAGCTTGAGGACACGGAGAAGCAAGAAAGTTTGGAGAAGAAGTTGGAGAAATCAGAGAGGACAGAGAGCCAGGAAATTATTAAAAGTACGCGAAACCAACAATGCCCACAGTAGGCAAGAGACTCGCAAAGACGACCAGAAACCAGGGGGTCTAGAGCAAAGGAAAACAACGAGGGGAAACATGATGGTAACGTAAAAGCTAAAAAGCAAGACATAAAAACCAAAAACAGTGATACAGAAAAGAATGCAAACAAAGATAATGATCAGGGGAAAAGGAAAGGGAAGGAGAAGGATAAAGAACTGGGAAAGGAAACAGAAGATGTTGAAAATTTGGCGTTATTAGAGAAAAAGGCTAAAAGGCTGCAAACTATCAAAAACTAGAAAGCAGCAGCCAAATCATCCGGACAATCGATAGACTCACAGCCTAGGATATACAACTTATTTAGCCCACTCACTAAGGACGGGCTACGTACTAGCTCTAATAATGAGAAATCACAGAAAACAAAGCCTCGTCAAGACAAGCAAGAGGGTGCTTATGGCGGTGCAGACTCGGCCGCACGCCTGGATCAGGGAGCAGTAGGGGATAAATCCACGATGGGTCCCTGCCTAAATTCAATTATGGACACATGCCCTGATGCCGAAGGATATGGAGCTGTCACAAGCAAGTTGGATCAAAACGAGAGCAGCCTTCAATGTAAGGCAGGTATGGAGAACTATGACCATACTCCTTCAGGGATGCAAACACACCCCCCGGGGGAAACTCCGATGTAAATTCCGAAGGATCAGACTCGGACTTGTACGAAACAGGTGTTTCCATTTCCAGCGAGCCAAGCGAGGAGAGTGAAGCAAGCGAAGATCCTAAATCTGAAGGACCAACTCCGGAGGCATCGGACTTTATAGACCCAAAAAATATGAATGAATCAGGACAAGGCACAACGCCCAGAAAAAAGCTTGAAAAGAAAAGAAAAGAAACAAGAGGCAGCCTAAACTAATTTACGAGGAAACAACAGATCCGGGAAGTAATACGGAGCAAACTTCAAGTAGAACTAAATCGATTCGCAAGAGCTCCCACCCAAAATCAAAAGTTGAACCTGAATGGAGTCAGAACATTATGGACGAACCTGAAGAAGAAGGGGGCCAAATGCGAAAGAGCTAGGGTAGTGGAACGGGACCGCCTACAGAGCCTTCGCTGAGGGAAGTCCTCAGCTCAATTAAGATGTTTCACAAAGACGTTAAAAAAGATAGCCAACGGAACCATGTGGCTATTCAAAAACATGAGGGTGCTATCAACAAAGTGGGGAATACCTGTCTGGAGATTTCTGATAGAATGAGCTGTGCTGAAGCTCGTACAGAAAATTTAGAATCTGATGTTGGCAAGCTTAAATCTCAGGCAAAGGAATAAGAGGTCATAATAAAAGACTTAATGACCAAGGTTGAAGAACAAGAAAACCGAGCCAGGAGAAATAATCTGCGTTTTTTAGGGATTCCTGAGGGTGCAGAAGGAAGCGATTTGAGGGGCTTCATGTCTAACCTTCTTAATTCTGCATCTCCGGAATTCAGCTCGTGGGTTATGGACAGAGAAATTCAACGGGCCCATCGATTTGCTCTTACTTTACCAAAACGCTCTGACAAACCGCCTCAATACCCGAGGGCTATGCTAGTTAATTTTGGAAATTTAACACTACATGAAGCTATATATGATCTGGCTAGGCCTACTAGCAAAAGAGAACATAAGGGTTTCATGTTTTTTGTTAGACCGGATTTTGCACATGCAACTGTCGAACGCAGATGGCGAATAAGACAACTCTTTACTCCCTTTGAAAAAATAGGAGCTTCAGTCTATTTGCAAAATCCAGCACGTTTAAAAATTAACTTCAGGGGAGCAAGTTTCTCAAGTGAAATCCAGGCGGAGGTGTACCTGAAAGAAATATCGGAGAGAGCAAAACACAAATAATGACAAATAAGAAGGACCTAATTGAAAGTAGAAACCCTAAGACTCTGACACTGCGGTACGAAAAAAAAAATTGTAAAGTTGTTTAGCACGCAGAACTTCTAAATGTTTGGGGCCACACCCTGGAAAGGGGATGAGGATGGGAAACGAACAACTTGGGAATCAAATATGATATTAATATTTGGTATATTTGGCATTGTTCTATAATATGCAACGAAATGGCTGAACGGATAAATGACCATTTACCGCTTTCCAGTCGATATATCTAGGGTATATATGATTAGGCCATGGGGCAAGCGTAGGCGCACTAATTATACCAATGCCCACACCTGGGTACTCCAGGACCCAGGACGCCTCATAGGGTGGTAAGGGGGGGCAAGCAGGTGGAAGGAAGGGAAGGGAGGGAAGGGATGGGATGGGGGGATCCTTGCTAAAGGAGGGGGCTTACAATTCAGTCGATCACTTGCAGACAAGTTTGGGAGATGGGCCATTACAGAATGCCGATACAATAGTGAGCAGAATACGGTGACCTTATGTACAGCTTATGGGAATCTGGGGGATGACCCTGATACCCTACTAAGCATTTCTAATGAATTAGTACATCGGCCCTTACCTCTTATTGTGTGTGGTGACCTAAACCTTCATCTACCAGGAGATTGGACTGTGGGCCCTGCATTTAACTATCAAGGGAGAAAACCTAAAGTCTTTAGAGCCTTTAAAGATTTGTGTGAACGGCATGGCCTGTTGGATGGATGGCAATTAGGTCATCCCGGAGACCAAGGATCTACTTTCTTTTCCCATCCCCATTCTCATCATACCCGTTTAGACTATATTCTTCTATCAAATTCAATCAGGGATAACTGCATTATAAGGAAGCTTCCAAGGGTATTATCCGACCACAACCCTTTATAACTGAATATTGCATGCAGTAGTACTATCCGTACTAGAAACCTTTGGACTTTTGAAAGAGCCTTCTTAAGAAATGAGGAGTACCGTATTCTTATGAGAGAGTGGCTACCATCTTTCTTAGAAATAAATATGGGTAGTGCTCCTGTTGAGGTAGTTTGGGATGCAATGAAGGCTGGCATCAGAGGGGAGACACTGCAATTCTCAGTACGCACCAATAGAAAAGGTAAACAACAACTAGTCTCTTTACATCAGAATCTAAATAAAGCTGAAGCAGATCTGATTGTAGCTGTACAAACAGGTCAGGGTACCAAGGGATTAGCGCAAGTTGCAATCGCGAGAAATAAGATATTCGAGATCTTTACGGAAAAAGCAATCACTAAAGCTATGACCTACAAAGAAAAAACTTATGAACTCAGTGAGCAAGTCGGGCACCAGCTGGCTGTTCGCACAAGGGAGGAGATGACGGGAAATATGATAAAAGCTATAAATGATAGTAATGGCGAATTGAGACTAGAAGAACTCGATATTAGAACTGCTTTTCAAATGTTTTATCTAGAACTGTACGAGGAACCGTTAGGAGGGCAAGAGGATGCTAGAGATTATCTGGATGAAGAGCTAGGAGAGCCCCATGGACAAGAAGATAAGGATTCATTGGATTCTCCCATTAGATGGGAGGAAATACTATTATCCATGAAATCCCTGACCGCTGGTAAAGCAGCAGGTGTAAATGGGATCCCTACTGAGTTTTTTCTTGAGTTTGCAGAACAAATAAAAACTATCATGTTACAACTTTTTAAGTCCATACTTCAGGGAGGAAACCCACCACCGTCTTGGTCACTAGCAAAGATAATGATCTTCCTGAAGAAAAAGAAAAATCCCTTGGAAATGGGCTCGTATCGCCCGATAACTTTGATTAATGGAGACTCAAAGATTTACTCCAAACTCCTTGCAGGGCGATTGGCACCTATAATCCATAAAATGGTATCAGTCCGACAACATGGATTTATCCCCGGCAGATCAACAAGTGACCATATACAAAGAGTTATCTCTTTATTTGACTTTGCAGAAACTACAGGAGACCCTATGGCCCTTATTCTTTTGGATGCAGAAAAGGCATTTGATAGGGTCTCCTGGAAGTTTTTGTGGGCAGCAATGTCAGATCGGGGAATAACGAAGGGATTTATTAAAGCTATCCAAGGACTCTATGTCCATCCAAGTGCCAGCGTGGTGATAAACGGGAGTATGTCCGAGAGTTTCATGATCACGAGGGGAATTAGGCAGGGGTGTCCCTGCTCGCCTCTCTTATTCGCGATATACATCGATCAATTTATACGCAAACTTGATAGCCATCCTTGCGTGCCATCTATTTTGATCAATAATTATGAAACCAAAGTCCTAGCTTACACGGACGATATAGCTTTAGTTACCACCAACCCCAAGGAGGCTATCAAGATTGTTGAGGAGGAAGCAACAAAATTCGGCAAAACGTCCGGTTATAAACTGAATACGGGGAAAACTCAAATAGTTATAAATGACAAAGTGGAGATGGAGGACATTAGAGTTGTGGAACACGTTACTTATCTAGGTGTCAATATAAGCGCCAAGGTAGACAAAATTGTACAGATAAACCTCGATCCATTAATAGGGCGCACCAGAAAAGATCTAATTAGATTGGATAATCTACACTTGACTATTGGTGGCAGGTGCAATTTGATTAAAATGTTGATCCTACCTAAATTTCTTTACTTCTTTAGAACAATTTGTCTTGAGTTTTCCCCGTATTACTTTAAAAACATTTAATCTCTGTTTTCTAGATTTATTTAGGGATTTAAGAAACCACGAAGGGCATTAAAATGGATTATGCTACCAAAAGAAAGAGGGGGGCTAGCGATGCCTAACTTTAGGATCTATTATTGGGCAACAGTGGCCAAATATTGTACAAATCTGATAGCTATTGATTCTAGTAATCGTGCGATCCCGACCCCTCAGGAAATGGTTCTAGGAGATAGAAGCACAGGGTGTTTATAGCGACATATTAATGACAACTTTTTTAAGAAAACTAAACTCAAGACCATTTTGGGAATTTGGAAAGTTTGGAGCAATATCCGTAAACTCCTAGGGTTGGGACGCTCCTCATACTATACTCCAATTAGTGGCAACTCTGATCTCCCAGAGATTTATCATGATGGCTGTATGTCTAGATGGGCTAGGGCAGGGATTACCCAACTAGGCTGCTTCTATATCAAAAATTGACTGAAAAGTTTCTCAGAGCTACATAATGACTATAATGTTAGCAATAGGGATTTTTTTAAGTACCTACAGGTTAGGGATTTCTTGTCAAAGAAAATGGGGGGGCGCTGTAATTTTCAAAATATTGTAGCAATAGATAAATTATGTTCGGAAACTACCCCTAGAGTCAGGGAAATTTATAAGGAGCTTATTAATACTCTCCCGGATGATCTAGACAAACATCTTGCTAGGTGGCAGGCTAACCTATCCGTACAGCAAGCCACACCGAATTGTGCGCTAGAGCTTGCACAAACATCGCTAATGTCAATAAAATTGCAAGCACAATTCTACAAAACATTTTTTGCCCTTTACTACACACCGTATAAAATGGGCAAATGGGCCAGCGGCTTGGGAACTGCTTGTCCACGCTGTTCATTGGCGGCAGCTAATGATATTCACATGTTCGCCACGTGCTCAGCACTTACCAACCTTAGGATAGAAGTATCCAATTTCATTTCGGATATATTTCAGGTAGAAATCACTATCTCCACTGAAGAATTGATCTTAGGAGTGGCTGCAACTGAGCGCCCAACATACCAACAGGGGATGATTGTTGTAGCAATGGCGGCTCTTAGATTGTGTATAGCCACCGCATGGCTCGATCCTCAACCGCCATCTTTCACACAATGGAGAGATTACTTGCCATATGTAGCGTGGAGGTGTCCATATATAAAAATAAAGGATAAAAAATAAAACAAAGAGGGATGCTGATTTGGGAACCATTGATACTCTGGATAGAAGTCCACAGTTAAGGGAAATATATTCAAGGGAATATCCCTAAGGAGAAAGCGGATGTGTGAATC
This sequence comes from Lissotriton helveticus, assembly GCF_964261635.1. Lineage (NCBI taxonomy): Eukaryota > Metazoa > Chordata > Amphibia > Caudata > Salamandridae > Lissotriton > Lissotriton helveticus. The sequence goes on from NC_136059.1 coordinate 300,473,266, forward strand.
TCTCTCTTCATTCTTTTCTTTTCCTTTTGTTTTTCTTGGTTATCAAATCTTGCGAGCTGCGAGAGTCTACTTCTTCAACTTATATACTTAAGGTGGTTCAACCGAATTTGTTTCTTGACCTTGGTCTGCTAGGGGGGAATGGGGGGTATGTATTGTATTACAATGTCAAAATGTAAATAATTTTTTTTTTTTTTAAATGAACACTCTGGACACAGGAAGCTGATAACATCCTGGTGAGTCCATTCTCAAACATTTGTAGGATGCAATTCTGTAAGACTCTATCATCTGGTAAAATTAAATAATGCTGTCCCCACACTCCTCCTTGATGCACATTACATAGCACGATGAACATTGGTTCTCCTGGACACCTCACCTGGAGGTTATCAGGGAATCTGGTTACCCGAAGTGGGTACTCCCCAAGTAACTGTAAGTTTCTTATACCAGTGTAGACTGCGTTTAATTTTACATGGTTCTTTATTTGTTAATGGGACGGTTTCAATTATGGTATGTCTTTAGCACAATTGGGATGCTGAAGTGGGTGGAGGGAGGAGGTTATTTTTTGTAGAATTACACATTGTTTTCACAGATGCAATGCGTGATACCATTAGGTGCATACACAACACATCCAAGAGAGGATTCCCTCGTTCTGGAATAGAATACCCAACAGTTAAGGGCATTACATCACAATGAATATCCTTACTTACATAGAACATGCGAGGTCTAAATAACCCTCGAAAAAAACACCAAATGCTGGTATATCTAGTTTGGCACAATATCCAAACTGCGCCATTGTAGAAAACCTACCTAACTCAGCACACGGAATTCAAGGTGGGCACTAGATGGGCATCCACATGTCTGGCTTCCTCCTATTCTTCATGCGCCAGTCGGGTATTACTAAAAAAGGCACCCCCTTTGTGCTCACCCACTCCGATATTGATATACAAGGTAGAAGCATTATTGTTCAGGGCAAACCATGATCACGTTAGTAAACATGTATGGCTCTAATAAAGACAATCCTGAGTTTTACGCACAGATGCTTGCCAAACTATACTCTCTTCCCTCATTGGCCATTATATGGGGAGGAGACCTACACATTTGTTTAGTCTGGCATTAGATAGATCTGGTCACCTGAAAGATCTAAACAACAGGCAGCCCACATAATCCGGGATAGCATGGCAGAAAGTAAACTATTGGACCGTTGCAAAGTGCGTAACCCCGCCAGAAAAGAGGGGATATTCACATTGCCAGTTCATGGCTCGCGGTCCCGACTGGACTACTGGCTGGTCACACCAAAAAATGTCAATGCCTGGACAGAGGAGGTGTGCCATATGCCCAGAACACTCTCAGACCATGCCCCTGTTAAATTGGTACTATCAATCACCACAAGCAATCAATCAATCAATCAGGGGGCTTATAAAGCGCGCTACTCACCCGTGAGGGTCCCAAAGTGCTGGGGGGTGGGGGTGGGGGCGCAGCTCCGGTTAATTTGAAGAGGTGGGTCTTAAGGTTCTTCCTGAAGGTGTGCCGGTTCGGGGCGCATCTGATGTTTGCTGGGAGCCCGTTCCATGTCTGTGATGTAGGAGAAGGCTTGTCCGCCCGTTCTGTTTCTGTGGATGCGGGGTCTCTGCCAGGGCGAGGTCTGCGGAGCAGAGATTCCTTTTGGGTACGTGGAAGGAGACTCTCTCGTTGAGGTATTTGGGTTTGATGTTGTGGAGAGATTTGTAGGCATGGGTGAGAAGTTTGAAGGTCATTCTCTTCTCGAAGGGAAGCCAATGGAGGTCTCGTAGGTGTTGGGTCATGTGTTCGTGTCGTGGTGTCCCTAGGACGGTTTGCTGTGGCGTTCTGGATGGTTTGGAGCTTGTGCAGCAGAGTTCCATTGATTCCGGCATAGAGGGCGTTGCCGTAGTCCAATCTGCTGGTTATGAGTGCGTGGGTGACGATCTTTCTGCATCCGGTGGCGTATCCATTAGAAGGTCTTTTGGAGGATGCAAACATAAGTGTTTTAGCCAGAGATTTCCAACTGCAGCATTACTAGATCAGATGTACGAGGTGGTATTACAAACTGCCATTGTAGAATTTTTTTAACTTAATGTTGGCACCTTGGAGAGTGCAGATGTTTTATGGGAAGAGTTCAAAGGCACTATTCAAGGAACTTGTATTAGCAAGCAGGCAGGAATTTTAAAAGATATTCACCAACAATTACACATGCTGGAACGTGATATACAAGGACTGTTGAGACCATATGAGGAAGCTCCTGCCAAGGAGATTCTAGTGGCCATTAGAGATAAAATAACAGCTTTCCACGAAATGGTAGATCGGGAGGCAAAATACCTATTGCGCCGGCATCTGGCGCGTGCATGTGGAGAAGGTGGCAGACGAGGACATAGCCTTGCTAGTAAGCTAAAAGTGCCCTGGGCCCCCACACACATAATAAAGGTTACAGACAACTGGGGCAAGAATGTCATGACACACCATCCATTATACAAACATTCCAGGCCTTTTATACAAAACTCTACCACACATGTGCATCAGCGACAGCAACATAAATCGTAGCATATTTGGAGGATATAGCCTTGGTGTGGTAGTCACTGGGTCAACTGGAATATTTGTCCCAACCAATCACTGTAGATGAGATCCAGGAGGCAATTCGTCAATTGCCTAATGGCAAAACACCTGGGACGGACAGCCTTTTATAAAATATTTAATGACCTCCTGACGCCTCATCTGGACAAAATGTACACTGAAGCATACGAAAAAAAATGTGTTACCCAGCTCCCCATGTCAGGCCTTGCTGATTATACTTCTTAAACTGGACACACTGCCAGAAAGGTGAGGATCTTACAGGCCACTCTTATTAATTAACACAGGTGCTAAAATCCTGGCTAAAGTCCTAGCCTCCACAATCCAACAATTATTACAAATGCTAGTGCTGCCAGACCAGTCAGGCTTCACCCCAACCCACTCCACCACACAAAACTTGTGTACCATTTTCGCCCTCTTTCACCAATTAGACCTCTTCATGGAAGCAACGGCAGTGCTACTAGACACTGCTAAAGCTTTTGATTCTATAGAATGGCCATTAGTTTTCTCTGTACTGAAGCGAATGGGCATGCCACAAACCTTTATTTAGTGAATAAAACTACTATATACTGAACCAAGCATCAGGACGAAAAAAAATGGCACTGTGGAGACATCACTGTGTATCTGAAGAGGCACGTGATAAGGCTGCCCATTGTCCCCATTACTGTTCACTTTAATGCTTGAACCACTGGCATGCAAAATACGACAAAGACACACAGACTCAGCCCTGCGATTGTGGACGATATGGTACTATAGATCCAAAACCCCACAATGTTTCTAGCTCCCTTAATTCGAGAATATATCTACTTTGAACACTACGCGGGGCTAAGTATAAATTGGTCAAAATCAGTTATCATGCCATTAATTCCATGCACACAACAGTTCCCATTTGACTTTCCGCTGGACTGGAGAGATGATCCTGTTTAATATCTGTGAATTTGGATCCATACAGATCTGTATCTGGTGGTACGGGGAAATTATGGTAGGGCGATATCGCACCTGTAGGATGGGTTAGACTCCCATTGTCACTGACAGACAAATTTGCGCTTTTAAAAATGATTGCCCTTCCGAAGGTTCTATACCTATTTTTTAATATTCCAATCACGCTGCCTCTTAATTTGTGTAATACTATGAAATCATATATGATAACCCTAACATGGGCAGAAAAACAACCCAGGATTAAATGGACAACACTAACACTTTCATCTTTACAGGGTGGTTTTGGGGCCCCAGATTTATACCTGTACTACCTCTGTGCCCAAGCACACTTCTCACATTATTGGTACCACCCCCATGACAATGTTCCACATTAGTGATCAAATCAGAAGATGCACACCCCTTCCGCTTATCACCATCTTATCCCAATAGAGGACAGGAATCCCACACTCAGAGATTAACACAGTTAAATGCACAACAATGGCATGACAAACTTTTAGTAACTGGGCCAAAAAGTCACCACTTTACGCACCAGTACTTCCTTTCGTGCACCACCCAGACTTCTCTGTCATGGATGACACTGGAACTCTGAATTTATTGAAAGACACCGGCCGTACAACCATAGGGAATGCATTCCCAAGTGGGTCCTTTATCTCATTCCCTGAGTTTTCCACAGGTCACCCACAAACTCCTCGCCTAACTTTCACATATATCCGTCTACGTGGAGCTAAAAAATAGTTATACCTGTCCTTACCTAGAGAGCACACCATTCCAGGCTCCCTCCAAGTCCAGCTCACTAACTTAATGCATAAACGACTCATCACCACTCTCTGCAATGCTTCTCTGTTGGAGAGACAGGCCGACATGTAACAGGCCATCGACAAATGGAATCCAGTATTAGGTACACCCCTCAATGTTGAGGAATGTGGCTTCTGTTGTATGCTCACTGGTATGCTTACTGTAATCTCTACATTATACACTTTAAATATCTCCAACAAACAGATTACACCCCAGCTAAACGGTTCAGATATGGCATACGAGCAGATGTGACTAGTGCCAGGTGCAGAGCAGAACATGCTGATTTTCTTCATCTGTCCTGGTCCTGCCCTCAAATTAACATTTTTGGACTTAGGTAACAAACGCCCTCACAATCATGGTGTCACAGTAGGTTCCACATGGCCCACAATTGTGCCTTCTAAGTTATATTAAGTCACTCCAACCAACTCACAGACTGTTTGTGACAGTTGCATTGCTTCTTCCAAAGTGTCCAGATGTTTCAATGAAAAGTGAAAGGGTCCCTCAAGCTGTTTGAATAAGTTCAGAATTGGAAGGATGCTGTTGAAATGCACCAATAGCGCATTCAGAATGGGTGTGGGATATTTACTAATGTGAATTCAAGAAGAGGGTATCTTTCCAGTCCAAACAGCCAAGCAGATCTCAGCTTAAGTATAACACTCTTAAAGTGTGCATGCTCATGTTAAGCCTATTGCAACACAAGCATTGGCAAAGCCAATAGTTATGGCGTTGACCATCTACGCTTGTCTTTGGCAATGCTTATTTTGTTTGTGAAGGGTTTTTGTTCAGCCCAGTAGTAGAAGCATACTTTGCACCAGTAGTCTGTGGCACAGAAGGGGATTAATTATGGTATGGATCTGCACATTGTGCAAGAATAGAAGGCCATCAGTTACAGTTTGGTCAGAAAGTGGCTGAAGTGGGCTGCTCCTGACTCCAGGCTGCTTACTGTGGCTAACAGAAGAAGGATGACCACCCATCAAAATTTCACTCACTAATTCTTTCCAGAGTCTGTTATCTGGCATCATCCCTTTCATGGATGCCTTTTGTCTGTAAGGATAAGTTACTTACCTGTAATCCTAGTTCTCTTCCAGGGGTATCCTCATCAAAGTCATAACCACATGAATATTCCCCCCATGCGCGGGGACCCCGGAAAACATATAAAAATATATGTGAAAGCATATATGTCACTATATATATATATATATATATATATATATTACCTACTGGCGGTCGCCAATAGGTATATATAGTTAGGACCTAGTTACCATAGGAAATTGCCAACATTCTATTGGGAATAACTTTGGCGCTGATTGAGGGATCTGCCTGTAATTTTCCTTACATTTGCCTCGCTGCGCTCCGCTCCTTCCCTGAAAGTTTCAGGGGGATTCGTCAAGCTGGGGCCGAGAAAAAAGGGGGGTCCCAAAACGTGTTTTCCCCATGTTAATTTCCATAGGGACATTCTGACAAGGCTACAGCTCGAACGGCTGAACGGAATTACACCAGATTTGGCAAAATGGTAGGGACTGGCATGCAGCAGTGCCTTTTGTATGTTTGGTGTAAATCCCTCCAGTAGTTTATGAGAAAATTGAATGTGAAATTAAGTCCAATGCAATTTTCCATAGGACATTTAGACACAGCTACAGCCCGAACGGCTGAATGGAATTACTGCAAACTTGGCAAAATGGTAGAGCCTGCTATGCAGAAGTGCCTTTTGTATATTTGGTGAAAATCCCTTCAGTAATTGTTGAGAAAATCGACTTTTTTCAAATTATATATCTATAGGCGGGACACGGTGCGCTCACGGGCTTGCACCGTCCTTGCACTGTCCTTGCACGTGCGCGGACCTTAGCATGCGTGCGCGGAATTCTGATTGGCTGTTGGACGTCTGTCAACATTCCATTCAGTCGAAATGAGGAAGTGTTGTCCGCCATCTTGTTTTTGTGGCAGATGATAGTGGTTGTAAACAGAAGTGTAATAGTTGACAAGGAGGCAGGGTAGAGATTCCTGAGCCCCCTAGGTTTTGTCATGGTGTCTGTAAAGGACCCCGAAGGTTGAAAAAAATAAAAAAAATGTTTTTTAAAAATCGCGGGGTCCGCGCACCGTGCGCGGACCGCGGCTCAAAAAGATAAAAAAAGAAATACATTAAAATAACACGTTTCAGTGTTTAGATGTTGGTTGAGTGCAACATTGAGTGATGACTCTTTCACCTTTGGGTTTAGGTAGATGTTTTGTGGAGAGTTAGTATGGTAATTGTGGAGAAGCGTGGCTCAGTGGTTAGAGGCGGCAGACCCAGAAGCTGAGATCAGCCGTGGACCAGGGTTCGATTCCCCGCCTCGGCGGGTCTCGGGCTCAAAAATTCCACGGACTTGACAATTCTTGCTCCGGTGCCTACTCGACTCACAGGGTCACACTCTGCGACTCTGGGCAATAGCTTGCTTAATCTCCACTACGGCCCCTCGCGGCGGGATGCCTGGCTTTCACCTTGTGAATACCCTGCCGGGGTATCTCACAGGGGAATACCAGGACGGGTTCCCTAAGCAAGCGCCTTGAGACCCCTGGGTGATTCGTGCGCTATATAAATCGAAATACATTTACATTTACATTTACATTTACATAATTGGTAAAGAGCATTGGGGGTAGGTTGAAGATTATGTGAGTTTGAATGTGTTGATAATTTGAACCAATTAAAATGTTACTTTGGTTTTGATTTTGTGTGTGATGAAATGTGATTGGCTGGGTATTTGAATATGTATGAAAAATGAGAGGGAAACACAGCCATTTTTAGATTTTAGTGTTTGAGGTATACTTCTGAGGTGTGAGATTGAGATAGAATTTACTGTACAACAGTTTTCTAGAAGGTGAGTTGTTAATTTGTAAGGAGAACTCTGTTGTTCACTTTAAGTTAATAGGAAAAATGTTTTCTGTTAGTTATTTAATGTTTTTCTGTTATACTTATGGATTGAGTAGGGCAACATCAGATGCAGTGCTTTATATTTCTAATTCTTGCTTGATACTCTACATTGCCCAGGGAAACACGGCCATTTTGTGACTATAGTGTCTGAGGTACTTTTGTGTGGACATTTTGGTGTTCAATTTCTGGTGTGAGATTTACACAGTAGTAACTCTTCTTATAGAATTTCATAGTTTTTCTCTGCCCTATCTCACTCTTACCCTGCAACATCTCACTGTCTTTCTCTTTCTTTTAATAGTACACTTACATCAATAATGGTTGAAAATGAAGAGTCATTTGACATCGTTCTAGACATTTTTGTGACTGTTATTGAGGATGTTCCTGTTGATGAGAGTAATCCTGAAGGAGAGCTTTATGATAGAGGAGATGGCATGGACGATTTCTATGATGAATCCTTGGATTCAGATTTAATGGAAGCTTTGGAGTTCATTGAGTTTGAGGATTCTTTTTGGGAGATTTTCAATATTGACATTGCTGATGATGCAATCCTAGACGATCATTTAAATTTTGGAAATTCCCAACAATAAATTTAAATTTAGTAAATAAATATTGTATGAGAATTTATACTTAACTAAATGTAAATTATGAGGTAGTAGCAAACTGATAATTTTTTGTTACATAGTAAGTTTACTCATAAATACTTCCGTTTTTGTAGGAGAAGAGGAAACAACTGTAGAAGAGGACAGTGATTCATCAGCTGGACAGATTGAAAAAGTAGATGTGTCTAGAAGTGAACAGATTTATGAGCATTATAGTGTTCATGCTCTGCATTCAAAAGAAGTAATGGGGAATGCTATTGAGTTGTTCCAAATGAAAGAAGCCAAAGGAAGTCCCATAAGTGTATGGGAAGAAAGCTTGGAAGCTCATTGTTTTCCTCAATTGTTTCCAACAGGTCAAGGTGGAAGATATGATGGCCGACCTGTTCAAATTCCTGCGTCGGAATACCGGATTTTAAGATTATATGCAGAAGATCCAAGATTTCGTCAATGCATTCCATATTTGTTTCATCTTCTGTTTGAGAGTGACTTCTCTGGACTATCTTATGCTGTGAACCATATACTGAAATCTGGAGTACATCTTCAAAATGTTTTGGCAAGGAACTTTATGGATAAAGTCCAAGTGGAAGACAGTATTTTGGAATCTCACCTAATCAATCTCATGGCATGTCAGCGTGGTACGAATGAGTATTGGTATCGTCGTCATGGGGAATTGAAATGTTTGCTAAGAAACTTAGGAACTCCTACATGGTTCTTCACTCTTAGCTGTGCTGAGTATGCCTGGGAAGACTTACTTGAATTTCTTCGAGAGGCAAATGGAAACATAGAAAATATAGCATTCAAGACACCTGGAGAACTGTGCTCTTTGGATCCAGTTAATGTTTGTAGGTATTTTAATCATCGATTTGAAGCTATGATGTCTTTCATCACAAACAAAAAAAATCCTGCACTTGGAGAGGTTTGGGATTTCTTTTGGAGAAAGGAGTATCAAGCTAGAGGTGCTCCTCACATACATATGCTCCTATGGATCAAAGAGGCTCCCAAATTTGGAACAGATTTGGATGACACAGTGATGAGTTTCATTGAACAATATTCCACATGTGTTGTTCCGAAAAGTACAGAAGAAGACACTTTACGACATCAAGTCTTACGCTTTCAAACCCATCGCTGTGGAAAGTACTGTCGTCGAAAGTTCAAATCCAAGGAGAAGTTCTACACAAAATGTCGTTTTGGATTTCCACGACCAGTAATATGTAAAGGAAGAGTGAACAATTTTATGTCTTCACTGCGACATACTGTGACAAGAAAATCACCCAAAAATACATACAACTTGAAAAGAAATGAAGAGTCCAAATACATAAATGACTACAACCCAGTCATTTTGTCCATGTGGAATGCTAACATAGATATTCAATATGTTGCTGACAACTCTATTGCTGTGGCTCGATATGTAACGTCTTACATCACAAAATCAGAAAAGACGGTCCTGAAGGAAATGTGGGAGGATATTTCTCATGAAAAGAGCCTAAGTAAGAAATTATACAGTTACAGTCTGAAGATGTTGCCGCATCGAGAAATTGGAGCATATGAATGTTCAGATCGGTTATCATCAGAAAGTCTGTATGCCAAATCGAGATCCATCATTTGGGTAAGTCTAGGTCTTGCTGCAACACGAAACCGAGTTTTGAAGTCTGCACAAGAAATTGAATATTTGGCGGAGTTTCAACCAAATAGTACAGATATTTTGAAGACAAACATGTTGGATACATATTATCCAAATAGAAGTAGTCATCTTGAGAACGTTTGTCTCTATGAAGTACTGCAAAGCTATACTTTTAAGATGAATATGACAGAAGATATCAATAAAGGAGTATATGCTTTAATTGGATGTGAAGGATGTCTGGTGAAACAAAGAATAGGACATTTCATTAATCATCGTAAATTGAGTTGCGAATCTCTTGATAAAAGGGAATTTTACTATTTAGCTCTTTTGCAATTTTTAAGCCATGGCGTTCAGAAGAGGAACTACTTGGAGATTTTCTCAGTTTTGAAGATTCTTTCAATGCAACTAAGGATACCATAGAATGTCTTGTTTTTTCAAATTATCTGCAAATGTTGAACGATGAAATACAGCAAGAAGCTATCATTGCAGCAGAGATTGCTAGAGACAGTTCTCAAGACAGTCAGAGTTCTGCTTCGTTGAGTCAGGATCCACTAGGAGGACCAATTATCCAAAATGAAGCTGCCACTGCCGTGGAAGAGGTGGAAAGAGCCATGGAACAAGCTCAGGAGGATGTAGTTAATTTAGAAGATTTGGAAAATCAACTAAACGTGGAGCAGAACAAAATATATGATGAAGTCACAGAACAGATTGAGCATGGTTTACGTCATGATAAAAAAGAGTGCTCATGTATGTCATTTGAGCCTGTCCGACTGTATGTGAGTGGAGAAGCCGGAACTGGGAAAAGTTTTCTGATTAAATCAATTGGAAGTTATCTTTAGAAAAGAACAGAGTCATCACTGTCTTGTGTTGTTACTGCTCCAACTGGGTTGGCAGCACATAACATTAAAGGGATTACTTTACATCGTTTATTGATGCTGCCAGTAGAGCATGATAATACATTACAATACCACAAGCTATCTGGAGAAGCTTGTTGTGAAGTTGGTAGAGTCCTGAAGAAAATGAAACTTCTTATCATTGATGAGGTAAGCATGGTTTCAAATGTGATGCTTGCTTTTGTGCATTTAAGAATGCAACACATTCTTAAAACAGAGTATGATGTGTTTTTTGGAGGCAAACACATCATTGTCTTTGGAGATCTACTGCAGCTAACTCCAGTGAAAGGACAACCAGTGTTTAAGATGCTTACGCATGAAGATACAAGAAAGTGCCTAGGAAGCATTGGAAATGTGAATATCTGGTTATATTTTAAATATGCAGAACTGCTTCAAAACATGCGACAGGCAAAGGATGAAGATGATAAAAATATTCTACAAGATGTAAGAATTGGAAAAGTAACTGAACATGGCAAAGAAGCTTTACAGTCGGGATTAATTTCAAATTTGTTTCAAAAGGAAAATATCCTCCTAGCGATTATTTATCAGAAAGTTGCTGAAAACAAAACTGTAATATGCTTGATGCCAACTCTTCGAGAATGTTCAGTCTTCAACAACAAAATGTTAGAGTTAGAACATCAAGAGATTGTGAAACTGGAAGCTATTGATAAAATAGAGCACAAAGGAGTTACTATTGTTTTGTCAGAAAAGTTGAAATCAAAGTTGGATTCTTTAGAGAAGACAATTTCTAAAACTGCTGGATTTGAAAAGACTCTATATGTATGTTTAAATTGCCGTATAATTTTACGACAGAATTTAAATGTGGAAAGAGGTTTAGTAAATGGAGCAATGGGTCATGTTGTTGATGTTGTGAATTACCGAAATAGAGATGGAATTGAATTTTTGAAAAATAAATTTGATGGAATTGAAGAAGTACAACAGTTTAGACGTTGTTCTGTTTGATTTTTGCTTGTGAAAGATTTATATGACCGCCGAAAACAGTTTCCTGTTTCCAGTAACTATTCATAAATCTCAAGGTTTAAGTGTAGATAGTGCTTTGATGAATATTGGAAGTTCTGTCTTCAAGGAGGGTATGGCATATGTTGCTTTATCTCGAGTCAGAACTTTATCTGGATTGTACTTGATTGATTTTGATGAGACAAAGATTAGTGTAGATCTAAATTGTGTAAAGGAATATAATAGGTTAAGAAGAGAGTATGCTCCAAATTTACCTCAATATCCTCTATTTGAAAAGCATGTAGTAGGCCGAAAAAGAAGAAATGAGAAAAATTGTAGCAAGGCTGTAGCAAAAAAAAGAAAACTAGATGAACCAGTAATTGTAAGCAGAAACAAAGAGGATTCTGTTGAAGATATTGTTGGATTTCAGTTTGAGAACAGTTCTGGTGTCAACTGCTATGCTAATGTAGTGGTTAATGTTGTTTTTTTTCTCCAAAGTTTGCAAGAACAGATTGTTGAAAATCGGGATCAAAGTTTTTGTTGTTTGTTGAATACTGTGTTTGAGAAATGTAGCAGTGGTAGAACAAATATAGAAAGTGTTTCTGATATTCGACATGATTTAGACATATGCTCTGGTATAACTCAATTTTCTCAGGATATTCAGCAAGATTGTCAGGAATTTCTAATGTACATGCTTGTTGTATTGCAAGAGGAAGGTATAGATGTTGAAAATATTTTTGGCCTTTCTTATAAATGGCAACATGTCTGCGATAATTGTTCCTTTTCAAGTAGTACAACAGTAGATACCGAAAGATTTATATATTTGACTTTACCAGACTGCAAATCAGTGTCTTTTAATAATCTAGTTAGAGCAGCTGATCAAAACATGGTTTGTATCCAATGTAACTGTGCAATGCTATCAACATTATTTATACAAAGTTATGGACAGTACGTAATTTTAATGTTCCAACGATGTAGACCTGATGGAACTAAATTAACAACTTTAATTAAAAATGTTGTGGCTTCTCAATTATCAATTTCAGGAAGAACCTTTGTAACAGTAGCAATTATTTTCCATGATGGTCCTTCAACAACATCTGGACATTATACAGCTTATTTAAAATGTCAAAACAGTTGGACTTATTGTAATGATACTCTTTTGACTTTCAAAAAACGTTTGCCTTTCGACTTAAAAAATTCTTACCTAGTGTTTTTACAACCTAAATTTTAGGAAAAGTAATTGGTCTAGAAAGATTGGAGCAATTAATAAAAGTTAGTCATCAGGATACTATATGATGTTCAGATTCTGATAGTTTACTGGTTGTTTAAGGTTTTATGGACATGATACACATCCTTGGGTGGAGATATAAATATTGTTAGGTGTTACGAAAGACGTTGGAGCTTTTCATGCAGAAGGTCGGGAAATGGAAGGTCAAGAGTATTATTAAGTATTTTCCAAAACTAGGAATTTTTACGTACTATTTGGCCATGTGGGAAAGTACATCAATGAAAAATGAGTTTCTCGGGTAAATGTTGATAATATATGTTTTTACATAATTTTGTAATGATACTCAATTGATTTTCAAACAACGTTTGCCTTTTGACTTAACAAATTCTTACCTAGTGTTTTCAGAACCCAAATTTTAGTGAAAGTAATTGGACAATGAAGATTGGAGCAGTTAATAAAAGTAAGTGTGTTGTTCAAAATTAGTTTATGAGTGAAAGTGATCAAGATAATTAGTAAACTGGTAGTTGTCACAGGGGTAGTATAAGTGTATCACATAGTGAGTGATATCAGTATTATAGGAAATGTTTATCAAGAGTAAGTCAGAGGTGTAAATATAATTTTTGTTAGATGATGAAATAGATGTTGGACTTTTCATTCCGAAAGTCGGGTAAATGGAAGTTTAAAACTACTAATAAGTAATTTCCAAAAAGAGGACTTTCTGTATACCATTTGGCCATGTGGAAAGGTATGTAAATGAAGATTACGTATTTCGGGTAAATGTGGTTAATATATGTTTCTATATCACTTTAGTTTGAGAGTATAATAATAAGATACTGTATCATAGAAATTGCTGTTTGGAAGAAAACATTTAAGATATGTTTTTTCTAAGTTTTATGGGTTTTTTAAACACATTCATTTTGATTGTGTTTTATTTTGCCCGCTGTGATATGATGAGTAGTATTGAACTCACTGTTTTTAGTGAAAATCAATATATTCTGAGAACAGCAAAAATAAACCATATAACATGTTGTACAAGTTAATTTGCATTTTGTATTGTGAAATATATATTATGACTGATTTCTTTACTCTCTTCTACAGATATTACATTTATAAGGTAAGTATGACTAATAAAAAATACATTTTCATTACTTTTTTATTTCTGTTTCTCTCTATCCTTCCCTTACTGCCTCTCTCTTAACCTCACTGCTTTCATTCCTTCAGTTTCTCCCTCCCTTTCTCTTATGTTCACTCCCTTTAACTCATCCACATTTTGTCACTGACTTTTTTTTGCTCTTTCTCTCACTCTTTCCTTCACTCCCTCTATTTCCTCACTCTTTTACTCTTCTTGTCTCATGCTCACTCACCTTTATTCATCCTCTATCACCTCTGTTTCATCAAACTTACTGTCATTCTTTTACCCTATGTCACCCCTGTCCCTTTAGTTGGCTTCCCTTACTTATCCTCATTCCCTATATTTCACTTCCCTTCTTCTTAGTCTTTTCACCCACTCATGTTAAGTCAGTCCCTCTGTTTCACTCCCCTTAACCTCTCTTTCCTTCCTTTGCTCACTCACTAATTCCTCTTCTGTCACTCACCTAACTGCACTTCAAACACACCTTCATAAAACTCCCTGTGTCCTCTTACTTTCTCTGTACTCTTCCATCACTCCCTCTCTCTTAGACTCACTGTTGTTAACGCACCTGCACTAATTCCCCCTTCCCTCTCCCTCATTTTCCTTCCCTAACTCCTCTTTCCTTTTTCTCCTGTTTTGTCTCTTGTATTGTGAATAATGTATTATAACTGATTTGTTTTTTCGTTTCCACAGATATTTCATTTATAAGGTAAGTACGACTGACCCCAAAAACTTTTTTATTTCTCTTTTTGTCTATCCTTCCATCGCTCCCTGTCTCTTAGCGTGATTCTCTTCATCACCTCATTCTGTCACTCCTTTTCCCTCACCTACACTACCTCATTTTCCTTTTTTTGATCCCTCACTGAGTGTCCGTCTATCACTCCTTCATTCACTCTCTGTGTGTAGTCAATCACTCACTCCCATTGTTTCACACTCACTCGACTTTATCCACCCTCTATCATTTGTCTTTCTTCAACTTCACTGTCCTTCTCTCACTCACCTCTCCCTTGTTTCGTTAGGCTGCTTCCCTCAGTACCCTTTATTCCTATCCTTCATTCCCCTTCTCCTTTTGTGTTTCCCTCACTTACCTTTTCTAAGTTCATCTGATTTACTCCCCTTCACCTCTCTTTCCTTCTTTTGCTCCCTTACTCATTAACCTTTCCTCACTCACCTTACTCCACTTCACTTACTCCTTCTGTCACTCCCTTTGAACTCTGACATCCTCACTTCTCTTTCTTCACTGTCTCTCTGTTAGCCTTACTTCCTCTGTCCCTTCACTGTCTCACTGCCCTTCCCTTACACTCACTCTCTTTAACTCACTCACACTCCATCACTTGTCTTTCTTTGCTCCCTCACTCAGTCCCCTTCTCTCACTCTTTCACTCCCTCTGTGTCCTCAGTCCCCTTGTCTCACGCTCATTTGCCATCTCTCTTTTGACTGTGCTATGTCTTCCTTTGGCTGTTCCATGTTTCTCTCTGTGTGTGCCATCTTACCCTTTGTCTGCATAATATATACTTGTGCCTGTGTCATCTTACCCTCTGCTTGCACCATCTCACCTTCTACTTGTTCTATCTCACTCTCTGCCTGCACCATCTTACCCTCTACCTGTGGCATCTGTCCCTCTGCGTGTGCCATCTAACTTTCCCATCTTTTAATCTTCTTCCTTCTTTCTTGTATTGTGAAATATACATTGTATGCATTACAATTTATTTTTTCTTGTGTTTTACAGATATTATATTTAAAAAAAAAAATTTCCTTAACTTTTTAATATCTTAGAAGGTAAGTATAACAAATAAAAAACTTTTTTCGCAATAGTGTTTAAGTTTTTATTATTTATAAGGTAAGTATGAGAAAGAAAAATAAGTTTGTTATCACTCTGTTATTGTGACAGAATAACTGCCTCCCTCTTTCTCAGTCCCTTGCTCTCTCTCTCTCTACATATCTCTCCCTGACACTTAATCTTGTATGTTTTCTCTTTCTACCACTCCTCCTCTTTACCTCAGTCAGTTTCCATCTTTCTTTATTTTTTTGTGTTTGATCTTGTTTTCCTTCCTTCACTCTGTTATCCATTTCTTACCTGTTAGTAAGCCTTCATTTATTGGCACTCCACTTTCCCCAGTGCACTTCCTTGGTAAATCTAGATGTAGGTGGCACTGAAAACAGTGCCACAGGCCCTTAAGTATTCGTTAGGTACCACCAAATACTATTCGGCGGTAAATAGCGAATTCCTGTGTACATGCACATCTGTGCATGTACATTTGTGCCATGTGGCACACATACAAGCCGTAAGAGCATGTATGTGTGTGACATGGCACACAAGTTAGAATCAGGGGTGCAACAGGGTGTCAAAGTGATAACCTGTCCCCCTTGACAAATCAGTTATTTTACCAAATCGGTATTTACAGGTTCGGTAATTGCCATTGATTCCTATTGGCCTCAAGGCCCATGGGAATTAATGGCAATTACCGAATCGGTAAATACCGATTCGGTAAAATGACTGAATTATACAGATTTGGTAATTTCAAAAGGGAAATTAACTACATCCCATTTACCTACTCTTAAATGTTGAACAGGTATGATTTGGTATTTAAGAGTAGGTAAATGGAGATTACATACATCTGGCCCATTGAGTTGTAACATATTTATATACATATGTTACATTTCAGTGCTTTGGAAGTACTACAGTATACTATAGGTAAACACCCTATAGATTTATGCTGTACCACATCCTTATAGTTTTGCACTTTTACATTTACTATAACAAACTTTTACATACAAACATAGAAATATAGTTCTTTTTTCGACCAGTAGAGGTTGTTCTAAAAATAACTGGGGTTTTTTTTGTATTTTTTTTGGTTGCTAGAAAAACAGTGTAAAAAAATTGACTTTATAACCAAAACAATTGTTCAACATGAACAAACCATGAAAAATAAAGAAAAAAAGTATTTGCTGCACTTGTGGCTCCTGTTTTTCTGCAAAATAACTTCTATGGACTGTTGTCCAAAGGCAAATCATTTATTGCACTGTATGCACTGCATCATTAGATTTTTCAATTCCGGCTGGATATTGGCAATTATGGAAGCTGGCATTGGTGGTGCTGTTGAAGTACTAGGAGCAGAGCCCTGCTCTTCAGATCTACGCACCACAGCTCTAGCCCAATTGTTGGGGTGCATATTTTTAACATGGCGTTCCATGCTATAGGTTCCAAAAGAGTATTTTTTATTTGGATTGCCTCTTGACAATACTGTGTCACAGATTTTGCATGTGACATGCTGTGTATTGACTTTCTTCAAACCTTCTGGGAATGAAAAAAAGTTCCAGACTATGGACTCTTTTTTTTTTTTAGATGGATGGGGGTCCTCTTCCACAAATTCTTCTGAAGAAGAATGTTCTGATTCCTCACGTTCAGCCATTTCCAAACAAGCCAGGAGCTGTTGAAAGTAGATGTTGCTTCTTTGAACGCCAAAGAAGAATGATGAACATGGGAGGGGTCTTTCTACAATTGGAGTAGGAAGTATTATAAACCAATAAAATGTCTTGTTTTCAGGTCACATGGTTGAACGTAATCTTACCGTGCGTTTACGGAGCGCTTACGTACTCGCTCGATGCGTTTACGTATTATTTACGGAGCGCTTACGTGGGACGCACCCTCGCGAGATTCGTAGATATAAAACGTTTTAAAGTTTATAAAACTTTCGGGGTAAGAGCTCGAAGCTTTTACGGTGCGCGGACGGAGCTCTTACGTTGCGTGCACGTGCGACGCACCCTCGCGAGATTTGTTACTACTTTAAAAAGTAATATACTGTTGTTAAAAGTTAAAAAAAAACATTTTCTACATTAAAGCAAATATTGTCTACCTTTAAAATCAACGTTAAAAATGTAGATATTATGTTTTAGAAATTAAAAAAAATTTGTCGGGGTAAGAGCTCAGAGCGTTTACGGTGTGCTTTCGGAGCGCTCACGGTGCGCGGACCCTGTAATCATATAAAAAAAAAATTGGAAATAAAAATATATATGGTCACTGAAAAAACTATAGGTTTGAAGCCTTACGTAGTTAGGTATTAGCAATTACAATTGGAAATTCACTGAAAAAAACCATAGGTTTCAGGTCATATATAGTTAGGAATTAGCATTTAAAAAACCATTGAAATTGCTCCTATATAGTTAGTTGGACTAACTATATTTCGCGCACCCGCAATCCACTGCTGATGATGTCACATATCACATCATTCATGACATGGTCAGTGACATCACTGATGACATCACTGATGACATCTCAAATGGCATCACTGATGACATCACTGATGACATCTCAATTGACATCACTGATGACATCATTCATGTGATAATATGATGCACCTCCTCACACTCTAATCTAACCTTTGATACACCCAGTCTTAAATACAAACTACCATTCTTGAAACCATTGACACACCAATACCAGTTACTACATACGCACTCACTGATTCCTAGGTCTATACACACATCCACTCATTCACCCATACAATCACTCATACATAGTCACTCATCAATACAATACTATCATATGCACTTATACACCTATAGAGACACTCACACACTTTCACTCATCCATGGAGTTTCTCACACACCTAGTCAGTCATGCAAAGAATCAATCACACTCCCATTTCCTCATCTATACAGTTATACACACAACACCTTACTTATTCAAACATATACTAACACATACTTACTCTCTTAAACAATCACTGATACAAGTACACATTGATCCATACAATCACTTGCATAATCACTGACTCTCATGTACAGTCATTTATATATACCAACTCTCACATGCACTGTGTTTTACATATGTACTTACTTGGACATGTAGCACTGAGATATACATTCACTCACCAACACACCAATGCACACAGTAAACCGCCCATACAGCTGTTTCCATATGCACTCTTGAACTCATACACCTAGTGAATCAACTGCTCACACATCTATGCACAGAGTCACACACCTCCCAGTCACCCACACACACACTCAGTCTCACATACAAATACTTGGGAAACCAATCAATAACCCATATAGCCACTCATATAGCTACTGATCAACACATACAGCATCTTACACGACAACAGACATACTGATGCACACATTCAGACAGTTTAGTCACTAACCCATGCATTCAGTAAGACACATTTAATCACTCACTCATACAGTCAGTTACACGCCTACTAAATCCTTCATCCAGACACTTATACATCTACTCATTCTTCAATATGTAAAACATATTTAAACTTTACAGAAACACACATTCACTAGATGATGTCATCAGTGATGTCAATTGAGATGTCATCAGTGATGTCATCAGTGATGTCATATGAGATGTCATCAGTGATGTCATCAGTGATGTCACTGACCATGTCATGAATGATGTAATATGTGACATTATCAGCAGTGGATTGCGGGTGCGCGAAATATAGTTAGTCCAACTAACTATATAGGAGCAATTTCAATGTTTTTTTTAAATGCTAATACCTAACTATGTATGACCTGAAACCTATATATATATATATATCACAAAGTAGAACGGCGTTCCAACGAGCACTCAGCAATCCACACAAGAGTCAGAGGTAGTGCACCAGAGAAAAGGGTTTATTCAATCATAAACCTTGCGACGCGTTTCGCGCTTACAAAGCGCTTGTTCACACAAAGTCTGTAACTTTACATTCGTGCTTTATGGACGTAAACACTTCTGTGTCAAAGGACATCAAAAGAGGACTGAAAATATCCACCATCTTGAAATGGTATTGTGAAATCACATCCAAATAATACAAAAACATGTTTGCTTGATACAGTACACAATGTAAGAACACTCCTAATGTATTAAGCATTAATGTCAAAGATAATATCATCCAAAGCAGAACATTAGGTGCATGTATTAAACCATCAAAATGCATATGTATGAGTCGCGTGTTGTGCTGACTCGACAAAGTGTATGATGGTACTTGTGGTAGAAGGTGTAGTTGTCTAATTCTATGATACATGGAAAATACAGCGCTAGTTAGTGCGCCCACGCTAATAAGATATAATACAATTCATAAAGTGAAGTGTAATTCACAGGGTAAACATTGTGCTAATTAGTGCACCCTTGTTCCCTAGGATAGAGGATTTCATCAATAACAATGTTAGTATTGCGCTGTTTAGTGCGCTACACCTCCCAAGAACTGCTAGTAGTATACAAAATTCGACATACTATATTCAATGAACATATAATGCTGTACCCAATATGTAAAAAAGCGGAAAACCAGACCAAACAGGTCCAAAGTCCATAACATAGTTACACAAAACCCTCAGTGATTCGAGTGAATGTATATGGATAAAATTGTTGTATGTTAACAACACCACAAATGTGCATCAAAATACCAATAGTGTAAAAATGTGTAGAAGTTTGTACAATATATGAATTACAAACATGGATGAACAGGATGATGATTCTCGGAGAAAGGAAAAGGGCACTTCTTGTCACAAGCCTGCGGCAAGGGCCCTCCCCTTCATCCTGTGAGAAAATGAGAGAGGAAACAAGTATAATCTACAGTCATGCGTATAAACTATCCACAAGAAACAACAACAATAGTTATTCATACAAATGTCTGACCATCTCCTCATCCATGTTATGGCCTTTAGGAAATCTAGTACATAGACTGATAATGTATTTAGACTCGCGTTGTCTTAATTTCAGTATTCTGTTACCACCTCTTGGTCCTACAGACACCTGTTCCACAATAAAATAGGACAACTTTGTGGTATCAGAGAAATGGTAAGCTTCAAAGTGGCAAGCCACCGGATATTGTTTATCATTTTTACTGATGGCCCGAAGATGTTCCAATATTCTTTTTTGGCCATATGTTTCGTACCAAAAAACATCATCATCAAATCTCGTGGGATCTGTCCCACAGGGACGTCATTACGATGTCAGGCAACATGAATGTTTGTACAAACAAACTAATAAAATATTTACATTTCATAATATGCAAGAAAAGCATATAGTCTGTGCATTCAGGATAATAGATAAATAAAGATATCCGCTGGGTTTTAGCCTGGAGACCAAAGAGGTGTTAACATAATCAGTACTCGATAAAGTCATATATCATATAGAGACTCATAGCGGTAACCAAGTTAGTACAGCCCTTATTATACTAATAGGTGCCACAATGGACCCTTATTAAGCCTGATCCCTCATGTTTGAACCAAGACATAAAATGAAGCCCTCAGAATTAAAAATCAATTAGCAGCACCATATCATTCATTATCTGTTCGGGCTGTACTAGATAAATTATAAATTAATCTGATGCACAATAGATTGAGACTTAAATTCATAGCGTGAAGCCTGAAATCCCACAAGCAGTTACTCTAATCAAACAATTTAAGAAGAAAAAAATCATAACAAATAAAATGTACAGGTATACTCTCAACTCCTCCCCCATGTTCAGTCCCAAAGGTGTTTTTGTTGCCAAGTCAATATTGTAGCGAAACTCTAATCTCCTGAGGCGTTTCTCTCTATCTCCACCTATGGAATCTCTAGCTACATGGTCTAGACAAAAGTAACTCATGAGTTTGCGATTACTGTTGTGATGGATTTGAAAGTGACGTGCTACCGGGTAATTACTGTCATTATTCTGTATTGCCCTCTGATGTTCCAATATGCAAATTTTGGCTGGGTGGATGGTGCTCCCTACATATCTGAGGCCGCACGGGCAACTGAGACAGTAAACTACGAAGGGTGTGAGACAGTTCATAAATTTCTTAATGGCTACAGGATCACTCTTACCAGGTATGTGATAGTTAGTTATTTTCTTGCTATCTGCACAAACTTTGCATTTATTACATGGGTAAAAAACACTTATACCCTGAATGCCTCTGGTAATAGGGGGTAAATGGCTCTGTACCAAGTGGTCCTTGAGTGACCTTGTCCTGCGAAAAGTCACAGATGAATGTGTAGGGATATCACAACCAATAATTGGATCAGATTTTAATATGTTCCAATTGGAGTGTATAATTCTCTTGAGGCTCTTCGCTGCATTAGAGAAACTTGTGATAAGTGTAAAGTTGTTGGTGCCTACACTTTTCTCTTTAGGCGTGTCCTTAATGAACTCTGTTCTGTTCCTGACCTGAGCTTTCTTCCATGCTTCACTCAATACCCTTTCCTTATAGCCACGCTCCCTAAATCTGTTGATGCATGCTGCACCTGCCTCATTAAAATCTTCAGACCTGGAGCTGTTTCGTTTGATACGCAATAGTTCCCCATAAGGGATACTGTTTTTTAGGCTTGTGGGATGACTGCTTAGTGCATGAAGCACTGAATTACCCGCTGTTGGCTTCCTGAACAGTGCTGTCTGTAGTTTACCATCTGTTATGAATACCCTGACATCTAAGTAGTTAACCTCGGTATCACTAATCTCAGCAGAGAATTTCAGATTTAAATTATTGTTGAGAAGTTTGATGTATTCTTCGACTGACTCTCTACTACCTCGCCAGACAAGAAAGAGGTCAACAATATAACGCCTCCAAATTATGGTTTTGTTGACCCAATGGTCGCAGGAGTCCGACCCTGCCGCCCGCTTCTCCCACCAGCGGACGAACAAGTCCCCCGCTTTTGTCGGTAAATCTGTTCCTGGAAAATAAAAATGTTATTAAACAGGCAGAACCGTAGAAAGTCAATCAACATCTCACTGTATTCTCTGTATTCCGATGGTCTTTGTTGCAAAATTTGGTTGATCGCATCAATGCCTTGTTCATGTGAGATACTTGTATATAGACTGGCTATATCCAAGGTCACCATCAAGAAGTCAGATTCCCATGGACTTCCTTCCACGTATCGTAAGAAGTCTTTCGTGTCTCTTGTATAAGAGGACAGTTCCTCCACGAAAGGAAAGAGGTAAAAGTCAATAAACCTTGACATATTTTCCAAAAGATCTCCAACAGATGAAATTATGGGGCGTCCTGGTGTTTTTTCTGGGTCTTTGTGTACTTTAGGCAGGTGATAAAAGGTCGGTATTCTTGGATTAGAAACTTGTAGGAATTTGAATTCCTCCACCGACAGCATACTTTTGTTGTGCCATTTACGCGTCAACGCTTCATATTGTGTGATGCTTTCTGAGTACTCCTTCATCGTAATGGGTACATAATTGTCTCGGTTACTGAGTTGAAGAAGAGCTACATTACAATAGCTTTTGCGAGTTTGTAGGACCACATTGCCGCCCTTACAATGTTCTTATCGGCTTCAAGATCTCTTACTGCTTTTCTTTGGTCATATGTCAAATTCCACGTGGGTCTGTTGTTCCTTGCCGGGTTCTCCCTCAGTTTGCGGAGATCTAGCATTACTTTTTCATGGAAAACATCGATTGTGTCCATGGTAGTTGGTGGGACAAATTTGGAAACAGGTTTAAATGGACTTGCTTCTCTTTTTTGAGAGGTACCAGAAACTGTTCCAGAATTAGTCATATCCGATTCGACTTGGCTAGATGTTGTGCCTTCCACATTAAGATCTTCAAGGATCGCAAGTAGCTCCAACTGGTGTTCATTCATTGGATTGAGCCCCGTTGTAGGGGGGTGCCATGTGAGTTGATGTCTTTTACTTTGAAAAACTTGTACAATTTGATTTTACGTACCAGTTTGAAAATGTCTATGCGTGTCTGTACAAACTCAAAATTGCTTGTTGGGCAGAAAGTTAGCCCCAATTGTAGGACCGATATCTCCGAGGGTGTCAATATTTTTGGGGTCAAGTTAATGATTGTCAGACTATCGGTATTGGTTTCAAGTGTAGTCGGCATTGTTTGTGTTGGGTGGGTTTCTTCGGTTTGTTGAAGGTGCCTGCACCTCTTTTTGGGCGCGTGCCCCCACCTCTCCTGGTGCGCCTGTGGCTGATTCGGGCGGTCTTCCCTTCCCACCCCTTAGCCACGACTGCCAGATTAAATCGAATTCCTCGTGAAAATGGGGAGGTGTTGGTCCGCTCACTCCTGCCGCTTCTCTTGTTTCACCATCCGATTGTTCTGCCCCTGAGACCTCTGAGTCTGAGGTTTACTGGAGTGCTGTCTGCTGTTGTGATCTATTCCTCCTCAGATCTCTCCTAGGAGCGTCGTACTTGCGAGCAAACGTAAGAATTCTACCTTGCTCGTAGTCTCGTGCGTCCCTCTCAAATTTTTGTTGCTTGCGTTGTCTTATTTTACCCTCGTAGATCTCCAATCTCTTTTTCATCTGAGCTCTTAACACATCATGCTCACTCTTGTCCCCCTCCTTGGCAATCTTGGTTTCAAATCCGCTGATGCTGTCTAATGTTTCTTGTCTATCAATCAATGCAAATTTTACTAGGATTACCAGCATTCCCTTGGATGAGGCTGCAGTGTATTCAGCCCACTCAGCCAAAAGTTTAGGATTAGGACTCTCATAGGCTGGTGTCGTGTAAATTCTGAGTCCCCGGGGCACTCTATCTACATCAATATAGTGTTGGAGTGAAGTAGCCTCCCACCACTTTCTGGTTTCTCGTTCATAAAGCCTTTCTAATAACTGATATTTTGCTTTGAGACCTTGTTGGGGTTGGCTTGGAGTCCCTGCATCACCTGCAGGACGAGTTCCAGGTCTCGTCTTGAAAATGTCCGAATCTGTTCACGGCGGTCCGCCTCACTGTACATAGGATTCATTGGATTGTTGGGAATGCCAAGTGCGCTGCCCCCCTCACTATACTTATGTATGCAGAGATAAGGCTAAAGCAATGTGCCCGTTTGAGAATAAAAGTAATGAGTCCTTACCGCATGCTTCACGCGATTCTTAAATCGTTAGTCCTCAATTAGGCTCTCAAACAGTACTGCTGTCCTTGCTGCTTCGAGCGGTGCACCGGTATTTCTCAAGTGTTTCCACGCTCCGATCATCTGCCGTAGTTGCCGGTGCACTCTGTATATTCATATATACATATATATCCAACTTGGCAAATGCCGAGCGACGCCATGACCCTTGTGACAGCGGTCCGTGTAAAAGGTGGTGAACCTAACAATCAAAACCAAAGTGCTGTAAGTTTCTCCAATGGGTCCCACCGGAAACAGCACAACACGGACTCAAAATTACATGAAAAGCAGTATTTTATTCCGCAAAGTTCATCGGCATATCCACTCTACGCATTTCGGGACCCTGATGACATCACTGATGATATCGCAAATGACATCAGATGTCATCAGTGATGTCATTTGAGATTTCATTTGAGATGTCATCAATGATGTCACTGACCATGTCATGAATGATGTAATATGTGACATCATCAGCAGTGCATTGCGGGCGCGCGAGTTATAGTTAGCTTAACTAACTATAAGAGACGAATTTCTCTTGTTTTATACGAGGCAAATTTTCAGCTACCTATAACGTCCCTTAAACCTATGTTTTTTTAGTGAATTTCTAAGGTTTTTCAAATGCTTATTCCTAACTATAAGGTCTGTAAAACCTATGGTTTTTTCAGTGAATTTCGAAGGATTTTAAATGTTAATTTCATATTTTAATGTTTATAAAACCTATATGTTTTCTATTATATTTTTAAATATTTTGGAACTCTATTATACTTCTTTTTTTAACTTAAAAAATCATGTAATGATTTATATCTTCCCCCAAAAATATGTATATATTTTTTTGGGGGGGAGAAAACTGCACTCCCATACCGGTGGTGTACTAAGCTCCATCACCACATGAATCCTATCTGCCATATTGCTAAACTCGTAAATGATGGGCATTTCGTATCCGACGAGTTTGTGGCTCCGCGTCCAGCGTAACATCATATACGCATGAAGTCACCCCAGGTACTACTTTGGTATCCGACGAGTACGCAGTGCCTAGCCGAGCGTTACGTCATGTACGTATTGGGTCGCGCCTGCGCGTTGCGTATTTGACGAGTACACGCTGCCAGGCCCTGTGTTACGTCACAGACGTATTATATCGAGCCGGGTACACCATTTCCTTTTT
This sequence comes from Lissotriton helveticus, assembly GCF_964261635.1. NCBI lineage: Eukaryota > Metazoa > Chordata > Amphibia > Caudata > Salamandridae > Lissotriton > Lissotriton helveticus. Next base: position 300,498,891 of record NC_136059.1, read on the forward strand.
TTTGTCTCAAAAGTATATCTAGATAATTTTAAACAGTATATGAGAGCATGCGAAAATTGAAATTATTTTAAACATTTATATATTTCTAACTGTAATAAACTTATATTATGATAAATATATTTTGTCAAAATCGCGTCGGTGCGGCCTCCTTGCGTGCTCCATGCGCGATTGCAATGTGACCTTAAAAAAAGCATTTGATTGGTTCATAACATTTCCCATTGTAACAGTTGTACGACCCCACCCATTTTAATCATTCTCTCTACATCGTTTGATGAGAGACACCTCTTCTGCTTAGACAGCTTTTTTGAAAAGTGTTTTCCTGTATACACATATCTTATACTACACACAACATGCAACAATCATCTTGATCACTATTCATGCTCTGTACATTAGCCTTCCACGTATGATTGCCATGCATCTCAAACGTTCCATCCAAAAAAAAATATGTGTTACACGATGCCCATGGTGTGTGTGTCTGCACATTATTGTGCTGCCTTTCGGCCTGGGTATTGGTGGCCCTAAGGAGCATCATCAGCCACGGGCAGACTGCACATCCTAGATCACATGCCATCTCATTAACGATAGTTTGGCCCTCCCGACACATGCTACACTAATCTAAATTGCACACTCTGGGAGGTCAAAACTACAAAAGAAACACACATAAGTACACTTCCTGGCCAGGCAGGAACTGAACAATGCCCAAGTCCCCGGAATAATTATTCACACCCCTACGCTTGCCTGGCGTACGCAAGCCCAGCCCACTTTGCATACGTATAAATAGGATAACCACACTACCTCAAATGATATGCAGCATCCACCTTGCATATCACAATGCGCAATAAAAAAAAGAAATGGATCTATGAGGTGTACACCATTCTGGCAATCAACACGGGCTCTAAATTGTGAGCCCTACTGCCCGTCGTCTACGAAAGGGATCCATGAGGTGTACACTCTCCTGCAATCAACGCTCTATCTGAATTGTGAGCACTGCTGCCCGTAGTGTTTGCTCACACAACAATGACAGCAGGTAAGCAGAGCGACCTGGTTGCACAGGGCCTCCAATAGAGCGAGAGGGGTGGGATTCTTCAGTCCGGCTGCGCAGGTGCAGACAAACAATACTGCCATGTGTTATGATGTGAACTTTGACCTCATTCAGTCACATCTCTGTCTCATTTTAAAGACCTACTGAACAGTACTTTAGGCCTGAGCCAGCAGGCAGCGCTGCCCTACAGACACCTCTTCAGTGCGGTGCTGCAGGAGGGGTGGAATGCATCAGCCAGACTGTGCACGTGCAAATAAGCGATATTGCCATGTGTTATGAGGTGATCTTTGACCTCATTCAGTCACATCTCTGTCTCATTTTAAAGACCTGCTGAAACATAAGGTAGGCCTGAGCCTACGGGCAGCGCTGCCCTACAGACACCTGTTGAGGGCGGTTCTGCGGGAGGGATGGGGTGCATCACCCTGAGTGCGCATGTGCGAAAAAGCAATGTTGCCGTGCGTAATGATATAATCTCTGACCTCATTCAGTCTAATTTTAGGGACCTGCTGGACCGTACTGTAGTCCTGATCCAGCAGGCAGCGCTGCTCTACAGACACGTGGCATTGGCTTGTAGGACACTGTAGTGAGCTCCTTACTAAATGTACATGCACACAGGCTCCCGCCACTGCATTACACACACACAATATGCTTCTAGCACGTTGGCATAACATATTATTATTTAACCTTGTGTATTCTCGTGCGCTCCAACTTCTCTTTGAACCACGATTACCACTAACAGTTGGTAGATCGTACTTCAAAAACGAAGGATGCACTTAACTCCTATTGTCTATCAAGCTTGAAATAAACCTTCATTTACCTCCAGACATTTCCACCATTAAATAATTTCTCCCTTTTCAGACATTCCATTGATTGCCACAAGAAGGGCGGAGCGGGAGCTGACCGAGCAATGATGCTCTGGCATTCTGACACCTTCCATCGTGGTATCAAGACACCGTCCCCGACCGGAGACCTGGTCTACCGTACAAACATACCCCGGACTAGGAGCTTTCACCAACACGTCATTGGACACACCAGTAGTGGCAGGTGAGCAGTAAAGCCTTGGTGTGCAAGACCTACAATTGAGAACAGTGCTGGGGAAGGGGTTGGGGTGCAGCACCCTGGGTGCAGAGGTGCATGCAAGCAATTTTCCTGTAGCTAATAATGTAGGACTATATTATCAAAGAACGGCGATAACAATATCACCACTTTATCGACAGGAAACTGCAGCTAAAGCAAAGATAAGGGGTTGATAATATTCCCTTGTGAATTCCCATAGAAGCCCAGGATCACACCAGAACCTGGGCTTCTAAGGGAATTCACAAGGGCATATTATCACTATTGCCGTTTTAGCGGCACTTTCCTGCAGCTAAAGCAGCGATAATGTTATCGCCCTTCCTTCATAATATGACCTGTAATCTCTGGCCTCATGTATTTAATTTTAAGGACTTGCTGAACCACATTCTTTCTCGCAGACCCCAGCGTCCTAGACAAACGGGTGACGAAGGGTAAACACAAAGGGCTGGGTGCAATAGGCAGACACTCTGTCTCCTCCTCCCTCTCTTCTTTTCACTCTCCCTCCCCATCTCCCTTCCACCTACTCCCCCTTCCTTCCATTCTCACTATGTTCCTTTCATTCGGACTACCTTTCTTTACCTCTTCCACATAGCACACATACTTATGTTTCATTTTTGTCTTGCAGGTTTCCTACGCTGCTTCCACTGGAGTCCAACCAAAGTTTTGTTTATCATACTGTTCTATTAAAGTTACATTTCTATTTATTTCTGTTTTAATAAAGGTTACTTTTTTTTCAAATAAATAACTGAGTATAAAGGTCTTCCTTTTCTGACAACACTAGTCTACTATTTATTGTGAAAATCATCTGTTTATAGGAGATTTTAAGGACAACATTATTTAATATTAGAGTGCACCTACCAAACATAATCTAACTGACTATTAGACAAATGTAGCCTGGTTAATTGTACAACTGCAAGAGTTCTATGAGTGTATCACTTTATAACACCATAAGTACTGCCCATGTGATTACAGAACAAATAAGGCACTGCCTAGGACCACCGAGGCTTCAGGGACTGTCGTGGCCCACCCTGCATATTTAAATAAAGAACCAGAGTGTGGCGATTCCCGGACTTCAGTTGGCCTCGAACCCCCGAACAATTAGTAAGCAATACCCGGGAAGGTGGCACTCCCCTAGGCTGCAACCGTCTCTGTGCCCTTCCGTGCCTAATTTACATGTGACATTAAGATCCCCAGTCCTACAGAGACCCCGCAATATAATAATTGGATTGGCCACGGAACATTACCCACCCACCAGGGGCCTCATTTAAAGAATGGGTGAGACCCCGCTTTTTTTTGTTCTTTTCTCTCCATTTTTACCATCCACATCCCATCTATTACAGCAATACAAGGTTTTCCTCCTCTCCCTTCAAGTAGTCAAACAAGTATTTGCAATCACAGGGTGGAAGCCATGCAGCCATGCAATAGCAAACATAAATGTCCAGCGAATGCACACCCCGGGACGTTGTATGAGCTGTGCCTTGGAGGTCGCCCTCCCTACTACCATGATGTATTTATTAGTATAGACGCATACTAACACTACTTACACATGTGTAGTACAGCAACCAGAATGTAGTGAAGAAGCAGAGGAAGTGCAAAATCTAAAAATTTGAATCCTACCAGAAGTTGGATGACATAGTTCAATGAGCCGACGACCCTGGCATGAGTTGAAACAGCTACACGAACAAAACAGGTCTTCAGCACAATGCAAGCAATTTTGAAATATTGGTGAGTGGTGCCTTCTCCCGGTCGTTGTCAAATTTATGTAGTGAAGAGGCAGACACCATTGGATCCAATAAGTAGATTTATTAGAAGAAAACAAACCACCAACAGGAGCAGACAGCAAAGCAACCGTCTAATCCAGCACCGTGTACAAACTCCGCAAGGTTCCCCTCATGACAGCCCTACATTCTAACATTACATACTGAGGGCCATATTATCAAATAATCGCGTTAAAATTATTGCCGCTTGAGCGGCAGGAAACTGCCGCTAAAACGGCGATAATGGGCTTGATAATATGCCGTAGAGAATTCCAATAGAAGCCCATGTTCTGGTGTTAACATGGGCTTCTATTGGAATTCTCTATGGCATATTATCAAGCCCACTATCGCCGTTTTAGCGGCAGTTTCCTGCCGCTAAAGCGGCGATAATTTTAACGCTGTTTCTTGATTATATGCCCCTTAGATTCTAGTGGAATTAAATACTAGCATTCTACTATGACTTACAATGGAATACTACACAGAGCACATGACTTTATAGCAATATGCTCATGGTTTCATCTACGAGTCTTAAGACCGGTAGGGGTAGGGCTTTCACTTCCCACTCCCTATATTGTATAAACGTAAACTAACACTTCTTCCACAAGTATGCTACAGCTCCCAGAGCACGTCACTTTACAGCAATGAGCTCACAGTTTAGGCTCACGTTTAATCCCAGAGTCTTCACACCAGTAGGGATGAGTAGTTCGCTTTCCACTCCTTATATACTATAAACGCATACTAACACTACTTAAACACTTATACTAGAGCGGCTAGTATCCTACAGCACCCAGAGATCATCACTTTACAGCAATCTGCTTGGTTTCATCCCCAAGTCTTCACACCAGTAGGTGTAATTACTTCGCTTCCCGTTTCCGGTATCCTATCAACACACAGTAGCGGTCAGTAGTTCGCTTCCCACTCCCTGTATTGTGTAAACGCCTACTAACACTACTTGCACACGTATGCTACAAACACCAGACCACATCACTTTACAGCAATGACCTCACGGTTTAAACTCTCGTTTTCATACCCGAGTGTAGCACCATACCATATCATCACCATGCCACTCTGAGCAACACCACACTTTCAGACCATTAACAGTGATAACTACCTACTGGCGACTGCCAGATGTAATCAAGAACAAATTACAAAAGTTCCTTGATTCTTGTAGCTTTGAAAAAATCTCTCTATTACTGTCTTTCTACTTTTCCATATAAATAGTTTTTTTAATATTCAAGTACACATCGAAGTCAGAAATGCAACGTATTCTATCAACACACTTTCTAGAACATTCTACAAGTGGAGGTCAAAAGTGCATCAATTTTTTAAACCTAACGATATTTTTTTGCAACATTTCCTCGAACATTTAACGGCACGTGCAGGTTAAAAGTTCACAATTGTTTTAAGTACGAACAGTGCCTTTCAAATGCAAGTAGCAGGTGTGGTTAAGTTGAGCAAATTTTGTCCTATGATATGTACTCCACGTGTAAACTGCTTTTTCTTAACCAATCACAAACATACTTTTCCACAAAACGAATGTGCACCCTACTTTTAAAAAACAATGCTTTTCATCTCCTAATCAGGTACCGTTTTGTAAGCGAAAAGAAACTAGTTTCCCATCTTTAACCCCTCCCATGCTGATGACGAGCTCAGCTAGTCATCAGCCACGGTGCTCGTGAGCTGATGATGAGCTGAGCTCGTCATGGCCGTTAGAACGCTCAAATGCGGGGATAATTCCCCCGCTGTGCTGAGCCTTCTAAGGAAACGGGTGTGGCAGTGACGAGCTTAGCTCGTCATCAGCACACGAGCACCGTGGCTGATGACGAGCTGAGCTGGTCATCAGCACCGGGGCACTGTGCGCGCCCCTCCGCCCCCCAGCACAGCGGGGGATTAACCCCCGCAGCCAAGGGGTTAAACATATCTCTTATTTTACGAAGGAACTGGTTTACAAAATGTGGACATTAAATGGTTTGGACAGAGAGGATTGAAGTGGCACCAACTGTTGCCTTTGGATAAAACCTGTTTGCATCTCCAACACCCTGACCTCATGATTGTGCACTGTGGTGGAAACGACCTAGGCCCATTGAAGGGTGTAGATTTGGAAATGCTTATGAAGGACACCCTTGGACAATTGATGTTACTTTTGCCTCAAACTGTCTTTGTGTATTCCAATATATGCCAAAGACAGAAGTGAAAATGGTCCAAACAATTTTGTCCTCAGATTGAAAAATCTCGGAGAAAAGTCAACAAAGCTGTCTCTGCATACCTCAGAGACCACAAAATGGGGTCCATATTCAACAACAACATACGTTTTGATATGGCAGATATATACAGAAGCGATGGAGTACACTTCACAGATCAGGGAATCCGAGTTTTGCTGAATAACTTATATGTAGCTCCAACTAATGAACACAAGGGTTTTTTTTAGAGCCACCCTATAACTTACAACTTAAGCCTGCTATTTTACGGCCATATAACACCAACTCCCACACCCTCGCCAAAATGTATTCTCCACACAGCGGTGGCGCAGCGGCCAGACCATCTCACTTTGCAGCACAGATCTCTCGCTTTGATCCCCAGCTCTACTCACCCATAGGGGTGAGTAGTTTGCGCTTTACAAATACCATATTGATTTACCTTCGCATTCCAGATACAACACCACCTAAGCACCATACACAAGCTACAATGTTCTAAACAAAAGTTCATCCAAGTAGCTATAACTACATGCTGACACTACTTGCACAGATGTGGCACAGCAGCCAGAGCACATGACTTCACAGCATATGACACATAGTTTGGGCTCACGCTTTAATCCCTGACTTCGGCAGCAGCTCAGCTTAGCAACATGAGACTCTAGACAATACCTCACATGTATTCCATACCCCAGGACTTTCATACCAGTACGGGTCAGTAGTTCGTCCTAGTAGTTATAAACACATCCAGACACTACTTCCACAACTGTAGTGCAGCGGCCACGGCACATGACTTCACAGTATAAGACACACAATTTGGGCTCACGCTTTAATCCCCGAGTCCCGCACCAGCTCACCTTACTCGCTTCAGACTCTACGCAATACCTCACTTAATTTCCGTAGCCCACCACTTACACACCGGTAGGGGTAAATACTTCGCTTCGCACCCCCTCTATAGCACACCCTAAACACTTCACAGAGGTTACAGTGCTCCTACCCTCCTATTTCCCCCTTTTTTACCTTACTCACTTCCACGGATACACAAAATGGCGGCCAACACTTCCTAGTTGCAACCGCTCGCAGCCAATCAGCAACAAGCTTGTGCTCGTAACGCCTCAGCCAATCAGATGGCAGAATTTCCAAATATCGATATCTGTACATTTCAATATTTCTCAAAAACTACTGAATGAATTTACACCAAATAAACAAAAGCGTGCTTTCTAGACCAAGACCCTTCTCCCTGCTAAATTTGGGGTAATTCCGTTCACCCGTTCGACCTGTAGCCTTGTCTAAAGTTTCCTATGAAATCTAACATGGAGCAAACATGTTTTGGGGCCCCCCTTTTTTCTCGGACCCCCTTGACGAATCACCCCTAAACTTTCAACATAGGAGCTGATCTCAACAAAGAATTAGTTTCAAAAATTTTGCGAAGATTCATCAATCAGCGCCAAAGTTATTGGGAATAGAATGTTGCCATTTTCCTATGGTAACTAGGTTCTAACTATAACTACCTACTGGCGACCCCCAGTAGGTAATGTATATATATATATATATATATATATATATATATATATATATATATATATATATATATATATATATATAACAAGCAATGCAGCCTCCCATAAACTAAGGGCTGAGCAATGCCATAAGAACCTCTTTTGCATATATATATATAAAGTCTGTGGTATCGTGTCATGTGATCAAGGCTCACTCCGAGCCGAAACGCGTCCGGACCGAGCAGGCAAATAAATATTCTTTTGTTGGCACAATTCAAGAATTCAAGTGGTCCGTCTCCGTCTTAAGCGTGAATGCTGTGGAAGGACGGAATACTGTGATACTGTCGAGTCGGTACGTCTCCAGCGACTTTTTGACGGACCCCCTCTCTGAAAACTGGTTGATGCATGTATGGAGGCATCTGGTAACGAGGCAACCCAGAACCAGTTCTAGCGAGTACTTCCTGTGAAGGAATTGAGCATCGGACCCCCCGCAGCCGAAAGAAACACCGTGAATCCTGAGGAAACCGCGTCGGATCTCGAGTCAGAGGACTGGGTAACTATAACGGTGGATCAGGTAGGGATCATTTCGGCATACACGGGGAGGAGAGGAGTGCCTTAGGGGAAGGAACGCCACCTACACACAGTTGGATAATTTGGCTTCCCCCGCAATTCAAGTAAAACGTAAATACAGCCATGTCGGATGACACTGTTAGAAACAGAGAAAAGGCGGCATTGGATGTCTTTGATGATGAACAGCCCGCCGGAGAGAAGGACAGTGCGGTCAAAGCCAAAGAAACTGTTCCTAACACACTTATTGAAAAATTTAGGTCTTTGGAGAAAAAGAGTAAAGCGGAACAAAGCAAGTGGTGAGAGTCGCGCTCCCTCCAAAGATATATTGATGTGGGCAGGATACCCTGAAGCCTCCGGATATTCCTGGCACCTAGCTACGAGAACCCCAATATAGATATGATGCGTGAATGGGCCGAATGCAATTTAGACTCATCTAAGCGCTTGGTCATGATACTTATAAAATACGCTGACATTGACAGAGCAACATTACTGGAGCAGATAAGTAAACTGAACAAGGAAATAGATGCAATGGGAACAGAGGAAGAAAGGAACAAACTGCGCAAGGAAATGAATATAAGATTATCAAAAGAAGAAGAAACTATAAAAGCCAGTAAGAAGTTCAAATTCAACCGAGATAAAATGGACTATGAAAATGGGCAAATCTTTATGTTTGCTAAGAAATATGAAGCAATACGTTTGTCTACTAAGAATAAACAGCCTCTAGTTCCTAAAATTAGCACAGCAAGAGGAGAAAATACAGGTTCAAACTCGACACTTTCGGACTTCAGTTCCCCTGCAGAAAGCAGCTTTGAGAATGAAACAGATGGTGCACCACAGAGGCAAAGTAGCACTTTGGTACAAGAATTGGCTTTTTTATACCAGGACGGAGGCAAACACTACGCCCAAGGAAAACAAGGAGCAACGAAGGAAGCTTAACAACTACAGGAGACGCAAAAGGAGACAAGCAAACAGGAAACGCTCCAAAAATATTCAAAAAGAAAAGAGGGGGCCGATGGTAGAACAATTGAACAATACGACAATGGAGAAATAGGATCTAACCATCATGAATCTAGCTGGAGTGGAAATAAACAATGAATAGAAACGTATCCTGGCTTTGGGACTATCTTTCTGTCCAAGGACTAATTTCAATTACGCAACAACTAGGTTTGACATCTATAAAGCAGTAAGAAAGCTGAAGTTGAAAAAATTCCATAAACTTGCACAAAAAAATCAAAGGCAGATTGAAAATACGAGTAGTGAAGGAATGATAGACAATCTCACACAATCAGATGGGCCCATTATTGATTGTCTACAAGAACTTTGGCTGCAGCCACAGAGTACAACAACACAATCTGAGGGCAATATGATGTCAACTATGATACCTCCTGAAGATATGAGTAGACACAGAACGATATTTAAACCGAAGTCAAAATTCAATCCCATTTCAGTGAGAGATTCAATTGATACGTTTCACGAACAGATAGTGGAGCAGATCAAAAAACTAAACTACAAAATACAAGGCAAACAAGACAAATATAGGTGGCAAGATCGAAAATATGATGAACTGATGAAAAAAATGAAAGACAACAAATCTATAGTTGTACGCAGTTCTGACAAAGGGGAAAATATTGTGATCTGGAAGAAAGAGGAATATAACAAAGAAGCTCTTAATCAACTGAACGATATGTAGTACAAACATGAAAACTATCCAGTCACAATACTATCACAAGCTACACACCTGGCTTAAGAAAGATCTAATTACTAAACAGGAGTACAAGTTTTTGAAAAATGAATATCCTGTAATTTCCCTAATTTACTTTCTACCTAAGACACACAAAGATCCGACCAAGCCCCCTGGAAGACCAATCATATCCGCATGGAAAAGTCTACTGGAGCACACTTCCCAATACGTTGACCGAGCGTCAGGACCGAGCAGGCAAATAAAAATTCTTTTGTTGGCACAATTCAAGTGGTCCGTCTCCGTCTTAAGCGTGAATGCTGTGGAAGGATGGAATACTGTGATATATATATATATATATATATATATATATATATATATTCACTGAAAAAAAAAATATATATATATGTGATCAAGGCCTCTGTGTAGGCCGAAACGTCATGCTGTGTGCCGCTTCCTCGAGGGTACAATAAAGAAACATTGCTCACTGCACCTGAGGTCTCCTCTCTTCTTCCTGCGCAGCGGTCTCCAGCACTGGGCTCCGGGCGAGAGGCAGCAGGGATTGTTTCATATATATATATATATATATATATATTCACTGAAAAAACCATAGGTTTCAGGGGTGTTATAGTTAGCTAGACATTTCACTCGTACAAAACCATTGAAATTCCTCTGTTATAGTTAGTTGCACTAGCTATAACTCGCGCGCCCGCAATCCACTGCTGACGATGTCACATATTACATCATTCATGACATGGTCAGTGACATCACTGATGACAACTAAAATGACATCACTGATAAAATCATCCAGTGAATGTGGTTTGGTTCAATATTTAAATACGTATTTTATATATATATATATATATATAAAAATTCACTGAAAAAACCATAGGTTATAGACCATATATAGTTAGGAATTAGCATTTAAAAAACCTTATTTTACTCACACAAAACCATTGAAATTCCATATATAGTTAGTTGCACTAACTATATATCGCGCACCTGCAATCCACTGCTGATGATGTCACATATTACATCATTCATGACATGGTCAGTGACATCACTGATGACATCACTGATGACATCTCAAATGACATCACTGATGGCATCACTGATGACAACATCCAGTGACTGTATGTTTCTGTAAAGTTAAAATGTGTCTTACATATTGAAGAATGAGTGGAAGTATAAGTGTCTGGACAAAGGATTTAGTAGGTGCATGACTGAATGTATGAGTGAGTGATTAAATGTGTCTCACTGAGTGCATGGGTTAGTGACTAAAGTGTCTTAATTTGTGCATCATTATGTCTGTTGTTCTGTAAACTGCTGCATGTGTTGATCAGTAGCTATATGATTAACTATATGGGTTACTGATTGATTGTCCAAGTATTTGTATGGGAGACTGAGTGTGTGTGTGGCTGGCTGGGAGGTGTGTGACTCTGTGCAGATCAATGTGTACTTATATCAATGATTGTATAACAAGGTAAGTATGTGTTAGTATATGTTTGAAAATGTAAGGTGCTCTATGTTTAACTGTATAGACAAGAAAATGGAAGTGTGATTGATTCTTTACAGGACTGACTAGGTGTGTGAGTAACTCCATGGATGAGTGGCAGAGTGTGAGTGTCTGTATAGGTGTATGAGTGCATATGATAGTGTTGTAAAGATGAGTGATTGTATGTATGAATGATTGTATGGGTGAATGAGTGAATGTGTGTGTAGACGTAGGAATCAGTGAGTACATATGTAGTAACTAGTATTGGTGTGTCAATGGTTTCAAAAATTATACTCTGTATTTAACACTGGGTGAAACAGAGGTTATATTAAAATGTGAGGAGATGCATTGTATTGTCACATGAATGATATCATCAGTGATGTGGTCATTGATGTCAAATGAGATGTCATCAGTGATGTCATCAGTGATGTCATTTGAGATGTCATCAGTGATGTCATCAGTGATGTCACTGACCATGTCATGAATGATGTAATATGTGACATCATCAGCAGTGGATTGCAGGTGCGCGATATATAGTTAGTGCAACTAACTATATATGGAATTTCAATGGTTTTGTGTGAGTAAAATAAGGTTTTTTAAATGCTAATTCCTAACTATATATGGTCTATAACCTATGGTTTTTTCAGTGAATTTTCAAGGTTTTGTAAATGCTAATTCCTAACTATATATGGTCTATAACCTATGGTTTTTTCAGTGAATTTCAATGGTTTTTTAATAGCAAATATCATAAGCTGTCGAATGTCAAGTACGTGGTAAGTGAAAACATTTTCGTGTTTATGCACACTGATCTGCTTTGAATGGTGCCCCCCCCCTCATTTCTATTAGGAGTACTCTCTCTTTGCACATAGTGAAGGGTAGTTAACGCAGGCCTTTGCCCCCGTTGTAATACGTCGTGCCTGCTTCTCTCTCCATTTGATTGATTGTTATCCAAGTATTTACTGTTTTAGAATTGGTTCTCTTTGGTTCATTCTCTATTTACAAACAAACACAGAGTCGCAATACTCTGTTTAGTCTTTGCAGATAACGAAAAATCGTGTAAAAAAAAAAGAAAAGGAATCGAGCAAAATCAGTGGGCCACTAACGGGATCTCTTTTTGACCTCGCTAAAATAGAAACATTAGGAACAACCCCTCATGACAAATACAAAACTTGTGAAATGAACTGAACTCCACACAATGATGGCTGCAAAACAGCTCGGCTCCGCCACCCACCCCGCTCACGATAAAGAGCGGCTGCCATGATTGGTTGCGGAATGGCCACGACGGAGCTACGAAATGGTACTGCTCTCATGCTAACCCCAGCTTCAGTCTGAAACATCCAGAAACACTGTAGACTACCAATTCGATCAGTTCCGGTAGCGCCCCAATGTAACCCGGTAGAGAAGAACTAGCCCTCCCCTCTTTGACTGATGTTTCTTGTTGCCTGTCCCTTCTGTTGTCATTTAACAGAACTATTTAGCCTGCTGAAAGGGGTTGTGTTCCGACCGCTGGTTGGTGGAGACATTTTGACTATATTCTGGTCCTGCGTTGTCGCGTAATGCGTCATATGACGCGCCGCGTTAGCGCATCCGGAAGTCATCCGGGGCGCGCAGCGCGTAACGTAAGCATAACAAGTCATGTGACTTGTTAATAAAACTTTTCATTGGTTCATTTTACTTTTCTTATTCTAATGATGAAAGGCTTGGTCATATGACCTAAAAATTACGCTTTTTATTACTTCCGAACATTATTTTTTCTTAAATATATGTTATAATGTTCCAGGCTAATGTACTTTCCCGGAAAATTTACAACTGTCCTGCAAGTAAAATATATTCTTTTTTCGAGAAAAAGAGCGTTTCTTCGTCCCATGACGGAGCCGTTGAGCAAAAGAGGGTCGACCTGCTGTCTTAGTCGCCGATACGCCTGAATATGAGATTCTTATCGATCACTTTATGTTGCAGGAATAGAAAACACAACAGCCCTTGACCATTTATCTTGACTGCGTTCCTTCGTATTATACCTTTTACCCTTCATGTAATTGGTCTGCTTTATTTCACTTGCCTTTTAATGATTCTAAAACAGTGACTATTATTAAAAACTTTACCAATGTATATACTACTACCATCTTTTCTTTTAAAAACCTTTATTGTGAAAATTTCATTATACAAATACGAGCCTATAACCACGTGGGCAGGCCACGGAGCAAACTGTAATCGTATATGATGAGTAGACATTTACACTGTAGAGGAACGTAACGGGCGGGCCATTAGGTTGCAAGAACTAAGGTGTCTAACAGTTACGGAATCGGTGGACGTATATTTTATAATTAAAATACGACAGGGCCAGTTACAATAAAATTATCTAGATATACATTTGCGGGCAAGTACCATGGGTGACGTTAATTCGAACTTTCAATAGTACAGTAATCAATAACACATCAGAACTTAATATCAATAGGGATGTCGAAATATTCAATCAATTCTCGTCCCCGCCCGCCATGTGCTTCAAAACTGCATACGTATCTCGTGATTTCAAGGTTCTGCAACCAGTACACAACAAGGAGTTACGAGTCCCATTTATTCCGGCGCCATTTTGGGCGAGGACGGGCAGGTCCAGGATATAGTCAAAATGTCTCTACCAACCATCGACTATGATGATGTTCATATGCTGTATTTATTAGAGTAACACTCATCTGTCCACATGAAATTAATTTGCCACAATCTAAACATGTCATTTTACTCTTTCCAAAGTTCTTCTAAATATTTGGGACCGTTTCCCTTGCCTCTGATGCTGTCAGTGCCACTTCTTTGATGAATGTACTAGCAGGTCAGGGGTTCTCCTCCAAATCTCTCTTTTATGCAGCACTATAATTAATTGGTGCCACCTCTCCATATGACGATGCATGGTATAGTTACCATAACTATATTTTTTTTCGGTTCCTCTGGAGAGTTCATCGTGGCAGATGAAGCGTGTAACGTACCGGGCATTTACCTTTTTTTGCATGTACAGGAAAGGAAAAAAAAATCGAGCGTCCGAGTTCTAAGGTGTCCCAGGGCCATTTTAGTGGACCAGGCCCAAATCCAAAGAACAGGCCGCCATTTTGAGAGTCCTGTTGCAGCCACCTGTCGCTGTAGCATCAAGAGCAGCCGAAACTCAGCTGAATGGCAACTGAAACGGTAAAGGGGCGCCCCACTACAGCAGACGAGCCTCCACCTAGGAAGGTCCGTTCACGCCGCCTCCCCCCCCCCCCCCCCTTCGGGCACCCCACGCCGTTATTCGGAGCAGTATTGTAGGATGGCCACACCAGTGCGGCAACTTGCTAGACATCACCTCGGTGGTAACCGAATCTCAACGCCTTGTGGTGTCTTCTATTCAGAAAACATTGTTATGCTGCCTTCGACCTATTCGCCGCAAGTGCGCACACAACTCAACTGCATAGCTTGCTAGACACCACCTCGGTGTCATCCGGATCTTGGAATCTCAGCGCCTTTTGGTGTCTTCTCTTCAGAAAATATTGTTGCGCTGCCTTTGGCCCCATTCGCACATCGGTCCGCTACTGACGCCATCTCACAGGCTAATGGGGCGCCCCACGCCGAGTTTCAGCATTGTAGGATGACCACACCAGTACAGCAACTTGCTAGACATCACCTCGGTGCCATCCGGATCTCGGCGCCCCACTGCAGATGAAGTGCCTCTCAACTATGAAACCACCACGGTGACATCCGGATCTTGGCGCGTTGTGCTGCCTTCGGCCTATTCGCACATCGGTCCGCTACTGACGCCATCTCACAGGCTAATGGGGCGCCCCACGCCGAGTTTCAGCATTGTAGGATGACCACACCAGTACAGCAACTTGCTAGACATCACCTCGGTGCCATCCGGATCTCGGCGCCCCACTGCAGATGAAGTGCCTCTCAACTATGAAACCACCACGGTGACATCCGGATCTTGGCGCGTTGTGCTGCCTTCGGCCTATTCGCACATCGGTCCGCTACTGACGCCATCTCACAGACTAATGGGGCGCCCCACGCCGAGTTTCAGCATTGTAGGATGACCACACCAGTGCACCTTACTAGACACCACCTCGGTGCCATCCGGATCTTGGCATCTCAGCGCCTTGTGGTGTCTTCTATTCAGAAAATATTCTTGCGCTACCTTTGCCCCATTCACACATCGGTCCGCTATTGACGCCATCTCACAGGCTAATAGGGCGCCCCACGCCGAGTTTCAGCATTGTAGGATGACCACACCAGTACAGCAACTTGCTAGACATCACCTCGGTGCCATCCGGATCTTGGCATCTCAACGCCTAGTGGTATCTTCCATACAGAAAATATTGTTGCGCTGCCTTTGGCCCCATTCGCACATCGGTCTGCAACTGACACCATCTCACAAGCCAACAGGGCGCCCCACGCCGACTTTTACCATTGTAGGATGGCCACACCAGTACAGCAACTTGCTAGACATCACCTCGGTGCCATCCGGATCTTGGCATCTCAACGCCTAGTGGTATCTTCCATACAGAAAATATTGTTGCGCTGCCTTTGACCCCATTCGCACATCGGTCCGCAACTTAGACATCACCTCGGTGCCATCCGGATCTTGGCATCTCAGCGCCTTGTGGTGTCAGTCAGAAAATATTGTTGCGCTGCCTTTGGCCCCATTCGCACATCAGTCCGCTACTGACACCATCTCACAGGCCAACAGGGCGCCCCACGCCGACTTTTACCATTGTAGGATGGCCACACCAGTGCCACAACTTGCTAGACACCACCTCGGTGCCATCCGGATCTTGGCATCTCAGCGCCTTGTGGTGTCTTCTATTCCGAAAATATTGTTGCGCTGCCTTTGGCCCCATTCGCACATCGGTCCGCTACTGCCGCCATCTCACAGGCCAACGGGGCGCCCCACGCCGACTTTCAACATTGTAGGATGGCCACACCAGTGCGGCAACTTACTAGACACCACCTCGGTGCCATCCGGATCTTGGCGCGTTGTGCTGCCTTCGGCCTATTCGCACATCGGTCCGCTACTGACGCAAACTCACAGGCCAACGGGGCGCCCCACGCCGACTTTCAGCATTGTAGGATGGCCACACCAGTGCTGCAACTTGCTGGACACCACCTCGGTGCCATCCGGATCTTGGCGCGTTGTATTACCTTCGGCCTATTCGCACATCGGTCCGCTACTGACGCCGCCTCACGTGCCAACGTATTTTCTCCGCATTTTATACCCTATGCCGCATAACAGGTCATGTGACTTGTTTATAAAACTTTTCATTGGTTCATTTTACTTTTGGTTTCCTAATGATGGAAGGCTTGATCATATGACCTAAAAACCACACTTTTCATTGGATGAAAACTTTTTTTTTTTCCCAAACGATGAAAGCCCCACCTTGTTTCTGGATGTTTCAGACTGAAGCTGGCTTCAGCATGAGAGCACCACCATCTCGTAGCTCCGTCGTGGTCATTCCGCGAGCAATCATGGCAACCGCTCCCCACCAGAAGCCTACAGGAGTCGGGGGCCCCCAAAACTTTTGATAAATCCTCAAGGCGGAGGGGACGCTTTCGAGAATGGGGTCCAAGACCTAGCAGACAAGCGTCCGATTTCCAAGGTGTCCCAGGGCCATTTCAGTGGACCAGGCCCAAAAAGGAAAGAGCCTGCCGCCATTTCGAGAGTCCTGTGACAGCCGCCTATCGCTGCACCGCAAGAGTGGGCGCAACTCAGCTGAATTGCGGCTTTTGACACAGTGGACCAAAAACGGACGGAATGGCAACTGAAACGGTAAAGGGGCGCCCCAGTACAACAGATGACACTCCACCTGGAGAGGCCCGTTCACGCCGCCTCCCCCGGGGCGCCCCACGCCGTTATTCGGAGCAGCATTGTAGGATACCAAAACCAGTGCGGCAACTTACTGGACATCACCTTGGTGCCATCGTTCTGCTGCCTTGGAACTATTCGCACAACAGTTTGCTACTGATGACCCACCCCCCGCGACGCCCCACGCCAGAAATCTGGACGTTGTGCTGCGTTGGGACTATTCGCACAGCCGACCGCTACTTCGTTGTTTTTCCCTAAAAATGTTTATATGTTATTACTGTTTTTGTTTTCTTGTATATATTTATAAGTTATTAAAGTTTTATAATCTTACTACTTTGTTGGAGTGCTATATATTTTTAATGTGACACATAATTGTAAAAACTTTGATGTACAAAGAGTCATCCCTGGAATCTTCCGCTTCAGGCTCGGTCCCCTCCCCAATCACAATACAGGATGGTTTTCAGATAATAGGAACGTGTCTGCTGTGACGGATCTCATCGAGTGTGGGCCTTGATCTACTATAACTCCTTTGAAGAGGGGTGATTCTTTACAGCTGGGGCCATAAACTACATCTGCAGGGCTAGCTGATACCCTAGGACCGGCCTGGACAATCGGACACAGAGGAAAAGGAGTGTCAGAGGGTGCGGTAGTGAATAGGGCGAAAGGGAGGTGTCGGGCGGGCACAGGGTGTGATTCTCAGGGAAGAGCAGCGCAGATGGGGGGTGGTTTATTACCCATGCATAAGACAGAGAGCGGGGGTGACCACTGCCTGGGGGAGATGCTTGCGAGGGTGGGGAGTCATGCTAAGGATCGACAGCGTGCACAGAGTGGGTCTGGTCAAGGCATCTAAAATGACTGCCGTGCACGACAAAAGTGTGGCATTTGAAAAAAGGCAAGATGGCGCAGACAATGTTTTTCAACACTTCCTGATTTCCTTCGAATCGAACGTTAACAGACGTTGGGGCATATTACCAAAGTTAAGCGATATTTATCCCTAACGATGCTTAGCAACGATTTTTTTACCACTAAGCATCGTCAGAAATTATCGCAGATAAACCTTGCTATTATCAAGGTTTATCGCAAATACGATAAAAAACGACCGCAATGCATTAATATCGCTGAAAACTCAGCGATATTCATGCATTACCGAGCTAATGCTCTTAGCCATGTTATCCACCTCCCATTGGATAACATGCCTTAGAACTGCTCAGGGCAGGTGCTAGCTTTTGGAGATATTCGCGCTTATCGCGAATATTTCCAAAAGTTGATAATAGGAGATAGCGATGTTAGCGACTGTTTCCAGTCGCTAACATCTTGGCATGCCCACTTTGCATGTCATTAGTGATAAATATCACTCACATGCAAAGTGGGGCCCAAGATGGTCGCTATCTCCTACTAGCCGTCGCTAACTGGTGTTAGCAACAGCTAGGTAATACAGATATAATTTTATCTCCGCGAAGCGGAGCGCTGTTACAGATATATATCTTTTTTTGAACGTTAATTTCTCAAAATCCACTGGAGCACATATATTGAGACCTAGCAAAGGCACATCGGACTACCAGTCCCTACAATTTTGCCAAGTTTCGTGCAAATCCATTCAGCCGTTCGATTATTATTATTTTATTTTTTTTTTGCCTCGCGGGGCCCTTTTAAAACCTCCACATCAAACCTAAGAGGTCAAGGAGGATCTACTATGCCCCCTTATGGTCATTTGCCCCTTCGCTTTGGCCTCCTCTTGTCTCTCGATCCTACCGAGAGACAAGATGGCGGCCGCTACGGACTGTTTGCAATGTTTACAGACGCCGGAGAACCAATCAGCTTCGCAAACCTCCGTTACGCGAAGCGGAGCGCTGTTACAGATATATATCTTTTTTTGAACGTTAATTTCTCAAAATCCACTGGAGCACATATATTGAGACCTAGCAAAGGCACATCGGGCTACCAGTCCCTAATATTTTACCAAGTTTCGTGCAAATCCATTCAGCCGTTCGATTATTATTATTATTTTTTTTTTTTGCCCCGCGGGGCCCTTTTAAAACCTCCACATCAAACCTAGGGGGTCAGCGAGGATCTACTATGCCCCCTTATGGTCATTTGCCCCTTCGCTTTGGCCGCCTCTTGTCTCTCGATCCTACCGAGAGACAAGATGGCGGCCGCTACGGACTGTTTGGAATGTTTACAGACGCCGGAGAACCAATCAGCTTCGCTTCACAAAGCTCCGTTGCGCGAAAAGTACGCGAACTGGAGCGCTGCCCGGTCCGCTGTTACAGATATATATCTTTTTTGGAACGTTAATTTCTCAAAATCCACTGAAGCACATATATTGAGACCTACAAAAGGCACATCGGGCTACCAGTCCCTACAATTTTGCCAAGTTTCGTGCAAATCCATTCAGCCGTTCGGGCTAAAAGTGAGGCCAACCGCCCTATGGAAAACTCAATGTTAAAAACACGTTTTGGGACCCCCCTTTTTTCTCGGCCCCCCCTTGACGAACCCCCCCAAATTTTCAAGGGCTGCTCAGAAACAAAATGTGCCATTTTCCTGAAAATTTCAGCCAATTCCGTCCACAAACGCCAAAGTTATTAGACATAGAATTTTCCAAAATCCCATAGAGAAAAAATCCTAACTATATATACCTACTGGCGACCGCCAGTAGGTAATATATATATATATATATATATATATATATATATATATATATTCCACAAGTTGTTGCTCGGAAAGGTTCACTGCAACAAAGAGCCGACCCAAAAAGAATGCTGGTGCAAATTCAAGGATTTATTTTCGTGAAGCCAGCGCTGCCGCCATGACGCGTTTCGCCTCCAGGGAGGCTGATCACATGACAAACTACACATGGTGTTTGAGGCTATTTAAAGTGACAGTGCAATTAACTTACATCATAGACATAGACAATACACTATGCAATGAGCACGCCGCTAGTGTGCAAGCTGATCAAACCAATACCAATGGTACAACAAAAAATGTATATAAGGCTGACCGGAGCACAATCCATGACTTCTAATAAAGCAGAGTTCATGGAGACACAGCAGGATAGTCGGGCAAAAGTACAAGTTAAAACAAATAAAGTATTTACATGATAAACAATGTTATCCATGTAACAACAATGTACAATTCCACATTATTTGTGTAAAAAACCCTTTAGACGAGTTGCTCAACAATAGAACATAGCAGCGTATTTAACCAATGTCATATGAAACTATTTCGTAAGAATAAAGCCCAAGTGGGCAAGTCACTTCAAGAGAACTTTAGATAGCCAACAAAGTGCAAAAGGCAATAGTGCAAATACTCATAAAGTGCTAATAGTGAAAATATATAACGAATGTAAAAATAGCTAAAAACAAATACCACAATATTTCAGTCTGTAGTAGATTAAATTCATCAGTATATACAGTTATGCAGTGCAGAAAACCTCCCTTCCAAAAAAGTGAGCAGAGACCCAAGGAGAAACGGTTGAAGGTCCTTTATTGTAGCAGTGGCGAATGCATTTGGGCAAATTGCAAGCCTTCCTGAGCCCTCAAAGCCTCCCAGTGGTAATGAGACACTCTGCTGGTAAGTCCCGCCCTTTTCCCCTTATATACTGCCTCAGCCCCGGAGAACAGGAGTCCATACAGCAGGGGCTGCAGTGACAGTGCACGCTTGCTCAGCGTGAGATTAATAACCCCCCAACTGCCAGCTCTCCTCCCGGGCTCCAAGGCGGGCTCTGGACCGACCAATCCCTTGGTCAAACAACGAAAGAACTGCAGCAGTTCGAAGCCAGTCTGGTCCGGGCCCAAGGCGAGGCAGGGGTTCTCTGAAAGCGCTACTGGCAAATGCGCTGACATGTACAGAAAACCTCCCTTCCAAAAAAGTGATCAGAGACCCAAGGGGAAACGGTTGGAGGTCCTTTATTGTAGCAGTGGCAAATGCATTTCGGCAAATTTCAAGCCTTCCTCAGCGCCCAAAACCTCCCAGTGGTAATGAGACACTCTGCTGGTAAGTCCCGCCCTTTTACCATCGATGAAGCTGGCCCGCTCCACCCCCCGTGAGATAGCAGCACACCTGTGTTGAATCCCAAGTCTGAGGAAAACTAACAGTCCCAGAATCCAACACGACGGATCCTCGAAGGTGATGCAAGGGGGATTAAATTAATACCATGTGGTTATGCGGGGGTGCGGGGAGCAGGGTGAATCCAATGGTGAATCAAGTAGTGATTTCCGGCTTCGAAGTCCACAACCGAGAGCCTCCTCCGATCCCCTTATATACTGCCTCAGCTCCGGAGAACAGAAGTCCATACAGCAGGGGCTGGAAGAAAGAGGAATATAACAAAGAAGCTCTTAATCAACTGAACGACAGGGACTGCTACATCAGGATATCTAGTACAAACATGAAAACTATCCAGTCACAATACTATCACAAGCTACACACCTGGCTTAAGAAAGATCTAATTACTAAACAGGAGTTTTTGAAAAATGAATATCCTGTAATTCCCCATATTTACTTTCTACCTAAGACACACAAAGATCCGACCAAGCCCCCTGGAAGACCAATCATATCCGCATGGAAAAGTCTACTGGAGCACACTTCCCAATACGTTGACCGAGCGTCAGGACCGAGCAGGCAAATAAATATTCTTTTGTTGGCACAATTCAAGTGGTCCGTCTCCGTCTTAAGCGTGAATGCTGTGGAAGGATGGAATACTGTGATATATATATATATATTCACTGAAAAAAAAAATATATATATATATATATATTCACTAAAAAAAACATAGGTTTCAGGGTTATTATAGTTAGCTAGACATTTCACTCGTACAAAACCATCGAAATTCCTCTGATATAGTTAGTTGTACTAACTATAACTCGCGCGCCCGCAATCCACTGCTGAGGATGTCACATATTACATCATTCATGACATGGTCAGTGACATCACTGATGACAACTAAAATGACATCACTGATAACTACAAAAAACACAGTTGATGGACAGAATGTAGAACAATGTCATACATTCACCCCAGTACAAGGATCTGGGCCTAAATCCATCGTTTTTTTCACTCCACACCACCCTGGGTTAGACACTGGCTATATGCAAATCAGCTCTGACCCTTTGCCTCATGGGAAAAGTCCAGTCCGAACTGCCAAGCCCTGTCTTTCCCAGACCGGAATCAAGCATCCAAGGACCGGTTTCTGGCTATCAGCCTTCATTCAGCCTGGATAGCTTGATTCCAGTGGTGTGGAGAGCCTGGGACTCACGTCTGAGCATACCCAGCCCACTCGGGGTGAAAATTACAAAAAACACAGTTGATGGACAGAATGTAGAACAATGTCATACATTCACCCCAGTACAAGGATCTGGGCCTAAATCCATCGTTTTTTTCACTCCACACCACCCTGGGTTAGACACTGGCTATATGCAAATCAGCTCTGACCCTTTGCCTCATGGGAAAAGTCCAGTCCGAACTGCCAAGCCCTGTCTTTCCCAGACCGGAATCAAGCATCCAAGGACCGGTTTCTGGCTATCAGCCTTCATTCAGCCTGGATAGCTTGATTCCAGTGGTGTGGAGAGCCTGGGACTCACGTCTGAGCATACCCAGCCCACTCGGGGTGAAAATTACAAAAAACACAGTTGATGGACAGAATGTAGAACAATGTCATACATTCACCCCAGTACAAGGATCTGGGCCTAAATCCATAGTTTTTTTCACTCCACACCACCCTGGGTTAGACACTGGCTATATGCAAATCAGCTCTGACCCTTTGCCTCATGGGAAAAGTCCAGTCCGAACTGCCAAGCCCTGTCTTTCCCAGACCGGAATCAAGCATCCAAGGACCGGTTTCTGGCTATCAGCCTTCATTCAGCCTGGATAGCTTGATTCCAGTGGTGTGGAGAGCCTGGGACTCACGTCTGAGCATACCCAGCCCACTCGGGGTGAAAATTACAAAAAACACAGTTGATGGACAGAATGTAGAACAATGTCATACATTCACCCCAGTACAAGGATCTGGGCCTAAATCCATCGTTTTTTTCACTCCACACCACCCTGGGTTAGACACTGGCTATATGCAAATCAGCTCTGACCCTTTGCCTCATGGGAAAAGTCCAGTCCGAACTGCCAAGCCCTGTCTTTCCCAGACCGGAATCAAGCATCCAAGGACCGGTTTCTGGCTATCAGCCTTCATTCAGCCTGGATAGCTTGATTCCAGTGGTGTGGAGAGCCTGGGACTCACGTCTGAGCATACCCAGCCCACTCGGGGTGAAATTACAAAAAACACAGTTGATGGACAGAATGTAGAACAATGTCATACATTCACCCCAGTACAAGGATCTGGGCCTAAATCCATCGTTTTTTTCACTCCACACCACCGTGGGTTAGACACTGGCTATATGCAAATCAGCTCTGACCCTGTGCCACACCACTGGAATCAAGCTAGCCGGGCTGAAGAGAGGTGTTACCTCGAAACCGGGCCGGTCCTCGGATGCTTGTTTCCGTTCTGGGAAGGACATGGCTTTTGTAGTTCGGACTGGACTGTTCCCATGGGGCACAGGGTCAGCGCTGATTTGCATATCGCCATTGTCTAACCCAGGGTGGTGTGGAGTGGAAAAACGATGGATTTGGGCCCAGATCTTTGGACTGGGGTGAATGTGTGACATTGATCCACATTCTGTCCATCATTGTTGTGTTTGCAGTTACCGCTCTAAGTGTACTGGGGATGCTCAGGCGTGAGTCCCAGTTACTCCACACCACTGGAATCAAGCTAGCCGGGCTGAAGAGAGGTGTTACCTCGAATCCGGTCCGGTCCTCGGATGCTTGTTTCCGTTCTGGGAAGGACATGGCTTTTGTAGTTTGGACTGGACTGTTCCCATGGGGCACAGGGTCAGCGCTGATTTGCATATCGCCATTGTCTAACCCAGGGCGGTGTGGAGTGGAAAAACGATGGATTTGGGCCCAGATCTTTGGACTGGGGTGAATGTGTGACATTGATCCACATTCTGTCCATCATTGTTGTGTTTGCAGTTACCGCTCTAAGTGTACTGGGGATGCTCAGACGTGAGTCCCAGTTACTCCACACCACTGGAATCAAGCTAGCCAGGCTGAAGAGAGGTGTTACCTCGAAACCGGGCCGGTCCTCGGATGCTTGTTTCCGTTCTGGGAAGGACATGGCTTTTGTAGTTCGGACTGGACTGTTCCCATGGGGCACAGGGTCAGCGCTGATTTGCATATCGCCATTGTCTAACCCAGGGTGGTGTGGAGTGGAAAAACGATGGATTTGGGCCCAGATCTTTGGACTGGGGTGAATGTGTGACATTGATCCACATTCTGTCCATCATTGTTGTGTTTGCAGTTACCGCTCTAAGTGTACTGGGGATGCTCAGACGTGAGTCCCAGTTACTCCACACCACTGGAATCAAGCTAGCCGGGCTGAAGAGAGGTGTTACCTCGAAACCGGGCCGGTCCTCGGATGCTTGTTTCCGTTCTGGGAAGGACATGGCTTTTGTAGTTCGGACTGGACTGTTCCCATGGGGCACAGGGTCAGCGCTGATTTGCATATCGCCATTGTCTAACCCAGGGTGGTGTGGAGTGGAAAAACGATGGATTTGGGCCCAGATCTTTGGACTGGGGTGAATGTGTGACATTGATCCACATTCTGTCCATCATTGTTGTGTTTGCAGTTACCGCTCTAAGTGTACTGGGGATGCTCAGACGTGAGTCCCAGTTACTCCACACCACTGGAATCAAGCTAGCCGGGCTGAAGAGAGGTGTTACCTCGAAACCGGGCCGGTCCTCGGATGCTTGTTTCCATTCTGGGAAGGACATGGCTTTTGTAGTTCGGACTGGACTGTTCCCATGGGGCACAGGGTCAGCGCTGATTTGCATATCGCCATTGTCTAACCCAGGGTGGTGTGGAGTGGAAAAACGATGGATTTGGGCCCAGATCTTTGGACTGGGGTGAATGTGTGACATTGATCCACATTCTGTCCATCATTGTTGTGTTTGCAGTTACCGCTCTAAGTGTACTGGGGATGCTCAGACGTGAGTCCCAGTTACTCCACACCACTGGAATCAATCTAGCCGGGCTGAAGAGAGGTGTTACCTCGAAGCCGGTCCTCGGATGCTTGTTTCCGTTCTGGGAAGGACATGGCTTTTGTAGTTCGGACTGGACTGTTCCCATGGGGCACAGGGTCAGCGCTGATTTGCATATCGCCATTGTCTAACCCAGGGTGGTGTGGAGTGGAAAAACGATGGATTTGGGCCCAGATCTTTGGACTGGGGTGAATGTGGGACATTGATCCACATTCTGTCCATCATTGTTGTGTTTGCAGTTACCGCTCTAAGTGTACTGGGGATGCTCAGACGTGAGTCCCAGTTACTCCACACCACTGGAATCAAGCTAGCCGGGCTGAAGAGAGGTGTTACCTCGAAACCGGGCCGGTCCTCGGATGCTTGTTTCCGTTCTGGGAAGGACATGGCTTTTGTAGTTCGGACTGGACTGTTCCCATGGGGCACAGGGTCAGCGCTGATTTGCATATCGCCATTGTCTAACCCAGGGTGGTGTGGAGTGGAAAAACGATGGATTTGGGCCCAGATCTTTGGACTGGGGTGAATGTGTGACATTGATCCACATTCTGTCCATCATTGTTGTGTTTGCAGTTATCACTGATAACATCATCCAGTGAATGTGGGTTGGTTCAATATTTAAATACGTATTATATATATATATATATATATATATATATATATATATATATATATATATATATATAGCTATCTGCATTGAAGAATGAGTGGATGTATAAGTGTCTGGATGGAGCATTTAGTAGTACTGTGATTGACTGTCTAAGTGACTAATTTAAAGTGTCTCACTAAATATATGGGATAGTGATTAAACTGTGTGAATATCTGTTTCACTGTATCTCTTGTGTAAACTACTGCATAAGTTGGTTTCTAGCTGAAAGTCTATATTACTATTAATTAGTTAAGTGAGTATCTGTATGGGAAAGTGAATGTATTTCTGGTTGGGTGGGAGGTGTGTGACTGTTCAAAAATGTGTAAATAGTTCATTTAGTAGGTATATGAGTTTAATACTACACGTGGAAACACTGGTGAGTGAATCTCTTTATGGGTGTGGTGATGAGTAAATATATTTCTCAATGATACATGTCCAACAAAGTAAAAATAAAAAAGGCAGTGTATGTGACACTTGTTGTTTATAAATAAGTATACATAAGACTCAGTGATTGTATGAGTGACTGTATTAAAAACTGTATACCTGTAAAAGTATAAGTTACTATCTATATGAATAAATAAAGTGGTGTTTGTATAAGTGTGTAGCTTAGTAAATGCAAGTATGATCAATTGTTTGCATAAGTGTGTAGGATGACTGCATAAGTTAATAGGATGTGTGCTGGTGTGTAATGTTGATGTAGGTGTATAAGTATATTTAATAATGTTCTATTGATATTTGTTAGCATGTATGAGTGAATCTATAGGTAAGTGTTTAGAGGTGTGTGTAGATGTAGGAATGACAGTGGGTTTTTAGAAACTTATATTGGTGAGTCAATGGTTTCAAACATAGTACTCCATATTTTATAATGAGTGTTGAAAGGTTATGCTAGTGTATGATAAGGTGTATCAGATTGTCACGTGGATGCTGTAATCAGTGAAGTACATTGAGATGTCATCAGTGATGTCTGATGTCATCAGTGATGTCACTGACCATGTCATGAATGATGCAATATGTGACATCCTCAGCAGTGGATTGCGGGGGCGCGAAATATAGTTAGTACAACTAACTATATCGGAGGAATTTCAATGGTTTTGTACGAATGAAATGTCTAGCTAACTATAACACCCCTGAAACCTATGGTTTTTTCAGTGAATTTCTAAGGTTTTTAAAATGATAATTCCTAACTATAACACCCCTGAACCCTATGTTTTTTTCAGTGAATTTCTAAGGTTTTTTAAATGTTAATTCCTAACTATAACATGTCTAAAACCTATGTTTTTATTAGTGAATTTCTAAGGTTTTTTTAAATGATAATTTTTAAATATATTTATTGTTATATTTTTTTTATATTTTTTAACTAAATGTTTGTATCTTTTTATTTTTAGATATGTTATTTTTAAATTACATTACACATACTTATTTTTTTTTTAAAGAAAAAAATATATTTTTAAATTAGTTTATGTTGTTTAAAATATACTTAAATTTTTATTTTATTTTTTCCTTTTTTTTTTTTTTGATCGCGCACCCAAAGCGCACCATGGTCGTTAACTGCACGAAATGTGTCCGGCATTTTAGGATTGCTGTATAGGATCTGCGTAGGGTGTGCGACGAGTACGACTTTTCCAATGTGGACGCTATGCGACTTGTACGCGACTTCTGGCGCATACGCAATGTGACGGACGTACAGTAGGGCGTGATGTGATATGCATATCGGATGCGGTGGGTGCGCGACTCCCGCGAAATTTTTTAATGTTCAAAAATGTATATATATATATATATATTTAATATAAATATTAAAACAAGACATTATCTGGGGTCATTTAAAAATTATATTCTTTAACTTTCAAAAAAAGCACATTTGTTTTAAATGTAGTTTTGCGAAGTCACGCTGGGTACGAGCTGGGTGCGTGCTGGGTGACCACAAAAAACGAGATTTGATTGGTTCATTAGACTTCCTATTCAAATGATTGAAGGAGCCCACCCATTTCAATTACTCTTCTTAGACCTTTTCTTAGGGAAAAACCTGCTGAGAAGAAATGCTGTTTTTTGCTCATTGCAGTCCTGATTGATCACATAATTTTCAAAATGACTACAAATCCACCTTCTTCATCCGATTCTGAAGAGTCTACCACTCAGGAATTTGTTCCAGAACCTCCCCCTCCAGAGAGGTATTCATCTATTGTGTGGAAGTTTTTCACATTCCCACCTGGACTAAAAAAGGTGAATGCGACCAAGGTAACATGCAAAATCTGCAAAGCGGTTCTCTCTAGAGGAGACCCCAACAAAAAATACTTGTGTGGGACAGCGGATATGAAGAAGCATTTACAGACACACCATCCTTTCAATTTTGCACGAGAGGAGATGAGAAGGCTACATCAAAATGCTCCTGCACCATCAGCTGTACCAAGCACATCTGGGACACCAACATCAACTTCTAGTTCACCACCAGATATACGTCCCCAATTTGCACGAGTCAGGATGAATTGTGCAAAATGCAGACGTCTCATTGCTTATGGTGAACAATCAGTGGACCTTGTTTGTCAGGCTATTGACAACCACCATTGTTATTTTTTTTTCTCCTCATAGTTTTTGGTTCTGTTCGTCCTGTTTCCCTGTTTAAAAAAAATCCCAAAAAACAAACAAATCGTTAACTACAAAAAATAAAATAAAAAGCTCTTTTCAGAACTACCTACTCTGGTTAAAAAAGAGCTAAATTTGTATGCTAGTGTGTGAAAGTTTAGATGTATGTATGTGTAGTGCATAATTGACTGAAAGAATGCATTTGTGATATATGGTGAATGCATAAGTGCAGAACTATAAGGAAATGCTGCAGCATGACACTGTAAACTATTTAGCTACAGCATGCTGTGGTATTTCTGAAGCACAGGGATGCAACATTTGTACATAAATATGTTGCAAGTCTGTGCTTCCCTCTGCACAGCTGCTTAAACTGCAGTCATGTAGTGACACATGCACCCTTGCACCATGGTGCATGCGGAGATTGTTTTTGTGCAGCAAGGGACACCTTTCTGCACAAAAACAATTAGAAAAGGCATTTTTCACCTTCAATACAAGCGGTGCATTGTAGCATATATTGAAAGTGAAAAAATGAGGAGAAGTGAAAACAATTCTCCTTGTGCTTTGCTACACCAATTGGAGGATGGTGCAGCATTCACAAACATGGCCAGATTTATAATTTTTGATAAAACTGGACATATGTCTTGTTCTATGACTGTTCTGTGCAAACAAGCACAGCAATACCTATAGAACGCCTTTTCAACGGAAAGTGCTGTGTATGATGAGATTATCTTTACATGGAAAACAAAAGGTATATAGAATGCCTTTTTCTCACTTTGTAAATAAGAAAGAGAGTTAATGGCTAGGCCAATTCTTAATATAGGAGTACATTTCTGTACTACTAACAGAGAACAAGATACATTTATCAGTACTTATGTTTTACGAAACTTATAGCACATATTTATATATGACTGAAGAGAAGGGATAGGGCCTACTGTCACATGTGGAAAAACACTTAGGGCCAGATGTAGGTAAATTCCATTTACCGATTCATAAATACCGACTCATACCGAATCGGTATTCCTGAATCGGTAAATGGTATGTAGGTAAAACATCGGTAAAAGATACCGACTCGGTATGAGTTGGAAACCCAAATCGGTAATCACCGAATCGGAAAAATCCGAATCGGTAAATACCGAGTCGGTGATACGCATGCACCCCTATGGGCCACATGGCCCCTAGGAATGAATGGGAGTCACCGAATCGGAGAAATCCGATTCGGAAATTTCCGATTCGGTATTTACCGAATCGGTATTTACCGATTCGGGAGTTTGAAACACGCCATGTGAGCCTGCCAACCAATCAGGGACAGCCTACACACCCCACAACCAAGGCCCTGTGAATCCAACCAATGAGAGTGAAGCACCCCACCCCAGCACCTGGGAGTGGCCACACCCATGCAGGTGGAAACCAACAGAACAAACAAATCTTCAGAGGTGAGAGGAGCACAGCATCCAGAAGCAAGCAGAGTGACAGAATGGAAGTACAGGAAGGCCAAAAGGAAGGTGGTGAGCGAAAAAGGAAGACAAAGTTCAGCCAAGAGGAACTACAGGTGGCTGTGGAAGAGATAGTAGCCCACTACCCACACATTTTCGGGAGGCAGTCTCTGCATGCTGCAGAGACTGTGAAAAGGAACACTTGGATTGCAATTCAGGCCAAAGTCAATGCCATAGGTGTCACCCACCGGGAGATTGAGGACATCAAAAAGAGGTGGTACGACCTGCGAATTGTGACGAAGAAAAAGATTGCTGGCCAGAAAAAGGATGCTGGTCTGACTGGAGGTGGCAGGAGCAAAGCACCCAAACTGACACCGATAGAGGAGCTAGTGGAAAGCACCATGGAGGCAGAATGCATCCATGGGATAGGAGACCTGGATAGCACAGCGAAAGCAACCAAAAAACAAGGTAAGAGGCATGTTCCCACATCCACCCCCACCAACCCAAACCCCTACCCCACTGTGTACACTCATCACACTGCAGAAGACTCATACTCACTGACAGCAATGCATCATGGTAGACGTAGTCATGTATACACAGATGCAAGGTGTGCAGACTATTTTATTAAGAGCCACACACAGATGAACAACAACATTGACCCTATGTCAATTTGTTTCTACAGGAGAGTCGTCCCACAGTTCTGTTCCACCGAGGGAGGAGAGTGCAGCACCAACTAAGAGAGGGGAGAAAGCAAAGAGGAAAAGTTGTGAGAGTGCAGTTGAAGGAGGAAACGATCCCACCCAGGAGCCATCAACTCCTGTCCGAGCCACAACACCTGTCCCACTGTCCCCTCTGTTGTTTGGATCTCCTGAGCTCACAAACACACCCATACCAATGTCCAGAGGGTCCTTGCCAGGAGGGGAAAGTAGGCATGCGGAGCCCCCGCATAGGATCCTGCAGACCTCTGAATCAGAGGATGAGGAAGATGTCCCCCAAAATAGTGCAACAGTGGCTGACAGGCCAAGACCACCAATTGCAGCAGGCGCTGCGCGCACCAGTGTCCTTGGCAGGAGGGCACGTGAGGGTGGGGAGGGCCAGGAAGGGGAGAGCGTCTTCTGTGGCCTGGAGGGCACAATGGTAAAAGTACAGCGCCAGCAGGCTAAATCACTGCAAGCCATGCATAGGCAGGTCCGCTGTATGAACACCAAAATGTCCAACATGGACAAGGGCATAAGCCAAATGGCATCTAGCCTGGAGCAAATGGCACAAGGGATCACAGACATTTCTACATACTTGGGAGTCCTGTCGGACAAGTTAGACAGGGATCATCTCCAGCGTGCCAAGGAACAACAGTACATGCGCCAACATACTAAGGCCATGAACAGGTTTGCTAACAATACAGCACTCCTCTGCAGACACTCAATTTCTATGCAGGAAGCATTAGTGCACTGCAGCACAGACTTAACACGGGGCATGGGTAGAGGGACCTCTGCGGTGGAGCAGATGCTGAACTCCAACACAGTCAATGCTGGTGACACGGGTGTGGAGGAGACTGAGGGGTCAACCAGCAGGAGTGGCTCTAGTACACCTGTACAGGAGGTGCGCAGGAGCGGGAGGCACAACCAAGCTGAGTCAGGCACCAGCAGGGAATTGGAAGGTCAGGCACCAAAATCACGCAATGTAGTGCGAGGACGCAAGCACTAACCTATGCGGAAGATTGACTCAACTGCACACAGTGACAGAAACTGAGAAGGTGCAGACAGTGACATTTACGTACATTCATGGATCCTCTTCAGTTGTTACAATGATGATGTAATGCTGATTAAACTACACATGTCATGTAGTAAACCTGTGTATGTGTCATACTTTACCTAGAAATAGCGTTGTGTTATATCTGTCCGTCTCAATCTACCATCTAGTGCTGCTGGTCCTGTTGCCTGGGGCTCTGCACGTTCTTGGTCGTCATCTATGTTCTCATGATGGGTCATCTCCACCTCTGTGCCTTCCTTGGTAGCAAGATTATGCAAGATGGCACAGGTCACTATTATTTTGTAACACAGGATGGGGGTGTACTGTCGCGCACCTCCACTTTTGTGGAGGCACCGGAACCTGCTCTTCAGGAGTCCAAAGGTTCTCTCCACTACATTGCGGGTGGACCTGTGTGCCACATTGTATCGCCTTTCTGGTCTGTTGGTTGGGTTGAGGTACGGTGTCAGCACAAAGGAACGCAGAGCATATGCACTGTCACCTGGGAGAGAACAAGAGGTACATGAGTTACATTCACATTGCACATTTAGATGAGGTCTACTTGAGGGTGTGTACAACTTTTTTACCTAGCAGATATCCATCTCCAAAATCTCCATTCAATAGCCTGGTGTATATTCTGCTGTTCTGGAATATGTAGGAGTCGTGCGTGCTGCCAGGGAATTTGGCAACTATGTCTGTGATGATGTTCCCTGCATTGCATATCACCTGCACGTTGATGGAGTGCGTCATCTTACGGTTTCTGTGTATGTGTTCGGTGGCTGCAGGTGGGCATAGGGGAATGTGGGTGCCATCAATGCAGCCTATCACATGCGGGAAGTGTGCCAGTACATAGAAGTCTGTTTTAGTTTTGGCAAGTTCCGCAGGTGTGTCAGGGAACTGTATGTAATGTCCCATTCTCTGAGTCATGACATCCAGGAATTTCCTGAAAAAACGGGACAGACAGCTCCGGGATACACCTCCTACTGCAGCTATCACACTCTGGTAGCTCCCAGAGGCAAGCAGGTGTATGCTACACAGCACCTGGACATGGGGAGGGATGGCGTGGGCCCTGGGTGTTGGATGATCCATAATGGTCCTGGGGTGCAGCCTGTACCTCTGGAGTATCTCAGGCTCAGTCAGTTGGAACAGAGAGATCCTCTGCCTGTACACCTGCTCCTCCCTTTGCCATACCCTCTGACCTGCAGCCTGTAGCCTTCGCCTCCTCGCAATCACATAGAGTGCCGCCATTTTGCCAACAGTGTTGCATTTTGGGCCCTTTTTATTGCCTGCACCTGGTTACCACCTGCTTTCAGTCCATGGTAATTACTGACTCTTAAATACCGAATTTTGTTGAAATCGGTATTTTTTTCCTTTCCTACATCTCGATGGGCATTTTTTCCGATTTCTTATTTACCGATTCGGTAAATAAGGACTCGGTAAATAAGGTGTCGGTGAATACCGATTCGGTAAATATGTTATCGGTAAATACAGAATCGGTATTTTACCGATTCATATTTTCCGAATCGGTACATTTTTGACACCTACATCCCGTTTTCTAAATACCGGTCGGTAACGGCCGATTTTACCGATTTTGGGCCGTTACCGACCGGTATTCGCCTACCTACATCTGGCCCTTAGTGATGTGCTTTAAGTTAAATAGTTTTATTTCTTATAATTCTAAAATTACCAGGACCTACAAGACCAAAATATGTCTCTATTGTGTACTATACCATGTATCTTGCAGACAGGTATTCTGAAGCGGTCTCCTATTTGATACCTGTCTGCAATGGAACGCTCTGGCACATATCTAGTCTATCAATCTTCCATTTTTTCAACTTTGTGCAAACACAGTCCATTGTGCATTTTAAGACTTACTTAAACTTACCTCAGCAGTAATACAACTAAAAAACGCTACACATTTTATTTAGTTGTTTTTTATAATGTAAAATATAGTAAATTCCATATTTTAGAATTAGGATCTGTAAAAGAAAAGAAAAAATAGTTATAACATGTAATAATACATTTGTAACAGCACAGCATAATTTTGACGTTTTACAAAGTAATTTCTTTGCTTTTTTTGCTGTTCTCAGAATATATTGAATTTCACTACAAACAGTGATTTCAATCGTACTCATCACATAACAGCGGGCAAAAAAAAACAAACAATCAATTAGATTGTTTAAAAAAAAACAACACTCCATCCACAGTAAAATAATGGATAATACAAAACACATATATAAAATTTTTATGTAAATTGTCCAATGGTAATCCTATTAAATCATAATAATAAATTTCTCAGGGGCTGAATTATCTTCCTAAAACTTTGGCTTTAAAAAAAAGAGGTAGGAATTTGGTAATTCGTAAGGCAAACATTGTTCCTGATTCCTGATATTGATAGTTGAATAGCTACAAAATGTTTTATTAAAGTGTCCAATTTTCTTCCATCAGCTGTACAACGTTGCATCATTAAAACTATATATTGTCCATATCTTTGTAAAAATAAAATTGATAACATTTCAGATTTGCATTGGCTACACTCCAAGTTTTGATTTGCAGCTTTATCTAATTTATTGAAAGACACTGATTTACAGTCCGGTAATGTCAAATATAGAAATCTTTCAGTGTCTACATTAAATGTTAAATGTCGTATACTTGTAAAGCGCACAGCTGCCCCAGCAAAGGGGCGTCCCGGTGCTGTATACCGCTGGGGAACCCATCCTGGCTTTCCCTGTGGGATGGTCCCTACTGGGAATCCCCAAGGTGGAGCCAGGCATCCCTGGCGTTGATGGGGCCGTTGTGGGGATTAGGCAAGCTAATGCCCAGAGTTGCCGAGTGGGACCCCAGGTTAGAGTAGGCACTGAGGCGAGAATTGTCGAGTCCGCTGACCCTGGTCCACGACCCTGCCGCGTCGGGAATTGAACCCTGGTCCCGGGCCGACCTTCTGCTCCCGGGTCTGCCGCCTCTAACCAGTGAGCCACACCACTCCACTAGTGCCACTCCATTAGTGCTACATGTATACATAACATTTTCACAATAATGTTCCCATTTATAACAAAGGCCAAAAATATTTTCTATTTCTGCACCTTCATTTTCCAATACGGTAAGCATATACATTAGAAATTCCTGAGCATCTTGTTGGATATTTTGTGTAAATTGTGTAGAACCAGAACATACATCCAAAAGATTACGAACATCAGAAACAGTTTGTATTTTACTTTTATCAGTTCTCAATTTTTCATAAACAGAATGCAACAAGGAACAAAATTTTTTTCCCGATTCTCCATAATTTGCTGTTGGAAACCTTCAAGAACAAAAACAACATTGACCACTACATTAGCATAGCAGTTGACACCAGGACTATTTTCAAACTGATAACCAACAATCTCTTCAACAGTGTCCTTTTTCTCTTTGCTTGCAATCACAACATTATCTTGTTTTTTCCCTTCTCTACACCTTCAGTACAGATATTCTCATACCTCTTTTTTCGACCAACCGCACGCTTTTCAAATACAGAATATTGACCTAAATTGGGAGCATATGTTCTTCTTAACCTATTATACTCTTCGACACAGTTCGCATCTGCAGTAACCTTTGTATCATCAAAATCAATCAAAAACAAACCAGATTATGTTCTGACTCACGACAAAGCAACATATGCCATACCCTCTTTAAACACAGTATTTCCAATATTCACCAAAGCACTGTCAATACTTAAACCTTGAGATTTATGAATAGTCACTGCATATGCCAGAGAAATTGGAAACAGTTTTCTACGGACATATAAATCTTTAACAAGCAAAAAATGAACTGACAACGACCAATTTGTTTCACTTCTTCAATCTGATCAAATTTAATTTTTAAGAATTCAATATCATCTTTATTTTGATAATTAACAAAATCCACAACTTTGCCCATTGCTCCTTTAACTAAACCTTTTTATAAGTCCAATTTACTCCTCTAAATTATTCGACAGTTTCTACATGCATATAGATTCTATGTCAGGACCGGAGGCTTCAGATTATGCTTTTTACCTTCTTCACTGATTTATTCACAAACTCACAGCAGCCAAAAAGCAATAACGTCAGCCCTACACCTCAGAACAAAGGGTATGGGCGAAACAAAAATGAACATGTCCATAAACTACAACTCCCATGGGTAACATAAGGCAGTCCATAATGTAATCCTTTCTCAGTATCTACTGCATCTTGGTACGGCATCCCTCTCATGACCACTTCCTCTTTCTTCGCTGCTTTTCAGCCAGTTAAGTGGTTTTACCTCTCTCTCCTCAATTGCGTTAGTTATTGTGGATTATTGGGGTTTTTCTTGATATTTTAATATGTGGCTTCTATTGTGGGGGTTTATTTGGTGCTCCGTTTCTTTTTCAGAGCCCGTACCAGCGGCGGGGACATTCTTTGTCCCTACGCGACTTTCCCCTGTTGTCGGTCGCCTCCGGCCGCTAGGGGGAGCCAGAGCGTCTCGTTCTCCTCGGCGCGGTTCTTCGTCAGGAGACCGCGCTGAGGAGAACGTTTGTGCCAAGGCTCTCCCAGTCACCTCACCAAGACGCTCAGCCTTTGAGTCTGTACAGGCCCCCACTTGTCTACACACGAACGCCCCGGTTGGGGTCCGTATTGCGGCTTGACCGCGTTGCCGCCTGCGGGCATATGAGGGCACTTTGAGGTATTTCTTTGCTTCCTGCTTAAAACGCGTATCTAGCGCGCAGGGGGTGACAGAGGCCCGGTCTGTCTAAGAGGTCCTGCGCGCTAGTGGGTTCAGTGCCCCCCATTAACCCCGGTGCTACCGGGCATCACTTGTTGGCAGCCTCGCTCTGCTCCCTAAAACCTGTACAGGCTATAGCCTGCTGCCCTGTTCCTTGGGCTGACTCCCTGGTTCTTTCCCCAGTTCTGAGGTATTGTGATTAGCGCTAGTCCTCTTGTGGCGATGGGGGACGACTACTATGAAGAGGAAGAGTCGCAGGGCTACCTAAATGACGACGAATTTTGTCAGGCTGTGGATAGTTCTATTTACCGGTGCGTCACAGAGATTGTGGGGCCTATGGAGGAACGTCTCTTTGCACGCATTATACAAGAGTGCGAGAGGGTGACTCAGGCACACCTAGGGGCTTCTACTGTACCTGCGGTTCTGGCGGAGAGTGATCCCCCGGCTCCTAAGAGACCTTGTAAGGATGGGGTGTCAAGTGGGGCGCAAGGTGTGGACAAGGACGCCTTTGAGAGGTTGCGCGACGCATTCTTGGCTAAAGCGTCTGACCCCGCCCCCATGCCCTCCTCGGCCCCGGGCCCCTCGGGGTCCACAGGGACAGCTCCTTTGTCTTCTGGTCCGGCCTACCCGGCGGACACCGACGATGAGGATGGGCGGTGCGTTCTTGGCGACCTTCGGGCTCCGCCGCCGAACTGCCACAGGATAGTTCGGGTATGCTTGACCTGGATGAAATTATGCATCCGCGGTCGGCAGCCTGGACCCCTGGGGAGAAGGTGGTGAAGTTTGTCGCTGGCCGCCTTGCAAGCCTTTGGAGAAGGAGGCAAGGAGTTGTTTGCGCGGTGAATGTCCCAGGCCTACGTTAGAGGGGACGGTTGCCCTGAACCCGGCATTGGACCCAAAGATGGCCACGGTTTTAGCGAAGTTCGTTAAAGATCCTCGCAAGGGCATTGACCGCTCCTGGCAGTCTTGCCAAGATAAGCTCTTGGACGCCATAGGCCCAATAATGAAAATCCTGGACATGGCAGAAGAAGCGAAAGTGTCTGGGGCAGCCATTTCCCGTGAGGTCCTCTCCAACTGGGCGCAGAGAGTGGTGGTTTTCCTGGGGCAGCGAACTGCGCTCTGTCTACAGAGCGCAGAAGGTCCCTCTTGATCAAGTTAGACCCTAAGCTGGGGGATCTGGCCTCTTCTGAAGCAGGGGCAGTAGCCCAGGGTGGTCTCTTTGGAGATCCATTTATAAAGGAACTGGGAAAATTTGTTAATACCCTCACGTCCTTAGATAGGGCCCAGTCAAGTATCAAGAAGGTCTTCCAACAGCGTTTCTCCAGGGGGGCCGGTCATGGAGGGGGCCGCGCGACCAGCCGTGGTGGTCAACAAGCGACCAACAGAAATCAAGGCTCCGGACGAGGGCAGTACAACTCCTCGCAAAATTACAACACCTTCTATCCTACCCGAGGACAACGCTTCCGTGGTCGTGGTGGATTCAAGAATGCGGCTGGAAACGCCTCCAACAGTGAGTGTTATCTCGGCGGACCAGGTCCGTGTGGGGGGGCACTTGGCCTTGTTCCCAGAGGCCTGGGCCGCGATCACGGCGGACGCTTGGGTCTTGCAAACTATACGGGGTTTCCACGTGGAGTTTTACGATCATCCCCGTCAAGACAGGCCGCCTCCTCCTATCGTTTTCTCTTGTGCGGATGCGCGACTGGTCAACGAAGAGGTTTCAGACTTGCTTCGCAAGGGCGCCATTTGTCGTTCGACTCGCCATCCGGCAGGGTTTTTAAGCAATTTGTTCCTGGTGGACAAAGCAGATGGGGGAAGCGTCCGGTAATCAACCTCAAGGAGTTCAACGGTTGGTTGGTTTACCGGCACTTCAAGATGGAGGGGATCCATCTTTTGAGAGATGTGTTGCTACCCAACGATTGGATGGTCCGCCTGGACCTCAAGGATGCGTACTTGGTGGTTCCCATTCACCCTCCGCACCGGCGTTTTCTGAAGTTCCGGTGGGGAGATCAGGTGTTCGAGTTTACCGCCCTTCCATTCGGACTTTCTTCAGCCCCTTGGTGTTTCACCAAGCTCCTCCGCCCAGCGGTGGAATTTTTGCGGAGCCAGGGAGTCCGGATGATAGTCTATTTAGACGACAACCTGTTACTGGCACAATGTCCCGTGCAGTTGGACCTTCAGCTTCGCCAGACGGTGTCCTTGCTCCAGCGGCTAGGGTTTGTGATCAACAGCGAAAAGTCACTGCTAGTTCCGTCTCAGTCGGTGGTGTTCCTCAGTTTTACCGTTGACACGGTGCAGTGCACCTTGAGCCTTCCCTCCAGGAAATTAGGGAAGATCCGCCACATCCTACGCCAGACGATCTCGCGATCGCATACCTCTCTCCGTCAGATTGCCCGGGTGGTAGGTCTACTGTCTTCCTCCATCCAGGCAATCTTCCCGGGGCCCTTGCATTACTGGGCCCGTCAACGCCTCAAGGCGCACCATCTCCGGCGGGGTCTCACATACAACCAGGTGGTTCCCCTCTCGGACGAGGTGAAGGAGGAAATGGCATGGTGGCTTGCACATATGGAGGCCTGGAATGGCCGAGCCATCTTCGGTCCTGTCCCAGACTTGGTGATAGAGTCCGATGCCAGCCGCGCTGGCTGGGGCGCCCGCTGTGGAGAGTTTTCCACAGGCAGCGTCTGGTCGTCCGGGGAGCAGGAGCTCCACATCAATTGTCTGGAACTGTTGGCCGGGTCCTTCGCGGTTCGCTGCTGGACCAAGGACACAGTTCGCTCCTGCGTCTTGCTTCGCATGGACAATATCTCCCGTGTGCGCTACGTAAACCACTTGGGGGGCCCTCGTTCCAAGGCTCTTTCAGACTTGGTGAAGGATTTTGGGAATTACTGCCTGGCGCACCATGTGTCGGTGACGGCGGAATACTTGCCGGGTCAGGACAATCAGGTGGCGGATTGGCATTCCCGGCACCTGCGGGACTCCAGTCAGTGGAAACTGGACCCGCAAGTTTTCAGGTGGCTGAACGGCCTCTGGGGCCCGTTCTCGATGGACCTTTTTGCGTCCCGACTGGACTATCAGCTCCCGCGTTTCTTCAGCTGGAGGCCGGACCCCCTTGCGGAGGCCACGGACGCCTTCCTCCAGACTGGAGCTGGGAGAGGTCTGATGCCTTTCCCCCGTTTTCGATGGTGCTGAGGACGGCAGCCCATCTTCGCTGCCAGCGGGTGGACGTGGTCATGGTGACTCCCTGGTGGAGGTCTCAAGTTTGGTTTCCGGTTCTTCTGGAACTTTCTTGGGATTCTCCAATCCTACTCCCCCGGTTTCCGCAACTTCTTCTCAGCGCAGACGGGGAACCCCATCACCTGATCACTCAGAGCTCTCTTCACGACGTTGGTCGCTCCCGGGACTTTCAAGACCAGCTGAGAGTTTCCTCTCAAAGGCCTGGGCAAGCAGCACGACTAAACGTTATCGCTCTGCCTGGAATAAGTGGTCCAGTTGGTGTCTACGACGGGACCTGGATCCCTTGGTCGCAGGCGTCGTTCCAATGTTGAATTATTTGGCGGAATCAGCATCGGCTGGCTTGGCCTATCGTACTATCAATGCGATGCGATCAGCAATCTCGGCGGGCCACCAGCCGGTGGCGGGGGTGCCGATAGGGGAACATCCTTTTGTTTGTCTGCTCCTCCGTGGAATTCGACTCTCTTTGCCTCCGTAACCGCGTTACTCGGTTCTTTGGGATGTTAACCTGGTGCTTAACCTCCTTTTGTCATGGCCGCCGAACAAGTATCTGTCCTTGAAGGAACTTTTGGCGAAGTTGGCAATGCTTTTGTGTCTGGTTTCATGCAGACGAGTGTCGGATGTACGCGCCTTGGATGTCTCGGCGAGGGTTTTTTCCCCGGATGGGGTGGTCTTCACGCTGGGGCGTCGCACGAAGTGTGCTTCAAGGATGATTTCTTACCCATACTTCGTGGACGCACCCAAGCTGTGCGTAGTTCAGTGTTTTAAGTCTTTTGAAGACCTAACCTTGGAACTTCGGCCTCCGGGCGGACGACAGCTGCTAATCGCACTGCAAAAGCCGCACAAGGCTGTCTCATCTCCCACCATCACCAGATGGGTACGGTGGATCATGCAGGAAGCAGGTATTGACACGAAACAGTTCGGTGCTCATTCGGCTAGAGGGGCCATGGCCTCCAAAGCGTTCTCTTTAGGTGCCCGGTTGGAGGACTTGATGTGTGCTGCGGACTGGTCCTCGGATTCCACCTTTAAGAGGTTTTACTTCAAACCAGTGGTTGATATTGCTCATTTGGTGGTGAGTAAGCTTTAAACTAGCATAATCTGAAGCCTCCGGTCCTGACATAGAATCGAAATTTGCCTAACATTGTAACAGTAAATTTCAATTCTATTAAGGACACGGAGGCGAGGATTATCCCTCCCTGGCTACCTGTGGAGATAACCCGCCCGTACTACAGTAAGTACTCAGTTTTCCAGTCCTATGGTTATGAGACTTGAAGTTGTGCATTGTATGATCTTTGGACGCTAGCAGGTTCCCTTTCACTGCTGACACTGTGGTATTTTTTGTAGGAAATGATGGGGTCAAGCAAGACCAGTAACGGAATAACGTGGCTCGCGCGAAGAAAGAGGAAGTGGTCATGAGAGGGATGCCTTACCAAGATGCAGTAGATACTGAGAAAAGACTACATTATGGACTGCCTTATGTTACTCATGGGAGTTGTAGTTGATGGACATGTTCATTTTTGTTTCGCCCATACCCTTTGTTCTGAGGTGTAGGGCTGACGTTATTGCTTTTTGGCTGCTGTGAGTTTGTAAATAAATCAGTGAAGAAGGTAAAAAGCATAATCCTCGCCTCCGTGTCCTTAATAGAATTGAAACTTACCATTACAATGTTAGGCAAATTTCGATTCTTTTCTAAACCAGCAGTTTTAGATATTTATTTTTCTAAAGAATCCAATTTTGTCTTCAATTTTTCTGTCAAAATAATAGTGATTCCATCATGCTCTAGTTTATCGATTGCTTCCATTTTTATTATTTCTTCATTTTCCAGTTTCCAAAGGTATTCATTGAATATAGAACACTCACGCAGTGTTGGCATTAAGCAGATTACAGATTTGTTTTCTGCAATTTTCATGTATATTTTCTCAGGAACTACGTTTTCATTTGGAAACAAATTGGAAAGTAATCGAGTCTGCAAAGCTTGTTTGCCATGTTCAGTCAGTAGTCCAATTCTTATATCTTAGAGAATAGTTCCATAATCAACAACATTTGCCTGTCATATATTTGTAATGAGTTCTTTGTATTCAAAATATGACCAAATGTTCACGTTTGCAACACTACCCAGAGACTTTCTGGAGTCTTCATGCGCAAGTGTTTTAAATACTGGTTGTTCTTTTACAGGAGTCAGTTGCAGTAGATCTCCAAAAACTATGATGTGTTTTCCTCTAAATAACCCGTCGTACTCGGTTTTAAAAATGTGCTGCATTCTTAAATGCACAAAGGCAAGAATTAAGTTTGATACCATGCTTACCTCATCAATAATGAGAAGTTTTATTTTTTTCAAGACTCTTGAAACTTCACAACAATCTTCTCCAGATAGCTTGTGGTATTCCAATTTGTTTTCATGCTCTACTGGTAGCATTAGTAAACAATGTAAAGTAGTCCTTTAATGTTGTGTGCTGCCAACCCAGTTGGAGCAGTGACAACACAAGACAAATGCAACTCAGTTGTTTTCTGTAGATAACTTGTAATTACTTTAATTAAAAAACTTTTTCCTGTTCCAACTTCTCCACCCACGTACATTCGGATAAGTTGAAATGACGTGCATGAGCACTCTTCCTTTTCATGAAGTAATCCATGGTCAATCTGTTGTCTCACTTGTTCATATATTTGTTTCTGTTCAACATTTAGTTGCTCTTCCAAGTTTGCTAAGTTTGTTACATCTTCTTGAGCTTGATGCATTGCTGTTTCCACCTCATTCATGGCGATTGCTGCTTCATTTTCAACAATTGGTTGTCCTAGTGAATCATGACTCAGCAAAGCAGAACTTTGACTGTCTTGAGAACTGTCTCTAGCAATCTCAGCTGCAATTGTAGCTTCTTGATCAATTTCATCGTTCAACATTTTTTCACATAATTTGCAAAAGCACTGTATTGTATGCTATCTTTACAAGCATTAAAGGAATATTCATAGGTCTCGAAATCTCTAAGTAATTGCAGTTCTGAACGCCATGGTTTGAATAGTTGTAAAAGGGCTAAATAGTAAAATTCCCTTTCATCAGCAGTGTCGCAACTCAGCTTTCTGTGATTAATCAAATTTCCTTTTTTTTGTTTCACCAAACATCCTTCGGAACCAATGACTCCATATTTTCCATCATTGATGTTCTCTGTAGTATTCCGTTTAAAAGTGTAGTTTTGCAGCACTTCATAGAGACACATGTTCTCAAGATGATGACTTCTGTTTGGGTAATATGTGTCCAACATTTTCGTTCTCAAAATATCTTTACTGTCTGGATCTTTTTCTGCTAAATATTCAATTTCTTGTACAGATTTCAGTACTCGATTTCGCATTGCTGTAACACCTAGACTCACCGAAATAATTCTTCTAATTTAGAATATAGACTTGCAGATGATAACCGATCTGAGCATTCATATGCTACGATTACTCGATGGGATAACATCTTCAAACTGAAACTGTATAATTTCTTACTTAGAGTCTTCTCGTGAGAAATCTCTTCCCACATTTCTTTCAATTCCGTCTTTTCTGATTTTGTAATATAGGACGTTATATATCAAGCAACAGCAATGGAATTGTTCGCAACATACTGAATATCCATGTTAGCATTCCACATGGATGAAATAACTGGGTTGTAGTCATTTATGTATTTTGACTCTTCATTTCTTCTTAAGTTGAAGGTATTTTTTGGAGACTTTCTTGTGATGGTATGTCTCAAAGATGACATAAAACTGTTCACTCTTCCTTTGGATATTACAGGACGTGGAAATGCAAAACGACATTTGGTGTAGAACTTGTCCTTAGATTTGTACTTTCGTCGACAGAATTGTCCACATCGGTGGCTTTGGAATCGTAAGACTTGTGCTCTTAAGTTGTTGTCTTCTGTGCTTTTGGGTACAGCACATGTTGCATATTGTTCAATAAAACTCAAAACAGTATCATCCGCATCTGTTCCAAATTTGGGAGCATCCTTAATCCATAACAGCATATGTATATGAGGAGCACCTCTTGCTTGATACTCCTTTCTCCAAAAGAAATCTACAACTTCCCCAAGAGGATTTTTTTATTGCAGATAAAAGACATCATAGCCTCAAATCTATGATTGAAATACCTGCATACATTAACAG
Source organism: Lissotriton helveticus (assembly GCF_964261635.1). NCBI lineage: Eukaryota > Metazoa > Chordata > Amphibia > Caudata > Salamandridae > Lissotriton > Lissotriton helveticus. The sequence continues at coordinate 300,542,580 of NC_136059.1, forward strand.
GATCCAAAGAGCACAATTCTCCAGGTGTCTTGTATTCAATATTTTTTATATTGGAATTTGCCTCTCGAAGAAATTCAAGCAAATCATCGCGAAGCGTACTCAGCACAGCTTAGGGTAAGAAACCATGTAGGAGTTCCTAAGTTCCGTATCATACATTTCAGTTCTCCATGACGGCGGTACCAATATTCATTAGTCCAACGCTGACATGCCATCAGATTAATGAGATGAGATTCTAGATGATCATCTCTCTGGTGCACTTTATCCATAAAATCTTTTGCAGATACATTTTGCAGATGTATTCCAGTTTTTAAAATGTGATTGACTGCATATGAAAGTCCAGACAAGTCACTCTCAAACAGAAGATGAAATATATAAGGAATACATTGTCGAAATCTTGGATCTATTGCATACAACCTTGTTGTCCGATATTCAGATGCTGTTCATCATATCGTCCTCCTTTTCCAGTTGGGAATAACCGAGGAAAACAATGAGCTTCCAAGCTCTCTTCCCATACACTCATGGGAGTTCCTTTTGCTTTTTCATGTGGAACAACTCAATAGTGTTCCCCATCACTTCTTTTGAATGAAGTGGATGCACACTGTAATGTTCATAGATTTGTTCACATCTTAACACGTCCACTTTTTCAATTTGTCTACTTGACGTTTCAGTATCTTCTGCTAAAACTATTTCTTCTTCTCCCACATACACATTTCTATAGTACTCATTGTTTTTATCTGATACAATGTTGCCTTTTGCACTTTCCTAACATCCACTAACTCCTGCCAGATTTTCTTATTCTTAGTTGGCACACCATTAACAAGAATAACTAGTGGTTTGCTTTCTACACTCTCTACACCAATACTTTTAACACTTTTCTTTAAATATAATGGTAAATACACAACTCTTCCTTATAATCCTCTTCGTAAATCTGAAGTAGGCAATTTACCTGTTTTAGGCTCCATACGAACAATAACATAGCAATAAATAGCAACTAACACTAAATTATTATGCACAGCTCTAGCTGGCATTTTATTCTGATCTAATTTGTTATAACAATATTTATAAATACGATGATCAGAACCCAAATCAAAACAATTCTCTACCAACAAATAAGTTGCAAATTCCTTCCACTTATCATTATTTTTTTTTTCACTTTTTAAATACAGATCAACACTCCTAGTCTGCTTTTTATAGTGAGTTCGCCGACAATACAAGAAAAATTTGGCCTTTCACCTGAAATCACCTTAAACTTTGTAATTTCCTTTTCAAACTGTTTTGAACAACTATGTTCAACATTCTCTACACCATTTTCTTCTATTAATGTCTGAGTTTCTTCACTCTCTTCTTCAGGACCAAAGTAACAAAACTCAATATCATCACAAACCTTTTTCACATCTGATACTGACCCACGCAAAAAAGCACTGTTCAACTCATTTAACTTTAGTGCTGGACTTTTTGCATAATACAATCTGCTCACTAACTTCCGCATTTGAGTATGATGTACTGCCAACATCCTGAAATGGTGAAAAACACTTTGACATGCTTTCCTAGAAAGACAAGCCAGAGAATGACCTTGCAAACCAGTATGCTCTCTCACTCTGCAAGGGTCTAGTCCTTGCAACACCTTAATCTTTTGTTTAACACTTTTCTTTACAATATGCTTGTATGAAATTGCATAATTTATCAATAGAATCTTATCGTACCCTACAAATACTACTGCCATCCCAAGTGTACACTGGGGCTTTAGGACGTCTGCCTAGAACTTCATCAGCTACCACTTCTTCTGCATTTCTAGGAACCATTTGTTCTTTGTCAATTGGACAACCATTTCTAACCTCATAAGCTCGACCACTGGTGTCAACTGCATGCAACAAATCATTGGTCTGTAAATAACTCTCTTCATTAAAAAAAGGCTCAGAACTTGAACTGTGTTTCCATTCCCCTAAGAAAATATCACAAAAACGACTTCTGTTAATTACTCTTTTCCTCTTACTTTTGGCCTTCATTAAATGGATTGGTTTATCTAGTGATCGAATTCTCTTTAATACTAAAATGAATAGTTTCCTCTTTACTTCAAAAGCCTTTCCAAAAATGGATTCAATATGCTTCTTCTTTTTATAAAATAGTGCTCTCTTTCTATATTTCTTTGTATGTTTCATCAAATTATGGACTACTAAAAATGAAAATATTTTTTTGCGGATTTTTTTATATTGATTTTTTCTTCTTTTACTATAAGTTGTATCCTTTGTATGTACATTTCCTTTTTCATTCCTTTCCTATTCTTTGCACTTTTTTTAGTGCTTGGAACATTTTCTGTGCTTTCAACATTTCCAGCTTTTTTTCTGAATCTAGTAATATTTTTTATAAAGTCCTTTGTGGTCTTAACAGACATTTTTCTCTTTTTAGCCACATTATGTTGGTCATCCAATACTTGTGGTTGAGTTTTTTCAAGTAAGTATCCTTTTTTCTGACCTTTTCTTCTTCTTTCTTTCTCCGGCATGATACCTTTATTTTAATGATGATAAACAATATCTGTAAAAAATAATCATAAATAAGTATTTATTAATAACTTTATAAATTATACTTTTTTATTACTATACAAACGCATTCCATATAAATTCTGACTAAGAAATTGTAGGCCTGAATCACAAGTGTGAAGGTAGTTAGATCACTACAAGCATAGTGCATAGCAGTTTGAAGCACTCCATAACACTAAAACCTGAAGCACTGTATGAGTACATGCATCTTAACGAAATGATCACAATACTATAAGGAGAGACACTGAGTGAATTCATAATTGGTTCACTTTTAGTGAATAGATTAGTACATGGTACATAAACCTGTCTTTATGGTTTTGCTAAAGTACAGATTTAGAGTTTAGAGTATTGCAGTGGTATTTGTCTAGTGTAGGGGGTCGTGCTCAGGTAGTGTTCTAGGGTAGTGCGGTGGTGTTTGGGTAGTGTAGGGGGTCGTGATGGGGTAGATTTAAGGTTTAGGGCAGTGCAGTGGTGTTTGTGTAGTGTAGGGGGTAGTGCTGGGGTAGTGTCACTGCAACAGTACATGTACTTATATGTCTGCAAAGACATCAATCAACCAAATCATTCTCTCTCAATTTTCCCAAATGGACACTGACTCACAGTGTGACTCTATAGACAAATAACAATATTTCTTATAAATCGAGTAGTAGGGTAGTACAGTGGTGTTTGGGTAGTGTAAGGGGCCGTGCTGGGGTAGATTTAAGGTTTAGGGTAGTGCAATGGTGTTTGGATAGTGTAGGGGGTTGTGCTGGCATAGTGTTCTAGGGTTTAGGATAGTGCAGTGGTGAATGGGTAGTGTAGGTGGTCGTGCTGGGGGTAGATTTAGGGTTTAGGTTAGAGCAGTGGTGTTTATGTAGTGTAGGGGGTCATGCTGGAGATAGTGTTTTAGGGTTTAGAGTAGTGCAGTGGTGTTTGGGTAATGTAGGGGGTCGTGCCGGGCTAGTGTTCTAGGGTAGTGCAGTGGTGTTTGGGTAGTGTAGGAGGTCATGCTGGGGTAGATTTAAAGGTTTAGGGTAGTGCAATGGTGTTTGGGTAGTGTAGGGGGTCGTGCTGTGGTAGTGTTTAAGGGTTTAAGGTAGTGCATTGGTGAATGGGTAGTGTAGGTGGTTTGCTGGGGGAAGATTTGGGGTTTAGGGTAGTGCAGTGGTGTTTGTGTAGTGTAGGGGGTCTTGCCGGGGGTAGTGTCACTGCAAGAGTACATGTACTTATATGTCTGCAAACACATGAACCAACCAAGTCATTCTCTCTCAATTTTCCAAAATGGACACTGACTTACAGTGTGATTATAGACAAATAACAGTATTTTTTATAAATGGAGTGTATAGATACTGACTGGGAAAATGTAGGCCTGAAACACAAGTGTGAAGATGGTTAGACTACTACTTGCATAGTGCATAGGCGTTTCAAGCACTTCATGCCCTAAAGCCTGGCTCACTGCAACAGTACATGTACTGATATGTCTGCATACACCTCAACCAACCAAACCATTCTCTCTAAATTGGTAGTGCAGTGGGTCGTGCGGGGGTAGATTTAAGGTTTAGGGTAGTGCAATGGTGTTTGGGTAGTATAGGGGGTCATGCTGGGTTAGTGTTCTAGGGTAGTGCAGTGGTGTTTGGGAAGTGTAGGAGGTCCTTCTGGGGTAGATTTAAGGTTTAGGGTAGTGCAATGGTGTTTGAGTAGTGTTGGGGGTTGTGCTGGGGTAGTGTTTTAGGGTTTAGAGTAGTGCAGTGGTGAATGGGTAGTGTAGGTGGTCGTGCTGGGGGTAGTGTCACTCCAAGAGTACATGTACTTATATGTCTGCAAACACATCAACCAACCAAATCATTCTCTCTCAATTTTACCAAATGGACACTGACTCACAGTATGATTATAGACAAATAACAGTATTTCTTATAAATGGAGTGTATAGATACTGACTGGAGAAATGTAGTGATGGTTGTGGCTGTTCCACTCCAAGGCTGACCTGGTCTGTATGTTTCGCGTGAAATCTGATGCCATTTGTTGTCTGGAGGTGTATGTTCTAGCATCTCTATGTGATTGTCACCATATTTGTGCCTGTGATCTTGTAGAAATGTAGACCTGAAACACAAGTGTGAAGGTGGTTACACTAATACTTGCATAGTGCATAGGAGTTTCAAGCACTGCATGCTCTAAAGCCTGGCTCACTGCAACAGTTGATGTACCTATATGTCTGCAAACACATCAACCAACCAAATTATTCTCTCTCAATTTTCCCAAATGGACCCTGACTCACAGTTTGATTCTAGACAAATAACAGTATTTCTTAATAATGGAGAGTATAGATACTGACTGGGGAAATGTAGGCCTGAAACACAAGTGTGAAGGTTGTTACACTACTACATGCAAAGTGCATAGGAGTTTTAAGCACTGCATGCCCTAAAGCCTGGCTCACTTTAACAGTACATGTACATATATGTCTGCAAACACATCAACCAACCAAATCATTGCTCTCAATTTTCCCAAATGGACACTGACTCACTGTGTGATTCTAGACAAATAGCAATATTTCTTATAAATGGAGTGTACAGATACTGACTGGGGAAATGTAGGCCTGAAACACAAGTGTGAAGGTGGTTAGATTTCTACATGCAAAGTGCATTGGAGTTTTAAGCACTGCGTGCCCTAAAGCCTGGCTCACTGCAACAGTACATGTACTTATGTGTCTGAAAACACATCAAGCATCCATTCCACATATTTCATTACTGCATTTTACTATTAAAGCTAAACTCATTTTGGAAACACATAACCAATGACTATTTTCTAACTCTACCAAAATGTGAGAACACAATACGTTTTTAATCAATTACATTTCAGCAAACACATGAAGTACTGAAATGCTTCTCTCAGAGAGTTTCCTAAATGCACACAGACGCACTCTGTGATTCTAGACAAGCAAGACTATCCCTTGCATTTTACCAAAACACATTTACTAGTCCACAAGACATAAGGTGACTGTATACATTCCACAACATTTTCTACTACACATTAGTATAGAGTGCTTATATCAGAATGATTCCTAAATGCACACAAGACTCACTGTGCGATTCTAGACAAACAGCACTATCCCTTGCATTTTACCAAAACACATTTCATAGTCTAGAAGGAGTACTGCATTTTAAAAACTTGACTCCTTTTGCAAATACATAAAAAATGACTGGTTTCTAATTCTACCAAAACATGAGAACAGCACAGTTATCTGTCTGCAAACACAAGAAATACACAAATACTTATCTCAGAATGGTTTCTAAATGCACACACACTCACGATAAGATTCTAGAAAAAAAGTAGTTCCTGCACGTTAGCAGGAGAAACACATTAGTCTGATTAAAATCAAAATGCATCACATACATCCCCTCACAAATTAATAACTCACCTTTCAAATTATTTTGTAGATTAAGAAGTATGTCAGTCACACACCAGTCTTTCTTATACATAATCTCTATTCTGTACACCTGTCAGCAAAACCAAATAATGGCAAAGTTTCCCTCTCATTTTCCACACATATACATGTAATCATCAAACACTTTGCTTCCCACATTAATTCAAAAGCAAACACATATTTCTATTGGTTACACATTTCAACCCTTTCCAAATGACATAAATATCAACCCTACCCTCAATCTGCCTTCTGCCTGTTACCATAGAAACCGTTCTTGGAACACTTAACTGAGCACGCAGGTCAAAATTTCATCACACAATGTTGCTAATCAAAACAGCAAGTGTGCTTGACTTTTCAACATATCAGCTTATCCTATGTAATGTTCCTTTCAATCAGACTTTGTTAACCAATAAGAATCATGCTTTTAAAAAACAGAAACATGCACTCTAGTTTTCAGTGTAGAATGTTCTCAAACAACCAATCATTTCTTTTCTTTTTTCAAAACTGCATCTTATCCACCATTTTAGAAACCTCTTACTTTTCAAACTGCAATTTCATTTACAGACACGATCTGAGTGCATCCAGACCTCCCTCCAAGATGGTTAGAGTGTGGATTGAGGGACACAGCTATATTTTCTGGAGCCAAAGGTATGCAGAAAACAAAGGAATTCACAAAGACCTAGGTTTACCAAATGTAGACATTAAATGGATTGGACAGAGAGGGTTAACCCCTTCGGCGCTGATGACGAGCTCAGCTCGTCATCAGTTGCGCCGCTCGCACGCTGATGACGAGCTGAGCTCGTCATGTAACGCGGCTTTTGTAAAAAAGCCGCGTAGCGCAAAAATAGCCGCAGCGCGCATGCGGTTAAAGTGGCACCAATTGATGCCATTGGTTAAATCCTGTTTGCATCTCCAACACCCTGACCTCATAATTATGCACTGTGGTGGCAATGACCTAGGCACTTTGACTGGGGTAGGTCTGGTAATGCTTATGAAGGACACCTTTAGAGAATTGATGTCACTTTTCCCCCACACTACCTTTGTCTATTCTAACATATGCCAAAGGCAGAAATGGAACTGGTCCAATCAATTTTGTCCACAGATTAAAAAAACTAGGAAACATGTGAATAAATCTGTTTCTGCTTTTCTCTGAGACTATAGAATGGGGTCCATTTACCACAACAATCTGCGTTCCAATATGGATGGTATCTATAGGAGAGTTGGTGTAAATTTTACAGATGAGGGAAACAGAGTCTTCCTCATAAACTTTAGACTCTGCATCGGTATTTACTTGTAGGTACTAAAATCTCTCAATAAACACAAGGGCTCTTTTTAGAGCCACCTAAGAACTAAACACATAAACTTGATGTATATCTGAAAAAAAAATAGTTTTTTTGCTTGGAGTCCCGCACCCAATGCATACAAGTCGTGCACCACACGCGCTTGAGTCGTGCACCCTAAGGGTTAGAAGCCGTGCATCCAACACGTGCACACCAGGGGGCCACACTGAGCGCCGCAATGGGTGCGCGACTCCTAATTTTACCGTAAAAAAAAAATAGCCCCTATCACTAATTTTTATTATCTCCGGGGACCCCATCCCCGGGGCTTATAAAAACATTGGGGCCCCATTGCCCCCACAGTCCCAGCCGGCTCCCGGCGTCCTTCGGGAGCTGGCATTGCTTTTCCACATGGGGAGCTGCTAACATGCAGTTCCCCGTGTGGAAAAGCAATCTGGTTTGGATTTTGAAAGTGAGAGCAGGTTTCCCTTTCCTTTCAAAATCCAAACCACTTTTGCTATGGGAGGGTGGGAGACTCCCGCTTTCTCCTAGCAAACAGCAATGTCCCGGGGGTGGGCACCTCAGGACACTACAGGAGCTGGCCCTGGGGGGTGGTGGTCCCCAGAGCCCTCAAGAGCTCCAGGAAGGGGGCCACACAGCCCCCCTCCCACAATCCATAAAGCCCCTGGGGGTGGTGGTCCCCGAGGCTTAGGGGGGCCATTGAGCCACCCCCCCACAAATTATACTAGAAGGGGCTTTTGAGCCTCTCCCAATATTTTGTGTTGTAGCCCCCGGGAGTGGCAGTGCCCGGGGCTGAGGGGCCCTTTCTGAGGCCCCTTTAAATTTATTAATTTTGCCCCCAGGATTTGCACCCCCGGGGGCTAATTATAAAAGAAGCTCCGTTCTTAGCGATTTAAAAAAAAAAAAAATTGGGGGGCCTGGGAGTCCTTCTGAGACCCCCTAAGCATGTCTAGAGGGTCAGGGTATTTCTACCCTGCCCCCTTTATACATTTTGCACACATATTCCACAAACTTCTTCAGCCTCACTTCTACCGAGGCACAAAATTGCTGCCAACAGTTCCTAGTTGCGAATGTTGACAACCACTTGACAGCCAATTAGCAATCAGCACGTGATCGGGTGCGCGCCGTAAGCGCGGATCCACCGCGCCCATAGATATATATATATATACTTTTAACTGTATTTTTTTCAGTAACTACTGAACAGATTGACACCATTTAAGTAAAAGGCACGAGTCTGAACTGAGGACTACCTCTTTGCCAAATTTGGAGTAATTCTGTTCAGCAGTTCGGGCTGTAGGTGCGGCTAAAGGTCCTATGGGAAATTGCATGGGGAAAACACGTTTTTCGACCCCCTTTTTTCTCAGCCCCCGCTTGACGAATCTGTAGTGTAGTTCCTATTATCCCAATAGGCTCTGCGCATCGGAATAATATCTTCAATAGTATAGACGTAGGACTGTGGTTAACTAGGTCTTCTACTGACGATATTACACTTAAAGTTATGTGTGCCAGCTAGCTCAGAGTTCACTAGAAACTTTCTCGAATAGGCAAGGAGGAGTTTAACCTCCCTGGATAGACAAGAAGGGATTTAGTTTCTGACAACCATAGAACATGACAACTTTGCTCTCCCCTAATCAAGAGTATATCTCTAGAGTCATGTGAAAACAAAAGACAACTATTTTACTCAGTCAGTACGTGCATTCTTAGTTTCACCAGTTTGTAGAGAAATAAGAGATGGGCGTGCTTCAATAAAAAGATGTTATTTATTGATCAGTCTCTTTTCTCATACAAGAGAAATGAATCGCTATTATTGCAATACTTATAGTTAAGTAAAGTGCATACAGTAAAAACAGAATTATAAAATAATACTGTAAAAGCATTTATATGGTTTCTTAGCCATATGATACTTAAAATGGATAAAAGATATACATACATATATACATTGACTAATCGTTCTCAACTGGTGCTTCTAACTACGCCTACCCCAGTGTACCTGACCTAAGCCTAATACTTGGGAGGGAGTAAGTAAGTAGCAGTTTAAGTTAAGTTTGTTTTGCCAAGAATCTGACTCAAGAATTCTCTGTAAGGGGTTAGTCAGTTCAGTACCTGGGATTTAGAAGGCTGGAGGGTTGGTATCTCTGTCACAGGACTCGATATCCCAGTTACCCGCGAGGGCGGCTGGAAACGCCGGAGGCTGGATTTCTCGGCAGGAGAAAAGGCAGCGTCTCTCTCAGCGCGTTAAAAGGGAGGGGCAGCGTCCGTGGGCTTTTCTGCATCAGCTGGGCTCTCCGGCAAGTAGCGCTGCTCCAAGCTCGTCACCACCGTGTCTTAGCTTAGGGCAGCGTCGGTATATTTATACCTGAAAGGTGCCGTGTTTGACGTAAGGATGGACATAAGACGTCAGCAAGAATGTCATAAGGACTGGTCGTTCTTACATTCTTTGCAGGAGTTCTCGAGCGAAATCAAAACAATACCTGCGGGGGATTTCCCAGGTCTGTTGGAGGTTTGATTTGTTTTGAGAACTCGGTGTGCTTTCTAGGGGGCTGAAGGGATAGTGCTTGCTTAATGTGACAGCATGCGCTATGACCTAATCTGAAAACGGGTTTCTGTGCCGGTGTATGGACATTAGTGAATTAATAACCGGACAAGGGTCAGAAATAGGAGTATCAATATGGGTACCTAGATAAACACACTACACCCACTCCACGAATTTATGTACATATTTACTAAACTAAGCAATAGTAAACATATCTAACAGTGCATGTGTATACCGAACCACCCCAAAAAAAATTTTTTTGTATTTGAAAAATGGTGTATGCGAAATGCACGAAATGAGTATAGGTACTGTATGCATTCAAGCAGTATAATCATTCAAAAAGGAGATGCACATTTTATATCGGCATGAATGATTTGTGAAATTACACATGAAATGGCTCTTGATACAGAAAAAAATTGCGAGACCATCTCATCACATATAAACACAATTAATTGCATATAAACTAGAGGTTGAGGTAATGTAATGTCTCTAGTATTCCTAAGAATAGAAGTTCTGTTCTCTAAGAATAGTTTTACTTTAAGCAGAAGATAAGTGCCAAAAAGGTAAATATTTTGGAATTGGAAAAAAAGTTTTCGCTATTCAGTGTAGAAGAGAAAAAATAGTTCACAGTCACTTTGTTTTCAAAAGACTGAAGGCCAAATTCAGAGTTCAGGGAACGCCGTGTGCAAGTTTGTTTAAAATCATTCTCTCTGTTCCGGTGAAAACATCATTTCAGACAGACTCTCGAAAAAACAGTCTACAGCTTCTGGTGAAAGTTCGACCAGGTTGGAAAATGTCGCTACCATGCAGTCATGCGCATGATTGCTTTCAATGATGGGTCGATCAGAACTGCTTACAGAAGGTTGTACCTGGTTGATGCTGCTTTCATCTTGTACTTCACTACCCTTCAATCGTAGTGGTGAAGTCTCCACGAATGCCGTCATCAGGATAGGTAGCCGCTGGGGACAGCACAATGCATGAGCCTTTACTGGACCCAACAAAGTATCTGCATCCAATGGTACGTCTGATTGTAGTGTAAGACAGGTGTCCAACACGCATTCTTCGCCGCATAGCATGCACCTTAGTACAGGAATAACACAATTCTGCCAGATGGGTCTGAATGAAAGAAACCAGGTCATATTCAGATCCCGTAGCCGGGCTAAGCCAAGGACTTTAGTTATGCGGTCCCGGTAGCGGATAGCTAGGATCGTTTCTTCCATTGTTGCTGGAGTCTTGTCTGTGACATGGTTTGCCATAACGAAGCAATAGTAGCAAGAATAAAATGCCTGCTACGAGTCCCAATAGGAGTGGAAGTCCGCCTAAGATGGAATGGACGAAATTTGGAAAAATACCCAGGATCGCTTTGAATGGGGTTAAAGCGCCTTAAAAAACTGTCTTAAATACACTTGCGATACCACTTGTATCAGAAATATTTAAGATTTCGTTCAGCATTTCTGCGAAGTGTAGGGGGCAATTTGTTGATAACATTGAATGAATCTCTGCCGTTGTCCTTGCAACTTGGAGATCATACGTTTCTTTTGATGACGTCAACTGGGTTGGCGTCTGTAGAAGCACAGTCTTCATTCTGCTTAAAGTATCAATTCGAATAGAAGATATTTTTAAACTGGGCCATAACCTTCCCTCCCTGTCTGGAGCATCATTCGGGAACAATACTCTTTCACAGCACATGCCCCTGGAAGTCACGCTTACAAGATAAGGTTTTCCTGGCAGCAAGCCACAACATCTGTGATCTACAATTAGAATGTAACTCCCGTTCGAAAGTCTTCTAAAGAATGGTTCTATTTGTGTTGCAGGTGTGCCTAACTGGTGACATGAAAGGTTATTTGAAGTCCCTTCACAGGCCCCATGCAAACTAATACCCTGACACAGAAGTATGCCACTTAGTGATTTTTCACAATTATTACCACTAAGAAATACACTCTGTCCGTTATTACTGACACATGTGTGTGTATAGGGCAAGTTCCATGTGGACTTAATGTATCCTTTACCCAACCTCTCATACTGGCCTGCCTGTATATATTTTTGGCAGTATTGAAACTGGAAAGTTGTTATCGGAATAATCATTATCCCATGTATTATCCATTCAATGACAGGTCGTTCTGACATTGTCAATGGTAATCTCTCAAGTTTTTCAATGCTCAGAATTGTATAGTCAGCACCCTTTTGTGCCAAACTGATTTGTTTATCAGTAAGGTTAAAGATATTAAATAGTGATGTTGTGTTGATTAGACGCCAAGGCACATAGCCTGAACGCAGACTTTGTAACGTCCAGCCAAGCTGTACAATAGAACGTAATTGAGACTGACCGTGTTGCAACATCAGTAAGTCTTGTTCTATTATATCGATTGCAGAAGATACAATACTGTCCAGTGAATATATTCTGGAAGACAGAGTCATTAACCCATTGTCCACAACAGAAAGTGATTTTTCCAAATTAACACGGTCAATTTCCCGTATTTTTTCTGCTGTCTCAATTTGAGTTACTTTCCAAGCTTCGTTGTAAGCTGCATATATAGAGGCCACTATGAAACGTTTTTGACGCTGTTTGCGTGGTCCCATGATGAAATCACGCAAGTCAGCACCTTCTTTAAGTAAAGTTAAGTGTTGCTTAATTTCTGACAGTGTGGATGTATGTAGCCATTGAAGGCAGAGTTTCCCCACACTATAAGTAGTTACAATCCCTGAATGTTGTCTCTGGGAGTATCTTGGGTCTGGCCTGGTCAATGTGAACCCCTGTATTTTGTTCAGGAATCTGTCTAGACAGTTATTTGTGTCTGTGGGCCAGATCAACCATTGTTTCCAATCAGCATGTGTTCTGTTTTGGTTTAAAATATGGGATACGTCTATCTCAACATCCGTTGTGCTATTACTGTTAGGTGTTGGTTTTGGAATAGACGGTTTATTTAAGTCTTTAATTTTTGCTAGGCCAAGACAGGATGTCTGTTGAATTGTATCATTCAAAAATATAATTTGTTCTGGGATCATGCAGGCTCTAAATAATGATTCTATACCTTGCACTTGCCAATCTTTTGTGCCCCAGATCGTTTTGGTTTAAATGTTATTGTTCCAGAAATCAAAACCGAATGTATTCATTTTTTCAAAGAATGAGTCTGAATATATCAATTTTGTGTTTGAAAGCATGGTTTTCACTCCTGTCTTATTTAACAATTTGAAATAAAATGATTCTGCATTACTTGTGTTGAACCCTGAAAAGTATGAATATTTATCAAAAAATGTCTTTGAACTGCCTTTTGGTGGAGTTGCACAATGTTCCCATTGGTTAAATTTTAAAACATTTCTAGGTTGAGTAGATTTATGCAGATAATGGTTACCATAATGGTTGTAACAAAACATTTGATCGTAATTAGAAGAACCTTGCAAATAATCATGTTCCGTAAATTTAGCTGACATTACTAGATCAGACATCATATCATTAATACTTTCAAAGTCCCAATCATCAGCGAATGTGCTTGGTTTTACAAAGCCACTTAATGAAATCTTGAATTGATGAGGATACTTCAGGAGCTCAACCGGACCATATATTTCGTAATCAGTTTTGTCCCATGCAACCCCACCGGGTATGGGATTGGCTGTGAAGTTTACTGAAGAAAGTTCTCTTTTCTCTATGTGTGAAGACTTGTGTGGTTTCAGGACCAAGTTGATGTTCTGACTTGCTGTGTCCATTGTAGCATATTTTCCTTTAATGAAATGTCCCATGCATAGTACCATGATGAGCCAAAGTATGAGGATGAATACTCCTAGTGCCACCCAAAGTTCAATCCATGGAGAAATCAGATAGGTTTCTTTTAGTTGATGAAAGAGTTCCTTTGCTTTATCTCTAAAAGTTTTTGTTGTCCGCTGTTCCTCTGGTTCACTCAGATCTTCAGAAAAATCATCGAAGTTGATGAAGTAGCCTGATGCTGTTCTGTCAATTGTTTCAATTGCTTCTGGATTCCTTTTCGTTTTTGGAATTTTCTTTGTTTCATTAGCATAGTCTGTGGTTACATCATTGTAGACTGGTGTTTCTTGATTTCAGATTTTAATTTGGGTTTCAAGAGGTTTAAGTTCCATGGCTTTGTTGCATAGTCCTTGTTGTTTTACTGTAGGTTTATCAATTGTGATTAGTCTTTCAGTTTGAACCTCTGTGTTTGTAGCAAACTTTGGTGTTCTGCTACTTCTTGGGAGTCCACTTGGCCTACTACTTGTTATCGGCCACATGATTGTGGTTTAACCAGGTCGATGGATACAACTCGGTTCTCCTTTTTACCAGCAAGGGGCGGTAGTACTACTGATCTTGTCCCGTTGACAGACAAGACAGGAACTGCTTTTCTGTAAGAAGGCCCAAATTCCTTCTTCACCGCGATCTTCTTCTCTGACCAGATCCCCGATTTTTGGAATCCAGACAGGCCTTGCTGGGACAGGTGGTTTCTCTTCAGTGGTTATTGGCTGCTGTTTCAACTTTATGTTGCTCAGGTCTTTTCTTGTTTCGTTTAAGTCCTGTAAAATAGCCAAACGATCTTTGATATCAAAGCATTTTTCTTTAACCACTGAAGTTTGACTATCAAGGTCCTGGATTAACATTCTAGTCCCAAACAATAGTTCGTACGGACTGAGACCTCTCAGAGAATTTCTTGGCAGATTATTAAGACTACGTTGGACACTTATTAAATGTTTGACCCACCCAGCTCCCAAACCTAATACCTTTGCTGTTATAGATTGCTCTATGCCCTGGTTTTTTCTTTACACCATCCCGTTTCCCTCAGGAAGGAGGTGATAAGAGTACCACAATGCCATGCCGGCCATGTCCGTCTTATAAGCTCGAGAGCTAAAAGCAGGACCCTGGTCAGAATGTAGCATGCCAATTGCGTATATGCCATTATAGACTCGCAAATCTTTTATAACAGTTCAGACGTCAGCCGAGAGCTGGGGTCTACATTATAAGTGAAAATAGTCTCTATATGTTAATATGACGCATTATTCATACTGGGTATTTTATGTCGATAGCCTAATCCTTATTGGGTGAAACGCCATGGCAGTACACCGTCTCGGTCACCACTGCGATCTCTGTTGCAGTTTGGACAGTTTTTTGCAAATATGTGATGTTGCAGGCTCATTCCTGGCCACCAGTATGTTGATTGTAATTCTTCTAGAGAATCCTTAAGTGTAAGGTGTCTAAGACCCTCACCCATATGTGCGTCTGCTATTAACAAGCCTCTCCTGTCCATGTTTGGAATCACTCTATCCCCCACTCCATGGATTCGAGCAAAAGGAACGGAGTTTGCATCGATTATGTATGTATAATTGAGTGGATACATGAGGGGTAGCGCTGAGCAGTCGCTTTTTGATGATGTTTTTACCGCCAGCATTGTTTCCCCGTCAATGTATTTTACTGAACGCTTTTTTGTAGCTACGGAAGCCGATTTAGTTGTTTCCGCTGTGGCTGTCTCAGCAAATGAATTCCCTGCAACGTGAACGCCATCACGCTGATGACTCAGTGAGTGTATCACGTGAGTCTTTGGTAGTTCTTTCTGCAAAAGAACTACTTGTTCCCAAAGCAATTTTTGCTTTATTGTTGCACCTGTGTCATCTTTGTAACCGTTCTGAATCCATTTCTGTAAATCGTTATTGTATGATTTGACGCAGTAATACGAATCACACACTATTAGTGTCGGGAATTCGCGATCGGCATTTTCTAGCGCCATTTTTAATGCTATTATTTCAGTTTGTTGTTCTGAATTATTTTCCACTGAGTGTGTTTTTGAAAACAGAGGTTTTAATTTACCTCCGCGCCACGCGTCTTTTGTAATCTCGCATATGGTGTTATAAGCTTGTTCTCCCCAAACTGAGGGCTGAACATGTCCGTCTGTATGTATCACACAGGCGTACTGTCGTATGGGCAGAATGTCGATTGGCAGAGGATATTCTCTTTCATATTCTAGATTTTTTAATTTTGTCATTTCTGGATCAAAATAGTATTTCACTCTGTCTGTAGCAAGAGAATCTTCCCATTGTATCCATTTTGGATTTAGTACCATTGTAGGTAAATTACACGGGCTTGTTAATGCCTCAAAGGCCGATTCTGCTGTTCTGACTGTAATCTGTCTGCCGTCAGCATGGTATCTTTCTCTTGCTACAGCTGTTTGAACCGCATGAACAATGTTTTCCTTAATGCTGAATGTTTTTTCAGCTTCTGTGTACAAATGTGTTTTGTATGCTATTGGTACCTTTTCTCCCTCATTTGAGGTTACGTATGTGAATCCGCATCTTCCTGGGATGACTCGAATCACAAGGTTGCGTGTATTATCGCGTGTTTGCAGTTTTGTTTTAACTAACATGTCTGCTTGTAAAGATCTCAAAATTTCTGTGTGTTTTTGAGTCCAATTGATTCTTTTAAAATCTGGTTTTATTAGATCATAGAGAGGTTTAACCCTCTCTGCATAGTTTATAATGTAAGTTCTTCCGAAATTCAGGAAACCTAGAATTGATTGCAAGTTTTTCAGTGTCCTAGGTGCTTGGATTACAGCACATTTCTCTAGGAAATCGTCAGCCAGGCTTTTGCCTTCACTTGATAATTCATATCCTAAAAATAGGACAGTCAGATGGGCAATTCTTGACTTCTTGAAGTTGAATTTGTAACCCTCTGCTGCGAACCCAAGTATTATGGTGTTCACTCTTGTCAAGTGAGTATCCAAGTCATTATCTGTTAGATAGATGTCATCGACATAAGATAATGCCTCATCATCATACATTTGTAGTAACTCTGTTACTCTCGCTGAGAATAATCCTGGGCTGTTCTTGAACCCTTGGGGCAAACGACAGAAATATTTCTGCGAGCCATTTATTGAGAAAGCGGTCGAATATCTGCTTTCAGGTGCTATATTTTGACAAAAGAATCCATTAGAGATGTCTAATGTTGTTTTGTATTTTTTGCGCACTATGCTATTCATTAGTGCCGCACTGTGTGAGTTTTGTACTGCAAACGTTTTGCAGCATGAGTTAAGGTGTCTGTAGTCCAAAACTAGACGATATGAATCATCTGGTTTGGAGACAGGAAACAAAGGATTGTTCATTTGTGAGGTGCATGTTTCAATCACCCCCTGGTATTCAAGTTGATCTAAGATCTCCCTGACCTGTTTTTTAGCTTCTTGCTTAATTGGGTACTGCCTCTGTGCAGTCGGTTGAGATTTTAACTGGATCTTGTGAGGAGGAGAGTCCTCATCCCATCCCACATGATTTTTATATAGTACAGGAGCCTGGGCTACTGCCCACTTTCTTGCAAGTGTATATTTTTTATGAATTGGAATATGATTTGAGAAGGCAGGCATAATCATTTCTTCGCCATGAGGGCACTCCCTGACAAACTCTGATGGCCAGTCTTTTTCAGCTAGAAGGATGTCATAGCCCTTGGATAGATTATCCCAAAATAGACCCCTTATTTTCCTAGTCTTATCTCCCTCTATGCGTAAGGTTATTTCATATATTTTATGAGGTTTGCTAACTCTGGTATCTGCAGTTTCCACCTGAATGTACTCATTCGTGTCCACTGTCTCCAGATGATTCATCAGGATCTTGCGAGCTATGCTCACTTCTGCTGCGCTGTCTAGCATTGTCTGAGCCCACCCTCCGTTTTTCAGCTGAGTCCTCAGGATCCTCGGCATGTTTTATTATTTTAATGCTGGCTACCTTCTTCTTTGGAAATTGTAACTTTTTACTTTGATGAGCAGGTTCTTTGTCTTTGGACTTGACGTGCTCTTCCCTGTGTTCTGACCGTCCTCTTCTTTCCGATTTCTGCGAGGAAGTCTGAAAAGATCGAGAGGGACGTGTATCAATATCTTGATATCTATCAGGTTTCTTCAAATTATCCCTATTTCTAAGGTTGTATTTTTTCTCAGAGGGCTCCCTCTGGGGAGACTTGTGTCCTTGGTCCGGAGATCTTTCTCTCCGCCGAGGAGACCTTCCTCTGGATTGGAATCTTTTTTCTTTGGGAGTGGATTGTTTATATCCATCCCAGTTCTTTTTTGAAGTGTTTAGATTATTTTTAATAAACACTTTTTCAGGATTTTCAATTAGTTGGGGTTTCACTGGTTTCCCACCCAAACTATCTCTTCCTAGTTCTTCATAGGATTTTTCTATGATTCTGGCGAGTTCAGATGGTTGGTCTGCTAAATCTGTTTCCTTCAATCTTTGGCGGATCGCCACATTTGCTGCTTCCCCTTTTATGTTTGCTAGTAATATTGCCGAGACCTGCTTGAAGTCTTTCAGTAATTTCATACCCAGCGTTAAAGCAGGTTCTGGACCGTATTCATTTTGAATCTGTTTTAGCACCTCTGGTATTACCGCCATGGACAGAACACCATGTGTTTTTGTGTAAATGGAAGCAAAGACTGTACCCCAAGTGTCACAGTCCTCCACATGTGGTGCGATCCCCATTGGGAGACAGATAGTCAGAATTCTGTGTTACTCCACAGGGGTGGTATCTGGAAATACCGCCTCTATTTGAGTGATTTTCCGTGCTAACCAGAATGGAATTTGTTCCCTTTTAATGGGTACTTTACCTAGACAGGACTGTATGTTCTGTGGTGTGATTTTATTTGTGTTCCCCTGATGAGGGGTCAGCTGTGGAATTTTAATAGCTGGTTGGACTGTTGAAGTCCGCATTACATATTGGACTAATTGTCTGTGTATTTTAATCAGTTGTTTTAACTGTGTTAAAAGTTCTGGTATTGACATTTTTTTCAATGTCTGGATGTGGTGTGTAGCTGGCTAGAACCGGCCACGTTGCTCCGGGTCTACCTAGTGGACCGAGCCTGGTGATGTGATCATTATGTTTTAGGGCGCCTTTAAACCAGAGCAGGTGCTCTTGGTATTTGAGTGGTATTTCCACCTCCTCGAAAGGGGTGTACTCATCCGGAGGTTCCTCTATCTTGTAATAATGGAACTCCTTTGTTACAGCGTTCGCTGCTGGAAAATTTATCCATGAATAGAATACCTCTGTCTGCCGATATTCGTGTGCCTCAATTACGAATATGACTGTACCACCTCTTGGTGTCAGTCCATTTTCTATAAGTTTTAAGGTTATAGTTTTTCTTATGCTGACCGGGATGAGTATTGCATCCGGGTCTTGTTGTACGAGACTTGTGTCTTCCGCTAGGAGTTGAGCTGCTACTCTAGCTGTCTCCCTTTCTTCTTCAGTTTCTGACATTTTACTGTCAAGAAGGGTTTTTGTTGCAGATCAGGTTTCCACGGAAACAAAGATTAGATGCACAATATTTTGGAACACTGTATCCTTCAACGTTGAATAAACCAAAACCATACATAGGAGTCTCCTCCTACTAAGTTCGGCGGATTTTAACCTTTCACCCACTCCAGACGTCTTTGGAGTTTTATGGAAAAAAGGGTCTGTGTGAAAAAGCACGACTGAGTTACTCTAATGTCTTGCGTTAGATTTATCGCCTATCCAAACCGTTGGGCGCCATGTAGTGTAGTAACTATTATCCCAATAGGCTCTGCGCATTGGAATAATATCTTCAATAGTATAGACGTAGGACTGTGGTTAACTAGGTCTTCTACTGACGATATTAGACTTAAAGTTACGTGTGCCTGCTAGCTCAGAGTTCACTAGAAACTTTCTCGAATAGGCAAGGAGGAGTTTAACCTCCCTGGATAGACAAGAAGGGATTTAGTTTCTGACAACCATAGAACATGACAACTTTGCTCTCCCCTAATCAAGAGTATATCTCTAGAGTCGTGTGAAAACAAAAGACAACTATTTTACTCAGTCAGTACGTGCATTCTTAGTTTCACCAGTTTGTAGAGAAATAAGAGATGGGCGTGCTTCAATAAAAAGATGTTATTTATTGATCAGTCTCTTTTCTCATACAAGAGAAATGAATCGCTATTATTGCAATACTTATAGTTAAGTAAAGTGCATACAGTAAAAACAGAATTATAAAATAATACTGTAAAAGCATTTATATGGTTTCTTAGCCATATGATACTTAAAATGGATAAAAGATATACATACATATATACATTGACTAATCGTTCTCAACTGGTGCTTCTAACTACGCCTACCCCGGTGTACCTGACCTAAGCCTAATACTTGGGAGGGAGTAAGTAAGTAGCAGTTTAAGTTAAGTTTGTTTTGCCAAGAATCTGACTCAAGAATTCTCTGTAAGGGGTTAGTCAGTTCAGTACCTGGGATTTAGAAGGCTGGAGGGTTGGTATCTCTGTCACAGGACTCGATATCCCAGTTACCCGCGAGGGCGGCTGGAAACGCCGGAGGCTGGATTTCTCGGCAGGAGAAAAGGCAGCGTCTCTCTCAGCGCGTCAAAAGGGAGGGGCAGCGTCCGTGGGCTTTTCTGCATCAGCTGGGCTCTCCGGCAAGTAGCGCTGCTCCAAGCTCGTCACCACCGTGTCTTAGCTTAGGGCAGCGTCGGTATATTTATACCTGAAAGGTGCCGTGTTTGACGTAAGGATGGACATAAGACGTCAGCAAGAATGTCATAAGGACTGGTCGTTCTTACATTCTTTGCAGGAGTTCTCGAGCGGAATCAAAACAATACCTGCGGGGGATTTCCCAGGTCTGTTGGAGGTTTGATTTGTTTTGAGAACTCGGTGTGCTTTCTAGGGGGCTGAAGGGATAGTGCTTGCTTAATGTGACAGCATGCGCTATGACCTAATCTGAAAACGGGTTTCTGTGCCGGTGTATGGACATTAGTGAATTAATAACCGGACAAGGGTCAGAAATAGGAGTATCAATATGGGTACCTAGATAAACACACTACAAATCATCCTGAGACATTCAGGATAGGAGCGTACCATAGCTGGCCAAAGTTTTGAGCATTTTGTAAAGATTCATCAATCGGCACCAAAATTATTGTGAGTAGAATGTTGCAGATTTCCTATGGTGAACTGAGGACTACCTCTTTGCCAAATTTGGAGTAATTCTGTTCAGCAGTTCGGGCTGTAGGTGTGAGTAGAATGTAGAATGTTGCAGATTTCCTATGGTCCTAACTATAACTACCTACTGGCGACCGCCAGTAGGTAATATATATATATATATATATATATATATATATATATATATATATATATATATATATATATATATATATATATATATATATATATATATATATATATATATATATATATATATATATATATATATATATATATATATATATATATATATATATTTATATATATATAAACAAAAGAAAAGCAGGGACACAATGCATATTTGATAACGGCTTTAATGCACAGTAGATAACCACAATCCTGCAAAGAGGAAGGAGGGCATCACCAGCTCACAGGCTGCATTGTAAAAACCATTAGAATAGAAAGCTGAAAAGCTAACTCATAGAAACAACACAGAAAAACTGGCTCCATGCCTTTAGACAGCCATAACCCTTGGCTTATTAAGTTTTGCATTAAGTCCTCCTACACCAGCTAGAGTAATATTAGCAATTTCAGAGCCCCACAACAGTGTGAACCAGGCTCCCTTCTTCTGATGAGCTGGCATCATTCCACATATCCAGCAGTTGGTAGTGTTTGTAGCATTATGAGTATGATGCAACATTTGTATGAAAGTGTTATTGAGATACGACATTTGGAGCTTCTTATGATAGGGAAGAGTGAAATAATAATGTTCAGTGGAGACGGGAGTAGTAGCAGTCAGTAAGTTTCGAGCCGGAGCTACTTCCTCCACAACCCACATTATCGTAGCAATGATAACAGCAGTCGAAGCTAGTCCAGTAACAAACATTGTGTATTTGCTACAGATTTTTTCAGTATTCAATTCTTCTCCTCAGGTATGTTCATCTCGTCAGCAAACAACAGAACAGATGGCCCTAAGGTCCTGGGCAGGCATTGGTTTCTTCACTTATGTTGAACCGAGTAGTCACTAATAGGCTACCCCTCTTTGTAGTCAGTCTTTAACCACCCAGGACAGTGGCTCAAACAGTCTCTTTTTGCGATTAAATGTCTTTCTTCCTGGATCGAAGCGGATATCTAGATGTAGCCGGGAGCGTGTGGTCCGGGAACACTTCCTCAGGTTATCAGGTGACGCAGCTCGGCCTTTCTCGTTATTCAGAATGTTGCGGTAATTTTTCAACGCAGCATTTTGTAACTTGCACCCAGTTCTTCCTGTTGGTCACTCACACTGCAGTTCCGGTAGCAAGAAGGACCTGCACTGGGCCACGGCAGCGAGGTTCAAAGCAATTCACCCGATGAAAGATTTTGATCATCACCTGGTCACCAGGGCGCAAATTGTGTCCATCACCTTGTGACCTGTCTGGAAAAGCTTCCCGTTCCTGCTGATAAATAGAAGACAAGCTGTCAGTTAACTGGGACAAATAGTCACTCATCAACTCATGGGGAACATCATGTATAGGGCGAGGCTTAGGGACCCCCCAAATATTCATGGGCCTGCCAAAAACAATTTCATGCAGCGTAAGGCCAGATCGTCTATGTGGTATTGAGCAGTGCCGGCAATATCAGGATGATCCCAAACTTGCATGAGCTGTTTTGCTATTGAGGATACACCAACATGTGCCGGCCCATGTGCCATGTGAATCAAGGGATATACGTAGGCTGTGAGTAACTTCCATTTGGTCATATCTTTTTTCCTCCAACAGCCCTCATCAACCAGTCAACCATCCCTCCTTAGACCATTGATCTAGTTCATCAGCAGAGGCAGATTGTTGCATGTCCAGCACTTCCTGCTTGGCATCATGCCACCGTACAGCTTGTGACTTCACCACATACATGGAGGTGGTACTTCACTGCATTGCGGTCTCACGGGCTGTGTGATCTGCAAATGCATTACCTGCTCCTATTTTATCAGTCACTTTCTTGTGTGCACTACATTTAACAATTGCCACTTTCTTAGGATAGGTTAGGGCAGTAAGAAGATTATGTACTAATTCTCCATGCACCATCTGTGTCCCATGTGAGGTGAGGAAACCCCTTTCTTTCCACAAGTGACCAAAATTGTGTGCCACCCTGAATGTGTACTGGCTGTTGGTAAAAGTATTGACAAGTAAGTCTGTACTAAGCTCCATGCTCTTGTTAGTGAGTGTAGTCTGGAGTTCCTAATACTGGCGCAGAACAAAGAGCTTGGTGTGACTGTTGGAGGGCATTCGGACATTCAATAGTCCATGTAAAAGGCATTAGAGTGTCTTTAGTCAAAAAGGGTCAACAAAAGTTTAATAATGTGTGAAAAACTGGGGATCCACTGCCTACAAAAAGAAGTAAGGCCAATCAGTGCACGGACATCCTTCTGAGTACGGGGCACAGGAGTATCTAAAACAGTCTAAATGCGATCTGATGTGAGTACACGTCCCTCCTTAGACAGGAGGTGACCTAAATAGGTAGGTGCTGTCTACAACATTGCAATTTCTTTTTAGAAACTTTGTGATTATGTGATGCAAGAAATGATAACAATAACAGTGTACCTTCTTCACATTGCTCAGGAGTATCTGGTTGCAGAAGTCTATTTAACTACACCAGAAATAGTAATAATCCCTAACTAGCTACCATAAATTAAATTCCTCTGAAGTCTGGAGTAAAGAAAAAAACGAGACATAGTATGAACACAGAAGTAGGACTGCAATTTTATCAAAGCCCCAAGCATAGAAAGACTTAATTATCCCTTGATTACAAATGAGTCGGATGGGAGTGAGGTATTTTTACCAGTTGTGGTAAATACATCCTGTTAGCAGCTTTTAATTGGAAAATGGGGCATGACATGTAGAACTTGATGCTCACAACACCGCGTTTCACGCGCATGTGTTTATTGCACATTTTAGAAAGCAGTAACATTGTTTTACACTTACACAGTAGTGAAATGACTATCCTTGAGACTTGTGACAACATTATTTTTCCAAGCGATTTGATGCTTTTGAGGTGTACAAACACAAACCGCAGTCATGCCACACCAAAAATAGCAAATGAAGCATTACCACTGCTAAACAACACACATGCGCTATTTCAGTACTGCTCTCCTGCATGTGATGGGTGAATTCATTTTCAAGGGCCTAAACAAAATATATAAGTCCTACATGTATTAGCTACCAGGGGCCTTAGTCTGTAGAAATATTTCAAGTGTTAAATGATTACTCCTCAGAGATTACCATTAAACATGGTGGTAATTGTGGAGTCATTGTTATTTCTTACAACCGGTAGTATGCTATTACTGTTAGTGGTAGAAATATCACTGCGAAAATTCAAATGTTCTGCAGTAAAAGAAGAAAATATATATATTTTTTTACCTTTTGTCATAACTTTTTATCGCAGCAGAAAATTCCACAGGCTAACATTAAATAGTAGCAATTAAAAGGGCAGTAACAGGAATTGTGGCAACATTTGTCATCACTAGAGTGTGTTGTTACCATACCTAGACTACTCTTCAGGTATAGGCGTCACGTTATGGTTTTACCAAGTTTAAGTTCTGCTTGTTATGTTATGTTATGTTAAAATTAATTTCTTAAGCGCACGTTCACCAGGCGGTTTCTTGGCGCTATAAGCAGGACCGATCGCCGTGCCAAACAGAAAGTGAGTATCAGTTGTATGCGTGGGAGAAAAGCCTGGTTTTGAGTAGTTTCCGGAATTGAATATAGGAGTCCATCATGCGCAGATAGGGGGGGAGGGCGTTCCAAAATTGGGAAGCCAGGGTCATGTATCTGAGGCCACCGTGTTCTTCCGTTGAAAAGAGTGGGACACCAGCAAGTTCTTATTAGAAGAACATAGGTCACGAGAGGTAAGGTACAGCTGGATGTGCAGGGCAATAAAAGCAGGGCCACGTCCTGACAAGGCTTTGTGAATGGTGCAGCCCAGCTTGAACAGGCCGCGTTGAGGAATAGGTAGCCAATGAAGGCTTTTCAGCAATGGCTTCATGTGGGAGTGCTTAGACTGTCCAAAAATGAGTCTGGCCGCCTGATTCTGAACCCGTTGCAGGCGATGTACTTGGTAGGCAGGAATACCCACGTAGAGGGAGTTGGCGTAATCGATACGTGAGGTGACCAGGGCAAGAACCACCTGGGTCAAGGATTCGGTGGAGAGGAACCTACTGATTTTCCTAATTTTGCGCAGATGAAAAAAGCATGCTGAGAACACCGAACTAACCTGGACCTTCATGGTAAGATCACAACTGATCATGATCCCCAGGCTTTTTACTGATGAGACCGGGGCAGGGGGATCCCTAATGAAATAGGCCAAAAGTTCCGAGTTCCACGGATTAGCCATGCCGCCAGTAAGAATCAACTCTGTTTTATCTGGGTTTAGTTTGAGTTGATTGGCATTCATCCAATCGCTGATGAAATTCATTATGGATTGAAAGTTGGAGATAGATGAGGTGGATGGATCAATGTTAAAGATCAGCTGAAGATCATCAGCATAGTTGAACACCACAACCTTACTTTTGCGCAAGGCAATGATCAAGGGAAGGCTGTACAGATAAAAAAGTAGAGGTGATAAGGCAGAGCCTTGTGGGACCCCACAGGTCAGTTTTGTTTGTTCTGCCCTGAAGCTAGCAAGGCGGACAGTTTTATAGCGATTACTAAGGAAGGAGGTTATCCATCTCAGTGATAGACCTTGGAGCCCAGCACTGTTGACACGGTCGACCAAAATCTGGTGGTCGACCGTGTCAAAGGCAGCCGACAGGTCAAGGAGCACCAGGGCCTGGGTAGTACCCTGGTCCGCTCCCTTTCGTAGCTCGTCCAAGACGGACAGAACAACAGTTTCAGTGGAATGTTCAGGTCTAAAACCTGCTTGATGGGGATCCAGATAATGGGTCTGTTCAACAAACGAGCTAAGGCTGTTGGCAACATGGGCTTCCATATCCTTACTCAGGTAGGGTAGCAAAGAGATGGGGCGGTAGTTGCCCGGTACCAGCAGGTCTAAGCTAGGTTTTTTGAGAATAGGGACAACCTCAGCCATCTTAAAAAAATCTGGAACAATCCCTTGAGCTAAGGAATTGTTGATAAGTGATAGGGGAGGATCTGGGCAGCGTAAAAAAACTTCCTGGAGGATGCGAGGGGGACAGCTGTCCATAGGGGAACCAGAGCCAATTTTCTTAAGAAGGCCAAAGAAAGTTTCCTTAGTGACCGGAGGTAAGTGATCCACAGAGTCATTGTTAGAATCACAACATAAATAAGGCAGAGGATCTAGAGGTTTAGGAATACTTGCCTTAATGGTAACAATTTTTTCAATAAAGAAATGATTAAGCGAGTCAAACAGGTGTTGAGGGGGTGTAGGTTTCACAATAACTCTGTCTAGCTTAGAAAGTTCGTCCACTATCGAAAATATTTCCTTAGCTTTGTTGGTAGAGTTTAAAATTATGGACGAGAAGTACTCAGCCTTGGTCTGAAGGATCAATGCTTTATAGTCTTTGAATACAGATACAAATATAGCTTTAAGACTAGGGCAGTAGTTGCGTCGCCATTTGCATTCCGCTTGCCTAATGGTTAATTTCTTAGCCTTCAGCTCTGTTGTAAACCAGCGTTGTGCATCATGGGGCCTCTTTATTTTAACTTTCCTCAAGGGGGCTAAGTTGTCTCTGGCCTCATCCAGCCAAGTATTCAATTTCAAAGTGCTTTATTCGAGTATAACTCATAAAAGCAGACATACAAACACATAATAAAATACAATTAAATTACAAAGATCGAATATGACATAAGCACGTTACACGTAAAAAAATACAATTACATTTCAGCATAATTCATACAATCACAGATGTAAAGTTCATATAAATAGAATCAGGTTAAAAAACAAATCCAATTTCACTATTAAAAGTCAATAAAAAATGTTGTCCGAAAAGACACATCACGTGGGACGGAACAGAGAATAGATAATCTAGCAGTCTCTGATCGACTAAGCAGAGAGTAGTTACCCTACTAGCAATCTCTGCCTAATTACCCACGCCCACCCCAGATACTTTGCAGTCGCTATTATAATCCAGGTTAAGGAGGTAGATTTTACAATACGCAAAGCTACCATACTACTTTTAGTACCCAGGTTTCTACACATGGGTGCCAACCAAACACGCCTTGGAGCGGAATATACGTGACAGGAGAACAAAAAGTGACCAAGCGTTTCCTTTCCTTCCCCACATACTGGGCAAGTAGCTGGACCTCCATCTCTCCACTTTGATGTTAAGTTGCGGAGAGGAAGAGAACCAGCCCTCAGTTGGAAAAACAGTTTCCTATCCATGGGTTTCGATATATAATCCCAATACAATTCATACATAGGAAACAGCTTAACCTCAAGGAAAGCAGTAGTCATGGACCCGTTGTTAGTACTGAGCAAACTCCTGTTTTCAACCCGTTCCCAAAATAGGTTTTTTAAGGTTGACTTAGAGGGGAAGGATGACCCGGCTGGGTCGGACCACAATGCATTTAATCCCAGTTCACATAATGCTAATTTTAGTGATTTTAACCATCTAATTTTGTTAAATCGGTCCGCTTTAATAACATCAGCAAACCCTTCTGCGTAATGTGAAAGCTCAGGGGTGGTCCAAATTCTGCGCCAATATAATATCGGACGTAGTTTACCCATTGCCGAGATTTCTTTCCTGCCAAGCTCATATCTCAGAGGCAAAAGCGGACTGCTCTGTGGGGTGCCTGTAAGTTTCCTTAGGAAGTTATTCTCCGATGTTTGTAACTCCTGCAGGTTTTCTTGCCCCCACAACTCAGCCCCATACAATGCTGACCCTATTGCTTTAGCCTCGTATATGATCAAGGGTGGTTTGATCGGTTTGGTCAACGATTTACTGTGTTCCTTAACGATGGTACCAGCCAATTGCTTATGTCTCAATACTGCAATGCTTAAATGTTGGTTCCATCTGTTGTCATTAGAAATGTGAATACCCAGGTAAGTAAAAGAATTTACTACTTCAAGGTAGCGCCCACTCATGGATATTTTGGATTTAAAATTTCTATGAGGATTAAAAACCATGAGTTTTGTTTTAGAAGCGTTCACCTCCAAGCCGTGATCACCACAAAACTTATCAAAAATTACCAGTGCTTTTTGCAGACCGCTAGGGGATTTAGATCAAATTAAGGTGTCGTCGGCAAACATTAAAATAGGAACTTTTACACCTGCGAGAGAGGGAGCATCCACAGCCTGAGATTGCATGCGGGAAACAATGCCATTAATAAAAAGGGTAAACAATGTTGGTGCCATTGAGCATCCCTGTCGAACCCCACGCTCAACAGGAAATTCAATAGTGTCATTTCCATAGCCACCCCATTGAATTTTAGCGTAAGTACCTTCGTGGAGTCTCATGATCAAGGTCAGCAGGGTCCCTGGGACCCCCAGAGTTGCCAGCACGTCCCACAATTTCGCCCTTGGTACCAGGTCGAATGCAGCCCGTAGGTCAACGAATGCTGCATAAAGACTACCTCCACCCAGTACCACAGTCCTCCACTGAATCAGTTGAAAACGGAAGACCTGGTCCACAGTGCTGGTTGCTCTGTGAAACCCAGCCTGAAAAGGAGATAGAACGTTCTGGTCCTCTGCCCAGTCAAGCAAATTGTTAACAATCACTCGCCCCACAACCTTTTGAACAGTGTCAATTAAGCTGATAGGGCGGTAATTACAAGGTGGGGCACAATCTCCCTTTTTATATACAGGAATAATGACAGCACCCAGCCATGATACCGGGATTTCAGCACCCCTGGCAATATGGTTTAGTAGTAAGTAAATGTATTTGCTCCACCTATCGGTGTCATTTAAGAAAACATCCGCAGGGACCCCATCAATGCCTGGAGCTCGGCCACTGTGTACGGATTTCAGGGCAAACAGTACTTCACTCTGAGCAAAGATGTCGTCATCTGCAAACAGATAAGTAGGGCAAGTACTATTTACGAACTGGTCCCTAGTAGAGTACTGTTCACAAAAAAATTTGACCCATGCATCATGAGGAACATTGTTATTACTAGCTTCTGCAGGCCTTTCGTGACCCCATTTGACAATGTGCCAAAATAATCTAGAGTGTTTGCAATCACTTGCACATTTCAATTTCTGCCAGTGGGCTTCGTCCCAATCTCTTTTTGCCCTAGCAATAGAATTTTTGTAATGCTTCCTAGCAGATCGAATCTCACCCAGGTTATTGCTCTTAATAGCAACTCCTAGATTGAATCTTGCCACCCTACAGTCATGATTATACCACTTTGCAGCTCTATATGCACAGACCCTCTTGTTATGTACAGGTTTTAAAAAATAACTTTTAACTTCGTTAAAGAGCGTCACGTGTGCTTTAATTATGTCTTCATGGCCCTGTGAAGTCCCAGCTACGCACTCCAGGGCCGCAATGGCCTTGTCAGTCGCTGCTCCTATTTTTTCAAGGACCTGCTGGTCTGTCCTGACACCTGACCACCTTAACCTGCGCATATCATTAGTTGGAACAATCGTCGGAGGCAAAAGTTGGTCACAAGGGGTCGTTACAATAACTTTAGACAGCCACCAATTGTGAGAGACACATAAAGGGTCATGGTCGCTTTCTGGCCTTGCTGTTACCACCATGTCGCTAACAGATGACCATATAGATATGCTGCAGATGACATAATCAATGCAGCTTTTGTTTCGCCCGTTATTAAAAGTCATGGCAGGGACTCGATCTGACTTAGTTCGACCATTCAAGGCTCGTAGCCCGTACTCCAGGCACATTGCATTTAAGCCTAGTATGTCAGCCGTCCAGCGGGTTATCGGAGGAATATCTAATGTGGGGATATCCCATAGCTTATCTTCCTCTTCCCCGAAAGGGGTGTCACCAGTGATGAGAGGTTCAAAAGTGCGATTTAGATCGCCTGCAATTAGTATATTTTTCCCTGCAGAATGGATCTCAAGGAGATTAAACAGGCTCAAGAGAACCTCAGATTTACCTTTATTTCCGCCTCTGGCATAGATATTATAAATGTCTATGGAGATGGGTAGATCACTAGTGAGTCTGATGAGCTGGATATCTTTTTGGTCAAGCTCCACACATTTTACTACAGTTTTTAAAGACTGCCTGACCCATATGGTAGGACCCCCCAACGGACGCCCTTTAGGGCCCTTAATAGCAGGGACATGAAAATTTATGTACCCCAAGGCAAAAACAGGGTCACAGGCCCAAGTCTCTTGGAAGATACAAAGATCGTACTTATTAATAAATCCAAACCAATCAGCACAATCCAATTTGGAACATAGACCAGCCACATTCCAAGACAAAAGGTTCCCCGTGTTAGTTACCATGACAGAACTAGGGCTTGTAACAATCCCATGCATCATCTTTCCAACAATATCATTACAATTGACATTTCCATTGGTTAGACCAGCTGGAGCCGCAAAAGGGGACCCCTTAGTTCGATCTTTAGTTAAATAGCTAGCCTCCCCAGTGGTGCTTACATCGCAAACAATTTGTGGCATAAAGTTGCAGTTAGGTGGTTGTCAATCACAGGCATCCAAATTTGAAAATGCAGAGAAACGATTTTCCAGCCCCAGACCCCACTCTGCAGAGGCAGTATCCTTCCTCCCCCTCTTGGTCACAATGTTCCACTTTGTTCTTAAAATACTTGAATTCGGACCACTTCCCTTCCTAGGGTAGAAAAAATCCAAAGTCAGTGGAACAATTGAAGTTGATCTCCGCTGTGGTGGTAAGATGTTGGGCAAGATATTAGGCAAAACCCCAGGGTCTGAAAAGTGAAGGACAGCACACTCCCCCTTAAACTTTTGACCCTGTCCCCAATCCACTGGACCCTTCTCGCGTTTACAAGCTCTTCCGAGAGTTGCTGCTTTCCCCATGGGGAAATTACCATGTTATTGGTCCGCCATGATAGAGATTTATTTATTAAGGAAGATGTTGTTTCGTGTTCTCCTTGGGCCAAGGGAGGGACATTAGCAAGGACAAGAACCAATGGGGAAGCTTCAACTACAAGCTCAAAAGTCCCTTTCCCAGTAATTGGATCAGCAACAACGGGAGCTGGGATCGTAGCATCTGGAACACCACCAGGGAAGTTAATCTGGGCTGTCATTGTAGGATTTAATACAGGGGTAGGGATAAATCCACTGTTTACTACAGTGGCTGGTTTGCTCAGAGTAGACTCAATCCTAGATAAGACAGATTCCGGGAGTTTGCCTACTTCCCCCAGGGTTTTTTCTAGCAAACCTTCTAGTCGATTAACCTCAGAGGTTAACTTATCTATTTTACTGACCAGAGGTTTAACTGCACCTTTAATTTTTGTTTCCATCATGATCAATAATTTATTGAATTGGGCATTTGAAAGTGTAACATAGGCCTCACTAGTCAGATCAGCCTCCTCGTCCTCTGATAATTTCCTCGGAAGGTTTGCAACTTTATTCTTAGCTGACCTTAAACCCTCCCGTTTTGACATAGCCTTTTGGTTTTCCCCAATAATCCTCGGGACTAGGACGGGTGCTGCAAGGGAGATTTGGGACTCATTACTAGTGGATATCTCTATCAAAGCTTCGTTAACACTAGTATCTTCAATATCAGCGACAGTACCACTAGGCTGGATGATGATAGTATCAGGCAGAGAATCAAGTGTTTCACCATTTGAACTACTATTTATCTGATGCGCAAAAGGATCATCTAGCTCTATATCAATGAGGGGAGATTGATTAGGTGAATCTATTCCCAAGGAAGATCTCCTATCACTATTGATTCTTTCTACAACATGTACAAGATAGTTATCAATAGTATTATTAGGAGTAGTTTGCTTTTTCGCAGGCATATTTCACAAAGCACAACAGTTACGAATGGATGCGCAAAATAATGATATCTGAAATGAACAAAATACTGCAACTAAGTATATATCAAGTCAAACAAAGTTCCGGGCCCAACCCAACCCTGGCCAACCTCGGACGTCCTCAGACGGCCCGCCCTTTGTCCGGGCTTCGTCCGGGCGTCCCGCTCGTGTCCCGCGACGCGGAGGGAGCAGCGTTTTTCAAGCGCCTCCGGGCGCGGTGACCCCACTGGAGTGTTTCCGGTTCGCTGGGCAGTCTGGGAGGTGTAGTCTCCCTCCACTCGGCGGCTCGCTAGGGATGACAACAGCGGCGGCGGGAGGGAGACCGGGGCTCTGCCAGGCAAGTAGAGAGTTTCTGCGGCGCTGCCAGCAACAGGCAAGTTCCCTTCTCAAAATAATCAACACCCTCTCCACCGAGGGAGCAGCGTTTTTCAAGCGCCTCCGGGCGCGGTGA
Organism: Lissotriton helveticus; assembly: GCF_964261635.1. Classification (NCBI taxonomy): domain Eukaryota; kingdom Metazoa; phylum Chordata; class Amphibia; order Caudata; family Salamandridae; genus Lissotriton; species Lissotriton helveticus. Next base: position 300,574,572 of record NC_136059.1, read on the forward strand.
CCCCACTGGAGTGTTTCCGGTTCGCTGGGCAGTCTGGGAGGTGTAGTCTCCCTCCACTCGGCGGCTCGCTAGGGATGACAACAGCGGCGGCGGGAGGGAGACCGGGGCTCTGCCAGGCAAGTAGAGAGTTTCTGCGGCGCTGCCAGCAACAGGCAAGTTCCCTTCTCAAAATAATCAACACCATCTCCACCGAGGGAGCAGCGTTTTTCAAGCGCCTCCGGGCGCGGTGACCCCACTGGAGTGTTTCCGGTTCGCTGGGCAGTCTGGGAGGTGTAGTCTCCCTCCACTCGGCGGCTCGCTAGGGATGACAACAGCGGCGGCGGGAGGGAGACCGGGGCTCTGCCAGGCAAGTAGAGAGTTTCTGCGGCGCTGCCAGCAACAGGCAAGTTCCCTTCTCAAGTATTAATTTTGACGGCTTGAGTATGGAGTGACCCCTCCCCAATTCTAGGTGCCACGGCAGTTAGCTTGGAGCTGAAGACATCCATGTCCACTTTATTCCAGTTTCTGACCAAAAAGTTGCCTAATGGGGGGTGGTGTCAGAATGAGCAATGGGAATGACAAAGGTGACCAGATGATGATCCGACCATGCGCACGGGGCCACTTGTAGATGAAGAATATCCAGGTTGGCGGTCCAGACCTGGTCAAGAATATGCCCTTTTACATGGGTGGCAACTTTTATATGTTGAGTGCAGTTCATTCCCGTTAGTAGTTCAGAGAATTCAAGAGATCGTGGGCTTTCATGTACATCATTGGGCCAATAATTGATGTCCCCAACAATTAATACACGAGCGTTATTAACCACTAGCTCGGCAATTGTGTCAGCCGCCAACTGGGGAAATGTGGGCATATGGGAAGGGGGTCTATAGAGTAACACACAGATGAAAGAGAGATTGTGAGACACAAATTTTAAAGAAAGGCTATCGACTAGAGGGATGCCTAAAGGGATCAGGGAGGAGACTTTGTGTTTCTGTTTAATGACTGCTGCCACCCCTCCTCCCACCTTCCCTGCAGGTCGATCAGCCCGAAGAATGTAGTAGTTATCGGGGAGTGCCCCAAGGATATCAGGGCCCGATTCGTCAGTCAGCCATGTTTCCGAGGGAAGGAGGAAATCCGGTTTAACAGTGTCCAGCAGGTGAAATATCTCGTGCTGGTGTTTTACCATAGAGCGGGTGTTTAGGTAACATACTGATAGTCCATTTAGTGCCTGAACTGGGGAGATGGGAGGAGCCATCGGATATTTGTTATTAAGAGGGGGATTTTGGTCGGTGTTTTTTAAAGGCAGAGTGGGAGGGAGGTTTCCCTGCAAATAGATCCCAAGTGAGTTTAATGTATCCTTGGTGCGCGGGCTAATATCCGCAGCTCCTTGCCAAAGTTTATGTTCTGATGAAGAATATGTTAGAAAGCGGGAATAGTGTATGGCCCCTGGCCCCGGAAGGGCGTGGACAGACGCAGACGGGGTTGCTTTAGGCGCGCTGCCGGCGCGCCCGCTGCGCGCATCCGCTGCGCGGGAGGGAAAGCATCGATTGAAATAGTATTGCGGGACTCCGCCCTCTCTGGTCTCCAACCCGGAAGAGGGGAAATCAATGACGTCGTGGCAGGTACTTCCTCCACTCAACCGGGATAAGGACCCGTGGTGGACCGGGGAGCAGTGCGGATCAACAGAACAGGTGAGTTGTAGGCAATTACATTTTTAAAAAGTTCAATTTTTAAAAAGTTAACGCAGGATTAAAAGAAGCAAAATACCCCCAGCATACATAGGAGGTCACACACTCAGCTGATAGGCACAGCGCGCGTCCGCTCGCGGGAGGGAAAGCGCCGATTGAAATAGTATTGCGGGACTCCGCCCTCTCCGGTCTCCAACCCGCAAGAGGGGAAATCAATGACATCGTAGCCGGTACTTCCTCCACTCAACCGGGATAAGGACCCGTGGTGGACCGGGGAGCAGTGTGGATCAACAGAACAGGTGAGTTGTAGGCAATTCAATTTTTAAAAAGTTCAATTTAAAAAAAGTTAACGCAGGATTAAAAGAAGCAAAATACCCCCAGCATACATAGGAGGTCACACACTCAGCTGATAGGCACAGCGCACGCGCGCTCCCGGGAGGGTAAGCATCGATTGAAATAGTATTGCGGGACTCCGCCCTCTCCGGTCTCCAACCCGGAAGAGGGGAAATCAATGACGTCGTGGCTGGTACTCCCTCCACTCAACTGGGATAAGGATCCGTGGTGGACCGGGGAGCAGTGCAGATCAACAGAACAGGTGAGTTGTAGGCAATTCAATTTTTAAAAAGCTCAATTTAAAAAAAGTTAATACAGGATTAAAAGAAGCAAAATGCCCCCAGCATACATAGGAGGTCACACTCTCAGCTGATAGGCACAGCGCGCGCCGGCTCGCGGGAGGGAAAGCATCGATTGAAATAGTATTGCGGGACTCCGCCCTCTCCGGTCTCCAACCCGGAAGAGGGGAAATCAATGACGTCGTGGCCGGTACTCACTCAACTGGGATAAGGACCCGTGGTGGACCGGGGAGCAGTGCAGATCAACAGAACAGGTGAGTTGTAGGCAATTCAATTTTTAAAAAGTTCAATTTAAAAAAAGTTAACACAGGATTAAAAGAAGCAAAATGCCCCCAGCATACATAGGAGGTCACACACTCAGTTGATAGGCACAGCGCGCCCTCTTAGAGCTGAACTTAGTTTCGATTCTTCTTACTGTTGTATTAGACCGTCTTATTTTATTGGTGTGGTCAGACTGACAGTAATGCATTTACTGCTGGTTTTAATCCAGCAGAGTGTTTTTTTTTTTCTTTGCAGCAAGAGAAGTTCACTTATGAGTTGGGTGGTATTTTAAAACAGGCAGTATTTAGCATTTTCCACCAGTGTCCAAATGATGCTTCCTGTTGAGCGCCTAAGACACCTACTATGTAAATGACTGCAATTATTTGCAATGCCGAGGACGTAAAGTGCAGAGTATAATACATCTCACGGTGCTTGAATGTATCACTATGGAGCATTTACCACACATAATACTAAGCAAGCCTTGCTTCTATCACTGGGCATAGTGCAGGTAAAAAAGAGAACAGTCACGTAAATCTACTAAAGTGTTATCTGCCTGAAGAACGCAACTTTCATCCTTCCAAATTAAAAAAACTGAGTACCATTAAATCAAGTAATAGTAACACTCATCGCAGGGCTTAGCAAAGACAAAAGTACACTCAATAAATTATTATTATTCAAGTGCCACAAAGTATCCAGAGGAGAACATGACAGGCATACTTAGGCACAGCCTGTCCTAATAGGCAGCAGTCAACCCAAGCAGCAACAAAGCCAATGGGTTTCAATTTTGTATAGTACACAGAGAGAGAGGCCAATAACAAGCAGGGTCAAATGCACCGATGTAAACAAAGCAAGACAGATACAGGCCTTTATACTCATACAGAACATACACATACAAGCACCTAAGCATACAGTCAACATGCACAAGCACCTAGATGTATGTCAATTGTGCATAAAAAATAGAATCCCAAAAAAATATCCTACGCCGACGACACCCAGCTGATCCTCTCCCTGACCAACGACCCTGCCGCCGCCAGAGCCAACCTGCACGAAGGGATGAAGGAGGTAGCCGAGTGGATGAAGACCAGCCGCCTGAAACTGAACTCAGACAAGACGGAGGTCCTCATCCTGGGCTCCACACCCACCGCCTGGGACGACTCCTGGTGGCCCCCCGCCCTGGGCACCGCACCCAAACCGACAAACCACGCACGCAACCTGGGCTTCATCCTGGACTCCTCCCTCTCCATGACCAGGCAAGTCAACGCCGTCTCCTCAGCATGCTTCAACATCCTGCGCATGCTACGGAAGATCTTCTGGTGGATCCCCACGGAGACCAGGAAGACCGTCACCCAGGCCCTCGTCACCAGCCGACTGGACTACGGCAACGCCCTCTACGCCGGAACCACCGCCAAGCTCCAGAAGAGACTCCAGCGGATCCAGAACGCCTCAGCCAGACTCATCCTCGACATCCCACGAAACAGCCACATCTCCGGACACCTAAGAGACCTTCATTGGCTCCCCGTCAACAAGAGAATCACCTTCCGCCTCCTCACCCACGCACACAAAGCCCTACACGATCAAGGCCCGAGCTACCTCAACACCCGAATCAACTTCCACGCTCCCAAACGTCACCTCCGCTCAGCCAGCCGCGCTCTCGCCACCGTCCCACGCATCCGCAGAGCGACGACAGGAGGAAGGTCCTTCTCCTACCTGGCCGCCAAGACCTGGAACTCCCTCCCAGCCGACCTGCGCCTGACCCAAGACCACCTCTCCTTCAGGAAGAAGCTCAAGAACTGGCTGTTCGAGCAGTAACGGCACCCCCCCCCCCAAGCGCCTTGAGACCCTACGGGTAAGTAGTGCGCTCTATAAATGTAAATGATTGATTGATTGATAGCTAGAATATCTACTACCACAGAAATGTGAATGGAGGGGTTTATAATCTAGCTATGGACTCAAAATTCTTAACGCTACATCTAATGGCCACTGGAAGTTGAATTCTTTCTTCGTGTATTTGTTCCACAATGAACCGTACATTATGGGAGAAATACCATATTTACTATACATATCTCTATTGGGCGTCCCTTCTGGAGGAGCCGGCAGATTTTGTTCCAAGCTAACTTTGGTACCACAAGAGCAGCAACACCACTTACGGAGTGTGCTGAGAACAGGCATGTTTTACAAATTTTTGTAAAATATCACTACTCCAAACAAATATTCCAAAAAGGAAAAAAATCTCCACATTACCTGCCTTCAATTTTTGCAAAAAGTGATTAACAAATCCAAACCAAAAGACCTAGGCCAAACAAATTAAGAGTGCTGCTTCAGTGACCTTACCAAACAGAAGTACCCAACTCCCGCCTGCAGATCTCTGGTCGACCTAATGGTCACTGAAAAAAGTACACCAAAGAAAAGCTCAGTTGAGACCGGCCACCACCTGGAGGGTCAAATCAGGAAAACCAGAAAAGTCACGTCGGCCTGCAAAGACTAGGGTCTCCTCATGCAGTGCGCATCCTCAGTGATATTTTGATTCTCCGTCAAGACCTATACTTTGGACAGCGGCATCTCCGATGGGGCTCCACGTGCGGGCCCCAATTGTGGAAATTGACCTTTTTAGGGATACACTGGTGCAGGGTCACCCTCTTGTCCACGGGTCCAAAGACCAAGAAAATAGAGATCGGCACTGGAGTTGGAATAAATAACACGTTTATTAATCACTTGAGTGGGACCACATCCACACAACACTCACGCATGCTGCAGGAGGTAATACACTGAATTCACAAATCATGTCCCTTTTATACTGGTTTTCTGCAATGTAAGCATGTGAACAGAAATGGAAAGAACAGTTTTAGAAATAGCTATCAGCAAACAAGGGCAGATGAATAACCACTTGGTCAGCAAGGTGGAAGGGGGAGCAGAAATGCTTATGGCAGCAGTAAATAATCGAAAGTTAACATCTGACGTGCTCTGGCAGCTACAAACCCCCAGCATGTGCATTGCTTTACCTGAGTCAGGAAGTGAACTAAAATAGATAATACAAGCAAAGTGAAAAAGACGAGCAGCAGAGGACGGAAGAAATACGAAGGAAACTAAATGGACACCACAGCCAAAATGGCTGTCGCTTATGGTAAGTAAAATATTACACATTTCCACCAGGTGAAGGAGCTGGGACAGGAGGGAAAACTTTCTTCAAACCCTGAATTAAATCCTTGACCACCTGGAGCTGAAAAAAAAGAAGGTTAGTTAGGAGACTTTCTGTAGGCTGTAATGGCCGCCAAATAAACTTTTATGGATGTATATTTCAAACCTGATTTGGCTAAATAAAGAAGGTAAGGCAAGATTACCTCCTCTTGCCCGAAAGTAGGATTAAAACCATTACGCATACACCACAAGTACAATCTCGTCCATTTAAAAGAATAAAAACTTCTTGTGGAAGGTCTCTTTGACTCCCTCAAAATTCTCATACAGTCCTGCAAGAGATTCAGGTGGCCGTATTGCAGGACCTTAGGAGCTATGCTGCCAAGTTCAGTGAAGGTTGGAATGGAGGATCTTCCCACTCATTTTGGTCAGGAGGTCTGGTCTGCATGGAAGTTTCCTGTGAGGACACATTAAAAGTTGCAACAGGTCCGGATAGCACCTTTGGCGAGGCCATTCCAGTGCTATCAGGATCATATTCATGTTGGATCGGATGAGCTTGGTCACCGCCTTTGAGGTGAGAGGAAGGGGCAGAAGTGCATACGCAAATGTTCCGGACCAGTTTATCAAAAGGGCATTCCCTCTCGATCCTGTCCGGTAAAATCTGGACACGAAGACGTGACATTTTTTATTTAGATCGTCTGCAAAAAGGTCGATGGGTGCTTGACCCCAATGATAAAAGATGTCTGCCACTACTTCGTCGTTGAGTACCCAATCTTGTTGCTTTTGGAAGTGTCGACTGAGAGCATCTGATTTTACGTTCTGTGCACCTGGTAGATGAACCGCTTTGATCGAAAGGTTCCTGGCCAGAAGCCAGGGCCAAATTGCTCACGATGCCAGGGACAGTTGGCGAGAGCGTGTTCCACCTTGTTTGTTTAAGTAATACATGGTGGTCGTGTTGTCTGTTTGTATTAATATTGACTGGGACTGAATCGATTGATGGAACGCCTTGAGGGCTAGGTAAATGGCCCCCAGTTCTAGCATGTTTACATGATAGGTGTGTTCTTTGCTCGACCACTTACCCTGAGTCTGTAGGCAACCCATGTGTGCCCCCATCATTGAAGAGAGGCATCCGTTACCAAGGATTGCGTTGGAAGAGGTTGATGGAAGGGGACTCCCATTAGGAGATTTTCCGGGTGAGTCCACCAGAGAATGGACATCCTCGCTGATTGGGAAAGAAGAATCCGATCCCCCCAATTCCCCGAAAATTGGTCCCATTAGTCCTCCAGATGCTGCTGTAGAGGTCTCATTCCCAATGTAGATGTGGGGATGAGGAAAATGCAAGAGGCCATTGACCCCAGCAGAGATGCCCCTTGTCGATCTGATGGATGATGCAGATGGAGGATGGTATTGCATTTCTGCTTCATTGATAATAATCTCTCCTCCAAAGGAAACACTTTTCCTACGACGGAGTCCAGGGTGGATCCCAGATAATGGAGTCTTTGAGTTGGCTGATGTACCAATTTCTCCAAATTCACACGAAGGCCTAAGCGATGTAGAAGATTCAGACAGATCCAATAATGGTTCTTCACCATTTGTGGAGATGAACCCTTAAGCATCCAATCGTCCAGATACAGATACACGAACAGGCCCTGGCGATGTAAAGCAGCGGCCACCACAGCCATGCATTTTGTGAAAACCCGTGGGGCTGACTTAAGGCCAAATGGTAAAACTCTGAACTGATAATGTTTGGCGCCCACCATGAAACGCAGGAACTTCCGATGACGTGGTGCAATCAGGATGTGAAAGTACACATTTTGGAGGTCTATCGAACACATCCAATCCCCTTTCTGAAGATGTGGGTATATTTGATGTGGAGCCAACATACGGAACTTTTCTTTCTAGATGACTTTATTCAGTGATCGAAGATCCAGGATAGGTCTGAATTTTTGTGGTTGATCTTTCTTTGGAACTAGGAAATATCTGGAGTAGACTCCTTTTCCTTTTTGTAATGCAGGAATCTCTTCTATGGCCAATTATTGTAGAAGGATCAAAACTTCTTGACGCAACAACTTTAGTTGGTGATGATTTGATTTCACCTGAGTAATGTTCTTTGGGGGTGCACGGAAACATAGCGCATACCCATTGCTTAGTATATTTATCACCCACTGATCTTTGGTTATGCTGCCCCACTCTTCTACATGCCTTGAGATACTTCCTCCCACTGGAGTGCGCAGTGGTGTTAGAGAAAGCAGAAACTCATTGTTTACCTGAGCTTTTGGCCGTGGTAGAGGATTGATGTTGAGCTCCTCTGCCTCTGGAGGATCTACGTCCTTGATAATGGGACTTGGATTGCTGGTATTGCCTCGGCGACCATTGAGGGGTTTGAATCCACTGATGGTAGTTTTTGAGATTGTAAGGCCTGTACCGGCGCTTACATTCTTTCTTCTACTCTAAGCCTAAGGCCTTAAGTGTGTCCAATTCGGTCTTCCTTCAGGTCATCTCCTCGTCGATGTAGGCGCCAAAAAAAGAGTTGCCAGAGTGGGGAAGATTTAGAATACTTTGTTGGGCTTCAGCTTTCAAAGTCACATATACCATGTGAACATGAATGTGCAGCCAGAGAAGCCCCATCCGCTGCTTCACTGATTAAAATTTTCCAATTTATAAACTTTATTTCGATTTAAAAATAAATCACAAAAGTCATCACAAAACCGCAAAGGGACTGAATTAGTTAATTAATTAATAGAATTATACTGACGCAAGAAACATAGTATAAGTATTACGGACAAGTATGACATGTTAAAACAATGAATATTAAATACATCTATAACAAAAAAAAATTCCAGGTAATTCCCAAGATCGATATATCATTTACATACGATCATCAAATAGAAAAATAAATATATTCCACAATCTGTACATTTTAAAATATAAAAGCAGAGGAGGTTTAACTATACCTCCCTGCTGACCAGCGAGTCATCCACGCCCGACCCAGGAACTTGGCTAGGACAACCACCAGGGGGCCATTCACTGCTGTTTTCAATAATCTATAGGCCTCACTGTGATCCCTTGAACCCATATTTAAACACACTGGTTTTAGCCAGGGTCTTCACTGATTACTTGATTGGCTATGAGTGCTCCTTCTTGGAGAATCTCTGCAAAATCTTGTCGATCCTCTTTAAAATGTTCTAGTGAATCCCATAAAGATCTGTTATAATGGCCCAACAGGGCTGTAGCACTGGACACTTTTAAAGAAGCAGCCGCAGAACCACAAGCCTTTCTGCCCCAAGAAGCTTGGGCTCTACTCTCCCTGTCTGGAGCAATTGAAGAAGAAGAGGAGACGGCATGTGTTTTCTTCGCTGCTGCGATAATCACCGAGTCCGGTGGAGGATCTGATCTTAGAAATAAAGGATCCTGCTCTGCAGGTTTGTATTGTTTATGAATTCTCGCAGGAGCAGCTTTTATCACTCCTTGGGAGTGAAAAATGGCCATAACCGGTTGCAGAAGGCCAGGCACCAGAGGAAGCAAAGGCCTAGACGCAGACCTTTGGAGTTTCGAATATGACTATTGTAGATGTCTGTGGTGCGGACATCCCTATATGCAGCTTCTGCGTTCCCCTTGAAATGACATCGTGGAAAGTATTGATGCCATCAATAGGTGATATCCTAGAGGGAGGACTGTCCGTGAGGGTAGGAGAGTAGTCCCTCTTAGAGGAGCGAGTTGAGGAGGATGACCAAGAAGGAGATCTTCCTCTTTTACGGTGACTATGAGAAGATCTATGTGCAGGAGATTTGTCTTAGCGATCTCTGGGCAGAGTAGTAGGCGATTTCTCAACAGCTTGCACTAACCGTGCTAGCGGAGATCCATGTAAAGGACTGGAGTAGTCCGTAGGCCATTGCGCTGCACTCGCAGTTTCTTACTGTCAATGATGTGTGGGAAGAAGCCATATTGGAGGAAGATGAATAGAAGGCGATTTATGACCTTGTCGTGGTGATGGCGTGAGCTGCGGAGATTTACGTGCTCCCCGCTATGGAGACGGAGAAGATAAACTTCTCGACGTCGAGAAACAGTGTCTTGAGGAATGCCTCAACGTCGATGGTGAATGTCTCGACATCGAACGGCTATGCATTACTAGTACTGAGGAGACTTTCGAAAGAGATCTTCACTTTGACGTCGCCCTTTCTTTCTGTCTCGACATCGACCGATGCTCCGCAGACAGAGACAACCTTCTTGACGCCAAACCCTTCGACCTCACTGACCTCGCTTTTGAGGTTTAGCGTCTAGGGGACCGCAACAGAGTGTCCATCGATGGAGAAAACCTTGCCGACGTGTGCATTGACGTCAGAGTCCCTCTCAACATTGTAGATCGCTGTCTCAACGTTGAACGTCATCTCGAATACTTCACCTTAGCTCTCGACGACAAATCCATCTTCGCTGCCGACATAGATCTGGACCTTGACGTCGATCGCCGCCTGGTTGGCACCGACGGAGTTTGCTCGCTTCGACGCCGATCGCCGTTCCACTGGCTACGATGGAGCATGTCTCGACGCCGAATGCCGTACTGTCGGCGAAGACGTCGAGGTATGCCTCGACGTTTGGTCGATCCCACACCAACGGGGAATGACGCCTCGCCGCCGATCAACGCCGGGTTGACGACGGCTGAGGATCAGATGATGTAGCTTTGTTCTACGACGACAAACCCTGTTCTCTCGACGGCGAGTCCGCTGTCAGTGGTCTTTTCATCTATGTTTTCTTTGCTGGTGAAGGCTTTTTCGGCGCCGAACCCAATGCCGATGGAGAACAGATCAGAATCTTGCTTCTGAAGGAAGTTCTGGCTTTCTCCTTTCTCTGCCTCACAGTATGCCCTTCCTCTAGAGGAAGATTGTCTTTTCTCAGCCAGTCCATGGAGGTGAATCTTCTATCTGTCCTTCAGAGTATGTTTAGACAAGGATTTACAATGGTGGCAAGTCTCAGGAAGATGAGATTTAGGAAGGCAAATAATACAGACAGGGTGGGAGTCTGATGTAGCCTTCTTTTTACCACATGAAGGGCAAGAGTCAAACAGAGAGGGCATTTCTGAGTGGGAAAATATGCTCAACTCGCTGAAAATTAGCAGAAAACATCTCCAACAAGTAAAAAATGTCAAAGAAACAAGTTGCTAGTCAAAAAACAGGAATAATTTCTGACAGAATATCAGAAAAAAGAGAGCTGCTTAACCAGGGTCCTGACTGAAGGTGCTGGAAAGAACAACTGACCTAACTGTTACCCCGGACGCATGATGGGAAGTCAGGGGTCATGGCTGCCTTAAAGGCACAGTGCAAGTTTTATGTGTTGTTTCTATGAGTTAGCTTTTCAGCTCTCTATTCTAGCTTTTTTTACAATGCAGCCAGTGAGCTGGTGATGCACTCATTCCTCTTTTCAGGATTATGGTTATCTACTGTGCATTAAAGCAGTTTTCAAATGTGCTTTGTTTCCCTGCTTTTCTTATATATATATATATATATATATATATATATATATATATATATATATATATATATATATATATATATATATATATATATATATATATATATATATATATATTCAGCTCCACTTACACCAAACACCGGTGCACTCTTCTGTGGTGCCGCCCCACAGTAACTATCACCGCTCCAAACGACTCACTTGTATCCTTTCAAGAAGTCAAAAGCACTCCAAACTGGTAGCGTAGCAGATCATTTATTTTGCCAAAAGTACTTCAAGACAGACGCGTTTCGTTTCCTTCGTCAGTGTCAGAAGTTAGTGTTGCGAGAAACGCCATTTAAACCAGTTCTCCCGCCATACGAGCATGAAACTCGACGACGGTTTAAGGAACATACAATGTAAGTCGAAAAAATGGCGGCCATCTTAACACTATAAAATTATGCTGCTTTGTATGTCAAATTACATTTCCAAATGCCACTGGTTCATCCATTTGTGTCATAATAGAAAATTACTCTCATACAGAGTGTAATAACAATTATCCATAAGCTAGATGCATAACTGAGGTCTTGTGAAATTTACGATAAACATTGTACTGCATTTCACGGCAACAGAAACAGTTGCAATCATATTAGAAAAATTAATTTTCTATCATTCACACTCCATGTTTACAATTAGGACCACAGTCATAATTCAGAGGTTATGCAGCGTCAGTGGCGGTAATACAAGGTACGGATAGGTTGGTTTCCAACAAGCCCCCGTGGAGTATAGATATGGCTGTGAATCGGCAAATCAATTTCATCATGGCATAAAAATTAATTTCCTTCCTACAGTGACATTTCCCTAGTAAGTGCACATATTCACAGTGAAAGGTCCAATGATAAATTCAGATATCATAAAAAATTTGTAAAAAAAGGGTGTAAAAAATGCAATAAAGGACTCATTAAAGCATGCTGTTACAGTCATCATAGTTACAGTCATCATAGTAACTCAGAGGTTAAGCAGAAACACATTATATCATAACATGTAATCAATTCATTTGCCTAAGTGCACTGCTAATTCCTCCCCTCGGTTTAATCCCCCGGGCATTTTAGTTTGTAGATCAATAATGGTGCGTGATTCTAATCTGCGCAGTCTTGATACTCTATCTCCTCCCCTTGGATGTATTGGTATACAGTAAGGCCCATAATACTGCAACAGATCCCTGTTGCTCTGGTGTTTCTGGGAGAAGTGTCTGGCCACTGGATAATTTATATCCTTATTCATTATTGCTCTCTGATGTTCTAAGATGCGTATTTTTACGCTATGTATAGTGCTCCCTAAGTACCACAGTCCACAGGGACACACTAGACAGTAAACCACATATGATGTGGAGCATGTAATGAATTTATTGATGGTTTTGGGTCGATCAAGGCCAGGAATACTGTAATTCAAGACTCTCTTGCTGTTGCAACATGCTTTACATTTTCCACAAGGGAAAAATCCCTTCATCTCTGTTATTCTACCACTTGGTGGTTTAATCGGGGAAAGATGACTTTTGACCAAAGTATCTCCTATGGCCCTAGCTTTCCAGAAGGTAAGAAGAGGATTTTTTTAGACATCTTTGCCTACCACCAAATCTGTTTGTAATATGCTCCAATGCCTTTTCAGTATGTTCCTAAGATTGGTAGCATCGTCAGAAAAGGTAGTTATCATTCTAAACTGATTTTTACCCACAACCGATGTTCTCATATTTTGGGTGTCTGTGTCTTTGTCCTTCAACAAATCTGATCTCGGAATCCTCTGGACCCGTCTAAAAGCGTTGTCCAGAATCGATTCCTCATAGCCTCTTGCTCTGAATCTGGCAAAACAGCCCATCGCTGCTTTCTCGAAATCAGTTTCATTGGAGCAATTGCGTTTTAAACACAGCAATTCCGCATAAGGGATGCTTCTAATGAGTTGGGGTGGATGGTTGCTCTTGGCATGTAGGATACAGTTCCCAGCCATCGGCTTTCTAAACAGTTCTGTATGTACTGCCCCTTCATGAATATATACCCTAAGATCTAGGTAGTTGACCATTACAGTGCTGGCTTCATAGGTGAATCTTAAGTTAAGGGTGTTCTGGTTAAGTTCCTGAATAAATTAGCTGACTTGCTCAGTTGTCCCTTTCCATATCAGGAAAAGATCGTCTATGTAGCGATGCCAGGTGACCACAAACTCGGCCCATTTGGACCAGCCATCGGCTAGGGCCTCCTGCTCCTCCCACAAGCCAACGAACAAGTTTGCGTAGCTGGGGGTGAAGCAGGTGCCCATCGCCGTGCCAGAGGTTTGTCTATACATTTGTTCCTCAAATAGAAAAATATTATTTGACAAACAGAATTCGGTGAACTCTATGAGCATCGCATTATGTTCCATGAATTTCATGGGTCTTTTCTTCAGGAAATAGCTTATTGCGTCAATACCTTGCCTATGATCTATAGAGGTATATAAGCTGGTTACATCCATGGTTATCAGTACACAGCTGGGTCCCATTGAATCCCCCCATCTTAATAATGAAGTCTCTGGTGTCTTTAATGTCAGAAGCCAGTCCCAAAACCATCTGAAAGAGAAAGGAATGAATGTATATGGACATTTTCTCTGTTAGGCCCCCTATAGATGAAACAATCGGCCTCCCTGGGGGTCTTTAAGATCCTTGTGTATTTTCGGGAGTTGATAGAATGTAGGTGTTATGGGACCGTTGTTGTGTAAAAAGAGGAATTCATTTGTGTCCAGTAATGATTTGTCACGCCATTTATTAATGAGTTGATGCTTTCTTGGTACTTCACTTTTGTTGTTTTTTCATAGTACCTTGTATCGTTCAACTGGCGTAAAGATTCCTTGCAATATTGTTCTCTGGTCATCAGTACGATGTTACCGCCTTTATCTGAAGGCTTACAGATGATATCATCAATAGTACTGAAATTTTGCAGCAGTGTTCTTGTTCTTAATCCAGATTCTTCCTGTTTTTACCTTTTCGCTTGTTGTCTGCACAACGAAGCTTGATCAGATCTTGGACAACAGCTTCAGTGAATGAATCAATAGCATCATATGGCATCTGTGGATTAAACTGTGACATAGGTTTAAAATCTGTTACAGGTACCTCTTGCTCAACTCCAACTTTTCTAGTTCTTAGATTCGTGTCCATATCTCCATTGTCCTCTTCTATTTGTTCTGTTCTTAATTCTTCCAACATTTCCAACAGCTCAGGATCCTGTGCAGCAAAGATGTCCGTATCCATCATCTGAGTTTTGGACTTCATTTTTCTGGCTTCTGTGATGGAGGGTTTTAATTTGAAAAATGTGTGCAGTTTGATTTTTCTGACAAACTTATACAGATCTATTCTTGTTTGAGTGAATTCCAATCTGTTGTTGAAGCAGAAGGTGAATCCCAGTTTAAGTGTGTTTTCTTCTTTCTTTGTTCATTCTCGGGATGCCAGGTTTATTATGGAGAGGTTATCTGTGGTTTCTACCACCTTGCTCCTCTCTTCTTGCGACTTGCATTGGCAGTGCTTCTGTCCCTTCCCCTTCCAGCCCCTGCGTCTTGTTCTTCTACTTTTTCGGGTGACTTGCTTTTGCCTCCCCTCAACCAAGTTTGACGGATCAGGTTGAACTCCAAATGAAAAGGAGTTTTGCCTTTGTTCCCTTGTCCTATTGATGTTTCATCGCCGGATTATTCACCATCCGTTACCTCAGATTCGGAGGTTTCAACTCTTTACTTTAGGGCAAAGTTTGTTTTCTTGGTGAGTTCTCTGCGGGGTCCATTGAATTTTTTGGCGAACGTCAAAATTCTGCCTTGACTATAATCTCGCTTGTCTCGTTCAAATTCTTCTTGTTTCCTCTGTCGTATCTTGAATTCATATTTGGCTAGTCGTTGTTTCATTTGTGCTTTCATATCATCCAATTTGCTCTTCTCCATTCCCTTTAGTATCTCAGCCTCTAGGCTTTCAATTTCTTCCAGAGCTTTCGTCCGATCGCTCCATGCGAATTTTTACTAGCATGTCCAACATTCCTTTACATGAGGCGGCAGTATATTCTGCCCATTGTTCTAAGAGACGTGGGTCCGGGTTTTCATACGCAGGGACAGTATACATTTGTAATCCCTGTGGCACCCTATCTACGTCGATGTAACTTTGTAGGCTAGTGGCCTCCCACCACTTCCTCACTTCTCTCTCATGTAGTCTCTCCAGTTGGATAAATTTTGCCTGAGAGGCGTTATGTGCCTTGTTACGGGTAATATCTTTGGACCCCTCCGCTGCCGTGCGCTTTTTAAACATGTCTTTAGCAGCCTCGCAATGGTCTGTTTCGTCATACATACTGTGGCGATTATAATGATGTGAGGGCAGCCGCACCTCACACGCTAAGTACACCCCAGATAACGCCTTATCCCAAAGTTTTGTACAGGTTTGGGAGATTTTGATGAGATTTTAGGAAATTGCGCTTACCCGTCAGCTTATGCCGTTCTCCTCAGTTGTGACGGTACTGCGCACTATATTTCCTCTCCCAACTCGATATCGCTGTGTTCCAGTGATGGCACGGTGCTCCGGATATCAATTCCAGCTCCACTTGCACCAAACGCCAGCGCACTCAAAGGCGGGTGCTCTTCTGTGGTGGCACCCCACAGTAAATATCACCGCTCCAAAAGACTCACTTGTATCCTTTCAAGAAGTCAAAAGCACTCCAAACGGGTAGCGTAGCAGATCATTTATTTTGCCAAAAGTACTTCAAGACAGACGCGGTTCGTTTCCTTCGTCAGTGTCAGAAGTTAGTGTTGCGATAAACGCCATTTAAACCAGTTCTCCCGCCATACAAGCATGAAACTCGACGACGGTTTAAGGAACATACAGTGTAAGTCGAAAAAATGGTGGCCATCTTAACACCATAAAATTATGCTGCTTTGTATGTCAAATTACATTTCCAAATGCCACTGGTTCATCCATCTGTGTCATAATAGAAAATGACTCTCATACAGAGTGTAATAACAATTATCCATAAGCTAGATGCATAACTGAGAGCTCGTGAAATTTACGATAAACATTGTACTGCATTTCACGGCAACAGAAATACAGTTGCAATCATATTAGAAAAATTCATTTTCTATCATTCACACTCCATGTTTACGATTAGGACCACAGTCATAATTCAGAGGTTATGCAGCGTCAGTGCCGAGAATACAAGGTACTGATAGGTTGGTTTCCAACACGCGCCCATGGAGTATAGATATGGCCGTGAATCGGCAAATCAATTTCATCATGGCATAAAAATGAATTTCCTTCCTACAGTGACATTTCCCTAGTAAGTGCACATATTCACAGTGAAAGGTCCAATGATCAATTCAGATATCATAAAAAATGTGTAAAAAAAGGGTGTAAAAAATGCAATAAAGGACTCATTAAAGCATGCTGTTACAGTCATCATAGTAACTCAGAGGTTAAGCAGAAACACATTATATCATAACATGTAATCAATTCATTTCCCTAAGTGCACTGCTAATTCCTCCCCTCGGTTTAATCCCCCGGGCATTTTAGTTTGTAGATCAATGATGGTGCGTGATTCTAATCTGCGCAGTCTTGATACTCTATCTCCTTCCCTTGGATGTATTGGTAAACAGTCAGGCCCATAATATTGCAACAGATCCCTGTTGCTCTGGTGTTTCTGGGCGAAGTGTCTGGCCACTGGATAATTTATATCCTTATTCATTATTGCTCTCTGATGTTCTAAGATGCGTATTTTTACGCTATGTATAGTGCTCCCTAAGTACCTCAGTCCACAGGGACACACTAGACAGTAAACCACATACGATGTGGAGCATGTAATAAATTTATTGATGGTTTTGGGTCGATCAAGGCCAGGAATACTGTAATTCAAGACTCTCTTGCTGTTGCAACACGCTTTACATTTTCCACAAGGGAAAAATCACTTCATCTCTGTTATTCTACCACTTGGTGGTTTAATCGGGGAAAGATGACTTTTGACCAAAGTATCTCGTATGGCCCTAGCTTTCCAGAAGGTAAGAAGAGGATTTTTTGAGACACCTTTGCCTACCACCAAATCTGTTTGTAATATGCTCCAATGCCTTTTCAGTATGTTCCTAAGATTGGTAGCATCGTCAGAAAAGGTAGTTATCATTCTAAACTGATTTTTACCCACAACCGATGTTCTCATATTTTGGGTGTCCGTGTCTTTGTCCTTCAACAAATCTGCTCTCAGAATCCTCTGGACCCGTCTAAAAGCATTGTCCAGAATCGATTCCTCATAGCCTCTTGTTCTGAATCTGGCAAGACAGACCATCGCTGCTTTCTCGAAATCAGTTTCATTGGAGCAATTGCGTTTTAAACGCAGCAATTCCCCATAAGGGTGCTTCTAATGAGTTGGGGTGGATGGTTGCTCTTGGCATGTAGAATACAGTTGCCAGCCATCGGCTTTCTAAACAGTTCTGTATGTACTGCCCCTTCATGAATATATACCCTAAAATCTAGGTAGTTGACCGTTACAGTGCTGGCTTCATAGGTGAATCTTAAGTTGAGGGGGTTCTGGTTAAGTTCCTGAATAAATTAGCTGACTTGCTCAGTTGTCCCTTTCCAGATCAGGAAAAGATCGTCTATGTAGCGATGCCAGGTG
Source organism: Lissotriton helveticus (assembly GCF_964261635.1). Classification (NCBI taxonomy): domain Eukaryota; kingdom Metazoa; phylum Chordata; class Amphibia; order Caudata; family Salamandridae; genus Lissotriton; species Lissotriton helveticus. The sequence continues at coordinate 300,592,356 of NC_136059.1, forward strand.
ACCAAAAACTCGGCCCATTTGGACCGGCCATCGGCTAGGGCCACCTGCTCCTCCCACAAGCCAACGAACAAGTTCGGGTAGCTGGGGGCAAAGCAGGTACCCATCGCCGTGCCAGAGGTTTGTCTATACATTTGTTCCTCAAATAGAAAAATATTATTTGACAAACAGAATTCGGTGAACTCTATGAGCATCGCAGTATGTTCCATGAATTTCATGGGTCTTTTCTTCAGGAAATAGCTTATTGCGTTAATACCTTGCCTGTGATCTATAGAGGTATATAAGCTGGTTACATCCATGGTTATCAGTACACAGCTGGGGTCCCATTGAATCCCCCCATCTTAATAATGAAGTCTTTGGTGTCTTTAATGTCAGAAGCCAGTCCCAAAACCATCTGGAAGAGAAAGGAATCAATTTATATGGACATTTTCTCTGTTAGGCCCCCTATAGATGAAACAATGGACCTCCCCGGGGGGTCTTTAAGATCCATGTGTATTTTCGGGAGTTGATAGAATGTAGGAATAATGGGATCGTTGTTGTGTAAAAAGGGGAATTCATTTGTGTCCAGTAATGATTTGTCACGCCATTTTTTAATGAGTTGATGGTATGCTTTGATGCTTTCTTGGTACTTCACTTTCGTCGTTTTTTCATAGTACCTTGTATGGTTCAACTGGCGTAAAGATTCCTTGCAATATTGTTCTGTGGTCATCAGTGCGATGTTACCGCCTTTATCTGAAAGCTTACAGATGATATCATCATTAGTACTGAGATTTGGCAGCAGTGTTTCTTTATCCAGATTCTTCCTGTTTTTACCTTTTCGCTTGTTGTCTGCACAACAAAACTTGATCAGATCTTGGACAACAGCTTCAGAGAATGAATCAATAGCATCATATGGCATCTGTGGATTAAACTGTGACATAGGTTTAAAATCTGTTACTGGTACCTCTTGCTCAACTCCTACTTTTCTAGTTCTTAGATTCGTGTCCATATCTCCATTGTCCTCTTCTATTTGTTCTGTTCTTAATTCTTCCAACATTTTCAACAGCTCTAGATCCTGTGCGGCAAAGAGGTCCCTATCCTTCATCTGAGTTTTGGACTTCATTTTTCTGGCTTCTGTGAAGGAGGGTTTTAATTTGAAAAATGTGTGCAGTTTGATTTTTCTGACGAACTTATCTTTTCTTGTTTGAGTGAATTCCAATCTGTTGTTGGGGCAGAAAGTGAGTCCCAGTTTTAGTGTGCTTTCTTCTTTGTTCGTTAATTCTCGGGATGTCAGGTTTATTATGGAGAGGTTATCTGTGGTTTCTACCACCTTGCTCCTCTCTTCTTGCGACTTGCATTGGCAGTGCTTCTGTCCCTTCCAGCCCCCGCGTCTTGTTCTTCTTCTTTTTCGGATGGCTTGCTTTTGTCTCCCCTGAACTAAGTTTGACGGATCAAACTGCTCATGAATTAGCATTAGAGGACAGCTTTGGCACCAGTTCCACACAAGACAGATGTGATAGAATCGGCATCAACATCAATGCAGCCAGCGAAACGCCTTTCAAGGCTAGGTCTACGTTCATCCCCCTGATGCCTAAAGATGCCATTGACACCTTCAATGATATGATCACGGAGGACCTGAAGGGATTACAAATCAAAACATCTAGAAAAATCAAAAGAATCAAGTACTTTGGAAAACAATATCGGACCTTGATGAAAAAGTTAAGAAGTAATTCCAACTTGATAATCAACAAAGCCGACAAAGGAGGCAACATTGTCATCTGGCCAAAAAAACAATATATGGAAGAAGCACAGCGGCATTTATCAGACATTTCCTGGTATAGGAAGGGTAATTTCAGTGAAATCCATAATTTAAAGGAGTCAGTACATAAGGAACTGAATCAGTGGAAAAGAGAAGGCCTATTAACTAAACAAGAATTGGCGTTTTTGAAGAAAGACAATCCATTAACTCCGTTATTTTATCTCATCCCAAAAATTCATAAACTTGTTTCCCCTGTACCAGGTCGACCCATTATTTCAGCCCAGGGGAGCCTTCTCGAGGCTATTTCCAAATATGTTGATTTTTTCCTTCAAAATTTTGTGGTTGAACTGCCTTCATACATTAAGGACACGGGTCATTTCCTGACAAAATTGAATAAGGTGAAATGGGATGAAGAATATATTCTTGTGGCTCTTGACATCAGCACACTATACACTAGCATAGAACACACAGATGGTCTCAATGCGATTAGATATTACCTGAACCAACGTAACCTCAGTCTCAAAAAACATAATGACATGTTGATAAGGATGATATTGCTATGTTTAACCAACAATTATTTTTTGTTTAACAACGAAATTTATCAGCAAAAGAGGGGAGTGGCCATGGGGGCATGTTTCTCCCCCACCTACGCGTGTTTACACGTGGGGTGGTGGGAGGAACATGTCCTCAAACATATCCCTGGTTACACCAATAACGTTATTCATTATTGGAGGTTCATCGATGACATCTGTTTGGTGTGGAAAGGTGATGAGAGGTCAGCCAATGAGTTTGTGAGAGCCTTGGATGACAATACTCTAAACCTTAATTTTACTTGTCAAATAAGTAAAACCAATATACAATTCTTGTATGTTGACATCTATGTTCAGGAAAATGCCCTAGCAACTAGACTACACAGAAAGAGCACTGCGGGCAATTCGATTTTGCACGCCTCCAGCGCACATCCGAGACATCTAATAAGAAGCATCCCCTATGGGGAATTCATACGGATGCGTAGGATCTGCAGCTCTGATTCCGACCTAGCTATTTGTCAGAACGAGGCCCTTCAGAGATTTTTAAAACGAGGCTACCACATTAAAGACTTACTGGTAGCCAAGGACAAGGCCAATAGCAAGAACAGGGAGGAATACTTGGTGAATACAGTTGAAGTCACTGACATTGATAAGGAAAATACATTACCTACTATAAACAATACCATCAGTTTAATAACCACCTACAACACAGAAGAAAGAAAGATAAGGGGCATTCTTAAAAAACATTGGCCTATTTTGTAGACTGACATCAATTTAGCACCATTACTCCCATCTGAACCTTCTATTATTTTCAGGAGGGCGCCCTCTATGAGGGACTCTCTAGTCAGTACCAGCCCGGAAGTCAAGAGTGGCACAATAAGGGTGTCTAACAAGAAAGGCTTTCACAAGTGCATTTCATGCAGGGCATGCAAGTTCGGGACCAACACCACTGAATTTAGATCGCCATTCAACCCTAACCCAACACCTATTAGGGAATTATACACATGTCGCACTGATTATGCGGTATATGTCTTAGAATGCTCTTGTGGGTTGAAGTATGTGGGCAGCACTAAGCTGCATATGTTTAACAGAATATTACAACATCTAAGAGCCATTGTTAATTCGGACCCGACGTACCCAGTTGCCCGCCACTTCGAACTAGTACATGCCAAGAATTTGAACCATCTAAAATATTTTGTAATCGATTCCATACCAAAGAACATACGAGGTGGGGATCGAGAAAAACTTTTAAGGCAGCTCGAAAGCAAATACATTGTACTCCTCGACACTAGGATACCAAATGGGTTAAACAGGGGGGAAGACTTACAGGTTTTCCTCTGAGGGATCACTGGCAACCCACATAAGTATCCACAGCAGATCAGTACCACGTTTGAGGTTCATCATTGGGGAATAATTACTCGTTGAGTGATTTAATAGGTCTTAATCTGTAAATACAACAAAGTAAGTCTTGACCCATTTATTGAAACATCTTGTAATGATAGTCTCTTGAATTTAGTTAGCTTTCCCTAAACTTTGTAACATAAAGGTACCCCTTGATTTATTGGTTCAGTTCTCTCAGGCATCTTGATTTTGATTTTGATTTTGATTTTGAGTTTATTGTGATTTTTATTTACCGGGTTGTGGTAAGAGTTAACATGAACTCAGTGCACCACATTACTACAAAAGTCACTATGGCTTTAGTTGGTTTGAAGCGACAGCAGTTTTGCTTTGTGTTAATAACTGTGTATATACATGGAAGATGAAGAAAGAGGAAAAAAATGTTTGCGCCTGTACAGTTGTTTATATTCATTACATGTGATTGATCACATTGTATAATGCATTATCATTTTGTACATATAGCGCTGAATTTATGCACCTTTTTTTTAATTTTGAGCACTTTAGCACTTTTTAGTTGATATCACATGTGCATGAGGGTTTGTATTGTATTTAAAAACATAGGAAGATACATTTATTTATGTTATTTTCCCTCTAGGGTGCACATGGTTGGATATTAAACAACATGTGTAGTCACTCGAGATGGGTTGATCTACAGTATGAGGAGTGTGGCAGGCACTTGCATTTTTATTTTTGCAATGTGTATATTTGGTTGACAGAAATTGATTAATGTCATCATTATCAATTTGCATTTCTGGGATAGTGAGTTTTGGTTTAGTAAACTAATCCCAGGAAGTTTCGTGCTTATCACTGTATATATATCGTGAATGTTTGTATCAGTATTTCCTCTATGTCTATTACCCTCATGTTTGATGATGTCTACAATGAACACAGTATTTAAACACCCCCATTGGTGATTTGAGGCCATGTGATCAAGGCTGTTGTTATACAGCCGAAACGCGTCATGCTGATGGAGAGGAGAGAATAAAAGCACTTTATTACACTGAATTTTGGTGTTGAGAGATCTGTACCTGGAGGAGGAGAACGCGTGGTGAGCCAATCTCACAGGACTTTGTTTGTATATATATATATATATATATATATATATATATATATATATATATATATATGATTTCCAAAGTTCTGCCGCGATAAGCAACACACGCACTCAGAGAAGTACAGCTAGTGAGCGTTTATTTCCCAAGTAACGCTACGCGTTTCAGCACAAAAGTGCCTTGATCACACGTTATATATATATATGTGCAATAGAGGTTCTTATGGCATTGTTCAGCCCATAGTTTGAGGGAGCCTGACGAAATTCAACTACCGCTACTTCCAACCCCACACAGCGGCGGCGAAGAAGGAGACTCGGACCCCCCTGGGCTTCTGGCAGATGTTTTATTACTTGCAACAACTTGCATTTGGGATGATGCATCCCAAATGCAAAAATACCGGTCGCAAAGGGGCAGGTTCTGAGAATCTGCCCCTCTGTGAGCGGATTTTACCTTGATGAATCTATGCCCTTGTCAGTAAAAACACAAATTTAATATACACATTTATAGAATCTATGTGCATGAGTACTAAATCCGAATATATAAATACATAGATTGTTTAGGTAAATAGATATTGCTGGATAAATCCACACAACATGTAAATTTCCTCAGTTTCGAGTCTCTGTTATCATTGATAAAAAATCTTATTCCTGGATAAATCCGGTATATAACATTGGAGTAAAGTGCATAAGTGATAAGCAGCAGAAAATTGAAAAGTAGTTCAATGTGCAAACCAGTGCCTAATGTGCAAAAAAAAAGCAAATTTAAAGTGCGATACAGAATATACACATAGACCAATTTTAGTATAATTACAATGCAAGCATTTAAAAATATTGATAACAGTAAAATTCCACTGAAGGAAAACACTATTAAGACATATTTTATAAAAATTGCTTGCTTTAAAACTTCATTATACATAAAAACAGATCTAAGTTGGGAAAATGTCATTCTTTGTGGCGGCAGATTTTACTTAACCACCTATATAATCATATCACTATCAATTTGTTGTGCTGGTCTAGAGTTGCCTGGGAGAATCCTAAAAAACGTCATTTATGCTAATAACCCACGGAGTATGATGACATTAGAATACAGAAAAACACCAAGGCACAAAAATAAACAGACCTTTACAAGAAATTGTGCATGTCTTCCGTGTTGTTTAACCCATTAGGCCACTTGCTATCGAACTCTAAGATGATCTTGGTTTCTAATTGTCGGAGTTGGCGTTCCCTGTTACCACCCCTTCGGGATTTAGGGATAGCATTGATCACATAATAGGAGAGACAATTAATATCATTCGCATGAGTTTGTTTGAAATGCAGTGCCACTGGGTACGCGGGGTCACTGTGGAGAATAGCCCTTATATGCTGCAAAATTCTGACATGCACCTGCAGCTTCGTACTACCAATATAGTTAAGGCTGCAGGTGCATGTCAGAACATATACAGCATATTCAGTTTTACAATTATATTTGCCCTGGATTGGAATAGACGACTCACTGAATGGAGTGGAATAATGTGTCATATCACAGCTAAATTTACATGCTCTGCATTTTGCACATTTTCTAAACCCTTTCGTTGGTTGCAACCAGGTAGCAGCTTTTCGGCTCTCAGGGGAGTTTTTATCAAGAATAGTACCCATTGATTTCCCTTTTCTAAACGTGATCGTTGAGGTCTCTGCTAACCTGTTGCGGAACACACTGTCAGGCAGCACTATCGGCCAATGTTTGTTAATATTGGCTCTGATGTTACGTTCTTTATTACAAAAGGTTGTAATAAGTCTAGGGTTATCGATGTTTTTTGACCGAGCAGTAAGTTCTAATTCTCTCTCATTATTACCATTTTTAAAGAGACTGTGTCTGGGTTGGGTGCTAGCTTTTGTAATTGCATCACTGATTATTTTATCTGTACACCCCTTGGCTTTTAACTTTTCCAACATCTCGATCTGGCACCTATTGAAATCTGCCTCATTGCTACATATACACTGAAGTCTGAGGATTTCTCCATATGGTATACTCGCAATCAGGTGTATGGGGTGTTAACTGTTTGCATGCAACGTAATGTTGCCAGATGTAGGTTTTCTATATAGAGTGCTATCGAGACTTTCTTCATTAATGTGAAGCCTCACATCTAGAAACTCAATCTGTGTCTTATGAATGTGGGATGTAAATATTAGATTCATGGAGTTTTTGTTAATGTCCTCAATACATTGATGGGCTTCCATCTCATTACCTCTCCCCAACATAAAGACATCGTCTATGTATCTCAGATATGTCACCACATATGACTCAAATGGTGTTTGGTGTGTTTTTTTGAGGACCTGTTCCTCCCACCAGCCAACATGCAAGCATGCGTAGCCGGGGGAGAAACAGGCCCCCATCGCCACACCCCTCAGTTGTTTAAAGATATCTTTATTAAAAAGAAAAAAGTTATTATTAAGGCACCATGTAATGAGATCTAGAATAACCTTGATGTGTTCATAGAATTCACTGTACCTGGTATCCAAGCGTAATTAGATATAGATCATCTGTCCATATCAAGGGGGTCATTACGATGTCAGGCGGGTTTCCTCCGCCAGGCTGGCGGTGGAAATCCGCCCGACATCCACTGCCCAATTCCCCCCCGCCATATTTGGGGGGGGGACCGCGGCGGTGTCAAACACCGCCCGCCTGTTTTCCGCCCCGGTCGCCTTGCGGCCGGGGCGGAAAATGAGTAACATGGTGGCCACACCGCCGGCCATATTACTATGGGCATTTACAAATGCTTTTCCGTGGGGCATGCGGAGACTCCCTGCGGGGGCCGCTTGCGGGCCCCCTGGGAGTCCGGGGCTTGGGGGGTGCCCCCCCCGCATTTCAAAGTGCGGTGCCTGTCATGTTGTGCTTTGAAATGCACAACGTGCATTATTACCATTGCGGCGGGCGGAGATTTCAGCTCCGCCCGCCGCAATGGTAAATATACAGGATGAGCCCGCCTGTGTGGCGGGCGCATCCTAATGCCAAAATCAGGACCCCCGCCCTGTAGGCGGGCGGTCCACATTACCGAAAGGGCTGCCATCCTAATAAACCCCCAAGTGTTATATTTTCTTAAGGCAATCACCAGCATCTCTGACATAACTAGGCAGGTACTTTACTAAGTGCTGTAAGAAGTAGTCAATATATTGACCAACCTTCTTGCTTGCACTATTGATGTCCGATGTAATTGGCCTACCGGGGACAGGTATGACATTTTAAGTATTTTAGGAATTAAGTATAACACAGGTAATACTAGGAATTCATTATACATAAACTTGTACTCTTCATTAGATAAGAGGGCCTCCCTTCTCCATTGTGCCAACTGTTTTTGTAGTGTTACTTTGGCTTTGTCATATTCTTTTGTGCTGGATTTTATATAATAAATATAAAAAATAAGAAACATATATATGTATATATATATTTATATATATATCGATATATATATATAGAGCTACATATATGTTTTCCCATATATTTTTATAGGTTTTCTGGGGTCCCTGCGCATGGGCGGCAATATTCATGTGCTTATGACTATTGATGAGGATCCCCTGGAAGAGAATTATGGGAATTACAGTGAGCAGTGGCAGGCCTGTGATCAGTCAGTTCTTTCCCATTGATTAGAGGAGGAACAGTGGTAGGCCCATCTCGTTCTGCCTACCTATGAGAAGCTTTGGAGTTCCTCTGTGATCTTGAGTGCAATGGGAGTGAGAGTCAGAGACACCATTAAAAAGTTATGTAACTATCACCTAAATATAGTGCATATGCTTTAAATGAAAAGTAATGCATTTTAAATTATTCTGTGGGAAATACATTGTTTGGTAGGAAAGTTTAATTGGTTAATACAATCTCTTCAGATGTGTATGTCTGACTGGAAAGTCACTGATTTGAATCCTGTTTGGTGCACTGAGAGATAAAGGCATAATTACAGTGCCATGAAGTTACTGTCTTTGACACAAAACACGGTGAGTATGTAAGTCAATAATAAAAAAAAAGTTACACAGTATAAGAAAGTCAGATGCAGTTTAAAACAAGCATTGGGAAAGTCAATAGGTCGTGACTTTGGGATCTATTGGAACTGACAGTGCCTTTGGGCAATACTCTATAGAATTGGCCTTTTTTACTGATGCTGTGCAGCACCGTCGAAATAAATAAAAAGGTGTGAAGACGCAATCTCTGTTGGTCACTGTGTCATTCCACTGGCACTCGCATGTGGTGATAAATATGCTCACCAGGGCAATGCCACAGGTGCAATTTGCTTGGCTTTTTTTTATATACCAATCGAAGATGGAGGACACAACTTTGATATGTAAACCAAAAAAGTAAGATTTTATTTAACACTAGCATGAAAGTGTAAATGTAAAAAAAAAGAAAAAATGTGAAGGTTAGCAGTAATAGAGGGGCAGATCAGGGAGTGGGTGATGGTGATGAGGGGGAATCAAAGGATGAACAGGGGAAGAAGCACATCTGTAGTGAAGAACACATAGCATGAGAGACAGAATAATACAGAGTGCAGGAAGACAGAGAAGAACCCAAAGGTTAGAGCATTATGGAGAGCAAAGGATAACCTCACAAGGGTGAGAACAACACAGAATGCATGCAAGGGGGCAGGGAGAAGTATACAAGAGGGAAATATGGACTGGATGGGTGGGCATTTGGGGGAAGCACACAGGCGAGAAAAGAAGAAAACACATTCATTAAGCATTGGAGTGCTTAAGTAAAAAGAATAAAAAGTTCCCTAAAAGTGAGCAGTGGAAGGATAGAATCCAACCAATGAGGGAGATGGTAAAGAGGCTATGCATCTGGGAGAGGGTGGGGGGGGGGGGGGTTGGAGGAACAACCAAAAGATTGGCAATATAGGGCAAGTAATACCATTAAATAATATGCAACAAATGGTAAGCAATGGGCAGGTTGTAAGCCCCTGTAAGGTATTACACTGTCTACTAGGTTCGACCTAAAAGTCTATTGCACACAATATAAGAAAGTTTTTCCAGCAGCTTTTCGATTTTCTGATGAACTAATTACACAAATGTACATTCCTTTCAGATAACAATCATTCTGGAGAGGCGGCTTGTTTCTTATTTAGCTGACTATGCTTCCTCTCACTTCACAGTTCAGGAGGCCCTCTCTTTCTCTGTCAGCCCGAAGCAACTCAAGATCATTATTAACCATTCAAAAGCGGTTACTTTTTAGCAGAAATTATGGGAACTGTTTTGGGAATGTCTTTCTCAATAGATCCTGTCCACTTCGACTTCTGTGCAGGACCCTCAAAAAGGTTCTGCATAGTTATCAGCAACATATGCGCTACCCCTCTCAGCTGCCCTAGCAAAGTATAAAGTTGGGATTGAAAGCTCTGACATGCAAGTTACAAACTGAGGGGCACATTATCAAGGGGGTTTATCTCCGCTTTTTTGGCTTTAAAAGTCAAGAAAGCGGAGATAAAATTATCTCCCTATTACCTAGCTGTCGCTAACACCAGTTAGCGACAGCTAGTAGGAGATAGCGACCATCTTGGGCCCCACTTTGCATGTCAGTGATATTTATCACTAATGACATGCAAAGTGGGCGTGCCAAGATGTTAGCGACTGGAAACAGTCGCTAACATCGCTATCTCCTATTACCAACTTTTGGAGATATTCGCGCTAAGCGCGAATATCTCCAAAAGCTAACACCTGCCCCTGAGCAGTTCTTAGCCATGTTATCCAATGGGAGGTGGATAACATGGCGAAGAGCATTAGCTCGATAATGCATGAATATCGCTGACTTTTCAGCGATATTCATGCATTGCGGCCGTTTTTTATCGCATTTGCGATAAACCTTGGTAATACCAAGGTTTATCTGCGGTAAAAATCGCCGCAGCTTAGCGGTAAAATATTCTCTCTAACCAAGCAATAGCGATAATTATCGCTATTGCTTGGTAATATGCCCCAGAATCTTCACATAATCTAGCTATTCACTCCCTTTTCAACCTCTTCCTCTATTACCTTCCCTTTTCTCTATCCATTCCCTCCTCTCTTTTTGTATGACCTTCACTCTCTCTCTTTCCTGTTTTACATACTCTTTCTGTGCCTTTTCTGTTTGTCTCTGTCCTAGGATGCTCTACACCACCCACTCCAAGGTGCTAAGAGTAGCAGGCACAGCCAGTGATAATGTGTTGGGTTCTGCTTATGATATATAACCAGAACTCCTATGTGGAGGAGTTCTGGAATGTGGAGGATGACAGTTAGAGGTTACAGAGAGAGGTTGTATTTCTGATCTCTCCGTGCTGTTGGCAATAAAACAAGAAGTTAATTACTTACCTGCCTCAGCAACTTCTTTTCATGATGCAAAGGTTCCCTCTTTTTTATCAGACTCTGATCTCTCACTGTCTGTCATCTGCTCACATCTGATTTTGGAAATACTCACATATTTGCAGGAAAAAAGAGACGCTCTTAGTAAGTACAGCATTTCACCCTTCTACCCGAGCAGGATTGGAGTAATAATGTGAGTGTCTGTGTGCGGCAGAGAGTCAAGGGTTCTGTCTCCCAGCACACACACAAGTATGCACTCCCTCACCATAAACACTCTCTCATGCAGTGGTGGTGAGAGGAAATCTGGGTTTGAAAGCCGAAAATGTTGCATTGTGTGCTGAGCACTCCCACAGCCAACGCTGCCTTTCAGAATGTGTGCACTTACAGCAAAAGCATTTTCAGACATCAAAATGTACACAATGTTAGAGCACTCTGGTATGCAACACTCTTGCCACACCATCGCTCTCCAACACCTGCGCTTTCTCACAATCAATATGCTCACCACTGCAATATCTGATGCCTAATACTTTCACAATGCCATTGCTCTTGCACCGACCACTCTCACAACACCTTAACTCTCCTGCACCCACCTTTACTCTCTCCTGGAAAGAAAGAACTTGTTAAGTCTGCCAACTCTGATAGAAAGTACAATCTCAGAAAGAAAAATTAGAACGAGTAACTATAGGCCTCTGACGTAAGCGTTGGAGAGGAGTTGAAAGCAAGCTTAGAATATTGAGTTCTGACTTACATGCAGCAGAATAAAAACGTATAAAATTACTCTCAGTTTGGGGCGTGGTTATTGGCAAGTACCTTGGCTGACACTAAGGTGAGTGCTTGCAATGTTCAACACTACGTCCATCATCCCCTTTGGTTTTGCTTTGTTCACCTTAAGTTGGCAGGATATACCCAGACGTGGGTCCCTTGCTCACTTTGCCACTGGAATCAAGATAGCCTGGCTGATGAGGGTTATGAACCCGAAACCGGTACCAGGATGCTTGTTTCCGGGCCAGGGAAGACATGGCTTGGCAGTTCGGGTTGGACTGTTTCCATGAGGCACGGGGTCAGACTGATTTGCATATGACCATGTCTGAACTGGGGTGGCGGAGTGAGCTAAAGAATGATGTTGGATTAAACCCAGATCATTTGACTGGGGGTGAATGCTTGCAATGTTAAACACTCTAGGGTATACGAAGCCCATACACTGAACACGCTCTTTCAGAGAGTTTTCCCTGGTCAAGCAAATTGCTCCTGCATGTCACATGTGCCGCATTGGAAGTACAGAATAGACACTGGCACCAGTGTAGTCTCAGCGCAATGCCAGCCTGTATAAAATGCATAATGATAAAGAAAGCGACATTGAAAGTCTACGTGTCAGTGGCCAGGAACTGAATGAAATGGCCGCAAGTAAAAGGTACTGCGCTATTACACAAATTAAAGCCATTTGGAGTAAGAATGCTTAAGGTGAATACAACCAGGTTATGAAAGGAGCACACAGTAATATTTCTGTGCAATCACATTGAAATTCATGTGGCATGAAGCAGAGATTAACCAGGTGTTTATGATCAAACATTAAAGCACAAAGCCGACTTGTAATGTATAAAGATTTATCTACTTACCAAAACCATTAACGAATCATCCTGCTACAACCTGCCACAGAACAGCCCCAGAATGAGGACTGGGGGTTGTGTCTGACAACCACCAAAATTGCAGCATAGGGGCATAGAACAGATTCCTGGACCGCCATCAGGTAAAGAACACTGATGTGGAGCCAGGGTGAGATCCAAGCTTCAAAAGTTATTAAGGCTGACCCCGAAGCCAGCAAGTCACAAGGTACTAAAGAAGAGCCTGAGAGACCACTACTGTCTATCAATGTATATGCAGCTACTACATCTTAAAACCGTCATCTGTATTTGACACTGCCAAAAACACAATATTGCCAATAGATGGACTGCATGGATAGAGACTATTGAAGATTTCATAGATGCAATAGATGAAAAAGATCATAAAGTATCTGGGAAACATGAATGGTGAAGGAATGAAAAAAGCCATGAAAAAGATACAACACAAAAGTGTAGTGACATACGATCAAATCAAAGCAGCCTTAAATGTCAAATTTAATTCAGCGCCAAAAGTGGATTATGAAAGATACATATTTAGTCAGAACACGAGAGACCAGGTGCAACTAACAATGAATTCGTTGAGAGATTGGATGTTCTGGTGAAACACTGTAAATTCAATGAATTTAATGATGAGGAAGCTACTCGCCTCAGATTAATCAATGTCTGTCTGTCAGACTCCTTCTGACGAAGAATGCTGAAATAAACTCTGAGCTTACAAGTCCCCAAGCTTGCCCACACTGAGGAGCATGCTGATTGTCAATTGACTGGCATGGAGGCCAGAGGCACCCAAGGTGCTTCACTCATGAGCATGTAAAGTATGCCAAGATACAAGGCCAAGGGACACAAGGCAATGTCTCCTCAAAAAAAGAAAACATGTTACCAATGTGGACAGTCATTTCCACACGAGGGTAAATGTCATGCCAATGGACAGATACGCATCAACTTTGGTAAAGCTAACTATTAAGTAATGACTTTCATTGGTAAGGGACAAGTGCGTGTGCTACAGCGTGAAGGCAAAATGACCGACCAAAAGCAACCTCAGTGACGTTCGACGGGCTCCCACAAGTACAAGCAGTCACACCAGCTGAGGCAAATCGACACCAAACGATGCCGATCGTCATCTAAATCATCGACAAAAAGTTCCTCAGTATCAATTTCCAGTGAAATTAACAATGACAATTGTGCATTTGTTGAAAAGTACTTCAAAAAGGCATTCACATGTGGAAATGGCTGAATGTGAGGAGAAATCCAAAGTGAAGAAAAATCGACATAAAAAAGCACCACAAACATTCTCCGAAGATTACTCTAAAGATAAACAGGTGTTCAACACCATTCATAATTGAAAGAGGAGTGTCAATAAATATCAGGCCTGAGGAGAAGTATTAAGAATTATCTCCATTACCACAACTTGCGGAGTCAAAGACAAAAGTCTTAAAGAATCAAGGGTCCTTAATAGCAACGATTGAACATAAGAAAAATGTGGTACAATTGGCAGTTTATGTACTTCAAGGATCAGCTTCCAGTGCCTGTTTGCTGAGTTTCAACACTGCTGCGGATATGGGACTATCAGTGAACTACAATATGAATGCTCATCATGAAATTATAAGTCAATTTCCGTCATTATTTCATGGGTTAGGAAAACTTAAAACAATGAAAGTAAAGTTATACATATATGAGGAGTTTCATCCTGTTGCTCAAAGACAAGGACGAGTTGTGTTTCACTTGCAAGAACTATTGAAAAGGAACTTAATTTGTTGCTTAAACATGACATCATAGAACGTTCCACTGGTCTGACATCAAGGGTTGCTCCCATTGTAATAGTCCCTAAAAGAGACAGTGAAGAAGCTGTACGCAGATGCGTTGACATGCGTCAGCCCAACAAGGAATTGAGCAAGTGAGACATATCAGTCCGCAAATTGCTGATATGAAAACCCAACTGAATGTGCGAAGTTCTTCTCTTGACTTGACCTAAATAAAGGATATACCAATTGGAACTTGAAGAAACATCCCGGCACATTACAACCCTTTCTACACATATTGGTTTGATTCGCTGTAAGCGACTACATTTGAGGGTCTCAAGGCGCTGGAGGGGGGGGGGGTGCTGCTACGGATCGAAGAGCCAGGTCTTGAGTAGTCTTCTGAAGGCCAGTAGGTCTTGGGGCTGCCGTAGGTTGGTGGGGAGGGTTTTCCAGGTCTTGGCGGCGAGGTGTGAGAAGGATCTGCCTCTGGCTGTCGTTCTTCGGATGCGGGGGACAGCGGCGAGGTCGGCCGAGCGGAGCTTGCGGGTGGGGGTGTAGAAGCTGATTCGTCTGTTGAGGTACGCTGGTTCGGTGTCGTGGAGGGCTTTATGTGCGTGGATGAGGAGCTAGAAGGTTATCCTCTTGTTGACAGGGAGCCAGTGTAGGTCTCTCAGGTGGGGAGTGATGTGACTGCGGCGGGAGATGTCCAGGATCAGACGTGCCGAGGTGTTCTGGATGCGTTGCAGCCATCTCTGGAGCTTGGTCGATAATCGCTCCTGCGTAGAGGGTGTTACCATAGTCCAGCCTGCTGGTGACGAGGGCCTGGGTGACTGTTCTTCTTGTTTCAGTGGGGATCCACTTGAAGATCCTATGTAGCATTTGGAGGATGTTGAAGCAGGAGGAGGAGACGGCTATGACCTGCTTAGTCACGGTGAGGGTGGAGTCGAGTCGAGGATGACCCCTAGGCGTGGTCTGTGGGTGTCGGAGCAGTTCCCAGTGTGGTCGGTCACCGGGAGTCGTCCCAGGCCGAAGGGGTAGACCCAAGGATGAGGCCCTCCGTCTTGTCCGAGTTCAGCTTTAGTCGGCTGTTCCTCATCCAGTCGGCGACGGCCTTCATTCGTGGAGGTTAGTTTTGGCTCTGTGGGGGTCTTTGGTGAGGAAGATGATCAGCTGGGTGTCGTCGGCGTAGGAGATGATGTTGAGGTCATGTTGACGGGCGACGTGGGTGAGGGGTGCCATGTAAACACTGAACAGCGTCGGGCTGAGGGACGAGCCCTGGGGTACGCTGCAGATGATCTCGGTGGCCTTGGAGTGGAAGGGGGGAGGCAAACGCTCTGAGTTCTGCCGGAGAGGAAGGATGTGGTCCAGTCCAGGCCTTCCCTCGGATTCCGGCATTGTGTAGGCGTGTGCTTAGGGTGTGGTGGCAGACCGCGTCGAAGGCGGCTAACAGGTCCAGGAGGTTGAGGGCTGCTGTTTCTCCGTTGTCTAGCAGGGTCCTGATGTCATCTGTGGCGGCGATGAGGGCGGTTTTGGTGCTGTGGTTGCTGCGGAAACTGGACTGGGATGGATCCAGGATGTTGTTGTATTCGAGGTAGGGCGTCAGCTGTTTGTTGACGATTTTCTCGGTGACCTTAGCCGGAAATGGGAGCAGGGAGATGGGCCGGAAGTTCTTGAGGTCCTTGGGGTCCGCCTCTGGTTTCTTGAGTAAAGCATATGGGGTGCGATGGATGCACTGGCTTTGTTGAAGATGTGGTGGGGGCATGGGTCTAGCGGTGAGCCAGAGTAGATGATCTTCATGATCTCTCTGGTGTCCTTGTCGTTGACGCTTGTCCAGGAGAGTAGATGGTTGCTACGTGTGGTGGTGGTTGGGGCGGTAGTTGTCGTTGCGGTCATGACGTTGAAGCTGTCATGGGTGTCAGTGATCTTGCGGTGGAAGAAGGTAGCCAGTGAGTCACATAGGTCTTGCGAAGGCAGGATGTTGTTGGCGTTGGAGCAGGGGTTGGAGAGAGTTACTTCACAATGTTGAAGAGCTCCTTAGTATTGTGTGCATTGTTGTCAAAGCGGTCCTTGAATGAGGCCCTCTTGGCGGCTCTGATGAGTTGGTGATGGCTGCGGGTGGCGTTCTTGTGGGCTGTGTAGCTGTCCAGTGATCGTTCGCGGAGCCAGTTCTTCTCCAGTTTTCGGCATATTCTTTTGGACGTCTGGAGGTCTTCGGTGAACCAGGTGGCTTTCTTGCTGGTGTGGCTGTTGGAGGGTGTTTTTAGCGGAGCGAGGGTGCTGGCACAGTCGTCGATCCATTGTCTGAGGTTGCGGGCGGCGGTGTCGGGGTTGGTTGAGTCGGCGGGTGGGTTCTGGGCGAGGGTGGTGGTAAGCTGGTTCTCGGTGACTTTGCTCCAGCATCATCGGGGCAGCAGTTGGGTGCAGTGGTTCGTGGTGGGCTTCCTGAAGGTGAAGTGGATGCAGTGGTGGTCGGTCCAGTGGGGTTTGGTGGTGCGGTTGAAGGAGACTTGGGGACTTGCGGTGAAGATGGGGTTGAGCGTGTGGCCGGCGGTGTGGGTGGGTGTTGTCACGAGCTGTCCGAGTGCAAGGTTGGCGAGGTTGTCGAGGAGGGCGGTGGAGTTGCTGTCATTGTTGTTCTCGAGATGAAAGTTCAGGTCTCCTAGGAGGATGTAGTCTGTGGAGGTGAGGGTGTGCGTGCTGACGAAGTCGGCGATGGAGTCGCTGAACTGTGGTCGGGGTCCGGGGGGTCTGTAGATGAGGGTTCCTCTGAGGGTGGTGTTGGGATCGGTATGGATCTGGAAGTGCATGTGTTCGGTGGTGCTGAGAGTGTCGTCAGTTTTGGTCGATACTCTGAGAGTGTTCCTGTGGACGATAGTGATTCCTCCTCCTGTTCTGTTGGTACGGTCCCTGCGCATGATCTTGTATCCTTCCGGGATGGCAATGGTGATGTTGGGTGTTGAGGCAGGGTTCAGCCAGGTCTCTGTCAGGAAGGCGAAGTCAGGGAAGGTAGAGTCGAGGAGGTCCCAGAGTTTGACAACGTGTTTGCGGGCGGAGCGGGTGTTGAGGAGGATGCATCACAGGTACTTGGGTTCCTTGGTGGGTGGCTAGGATGGCTGGATGCTGATGAAGTTGCAGTTCCGGCAGGTGAAGGGTCCTTGGGTGCACTTTGGGGTTGCCCGGTAGCAGTTGTGTTCTCGGCCGGGGTTGAGTGCATGGAGGGTGCTGGCGTCGTAGTGCAGTCATGTGTCATGGTGTCTCCGGTGTCCTGGGGTCCAGGCGCTGGGCGCGGTCCAGGCGTGGAAGGGCACAGATGGGCTTGCCTTAGGAGTGGCCGATGCGCGGACTCCATATGAGGGGATGTGGGAGGGAGGAGCAGCAGGGAGTCGGGAGCGGGGTGGTGAATGGGAATACAGGGGGCGGGGCTGAAGGAGATGCAGCAGCGGGACACACGGAGGGGTGAGCGGGCGAGCAGGGGTCACAGAAGGCACAAGGGGGACACAAGACAGGGGGCAAGGCAGCAAAAATACAAACAAACTGTAAAACAGCAGAGATTACACAGTAGTAAGCAGGCACAAACTGAAAAAGAGGCACACTCTAGTTACAAGCGGCAGCAGCGGCGAGGCACAGGGCACACAGGGGGGCTGTGCAGTGGTGAGGGGAGCAACCTGCCTGGTGACAAATCCCCTGATGCATTTGACGGATCATACAGCCTGTAGTAAATGCATTTAACTATAGTGATGAGATATTGGTTTTTGGAGCTACACAGAAAGTACATGACAAAGCTCTCATGCAAGTATGTCGTCTGCTGAAGCAGGCTTAACTCTGAATGCTGACAAATGTGAATTCCACAAGAAAAGCTTGAAATTCTTTTGCCATGTCTTATCAGATGGGGGTATGAAACCTGATACAGCTAAAGTACAAGCGTTGTCGGCTGCAAATCCCCCATAAGACATTTCCATGTTACGATCATTTTCTGAGTATGACCAGTTACTGCTCTAGATACTAAGAGACTTTTCTGCGGTTAGTGTACCATTACGAGAACTAACAAAAAAGAATGTCTTCTTTTCATTGGTCACAAGAGTGTGTGAAGTATTGTTTTGGTGTGGCATACTGTGATTTACCCTTTTGGTACTGTTGTGGATTTTAATTTAGTGGTGCTAGCATTTTAAAGAGCGTATATTTTGTTGCGCTTCTTATACTGTTCTTGTGAAGTGTGTTATCATATTGATGAAATATGCATATACGATGGCATATTATACGCGGTTATTCCTTCATACTGGTGGACCTGAATTTCACCCAGATCATATCAATGAATTTCTATTTGCATCTAACCTTCACAAGACCTCATCAAAGGATAATCTTACCTTGTACAAAGCCTGTGTGGGTTCCAAGAAAACAAGGACTGCCAGCATTTGCTTTTTGTTGGCATTGTCACCAAGTTTGGCCACCTGCCCTAAATTAACTAAGGGCAGTCTATCCCTCGGGGAGCCTAACTATTTACCATTTAGCTATTCTGGTATAAGATTATCAAGGCAAAATGACACATTTTTTGTTCTATTTTTGCGTCAATGTTCAGTGATACAATTCACCTGTAAAACAGATATGATTGCCTGTGTTTCCCAGATTGTGTCAACTTATCTACAAAGCAAAGGAGTGCTCAATAAAGGTAAATGCAGCAAAGACAAAGGGGGATTACCAGAAATTGCTTGAAAAGAGGGATCTGTAGCTCTTTCCTGATGTATATAAGCAAGACAGTTTCCCAAACTGTTTAGATGTCAGATCCTTAACGCATAGCAAGAGAAGGCCTGTCTTCTTCCTGTATTATTTTGCACTCAAGCATAAATAGTGTGCTACTGCATGTGTATCATAACTCACTAAAACAACTAAAAACATGGCTCTTCCCATAACTCCTCTCTATTACTTCCCCCTCTGAAAGCTTCAGGTTGATCGTCAGCGCTGGGACGCCCCAGGGTAGCTATGCGCTTTACAAATCTGC
Source organism: Lissotriton helveticus (assembly GCF_964261635.1). NCBI lineage: Eukaryota > Metazoa > Chordata > Amphibia > Caudata > Salamandridae > Lissotriton > Lissotriton helveticus. The sequence goes on from NC_136059.1 coordinate 300,611,715, forward strand.
ATTCAAATTCAAATTCAAATTCAAAATTCACTAGAGCTCTTGATCCTGTTTGCCAGTCATAGCGAAAAATGTATCTTTATCTGTTTAATAGGTTATGGGTTGATAATTGTGCTTAAAGGAGCAGTTGCCTTTTTTGGCATGTTTTCCATGTATTATAACAGTGGAGTTCTGGATCTTGCATTAGTGCAGCAATATACACCCTTTTATAAGTACCAGAGAGGATTCCATGTTGAACAATTCCAGCCCCCAAGGGTGTTCTGTAATCTTGTTTCGTTCTTGTGAACACAGACATGAAGAATGCCAATCCCTGCCCCTGGTAGGTTCAGCAACCTTAACCACAACAAGTCAGAGAACCTTCCCCCCACATAAAACAAGAAAACCCATTGGCATCCGTATGACCACATAAGCCTTTGCATCTCTCAGCAGCAATCCCAGTTTGGGGTCTGCTGGAGCAATATAGAGGAGAGGACATGTGGTTCCGTAGAAGTCTTGGGCAGAACTCTCAGGGTGTAACCATGCTGCAGTGAGAATTGCAATTGGAGTCCTCCAAGCCCTCAAAATTGGCAGTCATCTTGGCCATGGCATTGCATAAAAGCCCCAACTCTGGTTGTTGCCTCGGGGCGCATCAAAATAGATGCCCCTCCAATTTGATTGAAACTTGGACCTTTATTTCAGGCGATGCAAAACCTACATGTTTCTTGTGCTCTATAACAATGAAAACAGACTAAAATAGAAATGGATAAAAAAAAATGCCATCTAGAAAAAGTTGGTCTGATATTTTAACACTTTTTTAATATCACTTACATTATCCCACACTGGGAGATGAAGAATGCCATACAAAGCAGCTAGGCCGTAAAGTGCTGCAACAAGTGCTATGGTGGTTCTCAAGGTTTCTTTCTCCTCAGCATCTAATTGTATGACAGCACCTCTAACGTCAATCTGGAAAATCAAAGTATACTCCAATGTTAGAAACATTTCTACTGATTCATTTGCTTTAGTCTTTTTACACAAATGTTGAATCTTTTTTCAGTTAAAAAAATACATACACTATCTATGAGACAGTTACTTGTCTTCATTTCTGGGCTCTTGAATTAAAGACTAATTTCAGAAACAACTTTAAAAAAAGGGTTGGTTCATGGTATTTCATATGCTCTTATTCATACAGCTGTACCTTATCAAAACTCCTTTTAGTAAGACTGCTCTTGGATAGTGCAACATTACAGTTGGAAAAGCCCCTTGTGGGTGCATGCCCTTTTAAATGCAATTCAGGCCTTCTATCATGCATCAGTACTGGGTAGTTTCCAATTCCCTGAGTTGGTTGTAGGTTTTTTGATACCACAGGAAGGGAAAGCCTTCGAACCGCACACACTGTGACATACCCAGTAGTGGCACCGCAGTAAGTGATACCACAACCATTAGAACGCTACGACATTGTGGGAAGTTCAATTAAATAAGTGATATTTAATGAAGTGTAATTATGTGATTTTTGTGGGTGAGACACACACAAGAGCCACAATTGAAACTAATGAGGCCACAACTGACGGAAGACTGAGTGTGCCCTTGTGTATAATATTATCATTGGCAAAACATTTAACACATTTAATGATTGTGCTCCAAGAATTAACATATTAGAAGCCCTCAAATTTCCCTTACAATACCTAGATTGAAGGGATGTCATGGTCACAATCTAAACCATAAAAAACACTGAAAGTCCCTAGAAATGTGTAGTTAAGAAAGCACAGCTAGGCGGCGCACGGCGATACAAGATGGCCGCTCCCTGAGACGCTCTCTGACACCGATCTCCGGTCGGTTCTGAATGGGCTCCTTTTACGTATGCTGTCCCACTTTTGAAGCATGTCTCCCTGTATTGGAAGTAGCAGGGCTCATTGAGGCAAGTTTGTTGACCTGTTGAGGGTCTTTTTCAGTGCTTTTTTCCCTGTGCTTGCCTCACCTCAGTGGCCCTGTTTTCAGTGGTGGCCATTTTGTGAGTTTGCTGTTGGCTAATTTCTCTTCCACAGCAATGATTCAATGCAACTATTTTCGGGTTCTATAGTCTGTTGTCAGCAAAAAAAGAACCCGGCTTAATAAGTGACTCCAAAATAGATCAGCAACTGTCACACACGTGTCGGACTGTCTAATCTTCCCTTTTTTTCTACCGCTGTATATTATTTGTGGGCAATTCATCACAACGATATGTGCACTGATGGTCTCTTCTTCCAATTGCGGCCCAATTTTTGAAACCTGGCTTCCTATGTTAATGGTCACCGAGCTCACTGAGGCAAGTTTATAGACCCGTTGTTGGTCTTTTTTGATGCCTACTCCTTTGAACTTGCCTCTTCTCACGGGCTCTATTTTGTGCGGCTGCCCTTTTGTGCTTTCTGCTACGAGATTTATTTCCACAGCATATATAAATACGAATACATTTTGGTTCTATATGGCAATGTCCGCAAGCAAATGACTTTGTTTGATATCTGCTCATCATAACGGTTCAGCTAATGCCACATGCTTGTTGGATGGACCATCTCTTTCATATTTTCGACGGTCTGCTGTCATGTGCTTTAATTTCTCCTCCTTTCTATTAAGGCACTGAAGCTATTCAAAACTTTTCAGTCAAGGTCTGCATGTGGTTTATTGACATCCTTTCTAATCTGCTGTACAAATTGTGACCTTGGAGTTTTATGCCCTTAGAGATCCTACCTTTTGCTGCATTGTACACTATACCCCGCCATGGATCCTTCACACTCAAACAAGCTCAATGGAGATTCTGGGTCTACCTCTGGAGGTCGTAAAGATTCAGTTGTTACCACCAACAAGCGCGCTATAAAAGACCCATCATCTCCATCGAAATCACATCTTCCTCTGAAGTTAGAGGAGTTCGTGGATGAACTACGCTACATTAGACCCTTCATGACAGACACTACTGCTACTCTTCAGAAAAATGAAGAGAAATAGTCTGGACTTGAGTCAAGACTATCGGATGTGGAACACAAAATAAGTGATGCACAGGACGTTGTTGCCAGAGTCGATCGCCTCACTAAAGAAGTTACTCAACTTAAAAAGTCTACATAGGACTTAGAAAATCATAATAGGTGCAACAATCTACGCATTTACGGAATTCCGGAAGGTTCTGAAGGCTCGGACATGATCTCCTTTTTGAAGACTCAAGTCCTGCAGATTGTTGGTCTATGGATTTTAATATTCAAAGGGCGCACAGCTTGGGACCTCAGAAGGCATCTTCCTCAACTAAACCAAGAGGCATTATTGCCTATTTCCTCATGGCAATCCTTAATTCTACCAAGCAACACAAGCAGGTGCTCTGGTCTTACCACAAAGTCTTCTTCAGTCAAGATGTCTCTAAGTCAACCGCCATCCGGCTTAAGGAATTTCTTGACCTCACACCATCTGTGAGATCCACGAATGCCCGTTATGGTCTTATACATCCAAGCTTTTTCAAAGTGACTTATAAAGACAGAACTTTTACTTTTGAAGACCCGGCTAATCTTTGGAAATTCATTCACATTCACAAAGGAGAAGCTATGGAACTGAGTAAGCCTTAATTGTTTTCATATTTGTTCTCTTCCCTGTTTCTTAGGTCTTCCCTGTGCAGTTCCCGATGCTGATGTTTATATACATGTTCTCCTTATGTTTTGTCATGTATGATTCACTCCGTTCATTGTCTGGTAAGTTCCCTTCCATTTTGTTTCGTATTTTTACCATTTTATCCTTAATCTCTTATCTCTTCTTTTTGTTCCATTAGTAAACTTACCCTTACTCGGTGTACCCCCTTTGGAGTGGCTGTCTTGTTCTTTGCATCCCCCTCCCTCATTAATGTTCTTCTTGTTTTTGATCACTATGACTAAAGCCTCCTGGCTGTTCGTCATCTTTTCTTTGTTAACTCTTTCTGAAAGACTATGCTCCCCTCTCCATTTCCTCTTCTGTCCCCTTTTCCTTTTCTTTCTCCCCTCGCCTTCTCTTGCCTCTTCGCTCTTGCTTCCACTGCATCTCTTTTTTCTATTTCATGCTTATGGTACTTCATTACTCTCTCCTTTTTTGTTTTTATGGATACATCAAGCTAGCAACTCTATTTTCCTTCCTCTTTGTTTTTTCTAGTCTTCCGCTCCTTATTCGTTTTTACATATCTCGACTTTTTTATATGTATGCTTTTTTCCGACACCGGCATATACTTTTTTTGATTGGTTTCTTACATCTTTTTTTCTACTCACTCTTTAAGTTTCTTTTACTTTTATGTTTATTTTTACTTACATTTTCTTGGTGAATGGCCATTGTGTAATTTCATGGAATGTTAAAGGTATTCTTAATCCTGTTAAAAAACAGCAAATCTTGTATCACCTTGCTAAATTGAAATGTCATGAAGCATTATTACAAGAAACACACCTCAAATTACAAGATCTGTCTTCAATGCGCAAACAGTGGGTAGGGGAGGTTTTCTGCTCCCCGGCATTGAATAATAAGAATGGAGTGAATAATAAGAATGGTGTTGTTATTTTGATTCATTAGTCTTTAAATATTCAGTTACAAAATGAATTCCATGATACTAATGGTAGATGGCTGTTTTTGAATAGGAAAGTTAACAACACTCAACTCTCTTTTTGTAATGTTTATGGCCCTAATGCCATTGATTTTTCTTTTAGGAATGATTTTTCTATTCTTCTCTAGTCCCATGCCACTGATAGTTTGATTGTGGGTGGCGATTGTAACCAACTTATGGATCCCTTCCTAGATCGGAAATCTCAAACTACATATATCCCAAACAAGATGCAGAAGACTTTTCATAAGGTTATCACCTCTAGAGGACTGGTAGATTCATGGAGAACCTATCACCCAGATGTCTTAGAATATTCCTTTTTCTCCCCTGTTTATAGATCTCACTCCCTTATAAACTACATATTCTCACTCAACATGCTCTTCAATTCATGACTAATACAGAAATTGGCTCCATTCTTATTTCAGATCACACCCCATCATTTTAGATATGGAATATCCTTCACTTGCCCCTACATCTCGTCGCTGGCGTTTCAACAATTCCCTTCTCCTGGATTCTAAATTTGTTGAACAATTCACGCTTTTTATACAGGAATTCTTTTACAATAATCTCTCCTCTGCTTCTCAATACCATTTTATTTGGGATGCCTTCAAAGCTACTGCCAGGGGTTTCATAATTGAATTTGTATCCTTGAAAAAAAAGAGAGCACTTATGGACTCAACTCTCATCCGAAAGCAAATTAAAGCTTTAGAACATAAATACTTCACCATCAACTGTCCCGACACATTGTCCAGTCTTATCAAAACAAAAATGCAATATCATAAACAATCTTGGGATTCCGCTTGTAATAATCTCCTCAAATTCAATGTTAAAATGTACGGTGGTCGGAATAAGGCAGGTAGATCTTTAGCCAATTACCTTAAAATCAAAAAACTAAAATCTAAAATTGTGGTCAATACAGATAACTCTGGAGTTCGGCACATTACAGATGTTAAGATTCTCAATTGCTTTACTGAATACCTCCTATTATATTCCAACGTCCATCCCTTCTCCTGAACAAATTGATTCCTTTTTTCAAACTATTCCCAAATCTCCTGAAGATTACATTGATCTCACATCTTTGGATGTTCCCATCTTGGAACAGGAAATAATTAATGCCATCAACCTCTTACCCAAAGACAAATAACCTGGCCCAGATGGTTTCACAGTTCTATTTTTTCTTCATTGTATACAACTTCTATTTCCTCAGTTATTCTCATTGATAAGTCATTTTCTTACCATCGGCGAATCACGAGGTTCTTTCACCCAGGCAAAGTTATGTTTGATCCCTAAAAAAGATAAAGACCCCTCCCTCTCTTTGTAAAAACTACAGGCCCATTTCCCTCATTAACAAAGACTGTAAAATATTTGCTAAAATACTTACCCTCCGCATCAATAAGGTAATCCAGACCTCATCAATATTTACACATCAGCGTTCGTCAAAGGACGATCTATCACAGATATCTTGACAACCTTCCTCAATATTATCCACCTGGCTTCTAAAATGGATTCACCAGTTGCTGCCATTACATTAGATGCTGAGGAAGCATTTGACAGGGTATACTGGGAATTTATCTTTGACGCATTGAAATGGCACGACTTCATGCCTCCTATTATTAAATACATTCTATTGTTATACCCTGCCCCCTCTACCTCCATATGGGTAAATGGCTGTTTATCTAAATATTTTCCACTCCTTATAGGAACTGGCAGGGCTGCCCTCTTACCCCACTCTTATTTATTCTCGCTTTAAAACCCTTCTTAGAGAAACTTAGACGTTCATCACACTATACAGGTCTCCAATTTAAAAATATCAACATCAAATTCACTGCTTATCCAGACGACATTCTGTTATATATCTCCAATCCGTCTACTTCTTTGCCGGCTCTCTTCTCCTTGTTTCACGATTATTCTATAGTTTCTGGCTATAGATTAAACATTGATTAATCCGAAGTCCTGCCTTTAAATAAACACTGCCTATCCCATATGTTTCATGGCTCAGGGTTTCAGCAAAACTCCAAAAGATTCAAATGCTTAGGCATTCTATATGCTAATAGCATTAGGGAAACTATTAAAATCAACCTTGCTGACATACTCAAAAAGCTCTCTGTCCTTATTGAAAGCTGGCACCCACTTTTCTTATCCGGGTTGGGTAGATTGGCTACAATTAAAATGATGCTCCTTCCAATTATCAATTTTTATCTTTCTATACTTCCGGATTCCCTCCCGCTCAACTTTTTTAGTACCATTAATCGCTCCTTGATCAAATTTCTGTGGAACAATCGCAAGGCCAGGATTTCACTTTCTTGTCTCCAACAATCCAAAGAGTTAGGTGGAGTCAATTTTCCTAATCTCAGACATTACCACTCTACTTTCACCCTGAAACAAATATGGACTTTTTTTAACTGAGTCCACCTATAACGGCTTGGAGCTTGTTAGAACAAGCTCAAAACACACCTTTTTCTTTTATTACAGCTACCCGTTTATCCCAACTCCCGGAGTGTTTCTCCTCACCTACCTTTCCTCATTCCAAAGCACTCGCAACCTCTATGCTCAGAACTCATCTCAACTCCGCGGATCAACTCTCTTGCACATCAATATGGTATAATAAATCTTTAAAGATTAACAACAGAGCTCTATCCTGGAAGGAATGGATTGACAAAGGCATCATTACTCTAGACCACTTGTTAAAGGATGGATCCCCTATGGACTTTTCGGATATCCGAGAGTCTTATGGTATCTCCTCTACACATGCACTTCATTACCCCTTACTTAGGGCGTACCTGATTTGTCTCCTTTCCCAGGGTTATTCCTCTGACACACCTGACCAGGCTCACCCCTCCCCACTTGATTTTTCTACCCAGTTTAAAGCAGCTGTTATTTAAAAGGTACTATCCTGTTTTGTGGATGCTAGATTCAAATCCAACTTAGAACCTCTATGGGAGAAAGACTTGGCCCGGGATTTTTCGTTTCAAACATGGGACTCCCAGGATTTTTCGTTTCAAACCTGGGACTCCATTTGGTCATAAAGACATGCTTCTTCACGCTCAGCTAGCACAACGCAGACTTGATATTACTTTTATAATAGACTTTTTTTCACCCCTACTGATCTGCACAAATTGAAGTTGTTAGACTCCGAAAAATGTTGGTCTTGTTCCCACGAGAATAGTGACTTCCTTCATATGTTCTTCCACTACCCTTTTGTTAAGTTTTTCTGGTCTCGTATATGGTTAAAATTGAATGAAATATTATCTACCAACGTTTCTTTTGATATTGTACATGTGTTTTTGGGTAGTTCTTTGCCTATCTGGGATGCTGAGCAGTGTGGGTAAATTTGTAGACTTGTTTTTAGCTATTTCCTTTCAGATTATCACCACTAACTGGAAGGACACCTCTAAACTTTCGTATCAAGCTTGGTGGAACTTGCTTTGTCACCATCACAGGCTTGATGGTGCCCATGCCACTTCACTACCTCTGTTGATCAAAAAAGACTTGTTGTGGTCACCACTAACCTCTTTTCTTTCTAGGTTGGCTACTTGATTTCACTTGTATCTATGGTACCAATTTTATCTTTTTACAATTCATAATGTTTAACTGTTTCCCAATATTATGCATAATTGTTTTAACTTCTGATGCATTTCCATTCTCTCCTCTTTCCCCCCTTCTTTTCTTTCTAATAATAATAATCCACATTTGTAAAGCGCACAATCACCCGTAAGGGTCTCTAGGCGCTGGGGGCCGTCGGGAAGATTAAGCAAGCTATTGCCCAGAGTCACATGGTGCTGTGCTAAACTGCCACCGGTGCCGGGGATCGATCCGTGATCCCCATATTCCGAAGTCAGTCGCCCTAGCCGCGGCGCCACACCTCTTCCCTCTTTCTCTTCTCTTCCTCTCTTTAAATTCAACATGTTAAAATGCATTTACTCTATGTACAAGTTTTCCCTTTCGAGGGCTTTATTTGCATTGTTGTCATATATACATTTTACTTCTATTTTCTGCTACATGACCATGTACTGATGTTTTACTTTGTTTATTATATCAATAAAGCATTCTAAACTTCAAAAAAGAAAGCACAGGTCTCTCCAATGTAGTACTCGCACCAGACAAGGGGTGTTCTTCAATAAAGAGTTGCACACAGTCCTCCTGAACCCTATCATTATTTAATTTTCTTCCCTTAATTCAGGAAATCCATACCAGAATGTAGCACAATGAGAGCCTGATACAGAATTAGGTGAACATGGTACTCTGCCACAGACATGGCAGAGTATCCTGTTAGCCAAACTGACTTCTTTTGAGTTCTCTCTATTATGCTAGGCGGACCCTCATGATTCCAGCGACGGTGCCACCAATGGTTCTTTGAATAAATTCAGTTTCCAACACAAAAAATTATTTTGACACATATCAACAGATTAAGCTGTTAGATTTTATTTACACAACAAAATCTGCCTGCTCAAACCATGAATGTTACTAGAAATGAAAACATTTACTAGAAGCACCTTTCACAAACCTTTTTAAAGGATTAATGGAAAAATTAAGCAAATAAACTGATAATGCAAGAAGGTAGAATGCAGTTTCCTTAAACTGAAAACTGATATTGCTCCTTTAAAGAAGCACACACAACCATTATCTTATCATGCCTGTAAACTGCATTTCCTGAGCTCGTTTTTAGATTGTGAAATTCATTGTTTTCAATATAAAATTAAAAGGGACCTCCTCTGTTTCCTGGCTTTTCATTGGTTCCTCCTGTACTTGACACTTACTTTTCATTCATTTCTATTGGATGTAGCATTTTTTCCTGCATTCCCTGCTTGTTCCTCATCTGCTTCCCTTATAAGTTTCCCGTAACAGAAATACTGTTAACATCGCCTTGGTGTAACTATTTTTTCATAAAGTTTTGCCTCTTTCTTCTTTTTCATCTTGAGGCAGATTTATATAGTGCAACTTATCACCCGGAGAGATTAAGTGATTTGCCCAGAATCACAGGATGTTGTGCAGCCAAGACTCAAACAGGGATTCCCAGCTCTCGAGTCAGCAGCTCTGGCCACTGAGCCACATCCTCCCCACTCCCATGAGGCATGTCCTGCAATGTCGTGTTTCTTTTGAAGCAAACACCCCCCACTACGAGCAGACCCTGGATAACGGCTTGTTTAACAAGACCTCCGACGACGAGGTAGCAGCTCACTTCAACTGCATGGTAAGAGCTAGAGGTGCCTGGGGCGCAGTAGGAGGCGGCTTGTGCATTAGCTTGCACAGAGTGACCAGGCGTCCCGGACACTTCCTGCTTTCCAGGTTCTGATCCGGCATGCCAGCACTTTTTTTCCACAATGCTTGGAATCAGATTCTTTTTCATTTCCCCATGCCCTATATTTTTGATATTTCACAAGAATGGTGCTCGCTCCTATCTATTAAATGGCGAATCTGCTAAGTCAAATGTGTGAACCAGGAGGAAAGTTATGTTTTCAGTCAGGGCTTTAAGTGGGATAAAGAAACTGGAGAGGGTTTCTCAAAGGGGCAGGGCCAATGTAATTAAGGGTATGGCTTAACAAAATCTAGTCTAAAAAGCTATGCTTAGCGGAACGTGCCGTCCGACTGGCATTTTGCTGTTTCTGTCATTGCATTCAGATATATAATACAACAAGTAACATTACACCTACAACAAGCCAGGACTATTGGCTTTGTCGATGGTTGTTAGTTGTATATAATAAATAAGCAACAACTAAGGTTTCATTGAACCGAACATGGGAAATGCTTCAGTTCTGAAATGATGCGACTGTGAAAGAACTATAACTTTTCGAAGTTACATCAAAGGCAGTGAAGGGGGTGCTCCTGCAGAGTTAAGATTTTTTTTTACCATCCTGACGGTGTGGGAAAAAATGGAGATCCCGATAGGGACCCATCTCAGCACCTGCTTTTTAGATCTACTGGTGCCAGTAACAATAGCAAGTACTTCCCTTACAAATACTAGTCACCGGTCGGTGGGTGTTCCCGGCAGGGGCGGAGGACAGCCTTTTCTCTGTTTTGTTTCAAAGCTGACTCCAGACATTTATGTACATTTCGCAAAGGTAACATGACATTTCACACAGGCTGAGAAATTAGCTGAAAGGAACAAACACGCTTTCCTTCTAAAAATACAGCACGCTGGTGTTCTTTCACATATTCATTGTGTTTCATCCGAAGGCGGCGGCTCCTCCATGTAGGCGGAGGAGCGTCGGCTCACCACTTTGTCGCAGTGTGAGAAGCAGAAACATAAAATGGTATTATAATTACCATTTTATGTTTCTGCTTCTCGCACCTCAAGAAAGCAGAAGGGTTTGGTTGGGCATGCAGCCTACATGGAGAAAATGGGGAGGGAGGCTGCCTGGTTCCTGTGTGGAGGAGAGGACGCGGAACGACGCGGGACCGGGCCGCAAAGGTAAATTACATTTTTAAAATGTTTTTAAAATAAAAAACACCCCTCCCTGCGCTATCCCCCCACCAGCGAGTCATGTTGGCCGCAACTCTGAAAATGGCTTTAATGAAATCTTTAAGATTCTCTTTCGAATCTTCCTGGGTGCCTGATGTTCTTCTTTTGCTTTTCTCCCTCTTTGTACCACCTAATTTGCTGTTGAGGCTATTCTCTTGATGTATCATGGAGTAAGAGCGCATAGGCGAAACCTAATGCATTTTTAAAGCTTCTTTTACATTAACCTACAATTCTAATTACTTGGCAACAGTGTTTCTGTTCTTTCTACCAAGAGAAAGGAACGCTTGCTTATGGCTAAATTGAAGATTTCCTGAAGGAGAACCAAGATTACAGCTAAATAACTTCCCCTTTAGGGGAACATTATTCATAGTCCTAAGCAATGAACAGAGTACTGAGCCAACAGCTTTAAAATAGCAGTGAAAAAAATAACAGAGATCAATATGTAGTACCCAAGCAGTTCTTCAAATAAGTCTGGCCTACATGTTTTTCAGCCCTGGAATCTGAGTTGAGACAATAGTGCCTTGTAAAAGTGTGGACAAATATCCTGGTAGGTGCCTTGAAGATATATACAATAGGCTTGTTAGATCCTAGTGAACAGTGATCAGAATTCATGCCCTGTGCCCATGAAGACGCAGGGCATGCGCAGAGGGTACTGTACCTAGTACTTATTGGGACAGGTCACAGGCTGTAGCCGACAGGAACTGGCAGAATGTCACTGAGCACAGATTGTGACCGAAGAACATAGCTTATGTCCATTGCCACTTAGGGCAGTGGTATCTGTGCATTACTGATGGTAGAAAATTAGGCAGGGTTGCGGTTGGTTGCAGCGGTATTGAACCATGTTGTGTACACAGTGCCTCTTGCACATAGCCACAGGCCATGTCTAGTGGGAAATAAGGGCAAGTAATCAGACCACACTTTTTGGTTTAAGGCTAACCCTAATGACCAGTGCTCACAATGCAGATGGTGCCAGAATGGGCCTAGGCTCAGGACCTGAGCAAACGTCATGCCTGTACGCACTGCAGCTGGTTAAGGCAGAAGGTCTTTCCCAAGAAGTGCTGACTTAAGAGGTGCTGAACATGGGGTTTATCCATAGTCCATATCCTTAGCTCCGAGCCTACTTAGCATGACTCTTCAGGCTAGGGTACTGCATACAGAGCTTGCTTGCCCAAAAGCAAACCGAAATGCCCAAGGGCCATGCTCTGCACCCAGTGCCCACTGGCACAGCCAGAGCCTAGAGTAAAGAGCAAGCCAACGCCTTAATCAAATGTAAACAGGTTTAAAGACAGTATTAGGCCACTCAAAACACAGGACAGGGTAATGGACGCAAAATCCAATTTACTATAAATATTGAATTTGCAACTGAAAAACAGAAGAACATTCTCCCTCCTATGCTGAACTGATCAGAAAATAGCATGGAGACGACCTTGGAAAAGGAACCATAGCCAAACAATTCATCTTGAGACACATGTCCTTAGAAGAGAAGATGGAATAGAACAACAAGGGACAACTCTACACAAACTAAGCTGGGTGAAATGATAAACATGATTACGGACGTTCTAGCATTCCAGAATGGGGGCAACAGTCCTACTTTTACTTCTGATGGTAGAAGACGACCATAAACTCCAAACAGACAGGGAAAACCCTAGAGAATAACCTAACCAGGCAAGAGCAAAAGAGAGCCAAAGAATTTGGCTTTCTGTGATAACGGAATGAGCTTTGGAAACACTGCATGAAGTAATGTGAGAAACCACACATACTGGCCATATTCCGTTTTCTGGTGTGGTTATCAAGACAAAGAGTAGGCGCGCTAGCAGCCACCACATAAAGTCTTCCCCACCTTGGACAAAAGATTCAGTGGTTCTCCATGATTCCGGTTGCACATAACACCAGAGATGAGGGTGTCCTCAATTAAGTGATTGATTGGGTATTTAATACCCATTTTATATCGTCCACTTAAAAACTTTGTCTCTCAGAACTGAGGATTTAATAAACAAAAAGAAAAGAATCAACTTGGCTGTTTAAATTAAGACATACCGTTTTGACTTCGTCAATTAGCACATCACCATCAGTTTTTTATTTGATCGACATGTAATTTTACCTGAAAGGGATGTTGTCAATCCCTTATACACTTTGTTGTCCTGAAGAAGGTGGGGTTTTTAATTCCATGACAACCGAAACGTGTCAACGCTGTTCTTTGTACTGAATCCACCCACGAGAGTGACTATCGCAAAAAACTAAAGAGGAGTGATATTAGGAACTCTACGTTAAATGTTGGATCAGGTGGTTTAACAGTATTGTAAACTGTGCAGTAGGGCGTCTCCCTGTTTTTAGTTTTAAAGTGTTTTTAATCCATGCTTACTGTGTATAATGTGATGTCATTCACATTTAATATTTTGTTTTTATGAATGCTTCATTTCCTATAACGAAGGAAAAGTCCAACAGTTCCTATTGTATTTTTGATTTATTATATTGTGTATTAATTGTTTGTACAATACACCGGCATTGTGTATGCCTGCAGGGATGATAGAAAATTGCCATATATTCACTGCGATTTATAATATTTTAGTTATGACCTTGGGTTTTTATGTATATGAATAAAGCCCTTTTCTGATACCACACTCTTGGGTCTGGTGGAATCTTAGCGATATAATCTGTATGTGTGGGTATTCCCTATTCATAAGGATTGAACAATTTGAGTGAATCCGTGTTTGAGTGAACTTTAGGTATTCTCTTTTGGACTTGGGACAGTACTTCTTTTCACTTTCTGTGATAACTGCAGTAATAAAACATATATGGCATGAACCTGCAATAAAGCTGCTAACTATAACAAGGTTGGTAAGCATTATTTAAGAATATGCAAACTAGTTCGAAGCTGTGGTGAAACAGGACAGAGGTTCATGCCAAAAGCATCCTAATCTTATAGGAATGTGAAATCCATGCATGTATGTTTATGGAATTTCTATAGCATGAACCTCGCCAAAAGGCTACAGAGCATTGTACATGGTCAAAATAAACTTACATTTGAAGAGTTCTGATAACTGCCCAGAGGAAGTCAGACCCCTTAAAACAGCAGCGCTCTAGTTAGACTGGCTGGAAAAAACTTGGATATACCAGTAAAGATTGAGGCAAGAGTGAAAACAAGTCTCTTGGATGGCCAAATGCCCCTTAGGATTGACCCACATTGCAGGAAATACTTGAACCATTTACTCTTGCACTTATTGGAACTTATCTCCACTTTATGCTAGAATCTCTCTTTGTGAATATATCTATTACATTATGGTGATGACATGCATTGCACAGGAAGTTCCTGGATTGCAGAAAAACCTGTACACCTTAGCAAAAATTTGCAGTAATGAAAGAAAGCAACCTCAAGATTTCAAGTTGTAAAAATTTCAATATATTCTGAAGAAGGAGAAGGAATCTTGTGAATTCCCCGAAGGAATTGTGGGAAGGATTATTTTCCAAAGACCACAACTATTGACAATATCACTGAAAATTAAGAAGGAGTGTTTGGAAGAGTTTGTTCCTACAACTCTCAAGAAAAGTGGCATACATATAGTCTCCATTCTAGCTTTTCGTTTTAACTTAGCATCATTTCATATTAGTGGTTTGCACATGTTTTCACTAATACAAGAATGTGCCATGGACACATTTATTCCTGATAGACAATGTTGATCGGTAGTTTGCACATTCAGATCCAGGGTCGCACAATTCAGAACACAAAGCATTGTTTTATTAGCTGTGCTCGTAGGAGACTACTCCTCTGCCTCAGACAAATTCAAACTTAGTTCTTCTGAAACTCTGGCACAATGTGATAAGCTTATCATTTTATTATTTAAACAGCATGCTAAAGCCGGTGGGAGGTTCACTTCCCACCAGAGTGATCATAAAATACTGATGTGAGCTGTGACTGAGATGCAGATCCACTATCCCCCAACCTTCAATCAGTGAAGGAAGATAGCTGTGCAAGAGGAGTGTACGGGCTTGCACATTCAGGTGGGAGTGCATTTGTTAATGCACTGAGGCCAGCTTCCTGACATACAATATCAAGGTATGGGGTTAGATCATTCCAATAAGCCTGGCCGAAAGGCACTCCCAACATGCTCTCTTTATCATAGAAGAACTAGTAACAGAAAGGAGTAAAGTTAGTAATATTATGATCAATTAACATGGTTTAATTGTTTGTGTTTTTCACCATTCTAACACTACTTATAACAATGTGTCTCATATTTTTGATTTTCGCAGTTCACGTTTTGTTAGGGGCGGGCACAAAACTCTGCTCCGCCAGCGGACTGTGCAGAGATTTGCCTACTTTGCACTCCGCTGAGAATGCGGCCCGGTCCCTGCTTCTGAACCCAGCCAGGTTAGGTGAGCCTGCCCTGGCCCTGTTAAACCACTGTCCCCATCGCACGGACCCTTGACTGGCTTGCAGGACCGGGGGGCTCCCGCACCCCAGGGCCTGCTGGACAGAGCTCAGCCCCGGGCTCAGTCCCAGCTTCTGAACCCGAGGCCAGGCCGGGGAGATCCTCACCGGGCCCGATGGACCCCCTGTCCCCAGTGCCCGGACCCTCGGCTGGCGTGCAGGACAGGGGGCTCCCAGACCCCAGGGCGACCCAGACGGAGCTCAAGCCCCAGGCCCGGTCCCAGCTTCAAACCATTGGCCAGGCCGGGGAGAGCCTCCCCGGAACCTCTGCTCCGCCAGTGGACTGTGCAGGGATTTGCCTACTTTGCACTCCGCTGAGAATGCGGCCCGGTCCCTGCTTCTGAACCCAGCCAGGTTAGGTGAGCCTGCCCTGGCCCCGATAAACCACTGTCCCCATCGCACGGACCCTTGACTGGCTTGCAGGACCGGGGGGCTCCCGCACCCCAGGGCCTGCTGGACAGAGCTCAGCCCCGGGCTCAGTCCCAGCTTCTGAACCCGAGGCCAGGCCGGGGAGATCCTCACCGGGCCCGATGGACCCCCTGTCCCCAGTGCCCGGACCCTCGGCTGGCTTGCAGGACAGGGGGCTCCCAGACCCCAGGGCGACCCAGACGGAGCTCAAGCCCCAGGCCCGGTCCCAGCTTCAAACCATTGGCCAGGCCAGGGAGAGCCTCCCCGGAACCTCTGCTCCGCCAGCGGACTGTGCAGAGATTTGCCTACTTTGCACTCCGCTGAGAATGCGGCCCGGTCCCTGCTTCTGAACCCAGCCAGGTTAGGTGAGCCTGCCCTGGCCCCGATAAACCACTGTCCCCATCGCACGGACCCTTGACTGGCTTGCAGGACCGGGGGGCTCCCGCACCCCAGGGCCTGCTGGACAGAGCTCAGCCCCGGGCTCAGTCCCAGCTTCTGAACCCGAGGCCAGGCCGGGGAGATCCTCACCGGGCCCGATGGACCCCCTGTCCCCAGTGCCCGGACCCTCGGCTGGCTTGCAGGACAGGGGGCTCCCAGACCCCAGGGCGACCCAGACGGAGCTCAAGCCCCAGGCCCGGTCCCAGCTTCAAACCATTGGCCAGGCCGGGGAGAGCCTCCCCGGAACCTCTGCTCCGCCAGCGGACTGTGCAGGGATTTGCCTACTTTGCACTCCGCTGAGAATGCGGCCCGGTCCCTGCTTCTGAACCCAGCCAGGTTAGGTGAGCCTGCCCTGGCCCCGATAAACCACTGTCCCTATCGCACGGACCCTTGACTGGCTTGCAGGACCGGGGGGCTCCCGCACCCCAGGGCCTGCTGGACAGAGCTCAGCCCCGGGCTCAGTCCCAGCTTCTGAACCCGAGGCCAGGCCGGGGAGATCCTCACCGGGCCCGATGGACCCCCCGTCCGCAGCGCCCGGACCCTCGGCTGGCTTGCAGGAAGAGGGGGCTCCCGCACCCTGGGGCCCACCACACGGCACTCAACCCTCGTGCCCGGTCCCAGCTTCCAAACCCTAGCCAGGCCAGAGAGAGACTCCCCAGGACCCGATGGACCCGCGTCCCCAGCACCCGGGGCTACCGCATCCAGAGGCCTGCCAGATGAGGCTCAAGCCCTGAGCCCGGTCCCAGCTTCCAAACCCTAGCCAGGCCGGGGAGCGCCTCCACGCACCCCGGCCCCGATGGGACCCCCGTGCTTAGATGGACCCAGGTCCCCAGCAACCGGACCCTCGGCTGGCTTGCAGGACCAGGGGGCTCCCTCACCCCAGGGCCTGTCGGATGGAGCTCAAGCACCGGGCCCCGCTCTGAACCCAGCCAGGCCGGGGAGAACCTCCCCGGGCCCTGATGCAACCCCGTCCCCAACACCCGGACCCTCGGCTGGCTTGCAGGACCGGGGGTTCCTGCACCCCAGGGCCCGCCGGGTGGAGCTCAAGCCCTGGGCCCGGTGCATGCTACCGAACCCCGCCAGGCTGGGTTGACCCCCTGGCTGGCACGGGACATCCGCAAGTCGCTGCCATCCCAGACTGGGACCAAGCATCCCCTACTCAGGGCTTCTCCAAGCTCTCCAGGTGCTCCAGCTCCGGCTCAGACCCCCTTTCATGCAGGGCTGGCCTCTGCTGCTACTTGCCCCGGAGACAGCAGGGAGTTAGGCAGTCCTTCCCGCTCTGCAGCCAACCTGACCTGGCTACTGACTGTCACCCCCCACACCCAGACACTTGGGTGGGTGTGTCTTCCACTTTCCTGGAGCCCGGGGAGCAGGAACCAAGGAGGCTTAAGCCTAGGCCACGTCCTCTCCCCGCCGGCCTGCCCGGGGAGCCCATTATCCTCATCTATTAGGCCCCCACACAGTGGAGGCTTACAGAACCCTGGGGAAGGGCAAAAGTTGGAGTTAGGGCGGCCACCTGGTCACCCAGCCCGCAGGGTCATCTAGACCGCAGGGCCATCTGGTTGCCCGCCCCACAAGGCCATCTGGTCGCGCAGCCAGGCAACTAGATGGCTCGGGACGACCCAGCGCCCAGATGGCCTGAGACAGTCAGACCCAGTTGCCCTTGCAGTCCGACGACGGCGAGGGTGGCCAGGCACTCTGAGGCCGCTGCTCAGGAGGCTCCTTTCCTGGGGCTGCTGGCCTCCCTGCTCAACTTGGGTGGGAGCGGCATGAAGGGGGGCCCGGCCCACCCAGGCTGTCTGGTCACCCTGCTAACCCACAAGGAATGGTGGCCCCCTTCCCCAGAGCCCCTGTGATGGAGGGTACATGGTGGAGGCATCCTCCCACGGGCCAGTGTCGCACCTTCCGCATTCCTCCCACCGGCCAGGCGGCAGAGGGATCCACCCCCGGGAGTGATAGAGGAGGGTGTCCGCGGGCGCCCACCATCGTCAACCGAACCTCCACGGCACTGCGGTATCATTATGGTTTAAGAGGGATTCTGACGTTCAGTAATAACCCCACACATGGTAGATTCGCCCCATTGCTCCTCAGCCAAGCGCATACACCAAATGTCTGTCTGTGCGGTTCCTCTTGTAGTGAGCAGGATGAGTACTGCAACTACACATCATCAGTATGGTAAAACTAACCTGTCTCACGATTGTCTAAACCGAGCTCACGTTCCCTATTAGTGGGTTAACAATCCAACGCTTGGTGAATTGTGCTTCACAATTATAGGAAGAGCTGACATCGAAGGATCAAAAAGCGATGTCGCTATGAACGCTTGGCCGCCACATCCAGTTATTCCTGTGGTAACTTTTCTGACACCTGCTTGAAACCCAAAAAGTCAGAAGGATCGTGAAGCCCCGCTTTCACAGTCTATATTCATACTGAAAATCGAGATCAGGTGAGCTTTTGCCCTTCTGCTCCACAGGAGGTTTCTGTCCTCCCTGAGCGCGCCTTAGGACACCTGCATTATCGTTTGACAAGTGTATCGCCCCAGTCAAACTCCCCACCTGCCACTGTCCCCAGAGTGGGTCGCGCCCGACAGATGCTCGGAGCCAGAAGCGAGAGCCCCATGGAAAAAACGATAAGAGCAGTGGTATTTCACTGGCGACCGGAGGGCCTCCCACTTATCTTACACCTCTCATGTCTCTTTACAGTGCCAGACTAGAGTCAAGCTCAACAGGGCTTTCTTTCCCCGCTGATTCTGCCAACCCCGTTCCCTTGGCTGTGGTTTCGCTAGATAGTAGGTCGGGACATTGGGAATCTTGTTCATCCATTCATATGCGTCACTAATTAGATGACAAGGCATTTGGCTATTTCTGTACCACCTCACGGTGGCTCATTCTGGGTTATTATGCTGTTCATCAGTGTCAAATCGGTTTTGCTTCCAACAATACAACATTCTTTCGCTCTGGATTACAGCCACAATGAACGCTGTCCTCATTGGAACTGGGATCACGTACAGGCCAGAGATAGTACACCCTGCAGTACTAATCCAACAATTTAAAATTGTCTATGACCAATCCTGAGAATTTAAAGTATGATTAGCAGGACATCAATAATCAATGTGTGGTAATTATGTGTTTGTAATTATTTGAGACCTATTCATCATTCAAGACAATTCAATAAGTATGATGTACACGATTATATCTATTTATACATTTTTAAAAATACACAAATTGTACATCTAACTATAAAATTCTAAAAATTCACATCTACAAAATTCACATCTATACTAAATCTTGTGTCAACTATAAACTAATATGTTAAAACAATATGCTCTATAAGGGTGACGTGTGCTGCAAGAAAGTGTACATCTCAGTATAAGCTTGATACTCAATTGTCCATGAATACTTGGCACATTTTAACAGAGTGTGCATTAAAGTATCAGGCAAACATATTTCTTGAATGGGAATGACATTTGCAGACCTAGATCAGCCAGAACAACATCATTACATTGAGGCCTAATACCACTACATCCAACGATAAAGCCATGACATTTTACAGTGTTACATTTGGTGAGATCTTTGATTTGCTGCGACAGTTCCTGATAGTATTTAACTTTACTCTCAAACGCTAATTCAAGGGAATTCGGTGAGTTTTCATAACAAATTGAAACATCAATCACTACAGCTGTACCATTTTTGGTAAACACTGCATCTGGTTTTCGTAGTTCACCTTGATTATTCTTAACATGAGGTTCCCTATATGCCATCCAACCACACCTTTTTGCTCTATCAATGAGCAATTCCAAAATGTTATTGTCTTTTTATCCTAATGCCCTGGTTTTAGGACATGCGCCTGAAATATGTGAAATTGTTTCGCTAACATCATTACAATACCTACATGTAGCAAATGTACAATCTCTTCCCCTAGTGTCAGGTTCCATCAGGGAAGACACTGACGAGGCATACGTCCGTGACTGGAACTACAAATCCCATGATTCCATGCGGTGATCACGTTAATGACGTCATCGTTCATAATCACGGCAAGGACAAAGTAAACAATGTGATCTCCCAAGGATAAACCACTCCTCAAAGAGAGAACGCCATCAAAGGTATAGGAAAGGCAGCCGCCTCCGTTCGGTTTGTCAATAGAAATGTCAGGCAAACAAACCCCCAGCTTGCTCACAATATGAAGAAATGGGGCTCTTTCCGCTCTCCCGCAAGAACCGGGGATGAGGTTCAGACAACGGGATAGCAGTGGACTCTGTCAGGATACCAAAAGTATGCCGCATCCGCTGAGCAACCAGAAAAATAGGGAACAAAGAAAAGCGGTGCACCTTGGGGTCAGGAAATGTCCGAACGCAAAATACAAGCAGTAAAGGAATGGGCGACGGTTCGCAATATCCAATGCTTCCTGGGGTTTGCAAACTTTTACCGCAGGTTTATCCATCATTTTTCCAAGCTGGCTGCTCCACTTACACGCCTATTACAGAAGAAAGTGGTGTTTCGTTGGACAGAAGAGGCTCAACAAGGTTTCGAGGCACTAAAGAATGCGTTTTTGTATCTGCCCCGGTATTACGACATGCTGATCCCGATCAGCCCTACATAGTGGAGGCAGACGCATCCGAATATGCGGTAGGGGCTGTGCTTTCTCAAAGCCACCTCGATACAGGCCAACTTCACCCAGTGGCTTTTATGTCAAGGAAACATAATTCCGCCGAGCGCAATTATACCATTGCGGAAAAGGAGCTGCTGGCCATAAAGAACGCATTCTAAGAGTGGAGACAGTACTTAATGGGATCCAAACACATAGTTACTGTTTTCATCGACCACCGCAACCTACAGTTCATGACAGCTGCTAGGCATCTAACACCCTGACAGCTGCGCTGGATGCTGTTCTTTGCGGAGTACAACTTTCTTGTGACATTTCGCCCTGGGAGCGAAAACAAAAAGGCCGAAGCATTGAGTCGTCAAACCACCCCGACTACCTCTGACGTCCTTCCCGAGAATGCCATTGTGAATCCTCGGAATGTGATATGTGCCAAAGTCACGGAAAAGTTCCTTAGGAGCATCGAACATAACATGACTCTTGACATATGGAAGCTATGGTTGGAGAAGAACAAAAACTGGACTGTGAAGGATGGTCTTGCGTGGGAAACAGTTGTTGTTGCCTATCTCTTCCTTAAGGAAACAAGTGTTCTACTGGTGTCATACTTTACCCAGGGCTGGGCAAAATGGCATCAAGAAGACCACTGAACGGTTACTCCGTCAGTTTTGGTGGCCCACCATCAAAAGAGACATAAAAATGTGGGTTGGTGAATGTACTGTATGTTGCCAGATGAAGACGACACACACCAGACCGGTAGGGCTTTTGAAGCCTCTCCCTACCCCGGTACAACTATGGGAACAGATTTCACTTGATTTCGTAGTAGGGATGCCTCCAGACAAGGGACATACAGTCATTCTCGTAGTGGTGGATTATTTGACGAAACTAGCCCACTTCATTGCCTGCAAAAAAGATACCTACAGCGAGCGAGCTGGCACAAACCCTGTTAAAAGACATAGTAAGATTACATAGGCTTCCTCAAGTGGTAGTGTCAGACAGGAGGACCCAATTCATTCCTAACTCCTGGAAGAAGTGGTGTTCGGCGCTGCAGATCACCTCTAACCTGTCTACCAGCTTCCATCCCCAGACCGATGGCAAGACAGAAAGGGTCAATCAGACTTTGAAACAGTATCTTAGATGTTATGTGGATGTCACTACATAGGCGTGGGTAGACAGCCTGTGGTTGGCGGAGGTAGCGCACAACAGCGCGTTACACAGCTCGACTAATCACACACCTTTTTACTGCACTTATGGGTATCACCCTTGTTTCACTGCCTTCCAGCATCCTGTGGGCCAGGGATCTGTGCCATGGGTACAGGAAATGATAACACATATCCAAAAGACACTACAGCAAGCTCGTAAGGAGTTACAGAAATCAAAGATCCTGTATATAGCTTATGCGGACAAACATAGGCGAGAAGGGCCTACGTACAAACAAGGAGAGTATGTGTGGTTGTCCACCAAAAACATAAGATGCAAGAGATACAGTATCTTTATTCCTCGATACAGCAGCCCCTTTAAAATAGTCAAATTGATTAATCCAGTGGTGTTGAAATTAGCTTTACCATCCTTGCGCATTCATCCTGCCTTTCATGTTTCCCTACTTAAACCCTCACATTCCGGGGTAAGGAAGATGCCAACTCCCATGCTGGTTGATGGGGAGGTAGAGCATGAAGTGAGGGGTGTTCTGGACTCAAAAATTCATCGCACCAGGTTGTGGTATCTGGTTGCTTGGAAAGGTTATGGTAACAAGGAAAATTCCTGGGAACCCGCTACGGGGGTTCATGCACCTCGATACGTTCGCCTGTTCCACAACCTGTTCCACAACCGTTTCCCTTGTAAGCCTTGCCTCTGTCAGTGTTCTTCAGGAGAGGGATGTACTGTCAGGTTCCATCAGGAAAGACACTGACGAGGCATACGTCCATGACTGGAACTACAAATCTCATGATTCCATGCGATGCTTACGTTATTGATGTCATCGCGCTTCCGGAAGGGCAGTGCTTCTTCTCCCCCGAGGGAGCAGCGAGTGCCGGTTACTCTTCCCGCTGAGACGCAGAGTCCTCGAGGTCTGGTAAGGGTGCAATATTGAACCGCTTTTCCTTGTTCCCTATTTTCCTGATCGCTCAGCGGATGCGGCATACTTTTGGTATCCTGACAGAGTTCACTGCTATCCCGTTGGCTGAACCCCATCCCCGGTTCTTTCGGGAGAGCGGAAAGAGCCCCGTTTGTTCATATTGTGAGCAAGCTGGGGGTTTATTTGCCTGACATTTCTATTGACAAACTGAAGGGAGACGGCTGCCTTTCCTATACCTTTTTTTTTTTTTGAAGACCTTTATTGTACCATAATGCAAGAACACAGCATCAGGCCTACAACCCAAGGAGGGCCGGCCGCGAAGAATTCCAATGCATATTATCCAATTACCTTAACACAGCCTTTCAGCCGATAACCAAAAGTCCGGCGGCGTAACATTTCCAAAATGATATACTCATATCCTGCATTACTAATATAGAAGATACCTACAGTCTCATTTTTGTACATACATTAGAAACAACCGTATAATTTTATTTATTTTATTTATTTATTTGACCTTTTTACCGCGCACAGCTACCCACAGTGGGTTTCCCGGCGCTAGGGACAGACTGGAGAAGAAGATGTCAGATAAGCCAGCATACAGGTACCAACTACTTATGTGAACAACAGCGTTTTCAGTGCTCTACGAAAGCGACGAAGACTGGTCTCTAATTTAAGGGCTGTAGGCAGGGCATTCCAATATTTAGGACCAAGATAGGAAAAGGAGCGTCCCCCCATCCTTACCAGCTTAAATCTTGGTACAATGAAATTCCCAGTTTCTGAAGATCGTAAAGTATGTTTGGGCCTGTAAGGTTGCACCAGCTTTTGTAAGTATGTAGGTGCAATGCCTTCCTTGATTCTAAACATATAGCACAGTGTCTTAAACTTTATGCGACTAGAGACCTTAAGCCAATGGAGATCATGCAAGGCAGATAATGCCGAAGTTCTTCTAGGAACATTCTTCAAAAGCCGCGCGGCAGCATTTTGTACCACCTGCAGTACTTTAACAGTGGCTACATCAGCGCCCAAATATAGTATGTTACCATAGTCCAGGCGGGATGTTATCAATGCCTGGACGACCGTTCTACGGGAGGGAATGGGAAGCATCCATAGGATCTTTTGTAGCCACCTAAGAGTAGAAAAACAGGTTGCTGCGACCTTAGTGGCCTGCTGCTTCATTGTTAACTTGTCGTCGATTTGGACGCCCAAATTACGTACAGCATGTGTGGGCACAGGAAGTGAACCCATCTCATTTGGCCAGTGCTGTGGGCCCCAGAGGTTCTTGTTTTTCCCCAGAATGACCACCTCTGTCTTCTCCCCATTCAGTTTGAGACAGTTCCTCTGCATCCAGTCAGCCACAAGAGTGAGGCCAGATTTTAGTGCAGAGGGGTTATTCTCGTCTCGCCCTGATAGGGAGAAGACAATCTGGGTGTCATCCGCGTAAGACAACAGAGTCAGCCCCGCCTGCTCAACGATGTTAGCCAAGGGTTTTACATAAAGATTGAACAATAGGGGGCTGAGTATTGACCCCTGGGGGACACCCCGCGCTGATGGACAGACCGCTGATGCCGCCTTAGCGGAGAACACTTGAAAGGTTCGCTCCCCAAGAAAGGAGGCCACCCAGGCTAAGGCCATACCAGTCACACCAAGAGACCGCAGAGAGTCGAGGAGGATGGAATGTGACACGGTGTCGAAAGCTGCGCTCAAATCCAACAGGATGAGCGCCATAGTTTCACCCTGATCGACACCGTGTCGGAGACTCTCTGTCACCCCAAGGAGGGCTGTCTCGGTCGAGTGGCGAGCCCGAAAACCCGACTGGGAAGAATGTAGGAAACCAGAACTTTCCACCAGTTCAGTAAGCTGGGTGTTAATGTGTCTCTCTAACACTTTAGAAAAGATGGGCAGCAAAGATATAGGACGAAAATTCGCGGGATTTAAAATCTCAGCACCAGTCTTTTTTAACAAGGGCACTACCATAGCGTGTTTCCATGGCTGAGGGATATATGCCTCAGCAAGTGAGGCATTTACCAATTTAACAAAGATCTGATGGGTGGAGGAATCTAGTTGTTTCAATATTTTAACCGGAAGTGCATCGCACGGGGAACCGAGCGCACACTGTTTAGACAAGAAGAAAAAGAAACATTGTCTAGTGGTTGCCATACAGAGAGTTTGGCGACAACATCGACACTAGCAGATAACTGAATAGAGCCAGATGCAGAAGGTGTCACTACCGGTGACGGGGTGAAAAGATCATAAATCATGTCGATTTTCTTGTTACAAAAGTCAGCTAAGGATTGACATTGAACCGCGTCAAGCGCGGGAGGCGTAGGAATAGAGTCTGCACCTGTTAGTTTTTTTACAACTGAAAAAAGCATCTTGGGGCAATTTTGTGCATCTGAAACTACTTTTTTAGTAAAGTCTGCTCTAGCTGTTTTGCAGCTTTTATGATAGCCCTTCAGAGCTTCTCTATATGCTACTTTGCGAGTAGGGGAATAGTTGTGCCTCCACTTTCTTTCTATAGTCTTACATTGAGTGCGAAGGCACTTAAGCTTGTCAGAAAACCATGGTGCAGGGGGGTGATGAGGCATAGATTTCTTAGATATCAGAGGAAGCGTGGAATCAACAGCATTGTTTAGCCACTGACCGACTGCACAATTTAGTGCAGAGATAGGTAGGTCAGTCTTAGGGAGTGTCCTCAATAATTGTTTATTAAGTTCTGGCATGTTAATTTTCCCCCAACTGCGTGTCCGTTTATCTATTCCCTTTACGATCCTTAATGCTGTCCTAGTAGTATCTAATGAGAAAGGAACAGCATAGTGATCGGACCATTCTATTGGGCGTGCTTTCTGGGAGCAGTCCAACTGTAGATTTGACATGACGGGATCTAATAAATGACCAGCATGGTGTGTAGGGGCAGAGTTCAGTAGCTGAATGTTGAAAACTTCAAGAATAGAAATAAGCTGTTTACTAGATGTACAATCAGAATCTTCGAGATGGATATTTAAGTCCCCAAGAATCGTAAAGTTGGCTGCTCTAAGTAGTAAGGGGGCCAGAAAATCCGGCAAAGAAGAAACCCAGGGATTAGCATTCCCAGGAGGGCGATAGATTAATAAACCTGTCAATGTAAACTGAGGGCTAATAATTAACTTAAACAGGGCTGCCTCGCAACCTTTAAGAGAAATATCTTCAAATTTACAGGTATACTTAGATTTAAAAATCATAGCTATCCCCCCCCTTGCCTGAGACCCTATCCTTTCTTACAATAACGTAATTAGGGGGAATTGCAGCGGCAATATCGGAGCCAGAACTGTCATGTAGCCAGGTTTCTGTAAGAAACACTGCATCCGGTTGCTCATCAATAATGAAGTCAAAAATGTTGTACTTGTGTTGTGGGAGAGATCTACAATTAACACTCCAGAACTGTAAAGGGGAGTGTAAAGAGACAGTTTTAGATGAAACAGGCCTATTGCGTCTGCAATGGCGCCTCAGCGATCTGCAGCTCGCCGGCATTCCCAGAGCAAATCCGCAGTGGTGACATTTAAATTTGGGGAAGGGCAGTGTACATACAGAGCAGTTCTTGCTAGAAGTACGGCGCCATAGATATAGTTCCTCTGCAGAATAGGAGAGAAACATAGTGTGGAAAAGTAAGACAAAAAACACAAAGTTACTCACGAATAAAAATAGGGGACTGGCCAGAGCCCAGAGCTCGTCAAGCGCGGACGAGCGCAGACGGGCTGACTCAGGCGAGACTTCGGCGCTAGGGACGGCGCTTCCGCAAGCGCGACCGC
Source organism: Lissotriton helveticus (assembly GCF_964261635.1). NCBI lineage: Eukaryota > Metazoa > Chordata > Amphibia > Caudata > Salamandridae > Lissotriton > Lissotriton helveticus. Next base: position 300,638,445 of record NC_136059.1, read on the forward strand.
TAGCGCGATAGGATGACCGTTTCCTTTTATGTGTTCCACTAGAGCGCTCACACCGCTCTGGGCCACACTGAAGATGGCCGCCGTGGGATGATTTTCCTAACCCCAATTAAAGCCAAAAACAGCCGCTAGAGCCCTAAAATGTTGGCGTAAATGCGTGCAGGTGGCCTAGGGGTATGCTGTCTGCAAACACAGAGTGAAAATATACAATTTTAAAAACACGAGTAAAACGAGTAAAATGACTCGAACAACTGACAGATGCTGATTAAATGTTAGCCCTTCACTAGTAGCGTTTCCTGATGGTAGCAGGCAAAAAATTGAACATTGAACATCCCCCCACCCCCCAACAACCCCGGAGATCCGAGCAGGTCAGCGTTCAATAGTGAATAAAAACAGAGGACAACAAGGGTGTGTAAGACATTGATTTCAGGTTTACTCTTGGTTCAGTGATCAGTCTCGTTCTGTTCACTTACAGAATGTCTATCGTAAGAAAAAGAGCATAATACCAGTAGTGGAAGGTGGGACCCAGTTGCTCCAGAGGCCAGTGTGCCAGTGTTACGCCACATGGGAATATGGACGGTATCAGCACCACAACAAGGCAGAGGGCATCGCTCAAGTCAACAGTGGCATGAGAGCAACGTCCAGGCATTACAAAGATGTGCAGTGTTGATCATCAGTCATCAGCGAGTTTAGACAGCATATAGGCAGTGTAAGGGCCCCAAACATCACGCGGGCGTGAGGCAGAAGGGAGTTACTCATAATAGCAAGTCAGCTGATCACGGCAATATGCCATGTCTTGTAACCAGGTTTTAACATCAGGCGCTCGTCTCCCACCCCAGCAAACTGCCACTCTGTGCTTGGCAATCTGCAACGCCAATACCACCAATCGTCTCATTCCCGCCGGCACACCAGAGGCCATACCAAGCAAACATATGTGCGGGTCAATAGCAATCTCCACTGACGTCATTTCAGACAACGTTTCCGTCACAGCCGCCCAAAACGCAAATACACATGCGCAACCCCAGGCCAAGTGCATAAAGTCAGCTCCATTCAGCCCACGGCGCATGCAGACAGCCGAATCACGGAGACCATACTTGGCCAGTTGTGCCGGTGTATAGTACCATTGCTGCAAAAATTTATAGTGTATGAGTCGGAAATTACCATTAGCTGCAAAGTTACCAGTCATAGAACAGCATTCAGACCATTCATCATCCGTCAAAGGTTCAGGCAAACATGCATCCCATCTAGCTCTCGCAGCCACACCGCCTCCTCCCTCATCCTCCTGTGACGCACGGTACAACCGTGAGACTAATTTCACTCAATTAGTCGTCGTATATAGCAACTGTAATGCGCCCAGCACAGGTGGTTCTGCAGGGAAAGATGGATATAAAGCGCGCACCGCAGCTCGCAGCCTGACATAAATAAAAGTAGCCATGGTTCCATTAGCCACCTGTTCCAATAAGTTTTGTAATGGAAGAAACTGGGCAGCCGGAAAAGCATCTCCCATAGTGTGTACTCCGGCACCCTGCAACAGCTGCAGAGCCCCCACTTTGCTCGACATACCCGCATGATGTAGTAAAGGCATGGGCGGCGCATACAGCGGCAGCCTGTTCGAACGTTTGCCCAGCTCCCTCCAAGCTTTAAAAGTACATTGCACCGTGTCCACTTCACCCTTCTCATATACCGAATGCGGGTTTACTATCATCGCCTTTAAGGGTAGTGGATATAATGCTCCTGCCTCAAGCGCCACATGAGGCGTATATGGTGGTGCCGAAATCCAGTAGGAAGCAAAATGAGCCTGGGCACACAGATAGTACAATCGCATCCAGCACGGCAAATCCGCCCAGTGCATAGGGCTTGGTCAGACTGTCCCACTTCACACGTGGCTTCTTCCCCCCCAGGCCAAAGTGACTAACAAAGACTGTAGCTGTGCAAAAAAATGAGATGGCAGGGCAAGAGGAATATTAACGAAGTAATACAGAAACTTAGGTAGGACCACCATTTTTATCAGGGCAACCCGATCAGCAAACGAAAGTGGCAGACGAATCCAGCGAGCCACCTGATCTTCCAGTTTCGAAATAGCCACTCCATAGTTAGCTCGTATTATCTCTTGGGAATCTCTGTGTACCCAGATCCCCAGGTACCGAACAGGTTCCGTGGCCCATGCCAATGGGAATTCCAACGGGAACGAGTGCGTGACGTCCGTTAGAGGTAACAGTATGGATTTATCCCAATTAATGGAGAGACCAGAGAAGTGTTTGAACCGGATATACTCCCAAATTACTCCTTCCAGATACCTAGCAGGCTCCCGCACATACAAAACCATGTCGTCGGCATACATGGAAACCGCAAGTGACCTGAGAGGAAAACGTAACGCTGTGGCCGCATGCCTCTGCCGCAATATACAGGCTAGGGGTTCTAATACAATGGCAAATAATAAGGGCGAGAGTGGGCAACCTTGTACAGAGAAGGGTGCTGACACACGACCATTAACCCTCACCCGTGCAATCGGATTTGTGTAAAGTAGGGTGACCCAGGACGTGAAGACAAACGGCACTCCCATGCGATGTAACACCGCTATCATATATCGCCAAGCAACGGAATCAAACGCTTTTGCAGCGTCCAGCAGCACCGCCACCGCGGCAAGTTCCGGCTTAAGTAGATGGAGAACCGCAAACAAAGCTCGCAAATTATGTGTCGTGGAGCGGAGGGGGACAAAACCGGACTGGTCCGGCAGCACCATATCGGGCAATATCAGACGCAGTCGCGTTGCCAGAACTTTGGCGAGGATCTTTACATCCGTATTCATCAGGGACAGAGGTCGATAGGACTCACATCGATCCTGTGGCTTGCCTGGCTTCAGAAGGGCCACCAGTAGGGCCTCTCGCATCGTCGCTGGAAGCTGTCCCTGTTCTAAGGCCTCTTCCAGCACTGTCGCCAGGTGGGGCAAAAGTAAGTCCACATACTCCTTATAAAATTCAGACGGTACGCCATCAGTGCCCACTGCTTTACTGTTCGGCAAAGCCGCAATCGCATCCCTGAGCTCCCCCTCCGTTATGTGATGCATTAAAAAATCTTGTTGCCCCTTGGACAGCCAGACCAACGTGATGTCTTCCAAATATTGCGCTATCTCGTCCTCTCCAGCCGTCTCCCTATGCCCATACATTTGCTCATAATATTGCACAAAACAATTTAATATACCATCCGCATTCGTCACATTAGCATCCCCATCCTTAACTTCCTGTACTCCGCAGTGCTTGTCCCAGGGTTCCTTAATTCTATCTGCCCGGCCACGTCCGGACGTCCTCCCTCACCATAATACCGTGCCCTAGTGCGCTTGGATAAAAATTGGACCTCCTGCTCAGCCAATTTGTTCTACTCAGTAACCTTCAACCGTATTTCAGCCAACAGAGATTCCGCCGGTTGCAACTCATGTTGCCGTTCCAGGCATAACAGCTCACGCTCCAGTTTGTCCATGGAGTCCCTCAACGATTTGAGCACACCAGACTGCATACCAATACACGCCCCGTGCACCGTCACCTTGAAGGCCTCCCAGACAGTACACATGTCATCCACAGAGCCAACATTCCTGACAAAATAGTCCTCGATTTTTGCCTCCAAGCTTTCGCGCAACACCTGGTCCGATAAAGCCCCAGGTGGCAAGCGCCACGAAAAAGGTGCAGGTACATGCGATGGTAACCACACCTCCATAAGCACAGGTGCATGATCCGACAACGTGCAAGGCAAATGTTCCACCCTCATCATCCAACCGCTAACATCTTTCGTCACAAGCCAATAATCCAAACATGACCAGGTATCATGCGCGGATGTGTAACAGGTACCCTCTTTCGCTCCCGGATGTCCCAGACGCCACACATCCACCAAGCCAAGTCCACTCATACCACCCCGCACCGCTCCAACCGCTCTCTTAGCCGTGTAGTGTCGGTCATCCTTTCTATCCAGTGCACTATTTAATGTCACATTCATATCCCCGCCACACACAATTGCTGAGGGAGGTAGAGCATACACTTTGTTCCATAAGGCGACAAGGTGATTAGCATACCACACAGTTTTCCATGCAAAATAAAATAGCGACCTTCTTTATCAATATCCTCGTGAAGCGTCACAAATGGTATGTTCTTCTTAATCAGTATCATGACTCCACGAGCATATGAGTAATATGTTGTTGCCAATCTAGTACCCGACCACTGTCTGGCCACTGTCTCCGCTGCCCGTCCCCGAAGGTGCGTCTCCTGAAGGAAGACCAACTGCACTCCATGCCTGTTCAAGTATGCCAGTACCTGCCTGGTCTTTTGCGGCCGATTCAGCCCCCGCTCATTCCAGGTGACCCAAGTAACCTTGCCTCCCTTATCCATATGACCCTCCAGTAGTTAGATTCCTAGACATATCCATCGAGCCCACCTCCCAGTACCAAACGCTGAGCTCACAACAACAAACCAAGTAGGTACATGCGATAATCCCCCCGAGGTCCAAAAACTATGTCAGCCAATAGGCCCCAATCCCACAGTCCACCCCTCCTGACCCCCTACCCACTTCTGCTGTAGATCCGAACCAAACCTGAAATCCCCTGACCTCCCCCACCAACCCCCCACCCACTTCAGCTCCTCCAACCTGCCAAAGCCGTCTCCCACCCCCCAAACTCCCCATCCCCGACCCAACTTCAAATAGATTGTGGGGTACTCCCATATGTGGGCGCAAAGAGGCGTTAAGCTCCCGCTAATGGAAAAACAGGAGGTGACCAAGCCACAAGTATGGACAACCCACCTCTACCACCATTGATCTGCGTCCCGCCACCGCAGTATATCTTCTAAACCTCACGAACGGAGGGGTTAGGCGTCAAGCATATATCAACACAGTACCATTGTAATCTCACAGAAGCATAATATCACAATGTCAAACTCTGGTTCTCAGAAGGCATTAACCCAACAGTGCACACGTTCTGCAATACCATCACAACGCCATATAAGTATAATAGCACAGTCTCAACCTGAGGATCACATAAGACATCAACCCCAACAGTGCATAAGTTCCGCAATACTATCAAAAGTGCACATAAGCATAATATCACAATATCCAACTTTGAGTCTTACAAGGCCGTCACCCCAACAGCGCATAAGCCTTGTAATGTTCCAAGGCAAGCAAGGCCAATGAAGGAAAGCAGTCCCAACTTGTGAAGGCTCCGGAGAACATCAAATCGAGCATCAGGCAATTCGGCATGCTCAGGATTTCGTTCAGCTTTCTTCAATCAGTTCCTCCTCTCCCTCCTGCGCCATAGCAGAGTCACGCTTGCGCTTCTTCTGTTTCTTAGCATAATCCATGGCAGCTTTCGGTGATGTGAAATTTTTATTATCCGAAGGTGCTCCTATCCGCAGCCGAGCAGGATACAACTTGGCATACGGTATGTCCTCTGCACGGAGTAATTGTTTCACCCCATTGAATTCTTTCCACGCTGTTTGCACAGCCACAGTAAAATCAGGAAAAAACTCCAATTTGCTACCTTGATATTCTATGGTGCCCTTTTCTCGTGCCAAGCGCAGCAGTACATCTCTGTCTCTGTAATTTAGAATGCGAGCAATGATGGGGCGGGCGGCGCACCAGGCACTGGTCTTTTCGCGAAGGAGCGGTGCGCACGTTCAACAATGAACACTCGGGACAGTTGGTCAGACCCAAATAATTCCACAAATAAGCGCTCCATAAAGTCTTCTATCCTGTCAACATTCGTGGACTCCGGCAGCCCCATGGCGCGGATGTTGTTGCGTCGGGACCGCCCTTCCAACTCCTCATTTTTAGCCTGGATAACTGCCAACACCCGCTCCATATTGAATACTTTATCAGTCACTGTGGTGAGACCATCCTCCGTAGCTGACACCCTCTGCTCCACTTCACCCATCCTCTCATTCTGCCTGTCAAATTGCGTGGACATGTGATCTAGTCTGTGGTTCACTGCCTCCATTGTACCCTCAATGGACTGCAATGTTTTTTGCATAGCTATGAGTGTGGCCTCCAAATTCGGCACTCCCCCCGATGCTCCCGCCGTCTCAGCGTCAGATGGAGCTTCTGAAGAGGACACTGCAGTCTTGCGCGTGTCAAAGTTGATCTTTGGTTGGTTCCGCTCAGGTCTGCCCATGTCGCCAACAGTTAAGGAAAACAAAAGCCAAATGTAATCGGGTCCCTGTGATGGCGAGAGAGCTGGCAGTTGAATGCCAATGCCAAACAGTTAGGTACCCAGCGCCACGGGCAGGAATGTTATATCGTAAGGAGATAAATGGCGCACTACCAGAGCTAGTTACTTGAATCCAGACTTAGCAGTCGTTCCTAGTGCCCCTTAATAGCGAAATTGCATACGCCGAGTAGGCACTCTCTCAGGCTAACCGATGTCAACCGGGATTAGGCCACAATGTCCTTCGCTGCTCCCAGCCGCCCGGCCCCCAGTCCCAGGCAATATTAAAAAAATGCAGCTCTTCAATGGGCCCCTCAACTCAGCCGCTAGCGAGCGCCCCAATGGCAAGGCTGCCTGAGCCAACCGCTCTGGACCGCCCTCCGCCCCCGCTGAACGCAGCTCGCGCGGCCCAGCCCAGACCAGCCCAGCGCCGCCTCCACAGCCCCGGCCTCACCTAGGCCACTGCCTCACTCACCGCTACCAGCCCAGGCGGATGCTGCAGCCCGTCACGATCAGCTGGCACAGTCCCGGGGGGCAGAGCCGCCACACGCTGTCACGACTTCCTCCGGCTCCACTCCAGCATGAACGGCAGCACCCTCACGCCTCCGGGGCACAGCTCCACTCGCCGCCGGGCCGCTCTCCCCACGCCAGGCTCCAGGTGGGTTCGGCAGACACAGACCAGCTCCGGACGCCACGCGGCAGAGATCGCGTCGGGGGAACGATGCACCAATATCCGCAACTAGAGGGTTCCGACGACCAGGAAAGGCTCGAATCAGTGCCGCAGGTTGTCAGGTACAAGCTGCCATCGAAAACGTAGGTGGTAGAAGCAGGATGTGGCGGTTATTGAACAGATGTGTGCTCAGTCTGGCAGAGCCTTAAATAAGTGCGGCCATCTTGCCGTGCACCCTCTAGCGCCCCCCTCGCCTTTCCTATACCTTTGATGGCGTTCTCTCCTTGAGGAGTGATTTATCCTTGGGAAATCGCATTGTTTACTTTGTGCTTGCCGTGATTATGACGGAGGTGTTCCTATAGTACCCTTGTGAATTGCTCTAGCTCGGATCTTCCTGGGGAGTCTTTGGCACATAAGGAAGATATAGACCGTTAGTACTTGATATAATTTGCTTTTAGTACTCACGTGGTTATTGAGGCGGATGCCCAACAACTTGTTCTATATCGATATTCTGAGACGTATCAGAATTTTGGTTACATTATTTTCAATTATAAAAGCTTGACAACTGTGGATCGGGATTATGAATCTTTCCTGAAATTAAGGAGCAACATATTTTATGCACTGTCTGTTTACATGCCTATGCCTGGGGCCCTCTTTGTGTTGTTTTGCTACATGGGAAGCTGAAATCAATCAAGTGGGGAGAGGAGTTAGCCTAACGGCTAAGGTGCTCGACCTCGGACCCGGGGATCTGGGTTCGAGTCTCGGTAACGACGCCAAAACCTCCTGTGATTCTGGGCAAATCACTTAATCTCCCTGTGCCTAAAAAAAAATTTAAAAAATGAAAGTGTGTGTCCTCATGTAAAACGTAACTTGTGCTATGTAAGGCACTCTGATACCTGATTCGGTTCAGGTCTAGTTCGCGCTATATAAAACTCTACCAAAAAAAAAAAGTCAGCCCTGCACCCCTGTAAGGCCACGCACAGCATATCTTCGGGTAGGTTACAAGAGAGCCTGAAGAGAGGAACAGGTGAATCAGAGCAATTGTATTGTTAACGTGTTGTTTCATTCCTTAGATATGTACAGCGACATGATAACCTCTTTATGCTGACTAGAATACGAAATAATTCTTCTGTACAGGTATATAGACAGGGTAGTAAGCATCTGTAGTCCTATAGTAGAATCCAGGTTGTGTGTAAATACAGTGCATTGCCTGATTGATATTGTCTTGCAGGTCTCCCTTCCCGCTGTCCCCATCCTTGCCTTCCCCCGCTTGATCACTCCATGGAGTCTGTATACTAAATCAGACCGTGGGGGTATCGAGAGGTGGACCATAATGAGCAACATACAACCCTGAGGATCCAAGGCTGGGACACCTAGTGATGGTTTCTCTAGTGTATAAAACATTGCTCTTAACATCAGCGCAGCTATGTACTGATTTTCTTTCATTTTGTTATGATTGCTGATCCAGAAGTTTGAGGTTGGATTACTTGCTAAGTATTTTATACCATCACCTTCGACAGGGAGATTTGCCCATTTCTCAAATTCTTCTTTTCTCCAATCATATGTTGCTAACAAATTCAAATCATAACTCAGAAACCTACTGTCTAAAATGTTGAGTATGTGCGTTTTTATGATGCTATCAATTTTTTCATTTATTACTTCTCCTGCATACATGAATGAATGAACTATGTACAGATCTGGAGCTGCCCTGAGATACAATTAACTATTGACTTTATTAAGACCAATTGCTGTACATAGTTTTGGTATACTGAGGCCCCCAAATGACCTTTTCGAATACAGGTGACCATCACATGTGTATGTAGGAAGGTGTAGAAAATGTTTGACATACTTTTTTTTATTGTTTTATCCAGAACATTTAAAGTTTTAGCTTCTGTTCCTTTCATTTCCAATTTAAATGACAGTTTAGGGACTGACACAAAATTTCTATTTTCTGCGTGGGCTTAAGTTGTTGATTATCAAGTTTTTGAACCCAATTAACAAGAACCTCATTAATTTTGCTGTTGCTTGTATGGCCAGTGTGTGGATCAAAGTTCAATCCGAGGTATCTCTCTTTTTCTCCTGGATGAATGTTTTCAATATTTTCTTTTTCATACTGCCATGGTTTACAGTTGTTAATCAGGAGTTTATCTTTATGGTAACTGATATAGAATCCATGTGTCTTGTTCACATTAAGTTTTAATCCTGTTGTTGTACTGAACTTTTCAATGATTTTCATGTCATCGGCAAAGGCGAAAGCGGTGATTTGCTCAATAAGACCATCTGATCCGAATGTGAAGCCCTTGCCGTTTTCTGAAGATCGCAGATCAGAGGATCCATGGCAATGTTAAGTAGCAGTGGGGATGAAGAGTCACCTTGTTTAACCCCAGATTTCACTGTTATTTCAGGAGTTGCTTCGTTGTTCTTTCCCTTGAAAAATGTTGTTGAGTCAGTGTATAAGTCTTTTATTATGTCTCTGATGTATGATGGAACTCTGTGCCTTGTGAGACTCTGTATAATGTGATCATGGCTGACAGGGTTGACGGCTTTTGAGATATCTATGAACACTACTGCTAATGAGTGACTGTTTTTTCTTGCCCCTTATATGATATTTTGCAGAAGAGTTAGATTCTCGAGACAACCTCTCACTTTCATGAAGCCTTTTTGTCTCATATTCAATTCAACAAAAAATGAGAGTCTTTTAGTGAATATGTTTGTGAATAACTTCATGAATGCAGTACTGATGGTAATTGGACGCCAATTACTGATTGGTACATTCTTGGGTATCAATATTGACCGGTTCTTTTAGATACTTTCTGGTACTCTTCTCATCGATAACCAAGACGATAAAATTCTGGGCAGCAGTCTTGGTTGCCTGCTGTGCACTTTATACAAGTCATTCAGACCAATCTAAACAGGCCCCATTGCTTTCTGTAAATCGGAGTCGTCGAAGGCATTAGTTATTTCGAGCAGTGTCATTTCTTTACATAAATTTCTAATTTCCCACTCATCCGGTATCCGATCAATCGGCATGAATTTAGGGTTTTTCTTGTTTTCTTTTTCAATTATGCTTTTGTAGCATTGAAAATTTTCATCAGCACTGATTTGACACGTGGCATCTTCTGCCCCATCAGTAATAAATCTTGCAATTTTCTTTTTGTCTTTTTTAAACATTGCCTGGTATTCTTTATAGCTGCCATTTGCTTTTGCATAATTTTTCTTGTGTTTCCGATTAAGCCTTCCATTTTTCTTATCTTTTTTTTTCTTATCTTGTTTTCCACTGAGGCATTCTGGTGCTCATCTTGAGCAGAGTTCATAGGTTCATTATTGAGGTCACTTGCTGGTTCCCTTGCTGGTACAGGACTTATATCAGTGGTGTTTTCTGAGATATAAGTCATTATCTCATCCATCAGATCCATAGCAGCATTGTGTTACTCTACGTTTTGGGTGTACTTCTCGATTTCTGTGATTCTATCTTCCAACTCATTAAAGTTTTTGATTTTTTGCGCATGTTTGAAATTGATAAAGTCTCTGCGCTTTTCTGTTGTTACTTCCACTGTAATCTCTGGTTCACCGCTAGAGTAATTTTCAGAAACATTTGATGCTTGCAGTACATCTTTTGCCGATTTTTTGTTCTTATCTCTTCTTTTTTCTGCAATTTGTTTTCTGTTTTCATTGTCAAAATGTGGAACCATCAGCGCATTATTATTTCTCTTGTTTTCATACACTTTCCCATTCAGCTGATAGCAGTATTTCTTGTGACCATAATTTTGACGGTTTGCTGCTTGCTAGAGCTACTAGTCTAGCCTCATTTTGCCCTCTTGGATGCGCATGCTGAGCATGTTGTGAAACACCAATCTGTGTTCCAAATCTGAGGTCACATAAGCTGCACTGGAATGGCAGTCTCCTTTTTGAGGCCTTCCTTTACATTTGGCATAATGACATGTAAATGTAAATGTGGTATTCGGCTTCTTTATCACATTTTGAGCAATACGTTTTGAGATAGAAGCCTTTGTGCTTGTTGGAGATATGTTTTCTCAATTCTTTAAAAGTTCCCAATATGACTCCACAAAAGTCACTTTTATACTTTTTGTTTGGGTATTTCCAATAAGTGACTTTTTGTGTAGTCACTTTTCTTTGTTATTACATCTTTGCTGACCTCGTACACATCGGAAGATTTTCAAAGTTTGTTGTACCAATGTCATTCTTGGCTGAGGAGGCCACAAACTCGATGGATTCGCTGAGGTCTACTGTTGTGTCTTCTGCTACAGAGGGTGAACTAGGGCCTATATCATGATCTGAATCGTTGTTGCTTGTTGCAATGTTTGAAGCGGGTGCTGGTTTGTCAAATTCGATGAGGAGGTTAATGATTTCTGGAAAAGACAGCTCCTCCTTACGCCATCTTAACAGGGTTTTTATTCTCCAGGAACTACCCCATCTGGAATTGGGTTTGTTTGCTTCGCCATTTCTCACTATTACGCTCGCCGCCATGATAGAATCTTGTTTGGCCTGTCTCTATAGAATTCTCTACGCAGAGTCTTGCACTACAGAGGCAGTTACCAGCGGGACCACTGGGAGGTAAAGGCCACTACAACTGAGAATAGGTTAAGAGGGTCATAGGTACTCCAGTTTACCTGCGCTTCATTGAATTTCTTCACTTTGATATTCAGAGCACTGGGCAGAAATCACATTGGGTAAACACCCGCCTCGGGCCTTCGTGATGCTTGATTTTAATTAAACAGTCAAATTCCCCTGGTCCGCACCAGTTCAAAGACAGCTGGTAGGCACCAGCCGAGGCAGAACGCCGGCCCAAGGAGGGGGCCCGAGGAGAGGTGACCACCTCCGCTGGAGTAATCCACAGGAAGGGCCTGGCTCACATCGAGAGTCGCTGCCGCCCTGGATGGCAGTGCCTCGTCCAACCACGGGACACGCCTCCGGGTTCAGGGAACTGAACCTGACTCCCTTTTGATCGGCTGAGGGCAATGGACGCTATTGCTGTCCCTTCCAAATGGCGCTCGCCCATCTAGTAGGACCGACTGACCCATATTCAACTGCTGTTCACATGGAACCCTTCTTCGGCCTTCAAAGTTCTCATTTGAATATTTGCTACTACCACCAAGATCTGCACCTGCGGCGTCTCTACCCGGGCCCTCGCCCTGGGCTTCCGTGCACACTGCTACTCATCGCAGCTTAGCCCCCGCAGCTCTCAGCGCCGGCTGGGTATGAGCCCAATGATCCAGCGCCATCCATTTTCACACTCCTTAGCTGATTCCAACTTCCATGGCCATCGTCCTGCTGTCTATATCAACCAACACCTTTTCTGGGGTCTGATGAGCATCGGCATTGGGTGCCTTAACTCTACATTCAGTTCATCCTGCAGTGCCAGTTCTGCTTACCAAAATTTGCCCACTAGGCACTCACATTCCATGCCCGGCTCCACACCAGCGATCAGGGCTTCTTACCCATTTAAAGTCTGAGATTAGATAAAATTGTTTCGGCCCCAAGCCCTCTAATCCTCGCTTTCACAGATAAAAGTGGGGGCTCCAAGCTCCAGCTATCCTGAGGGAAACTTCGGAAGGAACCATCTACTGGATGGTTCGATTAGTCTTTCGCCCCTAAACCCAGGTCAGATCACAATTTGCACATGAGGACTGCTACAGACCTCCACCAGAGTTTCCTCTGGCTTCGCCCTGTCCAGGCATAGTTCACCATATTTCGAGCCCGGGGGGGACTGGGAGCTGGCCCCCCTCCCTGCTGAGGCAGGGAAGCGGGGCTAGGCGCGCCGGCAGCATACCACCACAACAGGACCCGGTGAGAGAGCCTGCCAGGGGCGTACGGAGGGTCTGAGGTTGTGGGGGGACAAAGGGAAGTGGAGATAACCCTGCCATGCCCCCAGCCGTATCCCAGGGGAGCCCCGGGTGATTGACGATCTAGCGTACCAACCTGGGCCGCAAGGTGCGTTCGAAGTGCCGAGGATCAATGTGTCTTGCAATTCACACCAATTCTCGCAGTTAGCTGCGTTCTTCATTGACGCGCGAGCCTAGTGATCCACAGCCAAGAGTCACAGGCAACTTTTCAAAAATGTTCACCCACCTGCGGGTACAGCAGAGGCGGGAGGAAGGCGATGCCGTCAGTCTGCAGCCTGCGCAGCGAGATGACCCGTGCGCCCCATTCAAGGCCTCCCCTCTGGGAGTCAGACTGAACCGGTGGGAGAAAAAAAGCGTTACCAGGAGTTCAGCCCGAGAGTCCCCCCACCCAACCAGGGGGCTCCCGGAGCAGGCAGCCCCACCACTGCCGTTCCCTCCCTGAGTAACCAGGAGGGACCGGGCAAGTCTTCATACCCCTCGGCCCCACAGGACCGGGTCGAACCGGGCACCTGGCAATGAGGGAGGGTTGCCCCACCTACACGTCAGCTGTCCGGTGCTGAGCGGGCCCGAGCCGTGCTGGCGGGCTTGCGAGTAGCCCACCACACCCTTGTCCAGGTCGAAAGTGCCAGAAGGGAAGAGCCAGGCGGCTCCCCAACCCACACGCCTCCCACCTAGAAGAGTCAGGATCCTCTCGCTGGCCTTCAGCTCCTTCTCTTCCAGGCCGCCCTGCCGCGTGAGAAGGGCCGCTCCTCGGTCACCCGAAGCCCGGTCGGGCCGGGACTCGGGCACGGGAGAGCCCAGGCGTCAGCCAGGCCTTTCGAGGGGGGTACCAGCCCGTGTGGGTCATGTTGGGTGAGCGTGGGTTCCATCTCGGGAGAGCCTAACGCTGAGCCCCTCCCGGAAAGCTACCCCCCGTCCCCGATCCCTCATTCGTCGGTCGAGTCCTCCATGGTGGAAGAGGCCCGCCGAAGGCCCAGTCCTCACCCAAGCGCCACATGCGACCAGGGACCGCACCGTCTGCCGGAGCTCGCCAGGCCTTGTGCCTGCGGTGTGCTTGCAGGAGGAGGCCGAGGGCTTCAAGCTGGTGCTCCGCTGTTAATGATCCTTCCGCAGGTTCACCTACGGAAACCTTGTTACGACTTTTACTTCCTCTAGATAGTCAAGTTTGATCGTCTTCTCAGTGCTTCACCAGGGCTGTTGTCGTCCCCAGCGGGGCCGATCCGAGGACCTCACTAAGCCATCCAATCGGTAGTAGCGACGGGCGGTATGTACAGAGGGCAGGTACTTAATCAACGCAAGCTTATGACCCGTACTTACTGGGAATTACTTGTTCATGGGAAATAATTGCAATCCCTATCATGAACGGGGTTCAGCGGGTTACCCGCACCTGTCGGTGAAGGGTAGACACACGCTGATCCATTCAGTGTAGGACGCGTGCAGCCCCGGACATTGAAGGGCATCACAGACCAGTTATTGCTCGATCTTGTGTGGCTGAATGCCACTTGTCCCTCTAAGAAGATGGACGCCGACTGCTTGGGGTTGCGTAACTAGTTCTTTAGCAGAGTTAACCAGACAAATCGCTCCACCAACTAAGAACAGCCATGCACCACCACCCACAGAATCGAGAAAGAGCTATCAGTCTGTCAATCATTTCCATGTCAGGGCCGGGTGAGGTTTCCCGTGTTGAGTCAAATTAAGTCGTAGGCTCCACTCCTGGTGGTGCCCTTCTGTCAATTCCTTTAAGTTTCAGCTTTGCAACCATACTCCCCCCAGAACCCAAAAACTTTGGTTTCCCGGAAGATGCTCAGCGGGTCATGGGAATAACGCCGCCAGATCGTCAGTCGGCATTATTTATGGTCAGGACTTCGTACCTCCAACTTTCATTCTTGATTAATGAAAATATTCTTGGCAAACACTTTCACTTTGGTTCATCGTGCGCCAGTCCAAGAATGTCACCTCTAGCGGCACAATACGAATGCCCCCGGCCATCCCTCTTAATCATGGCCCCAGTTCAGAAAACCAACAAAATAGAACCAGAGTCCTATTCCATTATTCCTAGCTGAAGTATTCAGGCGGCCAGCCTGCTTTGAACACTTTCATTTTTTCAAAGTAAACACTTCGGACCCCCAGGACACTCAGTCAAGAGCATCAAGGGGGCGCCGAGAGGCAGGGGCTGGGACAGGCAGTACCTCGCCTCGCAACGGACCGCCAACTCGATCCCAAGATCCAACTATGAGCTTTTTAACTGCAGCAACTTTAATATACGCTATTGGAGCTGGAATTACTGTGGCTGATGGCACCAGACTTGCCCTCCAATGGATCCTCGTCAAAGGATTTAAAGTGTACTCATTCCAATTAGAGGGACTCAAAAGAATCCTGTATTGTTATTTTTCGTCACTAACTCCCCGAGTCGGGAGTGGTATCCGTTTCTCAGACTTCCTCTCCAGAATCGAACCCTGATTCCCCATTACCCGTGGTCAGCATGGTAGGCACAGAAAGTACCATTGAAATTTGATAGGGTAGACATCCGAATGTACTGTCGCTGTCACGAGGACATGCGATCGGCCCGAGTTTATCAAGAGTAAGCATGGGCGGATTTTGCGAATTGGCAATCCGCGAACTTGCGTATTTACGGATTCGCAATCCGCAAAATCCACGAACTCTCGCGAATTTGCTGATTTTTTTTTTTGTGTTCGCAAGGGTTTCTGCCAGTTCGCGAGGGTTGTGTACCAGTTCGCAATTGCGAACTTACTTGTCGGCTCGCAACGGCCGCGACTATGTTGTTTCTACGTCTGGTTCATCATCACAGGTTCACAGCACCCTCTGTTTCACCACTGCCACCCTCTGGTACACCCATGCCACCCTCTGGTACATCACTGCCACCCTCTGGTTGGTTTATCACTGTAGATTATGGGGGTGAAAAAAAGCAAGCACACCTGCCCTGCTTCAACTGACATGAATTAATTTGGGGTTGATTAATGTGTCACTGAATTTAAACTTCCAGTCTGGCTGGCACCTGCTTCCTTATCTGTAATTTGCTTTCTGTTGCAGTGCAATTTTTTTCACAGGACCTTTGTGGCCTACTTGTAGCTATTCTCTGAGCCTGCTGTGAGGGTCAGAGCAGGGTCATAGAATAGTTGCAAGTAGGCAACTGAACTCTGAAGGGGCCCCTCAGGAAGCACTACAGGGAATGGTTACTAATGATAAGATTGAACTTTTGCACCTGCTGAGTGCTTTCAGTTTTGTCTGTAATTGCTTTCTGTTGCAGTGTAATTTTTTTAACAGGACCTTTGTTGTATACTTGTAGCTATTCTCTGAGCCTGCTGTGAGGGTCAGAGCAGGAAGCACTACAGGGAAAGGTTACTAATGATAAGATTGAACTTTTGCACCTGCTGAGTGCTTTCAGTTTTGCAAAAATCCAAATATCCAGCAGCATCCACAAAAAGTAACCCTTCCAGGTCAAGATCCAAATCAAAGTGACCAGCACATGAAGAAAGCACTGGGAGGAGCCTGCTGGACAGGAACAGGAAGTTGGAGACTGTGGGGCACTTCCTTCCTTCCTCCCATCCCCCCCAAAATGGACTCCTTGCAAAGAAAAAGTGCAGGCAAATGTCAACCTGAGGAGTTATTCTGATAAAAATCATAATTTTCAAGGTTTATGCTGCCTGCTGGTGGATTTCTTGTGCGAAATTGCAAATTTTGCAATCTCGCAATTGCGAGATTGTCGCTGCCCGCCGCATCTACGTGTTCGCAAGTGTTTACTCCCGCGAAATTGTATAGTATTCTAGTTGGCAAGTGCGACCAAGCAAAAAATCCGCTTCGCACGGATTTTACGAATTTTCGGCAAGTTCGCGAGAGTTCGCGGATTGCGAATTTGCCGAAAATCCGCAAAATCCCCGAGCGGAACGGATTTTACGCCCATGCTTAATCAAGAGTCACCAAAGCGGCGGGCGAGCTTGGATTGGTCTTGGTCTGATAAATGCACGCATCCCGGGAGGTCAGTGCTTGTCGGCATGTATAAGCTCTAGAATTACCACAGTTATCCAAGTAACAGATGGTGCGAACAAAGGAACCATAACTGATTTATTGAGCCATTCGCAGTTTCACTGTACCAGCCGTGCTACTGCCAGGATCAACCAGGTAGCCGCACCTGCTGACAGGGTGGGTTCAGCCGCCTGCACCATCCCGTGACCGACAACTTCGCACATCCCCTCACTGGAGCCGGCTGGGGAGAGAGCCCACCTGCCTGGGTGGGAGGGCTCAAAGGGTGGCCATCTGGTCGCTCTGTACCCTAATGAAAGGGTGAGCGGGTGCCGGGGCATGTGGGTCCGAAGGTCCCCAGGCCCGCAGACACCTTGACAAGCAAGCAAAGTGAAGGATGTCTGCATGGGACCGACGAACCCCCGTCCAAGGCCCTTTGTGGTGCGGCAGGACGGAGGACAGGGCCCAGGGTGGGAGGGACTGTCCCGGGTCCAGGCGGGGCACTTGGACCCCATCGGGGCTCACAGGGGCCTAGAGGTGCAGGGTGAGCTCCCCAGGTCCACGGGACCCTGTCCCTGGCTCCCTGTCACACGGCAGGCCCGAGAACAGAGCCCGGGATGGGGAGGCACCCTCCCAGGGCCCTCAGGGGCCACGGACGGAACCCCAGCCAAGCAGGGGGAGGCTCCCCGGGCATAACAAAACCACGTCTCAGGACTTTGGCAGAGAGGCAGGCCGGGGGACTGGGCCCAGGGCTGGAGCACCCGAGACAGGGCCTCTGGACCCAGCCGGGGCTACCGGGCCCAGAGGTGCAGGGGAAACCTTCCTGGACCTGTGGGACCCCGTCCCGGCACCCTGCCATGTGGCAGTCCCAAGGACAGAGCCCGGGGCGGGCAGGCGGCCCTCCCCTGGAGCCCAGGCTGGAGCTCTTGAATCCAGCCAATCAGGGGGAGGCTCCCCAAGCACGACAGAACCCCATCTTGGGCCTTTGGCAGAGTGGCAGACCGGGGTTCAGGGCCCAGGACTGGATCACCTGGGCCCCGCGGGCCCCTCGTCCAAAGCTGGGGCTCCCAGGCCCAATGGGCACTATGGAACCGTGTCCCGAGCCCCTGGCAGAGCGCTAAACCGGGAGACAGAGCCCAGGGCGGGAGTGCCCTCCCCGGGGCCCGGACCCTGTCGGGGCTCCCATGCCCAGAGGCCAAGCCGAGGATGGAGCCCGGGGTGGGGAAGGTGCCCTTCAGAGCTCTTGTACACAGCCAAGCAGGGGCAGGCTTCCCAGGCCTGGCGGAACCCTGTCTCAGGCCCCTGGCGGAGCGGCAGACCAGGAAACTGAGCCTAGGGCCCCTGGACCCCGTCGGGACTCCAAGGCACAGGTGAAGCCTCCCTGGGCCCGCGGGCTCCCATCCCAGGCAAAACGCCACACGTTGGGCTGGGGACGGAGCACCGGACTGGGGGGTGACGTCCTGGCCCATTTGGCTGCCGGCTGAGGACCGCTAGGCCGAGAGGGGTTCCGGAGTACCCTGCGCTAGTAATACGGAGGAAGGGTACCCCCCCTTTCTGGTAACCCATGCGCACCACAAGAGTGAGGGGACCCAAGTAGCAGATGCGCCTGACCTCCTGGAGCCCTGGCTGTGATCGGGTAGGCAAACGAGTCCCCGTCGGGACTTCCAGTGCAGCCCGGACATCTGGTCGCCCCTTTGGAAAGCATTGCGCGCGGCCAGAAGGCTGAGGAGAAAGGCGCGGGCAGATGGCCAGGCCCGAAGGACACCAATCAGCCCACCCAAGCCTTCGCGGGAGGGCTCCCCCCTGCCCTTTGGAGGGCTCGAGGGCTCTGTGTCCTGGAGGCTCGGAGACCCAGGCTGAGCCTCGGGCACCGGGCCTGCGGACGGGAGTCCCCGACAGACCTCCGACCCAGGGTGCCACAGGCACCTTGACAGGCGGGCGAAGCAGGAGGGATGTCCATGGTGGAGCAGGGGGACAAAGCCTGGTCCCCTAGGCACGGCCGGAGGTCCAGGGCCGGCATGCCCAGGGGAGGCCTCCCCAAGGCCCACAACCCAGGTGCCCAGCCACGCGGCAGGTCCAAGGACGGAACCCGTGGTGGGGAGGGCACCCTCCACCTCAGGACCAACTAGGGCCCCTGCCGGAGCTCCTGAACCCAAGCTGAGTTGGGGAACCCCTGATGGGCCCTGGGTCCATGGTGGAGTGGAATCCGGAGCCCAAGGTAAGGAGCGACTGGCCAGAGCTCTCGGGCCCAGACGCCCAAAGGAGGACCGCCCGGGTCCGATGGAGCCCATCCCGGGCACTATGCCACGCAATGGGTCAGAGGACGGAGCCCTGGACGGGGGGGAGGTTTTTACCCAGCTCTAGCCCATCTGGTTTTTGGCTGACAGCCCCCAGCCCTCGAGTGGTTCCAGCGTACCCTGTCCCTAGCAATCCGGGGAGAGAGGGAACCAAAGGCGCAGTCACGCCTCCAGGAGCCCTGTTTGGGGTCAAGGAGGCAAGCGAGCCCTCATCGGGACCTCCAGGGCAGCCCGGCCTTCTGGTTGCTCCATTGGAAAGCATTGTGCGAGACCAGATGGCCGAGGAGAAAGACACAACCAGATGGCCAGGCCCAAAGGATGCCAATCTGCCCACCCCAAGCCTTCGTGGGAGGGCTCCCGCCTGCTCATTGAAGGGCTTGGGGGCTCTGCGTCCCGGGGACTCGGAGACCCCGGCTGGGTCTCTGGCCCAGGGCTGCGCATGGGGGTCTCCAACGGATCTCCGACCTGGGGTACTCGGGTAGGCAAACAAGCCCCCATTGGGACTTCCAGAGCAGCCCGGCCATCTGGTTGCCCCACTGAAAAGCATTGCGCACAACCAGATGGCCACGAGAGAAATGGCGCAACCAGATGGCCGGACCCAAAGGACGCTCATCAGCCCTCCCTGGGCCTTAAAGGAAGGGCTACAGCCTTCCCTTGGAGGGCTCTCGTTCCCATGGGCCAATTAGAGTCCTTAGCTGGGTCTCGGGCACGGGGCTGCGAGGGTGGACCCCAAACGGAACTCTGACCCGGGGCCCGCAGGCACCTTGACACGCAGGCGAAGCGAGGGAGGCCTGCCCTGACCCGATGGACCCCCGTACCGGGCACATGGACCTTCGGCAGGACGCAGGACTGGGGCTCCCGCACCCTAGGCCCTGCCCAAAATCCCAGGCTCCAGTCCCTGCTTCTCAACCAAGCCAGGCCGGGGGAATTTGGGAGCTTGCCCGGGCACAAGAGATCCCCGCCCCAGGCAAATGGACCCTCGGCTGGCCGCAGAATGTAGGCTCCTGCACCCTGGGGCTCGCCGGAGCCCAGGCCTTGGGCCCTGCTTCTGTGAAGGCGGGAGGCACAGCGGTGTTACACGGAGTTTTTTCATAACTCCATGGAACTCTGCATAGTGGCACTATGCAAGCTCCACCCAGAGTTAGTTTTGTTTAGGATTAGAGCTTTTCAATAATCTTTTGATAATGCAATATCTGATTCCAGGAATTCCATGGGAATTTTGGAGTCATGTTTGAGGTTAATAAAAAATGTATTACAACGTAAGGTTAAGGGTTTATGGGCCAGATGTAGGTGGCCCATTACCCGTCGATAAACCCGAAATTTGGTAAATTTCTGGTTTACCGACCGGTATTGAGCCAATTGTGATGTAGGGGAGGATTCGGTAAATAACGAATCGGTATTTACCGATTCGTTATTTACCGAATCATCATTTAAGGATTCGGTATTTAGCGAATCGGTAAATGACATGTAGGAAGCACTTTGAAGAGTGCTTCTGTGCTTTAAGGGTTCTTTATTTACCACCAACCATTAGTTGGTAGTAAATAACGAATACCTCTGTAAATGCAAATATGTGCATTTACACCAGTGCCATGTGGCAGACATATGTATGTGTGCCCCATGTGCACACAAGCAGTATTCAGGCCCATAGGAATGAATGGCAATTACCGAATCGGTAAATACCGGATCTTAAGGATTCGGTCATTTTTACCGAATTATTAGCTACATAGCATTTACCGATTCTAAAATACCGAATCGGTAAAATTCGGTATTTTAGAATCGGTAAATGCTATTTACCTACATCTAGCCCTAGACGTGGTATTGTGAGCTAGCCAACTAAATCAACATTTACTGATTATATAAGAAGATGTAGTCTCTATATTATGACGTTTTCTTGGTCCAGATGCACAGCCCTACTAGGTTGGTAGGAACCGTACTGTTATATTCCATAGAGGTACCACAATTTAGGTTCAGGTAATATCCTAACCCTTCACCTATATTCTTCCCTACATTACATACATAACGGTTCTTAGGGACTGACCTTTTACCTAGATAAGACACTGCACACAGAACGCTGGATTTTCCCTGGTAAAGGGCTCATACATTATGCATGAGGATTCTTGGAAACTCAGCAGGACTACCATCTCCTGTATAATATCTATGTATAAAGTTTATTCCCGACGTCATCCTAAGTCCGACAAGTGGCACAGCAAGGTAGAACCCCGGAGAGACCTTTGGATATATAAACATCACATCTTGCTGCGACAAACAGAGGAGATAAGGATTCCCTTCTGACACACACTAACGCGAGACGCTGAGATTCCTGCATGCAGATACTCCAGCTCTCAGTGGTCTAACTTCCCTTGGGGGTGTCTAACTCGAGACCAAGATGGGGTCCCACAGTCTCTCACTTAAGGTAATGGGGTTGACTTTATCCTAGAGGAATTCTTGCCTTAACACCTACATAAATACTAGTTACACTTAGGTACATCTAGTTAGGGTAGCATTGGAGGAGTACGCATTTTAGTGTCATGTATTTTATATACTTGCCTTTGTTCATGGTTATAGCAAAATGGTAGAAATCTACCGTCCTTTTACTTTCCTAGTGCTTCTAATCATTTATATCTTTTACTGACTAATGGTTGTTTCAGCACACCTAGCTTGCACCAGAATAACGACTGTTCAATAAAAGCTTATTGAAAATGTCCATACCGCTTATTCTGTGTATCTCTCCGAGACTAAGTGAGCATGAGTGACTGACCGAAAAGTAGTACACTGTTTCCACGGTCCTGACGGATCAGGGTTGTCATGTTTGATAGTTGCTAAGAACTATTCTATCCCTGATAAGAGGAGTTTCCAGTGGCACTGTGAGCTAGCTGGTAATCTGGCCAACATACACGGTGGGGGTGTTTAGAATCAGTCTGACACCAGTCCTACAGAGTATGTTGTCTAAAGTGAAGGCGCAGATCCCATATAGGTTTTATAGGAACTACATGACATGGTGCCCACGTTGGTTGGGTACTTATTTAACAGTCAAATCTGAGTAGTTCAGTTGTGCTATTCTCAGAGACCCCTACTCACATTTCCCCAGTGCCATCTGGAGGGGAATGGTACAAAAACCGCCGCAGGTGAGTAGGCAAATTCCTATATATTGGCTGTGGTTAATCAAGCTTGAAGGACACATTGTTCCTATTTTGTGCATAACAACTTATCTTGCTTCCCTTGGAAAACTATTCTTACTTAAACAATGACTGAGCAAGCGGATAACCCTGTACATGAGCCAAATCTTTCAGCCGAAGAAGAAGATGGGATGCAATACAAATTACAGAAAATGTTAGACATGCCATTACCCTAAAACAAGCATCATATGGTTTAACAGCTAGGGGTGGGCCAGTAACCTTCGTGATTGAGGCACACAAATCATTTAGAACAGAGGTATTCTATAAATGGGTTACATTCCCACAGGCAAATGCATGAACAAAGACATTTCATTACTACACAGAAGATGCCACATCAAACGAATATTGTTCGTAAGAGGACATTGAAGTTCTGCTCACTTACCAGGAGCATTTATACTGGTTTAAAGGCTCCCTACCCCATACAAGAAATAAAGTAAGACTCAGTCCGCTCGGAAGAAAAGGAGAAACATGGCCAGTACTAACAGCCTATACGCCACATCCTGACATTGAAACGATGCCAGGAGGAGACTTACTTACACTTCATAAAAAAAAAAAAAACTTTAAAGAAACTTGACACCGTTCGTGATGAGGACACTCACAGTTCAGCCAACAATGACTACACCAACAGGTCCGACTCAAACATCAACAACTAAAATGACACCACAAACATTCCACGCGGTAATGGGTAAAATGCCCACTAAACATGAAAAAATGACATTTTGGGTGGCTCAAAAAATAACAGAGCTAGAGGCGGTATTTCCAAACACCCGCCTGCATGAAAAACACAGAATCTTAACAATTTGCTTGCCCATGGGAATAACACCCCAGATAGAGAATTGTACCTCTTGGGGTACAGTTTTCACTGCCATATATACCAGGACTCATGGTATGCCGTCATTAGCAGTAATACCAGATGTATTAAGACTAATACAGAACAAGTATGGAGCAGAACCTGCTCTGAACTTGGGGATGAAGTTACTAGGTAATTTTGCCCAGGTATCAGCTATAATATTAGCAAATCTTAAAGGGGAAGCAGCATCGGTGGCAATAAGCCATTGTCTGAGGGCATTCACTCCTCTACAACAGGAATATGAATTACCTAAAATAATTGAAACTGATTATGCAGAATTGGGCAGAGACAAATTGGAGGCTAGAGCAATAAAACCTCAACTGATGGGTAGTCCCGAAAAGGATACCTTTAAGCAAACACCTGCTTCTTGCAAAGAAGAAATGGGATAATAACAAACAACAAAAGAATAAAGAGAATAGATCTCAATCCAGAGGTAGGCATCCTCAACAGGAGCCCTCCGAAAGGAGGCATAACCTTAGGAGTAGGGACAACATTAGAAAACCTGACTGGTATCAGGACACTGATACACGTTCCTTTCATGGTTCATCAAAAAGCGGGAAGGACGGTCAGAGCACAGACAAGAAGAGCATATAAAGTCCAGATACACACTTCAGACTATGCTTCCAAAAATGAAGAAATGCCAAAAGCAAAACCTCTATTAAAAAGAAAGAAAGTAGCAAGTCTCAAATCTAGACATGCCCGGAATTCTGAACAGGAAATGGGCTCTGACGATGCTAGACAGCGCAGCAGAAGTAACAATAGTTCGCCAGAAACTGACGGAATTTCTGGTGACACCGGAGTTGAGTGAACATATTGAGGTGGAAACGCCTAATACTAAGATAAGTGTCCCACATAGATTACATGAAATAACACTCCAAATGGAGGGGGACAAGCCCAGAAAAATTAAAGGTCTCTTTTGGGAGAACCTGACTTTTGGCTATGATATTCTTTTAGCTGAAAGAGATTGGCTGCCTACTATTGTTATGGATTGCCCAAAGAGAGAAACAGTAATTATGCTGGCTTTTTCTGACCTTGTTACCCAATACTTAAACACACATACGCGGGGGAGTGGGTGTGATGGCCCTGGCTCCTGCACTATATTGCAACCATGTTGGGTGTGATGAAGATTCAACCCACCACGTGATAAAATTAAAATCTACTCCAGCTCCACCGAGACAGTATCCAATAAAACAGGAAGCGAAAAAACTGGTCAGGGAAATGTTAGATCAACTTGAATACCAGGGTGTATTTGA
The DNA here is from genome assembly GCF_964261635.1 of Lissotriton helveticus. Lineage (NCBI taxonomy): Eukaryota > Metazoa > Chordata > Amphibia > Caudata > Salamandridae > Lissotriton > Lissotriton helveticus. Next base: position 300,662,714 of record NC_136059.1, read on the forward strand.
AACTTGCACCTCTTCAAAGAATAATCCTGACACCTCATATCATCTAGTTTTAGACTATAGACATCTAAACTCGTGCACAAAAACTTTTGCAGTACAAAACGCACACAGTGCTGGAGTGATGAATAACATTTTGTGGAAAAAATATAAAACAACACTAGATATCTCAAATGGATGATTCTTCTGCCAAAATATAGCGCCTGAGAGCAGATATTTGACAACATTCTCAGCCTTGGAGTCCCAGATGTAATTTTGTTGACTCCCCCAGGGGTATAAGAACAGCCCGGGGTTGTTTTCCGCCAGGGTAACTGAGTTACTTCAGAACCTGAATGAGGAGGCATTGTCCTATGTAGACGATATTTATTTAACGCATGATGACCTAGAGGAACACTTGACCAGGGTGAGCACCATAATTTTGGGATTCGCCTCAGAGGGCTACAAATTCAACTTCAAAAAATCAAAAATAGCCCACATCAATGTCCTATTTTTGGGATATGAGCTTTCAAGTGAAGGAAAAAGCTTGGCAGCCAACTTTTTAGAAAAGTGCGCACTGCTTCAACCTCCAAAATCCTTGAAAAATGTACAATCTATACTGGGATTCATGAATTTTGGTAGAACATACATTTTGGATTACGCAGAAAAGAGTAAAACCTTTCTATGACCTAATAAGACCTGATTTCTCAGTTAGGCAATGGACACAGGAAGACACAGATATCCTTCGTTCTCTACAAGCTGACATGATAGCATCAAAACACTTGCAGACACGCGTAAACATACGCAATCTGATGATCCGCATGGTAGCGGGTCAATCTGGGTATACCTACCTAACCTTCAATGAGGCGAAACAGTAGCCCTAGCTTACAAATCACACTTGTATACGAACGCTGAGATGCATTTTGCATCTATAGAAAAAATTCTGACAGCATTACAAACTGCTGTAGTGAAAGAAAGAGCACTGGCTCAGGGAAAACTCATAATTGTCGTGACTCCAGTACTGGCCTTAGAGGCTGCTACAAAGGCATGTGTTCCAAATGCTAGAGCCTTACATCCGAGATGGATATAATGGGCTAATTCTCTCACTGCATCAGACGTCGAATACAGATACGTCACAAATCTAAAAACACACACATTTCTGCAACATGAACAAGAATATCCTCTCCTGAATGAAATAATGCCTCTAGGTCAGTATACATACATAATTTACACTGACGGATCTGCTCAGCCGGCCAATGGAAGTAAACAATGATACAGCACTTCATGTGCAATTGTAATAGGTCGTATGCAGGACGGAAAGTTCCATCCAAGAGACTGCACGGCTCAGCTGGTAGAATTAAAAGCTCTATTACTGGCACTGAAAAATATGGATCGAGATTTCCCCACTCTAATCATGTGCGATTCTTTTTACTGTGTACAGTCATACAATGAATATCTTCACTACTGTGGTGCGAATGGGTTTAAGGACTCAAAAGGTGGCACAATTAAGCACAAAAAGCTAAGGGAACTGGTAGCTGAGTTGAAAAACGAACTACCAAGAGCTCATGTGATACACACGCTGAGTCATCAACGTGATGGCGTTCACATTGAAGGGAATTCATTGGCTGATGAAGCCGCAAAGGGGGCAGTACGAACTGCATCCGTAGAGGCAATCCCTCGTTCAAAAAAGAGAATAGACAGACAGATAATGGTAGCTGCTATTGCTTCACACAAAGACAATAAGGCATTGCCAAAAGGTTTTCCACTCAAGTACTCCTACAAGTTATATGCAAATAACGTTCCATTTGCTCCAATTCCCATGTGGGGGATAGAGTAATACCAAACATGGATTGCAGATTAGGCTTAATATTAGCTGCAGACAAGGGGTTGGGTTCTGTAAACTCAGGAGTTACGGCTACAGTTTCTTTACTGAAACAACACTATTGGTTAACAAAGCAGACCAAAGATTATGTGTTAAAGTGCAACATCTGTCAACAGATGAAGGGCTCCACCATAACACGTCCAGCGCAGACACCATTGTTAATATCAGACAGACCACTCACGTGTGTATACTTGGATCACTGCGGCCCCTTACAATCTGATGGGGCTTACACGTACATCATGGTTGCAGTGGATTCCTGCTCAAGATTCCTATGGGTATGGCCTCAGCGCTCTGCTGCCGCTCGAACTGTTATCAAAGATTTGCAAGTTTTTATAGGGACATACGTAGTTGGCACATTACATTCTGACTGTGTCCCCGTGTTTAGCTCCAGGGCTTACAAGGAAGACATGGGAAGTTTGGGTGTTGCACTGTGATACTCCTCTCCGTACCATCATGAGGAAAACTCGGTTGTGGAGAGGAAAAGCTGAGACTTAAAGCAATCATTAACAGCTAGAGTATTAAGCGCTGGTGGCAGTTGGGTCAATCATTTACATGGGGTACAGCGGACGTTGAAAAAAATGGCAAGAAGTTCTCTAGGGGGTGTCACTCCTTATGAGGTCCTATTTGGGACGAGAATGTGGGTATCTGATCTCGATTGTGAAGGCACAGTAGCGGATGAAAAACCTTTTGACATCAATAAACGTTCGGCTGTTTTACCGGATTTGAATGAATCCAGGGCACTACAGAGCAATGTGCAAGTAAAGTGGACCACCACTGTGGAAGTCAAGTCAGTCATGGCAAGACCTGTCTGGATTCCTAAAGTTGGGGAACTGGTCAGGGAAAAAATAGAGGCAAAAAAGAATTTGGGCCATCGTATAGAAAGCCTGTACTTGCCCAGGCCGTCGAAGGAACAAGTACTGTACTTCTGCCACCTCTTGCCGGAAAAAAAGAGAAGAAATTCATTTCAATTGATTCCTATGGGTATGGCCTCAGCGCTCTGCTGCCGCTCGAACTGTTATCAAAGATTTACAAGTTTTTATAGGGACATACAAAGTTGGCACATTACATTCTGACTGTGTCCCCGCGTTTAGGTCCAGGGCTTACAAGGAAGCCATGGGAAGTTTGGGTATTGCACTGCGATACTCCTCTCCGTACCATCCCGAGGAAAAATTGGTTGTGCAGAGGAAAAGCTGAGACTTAAAGCAATCATTAACAGCTAGAGTATTAAGCGCTGGTGGCAGTTGGGTCAATCATTTACATGGGGTACAGCGGACCTTGAAAAAAATGGCAAGAAGTTCTCTAGGGGGCGTCACTCCTTATGAGGTCCTATTTGGGACAAGAATGTGGGTATCTGATCTCGATTGTGAAGGCACAGTAGCGGATGAAAAACCTTTTGACATCAATAAACGTTCGGCTGTTTTACCGGATTTGAATGAATCCAGGGCACTACAGAGCAATGTGCAAGTAAAGTGGACCGCCACTGTGGAAGTGAAGTCAGTCATGGCAAGACCTGTCTGGATTCCTAAAGTCGGGAACTGGTCAGGGAAAAAATAGAGGCAAAAAAGAATTTGGGCCATCTTATAGAAAGCCTGTACTTGTCCAGGCCGTCGAAGGAACAAGTACGGTACTTCTGCCACCTCTTGCCGGAAAAAAAGAGAAGAAATTCATTTCAATTGATTCCTATGGGTATGGCCTCAGCGCTCTGCTGCCGCTCGAACTGTTATCAAAGATTTACAAGTTTTTATAGGGACATACAAAGTTGGCACATTACATTCTGACTGTGTCCCCGCGTTTAGCTCCAGGGCTTACAAGGAAGCCATGGGAAGTTTGGGTATTGCACTGCGATACTCCTCTCCGTACCATCCCGAGGAAAAATTGGTTGTGCAGAGGAAAAGCTGAGACTTAAAGCAATCATTAACAGCTAGAGTATTAAGCGCTGGTGGCAGTTGGGTCAATCATTTACATGGGGTACAGCGGACCTTGAAAAAAATGGCAAGAAGTTCTCTAGGGGGCGTCACTCCTTATGAGGTCCTATTTGGGACAAGAATGTGGGTATCTGATCTCGATTGTGAAGGCACAGTAGCGGATGAAAAACCTTTTGACATCAATAAACGTTCGGCTGTTTTACCGGATTTGAATGAATCCAGGGCACTACAGAGCAATGTGCAAGTAAAGTGGACCGCCACTGTGGAAGTGAAGTCAGTCATGGCAAGACCTGTCTGGATTCCTAAAGTCGGGAACTGGTCAGGGAAAAAATAGAGGCAAAAAAGAATTTGGGCCATCTTATAGAAAGCCTGTACTTGTCCAGGCCGTCGAAGGAACAAGTACGGTACTTCTGCCACCTCTTGCCGGAAAAAAAGAGAAGAAATTCATTTCCATTGATCTGATCAAACCACACTATGTGGCCGATACTGAATAGTAGGCCTAGTGGGCTCCTGAGTAGCCGACTCCCTCCTCTCACTACTATACAGGAAGTTCAGATGGAAAGGCTCATCACGTTTGAAGAGTCTCCTATACGGAATAATGGACTGTGCAACAATGCCATACAACTCGTGCCTCTTGAAACAGAAATTCAAAATCAAAATGAAAGACAAATTTCAATTTGACCTAACAATGATTTCTACATAATTATGCGTCAACAAGAGCCAACTAGAAGTTCAGCAAAACCTGCAGAGTGACCCAAAATAGATCAAAATGCATCTGGCTATTTCATGGACTTCGATACCTTTTCCTTGGATCCGAGTGAACCTGAAACAACGCCAGCCCCAACATCTTGTCAACAACAAATCAAAGACTTCTTCGTTTTTCTTAAAAAGACTTACCTGCTGTCAGCTTGGCTAGAACTTTAGATAAGCACCAGGATACTTTTCTTTCTTTTCTGGATAGGCTTAGTAACTGTTTTCTGCTTGCTTGTTAATGGAATTTATCTGCGCCAAAACTCTGCAGCATCTGAAGTGAACTTGATCATGAAACCTCATGTTTCAGCACATCACGAATAAAGAGACTTGCCATCAGTGAACATTACAGCAGTTCCTATACCTGATGGTACTTTATGGGACAAGGTGGGCTATGATATATTTGGTCTGACCAAACTTTTAAAAACACCTCATTTTTAAACACATTTCCTTAAATGATATCATTACCTCCAGTACATTTTCAAATGATTGGAATTTTGAAACTGTGAACAATATGCTGTGTGAGTTGGAACAATCTGCCACATTTTCTAGCAAGAGGACATATCAGATTTTAACACAGTGTATTGTTATCAACATTATGGTCATAATTTTTTACACAAATCCAGTAAACTTAGGAATGTTTTTCACATATCATCAATGGGAACATTGCCCTACACCACTGAAAAGTAGTTTGAAAACGTTCACACAAAGATTTTCATATTTTTCAGGGTTTCACGTTTCAGACCCAACCTCATATTACTATAGGGTTGCACCGACATCCACACAGAAAAATATGCTGACTAACACCAAAGAGATTTACTCTGCTTCCTTCATTACCCAACTGTCTGAACAGGGTCTCAACTTATGGAAAGACACTATAGACTAAAAATCCGTCTGGGGTTCTAAAGACTGGCAAGTTCAGGGGACAGAAGTGCTATTTAGAGCATGCCTCATTCCTCAGCAGCTGCTATTTCTAAAGGATACTGTGCAACAGACTTCCTGTCTTGGAATAGCCAAGAATAAGGATTTGAACACACCTCGGATTCCAACACCATCACATACAGAGGGTAATTTAACATCACTGAAAGGGGTTACACTAGATGGATAAGTTACCTACCTGTAATCCTGGTCTCTTCCAGGGGTATACTCATCAAAGTCATAAGCAGTGAATTATCCCCGACCATATGCCCGACCCCGGAGCTTATAACGATATATATACATATATATATACATATAATAAATAACTATGCAGCCCTATAAAATCCAAACTAAAAGAGGGACAAACAGCCAGAAAATAACTGAGCCACACTTGCATAGTAATACATTACTTAGGAAAACTTGTAATAGAGGCCATACACCCAAATGGCAACATACAAGAATTTCTTTATGCCCGTCCCAGGCAAATGGACCCTCGGCTGGCCGCAGAATGTAGGCTCCTGCACCCTGGGGCCCGCCGGAGCCCAGGTCTTGGGCCCTGCTTCTGTGAAGGCGGGAGGCACAGCGGTGTTACATGGAGTTTTTTCATAACTCCATGGAACTCTGCATAGTGGCACTATGCCAGCTCCACCCAGAGTTAGTTTTGTTTAGGATTAGAGCTTTTCAATAATCTTTTGATAATGCAATATCTGATTCCAGGAATTCCATGGGATTTTTGGAGTCATGTTTGAGGTTAATAAAAAATGTATTACAACGTAAGGTTAAGGGTTTATGGGCCAGATGTAGGTGGCCCATTACCCGTCGATAAACCCGAAATTTGGTAAATTTCTGGTTTACCGACCGGTATTGAGCCAATTGTGATGTAGGGGAGGATTCGGTAAATAACGAATCGGTATTTACCGATTCGTTATTTACCGAATCATCATTTAAGGATTCGGTATTTAGCGAATCGGTAAATGACATGTAGGAAGCACTTTGAAGAGTGCTTCTGTGCTTTAAGGATTCTTTATTTACCACCAACCATTAGTTGGTGGTAAATAATGAATACCTCTGTAAATGCAAATCTGTGCATTTACACCAGTGCCATGTGGCAGACATACATGCCCTTAGGGCATGTATGTGTGCCCCATGTGCACACAAGCACTATTCAGGCCCATAGGAATGAATGGCAATTACCGAATCGGTAAATACCGGATCTTAAGGATTCGGTAATTTTTACCGAATTATTAGCTACATAGCATTTACCGATTCTAAAATACCGAATCGGTAAAATTCGGTATTTTAGAATCGGTAAATGCTATTTACCTACATCTAGCCCTAGACGTGGTATTGTGAGCTAGCCAACTAAATCAACATTTACTGATTATATAAGAAGATGTAGTCTCTATATTATGACGTTTTCTTGGTCCAGATGCACAGCGCTACTAGGTTGGTAGGAACCGTACTGTTATATTCCATAGAGGTACCACAATTTAGGTTCAGGTAATATCCTAACCCTTCACCTATATTCTTCCCTACATTACATACATAACGGTTCTTAGGGACTGACCTTTTACCTAGATAAGACACTGCACACAGAACGCTGGATTTTCCCTGGTAAAGGGCTCATACATTATGCATGAGGATTCTTGGAAACTCAGCAGGACTACCATCTACTGTATAATATCTATGTATAAAGTTTATTCCCGACGTCATCCTAAGTCCGACAAGTGGCACAGCAAGGTAGAACTCCGGAGAGACCTTTTGATATATAAACATCACATCTTGCTGCGACAAACAGAGGAGATAAGGATTCCCTTCTGACACACACTAACGCGAGACGCTGAGATTCCTGCATGCAGATACTCCAGCTCTCAGTGGTCTAACATCCCTTGGGGGTGTCCAACTCGAGACCAAGATGGGGTCCCACAGTCTCTCACTTAAGGTAATGGGGTTGACTTTATCCTAGAGGAATTCTTGCCTTAACACCTACATAAATACTAGTTACACTTAGGTACATCTAGTTAGGGTAGCATTGGAGGAGTACGCATTTTATTGTCATGTATTTTATATACTTGCCTTTGTTCATGGTTATAGCAAAATGGTAGAAATCTACCGTCCTTTTACTTTCCTAGTGCTTCTAATCATTTATATCTTTTACTGACTAATGGTTGTTTCAGCACACCTAGCTTGCACCAGAATAACGACTCTTCAATAAAAGCTTATTGAAAATGTCCATACCGTTTATTCTGTGTATCTCTCCGAGACTAAGTGAGCACGAGTGACTGACCGAAAAGTAGTACACTGTTTCCACGGTCCTGACGGATCAGGGTTGTCATGTTTGATAGTTGCTAAGAACTATTCTCTCCCTGTTAAGAGGAGTTTCCAGTGGCACTGTGAGCTAGCTGGTAATCTGGCCAACATACACGGTGGGGGTGTTTAGAATCAGTCTGACACCAGTCCTACAGAGTATGTGGTCTAAAGTGAAGGCGCAGATCCCATATAGGTTTTATAAGAACTACATGACATGGTGCCCACGTTGGTTGGGTACTTATTTAACACATCAAACGAATATTGTTCGTAAGAGGACATTAAAGTTCTGCTCACTTACCAGGAGCATTTATACTGGTTTAAAGGCTCCCTACCCCATACAAGAAATAAAGTAAGACTCAGTCCGCTCGGAAGAGACGGAGAAACATGGCCAGTACTAACAGCCTATACGCCACACCCTGACATTGAAACGATGCCAGGAGGAGACTTACTTACACTTCATAAAAAACAAATAAAACTTTAAAGAAACTTGACACCGTTCGTGATGAGGACACTCACAGTTCAGCCAACAATGACTACACCAACAGGTCCGACTCAAACATCAACAACTAAAATGACACAACAAACATTCCACGCGGTAATGGGTAAAATGCCCACTAAACATGAAAAAATGACATTTTGAGTGGCTCAAAAGATAACAGAGCTAGAGGCGGTATTTCCAAACACCCGCCTGCATGAAAACACAGAATCTTAACAATTTGCTTGCCCATGGGAATAACACCCCAGATAGAGAATTGTACCTCTTGGGGTACAGTTTTCACTGCCATATATACCAGGACCCATGGTATCCCGTCATTAGCAGTAATACCAGATGTATTAAGACTAATACAGAATGAGTATGGAGCAGAACCTGCTCTGAACTTGGGGATTACGTTACTAGGTAATTTTGCCCAGGTATCAGCTATAATATTAGCAAATCTTAAAGGGGAAGCAGCATCGGTGGCAATAAGCCATTGTCTGAGGGAATTCACTCCTCTACAACAGGAATATGAATTACCTAAAATAATTGAAACTGATTATGCAGAATTGGGCAGAGACAAATTGGAGGCTAGAGCAATAAAACCTCAACTGATGGATAGTCCAGAAAAGGATACCTTTAAGCAAACACCTGCTTCTTGCAAAGAAGAAATGGGATAATAACAAACAACAAAAGAATAAAGAGAATAGATCTCAATCCAGAGGTAGGCATCCTCAACAGGAGCCCTCCGAAAGGAGGCATAACCTTAGGAGTAGGGACAACATTAGAAAACCTGACTGGTATCAGGACACTGATACACGTTCCTTTCGTTCCTTTCATGGTTCATCAAAAAGCGGGAAGGACGGTCAGAGCACAGACAAGAAGAGCATATAAAGTCCAGATACACACTTCAGACTATGCTTCCAAAAATGAAGAAATGCCAAAAGCAAAACCTCTATTAAAAAGAAAGAAAGTAGCAAGTCTCAAATCTAGACATGCCCGGAATTCTGAACAGGAAATGGGCTTTGACGATGCTAGACAGCGCAGCAGAAGTAACAATAGTTCGCCAGAAACTGACGGAATTTCTGGTGACACCGGAGTTGAGTGAACATATTGAGGTGGAAACGCCTAATACTAAGATAAGTGTCCCACATAGATTACATGAAATAACACTCCAAATGGAGGGGGACAAGCCCAGAAAAATGAAAGGTCTCTTTTGGGAGAACCTGACTTTTGGCTATGATATTCTTTTAGCTGAAAGAGATTTGCTGCCTACTATTGTTATGGATTGCCCAAAGGGAGAAACAGTAATTATGCTGGCTTTTTCTGACCTTGTTACCCAATACTTAAAACACACATACGCGGGGGAGTGAGTGTGATGGCCCTGGCTCCTGCACTATATTGCAACCATGTTGGGTGTGATGAAGATTCAACCCACCACCTGATAAGATTAAAATCTACTCCAGCTCCACAGAGACAGTATCCAATAAAACAGGAAGCGAAAAAACTGGTCAGGGAAATGTTAGATCAACTTGAATACCAGGGTGTATTTGAAACTTGCACCTCTTCAAAGAATAATCCTGACACCTCATATCATCTAGTTTTAGACTATAGACATCTAAACTCGTGCACAAAAACTTTTGCAGTACAAAAACGCACACAGTGCTGGAGTGATGAATAACATTTTGTGGAAAAAATATAAAACAACACTAGATATCTCAAATGGATTCTTCTGCCAAAATATAGCGCCTGAGAGCAGATATTTGACAATATTCTCTGCCTTGGAGTCCCAGATGTAATTTTGTTGACTCCCCCAGGGGTATAAGAACAGCCCGGGGTTGTTTTCCGCCAGGGTAACTGAGTTACTTCAGAACCTGAATGAGGAGGCATTGTCCTATGTAGACGATATTTATTTAACGCATGATGACCTAGAGGAACACTTGACCAGGGTGAGCACCATAATTTTGGGATTCGCCTCAGAGGGCTACAAATTCAACTTCAAAAAATCAAAAATAGCCCACATCAATGTCCTATTTTTGGGATATGAGCTTTCAAGTGAAGGAAAAAGCTTGGCAGCCAACTTTTTAGAAAAGCGCGCACTGCTTCAACCTCCAAAATCCTTGAAAAATGTACAATCTATACTGGGATTCATGAATTTTGGTAGAACATACATTTTGGATTACGCAGAAAAGAGTAAAACCTTTCTATGACCTAATAAGACCTGATTTCTCAGTTAGGCATTGGACACAGGAAGACACAGATATCCTTCGTTCCCTACAAGCTGACATGATAGCATCAAAACACTTGCAGACACGCGTAAACATACGCAATCTGATGATCCGCATGGTAGCGGGTCAATCTGGGTATACCTACCTAACCTTCAATGAGGCGAAACAGTAGCCCTAGCTTACAAATCACACTTGTATATGAACGCTGAGATGCATTTTGCATCTATAGAAAAAATTCTGACAGCATTACAAACTGCTGTAGTGAAAGAAAGAGCACTGGCTCAGGGAAAACTCATAATTGTCGTGACTCCAGTACTGGCCTTAGAGGCTGCTACAAAGGCATGTGTTCCAAATGCTAGAGCCTTACATCCGAGATGGATATAATGGGCTAATTCTCTCACTGCATCAAACGTAGAATACAGATACGTCACAAATCTAAAAACACACACATTTCTGCAACATGAACAAGAATATCCTCTCCCGAATGAAATAATGCCTCTAGGTCAGTATGCATACATAATTTACACTGACGGATCTGCTCAGCCAGCCAATGGAAGTAAACAATGATACAGCACTTCATGTGCAATTGTAATAGGTCGTATGCAGGACGGAAAGTTCCATCCAAGAGACTGCACGGCTCAGCTGGTAGAATTAAAAGCTCTATTACTGGCACTGAAAAATATGGCTCGAGATTTCCCCACTCTAATCATGTGCGATTCTTTTTACTGTGTACAGTCATACAATGAATATCTTCACTACTGTGGTGCGAATGGGTTTAAGGACTCAAAAGGTGGCACAATTAAGCACAAAAAGCTAAGGGAACTGGTAGCTGAGTTGAAAAACGAACTACCAAGAGCTCATGTGATACACACGCTGAGTCATCAACGTGATGGCGTTCACATTGAAGGGAATTCATTGGCTGATGAAGCCGCAAAGGGGGCAGTACGAACTGCATCCGTAGAGGCAATCCCTCATTCAAAAAAGAGAATAGACAGACAGATAATGGTAGCTGCCATTGCTTCACACAAAGACAATAAGGCATTGCCAAAAGGTTTTCCACTCAAGTACTCCAACAAGTTATATGCAAATTATGTTCCATTTGCTCCAATTCCCATGTGGGGGATAGAGTAATACCAAACATGGATTGCAGATTAGGCTTAATATTAGCTGCACACAAGGGGTTGGGTTCTGTAAACTCAGGAGTTACGGCTACAGTTTCTTTACTGAAACAACACTATTGGTTAACAAAGCAGACCAAAGATTATGTGTTACAGTGCAACATCTGTCAACAGATGAAGGGCTCCACCATAACACGTCCAGCGCAGACACCATTGTTAATATCAGACAGACCACTCGCGTGTGTATACTTGGATCACTTCGGCCCCTTACAATCTGATGGGGCTTACAAGTACATCATGGTTGCAGTGGATTCCTGCTTAAGATTCCTATGGGTATGGCCTAAGCGCTCTGCTGCCGCTTGAACTGTTATCAAAGATTTGCAAGTTTTTATAGGGACATACGTAGTTGGCACATTACATTCTGACTGTGTCCCCGTGTTTAGCTCCAGGGCTTACAAGGAAGACATGGGAAGTTTGGGTGTTGCACTGCGATACTCCTCTCCGTACCATCACGAGGAAAACTCGGTTGTGGAGAGGAAAAGCTGAGACTTAAAGCAATCATTAACAGCTAGAGTATTAAGCGCTGGTGGCAGTTGGGTCAATCATTTACATGGGGTACAGCGGACGTTGAAAAAATGGCAAGAAGTTCTCTAGGGGGTGTCACTCCTTATGAGGTCCTATTTGGGACGAGAATGTGGGTATCTGATCTCGATTGTGAAGGCACAGTAGCGGATGAAAAACCTTTTGACATCAATAAACGTTCGGCTGTTTTACCGGATTTGAATGAATCCAGGGCACTACAGAGCAATGTGCAAGTAAAGTGGACCACCATTGTGGAAGTCAAGTCAGTCATGGCAAGACCTGTCTGGATTCCTAAAGTTGGGGAACTGGTCAGGGAAAAAATAGAGGCAAAAAAGAATTTGGGCCATCGTATAGAAAGCCTGTACTTGCCCATGCCGTCGAAGGAACAAGTACTGTACTTCTGCCACCTCTTGCCGGAAAAAAAGAGAAGAAATTCATTTCCATTGATTCCTATGGGTATGGCCTCAGCGCTCTGCTGCCGCTCGAACTGTTATCAAAGATTTACAAGTTTTTATAGGGACATTCGTAGTTGGCACATTACATTCTGACTGTGTCCCCGCGTTTAGCTCCAGGGCTTACAAGGAAGCCATGGGAAGTTTGGGTGTTGCACTGCGATACTCCTCTCCGTACCATCCCGAGAAAAAAGTGGTTGTGCAGAGGAAAAGCTGAGACTTAAAGCAATCATTAACAGCTAGAGTATTAAGCGCTGGTGGCAGTTGGGTCAATCATTTACATGGGGTACAGCGGACCTTGAAAAAAATGGCAAGAAGTTCTCTAGGGGGCGTCACTCCTTATGAGGTCCTATTTGGGACAAGAATGTGGGTATATGATCTCGATTGTGAAGGCACAGTAGGGGATGAAAAACCTTTTAACATCAATAAATGTTCGGCTGTTTTACCGGATTTGAATGAATCCAGGGCACTACAGAGCAATGTGCAAGTAAAGTGGACCGCCACTGTGGAAGTCAAGTCAGTCATGGCAAGACCTGTCTGGATTCCTAAAGTCGGGGAACTGGTCAGGGAAAAAATAGAGGCAAAAAAGAATTTGGGCCATCTTATAGAAAGCCTGTACTTGTCCAGGCCGTCGAAGGAACAAGTACGGTACTTCTGCCACCTCTTGCCGGAAAAAAAGAGAAGAAATTCATTTCCATTGATCTGATCAAACCACACTATGTGGCCGATACTGAATAGTAGGCCTAGTGGGCTCCTGAGTAGCCGACTCCCTCCTCTCACTACTATACAGGAAGTTCAGATGGAAAGGCTCATCACGTTTGAAGAGTCTCCTATATGGAATAATGGACTGTGCAACAATGCCATACAACTCGTGCCTCTTGAAACAGAAATTCAAAATCAAAATGAAAGACAAATTTCAATTTGACCTAACAATGATTTCTACATAAATATGCGTCAACAAGAGCCATCCAGAAGTTCAGCAAAACCTGCAGAGTGACCCAAAATAGATCAAAATGCATCTGGCTATTTCATGGACTTCGATACCTTTTCCTTGGATCCGAGTGAACCTGAAACAACGCCAGCCCCAACATCTTGTCAACAACAAATCAAAGACTTCTTCGTTTTTCTTAAAAAGACTTACCTGCTGTCAGCTTGGCTAGAACTTTAGATAAGCACCGGGATGCTTTTCTTTCTTTTCTGGATAGGCTTAGTAACTGTTTTCTGCTTGCTTATTAATGGAATTTATCTGCGCCAAAGCTCTGCAGCATCTGAAGTGAACTTGATCCTGAAACCTCATGTTTCAACACATCACGAATAAAGAGACTTGCCATCAGTGAACATTACAGCAGTTCCTATACCTGATGGTACTTTATGGGACAAGGTGGGCTATGATATATTTGGTCTGACCAAACTTTTAAAAACACCTCATTTTTAAACACATTTCCTTAAATGATATCATTGCCTCCAGTACATTTTCAAATGATTGGGATTTTGAAACTGTGAACAATATGCTGTGTGATTTGGAACAATATGTCACATTTTCTAGCAAGAGGACACATCAGATTTTAACACAGTGTATTGTTATCAACATTATGGTCATCATTTTTTACACAAATCCAGTAAACTTAGGAATGTTTTTCACATATCATCAATGGGAACATTGCCCTACACCACTGAAAAGTAGTTCGAAAACGTTTGCACAAAGATTTTCATATTTTTCAGGGTTTCACGTTTCAGACCCAACCTCATATTACTATAGGGTTGCACCGACATCCACACAGAAAAATATGCTGACTAACACCAAAGAGATTTACTCTGCTTCCTTCATTACCCAACTGTCTGAACAGGGTCTCAACTTATGGAAAGACACTATAGACAAAAAATCAGTCTGGGGTTCTAAAGACTGGCAAGTCCAGGGGACAGAAGTGCTATTTAGAGCATGCCTCATTCCTCAGCAGCTGCTATTTCTAAAGGATACTGTGCAACAGACTTCCTGTCTTGGAATAGCCAAGAATAAGGATTTGAACACACCTCGGATTCCAACACCATCACATACCGAGGGTAATTTAACATCACTGAAAGGGGTTACACTAGATGGATAAGTTACCTACCTGTAATCCTGGTCTCTTCCAGGGGTATACTCATCAAAGTCATAAGCAGTGAATTATCCCCGCCCATATGCCCGACCCCGGAGCTTATAACAATATATATACATATATATATATACATATAATAAATAACTATGCAGCCGTATAAAATCCAAACTAAAAGAGGGACAAACAGCCAGAAAATAACTCAGCCACACTTGCATAGTAATACATTACTTAAGAAAACTTGTAATAGAGACCATACACCCAAATGGCTACATACAAGAATTTCTTTATGTTCCAGAACAAGGGAAAAAACAAGTATTTGAAGGCAGTTTGGCCCATAGGCTGCATAGGAATTACTGTCCTGAGACAGAAATGAAAACTGGCACCTCGCCTTTAAGACTTCCAAGAATCTAGGTACTTTGCCTTTAAGAACCTCAGAGAGCCCTATGCTCCCAGCCTGCACCACAGGTGACAGTTAGGTCAGTTCTTTTTGTAAGGGCGTATAAAATACCACCTAAAACCAGTTTTAAACATTGCTAGACCGGGGAGGCGGGTGGGGTGCTTATGACGTTGATGAGTATGGAAGAGAACCAAGATTACAGGTAAGTAACTTATCCTTCTCTTCCAGGGGATACTCATCAAAAGTCATAAGCAGTGAATAGAATAGCAAGTCCATACCCCACACTTCGTGGACTAGCAATGTAGCACTAGCAATAAAACCAATCTTAAAGTAATAGGTACCAATAATCAACCAAACAGATTCCTCAGAGATGCTTGACCTACTTGAGCATCTGCCTGAGTATCTGAATCTAAGCAGTAATGGCGAGAAAAGGTATGAACAAATCGCCATGTGGCTGCTTTGCAAATTTCTGCTATGGGAACATTTCTGAGGAGAGCCGTAGTTGAGGCTTTTCCTCTGGTTGAATGCGCTCTAGGCTTTCCTTGAAGAACTTTATTAGCTAACTGATAGGCCAAGGAAATACAGGAAACTATCCATCTTGAAATGGACCGCTTAGAGCAGGGTTCTCCAAACCGGTCCTGGAGGGCCGGATCCATGCCAGACTTTTTGGATATCCCCATTGAGATACATGTAGTTATTTTAAAAATCTGGCATGGATCCGGCCCTCCAGGACCGGTTTGGAGACCCCTGGCTTAGAGGCTGCTAAGCCATTATTAATGGGACCATAAATGACAAATAACCTGTCCATTTTTCTGATATCTTTAGTTTTATCTAAATAGAACTTCAACACCCTCTTAAGGTATAAAGAATGTAAGGCCCTTTCAGGGGGCGTAGAGGGACTGGGAAAGAAAGTGGATAACGTGATTCCCTGATTGATGTGGAACTCTGATACCACCTTAGGCAGAAAACTAGGATGAGTTCTAAGAACCACCCTATTTGCATGAAATACTGTGTAGGGTTCCTTACAGCACAGAGCTTGCAATTCATTTACTCTACAAACAGAGGTAATTGCGACCAAGAAGGCCAATTTCCAAGGTAAGTGCTGCAAAGAAGACTTATGTATTGGTTCAAAAGGTGTTCCCATCAGTTTGTTCAAGACCACATTGAGCTCCCACGGAGGAGAAGGCGCTCAAACTGGTGGATACACCTTTTCTAATCCTTCTAAAAAATCCTTCACCACTGGCATCTTAAAGAAAGAACCCTGTGTAGGAGATTTTCTGTACGCTGTGATGGCTGCTAAGTGTACCTTGATGGAGGAAAACTGCAGCCCCGACTTAGCCAGATATAAAAAATATGGCAGTATGACCTGTTCCTGTCCTGAGACTGGGTCATGTCCATTATTCAAACACCAGATGTAGAAACGCTTCCATTTGAAAGCGTAGGAAGTGGAAGGTCTTTTAGCTTCCTTGAGGATGTCCATACAGTCATCTGGCAAGTCTAAGTGCCCATATTGCAAGACTTCAGGAGCCATGCTGTCAGCCGCAGTGAAGGAAGGCAGGGATGGAATACCCTCCCTTGGCTCATGGACAGCAGGTCCGGATGGCAAGGTAACCTCTGGGGTGGAGTTTCGGAAAGCTGTAGAAGGTCCGGGTGCCACCACTGGCGCGGGCACTCCGGAGCTATCAGTATCATCCTGGAGTTGGTCTTGTAGAATTTGGTGATCACCACTGGAATGAGAGGCAGTGGGGGAAAGGCATAGAGCAAGTTCTGGGACCAGCTTATCAGCAGCGCATTCCCGCTTGAACCTGGTTGGGGAAACCTGGATGCGTAGGTGAGGCATTTGGTGTTTGTTGCATCTGCGAACAAGTCTATGTCTGGAAAACCCCAGTGTTGGAAAATGCCATGAGCAACGTCGTTGTTGAGCACTCAGTCGTGCGCCTCTACAAACTCTCTGCTGAGGAAGTCCGCCTGAACATTTAGGGCACCCGGGACGTGAACTGCCTTAATGGTCAGATGTCTTGCCAGTAACCACTTCCAAATTGCTTGCGCCTCCTGGGACAGAATTCTGGATCTGGTGCCTCCCTGCTTGTTCACGTAAAACATTGTCGTGGTGTTGTCTGTCTGAACTAAGAGGGAATTGGATCTCAGAGATGGGAAGAAGGAATTGCGAGCTAGCTGGACCGCTCTCAGTTCCAGGAAGTTGATATGGCAACCCTTCTCTGTGTCCGACCACCGACCTTGCACTTGGAGGTGATCCATATGGGCACCCCAGTATTGCAGAGAGGCGTCTGTCACAATAGTTTGTGTTGGAGTCTCTTGGTTAAAGGGAACCCCTTGCAGAAGATTCAATCTCTTTGTCCACCACCTGATGGAGTCCTTGGCAGACTGGGGAAGTGCAATCCGATCCTCCCATTTCCCTGAAGCCTGCGCCCACTGATCCTCCAGAGCCTGCTGAAGAGGACGCATGTGCATTCGAGCATTGGGGACAATGAAGATGCACGAGGCCATGGAACCCAGAAGAGAGGACACTTGTCTGACCATAGAGAGGAGAGTCTGAAGAAACTCCTGAGACTTCCTCTTGATAGATAGGAACCTCTCCTCCGAAGGACACACGCCTCCTTCCACAGTGTCCAGTGACGATCCCAGATAGTGAATGTTCTGAGTGGGGTTGAGAATCGATTTCTTGAAATTGACTCGTAGACCCAGGTTGTTCAGAATGTGAAGACTGTAAGGCAGATGCGATTGAAGCAGAGATGGAGTGGAACTCTTCAAAAGCCAGTCGTCGAGGTATGGGTAAATGAAAATTCCTCGTTTGAGCAGAAAAGCCGCCACCACTGCCATGCACTTGGAAAACGTTCTTGGTGCTGACTTGAGACCAAATGGCAGAACTCGAAACTGATAATGATGCCGAGCCACTTGAAAATTGAGAAACTTTCGATGTTTCCTGGACACTGGAATGTGGAAATAAGCGTCCTGCAAATCTATAGAGCACATCCAGTCTCCTTGATGTAAATGGGGGAAGATCTGGTGTAGAGCCAGCATCCGGAACTTTTCCTTTTGTATGTATCTGTTTAAGATGCGAAGATCCAGAATAGGCCCGTACTCCACAGAAGGACCCTTTTTCTCGACAAGGAAGTAACGAGAGTATATGCCCTGGCGTCTCTGATGAATTGGGACACGTTCTATGGCTAATCAATCAATCAATCATGACACGAACCGAGTTCCCTCTGAGGGATGGAAGGAGGAGGGGTCTTGAAACGTAGTAGATATCCATTTTCGACAATATTTAGCACCCACTTGTCATTTGTTATATTGCGCCACTCCTCCAGAAAACCAACGATACTTCCTCCTATCGGAGTGAACAACACGTTTAAAGGAAGTTACTGCTCATTGTTTCGCTGGCTGTTTTGAGGTAGAGGCCTGTTGTCTATTGTTGCCTCTTCCCCTCCCTGGACATCTTTGTTGGAAACGAGACCTTTGCTGCTGTTGACCTTGCGACGACCACTGGTTCGATTGACCTTTTTGTTGGTATTGGCGTTTCTCATTGGAACGAAAACGTTTGCGAAAATCTGTCTTCTTCTCCAGACCTACCGCCTTAACTGTGTCCATTTCTGCTTTCATTTTTGTCATCTCCTCGTCTGCATGAGGACATAAGAGAGAAGAACCATTAAACGGTAAGTTAGTGATCTTTCACTGTACTTCTGGTTTAAGGCCTGTTAATCGTAGTCATGCAGCCCGTCTTGACCAGATACCATGAGCGTATCCGTGAGCAGCCAAATCAGCCCCATCCGCTGAGGCACTAATCACTTGGTTAGCGACAAGACCTCCTTCCTGTAAGATTTCTCGAAAATCTTGCTGAACTTCTTTAGGAAGCGTGTCTACAAAACGACCCAGGGAATCCCATAAGGACCTGTCGTATCTTCCCAATAGAGCCTTGGCACTGGAAACCTTCATAAAAGAGGCCGATGTGTTGCACATTTTTCTGCCCATGGAATCCATCACTTTGCTGTCTTTATCTGGAGGAGCGGAGGATGAAGACATCGATGACTGAGTCTTCCTAGCCGCTGCCACAATGATGAAATCTGGGGGCAGATCTGAGCGAAGAAATAATGGATCCTGATCAGGGGCCTTATATTTCTTTGCTATTTGTGAAGGCACAGACCCCACTGTCGCAGGAGTTAAAAAAGTCTGAGTGGCAAGATCAATAATGCCAGGAACAAGTGGAAGCAATGGTCTGGCTGCGGAACGGTGATGTAGGGTCTCAAAGATTACCGTGGTGGATACAGTAGGGACCGACATCGGTATATTTAATTTGCTCGCTCCTCGACATAACACCTCATTGAAAGTAGTGAGATCGTCCACAGGTGAAACTCGTGATGGAGGTGTAGAAGTACAAGTAGGAGAGTAATCTCTCCTAGAGGACTTGGTAGACGAGGTAGACCAAGTGCGAGGTCTTCGAGGACTCCTCCTTGAAGAAGAATGAAAAGACCTAGATCTGTCCCTTGAATGTCTCCGACTGGATCGCGGAGAGCGGGATCTAGGTGGAGTTCTTCTTCTTGAAGATAACACAGTGGGTGTCCTTGATCTTCTTGGAGATCTCCGAGGCGTTTGAATAGGAGATTTTGACAGGCGGGAAGGAGAGTAGGTAAGGGAATAGTCTGAACCAATACTGCTGATAGACCTAGCTTTCTTCTACCTAGGTTCTGCACCAACTTCTTGAGTGCCCTTTGGTGAAATTTGTACAATATTAAGTTCAGGTGACGAAGATCTTGAGGGAGAACGAGATGCACCGGCGACCTCCTCCGAGGCCCCAGCATGTTCTTTGTCCTTCGACGTTGATGGCCTCAACGTCGACAACTGTTCTCTCCCTCGACGTCGAATCACAATGATGCCCTGCAGGAGTCAAGGGCTGTGCAGATTTTGACGTCTTCACAGGAGACCTCAACGTCGACTTGGCATGACATCGCGGTGATCTTGACCTCGAATGTAGCGACGTTGTGGTGACTTTGACGTCGTGGCGATCTCGACGTCGAATGGTGTCTTACTCTCGACGTCGACCGGTCTTCAGGTCTCTTCGACGTCGGCAAGCTTCTCGATATCGACCTACGGTGAGGTGACGGAGAGTGTCTCGATGTCGATGGGGCTCTAGACGACGATACATGTTTCGACGTCGATAGACCCACATCTTGGCCATACCTCGGTTCCAAAGCAGGACGCTTCGACATCGAGGTCTTTCTCGATGACGGAGACTTACACCGTCTTGACGTCGGTGACTGTTCAGGCCTTTTCTTCGACGGTGACTGCGACACCGACGACGAACAAGCTGGAATCTTCCTTTTTCTCGACGTTGTAGAGGCACACTGTAGAAGGTGTCGATGCTTCTGATGAGAGGAGGACTCTTGATCCCCAAGGCCACTTTCTGGACGTGTTTTTCCTCTCTCCATCACCGCCTGAAGCCGAATCCTCTCTCTATCACGGAGTGTTCTTGAGGAAAACCTCTGGCAGTGATAACAGGCGTTTACCTAATGAGAGGAATGAAGACAGGCGATACACACAGAGTGTGGATCTGATCTAGCCATCTTTTTTCCACAAGATGGACAATTTCTGAAGAGAGCTGGCATTTTGACAGAAAAAGATGACAAGTTTCTGTCAGAAAAAGAAGGAAAATCTTCTTCCAGCACAGGAGAAATGCTAAACAGCAAGAAAAATAACAATTTCTAACTAAAAAGTCAAAAAACTGTCGAGCTCAAGCTCACAGAAGGAGCCGTAAAAAAGAACTGACCTAACTGTCACCTGTGGTGCATGCTGGGAGCATAGGGCTCTCTGAGGTTCTTAAAGGCAAAGTACCTATATTCTTGGAAGTCTTAAAGGCGAGGTGCCAGTTTTCTTTTCTGTCTCAGGACAGTAATTCCTATGCAGCCTATGGGCCAAACTGCCTTCAAAAACTTGTGTTTTTTTCCTTGTTCTGGAAAATAAAGAAATTCTTGTATGAAGCCATTTGGGTGTATGGTCTCTAAGTTTTCTTAAGTAATGTATAACTATGCAAGTATGGCTGAGTTATTTTCTGGCTGTTTGTCCCTCTTTTAGTTTGGATTTTATAGGGCTGCATAGTTATTTATTATATCTATATATATATGCATATATATATTGTTACTAGCAGCCCGGCCCGAGAGCAATCAGGCTTCCCCGACCCCCGCCAGCCCCGACATAGCAGCCCGTCCCGAAATGAGTGTTCAGGGCCCCCGCCCGCCCCGGCCCCCGCCTGCCCCCTGCCATGAGTGTTCAGGGCCCCCGCCCACCCTGTCCATCGCCTGCCCCGACCCCCACCTGCCCCGTCCCCCGCCTGCCCCGACCCCCGCCTGCCCCGACCCCCGCCTGCCCCGACATTGTCCGTGGGTCCCCTGGAGCCTTACCTCAGCCGCCGCTCCTCCCCCGCGTTCCTCAGTTCACCGCCCCGCCGCTCCTCGCCGCTCCTCCCCACCTGTCTGCCGCTCCTCACCGCCTGTCCGCCGCTCCTCACCGCTCCTCCCCGCTTGTCTGCCGCTCCTCCTCGCGCCATGCCTGCCGCTCCTCCTCGCGCTCCTCCCCGCCGCTCCTCCCCGCGCTCCTGACGTCAGCACGCAGGGCGCGGCCGGCGCTTCTTCCACGGGACTACTTTTTTTTTCGCTAACGTTTTTTAAATAACGTATATTTTTTAACTTTATATAGCCTATGTCCATCTGCACACCCTGACGATTACCAAGATGTATCTGGTGTGTGGATTGGCGCTGTGGTTCCCGAGTTTACCCGCCTCAAAGGTTCAAAGTTCTTCCTTTATAATAGTAGTATAGATAAGCTCTGGGGTCCCGCACATGGGCGGGGATAATTTACTGCTTATGACTATTGATGAGTATACCCTGGAAGATAAGACATTTTACAATACAATAGATCAGACGCCAATTGGAAGGGATGGTTGGTTTAGCCCACAAACACAAACAGATGTCAGGAAAGATTCAGGGGAAGGGTTTGGTATCCATAGGCCAGACCCATGCAATGATAAAGAGAACATCCAGGGGTGGTCACATCAAACAGTGTTGGGACGTTGTGCCTCGATTGGCTAAAAACCTCAACCCTACCACAGGTGAAACAACACTTATCCTTACTTACAGAGGATGTGGACCTACAGGATTTTGTATTAGGGCCCAGAAAGCCACATCAAAAATGTTTCTATTTTGCTGTCTATAATGAAATTTGGAAAATCTTCCAACAAGAAGCAGCGGAGAGACTAAGAGAAATAGATAGGATCAATTTAGAAAAGGTGTTAGCCGTGGTTGACAATGGCACGTCTACGTTTACTTCCAGGATTTATTCGCTGGGCAACATTGTATCTTCTGCTGAAACATGTACATCAACCTCGGCACGCTAGTCAATTTAGTATCAATTCATACAATTTGTCCACATTGCTAAGTGACAAAACATTGGAATAAGATATACAAAATAACACGTTTCCTTAAATATACACCATATATTAATAGCCGCCTCTTTCGTATTAGAATGTGTGGTGCTTTGGCCATATTGGTCCATCTTCCGTTCTCATGAATGGAATAGAAGGCGTAGGTCACATGACACGACGTTGCATGTAACAATTTGAATGGCGCTTAAAAAGAGTGCCGGGAACTGGAGCTGTGTTTGCTTTATACTTTCGGAACGGCCTCGCCGTATGGGGAGATGCTTAATACAGGCTAGTGTCAGGAAATTGGGATTGTTAGACTGTTGTCATTTGGGACCACTCAAGTCCCCCTTCTTTTAATCTTCACTAAGGGGAGATGCTTAATACAAGGAATTGTTACCTAATCGGGAGTGCTAGACTGTTCGGCACCACATAAGTTTCCCCTTTTTTAATCGTTTAAAATATTGTTTGACTTTATATTGCTTTGTCACTATGCTTTGATAACATAATGACCAAACAGCTGTTATGTTAAGCCATTATTATGTGAGCATGCCTTTACAATCCGAACAAGTGTTTCAAAAAACACCACTACGGTCTCGTACATTTGCTCCACTCAATGGAATCATTCAATCCACACTTGTCTGCTTTCTCTGAAAAGATCCATTCCACCTCCTTTCTGGCCAAGATGGATTCAATATTGTGGGTCTCACCCATGACCCTTTCAAGAACAGTCCACCTCAGATCCCTGGGGTTATGCTGTTTATCTTGAAAATGCTGAACCAGCCTTGTTGTCAGCTTCTTAGCCTTAAGAGTACTCAGATGCTCCTGTATTCGGATCTTAACCTTCCTAGAGGTAAGACCAATATAATGTAATCCACAATTGCATGTTAACCAGTTGCTAAAACTGTTAAGGTGCCAAACCTTGCCACTTTCCAATGTAACACATTTGGTTGCTTTTGTAGGTCCACAACCTGTCCATCCTCCACATGGGTAATGACCAGAGGGGAGATTAGAAGCTAGTGGTGTTAATGAAGTGCGGGTATGTACCAGTTTATCTTTCAAACTGGGAGCCCTATTAAAAGCAAAGGGCGGTGGGGGCATCTTGTTGGTACTGGTGTCCAGGATGGACCAGTGTTTCCGCACAATCTGCCTCACTTTGATAGATAAAGGATCGAATGTAGTGACCACAGGAAGACAGTCAGTTCTAGTTTTCATATTTCTCTCCAGCAGTGCATTGCGGGGGTGTTCAAAGCTCGTTTACGTGCTTGTTTTTGACGGGTATCCCCTGGCTTTCAACTTCACCACCAACTCATCTGATTGTTCAATAAACTTCTCAGTTGTGGAACAGTTGCGCCTATACCGCAAAAATTGACCCACCGGGAGATTATCCCGGAGCGATCTTGGATGGAAGGAGGGATAATGTAACAGGGAATTCCTATCACTAGGCTTCTGGTGAACATTGGTAATTAGACCATGTTCAGCAGCTGTAATATCCATATCCAAATAGACAGCGGTCGTCCTACTATAGGACCAAGTGAATCGCAAACACCCATCAGCTTGGTTAAGCCAGGCAAAAAATGACATCAGGAGATCCTCTGAGTCAGTCCAGATGCAGAGAACGTCATCTATATATCACCTCCAAAGAGAAATATTCTCTTTGAAGGGATTAGAGGTATGATGGATGATATTCTCCTCGAACTGGCCTACATAAATGCAGGCCAGACTGGGAGCAAACGTTGCCCTCATTGAAGTTCCAGATACCTGGAGATATAATTGGTGCTGGTATTCAAAAAAATTCCTTGTGAGGGCCAACTCAATGCACTTCAGGACAAAGGATTGGGGGGTGTCATAAAACCATTCCAATACCCCAAGTGCCCGCGCTGCTGCCACCAGCGTGGCGTCTTGGGGTATACTGGTGTATAGCGATTCAATATCGATCATAACCAAAAATTGGTTACGAGAATCAAATGACACTGTTTTTAAAATGTTCAATATATCCGTGGTGTCTTGCACGAAGGAAGGCTGCGTAATGACAGATTCCCTCAGGAAGAAATCCGAAAACTGGGATAAGGGCTCCAATACTGATTGAATGCCAGAAACAATCGGTCGGCCTGGGGGAGGGCGCTGGGACTTGTGAATCTTCGGCAAGATGTAGAACACCGGAACCCTCGGTTTTTGATTCACTTAAAAGTCAGCCTCCTTGTTGGTAATCCATTTTTTCCCCAGCGCATTCCCCACCATGGCCTTGATGGTGAACTGTAAATCTGGTGCGGGGTCTCGCATTAAAGGATGGTAATTGGTGCGACACCTCAATAGCCTGAGCACCTCATCCTCGTAGTCGCTGGTGTTGAGCACTACTACTGCCCTGCCCTTATCGGCTTATTTGATTGTGATGGATTTGTTGTCCTGTAAAGATTTAACCGCTGCCCAATCATTTTTACTCATTGTATTTGGGCGAGCATTTTCATGTGTCTGATCCAAAGCCTCTATATTTTGTAGCACCAGCCGTTCAAATACAGCAACCTCAGGGCCCACTGATGAAGCTGGAGGACAGAAGCTAGATGGACGGCGTAAATTGGTCGAAAAGACAGATTGAGGTTCCTTGTCTTTTCCACTGAAACTTTTTTGAATTTTTATTTTCCTTATCATTTCAAAAATTTCAGTCCGGCAATTAAAGATATCATGACGTGACAAAGCCCAAACCCTTATTTAATACTCTAGTTTTATCCTGAGATAATGTATAATCGGACAGATTGACCACAATATCATTAGTGAGGGGTTGGGCATCTAACAGCTCGGCACAAAAAGGTGTCACTGGTGTGCTCTGGCTCAACTGCGCATGATGCGGGGAGAGTATGCCTGCCATGTTGGTATGTGATTGGCCCTGCCCCTGCCTCTGCCTCTCTGGGCCAGACTCCCTCCACCCCGGTTGCCCCTGTGGGTTTGGTCTAAAAAAGATCTTAGTAAAGCCCCAAGGTCCTCGTTAGTTCTTGTTTCTGGGGTGAATCTGACTCGCCTCTGATTTTATGTTGAATGTTGATGATCTCCTAACTCTTCCCCCTCACTACCTGTGTTGTTAAATGTCCAATTTGCTGGGGTTCGTCTGATTTGTCTACGCCCACCCCTCTGCTGATTCTGGTAGTGGAGCTGTTCTGTCGTAGACTGATAGTATTTGTCCTCTACATAGGGGTACGCCCACTCATGTGTGAAACGTTTCAGGTTCCTTGTTAGGCCTTTAATTTTTTGATTTATCATATAGGTCTTATAATCTAGTAAATCACCCTGGGTTCTTGCTTATTGCTCCTTTGTATCCAAAAACGTGTTGTCCTTCTTAATAGTTTCTTCAACTCTAAGATTTCTGCTAATAATGCCTCACTCAGTCTCTTGCAGTATTAATAATTAAAACCAACCAATCCTGGGTGCATTTGTTCGTTATATAACTCCAATTTACTCGGAACTCTTTGTCCTCCAAAAAGATTTTAGGTTCAATTCTTACCAATAAACTAGGGGGGGGGGCTGTTCCTGCTCGAAGATATTCGGTCATAAGCACCCCATGGAGGGCAATACAAACCTGGCGCTTTTTAGTATTTGATAGCTTCTCCACACAGTGAATGCCCAAAGGTCGTATCGTGGGGAAACGCGATCCATTGACGCATATTAGATCCCCCTTTTTATGCATGGTTGCAGGTATACATGATGGACGCAACCAAATTGTACGTGCAGTATATGCTATTATGAGTGACAACACATTAAATCAGTATTAAGCAGAGTGTGTTCACAGTTGGCATTTTTCTCTTGTTTTTATATACCATCATAGGTTTGATGTGAACCTACCATGAGATTCTAATTTGGAACCCCAGCAGCCCTGAAGAAGTTGCCCAAAATTTTCCCTTGGCAACGAAACATGTCGGCGTAGATTAATTGATTATGGTTTGAAGGAACCAATTTTTAATCTGGAAGGCTACCAGCATCAAATAAAGTTAGCTATACCTAGGTAGCTTCACCAAGTTTTAGTGGTGAGGATTTTCCGTTTATATCCTCATGGGGTCCATTGGGTATACATGTTATTAGCATGTTATCACACTTAGGTCTTTAGTTTTTCTTGACTTCATGGTTTTGAGTTT
Organism: Lissotriton helveticus; assembly: GCF_964261635.1. NCBI lineage: Eukaryota > Metazoa > Chordata > Amphibia > Caudata > Salamandridae > Lissotriton > Lissotriton helveticus. The sequence goes on from NC_136059.1 coordinate 300,689,370, forward strand.
CTGTAAAATAATACACACACACGTTTCCTTTTTTCAAATGGAAAGGTGGTAACCGATGATGATAAGTGGATTTGCTGATGAGTACCAGCCAGCAGTCCCCTTGGTGTTACGACCGTGAGGTGCCTCCTTTCCTCTCCACACTTTTTCTTGCACATTGGGTGGATTATGATGGTATAAATATTTTAGAACTTGGATACACCACAGCTTAGGGACTTAGTTAAGTCAGTGAGGGAGTTATAAAGCTTATGGTGACCCCTCTATTGCTGGATACACAGATTTGGGTGTGAGGTTTGGTGATCAGAACCACAGTGGGTTGACACCTTAGGTAGTGGGGTGGAGATCTGTAACCTTGAGGGGCACCAATACTGAAGCTGTCTATATATGATGCACAAAGAGAGTGATGTGCTACCAATAAGACCACCACTACTATTTGTAAATATTATTGTATCTTCTGCTACTGATGCACTAGAACAAGATTTGTCCATACTACAGCACGGGCAGTCACAATTACATTCTATTATGTTATTGAACTGGATGCTGCAATCATTGTGCGCAGGTTATGCACCTTGGCGTTATATCAACAGTACGTCACTGTTTCCTGCAAGCAATCTAATGGAAAAACAGATGAAAATGGCACAGAGGGGACCCAAATATAGAATGCTGCTTATTAAAAAACTGGGCAGATTGCCTTTTACTGTGGCAGAATCACCGTCCACAGAATGGTTGATCCATGGTCATACAACATTACCGGTCACAACTTTCCAGTTTCAGTACTGTGTAGAACAACAGGCAGGCAGAAATGAAGAAATGGGTAGGGAATTCATCAAGGAATCTTGGGAATTACCATACAGATTTCAATGCAGGAGTGGGGATCTGGAAGTGTTTCTAAGCAGGACAAACTGTGAGAACGCTTCAAGTGGATCTCTCATATGCCAGGATATTATGCTGCATGGGGCCTGCAATGGTTCAGTAGCGAACCTATCCTGTCACCTGAGGGGTACCCCAGCAGCTGTGATTACCCCGGTATTCAAGCTACTTTCAAATGGGAGTTACTTGATGCTGAACGATCAAGGTTGTTGTGGGATGCTTCCGGGCATCGCATATCTAGTCACCGTGAGCTCCACGGTTACTTGCTGTATGCAAGTATTTTTCCACTGACACACACATTCAGGGAGGCGACGATATGGCCTTCGTTGAATGTTTCCTTTATACGGTTTGATACTCTGAGTAGAATGAAAGCAATGCTTCAACAGAAAACCCTGCCCTTAACCTCCGCCCGGGAGACTTTTTATCCCCAGATCGCAAGGTCCTCGGCTGAGATACAGGCACTCATACGTACAAACTGCCCTTTCCATTTTACAGAAATAATAAATCGGATCTTTAACATGTCTGACACGAGGGGTATAGTCCACCTATTTAAGACCATAGGTTTGGGACTGTTAGGCACCTTTCAGACGGACCTCGGAGTGATACCAAACTTTATACACTCTGTATTCGGAACCATTTTTGGAGGACTTCCGCTGATCCTGTTTCTATAGCAGGTATTCTTATTGTAATTTTCTCCTACGCAATGGACGTCCCAGTCACTAAGGAGATGGAAAAAGCATTCTTGGAGCGTAAATACCGTGATTGCATGGTACAACATTTGGGCACACCTCGCTTACGGGAACTGTAATTTAGACCAGTCTGGATGGACTGCATCCTACCTGTTCTCCAATGCCTGTTCTGCAGGGAACAGTGTGTGTTGGATCTCTGTCTGACACGTCCATCAGTTGTGCAACCGGACATTGATGCTTTTCTGGACCTGATAATGGCCCATGTTCTGCAGTGTTCTCAGTGTATTCCTATGTTGATGGCGGCATTCTTATAGCCTCCACAGGAAGTACCTGCTCCTGTTGGAATGGATACCGGCTCCTCCACTGACACCCAGGCCTTGAATGGCGCACATGCCCCCACAACATCGGCTGCAGGCAGTACGGAAGATCATCTGTGCTCAATTGACGATATCTGCGAGGTGTTATAAGGGTCGTCGTCTGCGATGGCAGGCAACAGCAATGTTGGGTCTACCAGCCAGGACACATAAACATTTCGCTCATCTTTGTTCTGGGAATAATTAGACTTTCTTTAAACAAAACTCAAAATTGGCAACAATTGACATTTTTTTTATGACCTGCATGGCTTTCCGATGCTTGTAGTTGTTTGAACTATATATACGGACACATTAGAGCTATTGCTTGAATTACAATTTGTTTTTCCTTTTTCATATTTTAGAATGTTTTAAATTTTTTTAGCAAAACTATTGTTTTAATATAGTTGTTTGCATAGAGCCTAGTAGTACATTTGAATTCAATTAGTACATTTGAATTCAATGATGTCGTCCAGTCAGATGAGGAGCGGGTGTTGTATTCCCTAGAGGTACCCCAATATAGGCTCAGGTAATTTCCTAACCCTTCACCTATATTCTTCCCTACTTTACATACATAACGGTTCTTAGGGACTGACCTTTTACCTAGATACGACTCTGCACACAGAACACTGGATTTTCCCTGGTAAAGGCCTCAAACATTATGCTTTAGGATTCTTGGAAACTCAGCAGGACTACCATCTCCTGTATAATTTCCATGTATAAAGTTTATACCTGACTTCATCCTAAGTCTGGCAAGTGGCACAGCAAGGTAGAACCCCCGGGGAGACCTTTGGATATATAAACATCACATCTTGCTGAGACAAACCGAGGAGATCAGGATTCCCCTGCCGACACACACTGACGTGAGACACTGAGATTCCTGCATGTAGATACTCCAGCACGCAGTGGTCTAACATCCCTTGCGGGGTGCTCAACTCAAGACTAAGACAGGGTCCCACAGTCTCTCACTTCAGGTCATGGGGTTGACTTTATCCTAGAGGGATTCTTGGCTTAACACCTACATACATGCTAGGTACACTTAGGTACACCTAGTTAGGGTAGCATCGTAGGAGTACGCCTTTTATTGGTTCTAGCAAAATGGTAGAAATCTACCATCCTTTTACTTTCCTAGTGCTTCTAATCATTTATATCTGTTACTGTCTAATGGTTGTTTTAGCACACCTATTTTACACCAGAATGACGACTGTTCAATAAATGCTTATTGAAAAACGTCCATACCGTTTATTCTGTGCATCTCTCTGAGACTAAGTGAGCACGAGTGACTGAGCGAAAAGTAGTACATGGTTTCCACGGTCCTGAGGGATAAGGGTTGTCATGTTTGATAGTTGCCAAGAACTGTTCTCTCACTGATAACAGGAGTTTCTAGTGGCACTATGAGCTAGCTGGTACACAGGCCAAAAATACCCGGTGGGGGTGTCTAGAATCAGTCTGACACCAGTCATACAGTGTATGTTGTCTAAACGTGCAGATCCTATAAAGGTTTTATAGGAAGTACACAACTGTACAACAGGTTGCTAATGGTGGAAGGAAGGACTTGTAGGAGAAACCTTACCAGGAGGTATACCGACAGAGTGTACTTTCTTACCAACTCTCAAAGAAAGATAGAGGACCATTTATGTTCCAATGATTAATGTTACCAGCCATAAGATCCATCTGTCTGCAAGAACCAAGGCATCCAAATCCCAACTGACCTCCAGAATAGCTCAATATTCCAGCATTCAAAAGGTTTTTTGCTGGGTAGGCTCTTGTAAAGCTCAACTTTGAATATTCACCACTATCACAATGGGAGATGAAGAAACTAAGACCGAAAAAGGCTGTATAGAGCTCTCACCATGTGAGTGGGAAGAGGACATGCCCATGGTGTGGAATATCTCATTAGAATGTCTGGAAATACGCCATTCAGAAAAGGATCACAATACTCAATACATTAGATGTGCATTTGCGAATACACCTGGAAAGATAACTGTCAACTGGAATTGTCAGGCAATCCAAAAGTTTCTACCCTACTTCAATTTTTGGGTGCAGGAAGAAAAATGGTGATTTGATATTTTGTACTAACTACAACATACTAAACTGCAGAACTGTACCTAACCAGTACTCATATTGACTTTTCAACAGGAAATAAATGGCTTTCTGTTCTACACCTTAGCAGCGGATATTATCATAGTCTCATAAATGTGCAAGATAAGGAGAATGGCACTCTCAGCTATCTGCTGATTTCTTTAATTCACCCATGTGCTTCAATGCATTTCTAGTGCCCCCGCAACATTCCAGTATTTCTTGGAAAAGACTGTTGATGACCTGAATCTTTTGTTGGGGGTTGGTGTATGTTGATGACATAATTGTGTGTTGGCAGATTGCTGGAAGGTGCTAGTCATACTAATAGTACAAGGGTTCAATCTGTCTTTCGATGAATGCCAATTTCACTTTAAAAGCCTGAAATATACTGGACATAAAATATCAGAAGAACGCAGGAGTGATGATCCTACATAAGTGAAAACACTCTGGACAGGACCAGGATCAAATACCTTAAAGGAACTCTAAAGGTTTTCGAGGTTTTTGAGGATACTATCACAGATTTGAACTAGGATTTGCCAAAGTGTGTAGCCAAGATATTCAAACTATTGACAGATCTGGCAAAATAATATAATTCTACCAGAAACTGTGACAAGACGCCTGAAGTACTTTTTTTGCTAGCAAGCATTCAATATGCTAAAGATATTTATAAAGAGCCCTAGTATTGTGTCATACTTCTCCAAAGTTACCATACTTTCTGCACTTTGTTGGAAAATGCATAAAAAGAAGTAAAAAATCTGAAGTGAATACATTTTCTTTGACAAGTACACTTTTGTCTGTCTATACTCCAATTCATAAAGTAGAGTTTCTACAGGAAGCTGTAATCACGGTGATTCATAACATGGATAAAGACCGTGCACAGTGTGCCTCATACTGCCCCATTTCACTGCTCAACATAGACACCAAGATCTTCACAGACCTGTTTGCACGAAGGCTAAGCTACTACATGCAGGTACTAAGGGACCCAGATGAAACCAGATTCATCCCGTAGAGAGGAAGCTGCGACAACATAAAAAGCTTTTTACACATTGTTGATAAACTTGCCCGCTCCCTTGTTTGATGGGGCTCACTAGCCTATTCTACAGGAGGTATTAGATAAATAAGGACTTGGCCACAAAATCAAGACCTGGGTAATGAGCGCCTGCTAACATCACCATGGCTAGAGTCCGGTCCATTAAGCGTGCACAGAGGGATAAGTCAGGGCTGCCTCTTGTACAGACAAGTATGTTTATTTTTATAACTTAGATAACTCACAGTATTTGCGTGGATTGTGAACAAGTAAGCAGGGCTGTTAGTGATGGAAATTCGGAAAATGAAGGCGTTTTAGTGGAGGACAGAGAGGACGGGCGAACAGAAGGGACAATTTGAGAGATGCCGTCAGTACCAGACAGTCAGTCTAAAGCCAGAACAGATGCATTCATTTCCACCTAATAAATTACCACAGGATAAATTCAGAGCAACGCTGTCCTGCCTTACCTAATTGCCTCATTTTAACGAGTGTTAAGGTGCTGCAGAGATCTACATGTAACCAGCAACTTGTGGGCTAAAATAAGCACGATAACTCGGCTGGTGAACATGCTTGCTGCAGAGATCTGCGTCAGATGTGTTTTTCATCAAATAGCCTATGGGATTAATGCTCCTTCTGCAGATCACTGCCAGTAGCCTGCATGTCGCATTTGTTTTATGCAGATTTATATAGCGTGAACTCGACCCGAAGGTATTGGAGCGCTTTACATGAGCACCCGTTATGTTACACAAGGACACATTCAGGCACGGGGAGATTAAGTGATTTGCCCAGAATCACAGGATGTGGACACGACCGGAGGCACACACCCTGGTTTCCAGCAACAAAGTCGGCAATCTAGCCGTCACATCCTCTCTCGCCTTCTCATTTTTGAAGGAGGACAGCTCAGGGGGTTGTTGTTGCAGAGATCCTTGACTGACCTGCAAGGCTTTAGTTCCAACCCTGGTAAAATAAATCACTTGTTTTATGCATCCATTACGCACATATGTAATGCACCTCACATACATACATGTCAGTAGTAGATGTGTGTTCAAATATATAGCTTGAGATAGTATGTGCTTTCATATCTCAGTTTATCTATTGACTATCTTGTGAAGTGCAGGGAGGTAACGCAGGCCCCTGCAGTGCAGGTGGGGGGCCCTAACATTCAGGGGGCCCCTATTCAACCCAATGCCATTGAATATATTTGAGATATGGGAGACTGAAGGGCCCCTCATCATGTTACACCACTAGTTTAGGGTGGTGACTTGGTGACTTGGTAGATGGGACCTAGGTTCGAGTTGGCTCAACATACTGTGATTCCGGCCAAATCTCTTAATCTCCCAGTGCGTATCAAAAATAAACATGTCCTTCGGTAATGTACCTGGTCTTCATGTAAAGCGCTCCAATACCTTCGGGGTCGAGTTCGTGCTATATAAAACTGGTACCAGTTATGAAGCACTTTATTGTACGTATACTTAATTCTGGCCTCTCGCAGTGCACGGTGATGGGTTTCAATGAGGTCTGCTCAGTCCTTGTCCTTGTATTGTATACCCGATTTCTCCTGCCAGTGCCCCTTTTATATTTTGCAAACACAAGCAATTGCAAATGCCTTATAGAAATTATAAGATTAGCCCCGGATAAAGTGCAGGGAGCCCCTAGCAGGGTGGCATTGGCACTGCTGAGCTGGGCGCAGCACTAAAGGCACTATCCAGTGAGTCACCACAGGGCTCTGCCCCCCAAACACACTTATTTTTTGTTTTACTTTAATAAGCGCGGCACCGTCTTCACAGAAACCGAGGTATGAAATCCAATAGGTGTTGCTTTTGCATTGTAAATAACAATGCCTTTTATTTTATTTTTAAGACATTGCCATTTACAATGTCAATAGCTCAAAATAATGTCACTGCGAGACCTATTGCAAATGCTTGTTTCTCTTGAGGATCGCTAGACTTTACCTGGTAGCCCCGAACAGAAAACAAGTGCATCAAAATGTTTGCCCTAGTGAGGTATTACTCTGATGGCTTTAAGTCCTGTGAAAGGTTTACTCTGGCATAACCATAAAGATCCACCCAATTCTGAATAGTGTAAGCGACCAAACTATTTTGTCTGATGCCCGATGAAGCTACCTTGTTTAGCTAAAGGGGAGACGGGCCGTGGATTCCCTCCTTGGACGTCACCTACCCAGTCGGTCTTTAGACAGACTTCCTTTTGTCTCTTCTGTTGTCTCTTCCCTCATCCTCCCTTTCTCACCTCCCCTTGCCCCCTCCACTACTTTTCTCTCTCCTTTCTCTCCTCTCTTAATATATTGCTTATTTTTTGATGTAATGTGCAATTGTTGATCTTTCTCTGTTACTTTGTTGAACCTTATGTAAAGCGCTCTGATACCTTCGGGTCTAGCCAGCGCTATATAAAACTCTTTAAATAAATAAATAAATTGTCATTTTAGAGAACAGGGCATGCCCACGCATTGGTGGCAGAGAACACAGTTTGCCAAATTCTAAATGAAAACAGAAGTCCCTTCTTGTTAACAAAGCTGAATGTCGCATATGAGAATTTAGAAATTAGGAGTTTGAAGAACTAGTTACATCTCTTGAGTACGGTTCACTGATGGACAGACCCACTCTCCCAGATTCCATATAAGAACCGTCTTCCAGACAGTGGACTGGATTAAGAAAATATGTCAGCAACAATAAGCCACTATAGCCATGTGGTTTTGTCTGAAGTCATCTGGCGTCTGGAACATCAATTCTGCCCACATATTTCCTGTACCCAAAATGAGGCTAAGGATGTAAAGGGCATAATCAAATATAAGTTAAACCAGAAAACGGAATACAATACACCATTCTTAGGATGCTACAGAGGTAACTCCCTGTTCTAACAGTCTTACCAACTGAGTGCAGAAAATCTCTCTACTATCCTTCCCTGCCGCGTCATTGTAAGGTATAATGCATACAGAAATCTACTTGCAAATAGTTTGCTTTCTGGCAATTTTTCCAGAAGGAGGTCTCCTGACAACTCTTTATTTAGCAGATCTATTAGGTAACTGCTATAAGCTATTCTAGGCCGTAACCTGTGTAGCCTCTCATTGTCCTTGGAGGGATGAGAAGGTTGGAGCAAGGATGGTAGGAAAATCACCTGTTCCAAGACAAAGGTAGAAATAACCTTTGGTCCCACTGGGCTTAAGCCAATTGCTGTATCATTGATGAAGACAGTACATATGTATTGTTCCAGTAGAGAGCAGTCTTCTCATGATCCAGTAAGCTCTGTATCTTGAGAGTTGTTGTAGTAACTTTTATTAGGTGAGCCCAACTGCGACGGAGAGATTTAGAACTTTCAAGCGTTCTTCTCCTGGTGTTTACCACACTGTGACACATTTCAGCCAGAAATTATGGTAAATGGTATCATAGAGTTCTGTGTGCTAAAGAAATCCAAAATTGTAGATTACATGCACACTGAAATTTCTCCTGCTTAACACCGAGGCTGCTACCGGAGACATCCTGCTCCTGTGAAAGAAGATCATAGACAACATTCCCATTCTTCTTGGCCATATGTGTTTAAACACCCAGTGGTAAAAGCTCGTGCTTTGCCTGTGAGATACTGTGTCTTCAAAGAAAGCAGGTTTTAAGGGTCTACATGGCCCAAGTAATCTGTCTGCAATCTGGTAAATAAGGTCTGTGCTGTCCTTCTCCAAAGATGTCCAGTTTGTGCTCCTTTCCCTGCTGATCTCCACATGTAGTATGCTTTATGGAATTTCAGGAATTGTAGTATCACCCAAGGGTCAACATAAACATGGGTGTAGTTAGAGGTGGGGAACGCGTACAACAAATTCAGAACAATCTTAATTCTATGTCAGGACCGGAGGCTTCGATTATGCTTTCCTTTCTCCGCTTTAACCCTTTCGATGCTGATGACGGAACCGCTTCGTCATCAGCTGTGGTGGCGCTGTTGCTGGTAACGGAGCGGTTCCGTCATGGCCCGGCCGCCGCGCATGCGCTGGGCGTTCTATTGAGCGGGCGGGGCCATGACGGAACCGCTCCGTCATGAGCACAGCCCAACTGCGGCTGATGACGGCGCGGTTCCGTCACCAGCATGCGTCCGCCGCGCCCCATTAGCGCTGCAGCGCACATAACAATTTCCAACCGCCATGAAAAGCAATAACAACGATTTTTTCCCCAATATTACAGGAAAAAAACATCTCATGAAGCAACAAAAGAACGAAAGTCTGCAAATAGACCCCAATTTCCATAAGTCCATGGGTACAATGCACATCAAGTCCTTCCATAGTGTCCATGAAGTACAGATATGCCCTCCATCTTAGTTGTCCCTCCTCTTTCTTCGCTGCTTCGCAGCCAGTTAAGTCACTTTTTTCTCTATTAGCTGGAAAGTGTTTGAGATGACTTCTTAATTGCTGTAGCCTGCCCCGGGGCTCTTGTCACCCTTACGGACGGTGCCCGGGGCTGGTATTGACATCGCTGAGTTGGTTTTAACATTGTATTGCCAGTGTTTCTGTGTTTCAGATCCCTGCGGATGCGTTACCGCTCCTTACCCGGCCACCGCCATTTTTCTCGCGGTGCTTGTATAGGCCGCTAGGGGGCCTTGCACGTCTTGTTGCTCCCGCTGCACGATCTCCTCAGTCGAGGAGCCCGCTGCGTCAGCTGGAAGATTGCGAGCCTTGTCCCCTTCTGCTGTCTCACCTGTTCCCCCCTCGGGGGGTCTGTATTTCCCAGCAGAACATTTCTCTATGCCCGGGCAGTGGTCTGTATTGCAGTCAGTGCCGGGTTATCGCCTTTGGGCACGTTTTGGGCACACGCTGTTTGGTTTGTTTGGGAACGCTGGGAGACAGTTGGCCTGGTCACTTTGAGGGCCTATGCGCATCGGAGGATAGTGCCACCTTAATTGCGGGCTTTGCTCTCTGAATGAAATAGATTAGCAGTCCTCTGGTCTGCCTATATTCTGTGGCTGAGGTCCTCTTACCTGATAATTACCATGAGGCAAGCGCTTGGGGGTATATAACGGTTTTCTTACCTGCAGAATTGATAGTGCCTATCAGAGCTTAGCTCGCTTGTTTATTGGCATATTGATGTTTATGAGGAGGAGGTGTACCAAGAGTACCTTCCCTACAATGATGATTTCTTTTACGCCGTTGATTCCTCCATCCACAGGTGTGTGAATGAGGTTATGGGCCCCATGGATTAGCGCCTTTCTGATCGGATAGTACAGGAGGGCGCCAAATTGGCACAAGCCCAAGTGCCTCCGACACCTATTGATACCCCAGTGCTGAGGGAGGGACCTCCGCCCCAAAGAAGGTTTGTCCGGAGGGTGGCCCTAATGAAGTGCAAGGGGTGGATAAGTGTGTGTTTGAACGCCTTAAAAGCGCTTTTTTAGCTAAAGTGGTCCCCCACCATGCCCCGGCTCCTGTGCAAAAACCCCTTGATTCTCCCGTGCCGGCTTCACCACCCCCTGTCGAGGATTCGCCAGGTGATTCGGATGACGAATTGGGGTCCTCGCAGTCTTGGCGCCCGGCTTCTACTTCCACGAGCTGCCGCAGGACAGTTCAGGCATGTTGGACCCGGATGAAATTATTCACCCTCGGTACGCAGCCTGGGCCCCTGGGGACAAGGTGGCCAAGTTTGTGGCTGGCCGCCTCCGCAAACCCCTGGAGAAGGAGGCCAGGGGGTGCTTGAGAGCAGAGTGTCCGCGGCCCACTTTAGAGGGTAAAGTCGCCTTCACCCCGGAGCTAGACTCCAAGATGGCCACTTTTTTGACCAAGTATATGAAAGATCCCCAAAAGGGCATTGATTGTTCCTGGCATTCTTGCCAGGATAAGCTGTTAGATGCGGTAGGCCCCCTTTAAAAAATATTAGATATGGGGGAAGTAGCTAAGGTGATGTGGTCCACAATCTTGCCTGAGGTGCTCTCTAATTGGCCCAACGGAAAATAATCTCCTTGGGCAATGCCAACTGTGCCCTCTCGACAGAACGCCATCACTCTCTATTGATCAAGTTGGACCCGAAATTGGGCGATTTGGCCTCCTCGGAGGCAGGGTCAGTGGCACAGGGGGGCCTCTTTGGGGATGCTTTCTTTAACAAGTTAGAGAAATTTGTTGCTACTTTTACCTCTTTGGACAAGGCCCAGTCCAACATAAAGAGGGTATTCCAGCCCTATTTTTCCCAAGGGGCCGGTCGTGGCAGGGGCCGCTCGACCTGCCGTGGTGGTCAGCACAATCCCAACAGTGGACAAGGCTCCGGGCAGGGACAGTATAACTCCACCGTAAATTACACAAACTTCTACCCCACAAGAGGGCAATGGTTCCGGGGCTGTGGTGGCTTCAAAAACAACACCGGCAGCAGTGGTTCTAATGGTAAGTGTATGGCTGGCATCACAAGTCTGTATCAGGGGTCGTCTGGCGGCCTTCCAAGACGCTTGGGCACGTATCACAACGGATGCTTGGGTCTTGCAGACCAGCCGAGGTTTTCACACAGAGTTTTACGATCATCCTCGCCAACAGGGTTTCCCTCGCCCCATCGCCTTCTCCGTTGCCGATGCACAGCTGGTCGACAAAGAAGTCTCCACACTGCTTTGCAAGGGGGCCATTTGTCATTCAGAGCTGCATCCCAACGGGTTTCTCAGCAACATTTTTTGGGTGGACAAAACCGATGGGGGACGCAGGCCGGTGATCAGCCTCAAGGAGTTCAACGGATGGTTGGTGTACCGGCTTTTCAAGATGGAGGGGATTCATGTACTCCAGGATATTCTACTCCCATCCAACTGGATGGTGAGGCTGGACCTCAAGGAAGCTTACCTGGTAGTCCCCATCCATCCACCGCATCGGCGATTTCTTCAGTTTTGCTGGCGGGATCGTGTTTACGAGTTCACCGCCCTTCCGTTTGGTCGGTGCTTCACCCGGCGGAGGAATTCCTCAGAGCCCAGGGCATACGCATGATTGTTTACCTGGACAACATTTTAATCATGGCTCAGTGCCCCAGGAAGCTGTCTGTTCAACTATAACAGACAGTGTCTCTCTTGTAGGGACTGGGTTTTGTCATCAACCAGCAGAGCGTGGTGTTTCTCGGTTTCGTCGTGGATTCGGTCCGCTCAACCTTGAGCTTGCCTTCTCTGAAGATGGCCAAAATTCGGCATGAGCTGAGACAGACCATCTCCAAGACTCACACCTCACTCAGTCAGATTGCCCGGGTGGTGGGCCTTCTCTCCTCGTCCATTCAGGCATTCTTCCCAGGGCCCCTCCATTACCGGGCCTTACAGCGCTTATAGGCATACCATTTAAGTAGAAGAGGTTTGGCTTACGATCAAGCGGTTCCCCTCTCCCAGGAGGTGAAGCTCTTGGCAGGGTCCTTTATGGTCCGGTGCTGGACCAGGGACCGAGTGCGCTTGTGTGTCCTTCTAAAAATGGACAATGTCTCTTAAGTCTGATATGTCAACCACCTGGGAGGCCCATGCTACCAAGCCTTGGCAAATCTGCCAAAAGATTTTTGGCATTACTGCCTGGCTCCCCACATATTGGTGACAGCAGAAGATCTTCCGGGCCAGGCCAATCAGGTGGCGGACTGGCATTCCAGGCATCTGAGGGATTCCAGCCAGTGGAAACTAGAAACCCAAATCTTCAGGTGGTTGGCTCATCTGTGGGGGCCGATTTCAGTAGACCTCTTTGCGTCTCATCTGGATCACCAGCTACAATGCTTCTTCAGTTGGAAGCCGTACCCCCTGGTGGAAGCTACGGATGCATTCCTTCAAGACTGGGGTCCGGAAAAATTATATGACGTCCCTCCATTCTCGTTGATTGAGTGGCCGGCGGCGCTGATCCTTCATCAGGGAGCGGAGGTGGTAGAGGTGAAGTGGTATTTGAGGTCCCAAGATTGGTTTCCGGTTCTTCTGGAACTGTCTTGGGATTCTCCAATCCTACTCCCCCAGTTTCCTCATCTCCTTCGGAGGCCGGACTACGAGCAGCAACATCTGGTCACCCAAGGGGCTTTCTGCCTCGTGGCATGGCGGCTTTTAGCCACCGATGGTCGCTTCCAGGCCTTTCGAGACCAGCTTAGGTCATGTTGTCAAAAGCCTGGGCCGACAGCACGTCCAAACGCTATTGTTCCGCCTGGACTAAGTGGGTGCGTTGGTGTCTTCGACGGGATTTGGATCCCTTGGTCGCAGGTGTCGTTCCAATTTTGAACTTTCTGGCAAAATTGGCAACGGATAGCCTGGCGAACCGTTCCATTAACGTGTTCTGTTCCGCGATCTTGGTGGCTCACTGCCCGGTGGAGGAAGCCCCAGTTGGGGAGCACCCCTTTGTTTGCAGGCTCCTGCGGGGTATTCGCCTTTCATTGCCCCATTATTCCGCCCTATGGGACGTCAATTTGGTCTTGAATCTCTTCTTCTCTTGGCAACTAAACAAGTATCTTTCCCTGAAGGAAATTTTGGCCAAATTGGCCATTCTATTGTGTCTGGTCTCCTGTCGGAGGGTTTTGGATGTCCGGGCTTTAGACATTTCAGCAAGAGTTTTTTCCCCAGACGGGGTAACGTTCACGGTGGGTCGCCGTACTAAGTTCTTGTCTCAGGCGATCTCATACCTGTTCTTTCAGGATGTCCCCAAGTTGTGTGTTGTGAATTGTTGCAAGGCGTATGAAGATATAACTCAAAGAATATCAACTTTTGATTGCCTTAACAAAATCGCACAAAGCAGTCTCCTCGCCCACCATAGCCAAGTGGGTGCGCTGGGTCATGCAAGAGGCGGGCATTGTCACAAGACAGTACGGGGCTCACTCAACCAGAGGTGCGATGGCTTCTAAAGCTTTTTGTCTGGGAGCCTGTTTGGAGGACTTGATGCACACCACGGATTGGTCCTCGGATTCCACCTTCAAGAGGTTTTATTTCAAACCGGTTTTGGAGATCGCTCAATTGGTGGTAAGTAAGCTTTGAACTAACATAATCGGAGCCTCCGGTCCTGACATAGAATCAAAATGTGCCTAGAATTGTAACGGTAAGTTTCAATTCTATTAAGGACACGGAGGAGAGGATTATCCCTCCCAGGGCACGCTCTTGTACGAACCCACCCATATAGGTGTAAGTAACACATTTTGAGTATTTTTTAAGGTATTCTGGTTTTGGTCAAGTTGATTTATGATTTTCATTAGTGATGATGTTCTGGATTTCTAAAAATGGAGGTTTGTCATTGAAAAACCTTACGCTGTCTCTACTTTGTTTTGGGGAATAACTGTACAAAGCAATACCAGTAAGAGTATGGCGTGACTCGCGTGAAGAAAGAGGAAGGACAGCTAAGATGGAGGGCATATCTGTACTTCATGGAAACTATGGAATGTCTTGATGTGCATTGTACCCTGGGACTTATGGGAATTGAAGTCTATTTGCAGAGTTTCATTCATTTGTTGCTTCATGAAATGTTTTTTCCTGTAATATTTGGGAAAAAATCATTGTTATTGCTTTTCAAGACTGCTGTGAAATTGTTGTGTTTATTAAAGCGGAGAAAGAAAAGCATAATCCTCGCCTCCGTGTCCTTAATAGAATTGAAACTTACCGTTACGATGCTAGGCAAATTTCGATTGTATGTATATGTCTTCCAGGCATTGTGAATTAGAGGTGGCGAGCTGGAGAATATCCATTCAGCACATAAATTTCCTTCCATGTGCTCCTTCATGAGAGTGAGACGAGATCTGGAATCATGAGCCCTTAAAATCCTCATGGCATCTAAGTCCCAAATTTTGCCTGACTGGAGTAAATCTAGTGAGAGATGGAAATCTAAGGGCCATTTTGTATGGCACACTCTTTAAATCATATATGTCTGGATCTTGATGCTTCGCATTGAGAATTCCAGAAGTGGTGACAGTCTTGCCAGACAAAGACTTAGCAGCATGAATTCAGGCTGAACTTAGTTGATGTTTATCTGCAAGCTGCATACACAAAAATAAATAAATATGTCAATATAACAAGAACAAACCACATAATGACTGTGGAATTTAGATTACTTACCTGGAATGTGAGAGGGCTTAATGCAGTGGTGTAGCACTACAATGTCTAACTGTGCATTAATAGAAGGGGATCTCAAATAGTGTTTCCCAACCAGACGCACCTCACAACATCATAAGTGATAGCATTTCAGAAGCAATGGAGGGGACAAGTCTTTTGTACGTTATGCTAGGGGTGTGTTAATTTGAGTTAGACCAGTATTCCTATTCCATCCAATAGTAGAGATTGTTGACAAACAAGGCAAGTATTGGAAAACTGGAGGTAGGTTGGATGGAAGAGATATTGATTTCATTAATCAATGTCTATGCCCGAATGTAGAACAACCCACATTTTTGGACGAGGTTCAAGGCAGTTAGCTAATGTAATGTATACCCACTAGTGATTGGAGGCTATTTTACCTGCTTTTCTGACATGGCCACAGATAGTTCACACCCATCCCTGCCAATCTCAATAGCACATGAGATGGCTGAAGCACTGCAAAACACACAACACTTTGGGGACTCATTGACACACGGAAGTCATACTATTCCACCTTGATCGAATATTCAATCAACTTGAGCATGATTGACATTCCTGTGCCACTAGATAAATTCCTTTGCTCTCGCCAAGTTCATGCTGATGTACAGAATGTTTAGCTAGAACCTTTTCAAACTATAACTTGGTTGTTCTCGCTGAGATGGAGTCCAGTGAAACCAGCTAAACTAGACTCGAGATTTAAAGTGGAAGCACTAGAAGAACTAGTGTTTGGCAGACTACTGGAGACAAAATTCAGAATTACTTTACAGAAAATGATGGAACAGCATCACCTGAACTTGTGGAGAAGGAATCTTTTACAGGTGTCATGAGGGGGCACTGCATAGTGATGTTGGAGGAAATTGGATGGACCCTGTACTGTGAAATGACCAGACAGGAACACGTGCTGAATGATATTGAGAATAGTCGATTGAAACGCCCAGAGTTCCAAGCTCGTGACGTGAAGCCCCTACGGTCTGACTCACCTGACTTTATTTTAGATAGGCCTTGTCACCATCTTAGATCATGGAGGTCTCAATTATTCTCCCTTTGTTCAAAATCTTTGTCATGTCTGCCATGTGACGTAGATTTTGTCTGACTTTATCTCTCCAAGCGCTGTGAAAGTGTCACGTCGTTCGAATGATGATATAGCTAGAACACCTGATGTGCTATAAGTCTGGTCAAGTGTTTACTTATTACCATGTCAAGGTCAAATAAGACCGAGTCCAGGCATACACTCAAATTAGTGTCGCCTGAATTGGTGCTACTGCAGCACGAGTGTGCCCTTTGCAGATAACACTGCCTTCATGCCTCTACTGATAACAACAGCATTTGCTGTGAACAAGGTATGCAGTGAGTCCCTTCTCCCTTAGAAACTCTAGACTGCAAGTTGCTCTGCTTTCCATGTAGTGTAGTACATGTCCATGTCAGTGTAGTGAATCGAAGTAGGTTTTAAAGAGCGAAGTTTTTGATGCCATTTTAACCATGTTAGACTTGTTCATTTTATTCTCATTGCTCACAAAGTGCCTTCTTGCTGTTTTTATAATAGCCTGTGTAGTTGTTTTAAATATATTGAGATATAGGTATTTCTGTCATAATAAATGCTTTTTATTAAAGTGTCTATTCTTCTTAGTGCAGTATGTGTGTGATACTGTGAAAAACAAAATTGGTTAATTTGTATTACCATGGTGCCCCTGATCCCTTTATAGGGATTGTTAGCAACCCAAAAGCAATAACTCTATTTGAACAATGTATGTGATAGGGTTCTGCGAGTTCTGCCTTTCACATTCAGAGCTGGTGCATTGAACTGAGTTCACTTGTGTCACCCATGGGTGGGTAAGCTAACCTTGTAGAACTACACCAAAGTTGTAGTTTACGCAACAGTTCGCATCCAACATGGAGCTCATGTCTTATGGTTACACCATGAGTAGTTTGTCACTATTCACACACATGAACCATTATAACGCCATTACACAGATGTCCGTAGTAATCATTGACCCCCTTACTGGGAATACGGGAGCACCTATTACCGTAGGTTTGACAAGTTTGACTCATAAATGGTTATTCTCCATTCTGTGGGTTTTCAAATTGTTTGATTTCATATTCAATTGAATCTGCTCACTATGATAGTATCTCCTGTGCTATTGGGCCAAATATAGGGAAGCAGTTACTGAACATCTCAAAGCTCGAGGTGTCCCTGATGTGTGGGTCAGAGTGGGGTTGTTGGGGTAGTTACTTTTATAATAGTTGACAAGCAGCATTTGCCTTTGAAACATTTTACTCATGGTGGAGTTTGAGCCTATCAATGCTGCCAGATGGCAGTTTCGTACCTACGTAGAGGTAGACCTGCCGGCATATTATAAGGCTTACCAAGATTTGGAAATCCTTCCAACCTACCAGGAACATGAGAACTGGTTTGCTGGTCAATTGCCAAAGATACACAGAAATGTCCGTTTGGGACCACTGAGCAATGAGGGGGCTACGTAGTCGGTCTATGCTGACTACACGCCTGTTTCTCATCTCAATAACCTAACACTCGCTGAGGTGGTCGGGGTTGTAAACTATACATTCTCCTTATACAGGAGGCTTGTACAATCCATACAATGTACTTTGAGCTCCAGACCTGTTCTCATAGCAGGACCTACCGCTTCAACACAAGTACAAACTATTAGTCCCCAGACTATTAACGCTATCATGGGAAAAGTGCCCATGAAGTATGATGAAATTACCCTTTTGATGACTTGCAAGATCAACCAGTTATAGGCAGCATATCCAGACACTACATCCCAAGACAAACATAGAATACTGACTATGTGTCTTCCTCTTGGGATGGTACCTCCTGTGGAAGAATGTAAAACTTGGGGAAGCATGTATACACACTAGCACGCATGGCACACCTACATTGGCAGTTCTCCCTGTTGTATTTAGGCAGGTGCAGAATGAGCATGGGGTGGCACCACCTCTGCATTGAGGAATGTACTTAATGGGGAACTTTTCCATGATCTCCTCTATCATCCTAAGCAATATTAAAAGAGAAGCTTTGGTTCTGGCCATCCGCAACAGACTGGAAGCAGTTCCACTTCAAGATCGTGAACTGGAAGTACCAAAAATAACCACATATGTTTATACCTCTGTAGTTGGCCCGTAAAACCACATTTAAAACCTAAGGTGGACACCAAGGGTTCTGTTATGGAGAAATCTGCAAAAAAATTTGATTGATTTGATTTGTCGTTTTATAAAGCGTGCATTTGCCCGTGGTCGTCTTAGCGCTGAACAGAGACATGTAAGCAGTACCGAGGTTATAGCCTGGTTATTGTAAGTTAAAAAGCCATGTTTTTACCAGTTTTCTGAAGGACAGCAGGGAGGTGCAATTTTTGATGGCCTGGGGGAGAAGGTTCCAATCCTTAGCTGCGTGCAATATGAAGCTTCTGCCGCCCCACCTAACTTGTTTAAAGCGGGGAACCTGAATTAGTTTGGCTTGTGAGGAACGCAGCTCTCTTGTTGGAACATACAGCTTGAGATGCGTTCTGAGAAATAGAGATCCTGCGCCCTGCAGCGCCTTGTAAGTTAGGCATAGTGATTTAAATCTAATCCGTTTCCTGATGGGAAGCCAATGTAAGGCATTCAGATGATGAGAGATGTGTTCTGAATTAGGGATATTTAATAGCAGCCTAGCCGCTGAATTTTGCAGCCGTTGAAGTTTCACCAGATACTGGGTCTGCAAACCGCCATACAACGCATTTCCATAATCGAGTCTCAATAGGGCTAATGTGGTGACCACCGTTTTTCGTGAGTCCATCGGGATGTATGGTATTAATTTCCTGACCATTTTCAGTATGTACCACATGGTAGATGATAATTTGTTAACTTGGGCTTCGAAAGTGTGTCTATTATCTATCAGCATTCCTAGATTTTTAACTTTCTTGACCGGCGAAGGGCAGTTGCTGAGATTGGCGGGCGACCAGATTTCAGTGTTGCTCCCCAGTATCATGACCTCACTTTTTTCTCCATTGAGTTTTAGACAGTTTCTTTCCATCCATAGGCTAACCTGCTTCATACAGTTTCTAAACCTATCTGCCGTGCCTAGCATATCCTCAGAGATTGTGACCACGATTTGCGTGTCATCAGCCTATGATACAGGAAGGAAGCCACATTCCCTGATGATTTCTGCCAGCGTTTCTACGTATAAATTGAAGAGCGTAGGGCTTAATGAGGACCCCTGCGGTACCCCACAAGGGGAGTTGAAAGGTTTGGAATAAGCCCTTCCCATCTCTACCGTGAAAGACCGGTCTCTCAAAAATGATGCCATCAATGTTCTTGCATCTTGATGGAACCCATCTGCTGTAAGCCGGTCCAGGAGTGTGTCATGGTTTAACGTATCGAAGGCCGCCGAGAGGTCCAACAAAATCAAGGCGGCCTTCGCCCCGGCATCCAGCACACTCCTGAGTTCTTCTATGGCCATTAGCAGTGCAGTCTCGGTGCCATGCCCCTCTTGAAATCCATACTGAGATGGGTCAAGGATATCTGCCTCTTTAACAAATTGGACCAGTTGTTTATTCAGCAGTTTCTCGAGAACCTTTGCACCAAATGGAATCCTAGCTATAGGTCTATAGTTTCCCGGTTCTAATGGATCTAGGTTAGCTTTTTTGAGTAGGGGAAGAACTGAAATTGATTTCCACGGAGTTGGATAGACAGCTGAGATAATTATATGCTCCATGAGTCTGACCAGTTGCTCGCTAAGGAGTTCTGGGAAAAGATGTAGAATTTTTGGTGGACATGGATCCCCGAATGCCCCAGATTTTATAGACAGGACTGCCTGAGTAACCTGTTCTAGCCCTGGGGAACAGAATTTGAACACAGATTCTGATGTTTCCTCTGAGGAAAATGTATTCTTAGAAGAGATGGTCTCTGACATTGGTTGCAAATTAGATTAAAATGACTCGTATACCGATATCACTTTATTAACATAGAATTGCCCAAGAAAGTTGCAAAAATCAATACTATTAGGTTTGTTGTTGCTAGTTGTTATCTATGATAGTTTTTTAACTGTCGAGTAAAGTTCTCTACTACAGTTTTTTGACTCCTCTATCTTTTGGACAAAGAATTGACTTTTTGCCGTAAGGATTAGTTTTTTATAGGAGTTTAAGGCTATTTTATATTCCCTTTTTCTATCAGGGTCATATTTAACCCTCCATAACCTTTCGAGTTTCCTGCATACTCTTTTTTGCGCCCTAAGAGACTCGGAGAACCAGGGTTGTGATGGTTGTTTTTTTCTAAAACTCGTTTTTGTCTTCAATGGTGCCGTTACTTTTATGGCCCCTGCTATCCATTTAGATATTTGATCTGTGGCCATATTACTATCCGGCACTAGCTCCGGTATCGTTAATACTAGGTGTTCTTTTAGCTTCTGTGAGTCTAACCTTGACCAGTCGACAAATGAAGTAGTCCTATCCGTAGTAGGAGGCAGAACAGTCCCTTCTACCTTATCTGGTGTTATAGAAAAGATTACGGCCTTATGGTCTGACCAGGTAACGGGAAGACAGTCTATCATTTCAATATGTTTGTTGAACGTGAAAATTCCGTCTAATGTATGCCCTGCTTTATGGGTATCCTTATGCACGATCTGTTCCATGGTCAGATTCATGAAGGTGTCCATCAGTGCTGCCGTGTCTGCTTTGTCTAATTTATCCAGTTGGATGTTAAAATCACCCATGATGGTGAAATCCGGGTGCTTCACACTGGCTTCTAAGAAGGAATTTAGCGATAGCGTCAGAGGGGTTTTAGCTTTAGGTGGTCTATATAACAAAAGCCCATTGAAGGTGTAGTTATCTGTTAGTTTGATGTTAAATGATAATGTTTCACAGTCTGGGGTGCTGCCCAGACTACATCCCTTCACCTTTAGCTCATTCCTCGTGATGATGGCTAGGCCCCCCCTCTTTTCTCTTTCCTATCTGCTCTAGTGATACCGTAACCCCCTGGGATTGCTAGTAGTAGATCGGTATCTGAAGCTTCATCTGCCCAGGTTTCTGTAATGAAAATTAGATCCAGATTTTGGGAATCTATAAGATCAGCCATTTCAGTATTGTGTTTAATTAAGGAACATGCATTCACGAGGCCCGCCCTAAAGAGTTTGTGTGTTATTTTCCTTGCCAAAAAGCTAAATGGCAAAGTGCTGCTGTAGGTAAAGTCAAATGTCAGCCCACACTTCGGGCAGTACTTAGTTTCTGGAAATGGAAGAAGAAACAGATTGACAAAGAAAGAAGATGGACTGGATCCCCGGTAAAGAAGAAGAGAGTAGCAGAACCTTTAAAGAAGCATACTGATACAGTTACAAGTCCTCCTACGAAACAGGACTTGGGCTGTAACGCTTCTAAACAGCGCAGCTGAAGGCACAATAGTACATGAGATGCTTCAAAGGTTCCTCAATGTGAATCTAACTGTTGAATATATCAGTTCAGACTCCAGATAGACATTTAAATCCTCCAGATAGGATTTACAATTTACACATACAAATTAAAGGAGTTATACCTTGTAACATTAAAAAAGTCTTCTGGTCACAATTGTCCGATGATTATAATATCATCGTAGAGAATGAAAACTGCCTTCCAGCCTTTAATAGGGAAGCACCCCTGGGGGAGGAAATCCTAAGGGAAGCTTTCTCTCCCATAGTATCTGAGGATATCAGGGGCATTTACACCAATGAATGGGCTGCGAGAGAGGCTTCAGCCTCATACAGAAATCAAGCAGGGGTGGGACGAACACACAAGTCCACGTCATTTCCTTACGCATCACACCTCAACCACAGGCACAGTGCCCTTTAAAGCCAGAAGCAAAACATGGTTTAACGGCAATATTAGATCAATTGCAATATCAGGGCATAATAGTGCCTTGTCTTTCACAAATTACCCTTTTTCCTAGTCTCCAAACTGGGTGGCTGCTATAGAATAGTTTTTCTAGTGCAGAAAAATACAAATCTACCCTGGATATTTCCAATGGGGTTTTCAGTCCAAATATAGCGCCTGAAATGGAGTACCTAACTGCGTTTAGTTTTGACGAGGTGCAGTTCACATTTAAACATTTTCCTATGGGCTATAAGAACAATTCTGGCTTCTTGCACTCACACATCATGGAGAAACTACTCGAACCCATCCTGCAGTATTGTCATACATTGTTGATATCTATCTTAGTGATGATGATTTAGACCTGCATATAACTGGAGTGGACAGAGTGGTGACGATATTAACATCACATAGTTACAAAAGCAATTTAAAAAAAATTGAAAATTGCCTACCTGATGGTGACCTTCATAGGATACTAGTTATATAGCTATGGCAAGGCTCTAGCTTCAGACATCCTTCAGAAGTGTGCTCCCTTTCAGCCTCCCGATAAACTGAAATAGGTGCAATCCCTGCTGTGGTTCCTCAACTTTGGGCGTGCTTACTTGCCCCACTATGCTGAGGGAGGTAAACCCTTGTATGACCACATTTTTCCAACATTTTCCTCTAAACAATGCTCTAGTGCGCACACTGATATCTTGCATGCTCTCCAAGCAGGCATGCTCAAGACTAAATAGTTAATGAATAGGGATAATAAAACTAACTTATCAGAGTTATACCCAGTCACTATGGTTATACCTATGTGACCTACAATAAAGGACAGACCGTTCCTATTACTTACAAGCTCCACTTGTGTTCTTTAGAGGAAGCATGCTTACCTGCCATTGAAAAAATCCTTACAGCTGTACAGCCCACTTTGCTGAAGAAGCACCCTTTGGCACAGGGATACATATCATTGTTGTTCCTCTCATACCAGCACTGGCAGCAGCCACCAAGGCAAGCATTCCCAGTGCTGGCACACTGCACACTTTTTTAAGTGCAGTGGATGTAAAGTTTCAGTATGATCCCACTCTTCATAGGCACGCTTTTCTCCAATATGAACAGCATATTACTCCAAATCCAATTACCTTGCCCATTGAATCTTACCAGCCACTCCGTAAGCCCTCAGCTGGGAAAGCACTGTCTGTGTGCCTCATCTCGTTCTCTGAATCCCTCACTGCCTGGCCACCCTGCTCACTGCTTTCAGTCACCAGCTGCCGCCACCAGCAGCAATTCGTGCAGCAGGCAAGGAAGGCAGAGAAGTGAGGGAAGGGGCGCCCGCAGTTCCAGGCACCATAAGGACAGCAGTCCTACTACCCGCACCTGAGTACGGCCCTCTGGCGAGCACACATGCCGGCCTCCCGAACGTGGGTGTTCATTTGATGTAGCAGCATCAATAGCGCTCGTGCCAGGCAGCCCCAGACCAGCCGCCGTCCATGCTCTGCTTGGCGTGCTGCAGCTGTGGAAGTTGACACCTGCCAGTGCCAAGGGCTGTAAATATAAATAAACGTGTACTGAAACTAGGGGTGGGTGCCAGTAGACTCCGCTGCACATCAGCTGTCTGAGGTTTTGTTGAACTCCGCGCTCCAATATGAAGGGTGGAGTGGTTAAACTCCACGGACTCTGCCTGCGGAGTCGAGTTTACCACCCACCCATAGAAAAAATCCTTGACAGGCAAGCTTTTGAATAATTCTACAGGCCACCCATCATAGTTCTTATGGTAAAAGGCAATAGAACTGTTATACTGCCTCCTTTGCCTGGCTCAAGAAGAAACAGACGTGTCCATTGATCACGTAAAGAAACACTATATGGCCAGTCCTCAACAGCAGGCCCCCGGAGACACTAAGAATGATTCAGAGTAGAGCCTCTCAAACTCTTCCTATTCTGAATACCATATCCCATGAACAAAGTAGCAACATTACTAGCTGGAATTCCCTTCCAGGAATATTTGAGCAAAACACTCTATGAAGAACACTAAATTCTACAAACAGCCCTGATGTGGCTAATCTGACAGTGGCTACTGTCCATCGCAATTCCATGATGTACTATGAAATTCCACGTGATGCTATGTCATTTGAACTGGTGCCCTTTCTAAAGCCTTGAGAGGCCTACAATATTTGGCTCTGAACATTTTACAGAGGACTTTTCAACCCCTTTTACAGTCACTCATCGCCAAAGACTGCTTCATGCTTATCAATGGTTTTCAGGACAGGTGCCTAATTCCTTTGTGGTCTTAAGCCTGGAATGCTTGGGAACATTTCTTTTCATTAAGTGGCTGTTAACTATACTCGTCAAAGTCTGAAGAGATCTCTATACTGGAAACATTACAGCTTATACTGTGCCTAAGAGTATAGCATGGGAAAAGGTCCCATATCAGATTATGGGACTTACTGAGATATTTCCATTGCCATGTGTGATAAAAGTTTCAATGAATGATGTTGTAATGCTTGGTCTTATTTCGGATAATGGGACATTAAGACTGTTAAAAAAGTATGTCTGATTTACAGGCATATTCAACTTTTAATAATGAAGATCCTTATTTGAATTCACAGAACTACAAAGAAATGTATTGTTATAATCACCATGCACTTTATTACATATACAGGATTAGACATCCTTACAGAAATTCACAATTACACACAGGGCAACACTGTGAGGCGCCGCCTCCTGATAGTCATCCTAATTTCTCAAACGAATTCCCTTATTTTCAGAATGCTGACAGATTACACCCTTCAGCTTCCTATTCAATACTGGAGCCGCAACACCTTCTGAAAAATCTGATCACTACTAAGAAGCTGACTTACTCTACTGAGTTTAGTCAAAATATGGCTATTCATGGATACGAGTATTGGAAAGCAAACATTGATGAGAAAAGTATTTGTGTAGTGTTTGTAGTTGTTTTAGAGGTAGCGAGAAACTGGTAATTTGTCATAATAAATGCTTTTTATTTACAGTGTATATTCTTCTCAGTGCAGTGTTAAGTGTAATTCAGTGAATAACCAAATAGGGTTGTTTCTGTTACTATTGTGGCCTTGATCACTTTATAGAGATTGCTATTAAGCTAGTAACCCTAAAGCAATAAGTCTATTTCAACAATGTATTGAATAGGGTTCTCCAGGCTACAATACGGGGGGTATGATTACAGCTCACAATGAGTAGCATAAGGCCCGAAGACTACTCACTTGGTTAGCAAACACAGAAAAGGGAGCATCCCCCATACTCTGACCAGTAGTACAAGAAGTGAGTTGGCAGATTAACAATTATTCTGATTATTATCCTGATACATTGCCACAGAGTGTGCAGGCTACAAATGCAAATCATTCTAGATTATAGCCAGGTAGCGGAGCGGACATGCCGGTAGCTCTACTCAAAAGAGAATGACATTTTGGGAGCAGACATAACAGAGCAAGAAAAGTAAGATGCAGTTAAGCGCTTGGCGAGATGAAAAGTGTTGGGCTTGGATGACTTACTAATCGAGTTTTATGCAAAGTAATTAGACAAATTAGCATCAAAATTGGCTATGGTCTTTAATACTCAAGTGCTGCACTGGAATTTTGCCAAAAGGAATGAGAAGCACTTATTGTACGGCTCTTGGACGGGAACATAAAGTCAGCAACAGTTGTCATGAGTAGTAGAATGAAATATTGGTAAACTTTGCCAATATCATCCCCCACATTTACCTGTGAAAATGTTTTGCATTTGGGGTTTGCCTTTGGGTTTCTGGGATGGCTTTGGCAAGTTGGGGGTGCTGAAGTGGGCGGGGTAAGGTACCGGGAGGTGGGGATATGTGGGACTGTTTTATGTGGCTAAGTAGAATTCACAGATTGAACTGTCTATCTATATTTTGCTCCAATCCTTAGATATAACACGCAGATTGGCCAATCAGCTTACATGACAGTGCTGGATAATGAAATGATTTCATGCATGATGTAGAATGTTTGTGGGCTGAACTCCCCTAAAGAAATCAGACAATGTAGGAACCGGGGTCACCAGTTCCCCGGGGGTAGCCTGGCACGAGCAGGTAGGCACCCGAAAGCTCAGGTGTTAAGTGACTATACAACACACGCATCCACTGAGACAATAACTGCACGCAAGAACTTATTGTCTCAGTGGATGCGTGTGTTGTATAGTCACTTAACACCTGAGCTTTCGGGTGCCTACCTGCTCGTGCCAGACTACCCCCGGGGAACTGGTGACCCCGGTTCCTACAGACAAGTACTAGCCTATTTAGATAGGCATGATGTCAAGATTGCCCTCCTCTAGGAGACACATCTGACAAAACAATCTGAGATCAGGGTGGGTATGCAATGGGCTGGATGCCGACTGACGTCTTCATATTCTTCATACGCAAGAGGGGTGATTACATTAATAAAGAAAAACCTTCCGTTCACCATGATTAAACACTGCACAGACGATGGGGGTCGCTGTGCAATAATCCATGGTAAACTAGCTGGTTCGCTACTAACTTTAGTGAACGTTTACGTACCCAACACGGATGAGCCCGGCTTCTTTAAAGGTATTTTTAATGTGATGCAGGAATGGCCCGAAGCTGAAATTATATGGGGAGGTGACCTGAATACACACTTGAACCCCAGCAAAGACAAGTCGAGCAGGCAAGGAGGTCAATCACCCAAAGCAGCTCAGGTCATAAATGATGGCAGAGGTGTGGCGCAGCGGCCAGGCTGCTTGACTCCGGACCACGGGGTTCACGGTTCGATCCCTGGTGCCAGTGGCAGGTCAGCCCAGCACCATGTGACTCTGGGCAATAGCTCGCTTAATCTTCCCGAGGGCCCCCAGCGCCGGGAAACCACTTCGGAGGTAGCTGTGCGCTTTACAAATTCAAGGTTATTATTAATATTATTATTATGGCTGAATTAGGATTAGTTGACACGTGGTGACTACGCAATATTGAAAGGTTCGAGGGCACACTTGCTTCTATTGGGCATGGCAGCTGGTCACGGCTGGATTATTGGTTGTTGGGTGAAGGCGCGAATGCATGGGTCTCCACAATTGATGCGTTATCCAGATCGTTATCTGACCATAACCCTGTTAGGCTCACGCTGCACATCCCGCTGAGTGTCCCACGTCAGTTCACATGGCGTTTCAGATCTGAGGTGCTGCTCGATCCTCTATTTGCTACCATGACCAGAGAGGCCATAGTTCATTATTTTGATTTAAATAAGGGGTCAGTGGAAAGCACCGCTACTCTCTGGGAGACCTATTCGGTCACTATTCGGGGCAAATGCATTGGCACGTCGGCGGGCATCCTCAAGCATATCAGTGGCCAACTTTCTAGAATGGAAAAAACGCTGACGCAGCTTCAGTGCGATTACGAGACTCTCCCATGCGCACGTATGCTAGCCCAAATCAAGACTTAATCCTAGAGTATAATGAACTGGCAGCTGGGGAGGTGCGCTATCTCTCCAAGAGACACGTGGCCTACGCATATGGTGAAGGAGGCAGACCTGGGCATAATTTATCTACTAAGATCAAACTCCGAACAGAACGACATGCCATAACTAAAATTACGGATGAAAATGGGAGGGACCATTACACCATGCAAGCAATTGTTGCACAGTTTCGCAATAGCTATACAGAGCTATACACTTTAAAAGGAGGAATCAATCCCAGGGAACTAGATGACTACTTGGCAGCTTTCGTGCTTGCATGGCTGTCTACTGGGCAACTGAAATATTTATGTCAACTGATTGCAGGGGCTGACATCCGTGAAGCAATTCGAGCGCTGCCTAATAAGAAAGCACCTGGGCCGGACGGTCTCACATGTGAAATCTATAAGGAATTCACAAATGAGCTGATACCTTGCATGTTAGAAATGTACGAGGAAGCCTATAAATCGGGAAGACTACCGCCAATGCTCAAAGAAGCCCTGATAATTACTCTGTTAAAAATGACAAACCGCCCTCCATTCCGAATAGGTCCACAAAACATAATCTGTGAACAATCTTTGCAATGTTCCATATACTTGACTCTGAGCTTCAGGCTGCTGCAGTGATAATAGACGCGGCCAAGGCCTTTGATTCTAAAGAGTGGGACTATCTGTTTAAAATAATACAGCATATAGGGATCCCCGAGTTTTATAGTAGGTTGGTGTGGTTGCTTTATACGGACCCCAAAGCATGTGTCGTGTAGATGGAATCACATCAAACCAGATTCAGATCGGCAGGGGCACTAGACAGGGGTGCCCTCTCTCGCCGCTTCTCTTTTCCCTGGGTACCCATTAGGTAGTGGCACAGAGTGGCAGCCCTGCATTTTGCACACCGTCCCGTAAGCATATAACTTTACGCTGATGACATGCTGCTCTTTGTCAGGGAACCACAGACATTCATGGCACCTGTTCTGCATGAATACATCTGGTTCAGGTTTTTCTCAGGGATTAGCATCAATTTGAACATATCATTGGTAGTGCCGCTGACTGCAAACACTACTCCTCATGCTCTGGAGTTTCCTTTTGTTTAGTTGTTAGACCCTGTTAAATATTTGGGGGTATGGGTTCATCGGGATTCCGACATAGTCATCAGAGAAAATGATGGCGCTGCATGCCCTATGTTGGAGCAGCAGGTAGCTAGATGGTCGGTGATGCCGTTGTCACTAGCTGACCGCATAGCCCTCATTAAGGTGATTGTCCTGCCGAGATTCCTGTACCTGTTCATTAACATACCCATAAAACTGACCCAGCATTTTTTTAAACCACACATGTGCTTCTTGTAAAGCTAGTGTGGGGGAGGAAAGCAGTCTCGCGTGAGCTGGGAGACGCTTACCCTGGACTACAGTAAAGGTGGCTTTAGTGTGTCTGACATATAACTGTACTATACGCGCATGTATACTACTGGTACAATAATCATTACTTCATCCCTCATGTCGCAGTCGAGGACGGCAATGCACACCCCATTCCATTAAGATATATATTGTCGCACTCACACAGAGGTACCCCCAAAAAGGAAATAGACACCACGATAGCAGCCTGACAGGCTCTAGGACAACTGGCAGCGAAGTTTCCACTATATGCCCCTCTGCTTCCACTGGCTCACCACGCAGCATTGTCGGTCACAAGGGAGGCAGGAGCTATGCACACCCTGAGATTAGCAGGCATAGGTAAAATGCAGGACTTATACCCAAACTGTGGTTTCATCAAGGAAGAGACACTACAATACGTACACAATAAATCACTGCTAT
Source organism: Lissotriton helveticus (assembly GCF_964261635.1). Taxonomy (NCBI): domain Eukaryota; kingdom Metazoa; phylum Chordata; class Amphibia; order Caudata; family Salamandridae; genus Lissotriton; species Lissotriton helveticus. Next base: position 300,718,456 of record NC_136059.1, read on the forward strand.
TTCTATTTATATTTCACAGACTAAAGAAGGCATTGAAAGCACACTATACACCTTTCGTGATGAACCACCGACACTGCAAACCCTCCAGACTCTTCTGGCTAGCCCAACAAGGCAAAAATTGGTCACCAACCTATATAGAATAGCTAGAGTTGAGAAACTCACTGCCAACGATAGGAGCCTAGAGCGGTGGAACACTAGACTTTACCCTCAGCTTAAGCAGAAGGAAAGGGAGTACTGCTGTCAACTCTGCGCATTATCCACTTTAAATATCTTCATCAGGTCTATCATACACCACACAAATTGCACAAATATGGTCTCCGGGAAAGTGATGCATGTAAAAGATGTGGATCTCAGGGAGCAGATTTCTGGCACTTGGTCTGGGAGTGCAGTCGGGTGGCTGAGTTCTGGGCGGAAGTGACACGTAGACTACAAAATATGACCAACAGTACACTACAGTGTACCCTACAGATGTGTACACTGTGTTTCCCATCGTCTTTGAAGGGTGTCACTGGTAAATTCATCAGAATCGCTTTACTGCTAGCAAAAGGGTGACCATGAGGGTGGCGATGAAATGGGAGAGCTCAGCTGCCCCACTGCCTGAATACTGGATAAAGGACCTTGTGTACTGTAGGGAGAATCTAGAACTGTATGCAGAGGAGCTGCCGTCTCCCTCTCGATCCAAAGACATCTGGGAGCCACTATTGTAATATCTTCAGTCCCGAGATACAAAGCGTTATCAGAACATGCAGAGGACTAGAACTGCAGAGGAATAGAACTGTACATGTACAATTGGGAGTCGGATATCTGTCACAACAAGGACAATTGTATCTGAGGGCAAATGATCAACTGAAATGAATATCCACGGGTTGTTTGTTCTTCTATGTTTTTGTAATGTATGCAAATTTGTACTTGTATGCAATGTAAGAATAGAAATTAATAAAAAAATTAAAACTTTGCCAATTTCAGTCACTGTGCGTACTGCTCATGCGAAAATGGTGGCACAACCCAGACTCTTAAATATCTTCACAATTCTCCCAATAACACATTCCCAAGAGAATGTTCAGCAAAATAGATACTATCCTCCAAGACCTCATTCTGGAAACCCAATAATTAGAAAACGTTAGTGAATGGCTGAAAAACTGACAGCAGTCATCCACCAAATCTCTTTGTTACCTTGAAGAGTACCTTTCAGCATACAGAAATTACCCTTGGGCCGGTAATCATCTCTAAATAGGACGGCCTACCCTCCATCAAGTTGGCAGACATTAAGGCCTCTGACGCCCTTACAGATGATACTGCATCCGCCAGCAGCTAAATCTAATCCTAAGTATTCATTATATCCAGTGAAAGATAAATGAGCAGAAGACATGAATAAATCCATTAGCCGAGTAGAGTGGGTGAGGATACTGAGGTATGCTCCTAGGATCTTTAGGAATGCCAGATTTAAGTTAATCTTCTTTTATTACATGCACAGAGTACATTTTACACCCAAAAGAATAAATACTATTTATTAAGATGTGGCAGCTAAATGTCCTATGTGTGGGGATCTGGGATTAGAATTTTACCATATGGTTATGAAGTTAGGTACTTACCTGTAACTCCAGTTCTTCAGCATTGGAATCTTTCATTTATCCACATGCTTGAATCATTCCCTGTAAACAGTCAGGGAATCCCTGGTACTTTTAAACATCAGTAAACAGTTTTCAAAATGATCAATAAGGTGGAAGTGTTCCCTAATTCGACAGGACCTCCGTAATGCCACGGCGCGTATCACGGAGACGGAGTCCCCTGTCTCCAGGGTGGAGGACGACGTGTGTGTCCTCAAATCCCAGGTGGCCCGCCTTCAGACACAGACCTCGGAGTTGCACCACATGGCGGAAGATGTCGAAAATAGGGCATGAAGAAACAACCTGCTCCTCCTGGGTTTTCCAGAGGGAGTGGAGAAAGGCCGCACCGACACCTTCATTGAGGCCTGGGTCCGCTCCTGGATGCCCAAAGAGAAACTCTCCCCCTGGTTCGCGGTGGAGCGAGCTCACCGTTTTCTCACTCCTAAACCCCCTTCCGGAGCCCCCGCCCATCCCATCATCCTTCGAATCTTCAACTTCCGGGACAGGGACGTAATTCTGGGGGCGGCCAGGGACCTGGGTCTGTTGCTCTTCCAGAACTCCAAAATCACGGTATTTCCGGATTACTCCAGAGAGGTGCAGACTCAGCGCCGGTCCTATGACGAGGTCAAGCAAAAACTCAGGGCTATGGGTCTCCGCTATGGTCTCCTCTTCCCGGCTCGTCTTAAGGTGATCTTCCAGTACAAGACGTTCTTCTCTGACACCGCCCAGGCGGCATGGACCTGGCTCACGGAGGAGCGTCCCCTCCTGCCTGGTGCAGCTCCCTACCCTGCCCGAAGATCATCGATACAGCGGGGCCAAGATGCGCCCAAGACCCAGAGGAGCCGAACTGGATCTCGAAGACGGGGCAACCACTGAGGAGGGAGCTCCCATTCACCGGGGGCGCAGTTCCAGCGCTCCCCAACTCAGCCCCCGAACCAGAGAGCCTCTTCCCCCACCCTGGCCTCTTCTTTGATTGACATGGGAAGCATCCCCGGGCCGAACGGTACTCTGTGAAGGGCCATGTTGGACTCGGACCTGTCTGGGAGCCCCGTGATCCGTGGCTCTGGCGGGGAGGAGGGGGTGTGACCAGCGCTGCAGACTATGAACTTGCATTTCACCCATCAAGACTCTCTACAACGGGACTGCTCCTGATCCCCTAAGCAGGGACCTACCTGGCTCCACTGGGTGGCCCGATCGGGGTTCACCTTTCCATTGCAGTACAGGGCCTGATTCATCCTATTAATCTTACGCTTACCACTTCTTGTCTTTTTCAGCTGTTGGCATTCATCCGTATACATGGAGGGGGGTCCAATTCAGCCACGTTCTTGATTGTTTGTTGCTAACCGTTTTAGATTAGCGAATCACCTCTTTGTGGGGTAGTTAGTGGTTGGGTTTTTTGGGGTGACAGATGCTTCCACTTCAGAAGTGTAGGGTGGGGGTAGTTGGGGGGCAAGGGTGGGGGGTGGACCGTTGTCTCCCAACAGTTTGTTATTTTTAGCCGCCTATAGGCCGCCGTTCGTTGTTCTCACTGGCAGCCGTGAATCCCTAGTTGTCTCGGCAGTTGACAAGCAGATCACCACTTTCCATGCCTCTTTCCCTAGGTCCCGGGCCCGAGTGGGTGATTGCCCCGGGCTGGAACGGCCCCACTTCTACATCAGCCCCTCCACACATCATTCCTCTAGATGACGAGTGCCCTCAATAGGTCTATCCACATCCTCTCCTGGAACGTCAATGGCCTCCTTGATCGAATCAAGTGCACGGCCATCCTTTGCGCGTCCCACCGCCACACGCCGGACATCCTGTACCTCAAAGAGACGCACCTCCTGGGTACACAATGCAACTTCCTAGCCCGATATGGATTTGACAGGGTCTGGTATTCTGGCTTTGCACGGGGTTCCCGAGGGGTGGCTATTTTACTCAGAAAGGGGCTTCCCTTTGCCCTGGCTAGAGCCGAGACTGATACACAGGGCCGATATGTGGCCGTCTCCGGAACTATTGAGGGGCGCCCTACGAACCTCCTATGCACTTACATTCTACCTGCACTTCTGCCCTCCACCCTTCCGCACCTCACGCTGGTCTTCTCCTCCTTTCCACAGGGCCTCACGGTGGTCGGGGGGGATTTCAATGCCGTCCTGCAACACCTATGTGACCCGACGGGGAACCCATCGGAGGGTCGTCTCGCCTCCGCGAGGGCCCTCTTGAGTTGGTCTTCAGCCCTGGGCCTTTGTGACATATGGAGGGTCTGGAACCCCCGCAAGGAACAATACACCCACACGTCGGAGGCCCATCATACTCACTCACGTATAGATCTCCTCCTGATGCCTGCCACGGGCTGCCAACTGGTCTCTGGGGCCGCGATATTGCCCAGGGGGATCTCGGATCACTCCCCTGTCTCCCTTCGTCTCGGGTCCTCCTCTGCGGGTCCACGGGTGACTTAGCGGCTGAACGCCTTGTTTCTGCAGGACTCTAAGCTCGTGGAATCACTTGGGCAGGAACTGCGTCAATACTATTCCACTAATACGGGCTCGGTTCCCTCACCGGGGACGCTGTGGGAGGCCAGCAAGGCTGTTGTCCGGGGGGTGGCCAGGGGACTGGTCCACGCAAATCGGGAGGAGCAAACAGCCCAAATTGTGCAGCTGGAAGCTCAGGCAGCACAGCTGGAAAGAACCCAACTAACGGTCGGGGCGACTCCTCTTGGCAATTGGCAGTGGTCCGCGAGGAGATTCGTCGGATCTCATTGGAATCTGCGAAAACGCTCTGGCGTTCATCGGTGGCACGTATTTACAGGTGGGGCGATACAAATGGCAAGCTCCTCGACAACCTAGTGTCCTATCCCAAGGTCATCCGCGCTATTCCTGAAATCCGTTATACCGGGGCCCACCAGGTGACGTCTTCAGCCACAGCACAAACTTTTGCTGATTCCTGCGCAACCTTATATGTTGCTCACCCTCCTGGTGCTCCTCTGGCGGTCCTGCTGGAGAGGACCCGTACTCGGCTGCCGTGTCTCCCCCGGGAGATCGTGGAGGCTCAGGATCACCCCTTCATCCAGGAGGAAATTCACAAGGCGATATCACTATTACAACCCGGTAAAACGCCTGGTCCGGACGGAGTACTACGCGACCTTTCGCAAGATTCTGGTTCCCTATTTAGTGGAGCTATTCAACAATGTGGTGGAGGCAGGATCCTTCCCACCTGAATCCGACGTGGCCACAATAGTGGTCATTCCAAAAACGCAGCCGCCCTTCCTGGACTATGTGGATTACCGCCCGATCTCGCTGATTAACATGGAGCTCATGATCTTCGCTACCGTGATAGCGCAGAGACTCAGACCCCTTCTGCAGGACTTAGTCAATCCCAACCAATGCGGGTTCATGCCTGCCAGGGGCACTCGTCACTGCATTTGTCGCCTCCACCTAGCTATGGCCCACTGTGGTTGCCTAACTCCGTATCTGGCGCTGCTCATCATCGGTTTTGAGAAGGCATTTGATACGGTGGACTGGAAGTACCTTGAGGATGTGCTGGAGAGGATGGGCTTCGGCCTCCCCTTCCGCCTCCTGGTCAGGGTCCTTTATACTAACCCCAAAGCCTGTGTTCTCATTAATGGCGAGCTTTCTGAGACATTCCCAATCCGGAGGGGCACGCGCCAGGGGTGCCCGCTCTCACCCCTCTTGTTTGCGCTGGTGATGGAGCCCCTGGCGGTGCTCATCCTACAGGACCAATTCATCCGAGGTTGGGCCTGAGTCTTGAGTCAGGTTGATAAGATAGCCCTTTACGCGGACGACATCCTGCTTTAACTGGCGGACCCGCACAGTTCTGGCCCCAGATGCCTGGAGGTCCTCTCCGCTTTTGAGCGGGTCTCTGGACTCCGACTCAACCCGGCAAAATCAACTTTGGTCCCTTTACATCCCTCCCGGGCTTGCTTTGACTGGCAAACGAATATCCCCCTTCGGAGGCAATCGTTCAAATGTATCAAAAGGAGGGGAAATGGATCTATTAAAGATCCTCGGGCTCGAATTACCATTCAGGAGGAACCTCAGAATGGAAGGTCCAGCCGCAGTTGGAGCCCAGAAGGACAAGAGTTTATGCAAAAACAAACCAGGCTGTTCCTAGAAAAAATAAGGAAAGTTAAGCGTCGGACGAAGGTCACAGGGAGGGGTAAGGTAGTGCTCAATGGAGTGCTACCCTGGGTATCCAATATGTTGGTATTAATGGCGCCCGGTAGAGATGGGTAGGCAGACCATGCGCTCCCCAAGGCTTTAAGAACCTTAAACCCCTATGGTTCTTTCCCTTGACGCAATTCCTACCGGGTACTGTTGACACCCAGACACCTTGACCTATAGGCAAGAGCTGTCCCATACAGGTAGTACAACCTTTTCCGAACTGATACTTAATTAGGTCATGTCTTATATTAGATAGATGTAAACACTAGGTCCTGAAGAATCGCCGCCAATGTGCACTGGCGAGAAACATGTTGACCACACAATATATACTGTAGTTCTGAATCGTCACGTGGAATCTTAAAATTTTTTCCTGGCGATCATAGGCTACCCACTGTTTTTACTTGTGACATGGGACCACCAGAATAAATTGCTCTCCGGTACCTTGTGTCACGTTTTAACCCACTTATTTACACTATCCGTTTTCCTTTGGCCCCTCACTCGCACTTCACCCATAGGCAGTTGGTAAAAAGATCTCCGCTAAAGAGCCCCTCTATGAGGTGAGCCCCTTGGGCATTGCACCGCCTGCCCGACGAGGAGCAACCGCCAATGATGAAGCATGACACTCGCAAGGGTGTGTGAGGCCATTAATACCAACATATTGGATACCCAGGGTAGCACTCCATTGAGCACTACCTTACCCCTCCCTGTGACCTTCGTCCGACGCTTAACTTTCCTTATTTTTTCTAGGAACAGCCTGGTTTGTTTTTGCATAAGCAATCGTTCAAATACCTGGGCGTCTGGATTACCCTTCTGCCAGAGCTCGAATGGGCTTTGAATGTCGCGTCTCTGGTCGCCTGGATGAAGTTAGACCTCAAGAAATGGCAGGCCCTCCCCCTTAAACCCCTGGGCAGAAGTGCGCTCTTTAAAATGATGATCCTCCCCCGCTTCCTTTACATTTTGCAGAACATCACCATCCACCTCCCGGGGAGTTGGTTCAGGGAACTAGACTGTGTTCTTACCCGGTTTCTCTGGGGAGGAGGGAGGCTGCGTTTATCACTGGCGCACTGTCCTATCCCCCCCTTCGATGGAGGCATGGGAGTGACTAATCTCCACCTATACTACTTGCCCACGAGGCTTATTGTGATCCACGATTGGTTAGCGGGCGGCTGGTCCGACCCAGCATACCGAGTGGAACTCACTGCAACGGACTTCGCGCAGATCCAGTCATTCTTATACGGTAGCCTTAGCCCGGTGCTGCAGGCTCTACCCCCTGTCACAAGGACGGTACTCATAGCTTGGCGCACAGCCCTATGCCATGTGCGGTGGGACCGTAAGCTCACTCCACAAACACCGCTCTGGAATGGGGCCTGGCTACTAGGTCTCGTCCCTGCAGGGGTTTCACCGCTGGGACCTCATTGGAATCTCGTTGCTTGGAGACGTATGAGTGGGAAACCACATTCGATCCTTTGCCGACCTGCAACAGCGTCACGCCCTTCGCCATTCCCAATTCTATAAATATCTACAACTCAGACATGCCCTCCATGCACACATTTCATCCCCTGCCTTTTTTCCAGAGTTCAGCCCACTGGAGGCTCAGGTGATGATGGGGAACCTGGGGAGAGGGGGAGTGTCCCGCATATACCGGTCACTGGTGAATAATGGTCCCGCATCCCTGGACCGGCTCAGGGCTCGATGGGAGGGATGGTTGGGCCCCCTAGAGGAGGCGGTCTGGCGAGATGCCCTTATGACACCCAAAACCCTGACCACATCCTCAAAGTTGCGCCTGGCCCAACTTTATTACCTTCATGCAGTCTACCTCACTCCGTCGCGCCTAAGCCGGGCCCGTATGAGACCTTCCCCAGCATGTACGCGCTGTGACGCTGCTCCAGCTGACTTCTATCACATGGTATGGCAATGTCCGGCTTTAGCGCCGTTCTGGAGAGGGGTAGAACTGGAACTCATGCAGGCCCTGGGATGGGAGGTTCCCCATAATCCGAGACGCTTGCTCCTGGGGGTGTTCAACGGCCTGGATGGCTCCAGGGCAGATAAGCGCCTACTGGGGACGGCCGTGGCAAAAAGAGATATAGCTGCGCTTTGGTCCCAGGCTAAGGCGCCGACTGTACAGAAATGGAGGAGAGGAGTGGATTGGTGTGGAATGCAGGAGGAGTCTCTCTTCGAAGCCGGAGTTGCCCGGACTTATTTGGTGAAGTGTGGGGTAAATGGTTTAATCTGCTACCAATGTGATGATTTGCCTAATTTTATGTATCTGCAATGATTATCTGACCTGCCGTACCCAGCTCAGCTGGGCCGCCCATGTCTTGTTGACTGTGTATAATGCCATGTTCCTTCCAATGATAACTGATCTGTTGCCAATTAATTTTCGTGCCTTTGAAAATCCAATAAAATTGATTATAAAAAAAAAAAGGTGGAAGTGTTGAGCCCTTGTGCTCTCCCTAGAGGCTACCAAAACTCAGATTTTGTAGACCAAGCGTGAAGGGTATTTACAACAGACGTGAGGCTTTGACTGGGGGTGGTGGGGAAGGGGAGGAGGGAGAGGGAAGGTTGCATGTGAATGTATGAGATACCAACGCTAGAGAACTGCGTCACAAGTAACACATTTCTTCTCCAGCATGGGATCTTTCATATATCTATATGCGTGAATCAGAATAGCAAGCAGTACATAACATATGAATAAATCAGTAAGCAGACCAACCTTATTAAAACAGGTTGCAAAGAACTGCTTGTCCCACTGCAGAGTTAGCTGCTGCATTCCCATCTAGATAATAATGCTTGGTGAAGGTATGCCTACTTTTCCATGTGGCTACACCACAAATGTCCTGTGAAATCTCTCCAGCATTCAGTGCTGCTGTCGGGCATTGCCGCCACAGAAAGGCATGCGGGAATAGACCGCGGAGGCCCGTTGCGGGCCCCCAGGTACTCCGAGGGGTGGGGGGTGCACATGGGGGGGTACCTATGGTAGCCCCCTGCAGTTCCATGCACAACATGGCAGGCACTGCGCGGTGCCTGCCATGTTGTGCATGGAAGTGCACAACATGCCTTCCTGGCATTGTGGCGGGCGGTGCTGAGTGCACCGCCCACCACAATGACAGGAATGCAGGATGCGCCCGCCACTGTGGCGGGTGCATCCTAATTGCCCCCACGGGAACCCCGCCCTTATAACGGGCGGTCCCGTTTCCCATCCTACTGACCCCCTTAGACTTATTGTGACAGACAGTCATACAGGATATAGCCACCACAATGCAAGCCATTGACTGAACAGCGAGCAGCCTCTTCCTGTATGGCCAAAGAACAAGTTGATTTTCTATGGTAACGCTTTATTTGGTAGAGGCTCTATCTAGTCATAGACTCCTTACCTTAGAATATTCTCCAGGTGTCAGGCTGGATGTAGACATTTTCAAGCAGTACCCCTCTATGCCGGTAGGTGGTTGTTGACGTAGTTTGCCAAAAAGGAGACATGTGGAAGGCCTATATAGGCACCACCCCCATGCACTGACGTCAAGTAATCAATCAGGGTTTGTAAAGTGCAGCTACTCACCCCTTAGGTTCTCAAGGTGCTCCGGAGAAGGAGGGGTGGGGCAGCGGAGCCCACTAAGTGCTGAGTTCATCCGAAGAGCCAGGTCTTCAGGTCCTTCCTGAATTGCGTCAGCGAAGGTGATTTCCTGAGGTGGATGGGCAGGGTGTTTCATGTCTTGGAGGCGAGGGAGGAGAAAGACATTCCTCCGGTTCTGATCTTGAGGATTTGGGGGACGGTAGCCAGGGAAAACTGGGTGGAGCGCAGGTGTCTGCGGGTTCCGCATTGTGAATGGCCGTGTTTGCGTGAGTGAGGAGTTTGTAGTTTATTCTTCTGTTGACTGGGAGCCAGTGGAGGATGCAGAGGTGTGCGTGGTGTGGCTGTGATGGGAGATGTTGAGAATTAGTCTTGCTGCTGTGTTCTGGACACCATGGAGTCTTCAGAGAGTTTATGGGTGACTCCGGTGTAGAGTGCATTGACGTAGTCGAGTCTGCTGCTGATGAGGGTATGGGTGACTGTCTTCCTGGATTCGGTGGGGATATATCTGAAGGTCTTTCTAAGCTAAAATAATTACAAAAAGGGGGTGGTGATGGACAGAGTATCTGAGTTAATCAGAACACTCCTACCCAGTCAACAGATCAGGGCTTGATCCATCACCGTTTTTTAGCTCACTGCACCATCCCAGTTCAGAACCTGGCTATATGCAAATTAGTCTGTCCCTGGCCCAGTGCATCATGGGAACAGGGCAGACCAAACTACCAAGCCAATTCTTCACTGGAAAGGAAACAAGCTTCCGGGGACCGGTTTCTGGCATTACAGTCGTCTTCGGCCCGGCTTGCTTGAATCCTGATGGTGCAATGAGCAAGGGACTCATGTCTGAGCATACCCTTCCACACTCATGGTGGCCAAAATAATTACAAAAAGGGGGTGGTGATGGACAGAGTATCTGAGTTAATCAGAACACTCCTACCCAGTCAACAGATCAGGGCTTGATCCATCACTGTTTTTTAGCTCACTGCACCATCCCAGTTCAGAACCTGGCTATATGCAAATTAGTCTGTCCCTGGCCCAGTGCATCATGGGAACAGGGCAGACCAAACTACCAAGCCAATTCTTCACTGGAAAGGAAACAAGCTTCCGGGGACCGGTTTCTGGCATTACAGCCGTCTTCGGCCCGGCTTGCTTGAATCCTGATGGTGCAATGAGCAAGGGACTCATGTCTGAGCATACCCTTCCACACTCATGGTGGCCAAAATAATTACAAAAAGGGGGTGGTGATGGACAGAGTATCTGAGTTAATCAGAACACTCCTACCCAGTCAACAGATCAGGGCTTGATCCATCACCGTTTTTTAGCTCACTGCACCATCCCAGTTCAGAACCTGGCTATATGCAAATTAGTCTGTCCCTGGCCCAGTGCATCATGGGAACAGGGCAGACCAAACTACCAAGCCAATTCTTCACTGGAAAGGAAACAAGCTTCCGGGGACCGGTTTCTGGCATTACAGCCGTCTTCGGCCCGGCTTGCTTGAATCCTGATGGTGCAATGAGCAAGGGACTCATGTCTGAGCATACCCTTCCACACTCATGGTGGCCAAAATAATTACAAAAAGGGGGTGGTGATGGACAGAGTATCTGAGTTAATCAGAACACTCCTACCCAGTCAACAGATCAGGGCTTGATCCATCACCGTTTTTTAGCTCACTGCACCATCCCAGTTCAGAACCTGGCTATATGCAAATTAGTCTGTCCCTGGCCCAGTGCATCATGGGAACAGGGCAGACCAAACTACCAAGCCAATTCTTCACTGGAAAGGAAACAAGCTTCCGGGGACCGGTTTCTGGCATTACAGCCGTCTTCGGCCCGGCTTGCTTGAATCCTGATGGTGCAATGAGCAAGGGACTCATGTCTGAGCATACCCTTCCACACTCATGGTGGCCAAAATAATTACAAAAAGGGGGTGGTGATGGACAGAGTATCTGAGTTAATCAGAACACTCCTACCCAGTCAACAGATCAGGGCTTGATCCATCACCGTTTTTTAGCTCACTGCACCATCCCAGTTCAGAACCTGGCTATATGCAAATTAGTCTGTCCCTGGCCCAGTGCATCATGGGAACAGGGCAGACCAAACTACCAAGCCAATTCTTCACTGGAAAGGAAACAAGCTTCCGGGGACCGGTTTCTGGCATTACAGCCGTCTTCGGCCCGGCTTGCTTGAATCCTGATGGTGCAATGAGCAAGGGACTCATGTCTGAGCATACCCTTCCACACTCATGGTGGCCAAAATATTTACAAAAAGGGGGTGGTGATGGACAGAGTATCTGAGTTAATCAGAACGCTCCTACCCAGTCAACAGATCAGGGCTTGATCCATCACCGTTTTTTAGCTCACTGCACCATCCCAGTTCAGAACCTGGCTATATGCAAATTAGTCTGTCCCTGGCCCAGTGCATCATGGGAACAGGGCAGACCAAACTACCAAGCCAATTCTTCACTGGAAAGGAAACAAGCTTCCGGGGACCGGTTTCTGGCATTACAGCCGTCTTCGGCCCGGCTTGCTTGAATCCTGATGGTGCAATGAGCAAGGGACTCATGTCTGAGCATACCCTTCCACACTCATGGTGGCCAAAATAATTACAAAAAGGGGGTGGTGATGGACAGAGTATCTGAGTTAATCAGAACACTCCTACCCAGTCAACAGATCAGGGCTTGATCCATCACCGTTTTTTAGCTCACTGCACCATCCCAGTTCAGAACCTGGCTATATGCAAATTAGTCTGTCCCTGGCCCAGTGCATCATGGGAACAGGGTAGACCAAACTACCAAGCCAATTCTTCACTGGAAAGGAAACAAGCTTCCGGGGACCGGTTTCTGGCATTACAGCCGTCTTCGGCCCGGCTTGCTTGAATCCTGATGGTGCAATGAGCAAGGGACTCATGTCTGAGCATACCCTTCCACACTCATGGTGGCCAAAATAATTACAAAAAGGGGGTGGTGATGGACAGAGTATCTGAGTTAATCAGAACACTCCTACCCAGTCAACAGATCAGGGCTTGATCCATCACCGTTTTTTAGCTCACTGCACCATCCCAGTTCAGAACCTGGCTATATGCAAATTAGTCTGTCCCTGGCCCAGTGCATCATGGGAACAGGGCAGACCAAACTACCAAGCCAATTCTTCACTGGAAAGGAAACAAGCTTCCGGGGACCGGTTTCTGGCATTACAGCCGTCTTCGGCCCGGCTTGCTTGAATCCTGATGGTGCAATGAGCAAGGGACTCATGTCTGAGCATACCCTTCCACACTCATGGTGGCCAAAATAATTACAAAAAGGGGGTGGTGATGGACAGAGTATCTGAGTTAATCAGAACACTCCTACCCAGTCAACAGATCAGGGCTTGATCCATCACCGTTTTTTAGCTCACTGCACCATCCCAGTTCAGAACCTGGCTATATGCAAATTAGTCTGTCCCTGGCCCAGTGCATCATGGGAACAGGGCAGACCAAACTACCAAGCCAATTCTTCACTGGAAAGGAAACAAGCTTCCGGGGACCGGTTTCTGGCATTACAGCCGTCTTCGGCCCGGCTTGCTTGAATCCTGATGGTGCAATGAGCAAGGGACTCATGTCTGAGCATACCCTTCCACACTCATGGTGGCCAAAATAATTACAAAAAGGGGGTGGTGATGGACAGAGTATCTGAGTTAATCAGAACACTCCTACCCAGTCAACAGATCAGGGCTTGATCCATCACCGTTTTTTAGCTCACTGCACCATCCCAGTTCAGAACCTGGCTATATGCAAATTAGTCTGTCCCTGGCCCAGTGCATCATGGGAACAGGGCAGACCAAACTACCAAGCCAATTCTTTACTGGAAAGGAAACAAGCTTCCGGGGACCGGTTTCTGGCATTACAGCCGTCTTCGGCCCGGCTTGCTTGAATCCTGATGGTGCAATGAGCAAGGGACTCATGTCTGAGCATACCCTTCCACACTCATGGTGGCCAAAATAATTACAAAAAGGGGGTGGTGATGGACAGAGTATCTGAGTTAATCAGAACACTCCTACCCAGTCAACAGATCAGGGCTTGATCCATCACCGTTTTTTAGCTCACTGCACCATCCCAGTTCAGTTCAACGGTGTTGGATCTAGCCCTGATCTCTTGACTGGGTGAGAGTACTCTGCTTAATTCAGAGACTCTGTCCATCACCACCCCTTGTTGTAAATAAGGTCTTTCTAAGCTGGCAGAGTGTGTTGAAGCAAGCCGAGCAGATGGTGTTTATCTGGCGGTCCATTGTGAGAGAGGAGTCAGTACGATGCAGACCTTTTGTGCGTGGTTTGTGGAGGAAGGGGGGACTTCCTAGAGCAGAGGGTCACGAGGAGTTGTTCCAAGCGGAGGGGGATGCTCCCAGGATGAGGACTTCTGTATTGTCCGAGTTGAGCGTCAGGCTGCTATCCTTCATCCAGTCAGCAACAGTCTTCTTTCCTTCATGGAAGTTGTTTCTGGCGAGAGTGGGTTCTTTGGTGAGGGAGAGGATCAGCTGGGTGTCAACAGCGTAGTAGAGGCCTTCTTCGTTGTGGTTTTGATGAGGTGGTGGTGTGCATTGGTGGCTGCTTTGAAGGTGGCGTGGCCTTCCGGGGTTTTGATGTTCCTTCATGTCTTCTTGAGCCATCTACAGGTGAGTTTGGACTCTTGAAGTGCGGGTGAATCAGCTTGCTTTATTGATGTGTTGTTTTCCAGTGGCTTTCTTGAGGGGGGCAAGGGTGTCGGCACAGTTTGCGATCCATTGGTGGAGGTTGTGTGCTGTGGTGTTGACATCTGAGGATGGCAGTGGTGATGTGTCATTGAGGAAAGTTGTGAGTTGATCTTCTGTGACTCAGTTCCAGCTAATGCAGGGTAAACAGTGAGCGTGCTGGTGTGCGGTGGGTTTGTTGAAAGAGAAGTGAATACAGTAGTTCAGTGGTGTTGCTGTAGGAGATGCTGTTTCCTGCGGAGAAGACAGGGTCAAGTGTGTGTCCTGCTGTGTGCGTGGAAGAGGTGGCTAGCTGTTTAAGTCCTACGTTGGCGATGTTCTCAAGTAGGGAGGAGATGGGATCAGTTTGGATGCCGAGGTGGAAGTTGAGGTCTGCGAGTAGGATGTAGTCGGTGGATGCGAGGGCCTGGGGTGCGATGAGGACGACGATGGCGTTGGTGAAAGAGGTGCAGGGACCGGGTGGTCTATAGATGAGGGTGCTGGATAGGGTGGTTTTTGGGTTGGTCTGGATCTGAAAGTGGAGGTGTTCCATGTGGGTTGTTGGTTCATCTGGGTGGGCTGTCAGCCTTTGTGGACGATGGCTGGACCTTGCGGATGATCTTGTACCCACCAGGGATGGCAGTGGTGATGTCTGGCGCTGAGCTGGAGTTCGTCCAGGTGTCCGCCAGGAGGGAGAGGACGACCAAGGCAGAGACGAGGAGGTCCCAGATCTCTCTGGCATGTTTGTAGAGGGATCGTTTGTTGAGGAGGATGCACTTAAGAGGCTTGGGTGCAGTAAGAGTCGGTAAGTCGGGTGAGGGAGCCAGGATACAGAGCTGGGTGAAGGTGAGGCAACAGTCTAAATATCGAAAAAAAATTTCGACATACAAGAATATTGAGTTCAAAATTTCGGAGGGACAGAATATCGAAATCAAGAATATCGACGACAACAATATCGACCTGAAGGTTAGAAATATTGTTTTTGTTAATACCGAAGTTAGTAATATCGATAGCAAAAATATCAATGTTACTAATATCGATATTAATATTAGTGTTATGTATTTTATTATGCATTTTATATGTTTTTTTAATAATTTTGGTTAATTATTGTACTAGTTTTAAAATATATGTATTACATTTTCATAAGTTAGTACTCATTTTTTTAAGTAAATTATGCATTTTAGTACCGTAGCGGGATGTGGGTTTATAGGGGAATAGGGTGGGAAGTAATTTAATTATAGTAAATTAATTAAATATTTTTAAGGAATTATTAAAGATTTTTTAATACATTTTGCGTTTTAGTTCTGTAGCGGGTTGTGGGTTTATAGGGGAATAGGGTGGGAAGTAATTTAATTGTAATTAAGTAAATATGTAATTTTTATTTCTTGGTATTGATGAATATTTTTATGTTAATTAATTATTAGTTGGAAATTAATGTTTATTAATTGGTAATACATTTTTCTTAATTGATTAATTGGCAATGATATTAAGTGTATTAATTTATTATTGAAGTGTGTTGTGAGGTTATAGGGTAATAGGGTGGGAAGTAATTTAATTGTAATTAAGTAATTATTTATTTTAATGTTGAGTATTGATAATTAAACTATTGTTAATCAATTATTAATTGGCAATAAATGTTTAATAATTATTAAAACATATTCATTTATTGGTCATGAATTATCAATTGCTAATTATTTTTTCATAAGTTATTGGTATTTATCAATAATGTCTTAATTAATTATTAATTGCTAAATGTTTTTTATAATTATTGTTTTTTGGTAGTGTTTTATTATTATTATTATTTGGTAATACATTTTTAATAATTATTATTTAATTGTATGTATTTTAATTGTTAATTAATTATTCATTGGTAATTATTTTAAAATAATTATTTATTTGTATTGTTAATCAATATATTGTAATTTAATAATTTAATTATTATTTTTTACAACAAAGTTACTTCGATTACTAGTAAGTTATTTTAACCCCTATGCTATCCCACACTTTCCCTACTGTTGTACCCTCTGGAGATGGAATAATAATTGTAACTCCTACGTTATCTAACACTTTCCCTACTGTTGCATTGCACCCTCTGGAGTTGCAATAGTATTTTTAACCCCTACGCTATCCAACACATTCCCTACTGTTGCACCCTCTGGAGTTGGAAAAGTAATTTTTACCCCTATGCTATCCAACACTTTCCCTACTGTTGCACCCTCTGGAGTTGGAATAGTAATTTTCACCCCTACGTTATCCAACACTTTTCCTACTATTGCACCCTCTGGAGTTGGAATAGTAATTTTAATTCCTACGCTATCCAACACTTTCCCTACTGTTGCACTCTCTGGAGTTGGAATAGTGATATTTACCCCTAACGCTATCCAACACTTTCCCTACTGTTGCACCCTCAGGAGTGGGAATAGTAATTTTAACCCCTATGCTATCCAACACTTTCCCTACTGTTGCACCCTCTGAAGTTGGAACAGTTCAGTTCAGTTCAAAAAACGTTATTGCGGTTATTTATAACCAAAAAAGCACGTTCACATCCAACGATTACAAATTCATCATGACTAGGATGGGATTTCGCTACGTACATTGGAATTTCTGACCTAATACAATGGTAAGATTAAAAACTTATAAATATAAAATGACTTCAGTGCAAAAAAAACACTTTAAAAATTTAAATTATATGCACAATTCTAAAAATTGAGAAAACATCTCAATAGTCTCCCGACCCATAATACATAAGACCAATAGAGTCAACAAACTAAACTCCCGTCCCCTGCTAGGTACAACCAGTACACCTTCTAGGTAAAATCGAAATTTCATGCTCATTAAAACCATTACAACATGAGATGTATAATGCTCCAGTAGGGAACTATGGGGATCTAAACCGACTTTAGCAGGTTTCTGCGGATCATCCACATAGAAAACAGAAACTTTGCTACTGAAACCACATAAACTGGGCTAGTATCTGTTCTTAGGATCCTAAAAAAGACTGCATGGTTCCTAATACCCAGATTCCTACACAGTTGTATTATCCATTTTTCTCTGGGGTTTCTATATGCCGCACAGAAGAGTACTACATGAACTAGTGTTTCCTCCACTGTAAGGCAGCCAGGGCAGGGATTATTGGGAACTCCCGCCCATTTACTTGTAACAGCAAATAGCGGTAAGGTGCCATATCTAAACTGTAGGAAAAGCTTTTTCACTAAACTCGGCTGAATGATATCTAGGACCTTCTCAAATTTGGAATGGCACTTGAAATCCAGAAACCCGTGTGTCAAACTTGATGGTTTCGCGGATTGGAAGGTTTCCGTCAGTTTCAACTCTTTGAGTGCATTTTTCAATGTTTTTTTTTTATTTCTCCGGGCAGAAGACCTCAGGCTTTGTCCAGAGATTTTCCATACCAATTGCACTGAAAGAGTGCCTTATAAAGGCTAGCCACGGTATGCTTCCGGTCCCTAATGTAGTCATTACCGCTCTCAGTTATTCCCTGTAACTAGCCAGCTCAGGAGTGCACCACAACCGCCGCTAATAAAGCAGCGGGCGCGATGCAATAACATCCATGATTGGAAGAATGTTTAAGTCCATCCTAGCGGTACTAATGGAGTATTTTTCAGTAACTTCAAGACTTGCCTAATAACATTTTTATCTGTTAACGTGAGGGTGTTAGTAGGTTTGTGGCCCCACAGTTCCGCCCCATAAGGGGATGCTGCCCTGGCTTGTACTTTATAGATTTCCAGAGGTGGGCCTAACGTTTTTAAAACGCAATTCTTTTGTACTTTTAAGATTCACCTCATGGCCTGTGTTAGTCTCAGGTTAGCCTTGTCCATCTGCGGGCCCCACCCCATTTTGTCATTTAATGTGAGGCCCAAATAATCAAAGACGGATACCCTTTCCAGAGGTTTGTCCTCCATCATTGGGTAAGGGCAATTAGTCGAGTTGGCATTAAAAACCATATATTTGGTTGTATTGACGTTGACCACAAGATTTCTTTTTTGGCAAAATTGGGAAAACGCATTTAACACACACTGCATGCCCATAGATGACTTTGATAGCAGCAGCGTGTCATCCGCAAACATAAGAGCGGGAAAGCTGCGTGATGCCAATTTTGGGCAGTCTATGTCCTTTGTGGCAAGGAGGTCTTCAATCAACCCGTTTAGGAAGAGAGAAAAGAGGGTCAGGCGAGTACACAGCCCTGCCTGACCCCCTTATCTACAGGGAATAGAGCCGTCAGACACCCGTCCCTACCAAATCTCACTTTCGCAAACGCACCTTCGTGGAGAAGTTTAAACTGATGGCATAGATATGGGGGGGCCCCCATAGCCAGCAAAATACTCCAAAGCTGGTTACGGTCCACCATATCAAAGGCTGACTTCAAATCTACAAAGGTAAGGTATAGACTACCGCCTCCCAACATGACGTGCTTCCAGTATATTAACTGGAGCCTAAACAGCTGGCCTATTGTGGATGTTTTGGCCCTAAAACCTGCTTGTAGAGGTGTTAGGATATCTTGGTCACTCATCCATTCTTGGAGGCGTTGGAGCAAGACCCTAGCATAGATTTTTTGGGATACATCTATCAGGCTAATTGGCCTATAGTTTACCGGTTCCATAGGAGAACCCTTTTTGTAAATGGGGATAATCTCTGCCCCCCAGCCAGGTACAAGGGGCTGGGAGGTCACCTAGGATTGCATTAAATAATAATTGTAAATATGGGGCCCACACTATCTGTTCCTCTCTGTATAAGTCTCCCGGGATCCTATCCAGGCCAGGTGCTTTATTCCTTTGGAGCTTGGCTAAAGCTACTTGAACCTCAGACAGTGTGCATGGTGGAATGTACCATTTGGGATCGGGATTTAAAAGACAAGCAGGCAGCTCATTTGCTTCAACTGAGTGATTTGAGTATAATTCTTTAAAATGCAAGCGCCATGCTTCTTCACAAATATTTGGGTCGATGGTGGACTTGCCTTCTGCCTTCCCGGTATGCACCAGATTCTAGAAGGTCTTAGCGTCTTTTAGATCTAAAGCAGACTTTATGTTGTGCCATCTTTCCACCTCCCATTCGGTTTTTGCATTAAAAATAGTTTTTTAAAAAACTGCCCTAGCTTCCTTTATACGTAGACGATTTCCCTCCTTGAGCGAGGATAGGAGAGTTAGCTTTGCTGCCCTACATCCCTTGGTAAACCATGGATTTGTATTACCTTGTTGTTTACTCTTATTGGGCCTGATGTTAAAAAAGAATTCCAACAGGGTTACAACCTTTTTCTGGTGGATTTCTACCATATCCTCACAGCAAGCAGTACTGCGAGGATTTTCTGATGTAGGGCATGCCTTTGCTAACAATGGAATTATGCTTTTATACATTCTAGCCATTGTTTCAATAGATTGGGTAATTTTTGCCCAACGTATTCGTCTCACTCCAGCCCCAACTCTATAGTCACTTCTAGATGGAATTATAAGATTTTGATCTGAATTGTTGGAACAAATATCTAAGAAGGTGACCAAGGGATTATGGTCACTTTCAGTACGCTGCACAATACTGGAGTCTAAAACTTTCTGCCATAGATCTATACTGATTAGAAAATAGTCAATCACAGATGTTTGACCTGCTCTTTCAAACGTGGGTTGGCCAGGGTTATCTTTCGGGAAGTGCCCATTGCAAGCCCTTATGGAGAAGGTTAAAGTAAGGGAAAGCATTTGGAGAACGACTGGAGTCCACCCCTTGGCCAGATATATGTTGGGTGGTGGAACTGCCCAAGTTGAATCTTCATCTGCAGTTATCGGTTGCGAAATACCCTTAAGGGGTTCATAATGGCAATTAAAATCCCCTCCAATTGCAAGGTGCATGTCACCTGGGAGAGTTTTCAGAAGGCTATTCAGGGAATCCAGAGTAGCAGAAGTTCCTCCATACTGAACTGGACGCGGGAAAATGTTAATGAGTGTCAGTTTTTCTGTGTTCATGGTTGCCAGGGAGAAACAAATTATGTCAGGGGAGTGGGTGTCGACTCTCCTTACGACTAATCTAAGGTGGATTGCCACCCATATACACAATCCCCCCGATGGTCTACCCGTAGGTCCCTTAACAGCTGGTTCTTGGTATGTAACGAACCCCACTCTATGTATCGGGGTTACGGTCCAAGTTTCCTGTAATAAGCAGATCTCATGTAGATCAATGAAGTCCCCCCAATCTGGCAAAGCAAGTTTGGACGCAAGGCCCGCAATGTTCCATGAGAGCACATTTATTCCACTTTTTCCCCCCACTAGGACGCTCCTTGCGTTAGCATCAAGCTCTAAGTTATCTTGTGCACCTAGATCAGTAGGTCGAGGAGGGTCATGGTGAGAAGCTTCTGGGTACAAAATAGCTACTCTAGCATTATGGGTTATACCCCTTTTTTGCTCTTCACTGCAACCCTCTGGGCATTTGTGCACCAACAATTGGCCTTCAGTATGGCTCATCCCTATTTCTCTGGGGCTTCAGGATTTATGCTCCAACCCCCCCTGTGGGCCCTCATTGGTCATTGGCCTCCACCCAGGGAAACTCACAACCTGGTCTGTGTCAGCTGGAATCAGTCAATCCACTGAGTCCAGCTGCTAAAACCTATTGAACAGAGGAATTAAAAATTGTTGACCACCATGATAGTTATTTATCAACCTGTCGTGCTGCCCCCTCCCACCTATCACTAGTTCAAAATTCTCTGAATCTATCATGGGGGGGTGGGAATACATAGAAATAACTCAAGTCCCTAGGCTGTATATTAGTGTTTGAGTTTGCCCGTACTCCCCTACTGACATATTCGACAACCCTTGGGTCATCAAAATTAATCACAATGCAATCACCAATAGTATTTTTTTCCTCTGTCCTATCCAGTCCACCCTTCTTACAAATAGGATTTTTGACTGCATGTCACGTGGGAGTGGTCTATTGGCATTTAGCTAGTGCATTGACTTATTCTTCAGCTGCTCATAAGTTTCTAGTTTCCCTGATTTAAGTCTGGGAACACCAGTCAGAACAATAGCATAGGGCAGACACTCAGGGGGAGGTTTAAGAGTCGGTAATCGCTTCCTGTCTCAGACATTTTCCGTTTTCCCTCAGGGGCAATGCCCGATGGTTGGGGTTCACACAATCCCGAAGGTTCTCTATTACCTTTACTAGTGGTCCCCTGAGACTCTGTAATTGTTCCTGACATACGTGATTTTTTAGCAGATGGGCGGGGCCCCACACCCACAATTGAAATATCATTTAAATCTGCCAGACCAGCAGATACTGCATACCCACCTCCAATCCTAACCCTCATATCGTCTCTATCATGGCTATTGCTCACTGGAGTAGTATTCATAGTTTTTACAGCATTGCTCATTGATAGTGCAAGACCAGAGAGTCTATTTTCAATTTGCACAAGTCTCGATAGAATGGGTTCTAAATGCAGGTTCATTATAGCGCTCATTTTGGACAAATATTCATCTAATGAGGCTGGCGGTCCAGTTCCTCGTCCGTCTGGGTTAACATTGTTTGCAGGATCAGTCCTTTGCATTGAATCCTCAGGGATTGCTGGGCTGGCAATATTGTTTTCATTCCTTTTGCCTAATTTGGGTATTTTGGGATTCCTTCCCTTCTGCTGGGCTCCCTCTCATTTCCTTTTCGGAATTGCCCCTTGTACAGAGTCATTCTGGACATTTCGCGGTTGCGGACCATAGCGTTACATGATACAATATTGTTCGACATGTGTTGTAAAGCTGCGCCCCCTGGCTCCACCTTATCTGTTTCTTGTTGAGTACCTCTATTCAGCCTCTGCCAAATAGGGGAGTTGGTGGGTTGGGAAGCTCTTGGTGGTGAAAGAGCATTCATAATCCCCCTCAAAGACGACCTCTTGGCAAACACAGGATCCATAGATAGTCTACGCTCCGTAAGTTCTATCTCGTGAGCCAAGACGGAAGTTGCTCTGACTATAAATTGGTCAAAAGTCCCTGCGACATAGCCTGCCCCTGCCGCTTTCCTACCTCGGCCCTCCCGTGTTGCCATGTCCTAGATTATTATTTTTAACGTTTCTCCTTGGCAAAAAAACAGAGAGTGAATGAGGGTCCACTTACAGATGAGGCGTAGTGGCTGATATTTTCAATAGCTAGGGCAAAGAGACGGGGCCCAGCCCGGCCTCTCACGGGCTCAAACGGGCCCGCCCTTGGCCCGGGCTTTGCCCGGCGCACGTCCTCGTGGTGAAAATCTGGACTTCCTCAAATACTTCCGGTATGGATAGGAGGCAGGGCGGTCTCCAACGGCCCCCGCAGCTCTCTGGACCTTCGAGTCCCAATTGCAGGCAAATAAACACGGGCGCAGCGTCTCCCACGAAGCGGGAGGCGCAAGGAGTTTTTCAAGTGCCCCGGTTGGGATAGGAGGCGGGGCGGTCTCCTGACGGCCCCCACAGCTCTCCCCGCAGCTCTCTGGACCTTCGAGTCCCAATGGCTGGCAAACAAACACGGGCGCAGAGTCTCCCGCGAAGCGGGAGGCGCAAGGAGTTTTTCAAGTGCCCCGGTGTGGATAGGAAGCGGGGTGGTCTCCTGATGGCCCCCGCAGCTCTCCCCGCAGCTCTCTGGACCTTCGAGTCCCAATGGCAGGCAAACAAACACGAGTGCAGCGTCTCCCGCGAAGCGGGAGGCGCAAGGAGTTTTTCAAGTGCCCCGGTGTGGATAGGAGGCGGGGTGGTCTCCTAACGGCCCCCGCAGCTCTCCCCGCAGCTCTCTGGACCTTTGAGTCCCAATGGCAGGCAAACCAACACAGGCGCAGCTATCCAACACTTTCCCTACTGTTGCACCCTCTGGAGTTGGAATAGTAATTTTGACCCCTATGCTATCCAACACTTTCCCTACTGTTGCCCCCTCTGGAGTTGGAATTGTAATTTTCACCCCTACGTTATCCAACACTTTTCCTACTATTGCACCCTCTGGAGTTGGAATAGTAATTTTAATCCCTACGCTATCCAACACTTTCCCTACTGTTGCACTCTCTGGAGTTGGAATAGTGATATTTACCCCTACGCTATCCAACACTTTCCCTACTGTTGCACCCTCTGGAGTTGGAACAGTAATTTTTCCCCTTACGCTATCCAACACTTTCCCTACTGTTGCACCCTCTGGAGTTGGAATAGTAATTTTAACCCCTACGCTATCCAACACTTTCCCTACTGTTGCACCCTCTGAAGTTGGAACAGTAATATTTACCCCTATGCTATCCAACACTTTCCCTACTGGTGCACCCTCTGGAGTTGGAATAGTATTTTCCCCGTACGCTATCCAACACTTTCCCTACTGTTACACCCTCTGGAGTTGGAATAGTATTTTTCCCCTTACGCTATCCAACACTTTCCCTACTGTTGCACCCTCTGGAGTTGGAACAGTCATTTTTACCCTTAAGCTATCCAATATTTACTGTTTTAGTTAATGTAGTGCATCATTTATTTTACAATATTTTTTTTAATTAGTTATATATAGTTATGATATTTTTATTTATATTATTATTGTATGTGTATGTATGTATTACTGGGTGCACAGGACTCCCAGCAGTGCCCAACAGTATGGGGTGGCTGTACAGGACTCCCAGCAGTGCCCAGACATATGAGGGGTGGGTGGATATGACTCCCAGCAGTGCCCAGACATATGAGGGGTGGGTGCACAGGACTCCCAGCAGTGCCCAACAGTATGGGGGTGGGTGCACAGGACTCACAGCAGTGCCCAGACATATGAGGGGTGGGTGCACATGACTCCCAGCAGTGCCCAGACGTATGAGGGGTGGGTGCACATGACTCTCAGCAGTGCCCAGACATATGAGGGGTGGGCGGATATGACTACCAGCAGTGCTCAGATATATGGTGGGTACATAATCATCAGCATATCACAACTACATGAGGGTATGTGCACATCCCTAACTTGTGACTATAATGGTAGTGCCAGAGCAACACATCACTTACAGCAGTGTCCGACTTCCTAGGAGATGGATTACTGTCACACACTGTGTGACACACCACATGTGGGTGTGAAGTCAAATTCCACATGCATACCCACCCATGGAGGCTGCAGGCGAAATACACACCCTACCATCATGACACAATAGTGTATAGTCATGTACCAGCCCATCAAACAAAGAGAGCGAAAGGGAACACACACTGTCACATACATCCCAGGGCTGATATGAATGTCCAGGTGGTGGTCAGACCACCAAGATGTAGTCTCTCATGAAAGGAATAGGGTTGAAACCCCTTAGATACAATGCACAAAATTGTGAGTCATGTGCCCAAATACCCTGCATAACAATTCCCAACATAGGGGTAGGCTGTGATAACACACATACATAGTGGTAAAAAGGGTGAATGTGTCAATGAAGGCATTTGTACATACTCAAAACACAAGCACAATGAGTTTTAAGCATGGCACAGACGAATGAGCAGTAGACATCTGTGAGCAGGCATGGCCATTGTTGAAGGGAACCGTCACCAAAAAAGGAAATGTGCACACATGTAAGTACAACAATTGTGCAACTGTCTGCAGTGAAGATCTCAGGTGCCACAAAGGAAGACACTCTCCTTGGGACAATGTCTCTAGCCAAACTTAACCCACACAACCAATGATTAATTGTAGAGACATTGTGATGGCACACAGATACCAGGGTCCACCTCATGACCATCAACCAAAAACATCTTTCAGGATCCCAAAACATTACCATGACACCAACTCCAGGGCCCTCATCACCAACATCAAGTACCTGAAATGCAATAGTGTTGAACGTAAAATAAAAGGCTATATTCAGCATGAACAAAAAAGAAGTGCAAAAATGAGTCTCTGCTCAAATAAGGCCAATGGCCAGTCCAGACAATAGTCCTTGTAGGGGGACGTTGGTTAGGCCGTCTACCCCAACTTGCCTGCACATGGATATGTTAAGGGGATGTGGACCCTTGGGGGGCATCATGGGGGGCAGGACCAGGCACCGCAGGGTCAGGAGTGGTAAGGGTAGGTGGGGTGGGTGCAGGGGCGGACACATCCTCCTCAGTGGTTTGTGCAGCGCCGAAGGTGGACTCATACTCAGCGCTGCACACTGCAGCCAGTTTGGCCAGCCCAACCCCTACACCCGAGGACACAATTGGAGTGGAGGTAGAAGGCTGTGAGGGTTGCGCACCGTGACTATGGCTGCATGTATACGGTCTATACCCAGTCCCCTTGGGTGTGCCTACAGCCCCCTGAGTTTGCATGCCAGGAGGTGTGCGCTTTGACTTTTGTGGGGGTGTGCTGTCTGGGTCTGTTGGGGTGTGTGATGGTGTCTTCCTGCGTGTGCGTTGGACAGGTTTGGGAGTGGGGAGAGTGGATGGGTCCGAAAGAGGGGGGGATGGACCGCTGCAGGAGGAAATCTGCTGCCGTCAGTGAGGAGTCCATGGACTGCATTATCCAACGTTGGTCAGACATTGTAGCTGACATGCCCTCCATGAACGACAACAACTGTGTTAGGATTCAAGTGTGGACATGGAGGACATTCAGCATTGATGTCTGACCAATCTGAATCTGGCAGAGTAAGTCCACAGACTCCGCACTGAGGGCAGCAGGGGAGACAGGGTCAGGGGCAGGGGCTGTGGTGCCGGGGCCGAAGGACATGGGGGGCTGCATGGACAGAAGGGACCGGATCAACTGGGAGGATGGAGATGGTTCTGGAGGAGGCGGGACAGACACAGTGATGCTTCCAGGTGTTGCGGCGTGTTCCCCCTCCTCCTGGGAGTCAGAAGCGGATACGTCTGCGTGGTAGGATGTGTCACCTTCCAACAGGTCCACAGCCTGACTCCCCTCACCCTCCATGCCACTGGCTCCCTACGACTCCTCAGCGCTGGTGGCACTGTGACTGGGTCCCTCCTCTTGGTCCGTGCAGCTGTCTCCTCCGGTCTCTGTTGATGATGCTGTGGGCAAGGAGAAGAAACAGAAACCTGTACACATCTGACACATGAGCACAAAATCAGTAGGTCATACTGGAAATCATGGCAAGCATCATGAGTAACAGACAGTTAACTCTGCACATATTTGAGCCTTGTACTGCCCAGTTGGTATAGACACAATGCTACTTGGACACAATGATCCAAAGAACACACCAGGCCACAACTTGAATGAGAATTACACAGAGAAGATAGTGTTTGTTTACAGGAGAGTTGATCAATACAATGAAGTGATGCCACCTCAAGTTCACAAAGAAATAAACAGTAGTGGTGCCCCTCAGGGCAAACTAACCCACCTCACTCCCCAAGGTGACACCACACTCCGAGCCCTGTAAGTACATTTGGCAAAAAATATATGTAACTAAATGTTGCCATCTTGGGACTCACCATACTTGACACAATCGACATGTATTGAATGTGTTAATTCGCCATCTTGTGCAGAGAACACGTATGTGCCTGCATGAAAGATGTCTCCAATGAAATGCACACAAACAACATTTACACATTCAATAAAACAGCTGGCCCCCTTTAAGATAAAACACTGTTAGAAACAAATGGCGTTGCAGATTTGCCATATACATGGTCCAACGGAGGTCTTGATGTCTTGACACTCATTAGTTTGTACAATTGACAACAAAGGAGTTTCAAGACTTCAAGACCCCTGTATATGGAGATCAAGGCACACCATTAATCACTAACACTGGCCTCTTTGAAAAGGTGCCAGCTACTTTAAAAAAAGTGGAAATGTCGTTTTGTGTGCACTACCTTGTGAGACAACTATCAAGCAGGCACATAAGTGTCCTTTACACAATTCGTCAGATTAACACATTCTAAACATGAACAACTTTTAACAAGTGTTGTGAGTGCCAAGGTACAATCATTTATGTGACACAACTTGAAATATGTCATTCCTCACATGGGCATCCATTCCCTGATGACACAGTTGCTTGCACATAAAATCTACTGACTGTCATGTGGAGTGGCACACATGTCCCAACTCTGGACAATGCTTAAGCAATTGGGCCAGCAATTGTGATGAACAAAATCATTGCTGCATTGTGCACACACCATTATCCCCAGGCAAAATGTCAACACAGAAGTGTGCATACTAAGACAAAACAGCGTTGCATCTGAACTACATACAAGTGGCAAAAATATATGAGCCTGAATCATGCCTGGAACTAAATTACATAGGCTGCCAAGCCCCAACTGAAATCACTGGCCACCATCACACGGGCAGTGCATGATGAATAATTTTTCAGCCAATTCTCACCCACAGGTCAGACCTGGGAAGGCTAAATCAGGCAGGCCCCTGTAGACCTCTCCTGCACAACACCTTCATCCCTCAGTCAATGTGATTGATACAGCTCAAGAAGTGAGACCTCTGAATCAGGGTAACAAAAACTGTGCAGCAACAATTCCAAAAGTAACCCAAGCTCACCTCGTGGGGCTGGCAATACATATTCGTGACAAACAACCATCAACAGATTGTTGCGAATAGGCACACAGGCACTGCCCAGTGTGAGTACGCACACGCCAAATCTTGTATCCCTGTCCAGTGGACACATGTAGCAGACACAGGAAAAATAAAAACTATGCCAGGGACTTATGCCACAGAGGCAGACCCATGCTGAATTCACATAGAATGGGCACAGTGTTGGATGACACACATGATTAGGAGGCCAAGGTGTCTCAGGGGACTGTGGTAGGCACACTGATCCGTGGGTGTGGAATGAGCTGACTGTAACATGAGTGACCGTCATGGCACTATGCATATCTCCCACTGATGTACATTATGTCTGAGAACACAACATGGGTCATGCATGCTGTAAGGGTGTGCAGTGGAAACCTCACACTCCTATGTTGAGACTCATCATCAGTGCAAACAAATATGAAGCCCAAACACAGTGCACATGTCATGGCACAGGCAAGGTCCCAACACATGTCACAGACCACCCTCCCACATGATGCGGAAATCAATGTGCAGTCTTATTTTCTTGAATCCTAGTTGAACATGTGCAAATGTGATTACACACAGACCAGGGGACACATGTTAAGGAGGGGAAGGGATGAAAATGTGCACCAGGTGACAATGGGGAACCGAAAAGACACTGCACAAATAACCTGTCTGACCAGACACCCCAACTGTGGGAGTGTAGCCAGGCTTCAGAGCACCTCAAAAAGCAGGTGACACACAACACAACAAACAGCCATGTACCTACCCCCTCCTTGCTGCTGTCTCTCCTGCAACTGCCTATTGAGGTCTGGAAACACGACCGCCAGGACCCAGAGCATGTGGGGGTGAGGTGACGGCTGCCGCCATGCCGGTGTGGAGCTTTCAGCTTCAGCTGGACCCGGGCGATATGCCGGGTCCAGCACCGGATGTCTTGCCACCTCTTCTGCACATTGCGCAGCCGCCGGCGATAGCCCCCCGCAGACCTGACGGCCCTGACAATGTCCATCCAGATTTCCCCCTTCTCGTAGGCAGTTACCTGTCAGGAAGACAAAGTGAAACAACATCACTACACCTGGTCCATGTCCCAGAGACACACACTTGCACACCATTGATAATGTGAACAGGGCATAGGATGCTGACAGGACTTGCATCATTGTCTATGTGAATTTGGGCTGTGGGCAAGCCCCAATTGCACTATATGGCATTGAAAGGCAACAGATGGCGTATCAGGTGCAACACACTCACTGATCATGGCACACACTGGGCAACACATGCAACTGCAGGGTGTGGGACAGCAAGTGCCAAGCAGTCACATATCCCACTCCACTGTAGAACCCTCAGCAGACCAGACAGACACACCCTGGCACAGATCACTCGCCTGTCACTGACAACAGCGGATACAACACTCACTTTGCACATGTGCCACTTGACAATGGGGTGTCACAGGTGTCATGCTAGCTTTGCAAGTCAGGCACACAGCACTGCTTACTTGTCTCATCAGATGGCTAGAGCTGCTGCATACGCCATGCAGCAGTGGTGCAACACATCACATACACACTCACCCAGATGACAAGGAACATTCACACACTTTAATGTCCATGAGGTTAAACAAATCATTTGGACAATCTCACCACAGGTCCCCTCAAGTCATAAACATCTGTGAGTACAGTCACCTGTCACTCCGAGGGGAACACTGTTTCACCTCAGGACATTTGGGAATAAAGCCACCCAGGTCTGGCACGGCTGAATGTGTCATTCACTATGCAGTGAATGTCACAGTAAGCACAATGCAAGTGAGGAGTGAACACACATGAACTACATTATGCTCTGCATGAGAGACACCACCATGTACACCCCCTGGGACTCACTCAAAACCACATTGCATGTCTGTCTCACCAATACACGATGCCTGTTGTGACACTCACACAACAGGTGCACAGTCAAAGGTAGTGGAGTCAGCACTCACCTGCTCCCCTGGTCTCCCATACAGCTTGCTGCACTGCGGTAGTAGGCTATTCAGCAGGGCCTGGTTTTCTTCCTCAGTGAAAGCTGAAGCCCTCTCCATAGTACGAGCAATGAAATGCTAGAGGATGCAGAGACAGCAGCAGTGTGGTCCACTCCAATGTTGTGCAGGCAAGTGCCCTCTTAGGGGTTCTTGCTGCCTTAAATCAGTGCTGATGAGGGGCTTTCGGTTCGAGGAGTACAGAGTGATAGGTCAGATTTGTTTGCATCGTACGTTTCCTCCAATCCCTTTAAACATACAGGTCTGACACGCATTTGCATCGTTCATTTTGCAACACTGTATTTGTTAGCCCAACTGACTTTTGCAGGGCACCTGTAGCACACAGTCAAATCTCAGTATCCATGATACCCAGGATGCCTTCAGGGCCTACTACTCGTCCACTATGTGTCCCCTAAGTGATTTTGAGATCTACACACGTGTACAGTACGTTTCAAGTGCTCGCGTGTGGCACCATTGCAATAGTAATACAATGCGCACACACGCCCGGAATGTAGGGGTACGGTGCGCTCGCGTATGGCGCGATTACAATAGTGAGACGATGCGCACACATGCCCGGAACGTAGGGGTACGGTGCGCTCACATATGGCACGATTACAATAGTGAGATGATGCGCACACACACCCGGAATGTAAGGGTATGGTGCGCTCGCGTATGGCACGATTACAATAGTGAGACGATGCGCACACATGCCCGGAACGTAGGGGTACGGTGCACACGCGTATGGCACGATTACAATAGTGAGACGATGCGCACACACGCCCGGAACGTAGGGGTACGGTGTGCTTGCGTATGGCACGATTACGATAGTGAGACGATGCACACACACGCCCAGAATGTAGGGGTACGGTGCTGTGAATGCAGGGGTAGGGTGTGTTTCACATGCTAATGTGAATGCAGGGGTACGGTGCGTTTCACACGCTGATGCGAATGCAGGGGTACGATGCGTTTCACATGCTGATGCGAATGCAGGGTTACGGTGCGTTTCACACGCTGATGTGAAAGCAGGGGTACGGTGCGTTTCACACGCTGATGTGAATGCAGGGGTACGGTGCGTTTCACACAGTGCGTTACACACGCTGATGCCAATGCAGGGGCACGTTTCACGTGCTCGCGTGTGGCACCATTGCAATAGTAATACGATGCGCACACACGCCCGGAATGTAGGGGTACGGTGCGCTCACATAAGGCACGATTACAATAGTGAGATGATGCGCACACACACCCGGAATGTAAGGGTATGGTGCGCCCGCGTATGGCACGATTACAATAGTGAGACGATGCGCACACACACCCAGAACGTAGGGGTACGGTGCACACGCGTATGGCACGATTACAATAGTGAGACGATGCGCACACACGCCCGGAACGTAGGGGTACGGTGTGCTTGCATATGGCACGATTACGATAGTGAGACGATGCACACACACGCCCAGAATGTAGGGGTACGGTGCTGTGAATGCAGGGGTAGGGTGCGTTTCACATGCTAATGTGAATGCAGGGGTACGGTGCGTTTCACACGCTGATGCGAATACAGGGGTACGGTGCGTTTCACATGCTGATGCGAATGCAGGGGTACGGTGCGTTTCACACGCTGATGTGAATGCAGGGGTACGGTGCGTTTCACACGGTGCGTTACACACGCTGATGCCAATGCAGGGGTACGGTGCTTTTCACACGCTAATGCCAATGCAGGGGTACAGTGCGTTTCACACGCTGATGTGAATGCAGGGTTACGGTGCGTTTCACACGCTGATGTGAATGCAGGGGTACGGAGCGTTTCACACGGTGCGTTACACACGCTGATGCCAATGCAGGGGCACGTTTCACATGCTCGCGTGTGGCACCATTGCAATAGTAATACGATGCGCACACACGCCCGGAATGTAGGGGTACGGTGCACTCGCGTATGGCGCAATTACAACAGTGAGACGATCCGCACACATGCCCGGAACGTAGGGGTACGGTGCGCTCACATATGGCACGATCACAATAGTGAGATGATGCGCACACACACACCCGGAATGTAAGGGTATGGTGCGTTCGCGTATGACACAATTACAATAGTGAGACGATGCGCACACATGCCCGGAACGTAGGGGAATGGTGCGCTCACATATGGCACGATTACAATAGTGAGATGATGCGCACACACACCCGGAATGTAAGGGTATGGTGCGCTCACGTATGGCACGATTACAATAGTGAGACGATGCGCACACATGCCCGGAACGTAGGGGTACGGTGCACACGCGTATGGCACGATTACAATAGTGAGACGATGCGCACACACGCCCGGAACGTAGGGGTATGGTGTGCTTGCGTATGGCACGATTACGATAGTGAGACGATGCACACACACGCCCAGAATGTAGGGGTAGGGTGCTGTGAATGCAGGGGTAGGGTGCGTTTCACATGCTAATGTGAATGCAGAGGTACGGTGCGTTTCACACGCTGATGTGAAAGCAGGGGTACGGTGCGTTTCACACGCTGATGTGAATGCAGGGGTACGGTGCGTTTCACACGGTGCGTTACACACGCTGATGCCAATGCAGGGGCACGTTTCACGTGCTCGCGTGTGGCACCATTGCAATAGTAATACGATGCGCACACACGCCCGGAATGTAGGGGTACGGTGCGCTCGCGTATGGCGCGATTACAATAGTGAGACGATGCGCACACATGCCCGGAACGTAGGGGTATGGTGCGCTCACATATGGCACGATTACAATAGTGAGATGATGCGCACACACACCCGGAATGTAAGGGTATGGTGTGCCCGCGTATGGCACGATTACAATAGTGAGACGATGCGCCGACACACCCAGAACGTAGGGGTACGGTGCACACGCGTATGGCACGATTACAATAGTGAGACGATGCACACACACGCCCGGAACATAGGGGTACGGTGTGCTTGCATATGGCACGATTACGATAGTGAGACGATGCACACACACGCCCAGAATGTAGGGGTACGGTGCTGTGAATGCAGGGGTAGGGTGCGTTTCACATGCTAATGTGAATGCAGGGGTACGGTGCGTTTCACACGCTGATGCGAATACAGGGGTACGGTGCGTTTCACATGCTGATGTGAATGCAGGGGTACGGTGCGTTTCACACGCTGATGTGAATGCAGGGGTACGGTGCGTTTCACACGGTGCGTTACACACGCTGATGCCAATGCAGGGGTATGGTGCTTTTCACACGCTAATGCCAATGCAGGGGTACAGTGCGTTTCACACGCTGATGTGAATGCAGGGGTACGGTGCGTTTCACACGCTGATGTGAATGCAGGGGTACGGAGCGTTTCACACGGTGCGTTACACACGCTGATGCCAATGCAGGGGCACGTTTCACATGCTCGCGTGTGGCACCATTGCAATAGTAATACGATGCGCACACACGCCCGGAATGTAGGGCTACGGTGCGCTCGCGTGTGGCGCGATTACAACAGTGAGACGATGCGCACACATGCCCGGAACGTAGGGGTACGTTGCACTCACATATGGCACGATCACAATAGTGAGATGATGCGCACACACACCCGGAATGTAAGGGTATGGTGCGCTTGCGCATGACACGATTACAATAGTGAGACGATGCGCACACACGCCGGGAACGTAGGGGTGCGGTGCACACGCGTATGGCACGATTACAATAGTGAGACGATGCGCACACACGCCCGGAACGTAGGGGTACGGTGTGCTTGCGTATGGCACGATTACGATAGTGAGACGATGCACACACACGCCCAGAATGTAGGGGTACGGTGTTGTGAAAGCAGGGGTAGTGTGCATTTCACATGCTAATGTGAATGCAGGGGTACGGTGCGTTTCACACGCTGATGCGAATACAGGGGTACGGTGCGTTTTACATGCTGATGCGAATGCAGCGGTATGGTGCGTTTCACACGCTGATGTGAATGCAGGGGTACGGTGCGTTTCACACGGTGCGTTACACACGCTGATGGCAATGCAGGGGTACGGTGCTTTTCACACGCTAATGCCAATGCAGGGGTACAGTGCGTTTCACACGCTGATGTGAATGCAGGGGTACGGTGCGTTTCACACTGTGCGTTACACACTCTGATGCCAATGCAGGGGTACGGTGCATTTCACACGCTGATGCCAATGCAGGGGTGTTGAAAATGG
The DNA here is from genome assembly GCF_964261635.1 of Lissotriton helveticus. Classification (NCBI taxonomy): domain Eukaryota; kingdom Metazoa; phylum Chordata; class Amphibia; order Caudata; family Salamandridae; genus Lissotriton; species Lissotriton helveticus. The sequence goes on from NC_136059.1 coordinate 300,752,081, forward strand.
CAATGTGTATGTACATAAGCGGCGTTCATTTTGTGTTCACTGTACCCCTTGTTGTAAGCAGAACGGATATCGCTAAAACACTGACTGTGTCATCCCGCTAGCATAGACCCATGCACACACGTACACGACAGCCATTTTAGGTATCATGGTCTCCTGGTTCACGATCGATCATCGGCACAATTCCCTGACCCTGCAAGCTTCCCCATGCACCCTGACCGCCCCCGCTCTCACATGCACGAGTCATGAGCCCTCCCCTCCCGCATGACTCTGTCTCTGAGAATCGCACCCCGCGCCTGACCAACACCTCCTGTCCCTCCATGAATACTCCTCCTGTGATGACCTCTTCCTCTGAACCTAATTGTTTGCACGGACCGCTGGTCATCCCTTAGCCTGAGGATGCAGTTTATTGCCCACTACTGTATGCACTCGTCTCTCTTGAAAGAAGCCACTATTGATCATGACCACCCCGCCCCCTGAGATTCGATCAGGCACACACATTCCAATGGAATCAGCAGAACTCTCAGTTGCGTGACAGCCCCCTCCCATTGCATGAAGGATAAGGGCCCCTACTGTAGCCACGTGTTGGAATGCCTTCATACTACACAATGTATTGATTGTAATAAAAGGATGCCTGTGTGCCACGAACCTGTGTATAAAAGGCGAAGCCTCAGAGAAACTTGTTAGAGCACCTCCCGAAGACGCTATGCGAGTGTCCCAAATGACATGCTCTCCTCTGGAGTAATAAACTCTGTTCTTGTTTTCCTGCCTTCAGCGCCCGTCTCTTTATTTGGTAATTACTCAAGATGGAAACGAAGAGTCGCCCTGCACCAGCAGCCTGGGCATTGGGTGCGATATGGGCTGACTTTTCCACAATTGGCGTCCCAACGCGGGGTCCATCAGCGACATAAGGTCCGGTAAGAGAGGTCCAGACGATGGGGTGAACATCTAAATGATTGGAGTATACTTGCCTTGAGAGGGCCCTCGTCCGGCTGCCGATTGAATGAACTTCACCGATTCTGAACGGACCTCTCTCAAGTGACCTATTGTCCTGACTGTAAGCCCACAGGAATGCTGCGGTAAAAACATGGAGAAAGAGAACGATCGGGCGCTGGAAAAAGGAAGGCGAAGAACTGTCCACATGGTCCGGTCCGGGTAAGGTCGTGACACACGACGAGTTGCGAAATTGATTGATTGATTGTTTGAAAATACTAGTATTACTTATTGATTGCTTCTGAGAGATTCTCTATTTGCAAACAAGCACAGAGTCGCCATACTCTGTTTAGTCTTTGCAGATAGTGAAGGATAGGTAATGCAGACTTTTGTCCCCATTGTAATCCGTCATACCTATTTTTCTCCCCATTGATTGATTGATTGAATCGAGCATTGAATTGTTCGAAGTTGGTTCTCTTAAGGATCTTCTCTGCCTGCAAACGGGGAAGAATAGGAATATTCTCCCTCCCTTTGCCGGTAGTGAAGGGTAGGTAACGCAAGCCTTTAACACGTCGTACCTATTTCATTCCTCATTGATTGATTGATTGTCCGAACATTGACTGTTTGGAATTGGTTCTTTTTGGAGGTATTCTCTATTTGCAAACAAGCACAGAGTCGCCATGCTCTGTCTAGTCTTTGCAAATAGTGAAGGGTAGGTAATGCGGACCTTTGTCCCCCGTTGTAATCTGCCATGCCTATCTACTCCCCACTGATTGATGTACCAGTCTCACCCGGACCATTTACTAGAGGAAGGTCATCTGGCCCGACCAGAGAGCACCCCTAGTGAAAAGGACCTATGCAATAATAACGAAGTGATCACTATATCCTGTTAACAGAAACTTTAGCATGAAACAACCTGGAAAGAAAGGAATAGGAAAACGAAAATCAGTAGGCCACTGATGAACTTTTTATTAAATAACGAACAAGGAAACGATAACAATACTTAATGATAAAACCTATTATTGTCCTAGAAACAAGAAACGTTAGAAATAAGCCCATAATAAGAAACCTGAAAACAGTAAGAGAAACCAAGCGTGACATTGCAACGGTCACAAGGCAACGAGGCTTCATTGCCCCTCACTGCCCCAAACATGTCTGTCCCACTGCCTGCCACGCCCAAATAACGGCAACTTGGGAAAGATACAAGTCAGCAGACATCCGCCCCCATTCTGGAAACTTCCAAAGTGCAACAGGGTTGCGGCTACGCCCAGCCGGAAACAACACATATAGGGCGGGTCCTGCTGCCAACCGTCGACCGGAGATCATCACGTAGGGTGTAGCCGGAGGAGAGGCCGAGGCCAACGGGACCCGGCCAGGGGGATTGCTACGACCACCCTGGAGAGTTGCAGGGGGGGGAATGCCCGTGTCCTCGACCCTCCCCTCCCTCTCCCAGTCCGGCCACCAACAACCAGAGGCTGAGGCCGACGGGATCCGGCCGCGGTGGCGGTAACACTGGAGAGTTGCAGGTTGACCCTCTCTCTCCCAGTCTGGACCAGCATCCATGGAGGGCCTGGGAGTGGAGAGGCCACTGCACGAGGGGCCCAGGGGAGGCTTACCCCACCGGATGAACCAAGGAACCCGTTCCTGGGGCCAGGGCGAAGAGCGTCCGGCCGCCATCCACCGAAGGCCCGGCCCGAAAACATGCCAGGCGCCACTTCTTTCTTCAATAATGGCTGCGACAACCCTGGGGGGGGGATGTCCTGCACATGCCTCCGACCCCCCCCCCTCGTCCTCATCGCCTGGTCCGGCCATAACAAATGTCAAGCGAGACACTGTGGGGTGCACTGGGAGGGAGAGGCGGTGCGAACAAGCCTCTCCCGCCTCCCCAGGTGGATGCTTCCCAGCCGCACCCTCAGCGCTCCAGGCGCCCGGAAAAGGGTTCTTCCACTGTGGCGATGCTGCAACGCCTCGCCCGGCAGGGTAGAGCCCGTCCGCTCATTTGACCCCGCGATCGCCGGTAGCTGCCGAACTTTCAAAATGGCGATCGACCTGGCAAGAGCGGGCCCAGCATGAAGGAATGGCCCGGTCACTTGTTGACTCCACCATCATAGTTCTCCACAACCTTGAAGATTCTAGAGGAGCCGCGGGAGTCCCCGACCCCCGCAGATACCCCCGACGGGGAATGACTGCCATGATTGCCCACGGAACAATGGAAATATAGCCGCAGGACGTCGGCACTTCCATACTGTCGCCAGCCTCAGTTTGAATGACTAGAATCCTGCAGACTACAGTTCAGATCAGTTCCGGTGGAAGCACAGTATGACCCGGTAGGAACATTGTTGCTTCCCTCCCCTTTTGATTGATGGTTCAGACCACCGATCCCTTCTTTTACCCTTTAACGGAACTTTTGGACTGCCGAAAGAAGCTCTGGGCCAACCACGAGTTAGTAGACATTTAGACTATGCCTGGTTCTGCCTGACTGCACCCAAAATGGCGCCGATGCAAATGAAACTCTCAACTCCTTATTGTACCCCGATTGCTCAGCCTTGATGTCATAGGATATGTATGAAGTTTTTTTAACATATAGATTGATATAGGATGTGTACTGATTATGAGTTCGGACAATGGATTGATATAGGATGTATACTGTCAGCTCGGACAATGAATTGATATGAGATGGGTACGGGTTATATGTTCGGACAAAGAATTGATATTGGATGGGTACTGGTTATGTGTTCAGACGGTAAATGGACATCAGATGGGTATTAATTGAACATTCGGACAATGAATTGTTGTTAAGTTTGACGCATCATGATTATTGAAAGTTGGAAGCCCAACACTTATGACACTCGCTCACACTGAAGTCTCGACATGATTTTATTGCGCTTTTCGCACTTTTATTATGAAATAAACGACCACTGACTCCACTAAAGTTTTTACTAATAAAGTATCCCCGCATCTACAGTTCCAGCCTGCTCCGTGGCTGGCCCACGGGGTTGTAGGCCCATATTTATGCACCGACATTCTTATTAAAGATTTTTGGAAAAGGCAAACGTAGTTGTCACGTGTGAATTAGTAAGTTCGAATAAATGACCACTGTTTAAGGATTAAAAAGTATAGTACGCAGAGATACTGCCAAAAATGAATGGTACAGGTTTTGTTGTATGTACTTTGCACATTTTTGTACAGCCCAAAGCAACCGCTAAATAAAAGACCCTGGAATTCAGTCTATACTTTATATGCTACCGGTATCAGAAAAAATTGTGCTAAAAATGCCCCTAAGTCGCTCCAAAGGAGTGCCATCTGGCCTCCCTACATACGATCCGTAATACCACACTTGGGTGACCTATGCTATCCACCGGCTTCCGATAATCATCTCTCACACACTAAAAGGTTCATCTAGGCTTAAATGCCGAGTTGGCAAGAACTGCGTTCCGGGGAGATAGGCCAAGTATGTAGTAAGTAAAAGCCTTTTCGGGTTTATGCGCGCTGATGTGTTCTTAAAATGCTGCCCCCGCCCCCCTTCTTTTTCCTTCTTTCTGCAGGTCACCTTGGAACATCGATTAAGAATACAAAGAAGGAAAATGGTGATCTAACGGACGAAGAAGACGGGAAAAAGGCGTTTGATTATGGTGCCCACGCATTCCGAATAATACCACCAAAAATAATGTGCACACATGATTAAGCACTCCACACTTAACTGAATAGGGAAAAGTTTAGGGTATATTTCGAGGTAAGGTTTACACAAGTATCCTCCGCCGAGAGGACTAGGAATATTGCCAATGCATTCAAAATCTACTGCATCCTTTTTCACATCCTCATAGACATGTAACTAAAAGCTGCCTCATTGTTCTCCAATTGACACCAACTGTTGTCTCAGCCTAGAAACGCACTTGCTAAAAAATGACTCGAATAAACCACCGTGAGCATTAGCCCGACCAGGTCAGTTCATGACCAATTGCCAACGGCGTAAGTGTGTACAATCAAAGCCACCAGTAAAAGGCAGCCAACGAATAAAAGAGAAGAAAGGGGTAAAAAGAGCTTAGGATGATAAGGGTGCGCGGCATACAGAAAAGGATAATTTTGGCCAATAGCTGTTTATGTTTTGTCTGGGATCTTTGTATGTAATACCTGTACTGTCTCCCCCGTCTGAGTTTGTGTGTACGTGATGTATGGATCTACGTAATCCCTCCGTTTGTGTTTCCATATTACTTAACCCCTGTTGTTCTATGTTGTGCGCGCACTGAATGGTCCATTATTGTACACGTCTCTCTCTCTCCCCCCCCCCTCTCTTTCTCTCTCCATGTCACACGTGTACTGAATGGACCACTTAGAGTGCGGTCACTCTCTCTCTCTCTCTCTCTCTCTCCCTCTCTCTCTCTCTCTCTCTCTCCCTCTCCCTCTCTCTCTCTCTCTCTCTCTCTCTCCCTCTCCCTCTCCCTCTCCCTCTCTCTCTCTCTCTCTCTCTCTCTCTCTCTCTCGTTCTCTCTCACTCTCTAAGCCCCCCCCCGTTCCCTCCTCCCATGTATGGTAACGTTGTGCTCCGCCCGGCACAACACCTAATTGGGTCTCCTCGAACACAAAAGTGTTTTGGAAAAATTGACCGGAACTAAACGATTGTGACTCGCCATATTACTACCTCCCCTTTCCTGTAAAGCGATAGAACCCGAGTTGGTAATGAAGGAAAGGATAGGTAAGACGACGGATGTCCCCTAATCTGGCCTTCTATGGGGGGACTATAACGTCAATGGCCTTCTGTTTCTCAGTTCGCTAAAAATGCTATTCCCAATGCACAAATTACTTCGCTCCTCTGCCCTTGAGTACGAATGTCCAGAGTACCCCACTTCTCCCGATCGACCCCAGCTCCCTGTCCAAAGCACCCACGCGCCCCTGATCAATCCGATGTCAGCTACCCACGAAACGTAATTGATGACCTTGATTAACGGTCATTTCCCAGGAAAGCCATGTTTTACGTCCAACCCCTCCCCCTTCTTCATGACGATAACGTCCCACTTACAAGAGTTAGCCGACCCCGAAGGGAAATGTAAGAGTGTCGATACTTGGGTTAAAGGGAAGGGCGAGTCTCTACATAAGGACTCGATTTTGAGTTTGATATAATACACTGCGTATAAAGGTCCTATTTTTCTCCACGTACGTCACGAATGAGCACCGAACAGGGTTATGAATTCCATAGCAATGCACTCCTACAGACTCCATAAATGACGACTTCTGACTGTGACCGATGAACTTATCCCCCACCTACATAGGATTGGGGACGGAATTGAGATGTATAAATGTCTTCTCCTGCCAGTTTTTCTAAAAACTTGTTTTCTACTCATTTAAAGATATAATAACCGGAGGAGAGGAGCTGGACGTGACGCACAGCCTGGCCACAGATCATGAAGCACATGTGACCACAACCTAAGGTGGAGCCGCAGAGCAACGAGACGCGGGACGAGGCACAACTCTCAAACTCGGCAGATGAAAGAATGAAGGGCTACCTTGAAGCCCTCGACTTGCTGACCCACTCGTGCCTGAAGTCCCCGTCCCCTTTTGAGTCCGACTGATGAGCCTGCCTGCTCATTGTCCTTTGCTCCCTTGGTCTCTTGGTGTGTTCGAAGATCTGGCCCCACTCCGCCCTCTCTTCCCTCGATTATTCAACAAACTCTTTCATATAAACTTTTGACTATGGAATGGGATTTTGCCACGGAAAAAGAAAGACACGCAGGTGCCCAGCATGAGGCACCCCTAAGAAAATGAGTTAGGAAACAGGACTGTGATCTAACAGCAGAGGACTGATCACACCCTGCAACGCGTAAGGATGATTCCGAGCTGGACTTATAGCTCCACCGCCGGTGCTCAAAAGCGCCAACAAAAAGAAAACGGACTACCAGAGTCTACCAATGGTGGCTCGTCGTTGAAAAAGACATTTTCACTAAGACCCCCTCTTCCTGAACTTTCTACCCACCCCTTGACTACCTGTTTACATTGAATTGCATTCCTCCCTCAATTTTATTGCTTACAAAAATGTTTTGTCGGTCACCCATGTATCTAGCTCTCCAAAGTACTGATAAGACCCGAAGGTATCAGATTACTCTTAATTAATGTCATCAGAGAAAAAGTCTGAACTTGATGCTGTAATGTTACGGAACCTCTTTTCTTGACTCCAACTAAAAAATTATGCCGATCCCTAGGATTGTATGAAGAACCCAACAAATGTAAATTAACATGTAGTGCATTCTGCCTATCGCATTAACTATGTAGAAACTGAACTTGCTTATGTAAAAAAGCGGCGACTGTTGAAAATGGCAATGTGTATGTACATAAGCGGCGTTCATTTTGTGTTCACTGTACCCCTTGTTGTAAGCAGAATGGATATCGCTAAAACACTGACTGTGTCATCCCGCTAGCATAGACCCATGCACACACGTACACGACAGCCATTTTAGGTATCATGGTCTCCTGGTTCACGATCGATCATCGGCACAATTCCCTGACCCTGCAAGTTTCCCCATGCACCCTGACCGCCCCCGCTCTCACATGCACGAGTCATGAGCCCTCCCCTCCCGCATGACTCTGTCTCTGAGAATCGCACCCCGCGCCTGACCAACACCTCCTGTCCCTCCATGAATACTCCTCCTGTGATGACCTCTTCCTCTGAACCTAATTGTTTGCACGGACCGCTGGTCATCCCTTAGCCTGAGGATGCAGTTTATTGCCCACTACTGTATGCACTCGTCTCTCTTGAAAGAAGCCACTATTGATCATGACCACCCCGCCCCCTGAGATTCGATCAGGCACACACATTCCAATGGAATCAGCAGAACTCTCAGTTGCGTGACAGCCCCCTCCCATTGCATGAAGGATAAGGGCCCCTACTGTAGCCACGTGTTGGAATGCCTTCATACTACACAATGTATTGATTGTAATAAAAGGATGCCTGTGTGCCACGAACCTGTGTATAAAAGGCGAAGCCTCAGAGAAACTTGTTAGAGCACCTCCCGAAGACGCTATGCGAGTGTCCCAAATGACATGCTCTCCTCTGGAGTAATAAACTCTGTTCTTGTTTTCCTGCCTTCAGCGCCCGTCTCTTTATTTGGTAATTATTCAAGATGGAAACGAAGAGTCGCCCTGCACCAGCAGCCTGGGCATTGGGTGCGATATGGGCTGACTTTTCCACAGGGGTACAGTGCGTTTCACACGCTGATGTGAATGCAGGGGTAAGGTGCATTTCACACGGTGCGTTACACACGCTGATGCCAATGCAGGGGTACGGTGCGTTTCACACGCTTATGCCAATGCATGGGTACGGTACGTTTCACACGCTGATGCCAATGCAGGGGTATGGTGCGTTACACACTCTGATGCCACTGCAGGGGTATGGTGCATTTCACACGCTGATGCCAATGCAGGGGTACGGTGCGTTTCACACGCTCACATATGGCACCATTACAATAGTGATATGAGGTGCACACACAGCAGGGTTGTAGGGGTACGGTTCAAACAAGGATGCCTATCAAGTTTCTTATCATTGCATACTTTCATGTGCAGGTCCTAGGTGTGGCAGCCAGTGATAAAGCACAGGGCATCTAATCTTGTTGCACAATCGATGTGTTATGACCTGTTGACACATGTCATGTGTGATGGGGCACTATGTGGCATACATCACCTTGACACTTGTCACATGTGTATCATCATGCAGATTGTGTCATACACAGCAACATTGGGATGGCATAGTCATCACTACCGGCACCTGTCTCATGATGCCAGGGACTGGGGCACTTTGTCACTTGACATTTCAATCTCAGCATGACCCCATGTGACTATGTCTGGTGTGTGTCTTGTTTAACATTGAGCTTGCTGTTTGTGTTCCGTAAACTGCATCTGCTGTTGGTGCATCTAACATGGGTCTGTGTTGATATGGGAATGGTTTCACATCTACGCACATCATGTCACATGTGCATTCCCACGGATTTTGGGTCTGAATGCATCAGACATCCTATTTCCCCGGCATACATGTCTGCATCGTGACAATGGCTGTGTTGTTTTGTTGTCACATGCACACCTTAATCGCAATGTGTTTAATATGTACATTTCACATTCCATGTGAGCTGTGCGTGTGCCTTGCAGTCAGCTGTCTGGATGGGATGACAACCTTCCACTGCAGGTATCATGACGTGTGTCACTCCAGTGATATCTTGGGCTGTTCACTCAGACCAGCACAGCAGCTCATTTCAGGGCATGTCATGTTTATTTGTCAATCAACAGGTGTATCTGGGTTTTCATAGGAGTGCCAGCAAGCTGCCATATGTGTCCTGGATGTATTGCACACGCCAGACTCCAAAGAGACCTGATGTGTAGTAGCAGTTTTGCATGTGCTATGTACATTGCCATTGATGTTGGCTGACTGTTAATCTCCATTATTTCCAAATATGTCCTGCAGGGCACCGCCTCTACCAAGGCCATTCCCAGACTTGGCTACCATGAGGGAACGTGCTTGCATCCGACATTACAGATTCACTCGCCAGTTGATTCAGGACTTGACGAACAAGCTGGCACCACATCTCGAACCGCAAAACAGGTATCCTACTGCGCTGACCCCCAAGATAAAGGTGATGACAGCCTTCCATTTTTTTGCTACAGGTACCTTTCAATTAACCATAGCTGATGTCGGTAGAATGTCACAGACGATGTTCAGCCGTGTCCTGCGTGATGTTTTGGCAGCCATGTTGGAGCACATTGATGAATTCATCAAATTTCCAATTCTCGAAGAGTTGAGAGATGTCAAGGGTGATTTCTATGCCCTGGGAGGGATGCCACATGTCATTGGGTCCATTGATGGGACACATGTGGCTTTGGTGCCACCACAGGCTCAGGAGCAGGATTACCGCAACCGTAAACATTATCATTCAATAAATGCCCTGGTGGTGTGTCTTGCTAACATGCTAATTTCCCACGTTTGTGCACGTTTTCCAGGATCGGCACACAATGCATTGATCATGAGGCGTAGCAGGGTGCCACAAATGATGCTGCAGCTGCGCAACGATCGGGCATGTCTTGTTGATGGGTAAACTCTGTTTGTCCTGTGTGTTTCCGTATCTTTTGCTCTAACGGCATCTCCTGACCGACTTATTTACATGATGTATCTTTGTAGGTGACTCAGGATATTCCAACATGCCATGGCTAATCGCACCTCTCCGCAACCCAAGAACAGCTGCAGATCAGCGGTACAATAATGCACACAGGCAGACCAGGCGAGTGATTGAGCGGACCTTTCGCCTCCTGAAGAGCCGATTCCGGTGCCTCGATAAGACCAGTGGACCCCTCCCATATGCACCGCACAAGGTCTGTAAGATCTTCATCATGTGCTGCATACTGCACAACATGGCAGTTGAGAAGGCAGTGCCACTCATCCTGGATCTTGAGGAGCAGGAACATCCACCCGTTGAGGATCAAGGGCTTGGTCACGATGCAAGTGATGAGGATGATATCCGTAATCAGCTCGTACACAACTTCTCATAAATGTGAGTCATTGGGAATGAGTGAGCAAGCTTGTAGCATTGAGGGGCATGTGTTGCAATGTGTGTGTCCAGCTGACTGTATGCAAAGTAACTTTGATGTGTGTTTTGATGTGTCACACAAGTGCTGATGTAATGCCACACTGTAATGCGCAATGACTTAGCTTGAAATTTGCATGTGTCCAACATTGTTCCTGTTTCGTACATGCCTGAATCTTTTGCAAAGATTTTTACCGGTGACCCCTTGTGTGTCTGTCTTTCCCAGGTTGCTGTGCCTGTTGTTTGTTTGTTCGTGTCATCTTAGTCCTCCTGCTATTCCTCATGATGATTGCAACGTGGGCAGAATCAGCGTTCCATGCACGGACATGTGTAAATGTCAGTTCGGGTAAGAGATCCAAACAGGCTGTTTGGGGTTGGTATGGTTTGTGAATGTGTGGGAACTGTTTCTGTGCATCTTGTAGTACCATCCATACATGTCTCATCACCATTGATCAAATTACATGTTGCACCACTCCCATGACAGGACAGTCACCCTTCTTGACAGTCATTTGTAGTGGAGTGTTGACTCTGGTGAATGCATCAATGTGTGTAAACCTTGCCCCTGACACACTGCGGATACCACGGGTTGACATTGTATGGGACATCACAACCACAGGCTCTATGGGGAACTGCAGCCTCACTGTGTGCAGCAGGATGTGTTTGGCTCAACCACTTAATCTTGTGTGCCAGTACATTTTACTTTCCATCAACTATGTTGTGAAGGTGGGTGCCAGCGTATGTCCCACATGTTCTGTCAACTGTCCTGTGAGTCTGTTCGTATGGATGCATTACCCCTTGTGCCAGTATGTCATGTCACTGTCACGTCGCTTCCTCAGGGCCGGTGGAGAACACTGGTTTCCAACGCTTCTCGGTAAGTTGATGTTGATTTTCTATTCCCATGATGCCAAGACCGTTGCGCTGATGACGTCACAACGTTGTGCTGTAGCAAATGTAAACGCTTCGGTGGCACCAGTCGGGTGCAGTTAATCCCAGGATTCTCTAGTGGCGTACTGCATATCCTGGTCATGGTAGGGGTGGTTTTGTGCCATCTCCTCATTACTCTCTGTTGAGTTCCGGCTCAGCAGCTTGTTCTGTTTGACATTTCAAAGCCCAGTTGGACGAGCCAATGACTGGCTCTTGCGGGGCTTCCTTGTGTTTAACTAATTCCCTCCCTCGGTGGATGAGCTTCTTAAGGCTCTTGCGGGGGATGTATAATTTCCCTTCTTCACCATCACTGATTCCCTGGGGTAACTACGAATTGTTGGCTTTGTGTGAGTTGCACTGCAGCGCATTTGAATTTCTGTTTATTGGAGCCTTATTCATACACTGTGATTTTCATGATTACCGCCTGGCTCTAATTGCATTGAAGCAGCCTGCAGAGCGTTATACCCCCTTCATATACCTGCAATACTCTGCTACCTTTTATGTGTCTTCTGTGAACCCTGTGCTAGTTGCAAAATCCTTGGAATAGGATCATAATATTTGCCAGTTCTTTAGCAACTCGCACAACATAATCTTTGGTGTGTTATGGTGTTTCATCACCTTTCCATGTGCTATGAATCCATGGGGATTGTTCATCTCTGTTTTCACAGCAGGGGCTTCTAGAGCTCGCCCTGAAGTAAGCTCAAATTTCCCAGTTACGTGGCAGTTAAGACTTTTTGATGTGTGTTGATAACTGCTGGATAAATACATGTAAACGTATGGAACAGCCTACTTTGTAAGTGTGTAGTGATGTCCTTGTTCGATCCTCAGATCTAGTATCACTTTCATTACTGTGATCCCAACTAGGATACAGTGGCTGTTGTTTTCCTTTACAGGTGTAACTGTTACAGTATAGGTCCTGAGGTATCTGTGATTCTGTGACAAGAAGTGTGGAATCCTTATGCTTGTTACCTTTGTTTCAGATCTCCCTCCCTGCTGTTCCCTTCCTTTCCTTCCCTCGCCTGATCACCCTTTTGAGTCTGTCATTTCTACTCAGACCAAGGGGCTATTGGGAGATGGACCACTTTGAGCATCGCACGTTTCTGAGGATTCAAGGACCTGACAGTCCCAGGCAGTCCTGTGCACATTGTTTCACCAGCAGTACAGGTAAAATCATTGCATGACTGTTATTTTCTTCAGAGCAATGGCACTGGCCATGGACATTGGCTAAAGCAACATGGCCTCAACACATACTTGATCCGTTTATGTAGAAAATGCGTTCACCACAGTACAATGTGCCTCATCACTGTCACCGCGGATCTCTTGCCACTTTGCATGCGTCATCTATGGCATAATTGACAAAGATTGTGCATATGGGAGTAAGTGTACTGTGGCAACATGTATGCAGTTTATCATGGCTAATGATCCCTATTGTGCATGAAGTACATGGTTGTGTATGTATTTGTGCAGGTTGCTATCCACAACGGGCAGGCAACACCTGCTGACGCTGTGTGTCCTGGGCACAGCTTGGCCTTTTGATGCCTGATCCTGGCCCGTCATTTTTGGTGATTGTTCTTCCATTTTCTTTCAGTGACTCATGAGTAACCAGACACTCATTCCTTTCCATACACCTGTTACATTGTGCCTTTCTAACCTCCTTTTCTTTGTGTGCTAGTTTTTGCTTGGTGTCTCACCCCTCCCGCCGTCAGATGTGACCACTGCGCCTACCTGCATGAGAGGTCGCCCCCACTCTCCGCTGCTCCTGCCACTCCCGCATCGCTTTGCCGGTTGCCCGCTGCCTCCTTGGACGCCCCAGCCGCCGCTGGGCTGCCACTGACTCCCGGCGGACATGCCCCCCAGCTGACCCGCCCTCCCGGCTCCTCTCTTAAGGGGCCCGCGCCCGAGGTGTAGGGAGTGACCACTGCGCCTACCTGCAGGCGAGGTCACCCCCACTCTCCGCTGCTCCTGCCACTCCCGCATCGCTTTGCCGGTTGCCCGCTGCCTCCGTGGACGCCCCAGCCGCCGCTGGGCCGCCACTTTTTCCCGCCGCCGCTGACTCCCGGCGGACACGCCCCCCAGCTGACCCGCCCTCCCGGCTCTTTTCTTAAGGGGCCCGCGCCCGAGGTGTAGGGAGTGACCACTGCGCCTACCTGCAGGCGAGGTCGCCCCCACTCTCCGCTGCTCCTGCCACTCCCGCATCGCTTTGCCGGTTGCCCGCTGCCTCCTTGGACGCCCCAGCCGCCGCTGGGCCGCCACTTTTTCCCGCCGCCGCTGACTCCCGGCGGACACGCCCCCCAGCTGACCCGCCCTCCCAGCTCCTCACTTATGTGCCCACTCCCACGCGCAGCATTGACGCGCAGTGGGCGCGCAGATTGTGCGCCGAAGGCGCGCCAAAGGTAAGCCCGTCTGCGCCCGTCCGCGCCTGGACCGCGCCCAGTGCCAGGACCCCTGGCCCCCGCCGATGCAAGACACCCCGACTGACCTACGACGCCGCCGCCCTCAACGCACTCAACACCGGCCGGATCCCTGGCTGCTACCGAGCCACCCCGAGACGCTCACACGGACCCTTCAGCTGCCACTCCTGCAAGTACTCCTGCATCCGGACCCGCACGGCTCCCGCACCCGCCAACCCGAAATCCAGCAGCAACCACCTCAAGTGCATCCTCCTCAACACCCGATCCGTCCACAGACACGCCGTGGAACTATGGAACCTGCTCGACACAACATCACCAGACATCGCCTTCCTCACAGAAACATGGATGAACGCCTCCTCAGCACCCGACATCGCCATCGCCATCCCGGACGGATACAAGATCACCCGGAGGGACCGCGTCAATCAGACCGGAGGAGGCATCGCCATCATCCACAGGAACACCATCCGTGTCACGACCATCATCGACGACACCTTCAGAGCCGCCGAACACCTGCACTTCCAGATCCACACCGACCCCAAAACCACCCTCAGAGGCACCCTCATCTACAGACCCCCGGGACCACGTACACAATTCAGCGAAGACATCGCCGACTTCATCAGCCCGCACGCCCTCCCCTCCGTTGACTACATCCTCCTCGGGGACCTCAACTTCCACCTGGAGAACAACAACGACCACAACACCACCACCTTACTGGACAACCTCGCCAACCTCGGTCTCAAGCAGCTGGTGACCACCCCCACCCACTACGCCGGACACACGCTCGACCCCGTCTTCTCCTCTAGCAAGGACATCGCCTTCAGCCACGCCACCGGACTCCACTGGACGGACCACAGCTGCGTCGACTTCAGCTTCAAAAAGAACACGATCCACCACCACCAGCAACAGGTTGCACGCAGAAGCTGGAACAAGATCACAGCCGACCAGCTTGTCGCATCCCTGAGCCAGGACCCCCCCGCCAGCTCAGCGAACCCCAGCCAGGCCGCCAACAACCTCACAAAGTGGATCAGCAACTGCGCAGACGACCTCGCCCCACTGAGGACCCCGCCCAGCAGACCCGGCAGTAAGAAAGCACCATGGTTCACCGACGAACTCAAGAGCTCCAAGAAGAACTGCCGAACCCTCGAGAGAGCCTGGCGCAGAGACCCAACACCAGACAACATGACCACCCTCAAGCTCGCCACCCGAAAACACCACCAACTGATCCACACCACCAAGAAAACCGCATTCAAGGAACGACTAGACAACAACGCACACAACAGCAAAGAACTCTTCAAAATCGTCAAAGAGCTCTCCAACCCCAGCGCCGGAAACAACGACATCACCCCATCGCAAGACCTCTGCAACTCCCTCGCCTCCTACTTCCACAACAAGATCGCAGATATACACAACAGCTTCAGCACACAGTCAACGCTCCCCACGACTGCACCTGCTCTCTCCACCACCACCCTCCGCGCCTGGACTCCGATCAACACCGAAGAAACCCTTCACACGATGAACTTCATCCACTCCAGATCTCCAACCGACCCCTGCCCTCACCACGTCTTCAACAAGGCCGACTCCATCATCGCACCCCACCTACGGGACATCATCAACAGCTCCTTCGCCACCGCAACCTTCCCGGAAAGCTGGAAGCACGCCGAACTCAGCGCTCTACTGAAGAAACCATCAGCGGACCCCACCGAACTCAAAAACTACCGCCCCATCTCGCTTCTCCCGTTTCCGGCCAAAGTCATCGAGAAGACCGTCAACAAGCAGCTGGCCGCCTTCCTCGAGACAAATGGATCCCTCGACCCCTCGCAGTCTGGCTTCCGGGCCAACCACAGCACCGAGACCGCCCTCATTGCCGCCACTGACGACATCCGAGCCCTGCTCGACAACGGGGAAACAGCGGCCCTCATCCTCCTGGACCTCTCAGCTGCATTCGACACCGTCTGCCACCGCACCCTAATACAGCGCCTCAGCAACGTCGGAATCCAAGAGAAGGCACTAGAATGGGTCACCTCCTTCCTCGCAGGAAGGACACAGAGAGTCCGCCTCCCCCCGTTCAAATCAGAGGCCACCAAAGTCATCTGCGGAGTCCCCCAGGGTTCATCGCTCAGCCCCACCCTCTTCAATGTCTACATGAGCCCCCTTGCGGCCATCGCACGCCAGCACAACCTCAACATCGTCTCTTACGCCGACGACACCCAGCTGATCCTCTCCCTCACCAACGACCCCGACACCGCCAGAGCCAACCTACACGAAGGGATGAAAGACGTAGCCGAGTGGAAGATGAACAGCCGCCTGAAACTGAACTCAGACAAGACGGAAGTCCTTATCCTGGGATCTTCGCCCTCCGCCTGGGACGACTCCTGGTGGCCCCCCGCCCTGGGCAGCGCACCCAAACCAACGGACCACGCATGAAACCTGGGCTTCATCCTGGACTCCTCCCTCTCCATGACCAGACAAGTCAACGCCGTCTCCTCATCATGCTTCAACACCCTGCCCATGCTACGCAAGATCTACCGGTGGATCCCCACCGAGAATAGGAAGACGGTCACCCAGGCCCTCGTCACCAGCCGACTGGACTACGGCAACTCCCTCTACGCCGGAACCACTGCCAAACTCCAGAAGAGACTCCAGCGGATCCAGAACACCTCAGCAAGACTCATCCTGGACTTCCCCCGACACAGCCACATCTCCGGACACCTGAGAGACCTGCACTGGCTCCCGATCAACAAGAGAATCACGTTCCGACACCTCACCCACGCACACAAAGCCCTGCACAACCAAGGCCCAGGATACCTCAACAATCGACTCAACTTCTACACTCCGACTCGCCAGCTCCGATCGACCAACCACGCCCTCGCCGCCATCCCCCGCATCCGAAGAGCCACCACAGGAGGAAGGTCCTTCTCCTACCTGGCAGCCAAGACATGGAACTCCCTCCCCACCCACCTTCGCCTTACCCAGGACCACCTCTCCTTCAGGAAGCAGCTCAAGACCTGGCTGTTTGAACAGTAGCGGACCCCCCCACCCCCCAAGCGCCTTGAGACCCTCTGGGTGAGTAGTGCGCTATATAAATGCCTTGATTGATTGATTGATTGATGTTCACTCATTCCTGCTGCTGCCTCCCCTGCAGCACCGCACCACCGAGTACCCTGATTCTGCAACCCACACGCCTCCCAGATGCTCCTCCCTCCCTCCACCCATTCTTAATGCAGGCAGCAGCTTGTCTGTGCCACTGTTGCGCCACCTCCGTGCCAAAGTAGGACCGTCAGCGCCTGCAACGTGCACAGTGCAAGACCCTCTGGTCCTTGCATGACCCACGTAACATAACAGACTCATGCTCCAGCCACCCTCCAAACAATGAACACCAGACAATCAACCACCTGCTATCAGGCAACCCCTAAGCGCACACACAAAAGCTTTGCATGGTGTGTGTGCAACTCCTACTGCCAACACGGCGCTGCCCCGCCTAACAGACCATGTCCGAACAACCAAGTCATGTGCCTCCTACTGCACACCCGCTCCATCCACCAGCACGCCATTGGACTCTGTTATCTCATCAACACAACAGCCCCACACATCGCCTTCATTACAGTAACCTGGTTGAACGCATCCTCAGCACAGTACTTCAACATTGCCTTCACAGACGGATACGAGATCACCCGCAGGGACCGCACCAACAATCCAGGAGGATGTTTTGCAATTCATTCTGAAGTACACCCTCAGAGTCACATACAACACCAAGGACACACTCAGCATTGTGAAGCAGCTGCACTTCAGGTTTCACACCAACCCCCTGACCACCCTCAGTCTAACTATCATCTACAGATCTCCAGGCCTACACCCACAATTCCGCAAAGCCATGTACAAGAATAATAATAATAATAGTCATTTATTGAGCGCACAGCTACCCCAATGGGGTGTCCCGGCGCTGTAGTGGGCAGAAAATGAGGCAGCATACAGAGCAGCAACTAATCAAGCCGGCTAAATAGCCAGGTCCAAAGGGCTTTATGAAACTCACATTCAGACTGAATCAGACGCAGTGGAAGAGGTAACTTAGTCCAACATTGGGTAGTTCATACCTGAAAGGTTTAACCTCCTGATCTAGGTTTTGCGAACCGAGGAGTAATGAGCAAGCGCTTGTCATTGGACCATAGAGATTGCGATTGACAATAGGGATGGAGTCTCCTTCGGAAGGTAGACAGGACCAAGGCCTTGTCCTGCCCTGAAGGCGAGTGTCAGCGCCTTGAATCCTATTCGTTTAGCCATGGGCAGCCAATGGAGTAGTTGAAGATACGGGGAGATATGTTGTCAAAGTGGGACCCCACATACCAGGCATGCAGCCGCGTTTTGGACCATCTGCAGTATACAGAGCAAGCCTAATGAGAGACCCACGTATGAGCCATTTGCGTAGTCTAAATGGGAGGTAATCAGTCGTGAACCACCGTTTTCCGGGTTGCATTGGGCAGATAGTTAATAAATCTCTTGATGATTTTAATCTTGCCAAAAAAAGTGGCAGCCACCGCTTGTACCTGTGTGGCAAGGGATAGCTGATTGTCCCATCTAACCCCCAGATTCCTGACCGAGTCCTTGGGTGCCCGAGCAATGCCCAGTTCCTATGGCCACCACTGATTGGAAGAGAGGGGAGAAGGTTGGTTAAAAAATAGGATATTGGTCTTATCTGGATTAAGTTTCAAGAAATTGCGGTCCATCCAGGCTGCAATATTCTTGAGACAATTTTTCAGTGGGTTGAAAGTTGCGGCAGACACAGCATTAAAGGTGAATAGAAGCTGAGTATCATCAGCATATGAAATGATTTTGACTTCAGACATGGCAATCGATTCAGCCAGCGGGGTTAAGTAAATATTAAAATGCAGAGGGCTCAGAGCAGAGCCCTGCGGCACGCTCCACTTCAGTGGTTTGACTGGGGAGATGAACGGATAGGTCCGGACCTGCTGTGTACGGTCAGATAGAAAGGACGATATCCAGTTCAGCACTGAGCCCCCCACGCCTATGGTCTTAAGGCGGTTCAGAAGAATGGGATGGGCAACGGTGTCAAATGCTGCAGACAAGTCTAACACCACCAACACCGCCTTGGACCTCCGTCGACCGCACAGCGTATAGAGTATGCCATTTCAATGAGGGCCGACTCCGTACTATAGCCGGGACGGAAGCTGGATTGAGAGTCGTGAAGGAGGATATTTACTTCAACAAAGGCCATCAGTTGCTGACAGATAAATGTGTCTAAAAGCTTGGCAGGAACTGGTAAAAGATAGGTCTATAATTGCACGGAGATTCAGGATCTGCGTTGGCTTTCTTTAAGATGGCAGGAGGAACACGTGTTTCCATGCATCCATATAAGAACCTAATCTGAGGGAAAGTTTCCAGTGGCGTTTAAATGGTGATTGTGAATTTTAGCAAGGATGTTGTATTGCTTGGCGGGCAAGGAGTCACTAGGGGAACCGGATTTACACTTCTGCAATTCGAGAAGAGAGGCTGCCTCAGAAATTGTGGCAAAATCTGAGAGCACAGAGCTGGGAACCAGCTTTACTGAATGGTCCTCAGACATTGGACAACTACATCAGCACGCAGGCCCTCACCTACACAGACTACATGGGGCAGAAGGACAGCATTTTCTGGCTGGAGGACAACCACACCCCCATCCTTCATTGGTACATCAACATTTGCATCCTGTTGTCCGACAAGCAACACACTGCACCACACTCCGCTACAGATCCACCAAAGATGCTTGACCTAAGTCACCACAGACGAGCTGTGTGGCACCCTCGCCCAGGACACACCAACCAAAGCCACCGCCACACCCTGCAACCGCACACACTGGAGCAGCAACTGATCCAACACTCTTGCCACATTGGTGGACTTTCATGTGCGGCACAACAGCAGTTGAGCCACCTGGGACAAGGCAGACCTACTGGACTCATACAGGTGTAGCCGGACTCTTGTGCAAACCTTGCAAAACAAACAACCATCAGTTACCTTTTAGCCCTGGAATCCACCACACACAGACATCACCATATCATCAGCACGGACAAGAGGACATCCTTCAGGTATGGCCTATGCACTAACACACACAACATGAAGGACCTCATCGGCATTGTGAGTGAACTCTCTGACCCCAGCTCTACATCCAAAAGACATCCCACCCTTGCAAGGCCAAGGGGATCCCTTGAAACAGTCTAACACTGCAAGCTTGTGGACGTACACGACAGCCTCGCCACACAGCGTCAGACAGCGCTATTATGCATAGGACATACCCCCCTCAGGTCCTGGACACCAACCGGCTCATGTACACCATCCACTTTGGCTCTCCATCAGGACCCTTCCGACACAACATCTCAATCACAGCATACACCATCTTTGAAGCCCACCACGGCCATGTCATGAATGTCTCCTTTGAGTATGCCACTTTCCATGGGAGCTGGAGGCATGCAGAGACCCAGGCCCTTCTTTAACAACGGACGGCAGTACCGCAGGATCTCCTGGAACATCACCCTGCTTCCCTGCCCGGCAAATGCCATCAAGAAGACAGTGAACGAGCAACTGACCATCTCCCTCCAAACAAACATCTCCAGGCAACTCGCCCCAGTCCATCTTCAACAGTAATCAACATCTTGGACCCTGCTCAACAATGGTGAGACCACCACCCTCGCCCCATTGACCTCTCAACGGCATACTACACCATGTGCTACCACACTGTCAGATCACGCATCTCCAACACTGGGATCCAGAGGAAGGCCCAGGATGGAATCGCCAAGTACCTCACCAGCAAGGCCCAGGGAGTCTGCCTCCCCCCTTCAGCATGTAGTACACTGGTGTCATCGGGCACATGCCCCAGGGCTCATCTCTCAGCGTGACATTCTACAATGTCTCCATGACTCCCCTCTACACCATCACATGTGCACACGACCTCATCATCATGTCCTATGCCATTGACACCCAGCTGCTCCTCACTCTCACCAAAGACCCAGCCACTCCCAGATCTAACCTTCAAGAAGGCATGAGGTGCGTTGACAATGGATGAACATCAGCCACCTGAGGCTAGACTTGGACAAGACTGAGCTCATCATCTGAGGAATGTCCCCTTACGGCTGGGACAACTCCTTGTATCACACTGGCCTGGGCAGCGCACAAGCACACAGTGGCCACGCACGCAAGCAGGTGTTCATCGTACACTCCTCGCTCACAATAACCATGCAACTCAACACCATCTCTACCTCATGCTGCAAGTCCCTCCGCATGCTGCAAATGATCTTCAGATAGATCCACTCCTAGTCAAGACAGACAGTCACCCAGGTCCACAACACCAGCCAGCTCAACTATGGCAACACCCTCTATGCAGGAACAACAGCCAGACTCCAGGAGGACTTGTGCACATCCAGGGTGCATCCCCACACCTCATCCTCAACATCCCCTGCCACAGCCACATGACCGTCCACCTGAGATACCTACAATAGGCTCACAGTCAACTGCAGGATGTCCTTCAGACTCCTCAGCCACACTCAGGAGGCACTCCACAACCCCAGCCCCAAAGACGAACATGGACATCTCCCATCCAACACTCCATTGCCCCAACTCCGTCCAGCCAACCGTGCCCTGGGCACCATTCATCACATCCACAGTACAACTGCATGCGGGAGATAGTTCTCCCACATCACCAAACAGACGCGGTACTCCGTCCCTGGGCACCTCCACATGACCCATGACCTCTACACCTTCATAAAACTCTATCAAAACTGTCTGTCCGAGCAGTATGGCAAGCACCCCCTCCTCAGCAGATTGAAACCACCACAGGTGAGTATTGCGCTCCATGTATGTATTTGATGATACATTGTGACCCATGTGTGTCCTCGACTGGACTCAAATCCCAGTGTATGGATCGCTTGAGTTTGTT
Organism: Lissotriton helveticus; assembly: GCF_964261635.1. NCBI lineage: Eukaryota > Metazoa > Chordata > Amphibia > Caudata > Salamandridae > Lissotriton > Lissotriton helveticus. The sequence continues at coordinate 300,773,824 of NC_136059.1, forward strand.
CCACACTCTGGCATACTTTGACATAACCCCACACGTATGTTGTTGACTCATAGCAAATGACTGCAACATCAATTTCACTTGTGTTTGTTTTGTTTATTTATCTGTCTTGTGCGGGAAACGCGAGTAAGTGATAGGTGCTGTACAAAAATGCCGGGAATCCAAAGTTCACAGAGGGAGATGTGATGCCTTGCAGTTTGAGTCAACAGAGTCCAGACCACAGTGCTTGGCATCATTGTTCAGACTGCAACCAGCAAAACCATGTGGGAGAGTAGGAGAGTCAATGAGGTGATGCTGTTGCACACAAAGTCAAAATGCCAGACCAGGTGACCTGGGAGATGCGCATGGCCCACTGCATTTCACTGTCTTTTCCGTGGACGACCCACCTTCCTTGGGGGACCCTCATATGCAGGCCTTGATGATGCATGGGACGCTCGTTCGGACGATTCCTCCTCCTCCTCCCTCCCTGTGCCTGTTGGCGGTCTTCGCCTAGATGTTTCTTGCCTGGTGACACAGGGAGGGTGCTCCATGTTGTCTGAGATCTGACGGAGGGAATGGCTTATGTCCTTTTGCACTGCCAGGAGCTCAGACAGTCTTGCCTCCATCCGTCCTTTGTGTTCTTGTTGACTGGCGTGTTGCTCGGCCTGCAGGTTTTTGATCTCTGTGAGGGGCCCCCACTACCCGCCGGTATACCTCCATGATGTTGCACAGTTCAGACATACTGGGCCCTGCAGCTGGCTGGTCAGGTTCTCGTCTCTGCCTGGTGCCACTCCCACCACCCCTGCCCACACGAGCCTGGCCTGCCGTTGTGGGCACATTGGGTCAACGGGACCCCTGAGGGATGGCAGTGGTGGTGTTGTCTGCCACCTCCTGGGTACCCGGTGAACCTTGTCCCTCATTGTCAGACTGGCTCAGTTGTTGAGTGTGGGCAGGGCTCCGAGATGTCTGCTGGGATGTGGCAGGAATGGTGGTGATGGTTGGCGCAGATGTCGCTGATCCAGGTGCTGCAAGGGTTTGGGCACCAGAGGTGCCAGTTTGATCGGGGTCATCCGTGGAGTGGTGAGAGGCGTCGCTGTCGGTGGGATCAGGGTCCTGCGTAGCCTGGGACTGTGATTCATCTCCCCCATTGTTGGGGGTAGATTCTGCACGTTGCCCTGTGGGTGTGAGAGACAGACAATGTTAATTCCATTTAATGCAACATCCATTTTTCATACACATTGTTATTGGCACTGCTCCACCTGGTAGTTGTCTATGCTTTAAATTGTTCTCAATGTTCACTTGTGGATGGGTATGTAGTGGGCTCAGATTGATCTGTGCTCAGGAGTCATTGACATGGGGGTGTATATTTACAATAACTGGCACAGCCTTGCATATCCGCCGGGATTGGCCAGTCATTGTGCACTACAGCTATGCCAGCATGGATGCGACACATTTACAATGCGGAGCACCATGGTGGAAAAACGGCACAGCTGTGTCACGCATCTGCCGTAGAAGTGGCACATTGCTGGAGTTGTGTCGCCGGCGCAACGCAGCTCCAGCAATGCTCTGTGGGGCCCTATCTGCACAATGCTGTGTCAATCCTTACGCCTGCTTCAAGCATGCGCAGGGTTTTGTCGCAGCATGTGCTTAAAAGTGACTGAGTGAAATCTTGAAGATTTTACTCAGCCACTTTAGGGAGGTGTTGCTGCGCCGTCACGCCCACCCACCCCAACCCACCCCCTGCACCAGTACACCTACTTCCGGCGCAGGACTTTAGAACGTGACACATCTACCAGATGCGTCACCTTATAAATACCTAGCACCACTTTTTTGCGGCCGCTGCGTCACAAAGGTGACGCAACGGCGTCGTGAAAGAAGCGCAAGGGGCTTCTGAATCTGCACTGTGCATTTTCTGCTTGGATGCTTCAGCAGACCTGCATTGGTTTTGTTATGTTACATGACGATTGTGACAGTGGGGCACTCCATTGCCTGTCCCAGAAGGCTATGTTTGTGCAAGGGGTGTGTGTGACAGGCCGTGCTGGTAGTTGGAGTCTGATTTTAAACTCCCTCATGGTGTGGCTGTCCCCCCATGGAGCATGCTGCCATGACAGCGGTTGTGAGTCCCTGTCCAAAATATCTGACCTTGTTGTCCTGGTGTTTGTGTTTGCACTGGTCACAGGAGGGCCTTGTGCTGCCTACACCAGGGCCCTGTGTCAGCTATCTTATCAGTACATTCCCACTCCCTGTGCATTGAGCATGGTGCATGAGTGTGTACCTGGGCCATATGTGATGAAGGAAATTGGGCATGGGCGTCCACAGAAATGTTTTTGGTGGTGGGCACATTTTTAGCTTCATCACCATTCCCCTTGCACCCTTCAGGCCCTCCCCCTTGCACCCTTCTCCCCACTGCCTTGCACCCTTCTCCCCTCTGCCTTGCACCCTTCAGGCCCTCTGCCTTGCACCCTTCTCCCCACTGCCTTGCCCCCTTCTCCCCCTTGCCTTGCACCCTTCTCGCATTCCCCTTGCATCCTCCTGGCCCTCCTCCTTCCCCCCTTCTCCCCACTGCCTTGCACCCTTCTCACCACTGCCTTGCACCCTCCTGGCCCTCTGCTTTGCACCCTTATTCCCACTGCCTTGCACACTTCTTCCTACTGCCTTGCACCCTTCTCGCCCTCTGCCTTGCACCCTTCTTGCCCTCTGCCTTGCACCCTTCTCGCACTCCACCTTGCACCCTTCTGGCCCTCCTCCTTGCACCCTTCTCCCCACTGCCTTGCACCCTTCTTGCCCTCTGCCTTGCAGCCCTCACCCACTGCCTTGCACCCTTATCCCCACTGCCTTGCACACTTCTCTCCACTGCCTTGCACCCTTCTCGCCCTCTGCCTTGCACCCTTCTTGCCCTCTGCCTTGCACCCTTCTCGCACTCCCCCTTGCACCCTTCTGGCCGTCCTCCTTGCACCCTTCTCCCCACTGCCTTGCACCCTTCTCCCCTCTGCCTTGCACCCTTCTCCCCTCTGCCTTGCACCCTGCTCACCCACTGCCTTGCACCCTTATTCCCACTGCCTTGCACACTTCTCCCCACTGCCTTGCACCCTTCTCGCCCTCTGCCTTGCACCCTTCTTGCCCTCTGCCTTGCACCCTTCTCGCACTCCCCCTTGCACCCTTCTGGCCCTCCCCCTTGCACCCTTCTCCCCACTGCCCTGCCCCCTTCTCCCCACTGCCTTGCACCCTTCTCGCCCACTGCCTTGCACCCTTCTCGCCCACTGCCTTGCACCCTTCTCACACTCCCCCTTGCACCCTTCTGACCCTCCCTCTTGCACCCTTCTCCCCACAGCCTTGAACCCTTCTCCCCTCTGCCTTGCACACTTCTTGGCAACCCACTTGCACCCTTTCCACCCAATGGAGGGTGCTGCCACCTGGAACAATGGCACCGTTTCAAAAGCATGATGGACTAGGGCCGGACCTGACTGGGCCCACACCAGACACACTGGCAATCCAGGGGAGGCCAAGATCCCCCCTTGCCGCCCCTGCGGACGGCCATGCAATTGGGTCTGATTTGGAGTCCCACGATGCATTTTGTGACACCCACCCTCCCAGCATACCAGACGTCCATTCTTGGGTCTGTGCTTCCTGTAGCATGGGACATAGCAAGGCCTTGGTTTGTCAATGGGGCATACACATGTTAGTGGCATTAGCGTTGTTCTTGCCTGTAGTTGTGGGCTGCGGGCGCTTGGGGGTTGTTGCGGGGCATATTTTGTACTTGGGGCGTGGATGCCATTACCCCCATGTTACATGAGTTGTTTGTGTACTCACCAGGCTCTACGACTCCTTCAATGCCATGTACTCCCACCGGTGGTAGCAGGGCCATTACCTTCTCCTCCCAGGGATGGTACTGTACTGGTCTGCGGGGACCACCACCTCCAGTGTGTTGTCTCTGTGCGTAATCTTCGTCCACCTTCCGCTTGACCATCCTCCGCAGATCGTACCACCTGGCCTGGCACTCCCTCCTGGTGCGTCTGATGGGTGTAACAGCATTGACCCTATTGACTATCCTCTCCCACAGGCGTGTTTTCTCAGCTATGCTGGTCCGTCTGACCAATGTGCCAAACAGCTGTGGCTCGACTCTGATGACCTCATCTACAAGGATCTCCATCTCCTTTGTGAACTTTGGATTCTTCTGTTCGGACATGGTGTGGGGTGACGGGGTGTATGGATGTGGGTGTGTGGGTCTGAATGTGAATGGGGGGTGTTTGGGTCTGAATGTGATTGGGGGTATGTGTGAAGGTGGATGTGTGCAGGTGTTGGTGTGTTGTCAACGTCTCTTGCTAATTGTGTATGTTGCAAAGGATCATGGTCTGTGTGTGTGGGCCCTTTTTAGTGGTCCATTTGTGGGTGGGACTTAGTTTGAATTTTTGGTGGGTGTGTTAGAAGGGGTGGTTCTGAGTTAGGCCCTCTGTTTGCCTGTTTGGATCTGGCCAGGACATTCATTTCCATGGTTTGCACAAAGGAGTCATGTTTTGTGGTGTAGTGTGAATCGTTTTCACCCTCCTTGTGCTGTTTTTCAGTGTCCACGTGATTTAGTACGGCTTGTTTACTTGTATTTACTTCTGTTTATTTGTGGGCGCAACGCGACGTTCACACAGTACGAGTCGTTTTCTACCTCCTTGTGCTGTTTTTAGGGGTTCGCGTGCGCTTCATTCAGGGAGGTTTGTCTCGTATTTATGTTACAAAGTATAATCATATTCAGGAGGCACAAGCCAGTTTTGAAGTTTAAATTCCGCAACTGTCTTTACAAGTAACACCTCAACCATCTCCAAAACAATTTTATATGACTTTAAATCAGTCTGTGCTCACATTCAAAGTGACCTCTTCATCCCGTAGAGAGACTTGACTCATTATTTTCATGCTTGGTAGCTTGTGCGTTATTTGTACTTCAATGACAGTTTCCTTTATACTTAACAGCTCATTTCTTTCACTTAGTTGCTCGGCTGTTTAATTTCAATTGTTTATGAGTTAAGTTAAATCACCCGCCTTCAGGTAAGCTCAGTTTCTCCTAGTTTCATCCACAAAATAGTCAGACAGAGTGCAGTAATCTTCACTGTAGTTAGAGAAAAGGCAGCCACATATAACCTTACTTGAATAGAGACTGTAATTCCGTGAGTGTACAAAGACGATCTCCTCTTAAGCTTAGTAGAAAGCAGGAAGCTCCTCTTAAGTAGTACGTTTGCACAATGTCAGATTCTGCTCATATACACTGTAAATCTCTCTTTATGCTCGTTGAATAGGTTGCCTTTAAGGAACACAACTTTTGAAATACGGTGTTAAATCCTTAACCTCTACTATTTCCTTTAAGTTAATGAATATAAGGAGTGTGAAGCGCCCAGGCAGGATGTCCCGATGGTAGTGGATACTGGTGGGGCTAGGCGGGCGTTCTTCTTCTTGATTAAAGTTTCTTTTCTTTAAGTAGTTTCAGTAGTATCCAGTACATATATAGTCTGATAATAGGTCAAAATGTTACCTCAGGTAGCCTGTAAGCAGGGTTTCTTCGCCATCCTCGTCGCCAATGTTATAAAGTATAATCATAGTCAGGAGGTAAATCCAAGTAGAGGTTTATTGTAAGTTACAAGATGATAGTTGTAGGTTACAAGCTGATTGATGGCTGGTTCAAGATCATTAAATAGCTAGTTCATGGCCCCATCAGGAGCTGCATCTTCACAGCTCAGCCTACTCTCTCCAACATTTATTCTTCCAGTCCACCAGGCACACCAACATTCCACACGGTCATTCTAAGGTTCCATATATAGACACAAGCATACTGGTTGAGCAGCTGTAAATGCAAGCACAACAATTTACTTTTGTGGCTCGCTCATACGCGACGTTTTTACGGGGTTCGCGTGTGCTTCGTGCAGGGGGGGTTTGTCTCGTATTTGATTTTGTGGCTCGCTCATACGCGACGTTTTTACGGGGTTGGCGTGCACTTCGTTCCGGGGGGGTTTGTCTCGTATTTGATTTTGTGGCTCGCTCATACGCGACGTTTTCCGTACAACTCAAACGCGATGTTTCCCCGTACGAATCGCATTCGGATTCAACGGTCTGGATCGTACTTGTCGGGTCGAACAGCATGTTTCGATTCGTATGGTTCACTTTCAGGTTCCGTATCGTACGGATTTTTACTTGATTTTCGTACGGTTTGCAAAGATTCAGACGGATTTTCTGCCTACGAATTGTACTACGCGATTCGGACGGATTAGTACGATTCGTACGGAAACGGCTACGAATACGAATCGTCGTACGGATTTCTTTCCTGAATCGAATCGACCCCTATATGTATTACTTATAGTTTTAAACATATTTGTAACTATGTTTATTTTAATTACATGTATTTTTTATTTCATTTTATAATATTTTTAAACATTAAAAAAACTATATTTTTCACAACAATATTTTTTCTCGATATTTTTCTACTTACCTTAATGTAGATAGGACTTCAATATTCTTGACGTAGATATTTCACATCCGATATTTTTGACGTTGATATTTTCGATGTCGATATTATGTCAGATATTCAAGGCAGCAGTGAAGGCAGGAGAGCTGGCCATGGGTGTTGGTCAGTGTTTAGAGCTGGCAATTGTTGTTGCATCTGGGGATGATATTGTGGAGGATGTTGACGTAGTAGCGGTGGCGGATGACATTAAGGGCCTGATTCTGATGCAGGTTGGAAAGCTTCCCGACCGAATCGAATTGGAAATGGTACCCAACCCACTCAGATTGGGAGAGTCCAACTGACGGAGTACGATGCATCCGGATGCTTCCAGATATGATTTGGTTGGACTCGTATTGACTTCAATGGGAGCATGTGTTCCTAACCGGATCATAATTGGGCCCTGGGTCGGGAAGACACGTTCCCGATCCAATTTGGAAGGAGCAAATACCATTAGGAGGCCTTCCTAACCGCATCAGAATCAGGCCCTAAGTAGTGTGAGGGGGAGGGCTGGTCAGCAGGGAGGCGGGAAAAATGGCATGCTGGAGAGGGGAGGGGCCGCAGGGTCAGCAGCGGTGGGAAAACGGGAAAGTGCTGGAGGGCAAGCAAAGGAGGCAACAGGAGTAAAAGGAAAAAAACTGAAAAAAACGGCAAGAAGAGAAAAAAGGTAGTAGAAAGTAGAAGAAAAAAAAACAGAGCAAAGAAAAGACAGAAGCAGCAGAGGGCAGAACAGCAGAAGGGCAGAATGCTCTCCCACTGGACCACTGGGGACGAGGCACTGGAAGTTGCCTGCGGGTGGAGGAGGGCCTCAAACACCCGACCCAGAAGGGTTCACAGTGCACTCAGGTGGCAGCTACTTAGTGATGGAGCTGCGCGGAGGAGAGCAGTGACAGTGACAAGGTCAGTGGGCTTGTTCTCCTTGCCGTGTGGCGGACGCCATTAAGTAGTGTGAGGAGGAGGGTTGGTTAGCTGGGAGACGGAAAGCAGGCAGTGGGAAAAACACTGCGCTGGAGGGGGGAGGGGCCATGTGGGTCAGCAGTGCCAGGAAAACGGGAAACCGCCTCCAATATTTTTGACGTTGATATTTTCGATGTCGATATTATGTCAGATATTCAAGGCAGCAGTGAAGGCAGGAGAGCGGGCCGTGGGTGTTGGTCAGTGTTTAGAGCTGGCAATTGTTGTTGCATCTGGAGAAGATATTATGGAGGATGCTGGCGTAGTAGCGGTGGCGGAGGACATTAAGGGCCTGATTCTGATGCAGGTTGGAAAGCTTCCCGACCGAATCGAATTGGAAATGGTACCCAACCCACTCAGATTGGGAGAGTCCGACTGACGGAGTACGATGCATCCGGATGCTTCCAGATATGATTTGGTTTGACTACTATTGACTTCAATGGGAGCATATGTTCCTAACCGTATCATAATTGGGCCCTGGGTCAGGAAGACACGTTCCCGATCCAATTTGGAAGGAGCAAATACCATTAGGAAGCCTTCCTAACCGCATCAGAATCGGGCCCTAAGTAGTGTGAGGGGGAGGGCTGGTCAGCTGGGAGGCAGGAAAAATGGCATGCTGGAGAGGGGAGGGGCCGCAGGGTCAGCAGCGGTGGGAAAACGGGAAAGTGCTGGAGGGCAAGCAAAGGAGGCAACAAGAGGAAAAGGAAAAAAACAGAAAAAACGGCAAGAAGAGAAAAAAGGTAGTAGAAAGTAGAAGAAAAAAGAAACACAGAGAACAAAGAAAAGACAGAAGAAGCAGAGGGCAGAACAGCAGAAGGGCAGAATGCTCTCCCACTGGACCACTGGGGACGAGGCACAGGAAGTTGCCTGCGGGTGGAGGAGGGCTCAAATACCCGACCCAGAAGGGTTCACAGCGCACTCAGGGGGCAGCTACTTAGTGATGGAGCTGCGCGGAGGAGATCAGTGACAGTGACCAGGTCAGTGGGCTTGTTCTCCTTGCCGTGTGGCGGACGCCATTAAGTAGTGTGAGGGGGAGGGCTGGTTAGCTGGGAGGCAGAAAGCAGGGAGTGCGAAAAACACTGCGCTGGAGGGGGGAGGGGCCGTGGGGGTCAGCAGTGCCGGGGAAACGGGAAACCGACTCCGATATTTTTGACGTTGAGATTTTCGATGTCGATATTATGTCAGATATTCAAGGCAGCAGTGAAGGCAGGGGAGCGGGCCGTGGGTGTTGGTCAGTGTTTAGAGCTGGCAATTGTTGTTGCATCTGGGGATGATATTGTGGAGGATGCTGGCGTAGTAGCGGTGGCGGATGACATTAAGGGCCTGATTCTGATGCAGGTTGGAAAGCTTCCCGACCGAATCGAATTGGAAATGGTACCTAACCCACTCAGATTGGGAGAGTCCGACTGACGGAGTACCATGCATCCGGATGCTTCCAGATATGATTTGGTTGGACACCTATTGACTTCAATGGGAGCATATGTTCCTAACCGCATCATAATTGGGCCCTGGGTCGGGAAGACACGTTCCCGATCCAATTTGAAAGGAGCAAATACCATTAGGAGGCCTTCCTAACCGCATCAGAATCAGGCCCTAAGTAGTGTGAGGTGGAGGGCTGGTCAGCTGGGAGGCGGGAAAAATGGCATGCTGGAGAGGGGAGGGGCCGCAGGGTCAGCAGCGGCGGGAACATGGGAAAGTGCTGGAGGGCAAGCAAAGGAAGCAACAAGAGTAAAAGGAAAAAAACAGAAAAAAACGGCAAGAAGAGACAAAAGGTAGTAGAGAGTAGAAGAAAAAAAACAGAGCAAAGAAAAGACAGAAGCAGCAGAGGGCAGAACAACAGAAGGGCAGAATGCTCTCCCACTGGACCACTGGGGACGAGGCACAGGAAGTTGCCTGTGGGTGGAGGAGGGCCTCAAACACCCGACCAAGAAGGGATCACAGCGCACTCAGGGGGCAGCTACTTAGTGATGGAGCTGCGCGGAGGAGAGCAGTGACAGTGACCAGGTCAGTGGGCTTGTTCTCCTTGCCGTGTGGCGGACGTCATTAAGTAGTGTGAGGGGGAGGGCTGGTTAGCTGGGAGGCGGAAAGCAGGGAGTGGGAAAAACACTGCGCTGGAGGGGGGAGGGGCTGTGGGGGTCAGCAGTGCCGGGAAAACGGGAAACCGCCTCCGATATTTTTGACGTTGATATTTTCGATGTCGATATTATGTCAGATATTTAAGGTAGCAGTGAAGGCAGGAGAGCGGGCCGTGGGTGTTGGTCAGTGTTTAGAGCTGGCAATTGTTGTTGCATCTGGGGATGATATTGTGGAGGATGCCGGCGTAGTAGCGGTGGCGGACGACCTTAAGGGCCTGATTCTGATGCAGGTTGGAAAGCTTCCCGACCGAATCGAATTGGAAATGGTACCCAATTCACTCAGATTGGGAGAGTCCGACTGACGGAGTACGAGGCATCGGATGCTTCCAGATATGATTTGGTTGGACTCCTATTGACTTCAATGGGAGCATATGTTCCTAACCGCATCATAATTGGGCCCTGGGTCGGGAAGACACGTTCCCGATACAATTTGGAAGGAGCATTAGGAGGCCTTCCTAACCGCATCAGAATCAGGCCCTAAGTAGTGTGAGGGGGAGGGCTGGTCAGCTGGGAGGCAGGAAAAATGGCATGCTGGAGAGGGGAGGGGCCGCAGGGTCAGCAGCGGTGGGAAAACGGGAAAGTGCTGGAGGGCAAGCAAAGGAGGCAACAAGAGGAAAAGGAAAAAAACAGAAAAAACGGCAAGAAGAGAAAAAAGGTAGTAGAAAGTAGAAGAAAAAAGAAACACAGAGAACAAAGAAAAGACAGAAGAAGCAGAGGGCAGAACAGCAGAAGGGCAGAATGCTCTCCCACTGGACCACTCTGGACGAGGCACAGGAAGTTGCCTGCGGGTGGAGGAGGGCTCAAATACCCGACCCAGAAGGGTTCACAGCGCACTCAGGGGGCAGCTACTTAGTGATGGAGCTGCGCGGAGGAGATCAGTGACAGTGACCAGGTCAGTGGGCTTGTTCTCCTTGCCGTGTGGCGGACGCCATTAAGTAGTGTGAGGGGGAGGGCTGGTTAGCTGGGAGGCAGAAAGCAGGGAGTTTGAAAAACACTGCGCTGGAGGGGGGAGGGGCCGTGGGGGTCAGCAGTGCCGGGGAAACGGGAAACCGACTCCGATATTTTTGACGTTGAGATTTTCGATGTCGATATTATGTCAGATATTCAAGGCAGCAGTGAAGGCAGGGGAGCGGGCCGTGGGTGTTGGTCAGTGTTTAGAGCTGGCAATTGTTGTTGCATCTGGGGATGATATTGTGGAGGATGCTGGCGTAGAAGCGGTGGCGGATGACATTAAGGGCCTGATTCTGATGCAGGTTGGAAAGCTTCCCGACCGAATCGAATTGGAAATGGTACCTAACCCACTCAGATTGGGAGAGTCCGACTGACGGAGTACCATGCATCCGGATGCTTCCAGATATGATTTGGTTGGACACCTATTGACTTCAATGGGAGCATATGTTCCTAACCGCATCATAATTGGGCCCTGGGTCGGGAAGACACGTTCCCGATCCAATTTGAAAGGAGCAAATACCATTAGGAGGCCTTCCTAACCGCATCAGAATCAGGCCCTAAGTAGTGTGAGGTGGAGGGCTGGTCAGCTGGGAGGCGGGAAAAATGGCATTCTGGAGAGGGGAGGGGCCGCAGGGTCAGCAGCGGTGGGAACATGGGAAAGTGCTGGAGGGCAAGCAAAGGAAGCAACAAGAGTAAAAGGAAAAAAACAGAAAAAAACGGCAAGAAGAGACAAAAGGTAGTAGAGAGTAGAAGAAAAAAAACAGAGCAAAGAAAAGACAGAAGCAGCAGAGGGCAGAACAACAGAAGGGCAGAATGCTCTCCCACTGGACCACTGGGGACGAAGCCCAGGAAGTTGCCTGTGGGTGGAGGAGGGCCTCAAACACCCGACCTAGAAGGGTTCACAGCGCACTCAGGGGGCAGCTACTTAGTGATGGAGCTGCGCGGAGGAGAGCAGTGACAGTGACCAGGTCAGTGGGCTTGTTCTCCTTGCCGTGTGGCGGACGTCATTAAGTAGTGTGAGGGGGAGGGCTGGTTAGCTGGGAGGCGGAAAGCAGGGAGTGGGAAAAATACTGCGCTGGAGGGGGGAGGGGCCGTGGGGGTCAGCAGTGCCGGGAAAACGGGAAACCGCCTCCGATATTTTTGACGTTGATATTTTCGATGTCGATATTATGTCAGATATTTAAGGTAGCAGTGAAGGCAGGAGAGCGGGCCGTGGGTGTTGGTCAGTGTTTAGAGCTGGCAATTGTTGTTGCATCTGGGGATGATATTGTGGAGGATGCCGGCGTAGTAGCGGTGGCGGACGACCTTAAGGGCCTGATTCTGATGCAGGTTGGAAAGCTTCCCGACCGAACCGAATTGGAAATGGTACCCAATTCACTCAGATTGGGAGAGTCCGACTGACGGAGTACGAGGCATCGGATGCTTCCAGATATGATTTGGTTGGACTCCTATTGACTTCAATGGGAGCATATGTTCCTAACCGCATCATAATTGGGCCCTGGGTCGGGAAGACACGTTCCCGATACAATTTGGAAGGAGCAAATACCATTAGGAGGCCTTCCTAACCGCATCAGAATCAGGCCCTAAGTAGTGTGATGGGGAGGGCTGGTCAGCTGGGAGGCGGGAAAAATGGCATGCTGGAGAGGGGAGGGGCCGCAGGGTCAGCAGCGTTGGGAAAATGGGAAAGTGCTGGAGGACAAGCAAAGGAGGCAACAAGAGGAAAAGGAAAAAAACTGAAAAAACTGCAAGAAGAGAAAAAAGGTAGTAGAAAGTAGAAGAAAAAAGAAACACAGAGAGCAAAGAAAAGACAGAAGAAGCAGAGGGCAGAACAGCAGAAGGGCAGAATACTCTCCCACTGGACCACTCTGGACGAGGCACAGGAAGTTGCCTGCGGGTGGAGGAGGGCTGAAACACCCGAAGCAGAAGGGTTCACAGCGCACTCAGGGGGCAGCTACTTAGTGATGGAGCTGCGTGGAGGAGATCAGTGACAGTGACCAGGTAGGTGGGCTTGTTCTCCTTGCCGTGTGGCGGACGCCATTAAGTAGTGTGAGGGGAAGGGCTGGTTAGCTGGGAGGCAGAAAGCAGGGAGTGCGAAAAACACTGCGCTGGAGAGGGGAGGGGCCGTGGGGGTCAGCAGTACCGGGGAAACGGGAAACCGACTCCGATATTTTTGACGTTGAGATTTTCGATGTCGATATTATGTCAGATATTCAAGGCAGCAGTGAAGGCAGGAGAGCGGGCCGTGGGTGTTGGTCAGTGTTTAGAGCTGGCAATTGTTGTTGCATTTGGGGATGATATTGTGGAGGATGCTGGCGTAGTAGCGGTGGCGGATGACATTAAGGGCCTGATTCGGATGCAGGTTGGAAAGCTTCCCGACCGAATCGAATTGGAAATGGTACCTAACCCACTCAGATTGGGAGAGTCCGACTGACGGAGTACGATGCATCCGGATGCTTCCAGATATGATTTGGTTGGACTCCTATTGACTTCAATGGGAGCATATGTTCCTAACCGCATCATAGTTGGGCCCTGGGTTGGGAAGACACGTTCCCGATCCAATTCGAAAGGAGCAAATACCATTAGGAGGCCTTCCTAACCGCATCAGAATCAGGCCCTAAGTAGTGTGAGGTGGAGGGCTGGTCAGCTGGGAGGCAAGAAAAATGGCATGCTGGAGAGGGGAGGGGCCGCAGGGTCAGCAGCGGTGGGAACATGGGAAAGTGCTGGAGGGCAAGCAAAGGAAGCAACAAGAGTAAAAAGAAAAAAACAGAAATAAACGGCAAGAAGAGAAAAAAGGTAGTAGAAAGTAGAAGAAAAAAAAACAGAGCAAAGAAAAGACAGAAGCAGCAGAGGGCAGAACAACAGAAGGGCAGAATGCTCTCCCACTGGGGACGAGGCACAGGAAGTTGCCTGTGGGTGGAGGAGGGTCTCAAACACCCGACCTAGAAGGGTTCACAGCGCACTCAGGGGGCAGCTACTTAGTGATGGAGCTGCGCGGAGGAGAGCAGTAACAGTGACCAGGTCAGTGGGCTTGTTCTCCTTGCCGTGTGGCAGACGCCATTAAGTAGTGTGAGGGGGAGGGCTGGTTAGCTGGGAGGCGGAAGGCGGAAGGCAGGGAGTGGGAAAAACACTGCGCTGGAGCGGGGAGGGGCCGTGGGGGTCAGCAGTGCTGAGAAAACGGGAAACCTCCTCCGATATTTTTGACATTGATATTTTCGATGTCGATATTATGTCAGATATTTAAGGTAGCAGTGAAGGCAGGAGAGCGGGCCGTGGGTGTTGGTCAGTGTTTAGAGCTGGCAATTGTTGTTGCATTTGGGGATGATATTGTGGAGGATGCTGGCGTAGTAGTGGTGGCGGACGAAATTAAGCGCCTGATTCTGATGCAGGTTGGAATGCTTCCCGACCGAATCGAATTGGAAATGGTACCCAACCCACTCAGATTGGGAGAGTCCGACTGACGGAGTACGATGCATCCGGAAGCTTCCAGATATGATTTGGTTGGACACCTATTGTCTTCAATGGGAGCATATGTTCCTAACCGTATCATAATTGGGCCCTGGGTCAGGAAGACACGTTCCCGATCCAATTTGGAAGGAGCAAATACCATTAGGAAGCCTTCCTAACCGCATCAGAATCAGGCCCTAACTAGTGTGAGGGGGAGGGCTGGTCAGCTGGGAGGCTGGGAAAATGGCATACTGGAGAGGGGAGGGGCCGCAGGGTCAGCAGCAGTGGGAAAACGGGAAAGTGCTGGAGGGCAAGCAAAGGAGGCAACAAGAGTAATAGTAAAAAAACAGAAAAAAACGGCAAAAAAAGAAAAAAGGTAGTAGAAAGTAGAAGAAAAAAAAAACAGAGAGCAAAGAAAAGACAGAAGCAGCAGAGGGCAGAACAGCAGAAGGGCAGAATGCTCTCCCACTGGGGACGAGGCACAGGAAGTTGCCTGCGGGTGGAGGAGGGCCTCAAACACCCGACCTAGAAGGGTTCATAGCGCACTCAGGGGGCAGCTACTTAGTGATGGAGCTGCAAGGAGGAGAACAGTGACAGTGACCAGGTCAGTGGACTTGTTCTCCTTGCCGTGTGGCGGATGCCATTAAGTAGTGTGAGGGGGAGGGCTGGTTAGCTGGGAGGCGGAAAGCAGGAAGTGGGAAAAACACTGGGCTGGAGGGGCAGTGGGGCTCAGCAGTGCCGGGAAAACGGGAAACCGCCTCCGATATTTTTGACGTTGATATTTTCATTGTCGATATTATGTCAGATATTTAAGGTAGCAGTGAAGGCAGGAGAGCGGGCCGTGGGTGTTGGTCAGTGTTTAGAGCTGGCAATTGTTGTTGCATCTGGGGATGATATTGTGGAGGATGCTGGCGTAGTAGCGGTGGCGGACGACATTAAGGGCCTGATTCTAATGCAGGTTGGAAAGCTTCCCGACCGAATCGAATTGGAAATGGTACCCAATCCACTCAGATTGGGAGAGTCCGACTGACGGAGTACGAGGCATCGGATGCTTCCAGATATGATTTGGTTGGACTCCTATTAACTTCAATGGGAGCATATGTTCCTAACCGCATCATAATTGGGCCCTGGGTCGGGAAGACACGTTCCCGATCCAATTTGGAAGGAGCAAATACCATTAGGAGGCCTTCCTAACCGCATCAGAATCAGGCCCTAAGTAGTGTGAGGGGGAGGGCTGGTCAGCTGGGAGGTAGGAAAAATGGCATGCTGGAGAGGGGAGGGGCCGCAGGGTTAGCAGCGGTGGGAACATGGGAAAGTGCTGGAGGGCAAGCAAAAGAGGCAACAAGAGTAAAAGGAAAAAAACGGAAAAAAACGGCAAGAAGAGAAAAAAGGTAGTAGAAAGTAGAAGAAAAAAAACAGAGCAAAGAAAAGACAGAAGCAGCAGAGGGCAGAACAGCAGAAGGGCAGAATGCTCTCCCACTGGACCACTGGGGACGAGGCACAGGAAGTTGCCTGTGGGTGGAGGAGGGCCTCAAACACCCGACCCAGAAGGGTTCACAGCGCACTCAGGGAGCAGCTACTTAGTGATGGAGCTGCGTGGAGGAGAGCAGGGACAGTGACAAGGTCAGTGGGCTTGTTCTCCTTGCCGTGTGGCGGACGCCATTAAGTAGTGTGAGGGGGAGGGCTAGTTAGCTGGGAGGCGGAAAGCAGGAAGTGGGAAAAACACTGGGCTGGAGGGGCAGTGGGGCTCAGCAGTGCCGGGAAAAAGGGAAACCACCTCCGATATTTTTGACGTTGATATTTTCATTGTCGATATTATGTCAGATATTTAAGGTAGCAGTGAAGGCAGGAGAGCGGGCCGTGGGTGTTGGCCAGTGTTTAGAGCTGGCAATTGTTGTTGCATCTGGGGATGATATTGTTGAGGATGCTGGCGTAGTATTGGTGGCGGACGAAATTAAGCGCCTGATTCTGATGCAGGTTGGAATGCTTCCCGACCGAATCGAATTGGAAATGGTACCCAACCCACTCAGATTGGGAGAGTCCGACTGACGGAGTACGATGCATCCGGAAGCTTCCAGATATGATTTGGTTGGACTCCTATTGACTTCAATGGGAGCATATGTTCCTAACCGTATCATAATTGGGCCCTGGGTCAGGAAGACACGTTCCCGATCCAATTTGGAAGGAGCAAATACCATTAGGAAGCCTTCCTAACCGCATCAGAATCAGGCCCTAAGTAGTGTGAGGGGGAGGGCTGGTCAGCTGGGAGGCTGGAAAAATAGCATGCTGGAGAGGGGAGGGGCCGCAGGGTCAGCAGCGGTGGGAAAACGGGAAAGTGCTGGAGGGCAAGCAAAGGAGGCAACAAGAGTAATAGGAAAAAAACAGAAAAAACGGCAAGAAGAGAAAAAAGGTAGTAGAAAGTAGAAGAAAAAAGAAACACAGAGAACAAAGAAAAGACAGAAGAAGCAGAGGGCAGAACAGCAGAAGGGCAGAATGCTCTCCCACTGGACCACTCGGGACGAGGCACAGGAAGTTGCCTGCGGGTGGAGGAGGGCTCAAATACCCGACCCAGAAGGGTTCACAGCGCACTCAGGGGGCAGCTACTTAGTGATGGAGCTGCGCGGAGGAGATCAGTGACAGTGACCAGGTCAGTGGGCTTGTTCTCCTTGCCGTGTGGCGGACGCCATTAAGTAGTGTGAGGGGGAGGGCTGGTTAGCGGGGAGGCAGAAAGCAGGGAGTGCGAAAAACACTGCGCTGGAGGGGGGAGGGGCCGTGGGGGTCAGCAGTGCCGGGGAAACGGGAAACCGACTCCGATATTTTTGACGTTGAGATTTTCGATGTTGATATTATGTCAGATATTCAAGGCAGCAGTGAAGGCAGGGGAGCGGGCCGTGGGTGTTGGTCAGTGTTTAGAGCTGGCAATTGTTGTTGCATCTGGGGATGATATTGTGGAGGATGCTGGCGTAGTAGCGGTGGCGGATAACATTAAGGGCCTGATTCTGATGCAGGTTGGAAATCTTCCCGACCGAATCGAATTGGAAATGGTACCTAACCCACTCAGATTGGGAGAGTCCGACTGACGGAGTACCATGCATCCGGATGCTTCCAGATATGAATTGGTTGGACACCTATTGACTTCAATGGGAGCATATGTTCCTAACTGCATCATAATTGGGCCCTGGGTCGGGAAGACACGTTCCCGATCCAATTTGAAAGGAGCAAATACCATTAGGAGGCCTTCCTAACCGCATCAGAATCAGGCCCTAAGTAGTGTGAGGTGGAGGGCTGGTCAGCTGGGAGGCGGGAACAATGGCATGCTGGAGAGGGGAGGGGCCGCAGGGTCAGCAGCGGTGGGAACATGGGAAAGTGCTGGAGGGCAAGCAAAGGAAGCAACAAGAGTAAAAGGAAAAAAACAGAAAAAAACGGCAAGAAGAGACAAAAGGTAGTAGAGAGTAGAAGAAAAAAAACAGAGCAAAGAAAAGACAGAAGCAGCAGAGGGCAGAACAACAGAAGGGCAGAATGCTCTCCCACTGGACCACTGGGGACGAGGCACAGGAAGTTGCCTGTGGGTGGAGGAGGGCCTCAAACACCCGACCTAGAAGGGTTCACAGCGCACTCAGGGGGCAGCTACTTAGTGATGGAGCTGCACGGAGGAGAGCAGTGACAGTGACCAGGTCAGTGGGCTTGTTCTCCTTGCCGTGTGGCGGACGTCATTAAGTAGTGTGAGGGGGAGGGCTGGTTAGCTGGGAGGCGGAAAGCAGGGAGTGGGAAAAACACTGCGCTGGAGGGGGGAGGGGCCGTGGGGGTCAGCAGTGCCGGGAAAACGGGAAACCGCCTCCGATATTTTTGACGTTGATATTTTTGATGTCGATATTATGTCAGATATTTAAGGTAGCAGTGAAGGCAGGAGAGCGGGCCGTGGGTGTTGGTCAGTGTTTAGAGCTGGCAATTGTTGTTGCATCTGGGGATGATATTGTGGAGGATGCCGGCGTAGTAGCGGTGGCGGACGACCTTAAGGGCCTGATTCTGATTCAGGTTGGAAAGCTTCCCGACCGAATCGAATTGGAAATGGTACCCAATTCACTCAGATTGGGAGAGTCCGACTGACGGAGTACGAGGCATCGGATGCTTCCAGATATGATTTGTTTGGACTCCTATTGACTTCAATGGGAGCATATGTTCCTAACCGCATCATAATTGGGCCCTGGGTCGGGAAGACACGTTCCCGATACAATTTGGAAGGAGCAAATATAATTAGGAGGCCTTCCTAACCGCATCAGAATCAGGCCCTAAGTAGTGTGAGGGGGAGGGCTGGTCAGCTGGGAGGCGGGAAAAATGGCATGCTGGAGAGGGGAGGGGCCGCAGGGTCAGCAGCGTTGGGAAAATGGGAAAGTGCTGGAGGACAAGCAAAGGAGGCAACAAGAGGAAAAGGAAAAAAACTGAAAAAACGGCAAGAAGAGAAAAAAGGTAGTAGAAAGTAGAAGAAAAAAGAAACACAGAGAGCAAAGAAAAGACAGAAGAAGCAGAGGGCAGAACAGCAGAAGGGCAGAATACTCTCCCACTGGACCACTCTGGACGAGGCACAGGAAGTTGCCTGCGGGTGGAGGAGGGCTGAAACACCCGAAGTAGAAGGGTTCACAGCGCACTCAGGGGGCAGCTACTTAGTGATGGAGCTGCGTGGAGGAGATCAGTGACAGTGACCAGGTAGGTGGGCTTGTTCTCCTTGCCGTGTGGCGGACGCCATTAAGTAGTGTGAGGGGAAGGGCTGGTTAGCTGGGAGGCAGAAAGCAGGGAGTGCGAAAAACACTGCGCTGGAGAGGGGAGGGGCCGTGGGGGTCAGCAGTACCGGGGAAACGGGAAACCGACTCCGATATTTTTGACGTTGAGATTTTCGATGTTGATATTATGTCAGATATTCAAGGCAGCAGTGAAGGCAGGAGAGCGGGCCGTGGGTGTTGGTCAGTGTTTAGAGCTGGTAATTGTTGTTGCATCTGGGGATGATATTGTGGAGGATGCTGGCATAGTAGCGGTGGCGGATGACATTAAGGGCCTGTTTCGGATGCAGGTTGGAAAGCTTCCCGACCGAATCGAATTGGAAATGGTACCTAACCCACTCAGATTGGGAGAGTCCGACTGACGGAGTACGATGCATCCGGATGCTTCCAGATATGATTTGGTTGGACTCCTATTGACTTCAATGGGAGCATATGTTCCTAACCGCATCATAGTTGGGCCCTGGGTTGGGAAGACACGTTCCCGATCCAATTCGAAAGGAGCAAATACCATTAGGAGGCCTTCCTAACCGCATCAGAATCAGGCCCTAAGTAGTGTGAGGTGGAGGGCTGGTCAGCTGGGAGGTGAGAAAAATGGCATGCTGGAGAGGGGAGGGGCCGCAGGGTCAGCAGCGGTGGGAACATGGGAAAGTGCTGGAGGGCAAGCAAAGAAAGCAACAAGAGTAAAAAGAAAAAAACAGAAAAAAACGGCAAGAAGAGAAAAAAGGTAGTAGAAAGTAGAAGAAAAAAAAACAGAGCAAAGAAAAGACAGAAGCAGCAGAGGGCAGAACAACAGAAGGGCAGAATGCTCTCCCACTGGGGACGAGGCACAGGAAGTTGCCTGTGGGTGGAGGAGGGTCTCAAACACCCGACCTAGAAGGGTTCACAGCGCACTCAGGGGTCAGCTACTTAGTGATGGAGCTGCGCGGAGGAGAGCAGTAACAGTGACCAGGTCAGTGGGCTTGTTCTCCTTGCCGTGTGGCAGACGCCATTAAGTAGTGTGAGGGGGAGGGCTGGTTAGCTGGGAGGCGGAAGGCGGAAGGCAGGGAGTGGGAAAAACACTGCGCTGGAGCGGGGAGGGGCCGTGGGGGTCAGCAGTGCCGAGAAAACGGGAAACCTCCTCCGATATTTTTGACATTGATATTTTCGATGTCGATATTATGTCAGATATTTAAGGTAGCAGTGAAGGCAGGAGAGCGGGCCGTGGGTGTTGGTCAGTGTTTAGAGCTGGCAATTGTTGTTGCATCTGGTGGTGATATTGTGGAGGATGCTGGCGTAGTAGTGGTGGCGGACGAAATTAAGCGCCTGATTCTGATGCAGGTTGGAATGCTTCCCGACCGAATCGAATTGGAAATGGTACCCAACCCACTCAGATTGGGAGAGTCCGACTGACGGAGTACGATGCATCCGGAAGCTTCCAGATATGATTTGGTTGGACACCTATTGTCTTCAATGGGAGCATATGTTCCTAACCGTATCATAATTGGGCCCTGGGTCAGGAAGACACGTTCCCGATCCAATTTGGAAGGAGCAAATACCATTAGGAAGCCTTCCTAACCGCATCAGAATCAGGCCCTAACTAGTGTGAGGGGGAGGGCTGGTCAGCTGGGAGGCTGGAAAAATGGCATACTGGAGAGGGGAGGGGCCGCAGGGTCAGCAGCAGTGGGAAAACGGGAAAGTGCTGGAGGGCAAGCAAAGGAGGCAACAAGAGTAATAGGAAAAAAACAGAAAAAAACGGCAAAAAAAGAAAAAAAGGTAGTAGAAAGTAGAAGAAAAAAAAAACAGAGAGCAAAGAAAAGACAGAAGCAGCAGAGGGCAGAACAGCAGAAGGGCAGAATGCTCTCCCACTGGGGACGAGGCACAGGAAGTTGCCTGCGGGTGGAGGAGGGCCTCAAACACCCGACCTAGAAGGGTTCATAGCGCACTCAGGGGGCAGCTACTTAGTGATGGAGCTGCAAGGAGGAGAACAGTGACAGTGACCAGGTCAGTGGACTTGTTCTCCTTGCCGTGTGGCGGATGCCATTAAGTAGTGTGAGGGGGAGGGCTGGTTAGCTGGGAGGCGGAAAGCAGGAAGTGGGAAAAACACTGGGCTGGAGGGGCAGTGGGGCTCAGCAGTGCCGGGAAAACGGGAAACCGCCTCCGATATTTTTGACGTTGATATTTTCATTGTCGATATTATGTCAGATATTTAAGGTAGCAGTGAAGGCAGGAGAGCGGGCCGTGGGTGTTGGTCAGTGTTTAGAGCTGGCAATTGTTGTTGCATCTGGGGATGATATTGTGGAGGATGCTGGCGTAGAAGCGGTGGCGGACGACATTAAGGGCCTGATTCTGATGCAGGTTGGAAAGCTTCCCGACCGAATTGAATTGGAAATGGTACCCAATCCACTCAGATTGGGAGAGTCCGACTGACGGAGTACGAGGCATCGGATGCTTCCAGATATGATTTGGTTGGACTCCTATTAACTTCAATGGGAGCATATGTTCCTAACCGCATCATAATTGGGCCCTGGGTCGGGAAGACACGTTCCCGATCCAATTTGGAAGGAGCAAATACCATTAGGAGGCCTTCCTAACCGCATCAGAATCAGGCCCTAAGTAGTGTGAGGGGGAGGGCTGGTCAGCTGGGAGGTAGGAAAAATGGCATGCTGGAGAGGGGAGGGGCCGCAGGGTCAGCAGCGGTGGGAACATGGGAAAGTGCTGGAGGGCAAGCAAAGGAGGCAACAAGAGTAAAAGGAAAAAAACGGAAAAAAACGGCAAAAAGAGAAAAAAGGTAGTAGAAAGTAGAAGAAAAAAAACAGAGCAAAGAAAAGACAGAAGCATCAGAGGGCAGAACAGCAGAAGGGCAGAATGCTCTCCCACTGGACCACTGGGGACGAGGCACAGGAAGTTGCCTGTGGGTGGAGGAGGGCCTCAAACACCCGACCCAGAAGGGTTCACAGCGCACTCAGGGAGCAGCTACTTAGTGATGGAGCTGCGTGGAGGAGAGCAGGGACAGTGACAAGGTCAGTGGGCTTGTTCTCCTTGCCGTGTGGCGGACGCCATTAAGTAGTGTGAGGGGGAGGGCTAGTTAGCTGGGAGGCGGAAAGCAGGAAGTGGGAAAAACACTGGGCTGGAGGGGCAGTGGGGCTCAGCAGTGCCGGGAAAACGGGAAACCGCCTCCGATATTTTTGACGTTGATATTTTCATTGTCGATATTATGTCAGATATTTAAGGTAGCAGTGAAGGCAGGAGAGCGGGCCGTGGGTGTTGGCCAGTGTTTAGAGCTGGCAATTGTTGTTGCATCTGGGGATGATATTGTTGAGGATGCTGGCGTAGTATTGGTGGCGGACGAAATTAAGCGCCTGATTCTGATGCAGGTTGGAATGCTTCCCGACCGAATCGAATTGGAAATGGTACCCAACCCACTCAGATTGGGAGAGTCCGACTGACGGAGTACGATGCATCCGGAAGCTTCCAGATATGATTTGGTTGGACTCCTATTGACTTCAATGGGAGCATATGTTCCTAACCGTATCATAATTGGGCCCTGGGTCAGGAAGACACGTTCCCGATCCAATTTGGAAGGAGCAAATACCATTAGGAAGCCTTCCTAACCGCATCAGAATCAGGCCCTAAGTAGTGTGAGGGGGAGGGCTGGTCAGCTGGGAGGCTGGAAAAATAGCATGCTGGAGAGGGGAGGGGCCGCAGGGTCAGCAGCGGTGGGAAAACGGGAAAGTGCTGGAGGGCAAGCAAAGGAGGCAACAAGAGTAATAGGAAAAAAACAGAAAAAACGGCAAGAAGAGAAAAAAGGTAGTAGAAAGTAGAAGAAAAAAGAAACACAGAGAACAAAGAAAAGACAGAAGAAGCAGAGGGCAGAACAGCAGAAGGGCAGAATGCTCTCCCACTGGACCACTGGGGACGAGGCACGGGAAGTTGCCTGCGGGTGGAGGAGGGCTCAAATACCCGACCCAGAAGGGTTCACAGCGCACTCAGGGGGCAGCTACTTAGTGATGGAGCTGCGTGGAGGAGATCAGTGACAGTGACCAGGTCAGTGGGCTTGTTCTCCTTGCCGTGTGGCGGACGCCATTAAGTAGTGTGAGGGGGAGGGCTGGTTAGCTGGGAGGCAGAAAGCAGGGAGTGCGAAAAACACTGCGCTGGAGGGGGGAGGGGCCGTGGGGGTCAGCAGTGCCGGGGAAACGGGAAACCGACTCCGATATTTTTGACGTTGAGATTTTCGATGTTGATATTATGTCAGATATTCAAGGCAGCAGTGAAGGCAGGGGAGCGGGCCGTGGGTGTTGGTCAGTGTTTAGAGCTGGCAATTGTTGTTGCATCTGGGGATGATATTGTGGAGGATGCTGGCGTAGTAGCGGTGGCGGATGACATTAAGGGCCTGATTCTGATGCAGGTTGGAAAGCTTCCCGACCGAATCGAATTGGAAATGGTACCTAACCCACTCAGATTGGGAGAGTCCGACTGACGGAGTACCATGCATCCGGATGCTTCCAGATATGATTTGGTTGGACACCTATTTTTTATTTATTTTTTTAAAGTTTTTTATAGAGCGCGTAGTCACCCGAGAGTATCCCAGCGCTGAACCTCAAGCTCCTAAAGGTTGAAGGGGGAAGGATGTTGGCCACATTAAGGGAAGAGTAGGGTTTTAAGGGACTTCCTGAATCGCAGGAGGTTTGGTTCCAATCTGAGAGTCGGGGGGAGTGCGTTCCATTTTTTTGCTGTGTTGACTGAGAAGCGGCGGCCACCTGCACGGGCCTTCTTCACCCTAGGAATCATGATAAGGTTTCCATGTTCTGACCGAAGCGCTCTCGTAGGTCTATAGGGTGTAATCCAGGTGTTGAGGATAGGTGGGCCTACGTTGTGCAGTGCCTTGTGGGCCAGACAGAGGGCCTTGAATGTTATTCTTTCCCTAATCGGGAGCCAGTGTAATTTACTCAGTGCAGGTTTGGCTGACGTTCTGGCTGGAGTATTCGTGAGTAGTCGGGCTGCGGCATTCTGGGTTTTTTGCAATGTTTGGAGGGTGGATTCCGGTGCTCCCAAGTAAATGGCGTTGCTATAGTCCAGCCTGGACAAAACTAGGCCTTGGATCAGCAGTAATCTGGACTGGAATGGGAGTAGGGGGAGCACCTTTCTGCATGATCTAAGTAGGCCATAGCAGATGCCAGCCGTTTTCCTTGCCTGTGTTCTGAAGGTGAGATCTGTCTCTAACCATACTCCCAGACTCTTAACTTCAGTCTTGGGGGCAGGGGGTTCACCCATACAGGCGGGCCAGATGTTTGGGGGGAGATTCATGGTTTTTTGCCCTAGGAGTAAGATCTCCGTTTTTGACCCATTTAATTTTAGGGCCGAGTCACTCATCCATTGATGGATGTTGGAGAGACAATCGTGGAGATTGGAAGGTTGTAGCTTGGGGTGGGAGAGCGTCACCACCAGCTGAGTGTCGTCAGCATAACTGACGATGGTGACTCCAAATGGTGAGACCAACTCCTCCAGTGGGGCCATATACACGTTAAACAACGTGGGGCTTAGTGATGAGCCCTGTGGCACACCACACCGAAGGGGGATGGAGGGGGAACGACTTTCACCTTCCCAGACTTGGAAGGAGCGTTGGGAAAGAAAGGACGTGAGCCATTTCAGCGCTGTATCTTTCACACCGATGTCCTCTAGGCGTTGGGTTAGGACCTGGTGGCTGACGGTGTCGAAGGCCGCACTCAGGTCCAGGAGGACCACTGCCACTGATCCTCCTGCATCGATGATTTCTCTGGTCTTCTCTACTGCTGCGAGGAGAGCGGTGTCAGTGCCCTGACCTGGTCTAAAGCCTGTCTGTGAATTTTTGAGGAGATGGTTTGATTCTAGGAAGTGTGACAGTTTTTTATTCGCTAGTTTCTCGGCGACCTTACCTATCCAGGGAAGGAGAGAAATTGGTCTGTAATTAGATAAGTCAGCCGGGTCAAGCGATGGTTTCTTGAGAAGCCCTTTTACGACTGCTTCCTTCCAGCTCAAAGGGACTTCTCCTTGGGCTAAGGAGATGTTAATGAGGGCAGTCAACTGGGGCACTATGGTCCGAGTGATATCTTTAACGTACCGTATGGGAACTGGGTCACTGGGGGCGCCACTCTTAGTTGATGCAAATGTTGCTGCCACTTCCTCAGTAGTGACTGGGCCGAACGACGCTAGATAAGGCATATCGGGTTTCCCGGGGGGATTCCATAGTGCGGGAGGTAAGTCCTTAACTTTATCTGAGGTGTCGGGTTTAGCGGCAGGGAGGGAGGCAAGGATTTTTTTAATTTTTTCGTCAAAAAAGGTCGCTAGATTGACGCATTTTTCTTTAGCTGCTTTGGGGTCCATGGATTTCTGCGGAGGGTCCGGGACATGGAGGAGCTTTTTAAGGATGGAGAAGGTCTCCTTAGCTGAGCAGGAGGAAGTTTTTATTTTTTCCTCGTAGAAAGCGCTTTTCGCGTTGTGGAGAGCTTGTTTGTACGCTTTCATAGATGATTGATAAGCGTCTTTCTCCGTCCCCGACTTGTTTTTCCTCCAAGTGCGTTCTGTCCTTTTGCACTCTTTCCTCAAAACATTAAGGGAGGGTGTGTACCATGGGGCAGGGTTGATCTTTTTGACGTGTTTCAGGGTGCTGGTTAGTGGGGCAAGGCTGTCCAGGGGGTGGGAGAGCCATCCGTTAAATTCTCTGTCAGCTGTGTTAGGGTCCGCGGAGAGAGGTCCAGCGGATTCCAGTAACTTCCCTTCCCATTCCTCTGGAATGAGCTTATGCCACCGTCTACCTTGTATCCAGGATTTCTGTTTACGTGCAGGGGTGGTCTGGAGAAGCCAGTGCATAGGGACCAGCAGATGGTCTGTCCATGGGAAGGGGGTAGGGTCTTGGGTTATGAGGTTCCTGATATTAGAAAAAATCGGGTCTAAAAGCTGGCCTTTCTGGTGGGTGGCTTTTGAGTTCAGGAGGTGGAGGTCGGCTGATGTAAGGTCAGCTAGTAGGTTAGCAGCGATATTATCCGCGGGGTCTAGGAAATGCAGGTTAAAGTCTCCTAGGAGGAGGAAGTTGGAAGCTGTAATTGTTTTAAGTAGAATGTGATCCATCAGGGTGCAGGAAAAATCTCCTAGCGGACCTGGCGGTCGGTACACTAATAGTCCCGATAGTGAGATAGTTGGCGAGATCTGGAAGGTAAAATTACAGTTTTAGCAGTCTTTTTGATAACCTGGTGGGACTGCATTGACCAGATCGAAATCACTGTTAGGGGTCAACCATGTCTCGGTCAGAAACAGTACGTCTAGCGTAGAGTTTTGGGCGAGGATGTGTATTTCGTGAGCGTGTTTTACCAGGGACCTGCAGTTCAGAAGGCCGAGTCGCAGCGCTTGGCCGCGTTCTGTTTCCTCCGTTGCGTTACAAAGAATACATCCTGTAAAGGGGGTGTCTTCCTTGAGGATGAATTTACACTGGGGATGTTTGTTAGTGTTCCAGGCTCGGAGTGTATCTTGGGAGTAGAATATACGCTTTTGCGAGTTGGGCATAGTGTCTAGGCCTGAGGCCGTCTGGGCCCGGACGGGCCCAGACGGGCTTGCCTTTGGCGCGCCTTCGGCGCGCTGACGGCGCGCCCGCTGCGCCCGTCCGCTGCGCGTCCGGTGATTGCACATCCCTTTGGGGGTGAGAAAGGGGCGTGTGGGCGTGGCCTAAGGGTAGGCGTGGCCTCGTTCCTCGCCGTCAATGGCGGCTGGATAGGATTGTTTGCCTGGTGGTCGCTACAGCGCTAATTCCGCTGTGCAGGCGATTCTCTGCCAAATTCTGGTGATGCCAGGGGGTAAGTGCAAGTTTTAAAATACAATTCTAGTAAAACGTGACACAAGTGATACAATTTTAAAAATAGGTCCGCTCCCGGCTTTCCGCCTCAGGAGTATGCGAGGTTGTCTGGTGTGGCGCGTTAGAGTTCCGCGTTTTATACCAGGTGGGCGAGTGGGCGTGGCCTAAGGGTAGGCGTGGCCTCGTTCCTCGCTGTCAATGGCGGCTGGATGGGATTGTTTGCCTGGTGGTCGCTACAGCGCTAATTCCGATGTGCAGGCGATTCTCTGCCAAATTCTGGTGATGCCAGGGGGTAAGTGCAAGTTTTAAAATACAATTCTAGTAAAACGTGACACAAGTGATACAATTTTAAAAATAGGTCCGCTCCCGGCTTTCCGCCTCAGGAGTATGCGAGGTTGTCTGGTGTGGCGCGTTAGAGTTCCGCGTTTTATACCAGGTGGGCGAGTGGGCGTGGCCTAAGGGTAGGCGTGGCCTCGTTCCTCGCCGTCAATGGCGGCTGGATAGGATTGTTTGCCTGGTGGTCGCTACAGCGCTAATTCCGATGTGCAGGCGATTCTCTGCCAAATTCTGGTGATGCCAGGGGGTAAGTGCAAGTTTGAAAATACAATTCTAGTAAAACGTGACACAAGTGATACAATTTTAAAAATAGGTCCGCTCCCGGCTTTCCGCCTCAGGAGTATGCGAGGTTGTCTGGTGTGGCGCGTTAGAGTTCCGCGTTTTATACCAGGTGGGCGAGTGGGCGTGGCCTAAGGGTAGGCGTGGCCTCGTTCCTCGCCGTCAATGGCGGCTGGATGGGATTGTTTGCCTGGTGGTCGCTACAGCGCTAATTCCGCTGTGCAGGCGATTCTCTGCCAAATTCTGGTGATGCCAGGGGGTAAGTGCAAGTTTTAAAATACAATTCTAGTAAAACATGACACAAGTGATACAATTTTAAAAATAGGTCCGCTCCCGGCTTTCCGCCTCAGGAGTATGCGAGGTTGTCTGGTGTGGCGCGTTAGAGTTCCGCGTTTTATACCAGGTGGGCGAGTGGGCGTGGCCTAAGGGTAGGCGTGGCCTCGTTCCTCGCCGTCAATGGCGGCTGGATAGGATTGTTTGCCTGGTGGTCGCTACAGCGCTAATTCCGCTGTGCAGGCGATTCTCTGCCAAATTCTGGTGATGCCAGGGGGTAAGTGCAAGTTTTAAAATACAATTCTAGTAAAACGTGACACAAGTGATACAATTTTAAAAATAGGTCCGCTCCCGGCTTTCCGCCTCAGGAGTATGCGAGGTTGTCTGGTGTGGCGCGTTGGAGTTCCGCGTTTTATACCAGGTGGGCGAGTGGGCGTGGCCTAAGGGTAGGCGTGGCCTCGTTCCTCGCCGTCAATGGCGGCTGGATGGGATTGTTTGCCTGGTGGTCGCTACAGCGCTAATTCCGCTGTGCAGGCGATTCTCTGCCAAATTCTGGTGATGCCAGGGGGTAAGTGCAAGTTTTAAAATACAATTCTAGTAAAACGTGACACAAGTGATACAATTTTAAAAATAGGTCCGCTCCCGGCTTTCCGCCTCAGGAGTATGCGAGGTTGTCTGGTGTGGCGCGTTAGAGTTCCGCGTTTTATACCAGGTGGGCGAGTGGGCGTGGCCTAAGGGTAGGCGTGGCCTCGTTCCTCGCCGTCAATGGCGGCTGGATAGGATTGTTTGCCTGGTGGTCGCTACAGCGCTAATTCCGCTGTGCAGGCGATTCTCTGCCAAATTCTGGTGATGCCAGGGGGTAAGTGCAAGTTTTAAAATACAATTCTAGTAAAACGTGACACAAGTGATACAATTTTAAAAATAGGTCCGCTCCCGGCTTTCCGCCTCAGGAGTATGCGAGGTTGTCTGGTGTGGCGCGTTAGAGTTCCGCGTTTTATACCAGGTGGGCGAGTGGGCGTGGCCTAAGGGTAGGCGTGGCCTCGTTCCTCGCCGTCAATGGCGGCTGGATGGGATTGTTTGCCTGGTGGTCGCTACAGCGCTAATTCCGCTGTGCAGGCGATTCTCTGCCAAATTCTGGTGATGCCAGGGGGTAAGTGCAAGTTTTAAAATACAATTCTAGTAAAACGTGACACAAGTGATACAATTTTAAAAATAGGTCCGCTCCCGGCTTTCCGCCTCAGGAGTATGCGAGGTGGGAGCATATGTTCCTAACCGCATCATAATTGGGCCCTGGGTCGGGAAGACACGTTCCCGATCCAATTTGAAAGGAGCAAATACCATTAGGAGGCCTTCCTAACCGCATCAGAATCAGGCCCTAAGTAGTGTGAGGTGGAGGGCTGGTCAGCTGGGAGGCGGGAAAAATGGCATGCTGGAGAGGGGAGGGGCCGCAGGGTCAGCAGCGGTGGGAACATGGGAAAGTGCTGGAGGGCAAGCAAAGGAAGCAACAAGAGTAAAAGGAAAAAAACAGAAAAAAACGGCAAGAAGAGACAAAAGGTAGTAGAGAGTAGAAGAAAAAAAACAGAGCAAAGAAAAGACAGAAGCAGCAGAGGGCAGAACAACAGAAGGGCAGAATGCTCTCCCACTGGACCACTGGGGACGAGGCACAGGAAGTTGCCTGTGGGTGGAGGAGGGCCTCAAACACCCGACCCAGAAGGGTTCAAAGCGCACTCAGGGAGCAGCTACTTAGTGATGTAGCTGCGTGGAGGAGAGCAGTGACAGTGACAAGGTCAGTGGGCTTGTTCTCCTTGCCGTGTGGCGGACGTCATTAAGTAGTGTGAGGGGGAGGGCTGGTTAGCTGGGAGGTGGAAAGCAGGGAGTGGGAAAAACACTGCGCTGGAGGGGGGAGGGGCCGTGGGGGTCAGCAGTGCCGGGAAAACGGGAAACCGCCTCCGATATTTTTGACGTTGATATTTTCGATGTCGATATTATGTCAGATATTTAAGGTAGCAGTGAAGGCAGGAGAGCGGGCCGTGGGTGTTGGTTAGTGTTTAGAGCTGGCAATTGTTGTTGCATCTGGGGATGATATTGTGGAGGATGCCGGCGTAGTAGCGGTGGCGGACGACCTTAAGGGCCTGATTCTGATGCAGGTTGGAAAGCTTCCCGACCGAATCGAATTGGAAATGGTACCCAATTCACTCAGATTGGGAGAGTCCGACTGACGGAGTACGAGGCATCGGATGCTTCCAGATATGATTTGGTTGGACTCCTATTGACTTCAATGGGAGCATATGTTCCTAACCGCATCATAATTGGGCCCTGGGTCGGGAAGACACGTTCCCGATACAATTTGGAAGGAGCAAATACCATTAGGAGGCCTTCCTAACCGCATCAGAATCAGGCCCTAAGTAGTGTGAGGGGGAGGGCTGGTCAGCTGGGAGGCGGGAAAAATGGCATGCTGGAGAGGGGAGGGGCCGCAGGGTCAGCAGCGTTGGGAAAATGGGAAAGTGCTGGAGGACAAGCAAAGGAGGCAACAAGAGGAAAAGGAAAAAAACTGAAAAAAAGGCAAGAAGAGAAAAAAGGTAGTAGAAAGTAGAAGAAAAAAGAAACACAGAGAGCAAAGAAAAGACAGAAGAAGCAGAGGGCAGAACAGCAGAAGGGCAGAATACTCTCCCACTGGACCACTCTGGACGAGGCACAGGAAGTTGCCTGCGGGTGGAGGAGGGCTGAAACACCCGAAGCAGAAGGGTTCACAGCGCACTCAGGGGGCAGCTACTTAGTGATGGAGCTGCGTGGAGGAGATCAGTGACAGTGACCAGGTAGGTGGGCTTGTGCTCCTTGCCGTGTGGCGGACGCCATTAAGTAGTGTGAGGGGTAGGGCTGGTTAGCTGGGAGGCAGAAAGCAGGGAGTGCGAAAAACACTGCGCTGGAGAGGGGAGGGGCCGTGGGGGTCAGCAGTACCGGGGAAACGGGAAACCGACTCCGATATTTTTGACGTTGAGATTTTCGATGTCGATATTATGTCAGATATTCAAGGCAACAGTGAAGGCAGGAGAGCGGGCCGTGGGTGTTGGTCAGTGTTTAGAGCTGGCAATTGTTGTTGCATCTGGGGATGATATTGTGGAGGATGCTGGCGTAGTAGCGGTGGCGGATGACATTAAGGGCCTGATTCTGATGCAGGTTGGAAAGCTTCCCGACCGAATCGAATTGGAAATGGTACCTAACCCACTCAGATTGGGAGAGTCCGACTGACGGAGTACAATGCATCCGGATGCTTCCAGATATGATTTGGTTGGACTCCTATTGACTTCAATGGGAGCATATGTTCCTAACCGCATCATAGTTGGGCCCTGGGTTGGGAAGACACGTTCCCGATCCAATTCGAAAGGAGCAAATACCATTAGGAGGCCTTCCTAACCGCATCAGAATCAGGCCCTAAGTAGTGTGAGGTGGAGGGCTGGTCAGCTGGGAGGCGAGATAAATGGCATGCTGGAGAGGGGAGGGGCCGCAGGGTCTGCAGCGGTGGGAACATGGGAAAGTGCTGGAGGGCAAGCAAAGGAAGCAACAAGAGTAAAAGGAAAAAAACAGAAAAAAACGGCAAGAAGAGAAAAAAGGTAGTAGAAAGTAGAAGAAAAAAAAACAGAGCAAAGAAAAGACAGAAGCAGCAGAGGGCAGAACAACAGAAGGGCAGAATGCTCTCCCACTGGGGACGAGGCACAGGAAGTTGCCTGTGGGTGGAGGAGGGTCTCAAACACCCGACCTAGAAGGGTTCACAGCGCACTCAGGGGGCAGCTACTTAGTGATGGAGCTGCGCGGAGGAGAGCAGTAACAGTGACCAGGTCAGTGGGCTTGTTCTCCTTGCCGTGTGGCAGACGCCATTAAGTAGTGTGAGGGGGAGGGCTGGTTAGCTGGGAGGCGGAAGGCGGAAGGCAGGGAGTGGGAAAAACACTGCGCTGGAGCGGGGAGGGGCCGTGGGGGTCAGCAGTGCTGTGAAAACGGGAAACCTCCTCCGATATTTTTGACATTGATATTTTCGATGTCGATATTATGTCAGATATTTAAGGTAGCAGTGAAGGCAGGAGAGCGGGCCGTGGGTGTTGGTCAGTGTTTAGAGCTGGCAATTGTTGTTGCATCTGGTGGTGATATTGTGGAGGATGCTGGCGTAGTAGTGGTGGCGGACGAAATTAAGCGCCTGATTCTGATGCAGGTTGGAATGCTTCCCGACCGAATCGAATTGGAAATGGTACCCAACCCACTCAGATTGGGAGAGTCCGACTGACGGAGTACGATGCATCCGGATGCTTCCAGATATGATTTGGTTGGACACCTATTGACTTCAATGGGAGCATATGTTCCTAACCGTATCATAATTGGGCCCTGGGTCAGGAAGACACGTTCCCGATCCAATTTGGAAGGAGCAAATACCATTAGGAAGCCTTCCTAACCGCATCAGAATCAGGCCCTAACTAGTGTGAGGGGAGGGCTGGTCAGCTGGGAGGCTGGAAAAATGGCATACTGGAGATGGGAGGGGCCGCAGGGTCAGCAGCAGTGGGAAAACGGGAAAGTGCTGGAGGGCAAGCAAAGGAGGCAACAAGAGTAATAGGAAAAAAACAGAAAAAAACGGCAAAAAACGAAAAAAGGTAGTAGAAAGTAGAAGAAAAAAAAACAGAGAGCAAAGAAAAGACAGAAGCAGCAGAGGGCAGAACAGCAGAAGGGCAGAATGCTCTCCCACTGGGGACGAGGCACAGGAAGTTGCCTGCGGGTGGAGGAGGGCCTCAAACACCCGACCTAGAAGGGTTCATAGCGCACTCAGGGGGCAGCTACTTAGTGATGGAGCTGCAAGGAGGAGAACAGTGACAGTGACCAGGTCAGTGGACTTGTTCTCCTTGCCGTGTGGCGGATGCCATTAAGTAGTGTGAGGGGGAGGGCTGGTTAGCTGGGAGGCGGAAAGCAGGAAGTGGGAAAAACACTGGGCTGGAGGGGCAGTGGGGCTCAGCAGTGCCGGGAAAACGGGAAACCGCCTCCGATATTTTTGACGTTGATATTTTCATTGTCGATATTATGTCAGATATTTAAGGTAGCAGTGAAGGCAGGAGAGCGGGCCGTGGGTGTTGGTCAGTGTTTAGAGCTGGCAATTGTTGTTGCATCTGGGGATGATATTGTGGAGGATGCTGGCGTAGTAGCGGTGGCCGACGACATTAAGGGCCTGATTCTGATGCAGGTTGGAAAGCTTCCCGACCGAATCGAATTGGAAATGGTACCCAATCCACTCAGATTGGGAGAGTCCGACTGACGGAGTACGATGCATCCTATTGACTTCAATGGGAGCATATGTTCCTAACCGCATAATAATTGGGCCCTGGGTCGGGAAGACACGTTCCCGATCCAATTTGGAAGGAGAAAATACCATTAGGAGTCCTTCCTAACCGCATCAGAATCAGCCCTAAGTAGTGTGAGGTGGAGGGCTGGTCAGCTGGGAGGCGGGAAAATGGCATGCTGGAGAGGGGAGGGGCTGCAGAGTCAGCAGCGGTGGGAACATGGGAAAGTGCTGGAGGGCAAGCAAAGGAGGCAACAAGAGTAAAAGGAACAAAACAGAAAAAAACGGCAAGAAGAGAAAAAGGTAGTAGAAAGTAGAAGAAACAAAATAGAGCAAAGAAAAGACAGCAGCAGCAGAGGGCAGAACAGCAGAGGGGCAGAATTCTCTCCCACTGGACCACTGGGGACGAGGCACAGGAAGTTGCCTTTGGGTGGAGGAGGGCCTCAAACACCCTACCCAGAAGGGTTCACAGCGCACTCAGGGGGCAGCTACTTAGTGATGGAGCTGCGCGGAGGAGAGCAGTGACAGTGACCAGGTCAGTGGGCTTGTTCTCCTTGCCGTGTGACGGATGCCATTAAGTAGTGTGAGGGGGAGGGCTGGTTAGCTGGGAGGCGGAAAGCAGGGAGTGGGAAAAACACTGCGCTGGAGGGGGCAGGGGCCGTGGGGGTCAGCAGTGCCGGGAAAACGGGAAACCGACTCCGATATTTTTGACGTTGATATTTTCGATGTCGATATTATGTCAGATATTTAAGGTAGCAGTGAAGGCAGGAGAGCGGGCCGTGGGTGTTGGCCAGTGTTTAGAGCTGGCAATTGTTGTTGTATCTGGGGATGATATTGTGGAGGATGCTGGCGTAGTAGCGGTGGCGGAAGACATTAAGGGCCTGATTCTGATGCAGGTTGGAAAGCTTCCTGACCGAATTGAATTGGAAATGGTACCTAACCCACTCAGATTGGGAGAGTCCGACTGACGGAGTACGATGCATCCGGAAGCTTCCAGATATGATTTGGTTGGACTCCTATTGACTTCAATGGGAGCATATGTTCCTAACCGCATAATAATTGGGCCCTGGGTCGGGAAGACACGTTCCCGATCCAATTTGGAAGGAGAAAATACCATTAGGAGTCCTTCCTAACCGCATCAGAATCAGCCCTAAGTAGTGTGAGGTGGAGGGCTGGTCAGCTGGGAGGCGGGAAAAATGGCATGCTGGAGAGGGGAGGGGCCACAGGGTCAGCAGCGGTGGGAACATGGGAAAGTGCTGGAGGGCAAGCAAAGGAGGCAACAAGAGTAAAAGGAAAAAAACAGAAAAAACGGCAAGAAGAGAAAAAAGGTAGTAGAAAGTAGAAGAAAAAAAAACAGAGCAAGGAAAAGACAGAAGCAGCAGAGGGCAGAACAGCAGAAGGGCAGAATGCTCTCCCACTGGACCACTGGGGACGAGGCACAGGAAGATGCCTGTGGGTGGAGGAGGGCCTCAAACACCAGACCCAGAAGGGTTCACAGCGCACTCAGGGGGCAGCTACTTAGTGATGGAGCTGCGCGGAGGAGAGCAGTGACAGTGACCAGGTCAGTGGGCTTGTTCTACTTGCTGTGTGGCGGACGCCATTAAGTAGTGTGAGTGTGAGGGCTGGTTAGCTGGGAGGCGGAAAGCAGGGAGTGGGAAAAACACTGCGCTGGAGGGGGAGGGGCCGTGGGGGTCAGCAGTGCCGGGAAAACGGGAAACCGCCTCCGATATTTTTGACGATGATATTTTCGATGTCGATATTATGTCAGATATTTAAGGTAGTAGTGAAGGCAGGAGAGCGGGACGTGGGTTTTGGTCAGTGTTTAGAGCTGGCAATTGTTGTTGCATCTGGTGATGATATTGTGGAGGATGCTGGCGTAGTAGCGGTGGCGGACGAGATTAAGCGCCTAATTCTGATGCAGGTTGGAATGCTTCCCGACCGAATCGAATTGGAAATGGTACCCAACCCACTCAGATTGGCAGAGTCCAACTGACGGAGTACGATGCATCCGGATGCTTCCAGATATGATTTGATTTGACTCCTATTGACTTCAATGGGAGCATATATTCCTAACCGTATCATAATTGGGCCCTGGGTCAGGAAGACACGTTCCCGATCCAATTTGGAAGGAGCAAATACCATTAGGAAGCCTTCCTAACCGCATCAGAATCAGGCCCTAAGTAGTGTGAGGGGGAGGGCTGGTCAGCTGGGAGGCAGGAAAAATGGCATGCTGGAGAGGTGAGGGGCCGCAGGGTCAGCAGCAGTGGGAAAACGGGAAAGTGCTGGAGGGCAAGCAAAGGAGGCAACAAGAGTAAAAGGAAAAAAACAGAAAAAAACGGCAAGAAAAGATAAAAAGGTAGTAGAAAGTAGAAGAAAAAAAAACAGAGAGCAAAGAAAAGGCAGAAGCAGCAGAGGGCAGAACGGCAGAAGGGCAGAATGCACTCCCACTGGACCACTGGGGACGAGGCACAGGAAGTTGCCTGCGGGTGGAGGAGGACCTCAAACACCCGACCCAGAAGGGTTCACAGCGCACTCAGAGGGCAGCTACTTAGTGATGGAGCTGCGCGGAGAAGAACAGTGACAGTGACCAGGTCAGTGGACTTGTTCTCCTTGCCGTGTGGCGGATGCCATTACGTAGTGTGAGGGGGAGGGCTGGTTAGCTAAAGGCAGAAAGCAGGGAGTGGGAAAAACACTGCGCTGGAGGGGGGAGGGGCCGTGGGGGTCAGCAGTACCGGGAAAACGGGAAACCGCCTCCGATATTTTTGACGTTGATATTTTCGATGTCGATATTATGTCAGATATTCAAGGTAGCAGTGAAGGCAGGAGAGCGGGCCGTGGGTGTTGGTCAGTGTTTAGAGCTGGCAATTGTTGTTGCATCTGGGGATGATATTGTGGAGGCTTCTGGCGTAGTAGCGGTGGCGGACGACATTAAGGGCCTGATTCTGATGCAGGTTGGAAAGCTTCCCGACCGAATCGAATTGGAAATGGTACCCAATCCACTCAGATTGGGAGAGTCCGACTGACGGAGTACGAGGCATCGAATGCTTCCAGATATGATTTGGTTGGACTCCTATTGACTTCAATGGGAGCATATGATCCTAACCGCATCATAATTGGGCCCTGGGTCGGGAAGACACGTTCCCGATCCAATTTGGAAGGAGCAAATACCATTAGGAGGCCTTCCTAACCGCATCAGAATCAGGCCCTAAGTAGTGTGAGGGGGAGGGCTGGTCAGCTGGGAGGCGGGAAAAATGGCATGCTGGAGAGGGGAGGGGCCGCAGGGTCAGCAGCGTTGGGAAAATGGGAAAGTGCTGGAGGACAAGCAAAGGAGGCAACAAGAGGAAAAGGAAAAAAACAGAAAAAACGGCAAGATGAGAAAAAAGGTAGTAGAAAGTAGAAGAAAAAAGAAACACAGAGAGCAAAGAAAAGACAGAAGAAGCAGAGGGCAGAACAGCAGAAGGGCAGAATGCTCTCCCACTGGGCCACTGGGGACGAGGCACAGGAAGTTGCCTGCGGGTGGAGGAGGGCTCAAACATCCGACCCAGAAGGGTTCACAGCGCACTCAGGGGGCAGCTACTTAGCGATGGAGCTGCGTGGAGGAGATCAGTGACAGTGACCAGGTCAGTGGGCTTGTTCTCCTTGCCGTGTGGCGGACGCCATTAAGTAGTGTGAGGGGGAGGGCTGGTTAGCTGGGAGGCAGAAAGCAGGGAGTGTGAAAAACACTGCGCTGGAGGGGGGAGGGGCCGTGGGGGTCAGCAGTGCAGGGGAAAAGGGAAACCGACTCCGATATTTTTGACGTTGAGATTTTCGATGTCGATATTATGTCAGATATTCAAGGCAGCAGTAAAGGCAGGGGAGCGGGCCGTGGGTGTTGGCCAGTGTTTAGAGCTGGCAATTGTTGTTGCATCTGGGGATGATATTGTTGAGGATGCTGGCGTAGTATTGGTGGCGGATGACATTAAGGGCCTGATTCTGTTGCAGGTTGGAAAGCTTCCCGACCGAATCGAATTGGAAATGGTACCTAACCCACTCAGATTGGGAGAGTCCGACTGACGGAGTACGATGCATCCGGAAGCTTCCAGATATGATTTGGTTGGACTCCTATTGACTTCAATGGGAGCATATGTTCCTAACCGTATCATAATTGGGCCCTGGGTCAGGAAGACACGTTCCCGATCCAATTTGGAAGGAGCAAATACCATTAGGAAGCCTTCCTAACCGCATCAGAATCAGGCCCTAAGTAGTGTGAGGGGGAGGGCTGGTCAGCTGGGAGGCTGGAAAAATGGCATGCTGGAGAGGGGAGGGGCCGCAGGGTCAGCAGCGGTGGGAAAACGGGAAAGTGCTGGAGGGCAAGCAAAGGAGGCAACAAGAGTAAAAGGAAAAAAACAGAAAAAAACGGCAAAAAAAGAAAAAAGGTAGTAGAAAGTAGAAGAAAAAAAACAGAGAGCAAAGAAAAGACAGAAGCAGCAGCGGGCAGAACAGCAGAAGGGCAGAATGCTCTCCCACTGGACCACTGGGGACGAGGCACAGGAAGTTGCCTGTGGGTGGAGGAGGGCCTCAAACACCCGACCCAGAAGGGTTCACAGCGCACTCAGGGGGCAGCTACTTAGTGATGGAGCTGCGTGGAGGAGAGCAGTGACAGTGACCAGGTCAGCGGGCTTGTTCTCCTTGCCGTGTGGCGGACGCCATTAAGTAGTGTGAGTGGGAGGGCTGGTTAGCTGGGAGGCAGAAAACAGGGAGTGCGAAAAACACTGCGCCGGGGGGGAGGGGCCGTGGGGGTCAGCAGTGCCGGGAAAACGGGAAACCGACTCCGATATTTTTGACGTTGAGATTTTCGATGTCGATATTATGTCAGATATTCAAGGCAGCAGTGAAGGTAGGAGAGCGGGCCGTGGGTGTTGGTCAGTGTTTAGAGCTGGCAATTGTTGTTGCATCTGGGGATGATATTGTGGAGGATGCTGGCGTAGTAGCGGTGGCGGACGAGATTAAGCGCCTAATTCTGATGCAGGTTGGAATGCTTCCCGACCGAATCGAATTGGAAATGGTACCCAACCCACTCAGATTGGCAGAGTCCAACTGACGGAGTACGATGCATCCGGATGCTTCCAGATATGATTTGATTTGACTCCTATTGACTTCAATGGGAGCATATATTCCTAACCGTATCATAATTGGGCCCTGGGTCAGGAAGACACGTTCCCGATCCAATTTGGAAGGAGCAAATACCATTAGGAAGCCTTCCTAACCGCATCAGAATCAGGCCCTAAGTAGTGTGAGGGGGAGGGCTGGTCAGCTGGGAGGCAGGAAAAATGGCATGCTGGAGAGGTGAGGGGCCGCAGGGTCAGCAGCGGTGGGAAAACGGGAAAGTGCTGGAGGGCAAGCAAAGGAGGCAACAAGAGTAAAAGGAAAAAAACAGAAAAAAACGTCAAGAAAAGAAAAAAGGTAGTAGAAAGTAGAAGAAAAAAAAACAGAGAGCAAAGAAAAGACAGAAGCAGCAGAGGGCAGAACAGCAGAAGGGCAGAATGCACTCCCACTGGACCACTGGGGACGAGGCACAGGAAGTTGCCTGCGGGTGGAGGAGGACCTCAAACACCCGACCCAGAAGGGTTCACAGCGCACTCAGAGGGCAGCTACTTAGTGATGGAGCTGCGCGGAGAAGAACAGTGACAGTGACCAGGTCAGTGGACTTGTTCTCCTTGCCGTGTGGCGGATGCCATTACGTAGTGTGAGGGGGAGAGCTGGTTAGCTAAAGGCAGAAAGCAGGGAGTGGGAAAAACACTGCGCTGGAGGGGGGAGGGGCCGTGGGGGTCAGCAGTACCGGGAAAACGGGAAACCGCCTCCGATATTTTTGACGTTGATATTTTTGATGTCGATATTATGTCAGATATTCAAGGTAGCAGTGAAGGCAGGAGAGCGGGCCGTGGGTGTTGTTCAGTGTTTAGAGCTGGCAATTGTTGTTGCATCTGGGGATGATATTGTGGAGGCTTCTGGCGTAGTAGCGGTGGCGGACGACATTAAGGGCCTGATTCTGATGCAGGTTGGAAAGCTTCCCGACCGAATCGAATTGGAAATGGTACCCAATCCACTCAGATTGGGAGAGTCCGACTAACGGAGTACGAGGCATCGAATGCTTCCAGATATGATTTGGTTGGACTCCTATTGACTTCAATGGGAGCATATGATCCTAACCGCATCATAATTGGGCCCTGGGTCGGGAAGACACGTTCCCGATCCAATTTGGAAGGAGCAAATACCATTAGGAGGCCTTCCTAACCGCATCAGAATCAGGCCCTAAGTAGTGTGAGGGGGAGGGCTGGTCAGCTGGGAGGCGGGAAAAATGGCATGCTGGAGAGGGGAGGGGCCGCAGGGTCAGCAGCGTTGGGAAAATGGGAAAGTGCTGGAGGACAAGCAAAGGAGGCAACAAGAGGAAAAGGAAAAAAACAGAAAAAACGGCAAGAAGAGAAAAAAGGTAGTAGAAAGTAGAAGAAAAAAGAAACACAGAGAGCAAAGAAAAGACAGAAGAAGCAGAGGGCAGAACAGCAGAAGGGCAGAATGCTCTCCCACTGGGCCACTGGGGACGAGGCACAGGAAGTTGCCTGCGGGTGGAGGAGGGCTCAAACATCCGACCCAGAAGGGTTCACAGCGCACTCAGGGGGCAGCTACTTAGTGATGGAGCTGCGTGGAGGAGATCAGTGACAGTGACCAGGTCAGTGGGCTTGTTCTCCTTGCCGTGTGGCGGACGCCATTAAGTAGTGTGAGGGGGAGGGCTGGTTAGCTGGGAGGCAGAAAGCAGGGAGTGTGAAAAACACTGCGCTGGAGGGGGGAGGGGCCGTGGGGGTCAGCAGTGCAGGGGAAAAGGGAAACCGACTCCGATATTTTTGACGTTGAGATTTTCGATGTCGATATTATGTCAGATATTCAAGGCAGCAGTAAAGGCAGGGGAGCGGGCCGTGGTTGTTGGTCAGTGTTTAGAGCTGGCAATTGTTGTTGCATCTGGGGATGATATTGTGGAGGATGCTGGCGTAGTAGCGGTGGCGGATGACATTAAGGGCCTGATTCTGATGCAGGTTGGAAAGCTTCCCGACCGAATCGAATTGGAAATGGTACCTAACCCACTCAGATTGGGAGAGTCCGACTGACGGAGTACGATGCATCCGGATGCTTCCAGATATGATTTGGTTGGACTCCTATTGACTTCAAAGGGAGCATATGTTCCTAACCGCATCATAATTGGGCCCTGGGTCGGGAAGACATGCTCCCGATCCAATTTGGAAGGAGCAAATACCATTAGGAGGCCTTCCTAACCGCATCAGAATCAGGCCCTAAGTAGTGTGAGGTGGAGGGCTGGTCAGCTGGGAGGCGAGAAAAATGGCATGCTGGAGAGGGGAGGGGCCGCAGGGTCAGCAACGGTGGGAACATGGGAAAGTGCTGGAGGGCAAGCAAAGGAAGCAACAAGAGTAAAAGGAAAAAAACAGAAAAAAACGGCAGGAAGAGAAAAAAGGTAGTAGAAAGTAGAAGAAAAAAAACAGAGCAAAGAAAAGACAGATGCAGCAGCGGGCAGAACAACAGAAGGGCAGAATGCTCTTCCACTGGACCACTGGGGACGAGGCACAGGAAGTTGCCTGTGGGTGGAGGAGGGCCTCAAACACCCGACCTAGAAGGGTTCACAGCGCACTCAGGGGGCAGCTACTTAGTGATGGAGCTGCGCGGAGGAGAGCAGTAACAGTGACCAGGTCAGTGGGCTTGTTCTCCTTGCCGTGTGGCGGACGCCATTAAGT
The DNA here is from genome assembly GCF_964261635.1 of Lissotriton helveticus. Classification (NCBI taxonomy): domain Eukaryota; kingdom Metazoa; phylum Chordata; class Amphibia; order Caudata; family Salamandridae; genus Lissotriton; species Lissotriton helveticus. The sequence continues at coordinate 300,814,318 of NC_136059.1, forward strand.
AGTGTGAGGGGGAGGGCTGGTTAGCTGGGAGGCGGAAAGCAGGGAGTGGGAAAAACACTGCGCTGGAGCGGGGAGCGGCCGTGGGGGTCAGCAGTGCCGGGAAAATGGGAAACCTCCTCCGATATTTTTGACATTGATATTTTCGATGTCGATATTATGTCAGATATTTAAGGTAGCAGTGAAGGCAGGAGAGCGGGCCGTGGGTGTTGGTCAGTGTTTAGAGCTGGCAATTGTTGTTGCATCTGGTGGTGATATTGTGGAGGATGCTGGCGTAGTAGCGGTGGCGGACGACATTAAGGGCCTGATTCTGATGCAGGTTGGAAAGCTTCCCGACCAAATCGAATTGGAAATGGTACCCAATACACTCAGATTGGGAGAGTCCGACTGACGGAGTACGAGGCATCGGATGCTTCCAGATATGATTTGGTTGGACTCCTATTGACTTCAATGGGAGCATATGTTCCTAACCGCATCATAATTGGGCCCTGGGTCGGGAAGACACGTTCCCAATCCAATTTGTAAGGAGCAAATACCATTAGGAGGCCTTCCTAACCGCATATGAATCAGGCCCTAAGTAGTGTGAGGGGGAGGGCTGGTCAGCTGGGAGGCGGGAAAAATGGCATGCTGGAGAGGGGAGGGGCCGCAGGGTCAGCAGCGGTGGGAAAACGGGAAAGTGCTGGAGGACAAGCAAAGGAGGCAACAAGAGTAAAAGGAAAAAATCAGAAAAAAACGGCAAGAAGAGAAAAAAAGTAGTAGAGAGTAGAAGAAAAAAAACAGAGCAAAGAAAAGAGAGAAGCAGCAGAGGGCAGAACAACAGAAGGACAGAATGCTCTCCCACTGGACCACTGGGGACGAGGCACAGGAAGTTGCCTGTGGGTGGAGGAGGGCCTCAAACACCCGACCTAGAAGGGTTCACAGCGCACTCAGGGGGCAGCTACTTAGTAATGGAGCTGCGCGGAGGAGAGCAGTGACAGTGACCAGGTCAGTGGGCTTGTTCTCCTTGCCGTGTGGCGGACGTCATTAAGTAGTTTGAGGGGGAGGGCTGGGCCGTGGGGGTCAGCAGTGCCGGGAAAACGGGAAACCGCCTCCGATATTTTTGACGTTGATATTTTCGATGTCGATATTATGTCAGATATTTAAGGAAGCAGTGAAGGCAGGAGAGCGGGCCGTGGGTGTTGGTCAGTGTTTAGAGCTAGCAATTGTTGTTGCATCTGGGGATGATATTGTGGAGGATGCTGGCGTAGTAGCGGTGGCGGATGACATTAAGGGCCTGATTCTGATGCAGGTTGGAAAGCTTCCCGACCGAATCGAAGTGTAAATGGTACCTAACCCACTCAGATTGGGAGAGTCCGACTGACGGAGTACGATGCATCCGGATGCTTCCAGATATGATTTGGTTGGACTCCTATTGACTTCAATGGGAGCATATGTTCCTAACCGCATCATAATTGGGCCCTGGGTCGGGAAGACACGTTCCCGATCCAATTTGGAAGGAGCAAATACCATTAGGAGGCCTTCCTAACCGCATCAGAATCAGGTCCTAAGTAGTGTGAGGTGGAGGGCTGGTCAACTGGGAGGCGGCAAAAATGGCATGCTGGAGAGGGGAGGGGCCGCAAGGTCAGCAGCGGTGGGAACATGGGAAAGTGCTGAAGGACAAGCAAAGGAGGCAACAAGAGTAAAAGGAAAAAAACTGAAAAAAACGGCAAGAGAAAAAAGGTAGTAGAAAGTAGAAGAAAAAAAACACAGAGCAAAGAAAAGACAGAAGCAGCAGAGGGCAGAACAGCAGAAGGGCAGGATGCTCTCCCACTGGACCACTGGGGACAAGGCACAGGAAGTTGCCTGTGGGTGGAGGAGGGCCTCAAACACCCGACCCAGAAGGGTTCACAGCGCACTCAGGGGGCAGCTACTTAGTGATGGAGCTGCGCGGAGGAGAGCAGTGACAGTAACCAGGTCAGTGGGCTTGTTCTCCTTGCCGTGTGGCGGACGCCATTAAGTAGTGTGAGGGGGAGGGCTGGTTAGCTGGGAGGCGAAAAGCAGGGAGTGGGAAAAACACTGCGCTGGAGGGGGAGGGGCCGTGGGGCACAGCAGTGCCGGGAAAACGGGAAACCGACTCCGATATTTTTGACGTTGAGATTTTCGATGTCGATATTATGTCAGATATTCAAGGCAGCAGTGAAGGCAGGAGAGCGGGCCGTGGGTGTTTGTCAGTGTTTAGAGCTGGCAATTGTTGTTGCATCTGGGGATGATATTGTGGAGGATGCTGGCGTAGTAGCGGTGGCGGACGACATTAAGGGCCTGATTCTGATGCAGGTTGGAAAGCTTCCCGACCAAATCGAATTGGAAATGGTACCCAATACACTCAGATTGGGAGAGTCCGACTGACGGAGTACGAGGCATCGGATGCTTCCAGATATGATTTGGTTGGACTCCTATTGACTTCAATGGGAGCATATGTTCCTAACCGCATCATAATTGGGCCCTGGGTCGGGAAGACACGTTCCCAATCCAATTTGTAAGGAGCAAATACCATTAGGAGGCCTTCCTAACCGCATATGAATCAGGCCCTAAGTAGTGTGAGGGGGAGGGCTGGTCAGCTGGGAGGCGGGAAAAATGGCATGCTGGAGAGGGGAGGGGCCGCAGGGTCAGCAGCGGTGGGAAAACGGAAAAGTGCTGGAGGACAAGCAAAGGAGGCAACAAGAGTAAAAGGAAAAAATCAGAAAAAAACGGCAAGAAGAGAAAAAAAGTAGTAGAGAGTAGAAGAAAAAAACAGAGCAAAGAAAAGAGAGAAGCAGCAGAGGGCAGAACAACAGAAGGGCAGAATGCTCTCCCACTGGACCACTGGGGACGAGGCACAGGAAGTTGCCTTAGGGTGGAGGAGGGCCTCAAACACCCGACCTAGAAGGGTTCACAGCGCACTCAGGGGGCAGCAACTTAGTAATGGAGCTGCGCGGAGGAGAGCAGTGACAGTGACCAGGTCAGTGGGCTTGTTCTCCTTGCCGTGTGGCGGACGTCATTAAGTAGTGTGAGGGGGAGGGCTGGGCCGTGGGGGTCAGCAGTGCCGGGAAAACGGGAAACCGCCTCCGATATTTTTGACGTTGATATTTTCGATGTCGATATTATGTCAGATATTTAAGGTAGCAGTGAAGGCAGGAGAGCGGGCCGTTGGTGTTGGTCAGTGTTTAGAGCTGGCAATTGTTGTTGCATCTGGGGATGATATTGTGGAGGATGCTGGCGTAGTAGCGGTGGCGGATGACATTAAGGGCCTGATTCTGATGCAGGTTGGAAAGCTTCCCGACCGAATCGAAGTGGAAATGGTACCCAACCCACTCAGATTGGGAGAGTCCGACTGACGGAGTACGATGCATCCGGATGTTTCCAGATATGATTTGGTTGGACTCCTATTGACTTCAATGGGAGCATATGTTCCTAACCGCATCATAATTGGGCCCTGGGTCGGGAAGACACGTTCCCGATCCAATTTGGAAGGAGCAAATACCATTAGGAGGCCTTCCGAACCGCATCAGAATCAGGCCCTAAGTAGTGTGAGGTGGAGGGCTGATAAGCTGGGAGGCGGGAAAAATGGCATGCTGTAGAGGGGAGGGGCCGCAGGGTCAGCAGCGGTGGGAACATGGGAAAGTGCTGGAGGGCAAGCAAAGGAGGCAACAAGAGTAAAAGGAAAAAAACAGAACAAAACGGCAAGAAGAGAAAAGAGGTAGTAGAAAGTAGAAGAAAAAAAAAACAGAGTAAAGAAAAGACAGAAGCAGCAGAGGGAAGAACAGCAGAAGGGCAGAATGCTCTCCCACTGGACCACTGGGGACGAGGCACAGGAAGTTGCCTGCGGGTGGAGGAGGGCCTCAAAGTCCCGACCCAGAAGGGTTCACAGCGCACTCAGGGGGCAGCTACTTAGTGATGGAGCTGCGCGGAGGAGAGCAGTGACAGTGACCAGGTCAGTGGGTTTGTTCTCCTTGCCGTGTGGCGGAAGCCATTAAGTAGTGTGAGGGGGAGGGCTGGTTAGCTGGGAGGCGGAAAGCAGGAAGTGGGAAAAACACTGCGCTGGAGGGGGACGGGGTCGTGGGGGTCAGCAGTGCCGGGAAAACGGGAAACCGCCTCCGATATTTTTGCCGTTGATATTTTCGATGTTGATATTATGTCAGATATTCAAGGCAGCAGTGAAGGCAGGAGAGCGGGCCGTGGGTGTTGGTCAGTGCTTAGAGATGGCAATTGTTGTTGCATCTAGTGATGATATTGTGGAGGATGCTGGCGTAGTAGCGGTGGCGGACGACATTAAGGGCCTGATTCTGATGCAGGTTGGAAAGCTTCCCGACCGAATCGAATTTGAAATGGTACCCAACCCACTCAGATTGGGAGAGTCCGACTGACGGAGTACGCTGCATCCGGATGCTTCCAGATATGATTTGGTTGGACTCCTATTGACTTCAATGGGAGCATATGTTCCTAACCGTATCATAATTGGGCCCTGGGTCGGGAAGACACGCTCCCGATCCAATATGGAAGGAGCAAATACCATTAGGAGGCCTTCCTAACCGCATCAGAATCAGGCACTAAGTAGTGTGAGGGGGAGGGCTGGTAGCTGGGAGGCGGGGAAAATGGCATGCTGGAGAAGGGAGGGGCCGCAGGGTCAGCAGTGGTGGAAAAACGGGAAAGTGCTGGAGGGCAAGCAAAGGAGGCAACAAGAGTAAAAGGAAAAAAACTGAAAAAAACGGCAAGAAGAGAAAAAAGGTAGTAGAAAGTAGAAGAAAAGAAAAAACAGAGAGCAAAGAAAAGACAGAAGCAGCAGAAGGCAGAACAGCAGATGGGGCAGAATGCTCTCCCACTGGATCACTGGGAACGAGGCACAGAAAGTTGCCTGCGTGTGGAGAAGGGCCTCAAACACCCGACCCAGAAGGGTTCACAGCGCACTCAGGGGGCAGCTATTTAGTGATGGAGGTACGCGGAGGTGAGCAGTGACAGTGACCAGGTCAGTGGGCTTGTTCTCCTTGCCGTGTGGCGGATGCCATTAAGTAGTGTGAGGGGGACGGCTGGTTAGCTGGGAGGCGGAAAGCAGGGAGTAGGAAAAACACTGCGCTGGAGGGGGAAGGGGCCGTGGGGGTCAGCAGGGCCGGGAAAACAGGAAAGCGCTAGAGGGCAAGAAAAAGAGACAAAAAGAGTAAAGAGGCAAAAGAAAAAAATGAGAAAAAGAGAAGAGAAAATAGGCACATAGACTAGGAGGACAGAAAAAAGAGAGAGCAAAGAAAAGACAGAAGCAGCAGAGGGACAGAGGGCAGAAGAGCAGAATGCTCTCCCACTGGACCACCATGGATGAGGCACAGGCAGGAGCCTGCGGGCGAAGGAGGGTTACGAACACCCGATCCAGAAGAGCCAAAGCACACTCGGGGGTCAGCTACTTAGTGGTGGAGCCACGCAAGGGAGGGCAGTGACACTGACCAGGTAGACAGTTTCTTTTCGCCGCTTTCCAGGCCAGAAGCGTGGAGCCATGAAGTATGCAGCATACTGATGTGTATTGCTAATACCCTCAGAAGGGTGACCCTACTGAATCAGTTTGATGTAAGGAATCTGCGGCTAGATAGAGTCTCTACCAGATAAGGCGTTACCAAACGTAAGTAATTTGTTCATCTGATAGACTTCTAGCGGCAGATTGATAGCTATACCTCCCCGGAGGTGGGTCTGCGAAACAGATTAGACCAAAAAGTCCTGCATGACTGAACTGGCAAAATTCCTGTCACAATGGACCAGACTATCCAGACAGTAATGTTTTGTGAATGTGTGTTTGGACGCCCACGTTGCTGCCTGACAGATGTGCAGGACAGGGATTCCGCAAGCCAACGCAATGGTCCCAGCATTGGATCTGGTGGAATTAGCACACAAACCCTAAGAGTTGCTTCTTGAACAATGCATAGCAAATATTAATGCGGAGCACTATCCATCATGAGATGATTAGTTTCAGCATGGCCTTCCCTTTCTTGGCTCCAACATACACTACGTCCACCCAGAACTCTTTAGTGCAAACAAGGTAGCACGACAACGCTCTTTTTGGTTCCAGACTGTGGAGTCACTCCTCTTCTTTAGAAGGGTGAGGCAGAGCAAAGAAGGTAGGCAGGGTGATGTTTGTCTACATGAAAGGATGTCACAGCAGTCAGAAGGAAGACAGCACGGGTTCTTAGAAGCAGCTTATCTGGGTAACAGGTCGTATAAGGAGGGTGTACAGCGAGTGCCTGCAGTTCACTGACCCTCCCGGCCAATGTTATTGACACTAGAAAGCTGTCTTAACAGTAAGCAAGCCAGTGGGCAGTTGTGTAGCGGCTCAAAGGGAGGGCATATGAGATAGGTGAAGGCCAGGTTAAGATCTCAATTGGGCAAGATGAATGGTCAGGGGGAAACATATGCTGTAGACCTTTTAGAAACTTAGTCACAATGGATGGCTTGAAGAAAAGAAGGTTGGGCCAGAAACTCCAAAAATGACAGACAGATAATCTTTAATCATGGCCAGAGCAGAGCCCTGCTGGGCCAGAGAAAGAACTAACAGTAAAACCTGGGTAATGGTTGCTGCAACAGATAATCCCCTCAAAGGGGAAGCCTCTTATGAGGACCCAAGCTCAGAATCTTAGGATACCAGACTCTATGTGCCCAATTCAGAACCAGAAGAATGACTTGGGCCCAGTCATTCCGGATTTTCTTGAGAAATCTAGGCAGGCATTCAGAAGGCCGCTTGATCCACTTGCGACCGAAGGCGTCACCGAGCAAGAGCCACCTTGGAAACTCCTGTGTGCAGAACTGTTGATATTTTGCATTCTCCATGGTGGCAAACAGATGTAACTAAGGCTCTCCCCACTCTTGAAAGAGACCTTGCACCAGCTTCAAGTGGAGACACCATTTGTGTTCAGCTAGGCATCGAGGGCTGAGTTAGTCCGCCCTGGCGTTCAAGGTGCCTGACAGGTTTTGAACCATCAGAGAAATGCCCTGACTAGCCAACCATGTCCAGAGACGCTGAGCCTCTTAACAAAGGGCCCACGACCTCACCCGCCATGTTTGTTGCAGTACCACATAGCAGAGGTGTTGCCCATGAACACCTGCACCAGCATTCCTAATCGAAAGACAAAAGGCTTTCAAAGTCAATCGGTCCGCCAAAGTTTCAACAGTTGATGTGGAGTCCAGACTCTGCGGGACACCAGAGCCCTCTGATTTCTAACTCTCCCAAGTGGCCACTAAAGCCCAGAAATGCAGCATCTGTCACTGCAGTCAGTTCTGGCTGAGGAAAGGAGAGGTGTCTGCTGCTGACCCAATCATGGTTGGTCAGCCACAACTGCTGGTCTTTTCCAGTTCCAATTGAGATCTGGACTATGTCGGATAGATTCCCCTGATGCTGTGCCCATTGGAATTCAGGTCCCCTGCAGAGCCCAATATGCCAACAGGCATCTGTCAGTTGCAGGATGTAGGAGGACATGAAGCCCAACAGCCTCAGAGTCAGTCCAACCGAAATACAGAACAGAGGCTGAAACATCAGTATCATAGCCTGAATAACCTCGCCACTTTGGAGGACAGGCCCAAAACTGCACTGTCTCCAGAAAAGCTCTGATGAAAGGGAGCATTTGAGAGGGAGTAAAAGGTGGGACTCCGGCACGTTGTAGTGAACTCCAGCTAATGCAGGAGGGTCCACTCTAATCTGGAATTGGGAGACGACTGCCTGCGGCGAGCTCTCTTCAACAGCCAGAGGAATGGCCCTAAAAAGTTCTTTCATAAACTGCTATATAATCATCTGTGACAATAAGGATAAGGAATACTCTTATGTCCTCTAGAACCTGAATATTGTCCCTGAGGCTATGACCAAAGAGCTTGAAGCAAAGATTACTTTCAAACAGTTGAGGAAGGACTTGCAGTCAATGGTGAAGGGCAAGACGCTGGGGAGTGTGTGGTGATGTGTAATATAGAATGCAGCTATGTCATGGAATGCCTGGTCGTCACCATGGTATTCCAGACAGAGCAGTTGTCATCTGGCCACTGTTGAGAGAGGCACGATCCTTTCCACGAAGAATAAACTACTTCAACCCCACCTTGGCGTCACGTGGTCACTTCAATATTTTGGCGACAAGGAGGCACAATCCTTTCCACGATGAATAGACTACTTCAACCCTACCTTGGCGTCAGTGGTGCCTTCAGAGTGATGGGTTTTCGGTGAAATTTTATCAGACCCTTGCACCTCTATTAACAGAGACATTTTTAGGGAGGCTTGAGAATTAGGTACTCTTCCACCTATATGAGGTAAAACATTATCGGCATGATCCTTATTCCAGGTGGAAACCCTGAGGATCATTTGTCCTATTGACTCCTGCGCATAAATAACTCAGACAAGACGGTTTTGTGTAACATCTTGGCCAATAGACTACGGTTGGTGGTGGAAAGATTGGTCCATTAAGAGAAATATAGAACAAGTTACTTACCTTCGGTAACGATATATCTGTAAGAGACATATATTAGTTATAGATTCCTTACCTTAGAATTACCCACAGGCGTCAAACTGGATCTGGAGAATTTTTCTTCAGCAGTATATTCTGCGCATTGGTAGGTGGCGTTGGTTGATTCCGTGTTCATCTTAGGCATAGTGATCGCCAGAATGACATTGTGGTATCTACTTAGATGCCGCCCCTGCGCGCTGACGTCAGTTCTTTACACGACATTCCACGCCAGAAGCGCAGAGACCTGCAAGACACTGACCACCGGTGTACAAAACTAGGGTCCTGAAAGGGAGTCCCTTACGCGAGAAGTCAGTTAGCAAAACGGGGAGGATGGGTGGGGCGGTAAGGAATCTATGTCTAATATATGTCTCTTACAGATATAGTGTTACCAAAGTTAAGTAACTTGTTCATCTGAAAGAGACTATCAGTTATAGATTCCTTACCTTAGAATAGATACCCCAGCAATACCAACCCCGGAGGTGGGTCTCCGAACTAAGTTCACACCAGAAAGTCCTGGAGAACTGAAAGGCCAAAGAAGCCGTCTCTCTGGACCCTACTATCCAGGCAGTAATGCTTAGTGAACGTGTGTAGTGATGCCTACTTGGCTGCCTGGCAGATGTAAGCGAGGGGAAATCCACGTCCCAAAGCAGTAGTGGCTGCAGTCGCCCTGGTGGAATGAGTGCAGCCCTACCAGAGGTTCCTTTTTCGCCAAGCAGTAGCAGATCTTAATGGAAATTACGACCCATCGAGAGATGGTCCGCTTTTGCACATCCTGACCTTTCTTGGTGCCCACATAGCCAAAACAGAGTTGATCATCCACCCGGAATTGTTTTGTACGATCCAGATAAAATGATTACTCATGTTTTGGATCCAGACGGTGGAGTCTTTCCTCCTCCTTGGAAGGATGGGGGGGGCGGAAAGAATGTGGGCAAAGTGATGGTCTGTCCTATGTGGAAAGAGGTAACCACTTTGGGAAGAAAAGAAGGTTGAGTTCGAAGGAGAACCTTGTGTGGATGAACAGCAAGGAAAGGAGGTTTAAAAGAAAGAGCTGGAAGCTCACTCACCCTGTGAGCAGAAGTGATGGCAACCAGAAAATCAGTCTTTAAAGTCAAGAGTCTGAGAGGACAATTATGTAGTGGCTTGAAAGGAGCACACATAAGGTAAGTTAAGACCAGATTCAATTCTCACTGAGTCATTACGAAAGGAATAGGAAGGAAAAGGGGAGTAATTCCCTTAAGAAATCTATTTACAATAGGTGACTTTAAAAGAGAAGGCTGATCAGGAAGGCGGAGAAAAGCCAAAATGGCCAAAAGATAGCATATAAGGGTGCCCAGAGCAGAGCCCTGCTGGGCCAAAGAAAGAATGAAGAGGAGAACCTCTGAAACAGAGGCAGAAAGGGGATGCACATCCTTTGCTGTGTCCCAGGCCACAAATTTGTTCCATCTACAGGCGTATACCGTTTTAGTGGAGGGACACCTGGCTGCCAAGATGACATTACATACTTTGGGTGGAAGGTCAAAAGCTGTCAACTGTCGCCACTCAATCTCCACGCAAGGAGGTAGAGGCTGAACAGGTTCGGGTGGAGGACCATTCCTTGTTGCTGCGACAGAAGATCCTACCGAAGAGACAGTCTGATCGAAGATCAATGGCCATGTTCAAGAGCTAGGAATACCAGACTCTTCGTTCCCAATACGGAGCCACAGAATGACTTGGGTTCGGCCCCGCTTGATCTTCTTCAGCACTCTGGGCAGAAATGGTATAGGTCGGAAAGGTGTATAGAAGACCGCAATTCCACTCGTGACACAAAGCGTCGCCGAGGTGCTGCCGCCTTGGAAATTCTAACGTGCGGAACTGCTGACATTGCGCGTTCTCTTAGTTGGCGAACAGACTTAACAAAGGCTCTCCCTACTGCTGAAAGAGACCTTGCACCACCTCCGAGTGAAGACGCCATTCGTAATCCATCATGCACCGGCGTCGGAGTTCGTCCGCCCTGGCGTTCAGGGAACCTGCCAGGTGTTGAACCATCAGACATGCCCTGATGTTCCAGAGGCAAAGAGCCTCTTGGCATAGGGTCCATGACCCCACCCCGCCCTGTTTGTTGCAGTACCACATGGTGGTGGTGCTGTCCGTGAACACCTGCACTACCCTCTCTTTGACAGAAGGAAGGAATCCTTTCAGTGCAAGACGAATCGCCCGGAGCTCCAGGAGGTTGATGTGGACCCCGGACTCCACAGGAGACCAGAGTCCTCTGATCTCTGCGTCTGCCATATGGCCACCCCATCCCAGAAGAGACGCATCTGTCACTACTGTGAAGTCTGGTTGGGGTAGGGAAATGGATCTGCCGCTAACCCAATCCCGGTTTGTTAGCCAAATTGGTGTGCAGTGCCATGCGAGATCTAGACGACATCGGAAAGATTCCCCTCATGCTGCGCCCACAGGAACTTCTGGTCCCACTGCAGAGCCCGCATATGCCACCTGGCATGGTCCACTAGCAGGATATAGGAGGCCATGAAGCCCAGCAGCGTCAAGGTCATTCTCACCGAAACCCAGGATAGAGGCTGAAACATTGGTATCATAGCCCGAATATCCCGGACTCGCTACTCCCGGAGCTTCTGAGAGGGAATCAGGTGCGACTTCGGCACGTTGATAGTGAACTTCAGCAAATGCAGGAGGTCGGTCATTGTCTGGAGGTGGGAGACAACAGCCTTGGGCAAGCCCGGCTTTAACAGCCAGTCGTCAAGATAGGGGAAGACTGGAACCCCTGATCTGCGCAGATGAGCTGCGACCACCTCCATCACTTTCGTGAACACCCGAGGGGCATTAGTAAGGCCAAAGTGAAGCACGGTAAATTGAAAGTGCTCATGGCCTACTGTGAACCGTAGGTAATGCCTTTGGGCTGGCAGGACGGGAATGTGAAATTAGGCGTCCTGCAAGTCCAATGCTACCATCCAGTCTCCATGGTCGAGGACATACAGGACCTGAGTTAATGTCAACATTTTTAACTTCTCCGTACAGAGGCAGCGGTTGACGTCCCTGAGATCCAAGATAGGATGCAGGCCTTTGTCCTTCTTGGGAACCAGGAAGTAGTGGGAGTAACAACCACAAACTACTTCTGGGACAGGGACTCTCTCTATAGCTCCTTTGGCCAAGAGAGCCGTAACTTCCTGACGGACAAGGGCCAAGTGATCCTCCGACATGCAAGTGTTGGTGGCATGGAGGGAGGGGTAATCTCAAAGGGGAGGGAGTAGCCTCTTCGGACTATCTGCAAAACCCACCTGTCCGACATGATGTTGTGCCAGTGGGGGAGGTGACTGCGGATCTTGCTGCCCACTGGCAACTGGTGGCCCTGAAAGATTGGACTACGAAGGTTTCTGACTGTTGCTGAGGGGGTATTGGTGGACTGGCCCGCACGCTGGCCCCCAGACACAGGGTGGTGGGTCTCACATCCCCGGCCACGCAGAGGCTGGGTAGCTAGCACCGGCCTATGGCCCTAGGTGAAACGAGCGGGGCACCCCTTCCGTAGCCACGAAAAAGGCGAAAGGCAGACAGCGCCGGACGAGAGGTGGTAGCGAGGCCCAAGGATCTGCCGTAGCTCCAGAATCCTTAAAGCGCCCAAGCACACTGTCTGCCTTGCTGCCAAACAGGCGACAGCCATCAAAGGGCATGTCCAAAAGAGTCGATTGGACATCCCCAGAAAAGCCAGTGGATCTTAGCCAGGCATAGCAATGTAAGGCTAATGACGTAGAAAGTGTTCTACCCAGCAATTTGGCGGTGTCCAGCCCACAGCAGATGGCCAACTATGATGCGCCTCTCCCCCTTTTCAACCGCACAAGAGAGTGTGACCCAGGCCTCCTCCAGATACTGTGGCAGCACTTGCCCAACCGTACCCCACACAGAGTGGGTGTAACGTCCCAAGAGACATGCAGTGTTCACCGACTGCAGTCCTAAGCAGGTGGAAGAAAACATCTTCTTCCCAAGATGGTCCAGCTTCTTGGATTCCCTATCTGGGGGAGGAGAAGGGAACGTGCCTTTGGATATTGAGGCTTGGACCACTAATCTCTCGGGGTAGGGTGTTGGGAGAGGAAAATTGGGTCACCCGGGCCGGGCGGTGGCGTTGGGCAATCATCCTATTCACAAAAGTCCCTGTGCTGGGCTTGGAACAAGTGCCCAGAATGATGTCCGTGAGGGCCTCATTGAACAGCAGCATGGGCTCCGATGAGGACGCTGCCAGCTGATGCACCTCGGTCAGCAGGTTAGTCCTGACTGCCACCGTAGGAAGCTCAAGGCCCAAGGCCTCAGCCGCCCTACGCAATACCACAGCATAGGAGGCTCCCTCCTCCGTAGCCACGGTAGGGGGACAAAGCATGCCAAGATATGGGGAGGTATCCAGACCACTGGCCTCACCCAACTCCTCTCTCCAGTCCAGCTCCCAGTCCTCCTCATCTTCCTCTGGCTATCACTCAGGGCGATAGGGAATGCCAGGGTAGAACAGAAGTACAAAAGTACCGGTCGGCGCCAGTACCTGCGTCGGTCTAGCTCCGTGTCCAAGTTGAGAGGGAGGCCGGGGTCGACGCCGGCCGGGAACACAACCCTGTCAGAAATGGCAGAGGCGTCGTCAGAGGTATCGGTGCGGGAGGAGGTGTCGTGAGGATGACTGGCACCGATCCGGATCCAGGCCGGCATCGAAGGCCTAGAACCCCCAGCCGAGCCACAGGGCCAGAAGGCGGACCGGAGGAGTCAGGCTGCCCAACGATGGAGTGAAGAGCTTTGCAAAATGCACGGAGCTGGGCAGGAGATGGTCCGGCTCCCGGGAAGGGAGGGAAGCTGGGAGAAGTCCCAGTAGGCCCTGCGGAAGGGGAGAAGGTGAAGAGCGACTGTGATTCTTTGCCTTCTTCTTGTGCTTCGACTTACCTGAAGACCAAGACTGCGATTAGAAGTGATGGTGGTGACTCCGCGACCGGTACCGCGGCCTCACTCTCGACAGGGATCCCGAGCGGGCGGAGCGGACTGCCGGGCCTCCAGAAGCTTTCGAGACTGCTCTCGCAAAGACTTCAGGTTCATGGCTCGACAGTCGGAGCTCGACTTTGGATCGTGGTCGCGCTCTAGTCGAACAACTTGAAAAAGATGTCGACAAAAGTAAAAAAATCACTGGTCAAAAAATGACTAAGGGTACCGCTCTCTCCAGAATCTGCGCTGGCTGGCCCGGAAAAAGAAGGAACTGACGTCAGCTCACAGGGGCAGCATCTAAGTAGATACCGCATAGTCCTTCCAACGATCACAACGCCAACGACGAATGCAGAGTGAACCGACGCCACCTACAGACGCACAGGGGTACTGCTGAAGAAAAATTCTCCGGATCCAGTCTGACTCCTAGGGGTAGTTCTAATGTAAGAAATCTATAACTAATAGTCTCTTTCTGGTTATCTTTATAGTAATGCATATGCTGCATTCGATTGCCAACATGGAGGAAGAGCTTTTGATAGTAGCAGATGATCTTGAGAAAGCTTTCGACACGCAGAACTGGGCTTACTTAAAAGAGGTTCTGCGGCTCATGGGTCTGGTCCAGTCCTCATAGCTGGGTGTGACTGCTCTACACGAATCCTAGAGCCAAGTTCAGGAACTGGCAGAACTGTTTTAGATATTTGGGAGTATTATGCGTGGCACCAGGCAAGGATATTGATTCTCGCCCTTGTTATATGCCCTAGCACTTAAACCATTGGTAATCATATGTTGGAAGGAATTGAGAGAATGGGGAATTAGAGTTGGAGATACTAATCACATAATCGCCTTAAATGCTGATGAAGCCTTGTTTGTGATTTGAAAATGCCATCTTTAGGAAGTTGAATAGTTTACTGCTATCCAGGAAAATGCTGGGAAACAAAGCAGGGCAACTCTAGACATGTTGAAATTAGATCAGGATGCGGAGGGCTGGGCCTCCCAGATATGGAACAATTCTATTATGTAGCACATATTCAGTAAGCAGCTAGATGGGCAGCAGTAGAAGATAACTGAGAGAGCTTACTGGGACTCACGGAGACACCCCTCTGCTGGAATGATTTATGAGGGGAAAATGTGTCCAAGGAATATTCCTACTTCATACATTAGATTCTCGAGACCTGGGAAAGAATAGTCACTATAGTTCTGAAGCGGCTTTCATTTGCAAGGGAAGTAGATATATGGGCTCTGCAGCCATTTAAAATTTGACGCTCAGACATGACAGTGAAACTCTAGAGGTAAGAAGCTTGCAATTTGCTGGGGAATCTTCACCAGAGTGAGGTCTTTGTCACCCTGCAAGAAGCACAAAATACATTTAAGGTGGGACTTGGCCAGTTCCCGCAATACACTAAACTGGCCGGGATTTGGACTGACTTTCTCAATGTTCTTCCCTCTACTAGTATTCTTGAGGCTATCTTGCAACTAGGAATGGATCATTACTTGGCGACCTTGATATACAAGGCCCTGAAGTTGGACAAAGCCAGGCCTATGCTGAAAGCTAAAAGTGCTCCAACAACAAATGATGGAAGGAACGCTGAATGAATTAAACATTTGTCTCCAGTCAAGAAATCTGGGTTAAATCCATCGTTCTTTTGCTCACTACAGCACACCAGTTTGGACCCAGCCATATGCAAATCAGTCTTGACCCTGCTCCTCATGGGAACAGTCCAGCCCAAACTGCCAATCCGGATCCTCCTGAACCACAAACAAGGATCCTGGGATCAGTTTCAGGGTGTCCCCCTCATCAGCCAGGCGAGCTTAAATCCAGTGGCACAGAAAGCAAGGGACCCATGTCTGGGCATACCCATCCCACTTAGGGTGAAAAGTGCTGTGGCAATAAATGATGGACAGAAAGCTGAAAGCTAGGCTAGCACTGGAGGGTGATATAGGTGAGCAAATTACTGTGAACGACTGGGTGATAGAATGCGCTTTGGGGAAAGGAGTTTCATACAACAGCAGATTCAAGTTGATATACTTTAAATTTTGCATTGCACATACCTAACACCAGTTAAACCGAGTAGAATATACTCTGGTAGATCAGCCCAATGCTCTAGGTGTGAGGTGGACGGGGCCTCTTTTATACACCTTACCTGGTCTTGCGACAAGATCACACATTTTTGGATTGAAGTGGTTGTGGGACTAGGTAGATCAACATGGATTTACCTGGAACTCTGTCCACATTGTTTGCTAGTCATTCTTGCAACACCTGTATAAGCTCATGCCCCTGGCATTAGTGTTGGTGAAAAAGATGACATATATCACACATACATCGGAACATTTAGGAAGGATGAGAAGGTGTGAGATTTGGTGACCTGGTAGTACAATGAAAGCATTCTCTTAGCCATTAACTTGGACGCTGCAAACATATCTTAAATGTATCCTGAATGTTGTATCCAGCGAGAAAAATAGGGGTAGAAGGACAGAGGGGATAAACATACAGGAAGCTTTCCCTCTGATTCTGGAAGGAACTATGACATTCATGATATTTGAAAATCTAGTTGAGGCTGTAATTCTTGGGCGGGACACTATGACGTTTGCCATTTTCATTTATGTTTTAGTGTACAATTAAAACATACGTATATGTATATGTATATATATATAAATA
The DNA here is from genome assembly GCF_964261635.1 of Lissotriton helveticus. NCBI lineage: Eukaryota > Metazoa > Chordata > Amphibia > Caudata > Salamandridae > Lissotriton > Lissotriton helveticus. The sequence continues at coordinate 300,830,389 of NC_136059.1, forward strand.
CATACATACATATACATACACACGCACATATATAGAATTATATATATATAGTATCAGGAAACAGTGATTTGCTTTCTTCTGCCTCAGCATCCTGGGAATGAGGGAAAAAGATGGGAAGTCATAAGTGAAGACATTCAACAATGTCATCAAAAAGCCATTGCAGTGGATACTGGTTGACTAATCCTGCTGGCGTAAAACTGCCATTTCTTATTCTCCGGTGCGGCAAACAGGTCTATGGTTGATGCATTGTTCTTTTCCTGATTGATGTCCCTCTTGTGGCAATTGGAGAGAGGTCGGTTGAGCGCATCTCCCTGGTTCTTCTGGCATCCTGGAAAATGTTCCACAGCAATGTCCACTTTGTTGGAGATGGCCAGTCCCATAGCATCTCTGTCTCTGCTGATAGTGAATAACCCATCATTCCTCCTCATTTGCAGTGCAACACACCAAGGCTGTGTTGTCCATCCTGATCAATACAGCTTGTTCTGCTAACCTCAGAGGGAATGACGGCCGACGAGAGTAGAACTACTGCACTAATCCTTCCTGACCTCCGTGCAGCGTTCGACACGGTCTCCCACGGCCTTCTCTTAGAACGGCTGCGGGAGGCTGGGGTCGGCAGAGTGATATGGAGGTGGATGAAAAACTACCTCGAGAACAGATCTTTTCAGGTCCTCCAGCATCCTTTTGAATCCAGAGTCTGTCCTCTGTCGCAAGGGGTGCCGCAGGGTTCGGCTCTCAGCTCTACCCTATTTCATATTTATATGCGCCCCTTGGCAAATTATGTGCTGAGACATGGGGTAAAATTGGTATCATATGCTGATGATACACAGGTGATTGTTAACCTGGAGCAAGAGGAGGCAGGAACGGCTGCCAAATTCCAGGCCTGTTCAGGGGAACTTGCCAACTGGATGAAGCTCAGCTGCTTGCAGCTGAATGCGGGAAAGACGGAGGTGATGGTGGTGGGTAAGCAACCCTCCCTCTGGTCACACTTGTGGTGGCCAGAGGAGATGGGTCCACCGCCGACCCCTAAGGCTAAGGCTAAGAACCTAGGAGTGTGGTTCAATGACTCCCTTTCATTCTCTGAACATATATTAACTCTGGATGGCGCCTGTTTTGGTACTCTGAGGATGTTGCAAAAAATTGTGGACCTTCTCCCAGTAGAAGCTAGACGGACGACTATATAGGCCCTTGTTACGTCGTGTCAAGACTATTGCAACATCTTGTACCTGGAGGTGAACCAGAAAAATTTGCACATCTTGCAGAAGGTTCAGAATGCGGCAGCCCGCCTAATACTGGACATCCCTAGGCGAGCCCCGGTTGAAGAGGCTCTGAGGAAATTACACTGGCTGCCCATACAGGCCAGGGTGACTTTTAAGGCCTTGTGTTTCACCTAAAGGTTCTTCAATAAGCAAGGTCATAGCTTTCTGCACACCCTTCTTACAGCCTACAGACCTGAACACTGCCTTAGGTCCCTGGGCACGGCAAAGCTGATCCGAGGCCACAGAGATCATCTGCGGCGTACCCCAAGGCTCATCGCTCAGCCCAACGCTCTTCAATATCTACATGAGCCCCCTCGCCACCATCGCAAGCAAACACAACCTCAAAATCATCTCATACGCCGATGACACCCAGCTGATACTCTCCCTCACCAAAGACCCAGCCACAGCCAAACTCAACCTCCAGGAAGGAATGAAAAACATCGCCGAATGGATGAAACTCAGCCGCCTGAAACTGAACTCAGACAAGACGGAGGTCCTCATTCTCGGACCATCCCCATCCACTTGGGACGGCTCCTGGTGGCCCACAGAACTGGGCACCGCACCAACACCCACTGACCACGCACGGAACCTGGGATTCATCCTGGACTCCTCTCTCACGATGACCAAACAAGTCAACGCCATCTCATCATAATACTTCAACACCCTTCGCATGCTCCATAAGATCTTCCGGTGGATCCCTACCGGAACTAGAAAGACGGTCACCCAGGCCCTCGTCACCAGCCGACTAGACTACGGGAACGCCCTATATGCAGGAACCACAGCCAAACTTCAGAAAAGACTCCAACGCATACAGAACGCATCCGCACGACTCATCCTCGACATCCCCCGCCACAGCCACATATCAGCCCACCTGAGAGACCTGCACTGGCTCCCCATCAACAAAAGGATCACGTTCAGGCTCCTCACCCACGCACAAAAAGCGGTCCACGACAGAATACCTCAACAACCGCCTCACGTTCTACACTCTAACACGCAAACTCCACTCCACCAGCCTCGCCCTCGCCACCGTCCCACGGATCCGCAGAACCACCGCCGGAGGAAGATCATTCTCCTACCTGGCGGCCAAGACGTGGAACTCCCTCCCCGCCCACCTACGTGTGTCCCAGGACCACCTCACATTAAGGAAACACCTCAAAACCTGGCTCTCGGGGGGGCAGAGGGTCCACAAGGCGCCACCGATTATGGTGGCTTTATTTCTACGTAGGGGTGGGAGCTGCCCAGAATGGGAATCCCAATGTCCCTACCCACCCAAACAAAATGGCCATAGTCTTTCTGTCCTCCTTTGGGGCATGTCGGGGCAATAGCCCCGATTACCCCCCTCCCCAGGGCAGCAGAAAGCCCACTAGGCACAGACTTTTTTGAGGAATGTTCCTACCTCTGGATTTTGGGTCCTAGCGCAACTGGCACCCAAGGAAGCCTAGCAAACCTATACATTTTTTTAAAATAGACACCCAGGGGAATCCAGAATGTGGTGACTTGTGTGGCTCTCACTTGTTTCTGTTACCCAGAATCCCATGCAAGCCTCAAACTTTGTAAAAAAATAAACACATTTCCCTCACATTTCTGTGATGGATAATTCTGGAATCTGCGCAGATCCCCACATTCCCCAAAGTCTTCCAAAAAAAATTATACCTCACATGTGTGGGTAGGCGTATTGCCCGTGACAGGAAACTGCCCAACCGCAACGTGGACACACCACATTTTTACAGTGAAAACTGATCCTTTGTTTGCAAAGTACCTAGCTGTAGATTTTGAACCAAAGCTCTGCGGCACCCAGGGAAACCTAGCAAACCTATACATTTTTAAAAGGAGACACCCTGTGGAATCCAGGATGGGGTGACTTGTCTGGCTCTCATCAGGTTCTGTTACCCAAAATCTCTTGCAAACCTCAAACTTAGTTAAAAAAACATACATTTTCATAACTTTTCAGTGAAGGAAAGTTCTGGGATCTGCATGGATCCACAAAATTCCACCCATCTCGCATTCTCCAAAGTCTTCCAATAAAACTAGTACCTCACTTGTGTGGGTAGACCTAGTGTCCACAACAGGAAATGGCGCAAAACGCAACGTGGACACACCACATTTTTACAGTGAAAACTGACCTTTTTTTTGCAAAGTGCCTAGGTGTAGATTTTGAACCCTAGCTCTGCCGGCACCTAGGGAAAACTAGCAAAACTATACATGTTTGAAAACTAGACACCCAGGGAAATCAGGATGGGGTGACTTTTCTGGCTCCCACCAGGTTCTCTTACCCAGAATCCCATGCAAACCTCAAACTTAGTTAAAAAACACACTAATTTTCCTCACATTTCTGTGATGTAAAGTTCAGGAATCTGCATGGGTCCACAAAATTCCACCCACCCGCATTTTTCAAAGTCTTCCAATAAAAATGGTACCTCACTTGTATGGGTAGGCCTAGTACCCCCGACAGGAAACATCCCAAAACGTGACGTGGACACACCACATTTTTACCGTGAAAACTGAGCCCTTTTTTGCAAGTGGCCTAGCTGTAGAATGTGAACCCTAGCTGTGCCGGCACCTAGTGACACCTAGCAAACCTATACATTTTAAAAAATTAGACACCCAGGGAAATCCAGGATGGTGTAACTTGTGTGGCTCGCACCAGGTTCTGTTACCCAGCATCCCTTGCACACCTCAAACTGTGTAAAAAAACACATTTTCTCCACATTTCTGTGATGTAAAGTTCAGGAATCTGCATGGGTCCACAAAATTCCACCCACCCGCATTTTTCAAAGTCTTCCAATAAAAATGGTACCTCACTTGTATGGGTAGGCCTAGTACCCCCGACAGGAAACAGCCCAAAACGTGACGTGGACACACCACATTTTTACCGTGAAAACTGAGCCCTTTTTTGCAAGTGGCCTAGCTGTAGAATTTGAACCCTAGCTGTGCCGGCACCTAGTGACACCTAGCAAACCTATACATTTTTAAAAATTAGACACCCAGGGAAATCCAGGATGGTGTAACTTGTGTGGCTCGCACCAGGTTCTGTTACCCAGCATCCCTTGCACACCTCAAACTGTGTAAAAAACACATTTTCTCCACATTTCTGTGATGGAAAGTTCTGGAATCTGTGTGGGACCACAAACTTCCACACACCCCGCATACTTCAATGTCTACAGGTAAAAATGGTACCTCACTTGTGTGGGTGTGTCAAGTACCCGCGACAGTCAAGGGACCAAATCGTATTGTGGAGACATCAAAATTACCTATCACCAAAACAACCTAGTTTTGCAAGTGGGGCACCTGGGTTTTTGGCCCAGGGCTCAGCAGCCATCTAGGGAAACCTACCAAACTCACATATTTCTGAAAACTAGACACCCTGGGGAGTCCGATGGGATATGGCTTGCGTGGATCCCTGAACAATTCCCTACCCAGATTCCCCTGCAAACATCTAATTTAGCTGAAAAGTTAGCTGAAAAAAAATGAAATTTTCCTCACGTTTCTGTGTGGGAAAGTTGTGGGATCACCGGGCTGACACCACTTTCCTACCACCTAGCATTCCCCTAGGTCTCCAGATAAAAGTGGTACCTCATTTGTGTGGGTAGACAAAGTGGCTGCAACAGGAAATGGCCCAAATCATACTGTGGAGTCTTCAAAATTACCTATCATAAAACTACCTGGTTTTGCAGGGGGGGCCCTGGTTTTTTGGCCTGTGGATCGCAGCCATCTTGGGAAACCTACCAAACCCACACATTTCTGAAAACTAGACACCGTTGGGAGTCTAATGAGGTATGGCTTGTGTGTATGCCCCAACGTTTTCCTACCCAGAACACCCTGCAAACCTCCAATTTAGCTGAACAACTACATTTTCCACATATTTTTGGGTGGAATCACCGTGCCTGCACAAATGTCCTACCCCACAGCGTTCCCCTCAGTCTCTCGAGTAAAATTATACCTCACTTGTGTGGTGGGGCAAGGGCCGGTGAATGGGAAGAGCCCAAAACATAGGGATTAAGGGTATAGCACCGAGAATTCTAAGTGCTAATTTTAAAAAAAAATAAGTTATTAGCCAATACTGCATTGGACACCCACACAAGTGAGGTATCATTATACTCTGGAGACTAAGGAGAACGCTGTGGGTTAGGTCATTTGTGCCGGCACGGTGATTCCACACAAAAATATCTGGAAAATGTGTGGGGTTAATTCCCTTGGTAAATCACTAAATTTAGCCACCTTGGACGTCCCGCGTATGGGAGGGTCTTCCATCCCGGTCCTCCTGTACGCGGACGACGCCGTCCTAATAGCTCGTATAGGCACGGGCCTGCAAAGACTGTTAGACCATTTCGGATCTTTCATGGAATCTTTAGATTTAAAGATCAATACACTAAAATCCCATGTCATGGTTACTGGCTCACGTAGGAAAAGCCTGAAGATTAAAACTTTTAGTTGCAATGAATCACGAATCTCTAGGGTACCTTTCTTTTGTTATTTAGGTGTCACCTTTGACGAAAAAGGATCCTGGGGACCTCAACTAAAAATGAAGGCAAATGCAGTTGTAAGATCTACTACAGGCCTTATGAACTTTTCTAAAAAATTAGGTTCCAGGCCCATGGAGGCCATGATCCGTATCTACAAATCCAAGTGCCTGGCTATCGCATCCTATGGGGCTGACATCTGGGGCTATGTTCCTTCCCAAGGCATTCAAATTGTAGAAAATAACTTTATACGAGCTTTGCTGTCACTCCCAAAGTCATCTCCTACATACTCTATTCATAGTGAAGTCGGTTTGGGCCACATTGCTGACCTTCTAAAAATGGCCCCCCTGCTATGCTGGGTGAAAACCTGGACAAACGAGGAGATCACGTTGAACCATCTCATACTCAAAGACTGTATGGCCTTGGATAAGGCGGGTAGTATTCCCTGGCTAGCGTATGTTAGAGCGGCATGCGTGAAGCTAGGGCGCCCGGATATGTATTCTTCACCACAGGGCCTCAAGAAAGAAGATGTAGGGTGGGTAAAGTTGAATCTCTGGAACTTGTTGGAGTTAGAAAGGGAGGAGGTTGAACTCAATAAACCCATGGTGAGAACAATATATCAACTATCTATTTCCTCAGTTATGGAACCTTACCTAAAATATGTGACCAAACCATACCATCGTTTTCTTTTATTGAGATTTAGGTTCAACCTTATCCATTTAGTGCTTGGTACTAATATAAAGTGGGGGACCTTTGAAAATACCCCACCTTGCACATGTGATAGCTTCTCAAATCAGGACACAGTTCACTTTGTGATGTTTTGCGAACACTATCTGGAGCCCCGAAAAAAAATTTTATATCCCATTCTGAAGGAACTTAATTTTGTCCAGGTAAGGCCTGCACTTTTACACCTGCAAATGCTTAACTCTGTGCAGGTCACATATGGTGTAGCCAGTATTTTGGTGGCGGCTGCCCGATTAAACAAAACAAGACTTACCCAGACAAATACACATTCTGGTTGATACTTTGTCAACTTTGTTCTGGGGCACTGTATTAAGATTAGTGGGACATGGAGGTACCTGTTTTCTCTGGACTCTACCTTATAGTGAATCTATTTTGTATTCAAACTTTTAAAAATAACCTCTTTTAAGGAAGCATTTTAGGAACTGCAACAGGTGTACAAATTGTTTAATTGTTAATTTTTAATCTATTCGTATGGTTTTTATCTTTAAAAATGAATTGTGTATTGCTTTTATGGTTTTAATCAACCAAATAAAGATATTTGACTGACTGACTGACTGTGTGGGGTTTTCAGCTAAATATGAGGTTTGAAGGGGATTCTGGGTAGGAAAACTTTGGGGGACCCACGCAAGCCATACCCCGCTTGACTCCCCCAGGTGTTTAGTTTTCAGAAATGTGTGAGTTTGGTAGGTTTCCCAAGATGGCCGGCGAGCCCTGGGCCAAAAACCCAGGTGACTCCCCTTGCAAAACCAGGTTGTTTTGTGATAGGTCATTTTGATGTCTCCACAATAAGTTTTGGGCCCTTGCCTGTCGCGGGTACTTGACCCACCGACACAAGTGTGGTACCATTTTTATTGAGAGACATGGGGAATGCAGGGCGGTAGGAAATTTGTGGATCCACGCAGATTCCATAACTTTCCTACGCAGAAATTTGAGAAAAAAGTGATTTTTTTCAGCTAAATTTGAGGTTTGCGGGGGATTTTGCGTAGAAAAACGTTGGGGGACCCACACAAGCCATACCCTGCATGACTCCCCCAGGTGTTTAGTTTTGACAAATGTGTGAGTTTGGTAGGTTTCCCAAGATGGCCGCCGAGCCTGGGGCCAAAAACCCAGGTGACCCCCCTTGGAAAACCAGGTTATTTTGTGTTAAGCCGGGTCTGGTGGCTCAGTAGACTAAAGCAGCCACTGTAGGGGCCTGTGTTCGACCTCATGGTAACAGGTTCTAATCCTGGCGGGTCCACTCAGCCTTTCATCCATTTGAGGTCGATAAAATGAGTACCATTTAGTTGGGTAACAATAAACATCTGTTATTCAGCACCAGGACGCCTTCCGGTAATCGGGCGTAGACATCAAAAGGTATTCCGCGATAAATCTACTCAAGGGAAATCCCCAAACGGTAGTTACTAGCAAGAAAAACGTAAGATTAAAACAAACAAAACGGGGGGAGCTTCAATTCTAAATGCCTCAGGGCAGTGGATACAGAGAAGCAAGAAGAAAACTGTCAAGTGCAGAAGGGAATTGGTTCCAAGATGACACGTTGTGCCATACGAAGTTCTGTCTAACTTAAATTCCCAGGTTTTAGAAAGTTCTGTCATAATTCTAGTCCCAGGTGTTTTGTAAAATAGGAGACAAGGTGTAGTTTTCACAGTTAAAGAGGAAATATGGGGCTCAGGGACGGGTTGCTAGCGTCGTAATAACATTCCCCAAGGAATATTGTCATTTGTCCTAGCGTGTGTGTGCCCAAGCGGTAGACCCACCTTAGTTCCTTTTTGAACAGGATCTGTTGTATGTTTTTCCCTGATCTAACCTGTTCAATGATTGTCCATCTCAGATCGTTCGTTGTGTGGTTATTTTGAAGGAAATGTTCACTCATTTTAGTTGTGGCTCTCCCACATCTTATGTTACTTCTATGTTCACACAGTCTTTGTTTCACCTTACGTGTAGTCATGCCCACATAACGCAACTCGCAAAGATATGTCAACATAATATATCAATTATGAATCTCCTTGAGGTTCTTCTTCTAGCACAGTGCCTTCCATATAGCTCCACCCCACCTCAAACTCCCACCCTCCCCACCTCACAGGCATGCCGCTTTATGATTAGGTCAGCTACGTGTGGTCTTAGGCCGACCCCATATTGCGAATTATGTGCCACTCCGTCTAGCATGAACCACTGGTAGAGCAGTGTGGGGCATGTGTGATATCAGTCAGGCCCATTGTGTGACCAGCAGTCAGAGACGCCAGGCGTGGCAAGTGATCAGTCACCCGCATTAGGGCCCTCCCCATCAAGGTTTTCATCTCCTTCTTTAGTAGTTTGCCGCAGGAGTTCTACTAATGTCACCCATGCCATTGATGCCTCCAACGTCTTCTCATTCCCCATTCTTTGGGCCATTTGGAGTCTGAATGTCCCCTCGCATTCTGCCCATTTCACAAATTCCCTCATCCAGCTTGGCACGCTAGGGCCACTTTTCGCCTTCCAATGGCTAGTAAACTCTCTTTTAGCCAACACCAATCCCAAGTCTATGAACTTGCTAGTGACCTTGTTCCTGGCTGTGTGAGGGAACCAGTGTAGTAGCAGCACCCTGGGGTCAGTGCTACTTCTCTCTCCGTTGTTGTCGCAAGCAGTGCAGTGACCCACCCTCCAGAAATCTCCCAAGTTTGGACAACCCCAGAACATGTGTAACCCCCCCCTCAGTTGAGGTTCTGTGATTTTGGACTTCACTTCGAAGTCAGCCGCCATTTTGTGACAGCCGCAATTTTGTGTTGCCTTTACTCAGGCAGCACGGCGAACATAGCGTTTTTGCTTTCCCAGCTGCTATGCGTCTCTTCTGTTAAAAAGTAACCCTTTGTCCTTGTTTGTGAAACCGATGTCAGGGTCTGGCTGAGTTAGTTAATCCATGTCTAGACTGATTGATCTTTGTCTTAGTTGACTGTTTGGGTCCCACCATTAGTCCTTTACTTTATCTTATTTGACTGGCCTTCACTATTCTCTCCTTGTATTCTCCTATTACACAACTATCCTTTGAGGCTCGCAAATACGTCCTGCCACCTGCAAATTGGATTACATGCACTAGCATTGATTAACTTGAGGGGAGAGCACGGGGCCTGAAAGAAGGGTGTATACAAGATACTTGATAGCTTGTTTTCAAACTTTTCCTATTTGTCAGTTTTGTATGTTTTGGAAGAAGACATTGTAAATATGTGTTACATAAAAGATTGTGCGCCACGGAATGAAGTGGCAGTCTCCTGAGAACCTACCATTGGTGTACTTCTTGGACAACTGTGCTTAGCTGCAGCTAATAAACCTGATTTTCTACGCCTAACAGAGTGTCTCGTGTCTCTGTCTGACAAGGCAGGAGAACCCAGAGATATTAGGCGTGCCCTGCGCCGCTCGGCCCATAAGGCCCGGTTCTCCAACTGGCGCCCAACGCGGGGCGACTTCAGTGGTAGCGGTTCAGCCCGAAAGTCGTGAGGAGCCTCGCAAGAAAATTCTGGAGGATTCGCGAACCACGTCATGCGACCCCTGTAAGTCGACAGTGGACCGAAAGTCTTTTTCAGCGCGGCTACTCCTTTCCGACGGCTGCAGACAGCTGTTGCCCTGACTGTCGCCCTCTGGTGATGATTGGTATCGCAAGACGTTAGACGGACACCTGCTGGCGTGAGAAAATATTTAGTTAAGTATTCGTGGGTAGAGCCCACTCTTTTGTTTTGTTTTTTGTTATTCGACTCATGCATTAGTCGAAGTCGAGGGGTAAGTACGTTTGTGCTGTGATAATTGTATTAAACCCCTTGAAGTTTGTGAATAGTCCAGTCCGTTACGAAATGCCTGCGCTTAGTAAGTTTAAGAAATTTAGCTGTTTTAACTGTACTAGGAATTCCCGGCTAGAGGACTCTTGTCCGATTCCTCCGGTTGGAACTCCCACTTATGAGCTCTATTCGAAACATGGACTTGGCCCCATTATTTTTAATGAAACGTGGATTCGATATACGAAGAAAGATGGTGTTCTGCAGTGGCCACAAAATGGTAGCTTTGAGCCTGACATATTAGACAACTTAGAAGCAACTTTGTTTAAGAGAAAAGGCAATGTTTGACTCTTTCCGCCTATGGGGTAAGAAAGGAAAAAACCAGAAAAAAATTAAACAGACAAAAAAAGATAGGAAAGCGCAGGATGTGACGATTTTACAGGCTGCTCAACAATTTAAGAATAATGAGACTGATCAAATGATTGAAATTTCAGACAGACAGCATCGTATGGCAATAGATAGATGTTATCCTGTGCTGCCTCCTTCCACAAAGAGTAAAGATCTTGATGAAGATTCCTTAATGTCTCATTTGTTGAGATTGCCTCCACCTTATGTATTAGGTGCTAATGCACCCCCATTACAACCTGTTGTTCAGCAACCTGTTGTTCAATCAGTTGTTCCAGTTCTTCCAGTAATTCCACCTCCACCTCCTTTGCCAGCGACTTCTGTACCTCAGTCTCCTTTACCGTCAGTTTCTTTTACCACTGACAGTTCTTCTCCTGCTGTGCTTAACATGTTGTCTCCGGTCTTACTGTCAGATTCTCCTACGGCTCGTCAACGACTAGTTGATACTGTTTCCGGTCTTTTGTTACCTTTCTTCGGGTCTCTTAGTTTGACTCCTGCTTCGTCCCGAAGACAATCCCGTAGTCAAATTCCGGATACTGACGAGCAAATTAGGTTAGACTCTCTCGCTCACAATTGGATCATGAGTGGTCCACATTATAATGTGCGCGATATCCTGGATACTTTTCTTCAGTGGAATGCGCCTACGCAGAGATATGTTTTTAATGCTATGTGTAATACTCTTGTTAAAGGATGGGGTGATATGGATTTGGATTTACCTCCTCAGGGTTTGTTTGATATACAGGCTAAATTTGATAAAGGACTTATTGTGGGTTCCGATGTCGAGGATGCTGTTCGAACACTTATCACTTTTAGGTCTTCCTTTTTCTCTCAAGCTTCTCTTGAACCTGATCCTGCAGTAAGGCATAAAGTAAAACACTATCCTATGCGAGAAGTTCCCCCGATATGGAGGGATGCGGTTCCACAGGCAGGCAATGTTCTAGCTGTCCCTGCTCATTTCCAGCATATATGGGTACATGTTCCTTGGAAAAGATCTGAAATTCTGGCGCTTAAACAGTCTTTACCGGACCTTCGTAAGAATCCTGCTGGATATTACAAGGAATTGTCCCAGACTTTTGATGCGTGTATTATGAATTTAGCAGATATTGACTTGCTGATGGGTAATGTAGTCCCTCAAGCATTATGGGCTCGGATTCGTAGGGAAGACCACGATCAAGCTTTAGGTGGTAATTGGGCTGTTATAACTGCTGCAGATGCAGCACAAGTAGGTGGCGCTAAACCCGATGATTTGATTACAGAGTTGCCTGGTAGAATAATAGCTCTAATGAAAACGATGATGCCTGCCCTAAGAGTTAATTGGGATAAGTTAGCTGCGTGTAAACAGAAGAAAGATGAGAGTGTCTCTGATTTCTTTACTCATTTCGAGGAGACGTTCATCGACCACAGTGGTCAAGATATGAGTACTGAGGGTGAACAGCGATTATTTGTGGATAAATTTGTATTTAATTTACTTCCCAAATTATCGCATAAATTGAAAGATTCCGAGAGTTCGTGGGCTGTTTCTTCGTCTGCCCAGATATTTGCCACTGCTCAGTACTACGAGAATAGGGATAAGGAAGAAAAGGATAAAGTGGAGAAAAAGACCAAAGAGTTCAAAACGAAGGTTCTTTTGCAACAAGCTTATCCCCCTCGTTCTGCTCAGCGTCAATTGCAACAGCCTCCACAGTTTAAGAGATTGTTACAGAAACCTGCACCTTTTGTTCCGCGACCTTTGTTGGGTCCTAATCAATGTGCCTATTGTAAAGAGGAAGGTTTTTTTAAGAATAGTTGTCCGGTTTTATTGCAGCGTAATGGTGGACTATCAGGGCCACGAGGCCATGGTGGTTTTCAGTCGACACCTAGGGGTAGAGGGCGAGGTGCGTTGTCTCAAGGACAACGTTCTTTTTCCCCTCAGAATACTATGAATTATTTTGATCAGCAGAATTCTCAGTCTGCACAATATTACAATGACGATTATTGTGTTGAAGGCGAAAATCCTGATTTTCATACTAGCGAGGACAGCCATGGACAAAGCAAGGGAGTGGTATCAGTTCCAGTGGATCAGGATGGGCCTTATGTTAACGTTGTTGCATTGGGTATTTCAGAGCCATTTCTTTTGGATACTGGTGCGATGAGAAGTTCTATTATTCACTCCAAACTCCCTGGGACACCTTTGTCTGGCTTAACAAATGTTTCTGTAGGACTCTCTGGCGCCCCAGTTAGCAACCCAGTTTCTTGTCCTTTGCCCATCTCTATTGGTCCTTATGATTTGGAAGCCCCGCTCATTTTGACGACTGGTTGCGGTGATAATTTGTTGAGTTTGGATTTATTGAAACATCTACATGCAATGTTGTATTGTTCCCCCTCTGGTGTACATCTTACTTTGGGTGATAAATTGGTTTCCCCTATGTATTTGTCTAAGGATCAACTACCACTTGAATTGCGTTCACTTCCTGCTACGCTTTGGGCCACGGGTCCGAATGATGTTGGTTTGCTCAAGATTCCACCTTACGTGATTACTGTCAAACCTGATGTTCAATTGCCATGTCTATTCATAACAAAGGAGGGAGGGAGAGAAAAAGTGGATTCAGTCTCCCCAGGTATGATTCATAAACAAAATAGAATCCACTATAACAGTGGAGGTGATCCCTACTGTGGTGGGGAGCACAAAGTGTTGTTTGAATACCCCTCACACACCAACAGGCCCCTTGGTGTCATGCTTCATCATCGGGGTCTTCGCACCCCTCTACGGGATGCGGCGTGCTGCGACAGACGACTACGCGGGAGCACTGTCTGTGGACTATGCGTGAATGTGGGTGGGGTAATGAATGTGAGTGGTGGAGTGGTGAAAAGTGAAAGTTAAAAAATACCTGGCTCGTGGGGTAAAAAATTAGACTTTAATTAAGCCCCCGGCTGGTATCATTAAAAGGGGGGCAGTGAGAGGTTGCTAGTGTATAATTATGTACATCAACCTCATTTGTGCGTCAACATGGACATGTTTCGGAGTGTAGAAACTCCTTCTTCAGGACGGGATTTGCACTAAGATCCCCACCTTACTCACATGAATGTAAATGTTAAAGTGTATTATGCAAAAAAAGGGGGCGTGAACTATAGGTGTTTATGTACCTAGTCTGTAGTTCAATTTTGTAGTCTCTCTGCGCTCATTTGGCGTATAGTCAAGACTTCATGTTAATGGTTAATATGCCTCATGAGCCTTTTGCGCGATATTGGTGGTTTCCATCATGCTAAGTTCAGTTTTGGTTTTTGCAGGATGCAATGTGCCCTCCTCCCCTCAACGCGGCTCAGCTGGTTATCATAACCAAATGAGCGCAGCAATTGCCACGTATTCCTCAGTATAAGATTTCTAATGAAGCGAAAGAGCTCTGTTGGCTATTGTGTATGATTTAGTTCAGAAGGGTTCGTTAAAGAAATGAGAGGAAATGTTTGCAACAGTCCTGTTTTGCCTGTTCTTAAACGTACTGATCCTTCCAAGCCTCCTGTATATCGTTTTGTGATTGATCTTGGAGAGGTCAACAAAATTGTTGTCCCTCAGTTTCCTGTTGTCCCGGATATTACTGCTTTGCTCACAATGATACCTGCTTCAGCTGTTTGGTTCTCAGTTATTGATCTCAAGAATGCTTTCTTTAGCATTCCTATTGCTGAGGAAAGTAGAGATCTCTTTGGTTTCTCTCTCGGAGGCCGAAGTTTTAGATTTCAACACGCACCTCAAGGCTATTGTGAGAGTCCCTCCATTTATAACCAAGCTTTGAAGTCCCAGCTGGATGCTTTCTCTTTGCCTCCAGGTGCTACTCTTATTCAGTATGTGGATGACTTGTTAGTGGCTGCCGATTCAGAGGATGTTTGTAAAAATGTGACTGTTTTGCTTTTGCGTAATTTGTCTGATTTACATCATAAGGTGTCACCTTCTAAGTTACAATATTGCCGCCAAGAGGTTACCTATTTAGGCCATCTCTTGTCAAAGGAGGGAAGGCGATTGACCCCAGAATGTATTCATGCAATTTCACGAATGTCTGTACCATCCACACAAAAGGAGGTGCGTGCCTTTTTGGGCATTACCTCTTATTGTAGACAGTGGATTCCGAATTTTTCTTTGTTGGCTAAACCTCTGTTGGCACTTACTGTGAAAGACACACCCCAACCTCTTCCTTGGACTGACGAATGTCAGAAGAGTTTTTCTGATTTACGTACTGCTTTGTGTTCTGCTCCTGTGTTGGGTACTCCAGATTATAGTAAGCCTTTTACACTCTATGTACATGAAAGAGAAGGTTGTGCATTGTCAGTTTTAACGCAACAATTTGGAGACAAACAAAGGCCATGTGCCTATTTTTCGGCTACATTGGATCCAGTAGCCAAGGCATTGCCTAGTTGTCTCAGAGCAACAGCAGCAGCGGCGATCTCCATTCGTCAATCTGCTGGATTGGTATTGGATCACACTCTTGTTGTTATGGTACCACATGCAGTGGATACTCTTTTGAACAGAACGAAAATGCGACATCTTACGAGTGCTCGCTTGTCTGGGTATGAGTTGATGCTTTTAGCTAGTCACATACATATCAAGCGATGCAATGTTTTAAATCCAGCAACATTGTTACCTATTCCAGACGAGAAAGATACACAAGAACAGCATGATTGTTTTCTTCGTACAGAGGAGGAAACTAAGGGCAGAATAGATTTAAAAGATACACCACTCGTGGACCCAGATGGGATCCTATGGGTAGATGGGTCGTGTTTCAAGCTTCCTAATGGTGATACGACTGCTGCCTATGCTGTTACCACTTTGCATACAGTAGTAGAAACTGCACGTATTACACAGAATTCAGCACAAGCAGCTGAGTTGATTGCACTGATAAGAGCGTGTGTGTTGGCAAAAGGAAAGAGAGTGACTGTTTACACCGATAGCCAATACGCCTTTGGCGTGGCTCATAGCTTCGGTCGCTTGTGGAAGGAAAGAGGATTCTTTACTTCCCATGGGACTAAAATACAGCATGGTCAGTTGGTTACTGACCTTCTCGAATCACTTGCCTTGCCTATCCAAATAGCGATTGTGAAGTGCAGTGCACATAAAAGGATTACTGATGATGTGGGTCGTGGGAATGCTTTTGCAGACGAGGTAGCAAAAGAAACAGCGAAAGATGTTAAGAGTCGTATGTATGTTGCCGGTCCTGCAAGATGGGTTGGAGAAGTAGATATGTGTGAGGATACAGTGGAAAGTGTGAAGATGATTCAAGAAGAAGCAACTGAGAAGAAATTAAGTAAGTGGAGAGAGAGTACGGGAATGTTGGACACGACAGGGTGTTGGACGGAATTGTCAGAACACCAACGTTGGCTGTTACCAGATGCCTATGTACTGCCTGTAGTTACTATGGCGCATGGTCCAGCTCATATCAGTGCGAAAGGAATATGTAAGCTTCTGGCTCCAGTATGGCAGAATGAAGGTATTCCTAAATGTGCGGAGAATGTGGTAAAGCATTGTATTGTTTGTTTGATGCATAATCCAGGAAAGAGAACACCAACTCCGGCAGGTCATTTTGCTCCCCCTACGTATCCTTTTGAGGTTTTACAAATAGATTACATCCATATGGAAAGTTCCAATAACCTCAAGTATGTCCTGGTGGTGGTCTGTGCCTTTTCCAGATGGATAGAGGCCTACCCCCTAAAGGATAATACTGCTTTGGCCACTGCTAAAGTCCTCTTGAAGGAATTCTTCCCGAGGTTTGGTTTGCTGCGCATTGTCTGGAGTGACAATGGAAGTGAATTTGTGGGTCAAATTATGCAGAATGTGTGTGGGTCTTGGTATTAGGCAGAAATTCCATGCTGTAAACCACCTTCAGTCAGCGGGTTTGGTAGAGTGCTATAATGGCACTCTCAAGCTCAAATTAGCGAAGATTCAGGCCAGCACGGGCCTTGCTTGGCCCGACGCCTTACCTTTGGCACTTCTCTCCACGAGAACAACTGTACATTCTCGATTAGGACTTAGTCCTTATGAGGTCGTTTTTGGACGCCCAGCCAATGTTTGGGGAGTCCCTCGACCTAAAAAGTATTCTGATATTCCATACCCATTGTTGGTTGATTACTTACATGACCTCACCACTAAATTATGTGTTAATCATCAACAGGTTAAAAACGCTTTGCCGGAGGCTTCCACATATCCGGGTCATTCCATTCAACCTGGCGACTACGTATGTGTAAAGAATTTCCAGAGGAAGAAGAATCTGGAACCTCATTGGGGGCCGCCGCGACAAGTGCTTCTTGTAACCCGTACAGCAGTTAAAGTCGTTGGGAAGAAAAACTGGGTCCACGGCGTGCACTGTAAGAGGGTACCCTTGCCTTTACTTTATGACCAGTGGGTCCAAGAAGGCGAGGGTGACAGTGAGAGCGAAAAAGTACCCCGATTTGTACCTTTCAGTAGTGCACGCCTGGACTGGACAAGTTCTGAGAAAGAAGATGACGACGTGCTACAAGAAGTTGTACCTCTACATTTGCGACTAGACATGACTAACCCAGAGACTTTGTTTCGAGATCAAACAATACTTGGCAAGATGCGGTACAACCTAAGACCCAGGTTGCCGAAAGACAATTGAACTTTGTTTTCTTTTTCTTTGGTTACTCTTTTTGACAGACATTTCCTTTTCACTATCCATCAAGTTGCAGGGTCACGGTATGAGTCTTAGGCTGTGACCTGAGTAGTGACCTAGGTCAGCAGGACTTGCAGTGTCATAGGACGGCTAATAATCACAACTAAGTGATCAAGGAAGATTATCGTGAGCAACGCCTTTAGAGAATGGATAATAAAGTGGAAGGGAATGATAAAAAAGTTGCAATGCAAACTAAGTATAAAAAATTGTTTAATAGATGTGGCGTAGCATTGTGTATTTTAGTATGTTTATTTATTTTATTAGCTTGTGTGGGATGGATTGTCCACACTATGCAGCAAGCACCTGCTCCAACTCCTGTTCCTTTGCCTTCTTCTACTAACTCTCCGTATAAGTTCTATACACTCCCAGACCATGAACAAATTAGGAGAACAGAATATTTCAACAATTCATTCATCCAGTTGTTACATCAGCATCAACTGGTAGTTAACACTACTGACTGTTGGGTTTTTGGGCTTATGCCCCATAACGCTGAAAAAGGGATGCCATATTTAGTTCTCCCGTTTTCATATGAAGGTTCCGCTTGGGCTTATTTGGCTATGTTTTCTAATGCATATCAGAATCAACTTCGATATCCTCCTGGTGATATATATACTGGTGGATCGGATTATAGTCATAGTCCTTTGATAAAGGGAATAGTGACTATGGCTAAAATTGCCGACATTAGTAAAATTCCCGTTGATGAGAAACGAGCATATGATGGTTGGAATGTGACTCGTTACATTACTAGACTCACTGACAAGGCTAGACAAAGAAGATCCTTACCAATTTGGACTGTACCTCATAAAGGTAACTTATGTTTGCAGATAAATGGTCAGAATAATAAGAATAAACAGGATAAGTGTGTTTGTTCCCATACATACGTCTATTCCCCCTTGATTTCTTCTCCGTTGGTACCATCTCCAGGTACATATTTTGTTTGTCATGATAGAGCCTATACATGGCTTTCCGCCTATTTCTCAGGAACATGTTATATAACTTTCCTTCAGATCATCACAGAAAAAGATATGGTAGAGGGGTTATTGATTCTGGAGACACAGCTGGACAAGAGGGAGGAGATTTTATTAAAGGGATTCTTCCCTTCTGGGGCCCAATGGCCAATAGCAGAAACATTAGACAGCTAGTTCGTGTTGTTGAGGCTACGATAAATGTGACTTCCGGAGCCTTGAGTAATCTGACGGCTGAACTTCAGGCGGATCGTCTTATGACTTTGCAAAACCGAATGGTTTTAGACATTGTCCTTGCAGATAGAGGGGGAGTCTGTAAATTGATTGGGTCTAGTTGCTGCATTTACATTCCTGATAATGCTCCTACAGTATACCAAGCCATTTCTAAGTTACACGTGATTTCCGAGTCTATTCATCAGGACACAGGAGATTGGTCTGTAATGGGATGGTTTTGGGGACTACTGTCTACATGGGGATGGAAAGTGTTAACTTTCCTTGGAATGATTTTAGCCATCATTTTCTCTTGCTGTCTTTGTTTGCAGTGTGGCCCCGCAATTGTGGTCTTTGTGCCACCTTGTGTGTCCCAAAGCATGTGTCACAGAAAACAGAGAACTTTAAAATGATGTTGCAGCAACAGCTTAATGACCTCATGACCATTGACATTGACTCAGATTAACTTGAGTCCTTTGTGTTTTGCCTGAGTAATGGCAAAAGGAGGGTCTGAGGTTCGGTGATTTTCGACTTCGCTTCGTAGTCAGGCGCCATTTTGTGACAGCCGCCATTTTGTGTTGCCTTTACTCAGGCAGCACGGCGAACATAGCGTTTTTGCTTTCCCAGCTGCTATGCGTCTCTTCTGTTAAAAAGTAACCCTTTGTCCTTGTTTGTGAAACCGATGTCAGGGTCTGGCCGAGTTAGTTAATCCATGTCTAGACTGATTGATCCTTGTCTTAGTTGACTGTTTGGGTCCCACCATTCTTCCTTTACTTTATCTTATTTGATTGGCCTTCACTATTCTCTCCTTGTATTCTCCTATTACACAACTATCCTTTGAGGCTCGCAAATACATCCTGCCACCTGCAAATTGGATTACATGCACTAGCATTGATTAACTTGAGGGGAGGGGAGAACACGGGGTCTGAAAGAAGGGTGTATACAAGATACTTGATAGCTTGTTTTCAAACTTTTCCTATTTGTCAGTTTTGTATGTTTTGGGAGTAGACATTGTAAATATGTGTGACATAAAAGATTGTGCGCCACGGAATGAAGTGGCAGTCTCCTGAGAACCTACCATTGGTGTACCTCTTGGACAACTGTGCTTAGCTGCAGCTAATAAACCTGATTTTCTACGCCTAACAGAGTGTCTCGTGTCTCTGTCTGACAAGGCAGGTGAACCCGGAGATATTAGGCGTGCCCTGCGCCGCTCGGCCCATAAGGCCCGGTTCTCCAACGTGTTACATGGCGGGCAAGTGGCCGAGACATAGAAAAACTCGTTAATCTTACTCGGAATGGGATATGCCCTATGTAAAACATAGAAGTAGATCAGCTGGAATCGAGCATACTCTTCCAGGCCCTTTTCACAAGTTCCCTCCATGGTTTCTCATCTATAGCTTTCCAGTAGATTTTAGGGCAACCGTACACCTGGTGAATGAAGGTAGACGATGTGAGATGGTAGGTAGGTGCAACCTGCTTAACCCTCCTGAGTATGAGGGTAGTAAATGCGTTATCCCTTCTAGTGGAAACGTCCCCAAGATGCACTCAAAAAATGATTTCAATGACTTTCAGACAATTATTCTGTGCATTCTCTTCAATTAATTTATTCAAATCTTTCATCTTCAACAATGAATATTTCCATCATGTTTTTTCATATGGTATGCCCTATGCTTTTCGGGCTCTGCCCTTCCTCAGGGGACCTATTATCTGTAATAGGAAAACATAGAGTAAAAACACATTTTGATTTATGTGCCTGTGCGATCAATATATAATATAATTCAATAACAGGTTGGGTACCTTATAACCCTGGAATATAGACTCTTTACCGTGATTTTTTGGTTTGTATTAGCGTGTGTCCATGACTCAATAAAGTTTTGTGTGAAAAATTGAAAGAATAAAAAAGTTTGTGCCAAGGATAGTAAATCATGCAAGGAAATGACCTGATACAAATTACGTCTGTTGTAAACATGTATTTGGTTGTTGACGGTATACTACAAGATGGTGAATCAGGATATCATGTGTCATGCAATAAAAACGAAACTGAAAGAATAACATGAAAGAACTCAAAATTGAGTTAATAAATATGTGGTGCTCCGTGATATATGGAAAAGTGATCTGCGTAAGCGCATAGGACACCGCAGGCGATAGACTAGCACATTTTGAACGAAGCAATCATTACTTACGCTTCCTATCCACTAATCCATGATTTATCATGGAAGATATTGTTTCCAACTTTAACAATATAAAACCTGATAAAGAAATGTGGGAGCCATCATTACAACGTTAGAATGCCAACAATTCAATTCAAATGGCGAGTGAGGTTGCAAGTTTAAAAAGTGAAAACTCTCAGTGTAATGTTACGTGGCTAGTTGAGTTGCGTGATTGGCGTGTTTAAGCACAAAGATGGCTGTAAAACGAAAGAATTTGGTAAACGATCCATGTCGTCTGAGTCAATTAAAAGAAAACCACAAAACTTAACTACGCTTACCCTAAATTTGAAAGAAAGGGTCTTCACCGTTTCCGTGAAGTAAATGATCGGCCATTACCACACGTTGATTAAAAACCTCTACGGGTCCTGCACACGGAGTCATGTGCTTTGTTGGAAATGGAAAATAGACTTTTGAAACAAGGTGTACGATCGAAAAAAGAAAGAGGAAAGATTCCCGATTTTGAATCTATATAACGTGAAAAATACTGAAATCGTAAAAAAAATAAAAGAAAGAATCCGCAATGATTTGTACTTGTCTGTACATGGACGCTGTAGTATTAAATGTAGGGAGACAGAGTAAAATCCGGTCAGTGTCTATTTCAATGTGGGAATGTGGGAATGACACTTCTCAATGAAAATGGATTTAGAAACACTATGCAAATAATTATACAATCTGCTAACAGCTGCTATACATGTCTAAAAAATAAAATTCCACACAGGCATTTACAGGGTGTGCACTTGCCAATAGTGGCAATTACTTGAGTGACTGGAGTCTAATGTCCATGTTCCGTGTTGTAAAGGAAATGATTAAAGAAAACACGTCATTCAGTCCTTTCAGATATACTGCGTTCAAGGAATTGATCCAATATATTTTTCTTCTCAATAGATGTTGCGTATTGTCTCTTCCTGGAAAGAATTTGAGTTTGTTCCAATATCAAGAATCTTAGCTAACTTGGGTTATGATTGTACGTGTTAAAAAGCTTGGCTATGGTAGAGTTGGAATTCTTTGTACAAATATTACTATTGTGTTCAATCAGACGTGTTTTTATTTTACGTTCAGTCTTGCCTACACAGGCTACTCCACATGGAGACATTTTATCATGTAAATAAGATTTTTACTGTCACAGGTAGCTGTGACTTTCAGTCTGATTGGCATCCCCTTGTTGGGGAAGAAACTGATTGCCCTTGATTATGGCATTACAATTCCCGCAATTGTGACATGGTAATGTGCCTTTATACACTCTATTATTCCCATCATCCTTTTGGTTCAGTATTTATTTGATGTTTCGTGTGCGTAAATACGCAAATCTGGGTGGTCTCGAAAAAATTCCATTAAAATCTTCCTCCAAAGTCAGCAAGGGCTAGTGCTTCATTATAGCTCTTTTTATACTGTGACTTTTTGTGGAGAATTTAGAAACAAATACCATTCTTTCTTCTTCAGGTGGTTTGGTTTCTTGTTTAAGTAGGTTTTCTTGATCAATTTGTTGAACTTTAGTTACTGCGTCTTTTAATATATTCTCAGGGTACCCTCTCTCTCTAAATGTATTGACAGTCGTGGTCATGCTATCCGTAAATGATTCTTTTGTTGACGAAATTTTTTTGAGGCGTAATAGTTGGGAAAACGGTAGGTGTTTTTTCAATGACTGTTGATGAAAGCTTTTGAAATGTAAATGATTGTTCCTATCTGTGGCCTTTGTATAGACTGTGGTATCCAATACTCCATCTACATTATGTATTATGACATACAAAAAGGTTATTTCCTGTTTGTGCATGGTATGTGTGAAACTGATTATGTTGTTTACTTTGTTCAACTTCTCAATAGCAATAATTAAGGATGGTTCAGATCCTTTCCATAGAATGAACATATCATCAATGTACCTTTTGTACATAATCAGATTATCACTCCATTCTGGCTGATTTAAAATGTTATCCAGGTCAAATCGGTACATAAAAATATTTGCATATGCAGGAGCTGCCCAATTTTCCATTGAAGTACCGGAAGCTTGGACAAATATTCATTCTGCCATTTGAAATAGATGTGGTATAGTGTGAAATGGAGGAGATCCATCAAAAAGATACTCAAATCATGATCTTTGTTTGACAACATCCAAAAATATTCTACCGCTTCTAGTCCAAGAATGAGTGTGGAATAAACGCGTATAACGACTTCACATTGATGGTACATAAAGTCATATCTTTTGTGTAATTTGGTTTGTGTTCTTCGAGAATATTTCAAAAGTCAGTTGTAGCTCTGATGTATGTTGACATGTTTTGAACAATCGGCTGTAAGTGATTACCTATTAAAGATAAGAAGTCCCCCAAAGAAGGGAAGAGCCCGAAATGCATAGGGCATACCATATGAAAAAACATGATGGAAATAATCAATGTTGAAGATGAAAAGATTTGAATGAATTCATTGAAGAGAATACACAGAATAAGTGTCTGAAAGTTATTGAAATAATTTTTTGAGTGCATCCTGGGGACGTTTCCACTAGATGGGATAACGCAAGTCTTGGTTCTCATCTATAGTCTCACCCTAATTCCCCTCCCATTTGATGCGCAAGGCAGTCAAGGGTCGGCGTATTTCCTGCGTGAGGCGCCTATACAGGCAAGTAACCGCCTTAAAGGTTCCAGCCGCTATCACTATATATTGACAACCATGGAAGTCTGAGGCTCTGCTATCCCCTCCTGCCAATGCTTTCTGATGGGTGCTGTCAGGGCTGCATGCAGAAGAAAATCTCCTCTGGGGAGGTCATATCGCTCTAAAAGGTCATTAAAGGGGTGCAACGTGTTCTCTTCATATTAATCTCCTATTGTGGAGATTCCTATCTCTCTCCATGCCTGTAATCTGCGCCAATTCCCACCGTGAGGTAATGCTTCGCATATAGCCAGCGGGATGTTTGGCGCATAAGGGCATTGTATCTGCGCCCGTCTAAGGCACCTATTCCAGCACTTGCGTACGGTCCTTAGGTCAGAGGGGGCCAAACGATCTCTCATGGAGAGTCATAGAAGCACCTGAGAAAGGAGTCCCAAGCTCGGATCACTACCTCTAAGGTCTCTTGCGTTCCTGAGAAGCCCCACCATCCATTTCATTTCGTGAACCACTGCAACTGCGTTGCATGATAATAGGCCTCAAAGTCTGGCACTGCAAACCCCTTTGGCGTGGATACCTTAAGTTGTCAAAAAGTTGCAGGGGCCGAAGCGTGAACCACCCCAAATTGCCAAAAAAAGGCTTAGCACTGTGAGGCCTAGCAGCGAAGGGGTTAGACCTGTGAAAGAGTACAAAGTCAGACCGGGGATACATAACCAAAGCAAAAACGAAATTTTTTAAAGGGGACTTGTCAGTATAAGCCCTTCAATATGCTCTACAAAAAACAAAAACAGAGATGGTTGGTGACACCTTTGGAGCAGGATCAATGCTGATTTGCATATAGTCTCTGTAGGAAAGTAGGATCTGCTTTCATGGTTACTCCCACTTTTTGCCTGGTGTCAGTGTGTTTTGACCGTAGTCTGCTGTGATCCTGCTGATCAGGATCCCAACAACTGTGCTCTCTCCCCTTAATTTGGCTCCGGTAAGTACTTTATTAAATTCACAATTGGCTACTGGTATACCAGGGGCCTCTCATGAGCTGCAGCATGTATTGGGAGTCCACTTAAACTCCGACTGCAGGCCTGCCATTACAGCCTGGTTGAGATGGTGCTTGCACCCCTTACAACTGATACAAACGTCCTTATATCCGAGGTCACCGCATTTAAAACCTAAAAGTCACCCCTACGGTAGGTCTTACAGTCCAAAGGGCAGGGGGCTTGGTTTTAAGTGTAAGGGTGCGCTAAATGAGCAGGACACCACTACAAACCCCAGTCGATTCTCCAGACTTTGTAAGTGTGGTCAGCCATTTTAAGGTATATAGTGGACATCAGTCATTAAGAGATGTCTAACTATATAATGGCTGCACCGAACCTGGTCATGTTTGGTACCAAACATGTTGGAATCATACCCCAATACTGATTTGGGTGCTGTAAGCATGCATTTATGTACTGGGGTACTCCCAGTAACAGCCTTTCAGGGTCTGCCAGCAAGCTAGTGCTGATGCCGACCAGACATGATTGTGCCCTCCTGCTGCTGCGCTGAGCTCGAACAAGGGAAGATAGAACAATAGGTTTCCTGTCACAGTCCTCATATTCATCGTCGAACAAGACTCACCTCTGAAACTTTGACTGGAATGCAGACTGCATCAAGGAAGACTCCTGCTGGGCCTGTTCTCGCTGTTCTTTAAGTCATCAGCATTGTCTGTGCTTCACCCAGTTTCCCCAAAAGAGAGGTGGACATCAAGGACATCTGAAGTAATCTCCCATGGAGTCAAGGAGTCACTCCCTTGCATCTGCAGGCACTGTAAGAATGCTGACCGGTCTGCTGCCTCTGTCATCCTGCGGACTTGCCGAGGCTCAGCAACACAGGTGGTGGTTTTACAGCTCCCACGAGGCCAGACCTGTCTTCTCAGCAATTTTGAGGACAATATCCTTTGTCGGAGCCACTGTGACTGTTGAAATGTAAAAGTTATGCATTCATTTTGCTAGTGTATTGCTCTATGTAAAGTTAGCATTTGCAGCACCATTTTAAGTTGAGCTGCTATTTTGAGCCATGATCGAAACTAATTTCTTTCTCACTAGTATGTCTGCCTCAGCTAAAGCAGCAGCTATATTACTTTCTTTCCTAGTATTTCTCCAAGGGTGAGCTTTGCTGTGCTAATGATTAGACTGTTTTTGTCATTGCATACCTTTCTGACTAGATAGGCCTGCTCCCTTAGTACGGCAGGGTGCAGGCAGAGTAACCTTGACACTGAGATTACGTACCCGGTCCTGGGACTGCAACTCATCCTTCTGTATCTCCAATGTTCACCAGCTACCAACTGGAAATTTCCAGTATGGGCATCTCTTTAGTGCTTCTGAAAATGTATATTACATGTTACCCTGTTGGTAGAAGTCAGTCCCTCTGTAGCAATCTAAGGAGGCTGGTCAGACCGGACTCCACTCGAGTGTACTTTCAATAAATACCTTTGATTTGTATTCTCTACTGTCTGACCAACTCTCCATTTGTGAAGAAGGCTGAGAGGTGGTCGCACATTACCCGGGTGGCCCTAATCGGGTCTGTGGACGGGTGAGGAGGTCGGGCCACAGTGGGTTGCACGGGCGGACCAGGAATCCCTGCACGAGAGAGTCTTTTGTTCGCAGCTGCCCCATCTGTTTGACTGGGTGGTGCCTCGTCTAACGATCATCCCGACTGGGCGTTTGGTCCGAAGAGTCGGCAGTGGAGAATAAACTTGTTTGATTTGTGTGCACCAAGTGAGTTTGCTTTGGTTCTTTTTGGATATGGCGCCATTTTGATTTGTATTTGAGATGGTCTAAGGACCGTCTTTGGACAAGCGCTTGAATTTGTTTGAATTCTTTATGAACATGGTTCCATTTTGATTTGTATTTGATGAGATCTGTGGACCGACTTTGGGAAAGATATTTGCAAATATCTGCGAGGCATAAATAGTGAACTTGTTTTCTTTTGAAAATGCTGTGCTTTATTAAGGTGTTTTGTTTGGGCTGTCGTTGTTGTTCTGCTGAAGCTCGATTAGAAGAAAGTCAGCCAGAACCTCTGGAAGGCACTCCAAATTTTGACATGCACATAAAACATGGCCTTGGCCCTATTATGTTTTGTACGTTATGGCACAAATATACATGTATGGGAAACAGGAGGTTGGCGGCCCTAACTGATCATGAGCGTATTTGTTTTTAACTATCCACTTCACGTGCACTTCACCACATTCTATCTTTTGATCCTGAAGAAGCGCCAATGATCCTAGTGGCAATAGGGGCGCAAAACATGTTGTCTACCGCAGGCATATTTAGGCCTGTTGGGGTAATCTCGTACACAAAGGGTTCTAATTCCATTTTTATATAGGCATAATACCCCCCCTGGTATCTGGTTTAGCAACTCCAGATTGAATTTTATACTATCCTGCATGCACTTCTTCACTCTCTTTAAGAGACTCATACCCCACACACCCACAGGCACCATACGGCATTTCCCCAAAAAGATCTCCGCTAAAGTGACCCTTCGGGGGACAAGTAGGGCATTGCAGCGCCGGGCCCGATGAGGAGCAAATGCCCGATGATGAAGCATGACACCCTTTGGAGTGTGTGAGGGCAACAGGAGACAAGACTTGTTCTTTCTCCTTCATGGGGGGTCCCTATTCATATCTAGGTCTTTCCCTTTCTTTTGTTTCCTGGTAAGGGTTACGGGGTATTCCTTGTTACTCTACCTTTGGAACAGTGTCCTTTTTGTTGGTTCAAGTAATGCTAGAGAAGAATGGACACTGGACCATAACTCGCTCCTCGGACCCCCCTCTCTCTTGTTAGCTCAGTAATAGGACGGCAGTTCAGCCGAGGGACCTTTATATTTTCTATCTCTTCTATTTTCTCTTTTCTTTATGTCTGTTTCACACACAACATTGTATCACCTTTAATAGGTGTTTCTCTGTGATCCCCCTGGGTGCACATGTTATGGTTGATTTCCCGAGTTGGGGTTGGAGTTTCAGTCCCTTCCTCTTTGCTTGTGGCTTCCTCTATTACTTGGTGTGATGATTTACACTATGCATGGTATATTGCTGCAGGGAATATGTTTTTTAATATTTTTTAGCATTTACTTTGGACACCCCATGGTAGTATCATGTGAAGAGTGAGTTTTGAGCTGTAGGAGAGAATGCAGCACTGGTATTTGAGGACTATCTCTGGCGGAGCCACTCGCTAATCTTAGACCGGCTTCATTCACGTAGATGGGCTGAGATAACTTCTTCCTCCTAGAGTAAACTGATGCGCATGCACGGGTGAGTAGTTCTCCCCGCGGCTGCACATGCGTCTGTATTTACAGCTGACACTCCACGCAGCCGCACTGCCACTCTCAAGGTTTGAACAGCCGGAAGTAGGTGCTGCCTTAGCTCTCCTTCTTAGACTATTTAGCCTCCGTCTGTCTCCAGTATCATCTCTCTCTGGCGGACGAATGGACAGGGCAGGTACTCCGAAGCCCACTCCCAAGATTACCGTAAGTGACGCTGTTTGTAGACACAGGCATTCCGAGCAATCTGTACTCGGTTTGGGTACAGTCCCTGTACCACATGGCCCCCCGCTTTTAATTATTTAAAAATAAATCCGCAAATTGCAGCACCAGGCCCGACAAGGAGCAAATGCCAGATGATGAAGCATGACACCCTTTGGGGTGTGTGAGGGCAACAGGAGACAAGACTTTTTCTTTCTCCTTCATGGGGGGTCACTATTCATACCTAGGTCTTTCCCTTTCTTTTCTTTTGTTTCCTGGTAAGGGTTACGGGGTATTTCTCGTTACTCTACCTTTGGAACAATGTCCTTTTTGTTGGTTCAAGTAATGCTAGAGAAGCATGGACACTGGACCATAACTCGCTCCTCGGTCGCCCCTCTCTTTTGTTGGCTCAGTAATAGGATGGCAGTTCAGCCGAGGGACCTTTATCTTTTCTATCCCTTCTATTTTCTCTTTTCTTTATGTCTGTTTCACACACAACATTGTATCACCTTTAATAGGTGTTTCTCTGTGAACCCCTGGGTGCACATGTTATGGTTGATTTCCCGAGTGGGGGTTGGAGTTTCAGTCCCTTCCTCTTTGCTTGTGGCTTCCTCTATTACTTGGTGTGATGATTTACTGCAGGGAATATGTTTTTTTAAATATTTTTTAGCATTTACTTTGGACATCCCATGGTAGTATCATGTGAAGAGTGAGTTTTGAGCTGTAGGAGAGAATGCAGCACTGACCTATGTCTTTTTCTTTTGTTTCCTGGTAAGGGTTATGGGGTATTCCTCGTTACTCTACCTTTGGAACACTGCCCTTTTTGTTGGTACAAATATTCAAGGGACAATGCTGAGTTGCAGTGTCCGTTGATGGGCACTTTTGATTAACAGAAAATTAATTTTCTAAAGGAGTAGGCAGTCGATGTTTGATTCCCTCAGAACATGGCAAAAAGAGGCTAAACAGAGACAAATGAAAGCACAGAAAGAGGCACGGAAAAGGGAGAATGCAGACATTGACTCAGAAAGCTGTGGCACATGATAGACAGAAATAGATAAAGGAATAGACTGTACTGATAGGAAGTTTCGATTACAATGTGAAAAGTCTTATTTTTTGTGGAGGAATTATTAGATACTCACCCACCCCCTCCATACGCCCGCAGAAAATATACCCTGCCATGCCATTGCTTCAGTAATCTGTTCCTCCTGTCCCTGTTATTTCTGTTTTTTCTGCTATTGATCAAGCTGTTTCAGCCACCGCGCCTCCTGCCCTTTCTTTGACTTTGCCTTGTGCGGCTACAATAACTGCCAGTGTCCCTGCTGCACCTATTGTTTCAGCATCACTCACGCCAACCCTCACACCTACGACGCATCCAGCAGCGACGTTAGTGCCTGCTTCTTCTGTTGCTACTCCTCCCCTGTTCCTCCATACCCCGACATTCCTGAGCAGCGGAACGCCTGTATGTGGACTAGGGGACGGAGACTGGGCGATTGCTAGGGAGCAACTGAGGCGGATATTGATACAGTCTGATGTGGGAGTTGAAGAGAAAAAGGTGGTAGCCAATCAGGCGGCTCAGTGGGCTCATAACCACATTTACAGTGTGGAGGATGTGTGGAATGTGATGAAAGATTATGAGCAGTTTGTGCAGCAGCATGCCCTTAAGCACATGTTGGCTACTTTGATTGGACTGTGGGAACAGTGTTTCAATGATGTAGCACCCCAAATGATTTATATTACGGATCATGTATATGATGCTGCTATGGCTCCTGGTGAGGTTTTTAGTAATGTTGCGTCGCTGGTCGCTTATCGGAGTAGGCTGCTTGAAAAGAGCCAAAAGACAGTATGCCAGTTCCTAATGAGGGAAGTTCACTCCATATATCACCCAAAACTACCAGAGCTATGGGATCAGCAGAATGCTGTTATTAGACAGAGAGTAGAGTCCCATTTCCAAGAACAATGGGTCTACACTCTGTGGAAAAGGAGTGAGGTTTTGTCCCCTAGGACTCAGTTACTTGACCCTAGGAAAAATCCTACTGCATAATATAAGGAATTGACTGAGGCCACTTCATCAACAGAGATGCCGTTTGCGGACATTGAGATGTTTTTTGGTTTACTGGTGCCCGTTGATATTTGGAGGCAGGTGTACACAGAGGACCGCGTTGGGGAATTGGGTGTTACTTGGGATCAGATTAAAGCATGGGACCAGGAAAGGAAGCCTGGGGAGAAGCCTAAGACCGAGATACTAGCTTTGCCTGGGCGAATCATTACGTTCATGCACTCTCTTATTCCACGAGAAGGGTAGATTGGGACAAGTTAATGGCATGTCGTCAAAAGAAAGATGAGGGTGTGTCTGATTTTTTCACTAAGCTTGAAGGGGTGTTTTGGGATTTTAGTGGTCCTGATTTGTCCGTGGAGGGACGTGTCCGATTGTTCGTTAATAGATTTGTTCAGAACCTGCTTCCTGAGATTGCGACTAAGTTACAGGCCTCGGAGAGCACTTGGACTACCTCCTCCCCTTCTGTAATATTGAACACGGTGCAGAATTATGAGCATAGAGAGAATGAGGAGAAGAAGGTGGAGAAAAAGCATAAGGAACTGAAGACGAAGGTGTTATTGCAGCAGGCTTCTAGCGGGAATGGTAGAAGACATGGTGGTTCGGACCAGCAGCTTTCGCGTACCAGCCGGAATACTACGCCTGTAGGCCCGAATCAGTGTGCATATTGTAAGGAGGGACATTGGCGTAGTGAGATTCCGTTGTTGTTGCAGAAAGTTGCAGCCCCTAGAGGACGAGGTTCTTGTGGACGGGATCGTGGAGCTGGTGGACAGGACAGAGCTCAGCATGGCGCAGCCTCAAAAGACCTTCCCGCTAGTAACTACTTCGATTACAGTAGAGGCGGACAGTAATATCACGAGGATTATGACATTGACGAGATGATAGGGATGTCTCACAGCTAGGACAGAAAGCGACAGAGTGAGGGACCAGTTCAGATATCTTTAGATCAGCGTGGTCCTTATGTTGCTGCAGTTTTACATTGCTCAGCTAAGGAATTTTTGGTGGATACAGGTGGAATGAATAGCTCTATTTCTCGTTCACTGGTCCCCAGGGCAGCTCTGTCTGGCCATAATAATGTTTCGGTAGGATTTTCTGGTATACCGGTTGTAAGCCCCATTTCCAAACCTCTTACACTGACTATAGGTCCGGTTACTGTGGATTCGCCATTTTTGTTGACATCTAATTGTGGAGAAAATTGGATGGGCTTAGATTTATTAAAGAAGTTGCATGCTACCCTTTATTGTTCCCCGGAAGGTTTTTCCATGACAATGGGCTCAAATGTAGTCAGCCGTAAGCAGTATCTGTCCAAAGATGCGCCCCTCCCTGCTGAATTTAAAAATGTGCCGCCCACTTTGTGGGCAACGGGTGACACGGACGTAGGACTGTTGCAGATATCCCTAGTTTCTATCGAATCTAAACACAATGCCATTTTGCCCCATACTCCTAAGTACAAAATACCGCAAGCAGAGAAGTGAGTCTTGTTGCAAATTGACTGACTTTATTTAAGTCAGGGGTTGTCAAAGAGATGACTGCGAATGTGTGCAATAGCCCTATTCTTCCCATTCTTAAGAGGGCACCTTATGGCTCCTCTGACGATCATCCTGATGTTTATCATTTTGTGATTGGATTGTCTTGCGCAAAAGTAATAAAACAGTGGTTACTCAGTTCTCTGTGGTCCCCAACATTACTGCTCTTCTAACGAGGATTCCTTCCTCTGCTAAATTCTTATCTGTCATTGACTTGAAAAATGCACTCTTCAGTATTCCGATCCATCCAGTCAGCAGGTACTTGTTCGGTTTTACACTAGGTGGCAGAAGCTTTAGATTCTGTTGTGCTCTTCAGGGCTATACTGAGAGCCCTAGTATATACAGTCAAGCCTTAAAAGCCCAATTGGACTCCCTCACGCTTCCCTCAGGTAATGTATTGCTCCAATATGTAGACAACATTCTCACTGCTTCTGACACTGAAAAGGGCTGCAAAGACAGTAGGGTTAAATTGTAGCTGCATTTGGCACACCACGGACATAAAGTGTCCCTTTCCAAATTTCAATATTGTCGACAGGAAGTCACCTACTTAGGTCACCTACTCTCGAAGGAGGCTAGGAGATTGACTCTTGAGCGCATCAGTACTATTGTTAAAATGCCTATCTCTCAAACTCAAAATGATGTGCACGCTTTTATTGGCATTACTTCCTATTGTCGTCACTGGATCCCTAACTATTCGTTTACTAACAATGCCTTTGCTAGCATTAACAACTAAAGATGTGCATGAACACTTGCATTGGATGCCTGAATCTCAGCAGTATTTTGAGCAATTAAAAGTTCGCTTTGCTCTGCGCCTGTGCTTGGTACGCCAGATTATGTGAAGCCCCTTGTGCTGTACGTACACGAAAAGGCTGGTTGTGTGCTCTCTGTTTTAACTTAGGCCTTTGGAGGTACGCAGTGGCCATGTGCTTATTTTTCTGTGCTTCTTAACCCTGTTGCAAGACCCCTCCCGAGTTGTCCTGGAACGGTTGTGGCTCTGGCCGTCTCAATAAGACAATCGGCTGGGCTCGTATTTGATACTGACCTCACAGTCATGGTGCCCTATGCTGTGGCTACCCATTTGAATAAGACCAAGACGCAGCACCTCACCAGTGCACGTCTGACCGGTTATGAGCTAACTCTCTTTGCATAGCATGTCACGATCAAATGATGTGCCACTCTGAACCCAGCCACGTTGCTACCCCTCCCTTCTGAAAGTGAGGAAATTGACATACATGATTGTATCTTCTGGACAGACAAAGAGACGAAAGGACGGGTGGACCTGACTGATGTTCCCTTATCTGACCCTCACGGATGTTGATGGCTCATTTTAAGTTACCAGATGGCACTACAACAGCTGCATATGCAATTACGACACTGTACATGGTAGTTGAGATGTCACAAGTTCCCTATAAGTTAGCTCAAGCTGCAGAGCTCGTTGCCCTTATTCGACACTGTGAGTTGAGTGAGGGACTGGCTGTCAATATCTATACTGACAGTCAGTTTGCCTCTGGAGTTGCCCATAATTTTGGACGGCTCACGGCAGAGAGAGGCTTTCTCACTTTCCATTGGATGAAGATCCAGCACGGCCCCCTTATACATAGGCTTTTGTCGGCTTTGACACTCCCCAAGAGATTAGCGATAGTGAAGTGTAGAAAATCACTGATACTGTAGGTAAGGGTGACACCTTTGAAGACCAGACAGCTAAGGAGACAGCCCGAACAAAGATGAAAAGGATGTTTGTAGCCGGTCCTGCTAGGTGGGTGCCCGAGGTCACCATGTTTGAGGATACGCTGGAAAATGTCAAGTAGATTCAAAGTGAGGCAACTACTAAGGAATTCGAGATATGGCAGGACATCACAGCACATTGGGATGAGTATGGGTGTTGGACTGATAAGTCTGGAAAACAGAGATGGATGCTGCCAGATGCATATGTTCTTCTCGTAGTCACTATGGTGCAGGGGCAAGCTCATATCAGTCCTAAAGGTATTTTTAAGTTGCGAGACACTGTGTGGCTAAATGATAACATCCCGAAGACCGCTGCTCATTTGGTTAAATATTGTATGGTGTGTATGATGCACAATCCTGGAAAGGGTACTCCTACGCCACCTGGTAATTTTGCACTTCCCACTTTCCCTCTTGAGGTCCTCCAGATAGATTATATAGAAATGGATCGAGTCAACAATTTGAAATATGTGTTAGTGGTTGTTTGTGCATTCAGTAAATGGGTTGAGGCTTACCCCACCAAAGAAAATACCGCCATAGCGACACCAAAAGTGCTCCTGAAGGAGTTCTCTCCTCCCTTCGGCTTGCCCCGTATGATTTGGAGGGTTAACGGAAGTCACTTTAACTGGAGAGTCATCCAGTTTGTTTGTGAGGGACATATCAGGCAAAAATGTCATGCTGCAAATCACCCCAGTCCGCAGGTTTGGTTGAGAAGTACAATGCTACTCTCAAACTGAAATTGGCAAAGATTCAGTAGAGCACAGGGTTGCAGTGGCAAGCTGCTTTACCATTAGCCCTTTTGTCCACACGAACAGCACATTCTAGAACAAGACTGTCACCTTAAGAGGACGCGTTTGGGCACCCGGGAAATGTCTGGGGTGTCCCTCGCCCTCATCGGTTCTCAGAAATTGAATCCTCTGTTGGTGGACTATTTGTAGGAGTTGAGTAAAGGTTTGCGTTCTATTCAACAGATCCAGGATTCACTTCCGCCAGTACCCGAGGGGCCAGGCAATAACATTCGTCCTGGTGACTATGTGTTGATTCGTAACTTTCAGAGAAAGAAGAACATGGAGCCGAGGTGGAAGGGGCTGCTCCAGTTGGTCCTTGCAACACACACTGCCATCAAAGTCACTGGCCGAAATAACTGGGTTAATTGTCAGCATTGCCACAGAGTGCCTCTTCTTTTACCCTAAGACCAGTGGGTCAACTAAGGAATTGGGGACTCGGAGTGGGAACAGGTGCCACGATTTGTCCCCTTTTTGGATGCCAAGCTCACGTGGACACAAACAGAGGCTGAGAATGATGAGGTGCTCAATGCAGCAGTGCACCTGGTGATTATGGCAATTCAAGAGCCGCTTTCTACTGGCCCTTCTGTGTCTGAACACCTTTTTACTGACCCCTCGGTGTCCGGAGTAGCTAGGTACAATTTGCGCCCGTGACGGAGGTTTAGTGCGCCGAAGGAGAAGTCAGATTAGTAGGGATGGACTGCACAAATCAGAGTGTACCTTGCCTATGTTACCAACAGTAGATTAGGGAGAGGCAATTGGTGTACTGTTTGGACATTGGACAGGATAGATTGAACGTGTTTCCCTGGAGGGGGGTACGGTATGCTGGACAACGTCGGATTTCTTCAAGAGCTAGGATCAAACAGCTTCACTGCCAGTGCTCAAAAGCGCCAACGTTGATGAACAATAGGAGTCTGCCAGTGAGGCTCTAACAAACACGGCAAACTCTTGTTTTTTGCTATTAGTCTTATTGCATCCCTTTTCTCCGGTTACACAATGTATCCGTTTGGTCGGCCCATTACTGAGGAAGAAGAGCTATTTGCAACTCCGCTATTATTTACAAAATGCAAAATAGTTTTCGCATCCAACGTTGCAATTGCATTGATATTTATGTTAGGGATATCTTAGTTTTTAGAGAAAAAGTATCCTGTTCGCTCTTTGATTGGGACAACACCCGTCCCCCCTGAACAAATGTTTGTTATTTTAGCCCCTCACAAAGGAGAACATCGAAAGACTCACGCAATGTATTTTTACAAATGTTGCATCAGGCCAATGATCCTTCCAATGCAACTAGTTGCTGGATCTGTGGATTGCTCCCCTCAGTTACAAATAAGAGTGATATATTATTATCGATGCCATTATCATATCGCGGAAGTTGCAAGGGGTGGTTTGAACTGTTTACCATGGTGCATTACCACTTTTGATTTTCTGCTATAAATACGACATCTGCGGACTCTAGCACTGTGATAGAATATATATGTTTCCATCAAGGGTTTACTCCTTGGGGGTAGGAGAACAAGGGACTCCTAGTACATTGTCTCCAACAGCTTATATGAATGTGTATGAGTAGGTAAAGAATAAAACATGGCTTCGAAATGAAATGCTGGATTTTCAAGGGTTCAGTGCTACTGAATATTTCCGATCCTTCCAAATACGCAATATTACTAAATACAGAGCGATGCAAGTGTCAGTAGTCAACACAACAGCTGGTTTCTGTGTTCAGGGAATTAAGAAGGTGAAAGTGGGAGAGAGTAATCGCAATTACAGATATAAGCTGAGTACGATTAGTAGCCCGCCTTTGCTCCCACACCACATAATGTCTATTTTGTTTGTGGATCCCAAGCTTATGTTTGGCTTCCTAGGGGGTGGTCAGGCATATGTTACCTCTCTTTTCTTCTCCCACCAGTGTATATTGCACCGTCCAATTACCATAAGGACCACTGATTGCGGCATAGGAGTACATATCTGCCCCAAGTTAGAAGGGTTATTAACACAAAGGATATAGATCAGACAGATACCACTTTGCAACAGTTCACAGAGGCCATGAAAGGTATTGTACCCTTTTTGGGCCCTATGTCCAACAGCCTTAATATTCGTCGGCTCACAAGAGTTGTAGAAGGGGTCATTATTGGGACAGCAGGGATTCTGACGAATATCACAGCTGAGCTCCAGGCTACGAGGCTTGTTGTCCTACAGAACCAGATGGTGTTAGACGTCATCTTGCTAACCGGGGAAAGGCCTGTCGCGTCATTGGCAGTAGCTGTTGTGTATACATCCCAAACCACGCCTTCAATGTATATGCTGCCATACAGAAGTTGCACAGGCTTCCATCTGACATACGCCAAGAAAATGGTATTTGGACACTCTCAGGATGGTTCTGAGGCATATCTGCGTCCTGGGGTTGGAAGATCCATGCTTTCCTAGCGGTTGTCGATGGTATTTTCCTCACCTGCCGCCTCTGTATACAATGTCTCACAGCCTGTTGCTCTTATTGTATCACACTCCTCACCCCAAAGCAGAAGTTGCCCATTCATGATACTAATGCTATAATTATGTCTCACAAGGAGATAGATAGTTTTCTGCAGATAGACGAGGGTATATTTGAAGGAGTATCTTCCCTTGATGCTGAATACATGTAGTGATCCAAATTTTGAAGATTATTTGTTGTATACATGCTATGCTGCACTCTCTATACTTTCTCAACTTTCAATGGCTAGCTCATACTAAAAGGAGGGTTTGTTGAAATGTATAATTTATGCATTCATTTTGCTAGTGCATTGGTCTATGTAAAGGTAGCATTAGCGGCACCATTTGAAGTTGAGCTGCCATTTTGAGCCATGATCGAAACTAATTTCTGTCTCACTCGTATGTCTGCCTCAGCTAAAGCAGCTGCTATATTATTTTTTCCATGTATTTTTCCAAGGTTGAGCTTTGCTGTGCTAATGGACAGACTGTTTTTGTCATTGAATACCTTTCTCACTAGATAGGCCTGCTCCCATGCTTAGAGCGGCAGGGTGCAGACAGAGTAACCTTGACACTGAGATAACATGTACCCAGTCCTGGGATTGCAACTCATCCTTCTGTATCTCCATTGTTCACCAGCTACCAACTGGAAATTTCCAGTCTGGGTGTGTCTTTAGTATTTCTGAAAATGTACATTACATGTTACCCTGTTGGTAGAAGTCAGTCCCTCTGCAGCAATCTAAGGAGGCTGGTCAGACCGGACTCCACTCAAGTGTACTTTCAATAACTACCTTTGGTTTGTATTCTATACTGTCTGACCAACTCTTCATTTGTGAGGAAGGCTGAGAGGTGGTCGCAAGTGACCCGGTGGCCGTAATCGGGTCACTCCCTTCATGACCAAACCCCTGTGCACCACGTTGACTTGCAGTTGCCAAGGCTTGTTGGCTCTGCACGCCAAAGGTCTTCGGACTACAAGAAGCTCCAGCCTCCAGCATCACATCCCTCGAAAACCAGCATCTTCACTTCATCCTCTGCACCATGGGCCTCCATCTTTGGTGAGCTGCCTGGGGTGACTCTTGTGCCTTCAGCCTCTGGATCTTCTCGATGATCTTCCTTCGCTTCAGTGGACTCCCCTACTTGCTCGGGCCCTGCTCTAACTCTCCTGTACTTGGTGAGTCCCCTGGACCTTGCTGGTCCCAATGTTTGAATTCTTTCACTTTCCATGCGAATTGTGAATACCAAGTCTTGTTGGTGCTCCCGCCAGACAATGACCACCTAACACAACATCAGATGTGGGACTGCTCGTGCACGGCTCCTGGCCTTTCTCAGCGTCGCACGGTCCTCACAGCTAAAGCAACAAGGTCACAGTCTTCACTCCTGAAACTTTCGACATCAGTGGGCATTATACTTCCATGACTCCTGGTCACCTCCGAGAGGCATAGACTCTGTCACCTCTGCTTGCAGGTTCTCCTTTTCAAGAATCCACCCTTGGATTCCACCGGAATCCTTTACAGGCTTCTCCAGAGGCATCTTCTTTGAAGTCTTCCATTGTCGTCTACGGCAGGTTCACACGTCACTTTACCCCTATGCACACGGCTTCCCTGGTGCAGGTAACCTGGTTCCTGGGTCATCCACGGGTGGGGCAGCTCTCCAACCTTGCTTCTTCCAGGAAGGGTCTTTCTTCTTTAAAACTGCAAGCAAGACTTCTCCATTGACTTCTATTGGGCCCGCTGCTGTGTACCCACTCTGTACACAGCCTCCGTGGGTTTCCTGGGTACTTACCTTGGATGGTTCCTTGTTTCCCCAACTCCTCAGAGTCTTCTAGTCCACGTCCCATTCTCTTTTGCAGTTCGCATTTCACTTTCTTAGTATATAGTTTGGTCTCCACCTGAAGTATTCTTGTCTGTATTGTTGATATCTCCAGGTAGGAGATATACCTATGTGTTAGTATTTGTGTTGCATAATAAATAGACATATTGTTTATAAAACTCTGTGAAGTTCTTTTTCATCCAATCTACACTGTTGATTAAATGTGGTAAAACAAGCTTCTTTACAATCCTTTAAGATAAGCCTGAAGGCTGCTCTCCACAGCTAC
Source organism: Lissotriton helveticus (assembly GCF_964261635.1). NCBI lineage: Eukaryota > Metazoa > Chordata > Amphibia > Caudata > Salamandridae > Lissotriton > Lissotriton helveticus. The sequence continues at coordinate 300,868,759 of NC_136059.1, forward strand.
CACTTTGAGAACTTTCTATGGTTATCAAAGACCACTAAAATCACCATAAGAGTTGCCTGGATTGGTGCAAGGTGAATCCCTCCTTAAATTGTGCACCATGTACTAAGCCAGCCTACTACAGTTTCTCTACTGTGGTGGGACAGAAAGGCTAAAAACAACTATATTGCATGATCACAATAATTACTAGTTATTCAGATTAATTAAATCTTTTACCCATAGCTTTTTTGCTCCAAATTTGTTTCGAATTAGCATTACAGTTTGCTATCCTTTACTATTGGCCGAGCTTTGCGAATGTCTGAATGTCAGGGTTCAAACTCATCAGACATTTCACATTTTTCCATACACTGCTATGTCCTGAGTAATAGTTGTCTACCATGGGCCTCAATAGTGAAACTGGAAACCTTTACAAATATCAAATGAAACAGGGCAATAAAGCTCAAATTGCAAAGTAACTTTATACAAACCATTCCAGTGGTATTAAGTTTTCTTAACACTAGGCTCATTCTACGCTGAGGGTCTTCAAAGAAACGGAATGGCTTTCTGTGTTTGTCTCTATTGGCTGCAAAAAACAAAAAGTAAATAGGGTAATCTTAGTACATAGTACTCCCTAAGTTTTATCTAGAAACACTAGCTAGTGAGGTCCAAAAACGTCCTGATGGCTTTTTTTAACTTTACCAAGTATAGCTTGTGAGTGCTTATTCTGTTTATGCCTGTCCCTTTGTCCATCATCTACAATGGTTTACATATAAAACGATTAGTGAACCTATAGCTCGATTTGAGCCAAGAATGGGTTCAGAGCTTGAAATAGAAAATAGTCCTCTGGATTATGAATCATAAGATTATATATGCACATAACATTTCAATATGTCGAAAGATTTATATTTCACCTAAACAGGTTTTACAGAAAAGTTTCACCAATCTAAACATTCAACAAACAACTGGCATCAAGACTGATGCTTACTGAATGCATGTTGCATCCTGCACTTCTACATAATAGGTGCAATTTGTTAATTTAATGGAATGAGTTCAGATAACCCTCTTAGCATAAGTCACTTCAACGTTATCGACATTAGGTCTGATAAATGCCGGGATGCCCCTGGGTAAGCTGAGCGCGTTACAAGTTTCATATAATAAATGTTATACCCAATTCTATGTCAGGACCGTAGGAGAGGATTATGCGGATTATGCTCAAAACTTTCTTCCTTTATTACTTCAGCAGAGTGCAACTTAAAACTATCTTTCCCATTGTTGGACAGGCCCCACGAAGGGCTCGCTCCCTCCCCGCACGACAGGGCCCAGACACCGGCTCTCCGGGGGCTACCCGCAGAAGCAACCCGCAACCCGTCCCCTCCGGGACGCCTGCTCCCGGATATCTCTGTGTCACGGGCCCGGGCCCCCGTCAGCCCCATTGCCCGGCCCAGCCGCCATCTTGGACACTGCACCACGCGGCCGCGTGGCCTCAGCTCGACCCCAACCCTGGGCCCGGCCAGGCCCCGCCATCCCGGCACCACCATCCATCCAGGAGGTGAACGGACCACTTGGCAGGCTAATGGGAGAAAGAAGTGTCGATGGCTCTCCCCCGCCAGGTGCCGATCGCCCCCAGCCTCCCCGGGTGCTGGCTCCACCCCCCTGCTGGGTGTCTGGACTCCCTCATCCCGGACCTCCCGACCTCCCAGTGCGAGGGTCCGGACATCAAAGGGCGCCAGACCTATAACCGAGGCAGCCCCAGAGCAGGAAGGCAGTTGTATCCTGGAGTCGAGAGACACCGAGAAGAACTCATCCTTGACGGACTGCTGGCGCTGCCGCAGCCCTGCCTTGTGAACTATCGTCCTGCCTGCTGGCGCTGCCGCGGCCTTCTGCAACCTTCATCCTCGTGGAACCTGCTGGCGCTGCCGCGGCCCGTTGTACCTTCCATCCTCGTTGGGACCTGCTGGCGCTGCCGCGGCCCGTTGCCACCTACGATCTCTTCGGGACCTGCTGGCGCTGCAGCGGTCCGACCCGTCCGACCACCGAGCTCGAGGATTGTGAGCTACCGCCGTTTCACCTCAGTACCCGTAGGTACCAAGACTGTCCCGCTACCCCCTTCCCCTACTAGAGACTAGAATTGAGAGGATCATCGTGTCCTGATCTCCTTGTATCGTACTACCTTACTTCAAGAACTGCCTATAAAAGGTGTTACTCTGATCTTCGTGTGGTGTCCATCTGTGGGGGGGAAGTTACTTGTCTGTACGATCGCTGGAGACGGCCCTCACCGGAGGCCTCTCCCCTTGTGCTCGGCCGACCCTCCAGGTCCCCGTCTAACATTGGTGGCCAGCGGCACGATCCGAACCAACGCGTAAACCGTACAGAGAGTAACTCACCCTACGACTAATCCACAATGACGACCAGAGAGAGCGGATCTGCAGAGAAATTCCAGATGGAAAAACTGGAAGAGTACAACCACCGAGAGCTAAAACAATTTTGCATAGAACTAGGCATTGCCACCACCGGTCTGAGCACGAAAGAGGACTTCAAACACGCCCTAGAATCCTGGGCAGAGACAAATATCGCCGGATCCCGGGACCCCGAAGCCCCGGAAACAAACACCACTCTGACGGAAGAAAGGGGAACGGATCTCTCCCGGGAAGAGATCCGAGAACGAGAGAAAAATAGACTACACGAGTTAGAGCTGGCACGGCTCAAATTAGACGGAGAATTGAAACTGGCAGAACAAAAGATGAACTTAGAACACTTACGGCTCCAAGAAGAGCGAGAGGAAAAGCAGAGACAGAGAGAACTCGAAGAAAAAAAACTGGCATACGAACACGAGTGCAAGCTAGCGGAGATAGAAATGCGCAAACAGAACAAAGACCTAGGGGTGCCCGAGCAACCGCGCCCCCCAGGTACTACCGAACAGAAGGTCCACATCCCCAAGGATGTGGTCCGTGAATACTATCGGAACGACGACATAAAGCAGTGGTTCAAGGCCTACGAGATCGCCATGACTGCCCACCGGATCGCTCGAAGTGACTGGGGAGCCGATCTATGGGGGAGATTCGTCAATGAAGGCCGGGATGCCCTGCTGCAGCTTCCGGACCATCAAATGACGTCCTATGACCACATGAAGGCCGCCCTCCTCAGTCGATATGGGCTGACGCCCGAGATGTACCGCCAGAGGTTCCGCAACTGCACCCGGAGCCCGGGTACAACCTGGATAGAATATGTAAACTATTTCAGCCGAGCCTTCGAGGGATGGATCAAGGGTAGCAACGTAACAACCTACGAACAGCTCTTCAACCTCATTGTGTGGGAGCACCTCTCCAACAACTGCTTCGTCGAGCTCAGGCAGCACCTCCTCGACAGTAAATTGACTGACCCACGGCAGCTCGCCGCCGAGGCTGACCGATGGGAGAGCACCCGAGTGCCCCGGAGTGGGCCAAACGAGCAGAACAGAACCAACCAAGGTCATCATCGTCCCCGAGGAGGAGGAGGAGGACAGGGCCGGGGCAGAGACGCCGTCCCGGCCGCTCCCGTCAACAACACCCCGCCCCCGGCCGGCCGGGGCAACCCCCCGATGCGCCCGGGGTTCCGAGCCAACGTTACGTGTCATCGATGCCAGCGAGTCGGCCACTATGCCAGTGACCCGACCTGCCCAAAGAACCAGACCCCGGACCCCGCCAGGTGGCGGCCGCCGCCCTAGGAGAAGAGCAAGTCTCCGAAGAGCCTGAAGAGTATGAGCAGGAGCAGCCCGAGTGGGAACCTGCCGCCATGACCCTGGCCTGCCTAGGGCGAAGAGACCTGATCCCGCGGGCTCCCCTACCAGCCAACACCAGGAAATACAGCCAGTGGGTGAACATAAATGGGCGTAAGGCCGAAGCCCTGCGTGACACAGGGGCCAGTGTGACGGCCGTCCGTTGTCACCTGGTGACCCCAGAACAAATCCTGCCAAACGTTCTTTGCCCCGTCCGATCGGCCGACAATTCGGAGAGCCTGTGTCGGATGGCCTGCGTCCCCTTCGAATGGGGAGGAGTCTCCGGTATGTTAAAAGTGACTGTCCGCGACGATGCCCCCGTGGACTGCCTCCTAGGGAACGATCTCGAGAGTTCCCCGTGGGCAGCCGTTGAAAGAAGAGAGCACCTGGGGATGTTAGGCCTCCCGGGCTGGGCGTGCGTAACAACCCGGTCCATGGCCGCCGACACCATCCCTAGATCTGAAGGACCCGAATGGCCAGCACCTCCTCCCCCGATCGCTTCAGAGGGAGACTCCATCCCTGCGGACACCCCGGAACAAACCCACGAAGAGCCCGCTCAACCCCAAGACCTCCCGGACCTGGCTCAGTGGCGTCAGGAAGGGGGGCCCACCCAAGAACAATTCCGGCAAGAGCAAAAGACATGTCCCTCCCTCGAGGGACTGCGACAGCAAGCGCTCGCCCAGGGCACAGGAGACACCGCAGGGGCCCACTGGATCTATTGGGACAATGACCTACTGTACAGCGAACAAAGAATAGCGGAGCTGGGGGCCAGTCGAGTGCTGGTGGTGCCCCTCCGTTTCAGAGACTTCCTTCTGAACTTGGCCCATGATGTCCCCCTGGCTGGACACTTGGGGCAAGACAAAACATACAACCGCCTGGTGACTCACTTTTACTGGCCAAAAATGAGAAATGACGTCTCCACCCACTGCCGGTCCTGCCCGACCTGCCAGGCCAGCGGGAAGAGCGGCCGCAAGCTCAAGGCACCTCTTCAACCATTCCCCGTTGTGACCACCCCGTTCGAAAGGGTGGGAATAGACATTGTGGGGCCCCTGGACCCCCGAACAGCACAAGGGCATCGATTCATCCTGGTCCTGGTGGACCACGCCACCCGCTATCCTGAGGCGGTTCCCCTTCGAACTGTAACAGCACCAGTAGTAGGTCGAGCCTTAATGGGGATCTTCTCTCGAGTGGGCTTCCCCAGGGAAGTCGTCAGCGACAGGGGCACGAACTTTATCTCCAAATATATGAAATCCCTATGGCAACAGTGCGGAGTCACCTACCAATTCACAACCCCCTATCACCCGCAAGGAAACGGACTGGTCGAGCGATTCAACCGCACTCTCAAGGGGATGATCATGGGGCTGGAAGAACCCCTACGCCGCCAGTGGGACGTGCTACTACCGTGCCTCCTCTTCGCCTACCGAGAAGTCCCCCAGAAGTCCCTCGGCTTCAGCCCTTTCGAACTCCTGTACGGACACCCTGTTCGCGGGCCTCTCAGCCTAGTTAAAGAAGAGTGGGAAATGGCCCCCCTGAAGACCCCTCCAGACGTCTACAAGTACCTCCTGACCCTCCGTAATCAGACCCGGCGATTCAGAGAGCTCGCCAAAGCCAATCTTGAAGCCAGTCAGGAGGACATGAAGAAGTGGTACGATCAACATGCCTCCTCCATCGAATTCGAGCCGGGCCAGTAGGTATGGGTGATGTCCCCCATCGAACCTTGTGCCTTACAGGACAAATGGACGGGGCCCTTCAAGGTGATCGAGCGTAAGAGCCCCGTCACCTACCTCATCGACATGGAATCCCCCCGGAACCCCCTCCCCGTCCTCCACGCCAACAGACTCAAACCCCACTTCGTGCGCTCGGAGCTCAGCCTGCTGATGGCTACAGACAGTGGGGCAGAAGAGTACTCCGAGCCCCTCCCTGACCTACTGGGGGCCGGGGAAAAAGATGGTTCGGTGGACGGGGTCCAACTCTCCGAGGCTCTGACCCCGGAGCAGCGCCAAGACTGTCGGGCCCTCCTGCTGCAATTTGCAAACCTATTCTCCCTCACACCCGGGGTCACCCCCTGATGTCTGCACGACGTGGACACTGGCGACAGTCCTCCTATCCGACACCGGCCATACCGGGTACCAGATCGGGTACGCACCTGCATCCAAGAAGAAGTCTCCAAGATGCTCGCACTCGGAGTCATCGAACCCTCTGACAGCCCCTGGGCCAGCCCGGTTGTACTGGTCCCCAAAGCTGCGGCCCCGGGCACCACACCTGAGCTCCGGTTCTGCGTCGACTATCGGGGTCTGAACGCTGTCACCCGAACCGACGCTCACCCCATCCCCCGAGCCGACGAACTAGTTGACCGCATGGGGGCGGCCCGCTACCTAAGCATCTTCGACCTGACGGCGGGCTACTGGCAGATCGGCCTCACCCCCAGGGCACAAGAACGATCCGCTTTCTCCACCCCGGATGGACACTACCATTTCAGAGTGATGCCATTCGGCATGAAAAACGCTCCAGCCACGTTTCAACGACTTGTGAACCAGGTATTGGCGGGCCTCGAAGAGTTCAGCGCCGCATACCTGGACGACATCGCGGTGTATAGCCGCCACTGGTCAGACCACCTCCGAGGGGTCCTGCAGGCCCTCCAACGGGCCGGCCTCACAATCAAGGCCAGCAAGTGCCAAATCGGCCAGGGGTCCGTGACCTACCTCGGACACCAAGTGGGGAGCGGTCTGGTGGCCCCCCTCCAGCTCAAGATCGCTGCCATCCAGTCCTGGCGCCCCCCCCGTAACCCAAACCGAGGTCCGAGCCTTCTTGGGGCTCACCGGATACTATCGGCGGTTCGTAAAGGACTATGGCAGCATTGTGGGGCCCCTCACGGAACTCACATCCACGACCAACCCAAAAACAGTCAACTGGACTCCCGACTGGCAAGCGGCCTTCGAGAGGCTGAAGGCCGCCATGTGCACCGCTCCTGTGCTCCAGGCCCCCGACTACAGCCGTGAGTTCATCGTCCAGACAGATGCCTCAGACCATGGCATCGGGCCGTCCTCTCCCAACTGAACCCCGAGGGAGTCAACCAACCAGTGGCCTTCATCAGCAGACGCCTCCTGCCCCGAGAACAGCGCTGGAGCACCATTGAGCGAGAGGCCTTCGCAGTAGTATGGGCCCTCAAGAAGCTCCGGCCTTACCTCTTCGGAAACCACTTCCGGGTACAAACAGATCATCGGCCCCTGCAATGGCTAATGCAAATGCGGGGGGAGAACCCCAAACTATTGCGATGGTCCATCTCCCTGCAGGGGATGGACTTCACTGTGGAGCATCGCCCTGGCCAAGACCACGCCAACGCGGATGGCCTGTCCCGCTTTTTCCGCCTCGACGAGGAGAGTCCCCAAGAGGATGGGTGACTCTCCCCGCCTTCAGCTGGGGGGGACGCATGTTGGACAGGCCCCACGAAGGGCTCGCTCCCTCCCCGCACGACAGGGCCCAGACACCAGCTCTCCGGGGGCTACCCGCAGAAGCAACCCGCAACCCGTCCCCTCCGGGACGCCTGCTCCCGGATATCTCTGTGTCACGGGCCCGGGCCCCCGTCAGCCCCATTGCCCGGCCCAGCCGCCATCTTGGACACTGCACCACGCGGCCGCGTGGCCTCAGCTCGACCCCAACCCTGGGCCCGGCCAGGCACCGCCATCCCGGCACCACCATCCATCCAGGAGGTGAACTGACCACTTGGCAGGCTAATGGGAGAAAGAAGTGTCGATGGCTCTCCCTCGCCAGGTGCCGATCGCCCCCAGCCTCCCCGGGTGCTGGCTCCACCCCCCTGCTGGGTGTCTGGACTCCCTCATCCCGGACCTCCCGACCTCCCAGTGCGAGGGTCCGGACATCAAAGGGCGCCAGACCTATAACCGAGGCAGCCCCAGAGCAGGAAGGCAGTTGTATCCTGGAGTCGAGAGACACCGAGAAGAACTCATCCTTGACGGACTGCTGGCGCTGCCACAGCCCTGCCTTGTGAACTATCGTCCTGCCTGCTGGCGCTGCCGCGGCCTTCTGCAACCTTCATCCTCGTGGGACCTGCTGGCGCTGCTGCGGCCCGTTGTACCTTCCATCCTCGTTGGGACCTGCTGGCGCTGCCGCGGCCCGTTGCCACCTACGATCTCTTCGGGACCTGCTGGCGCTGCCGCGGTCCGACCCGTCCGACCACCGAGCTCGAGGATTGTGAGCTACCGCCGTTTCACCTCAGTACCCGTAGGTACCAAGACTGTCCCGCTACCCCCTTCCCCTACTAGAGACTAGAATTGAGAGGATCATCGTGTCCTGATCTCCTTGTATCGTACTACCTTACTTCAAGAACTGCCTATAAAAGGTGTTACTCTGATCTTCGTGTGGTGTCCATCTGTGGGGGGGAAGTTACTTGTCTGTACGATCGCTGGAGACGGCCCTCACCGGAGGCCTCTCCCCTTGTGCTCGGCCGACCCTCCAGGTCCCCGTCTAACACCCATAAAACACAGGAAAAGAACTACAAGACAAAAGGTCAGTCAATCACAACAAAGGTCAGGGACATAAGGTCGACTACATCTTGATTATCCTCCTTTTTAGGCCTTGCCAAAATGACCTATTTCTATTGCTTTGGCTTTTCAGCCAAACACGTGCAGGCGCTCCATTGCCTTCAATGGCAGCGCGTGCACGTGGGCGATTCACTTGCGGGAGAGAGCGCCACCATATGGTAGCAATTATCGCTCCTGCAAGTGAATCACGCCCGCTCCCCTCCTCCCCCCTGCTGCCATTCGAGGCGTGCCTCCCCCTGCTTACTCATTTAAGGACATATCGTTCCAGGGCTCCGGCAGTGCTAGCCGGGACAGAACGGACTCAAGCCTCCGAGGCCATCGGGCCTAAGCACGTGTCCGTTTGGTCCGAGGAGACCACAACACGCACCAGCTGTCCATATTCCCTCGCTCCACTCCACACACACATGAGCCGGGAGGAGTCGCTCCCCGCACTGTTATCAGACAGCGGCTTCGACACAAAAAGTAATACAGTGAGCTGAGCGCCAATTTGTTGTATTTCTTTCTGCACTGTCTGCATTCCTCTAAAGATCAAGTCACTATATGGAAAGACCGTGCGTCGAAGAGCTTGGCCTTGATCCCCCCCCCCAGCTTCGCCCTTGATCCTACCTCTGCACAATTTCACAACAGACAGCTGTCCACAAGGCAGCACCCTTTTCTTGAAGCCGCTGTTTTATTTCTTCACTGGTGGATTACCGGCGGGGCGTGACCCACACACCTCAGTCCTGAAAATAAGACATTACAAACTGCAGAGTGCTCGCCAGAGCCAGCCCTGGGGCAGGGGCAGGGGCACACCTCCCTGAACATCGCCATTCTTGGGTCGGGTTTTTGTACAACAGAAGGGACATTATTTCAGACAGCATATTGATATGTTTCCTCCTGAAGGTAAGTCCCCACAATGAAAGCTTTGCACAGAATACATTCACGGGTGCCGCTTTACTGATCCCTTAAGGTAACTCCGGTGCTTTAGAAGTGTGGCTCAATGGTGTGGAGAAGTGTGGCTCAATGGTTAGAGCGGCAGACCCTGATGCAGAGGTCTGGTCTGGGACCAGGGTTCAATACCCGCCTCGGCGGGTCCTGGTCTCAATTTCCTCAGACCTGATAATTCTCGCCTCGTTGTCTATTCTAATCATGGGTCCCATCTCCACAACGGCCCCAACAGCGCTGGGATGCCTGGCTTCACCTTGGGGATGCCCAAGAGTGGACATTTCACAGGGATAAAGCCAGGAAGGGTTCCTGAGCGGTATACGGACAGCGCCGGGACACCTCGGGTGTGCTTTACAAATGTCCTAATTTTATTTCATTTAAATGGGCCGGTACTCCCCGGTAACCCTATGGCTTTTCCTTTCTTCTTTGCCAGCACAGCAGAAAGGGAAAGAGCCATACAATTCCAGCAACGAGCACGAACAAGGTTTACCATCAGTACCAGTTCGATTGAGGACCCATCCACAAGAATCTTTTCTGCCACTTCGTAGGTGAGAGCCCTGTGCGCAGCCCTAATCTTCTCGTGTTAACAAAAATGGAATGTACCCATGTGCACTGCAGGGGAGGATGCAGTGCTTTACCATGGCGCCCTCTCTTTCAGGCTTCCACTATATGCAGGATGCTGTTGCTGGGCAGGGCAGGGAGGAGAGCAGGTGGCTGGCTGCCTCACGTCCTTTGCTGGATGTAATGTTTTAATTAATAAGTGCTACTCACTAATTGCGTTTACTCTCACTGCGGGTACTTCCATGCAGTCCAGAAAGAAGCTGTCTATTCTGGTCTGTGGAAATCGAAAGGCTTAACTGTGTGCAAGATCCCTGGGTTATGTTTCAATATGGCATATGACAAGTACATATATCTTAAGTAGGGAGATAGTGATCCTTTAAGAAATGCATTTTCACTTCCTTTCTGATTTGCATGAGGGTTGAAGTATTTTTTTTATATGTTGTTCCAGATCATGGATGTGAAGATGAAGAACGTTTTCTTTCTGTTTTTTCCTTTTTTCTGCTTTCCATCGCTGGTCTGCCAGGGTCCTGACTCCTTATGATATATTATTGTGGAGAGTGCACGTTCACCGTAAGGTCTCTTGGCACGAAGGTAGAGGAAGTGGGACTGTCTACCTGAAGTATTTTTTCTTGGCCTGGCATGGAAGTGTTCTGTTTCTGATGACTACATAGGTGATGCAGTTGGTCATAAAGATGACTTGAGCCTTGGTAGTGAGCCAGAATTGTTTCTTCCCTCAGTGTGGGTGGATTTGACCAACTTCTACAAGCTTCGACCGAAACTGACATCTGGAAGGAAGGATTTCTGGAGGCATAGCTCTTACCTTACCCATATCCAGTTACCTGCCACAGATGCAGGAATGACTAGATTCCCCAAATGGTGAATGTTACTAACGTCTTACAATAATCACAAGTAGGAAAAAATGATTTCTTTTCTGCAAAGACTGTGTGCATTGTGGGAGGGACCCATACATCCAGCCATACACCGCATTTTAAAGCAAATTGATGCAAATTCAAGTAACTCTCCGGGGACAATACCTGCAGTTTTCAACTAAAGTGAAATCATCTGTTTAAGGTGCGGTTTCTCCTTCATTGACTGCCTTCTTCTGGTTGCACACCGAACACTCCAACTTGGGAGTTCTGCACGAACAGAGTACCACTACTGTGTTCTGACAAAAGCATAATATGAACACTGGATTTCCATCCATGTAAAATTAGTGAATTGGCAAAATGGTACACAGACTACTGTAAATATTGTTGCAAAAATGTAGCTGTCATTTCAGATGTGGCCAGAGGGCTTGACCCCTCAGACAGGGAGCCTAAGAACCACTCACACCACTACAAGCCAGGACACATTTCCCAGTACTGGAAGGAGGGAGCGGGCAGAGAAGTCAAAAGGATCGTGGTTAGCCGGGGATATCTGTTACTATGCTGTGGAGGCATCCAGAAGTGTGATGCTGTGAGCAGTACAGAGATATGAATGAGAAGTGCCAAATGCCTGCCCCTCCTCAAACATGGTGGTGGTGAGGCCTAGTGGTTGTAGCAGGAACAAGTGTTGCAATTTCCATACAGCAGATTAGAAATCTGTAGGGTTCCACAGCACTATGAGGTGCACCAGTCTGGTCGTCATCAGTTGACACAACAGCTGGCTGTATTTGGTATGCATGAAAAAAAGTGAGCCACACAGTGAGAGTCAGGCACGCAAGGCCCATAGGGCTCAAAGTGCTTCAGCCGCCCGTCGTGTGTGTCAGCCCGGCTGAGACAGCTTCCTGGGAACACACACACAGACAGCTTTTGAGCTGCCAGCTGCACCGGAGTACTTCACAGGTGTTTAAAAGACCATTCACTTGTTAACAAGGTTTTGTTGTTTTTTCCCCCTTCTTAGAGCCCCTGCATCTCCACTCCATTTGGCTCTAGTTGCGCCTCTGGTGAGCGTGGGAGCACCATGCAACCCACAGCAAACAAGGGAGGAAGTCAAGCCTTGAACTTGAGTAGAAAGAGCAGGGCTGAGGGAAGCTTTGAGCATCAAACACATGTTGGTACAGGGTGCCTCACTTATCAGAAACAGTGGCTACAGCAGGCCACCTGACCACCATAATCTACAGTGACACCACACTTATATGAACATGGTTATATGTGCCTCCATCCCTTCACTAGCCCCTCAGAATTTTGGACTAGGTTTTGCTGAGTGGCACAGTATCTGAAAGTGAATGAAACTGTAAAATATTATGCTCTGTTGTGAGACCCCAGATAACTTGCTTTTCCCAGGATCACCAGCATGACAGCTGACAGCTTCCTTCCACCCGATGCGGGTCAGAGTTGCATTTTAGGATGTAGTCTTTTTTTCTTGTAATTAATTGCCTGTTGTACAGGAGTTGTGCGGGGGCTGCTCTCATCTCATATGTCAGGCATACTCTGTATGCTGACCTTTAAAACATAGTTTTGCTTTCATGTACCTATTGGGTGTTTGAGTTTGTGGCAATACTACTGCAATCCTGATGTGTGACTGGCCTTTTTTTGGTTCAGAGGCACAGCTCACAAGCCTAATGTGCACTGTCTGCTCCTACTACAAACTCTTTTCTTTCTACATCCCTGTCTTGTACCATCCACTCCCATCACAGATAGCCTTCAACATTCTGTTAACAATCCTTTTATTCCTCTCTGGTACTCTTCTCCAAATAGAATGCCTCCTCTCATTTACACTTCGCAACCACCTGAGTCTGAAACTTCCATGTGCCAGCCATCCTTCCTAAATACCTTCTTTAATGTGTGGGCTTGGGAAACTCCCAAATGCGAACACCCCAAAACGTACCTCAATAACTTGGCTATAGAACTGATGATTCAGAAACAGTGTTAAACCTTAATTTTATGAGGCAATGTGTCCACAAGGTAAAGGCACATCCACAGACATCAAAATACAATGTATCCAGTAAAGGCCCAATCAATTATTAACTTATTAAATTCTAGATCAGCAGGGTAAGTTTAAAAGATGTATTACAGAAATTCAAATAGTACGATGGGGTCAGTCGTAAAGGCTGTCAGTAAATACAGCATTACAGGATAGTGCAAAGTCAGAATTAACACAAGTCCCAAATTAGCAGCAAAATAACCCAGCGTTAAAGTTTAAAAATCACTCACTAGTGAAGTAATACTGCCACAAACTGCGCAGCAGTGCACTGTATTTGTCTTTTCTTCATGCGTAATTTTCTTTTTCAATGCATAATTATCTTTTCTTGATGTTAACCCTGTGGCATAATTTGGTTCTCCTCTGTCTCTTAACTCTAGAGTTAAAGAACGTCACGTATGTAAGCAATCTCGAATGCTCTTGTTAATGCAAAGTAATATCATAGGAACAGGATCATTCATCTTTCAGTAAAACAAGTCTCCGCACCTTTTATTATTTTTTTTTATATACAGGTACCTCTGACAAAAAGGGAAACTTGATAGTTACCTTTCAAAAATCAACTGGTACACCTTAATACATGCAAGGGCAAGACCAATACATTACAGATTAAAGTAATTGTCATCATTTGCACCCCAAAACATTCTTGAGCCCTTTAAATGTTGTTTATTAGCCCTGCCCTTAGTCCCGCCTCTAGCCCCGCCTCCTTGCCACGCCTCCGGCTCAATCTGATGAGTACCTGCACTTTTTTTTCCCATTTAAAGCACTGGGTAACTCTAGCCTCATTCTCTGTACATTTGGGGGTCTAAGGGAAGGGGGGGTTGAGGGGTTTAGGGGTAGGGGCCATGTGTGTTTCTGTCCCACTGAAGGGAGCAGGAATCTACCTCTTTGTCACCACAGTCACTGTTCGCATCACCATGTGCTTTTTTTTTAGGTTATACTGTTCACATGCACTTTAGCTTAGTTGATTTAATTGATCTGAAACCAGCCTAAACGTTTTATGACCGTATTTATAAAAAAATAAAAATCTGTATCTGTGGGGTGCAGATCTACTTTAGATTTTGTTCACAAAAGGTTACCAGACTGCGTTCTAAAGCTTGCACACTCCAGGGTTTTTGGGAGCTCTCTTGGAAAAGCTTCTCGAGTTCTCAGTTCCGGTCGTGAGAAGGCAAGGTGGGCTGCATAGTAATTATGCACAGTGTGCATCTGTGTGTGGAAATGCCTTGCACTCGTTCAGTTGCACTTTTTCCATTTTCTTTTCTCCACAGGAAAATACTTTTCACCCGCTGAGAAATACCTGTCCCTGATCCAGTGCCGGGGCTGAAAATGCTGCCAAGGAGGCTACAGCCCACTTCTACCTCCGGTGTGCCCAACTTTCAACACTCTCACTGCCTCAGTCTCTATCCTGTAACCATGCTCTGCTGTCTGTCCCCTAAGACATGCGTTTTAACTCTTTACCTACACAGAACGATGAGTGCGAAAACAAAATGTACACCAAATGAAAATGCTTTTTTAAAACATATTAATCAGTGCGGTCTGACTGGGTTTGTTGCAGGTCAGGAGGCTGCTTGTGCACAGCAGGTCATGTCACTGCTAGTGCTGCCTGTAATTAGTTTGGTCCAGTTATGATGATGGCATAGGCATCCACTGCTCATTTTGCTGTGACCCTGCCTGCCACAGCACAAGCACTGTCCCCAGCCGCAATGCTGCAACGCCTGTGAGACGTGAGTATGGCTGTTGCACCTACTGGGCTCAAGTACACTCAGCAATTAGCATGCTTGGAGGCAGCGCACGGAAACTGCAGGTGACTCCATAGTGCACAAAGTTGCGGTGGGCCACAGCCACATCAAGTGGGAGGCTTAGGCTAGGCAGTGGCAGGGTGCAGCAGACTCCGGGAATAGAATGCAAGCCATTCGTTAATGATGACTGCTTGGATTCATGAAAGGCGTGACGACATCATCACTAAAGGGATGATACACAATAATGCCTGCCTGAACAGACGTATGCCTGCATATGAAAACATACCAGCCCGTCACCATGCAAGGTATGTGGTTCTTTTTATTTTAAATTGGACAATTATTATTGAGACCACCACCTGCAAGACCAGAAATCGTAGCCCCGTCCCTGTGAAAGAAGTGCCGGTGCTGAGCACCAGAAAGCACCTGCTCAAATTAAGCACTGCCCTGATCCCACCAATTTTGGGTGCATGTTCTTTCCGCCCAGACCCAGGAAATGAATGTATCTCTTACACGTGTCTAATAATAACACGAGAACATACATGTAAACACCGGTATTTGGAGATGAGTTGGTTCGGTGAATTTTGTGAGCACTGCCGGAATCAGCTTGCAGCTTTCTTGCAGGTTACTGGTTAATTCCCAGCAGATTCACCCATCCGTTCAGCCTTCCGAGGCAGGCCAATGAGATGTGCTTTCAGCTTGGGAGAACAATCAACCTGTTATTTACACAGCCCCAAATCCGTCAGTATCTAGGAGCAAGCACTGCCCTAAATGTATGCTATGCTATTAACACACATATACATAGAATGTTCACTTTTCACTAATATTTACATAAGGTAAAATCGTTTTATAAATTATAAGCTACATTATGCTTCAAAATTAGATTTCGACTGATTTTTTTGTCAGTAGTATACAAATGTTCGGTCAAGCATATGCATTTAAGGCATTTTACTTTATTTGTATCCATGCTCGTTGTTACTAGCATTTCTGTGTTTCATAGATAGAGGTTTTTCTTTAATTTAACATCACTCTTTCCTCGTAGCATCTTCAGCAGGATGCCTGATCCCTTTCTAAAACAATGAAATCATTCTCTGTACTGTACAAACACAAAGGGGCCGATTTACGAGCCCCTTTCGCACCCTAAATGGCTGGGTTTGCTGCTACTTGATATCTACAAAGGATGTCTCGTGACGGAAGTGACAGCATTTACTCCCCCATAATTGCAGAACTCTCCAACTACACAAGTCCACAAGCAACCGCGTAACTCTACCTTGTGTGGCAGCTTGTTGGGTGAGGCTGTTAATGCTAGAGGGAGTCCCCCAAATTATTTTTAACTCAGTATTCCCCTCTTTTACCTGTCGATCTTATTTATTCACCCTCATATTTAGAACCTTGGTGGCTAGTATACACGGATTACAATGCCTGTCAGGTGTTTAATTTGTAAACGCATACGTGCCGGGGCCGAAGCTCTGCTCTGCAGGCGCTACTGGATGTCAGGGTGTCAATCTAACACTAAGCCTATTTAGTGACGATTCGACCTCCTGACACTTTGACTCAGCACCAGCCCCTCCCTGACGGCCCTCTAGCTCACAGGCTCCTAATTTCTAATTTGCGAACTGATTTTGCGTTTTTCTCTTTTTTGTTCCTTGTCTCTCTCTCCCTTGGGGTCAAAGTCTAATGAGAAAAAAACTATGCCCTGGTCCCCATAGATAAGGCAGTGGGCTTCACCTGCAACCACCACCTCAAATTAAGCAGGGACTATGTCAAATGTAGAAGAGTGCTGTTCATTGTGACCGTGTCTCTGTCTGCTGCCCTCAGCTCCCAGCTGTGAAACTGCAGGTTTCAGGAGTGGCTACATGACATGACCTTTCCGAAAGCATCCCCCCACCCTCCCTAAAGTCGCAGCAAATCTGTTTTACTTCCTGTGACATGGTATGTAGCAGGAAAGGTTATTGGAGTTAGTGGCACCGATCAGCAAGGCAGATAAGGAGGGGATGCTGTTGGGTGCAAGGCCCCAGGGTAGGTGAGCTGCTCTGTGTGCGACTGGCTGCCAAGCTCCATTAAGGCGATTGGCAGCCAGTCCAGGAGGCGGATAGTGGTCTGGAATCATGTCGCGCTACGGCGGGCGTTACCACGGGGGTAAGTGAACTGACAAACTTGAGCCAGGGCAGCAACCCAGGGTAAGTTAACTGACAAAAGAGAGCCAGGGCAGCAACTCCACCCCGGTTTAGATGCTGCAGCAGAGTCGCTATAGTTGGTGTTGCGGCGAGGAACACAGTGTAGGAGCACTAGACGTTTTCATAAGTTCTTTTTAAACAGCGTGTTTGTCGGGTAGAAACCGTCGGCAGTGGTTTGACACTCGCTTCTTTTTTACGGCTACTACCCTTGATTCGTTTTGTTGCAGTAAACTGCGTGCATCTCCTCCTCACTCTCAAAATGGATGGCGAGCAAACGGCACTGGCGCGAGCGCCACGCTCCAAAACCTCACTCGCGCAATAAACAGACCACGCAGGTGTTAAGCGTAAAAGGCCATTTATTAGGACCAGGCTGCACAACTAAACAGTAACAAATAACACCAACATCAATAACAGCAACCCCCACAACATTCTTCACTCTCTTCACCCCCTCTGACTCATGACTCCAACCACTCCGTGTCCCCTCCGTACCTCATCCATATCCACACGTCACCTAGCACCCTAACCCGATAACCTCTGGCATTCCACTCATGCCTCCAACTCCTCCCCTCATTCAATCTCCCCCTCCCCGAGGGATGGGTGCGCCCGCTCTTGACCCCCCTAACCCTCCAAAGTATCGCCAACCAGGTAAACCCCTATAGGGCGGTTACCTGCCCCCCCCCACTAGGACCCCTACATGCTTCTTACAACCACCTCTCCTTCAGTCAGGCCTGCTACACCAAATCGCCTCATTCCAGAGCTTGCTGACCACATCCCTCATCTCCATCATGTAATAAGCATTCCCTAAGAGTGAGAGATGCACTCCGTCGTCCCTTAACAGTAATGGTTCCTCAAGTCGCAGTCCAGTATGGGATATCACCTTAACGTCCTTGTCCCCGCAAAACAGTCTCATAGCTCTGTTGAGCTTCCTCAGGGCCTTTTCAATAGCCCCATGTTTAATTGCCCCCCTCCTGACCTTCCTGGGAACACACTCAGTCCAGGCAATGCAAGTCCCTGCAAGCCTGACTTTCAGCACCTCCAAATCCCTCTGCATGAGCTGCATGAGCTGCAAGAGCGCCAAACCCGACAGCTTCACCAAATCATTCTCCCCCCAAGTGTATGATCAAAAGGTCCGGCCATCACTTCTGAGGAACCATCTTTGCGAGCCAAGGCAATAGTGCCCCCCATCGCATTCCCCCTTTACCCCACCAGTGCACCTCATGCTGTTGTCCTTTGAAACCCAGGTTACGGCCGTACACCTGTTGCTCCGCATACTTGGATGTCCAGTGGACGAAGGAATGCCTCATGATCCAAGTTACCGCCCTGGCCCCCGGGCCACCCACACAACCTACAAAAGAGAAATATATTAACAGAAAACCAAACAACACACAACGTTAAGAACTATACTCCATCCACATCCCCATCACTTCCTCACATAACTCTCACAACATCTGGACTTCCACCTCCCAATCCGCCGGATCCTATCCCAGGACCACCCCAACCGTGCAGCCGCTGTCGCTGCCCCAATGTGGAAAGAGTGAGTCCCAAAACCAGCCGGCTCCATCCCCAAACGCCTCAAGGTCATGCGCAACACCGCCAACAACCACCACACGAGCACCCAGCACAGAATCTGCCGGCCATCCCATAAAAGAGCCAAACTCCGCCCAAGCCAGCCGGTACGTCCTTCTCGTAGAGTCGGCAATAGAATGTTCAACCAGACCCATCCCTCTTACTCCCCCAAGGCCCATATGCCATCCTGCTGCCCGGTCTTGAACTGATCCACTCCTGGTGCCAAACGCCGGAACCGCTGCCACTGCAAACGAGACAAAGCATCCGCGATGTCATTATTCGCTCCAGGGACACGTTTGGCTCTAAAATCCACATTCAAGCGCAAGCATTTCAGCATAAAACTCCTCAGCAGCCTCAACACTATCAGATCCCTGGCTCTCTGGCGATTCACCAGCTCCACCACAGTCATGTTATCCACATGGAAAAGCACTGTCCTGTTCCGAAACGCGCAACCCCACACTTCCAACGCCACCAACAGGGAAAAGAATTCCAGGAAGGCAATGCTCCTCCCTTGTTTCATCCAATGAGCCGGCCAGCTCTCCGCTCACCATCTGCCATCCCAGAAGATTCCAAAACCAGCCGCCCCCGCTGCATCTGAGTAAATTTGACATTGCCAAACCGCCCTCTCCTCATCAAAGTTCAGAGACACACCATTGAAATCCTGCAAAAACGTCAGCCAAGTCCCCAAGTCAGCCCGGACCCCCATGGAGATCGGGACTCTGTGGTGTGGAAGCACTGCCCCTGACATGGCCATGCCGAGCCGCCGGCAGAAAGTCTGTCCCGCCCTGACTACTCTGCACGCAAAATTCAGAAAACCCAACAGCCTCTGCACCGCCCTCAAAGCAATCCTCTTCTCACCAATCGCCCACAGAAGGCACGTCTGAATTTCCGCCGACTTCGCCGCAGGCAGCCGTGCCAGCCACTGAATGGAATCTAGCTTGATCCCGAGGAACGTCAGGTTACAACTGGGGCCAGCCGTCTTCTCCGGGGCCAGGGGAACGCCAAAATGTCCTGCCAACTCTTGAAAACGTGACAGAGCCATGCCACATTCCCCAGAGTGCACCTTCCCTAAGAAGAGGAAATCGTCTAGATAGTGCGTGACGTCCCTATGACCACTGAAGCGCATGAAAGCCCACTGCAGGAAGGTGCTAAAGAGTTCAAAAAGCACGCAGGAAATCGCACATCCCATGGGCAAAACCTTGTCCACGTAGATGGCACCCTCGAATTGCATCCCCAGGAGCGAGTAGTCCGCGTGGTGTATGGGCAGCAGGCGGAACGCAGACTTAACATCACATTTCGCCATTTCCGCCCTCGGCCCACACACCCGCACAAGGCGGATCGCATCGTCCACGGAAGCATGCAGCACCCTCGAGTCCTCCTCCGCAATGAAATCATTCACAGATTGACCCACAGGCCAGGAAAGATGGTGAATAATGCAAAACCCCCCCTCCTCCTTCTTGGGCACCACCCCCAGCGGAGAGATGATTAGGTCAGACATTGGCCAAGCATGAAAAGAACCCGCTATTCTCCCTTCTTCCACCTCTTTCTTCAATTTGGCAGCCACTACTCCTGGCAATTCCTTAGCAGACTTCAATTTTTCTGCCCACCTCATCTCCCTCGGACCTTGATAACCCACCCTAAAGCCTTCCGTGAAACCCCAATGAATACGCAAAGCCGCCTCCTGATCTGGGTAACACGAGAGCCAGTGGGCCATCGCCTTCACCTTAACCGGTGTAGTTGCCCTTCTGTCCAGCCTGTCCCCTACAGTTTGCGTTCCGCAGCTGCTCAGAGGGGGTGACCAGAGTAAGGCACTGTATAAGGGCATGTTTCCCTCCGCACTTGGAGCACTCATGCTTAAATTTACAGGGGTAGCGTGAGCAATAGCCCCTGTTGTAGCTCCAACAGGCCCCAGTGTTGTAATTGCCTGGTTTGGAAACTGGACCAGCGGTAACTGCGCCTGCGGCTGCTCTCCCCCCCCTCCTCCCCACTTTGGGCGGGACGCTGCTGAAAAGACCGATAAACCACCAGCAAACCGCTGGCCGTGTGAGTGAACGCTGACGAGTGCTTAGACGACATCCACTGCATCCACAATTCCGCATCCACCTCCCCCCAATGCTTGTCTGGGTTCGCACTAACCCTAGCCCTGAACTCCTCGTCATAGCTCAGCCATGCAAATCTACCAAACTGCATTTGCGCCTTCCTTATAATGTTCATGTACTTCATCAAGGCTATGGCCCTATCCAAATACTTCTCGCATTAAATGCTCGCATAAATCAGAAATGCCGAAGTCCAATTCTCCATCGTCACAGGAACCCTGGGCCGCCTAGTCAACTCCCACTCTTCCTCCTTAGACCCCTCCTTCGCCTGCACCTCTCTATGCAACAATTTAAACACGTCCACATATTCGTGTTTCCATATCCTACCTTTAATCTTGTCAGACAGGTGAGACCCAGGGGCACAGCTATACCCATTTAGGGGAGCATCTTCTGATGTTTGTCATCCCCCTTCTCTCCCTTATCCTCCTTCCCATCCACCCTGTCAGTCTGCACCCCCACCATAGAAACTGACTTACCATGTCCCTGCTTGTCCCCCAGTGACGACCCACCCTTTGGCGGCCCTACAGCGTCCCTGACAGAACCATCCCTAACCACCACAGACCTACAAGACTTCTTGTTACTCCCCCTGGGCCCACCATCTCACGCAGCCCAACAATTCCCCTCATCTGAAAGCGAGGAGTGGAGCTCTCCTGGTCGTTCTCTGGGGGTAGAAACTTTGGCCGCCGCCTCCTTCTCCTTGCCCATCGCCGTCTTAGCATTTACGCTGTCCACCTGGAAGACACCAATGCCACTGTTGTCCTTTCCCCCGCCTTCAAGTCCTCGTCATTCCTCAGTTCCCCGTCTTCCAACTCCTCCGCCTCATCCTCATATTCCAACTCCCCCACCAAATCCACATCCACAGGCGCACACAACACTTCCTTCACTGCCCTCTTCACACCTTTGCACTTCACCGCAGACGCTCCTCGCCCACCAGACACACACGCCGGAGGGATGGCCGCCGCGGACCGCCCTGCTGCTTCAAACCGGCATCCCGGGGCCTTCTTGTGCCCCGCCGAACCACCCCGACCTCTGCCGACAGCCGCCGGCTTGGAACCCCACCCGCCCCTCAGGTCGCTCCAGCCTGAGTGGGCCCCGGCACCATCGGGCCTCAAAGCCGTCCTGGCCGTTCCTAACTTGTCCTGCTGTCCCTTAGTCCTCTTAGAGCTCCTCTTCCTGACCTGCGCTGCCCTTGCCGCCTCCTCTTGCTCCGCCCACCGCTCCTCCTCAGACGTAGGATTGGGCGGCCCCTTAACCTCATTACTTCAGACTGCGCCAACCCGGGCCGCAGTCTGCTCCGCCCATCTAGCCTCAGCAATCTGCGCCATCAACCTCTGCTCCCTAAGCCTGTCCTCCCAAGCCAGGGGCCCCCAACTCGGGAGGGGCGGTGCGGGCAATAGCCCTGGAACCCCACCCCCGGCGCCAATAACCATCCATGTGGCCCCCCCAGTGCTGAGCCATCCTCCAACACACCGGGCTCCCTGGTGGGAACCCACACCTGGGCACCTGCCTGCCTCACCTCCTCTGTGCCCCCAGCTGGGGCCGGGGACTGTATCCTAGAGCCCACTGATAGGTCAATGGGAGCGTCCTCCCATTGCCCCAAAGCCTCCTCCTCCCCCACCCCTAACACCTGCACTGCCTCAACGTGAATTGGGGAGAGCCCCCCGTCCCCCCACCCTCCCTCCCTGGGCCCACCCCCCCAGGAGTCACCCTCGCCTCCTCCAGTACTGGTGCCGCCCCCCTCCCCCCACCCGCACCTGCCCGGGCCTCCTTTGTCCAAAAGCTGCATCCCCAATGCCGGCCAAGGGCCTGTAGGCCCGCCTGCCCCCTCCTGATGAAATTCCAATGCAGGGAATTGCACTCTCCGCGGTGCGCTCTTCCTTCTGCCCCCGCGGGCAGCCTCCCTCACCACTGCGCCCCGCCCTCGCCCTACCGCGCTCTCCTCTTGCGGCGGCGGGTCCTCCTAACACGGCAGGATCGCCGCCGTCACTCCCGCCGAGGACGCCGGGCTGGAGCAAGTCCTCCCGCCCCGCACGGCCCAGCAGCAGAGCTGTTTAAACTGTATTTACTAGGGCCTGTGCACTTTGGTTTTTTGGCCAGCAGAGGGAGTAAAGGTTTATTCAAACAGTATTGTTAGATTTAAAGTTAATGAGGCCCTTACCTGCTGAAGTGCAGTGTGGATTGAGCCTGTCTGTCTCCTAGGAGATGATTCTGAACAGGAGAAGCAGCTGCCCAGCCCCCACCCCCAGGCCAGCAGACCATTGGCTATTCAGCTACCAGGCAAGTCGGAGCCCTCCTCTCACACCTGCCCAGGCCCCTTAAGGCCTTGTTGGGTGAACCCCAAATAATTCATAGAGAAGACCTGTCAGAAAGCAGCAACCAAACTGCCTGCATTATACCCACTCCTGAAGACCAAGTCGATGCCCATGCAGAGAAAGGTGCGAGCAATCACCGCAATAATTCGACCAACTATGACATACGCTTCACCATTTTAGAGTGGCTGCCGCCCGCAGCTTTGGAAAGACCTACAGAGACTACAGAGCAAGGCCTTACGGATTGCAGTAGGTGCTCCTATGTTCACACAACAGCAGACCTCCACAGAGACCTAGGCGTTGAGATGTTGGACGACCATCTGCTCAAACTCAACAGGACATTCTACAAAGTATTGGGTCAAAAAGAAAACCCACTGATCAGGAAACTTGCTGACATTTCTACAAACCCATTTGACCGCTACCCGCGGCCCATCGAAGCGCTAACCCTGTGAAACTGAAACAGCAACACAGCATCCAAAAACTCATCACTGCCTGAAGGCAAACGCCCGGCAGGTATGCAAAACTCATCACTGCCAGATGGCCACCGCCCCGGCAGGCACCCAAAACTCATCACTGCCCGAAGGCAACCGCCGCTGCAGCCATCAAAAACTCATCACCGCCAGAAGACATTTTGACAGACGAAAACAAGACTGCGATAAAACTTGCTGACACTTCTGCAAGCCAAATTGCCTGCAACCAATGGCCTATCACAGCGCTGACCTTGTGATACAACCTCAACTGTGACAAAGTGTCACGCATCAATAAGACAACCTAAACAGCGACTAAAAAACTCAGAATTAATGTGGAGTAATGAGGCTACCGCCTCGGTATCCAAAAACTCACCACTGTCAGAAGGAATCTGACAGACGAAAACAAGACAGACGACCCCAAATCAATCTCCTCCATCTTGTGAGTTGCAGCCTACCTGTGCCCCAGATTGCAGTGAGCAGAGTCCAGGAAGTGGTAAGGAGACAAACTAGTGCTGTCTCTTTCCAAGACAAAAAGTTGTTTAAAAAACTATTTTCACTTTCTGTTTTTACTGTCTTTGCCTGTGGTTGTTACCGTTACAAATTGCAGTCTTAGCGTGCCTGTAATTGCATATTTGATCACCTGTGTTGTGTTTTAAACTTGTGGCTTTCCCTGCTCATGATTGCCTCCATTTAGCTTGTTGAATTGTGGGATTTGCAGTCCAACCTCTGTAGTTTTTCCTTCTCATTCCTTGGTGACAATTCTGTTTTCCTTCTAAATTTCTCCTTTCCTCTGTGCTAAGGCCTGTATGTTAAAACAGTGCTCTCCCAGCCACCATTTTGTGTTCACAAGCCAGCCCCTTGCCTCCCACCCAGCAACAGGGATTTTCTACATCGGAGGGTGCTTCTGTGAGCTGTTTAAACTGTATTTACTAGGGCCTGTGCACTACATTTTTTGACCAGCAGAGGGAGTAAAGGTTTATTCAAACAGTATTGTTAGATTTCAAGTTAGTGAGGCCCTTACCTGCTGAAGTCCAAAGTGTGGATTGAGCCTGTCTGTCTCCTAGGAGATTTCGAACAGGAGAAGCATCTTCCAACTCTCTGGCCAGCAAACCTTGTCTGAGGTCGCTGGGACCTTATATGGTCTGCTAGTGGTTGGTACATGTCTACACTGATTGGTGGTTGTATCTGGTGTTTCTATGGGATTAGGGTAATGTCCTCATTGGTTGGGTGTTTGAGGGTTCTGATTGGTTTCTGGGTCTGTGATTCAATCATTGTAGGGTTGGGACTAGGGCTAGGGTTAGGATTTCTATTGGAAGTCGGGACTAGGTCTTCCTATGTTATTAGTTGTTGGGAATAGGGTGGGACTAGGGCTAGGGTTAGACCTTTAATTGGAAGTAGCGATTAGAGCTTCTGGTGTGATTGGTTGCTGGACTAGGTGTGGGACTTGGAGTAGGGTTAGGCTTTCTATTGGAAGTAGGGACTAGGGCTACCTATGCCATTGGTTGCATGGACTTGTTTTGGGACTACTGGTAGGGCTAGGGCCTTTATTGGATGTAGAGATCAGTGTTTTTGTACTGATTGGGTGCTTGGACTAGGGCTAAGATTGGCTGTAAGGTCCTGGTCTCCTATTGGTTCTAGATTTTAGGGCTAGTGTTGTGATTGGATAGTGTTAGGGTTCCCATTGACTGAAGGGGTCACCTGATTACTAGGGCTATAAAAAAGGCCAGGGTTAGGGCATCTCAGCCCGGGCGTCGAGGCTAAGGGCAGAGAGGACAAGGGCAGTTGCCAGTTAGAGCCTGTTAAGGGCAGAGAGGACAAGGGCAGTTGCCTGTTAGAGCCTGTTAAGGGCAGAGAGGACAAGGGCAGATGATTGTTAGAGCCTGTTAAGGGCAGAGAGGACAAGGGCAGTTGCCTGTTAGACCCTGTTCGGGACTAGGGCCAGAAATGCTGCCCTTTTTCTCATTTAGCAATACCCAGCCCACACCATCCACATCCACAAACAGAGAAACACACTCACGCCAAATGTACACCACGCACAACACTATGCACAGATTAATATACCAGCATGCACTACAAACCAAACTACATCTACACACCCTACTATCCCAACTACCACACATATCCACCATCACCTACAAACAGTACATAACTCTATCCTATACCACTAACCAATACACTCATCACTAACACAACGCCAATCAACACAATACATAACTACATCCCATTCAGACACACTCTCCCTGCTGTAATTACACCTAAGAGACCACCTTTTATCACTAACAAACATATAATCATCCTTCCATCAGTGGTCCAACAAACACCCTCCTCTTCCTTCTACCATAATAACACTAACACACAACACACACACTGCACACCACCACACTTTGTAACTCTTGCAACAAACCAGTCTACGATAAACACTCTCACCTACTTCATTCCCTCCTACACACAACATACACTCTACTCATAAAAACATCACCTTCCCCTCTATGTCACAACCTCCTCTCACAAACAATACTACATAACCAAATCCATTGCATGAAACATATGCATCAGCACCATTCTACGTTCAGGTTCATTTTAATTTTTCTTAAGTAATTTCCCGATGTATAACAATAAATTGACACTAATCTAATTTAATCACATTTATAGCTCACAACACACACTGAATTATTTATCGGCGCTTCGATAATCAGTGCTCTTGTAATGTGATCCGCAAAAAACCCGCTTGTAATCAGCATATTTATAGCGCACACCACAATCTGAATTATTTATTGGCGCTTAAATTACCGGTGCTCTTATAACCCGACTCTTTGTTTCAAACTAAGAAGAATGAAAGGCTGTGCCAGCCCTGGTGGGGTTCAAGCCTGTGATTTACGACGCACAGCCACGCACGGGCGCTCGTTCGTCTTTGCGGCAGGGGCTCAGCCCACTGAGCTATCTTCCCTTTGACGCTTGGGCACCCCCACACCGGTCTCACAAGGTCATGACCCGTCATCTACAGGTAAGGGCGGGTGCTTCCCAGGCCCGGTGTCTGCGGCTGTCCCGAGCATTGACTGACAGACACCAATTACTTCCGAGGAGCTCCCATGATGCACCGTTCCGGATCCAGCCCTGTATTATGCATAATTGATTGATTGCGATAATAATGCAGCAGGAATGTGGTGGGTTCTAAGTTTGGGAGTTATGAGCGTGTAATTACGTGCTTATTTTTTATTATTGTGGATTACAAGGGGCATCAATACGCATTACCAGAAATAATTGAATGAGGATAAACCACATTGCATTAAAGCATGGACCGAAGCCACGCGGGGACGTGATCCTGGGCCGGGCTCGCGCGGGAGGCGGGGCTTACAGAGGATGAGCCAGTGTGCTGCAAGTAAGCGTATAGCGCGAGCTGGGCAGCTTCTATGCACTGGAGCACACAGAACACTGAAGCGATCGCTTGCGGCCTTCATGTGCAAGGGTCTGCAGGCCTCAGGTTGCTATGGGGCAGGCAGGACCCTCAGCCAAGCCGCCCTCCCGAGATAATCCCAGAACAAGGCCTGTGGGAGAAACAGGATACAGCGACTGCTCCGGGGAGGGTGTTTACAGGTTGTTAATAATAGTGCGAAGGAGTAGAAGCAAGCCCCGGCCACCTCGCCCCCCTGAGCTGGGGTGCACTACGTTTCACAGCGGCCGGTACCCACTGGTGATCCAAGCTGGGGATCTTTGTAGATGGTGTGTCGCCCCTCAGAAATGAGGCGTGTGATTGTAGATTGTGCAGTTGGGCCACCGTAAAAGGCAAGCGGGGGGTCACTGACTGAACGGTGCATCCACCACCACCACATCCACCAACACCACCACATCCACCACCACCACATCCACCGCCACCACCACATCCACCACCACCACATCCACCACCACCACATCCACCACACCCACCACCACCACATCCACCACCACATCCACCACCACTTCCACCGCATCCACCACCACAACATCCACCACCACCACATCCACCACCATCACATCCATCACCACCATGTTAGGAACCAGGCGCAGTCCTCTTTCAGTGGCCATGTCCTGTGGTTACATGAGTGGCCAGTGAGGGATAAAATCCAGTCCTACCTTGCTGTCGGGGCTTATTATTGCTCACCTGTGGGTTCCTGTTGTTGGCTTCGGTGTGCCTGGAATCATCGTGCTATTTCTTGCGGGCTCGTGAGAAATTCTTTCCTCCTTGTTCCCCTTCCTTCTTTTTGGAGCCTTCATGTTCTGTCCCTTTCGTTGATCTTGTTTTTCTTTTTCCCTGCGTAGTGAGTTTAGCTAGTTAGGATCCCGAGTTCCCCTCCTCCGTGGAGTTTCTGTCCTTAGGGTTTCCCCGGGTTGTTTTTTGTTTCCTGCTCCCCCTAGTAGTTTTTTTTTATCCCTGTATTATTTGCATGGAAGAGGCTGGGTGGCGTTTCCATAGCGAATCCTTTCGCTTTCACGCGTCCATTGTAGACGCCACTCCACATCGTTTTGGACGCAGAAATGACGTTTTAGGTCATTCCGCGAGTGCATCCTGATCCCGGAGGAAGCTGAAGCTCCCGGGTGTATTGCAGATACTTCCCCGTTTTTTTTAGCCTTCCCGTTCCCGTTCTGATTTTCACGTTGACATTTAAGCGTGAAAGGGGTTTTTTTTGGTTCCATGAATGTTTTTTCCCCCGAAGACTGTAACGGGCAGTGAGACACCTTTTGTGAAAACCTTGGCTCGACCTGTTGTTGCTCCCGAGAGACGATATCTTGGATAGAAACAGGTGATTTTGCTGTCTCCATGAAACAAACCCTGCGCTCTTGACTGGTAAGCCTTTTATATTGTGGTAGCAGGATATGGTCACTGAGAACAGGTTGTCAGGTAGGGTTAGTATTGTAAAAGTGTTTTTTGCTTTGTGTTTGTGCAGGTGCAGAAGCGTGGAGGACGGAGCTGTTCGTTGTTTACATAAGGGGTGGTAGACTTGGTGTCTCCCTGATATCCACCCCCTTTTCTGGGTCATCAGTTTACTCATTGAATATTTTTTGTGAGTGACTGGTGAGTCGGGGAAGAGGCTGGAACATACTTCGTTCCTGCAGTGTGTGGGTTGGGCAGGAATCTAACAGAATAATAAGCCCACGAAAAATTACACTGCCTGGACGAGTATGGATGTGGATGCGGGAGGGGCATTGGGTGGGGGCACTGATGTCCCCACAATGCAGGACGTGATGGGGGCTTTGGCTGCCTTACAGTCCCAGGTACAGGACTTACATCAGGAGAATGTGGGTCTTAGACAGGAACTGGGGGCCGTGAGAGCTAGGGAACAGGCATATGCGAGAGGGACTGCCCCTGTGTTACAACCTGCCACGTTTCAGTATGGAGGGGCGGGACAGAGCGTTAGTGGAAGTGGGGTCCCGATTGCTGTTACTGTCACCTCCCCTGTTCCGGTACCATTGGCCCCCCCAGAGAGGTTCACGGGAGAGAGTGACAAATACGGGATGTTCATGAATCAGTGCCAGTTACATTTTATGTGCAGACCTGGGGCTTTTCCTAATGATTCAGCTAAAGTCGCTTTCACAATCTCATATTTGGCTGGCACCGCTGCTCAGTGGGCTATTCCTTTAGTGGAATGTGATGATCGTGTGTTGAACAATTATGCAGAGTTCAAAGAGTTGATGCGAGGGTTGTTTGCCAAACATGCGTTTATGCAGGCAAGCGACTCGGAATTACTAAAGCTACGGCAGGGCAGACAGGATCTCTTAACATACATAGCAACGTTCAACCGGTTGGTGTCTGAGACCCATTGGCCGGCGGAGAAGCGGACGTCTTTGTTCTACCAGGGTCTGTCTGAGGAACTCAAGGACATCGTATCACAGGTGGTGAATCCACCAGACGATTGTGCTGAGTTCATAGACCTGGTTGTGAAACTCAACCATCGATTGGCTGAGAGGCGGGGTGATAAGAGCCGATATCAAGTATCCCGCAGTTACGTAAAACCGGACATCAAACCCCTTGGGGAGCATAAGAGCACCCCTGAACCCATGGAGATATGGGGAGTAAGAGGGCCCTTGACCCCCGAAGAAAAGAAAAGGAGAAGAGAGTTAAATCTCTGTCTGTATTGTGGACAGGGTGGGCATTTCGCCAGGGAATGTCCTGTGAAACCATCTGGTGCTGGGTACGGCAAGAGGGTTGCCTTTGTCCATGTGGATTGTTACACTCAATCGGAGGATGAAGTAAGGGGACGGTATGAAGTGGTGGGGGCAGTGGATATGGCTCCTAGGCATTTTGTTATATCAGCCCATCTGTTGCTTTCGGTACAGGAACAAGTATCGGTGTCAGTGTTATTGGATTCCGGGGCCACCGGTAACTTTATAGATATATCATTGGCGGATAAACTGAGGATATCCTGTATGTATAAGCAACACCCAGAGCCGGTGAGAGCCATTGACGGAACAGAATTGACATCAGGGTGCATCACACGTCAAACCGTTCCTTTGAGACTGTTGTGTGAGAATGGGCATTCAGAGATGGTGGTGTTTGACTTAATTGATGCTCCGTCTTTTGGTTGGTGTTGGGGGTTCCATGGTTACAAGAGCACAACCCCAGGATTGATTGGGTGCAGCGTTTGGTGACGTTGGATTCAGTACATTGTTTGAAACATTGCTACAGAGAGGCCCATGAAAGGATTCCCCCTCTGTCTTGCGCGGTAACGGAGGTGTGTTCAGTCCCACCGCAGTATAAGAAGGTATTTGATAAAGGTCAGGCCCAGGGTCTTCCACCACATCGATCCTTTGATTGTAGGATCGAGCTGGTGCCCGGTATCCCTTTGCCATGTAGTCGTATATACGCATTGTCAGAACCTGAGGAACAACATCTCAAGGAGTACATTGCGGAGATGCTGAAGTCAGGTTTTATCCGTCCCTCCAGTTCGCCAGTGTCATCGGCGATCTTCTTTATACCAAAGAAGGAGGGGACGTTGAGGGCCTGTGTGGATTATAGAACCTTAAACAAGGCCACAGTGAAGAACAAGTACCCTCTTCCACTCATCCCCGTGTTATTGGACCAGCTCCGCAAAGCCACGGTGTTTACCAAATTGGATTTGCGGGGCGCATACCATCTTATACGAGTTCGATCCGGGGATGAGTGGAAGACGGCTTTTAAGACCAAACAGGGCCTCTTTGAGTACTGTGTAATGCCGTTCGGCTTATGCAATGCACCGGCGGCATTTCAGTACTTTATTAATGAAATCCTTGGTGAGTACCTTGACAGGACTGTCATTGTGTACTTGGATGATATCCTTATATTCTCAAACACTGCTGCCGAACATCAAGAGCATGTGTTACAGGTGCTACAGAAACTGCAGGAGCATCAATTGTATGCTAAACTTGAGAAGTGTCAGTTCGGCGCTTCAGAGGTTGAGTTCTTGGGGTTTATTATCTCAGCAGAAGGTATACGAATGGACCCGAAGAAGATTCAGGCTATTGTGAGCTGGCCTATTCCATCTACGGTGAAGCACATTCAGGTGCTTCTGGGTTTCGCCAATTTCTATCGGCGTTTTATTTTCCACTTTTCAGATATAGTGGCACCCATGACCCGTCTGTTGAGAAAGGGGGTTCCCTTCGTTTGGTCTGCTGAGGCTCAGGACGCCTTCCGGTTGTTGCTGAAGAGTTTTACGTCAGCACCTGTGTTGACGCATCCTGATCCTGCCCTGCCATTCTTTGTGGAAACGGATGCCTCCTCGTGTGCGGTGGGAGGGGTGTTATCACAGCGAGAGGAGAGTACAGGCCATATGCAACCTATCGCTTACTTTTCTAAAACCCTGTTGCCAGCGGAACGCAACTACACAGTGGCGGAGAGGGAGTTATTGGCTGTGAAGCTGTCCTTTGAAGAGTGGCGCCATTATTTATGGGGCGCTAGGCATACTATTACAATTTATACCGACCATAAGAATTTGGAGTTCTTCCGGTCGGCTCGAGCTTTGACTCCGCGCCAGATGTGCTGGGTTCTATTCTTTAACGAATATGATTTTGTTATAACCTACCGTCCCGCAGCGCAGCAGATCAAATCTGACGCCCTTTCTCGGATCCATGTGGTCCCGGATGAAGTGAGGTCGGTGAAGGAAGATAGACCGATGATTGAGAGTGAGAGAATCATCGGGCTTGTAACTACCGATGACTTCTCTTCACTAGTGAAAGAGCGGTTACGTAAGGTGGATTTGACTCCTTGGTTGGCATTACCCCAGGTGGTGTCACTAGATGGGTTATTGTACAACGAGGGTCGGTTGTTTTTCCCTCCTGCCCTGAGAGAGATGGTTTTGGAGTGGTGTCATTCCTCCGCATTGGTGGCACATCCTGGAATACGGAAGACGAAGGAGCTATGTTTGAGATGGTTCTGGTGGGAGACGGTGGCGCGAGATATCCAGTGTTATGTGTCCGCTTGTCCGGTGTGTGCCATTAGTAAGCCCTCACACAGTAAGCCCTCTGGTCTATTACAACCTTTAGAAGTCCCTCCTTCTCCTTGGCACACCATCAGTATGGATTTTGTGACGGATTTACCATCTGTGTCTGGGTTCACCGCCATTTTGGTGGTGGTGGATCTATTCACGAAAATGGAGCACTTCATCTCGCTAGCCAAGATCCCTACAGCTAAGGAGATGGCTGTGGTTTTTATGGCCTCAGTGGTGAGGTTGCATGGCTTACCGTCCGTTATCGTGTCCGATAGGGGGGCTCAGTTCGTGTCTCATTTTTGGACCGAGCTTTGTTTGGTACTTAAGACGGAGATACGGTTGTCATCGGCATACCATCCGCAGTCCGACGGCCAGACTGAGCGCACCAACCAGACAATGGAACAGTACTTGAGGTGCTTGATTTCGTCTCTGTCATGTGATTGGGTGACAGCTCTACCCATAGCGGAATTTGCGTATAACAACAGTTTACATTCCGCTTTGGGTATGACTCCTTTCTATTGTTCTTTGGGGTACCATCCTAAGGCTTTAGCTATTCAACCTACTGGGCATGTGCCGGCCATTGATGATGTGTGTAAAAGGCTGAGTGACATCTGGGAGGTGGCGAGAGCACGGTTGCACGAAGCTAAGGCCACTATGAAACTGCAGGCTGACCGTCATCGGGTCCCCGCTCCTTCTTATCAAGTGGGTGACCAGGTGTGGCTGGCTTCTCGTAATCTGAGATTGCAGGGGTCTCGAAAACTGCAACCCCGTTTTGTGGGTCCTTTCCCTGTGGTTCGGGTGGTTTCTCCGGTGGCTATGAAGCTCCAGTTGCCACAGGATTTAAAAATTCATCCTGTGTTCCATACCTCTTTGTTGAAGCCATATGTCCCTTCCGATCAGGTGTTACCCCCTCCTGCCCCTTTGTTGGTCGATGGACAAGAGGAGTTTGAGGTCCAGGCCATCCTTGATTCCAGACGTAGGAGGGGACGTTTATACTATCTGGTTGATTGGAAGGGATATACCTCAGAGGATAGGACGTGGGAGCCAGCTGGAGGGGTGCATGCACCACGGTTAGTGAGGTTGTTCCATAGACAGCATCCCCTGAAATCCAGACCAGTGGGGAGGGTCATTGGGGGGAGGTACTGTTAGGAACCAGGCGCAGTCCTCTTTCAGTGGCCATGTCCTGTGGTCACATGATCGGCCAGTGAGGGATAAAATCCAGTTCTACCTTGCTGTCGGGGCTTATTATTGCTCACCTGTGGGTTCCTGTTGTTGGCTTCGGTGTGCCTGGAATCATCGTGCTATTTCTTGCGGGCTCGTGAGAAATTCTTTCCTCCTTGTTCCCCTTCCTTCTTTTTGGAGCCTTGATGTTCTGTCCCTTTCGTTGATCTTGTTTTTCTATTTCCCTGCGTAGTGAGTTTAGCTAGTTAGGATCCCGAGTTCCCCTCCTCCGTGGAGTTTCTGTCCTTAGGGTTTCCCCGGGTTGTTTTTTGTTTCCTGCTCCCCCTAGTAGGTTTTTTTTTATCCCTGTATTATTTGCATGGAAGAGGCTGGGTGGCGAATCCTTTCGCTTTCACGCGTCCATTGTAGACGCCACTCCACATCGTTTTGGACGCGGAAATGACGTTTTAGGTCATTCCGCGAGTGCATCCTGATCCCGGAGGAAGCTGAAGCTCCCGGGTGTATTGTAGATACTTCCCCGTTTTTTTTAGCCTTCCCGTTCTGATTTTCACGTTGACATTTAAGCGTGAAAGGGTTTTTTTTTGGTTCAATGAATGTTTTTTCCCCCGAAGACTGTAACGGGCAGTGAGACACCTTTTGTGAAAACCTTGGCTCGACCTTTTGTTGCTCCCGAGAGACGATATCTTGGATAGAAAGAGGTGATTTTGCTGTCTCCATGAAACAAACCCTGCGCTCTTGACTGGTAAGCCTTTTATATTGTGGTAGCAGGATATGGTCACTGAGAACAGGTTGTCAGGTAGGGTTAGTATTGTAAAAGTGTTTTTTGCTTTGTGTTTGTGCAGGTGCAGAAGCGTGGAGGACGGAGCTGTTCGTTGTTTACATAAGGGGTGGTAGACTTGGTGTCTCCCTGATAGAGGAGTAGTGTGGCTCACTGGTTAGAGGTGGCAGGCCTGAGAGCAGAAGTCAGCCCGGGACCAGGGTTCAATTCCCGACGCGGCAGGGTCGTGGACCTTGGTCAGCGGACTCGATAATTCTCGCTTCGGTGCTTACTATAATCAGGGGTTCCACTCGGCAACTCTGGGCATTAGCTTGCCTAATCTCCACAATGGCCCCACCAATTCCGGGGATGCCTGGCTCCACCTTGGGGACTCCCAGCAAGGGACCATCCCACAGGGAAAGCCAGGACGGGTTCCCCAGAGTTATACAGCGCCGGGACGCCCCGTTGCTGGGGCAGCTGTGCGCTTTACAAGTATACTACATTTACATTTACATTTACATATCCACCCCCTTTTCTGGGTCATCAGTTTACTCATTGAATACTTTTTGTGAGTGACTGGTGAGTCGGGGAAGAGGCTGGAACATACTTCGTTCCTGCAGTGTGTGGGTTGGGCAGGAATCTAACACACCACATCCAACTCCACATCCAACTCCACATCCAACTCCACATACACCACCACATACACCACCACATACACCACCACATACACCACCACATATACCACCACATCCACCATCACCACCACATCCACCACCACATCCACCACACCCACCACCACCACATCCACCACCATCACATCCACCACCACATTCACCACATCCACCACCACCACATCCACGACCACCACTACCACAACATCCACCACCACCCCATCCACCACCACCACCACATCCACCACCACCACATCCACCAGATCCACCACCCCCACATCCACCACGTGTGTGTGTGTGTGTGTGGCTGTGTGTGTGTGTGTGTGTGTGAGTGCAAATGCAATAGGTCTCGCATTTGCGAGAGATTAAGCTACTGGCATTGTAAATGACAATGGCATTTATTTATCTCTTTTCAAATCCAACACATAAATAAAAAATTTGTCATTTACAATGCCAATAGCTCTAAGTTTTGCAAAGGCGAGACCGTTGCATTGTAAATGCTTGCTTAGGAGTGGTGGACGCCCCACTGATCCGGACCTGTAGCGCACTTGCATGTATTACCGCTCGCGGGAGCTTGGCCCAGCCGGTAGTTCATTATTCTCAGTTTGATATATAAGGAAGTTTTCGCCCCGGGCGTAGACCCGCCACACAGTGTACTTGCAGATGTGAAAGCTCCTACTAGTGTATCTAGTGCCTTACCTGTACGCCCTTGAGGCTACTAAAGAGGTCCTGCTCTTTGCACTATCTAGTTTTCGCAATACCTCAATATTTGCCCTTGCTGGGCTCCATGCAGTAGTATCAAGAGGAAGAGACTGTCAGTCCTTCACTTGGATGATTAATTTTGTGAGGCGGTAGATACCTCTATACACCACGCAGCAGGCCAGCCATGGGTCACTTTCAGAGACACTTGATGCAATTGGCACATTACCACGCCAGCCATTTAGATCTATCCAGGGCGCAGCCCAAGTCCTCAGGCATCCTTACTGAACAATCGACTGGGTTACAACCCTGCAAGTGTAAGGTGGCGCCTTCTGTTGATCTCAGAGCATTTAACAGACCTATAAAAGCTTTCCTAGTACGCACTGGACCCCCTGATGAGGATGCTGAGGAGACCCTGGGAGCCCCTTTAGAACTGCCTTTCTCCTAACAGTTTTTTATTCCATTACCTGGAGGGAGTTGGAGCACGGCAGGAGACTCGTTTAGTCCCGGCATTTTGCTCATGAAATTCAAAAGCCTGGAGGAGCAGGGTTAAAGTTCTTGATAAGCAATATAAAAATAAGGAACTTATTGCCTTGTGTGCAATAGCTCCACTGGCCTTACACTTATGAATTATAACGAATGGCATAAGTGAAGTTTGGCCCATTTTATCTACACCGTCTGTTCAACCTTTGATGTGAATTAGAGAAGAATCCTTAAAGGCATAGCGATTGTGTTGGGAGACACTGAATTATATACATAAGCCTGAAGAAGGTGGTGAATCATACAAAACCACCGAAACGTGTCGCTCTGTGTCGATTTAGCAACCAAGCTCTGCCGGGTACGATTATATCAAAAATACGATTAAGTACAGAACTTGGCTCTGACCCACCTACCTTGGGCCGTTCTCCGCTGTGGTTCCTGATTGCAACGTGAGGCAGACGGCAGGATCTGGAGTGACCGGAGGGCAGATTGTGCCGACTTGAACCAGCAATATCCGCGCTACCTGCCGGCAAGCCTCAACGGTGGACAGTGAGGAAACGGCTTGGAAGGCCATAGTGGGCGTTGCGGGGAGAAAGACTCGAGACAACGGTCGGTGGACTCTCCCGCGGCCTCCTCCCCTCGGCCGATGTTGCCCCGGTGGCAGCAGGGAGTGCGGGAAGTAGAATTGCAGTGAGTAATTATTTGGGGGTAGCCAGTAGATTGGTGGCGCAAAGGACGGCATGGTAGGTGCCCTCTGCGGCCTGGCTCATAAATACCTTGGCGAAGGAGAGATCGAAAGCCCTGCAAGAGGCGCCAAAGTGGGAAAGTGACACCATTGTCTTTTAGCTAGTGAGGGGACCCCCACGGCTATCAGCTAAGGTGGCACCCAGGACACAGAAAGTGCACTGACCTCCGACACGCAACTCCCAGGTGGCGGCCCAGCCTCTGAATTGCCCCTAGCGCCCATGACAGACAGCATCATTCTCTGTTAAGCCTGCTTGTGGATCAGGCTGTGAATACAGTGGAGACACCGAAAGGAAGGCAAAATGGCATCCACAATGGGCCTCAAGACAGTGCAAGGGAATCAACTGGACAAATATGCATTCTCGAGAGACAACGTCACTGAGTCCTCCCCTAAACATAGAAACCCAGGAGAGCCAGGGAACCCGGACAAAGATGTTATGGCAGCTATAGCGGAGATAAAAACCTTGCTCGAACATAAAATGGACACCATAACGATTGAGGTGAACCTAATCCGTGCGGAACTCAATAAAAATAATGAGAAGCTTAAACAAATGGAACTCAAGACTACCAGTTTAATGGAAGATACCTCACACTTACAAACAGAAATCCATGAACTGCAAACTTTCAGAAAGCTCGCAGAGACTAAGCTGGACGATTATGAAGGCCGCCTCTGACGCACTAACGTACGCATTTTGGGGGTCGCCGAAAAAGCGAATGGGGAATCAATGGACCTGTTTGTGGAAGACCTTAACCTTCAACATCTTAAACCCAAAGGTCTTGGCAAATTTTTCGTTGTGGAAAGAGCTTATAGAGTAGGGTGACCTAAGCCCGGGGCCCCTCCGTGTCCCATTCCAGCCAGGATCCTCAACTACCGGGACCGCATCACCATACTTCAACGAGATAGAACGGGGCCTCCACTGAGACTGGACAACGCCGACATAATCTTTTTCCCTGACATCACTCAACTGGTCCAAAAGCAGCGTAGGTCCTTCCTGGGAGTAAAGAAACTGCTTAGGGACAAAGGTCTCAAATATGCAATGCTCTTTCCGTCCAAGCTCTGAGTGGAAGCAGATGGTAGGGCTTGGTTCTTCGAAAACCCTGAGATCGCAGCGAACTGGCTGGAGACCCGGAAAGCCTGAGATCGGAGATGTTATTATCAAAGAAGCAAGTTCAAGAATGATGGAGGTGACTCTCGGAACCCTTGTACCAACTAGACATCCATAAGAAAGACCCAGATGGACACTGTGGACATAGTCAGACCGGTAAAGGGGGTGAACCTAACCTGATGGACAGAGTATATGCTAATGTAATTTTTCCTCACAGAGTTAAGTAGAATGTTCCCGGGTGGGGGGGTGGGGGAGGCCGGGGTATCATGCACCCTCATTTTCTTCATTTAGTACAGTAATTGGGAGACAGGCGCTCTGCTAGTTCAGTATGGGTAGTTTTAAGTCCAGAGGGCAGGGAAGCAGGGAAGGGGGTTGTTGGAGGGGTAATTTGTTCTTGTTTGTAATTGCAATTGTTTCGTCGACAAGCCATGTGATAGGCGTGACTGAGGCTTTGAACTTTTCCACTAAGACTGATGCATACACAGTGGGATACAGGTGCAAACATTTTGAGTTGGAACGTCAACGGGCTTGGGGATAAAATTAAGCGCAGTATAGTTCTTCAGTACATTAAGAAACAGGCCCCTGACATTGTTCTTCTGCAGGCAACCCATCTGACAGGCAGCACATGTAAAGCAATGTGCAGAGGGGGGTATAAATTGGTGGCACATGCGGGGTTTACAACAAGCTCGAAACGAGAGGGCATTATGCTTAAAAACACATTCCCCTTCAGAGTGCAGTCCACATGGGCTGATGACAGGGGCCGTTATAAAGGTATCACTGGGTCCTGGGAGGGACGAACTGTTACATTAATGTTGATTTACGCCCCGCCTGGCCTACAAACCACCACATTCCAGGACTTGCGCACCACTTTCCTTTCATTACCTGAGGGAGTGCTACTGCTGGGAGGTGATTTTAATTCCGTGGGCTCGGGTAGACTGGACCGACACCCCCCGCGCGAGTTGTGGCCATCTAACAGATGGCTGCCAAACTTTCTGGAAACCATGGGATTGGTGGACGGCTGGCGTACTTCTCACCCTGAAAAAATACTACACACCTTCCATTCTGGGGCCCACGGTAGCCTATCCAGATAAGATTACATTTTGATCCCCAGCCCCCAAGTCTAACTTATCCACGAAATTAAGCACTTAGTGAGGGGTATATCTGACCACTCACCGATATGGGTCCATATACTCCAAGACCAGATTAGGGTGGGTAGAATTGTTCCCATCAACCCCTGGTATTCACGCAACTTCGTAAAGATCTTCTCAGGACTATGGATACTTATTTTATTGAAAACTCGGGCACAGTGGACTCCTCACAGACTCTCTGGGAAGCTTTTAAAACGGTAATTAGGTGGGAAGCTCGCTCATCAATATCTGGTCAAAAGAAGGAACAACAAATGTAGGTGTCTAAAATAGAAGATGCGATCTACCATTTAGAGAGAGACATGGAAATAACGACCACACCAGCTTCACTCCGCCTACTCCGTCTTAAACACGATGAATATAGGGCGTTAGTCACAGAGAAGGCCAAAGCTCTGGGAAGTGAGAAGCTTGGTAAGCTTGGGAGATAAAGTGGGGAAATTGATAACATGGCTTGATAAGCGGGAATGGGCGAACAGACTGGTCCCGTTTTGAGAGATGCTAATGACATTTGCATTACTGACCCTCAAGAAATCGCAAATCACTTTGCTAATCAAGTCAAAGTCAAGTCAAAAAGCTTTTATTCGATTTGTACTTACAAATCATACAAGCAAAATACATAATTGAAATGTTAAAATCACCATATAATCTCTCCTAAAAGGAAAAAAAGGCTAAAGTGCAGAAAGTGATAAATAATCATGCCTCTTTAGGTCAACCTATTATTATAAGATACGAAGCATCCTTATATGGACAATCTGGGGATCAGAAGGAGTTACTCACTAGGCATTTCCTGGGAACTGTACATTAAAATTATTAAATAAACATTCAATACTGTGGACCTCTACATATATAATGATACCTTAATTACAGAAATTGATATAAAGTTTACAAATTTAAGAACATATATATACAGACAGGAGTGTAAACGGTAATATCATAAACAATTCCTGGCAGCTGTATAACATAAGTACAGACAGGTAGGTAAACATTATTATAATACAATACTTTTCCTGGCAGCTGTACATTTTAAGATAAAAGTGGCCAAGAAGAAACAGATCTCCTCGTTCACTAGTGAAGATAAAAATATCAATGCTGTTTGTGTGGTATAAATATTATATTTGATAAAGATTGGTTTAAGGTACTTTATCCTAAAAGACTGAAAAAATTTACAAAAAAGTAAAAAATGGCAACTACTCTGCCGAGAAGTACTATCACACGGACAGGGCATGTTTGAACTGGTTTTTGTGTTTGGAAAAGCAACCAAGTGATGAACAATGCCCAATCTAACCCTTGTTAAAACATACTGGTGAGAGGGGCGTGTCACATATACAAGATAGGATTGGAGTCCAGGAGCTAAATTTAAATCTTTGTAGAATTTCACGGTAACAAGGTTGCCAACGGCTTTATCTCGCTCGGCTTTACGAAAATTTAAAAATGTTGTCTTAACTTCTTTTTTTGAGATGGAGACAACCTTTTCGGGCTCACGGAGCACATCAATGTTAAAAAGAAGAAGATACCAGCGATGGATGTATTTTAACCAGGATATACGTGAGGAGTGATCCAAACCTATACAGTCAAGGATAATATCCTGGGTGAATCGAGTCTCTGGCTTAGCCCAAATAGAACGCCACAATAAGAGTGGCCGAACTGCTGCTAAGTCAGAGATGTACTCGATCCCAACTTCTTTATGGATCAATTGGATGGAAGCAGAAGGGGGGACACATAACAGTCTCCTTAAGAACTTGTTTTCCTCCTTCTGCAGGGAAATACCCTCACAGTGTCCCCACACCCCTGCCCCATACAGAGCAGAGGAAACACAACATACATTGTAAATATTCATCATATCAAAAATACTTCGTGAGCCAAGTTTGGAAGCAAAGCGAAATATGCTACTAGTAGACCGTAGCATCCTTAATTTTACAGCATCAAATTCCACGTTCCAGGACCCACTATTATTATATGTTATTCCCAGATAACAAAAGGATTTAACAGAGATCAACTTTGTCTTATCTAGGAAAAAAGTATGCTTTACCTGCTTGGTTGCCTGACCACATGACATTACATACGTCTTTGCTTTATTTACACAAAGCCGCCTAGCTTGGATAAACTGCATGAACTTATCAATTAGACGTTGTAGGCCCATCTGTGTTCGAGATAGAAGAACAGCGTCATCTGCATAAAGTAACAGCGGAACAGGTTTACCACCAATCAGGGGGGCATCTGCTGGGATGTCAATCAGGGTTCGGTCGACACCATTAATAAATAGGGAAAATAGGAGCGGAGCTAAAACACAACCCTGGCGTATACCCCGAGACACTCTAAAAAACGGGGTACATTCACCAAGGGTCCCATAGCGGACTTTGCATGAAAGTTTTTCGTACAGTCTAGCTAAAAAATAAACTATTTCCCTTGGGGCCCCTGCATCGAGCAGAACCTCCCATAAAATATTATGGTTAACCAAATCAAAAGCGCTGCTTAAATCAGCAAAACATAAAAAGAGGTTGCCACTTTTAGCCACAGTATATTTACTAATTAAAAGGTCCAGATTTACGCATTGGTCCAGTGTACCCAGGCCTTTGCGAAAGCCATATTGGACTCTAGTTAAAATGTTAAAATCAGTAACCCAGTCTTCTAGCCTCTTCAGCAAAATCCTACTCATCACCTTTACAGAGGCGTCCAATAATGAAATTGGACGATAATTAGAGGCCTCTGATTTGTCACCTTTCTTATGTAAAGGAATGATAGTCGATTGACCCCACGTGGATGGAAAATCACTTTCAGCCGCACAGTTAAAAATTCTCATCAAAATGGGAGCCCATAAAACTGTTTCATCTTTATATAAATCCAACGGGACCCCATCAGGACCAGGGGCCTTGCCTCCTTTACTTAAAGAGATTGCTTCATGGCATTCTTCCAGTGTTATAGCCATTGGAAGGGGCAACCATGGATTTATATCTGATGGTGGTAATTCAGAGGTTAACCCTTCTGGATTAAATATTTTGGAAAAATGGTTAACCCAATCATTACATGCCACATGTGAGGTCAGTTCTGGGACATTTTCTTTATTGAGAAACTGGCTATTAATTGTTTCCCAATAGAGTTTACTATTCTTAGTCTCAGCAGCCTCCCTCAACTTATCCCACGCTTCGGTCTGTAATACCCTTTTCCTTTTATTGATAGCTGTTTTATAACTGGCCCTGAGGTATTGTATGTCCGCCTTAACACGTGGTTTGATACCAAGAGCCCTCTTTAAGTCGCGGAGGGCAACTATACAGGTCTTGTCAAACCACCCCTGCTTAGGACCACTATTGGCTGACGTGGTCTTAGTAAAAATACCGTCGATAATGCTATTCATAGATACAAAGTAATCTATTAAGCAGCCAGAATCACAGTCATCGTCCAAGCAATAACTAATTTGTTTCTTGCATTGAATAAGGACCTCCTTCTGCTTAACTTTAGAATTTAAACCAGTCCATTTGATCCTTAGGCCCTTTGGTCTGGTAGGCACTATGTCAATTGTACATTTACCACCTGGAACTAATGAGGTACCATGCCCCAGAAGGGTAACACGTAGGCTATTGTGGTCGCTAAGGCTTTCTTTATTTACGTACAGATCAGTATAGTTTCCACTGCTAGACAGCAAAATGTGATCTATAAATGAACCTGCATCTCTGCCCGTAAATGTAGGGCATATTATTGCCCGATTATCAACGTTGCAGTTTAACAGGGTCATGTCCAGCGTGACTAGCATGTTGTTTAACGTGGAACCATAACTGCAGTGTTGGAAGTGGGGAGAATCCTCCCTCACCCCCAAGTCTCCCCAATGGCTATTTGATGCTGCATCAAAGCCACAGATGTTCCCATTAAACAAGTGGCAGGGCTGCAAATTAAAATCGCCAGCCCAAACCACCTCAGCCCTTCCCTTCGAAATATTAAGGGCCTTAATAATTTCCTTTTCCAGAGGCAGTAAAATATCCCCCCTAGTAGCATCAAAGATATTGTTATAAAAGTTAACAATTACTAAATCAATGTTCTTCCTACACTCCATCCTTATAACTTGGCTGTGTGTCCCCACAGTCGAACTATATTTGACCATACAATCACGCAGCTTGGTGGACACAAGCAATAAAAGGCCCCCCTTAGCCCTGCCCGAGCTGGATTTAGTTGCTCTAAGGCAAAAGGATGCATACCCTTCGATATAGATAGGATCTGGACACCAAGTTTCCTGTAATAGGATTAGGTCAAATCCCTCGCCTAAAAAACTGGTCCAAAAAGGTGTACCTAATTTGCCGGAAAGGCCAGCGATGTTCCAGGAAATAAGAGAGATTCCTGCTGATTTACCATGATCACCAACAGCAGACAACTCCGACTGATTTGCTGGTGGTAATAAAGCAGGACTATCTTCCCGAAGGATAGTAACTGGGCTTATGCTGTGACTAGCAGTAGTTATGCATGTGTCGGGGCTGCCCCGATTACCTGTATGCTGAAGAGGCGGTGAAGGAGTCAATATAGTGAGTTCGGCTAGTGGGGTGACAAGGGGGAGAGAACACCCCATATCAAGAAAGGGCGTAGGAATGTTTGAATCCAATGCTTCTGGAGGGCTGAGTCAATCTACCTCATCTAACACGGCATATCTATTTGGATGGGCGAATTGAGAGGACATAGGATCTTGGGAGTGGGACGGGTCCTGCCATGGTTGTTGCCACGGTTGTTTATCTAATTGTGGTGGCAGGAAAGATTGCTGCCATTGATAAGCAGGCTGGGGTAAAGGTGACGGAAAATGAAATGGATGTTGCCAGGGGGCTTTAACTTGGTGCATAGGAAAAGGTATGGCGTTTGGTAATTGCTGTTGTAAATTAACATAATGTGGAAAATAAGGAGGTGGATAAGGAGGTTGCAGCCAAGGTTTGGCAGCTTGCTGTGGAAAATACCCAGGTCCTCTATTACTTTGAAAAGTAGGACATGGAGGGTTGGGTCGTGCTGGCTTTGATAAGAAATAAGACAAAGGAAGTGGATTGATTTGGGTCGCAGGACCACTATTGGGCGCATTACATATGTAGCTTGCTGCCCCTACATCCCTAAAGTTAACTGTAATTACGTCCCCTACTATTGTTTTCTTGCTTCTGCCCACCCAGTCCCCTCTACGCACGGTAAGAATTTCACCGTTCATGTTATTAGGAAGGGGTTTGTGTAGATGGAGCCATTGAGCACATTTATTTCTAAGCTCAGTAAACGTTTCTTTTACTCCCTCCTTCAATGGAGGAACAGCTGTCAACACAACGACAAAAGGGGAAACCTCTGGTGGTAGATTAATGGACCTAAAACGTGCCTGCTTTTGCTTAGACCCTTCCGGTTTATTTGTAGGGAGGGATGCAGATTTAGGATTGGGTTTTCCTGCAACATCTTTAGCTTGAATAGAAGAAATGTTAATATTATCAGTAACAGGGTGTTGATTCGCCTGAACCGGAGCCTTCTCCTTAGAAACCAGTACAGTTGTTGGTTGGACAAGGTTGTTCCCTGCTTGCGATACAAGGGATATAACTGGGTTCCCAGGGACTGCAGTAACTTGACCCTTATTTAATTCATCTTTAGGGGGCTGAGTGCTCGATAAACATTCAGGTACTGAATCTGTGGATCCTAGTGGCTGATCATGCCCTTGTCCCTGCTTTTTGTGTGGCCATTTAGAATGTATTAACGAAGTAAGCCTGTCCACTTTAGAAATTAAAGGCTTAATTTGTGCTACTAAAGTGGCTTCAAGGTCTAGTTTTAAATCTGTTACCATATTTTGTACCCAGCATGGGATGCCTGGTGTCATTTGTGGAGTAGGAGAAATCAAATTATGATTCCTAACTGGTGCTTTTACTTTATTTTTGCCCTTCGATGTAACCTTAGGAGGGTTAGAAGCCCTTCCCCGGGGAACAATAGGCACGGGAATTGTTTCCATATCGTTAAACCCACTCAGACTCAGCCCCGCTTTGTCAGGTGACTGACCAGTTTCTAGGTCTGGTGTGACCTCCAGGTCTTCAGAGGACGAGTCTGAGTCTGAAGGGGCAACCGATAGATCGACAGTATTAGGTACAGTCGTAACACTACTAGTAGGCATGCTTATAGGTAAGGAGCAATTATTCATAGTCTGCGGAGCAGGTGATTTAACCTTTGCCAAAGGGCCCAAAGATGAACGCCTAGCGTTTGCAAGGTCCATAGAGACTCTTTTTTCCAATAGAACAATACTTTGGTCAATGGTCTCATGGACTCGTGAAATAAAAAGATCAATAGGTCCAGTCACCTGAGCTACAGCCGTAGCTTTTTTCACGCAACTTCGAGTTCTGTTGCGTATAGTCGACATCTTGGGTGTTATAATTCTCAAGGGCAAAAAACAGGGGTACTGGGCCAGGGCCGTCCTTTGCCGTCCTTGAACGGCCTTAAACGGCCCGCTCTTTGCCCGGTCTTCGCCCCGAGCTGCGTCCCGCGCGCGTCCCGCGTCGCGGTAGATCTGAGACCAGCAAAGAAGGGAGAGGTTGGGGGCG
The DNA here is from genome assembly GCF_964261635.1 of Lissotriton helveticus. Taxonomy (NCBI): domain Eukaryota; kingdom Metazoa; phylum Chordata; class Amphibia; order Caudata; family Salamandridae; genus Lissotriton; species Lissotriton helveticus. Next base: position 300,913,531 of record NC_136059.1, read on the forward strand.
TGGCCGCCGGGGGAAGAGGCAGCAGCTGTGTGCAGCTGAGGCTGCTGGACCTCGCAGTCCCCCGGTAGGCTCCACGCTCAGTCTGATGATGTCAAACCTCAACCTGGGAGCGCGTTACTCTCCACGGACTGTGGAGCCGCTCACACCAGGGAGGATGGGGCAACAAAGCGGTGAGCGGCACCCGCGCAGCGGGTGTCGCGAACAGTTGGTGAAAATGCCGGGAAGTAGGGAAAACACACAGCGCGAGTCTGGCTCCTCACAGGTAACGGGTAGAATGCCCAGAAAGCGCCAAATCAGCCGGAAACCCAAGCGATGATATTTGCAGAGGCTGGGGGCGTGGCCGCCGGGGGAAGAGGCAGCAGCTGTGTGCAGCTGAGGCTGCTGGACCTCGCAGTCCCCCGGTAGGCTCCACGCTCAGTCTGATGATGTCAAACCTCAACCTGGGAGCGCGTTACTCTCCACGGACTGTGGAGCCGCTCACACCAGGGAGGATGGGGCAACAAAGCGGTGAGCGGCACCCGCGCAGCGGGTGTCGCGAACAGTTGGTGAAAATGCCGGGAAGTAGGGAAAACACACAGCGCGAGTCTGGCTCCTCACAGGTAACGGGTAGAATGCCCAGAAAGCGCCAAATCAGCCGGAAACCCAAGCGATGATATTTGCAGAGGCTGGGGGCGTGGCCGCCGGGGGAAGAGGCAGCAGCTGTGTGCAGCTGAGGCTGCTGGACCTCGCAGTCCCCCGGTAGGCTCCACGCTCAGTCTGATGATGTCAAACCTCAACCTGGGAGCGCGTTACTCTCCACGGACTGTGGAGCCGCTCACACCAGGGAGGATGGGGCAACAAAGCGGTGAGCGGCACCCGCGCAGCGGGTGTCGCGAACAGTTGGTGAAAATGCCGGGAAGTAGGGAAAACACACAGCGCGAGTCTGGCTCCTCACAGGTAACGGGTAGAATGCCCAGAAAGCGCCAAATCAGCCGGAAACCCAAGCGATGATATTTGCAGAGGCTGGGGGCGTGGCCGCCGGGGGAAGAGGCAGCAGCTGTGTGCAGCTGAGGCTGCTGGACCTCGCAGTCCCCCGGTAGGCTCCACGCTCAGTCTGATGATGTCAAACCTCAACCTGGGAGCGCGTTACTCTCCATGGACTGTGGAGCCGCTCACACCAGGGAGGATGGGGCAACAAAGCGGTGAGCGGCACCCGCGCAGCGGGTGTCGCGAACAGTTGGTGAAAATGCCGGGAAGTAGGGAAAACACACAGCGCGAGTCTGGCTCCTCACAGGTAACGGGTAGAATGCCCAGAAAGCGCCAAATCAGCCGGAAACCCAAGCGATGATATTTGCAGAGGCTGGGGGCGTGGCCGCCGGGGGAAGAGGCAGCAGCTGTGTGCAGCTGAGGCTGCTGGACCTCGCAGTCCCCCGGTAGGCTCCACGCTCAGTCTGATGATGTCAAACCTCAACCTGGGAGCGCGTTACTCTCCACGGACTGTGGAGCCGCTCACACCAGGGAGGATGGGGCAACAAAGCGGTGAGCGGCACCCGCGCAGCGGGTGTCGCGAACAGTTGGTGAAAATGCCGGGAAGTAGGGAAAACACACAGCGCGAGTCTGGCTCCTCACAGGTAACGGGTAGAATGCCCAGAAAGCGCCAAATCAGCCGGAAACCCAAGCGATGATATTTGCAGAGGCTGGGGGCGTGGCCGCCGGGGGAAGAGGCAGCAGCTGTGTGCAGCTGAGGCTGCTGGACCTCGCAGTCCCCCGGTAGGCTCCACGCTCAGTCTGATGATGTCAAACCTCAACCTGGGAGCGCGTTACTCTCCACGGACTGTGGAGCCGCTCACACCAGGGAGGATGGGGCAACAAAGCGGTGAGCGGCACCCGCGCAGCGGGTGTCGCGAACAGTTGGTGAAAATGCCGGGAAGTAGGGAAAACACACAGCGCGAGTCTGGCTCCTCACAGGTAACGGGTAGAATGCCCAGAAAGCTAATCATTTGGATGCAGTGTATACTGCAGTGGCGCCATACACCGAGTTGGCTAAATTATTAAAGGACATTACACTCCCAACCCTCTTCTCATCAGATCAACAATTAATGGACAGCCCCTTGACAGGAGACGAAATTGCGCAGGCAATCAGATAATTGAATTCAGGAAAAGCCCTGGGCCCCAATGGTATTCCCATTGAATTATATACACTTAACCCTGATAAACTGGCCGTTTATATAAAAGCCTTGTTTGAGGAGAGTAGGGAAAAAGGGGAACTTCCTACTGACCAACGAATAGCAAATATAGTGACTATCCATAAAGAAGGCAAATCCAAAACAGACTGTGCCTCGTATCGACCGATCTCCCTCCTCAATGTCGAACCTAAGATCCTAGCCAAAGTGTTAGCCAATCGACGAATCAAAATTATCTCTGACCTGGTGCACCCAGACCAATCCGGTTTTATACCGCAGCAAGACAGCGCGTTAAATTTGCGCCGAGTTCATGGGGTCATTAGTAGAGCGGACACGATTCTGGAACCAGCTATCTTTGTCTCTTTGGATGCCACCATGGCGTTCAACACTATTGAGTGGCCCTACCTGATAGCCGTCCTTTGGAAACTGGGGTTTGGTCCAGAATTCATTCGGTAGGTTTGCCTCCTCTATTCCGCGCCATTAGCACAAGTCGTGGTCAATAATAAAAAAATCAAATACATTAATTTGAGTCGGGGTACCCGTCAGGGGTGCCCGCTTTCCCCCTCCTGTTTGCGTTAGCATTGTAACCCCTGGCATCGTGGATCAGACGAAATCGGGTCATCCGTGGTATGCGTTGGGCACCTGAGTGGGAGGACCGTATATCGCTTTATACAGATGACGTACTACTCTACTTAACCTATCTCAAACGATCCCTAACTGCAGTTCTAGATATAGTGGCGGTATGTGGCAGATATTCCGGATTCACAACCAACTGGACTAAGTCCCACAGAGGGGTCCTCCAGACCTGCCCCGCAACTGCCCAATCCAGATCAATGCCACAGGATTCAAATATTTGGGAATTTTTCTTTCTCTAAACCCTGTACTTAGATATGAAAGAAATGACCTGCCTCCATTACAACGGTTAAAACGAGACAAAGCCAATTGGAAATCTCTTCCTCTCTCTTTCTTATGCTCTCTTTAAGATGATGTCCCTCCCCAGCTTTCTTTATGTCCTTCAAAACTCACTCAATCCCCTACCACTGAAATACTTCAATGAAATTGAACACCTTCAGAGGGACCTGTTATGGACTGGGACAACTTGGATAGCCTTGGGTAACGTACGTTAAAATGGTATGATGGAGGCATCAGTCTCCTAGATAAACGAAATACTATTATTGTGCAGCACACCTAGCGGCTATTAACCATGGCACTTATGGTAACCCTGAAAATCCAGTTTATCGTATGGATAAATGGTTCCTCCAGGGTGGGAATTATAACAGATCACTCTATTCGAAACCCGGCCGGTAACGACAAACGGGTCCCACTAGCCACTCGGTTAAGGTATGGCACTCCATGAATAGATCCCTCGGATGGGAGCGCAAGATATGGCACTCCATGAATAGATCCCTCGGATGGGAGCGCAAGTTGACACTGGCCACTCCCCTATGGGATTCTGCACAACTAGGCAATTTATGGACATCGAAGGGGTTTGATAAATGGGACATGATCGGCATCTCGCAAATTAAAGATTTATGGGACAAAGGGGAGGTGAAAATGTTTGCCACTTCTCAAAATCAATATGAGCTAACTGACACAGAGGTTTTTCGATTCACGCAGGTTAGCTATGCACTACACTCACTCCTCCCAAGGGGCTCCTCCCTTCTCGAGTCATCTTCATTAGAGGATAGGCGTCTGGATGGACACCTCCCAGACAAGACTATCTCCCTGGTCTATAGTAAGTTGATATCATCATCATCATCCTCATAATTTTATTGTATGATTAATTAAAATCTTTACAATGTTTACAAACGATAAAAACAATGCATAACAATTTTAAAATACACATTGACGTGTGGTCTGAATTATTATGTATTAAAAGTCATTATGATTATCATGTTCCTTGGACAACTCGTTCTAGAATTTTTAGTTTCGGTTTAATCATTGTGTCTGATCCTTTTCTAGAAGTTGCTTTGTTGCCATGGACATGAATTTAATTCCTCGACATGAGAGAATGGAAGAGACGCCACTTAGCCACCATATAACCGCCTGCCTGCAGGTGCGGATTTTCAATGCGTTGAAGATTGCCCGCAGATATCTTCTTCTTAAGGCTTGCAGCACAGGGCATACGCATAGTATGTGTGTCACTGTTTCGTTCTTATATCCGCATAGTCTACAGTTAGCACTTTCTGATTTTTGTTTCCAAGAAGGCAGAAGATCTTTTGTAAAATGCATGCCCAGACGGTACGCTGTTAGCGTTTTTTTTAGGTGTTGACTGTAGTGTTGGGCTAGGAAGCCTTGCGGTTTTTGAGACGAGTAAGAACTAATTACTGTCCAAGCGTGTCTCCGTTGACTTAGGATATTTTTATCTTTAATCAGGGAGATCTTTTTTGCCGAACTGTTTGCTATTTTGCAAAACTGCTTATGGTCAATGTTTTTTGTCCACACTTCGTGGAGTCCATGAGTTGTCAAACTCTGTTTAAGAAATTTTCCCCAAAGAGTTATGTTTGGCCTGTCTACTAGAAAGTTTATTTCCTCCCAGCACATATTGTTCAAAGAGTCACTTGGTACAGTTCGGATCTTGTGGCAAAATTTTACAAATGTGGAATTTGACCTAATGTCTTGATTTTGTAATCCAAATTCTAATCGAACTTGGGCTGGCGATGCTGTTTTAGGCAATTCAAACACCACTTTATATATTTTGTTTTGAAGGTTGTTTAGGATTGCTGATTCGCTCCCGAGCCATCCGATTAGTCCATAAGACAAGGTAGGAATAATTTGGGCGGCCATAACTTTAAGTAAGTGGGTATAATTTGGACCACCCACAGTCTTTTGCAGTTGCCTGTATGCGTATATTAGCGATTGTGCCTTTCCTCTTAGAACCTGAATGTGCCTTTTTTTTGTGTTACCCCGCTCAATGGTCATCCCCAGATATTTATAGGAGTCCTGTTCTTCGAGGAGGGATTTGTTCATTGACCATGTATATTTCAGTTTCTTACACTCTGAGATTCGGAGCACTTTAGTTTTGTTTTTATTCAACTCCAGGTTTTCCTCTGTTAAATACGAGATCAACGTATTCACTAAGCGTTGCAGTCCGACTGGTGTTTTGCTTAATAAAACTATATTGTCGGCGTACTGCATTATGGGTACGGGAACATTGCCTAGTTTCGGTGCATGACTTTCTGTTGCGTCTATTTTTCTTCCAATGTCAGCAAGATATAGATTGAAGAGACTGGGGGCAAGGACGCAGCCTTGTTTTAATCCGTCCTGAGTTTCAATTTTGTTAGTCAGGCTGCTGCCGTTCCCTTGTTTCACCTTGGCCCATGTCTCGCTGTATAGTCTTGAAATTGCATTTATTAGGTATTCCGGCATCCCCCATTCTCTTAGCTTGCTCCACAACCTGGGCCGGCTTACATGGTCGAAAGCTGATTTTATGTCGACGAAACAAGCATATAGTTGATGTTTTATTTTTTTAGCCTTGTCGGTTAGCAAGCACAGGGTGGCCAGGTTGGTAGTTGTCCCCATCCCCAGTCTGAACCCAGTTTGAAACCTGGGGATTATTTTTGTAGTTGTTTCCCAGTCCTGTAGCTCTTTCAGCAGGCATGAGGCGTACAGCTTGGCTTCGAAGTCTATTAGGGAAATTAGGCGATAGTTTCCTGGCTCTTTCCGGTCCCCTTTCTTGTAAATTGGGTGGATAATGTTTCCTCTCCATGTTTCCGGAAGAGTTCCTTTTTTTAGGATGTAATTGAAGAGTGTAGATAAAAGATCGGCACAGAAGTCAATATCTGTTTTGTAAACCGCGTTTGGGATGCCGTTTGGCCCCGGGGCCCCTTCTGATTTTAATTTCTGTATTAGCCTTTTTATTTGGGCATGTGTAAATGTTGGTTCTTCGTGAGTGAGGTTTGGTTCCGCAGTAACGCTTTTTGGGCTGTAGTCCTTGCTCTCCCTAGGTCCCCCTTGTTCTTTTTCTTCGATTCTTTGGGGATCCTTTGTTAGGTAAAGATTCTTCACGTATGTCTACCATTCGGTGTTGCTGATCCCGGGATCCTGTTGTAATTCATGACCTAGATTTAGTTTGTTCATGATTACCCAGAACTCTCTAGAGGATGATTTTTTGCTGGAAATAAGTAACTTTGTCCATACCCGTTCTTTGTATTGGCCTTTTGCCTCCCATAGCTTTTTTCGGTATGCCTTTCTCATGTTTCTGAGGTCTACAGTATTTGTGTTTTGATCCTATACGCCATTCGTTGGGCCCTGGCTAGTTTCCTTTTTTCTTGTTTTAATTCAGTATTAAACCAGGGCGCTGGTTTTCTTGTTTGGTCTCTACTTCCTCTTGGGTTAGCTGAGTGGTTTTCCTTTATTACCTCCAACAATTTTTCCCAATTATTTGTTGGGTCTCCGTTGTCAAGGCTCCCATTTTGCAACATGAAGTTTGTGGCCGTGGTCATGATTTTTTGTGTTTCCCCGCCCCTCCATTTTATTTTCCGTAAGTTGAATTTTTCTGTTTCTTGGTTCAATGACCTCGTTTTCTCGGCTCTGGGTGCAATAATATCCAACTTGAGGATTTGTGGGTAATGATCACTTTCCAGGCGCTGGACTATTGAATATTCCACGATTGGTACAAGGTTCGTTGATACAAGTGTGAAGTCCAGAGTTGATTTAACATTGCCGCTCACATAAGTGGGGCACAGTTGAGTCAGACCTTCCTTGCTTTTGCATTTTAATATTGTTAGGCCCATTGTTACTATCTTCCTCCGAATAATTTGGGTGGACGCAACTGCTGATCTTGTTACTCTATTCGTTCTGCTCCTGTTAGTGATGAGTAAGTTGTGATTAAAGTCTCCAGTGATTATCATGGAGCTTTGCTTATTAGTTTTTTGTAAAGTTTTGATTAGAGTTAACAATGTTTCCAATTTTCCCTTTTTTGTTTTCTGGTCTGGGTGTATGTAAATGTTTAAAATTAGCAGTTGTTGCGGGGGCTGTATTGTGATTTTTATAACTTGAACGCAGTTTATTCCAACGTCCAATGTTTCCTGGATCCAGTTGTATTTCTGTGAGACGAGGATTGTTAAACCACCCCGGGGGTGCCCGTATTTTGCGTGTTTTTCTGCAAGTATGTGATAGTCCGTGAAGCCTGGAATTCCTAGTTGCGACAGATTCCAGGTTTCTTGTAAGAGTATTATGTCCGATTTGTCAAAAAAACTTAGGGTTTCGTGATCCTGCTCTATGGAGTTGAAACCGTGCACGATCCAAGAGCATAGCTTGATTTGGTCTGCTGTCGTTTTTTCCTTTTGCCTACCATTTACTTGTTTTCTGGTTATGGTTGTTTTGGTAGTTCTAGGAGCCCTTTTCACTGAGAACGGCTGGGATCCATGACCAGTCTTGGTAGCTGTCGTGGAACCGGTAGGTAATTATCTGATTTTTCGGTGTGGTTTTTGGTTCTATTCCTTTCTCTGGAGAAGTTGCTCTGGCTGTGTGTAGACATGATTTCGTTTGGATCCTTTGATGCTCCTTGTCCTTTTGATTATCCGGGCTGTTGTGAAGAGGATAGGGATATTTCGGTTGCTTATGTTGTAGTATTTTGATTCCCCAGTTCTTAAATATTTCTTTTTGTGCATAAATTTGTGCTGCAAACTCTTTTGATTTCCAAGTAGTAATTGAGTTTTCTGTTCCTGGCCTTGCTCTGTTTTGCTGGAACTCTAATACTTCCATATCTTGGGAAACTATTCCTTTAAGGGCTGGAATTTCCTTAAACAGTTTTAAGATGTTTCCTCGGTTGAGGATGTCATGTTTTCCCTGTGTTTCAAATTCTGGAATAAATGTTACTATTGGTTCGATTTCGTCTGTTATTAATCTTGAGTTGTCCAGTTGTGATTTTGTATTGTTTTTTGTTCTCAAAGGCCCAGATGTAGAATCATTTTCTCTTTCATGGGCGTCTGGTGTCTCCCTACTGGGGTCTATTTGCTTCGTAATTCTAGTTCCTGTACCTTGGTCTGAATGCACATGTTCGCGGTGATCTCGTTTTGTCGTGATGCTCCTGCCTGTTGCATTAGTCGTAATCTTTAGAATTCTCAGGTCGTGTTCACATAGAGAGGTTTTTTGTTCTCTTACGGTCTTACTTACATTTTTGGTCTGGTACTTTTTGTCCGATTTACCTTTTTCCTCTTCCTCTTTTGTTTGCAATTTGGACAAGTTGGGCTGTACGTTGCAAGTGTCAATATAGATATGCTTGTTTTTGTCCTGGTCGTTTGGGCCAGTGTCTGCGTTAGATCTTATTCGCTGAGATTCCTTTATTTTACCTCTGGGCCTAATTATATATTCGGTAGGTTGTTTGAGTCCCGTTGGCCCATTAAGGATTTTTGGTTCTGGTTTTTGTAGTACTTCTGACCTTGCGGAGTTCTCAAAAGAAAAGCTTACCCTTTCCGGGTTTTGTTGGTCCTGAGTGCTGTCCGGAGTTTTAACCCTATCCTTTTGTTCATCTGGGTGTTGGCTTAATCTCTTTCTGAACATTGGAAAAATATGACCCGGGACACCAATACGTTTTTTGTTTTGTTTGGGCCGTGCCTTCCTTGCTCTTTTTCGTTGACGTTTTGTTAGTTTGTCCTGGTGCTCAGTCGGAAGGGTTGGCGAGCCTTCGTGGATTTGCTCTTCTTGGCTATCCTGCTCCCTTTTGTCTTGACCTTTAGATTTTTTATTCTCGTCCCCATTAAAGGGTTGGACCTGGAATTGGCTTCTGGATTGACCCTTTGGATGCTCTAGTTGTCACAGGGAGTATTGGGCTCGGTAGGTTTTGTGACTCTGCTGTCGCGGAGAAAATCGCTGAAACCGGATCTTTTAAAAAGAAAAATGTGTTAATTTTTTGCTGCCCGTTGTTACGTATCGCTGAGCAAGGGTTCTCCGATATTGACACCAGCTTTCCCGAGTCTTGCCTCTCCATTGCTGTCTCGTTTTCTTCGTCTGATGGCGAGGATAAGAGCTCTTTGGGTAATAATTTCGGGGTTTTTTTTTTTTGCTTTTTACTGAGGTTAGTTTGCCTTTTAGTTCCGGATCTCATTCTAGATTTTTGATTTTTGATTTTTTTTTTTTACTGTGTTGGTGACGGCTAATTCAGTGGCGGTGTTGTTATCACAGCGCTCGCACAGCGCTCACACCTGCTCGCACAGCGGTGTGAGCAGTGTCAGCTAGTGAGTGTCCGCTTGTGAGTACTTGGATTAGCTCTTGAATGCTCAACTGATACCTCTTAGCTGTGGCTCATGCTGCGTCGGTGCGTCTGTGCAGTAATGGGGATTATCGCTGGGGATGTTGTACCCAATACTGCCCTAATGTTGGGATTGTCCAGCCCCAACACGACCCCTCAGTGCTCGGTGCTTTTGGGGGCTCTTCTGGTGGAGGATGTATCGGTTGTGAGAGCGGTTGGAGCGGTGATATTGCTGCCGTTGAACAGGGCTCAGTGCTCACACCACCCTTCTCCACCACCCCTCCCCCCTCACCTGTTCGCCAGCCCGCGCGGGCCCCCCAAAAACTACTTTCTCCTCAGGTGCTGTTAAGTTTAGGGGGTTTAACAAATTGTTGTCAGTTTGTTGTTGACTCTTTACCGGTTTTCCGTTTTTTTTTTTTACCATGCGGGCTCTGGGAGCTGCTCTCCCTCTGCAGCCTCTGATGCCTCTAATGCCTCTGTTGCTTTTAGGGAGACAGGGGTGGCGGTGCTAGCGGCGGCGGGGCAGCGGGGCGACGGTGTTGTTTTCTCAGCGCTAGCTAGCACAGCGCTCACACCGCCCGCCCACCTTTCTCGTCTTTCCCCCGCCCGCCCGCCTATTGCTCCTTACCGCTGGATATTCCTTCTGCTGGTCCGAGACCGGGCTTTGTATCAGGGCTCAGGGCTCAGGGCTCAGGGCTCAGGGCTCAGGGCTCCGGACTCGCGGTGAAATCCGCTGCAGGCTTGCGGCTGGGTTGCGGTTGCGGTTGAGCCGCTCGTACAGGCGTGACCCCCCTTGCGGCAGTGGTCCACGGTCCGACGTTTTCCGACGTTCGGTCCTCTGCTAAAAAAACAACTCCGAACCGACCGCTGAAAGCTGAAAATCTGCGAGCCACACTTCTCCCGTAACGGCCACAGCACAGCTCAGCTCCGAACAGTAATGGAAATGACAAACGGTGGGATAGCTCTCTGGCGCCCTCCTCAGTCAGCTGGCTATAGTAAGTTGATATATAATATGGCTGACCCTCTCTCGGCGCTGCAACAGAAATGGGTGGCGGAAGGGATAGAAATGGATGAGGAAGACTGGAGGGAGGCGGTATCTTCTCCTCAAGTGGTGGCCATCCCTGCACGATTAAGACTGGTACAACTTCAAATCCTACACAGTATATATATGACCGCCTGACTAGTACAGATGTGTAGAGCGGAAACAGGAAACTGTCGCAGAAAGTGTGGGCAGACACATCATATGGGAATGCATTTACATTCAATTATACTGGAAGGAGGTACATGAAGTCATAAGTACAGTCCTCGGTATCACTATTCACCCTGAAGCACGCAGACACCTGTTAAACATATGGGAAACAACTGACTTGAATACCCAGCAAACACAGTGGGCCACTCTTGGGTTCGCATTAGCAACAAGAAACATCCCTCAGGCCTGGGGAGCGGCGATTCCCCCCACGTTGGAAGCATGGGAAAAGAGTACGGACTGGTGTATGTTCAGGGAAAAGATTGTATATGCCGACTGTGGCTGTCCTAGAAAGTGGTCCCGCATTTGGACACAATGGAACACATACCGTGGAGATATTTGCACCCCCCGCAGAATATTGTATTGGATGACCTGCTCCATCCCTGAATGATTCCTACAGTGTGAAACGTAAATGATTATCGAATCACATTGTCATGCCTCGATTGATATTGAGAAATTTTGAAATTGCTTACATGTCGACGCTTGTTTAACATAAATATTTATTTTTTAAAACAAATATGATCAAGTGATGAAGCTTGCTTGTCATCTGTAATATATACAGACTTAGTGTGCAAGTTTGACTTATCAAGTCTTTGATGCCTCTACTGTTTTGCTATATGCTCCCAGGAAATTTTTAAGACATGCTTTTAACTAGTGTGATTATTTGAAGTGCAATAATCGATGTAAATGTTTTTTAACGCTTTTCATTAGAAAAATGTTTTTATACTTTAAATCCTATTAGGATCCTAAATATTAAAGAATACCTTAGTTTCTATATTATTGTTTTGGTTTCTACTTGGTGTCGGTGAACTCAATAGTGCATGTTTGATAGCAATGTGTATGTATGGTAGCACTGTGTTCTTGTATGCCTAAAAAGAGCCCAAAGGGATCTTGTCTCTAGCAAATGTTTCTCCAAACAGTGCCATTAGCTGAGGATGATGATTCCCACAAGGATTCAAATGATGAGTCCGGTTCTTCTAGACCCTGGTGACCCGCTCCTGATCCCTCACTAGGGGCCGCCACTCTCACAGAGGATATGTCTGATGTGCTTGCCCCCGATGATCTCATTCACCCTCTCTCAGCAGAGTGGTCCCCTTCATCTAAGGATGGCACTTACGTAGCAGGGTGCCTCGGGAAGCCCTCAGAGAAGTAAGCATGTGCACTGCTTAAAGCAGAATGTCTGTGCCACAATCTCGCCAACAAGGTTGGCCTGACAACTGAGGTTGACAGCAAGATGGCCACCTTCCTCCAGAAATATGCTCGGGATCCCAAGAAAGGGATTGATAGATCTTGGAAGTCCTGTCAGGACAAACTACTGGATATCGCTGGACCAAAATCTTGGAGTTGGTGGAAGTAGCCAAAGCCTCTGGATTGGCCATCTATCCAGGATCGCTATCTGCTGGGCGCAGTGTACCATCATTTTCTTTGGGAATGCTAATTGCTCCTTCTTAATAAATGTGGACCCCAAGTTGGGTGATTTAGCCACATCGGAGGCAGGAGCAGTGGAGCAGGGCGGACTCTCCGGCGAGCAATTCATAAAATGACTAGGCAAATCCATCACTACGTTAACCTCTTTAGAAAAGGTGCAAGCTTCCATTAAAAATATATGGCACTCTCTAATTTTTGTGGGGGCTGGCCGTGGCAGAGCGCGCTCAGGTGGGCGCTTCTACACACAAGGCCCTCCCCGAACGCAAGGCTTTCGGAAAGGGCAGGACCAGACTCGCTCAGGAAAAATCTTTCCCACCAGAAGGGGATACAGAGGCTGCAACCACAGAGGAGCCTCCAGGGAGCAGTTCCAGTCGCCCCAGGGAGGGGAGTATTCTTCATTCCAAGAGAATAAGGGTTAGGGTCATTTGGCTCTTTTCTTGCACAACTCGGTGGCCCTTACCTCCGCCGCCTGGGTTCAATCGAACAGTCAGGATTTTCATATAGAGTTTTACTGTTCCCCCGTGCAGATATCCTAACCCCGTCCTCTGGGTTTTTCACAGTCCCAAGCAGACTTGATAGACAAAGAAGTGGCAGACCTACTCCGCAACGGGGCATTTTCCCCGACTTTGCTTCACCTGCGGGTCTTCCTTAGCACCCTCTTTCTGGTGGAGGAACAAGATGGAGGCCAGAGGCCGGTGATCAACCACAGGGAATTCAATGGATGGCTGGAGTATCGCCACTGCAAGATGGGAGGCATACATCTTTTGCTTGATCTCCTGAGGCCCGACGATTGGATGGTGAGTCTAGACCTGAAGGACGCTTATCTAATGAGACCCAATTTTTCCCCACACTGCAGATTCCTCTAGTTCAGATGGAAGGAGCAGATTTACGAGTTCAACACTCATCCGTTTGGTCTCTTCTCGGTCCCTTGGTCTTTTACCAAGGTTCTAAAACCGATGGTAGAGAATCTCAGGACTCATGGTTACCGTCTGATTATCTATCCTGACGATCTTCTTCTGATGGACCAGTGTCCGACCACATTGGCGCGACAGTTTAAGACAACAATGCATCTGTTGGGAGTGCTTGGGGTTTGCCGTCAATCCGAAGAAGTCGCTGTTGACCCCCTCCAAGCAAACCACTTTTTTGGGCTTTCTGGTCAGTGCAGAAGAGAAGACCCTAAGTATCCCTTCTAAAAAACTTTCCAAGATTCGACGAGAACTGCAGAAGAATCTGTCCAGGCCGGTAACGTCCTTGCAACATATTGCAAGGGTGGTAGGTCTTTTATCGTCCTCGATTCATGCAATCTTTCCGGGCCTGTTACTATACAGGGCCCTACAGCGTCTCACGGCTTCACAACTCCGCAGGGGTCTCCAGTATTTGGAGCAAGTCCCGTTGACAGAGGAGTTCATGGATGAAATGAGGTGGTGGCTGGCACACATGGAGGCATGAAATGGGTGAGCCATTTTCAGTTTGGACCTAGACCTGGTCATAGAGTCTGACGCCAGCAAGTCTGGAAGGGGAGCTCGTTGTGGAGACTCGTAGGCAGGCGGAAAATGGTCTACTGAGGAGTGCTCGTTAAACATAAACTGTCTTAAGCTCATGGCAGGCTCTTTCACAGTCCAGTGTTGGACCAAGGACAGAATTTCCTGTTGTGTTCTACTCAAGATGGTAATTTGTCAGCTGTCCGGGACATCAACCACCTGGGGGGCTCCGAATTGAAACCCCTAGCAGACTTAGTTAAGGAGTTCTGTGCATTCTGCCTAGCCAACAACATATCCCTCACAGTAGAGTATCTTCCAACAAAATAGAGGACTGGTGCTCAAGAGAAAGGTCAGACTCGAGCCTGTGCCAGATGGATCCGAGGGTCTTCCAGAATTTGGAGGAATGTTGGGGCCCGTTCTCTGTGGACCTGTTTGCCTCCAGGTTAGACCACCATGTGGCCAGATATTTCAGTTGGAAGCCAGATCCATTAGCAGCAGCAACAGATGCCTTCCTTCAGGACCGGTCAGCGAACAAGCGTATACATTCCCCTCATTTGCGATGATCATGCGCCTCTCAATGCAGCTTCGCTGCCAATGGGCATTCATGGTTCTGATCATGCCCTATGGGAGATCTCAAGTGTGTTTGCAGTTCTTCTGGAACTTTCTTGGGATTCTCCAATCCTTCTACCCCACTCCTCAGATCTCCTTCGGGATCCTTTGGGCAACTGCCACCCGCTCATTCTACAACAAAGAATGCCTCTCATGGCGTGGCGGATTTCAGGGAATGTTGGCGAGTCTCAAGCCTTTTTAGAGTCTGAAGATCTGTTGGCCACAGCCTGGGCAGACGGCGTCACGAAAAGATATGTCTGCATGGGTTTTTTGGTGTCTTCAACGCGGTGAGGATCCCATGGGGTGTGGTGCTGTCCCGGTGATACATTTCTTGGTCTCTTTGGAATCTTGGGCCTGGCATACCACACAATTAATTTGTATCGCTCAGCTGTCTCAGCGGAACATATTCAAATCCAAAGTGTAAAGTAGGAGAACACCCTTTGGTGGGCAAGCTGATGCAGGGGATCCGCCTGGCTCTTCTTCCGGAACCACGATATTCCAAGTTGTGGGATGTTAATAGAGTAGTGCGTCCTGGCAACGCACGACTTCTTATCGCCGAAAGGACTGTCAGCAAAATTGGCCATACTGCTCTGTATAATATGTTGTCGCAGGGTCTCTGATGTGAGAGCGCTTAATATTACTGGATGGATTTTTACTCCTGAGGGAGTTACCTTCAACATTTCGTGTCGTACAAAATCCAACTCAAGAGTGGTATCATGCCTGGCTTTTGACAAATTCCCAATTCTGTGTGGTTAGATGCTTTAAAGGTTTTGACAGTATGACGGAGAAGTTCCCCCCTTCCAGGGGAATGGCAACTGTTAATAGCACTGAAGAAACCTTTCAAAGCAGTCTCTTATCCCACAATTGCACGATGGATCCGTTGGGTCATGCAGGTAGCAGGCATTGATGTGTCGCATTTAGGTGCTCCCTCTGTAAGAGGAGCAATGGCCTCAAAAGCCTTTACTCTAGATGCCCATCTAGAGGATATTCTCAATGCGGCTGATTGGTCTTCGGACTCTATGTTCACAGTTTTATTTTAAACTGGTGATGGATATGGCATCTCTGGTGGTTGACAAGCTTTCAACGAGAACAACCCTAGCCTCCGGTCCCGACATAGAATGAAAAATTTCCTAGCAATTATAAAGGCAAGTTTAAATTCTATTAAGGACACAGAGGTAAGGATTATACCCGCACAGGTTTCTATAAACTTCCCACCCATTGGAGTATCTGGTCTGAACTCAGGATATATGGGGTGAGTGGTCATAAGATCTAAGAATGATAAGTTCATTGGGAGCATATTTTTATTCCTGGTTATATATATATGAACTATACATATGCACTATATAAATGTAATGGACAACAGGGAGGTGGGGAAGTTTATCATGATCCAGGTCAGACTATCTTAATACAGTGTCATTAAGAAGGTGTAAAGACACAGAATTGTTAAGAATGGTCAGAATTGATTATATATAAAGTGATTTGGCTATAGCAAGCATAATGGAAATATTCTAAGTCACTGAACATATTATTGGAGGACCAATTGTGTATTATGAAGATGACTCCTGTAATCTACAACAATACCATGCATGATTATAATAATGGCATGAATAAAACCAATAAAACTATGTTTTTAAAAAAACGATACAAATGAAATGTGGAGAATTTATAAGAGGTGCTTTCTCCCCTTTTATACTCAGTATACATAAGTGACAATTGTTGTTTTTTCTCCCTGTTCCGAGCTATCGAAAGGAGTGTAAAATGAAATATGGGAGCATCGCTGGTCGCACTCAAGAAAGAGGAGGATGATTAACACACAGTTGACGTTATGTCCCTGACCATTGTTGTGATTGGCTGAACTTGGTATTTTAGTTCTTTCCCAGTGTTTCAGGGGAAGGATAGTTTTAAGTTCAACTATGCTGAAGTAATAAAGAAAGAAACTTTTGAGCATAATCCTCACCTCCGTGCCCTTAATAGGAATGAAACTTTCCTTTACCATTACTAGGAATGTTTTCATTACTGGGACCAGTGTGCTGTACATTTGGGAGTGGGATGAAAGTTTGCAAGTCACTCTGCTGGAGTAGCAGCTTCTTGGTAGATATTTTGCAATGTTCACCATGAAACATGACTGTTAGAAATGAGGTAGCATGGTGCAGAGCGGGCAGGCCAAACTCCTGAGGACATGTGGGAAGCATCCACGCAGTACACACCGACGACACACAAGGCACACCACAAAAAGAGACATTACACCAGTTTTGGTGACAAAGAATAACTTTTGTATTGTACCAAATATGCAATAGTAAACACAGTAGTCATAATGCTGTGCCAACTGGCGCCAGGGCAATATATACAAGGGGGATTATGTACAGGGCAAAGGAAAAGTAAGGAAAAGGTAAGTCGATTAGTTCCAAGGATGTAAGAAAGACATAAGCATTAACTCTTAGCATAACCTTATGCAGGTACGTATATCAACAGCAAGTATCAAAGAATGAGCAATCCCGTAGACATATAAACTTACTATACCTCATCAGCACAAGCATGAGAACATCAGGCACATAAGTGTAGGCAGGGCACAGGGCCCAAAAACCTTACCTGCATGAACACCTTCCACATGGGGCATATACCGTTAGCAGGACATTAGTATTCAGCATCCGCATCGGCACAACAAATCAAGAGCATGGGGCATTAACCTCCATGTAGAAGCATTAAGTGCTATCACCAGGCCTAAATGTTAGCATAACTTCAGGTCACTACAGGCAGCCCTACTTAGGCACCGGTTCTCTGAAGGTAACAGTGCTGATAACCGTGGACAATGTCAGCAACATTTCATAGCACCCAGACATCCACAGGGGTTTGACCAGGTAAGTGCAACACTGCTTCTATTCAGGGGAAGGTGGCAAAAACACATTAACATTCCCGGGACAGGGATTTGGCATTCCCCCCATCAGCAAGGCATCATTACCAGTTCCTAGACACAGTACAGCAATAACCAGGGCGGTTCGGGAGCCTAGTTCATAAGGCTCCTAATTAGTCCCACCACCACTCTAGGCCTTCAAGGCCCACCGGGCCACCACAGGGCTAACTAGGGCCTACCGGGCACAACTGCAGTCACCTAGAGGGGAGGGGTGGTCGCGGGGCTGCCTCTCTGATTCTCCGAGGCTCCTCGGCAGCCCCCGCTGTCCCAGTAGCCTCTCGCCCTCCCCGAGGTTACCTTCGCTGATGGCCTCCGTGTGGCCTTCACTCTGCAGGCCTGATTTGGGCAGTGTCAGGGGGCTCTCCCTCTCCTGGGAGCCCCCTCTGCGATATTCGTCGACGGTCCCGGGCCCCTCGATGTCCTTCCCTGCCCAGGGACCAATCAGAGTACAGCGAGGCAGAGGCGCGCCCGCACCCGCCAATCACAGCGCGGCTCGCGGGGGCGTTGCAGCCTCCACCAATGGCAGCGCGGCGGCAAGGTGGGAGCGGCTGATGACCCAGCCGGCGCACCGGCACTTGACGGTGCCGCTCTAACTTCACAAGAAAACACCAAAGGGTCTTGACTCGAACCCAGTAAGGCTGAGTCAATATAGCATTAAACAATACAACTGCCAATACTGGACAACACTTTTCACTTTTTATCTACAACCTTTATGAATAAAACATACCGGTCTGTTTTATAGATTACGATTGGTTTATTTGTTTTATCAATAGTTAGTACTTTTTTTTTAAAGACTTAGAAATTTTTTGTGCATCAAGAAAACATTTAGATACAAAACATTACAATTTTTCTACAAAACATATAATTATATACAATTTTACCACACACCCATTCATAATTTTGGCCAATACACACATTCTTCACTCATACTCATACACTCAACACAATAAGTGGCCTTCTTGTCAAAAAGTCATTAACTACACCAAGGTTGTCAGTAACTTGTCTTAGTGGACTCCTTATTTTTTAGAATTATATGAATCTCAATAGGCCAGGTCGACGCGTTTCGAACCCGATGGTTTGAGGGTTCTCCTCAGGACCGATAATTTCTACAAGACAAAAACAAATATGCCAAATTTTAGACACCTAATCAATAACCCAATGCCACTCTAGCCACCAACCGCCTCTCAAATCCGTACCTTATAAATCAGGAATTGAAGTATTCTTTGATGTATGGAGTGTGTTGAAATACTTAACTAGACAGGAAACACAAGACAAGACTTCATGTTACCACACTACCTAATCTATGCATCTCCAACTATGTGGTAAAGGGAGTTCTACTCACCCCTCTTTAGTAAAAAACATCAATGGACTCCTGCAAGTGAATTAGAAAACAGGGCGAGCGTTAGAAAGTCATGAGTCCTGTTTGGCCATTCTAAAACGAGTGGGAGACATTGTGAGCTGCTTACCCGTTTTGTGGAGGTCTCGTCGCGGTAGCCAACTTCCGCTATTCAGGGTGATTTGAATGCCCCAGTAACAGACCCTGTATGGAGCAAACGGGTCCGTTAAATTTCTGCTACTATTTCCTCTGCATACGTTAAGAGATGGCAGGATAGTACGGCTCACCTTCTTTCTTATCCTGCTGTTCGCATAAATCAATAGCTTCACAGGCCCAGCCCAGGCCTTCCTAATACAGCGTCAGGTCCGTCGTCCCCACGCTCCTCTTCTCTGGCGGCCGGGACAGCGGCGGTGATTGAATCCTTCCCAGCGGACTCTCCTCATGTGGCGCCCGGGCCGCAGCAGTGATTTCCAAGCCCCAAGGCGCAAGTCACGTCAGCGCCCGACACCAGCCCAGGCTGGAGGCGCAGGCAGCGCCACAGGCTCCACGGCGCCCGGCCTGCAGCGGTGATGGGCAGGTAATTTTCTTTTCACAGGGCAATATGGGGTAGACTCCCGTTAGGTCAGCACATAGTGGGCACAGCGCTTGCAGGAGGTGGCCGATTCTGGCAATGTAGCGCTCGGGTTTCACAGCGCTTGACCTTGTGGTTTCCCAGCAGCCGCCTCAGGAGCAAAAGATGGCACTCCTAAACTTGGGGTAGTCCGGGTCGGTCCACTATGTAGCGCTTTTCTTCTGGGCATCAAGCAAATAGTCACACTGGGTGCTGAGGTGCAGGCAGGGCCCAGATGTAGCGCTCACCAGGTACAGTGATCACGCTCCTCACCTCCTTCTTCTTCTTGGGGGAGCAAGTTACAGCGCTCACCATGCGCTGGAAGGCACAGTCCATGGGGGTATAGCGCTTTCTCAGCCCAGCGCTGCAGAGGACAGACGCACCTCTTCTCCTGGCACTTTTATATGTAGAGCTCGCAAGGCGTAAGGTCCCACCAGCCTCAGGGACCTAGGATGGCGCTCCTTCCTTCAGGGGCCAGGTAGCAGAGCAGCAGCCACTACTGGGCAAAGTCAGCAGTCATTGGGTACTCGTCAAGACAGGGTGGTAGGTTTTAACCATCCTCCACTGTAGCGTGGCACTCCTCCTGTACAGCAGCCTGTACTCCTGCAGTGGGGCTTCCACTAGCGCTGTGTACAGCGGAGGGGTTTCAGTTGGGTGCAGGGTCCAGCACACAGGCCCAAGTGGCAGTACCCCCTGGCAGCAGGTCCCCTCGCATTCATGTCCCTGCTCTGTCTGAGCACATGGTGGCACAGCCCTCTTATTTATGCGCCCCTCACCCCATCTACCAGGCAGTGCCAGAAGCTTCTAGAAGCTTCTGGGGAACTGGTTCTAATTGACTCAGGGGAAGGAGCAGAGCACCCTGGGTGCCAAGCTTTCCCTCCAAAAGCAGGGATGGCTGGGAACCGAACATCTAGACTGCTAACCTACTGCAGTCAGGTGGCATCACACACAGCCATGGCATCCATTTTAAAAGCACCAGGGTACATTCTTTCAGTGGGGTGTTAACAAGTGCGCACACCATTGCGTCACATTAAACATGGCGTCTCACACCACACAAGGCCTATACATTTCTCAACCACGGGGGAGACATCCTAAAATACGGGGGTGAAAAGCGAAACATTTTGGGAGAAAGGGCCAAGCCCAACAATGACAATATAAACATTGCTGTTGTGAGGGTAGCATGCAGAAATGCTGGATTTGTATCAAGAGTATAGGGTGGGAGTCATGCAGTACAAAAGCAATTGGGGGTTGGGGAACAGATAAATCTTTGAAGAGTTTCTGAAGGTTACCAGATGTAGGGTGGTTCGATTGTAGAATAGGAGGAGGAAGGACACGGTAGCAGAGGGGTGAGAGCCAGTATCCCTGAGCAGGACAGTTTTCCTTATGGACTGCCAGAACTCTAATGATGGTGCGGCAGCTTGGCGGATGGGACATGCTCATTAGAGATCGCTTTTTTACTAAATAGGCATATCTTTATAAGAGTGATTTATGTATATTGCAACTGTATCAGTAATAGGATAGGTGTTCTACATAAAGCCATGTACGATTTAGATGGTGGGTAAGATATGATTCAAATACCTGCTTTGGGAAAGTCTGCATATTTCCTTTGCTTGGGCAGAATGAGCATCCTTCTTTTTGAGGAAAGGTATCTTGAATTTCATAAAGAAGAGAAAGCTCCACTGAGGGAGAACCCAGAATCTCGTAAGTTATTTTTATAAAATAAAAGTTTGGCTTTCAAATAATAGGAAAACCTAAGGCCCTGCTTAAAGTTTAGAAGGCAGGGTACTCTGTTCAACGGTGGCAGATATCAAATCTTGTATATTAGGAGTACCAATGTCTATAACACACTGGAAATATGGCATAAGGGACATCTGCCATGTTTTTGATGGAGTGCATTGTCTGCCAAACTCTATATATGGCCCAGAGTTACAAAACGGGCCTAGTAATTGCAGGAAAAATGAAACCAGGGTCCACAATGATTATACCTTCTTTTTACAAAGAACAGGAAGTGAGCATATAAATTAGTTGTCTTTGAGTATTTCGGTAGGTTAAAATGACCAAATATTTCAGGTATCAATCGGAAAGCCTACTCTTTTGTAAATAGGGGTATTAACCTTGTCTGTCTTTCTGCTATGGCACCGGGATAAAATCTAAATGGTTGCTCTTGTAATAAGGTCTAACTAAAAGCTTCTTGGTTTATTTAGCCTACTGTGATGGAAATACCTCAAGGTTGGTAAACGAAGTCATCAATGTAATTTATTTTTCAAGCCCAGATAATCATTTAATGTTTCACGGTACAGACTGAACGCTGCCTACACTCCACCTTTAAGAAGTGAGCAAGAGAGGCACGCTTCCAGTGCTCTGAATCACCAGAGTAAGCCAATATTTCTCTCACTGAAGGTCCTTAAGTTCACCGAACAGAGAATATTTTAAAGGTGTAAACCCTTTACAAATAAACGTGAGGGCATTGTGTATTACGAATTCCTGGTCACAGCTGGTAGATGTCTTTTGGCCCCTGACCATGAAGGTATACACGATGGGCACATGCGGCAGTGAAAACTGAATTTCTCCCTTACATTATGTAGATGGAAGGACCCATTTTGGGTTATAGAGTCAGTCCTAGTAGAAACCCAACAAACGTTACTTGCCATACAATAGACTTGCACATCAGATGCTATGTGTGTTCACTATTAAATAATTCAGCAATGAACAAAAAGCCAAATGTTCACAAAGATCACAATCTATTGCCAATATAGTACAAGTACTGAAACCAAGCATAATACACATTTATTCAAGAACTGTATTACTAAATTGTTAGCTAATTTCTGCAATAAAGAGACGTGAGATAGCGACTTTCACATCTGGCCAACGCTCAGTACAAGCTTTGGTCTGCACAGCACACAAATAAAGCACCTACCTTCTCACATGATGAGAGAGAAGATGTCCTTCATTGTAGTGAAGTGTGATTGGAACACTAACATAGGAATTGGCAGCAAGAGTGTGCCCACGTGAAAGGCTTGATAGTCGAATATACTTATGGTATTTATCTTGAAGGGGTACAGACAGAACTGTATCACTAATAATTAAAACAGTGTCATACTTGAATAATGTATTTATGAAATGTAGGCACGCTATCATGAATAATAAGGTCCTGGTAGAGACTATCTAGCTGCAAATTCCTTACCTTTGAATTTCCCAGGCGTCAGGCTGGATCTGGAATCTTTTGCTGAGCAATACCCCATGCGAGCCATTCGGCTCCATGTGACTTCGTCGGCATCGGTTATGACATTGCGGTGCCTATGTAGGTGCCACTCAGGTGCACAGACGTTAGTACTTTTAATTTTTTCCACGCCAGAAGTGCAGAGCCACGAAGTAACTGATGTAATCTTGTGCAAAATTAGGACCCTAAAAAGGGGAAACACTAGCGCTACAATATTAGTCCACAAAGCGGGGAATCATGGGTGGGGCTGTAAGGTATTTGCAGCTAGATCAGAGTCTCTACCAGATAATGCGTTACCGAAGGTAAGTAACATGTTCATCTGAAAAAGGCTTCTAGCTGCAGATTCCTTACCTTTGAATCAGATACTTGAGCCGTACCACCCCGGCGGTGGGTTGCGGACTCGCATCCTAGACTAAAAAGTCTTTCAGTACTGAATGAGCAAAATGTCTGTGCCTGCGTACTTGCCTATCAAGGCAGTAATGTTCGGAGAATGTGTGCAAAGATGCCCATGTCGCTGCCTGACAGATGTCTTGGATTGGGATACCCCAAGCCTAGGCCGTAGTAGCAGCCTTTCCCCAGGTAGAGTGGCCTCCTAATCCCTCAGGGGGCTACTTCTTTGCCAAGGCATAACAAATCTTGATACAGAAAAACGATCTTGCGAGAGATGGTCCTTTTCTGCACTGCCCTTCCCTCCTTTGCTCCCAAGCATCCCACAAAGAGTTGGTCATCCACCCAGAACTCTTTTGTGCGGTCGAGGTAGAACGCTCCTCTTCCTTAGAGGGATGCGGAAGAGAAAAGAAGGTGGGCAAAGTGATTGACTGACGGGGTCACAACCTTTGGCAAAAAGGATGCACCACCTTGTTCGGAAAGGACATAAGCTAAAGAGGCAAGCTGGAATACGCCTGCAACTCAGTCACCCTCCGGGCAGATGTAATGGCGGCATGACAAAGGGCGTGGGTGAAAACAAATGAGCCCGCCGTTTTAGAAATCTATTTCAATAGGAGACTTGAAGAGAGAAGGCTGGTCTGGCAGCCACAAAAAAGCAGATAGAGCAGAAAGGTAATCCTTGAGAGTTCCCAAGGCAGAGCCCTGAAGGGCCAGTGTTTGAATGAATGAAAAGACAGTAGA
Source organism: Lissotriton helveticus (assembly GCF_964261635.1). Classification (NCBI taxonomy): domain Eukaryota; kingdom Metazoa; phylum Chordata; class Amphibia; order Caudata; family Salamandridae; genus Lissotriton; species Lissotriton helveticus. The sequence continues at coordinate 300,936,857 of NC_136059.1, forward strand.
AAGAGAAGCAGAAAAAGGGTCAATGGACCATTCTGTACAGTATAATACACATTTCTAACAATGGCAGGTGTATATCGTCTTAGTGGAGGGCCGTCTGAATAACGTTACAGACTTCAGGAGGAAGATCAAAGGCTATCAACTATCGCCGCTCAACCTCCATGCATGCGTAGAGTTGACAGGTTCGGGTAGAGAACCCTCCTCTGCTGGGGCAACAGAAGATCCTCCTGAAGGGGCACCCTGATCGAAGGATCGACACTCATTCTCGAAAGCGCTGGATACCAGACTCTCCTTGCCAAGTCTGGAGCCAGAAGAATGACTTGAACCCGGTCACTCAAAAGAGTACTTTCCTCACTTCCCCTCTTTCTATGGAGCAACCTTCCGATCAATGATCTGCTTAGTAATGACAAAGCATATGTGTTTTTTGATACAATGAATAAAATAGTAAATGTTTTGTTTAAAACAGTGGGTATTTATGCTCTCTTTTCTCGAGGTGCATGTTGCATTGAATACTGTGTGCTGAATATGTTTCTGCATGACAACCATCTTTGAATTACAAGCTTATTCTGATTTGGTTCACAATAAAGGAGTCCTAGGACCAATTGTTTTTCTATATTGTACGTTACCCAGATCCATGGACAGTGATTGGGTTACCCCATTAGCTTATAATAACATTAAATAACAGCAGAACTAGTATTATGGGTGCAAAGGGCAAACAAGCTAAATAAAATTTGAATACAGCGGAATACAGCAAACATTTTTATATTAAACCAATCAGTGGTGGGGATTAATAAAACTGCCCGGGTTATATTTTCCTGGAGGTTAGAGCAGCTATGTGTCATTTAATTAAGAAGGATGGTTACACATGACAACCCTGCGTCTGTGCTGGAGGTAGTAATTGGCCCAGGAGAGGCCAATCCTTAATCCGATGTAGGGCAGCGTTCTCCAGAAAACAGGTCTCTTGAAAATATGGCAATTATCGATGCGCACAACTCTTTAATTACAGTGTGTTTGCCCGTTTAAGCTATTGCAAGATACTTTTTGGAATTGCAAAATACTTTTTTGGCATTGCAAGGTACTTTTTGGTGTCGCCTGGTTTAAGGAAAGTCTTGGTCTAGGCTTTGGGACTTGTTTTTTTGTCCTAAACAGCTAACTTTAACCTTGTGCGTGGAGGATGCAGGAAGTCTCTAACTGATTCCCTCCTCGGAGATATGGACCCCATCTACATGGTCTCCAGCTTGTCACCTATTCTGTGGGGGCAAGGATGCCACAATGTATTCCCTCTTTATCTCATGCCCCCTCCTCCGTTTGCCTCTGGTAAATAGTTTTCTACAGAACATGAGAATTTTTTAGGTCTCGCTGAGTCAGCGCGCACGCGCTGCACGGAGAGCATTTAGTAGAGCTACTGGAAGTGCTCCTAAAGCGGCGACCAGCTTGCTAGAACACACACAGGCTCGCGCGATGTGCACATCACTTTTTCATGTCACGCGCACACACGCGTTCTAGCAAGGTGGCTGCCGCGTCATCGCGATGACTTTCCCTTTCCAAGCGATCGTGATGACTTTCGTTTTTTTTCTTCTCTTCACTAACAGGCCGAAGCCTACTCCGACGTTACATTGTGTGTGAAAGTATGTTTTTCTTTCTTTGTAAAAAACATTTCCTCTGCTGCCGCTGCTTTCGAACGAGGCCAATGCTTGTGTAGTTTGCGCTGTCTGCTATACCAGCGATGCCGCATTTTTCATAGACCCGATGTACTCACTTACTTGTCCTTCGTTGTGGTTCAGTGCATGTGACTCGCTTTCGCATAGGAAGGTCAGTAAAAAGGCATATCCTTTGCAAAAAAAGCAAAGTCTGTTTATTCTGATTTGCTTTATGTTTTTTTAATCAAAATTTAGGAAACACCTCAATCGGTGGGCCATTGTCAACCTTATAAAAAATATTTTTGGGATCAGCGAAGGTAGTTGAATAAACATTGGGAGTATAGATTCACGGGTATTTGTTTTATTTCCTGCAAAGACATGTAGCTTGTTTCTCTTTAGGGTATCATTGAGGCAGAGGTACAAGTGAGAAGAGAAACCTTTGTCTAAGGATATTACTACACTCCATCTGTCAGGTCTCTACACTAACTCGGTTTAAGAGATCACATTGGAATAATCCAAAATCTCTCTCTCTGCACTCATGTGCCATTCATCCTTCCCATCTTATGCCCATCACACTTCCATCATAGGACGCTCTTAAGAGCCATATTGCATAGAAGGGATGAGGCACTTCTCTCATAAAATAGTGCTTCTGGGATCCATCTCTCATCAGCAGCAATTTATAACGCTGAAGGGGTGCCTCATTCTGGTAAACTAGACTGTACAAAAGCCAGTGACCCCAGCCAGTGCTTTAAACAAGTCCTTTCCTGGGAGGTTCTCTTGATAAAAGGGTCCCCATACAGGCTCCTGACAGGACCCTTGTTCATAGCATTCTCCTGCAGCCGGCTGCAAACTGTCCTGGCATTCCTGTCCGAGAACCAGTCCTAACTCCCATGGACATTCTGTTCTGATGTTAGAGCCTCATCAAGCCTGTCAGGCTCAGTCACGTGGCACAACAATGCTGAACTGCTAACTACTCATACACTTCCTCACATTCTGCGAGAGCTGACCTAAAGTACACAAACCCGCTGCTGCAAAATCTAAAACTGCTGTACTAACCGGAGACAGACTTGCATGTTATGTCATTGGTTTGGGCTCTGTCCGCCTACGTTGTCGTATGACACCCAGTCACGTCCTTGCCTTGCCTCCCACAATATCCCCACTCTGGTCACTGAGGGGGTTTCTTTTCCACGGACTGTTCTGGTTATAGTCAAATCGACGTCGTTTGTCTGAGCACAATGGCCACGGCTTTGTGCCTATTAAAACTCAATCTTAAACCCCTTTCGGTTAGACAAAGCTCCCGATGATGCCCCGGGCGCGCAGCCATTTAAGAGGCCAGACCTTATCTGAGGCATTATTGGTAAATTCCAATCCTGCCCCTCTCATTAGGATAATTACCTGAGGTTCTTGCAAGGAAGATATAGGCAATGGGGCAAGAGATATGGTTGCAAGAGAGGGAAACACAGGCAGTAGTAGGGAACCTATGGGCAAGAATGGAGAGATGCGGCTAAGAGAGAGAATGAGTGAAGGGGGAAATGAAGAAAGCTGGTACAGTTGGTTGGGAGAGGAAAGTTGTGGAAGACAGAAAACAGACTTGGGAGAGTGAAGAGACGTGGGATAGTAAATCAACATGTGCCGTGTGATAGTAAATCAAACAAGAGGTATGTGCACGAGCAGCGGGCACATTCAGGGCTTTAGCAGGACCCGAAGAATGGTATGATGGTCAACCAAAAGCATCATTAGGCCAATACCAAAAGCATCATTAGGCCAATACTCCAGGGGAGGAGGAAGACCACGAGAAGATGGAACATAGTAGCAAATAACCCACTGAAAAGCAAGCTTTTCTGAGTCACGCTGTCCTTAACCAATCAGCAGTGATGGGAGGAGTCAACCCCACATAGTACACACAACAGATAATCCTGCGGCGCTGTAGGCACGGCCTAAAAAACAGTGAACCGTGACACTACCTGAACAAGCAAAAATAAAAAATGTACATAAATAAAATGTACCACAACAGAAGGAAAAAAAGGTTGTTTCAATTGCTAGTCAATATAGATAAAAACAAGGAGGCAAGAAAGAATCAACATTGTCATCTACCATAAAATTGTAAATATAGAGGAATATAGTCTAAAAAGAGGGAAGAAGAAGAGAAGAAGACTGTAAATCATAAATATAAGGACAAAGATGAGAAAGAAAGAGGATAGAAAGAGAATTACAAGTGTATGGTCAGGATGGTATAATGCCACTCTAGACCAGTGGAATAAGAGCAGTGAGACAAATCCACCTTGAAAATGTCAACCAAAAAGAAGTTGATTGTTTGGGATCTGTTTTTTTTAAAGACAAGTGAGAAGTAGTAGTGGAGGGGGAGGGGAGAGGCAACTACAAATTTTAGAAGAGCAACCAGGGTACCACGGAGCCATAATACACAGTTATTTGAACAACAGAGGTTCTAGAAGAAACAATTCAGCACTTCGGAGAGGTCATTAACATCATGAGCTTTTCACCTTTTAGTCAGATATTGAGGATTGCTTGTGAGTATAACTTGATGTATGATATAGGCCACTTTGTAAATACACCACTTTGTAAATAGGCAGTCATCAGAGAGTCTGCTAAATGGAAGTAATTTGATTTTGTACACTCACTGAAATAGTGATCACATCAAGAGTTACCTTCAGTGTTGTAAAGTGTGCTTTAAGTACAGTTTAAGAGTGAGTTGCCATAGTCACGCATGAGAGCACTCTTCCCATTGGGTTAACCCAACTATGCATCTTGTGACTGTAGATAGGAAGCGTCTGCGGATGCACGGATTCTAAAGGAGCAGTGTCAATTAATGATTATGTGAGTGCATGTATCCTTGAGGGCATGATCCCCACCCCACATGATAAATTCAAAAGGGTTTACTGGTTTATGCTGATTGTTACTTTTTCTGTCTTTTTCAAGGCGGAAAAATGTCAGTAATACATAGATAAGCACCACATAGAATTCGAATCACGTAGAGAACCGCTGAAGCATGCTGTAAGAGTGTCTTAATCATCTTGTTAGGACAGCTGTGTACACTGCAAACTGTGATCCACAGCACACATGGGAACTGTAGCAGTGGGTTACCACACAGGTTTACACTCAGTGTAGGTGGGAGGTTATGTAAAGAAAGACACATGTGAAGCAAAAACAGAATCTTGCGGACAATTTATCAAGTAGTGGTAAAAAATGATCCTGAGTAGGGGGTTAACCCTTGAGATGTAAGCACACAGTTCAAGGTCTGTCAAACCATGAAGGATAGCCTATGCTATGTTGGAGCCTACGTAACGAAGAAAAAACGAATGCAAAAAAGTTATATTAACCAGGAGGTGATTGAAAGCCAGAATGGCTTCAAGGACAGTAATGGGGAATACCATATACTTTTATCACCTGTTTTTGTTAAGTCTGTAAAGTCGGTGGTATTTGAAATAAAATAGTATGAGAGAAAGAAAGGTAAACAGATTCCTGAGTCATTGACAGATAAAACAAGCAATTGCAATGCAATAGGTCTCGCATTAGCGAGTGTTTAAGCTAATGGCATTGTAAATGACAATGCCTTTCATTTATCTGTTTCGATAATTAACATATAAATAAAAGGCATTGTCATTTACAAACTTTTGTAAATGAGAGACCTATTGCATTTCAAAGAAGCGGCCGCCATTGTCCCGGGCTGCTTGGAAAGTGAAAGCGAGCATGGCGTGCTGAATATTGCAGGAAAGCATGTCGAGCCTTCAGTAGGTGAAACTCATTAAAGAAAATAGAGCTCACAGACTGACGTACTGTGTAACAAAGAAAAAGGGCCAGTCCTCATGGGAGCTTACAAATGAAGACAAGGCGATACTAAAGAGGGATTTACAAGCCTATTAACAAATCAGATGCCAGCGTTTAGGAAGGACAGAGACACAAGCCAATGACATATTTGGGCGGGGCTTCAAGTACATACTCTAATACGGCATGCCTCACAGAGCAGCTCATGTGCTGCCCAGGCTCAACCTAAAAAGGCAATTCGCGTCAGGCACGCGATGACATTCAGAGTGTGTTGGTGTTTGTCCTGCAGTGAAATGTCCGCAAATCTTCTTTATTCAAATTATTTCTTGCTGAGTGTTTCTGTATTGTCTATAGTATGCAATGTGACTTAGTTCGAAGCTCAAGGTACAGTCTGCCCATGCCTGTTTGACGGTGCTATGCGTGTACCCTCTTGCTGCAGCTTGTTGCTTCTGTAAAGCGTCATCTATTCGTGTTCATCAATAAAGCATGCTTGAAAGGGGTGTTGCAAGCTATGTTACCCCATAAAAATCTTTGGAAGTGCCCTGTCTCACAGACCCCTTTCCACTGGAATTCCCATGTAGATCACACTAAGCCATGAAAATGGAAGCTGAACAAAGGCAAGTTTTGTGCCCTTCCATCACCAAAGCAACCACTCATTCCCATCACTGACAAGGTTCAGTTTGGCCCGAACTGTGGTTAGGGTTGGCTCTACGGGCAGAGTCTGAATGCATTTTTTGCAAGGCTTCCCTTTAAGAGGGGGATAATCTCTCTTATATGTTCTATTTTTAGATGGATTATATCCTTCTGTTGTTTGTATTTTTGTCAGGACATGTCTAGTAAAGTTTTCTGTTTGGAAAGCAGTTATGCCTTCTTAATTCAGTAGAACAGTGTGCTAGCTTAAATGGGCACACATTTACCTTTTGTCTCTGTGTACCAAAACCTTAATACTTGTATTTCAGGATATTTATTTTATTTATTTGTGTATTTTATAAAGCACGCAGCTGCCCCAACTGGGCGTCCCGGCGCTAATGAATCTGGAAAACAGAGGGCAGATGTAAGACAAATTATAAATCAAAAAGATGAGTTTTGAGGGCCCTGCGGAAAAAAGATTCTGAAGGACATGCTCGGAGGGACAGGGGGAGCTTATTCCATTGCTGAGAAGCAGAGACTTCGAAGGTTTTTACTCCCTTTCGGGTTCTCTTAAACCGAGGAGTGACTAAGAGAAACTGGGAGTTTGAACGCAGTGACCTGGCATTTTGATAGGGACGTAGGCAAGTTTTGAGATAGGCCGATCCTTTGCCCTGTGTAGCCCTGTGAGCCAATGTCATTGCTTTAAATTGACATCTTTTACTTACTGGCAGCCAGTGCAGTTTACGAAGATAAGGGGAGATATGATGTCTGGGAGGAATACCCTCCACCAGACAAGCTGCCGTATTCTGCACCGTCTGAAGTCTGCTGCACAGACCGGCAGTGATGCCTACATACAGTGCGTTGGCGTAATCGAGATGGGAGGTTATCAAGGCGTGAACCACTGTTTTTCTGCAATCAGTGGGCAGATAAGTTGTGAGTCTCTTTATTGTTCTGATCTTAGCAAAACAGGATCCTACTACCGTTTGTACCTGGTCTTCGAAGGTAAGCTGGTTATCCCAGCGGACCCCGAGGTTCCGTACAGAGTTTTTTGGTACGGGGGCTTGACTCAGGTCGTCTGGCCACCACAGATTGGGTGACAGTGGAGATGGTATGTTAAAAGAAGCGTGGCTCAGTGGTTAGAGGCGGCAGACCCGGAAGCTGAGATCAACCGTGGACCAGGGTTCGATTCCCCACCTCGGCGGGTCTCGGGCTCAAAATTCCACGGACTCGACAATTCTCGCTCCGATGCCTACTCGAATCACGGGGTCACACTCTGCAACTCTGGGCAATAGCTTGCTTAATCTCCACTACGGCCCCTCGTGGCGGGATGCCTGGCTTTCACCTTGTGGACACCCTGCCGGGGTTTCTCACAGGGGAATACCAGGACGGGTTCCCTAAGCAAGCGCCAGGATGCCCTTTGGGTGACAGGTTTGCGCTATATAAGTACACCTACATTTACATTTACATTTACATTTACAAAAACAGAACCTCCGTTTTCCCGGCATTTAGCTTGAGGGAATTGGAGTCCATCCATCTAGATATGTTCCTAAGGCATGTTTTCATAAGATCAAAAGCCTTGGCAGTGGGCTCCTCGAAGGTGAAAAGGAGCTGAATATCATCTGCATACGAGGTGGTTTTGACTCCAGCCTGAGCAATCATTTGAGCTAGCGGAGTGAAATAGACATTGAAGAGGAGCGGGCTTAAGGAGGAGCCTTGAGGAACTCCCCATTTAAGTGGTCTGGCGAGAGAGGTGTAGGGGGGAGTATAGACCTGCTGGGTACGTTCTGTTAAAAAAGAAGCGATCCACTTCAATACAGTACCCCCTATTCCTAGAGTAGCCAGTCTTTTCAGCAGGATTTTATGAGAGACGGTGTCGAATGCTGCTGAAAGATCAAGCAGCACCAACACCGCCCTCGATCCCTGATCCAATGTCCATCTCACTGAGTCGGCCATTTCAATCAGTGCCGACTCCGTGCTGTGGCCCGACCGGAAGCCATGCTGAGTCTCATGCAAGAGTCCATTGGCTTCTATATAATTGGCAAGTTGGGAATGAGCCATTTTTTCCAAGACCTTAGCCGGAGCAGGCAAAAGGGAGATGGGTCTATAATTGCTCGGATTGTCCGGGTCTGCGTTTGGTTTCTTAAGAATGGGTATCAGGGAGGCATGTTTCCATTTATCAGGGAACTCTCCCGTTTTCAAGGAATCATTCCAGATGGAGTTGAGGAAGGGGTTCAAGAGTGTTGCTAAAGCCTTATATTGCTTAGCAGGCCAAGGATCATTAGGTGATCCAGATTTACATTTCTGTAATTTGGCAAAAGTAGCCTCTTCTGATACCACTTCGAACTCTGAAAAGACGGGAGATAACAAGGTCAGAGTGTCTTCTTTCACCCTCTGTTTGGGACTGCTGGTAGATGGAAAGGAGGCATATATTGTTTCTATTTTTTCCTCAAAATAATCAGAGTGTTCATTACAGAAAGACTGTGTAGCTGGTAAACTCCTATTCATTGCTTGCGGGTCCGTGAACGATCTGACAATATTAAATATCTCTCTAGCCCCATTATTGGCATTATTAATTCTGTTGGTCAGGTAGTCCCTTTTGTGTGCCACAATTGATCTGCGGTACTCCTTTAAGGCTACTTTATAAATGGATTTGCTCTCAATTGAGTAGTTTTGCCTCCAGGTTCGTTCAAGGGCTTTGCACGATGCTTTTTTGCGGCGAAGAGCATCAGAATACCATGGGGCTAATAGTTCTGACCTGTAGGTTTTAATAGGCCTCTGTGGGGCAATTGAGTCTATTGCCTGGCCTAACCAGTTATCTAAATTGGTAATACGAGAGTTCAGATCTGATGCCGGATGGGGCTGCGAGTATTTTAAAAGTTTTTGAAGTGAGTCCAAAGTGATGCGACTCCAATTTCTACCTGAGGTCTTAGGAATTATAGTAGGCCTATCTGCTTGAGGTAGTTCGATCATGAAGGAAATGAGGAAGTCGTCTGACCAAATAACCGGCGTGGAGTTGGTGACCAGGGTATTAACAAGATTGGTACAGATTAGGTCAAGAGTGTGTCCTTCTTTGTGCGTGGGCCACTCCACCACTGATTTAGACTGCATGCGGCGAGTGTTGATAAAAAACATTTGCTGTGAGAACTAGTCTTATCATCCACATGCAGATTGAAATCTCCCAAAGCTGTGAAATTAGCATAGCGAGTACTGGTCTGAATAATGTAATCCGCCAGGGCTGGCAGGTGAATAATACTGGAACCAGGAGGGCAATAGATCAAGAGCCCTGAATAAGAGATGGATGCGGATAGCTTAATACAAAAAAGCAGTCCCTCAATGTTATCAACTTGCTCATACTGGGGAATTATGACTGGCCACTCAGATTTATGAATGAGTGCTACTCCGCCCACATTAATGCACATGGTAATTGTACATAGCCTGCATGCATTTCCTGGGCCACGAGGCCAATCATGAGTCCCTATGGCCTTGTGACTATAATATCATAACCTAGATTGTTCAAAATATTTCATCATGGTATTATGTACCTTCAGTAGCAGTTCTGGTTCAAAGTAACCTAATCGCAAGTGCTTTTTCAGATGCGTTTTGGCCCAAAATATGCCTTTGTAATTTCAATATGTATTATATTGAAATTGAGTTTACATGTTGCTTACTACCCCTGAAGAGGCAACTGAAGGTTATCCAATGATTATTGATTGTTTATTTTTGAGATAGCCTTGTGCTCTGAATCAAACCATGTATGCATGCATCCATATTGTATTTCTATAGAGTAAACCACATCAATAGCCAGCAAAGCGCTATACATGAGCAAACCATTCCATTCATTCACTGAAGTGAGTTAGGTGTGAACATTGAGGGAAGACGAGTGATACTATATATTTTTTAATGTCCTCCTTGCCAGTCGATTATAGGGACCACCCTCGTGTATGATCGTGTGTCCTCTGCAGTTGACATCATGAAAAGCAGTGTTTGGTCCCTAGTGACTCATTACAATAAGATAAACGGAGTACTAAATGTTAAATCGATGCTTCCTTGTGTCGAAAAATCAAATGCATCCTGTTGTCTCTGTAGGTGGCTATTTTAAGTTGATGTGAACTATGGTGAGTCAATCGGTTCTGTCCTCTATAGACTACTGTAACGATTGACGCATTTCAGCGTATCTCGTTCAACAAAATGATAAACAAGGCAACAAATGAATCAAGTGAATGTTTCTACTTTCATAAACATAGCTTAAAGGCCTCGTGTATTATGATTCGCCTGCCAGTCCTCACTTTTTAGCCAACAGCCGCCTGCATCATAGAATAGTTGGCCAATTGCAAAGAGGTTAAAAGTGCAACGTCCTTTTTCAGTATTTTACTGGCTGAAAGCAGGAGTGTGCGTAATATGCGAAAATTGTTTTTGCATAGCCCAAAACATAATTATGCAAATGTGAGAAATTTCTGAAAAATTACTCGTAATTATGTGAAATGCGAAACTGGTATTTAGTGCTATATTTTAGAGTGAAATGCAGCCTCGACTTTTTGTGCTAAACCACATAAAAGGGCAAACATCATGTGCCACAAACAGTTGCAGGGTGGCCGACTTTGTTGATTGCTGGGACTACGAACCTTTATTTTGTTTTGCTGTATATTTCTGATCCACCGAGTTGCTCCCACTTCCCACAGAGGTTATCATTTGCTAAGTAAACTTGTTATTGCCTAAAAATATACACATGCTATTTTCTCAGTGTGTCATGCACCTTCAATTTAAAGGTTGTAACTGTGTGTGTGCGTGTATGAGAGTATAGCATCAATTATTTTTTGTGAACTCTATCATTTTGAAGTTCTATATTGTGACGTGATTTATTTTTTCTAATAAAGAGAAACTGAGGCAGTAAAGTAAAGGCTGTATTCTTAATTGTCTCCCTGGGCATGATGGCGTTATTAACAGACAAACAAAACTAAGCCTCTCTACATTAAAACAAAATATGCTTAACTCTGCACAGTATCATAGATTTATTACCGCTTTGGATTCATGGACGGGACACATCTTTCTGTATGCCACATGGAGATAATAAAAATACACGTATTTCTTTAATATTGGGGGGTTGGGGGAGGGTCGTTCCCCAGAAACACATGTCTAAGAATGGGATGCAAAGGGAAAAATGTATGACCTCTTGCATTTATACTGGCTGCACAGCCCCCTGAGTCCGGGAGGTGAAGGAGGGACTGAGGTCCAACACCTTGGCTACTGGATGGGAGCTGACCTGGCCCAGGTAGGGCCATGTGCCGCCTTCAGTAATGTCCGCAGCACACCTGACAACAGTGGGCACCATGGAGCGGACACTTTCCCCTGGCAGCGAAGAGCGGCGGCAGAATCTCCTCGTCCTCGCATAGCCTGTCAACCTCCGGGACTATGTCCGAGGGCGGCGTGAAGCCCCAATCAGTGTCGGACTGCAGCGCAGGTTTGTCAGACTCTGAGGGGCAGAGGAATGTCCGGAAAGAGGACCAGAGCCGGGGCAGGGTCTGCGGGGAACTTCGGAGTCTGGTCACGGCACTGGAGAGCTGCCTGACTGCAAGGAAGGGCCCCCAGGATGCAGATCCGTCTGAACAAGAGAAGCAAGAGGAGGTGAGGGCTCCCGCGAGCACATTCACTTCACAGGATGGTCTGTGTGTTACTGTGCTTATAACGGTATATCATTAAGGGCTGCACGAAGTAAATTATGTGATTGGTACATACATCACAGGTTGTCAAAGTTCTCACAAGAGTCCAACGTGCACCGAATAAACATCTGGCTGCCATTAAAAAAAGCTGTTGCCCCTTGTTTATATTTGCATCGCGATTCGAATGAAAAAAAAAGAAAGCGCTTACCAACTAATTGAAGGAGACAGTATAATGCCGCATGTAAACGATCCAGTCCTGATGGGCGGTCCCAAAAGGAGACAGGGCGGTAACAAGGATACTCATTTTCAATTGGAAGCCTGCGTTTACCATGGACAATGTCGCCAGTCAATGAAAAAGATGGGCGGGGCTTCTACTCCACTTCTAACACATACCCTACTACAATATGTCTCGCAGAGCGAGCAGCGCATGCACGCTGCAACGCTAAGCGAGACCTAAAAAACAGTTATGCCATCATATTAAATTATGTATCATGCCTCGTTCAAAAAAACATTGAAGACTCATCTATTTTGCTAACCGGCTTATGGACATACCGTTTATATGACACGGGATTTAAAGTGCAATTTATTTTTTGACGAGTGCCCCCCCCCCCAGCCAACCAGGTCGATGAATGCCCTGGCCTTCCCCTCCTTGTGGTGTACTGCCCACAGATTAAAAAGAACGCCACATAACTGAAAGGGATCTCATTTCCTAAAGTGCATCCGCCAATACAGCAGATACACTGAAGCAAGGCCTAATTTATATTTAAAAAAATCTGGGGCCCAAATTTCTGCTCAGAAGCCCGCAGCTGGCGCTACTTTATGTTGTTTTGCCGAATGCCAAGGCTGCGTAGACTTTGTCCACCTTGCGCCTCTTTAACCCACTACCAGACACACTCAGCCCCTTTATCTCACTCTTGCAGGTTCCTTCTTTCTCACTTTGTCAAGTTTTTCATTCCACCAAATGTTTTTTTCCATTCTCTTGTTCTAGGTCAAGGTCTAATGAAAAAAATGAGAGCCATTCCCATAAATGAGCACCAGTGGGCCCCACCTGCAACCATCGGCTCAAATTTAGCACTGCACTCCAGCCATCCATCGCTACACCACCTCCAAGCTCCTTGCCCTATCAACCTGAAACCGCAACAACAACCGCTGCCACCAGTGCTGGTTCACCTGCAACATCGAAGCCCTCACCGCATCTACACAACCCTTCAGAACAACACCACTGCATGCTGCTCAACGCCCAATCCCTCTGCAAGCACGCCACGGAAATCTAGGACACCATCATCACCTCCACCCCATATGTGATGTTCCGTCACCGAGACCTGACTCGCACCATCCTCATCCCTTGACATAGCAACTGCAACACCAGGGCTTTAAAAATCATAACAATTTTATTAGACCTGCATGTCTAGTAACTTTAATAATCTACTCGACCTAACTGAATGTACTTTACCTTTGAACAGGTCTCAAATTGTGTGAACCTAGGCAAATATTTTGTCTTATGGAGCCGCCATTTTCTTTATCATCACATAAGAAAGCACCTTCAATTATGCAAGCTCACTACTTCTGCTGTACAAAAAAACTCTTTGTTTACTAGACTGTCGTTCAGAATGCATTCCTACCGAATCAGTTCCAGTATGCTTCCCGGACGACTCGGATCGGGGGAGTCCAACCAAGCGATTTGGATGTATTCGGATGCTTCCGGAAACGATTCTGCCAGCCTATGTACCAAACGAGAACAAAGGCTCCTACTGAAGAAAGGTGTGGCTGGGAAAAACCTTGCACCGTGTGGTGGGTACCCCATGGTGCCTGCCACACTGGGCATCTTTGGTAAGAGGGGTCCCTTGGGTACCCCGACGGGCCCCATTCGGAATGCCCCAGGTAAAGGGCCCCCAAAGACGGATTCCAGAAGCCGATTCGTTCCGGAGAAATCGAATCGGAACGGCTGTCCGAATCGGTCATTGTACTCGCTCGCTCAGAAACCGGATCCACAGGGTCGTACGATTCCTCTCCAAAAGGCACGACCTGTCTCAATGCCTTTTGGAACCGATTCGGAGAGCCCTAACAGTTTCCAGGCATCGGAATCGGTCGTTGGGAAGTGTGTATGATTCGGTCGTAAACAAGGGTTCTGGATCAGATTCGGCAAACCCGAATCCGATTCGGAGCCCTCCCGAACAACATCGGAATTGACTCCTAAATGTTTTTTCCATGTATAACAAGAATCTAGCCCATATATAGGGTCCACATTATTCCTGGCTTGACTCTTAGTTCACTAGTACAGGGCTTAAAAAATCCAAAAAAATTTACTAGACCTGCAGGTCTAGTGACTTAAATAATCTATTTGACTTAATTATAATGCTCTTGACCCATAAACTGGGTTCAAAATATGTGATCTTGGGCAAGTACTTTATTTCATGGGACGCCATTTTCTTCTTAATCACATATGAGAGCACCTTCAAATACGCAAGTTCAGCATGTCTGCTGTACAGAAAATGCTTTTGTTTGATTTAACAGACTAAACATTAGCTCCATATAGAATGTAAATCTAGCCACATATAAGATACACTTGACTGCTGACTTGCTTCTTAGTTCACTAAATGCATTGTCGTCAGGGCGTGGCCAGGAATGTCACTCGCATCATGTTTAATAAATGCATTACTAAAGCATAAAGTAGTAGCTCACTGTTATTTGCAATCAGCAGATTTTACACTGAAATGGCCACAGATTTTGTGTATGACATGTGGTTTTAAAACTATATAGTGTAAAATGTTTGGAAATAAAGTTTCTGCAAATATGTGTCAGCTGCATATCACCAAGTAAAGTTTTCTGATTTGTTTTCCTCCAATTTAAACCTTTGTTTGCATCACACTTCTCAATTACAAAAAAAAGTTATTTCATAATTTCTGATCTACTTGTACTATTTATTTACAAGCTGTTCAAAAGTTGTTTTAGAGAAAAAAACTGACATTTTACTGCATTTTGTTGCTCAATTATTGTCAAATAGCTCAGTTGACAAAAAGGATTAATTGTAAAAACGAATTGTCCCCCATGAGCCTCCTCAGCTCTGCCGCCGGACATCCTGATCTGTGTGCAAGACTATCGCACCAAAGGAGAGATCCTCCAAAAGGCTAGACAGCTACATCCTTTGAAGTTTTGCGATCAGACGCCGGTTCTATACCAGGACTTGTCAGCACTTACCCTGCAAAAGCGTAGAACACAACATTTCCTACAGCTGGGGTCACCCGTTCCGCCTGGTGTTTTGGATGGACAACAAACTCTACCAGCTGCGGTCCCTGACGGAGGCCTGCCGCTTGCTGGGTGTGGAACCTCCTACAGAAGAGAATGAGATGGTGAGCCCCACAGCAAGTTCGGGTGACTCCAAGACCCGGTGGCGGTAGCAGGGCCGAAGGCGTCGTGCTAGGAAACCTCCTGCAGCAGAAATCATGAAGGGCCAACAAGCCGCACTTGTAGCAGCATCGACGGAGCTAACCACATCCCAACCTGGCTGAACCTTACTTTATCATAGAGCCAATTGATTGTTCGTTTTTTGCTCCGGGCCGTTGGCGGGAGGGGGGGCTGTTCGGACCTTGACAGACTACCCCAATTCACCACACTTCCAATCACCTACGGATGATGGACTATATGTCGTTTTTCTCTTTTTTCCAAATATTTCTTTTTGAGGGGTGGGTTCTGGTGTTCCTTGTCCACCTTCCTCTTAGAGCTTGCATAGGCCCACACCACAAGGGTTTTCTAGGGAGGAAACACATCCTGCGCTCTGACAGTAGCAGACTCGGCGCCCCACCATTGCTTTTTATAATACTACCAGGGTGAATACCTGCTACCAAGCTTAAGATACTCACTTTAAATGTGAGAGGTCTTAATAATCCAGTGAAGCGCAAAGAGGTTCTTTTGTGTCTAGAGCATACCCAAGCCGATATCTGCCTACTGCAGGAAACATACCTTTTGTCAAAAGATTGTCACCGGTGGTGTCGGAAGTTCCCAACTCATTTATTTTCTTCAAACTCCACTGAAACGGCCGGGGTCACTATCTTGGTGGCCCAGCGGTTCAGGGGGGAGGTCTTGCACAAAGAGGCCGGGATAAAAGGTAGGCTGCTGACTTATAAATTTGCCATAGGCGGTTCCACGTTCACCATTGGCTCAGTGTATGCTCCTAATGAAGGTCAAGAACGATTCTTTTACACTGCCCTTACAGTGGCATTGGCCACACCTGATTGCCACATTCTTCTGGGTGAAGATCTAAACCTAGTTCTTGATAACACCTTGGACAGATCATGTCAACGCACACATCAGACAGGTGCCTTTTCCACAGAGAGACTGACCAGCCCTACGTGACTTAGGGTTCAGCGACCTATGGCATACTTCCACCCCCAGGCCCGCGAGTATTCGTACTATTCCAATGCGCACAAAACGTACGCCCGGTTGGATTATTTGCTGACAACCGCGCCCGAACACGGGCTTGCGACAGAGGTAGAGATAGGTGTTGCCTCCCTTTCAGACCATGCCCCAGTGACTGCTGTTCTTTCCCTTCCACCAGTCCACTGATCCACTAGGGCATGGCGCCTCAGAGAGACACTTTTGCATAGCAAAGATGTGGTTACACGGATACAGCGCGTCATCACTGACTACCTCTCTCACAACAATAACACTGACACCACTCTTGCAACGCAGTGGGCGGCACTGAAGGCAGTCATTAGGGGGGAGTTAATAGCCATCTCTGCTGCAGACAATGTTGAGAGCAGACGGAAGTGGGAAGAACTCACCCAACAGACTAGGGAATCGGAGCAGATACACCAGAGAACAGGGGCCCCTCGAGTGTGGAGACAACTTAAAGCTGTGTGCCAACAACTTGCAGCTCTCGACCAACATAGGGCAGAATTTGCAGCTTTGCGGTTGAGACACGCTTATTATACAGGGGGGGATAGGTGCGGGCGCTTGCTTGCCTGAAAATTGCGCGAGACCAGACAAAAGCAAAGGTTGCAAGAGATTCTCAGGAGGGACGGTAGGCGCGTCTCTGAGGTCAGCGACATTGCTGAGGCGTTTCGTGATTTTTATGCCGACCTCTACACTGGCTCTCCACTGGAGAGCTCAACTGGGGCGACATTCCTCAACTCCATCCCTCTACCAGCTCTAACTAAGGATCAAGCCGATTACCTCGACAGAGACATTTGGCCAGAAGAAGTTATCGCCACCATTTCACGTCTAAAACTAGCAAAAATACCCAGGCTGGACGGCTTTTCTGCTGTATTTTATAAGACATTCTGTGCTCAGGTCGCCTCTCTCCTCACTCGTCTTTTTAATTCCTTCCCAGAACCCGGTGCGATCCCTGGGGACTTTCTAGAGGCTTCCACAGCAGTAATCCCTAAACCAGGGAAGGACAAGACCCAATGTGGGTCATATCGCCCTATCTCCCTCCTTATCGTGGATCTTAAACTATATACCGGAATTCTAGCCTCACGCCTTGCACCTCACATTTATTTTATTTATTTATTTTTGGAGTTTTATATAGCGCTTGCAAGACCCGGGGGTATCAGAGCGCTTTACAGCAAACATAACAGTGAAAACATAAGCAATAAAGTACAGTTGGAATCAACAAGGATATTGGGTAACCAAGAGTAATAAAGTCATTGTCCGGAGGCATGGAGGTGGCGGTTGAGGAGAAATTCTTTTAGTTGCCTCTTGAAGTTCGTGAAAGAGGGATTCGTCCTGATGTGAGTAGGGAGAGAGTTACAGATTTTTGGGGCATTCCCAGAGAAAGAGCAGGAGAGGGCTATTTACTTATGTCTTTTTGGGGGGATTAAGAGGAGTGAGTGGAACTTCTGAGGTTTCTTGTTTGTCCAGCTTTTGTGAGTTTGGCTGCGAGGTAATCCGGTTTGCCTGTGTGCAAGGCTTTATGTGTGAGGAAGGCCGTTTTGTAGGCGCAGAGTGCTTCGATGGGTAGCCATTTTAGGGCCTGTAGAGTAGGGGTGATGTGGTCAAATTTCCTGGTCCCTGACACAATTCTTGCTGCAGCGTTTAGGGTGGCTCTCAAGGGGACGGTATGTGTTCTAGCTAACCCGGATAGAGTGGCATTGCCATAGTCATGTCTGGAAAGAACTGGAGATTGTGTTGCAGTTTTTAGGTCCTTGGGGGGGTATGAAGGGTTTGATTTTGTTGAGGAGATTTAGGTTGTAGAGGGCGCCTTTAGCCGTGGATTTGATGTGGGAACCAGGCGCGCAACACCCATTGGGCTCACGGGGCTTCAGCCCCCCCCCCGTCGTGTGTGTCAGCCCGGGCTGACACAGCTTTGCAGGCTGGCGGCTATCTAATTGCAGCCGCACCCGAGTACTTAACAGGTCTTTAAAAGACCATTTACGTGTAAATTAAGCATTTGGTGTGTTTTCACCTCTTCTTTCAGTCACTTTGTCTATGGTTGGAAGGATTAGCCCCCCCCCCCGAAATATTTTTCAGCCCCCCCCCACCCCCCCGAAATTTGGCTTTAGTTGCCCGCCTGGTGGGAACTCATGTTGAGGCTTGGTTCTAGAGAGATCCCTAGTGATTTGACTGAGTTTGCAGGAGTGAGTTTGCAGTTTAGAGTGGTAAGGTGATTTAGCCATTCTTGGATCTGAGCGGGTTGCTCGTGATTTGAGAAGACAAAGATTTCGTCTTTTTCTTGGTTGAGTTTGAGGTGGTTGAGGGTTAGCCAATGTTCTATTTTAGAGAGAGTGGAGTTTAGGCGGAGGATTTCATTGATGGAAGAGACTTCGAGGTACAACTGGGTGTCGTCAGCATAGAGATGATAGTCGATGTTTGCTTGTTTTAGAATGGCGGTGAGTGGTTTCATGTAAATGTTGAAGAGTGTGGGAGAGAGGACTGAGCCTTGAGGAACACCTCGAGTTGAGGGAGAGGTGTCGGACATTGAGTTTTTGATTTTTATGAGTTGAGAGCGGTTTTGTAGAAATGAGGAGAACCATTTTAGGACATTGCCATCAGCTCCTATTTGTTTTTGAAGGGCGTCTAAGAGTAGGTTGTGGTCAACCGTGTCAAAGGCGGCAGATAGGTCGAGGAGGACAAGTAGGCAGCATTTGTTAGAGTCAAGGGAGTTATGAATGTTGTCTGTAATGCTCATTATAGCTGTTTCTGTGCTGCATCCTTTTCTGAACCCAGATTGGTGTGAATCGAGTAGGTTCTTAGCTTCCAGGTGGTGGTTCAATTGGGAGAGAACCGATTTCTCTAGGATTTTGGCTAGGAAAGGGAGGTTGGTGATGGGCCTAAAAATGTTTGAAGTAATTTGGGTCGGCCTCATGTTTTTTTAGGAGGGGGGTGACTTGGCCTAATTTGAGGCAGTCAGGCTTCACTCCGTTGTTTAGAGAGCTGTTGATAATCTTTGTCCACAGAGGGGTTAGGGTGAGGTTGAGGTTCTTGGCTAGGGAGGCGGGTAATAGGTCTGCGAAATGGTTGGAGGGTTTGGAGTTAGCAATCACATTGTAAATGTCCTCTTCGGAGAGAGGGATGAAGTTTTTCCATTGCTTGGAGGATGGGGGGCAAGGGAGGGGGGCGAGTTTGGGGGTCAATGGAGGAGTGGTCTCGGCTTCAGTGAGCATGTTGTGGTTTGGGGATGGGAGAGGTTTCATAAGGGGTGTGGATTTACTGTGTTGGGATTGGGGATGTTGGTCTAGGGAGAGCTCAATTTTGGAGATTTTGTCATCAAATAATTTAGCCAGATTGTTACACTGCAGTTTGGAGGCAGGGGGGTTAGTCTTGGTGGGCTTGGAGGTCTGTCTCTGGATGATGTTGAAAAGTTCTTTGGGGCGGTTTTTGGCTTTGTCTAGTGCGTTCCGGAAGAAGGTGGCTTTCTCCTTGATTATGTGTTTTTTGTAGTTGTTGCGTTCATTTCTGAGTTGGGAGAGGTTGATTGTGGATGGGTTCCCTCTCCAGAGTCTCTCAGCGGCTCTTACTTTTCTTCGTTCGGAGTTGAGGTCATAATTGAACCAGGCTCGGGAGGGGATGTCTCTAACCCTTTTTAGTTTTAGGGGGGCTAGTTGTTCAAGGGCAGTTGTCATTGTTTTGTTGTACAGAGTGGTGAGCTCTACCGAGTTGAGGTTGTCTGAGCATGTTGGGAGCAGCGATGCTATTGTTTCTTGAAGGGCCTGGAGGAGAATGTCTTTGAGATTTCTGGACCATTGGTGGGTGATTTGAGACTTGATTGGAGGAGCTACTGTTTGGTTGATACTGAAAAGGATGATGTGGTGATCTGACCAGTCGATATGGAGAATGTTATTTATGGTTATAGTTTCGCTTCTGGCTATGATAGCATTTAGGGTAGAGCCTTTGTTGTGGGTTTGACCCTTGCAGTGTTGGGTGAGCTCATTTGTGAGAAGGAGTTCATTTAGGGACTGTATAACAGTGTCATTATCATTGTTCCAAGGGAGGTTGAAGTCACCTAGGAAGATGTTGTCAGAGTTCGCTAGGGAGCACTGAGTTAGTAGGTCTGAGATTTGGTCATTGAACGCCGGAGAGTTTCCTGGGGGGTGGTAGATGAGATGGCATTTTGTTGTTTTGTTGTTTGGACGTGTAATGATGGTGTTAAGGTATTTGAAGGTAGAGGTGTGATTTTTGAGTTCAGTTATGCTGATGTTGTTCTTGTGGATAATGGCAATGCCGCCACCACATGTGAGGCGCTCGTTTATTACTTCGATAGTCTCTTGGGATTGGGGAGGGGTGGGTTCGGGAGGCGTAACTGAGTGGGGCTGTTTGTTGCGACAGGGGTTTTGAGTGTTGTTGCGGTGCGGGGGTGGGGAGGGGTAAGGTGGCGGGTTAGGTTGGGGGTGTGAGTTTGGGGGGTTGGGAGTAGTGGGGAGGCGTGTGTCTTCCGATAAGCGGTGGTGTGGGGGATTGAGTAGGGTATTGCTCGAGAGAGAGCAGGACTGGTTTCGTCCGATGGTCGGGGATAGGTTGAGCGGGTGCTCTAGTTTGTGTGCAGGGCATTGGGGAGGAGGTTTTGGGGGGGCTTGTAGGGTGGGGCTGTTTTTTGGGGTAGGAGGTGTGGTTGGGGAGGTGGGAGTGGGAGATAGAGGGCAATTTTGCTTGTGGGGGGGTTGGGTCTACGGAATTAGGTAGGTCCGGTCTTTCAGTGGTCAGGATGGAGTTGCGCAGCTTAG
This sequence comes from Lissotriton helveticus, assembly GCF_964261635.1. NCBI lineage: Eukaryota > Metazoa > Chordata > Amphibia > Caudata > Salamandridae > Lissotriton > Lissotriton helveticus. Next base: position 300,957,722 of record NC_136059.1, read on the forward strand.
GGAAGATGAGTTCGAATTGGTGTAGGTTGAGTCTAGTTGATCCGGATCAAGCGGGCTTCATTCCGGAACGCCAAACCTCCGATAACATGAAACGGGCCTTGCATCTTATCGAAAAAGCCACACGCACACAGGGGGAAATACATGATGCTGGCTATCGACGCTGAAAAGGCGTTTAATAGGGTTCACTGGCCCTATCTGGAGCAGGTTCTGGAACGAATGGGGCTGGCCGTGAAATTTCACACATATGTTTTGAATTGTTATAAGTTTCCGATGGCCACAGCCCGTGTCAACAGACACACATCTCTGCAGTTCACCATTGAGAGAGGCATGAGGCATGAGGCAGGGGTGCCCTTTGTCGCCCCTCCTTTTTGCTCTCTACATGGAGCCACTGGCCCATAGGATGCGGCTCAACCCGTTAATCTTTATGCTGATGACGTCCTGATTTCATTATTTAACCCACAAGACGCACAACCAGCATGTCTGGAGGACAGATCTCTTTGCCTGCACTGCCAGGTTCAAAGGGAATATGGACAAGTCTGTTGCCTTGGATCTGTCTCTGGAGCGGTCCGCTCGGGAACACTTGCAAAGCTTATCCCCTATTCAATGGGCGGTAGACATAATCCCATATCTGGGGATCCAGTTAGCCTCCTCGCTTTCAAAAACAGCTATTACTAATTACACTCTACTGCGACAGAAAACCGTCGGGAACTGGGGAAATGGAAACATTACCTTTTATCGTGGTTAGGCAAAGTAGCGGCAGTCAAGATGACCATTCTTCCACAAATCCTATATATGTTTCGCACCATCCCTCTCAGGCCGCCCTCTGGCTGGATACAGCAAATGCAATCAGAACTTGCCCAGTTCATATGGAATGGACGGAAGCCGCGCCTGAAACTGAGGTTGCCAACGCTTCCCCCAGAGGAAAGGGGGACTCAGACTCCCCGATTTAAAGCTCTACTTCTAGGCTGCACAATTGCGTTTACTGGTTGAATGGAGTCGGTGGGAGTCAGAGAAATATTGGTTATTTCAGGACTAGGCGGCGGCCGGCAGACGACTGCAGGAGATCCCATTTCTTCGCAAACAACACAGACCACCTAACCTGTATGCTTCGTATATCACGAGAGTCCCAAAAGATATATGGGATCAAACCAACATTAAACACGAACGCACCACTTTCCCGTCTCCACTCACACCATTGATGGACAACCCGGACTTCACCCCGGGTATGGACACGGTAGCTTTTACATGGTGGCGACCTGCTGGGTGTCAATACCTCTACCACATGTATTCTACAGAGGGAGTTATCCCTTTCTACCAATTCAAACAGGAATATGGGTTGCCTGACACAAGAGAGGCTTCGATACCTGCAAGTGTGACACTGGGCGCTCAGTGACGAAGTCCGTTCCATGGCTGATAGGCACCTTCTTCCCTATGAGCACTGGCTTATTACATGCAAGACAGACAAAAAGCTAATATCTGAGTTATACAAGATGCTACTGACTAGATTTGCTCACACTTATAGCTCTGGACGGGCACGACGGGAGAGGGAACTAGGCAGGACGCTCAGTCATAAAGAATGGGAAGGCATATACTACAGAGCACGTCATTCAGCCTCTCACATGTGACTCACTGACGCCCTCACAAAGATAGCAACCTATTGGTATTATACTGCTGAAAGTATCCATGCCATGAAGCACACTAGAGAAGCGAAATGTTGGTGGGGCTGTGGACAAATAGGCACATTGGTACACCTCCTACGGGACTGCGCTCACCTCCAAGCCCATTGGACACAAGTACTGGAAGAAGTAGATAAACATTTTGATACAGAAATTCCACGGCGCCCCTCATATGTCCTTCTGGGCCTACCAAATCCTTTGACCTATCCTTGCCGCTCTCACAGAGACCGCCAGATAGCGATTGCGCTGGGCTCAGCAATGCAAAATATACTTCACAGGCTGGTTGCACCGCTTGTTGCAGGTACTTGGTATGGAGACGCTAACAATGACCAGGGGAGGGATCCAAATATGTCTAACTGTGCAAACCCTTTTTGTTCCTGTTGGCCTTTGAATTCCAGGAAATTACTTGGCCTAGATACCTCCGCTTACTGCGCCACTCAGTTACGACACAGACGACGAAGAGCTGGGGGCCATGATTAGCTTAGATAGATTAGGTGGTGGACTTGGAACACGGGTGGTGGGCAGGGTAAGCAAAGGGAAGGGTTTAGGAGTTCTTATACCGTTATGGTTTTTTTTCTTGTCATTTATAGTATATACAAGGCTCCTCTACATTGACACGGACCCAATCTAGCATTGATTGATCCAGTTTGTCCTTCTCGGGTCCTGGATATGGCAATGTTAATGGACACGATGGCTAATATTGCATGTATGTTTTTAGTATATGCTACTAATATTTCAATAAAAAGATTTAATACTAAAAACTCACTTTTCATAAATATATTACCAAAGCATGATGTGGTAGTGCACTGTCATTTACACATAGCATATTTTTCCATTGAAATGGCCACAAAAATTTCCCACTAACATGTAGTTTTACTGATAATAGCACATAAACAATTTTTGGAAATTGGGTTTCAGCAAAAATATAAAAAATTTGCACATTACCAAGTAGAGTGTTCTAATTTGTTATGATCCTATAAAAAATATATTTTTCACCGCAGAATTACAAAAATGGTCTTCATAGCTAGTGAAATATATTTGAAATGTTTTAGTTCACTTAGCTATTTCAGTGTTGTGTTAGAAAAAAGCCTGACATCTTACAGCATTTAATTTCACATGCTTTGCACTGTTCAATTTTCAGACAGTTCACTTTACAAAATCCTCTAACTTCAGTCACTTATAGAAAAATAAATGAAGGAAAACAGACTGACTTTTGACCTCTGTCTCTGAAAGCCAGTAAATGTGTCAAGATAACAAGATTTAATGGCATTTTTTATTGCTTTTTCACTTTGTGAGCAATGAAGATGCCTTTAAATCGTGTTATCTTGTCACATTTACTCTGCTTTCAGAGACAGAGGTCAAAAGTTAGTTTGTGTTCCCTGAAGTTAGAGGATTTTTAACTCACCAGAAAGGGCAAGTAGTCCCTAAAAATAGTTTGTCCTGACAATGCAAGGGAATTTTTCGAGCCCTGAACACCCTACAGATACAAAATCATAAAGAGATATCGCACTAACAAACATGGAGGAGGCACCGCCATCATCCACAAGGTGACCATGCAATGCATTCCCAATGAAGACATCTCCTAAATCATGGAACAGCTCACCTTCCTCATCCAACTCGATTCAAACACATACGTCAGAGGAACCTTTGCCTACCGGTTCTGGACCCCGCCCCAGCTTCTGCAATGTCATCTCCAGGCTAAGCCTTCCCCTGGCATTCAACTCCAACCACTACATCTTCGTCGGAAACCTAAACTTCCACCTTGACACCCCAACTCCATCAACCTCCTGGAATGCATGAGCAACATCAGACACACGCAACTAGTCACCAGCCCCACACACTGCACAGGACACATCCTCCACCCAATCTTTAAAGCCAGCAACAGAATCAAATGCAGCCACACCACCGAACCCATCTGGACAGACCACAGTATTGTCCACTTCACCATCGCAGGCTCGCCACGACCCTCCCCCACCCTCTACCCTTCCACTCCTGCCTGCCGCAGATGGAACAAAATTACAGAGACAATGGATGACCGCCCTTCAACATCACCAGACCCAACAACACCAGCAACCTTGAGCTTGCCATCAAAAACTTCTCCGATTAGATCCCCAACAGTGCTGACACCATCGCCCACATGAAAACAGCCAGCACCAGCAGAACCAGCAAACAAGCAAGTTGGTACACCCCCAAACTTCAGAACTCCAAAAGCTAGTGAAAGCAACTGGATCAACACTGGCTATCCAGCAGGAACCCCTCAGACCTTCAAATCTGCCCTCAGAAAATATCACCACAGCCTCGAAGAAGCCAAGAAGGATGCCCAAACCATCCGCATTGAAGCAATCGCTAATCACATAAAATACCTCTTCAGCATCGTCAGAGAATTCTCTTGCCCGTCTGCAACTGAGGCCACGATCTTCCCATCCCAAGCCCTCTGCGACTCCCTGGCGGAACACTTCCACTACAAGATAGCAGACATGTACAGCAACTTCAACCCACAGCCAGCCAACCTCGGCCTCCACCTAAGACACCGACAACTCACACAACATCCACCTCTCCAACTGGACACCACTCACCACGCCAATCACCACAGCGATCATGACCTCCATTCACCCTGGAGTACCAACAGACCCCTGTCCCCATCATGCCTTCAACCTGGAACTGAAGGAAATTGGCAGCACTCTCACCAACATCCTCACCACATCCATCACCACTGCCACTTTTCCATAGGACTGGAAATATGCAGAGGTTAAATCCCTCCTGAAGAAACCCCCCACCACCCCTGTAGTCTAGTAGTCTAAATCTTACATAATATTTTAAGATTTATATTCAGCATAGTGAGGGGCCTTTAGGCCGAAGTGTCCGCTGGGTCTCCCCGGGGCTTCAACATCAGACACACCGGTAGGAGGATCCATTTTTCCCTTGCTCCAGTCAGACCTCCAGTCATTTCTCCTTGAGGACAGAGAAGTAATTATAATAGAATTCCGCTGTGAACCAATCCTAGGGAAAGATCCTCCTCCAACTCCTGCATGGCCTCCCTCCACAACTGGGGAGTCCCACCCGGGCCAAGAACCTATCTGTCCTTCTATTAGTGTCCGGCAGGTCAGCAGTGTACACTAATTTAAAGTAACCCAGCAGGGCCGACAGTATTACCAGTCTCCTGGTGCATAACTGACCCTACGCGTTCCGTATATTCAAGATAGGGGTAATCTGTTTCACACTTGAGGACCAATATCAAGAGCTTACCAGATTTATCTCCCTCTCTATCCAACTCCTGACGGTAGGATTTAAGGGCTGTTTTGTCCAGTGTGTTCCAGAGCGAATGCTGTTCTCTTGCACCACTAAAGCTGTCTCACACACATCTCCTGAGTGCACCTCCTACTTCTGGAGGTCAGCTAACCAGCCTCCCGTGTTTTTAGGTCTGTTATGAGCCACCTAAGAACCCCGCAGATTGTTCCGATGCATTCTCCTCTAATCGCCGCATTTAGTGCCCCCCATTCTATTGCCCTGGTATTCATAGTTCTCCAGTTTGTAGTCAGGTCATTCTCCAGAGCAGTCTGCAAGATCAGAAGGCATAAACCACGTCCTGAACCCACTCGGGCGCTAACCCGAGACAGAGTTAACAATGTTGGGCATGACCTGGGAGGAATTTGACTAAATATTTCATTGCGGCCAGCGAGGAATAATCCAGACCCCCCACCAAGAAACGGTCCTAGTAACTTTAGGTGTTGTGAGTCCAGGATTGACAAGTGTATTCACGACCACCTGGGCACAATGCTTGCCACCCATCCAGGAGACCCAGACTATACATCACCCTCCTAAGTGCATTCACCATTAATCGATTAGTGCCTTTTTTGGGTGGATAACGGTCCTCAGCCCCATCCAAAATACAATAACAAAATCGATTGCCCAGATCAATGGAGTGCCCACTCTACCTGATAATAAGACCTGCATTCCTTCAAAGAAGTGTTGGTTATCAACATTGGGGGTGTACAAGTTGAGTATCGTGAGCTCCTTGCCATCTAAAGTGCCCTGTAATAGAACATTAAGCCCTTCCACATCCGCTTTGCTATAGGTGTGCTTAAAGGGAATCCAAGGAGCAGCCCAGATGACCGGCCCCCTAGGGTAGGAGGAGTCAGAGGCAGAGAACAGCAGACCCTGCCATCTCCTATTGAGCTTCTGTGTTTCCTCCATCATGAGATGAGTCTACTGGAGACAAGCCATCTCAATCTGATGACGTCTAAGAAATGAGTGGACCCTATACTGCTTGGAATAACCTCGCAGCCCAAAAACATTCCAGGTAATGAGACTGATTTTATCAGCCATAGGCATAGCAAGTACCTGGACATAAACCCCTTCCCCCCCCCCCCGACTCCCGCCCGCCCACCAGGAACGCCAATGCAAAAACGGCCAAACAAGAAAGTACCTGCACTGTTGATATTTCCACACTTGAATAACAACCAACAAACAACCTCAAACAGTGGAAAAAATTTAACTCCCCACAACAGATATGCAGCGTATCAACAACATACCACACTAAGAATACAATTGAGCTCGTGGTGTCAGGACCCACAGCATAACCCCACCCTTTCCCAACCATGCTGACCAAAAGTGTGAGAAGGCTCCCCATCCAAAACCCGGCCCACACACACTATACTAAGCCTCTATAGGAACAAGTCAGAGCTTACCATACTCCAGCAAATGGTTATTATGCAATCCAACAGGCACATACATGCAGAACCCTACTAACAAAACTCAACGGGCAACGAAATAAAAAGCCACAGTAAGTCCTCCTACATCAAGAAAGGACATTAGCTAGCTCCTGCGGAAGCTAGAACATCATTACATGCCACTCCATGATGTAGTATCATTCTGCATAGAAACTTCCTCCTGTAGTACCGAGATCCCCCCGACTTAGGTTGCCAGTCTGGCAGGGCCAAAGCCATAGTCCCATCGTCCTGAATCTCCACCGTGGCAAGATCACTCCTCTCTGGGGATCGTTCGGCCCGTAGTCTCAAAGCCTGGCCAACCTCTGGGTTCCAGTTCTACAGGAGCCAGTACAATCCTTGGGGACCTAATCCCAAACCTCCAGCCTGCGCCACACATCGTCAGGATGGTTAAAAAAACTGTGACTTGTCGCCTTTTAGAAACCCGCATCCTAGACAAATACAAAAGCATGTAGCGAAGACCAATTGAGCGTAGCTTGGCCTTGACCTCCAAGAACATCTTCCGGGCCCCCTGAAACTTGCTGGTGTAATCTGAATACATGGATATCCTCTGGTTCTCGAACCTGGCAATGTCAGTGTCCTTAGCCACCTCGAGAATACAGTCATGATACTTTTAATTTAAGATGCAGGCTATGATGGTCCCCGACGGAGCTCCAGGGCGTGGCAGAGACACCAACACATGGTGTGCCGTTTCAGTGGTGAATATGAGAGACAATCCTGAGGAATTGAGGGTGCCTCGAATCCAGGACTCGACAAAGTGTTCAGTGGCTGTTCCCTCAGCTCATTCTGGAACCCCAGCAAGCAGACATTATTGTGGTGTGACCATCCCTCCACATCTTCCACTCTAGCCTCCAGGCCCCCGGCGGAGAAGTGACCACAGCAACATGCTTCCACAAGGTGGCCACCTTGATTTGAAGCTTTTTTTTTTATTCTTTTTTTTGCCATAAGTTTACTTTATAATAACAACTTAAGATACAATGAAAAAAGGGAAACATCTCATATCACATGTTTAGACATACATAACCTTTTGAGGAAGCAGCTAAATATGAAATAAGAAAACAATATCATTAATGAAGCGTATATAGATGGAATAAAATGCCAAACAAGCCGGGATATTAGACAGCATAACAGTTCAATAATCAATTCCATTGGAGACTGGCCCATATCTTTTTTAATTTAAGCCATGATCGTAGACCTCTGGCTTTAGCAACAGCTAATTTCATTTCATATATTTGCCTAAGTAAAACCCAAAATTCATTAATACTTGGACTCGTACTTTGAATCCACACTTTAGCAATACATAATCATGCACAAATTATAAAAATAGAAATGAAAGGTCTCATACAGCTACCCATCTCTTATAACCCCCAATACTATTTCCTTCTTGCCAATCTGGACATTGTGCCCTATCACCATTACAAGTGCTAAAGTTACCTCCTCCCAAAATGAATTAAAGTTGGACATGTCACAAACAGTGCTTTAGATCTGCAGCATACATTTAGCATTTGGGACACTTTGTTTTGGCCAGTGATTGAGTAGTAGCCCATTTAGATATGCCTTCAAGAGTGTAGTATAACAAATATTTCTCAATGTTGTTGGAGTTTCAAATTAACTGATGTTATTGCTGTATCTATGCATTCCAGCGAATCCTGTATTTCCTCCTTCGTTATCTCAATTTGAAAAATCGGGCTGAGTTTCTCTGAGGCCTGTAACCCATTGTCCCCTGTAGCACCTATCAGCTGGTTATATACCTTGAAAATAGTTCCTCGGCCTTCAGTCATAAACAGTGTTTCTACTACTTCTGGGGTATTTGTCAGCTCTAAAAACCTCTGACCCTGTACGAAATAATCTCTTATTTGCAAATATTTAAAGAATGTACTCTATTGCACACCAAACTCCTCTTTCAAAGTTGCAAAGGATCGAAACCCCTGTTTATCAAAAAGTTGACCTAGTTGCAAGACACCCTTAGGCTGCCAATTTTTGCCGATAGCATCATGAAATATATCGGGCATAATAGGATTACCCCCATAGTTTCATATAGGAGAGAAACACTGGAACGGAGTACTCCTTACAGATATCCTGCCACATCCTAGTGATGTCCCTTATTATCTTGAACTTGACGTGTTTGTAGTAGTTCGGGTCTGCCGTTTTATAAAGAAGGAATCCATTATTGAGTCCGCAGGCTAGTTGATATGAGAGCCATAATGACTTAGTATCCGGCCTATCAAGTAGGCTTCGAAAACGACTAGCAAAAGCAGCCCAAAAACAAAGTTTAAAATCTGGAAGCTTAAAACCCCCTTACTGTGGAGAAGCGTGGCTCAGTGGTTAGAGGCAGCAGACCCGGAAGCTGAGATCAGCCGTGGACCAGGGTTCGATTCCCCGCCTCTGCGGGTCTCGGGCACAAAAATTCCACGGACACGACAATTCTCGCTCCGGTGCCTACTCGACTCACGGGGTCACACTCTGCGACTCTGGGCAATAGCTTGCTTAATCTCCACTACGGCCCCTCGTGGCGGGATGCCTGGCTTTCACCTTGTGAATACCCTGCCGGGGTATCTCACAGGGGAATACCAGGACGGGTTCCCTAAGCAAGCGCCTTGAGACCCCTGGGTGATTAGTGCGCTATATAAATCGAAACACATTTACATTTACATTTACATTTACATTTGCTTGTAAGATAGTTTATTGTACCTAAGAGCTCTTCTTGCACGCCTGTAGCCCCAAATAAAGCTACCTACTACACTTTCTAACCGCTTGAAAAATATATACGGGACTCTCTAAGGAATTGTCCGATACAAATACAAAGATTTCGGTAACATTTTCATTTTAACTATGTTGCACCTTCCGTGGATGCTAAGTGGGAGTCTATGCCATTTACGGACTTTAGCTGTAGTAGTTTTCAGAAGTGGCTCGTAGTTTAAGAAGACCACTTCTTCCACTCGACTGCTTAAGCATACTCCCAAGTAAACTGCCATTGTAATTCCTAGCTCTTGCGTGGTCGTGACAGACTGATAATTTAAGATAGTCTGGGTTTTATTCACGTTTAGTTTATAGCCTGAAAAAGAGCCAAAACTTTGTGCTTCTTGCATGATTTCGATTATAGCCTCATCTGTATTGGAAGAAAAAATGGCAATGGCAATGGCAATGTCGTCTGCATACGCAGTTAATTTAAGTTCTATGCCACTTAGCACAACCGGATCGATCCTTGCATTTTGCAGCAAGTGTCTTATATAGGACTTAATATATAATGCGAACAGTAGTGGGGATAGCGGACATCTCTGCTGCGTGCCCCTTCTGATTGCAAAGTGAGCCGATGTAAGATCATTCAGCTTCAGCGCTGCTATAGGGTTGTTATACAATTTTTGAACAGCAGAGATGAACCTTTGACCCAGGCCGAATGATGACATAAACGCCCATAGAGCTCCCCAGGCAACCTGGTCGAAGGTCTTCTCCGCATCCAACATCATCATCCCCATTTGCTGATTTCGTTGGCCAGATACATCAAATGCAGTAATTGCTTTATTTATATGCGCTGCTGTGTCTCTACCGGGGACAAACCCATGTTGCTGTTCTGATACTAACTGATGTATTATTGGGGCCAACAGGTAAGCTACAATTTTAGAAAATATTTTTACGTCAGCATTAATCAGTGAGATTGGGCGATACGAGCCCATTTCCTCTTCTGGTCGCCCTTTTTTAAAGAATACTATGATATTAGTAATCTTCCACGTAGACGAAACATCCTCCCCATTCATAATACTATTAAACAATGTAGTAAAAACTGGTGCCAAAATGTCTTTAAAGCGTTTATAAAATTCAAGCGGGAGAGTATCTTCACCAACCGCCTTACTATTTGGTAAAGAGCTCAGCGCTAGCTCAACCTCCCCAAGTCCAAAGTCTTGTTGTAGCCCCTCGGAGTCTATTAGATTCAAAAGCATCAGCTCAGATTCTTGGATATAATCCATAGTTGCTTGTGTATTAATGAGCGCTGACTCATCGTATAGATCAGCATAAAAAAGTAAAAATTGCTCAACTAGGTCTTCTGATCTTATATGGATTAAGCCATCGCCCCCTTTGATTGTTTTGATACCTTATCTAGCCCTTTGAGCTTCAATTTGTGTGGCTAACAAACATCCTATTCTTTCTCCATATTCATACTGCTTAGTCTTATATTTATGATATCTAGTAGCGTCCTTGTCCACCAGCCCATGGTTAAGTTTAGCTCTAGTTTCCACCAGGTACAAATATATTTGCTGTTCCTCCTTATCTTTTACTAGAATAGCTCTAGCATGTTGTTGCTCCAGCTCTAATAACAACTTGTACTCCTGTTCCTTCTCCCTGTTAGCCTACTGATTCTGCCTTAGAATAAACTGCAATATGGCTCCTCTGACATACGCCTTCAAGCAATCCCATACCACTGCAATAGATGTAAAGTATCCTGCATACATTTCCCATACTCTGGGTTGCTTAGGAGATGTCTAGGAAATGTAAATTCCCTACGTGGCGTCTTATCGTCCGACTTAATTTGTACAGTTAGCATCACCGGATTGTGGTCTGATGTGATCTGTGGATATACTTCCATAGTTGCTTTATCCAGTATTGCCCTGAAGTTAAAAATCATATCTCATCGGGAGTGATGTTTATGCGGGGACGAGTAAAATGTAAACCCTGGATCCATTGGGTTTAACCTCCTCCAGGTATCATCCAGCTGATGCAAATGCAGGAGCTCCAGAATTGCCGCCCTAGTCCTGCCCATTCTGTTGTATTAGTAGTGTCAATCTTTTTATCAATTATACAATTAAAATCACCCATTAATATCGGGTCACCGTCCCATTCCAACAATTCAGAACATATAAAATGAACAACCTCCGGACAATCCTTATTTGGACCATAAACCACACATATTGCAAATTTACTCCCCCTATTCAGCAATTGGGTAATTGCCCATCTGCCTTTTGAATCGGCTAGTGTGCGTATTACTGTTGCTCTACAGTTTTTTTACTTTAATATAGCTACCTCTCGAATAGATACTACCTGTGACATGCATACTAATACATCAAATCATAACTGTTTTAGCTGCAATATATCTTTGAAAGCTAGGTGTGTCTCTGTAAGTCCCAGTATATGGGGTTTAAATGCGCGAAGCTCCTCCAATACTAGCCGTCATTTCCTACCCTGATTGAGCCCAGGTACATTCTAACACATATATTTAAAGTCAGGTATTATCTCTTCATTATATCTTTGCTATAGCTGCTTCCTCCTATGTTTTGTAATCCTTTCCCTTATGTGTTTCTTAAAGTTAATCTATTTAAATAAACTAAGATATGGCTCTTTAACCCCCCTTTCCCTACCCAACCATGCCACCCTTCTGACCCCTCCACCCAGTTGGCCGACAACAGCCTAGTGCCCTTCTCTGCCTACAAGGGTGCCTTCTATCCACCATTCCTAAGCCCACCCTGTGCGTACCAGAAGAAATCTCCCCCTGCCTCTGCTGTCCACACTGACAGCTTAGTACGGACCCTCCTCCTTCCCTGAACCCCCTATCCCTACCCGCTCAGCGCCCTAATTAAATATATTAATATATGAAAGCAAGTACAGTTTTAAAGACTGCTAAAAAAGTAAAATATGAGTAACAGAGCAAGCATGACCAAGTAGCATTACTAAGCATTTAAATATTCAGTGCCCATACCGTAGTCTTTACTTTCAGCAATCATTTTTTAGGATCAAACTGCCACTTAGCTACAGCATTCTTTGCCTCTAGTTCAGTAAAGAAAAAATGTACTTGACCATTTCTAATAATCTTGAGACGAACAGGCTCTTGGAGAAACACTTGAGAACAAACTGTTTTAAGAGGATCCATTAATTGTCGCAATCCCCAGCGTTTATCTATAGGGAATTTACACAAATCCGAGCGTGCAAATATAGACATATTGTCCAGCTTTACGGGAGTAGCTGGATGTGCCTTTAGATAGATTGCCTGTCGCAGCAGAAAGTTCCCCAGAAACACCAGTATTGGGCTTGAATAGTTAGGCCTCGTCTGTTTCCCATGCTGCATAGTCAGAGGAAATCTATGCGCTCGCTGTATTTGTGTATCCATATCCCAGTCCTCCAGTTCAGGAAATGCTTTTTGAAACAGACTGACAATATAGGCCCTGGGGTCGGACCCTTCGGCCCCTTCTGGAATGCCAAAAATCCTTAAGTTCTGGCGTTGTTGGCGTTTTTCTAAATCTTTGATTTTGGCCTGCATAAGCATAATTTGAGACTAGTGTGTCTTAGTTATATTTGTAGCGTAAGCATTAGCCTCTACCACTGCTGCCACACGATCCTGCAGTTTCACAACCTCTGAAGAAAGCTGAGCAACCTTTGAGGTGACCTCCCCTAGGGCTTGTTTTATCTCACTACTATCCGCCCTGGCTTGTTGTTTCTATTCTTGAGCCTCAGCTCTCTGATTAGTTAATGCCTGCAGTATTAAGGACAACGATGGTTCCTCACAATCAGCCGACTGAGAGCCCCTTTCAATGCTCACTATATTCCCAGATATGGATCCAGGTCTGAGACTATTGGCCTGCTTTGCGTATAAGGAAGGAGCCTCTTGGGCTGAAGCTGTAGGAGATAGCATTAGTAAGGATTCCAAAGCAGGGGCTGAAGCTGCAGGAGTTAGAATTAGTGAGGGCTCCAAAGTTGTTTAAGCTTTAATATCGCCCATTGAGGCCACCCATTTCCGTACAGGGATAATTCAAGACCCCATACCGGGTTTAACACTGTGTGCAACAGAGTCCTTTAGTCTTCCCACAGCAGATGCAACTTGAGGTTTAACATCGCCACTCCTTGCCTCCTTTAGTTGCTTTTGGTGCTTTAATCACCTTCGGACCTTTTGCCTTTGTGCCTGTGCCCCCCTTTAGAGGGCTATTTTTGTGGGTGCCATACTCCCCCACCACGGTGTGCAGGTTAATCTGGGCAATTTGCCGAGTTACATCTCCACCCTGCTGGTCACTCTGCATTTTCCTTACATCTGCCCATTTCAGATTCCTCTGTGTTCACTTTGTCCGCATTATCAAAAGATTCGCCAGGAGTTATGGTGTCCTTAATCTGGTGTTCCATGATACCTGGTCGCTCAGCTGTCTCACAAGTGCCACCCTCAGGCTGATTTCTGACCACTGTAGTTACACTGTTTTGCTCATGTTGAATATGTATCTGTATTACATTTTCATTGTGCTCCTCAACATCATCAAATTCACAAAGATTCTGCTTATTCGCACCAATATCTCCCCCTCCGTCTATTTAACTCATTGTAACCTTAGTCACGATAGCCTGTGTTCTATTTTCCATTTCTCTTTCTGCAGAGGTCTCACTTAAATCTTTATACGCCACGCTAGGTTCAAAAGTTAAAGGTGACTGTAGCTCAGCATTTCTTTCCTCACTCTCCCAACCTGCCTCAACTGCTGCATTCAGCATTTCGGCCATCACAAAGCCAAGTATGGATTCCTCTGAGCCACAGGACCGTAATACACCAACTGCTCTGCCTGAGCAGAAAACCATAGAATAGCTTTACCAATTTGTGTACTTTGTGTTTGAGCCTGTCCCAAGTACTGCTTCTAAAGTCCGCAGTTAGCCGGTAGCTCCCACTCCACTACTGTAGTTTCCTCCACCATTTCCATTACCGGTTACGGGGGTAACCTCCATACGACCACGTCCTTTACCAGTACGCTGCGGCGCCATGCTAGTCCCTGATCCACTTCCAGTCCCAGCGCCGACTCTCGCCTGATGGTATGCGAAAACAGGATCACCGCTGCCGAAGTCAGCACATGCGCCACTTTCCAGCCTGCAGTGCGTCCGGCAAGTATCAAATCCCTTAGCCGCTCAAGCCCGCACATCCAGAGTGTATTGCCTGCTCCGTACTCCAACTGCTTTCACCAATGATTTCCACATGTATAGGGGGAAAAAGGAGGTAGGGATCAGCGGTTACTCCAGGGAGGTATCAGTGGGAGGCATCCTCCGACGCAGAAACCATCCATCTTCCCTGATTTGAAGCTCCTTAATGGAACCCTCAGCCAGCCTAACTTCTTCTGAGACCTTGCAGAGGTTAGTACGGAGAAGATTTACTTCAAGGGCCACGGTCTCGATTTTGTTCGCCAGGGCCAACCTATAGCCTTGAATGGCTGTCAGTAACACAGCCCTCATAGGCTCTTCCGCAGGCAGCTCGGCAACTTGGTCTTCCTGGCCAGAGGTGTGCCACATGCTCTGCTCTAATGCGGGCACCAGGGTCATATACTACTACATGGCGATCCCCTGGGCTGCCCCCACAGCCATTATGCGCACCCAGTAACTTGAGTCCTACCAGGAGCAAACACAGGGGTATATTATGCGCTGCAAGGGGGGGCTGCTCAGTAAAGTCAAGACCAATTAGCTCAGTGAAGCCATGCCCAATCAGTGCTCCACCAAGCCCCAACATGCACCAATCCAAAAGCCCCAGACAACTACGTGCTTGCGAAGAAGCCAAGTGTCAACAATCTAATGTAGGCCCAATCAGTCCAAGACCCTCAACAGCCAGGAAACACAGGCCCAGATGACCTAGCCCAGCCTCAGTCACTTACTTCTGGGTCCCCTATAGCAGAGGCAGCAACAGCAGGGGACCTCTTCCAATGCCTCCACACAGCAACTCGACAGCCGCCAACCGATCGCAGGGGAAAGGGAGAGACTCGCCTGACTTCCTGCCATCTGCCTACAGGCTGTGTCGTCCCTAAGATCACATCGATGAAACCACACTACTCGCTACTGCAGCATCCAACCCTTCATCCAGGTCGCAGCTGGGGCTCCAGGTCTCAGTGAGCCACCAGGCCCAGTCGGGCCTCACCAGACATAGGGCTACCCAAATGAGGAAGAGTACGCTAGGCACAGGCTCCGGCATGCTGCCCACGTGGCCTAACACTCCCCGGCAGCCCACCTCCTCTTTCACTGGATGTGTCCCGCTACTTCGCAGGAGAGGTGCCCCCATCTCAGCACTGCCTGAATCACAGGGAGAGGGGGGTCCTCCCCGCACTGCATGCTACAGCGCTGTCCTAGCTGCGGCTCCGGTTGCCAGAGGCCTTCAGGCCTGCCAAACAGGGTCCCAGGCAAAGGTGCCCAAAGTACAACTACCTAAGGAGTCAGGCCCTTAAGGACAGGTGGATAGGCTGGACCCTATTTGAATGAGAAAACACATGAAAGTGCCTAGCCACCTATATTTATATCCACACTTAAGGGGTGTCGAAGACGCTGTCTGTCAGGATCGACAAGGTATTTTTATTTATACCAATTATTTCATATTTATTTGATAATTTTTCAGAAGAAAATTTTAAGCAAGAGAAAGACACGTATCTATATCCACATATTTACAGAACATTTCTACAAAACTATCTACACAAGTGAATTTCAAACTTGACACATGAAAAATGACAAATAGAACTAGACCAAAAATAAATCAAGTGTCTACATCATATACATCCCACATGAAAACAATACATTTGTTAAACAAAACAATATATCAAAAAAGACATGTGCATTGAAAACGGTGATTCTGTACAAGTGGAAATAATGAGTGAAACAACACAAAGAAAAAAGGAGTAAAGTCAATCTATGACCGCAAGTGAGACCAGCAATTGCTGGTATGAAGGAATTAATCAAAATTGCTCCTTTTTAACAAGCCGGCGCGTTTCGATACCAGGGCAAAAGTTCCTGGAATCTCATCAGGGCGCTGTCAATGTATCAGTATTTTGGGAAGAAATGAATTCAACAAACGGTCTCGCACGGGATTCCTCGCATGCAGTAGCCTTCTTTATTCTTATAAATGCGTCCCGTTGCGATGCAACTAGGGGGGAGGGAGGGGAGGGCCACCTTCAGTTAATTTATTAGAAGGAGGCTCGCGGCTGTCGCCGACTTCACATTATAGAAAACTCGAATTTCGTCTGCCGGAACGTGAACGCTTTAGTGGCGCGTAAGGAGTAGAATACTTCTCACAATGCTTTTCACAGTCTATCGGGCAGCGTGGTTAAATCCGCTCTTTCCCTCCTCATCACCAATGCATTCTGCGGATAGTTTTGTAGAAATGTTTTGTAAATATGTGGATATAGATACGTGTCTTTCTCTTGCTTAAAATTTTCTTCTGAAAAATTATCAAATAAATATGAAATAACTGGTATAAATAAAAATACCTTGTCGATCCTGACAGACAGCGTCTTCGACACTCCTTAATTGTGGATATAAATATAGGTGGCTAGGCACTTTCATGTGTTTTCTCAAAGTACAACTACCGGCACACCAGAACCATTGTAAGAATGCAGGGACCCACCAGGTGTGCTCCCCGCAGAGCAATGAGTAAAAGGCTCACCATAAAAGGCTGGTTTCCGCAAGATAATCTGGGGCAGGTCGGGAGCATCCTATGAGCACGTCCTGACAGCCATCTTGCATGACCATGCCCCGACCCTGGGGACAATTGATATTTTCTATAATGCACTCATCTTCCAGCTTCTGTAGCTCGTTCTCCACTTCTTTGCAGATGTATTGGGATTCTTTCTTTTATAATAGAGATATATGTAGGGTCAACATGTAGTTTTGTCAGTGCCAAAACTGCCCCTTGAATAGTTCTGCATATTCCTCCAAAATGTGATTTACTTTTCATCTGCTCAGGGAAAGTATGAAATGATCAGCCAACTTGTTCCCACTTTACAACTGCTCAGCAGGGTACTTGATTTGGTCTCAGATATGAACATTCAGCAGTGCTCAACAATGACTCCCAAAGACATGAAACTTGTTCAAATGTTCACAAACAATGGCTTCGGCGCACAATATGGCTACCCTTGCGTCAATTATGGATGGCAATGCTGTCCGGGCACAGTATTGACACCGTGCATATGGGGTGTGCTTTTCATGATTTTTTGCTGCTCTTTATCATGTCAGTAGTGTGCACTTCCTTTTCATACTATTCAGGGCTCAACCGGCTTTGGATGTCTTTTGTCCCAACTTGATTCAGAGCTAACAGGGGAACTATTTTTGGTTGGTTGAGGGACCCGTTCATCTCCTAACTCAGGAAACACATCTTCAACTTAGCCTAGCACTGACCTTCTTAAACTGTTCTATCACTTAAGCATGGTGCCATTGCCCACGGGTACTTACCTTCACCACTAGCCTGTATGTTTCGAGAGGTGCACTAGAAGTAGGGAGGGAAAACACAGAACTATGGCTGCACAAGCATGGGATAACAAAAAGTGTTAAGAGATCGGCTCTGGTATTGAGATTTAGCATGGCGGCATTCCTTTCATATTATACCATGTGCCACCAGGAATAGGGTGATCAAGCATCCCGAATTTACCAGGACTGTCATGATTTTTCACCATCTGTCCGCGCAAATTACACTTAATTTAGCATGCATTCTTGTTTCCAAAAGGGTGAATAGTACAAAATAGACCAATGGATGAGGAGAGATGGCTGAAACTCCCATATAATGAGTATTTATAAATTAAAAAGTTATTGGCTAGTGCTAGACCTAAAAAACTGCAGTACTAATCAGTGCTTGAAAAGATGGGACTACAGCCAGATCCGTCAAATACTACTGAGCTAGAACCAGGGTCTGGGACTGCACTTGTGAAATATGCTGGGTCCCCAGTGCAGTTTGCTGACAATCAATGTCGTCCACACTTTGTGTGCTTTGCACTGAGCAACCTACAGGCAGAAATGGAGGTCTCTTAGTTTAGGTTCCAGCAGTGCTTAACACACATACCTCATTAAAAGGACCATCAACACGGCTTTTGCTCGACTCTCGTCCTAGCTGTGAGTTAGCTGGAACCTTGCACCTTGATGCCTATGGCATCAGAAAAGAAAGACCATAAGCTAGCCGCTTCACAGGTGCAGTGGCGTCACTAGGGTTGGTGTCAACCAGTGCGGGTTAAGGTGTCACCCCCTCACGACTGGAGGGAAAGACAGGCAGGGGGGTTGTTATAATTAAAAAAAAAAACCTTACCGAATGGTCCCGCTCCGCGCCTCCTCAATGCTCCTGACCGGTCCTGGGCTGCCGCGTTTTTGCAAAAGCAGGCTTCAAGCAGCCTCCCTCCCTCTCGTGCGCCAATCACAACGCTGCAGTGGCAGCGTTGTGATTGGCTAGAGCAGTGATACCACTACCTGTCCAAAGGAGACCGGGGGTTGCTGCTTGAACCAGCCCTCGGTCTCAGCCCACTGCCCAGAAAACGGAACATGCGCCGTCGCCGACTTGATGGCTCGGTAGCTGGCAAGCTTCTTTCGCGCGCAGACCAGAGGGGAAAGAAAGGAAATACTTTTAATTATTTAAAGTTTCAAAGTGTGTCCTTTTCAAAAAAGGAAAAAGAAACACCCAAAGCGAGAGGGCACTACTTGTTACTGCAGCGCTACGAGCCCGGATGACGCGGCAGCAGTCTAGAGTTGACTGACAGCCTGCAGGCATGCCCAGGGTTACCCTGGGCCTGCCTGCGCTGACAGCCTGCAGGCATGCCCAGGGTTACCCTGGGCCTGCCTGCGCTGTCAGTCAACTCTAGACTGCTGCCGCGTCGTCCGGGCTCGCAGCTTAAGTGAGCCGCAGCCGCGTTACCTCACTAACCACGATCACCTGGGGTGACACCAATCACCTGGTGCGTCATTGGTGTCACCCAAGGTGATGGTATCACCCGGTGCGGTCCGCACCACCCGCACCCTCCTAGTGAGGTCACTGCACAGGTGCTTGGGAATAAAATCTTGATGTAGATTTTTGGTTTTCTAAGTGCTCGACGCAAAAGATATACTGTGCTGTAAAAATGCCAGCTATATGTGTCTCCATGAGTAATTAAACTAATTGCCATTTATATAGCACATACTAATAAGTATTTATTACTACCCAAAGGAGCCCTGTTAAGCAATCCTACAAAACAACCACACGCGTTTTCGCATCCATGACTGCATGAAATCTATTTATGGTTGGATGAATAAACATAGCCTTAAGCTCAATGCTGGAAAAACGGAGGTGATTTTATTTGACGATAATACCCTCCTCTGGACTGCTCCTTGCTGGCCAGCTGAGATGGGCCCCATTCCTGTTTCCAACAGGAAAGCCAAGAGTTTAGGTATTATGATTGACGATCGCATACTCCTAGGCAATCAATGCAGTGATCTCCTCCTCGTACAATACCTTGAAAATACTTTAAAAAATATTAATCTTCCTTCCCATCTCAGTCCGGAATCAGTCATTTCCTCCTTGGTATTGTCCAAGATCGACTACTGCAACGGCCTCTACATTTGCCTACAAGCTCAACACCTGAACACATTAATGATCTTCATTGGTTGAGAGTTAAAAACATAATTAAGTTTAAGGCCATCTGTCTTACTTATAAAGCCCTCCACGATTCAGGACCTTCCTTTCTGAAGAAAGCACTATTATGGTATATTCCAACAACAAACCTAAGATCTGCAGGCTCCTTCAGAGTAAATCCCATTAGATTTAAGAATTTGAAATGGGGTGGTAGCAGCTTTACGGTTCGAGCAGCCACATCCTGGAATCTCATTCTGCGGAATCTTGGGCCAGATCCTTCCCTGTAGGTCCTTCATCCGCCCACAGTTGCTTCAAGATCAGCGCCAAGACACCTTCCGGTATACATTGCGCTTTACAAATAAGCATAACATAACATACCTAAAGATTGAGAAAAATCAATAAAGGTCCCAAACGTGTGCTTTGTAGTTTGCATTCGAGCGGCAAGGGTACCCTGGCGGATTCTCGCTGTTCTTGCCTATACAACCTGACATTGTTCAGAACGTGCAGAGCTTCTTATTATAAGACCGCCCGGAAGGACGTGCAATTCTACCACATCTCTCGACTTACTGCAGATCGGTTGAATTCTCGCGCAAGTTAATAACCCAACTTGAACAACAGTTCGAAGCAACTTATTCAACGTTAGCGCTACGTTCCCTCACTACCGAGGCGTACTATTTAAACCAGGCAAAATAATTTATCTCTAGTCCTGATGATGATCCGTTTATATTAGAGCAATGGATCGAAACGTCGTCCACTTTTTTAAGTGGACATACATGTAACTATTGTTTAATATTGTGTATAGTCTACACTGGAGAACACTACCTACACTGATTTAAAAGGGTCCAGGTTGCTCAGTTTCTTTGCCTGTAACTCTTTCTTTGAATTATCTCTAGAATTCTCTCTATTACTCTGTCTTCTGTCTTCCTCACAAGTACGGTACAGGACTGTGCCCTACTTCCAGTAATTATTGTCTTGTATTCAATTTTATTCTTCTAAATAAATCCCTGGTCCTGCTGGACAGGAGAACTATATAGTAACTATTGTGTTCTATATCGTATATGTTTATATTTTCTAATGTGCTTAGGACCCTTGTCTCTTGAAATAGCATATACCCTTGGTCCTTAGCTACCTTTTGGGTCCCCCTTCTTTTCCTAAAAAACTTGTAGTTTGCATTCAGCTCCTTGACGGTGCAGTAGTGTCATGAGACTATGTGCACTAGGGCCCGTGTGGTTCTGGGCGGACTCGACAGAGGAATTAAATAACCTGCTGGCGGGTGTTAAGGTGTTGTTATTAATGGTTAGGATGCCAATGAGAGTGCAGTGTATGTTCGTATGCAGTGTTGCCAGATTGAGCTGTTTCCTGCACAATTGGGCAATATTTTTCCCATTTGTGCGTGAAAAAACTCCCCTGGCAGGTTGTGTAAATTTGCGCAACATTTACCCTTGTGTGCTCAATATTTGTAGTATCGGTGGTGCCCGAATATGCACTGCAATTTCATACTGACTCCTTAGTCTCTACGCAGACCACGATTTCATAACAGGGCCGTCAGTCATTCATAGCGCGAACATACTACCTATGACAGCCCTGCTTCTTGTTGCTGACCTGCCACCAGAGGGAAGGGACCAATGATGTTACAAGGGGCAGGTCTGTCATCATAATTATTTTGTAGTTTTGAATCATTGCCTTTTGCTGTGCAGACACGGAGTGCTGTGGAGTTTGAGAGGAGACGTCAGGAGTGTCAAGGCAGGGGCTGGATGGCCTCCCCTGTAGCCTGCTTCTGTTACGTGGGAGTCTCCCTGGGTGCCCAGCAGATCTATTAAGGTATGATAAGATTAGTTATATTGCCGGAAAGATCTTTTTTTCTTTAGTCAAAAAACATTAAATGTAGTCTCTGGCTATTGTGAAGTGCTTGATCTCATGCCCTGGAAACAGCTTCATACTATGTAAAACTGCCATGGTAAAATATGGACTACTGACAATATTAGATTAGATTCTACTGGTTATCCACGCTCTAATCTCATCCTCCTAGAGTTACAGCACATTGTTATGGTTTGATGGTGTAAATAGATACCCATCTAGTAGTCCTATTCCTGCTTGATCAAATTGTAGGATCCTGGACACTGTATTTCACCGAGACTCCTGGTTTTTGGTTCATTGTCACATACACAAGTGCAGGATGTAAGCTGTACAAAGACCCACTGTTCAATGTAATTGCCTATTATGTTGCACTATCTATAGTAAGGATTTATGCCACAGATTAGTTCATTAACAGCATTTTTCATTAGGGCGAGGGCAGGAATGTTTCCTAGTTCATGTCTAAAAACGTTCACATTTAATAAATACATCCTGATGCAGTGGTATAAGTTGATGTGCTAAAATAAAATACTTCCATGTGTTAAAAATACACTTTTTTTTAAATTTTCAAGACACCTTATCTAATATGATTTTTATTTCATGATGTACTAGTTCAGGCTAGGCTTGCCCACCTCTATTGTATTGTATGTATATCACTCGATAGGTACTAATTTTAACTAACAGAGGCCCGTCCGCACCAGCTGAGGGGCCCCACCTCCCACCAGTGCCGGATTAAACCCTGGGGTGGCCCATAGGCAGTCGAAATTTCAGGTCCCTCCTTGCAAATTATCTCCAAATACCCAATGCACCAGATTTGTTTACAAACTGACAACTGCCAGAAGATGATCTTTTGAAAGAAAAATTTCCTAGCTATTGTAACAGAAGGTTTCAATTCTATTAAGGACTCGGAGGCGAGGATTATGCTATTCTTTCTTCACTTTATTAAATAGCAGCAATTTGTAGTCAAGCAAAACAAAACCACTATTTCCATGAACCATAGGGAATAACAAACAAAACAATAGAGAGTCCATGGCTAGAGTGTCCCATCCTCTGCACCAATCACAGGATCCCATGACGCTGGTAGGCCCTTGTCCCTGTCCATTTCTCCTCTTTCGTCGCTCGGTAAGCCACATCGGACACTTCAAAAAGCAGAACATCAGTGACAGAAATGTTTGAGGATTACCCCTGTGGGAGAGAGCTTTCAAGATAAACACAAAAATCTGTCAACAAAGGGAATTAAATATGGCAAGACTTTACTTACTCCAATACGAGGGTAGGTGAATAGCAAGGAACTTGTACCCTGGGTGAGATAATCCTTGCCTCCGAGTCCTTAGTAGAATTGAAACTTTCCATTACAATAGCTAGGACATTTTTCATTCTATGTCAGGACCGGCGGCGAGGATTATGCTCGTTTATAGTATGCTCACGGGGCGCAAGAGGGCGCACTGCGGGATGGCTGGCTGAGGTGACAGCTCCGCCGGACGGATCCATGCTTTGCAGGAAAACAACATATAATGGGCAAATTTAATATATTCTACATTGGATTCGGCAAACGGAAAGCACAGTGCATCTAAGCCACATTACTAGAGGTTTGAATCGGGGCCACAGACGATGGAAATTCGCTTGACTATGCTGACGGCTCTCACCGGAGACAGGTAAAATGGCGACCGCCATACAGAGACCCTGTCAATGCCTACATCGATGAATCTGTAGCATGCATAACGAGAGGAAGCGCGCTTTATTTAGACATAGCTGCAGAGGACATAGAGGGGACATCGGGAGGTAACAACAGCTTTGAGGCGATCCCTGCAACTTTAACCTTTTTTTTTTTTTAAACGAACGGCAGCGAGAGGCACGAAAACAAAGTGGCGGCGCCCAGTAAACAGTAGATGTACAAGACGAGACTGTAGAGTGTTATATGGATGCACCACTCCTTACATAAACTAACTAACGCTGGAGGTGGAAGCCCGCGATGGCGTAAATGCCCTGAATCAGTTACGCACCTTCCTTGACCACCTGACAAATGCGCGACCAATCTCCTCCACAGCACAGGACACGCGACCCTAGTAATCCACTGCCACTATCAACGCACAAAGCCCACACTACCTACAAAAGTGTGCACAATAGCAAATAATGGAAGCGGGGGGCATATGACATCAGAAACGAGATGAGGAAATACTAGGGGCGGCATTACTGCACGCATGATGATCGAATTGTTGTGAGACACTGGGAACGGCCATTTTTTGAAATAATCTATTTGCGCGCCAACAGAGGAGACTATAGTGGGAAAAGGATCGTGGAGTTCAGCTGACGCTCAGAAAGAACAGACCACCAGGTCCAGGGCGCGCGCAGAAGAGGCACCGAGGGACAAATTGCGCGCATGATCTGTGCTATGGCGAGCTAACTTGCCAAAGTCACACCACACGGATGCAGCTAGCTGGACTCTTTGCAAACACGACGTGGTGGTCATCAACATAAGTACTGTATGCCCAAATTGATTCCCGCATGTGTATGACGCAGCTGAAGTGACCTGTTGCCATGCTGTGAACCCCCTGGCACTAAGTACAGCGCATTCTTGCGAGTCGGTGAACACACGCCACGGCCTATCACACCAGATCTAAGACCGTGACTGTTGAGGCACTGCCTTGTAAATACCACTGCGTGAGATGGGGAAGCCAGATAAACAGCAAACCGAAGCTGACATTTGAGCCGAGAAGAACCGGCCGTGGCCAAACAAATCAATCAGATAACGAAACAGATGCAGAGAATACCCCAGAAAAAGGAATGGAATCCATTTTAAAGGCGATCCAAACCAGCCTGCAAGATATAAACGGCAAGCTTGACCACCTAACATGCCGTGTGGAGAACATGGCGATGAAATTAGACACCCAAGGTGAACGACTAGATGAGGCTGAGAATAGATTGTCGACGTTCGAAGATGAAACGCGAGCGAATACCTCTAAATGCAGTGGAATGGAAAAGGTGCTGGAAGTTCTGAGAAATAAGGCAGAGGACTTGGAAGCGCGATCGCGCCGCAACAATATCCGGATAGCGGGCGTTCCTGAATCAACCAACACAGGCCGCATGGATGCGTATGTAGAGACACTCTGTCGAGAAATCTTTGGAGAAGATCAACTCTCCCCACTTTTCATAGTAGAACGCGCCCACAGATCGCTTGCACCTAAACGGCCACCGGATACGCCACCCAGACCAATAGTGGCCCGTGTACTAAATTATCGAGATCGGGATAACATTCTACGCATGGCGAGGGAAAAGAAACAGGTGATCTACCAGAATAATAAACTGGATTTCTATCCGGATTATACTATGGCTGTACAACAGGCGTGTAAGGAATACGCAAATGTCAAGGCGAAACTGAGAGACATGCAGGTGGAATACGCAATGCTGTATCCAGCGAGATTGAAAGTCACATTGGATGGCAACCGAACGATTCTTTCCAGCCCAAATGCAGCACAAGACTTCGTCAGGAGAATTGCTACACGGCGGAAGGAAAGGAAGCAAGCAGAGCAAACGCAAGATACGGAATGAGAGACACAGGACACAGGAATACTTGTGGCATGGCTACTAGTGAACCTGCAAGATCCATTGCACACCTTGTTGGTCTACGACTCTTCTAACATGACTGATCGAATACAACTGGTCCGTGAGTGGTAAGCGGCACCGGGGTGACACACAATGAGTTGTGCATTGGAATGTACTGGGGATGGATATGGGGTGAACAATAATGAACATGCTACCCAAGCGAATGCCATAATTTCCTATTCCACTCTCATAGTTCCACATTGGTATACTGACTTTACATTTTCGTACTGTAACGCAACAGTGTGATATAATTGACATTTGCAATGACTACAGTACAGATCCTAACGGAGTGTTTGTGGCTACTAGGACACTCAACGCAAGCGCTCACTTGCTCCCAAAAGACTGGCTCAGTATTGAGAACTGTATAGGCTTGCAAATCCTCCAACATACGCAGTCCAAACTGACGATTACATACGAGATTCAAGGAAGATTGTAACCCGTCATGATATTTCTGCCGGCAATATATATGGCGACATGGTCCACATGATGTCGGTAGACTACTGTACTGCCGGTTTGAGGTCAGATAAATCAGGCAAGCTATCAAACAATACTTTTCTGTGGCCCTGTTACAAATCAAATAATCAATTACATGAGAGCATTGAACATATCTCAAATATAAGACAGTGAAAACTACTGTAAAAATGTGTTATATTCAAATTTTGCTACAAATGAGGCTAGACATGGGTCTGTGATAATGTTAGCATCCTAAAATGCGGATTGTGCTAGTTTTCGGTTAGGAAAATGTAATATTTGCCTATGCCCTAACAATGATCTGTCCACATCCAAACAGTGGATGGTGATGTGCACCCTAGGCAGACCCCTACATGGGTAATCCCCACACGGTTTATGCGGTTTCTGAAGTTTAAGGGGGATCATGGCTTCGGCAGAAGCCATGATCCCCAGAGTGGAGAAGTGTGGCTCACTGGTTAGAGGAGGCAGACCCGGACGCTGAGATCAGACCCGGGACCAGGGTTCAATTCCCGACGCGGCAGGGTCTTGAGCCCAAAATGTCCACGGACTCGGTAATTCTCGCTTCGGTGCCTACTCGAATCACAGGTTCACACTCTGCAACTCTGGGCAATAGCTTGCTTAATCTCCACTACGGCCCCCCGCGGCGGGATGCCTGGCTTTCACCTTGGGGATACCCAGTAAGGGGCTATCTCACAGGGAAAAACCAGGACGGGTTCCCAATGCAAAGCGCTTTGAGACCTGGCGGTGATATTGCGCTATATAAAAACCCATCCATCCATCCATCCAGAATTGGGCTGCCGATGTGGGAGGAGGGCGGTGGGATGCTGGAAATGTTGTTGTTTCTAGGCCATGGCACTTGAGAGGCATTGCTGAGACCCAGAATGTGCTGTTTCTATATGATTTATGTTTCATTAGTACACATAATTGGACCTGCAAACGACGAGGACTGCAGCTACACTATATTCACACTCTTACGCTTTCTTATCTTGATGCATCATGACACACGAAATGCCAGGTAGATTCACTTTAAATATGCTCACATGGAACATAAGAGGTTTTGCCAATCCGAAAAAGATAAGACAATTGTTTGCTTGCATGGACAGGTGGCATATAGACGCTGCATTGCTGCAGGAAACCCATATAGCTCCAACCACAAATACCCGTATAGGCCAGAAATGGGCAGAAGCCGCTCATCACTCTACATACTCCTCATATGCTAGAGGTGTTTCAATTCTGGTAAAGAAGGGTACGAACTTTAAAATTGAAAACGTCATAAACGACAGACAAGGGAGATACGTGATAGTAACGGGTGTGCTGAGGAGACATCGGGTCACACTTGTTAACACATATGGACCGAACGTCGATGCTCCTGAATTCTATCATGAAATATGGCAGCATCTGCATGATAGAGTGGACAGTGTCCTGCTGTGGGGGGGGAGATCTAAACCTGGCACTCAATGATCGAGTAGATAGATCGGGGACGAAGACTGAACCACATAGAAAAGCGCAAACTGAAGTGCTAGACATGATAGCAGATTTACAATTACATGATATCTGGAGAACGAGACATCCAGAAGCTAGCGAAGCAACACACACATCCATTGCTCACAACAGCTGGTCCCGTATCGATTACTGGTTGGGTTCCAAAAACGCGTTGTTATGGACAACGGACATTAAGCACATGCACAAATCCCTATCCGATCACAATCCATTAGTGTTGACCCTCAAAATACCACACTACACACCACCTCCATACAGCTGGAGATTCAATGCCACCGCACTTACAGATTCATTGTACGACAACACTATAGCCATAGCGATCATAGACTACTTTCAGCTAAATGAAGGATCGACAGAGGACTCGAGTCTACTGTGGGAGGCTTTCAAAGCCACGTTACGAGGGGTGTGCATCAGTACCACGGTAGGGATACTGCGCGACATTAGAGCACAGTTAGTGCGTTGCGAGACGAAGCTAAAGTCACTAGAACACCAATACGAATTAACCCAAAACAAAGCACTTTTGGGAGAAATAAGGACGGAACTTACTGAATATCAAACATTTGCAGAAGATGAGGTCAAATATACACACAAACGTCCCAGAGCTTGTGCCTTTGGGGAGGGTGGCAGACCAGGCAGGGTATTAGCGGCCAGAATATGTGAGGGACGGAGATCCCAAGCAATTTTACAAATACGTGGTGAAAGGGGAGCCATAAGCACAGACCCCCATGATATCCTGAGCGAATTTGTTAAAACATACAGTGTGCTTTATAAAACCCAGCTCAATACATCACCTGAGGAAATATTTAAGTATCTTGAGGACATTGCCATTTCCTGGCTCTCGGACACACAGAGGGCATATCTATCGCTCCCGGTTACTGTGGAGGAAGTCACCGAAATAATTAAGTCCCTGCCAAATGGCAAAGCTCCCGGGCCCGACGGATTCACGTGTGAGTTTTACAAACACTATCGTGACTTATTAGCTCCCCATCTAGTTGCGAAGTTCGGGGATGCATTTGACAAAGGCATACTTCCACCGACCCTAAGGGAAGCGATGGTGATCGCGCTGTTAAAGCCGTCCAAAGATCCGGAGCTTTGCGGCTCATGCCGCCCTCTATCCCTCATAAATGTGGACTCAAAAATCCTGGCTAAAATACTTGCCACGCGTCTACAACCTCTTATGACTAACCTGGTCCTCCCAGACCAATCTGGCTTTATACCATCGAGAGCAACCACACATAACACCCGCACCTTGTTCGCCTTATCCCACTACCTGATCCCGAGTACTAAAGCTGTGGCGGTCATGTTAGACGCTGCTAAGGCGTTTGACTCCATTGAATGGACCTATCTTATAACAGTGCTAAATAGGATGGACTTCCCACCGATGTTCCTTCAGTGGGTCAAGCTATTATACACACAGCCAGTGGCTCGAATACAAATCAATGGTTATACCTCTGACTCAATAGCGATAGAACGTGGAACACGACAGGGCTGTCCACTATCTCCCCTATTATTCGCCCTGGCCCTGGAACCGCTGGCATGCAAGGTACGACAAAATCATCACCCATCTGCGCTACAATTCCCAGGCAGACCACTGCACATATCATTATATGCAGATGACATGTTGCTGTATGTTCGAGACCCCGAAATACATTTAGCACCTTTGTTGCGGGAGTATATTACATTTGGAGGACAATCCGGACTTCAAATAAATTGGGACAAGTCATGCATTATCCCACTCACTGACACTACACTACCACAAGCCACTGACGTCCCACTGGAGTGGCAGGAAGATCCCATCAAATACTTAGGAGTATGGTACCACAGAGACCCAGACATTATCATTAGAACCAACTATGGTAGAGCATTGTTCTCAATAGAAGATAAGGTAAATCGTTGGATACAGCTACCACTGTCAATGGCCGACCGTATAGTGAGTGTCAAAATGGTCATCCTCCCCAAACTTCTTTACCTATTCAATAATATTTCAATTCCCCCACCGAGGGAGGTTTTTCGGCGTGTAACTTCGGTAGTGACCAGGCTGATCTGGGCAGGCAAACAGGCCCGTGTTGGAATCCGTAAATTAACGCTCCCATACTCCAAAGGAGGGCTATGTGTTCCAGATTTTTTGTTATACTACCTATGTGCACAAGCACAATATGCCACATACTGGTATCACCAAATCCCATACCTGACGCATACAGCTGTAGAGGAAGGTGATGCACTGCCCATACCACTGACAGCAATCATTACGCACAAACGCCAGCCCTTACACGCTAAAGATATTAATACTATTGATGCTACAAATAATGCATGGTACAGACTTGGAACGGCTCAACCACTCCACTTTCACCCTGAAATATCGGTCACCAATGAGAAGGTAGGCATGGGACTACTACAGCAGATAGGGTTGGACACACTAGGAGACCTATATAAAAACGGGAAATTCATAACCACGCAAGATCTGTCATATGTGCAGAATCAGACCCTAATGCTTAGCTTCACCCACTTTAGGTTGCAGGAGGCGGTCAAACAATTATATCCCACATATCCTGCTGAACGACCACAACTTGACACACTACAACTGATACTTGCATCTCAGAATACTGAACATTTAGTGTCCCGTCTCTATACCGTAGCGCAAAATTAAATGAATGGTAACACACATGATGCCAGAGAGGAAGACTGGCACATATCTTGTGATTTAATTTATTTTTATTTTTATTTATTTAAAATTTATAACGCGCAACAGCTACCCGCAGTGGGTTTCCCGGCGCAAGGGATAGACTAAAGAAGAAAAGCCAACCTCTCAAACAGCACCATGAATCAACTAAAGCGGCATGCGAATCATTGGAAAAGTGTGGTTTTCAATTTTTTCCTAAAACAGAGAAAATTAGTTTCTGACTTCAGGGTGATGGGTAACGCGTTCCAGTATTTGGGGCCTAGATGGGAAAAGGCCCGACCCCCCATCCTTGCGAGCTTGAATCTTGGGACAACGAAGTCGCAGTTGGCAGAAGATCTTAAAGTGCGACTAAGCTTGTAGGGTTGGACCAGACTCTGCAAGTATTTTGGGGCCGAGCCCTGCTTGATTTTGAAGAGATAACATAGGGCTTTGAATTTAATACGGCTGTGTAGATCGCGAAGAGCCTGTGAGGCCGATAATCTCCTCGGGATGTTACAAAGAATTAGAATGTTAACGCCAAATGGTAATCTGCGGCTAGTACATTTCAAGTATCTGCACCAAATGTACCACACACCTGTAAAACTGTATAAGTATGGACTTCGTACAGAAGCATGCTGTAAAAGATGTGGCCACGACGAGGCTGACTTCATTCACTTGGCATGGTCCTGCTTAAAGATACACGAGTATTGGGAACAAGTTACGTCGACACTGACAGAAATGGTGGGTATAGCAATAGAATGCAATGTTCAGGTGTGCCTACTGGGATTGCTGAGGGATGTCAGAGCCATGAAGCGTAAATTTTGTGCTGTGGCGTTACTCCTTGCCAAAAGACGTATATCTATATGCTGGGATAGTAAAGTTACCCCGACTATTAAACAATGGCTGGGTGATCTGTCCCATTGCCAGGACACTCTACGGACATATGAAGAGGAGCTTCCTGCCCGATCCAGACCGAAAGACTATTGGCAATATTTCACACAGTACCTAAACACTAACCCGAACACCTCATGATGTAGATGATTTGGGAGCTCTTTCAACTTCATTGTAGCTGATATATAAATGCAATGCATGTGTACTTTCATTTTGATACAGATTTTGATGGGTTGACCAATGCTGTAGTGAAATGGCCTGAGTTGTTCTTAGCTTGTTTTCTTGATTTTGAGATGTATTATACCTGAAAACAATAAAAAGATTAAAAAAAAAAAAAAAGGTTGCTCACCACCACGTGAGTCATATCAATCACTGGTTTGAAGTAAAACCGTTTAAAGGTAGTGTCTGAAAACCAATCTGCTGCATTCAGAATGTCGTCCAGACGTGCTCCCAGGGCAAATGCTTTGGAGGCCATTGATCCTCTAGTAGAGTGCGCTCCAAAAGCACGCAAGACGATCCCGGCTTCTTGCATCACCCACCTTACCCAACGAGCAATCGTGGGGGAGGACACAGCCTTGTGAGGCTTCTTAATCTAAATGAGCAATTGGCGTTCCCCAGGAGGACAAAACTCCTCCATCTCCTCATATGCTTTAAGGCAAGAAACCACACAGAGTTTAGGGGAGTTCGGAAACGCGGGATAAGAGATGCATTTTGTCCCACATTTGGTGTGTCTATGAATAGTAAAAGTAACTCCTGTAGGGGAAAATATCCTACCCAAGACATCCAGGGCCATAACATCAAAGACCTGTTTGCAAGAGATCAGACATAGTAGCATGGCTAACTTTGTGGAAAGCTCCTTCCTAGAAAGGAATCTATTTGGTTGCCAGGAGAGCAGCACATTAAAACCCTATTAACATCCCATAACTGGGAATAACAAGGTTCAGGAGGCAACGAGAGACGATGCCACGGAGCAAGAGACAGACCAAGGGATGCTCCCCGACTGGTGAGCCATCAACCATGGCATGCCCAGCAGATATAGTGGAACGAAAGTATTGACGGTCTGATACGCCAAACCCCCTTCCTCCAGACAGGCCAAGAAGTTCAAGATGGAGGTCACATCCGATGCCATGGGATCGATACTCCGTTGCAAACACTGACTACACCACTGTCCCCAGGAGCACCGGTATCTTTTTACAGTACTGTCCGCCCAGGCTCTGGCCATGAACGCCGAAGCCGGTTCCAAAAGGCATGGGACAGCCCATCGTCCCCTGTAATCCGCCATGCCATTAGGGTCGGATTACAAATGGGTGTCAACCCGGTAGTCAAGGGACCGGGGTAGTTATGTGGTATCAAAGAATTGGTCCCTGATCTGTAAGGAGTGGCTTCAAATATCATAACAAACATTCATTGACAAAATTATTTGTAGTACACTATCGTTTATTCACATAGTGTCAAAGCTTTTTTCATTGTATTTTTCATTTCATAATTTTTTTATTTTGTATTTTTTTTTTTGTAAACCTTTATTTGTACAAAAAGGAAATACAAATCTGGGCCTACAACCAGACCGGCCGGCCACGATACAATAGAGCAATCCAAAAAATACAGAAGAAAAATATACAGATACAATCAGGATAATATGCAGTCAATACAGTTCGAAAAAGGAAGGGGGGGGGGGAGAATCTGGACGGCCCACAAACAGGAAGAAGGAAGGTTAATTTTTATAATATTACAATAAGGAGTATAACAGGCTCGGATACAGTATAAATGAATCCAGGTTCCCAGAGCAAACTATTGGCCATAAGAAAACTAAAGGGGCAGCAATGCGGAAAATTATCACTACAGTCTACATCAGTACGAAAGCAGATGCGGTTAATTCAAATCAACATACAAGTAGACTCATCGTGTGCACCTCTACCACCCAATAGCACAGCAGAGATAGGACGATGGAACCGGAACACTAACATCACTAAAGCCAACCCGTCATACTAACCCTAGGGAGAGAGAGAAAGAGAAGGGGAGGGGAAAGAAAAGGGGGAAAAAGAAAAATATAGACTGAAAGAGAAGAGCGCCGCGCCGAGACAATCATCCCGTAGTAAGGACACAGAAAGAGCAGGAGTATTAGCAACAAGGAAGGGATGGGAGTCGGCACTGAAACGCAGCATAGCCACAAAAGGAGAGAAGCAGCAATCCAGACCCCATCCCTATAATACCACGGGAGGCAGGGACAGCCGCGGCGCTCCTATAAAGGGATACAAAAGGGCCATAGAACAAAGGAAAATAAACCGGGAAAGAAAACCCATCCGACCCATCCCACCCAGCACCCCTGCAGAAGGCTACGGCCTACCCCCCCAGCAGCGTGCCTGTCGCCCTAATCCCGAACCCGAAATGTAGGAAACACGAAAGAGAAAAAGAATAAGGAGACAAAAAGAAGAATAAGAAGACAAAAAAGATGTGAGGGAGGAGTGAAGAAGTAAAAACAAAATGGTCGGCCTCAGCCCTCCGCCCAACCAGTCAATCGTAATACGTGTAGACGAAAGCGATACAACTCGAGCATCATAAAACGCACAAGGGGGTCACCCACCGCACTATGCACACGGGAAAGCTCGCCACGGATATGTATACCAGCAATCCACCGGAAGCAATGTATCTCACCCCAGGCCTTCCTTAGCTACATGCAACTCCCACCATACGACAGCGAGAAGCGAACAACTCGGTGCAAGGCAATCACACGAACAAAAAATAGTCCGATGAAGACGTAGGCCAGGGAGGGCAATCCATAAGCAAAAAATCAAAAGTCCGGGTATACAGTGCAAGTGTCCCAACAATGTTAACAGGGGCAGGAAAAGACAGGAGTTCAGTCTCGCCACTCGGGAAAGCGGGTGCTCCCCTGCAGAGCAGAAACACGACCTCATCAAGGTTCTTCCCTCTCTCCTCTTCTCTTCAACCTTTATATCCGACCCCTTATTTCCTCGCTCCTTGAGCTGGGGGTCTCGGTGTATAACTACGCAGACGACCTCCAGCTCGTTTTTGATCTTTCCTCCCCCACTCACTCTCTCCCCAAGCTCAGTTCTACCCTTGTCTTTATCTCCCAGTGGATGAGCTTCAATCATTTGAAGCTCAACCCTGACAAGACTGAGCTCGTTCTCACTGGTGGTCCCTCTAATCCCTGGTCCTCAGCCCACTGGCCCCTCTCTTTTGGTCCTCCCCCCTCCCCTGTTCCCTCTGTTCGGACCCTGGGCATCAAGATCAGTAATGATCTTTCGATGCACGCACACATTAGCTCTGTTGTATCCTCCTGTTTCCTCTCCCTCCGCCTCATCCGCAAAATTTCCCGGTTTTTTTCTGTTGATGCCCTCAAAGTTATCATCACTGCCCTCATTACTTCCCGCCTGGATTATGGCAATGGCCTGTATGTAGGCATCCCTGCCTACGAGACTCGCCGTCTCCAGGCCATCCAGAACCAGGCGGCCCGTCTTGTCCTCCGCCTTCCTAAGTTTTCCCATATCACTCCTGCCCTTAAAACCCTCCATTGGCTCCCCGTTCATTTTAGGTCCCAGTTTAAACTCGCATGTCTGGCCTTTCGGGCGCATGCTCGATCTGCTCCTCTCTTTATCAACTCTCTGATTTCTTCTCATGCCCCCGCCCGCTCTCTCCGCTCTTCTTCCCTTTCTCTCCTTCACGTCCCCCGCTTTCGCAAATCCCGCACTGGTGGCACTCGTTTTTCTGTGCGTGCTCCTCAGATCTGGAACTCTCTCCCCCACTCTATTCGTTCCATTCCTATCTTCTCCCACTTTCGGAAAGCCCTTAAAACTCTTTTCTTTCTTCAGGCTTTCCCTGGCTAAGTCCTCTCGCACCTTTTAGGCAGATACCGATGTGTTCCTTAGCGCCAGGAAGCCGCTTGGCCACAGTGCGCTTTATAAGTTTCTTTTTCATTTCATTTTCATTTCATTTCATTTCATTTCAAATAGATGTAGCAAGCCATCATGTTTCTCGGACACTCGAGTAGGATCCGACCCCAGAACGACATCCGGGCCCCCAAACTCCAAACAGTGAAGCGCAGGAGGTTCAGAAGCCAATCGTTCGCATACCTGTCGACGGCCAGTGGCAGTAGTTCTCAGCGCGGCCGAGGGGGGTGAGGCAGAAGCATCACCGAGACGAGAGGGGACCGTGAGAAACCGGCCCTCTAAGATGGCGGCGGACCGCACCGATACCCCAGAGGCAATGGGGGTCAAGGCCGCATGCAAGGACCGCAGTGCTTCCAGAACGTCGCCGATTGTAGGCTCGCGCACACATGTCCAGGCCCCCGTGCAGTCCAGTAGTCCAGGTCCGCCGTCCGGAGGATATCCACGGTCTATCTCGATGGCCGCCATTTTGTGGATTCAGGCTCGTCACCACCTCCCACGACTCCCGGATCAGGGCCTCAGATGCGGACCTCCACAGAAACCAAGGGGGTCCCGCTAAGGCAGCCTTGGTGCAGAAAGGAGAGCCGCCAAAGTCGGGTTGCAGCCTGCAATACCTTTGGCGTGGTCGAAGAGCAGATCCCGGGCGCGAGGCTCCAGGATGGATGGACGGAGCCGCGGCAGGGGGGCCCCCTTCACACGAACAGCCCTCGGTGCACCGTGCCCCACACCAGCTCCACGGCCGCCAAGGCAAGTCCGGATAAGGACCACCGGAATGTTCGCACAACGGTCTCCCACCAGCGGCTCACTCTCTCGGCCGGGGCCGACGCGTACAACAATGCCAGGCTGGGTCCAATAGGCGAGGCCCCGGCTTCATCACCGCGGAGGCCCTGGTTCCTCAGGGGGCACAACTTCAGAGTCGCGGCACGTAGGAGCCTCCAGGTCAGACGGTGAGTAAGAGCAACACGTTGCGTTTCAATCTCTGCTCGAGTGCATCGTCCCTGGGCAGGATATATGGCAGGATTTGCGAGTCAGGCCGGAAGGCTGACGGAGCCGAGCTACAGAGCGACCATTACGATCGCGAGCTTGGCTCCTCCCATTTCATAATTTTTATACTCTTGTAGTTCACAACTTAGCAGTGCCCACTGTACAGGGAAAGGGAAGGATAGTGCAGTGTTCAGGGAGGTGTGGGTGGGTGAAGTGACAATTCAATTGTAGGTTACTTTCAACAATTGGAAATGGCTTCACACGGGAGCCTTGCCGGAATTAATCCAAAATCAAATAAACATCATCGTAACATCATGTTGTAACAGGTGTACTAAATCACACTCTGATTATGTGGATTGGTTGATAGTCGACGTTTCGACCCTCGTTGTAGGGATGTTGCCCCTTACATGGCAGGTCTTCTTCAGGACAGTGAAGAGGGTGGGCAATTCCTATAGGGGAAAGGTATTTACAAAACTGATTACTAAGGATTCATTTAATGGAGACTATTTACACAGGGGTACAGTAATTAGCATCATACGTTGGTATTGCCTTAAGACCAAGGGCAAAAGGCAGAGTACCAGGTTAGTTTCTGTCTGTATCAGATCAAGGAGCATCCAGTTATAGCAGTTAAAATTAATTCGGGAAAGTATTCAAAAGGATCTAAGATATTAATTGAAATTGCAATATCTATTAGATCACAAATTACTACATGGATTAACAAGTATATGCAGTGTTACATTAATAAGGTACTGGATCTGACTCACAACCGACGTTACGTGGGCATTATGGAGAACAATAAGCGGTTACCTTGTATAACGTTTGTGGGGACGTTATGGAGTTGCACTTAGTACTTTAATGACAACGGCAATCCTAGAGATATAAATACGAGGATTTAGTATACTCATATGTGAATTAAAAACGGTAAGGCTTAGATACTGGCTCGCTTATTACCTGGTATATGATAGAAAGTCCTTGATTGATGGGCAATCTAAAGAAAAATGGTTGAATCAGAATAGTTGGATACGGCAGTCACATTTCCTTTCTAATTCAAATGTGCAAGTGGCATTAAGTCTGCTTTTACCTGTATTCTAGCGTACCGATCTAGGCACAGGTCCTAGTCCAACTCTGACTCGGTCGCTGTAATTTAAAATGAAACTCAATCAGGCTTGATGTAACACGAAGGAAGAGGAAGAGTTGCCACACATAATCACGAATTTACAAGACCAGTTAAATTAAGACATGAGGGTGTTAGATGCCACTTTAACACCCTGTGAGGCAGTTACGTGGTTGTGGACCATAACAATATATGTTTGAATTTCAATGGTACTTCATGCAATGTTCTATTAATGCGTATGATCTAATCACTCCCCAATATACCTTAGACCGCTTTAATACCCTGCGATGGCAATTACGTGGTCTAAATACATCATATGCTGGTTCTTTTATGGAATTACTCATGCAACTTTATGAAGAAAATAGAGGTTTTGTGAATAAATAGGAGCTTCCTCGATTTCCTGGTTAATAATAACCATACCTGATCACCCTTATATCTAAATTTTGGTTTAGCGTTGCTATACTCCCCTCACAAATTATGGAAGTCTATTGCATCTAACACCCTCATGTCTTAATTTAACTGGTCTTGTAAATTCGTGATTATGTGTGGCAACTCTTCCTTCGTAAATCAATTTTGGAAGGCTGCTGCATACAATTTTATATTGGAACCTCATTCGGAGTAGTTCGCGTCTTGAGCGTCCTGGTAACCACGGCAACCAGCTTAGTCTTTCCTTCCTTGCCCTCGTGGTCACGTGGTGCGGAAGTGGTTTAATACAACACACTTCGTACGCGAGCGCCACACTCCCGAGTTAACGGTGGAGGTGACGGATGCCGGGGACGAAGTGCTCTGACCCGGTTCTATAGGTAAGAGCCAGTAATACCTTTCTGCCATATTAATCCACGACTTGGCTGTGTGTTACATCAAGCCTGATTGAGTTTCGTTTTAAATTACAGCAACCGAGTCAGAGTTGGACTAGGACCTGTGCCTAGATCGGTACGCTAGAATACAGGTAAAAGCAGACTTAATGCCACTTGCACATTTGAATTAGAAAGGAAATGTGACTGCCGTATCCAACTATTCTGATTCAACCTTTTTTCTTTAGATTGCCCATCAATCAAGGACTTTCTATCATATACCAGGTAATAAGCGAGCCGGTATCTAAGCCTTACCGTTTTTAATTCACATATGAGTATACTAAATCCTCGTATTTATATCTCTAGGATTGCCGTTGTCATTAAAGTACTAAGTGCAACTCCATAACGTCCCCACAAACGTTATACAAGGTAACCGCTTATTGTTCTCCATAATGCCCACGTAACGTTGGTTGTGAGTCAGATCCAGTACCTTATTATTGTAACACTGCATCTACTTGTTAATCCATGTAGTAATTTGTGATCTAATAGATATTGCAATTTCAATTAATATCTTAGATCCTTTTGAATACTTTCCCGAATTAATTTTAACTGCTATAACTGGATGCTCCTTGATCTGATACAGACAGAAACTAGCCTGGTACTCTGCCTTTTGCCCTTGGTCTTAAGGCAATACCAACGTATGATGCTAATTACTGTACCCCTGTGTAAATAGTCTCCATTAAATGAATCCTTAGTAATCGGTTTTGTAAATACCTTTCCCCTATAGAAATTGCCCACCCCCTTCACTGTCCTGAAGCAGACCCACCATGTAAGGGGCAACATCCCTACAAAGAGGGTCGAAACGTCGACTATCATCAACCAATCCACATAATCAGAGTGTGATTTAGTACACCTGTTACAATATGATGTTACGATGATGTTTATTTGATTTTGGATTAATTCCGGCAAGGCTCCCCTGTGAAGCCATTTCCAATTGTTGAAAGTAACCTACGTTTGAATTGTCACTTCACCCACCCACACCTCCCTGAACACTGCACTATCCTTCCCTTTCCCTGTACAGTGGGCACTGCTAAGTTGTTAACTACAAGAGTATAAAAATTATGAAATGAAAAATACAATGAAAAAAGCGTTGACACTATGTGAATAAACGATAGTGTACTACAAATA
This sequence comes from Lissotriton helveticus, assembly GCF_964261635.1. NCBI lineage: Eukaryota > Metazoa > Chordata > Amphibia > Caudata > Salamandridae > Lissotriton > Lissotriton helveticus. Next base: position 300,996,373 of record NC_136059.1, read on the forward strand.
ATTTTGTCAATGAATGTTTGTTATGATATTTGAAGCCACTCCTTACAGATCAGGGACCAATTCTTTGATACCACATAACTACCCAGGTCCCTTGACTACCGGGTTGACCCCCATTTGTAATCCGTTTTCAGTGCAGGTAATCACCTGTGAGGTCGCTCCCTTTTCCACGCGAGATTTTATGTAGATCCATTATGGTGGACGCTGAAACCTTATCCTACACAGAGGATTACATTAGGCAACTCATACAGGAACGGGCTAATGAATTTCTGTCTGACAGTACACCTGGAATCGATTTTAGTCTGAACGACAAAATCGCACGCTTGGAGCGCCTTGAAAAGAAATTAATAAGGACTAGGCTACATGGACATCTATTAACCCAATACCTTCAGGCAAATATTATCCCTACTGGATTGCAAATTAAAATCGAACCTGCAATGTTTGTGGATGTACCCAAATTCCGGGAAGGATTTAGCTTCGTGGCCAACAACTGCTCCCGGCACTGGATGGTGCTGGGAGTGGAGACGGCAGCAGAGCAGATCAAAATCCTGCAAGAAGAGATCACAACTCTCAAAGCTGAAATTGAAAGCGATCCCACCCTTTCAAATGCAAAAGAAGCTCCAAAAAAACTAGACGCAACACTGAAAGACTTTGATATTACCACACAAACTAAAAAACTAAATAAGTTGGCAAGGGATATTAGACTGTATGATAAGAAAAAGACCTACCCTTATCTACAAGAAGATTTCTACAGACAAGACACCCAAGGCCGTTTTACGAACAGAGGACGAGGGGGATACAGAGGCAGACGCAATTATACCACCTTCTCCGATTCTTCTTACAGTTCGGGAGGGGATACAGAACAGGCAGGTCCTAGTGGTAATTACCAATATCAAGACTACAACTACCAGGCACCTCAGTCTTTTTTAGACCAAGGATCATGGAGACCACCACGAGAACGAGGCCGCCCTTTCCCGAGAGGGTCCAACAGAGGACAACAGAACAACAGTGGCGACTGGGAAGGCAATCGAGGCCGGGGCCAGAAACAGGTCAGATTCAACCAAGAAGAACACGGAGAGAGGTCAACCCGCCGGAAAAATTACAGGTGGTGAAGGAAAGTCCTGTGGTTAATCTATCAAACCACACCCTGACTGAGAATGAAGGAAGAGTGCTCAGTAGAGGCTTATCTTATGTCGCCACGGCAGTTCCTAATGCTTTCAATATCAAAACTGAATTGTTCAAATTCTTTCGTAAAGTGAGATTAAGATATCATTTTCGGAAGTCTCCGTCCACCAGTCCTCAGACACATACAGGACTTAGAATTCCCTTTACTTATGTACCACCAGCCCACATGATGACTAAAAGAATTCTGGCATATGAATCTGTGGTAATGAGAGACGTTGAGAGTATACTCTCAAAAGAAAAGTATACCCAATTCAATATCAGCAGAGATGAAAAACTTGCTTTGCAGAATCTGAGAGACAACAAAAATATTGTCATCATACCGGCCGACAAAGGCGGAGCCATTGTGATCCAGGACATCAGCAAATATAAAGCTGAAGTTATGAAAGAACTAAACGATGGTGTAAGCTGTAAGAAACTCCCAGGTGACCCCACTCAAGATATGGCATCTGAAATAATGCGCGTGACCAGAGAAGGATTGGACCAAGGCTTCCTATCAAAACAAGAATTTCAATACCTTAATCAAAAAAAAATGGACTCCTACCATTTATACACTACCCAAAATTCATAAAGACTTGCACAGCCCTCCAGGACGCCCCATAGTCTCTGGGTGCTGGTCCATATTAGAACCCTTGTGTCGATATATCGATTTCTTTTTAAAACCTATCGCCGAAACAACTGCCACTTATCTACGAGACACCACCCATACTATTACTATCGTTGATGGCTTACCGTTTAACCCAACTAGCCAACTATTGGTCACCAGTGACATTGTTTCACTGTATACAAGCATTCCCCAAGAAGAAGCTATCGAAGTGATTACCAGGGTGCTTGATCAAAGAACAGCACCTGCCTATGTACCTACCAAATTCATCACATTATTGCTAAAGATCGCTATGATGAGAAACTTTTTTGTCTTTCAAAATGACTTTTACGTTCAGACTAAAGAAGTCACAATGGGGGCGGCTTTTGCCCCTAATCTAGCGATTATCTTCATGGCTACATATGAACAACACTTTGTATTGAACAATGTTAACCCATACAGATCTATGATTATGACGTGGATGCGCTACATAGACGATATCATCATGATTTGGGAGGGGGACAAATCACAACTAACTGATTTCCACACATGGCTCAATGCTAGGTCCCCTGACATTCAGTTCACCATGGAGCCCAGTTCCTCTACTATAAATTTTCTGGATCTAACCATCTACACACAAGAGGACAAACTCTGTACTACCCTTTACAGAAAACCGGCGGAAAGAAACTCTCTCTTTACAATACTCTAGCCACCATCCTAGGGCATTACGCGATAATTTGTCTTTTGGGCAATTCTTGCGTATAAGGCGAAATTGTTCCTTGAAAGACAATTATATGGCAGAGTCTGAAGAATTAATCCAACGCTTGACAGATCGAGGATATCCCAAGCGTTTGGTCAAAAGAGCAAGAAAAAGAGCATGGTTCAGTCCTCGGGAATCCCTCCTGCAAGGAAATACACGAGATGAACCCGAACCAGACCGCCTAATTTGTGTGACGACCTTCTCTACGAAGAGCAACGAAATCAAAAAAGCTGTAAAGAAATATTGGAATTTGATCAGTGACGATGTGGGAATAAAAAACCCGCCCATGCATTCGTTTAAAAAGACTAAAAATATTCGAGAGCATGTGGTCAGTTCCTTCCTTGACACACCCACACCACCATCACTCACCTCGATGTGGAACCTGAAACCCATTGTTGGACACCACAGATGTGGTAACTGTAAGGCCTGTGAGTACACCTTACAAATTAAAGAGTTTGTGCATAAAGATCACAAAATTGTTCTAAAACACCACACTAATTGCAATACCATGGATGTCATCTATTGTATTGTATGCCCTTGTCAGATGATATATATAGGGCAGACACAGCAAAAGAATTTTGCAACATTGTAGTCGTATTAGATGTGAAACGTTGGGCGCCCCTCTTGTTGACCATTTCAAAATGCTAAAACATGCACCTGAGGACCTCAAATGGACTGTCCTAGAGAAGGTCACTCTTGGACCTAGAGGTGGTAACATTTGCTCCTTACTAAATTTGCGAGAAATGAAATGGATAACTCATTTCAACTCCATCAATGAAGGATTGAATGAATTAGACAGCAGTTTCATACAGATGTCTACAATCTAACGCCTAAGGTTCACCATCTATAATGTAGGATTCTACCAATTATAGGCCAGAATTCCTAATTCGCCATGTTAATGTGCACAGCAACCCGGACCGCCATAATACCCTGTGAGGCAATTACGTGGTCCTTTGATATGAAATATGTTATAATGATTTTATTCTGGATTATTATAGGGACCACTTTAACACCCTGTGAGGCAGTTACGTGGTTGTGGACCATAACTATATATGTTTGAATTTCAATGGTACTTCATGCAATGTTCTATTAATGCGTATAATCTAATCACTCCCCAATATACCTTAGATCGCTTTAATACCCTGCGATGGCAATTACGTGGTCGAAATACATCATATGCTGGTTCTTTTATGGAATTACTCATGCAACTTTATGAAGAAAATAGAGGTTTTATGAATAAATAGGAGCTTCCTCGATTTCCTGGTTAATAATAACCATACCTGATGACCCTTATATCTAAATTTTGGTTTAGCGCTGCTATACTCCCCTCACAAATTATGGAAGTCTATTGCATCTAACACCCTCATGTCTTAATTTAACTGGTCTTGTAAATTCGTGATTATGTGTGGCAACTCTTCCTTCGTAAATCAATTTTGGAAGGCTGCTGCATACAATTTTATATTGGAACCTCATTCGGAGTAGTTCGCCGTCTTGAGCGTCCTGGTAACCACGGCAACCAGCTTAGTCCTTCCTTCCTTGCCCTCGTGGTCACGTGGTGCGGAAGTGGTTTAATACAACACACTTCGTACGCGAGCGCCACACTCCCGAGTTAACGGTGGAGGTGACGGAAGCCGGGGACGAAGTGCTCTGACCCGGTTCTATAGGTAAGAGCCAGTAATACCTTTCTGCCATATTAATCCACGACTCGGCTGTGTGTTACATCAAGCCTGATTGAGTTTCTTTTTAAATTATAGCGACCGAGTCAGAGTTGGACTAAGACCTGTGCCTAGATCGGTACGCTAGAATACAGGTAAAAGCAGACTTAATGCCACTTGCACATTTGAATTAGAAAGGAAGTGTGACTGCCGTATCCAACTATTCTGATTCAACCATTTTTCTTTAGATTGCCCATCAATCAAGGACTTTCTATCATATACCAGGTAATAAGCGAGCCGGTATCTAAGCCTTACCGTTTTTAATTCACATATGAGTATACTAAATCCTCTTATTTATATCTCTAGGATTGCCGTTGTCATTAAAGTACTAAGTGCAACTCCATAACGTCCCCACAAACGTTATACAAGGTAACCGCTTATTGTTCTCCATAATGCCCACGTAACGTCGGTTGTGAGTCAGATCCAGTACCTTATTAATGTAACACTGCATCTACTTGTTAATCCATGTAGTAATTTGTGATCTAATAGATATTGCAATTTCAATTAATATCTTAGATCCTTTTGAATACTTTCCCGAATTAATTTTAACTCCTATAACTGGATGCTCCTTGATCTGATACAGACAGAAACTAGCCTGGTACTCTGCCTTTTGCCCTTGGTCTTAAGGCAATACCAACGTATGATGCTAATTACTGTACCCCTGTGTAAATAGTCTCCATTAAATGAATCCTTAGTAATCGGTTTTGTAAATACCTTTCCCCTATAGGAATTGCCCACCCCCTTCACTGTCCTGAAGAAGACCCGCCATGTAAGGGGCAACATCCCTACAACGAGGGTCGAAACGTCGACTATCATCCAATCCACATAATCAGAGTGTGATTTAGTACACCTGTTACAATATGATGTTACGATGATGTTTATTTGATTTTGGATTAATTCCGGCAAGGCTCCCCTGTGAAGCCATTTCCAATTGTTGAAAGTAACCTACAATTGAATTGTCACTTCACCCACCCACACCTCCCTGAACACTGCACTATCCTTCCCTTTCCCTGTACAGTGGGCACTGCTAAGTTGTTAACTACAAGAGTATAAAAATTATGAAATGAAAAATACAATGAAAAAAGCTTTGACACTATGTGAATAAACGATAGTGTACTACAAATAATTTTGTCAATGAATGTTTGTTATGATATTTGAAGCCACTCCTTACAGATCATGCCATTAGGGTCAGCGACCCCTGCTCGATAAGAGGGTGAAGATTTCCTGTCGGATTGAGAAGAAGAGTTGGAAACAGGGGGAGCGAGATTGGTAGATCCCAAGAAAGTTCCAGTACAACCGGAAACCAGACTTGCGATCTTCAAATCGGCAAAATGAGCACCACGTCCGCCAGTTGACGCCGCACCTGGGCTGTCACCCGTGTGATCATGGCAAATGGGGGAAAGGCATAGCCGCTTCCTCCCTCCAATTCTGTAGAAATGCATCTGACCTCTCTGCAAGGGGATCCGGCCTCCAACTGAAAAAACGGGGAAGCTGGTGATCCAGGCGGGAAGCAAAGAGGTCTACTGAGAAGGGAACCCAAAGGCTTTGGAGATCTGCGAACACCCCCGGCTGAAGCTTCGAGAGACTCATGAAGTGGAAATGTCGAGACTGGAAGTCCACCACCTGGTTGTCCTGCCGCGGCAGGTATTCGGCCGTGACCGAGACCTGGTGAACCAGGCAGTACTGTCAAACATTTGCTGCAAGATCCAAGAGAGCTTTGGATCGCGTGCCCCCGAGATGGTTGATGTACCGGACCGCCGACACATTGTCCATCTTCAGAAGGACGCAGGACCGGAACGAGTCCTTGGTCCAGCACTGGATTGCGAACGAGCCCGCCAAAGGCTCCAGACAATTGATGTGTAACTTCTGCTCCGACGGAGACCACACACCTCCCGTGGCGAAGTCTCCACACCTCGCGCCCCAGCCGGACCTGCTCGCGTCGGACTCAATAACAATATCTGGCGTGGAACCGAAAATGGCTCGCCCATTCCAAGCCTCCATGTGCAAGAGCCACCATTGGAGCTCCTCCCTGGCGTCTGTTGAGAGTCAGTTTGTGAGAATATGACCGACCCTTGCACAAGTGTGCAGCCTTGAGACGCTGGAGGGCTCTGTAATGGAGAGGGCCCAGAAAAATCGCCTGAATGGAGGCCGACAATGCGAGCCAGCTGCCCGAGAGATATTTGCGACTGGGATAAAGACCTCCAAATCTCGTGACAAATTTTTGTCATCTTGCAAGAGGGAAGGCTGAGGGTGGACTTCACAAAGTCTATCGTAAAGCCGAGAATAAGAACAGTCTGAGACGGGACCAGGGTAGATTTGGCCTTGTTGATCACAAACCCGAGGCTCTGAAGAAGGTCGACCGCTATCTGAAGATAACGAGAGAGCGTCCTGGGATCCTGAGCCATCAACAGAATATCTAGGTAGACGATGAGTCACATGCCAGATGTTCGCAGGCATTCGATCACCGGCCGAAGGACCTTGGTGAAGCACCAAGAGGCGGTGGACAGGCCGAAGAGTAGAGTGGTGAACTTGTACGTTTTGTCCCGCCAGGGAAACTGTAGAAACCACCGATGAGGTGGGAAGATAGGGATCACCGGATAAGCGTCTTTGAGATCGAGACGCCCCATCCAGCGAAGAACATTGCGCAGCAGATGGATGCCCTTCATCTTGAACCACTCGTTGAACTCGCGACGTTTTCCCACGTCCGGTTTGTCCACTAAAAAGAGGTTGCTGAGGAAACCATTGGGATGAGGCACGGTTTCTGCAATAGCCCCTTTGTCCAGCAGAGAGTGCACCTCTTGATCGACCAGAGCAGAGTCTGCCTCGGAAAAACAAAGTGGACGGGGGCACGGGTTGCGAAGGAGCCCCGAGAAACTCTATGTGGAAACCCCGCACTGTCTGTAAGACCCAGGTGTCCCCGGTGATGGAATTCCAAGTTGGGGAAAAACGTGCCAGACACTCACGGAAGAACTGGAGATGCCGCTGCCTCTTACTCCTCTGTTTTTGCCTTGCCGGCCTCGGCTGGGATAAAATTTGCCAAAGTGGGCCTGGTCTTGGTATTGCCCATTACCGGAGCCTTGTCCCCTGTGCTGATTGGGACGGTTGGACGAGCGGCCCCTCTGAAAAACCGAGGGCGAAACAGCTTCCTGATGGAGGACTGAGCCCGGTCCAGGGAGGTAAAGGTATTGATGAATCGCCACAATTCCTTTATAAAGGGTTCGCCAAAGAGGCCGCCCTGCGCCACCGGACCCACGAGGACAGATGTTCAGGAGATATAAGCGAGCCAGACATTTTGGCCTCCTCTGCCATGTCTAGGATCTTAGTAACGGAGCCCAGGATATCAAGGAGCTTGTCCTGGCGCACCCGCCAGGACCAGTCGATGCCCTTCTTAGGATCCTTGATGAATTTCTGAAGGAAGGTGGCCATTCTCAGGTGAATGTCCGGCTGGCAGCCACCTTCCCCTCCAGGGAGGGGCGAGGACATTCTGCCCTAAGGCAGTTGCGAGTTGCAGGTTCAAGTGGGCGGCGGATCCGACTGGCCACATATTGGGCGACCTTGTCTGAGGGGGCCCAGTCAGAGGATGAAGAATATCATCCGGGTCCAACATATCCCCACAGAGATTCTGCCCAACCGAAGAAGGGCCTGGGCGAGAAGGGCACCAAGGACGAGATGGGCCAGCAGCGTCATCATCATCCCCTTGCCCATCATCCCCGGGGCAGGGGGCACCGGGGGGGGGGTAGAGGGAGGGGTCGATTGAGTGGCAGTGCTGGACAGAAACGCCTGCTTAAGGCGTCAAAAGCATCGGTGGCCGGGCTAGCTGGCTTGGCGCGCTTCGCCGGGGGCTGCGGGTCCACCGAAGGGGCACTAGAAGGGGGGGCGGTAGATAAACCCTGCGAGGTCTAGGCCAGCCGATCACAGGCTTGGTCAATCTTAGGAGTCAACCTTTGTTCAAGGGGTGTCATGGCTTGCTCCACTGCATTATGGATGAACGCGTTAACTACGTCGTAAAAGTCGTCGTCCCATTGAAGGGCCGAAAGGGGATCTTGCTCCCACTGATCATCTTGGAACTCATCCATGGTGAAAAACCCAAACACCAGGGAAAGTCAGACAGAGTCAGTAAACAGCCGCTGTGAGGTGGTATACCTCAGAATCCAGGGGGGCTGGGTGTCAGCCTAAGAATGGGCGGGCAATGCTCGCAATAACAAGGGACCAAGCCCTGGACCCACACAGCCCTGGTGCCAATGGATTATGTGGGCAGCCTGCAGGAAAAAAACGGGTCCCTAGCAGGCACTCTCTGGAATACTGACTCCAAAACCGGAGCGTTATTGGCCTAGTAATATGGACCCCTCAAGGCAGTAAGAACTGCTGCTAGCTGCCTAACGGCAGATACTGACCCGAATTTACAGGCGTTCTGGGGGCGTAATAGTTAACGACAACACATGGGATAACTCCCCAAAAACAGGCTACCGACCCGGGTCAGGGGCGTAACTGCAGGCAAAAGGACCAGACCAGGCTTGCGCGGCAATGGTGCTCTGGATCTTTACGCGCTGAAGAATGCGCGGAATCCGGAGCCCGCATGCTGCGTCAAGCGTGAGATCCAAGCGCCCTCTAACGAGGCGGCGCGGTCACCGCGAGTCTCAGGCACCAACAACGCGGCCGCTAGGGAGCTCAGACGCTCCCACGGCCGAACGCGAGCCGCCAAGTAGCGGCGGACTCGCCAAAGAAAAAGAGGACCTGAAAGGGAATAGAAGTAATACCGCAAAACACACGCGGACCTGAAACCCGAGGCGGGCGCACATTCCCTGACGCCACGGAAATCAAGACAGCATTATGCGCCTCAGGCAAAATAGAAATACGCACAAAGGCATTAAATAGAGCAACGCGCAGCAATAGTAAAATACAGCAGAAAACACCATATACCCACAGTACAAAGCCTAAACTTGTGAGAGAAGAAAAGTTGGACTTATCTTGGCTGCAAGCAGCGAAAAAAGAGGAGGAATGGACAGGGACATGGGACTACCAGTGCCATAGGAGCCTGTGATTGGTGTAGAGGATGGGACACTCTAGCCATGGACTCTCTATTGTTTTGTTTGTTATTCCCTATGGTTCATGGGAATAGTGGTTTTGTTTTGCTTGACTACAAATGGCTGCTATTCAATTAAGTGAAGAAAGATTAGCATAATCCTCGCCTCCTGTCCTGACATAGAATCTGATGTCTCTGGTTTATTTACTTAAAGCTGTATTTTGACCCGTTACCGCTGGGCCCCTAAAAGGAGTGGCCTAGTTTGCCTATTTGGTAATCCGGAACTGACCCCCAACTTTTACCAGGCAAGAAGAGTGTCTGTTAGGCTGAACAAAGGTCAGCCTGACAGACACTCTTCTTGTTTAGGTCAGGCAGGCAGGCAGGAGGTGGAAATGCGCTAAATGCGCAACTCCCAGCTACCTGAGCTGTGACCGTTTCAGTCTGCTAAAAGTGCATTGAGGCCCTCCCCCTCTTGATGAGAGGGAGCATCCCCAATTGCCTCTGACCTGGGTGCTTCAGTTGTAAGCCCTGAAGTGCCCAGGGCCCAGTGTCAATCAGTGGCAACTAGTCATAGAGTGTGGAGGGGTCAGCAGTCTCACTGACCCCATCCCACTCTGTTGGGACTGCTGCCTTCCCTCATTGGCTGACCTTCGAAGGTAGCTGTCCAAACCCTCCTGGGACCACCAAGGCTTGGTACTACTGCCGTCCCTCATTTGCTGACCTAAGGTTGAAAAGGCCCCTAAGGTCAGCCAATGGAGGAAGGCAGCAGTCCTAACCCTACTGGCACCTCTGAGGCTTCCTTCTTGGGGAGCTGCAGCTAAGGAAAGTTTTATGCGTTTTGTATGTTTGGCGCATGCATGTTATGTATGAATGTATGTGTATTTGTTAGTGTTGTAAATGGGTGTTTGAGCATGTGTGAATGCATGGGTGTCAGTGAGGTAAATGTGTTCATGTGTGGCCCCTACCCTCTTTCCTGGTAAAATTACCGGTCACCACTGCTTTTAACACGGATCCTTGTGTTATTTTCAGCTAATATGTCACAATCCTTCTAATACAGCACACTGAGGTATGACCCGGCATCAAGTAAACTGCATGCAAACTGAAAGGCATTACTTTAGAACCTTGTTTTTATCCTCAATCTTTAGTTATTCCAAGGTTGTTAAAAAGGGTGATTTTGGATAATAAAAACTTATTAGCAGCACTCTCAACAACTGCATGTTTTTTAATCCTAACTTCGTGTTTCTACACACCAAGCGCTCTTAATATATAATGCCTACCAGTGTGCATGATATATGACTCAACTACACAGTGTAGCCCTCATTGTGCACATGAAGAGTGGTGCTTTAATTTACAACAAGAATTTATATAACCATCGCTCTACGCGCTCTCCTGAGAGGTCAAGGATTGGATATGCATATAGTCTGAATACCTTAATGACCCAGTGGCAGGCACTGTGAGAAAGCGGTACTGTCTTCTGCCACGGGACTCTCAATCGAACCCATGATAAATGTCTTCTCCCAGTCTGAACTCACCCAGACCTGAAGGCGAATCATTTCACAATTTGTAACATATGTATTGTGAAAATAATACTAGAAAAACACAACATCTAGAAAAATTAAATACGCTTAGGGAACACTGCATGAAGTATAACACATGAAATGTAAGCATGGACTACTTTGCTGACAAAGATTGCCTTTCTGCTCCAACAGCCTTGCGTTTATCTGTACCCCAAACACACCCATCTGCTGCTTTCACACACCATTGTGACACTCGTTCAGTGCTTGCAAAGATTTTTTTTATTTAATATGTATAATTTACAAAGGGCAGTCACACCAAATGTAACAATTTATATACATTTTCTTTGTAATTTAAACGAATTCCTTTTAGAGTGAAGTAACACTAAAAGTGAAAGTCTGTTTTCAATTACCACTGTGGTGAGGTCCCATGTACATATTTAACCTAGTGATGTAACTGACACGGTACCACGGTACTCGTGAACATGGGATTGTTTTCCCGAAACGCGTAGAGGTGGTCTAACCTGTAAGAAATAAACACCGCTTTTGAAGCAACCAACTTGTGTCCACGGCATGCTGTGTATTTCTGAAGGAGGAATTCAGCGTTAGTTTTTTATTTATATATATATATATATATATATATATATATATATATATATATATACATATATATAAATCCAACTTGTCCTTGGCGCGCTTGGTACCACAGACAGGTACGCAAACTGCAAAATATTACCGGAGATACGAAAAGTGGTGCAAGCCTTCAGACGCGTTTCGGACGATGTGTCCTTGCTCACTGATAACGAACGGAAGGGCTACCACTGTGATATATATATATATATATATATATATATATATATATATATATATATATTCGCCAGCACAGCAAGTCACCAAATAAGCACACTCTCAGGCATAGAAACACGGCACCCGAATAAGTTGTCAAGGGTGTTTAATGCTCACAACGCGTTTCAACACACGCAGTGGCTTGATCACGTGATCCTGAGAGTGTGCTTATTTTGTGACTTGCTGTGCTGCCGAATATTGACTTGCCGGTTTTTCTCTGCCGGCGTGCACACCACTTTCCAAGGGTTCAGGAGGTCCAGAAGGAGTGATTTTGGTTTGTTCATAAATATATTACCTACTGGCGGTCGCCAGTAGGTATATATAGTTAGGATTTTTTCTCTATGGGATTTTTGAAAATTCTATGTCTAATAACTTTGGCGTTTGTGGACGGAATTGGCTGAAATTTTCAGGAAAATGGCACATTTTGTTTCTGAGCAGCCCTTGAAAATTTGGGGGGGGGGTTCGTCAAGGGGGGGCAGAGAAAAAAGGGGGGTCCCAAAACGTGTTTTTAACATTGAGTTTTCCATAGGGCGGTTGGCCTCACTTTTAGCCCGAACGGCTGAATGGATTTGCACGAAACTTGGCAAAATTGTAGGGACTGGTAGCCCGATGTGCCTTTTGTAGGTCTTAATATATGTGCTCCAGTGGATTTTGAGAAATTAACGTTTAAAAAAAGATATATATCTGTAACAGCGGACCTGGCAGCGTCCCAGGACGCGTACTTTTCGCGCAACGGAGCTTTGTGAAGCGAAGCTGATTGGTTCTCCGGCGTCTGTCAACATTCCAAAAAGTCCGTAGCGGCCGCCATCTTGTCTCTCGGTAGGATCGAGAGACAAGAGGAGGTCAAAACAAAGGGGGAAATAACTATAAGGGGGCATAGTAGATCCTCGCTGACCCCCTAGGTTTGATGTGGAGGTTTTAAAAGGGCCCCGCGGGGCAAAAAAAAAACAAAATAATAATAATCGAACGGCTGAATGGATTTGCACGAAACTTGGCAAAATATTAGGGACTGGTAGCCCGATGTGCCTTTGCTAGGTCTCAATATATGTGCTCCAGTGGATTTTGAGAAATTCACGTTGAAAAAAAGATATATATCTGTAACAGCGCTCCGCTTCGCGTACTTTTCGCGTTACGGAGCTTTGCGAAGCTGATTGGTTCTCCGGCGTCTGTCAACATTCCAAACAGTCCGTAGCGGCCGCCATCTTGTCTCTCGGTAGGATTGAGAGACAAGAGGAGGCCAAAGCGAAGGGGGAAATGACCATAAGGGGGCATAGTAGATCCTTCCTGACCTCTTAGGTTTGATGTACCATTTTGCCAAGTTTGGTGTAATTCCGTTCAGCCATTCAGGCTGTAGACGTATGTAAATGTCCTATGGAAAATTGCATGGGGAAAACACATTTGAAAGTGTTGAAATTTAGAACCAATTAAAATGTTACTTTGGTTTTGTATTTGTGTGTGATGAAAGTTAATTGGTTATGTATATATGTCAAATGAGAGGAAACCACAGCCATTTTGTGATACTACTGTCTGAGGTACATTTGTGAGGAATTTTTGGTGGTGAATTTCTGGTGTTTGATTTACACAGTACTAACACTTCTGCTACTTTTAAAAAGGTGAGTTGTTAATTTGTAAGGGGAACTATGTTGTACACTTGAAGATAATTTGAAAAATGTTTTCTGTTATTTATTTGCAGTCCTTCTGTTATACTAAATACTTGATAAAGTTAGTTTTATATTATGTATTACTAAAAACGATAAATGAAAGTGATTATTTTTTTCTGCAATTTACAGCAAGCAATTTCAAAATAAAATGGCTCACAATGAAGAGACCGTGGCAATTTCTTTTGAATTGTCCACTACATTGATTGAAATTGAGAGCACCAATAATGAAATATTGTCACAAGGAGGACATGACTTGTATGATTCCATTAGATTGATTGAAATGGACAGCACCAAGAATGAAATATTGTCACAAGGAGATGACTTGAATGATTCCACTACATTGATTGAAATTGAGAGCACCAATAATGAAATATTGTCACAAGGAGGAGATGACTTGTATGATTCCATTAGATTGATTGAAATGGACAGCACCAATAATGAAATATTGTCACAAGGAGGAGATGACTTGAATGATTCCACTACATTGATTGAAATTGAGAGCACCAATAATGAAATATTGTCACGAGGAGATGACTTGAATGATTCCACTACATTGATTGAAATTGACAGCACCAATAATGAAATATTGTCACAAGGAGGAGATGACTTGAATGATTTTTTTGATCAATCTCTTGATGGCGAATTTATCGAGTGTTTGGAGACCATAGAGTTACAAGAATCATCATTGGAGACTTTTAATGAGGACATTGCTGATGAGGACATGTTACTAGTTCTTTCAAATTTAGAATATTCTGAAGAATAAATTTATATTTAGAAATCAAAAATTGTTTGAGACATTATTCATTTTTATTTTTAATTTATGAGGTTGTAGCGAAGTGATTGTAGTATAAAATGAGACTTATAGTATAGAGTGCAACATTTTTATGTTACATGGTAAGTTTACTCATATTTACTTCCCTTCTGCCACTATATTATCTCCAATGTGTATTTGACATCTCTTCTTCATCTCCGGCCTCCTTTCTCTCACTGTGTGTCTCCGATGCATCTTATCGCTGCTATTTTGTGTAATTACAGAAGAGAGTAAAATAAAATAGTTCGGAACGTGAAAAGGGGGCAAAGTAGAGTACTCCTCACCCCCTAGGCCTTTTTAGGCGGTCCCAAAAGGATCAGTTTCTGCTTTCCTGAGAGATTATGGTATGAGTTCCATATACCACAATAACTTGCATTACAACATGCAAGATATCTATCTCCTATTACCAACTTTTGGAGATATTCGCGCTAAGCGCGAATATCTCCAAAAAGTAACACCTGCCCTGAGCAGTTCTTAGCCATGTTATCCAATGGGAGGTGGATAACATGGCTAAGAGCATTAGCTCGGTAATGCATGAATATCGCTGAGTTTTTAGCGATATTCATGCATTGCGGCCGTTTATTATCGCATTTGCGATAAACCTTGATAATAGCAAGGTTTATCTTCGATAATTTCTGACGATGCTTAGTGGTAAAAAATTGGTTGGTAAGCATCGTTAGCGATAAATATCGCTTAACTTTGGTAATATGCCCCAACGTCTGTTAACGTTCGATTCGAAGGAAATGAGGAAGTGTTGAAAAACATTGTCTGCGCCATCTTGCCTTTTTTGAAATGCCACACTTTTGTCGTGCACGGCAGCCATTTTAGATGTCTTGACCAGACCCACTCTCTGCACGCTGTCGATTCGTAGCATGGCTCCTCACCCACGCAAGCATCTTCCCTAGGCACTGGTCACCACCGCTCTCTGTCTTATGCATGGGCAATAAACCTCCCCCCATCTGCGCTGCTCTTCCCTGAGAATCACACTCTGTGCCCGCCCGACACCTCCCTTTCGCCCTATTCACTACCGCACCCTCTGACACTCCTCTTTCTCTGTGTCCGATTGTCCAGGCTATCAGCTAGCCCTGCAGATGTAGTTTATGGCCCCAGCTGTAAAGAATCACCCCTCTTCAAAGGAGTTATAGTAGATCAAGGCCCACACCCGATGAGATCCGTCACACCACACGTGTTCCTACTATCTGAAAACCATCCTGTATTGTGATTGGGGAGGGGACCGAGCCTGAAGCGGAAGATTCCAGGAATGACTCTTTGTACATCAAAGTTTTTACAATTATGTGTCACATTAAAAATATATAGCACTCCAACAAAGTAGTAGGAATATAAAACTTTAATAACATATAAATATATACAAGAAAACAAAAACAGTAAAAACATTTAAACAACGAAGAGACCGTGGCAATTTCTTTTGAATTATCCAATAGATTTATTGAAATTGACAGCACCAATAATGAAATATTCTTGTCAGTAGCGGTCTGTTGTGCGAATAGTTCCAAGGCAGCAGAACGCGCTGAAATCTAGATGGCACGAAAGTGATGTCTAGTAAGTTGCCGCCCAGCAAAAAACGGCGTGGGGCGCCGCGGGGGTGAGTAAGTCCAGTAGGCACTACAGCTATTCTTACCGGCATTGCAGAATTACTGCTGGGGACAATGCCTGTGCTGTAGCAGGGTCACAGCAGAAACAAAAAGGATTCTGTTGAAGATGTTGTTGGTTTTCAATTTGAAAACAGTTCTGGTGTCAACTGCTATGCTAATGTAGTGGTTAATGTTTTGTTTTCTCTAGAAAATGTAAAAGAGGGGGAGGCAGTCCAAAGTTCCGTTAAAAGGGCAAAGGAAAGGATCGGTGGTTTGAACTATCAGTCAAAAAGGGGAGGGGGTGCAATAATTTTTCCTACCGGGTCACACTGTGCTTTCACCGGAAGTGAGGTCTGCAGGATTCTAGTAATTCAAAGTGAGGCTGGCGCCAGCATGGGAGCGCCGACGTCCCGCGGATACAGTTTCGTCACTCCACGGGCGATCATGGCAGTCATTCCCCATCGGGGGTCGGAGACTCCCGCGGCTCCTCTAGAATCTTCAAGGTCGTGGAGGACTACGGTGGTGGAGTCAACCAGTGACCAGGCCATTTCTTTATGCTGGGCCCGCTCTTGCCAGGTCGACCGCCATTTTGAGAGTTCGGCAGCTACCGGCGATCGCGGGGTCACATGAGCGGACGGGCTCCACCCTGCCGGGCGAGACGTTGCAGCATGGCCACAGTGGAAGAACCCTTTTCCGGGCGCCTGGAGCGCTGAGGGTGCAGCTGGGAAGCCTCCACCTGGGGAGGCGGGAGAGGCCTGTTCGCACCGTCTCTCCCTCCCAGTGCACCCCACGGCGTCTCGGTTGAGATTTGTTATGGCCGGACCAGGCGATGAGGACGAGGGGGGGGGGGGGGGTCGGAGGCATGTGCAAGACATCCCCCCCCAGTGTTGTCGCAGCCATTATAAAAGAAAGAAGTGTCCCGTCCGTCTTCGGGCCGGGCTTCCGGTGGATGTCGGCCGGACGCCCCTGGCTCTGGCCCCATGAACGGGTTTCTTGGTTTATCGGCTGCAGCCGGATCCCGTCGGCCTCGGCCCCCCGACCGTTGGTGGTCGGACCGGAAGAGCATGTGGCGGGACTACCTGCAACTCTCAAGGGCCACCGCGGCCGGACTGGGAGAGAGAGGGGAGGGTCGAGGAGACATTCCCCCCCCCTGCAACTGTTCAGCGTTGTAAAGGCAATCCCCTGGCCGGGTCCCGCTGGCCTCGGCCTCTCCTCCGGCTACACCCTACGTTAGGATCTCCTGGCCGAGGCGTGGCAGCAGGACCTGCCTTATATGGGCTGCTCCCGGCTGGGCGTAGCCGGAACCCTGCCCCACCTTGGAAGTTTCCAGAGTGGGGGTGGATGTTCTACTGACTTGCATTTTCCCTAGTCTATCGATTTTTTTGGCGTGGCAGGCGGTGGGACAGCGAGGGGTGATTTGATTTCTCTTACTGTTTTTCTGGTCTCTCACCACTGGCATATTTTAACGTTTTCTTGTTTCTAGGACATTAATAGGTTTTATCATTACGTTATGTTATCGTTTCTTTGTTCGTTGTTTAATAAAAGTTCATGTTCATCAGTGGCCTACTGATTTTCGTTTTCCTATTTTTTTCTTTCCAGGTTGTTTCATGGTAAAGTTTCTGTTAACAGGATACAGTGATCACTTCGTTATTATTGCATATGTCCTTTTCACTAGGGGTGCTCTCTGGTCGGGCCAGATGACGTATCTCTAGTAAATGGTCCGGGTGAAAAAGGTGCATCAATCAGTGGGGAGTAGATAGGCATGACAGATTACAACGGGGGAGAACGGTCCGCATTACGTACCCTTTCACTACTTGCAAAGATTTTCCTACGTTTATTTGCAAACAGGGAATACCTCCAAAAAGAACTAATTCCCAAACAGTCAATGTTCGGACAATCAATCAATCAATGAGGAATGAAATAGGTACGACGTGTTAAAGGCTTGCGTTACCTACCCTTCACTATCTGCAAAGGGAGAGAGAATATTCCTATTCTTCCTCGTTTGCAGGTAGAGAAGATCCTTAAGAGAATTAACTTCGAACAATTCAATGCTCGATTGAAACAATCAACAAGGGGTACTGTGAACACAAATGAACGCCGCTTATATACATACGCATTGCTATTTTCAACAGGTTGTTCCTAATGTTTCTATTTTAGCGAGGTCAAAAAGAGATCCCATTAGTGGCCTACTGATTTTGCTCGATTCCTTTTGTTTTTTTACACGATTTTTCGCTATCTGCAAAGACTAAACAGAGTATTGCGACTCTGTGCTTGTTTGTAAATAGAGAATGAACCAAAGAGAACAATCAATCAAATGGAGAGAGAAGCAGGCACGACGGATTACAAAGGGGGCAAAGGGCTGCGTTAACTACCCTTCACTATCTGCAAAGAGAGAGTACTCCTAATAGAAATGAGGGGTGGGGGGCAGCATTCAAAGCAGATCAGTGTGCATAAACACGAAAATGTTTTTACTTACCACGTACTTGACATTCGACAGCTTATGATATTTGCTATTAAAAAACCATTGAAATTCACTGAAAAAACCATAGGTTATAGACCATATATAGTTAGGAATTAGCATTTACAAAACCTTGAAAATTCACTGAAAAAACCATAGGTTATACACCATATATAGTTAGGAATTAGCATTTAAAAAACCTTATTTTACTCACACAAAACCATTGAAATTCCATATATAGTTAGTTGCACTAACTATATATCGCGCACCCGCAATCCACTGCTGATCATGTCACATATTACATCATTCATGACATGGTCAGTGACATCACTGATGACATCACTGATGACATCTCAAATGACATCACTGATGAGATCACTGATGACATCATCCAGTGACTGTGTGTTTCTGTAAAGTTTAAATATGTTTTACATATTGAAGAATGAGTAGATGTATAAGTGTCTGGACGAAGGATTTAGTAGGTGCATGACTGAATGTATGAGTGAGTGATTAAATGTGTCTCACTGAGTGCATGGGTTAGTGACTAAACTGTCTTAATTTGTGCATCATTATGTCTGTTGTTCTGTAAACTGCTGCATGTGTTGATCAGTAGCTATATGATTAACTATATGGGTTATTGATTGATTGTCCAAGTATTTGTATAGGAGACTGAGTGTGTGTGTGGCTGGCTGGGAGGTGTGTGACTCTGTGCAGATCAATGTGTACTTGTATCAATGATTGTATAAGAAAGTAAGTATGTGTTAGTATATGTTTGAAAATGTAAGGTGCTCTATGTTTAACTGTATAGACAAGAAAATGGAAGTGTGATTGATTCTTTACAGGACTGACTAGGTGTGTGAGTAACTCCATGGATGAGTGGCAGAGTGTAAGTGTCTGTATAGGTGTATGAGTGCATATGATAGTGTTGTAAAGATGAGTGATTGTATGTATGAATGATTGTATGGGTGAATGAGTGAATGTGTGTGTAGACGTAGGAATCAGTGAGTACGTATGTAGTAACTAGTATTGGTGTGTCAATGGTTTCAAAAATTATACTCTGTATTTAACACTGGGTGAAACAGAGGTTATATTAAAACGTGAGGAGATGCATTGTATTGTCACATGAATGATATCATCAGTGATGTGGTCATTGATGTCAAATGAGATGTCATCAGTGATCTCATCAGTGATGTCATTTGAGATGTCATCAGTGATGTCATCAGTGATGTCACTGACCATGTCATGAATGATGTAATATGTGACATGATCAGCAGTGGATTGCGGGTGCGCGATATATAGTTAGTGCAACTAACTATATATGGAATTTCAATGGTTTTGTGTGAGTAAAATAAGGTTTTTTAAATGCTAATTCCTAACTATATATGGTGTATAACCTATGGTTTTTTCAGTGAATATATAGATAGATAGATAGATAGATAGATAGATAGATAGATAGATAGATAGATAGATAGATAGATAGATAGATAGATATAGATATATATATATCACTGAAAAAACCATAGGTTATAGACCATATATAGTTAGGAATTAGCATTTACAAAACCTTGAAAATTCACTGAAAAAACCATAGGTTATAGACCATATATAGTTAGGAATTAGCATTTAAAAAACCTTATTTTACTCACACAAAACCATTGAAATTCCATATATAGTTAGTTGTACTAACTATATATCGCGCACCCGCAATCCACTGCTGATGATGTCACATATTACATCATTCATGACATGGTCAGTGACATCACTGATGACATCACTGATGACATCTCAAATGACATCACTGATGACATCACTGATGACAACATCCAGTGACTGTATGTTTCTGTAAAGTTAAAGTATGTCTTATATATTGAAGAATGAGTGGATGTATAAGTGTCTGGATGATGTATTTAGTAGGTGCATGACTGACTGTATAAGTGAGTGATTAAATGTGTCTCACTGAGTGCATGGGTTAGTGACTAAACTGTTTTAAATTGTGCACCATTGTGTCTGTTGTTTTGTAATCTGATGCAATTGTTGATCATTAGCTATATGACTAACTATATGGGTTATTGATTAGTTGGCCAAGTATTTGTATGGGAGACTGAGTGTGTGTGTGGGTGTCTGGGAGGTGTATGACTCTGTGCATAGATGTGTGAGCAGTTGATTCACTAGATGTATGGGTTCAAAAGTGCATGTGGAAACAGCTGTATGGGCGGTTTACTGTGTGCATGAGTGTATTGGTGAGTGAATGGATATCTCAGTGCTACATGTCAAAGTAAGTACATATGTAAAACACAGTACATGTGGTAGTTGACATATATAAATAACTGTGCATAAGAGCCAGTGAATGTGTGAGTGGCTGTATGGATTATTGTGAACTTGTATCAGGGATTGTATAACAGAGTAAATATGTGTTATTATATGTTTCAATAAGTAAGGTGTGTTTAACTATATAGTTGAGGAAATGGAGGTGTGATTGATTCTTTGCAAGACTGATTAGGTGTGTGAGTAACTCCATGGATGAGTGACAGTCTGTGAGTGTCTGTTTACACTGAGTGTATCTAAGGTTATATTAGAGTCTGAAGAGGTTCATCGTATCATCACATGAATGATGTCATGAGTAATGTCAAATGAGATGTCATCAGTGATGTCATCAGTGATGTCATTTGAGATGTCATCAGTGATGTCATCAGTGATGTCACTGACCATGTCATGAATGATGTAATATGTGACATCATCAGCAGTGGATTGCGGGTGCGCGATATATAGTTAGTACAACTAACTATATATGGAATTTCAATGGTTTTGTGTGAGTAAAATAAGGTTTTTTAAATGCTAATTCCTAACTATATATGGTCTATAACCTATGGTTTTTTTCAGTGAATTTTCAAGGTTTTGTAAATGCTAATTCCTAACTATATATGGTCTATAACCTATGGTTTTTTCAGTGAATTTCATAGGTTTTTTAATAGCAAATCTTTATAAAAATAATACATTTTAAATCGAATTTTATATTTTATAATTTTTTTATTTATTTTTTATATTATTTTTGGTGCGCTCCCGGGGCGCGGACAGGTGAACGCACGGGTAAGCGCAATCTTGCGGCGCGCCCCGGGGTGCGTACTGATGCGCGTCCCGGAAGCGATATTGCCGCGAACGAAAACAACATCGTGACGTATCGCGTAGCCGCCACGCCTTGCGTCATAAGACACGTATCGCGTAGCCGCGAGATGCGTCTTATGACGCACCGCGTAAGCGCACCCGGAAGCGCATACGATCGCACAACGTAAGCGCCCCGATGCGCTTACGATACACGCCCGGGACGTGCCCCGGGGCGCGTAGCGTAAGCGCGTCAAACCATGTGACTTTAAAATAACACTTTTCATTGGTTCAGAACTTTTTTTTTTCCAAATTGTGTGAAACCCACCCATTTCTCTCACTATTGCTTTGTACTTGGAGAGAGCAAGAGCTGTTCTGTCTATCTCCTACTTTTCTGATCTCCAGCAATGGCTGCAAGAGGGTCATCCAGCAGTGATTCAGATGGATTTTTAGATGAGGACCCTCCTCAGCAAAAGAAAAAAACCAATTTCATCTGGAAATTTTACGACATCCCTGAAGGACAGAAAAAAGTCAACGCTCCCAAAGTAACCTGCAAAATATGTGGGAGTAGTTTATCCAGAGGCAATCCTCTGAAAAAATATAGTTTTGGGAATGCTAATTTGATCAGGCATGTGAAAAGAAGACACCCTAACAACTTTGCCAGGGAGAGTGTCAGAGAGCTGGCACGGAATGTACCAACAGATGGCGGCAGCACCTCCACTGGTGGAGCAACACCTTCGGGACCACCCCGTGGAAGAATGGTCCCTAACATTCAGCCGGTGTTTGCAGGCATCAAATTTTTGTGCACGGAGTGTGACGAACTGCTCTGCTATGGGGAGCAGAGTGTTGAACTCATTGCCCTAAAGAAACAGCAACACCGCTGCTCTTCCAGTCCCTAAATTTTCTAATTTTTTTGCTCCTGTTGAGCAGTTTTGGAATCCTTGTTTTTGTTTTTCCCTTGACAAAAATCCCAAAAAAATATAAAATTGTTTTAAAAAGTCTAAAAAAATATAAAACAACAAAAAACAAATATAAAACAACAAAATCAAAAAAAAAGTTATTTTCAGAACTACCTCCAATTTATAAAAAGAAGCTTTTTTTTTTTTTTTTTAAAGTCTGTCATTTTTAATCTCCATGGTACGCTCCCCCGTACGCTCCCCGGTGCGCGTACCGGGCGCTCCCCCCTCGCGAAAATCGTTTTTTTTTTTTTTTTCACCCGCGGGAGCCTTTTATGGCCCCCACATCAAAAGTAGGGGTCAGGGGGGTGTACCCTGCCCCCTTTTGCTCATTTCCCCCCTTTGATTCTTGCCACCTCTTGTGTCTCAATCCTACCGAGACACAAGATGGCGGCCGCTGCGGACTGTTTCGAATGTTTACAGACACCCGAGAACCAATCAGCTTGCCGTGCGCAAGTCGCGTGGCGCGCCTGGAGCGCTCCCCGGTACGCGTACCGGGCGCGGCTCTAGATATATATCTTTTTTTAAACCTAATTTACTCAAAATTCACAGGACCACATATCTTGAGACCTAGCAAAGGCACATCGGGCAAACAATATCTACAATTTTGCCAAGTTTCGTGGAAATCCATTCAGCCGTTCGAGCTAAAAGTGAGGCCAACCGCCCTATGGAAAATTGCATGGCAAAAACACGTTTTGGGACCCCCTTTTTTCTCGGCCCCCCCTTGACGACCCCCCCCCCCAAATTTTCAGGGGCTGCTCAGAAACAAAATGTTCCATTTTCCTGAAAATTTCAGCCAATTCCGTCCACAAACGCCAAAGTTAGTAGACATAGAATTTTCAAAAATCCCATAGACAAAAAATCCTAACTATATATACCTACTGGCGACCGCCAGTAGGTAATATAGATATATATATCTATATATATGTATATATAGATATATATATCTATATATATATATGTCAAAGTCCACTTCTGAAGACCCAACCTCTTAGCTTCCCCTGCCCCCGCACACGTTTTCTGCTGCCATGCTTTACCCACCCCCAATATAAAGGATTCAAGAGTGACTTTTTCCAATTTACAGCACAGGTACTACCAAGGCTTTAAGTGGGCCAGGTGCTACCAGTGCTCAGCACCGGCAGTTTTAAATAGCAGGTGTTGAGACGGGTCCCTATCAGGCTTTCCATTTTTGCCCTCAGGGTGAAAAAGTGAAAAAACAATCTTAACTCTGCAGCTGTTCCACCCTTCCCTGCATTGATGTACCTTTAAAGAAACTCATTGTAGTTCTTTTACAATCTCATCATTTCAGAACTGAACCATTTTCAATATTACATACAACAAAGCCATAGTTGTTGCTTACTTATCTTATGCAACTAACGACCACTGACAAAGCCAACAGTCCTGGCTTGTTGCAGTTGTAATGCTACTTGTATTATTTATATGGATGCAATGAAAAAAGCAGCAAAATACCAGTCGGGCGGCACATTATGCTAAGCACAGATGTTTGGTTCGCCTTTTCTTAAACCACGCCCTTAATAACATCCGCCACGCCCCTCTGAAGCCCCATCCCCCCGCGGTTTTTTATCCCACCTAAAGCCCTGGGTACTACCCCGTACTTCACATATACTACTCTGTCCCCAACACAATGCCACAAGCGGCCGTCACTACACCACTACGAATATGGAGGTTAGGTAAACGACGTCAGCCTGGAAGACGAGGACACGTGGACAAGGGTTTCACTCACAAAGATCGGTCGTCGGTGTGGGCCCGGTGTCTGAAGCGCTGCTGATTAAAAGCGTCAGAAACAAAAAGAGGGCACAGGGGCCGGCCGTCGGCTGCCGTCCACTGCGCGACATTGTCGTCCTCCACTTGTCCTCAGCGGTGGTCGTTTCGGGTTGTAGATCTCGGGGCTCACCTACTGCGCGCACGCGGCACGCGCCTTCGCGGACGTACAGTCGTTGGACGTACGATTAACGGCACAACGTCCCGCAGCCAAAAGTGCGCACCTTGCCACTCAGCTGAGATCGTTTGAATTTAAATAATTGTGCGAAATTATATTTGTACCTGTTGGCACACGAAACCGAGTGAAGGCTGAGCGGATATCACCGGGGACCCTGCAAATCTTGCCAACACCTTTGACCGCTGCCGTTTCATACACGGATATGCCTGCCATTTCATCTCACTCTGTGGATCAGACGGAGGAAGCAATTAATCCACTTTTGATTATCGGGGCACTGCAAGCTAGCATAGCTGCTTCGTATTGCTATGTGTGACATTGTCATCATTTCAGTGGAATTATGAGTGATATTTAAACGACACTTTCTCACGAGCAAAACCAATCAATGAAGACAAGGGGAATCTACAATTATCAGAAATGACACCCATTTGAGCAACGATAAACTCAATAAGATCTTAAAACATATATGCAAAGCACCAGAGCGCTAACTTAATTTTTTTATTTTACAGAGTTTTATAAAGCGCAAACTTGACCCGAAGGTATCGGGTATCAGAGCGCTTTACAAAGCACCAGTTGCATTACATGAGGACACATTCATTTGTTTTGGGATGGGGAGATGAAGCCCAGGATCACAGGATGTTCAGAGTCATTGCCGAGACTCGAACCCAGTCCCCCTGATTCGAGGTCGCCCGCCCTAGCCATTAGGCCAACTCATCTAACCTATTGCCCCTGTAAACTGATAGGACTTTGGCCATTGCAGAAGAGCACTCTGCTTGTTGTCAGCTGTACTATATTATTATATCTAGGCCTGGCTTGTTTGTTTGTTGACGCCCCCAATGACCACCTTCACTACAGATTGCCTCACTACCAACCTTTAACAGTGCCCCTTAAGTCTCCATAACCACTCTCTCACTCAGATGCATTTAATTAGGATTATAGTGCCACTCATACCAGTATAAGGTGTCAGAGCACTTTACATCACACGCACGTTACACAGAGACAATCAATCAAAATGTGTAAACCAGTGTATATGAATGTTACATAAGACAGAGGACTACAAGGTGTAAGAGTCACATGTCATCCATACTGATACACAGTATAGTTTGAGTGCTTGTATAGAGAAGCACAAACTCAGAATTTAAAACATTTCACTGTGGTTGGGGGTTCTCTTTGATAATAAGAACTGATTTTTTTTACCAAAATGAATCCTTTTTGCAACATTTTAATAATGAAAAATTGGGGGGAAAAATCATAGCACTCTAATCTATACCTTGCAATTTACAGGCAGCTCTTTTAAGACAGTTATTAGCACACTTCTATATTGTGATTTTAACTTATACACTGCAAGTAAAAAAAGGTTCTTTAGAACAAAGCACTGCCCTATTTACATTACATGCACTACGTGATCTGCATGGAACACGTACTTAGCATCAGGCATATTAACCCTTTGCTCTACTTTATAACGCCGCCGCAAGACTGGTCCTCAACCTGCCAAAACACTGCCACATCTCCCAGCACCTGCGCACACTCCACTGGCTCCCTGTCGAGGCGAGAATCACCTTTAAGATGCTCACCCACGCACACAAGGCCCTCCACGGCACCGGACCAGCATACCTGAACAGCCGACTCAAATTCCACGCACCCCAAAGGACCCTACGATCAGCCCAGCTTTCCTACGCTGTGGTCCCCCGCACCAGAAAGACCAGATCGGGAGGCCGCTCCTTCTCCTTCCTCGCGGCCAAAGCATGGAACGCCCTTCCGCTCCACCTCAGACAGACAACATCGCTCCCCATCTTCGCAAGAAACCTCAAAACCTGGCTCTTCGACAGACCCCCTCCTTGATGGAATGGAACCTGCACCCCCAACCCCCCCCCCCGCCCCTAGCGCCTTGAGACCCTTACGGGTGAGTAGTCGCGCTTTAACAAACTCCTGATTGATTGATTGATAATCAGTCAAAACTTCCACTAGACAAAATTATCACATTCTAGGATGAACATTAATCACAGAGTTAGCGTGACATTTTTATTGTATGAACATGTAATGATATATGCCTACATAGGAAGTAAGGTTGAGGTGTGTTGAAGAGCCGTATTGGATTGGGATAAAAAACTCGCCTGGGCACTCTAAAAAAAAAGTAGCCCACATTTGCGGATTACGTCTTTTTTCAAAACGCTGCTCCGGTGTTTTAAGTGTTATAAAAAGAAAGATGGGGTTTCTATAAAAGAGGTACGTTTGCTTAACTTCACTAAGACATAAAATGCAAATACTGCAAGGCCCCTGTGCACGGATAACTTCACAATGGTGAACCACACATGAATATAAGTGAGGCAGGTTCTGCTCAGGCTTCCTGCCCCTGCTCAATCTGCATACATTAATGGGTTGGCCCAGCGATAGACTCGGAATGACACCTTTGCCCCACTGTTAAAGGGTGGTAAAAGAGGCCCATCTGCCTCAAGAAAGGCCGCTCAGGCTCCGAATGCACCGGTAATGGCATCTGAACTGCACAGACGCAGCCCAAAATGGCCATCAGGCTGGCCAAAAAAGCAGCCCGCAGCTGTGATACCGGCACAGACACTTGGCCAATGATTGGAAATGTCCGGCGCAAAATCAAAAGTGTACTAAGTGTGGCATTATCGGACACTTCCAGAAAGCATGTCAGAGAAAATCGACCGCTAGAGTTAAGATTGTTGAGCAGAACGTTTAAGTTCATCTGATGAATCCGAATGTATATTGTGTGTACATAATGTAATAGAAGCACAAGCCGCTGATACTAATGTGAATGGGAAGGGGAACAAGAAGAAACCCATGTGCACGGTAACCATGATGGTGTGAGCATTACTATTGTTGCTGATTCAGGCTCACCGTAAACTATTATCAACAGAGATGTGTGGGCTGAGAAATTCAAACAGGCTCTAGATCAAGACATGGAATCACCTGATATCACTTTAAAAACCTTCACAGGGGAACCCATAGACTTGGTTGGGTACAGGGAACTCAAAATTGTATTTAAGAACAGGGAAACCACCAGCATACTTAATATCTCTGTCACGGGACCCTCTGTATTGGGATGGAAAGACCAAGGCAAATTGGGCATAACACTTAATCCCAACAGTCCAGAACCTGTGCTATTGACTTAACCTGAAAATGTTTTAGGACCTGCCATTTCAAGTAAGTTCCACAAAGTATTCAGTGGTACCATTGGTAAGTTGAAAGAGTTTCAACACGAAATTGAACTTAAAGCCAATGCTGTAACAAGCATACGCAAAGTCAGACATATCCCCTTCTCCCTAAGAGAAGAAGTCAAAGCACTACTGGGCATACTACTCAAAGCTGGCATTATAGAACCTACAGAATCGTCTGAGTGGGTAGCGCCCTTAGTCGTAGCCCTCAATCCCAATGGCAAATTGAGGTTATGTATTGACTTACGCACCTCAACAAAAGCATCCTGGTAAACCAATACATCCTGCCCAAAACAAAATGCTAGCGCTTACCAAAAACATGAAAGTATTTTCCACCATTGACCTCACCGCAGCCTACCACCAGGTTTCATTAACCCAGACAGTAGGTGCCTCACCACCTATATCTCACCATTTGGGTGCTATAGGTTCAAAAGAGTCCCATTCGGGCTGGCCTCCGCGGCAGCCTTATTCCAAAGACTGAGGCACTACATTTTCAAGAGGGTCAGAAACATACTCCTCTTCCAAGATGATATCTTAGTAATGGTCAAGGACAAGAGTGACCATGACCAGAGGCTATTCCAAGTGCTCAATACTTTACAAGATTGTGGTATGACTGCTGAGTACAATAAGTGCAGGGTTGCTGAGAGGAAGGTCACGTACCTTGGGCATGAAATCACACCGGAAGGCATCAAGCCCAAGAGGGAGCTACTGAACGCCATTCGTGATGCAACGGTGCCACAGAACAAAGAGAAATTGAGAGTCTTCTTAGGCCTGGTGGAATTTTAGTCCAAGTTTGTGAGGAATTTTTCATCAGACATGTGACATCCTACAATTGTTAAAGTCAAAGAACAAGTTTGAATGGCCACCTTGTTGTGAAAAAACATTAAGAGCACTCGAATAGGAAACTTTTGATGCCCCTCCTCCTCAAGGTTTTGACCCATAACTTACCAGAGTGGTCACTACAGATGCCAGTGGGAGCAGTATCGGAGCTGTTCTTACGCAAGCTAGTGAGGCAGGTGGGGAGGTAACCATTATGTTTGCTTCGCGCTCACTTACTCTCACCTAAGAGAGGTACTCGGTCATTGAGCGCAAGGTACTAGCGTGTGTATGGGACCTGAAACACTACCGCCAGAAAATTTGGGGCAAGAGAGTCATTCTATGGAGTGACCACAAACCCCTCACCAGAGTACTTACTGCGAAAGGGTTGTATGCTGCGTCACCCAGACTGGCACGCATGTCGGTAAGAAAAATATAGTCGCTGATTTTCTCAGCCGTTTATCCCTCCCCGACTGTGGTGATGATTAATGTAAGGAGGAGGAATTCTGTGTGGCCAGCATCACTGAGGAATTTCCTAGCATTCCCAGAGAAAAGTGGTTGAGAGCAAATGAACAAGATGACATTTTGCATTTCGCAGTTGGCCTAACAAGAAAACCGTCAATAATGAACTGAGGACATACTGGGAACTTAGAAATGAGTTGTCAGAGGAGGGTGGACTCATTTTGAGGCAAGGGAAAATTATACCTACTGAAGCACTAAGGGAAAGTATTATAGACATTTGCCATGAAGGCCACCTTGGTATTAATAAAACCAAAGACAAAGTTAGATATTGGTACTGGTGGCCAGGTTGTGACTTAGAAATTGAGAGGAAGGTCAGGAATTGTGTGCAGTGTGAAAACTCGGACAAGTCTCAGGTCACCCTTAGACCCCCGGTGCAACCCTTGTCCTGTACTGGCACGCCCTGGGAAAAGGTTGGCATTGACATCATGGGACCCATAAAGGACCGGGGTGAGCAGGTGTATATGGTAGTACTTGTTGACCATTTTTCTAAGTGGCCTGAGATAGATATACTCCACAAGACTGAAGCCAGCAACATTGTCAAATTTCTTTACGGTGTTTTCATGAAGGAAGGCTTACCGAAATCCATTGTAAGTGACAATGGTACACAGTTCACCTCTGAAATTTTCAATAAGTACTTAGAAAGGAATGACATCACCCATGAGACCACATCTGTGTATCATCCAGCAGGAAACAGAGCTGTGTAACGGTTTAACGGGGTGGTAAAAGGCACCATACATTTAGCCAACAATAATAGGTTGTGTTGGAGGAATGAATTGAACAAAATTATATTGGCATACAGGATCACCCCCAGTGTGAGTACATCCTTTAGCCCCTTTGAATTGATGAGAGGCAGGACCTCCATGTCCAAAGACAATGTTGGTTGGCTTAAAACAGCTAGGCAAGCAGAGTGGTCTGCAGATGTGGTAAGGAAGATTGTTCAAGACACACAGAGTGAGGGCAAGAAGCGGTTTGACTCCACGCATAAGTGCAAACCACATAGTCTCAAAGTGGGGGACCGAATGAGAGTGAGAAGGGATGGATTCATCGAAAAAGGACAGAATCAATATTCACAGCCCCTCGTTGTCGAAAAAATCTTCTGCAATTCTGCTCTACTTAGTGACGGCAAGGTGTGGCATGTTTCTCTGCTCTCCTTGTGTGAGAAAGCCGGTGAGAGTGGTGTATCTCAGGACATTGCTATTTGAGCGCAGAGTGCTGCACGTGTCACTGCATGTGGACTACATACCCCGAATTGGTTGCTAGACGATATGTCAGGATTAGAGTAAGATAGCAACAGAGCCTCTGGGCATTCCCAGTCCACCGGTGCCTGTGTCCGCTTCACTCAGGGGCGCACCGAAATTATAGGTCAACACCTTACCCCGGATAGTAGCGATTCTAGTGATGTACCATGCATGAGTAGTGCCAAGTTTTCGTCAGAAGAAGATGATCCCGCAGGTGATTCTGTAACAGAGGGTGGTAGTACGGGCAGGTTTGGACGTGTTATTGTTAAACCTAGCAAGTTTAAAGACTTTGTATATGATTCATGTTTCTACACTTTGCAGGTCGCCTAGATCTCTTTCTTTGTGCACCTTTTCGCATGTACAAAAGCTCCTGCTCCTCTTTTCCCTCCTTGGGAAGGAGATGTGTTGTGTTGACATTTACATTTGCCTTTCCCTTAGCTTTGTCCCACCTAGGTCCCCATCCCTTCTCCCGTCGTGCCAGCACCCTGCTCGCGCCAGCATTGTGATGTAATCAGCTGGCATTCTAGAATGGCAGCTGATTCCGATGAGAGTTGGGTGACCGTTGTGAGTTCCTGCCCAGCTGCCATCTGCTACACACCACTCCTGCATTTCTGGTGTGTTGTCCTCATTGCTCTCTACAAAGAAAGGAATTCAATCTTCACTGTGTCAGAAGTATCTTTACAAAAGCAGGGTTGGATAGGAATCAAAAACTCGCCTTGTCACTATTTTTCATTTTTTCTTAACAAACATACTAATGCACATTATGTAAGTCTGATTTCCATGTTTTGTCTGACTATGGTTAGTGATTTTTTCGTTTTAGTTGACCATAGTTAAGGTGTGTTCATGTTAATTAAGCCATAATTTATGTAGACCTTGTGGAAGACGACTTCAGGTACTTCAAGTAAGTAAACAGGAGTAGTTTATTGAAGAGCACAGGAGCTAGGAACCCATCGCTTGCTGACCAAACTCCCAACTGAACATTATAGAACATGAACATAGAGGTAAACAACTTTTACCACTAATCTTTCTCCCCGCAGGGAATCACAACACGGTCCTTACACCGACTGCGTTGGGATTCCGCATACCATTACTCCGCAATTCGGAACAACGACTTGCGGAGGGGCGGGAAGGTGTTGGATTTAAAATCCAACACCTTCCCTATTGTCCGCACAGACTGGAGTTGGAATAGTAAATGATACTATTCCAACATCCAGCGCCCCCTCCACAAGTCGTTGTTCCGACTGGCGGAGTAACGGTAGGCGGAATCACAACGCGGTTGTTGTAACAACCGCGTTCAATCAATCAATCAATACATTTATAGAGCACGCTACTCACCCGTAAGGGTCTCAAGGCGCTGAAGGGAGGGGGGGCGCTGTTACTGCTCGAAGAGCCAGGTCTTGAGGTGTTTCCTGAAGGTGAGGTGGTCCTGGGTCAGTCGTAGGTGGGTGGGGAGGGAGTTCCACGTCTTGGCCGCCAGGTAGGAGAATGATCTTCCTCCGGTGGTGTTTCTGCGGATCGTGGGACGGAGGCGAGGGCAAGGCTGGCGGAGCGGAGTTTGCGGGTTGGAGTGTGGAACGTGAGGCGGTTGTTGAGGTATTTGAGGCCTATGTCGTGGAGAGCTTTGTGTGCATGGGTGCGGAGCCTGAACGTGATCCTTTTGCTGACGGGGAGCCAGTGCAGGTCTCTCAAGTCAGCTGACATGTGGCTGTGGCGAGGGATGTCGAGGATGAGTCGTGCGGATGCGTTCTGTATGTGCTGGAGTCTTTTATGAAGTTTGACTGTGGTTCCTGCGTATAGGGCGTTCCCGTAATCTAGTCGGCTGGTGACAAGGGCCTGGGTGACCGCCTTTCTAGTTCCGGTAGGGATCCACCGGAAGATCTTACGGAGCATGAGCAGGGTGTTGAACCATGAGGAAGAGATGGCGTTGACTTGCTTGGTCATCGTGAGAGAGGAGTCCAGGATGAATTCCAGGTTGTGTGCATGGTCAGTGGGTGTCGGTGCAGTGCCCAGTTCTGTGGGCCACCAGGAGTCGTCCCAGGCGGATGGGGATGGTCCGAGGATGAGGACCTCCGTCTTGTCTGAGTTCAGTTTCAGACGGCTAAGTTTCATCCATTCCGTGACTTTTTCATTCCTTCCTGGAGGTTGAGTTTGGCGGTGGCTGGGTCTTTGGTGAGAGAGAGTTTCAGCTGGGTGTCGTAGGCATATGAGATGATGTTGAGGTTGTGTTTGCGTGCGATGGCAGCGAGGGGGCTCATGTAGATTTTGAAGAGGGTTGGGCTGAGCGATGAGCCTTGGGCTACGCCACAGATGATCTCGGTGGCCGCGGAGCGGAAGGGAGGGAGGCGATCTCTCTGGGTTCTGTCAGAGAGGAACGAGGTGATCCAGTCCAGGGCTTTACCTTGGATCCCGGCATTGTGGAAGCGGGTTATTAGGGTGCGATGGCAGACTGTATCAAAGGCGGCTGAGAGGTCTTGGAGGAAGAGGGCGGTTGTTTCTCTGTTGTCAAGCAGGGTCCTGATGTCATCAGTGGCTGCGATGAGGGCGGGCTCGGTGCTGTGATTGGCTCGAAATCCTGACTGGGATTGTGGTAAATAAATAAATAATACCCTATTTTTGACTAGACTTATAGCATAACAGATAGCTCAATAAATAAGAGTCAAGATTCGAGGTAGTAGGAGTTTCTGCAGGTTTATTACAGCATAAGGACAGGATCAGGACAACCTGCATAGGAACAGAGTGACAGGGCCCAGCAGGACAACTGGGGCCCAGCAGGGGAAAAGAGGCCCAGCAGCTGCTGGGGCTAGGTCTGGGATGAGCGCGCTAACATTCAATAACAAAACACAGGCATATATACATAGCGCAAACACATAGCATTACATTGCAGTAGGCGTAGCAGTGGGTGGAGCAGAAGGCGTGACGCGTAGCAGTCGCGAAAGATAACAGTTAAAAGAGGTGTAACTGGGAGTATACATAGACATGTGATGCAAACGTAACAGAATATGTCATGAATGGGCGGAAACATAGGAGGGGGCTACCTAAGGAGCCGGGACCTCTAACCTAATGGTGCGCGAAAACGGGCAATGACGTGTTACTAGGAGAAGCTGGGGGCTACGAACTCTGTGCTAGGAGCAGAGACTAGAGTCTGGAGGGTCGGAGCGACATGTACCTAAACCCTATCTGGTATCTGATGTTTAGGGAACATGTTGATATAAACTAGAAGTCATGAGGGGAGAAGCTAACTTGACTCTAAGACTGGACCATGCATTATTCTACATGAAATGCGTGATGAAGAATACTAAATGACCATTAAATACAGTATTTCTCTAACAGGGAGACGAGAAGGCTAGACAATGACGGAAACTATTGATGCAGTTCAGTAGCTTAGGAATGCAGAAGGAGGACTGAACTGATAACTGGAATCATAACATACTTTTGGCAGACTCAGAGGCAGAGCCGGGCTGCACCGGGCATTGCGAGGCAGGGAGTAAGTGAAGGGTCGAGGATACAGGTGGGGGCTGTATCGCTCCTCAGCGAGGCTTTCAGGAGACAGGAGCTGAATCTGTGGTCCGGGCCCTTTTGAGGCCTGGAAACGGGGACTTTAAAATGGAATAACGTGCACACTGAGAAACGTGGCAACATTACTTTACATAGGCCTAATATTCGTAGTATTCACGAGGACTGGAAAATGTCATACCAGAGGTGGACACAACTATAATTGCGTCATTAATCGGACATGGGGAATAACATATGCATATTGGTCATGCACACATAACATATGATGGATAAGGCGTAGGGACACAGAACATGGCAAAATTTACTTTTCCACATTCCCTCCTTGTCACTACGTTTCCATCAGGAAACATCAATTTTCATGATACCATCTATCATTTCATACAGTACCATTTGCTCGTCTCGAATTGTCTGGGAACGGGATTTAGAACGGGGCTTGGGACTAGGAATACAAGAGGTAGCACACATGCTGCAAATCGCATGGCCACATTGTATACAGAGGCAGCAGCTAAATATGATCGCTACTGCTATACTTAGAAAGGACAGGACTTTCCATCCCCATGCGGAAATTATATTCCAGAACCAACCGGACCATGTCCAGGTGCCTGGATCTTGGTGTAACAGATGGGCAATTTTATGGAGTCTGGTTATAGCTGAATAAACAGACGGCGCGTTATTTGGAATGAAAATGCAGCAACTAGATCCGATGACTCTACAGGCCCCGCCCCTATCGGCCAGTATGACGTCAAGGACGAGACGATTTTGCAAAACGACAAATCTCATAGCAGATTGTTCTTCAGTTAGGTTGCCTAGAGCAGAGGCAGTCTCATTTACTACAGCTTCAAGGGTTCTTGTTAACCTACGGATCAGTTTACTATTCTGGACAGGTCCTACAAAGAAGAAGAAACCTTTATTGAAATCTGTATACTGTTCTAGAGTAGTTTCAGTATAATCGACAATTGGGGACTCCCTTCTATGTCTAATGTGTACTAGATGTGTGTTTCTGTGATAATCAGATGGGGCTAGGAAAACAGGTGGCAGTAGGAAAGCAATGTAACAGGTTCCCTCCCAATCGAGGGGCAGACGGACATATGCAGTTTGACCACAAATAAAATAAGAATGACGTGAAGCTTTGAAAATAGATTTCCCACTGTCACTATACTTGATAACAGTAGTACATTCACTATGACCTATGTGTACAGAACCATAACTACGGACACATAATTCGCCTTTGACTGGTAGTACTGAAATAGCAGGTAAGTCTGGAGTAGTATCAGACTGAACATTCAGGACCATGAAATTCGACGAATAATTACCTAAATTATATACTTCATTTTCTAGATCTAAACCTGTTCTGTGGGGGAAACCTTGCTTGTCTGAGAAACATGTACTGTTAAGAAAAGACATATCTGTTGAGGATGACGTTAACGTGGACCATGCTCCACACGAACCATTGTGTGAGAATGGATAAGGAAAAAGTGGCAGAACTCCCTTCGGTGTCTGAAAAGGGGGGAGTCGACCACACACCCAACAATTAGTAGCATTGCTGGTCTGGTGTGAGTAATGTAACATACGGATGAATGTGTTGTTGCGCATAGCGAGGCGGTAAGAATATTCGTGAGGAGGCAGATCACTAAACGTGTGCTCTACTGTAGCATTAGTAGACATATTTACATGAGGAACTGGTAAATACAGGAAAAATGCGTAGCTGGTGCAGGAAATCATTATGCTGAGAAACAATATGAAACTTAAAAAAACGATACATTGAAGTGAACTTCGACTGACTCTCTCACTATGGGGGTCTATTTTATACATGTCAGAAACAGTCTAACCGTTTCACCTAGGGGAGGACTTATACAATCAAACTGACTGACTTATTTTACTAGACCTGAGCTTTAACTTATACTCCTGCTGCGGAGTTTTCTCTAACAAGGGAGGGGTTGTAATAATGTCTTGTGCGGGACAGTCCTTTAAAACAATGTTCTGGCAATCTTTCGAATCTTGGGAAATGTTTTTAGAAACAGATTTCAGTCCTTTAAAAAGTTTAACATGAGACAGGTGGATCCATCCTTTCCTGCCTTCCAACTTGACGGCAGTACGGGTGGTGAGGAGGACCTGACGTGGCTCCTTCCAACGTGGTTCCAGCGGACTTGATCTGTCGAAATTTCTGATCATCACCAAGGAGCCTGGAACGATCTCGTGCGGTGCCACCTCGGTATTGTCTGGAAATGCGGCAGCAACCTGTGAACGACATGAGTTGAGGGCAGACATCAAGGAAGCTAGGTAATCTGTCAGCATATTACATGAAACATCGGTAATACTTCGGGGTCTAGGAGTACCCCACATGTTAGGGGGGCGGCCGAATACGACCTCATACGGGGACAGACCTGATCTGGAATGTGCGACCATGCGCATATAAAATAAAGCGACTGGCAGAGCTATTAACCAGTCCACACCTTTGTCTTTACAGACTTTTGCAATACGGATTTTCAGAGTCTGATTATGTCTCTCTACGAGACCGGCTGCTTCAGGATGGCGTACACAATGGAACTTCCACTGGTACCCTAACAAAAGGGACACGTGCTTCATGAGTTCGGATGAGAATGGCTGACCGTTATCAGAATATACGACTCTAGGGAGTCCATATCTAGGGAAGAATTCACGAACCAACTGCTTAGCAGTGGTCGCGGCTGTGTAATCTGGGACTGGATATGCTTCTGTCCACCTGGACAAAGCGCATACAACTACAAGGACATACTTGAAACCTCGACATCGCTCCATCTGAATATAATCCATCTGGAGGACCTCAAAAGGGTGGTCAGGGGGCTGGAAGCCACCTTGTTCCACCGGGACACTTTTACCTGGATTAAACTGACAACATATCATACAGGTACGGACTTTCTGCTTGGCTGCAGCTCGTAAATGTTTGTTGAACCAAATGTTCTGGATGCTGTCTAACATAGCTTTTTCTCCTAAATGTGCTGGACTATGTGCGGTATTGATAATGACTTGAACCATAGAATCGGGGAGAAACCATGTGGCTCTACCCTTCGTTAACCATCCTTGATCTGTCTGGACCCCTCCTTGTTCAGACCATTTCTTGATTTCATCGGGAGTAGCATGTAACTGTATATCTATGACATCTTGTGTAGGGTCCTTAACTGTCATGCATTTAGTCGGATCTGGAGTATGTGTCTGATCAACTGGAATGTCTGGAGTCTGTGCTGTAAGCTTGGCTGTGCGATCTGCTAGATCATTACCTTGGGAAATAATGTCTGTGACTTTCGTATGTGCTTTGCATTTCATGATAGCAATGGATGTCGGTAAATGTATGGCATCTAACAGGGCTTGAATAAGGAGACCATGCTGAATCTTGGTTCCATGAGAAGTCATGAAACCTCTCTCCTGCCAGAGTACTCCGAAGTCGTGTACAACTCCGAATGCATAACGTGAATCTGTGTAAACATTAACCTTCAGGTTCTTGGCATGTATACAGGCTTGTGTCAGAGCGACTAGCTCTGCTGCTTGAGCGGACAGGGTATCAATACGGTGTGTTTCAATAACTTCAGTGTCAGTAGTCACTGCATATGCGGCGACTAGTTCTCCTGTACCAGTTCTCATACATGAACCATCCACATAAAGTGTCAGGTCAGGATCTGGTAACGGAATGTCTGTCAGGTCTTGTCTTGGCTTTGTCGTAATGTTAACTACTTCCACACAGTCATGTGTGTCTGGATTTAAATTAACTGATGGTAACAGTGTAGCAGGATTCAGGACGTTGCAGCGTCTAATATCTATGTGTGGCTGGAACAGTGTCAATTCATAACCTGTTAAACGTGCAATTGTCAAGTGCTGTGTTTGTGTTCGGTTTAAAAGAACTTCCACTGAATGTGGGACTTGTACTGTCAGAGTATGTCCTAAAACTATGGAATCACTTTGTCTGATAGCTAGTGCTGTGGCTGCAACTGACTTGAGGCACGCAGGCAACGCCTGGGCGACTGGATCTAATGCGCTCGAAAAATAAGCACAGGGCTTGTATTGTCCTGCTTGATCTTGTGTGAGAACAGATAATGCTGTACCTTCGCGTTCTGTAACAAAAAGTGTAAAAGGCTTACTGTAGTTCGGTGTAGCTAGAACTGGAGCTTGGCATAAAGCTTTCTTTAACTCGTTAAAACTAAGTGTATGGTCAGATGTCCAAGGGAGGACAGTCGATACGGCTGCCTCCTGTGTCGTTAACTGTATTAGTGGCTTGGCTAGAAATGCATACTGGGGAATCCATTGTCTACAATAAGAAGTAAGGCCGATAAAGGCACGTACCTCCTTCTGGGTTCTGGGCTGGGGAAGACTCGCTATTAACTGGATACGGTCTGGTGTCAACTGCCTACCCCTCTTGGACAGCAAGTGTCCTAAGTATACCACTTGCTGGACACAGAATTGAAGCTTCGAAGGTGACACCTTGTGCCCCATCTCGGCTAGAAAATACAGAACTGTAAGTGATGCACGCTCGCAGTCATGTTCAGAACGGGCTGTGATCAGTAGATCATCGACATACTGGAGCAGGGCAGTGTCAGTTGGCATGTGAATATTGTCTAGTTGTCTCTTGAGTGCTTGACTGTAAATACTAGGGCTTTCTGTGAAACCTTGAGGAGCGCGTGTAAACATATAGCTCCTTCCATTTAAACAAAATCCGAAAAGAAACTGGCTGTCTGGATGAATTGGAACACTGAAAAATGCATTCTTGAGGTCTATGACAGTGAAAAACATGGCTTCGGAATCAATAGCAGTTAACAGGGAAGAAATATCTGGGACAACTGGGTACTGAGGAATAATACATTTATTAAGCTCTCGTAAATCAATCACTAATCGATATACTGGGGGTGCATTTGGATCAGTACGTTTCATGACTGGAATGATCGGAGAATTGCATACATTGGAGTCAGTTTCTACAACTACTCCTTGAGCCATGAGCTCGTCAATAATTTTGGATAAGGCTGCTACAGCCTCAGGTGGCAATCTGTACTGTCTGATTCGTGGTAACACTACACCTGGTTTGAGAGTCACACGATGGGGTGTGATTTGCATGTAACCTACATCAGTTGGACCTTGCGCCCATAAATGCTGTGGAACATTAGACAATCTTGAATCAAAATCTCGTAATACATAGTGACCCTTAAAGTCACGTAGGAACAGACGTATTCCCTCTGGGGAACAGCAAATAACTGCACCTAACTCTTTCAGTGTCTTAATGCCTAACAGATTTTCTGGACATGACTTAGTAAGTAACAGATCAGTAGTACGGGACAATGGACCTACTTCTAGAGTGACTGGCTTTGATATTTCATTAACTATTGGCTTTCCTGAAAATCCAAGGGAAACATTTCTTGAGCCTGAGAGCGGAGCCCCTGGAACTTCGGCATGACTAATTGTGGTCCTACTTGCCCCTGTATCAATCAAAAACTTTCTGTTTTTCCCTAATACTTGACTATGAACATAAGGACCTTCTTGATCTACAGGTATCTCGATGAGAGGCAAGCCTACCTCCCTCTCTAGGCTGTTTCATGAATATGACTGGTACTCTGGATACTCGGACTGTGCATACTGATACATCTGCTGTGTAACATGCTGTGTTGCAGCAATAGGCTGCGGTGCGGAAACTGTCTGTTGTGCATTCTGTGGCTGAGGAATCTGTGAAACTTGTTCTTGTCTTGGCGGACGTGGTCTTTCTTTAGTCTTACCGGTAGCTATGTTGTGTTTCAGAACTGCACACTCGTTTATAAAATGACCTGGCTGTTTACAATAATTGCAGTTCCCTTTAACGGGAGCTACAGGATGACTGGCTTGATTCGGACCCCTCTTCTGACTGTCTTGAGGAATAGATTGTGCAACTAGCACTTTCATTTTCGTGTCTTTCATACGTTTTCTTTCGTGTTCTTGCTCTTCTCTGATTCTATTCTGGTGGTACTCGAGCATCTGGAGCATCTGGGACGGAGTATTTGCTTGCCAGGTGCTTTCGACTTTCAAAACTCGATTTTTAATTTGTGGGCTTGAATTCTCGACTAATTTGGTAACGAAAAGATGAGGGTATGACTCACTACTTGTCTTGAGACCACTATTAATACTGAAACATTTCTCAAATCTAGAATAAAAATCACTAATATCTTCATCTTGTTTCTGTTTACAGGCTGAGATTGCATCCCAGTCTTCTTTTCTCGTTGTCAATAATCTTTTTCTCTCCCACCTCCCATTCTTTTTCCTTTAACTTTTCATACACCCCTGCGGGTAACAGGACCTTTAACATTTTAATGATATCTGGGTAAGTGTATTCTCCCATACGGAGCATGTCTTTTAATTCTCTATGGAACCCTGCTGGATCTTTGTCATGACAAGGAATTAATTTCTTCATTTCAAGAAGTTCCATCTTTGAAATTGGAGTGTATACAAACACTCGTTGCATTTCGCCACCCGCCCCTTGGACTGGGTGGACTTCTCGTAACGGATTCTGTCTGTCTATGTAGAATGATTTCCTTTCTGGGGGTGAGACATGAACGAAATGCGGGTTCAGGAACGTTCTATATTTGTGGCGCTGTTCTAGAATGACACTAATTAAATCGGTACCTAGACCTCTCCATCTATACTGGAGTAACTCGTTCAGGATATCGTGTAACGGACCTGGATCAGAATGTTGACCCTCATACAGAGTAATGAGGTACTGGATCATATACATACCCACCAGTCGTTGCTCGGCTGGGGGCAGTTTCAGAAACATTTGTGCCACTATTTCGTCTGGAAAAGTGGTAGAATCAGTAATCCATCGGACTGCTGATCGGGCTAGTTCTTGTTCATGCATAGTACTTAATTCACTGT
Source organism: Lissotriton helveticus (assembly GCF_964261635.1). Classification (NCBI taxonomy): domain Eukaryota; kingdom Metazoa; phylum Chordata; class Amphibia; order Caudata; family Salamandridae; genus Lissotriton; species Lissotriton helveticus. The sequence continues at coordinate 301,036,656 of NC_136059.1, forward strand.
AACCGACTCGTGATTTCAGAATGTGATCGGTAGCTTGAAATACTTGTTCTAGAGAACCTTGTTCTGGTGCTTGATGATGAAAAATAGACTTGTGTTCTAGGCGTAAATGGCGATCTGGAAATCTGGATTTTCCTACATACGCTATTCTGGCGGGATTCTCGTTCTCTTCCTCTTCAGGATCAGAGATACTTTCTTTCTCGCTTACTTGTGCTGCTTTACGCTGGTCGTGTAACCTTATTATTTCTTTACGAATTTTCTTGTACATACTCTCCATAGCACCGACGGTCTTGTGCTTACCCTCGGCTATATTATCACTCCACCTTGTCAGGATTCTCATTTCGGCGGAATCTTTAGACGGGTAATCTTGTTCTCTTATTAGACAATTGATCAGGAACTTTAATATCATGAGCTGAATCTCGGCTTTCCTTTGAGACATAATCTCGCCAATACTTTCTGGATCATCTCCTGTACGGATGAAACGATATATTCTGTCTAGATCTTCTTTCATATTCGGTAAGGTGACTAGATACTCGGTCACTCTCCTTACACGTACGGAATATAAAACCATATTATACTCGCCTGGAACTGGATCATAAACACATTCGTTAAGGGCTTGCCTGATTTCTGTGACAGACTTATTACTTTTAGGAGTACGCTGTGATGCTTGAGCATGTAATTCGAGTGCTGATAAACGCTTGTGTGGCGGCGGGGTTTGAGGAAGACCTCCTCCCGCGGCCCCTAAACTGGAATCGTCGACTGACATTCTTCGTCCTGACAGGGTCGGTAATTGTAACGTGGGCTGGACTTGTATAGCGGACTGGGCCGGGGGAGCTGTTAAGAGCACCCCGGTGTCTGGAGGAGCAGGAAGTGCCTGATTTACAGGGACTGGCGGAGCGCGAACAGGATTTGCATATTCTGGGACTGTGTCGTCCAAATAGGACGAAATAAAAATATCAGCTGCGGTCGGTTTATGACGTAGCTTGGTCGGAATTAATGGTGGCGGGAAATTACTAGATGCCTCTGGGGTCGCTTTTGGCACACCTTCGGCAAGAAGAGGATACATACCCTTAATAAGGGCATGCCTCTGTCTGTCTGACTGTTCGGCTTTGACTTGTTCGCCTATCTCGATTAATTCTCTTTCTTGGGCTCGTTCCTGGGATTCTCTACTTAACTCTGACTTTCTGACTTCCTTTTCCGTTCTTCTATGAGCTTCTTTACGCCATAACTCGATGGCATCTTTCTGTGACTGTCTGGCTTTCTTTTTCCATAGTGCTTCTTCTACTCGCATGATACATTCGGCATCCCATGTACCCGATACGGGCCATCTATACTTTTCTTCTAACTGTTTGGTATACTCTACCCATAAATCTAGATACATTATGGCGCTTATGCCATGTTTCTGATACATAAAATGACCTGGACTGTCCCTAGGCGGGACAGGAACTGCTTCCTCTAATAGACCCTTTCTAGTTTTTAACTGACGTAATCTTGAAAAGAGCGGCATTGTAAACTTAAATCGGAACACAATACAATACACGAAGAACAATAACAAGTGGGAAAAACAATTCAGGCATACCACGACATTGGAATTACATTAAACAATATCATAACATAACAGTTCGAACAGAATATTACCTGAAAATACTGAAACCAGAAACAGAACAGATTTTCTCGAGAACGGAACAGACTAGAGTTACTGGATGCACTGCTGTAACAGTACGGAACATACCGGTCCCAAAAAGGGACGCATCAAGACCCGTATCCACCTAGGTGAACACTTCGTTTGTGAGTCTGGGCACCACCAACCCACGGACCAGGAGTCAATTTAGATTGGTCCTGTCTAGATACTACCCCAGCAATGGTACTCACCGGGCAGCACGGAACGGAAGGCCTCGGACGGGACTGGACTGCTACGACGACGAACTTCGGACTTCGGACTTCAGTTACGGGTGGGCCTCCGGATACCTCGGACCTTGGACTCTCGGCTTGGGCTCTGGTCGGGACTCGCCGCGTTCCTCCACCGTCTCGTTTGGATGCTGGACCGCCTCCTCCGTCTCCTCCGTGGGCCTGAGGGATACTTGAGCAGAAATATCTGCCACTGCGCAGAAGAGTTCCGTCACGACTGCAGAGGGTCAGGGGGTCGGCGTGGCTTCACCGACGCGTGGGGAAAGGGCAAGTCCCTATTCGGGCGCCATTATGTGGTAAATAAATAAATAATACCCTATTTTTGACTAGACTTATAGCATAACAGATAGCTCAATAAATAAGAGTCAAGATTCGAGGTAGTATGAGTTTCTGCAGGTTTATTACAGCATAAGGACAGGATCAGGACAACCTGCATAGGAACAGAGTGACAGGGCCCAGCAGGACAACTGGGGCCCAGCAGGGGAAAAGAGGCCCAGCAGCTGCTGGGGCTAGGTCTGGGATGAGCGCGCTAACATTCAATAACAAAACACAGGCATATATACATAGCGCAAACACATAGCATTACATTGCAGTAGGCGTAGCAGTGGGTGGAGCAGAAGGCGTGACGCGTAGCAGTCGCGAAAGATAACAGTTAAAAGAGGTGTAACTGGGAGTATACATAGACATGTGATGCAAACGTAACAGAATATGTCATGAATGGGCGGAAACATAGGAGGGGGCTACCTAAGGAGCCGGGACCTCTAACCTAATGGTGCGCGAAAACGGGCAATGACGTGTTACTAGGAGAAGCTGGGGGCTACGAACTCTGTGCTAGGAGCAGAGACTAGAGTCTGGAGGGTCGGAGCGACATGTACCTAAACCCTATCTGGTATCTGATGTTTAGGGAACATGTTGATATAAACTAGAAGTCATGAGGGGAGAAGCTAACTTGACTCTAAGACTGGACCATGCATTATTCTACATGAAATGCGTGATGAAGAATACTAAATGACCATTAAATACAGTATTTCTCTAACAGGGAGACGAGAAGGCTAGACAATGACGGAAACTATTGATGCAGTTCAGTAGCTTAGGAATGCAGAAGGAGGACTGAACTGATAACTGGAATCATAACATACTTTTGGCAGACTCAGAGGCAGAGCCGGGCTGCACCGGGCATTGCGAGGCAGGGAGTAAGTGAAGGGTCGAGGATACAGGTGGGGGCTGTATCGCTCCTCAGCGAGGCTTTCAGGAGACAGGAGCTGAATCTGTGGTCCGGGCCCTTTTGAGGCCTGGAAACGGGGACTTTAAAATGGAATAACGTGCACACTGAGAAACGTGGCAACATTACTTTACATAGGCCTAATATTCGTAGTATTCACGAGGACTGGAAAATGTCATACCAGAGGTGGACACAACTATAATTGCGTCATTAATCGGACATGGGGAATAACATATGCATATTGGTCATGCACACATAACATATGATGGATAAGGCGTAGGGACACAGAACATGGCAAAATTTACTTTTCCACAGGATGGGCCGAGGGAGTCATTGGCCTCGAGGAATGCGGTCAGCTGTTTATTGACGATCTTCTCAATAACTTTTGCAGGGAAGGGAAGAAGAGAGATAGGGCGCAAGTTCTTGAGGTCTTTAGGGTCCGCTGTGGGTTTCTTCAGTAGGGTGTTGATCTCTGCGTGCTTCCAGCTCTCTGGGAAGAAGGCGGCCGCGAGGGAGTTTTTTATGACGTTCCGTAGGTGGGGTGCGATGATGGTGTCGGCTTTGTTGAAGATGTGGTGAGGGCATGGGTTTGAAGGAGAGCCGGAGTGGATGGTGTTCATAGCATGGGCGGTGTCTTCAGTGCTGATGGGAGTCCAAGCGCTGAGGGTGGTTGTAGGGGGTATTGGTTCGGTGGCTGGGGGCGGAGTCTGGGCGCCGAAGCTGTCGTGTATATCGGCGATTTTGCAGTGAAAGAACGTGGCGAGCAAGTTGCAAAGGTCTTGCGACGGTGTGATGTCGTTGCTGCTGGCGCTGGGGTTGGAGAGCTCTTTTACGATGCTGAAGAGTTCCTTGTTGTTGTGTATGTTGTTGTCCAGCCGCTCTTTGAACGATGTCTTTTTGGTGGTGCGGATCAGCTGGTGGTGTTTGCGAGTGGCGTTCTTGAGGGCTGTCAGGTTTTCTGTCGTATGTTCACGGCGCCAGGTTTTCTCGAGGGTACGGCAGGATTTCTTCGATTCTTTGAGGTCGTCGGTGAACCATGTGGTTTTCCTGTTGCCGGGCTTACCTGGAGGGTTCTTCATTGGTGCAAGGGCGTCGGCACAATTGATGATCCACTGAGTGAGGTTGCGGGCTGCGTCGTTGGTGTCAGCAGTGTTGATTGGTAGGTTCTGGCTCAGTGATGTGGTTAGCTGGTCTGTGGTGACTTTGCTCCAGCATCTGCGGAGGATCTGTTGCGGGCGGTGGTGGGATGTGGTCTTCTTAAAGGTGAAGTGGATGCAGCTGTGGTCAGTCCAGTGGAGTGGCTGAAGGCAATGTGGCTGCTGGCAGAGAAGATGGGGTCGAGTGTGTGGCTGGTGTAGTGGGTGGGGCTGTTCACCAGTTGCTTGAGTCAGAGGTTGGCGAGGTTGTCGAGCAGGGTGGTGGTGTTGTTGTCATTGTTGTTCTCCAGGTGGAAGTTCAGGTCCCCTAGGAGGATGTAGTCTGATGAGGCGAAGGCATGTGGGCTGATGAAGTCAGCGATGGCTACACTAAATTGTGTGCGTGGGCCCGGGGGTCTGTAGATGAGGGTTCCTCTGAGGGTGGTCTTGGGGTCCGTGTAGATCTGGAAGTGTAGGTGTTCAGCGGTGGTGAGTGCATCTTCGGAGTTGGTTGTAACGCTGATGGTGTTCCTGTGGATGATGGCGATTCCTCCTCCGGTTTGGTTGACGGGGTCCTTTCGAGTGATCTTGTAGCCGTCCGGGATGGCTATGGCGATGTTGGGGGCTGAGGAGGCGTTCATCCAGGTTTCTGTGAGGAAGGCGACGTCTGGTGCTGTTGTGTCGAGGAGGTCCCAGAGTTCGACAGCGTGCTTGTGGACGGAGCGGGTGTTGAGCAGGATGCACTTGAGGTGTTTGTTGTTGTTGTTGTTGTTGGTGCGCTTCGGGGTGGCTTGGTAGCAGGCAGGTGGTCGACCGGTGTTGAGTGCGTGGAGGGTGTTGGTGTCGTATCTCCGTTGGGTTTCTTCGCTTCGGCGGGGGCCAGGGGTTCTGGCGCTGGGCGCGGTCCAGGGGCGGACGGGCGCAGACGGGCTTGCCTTTGGCGTTCCTTCGGCGCACCAGTGGCGCGGCCGCTGCGCGGCCTCCATATGAGGGGCTGTGGGAGGGAGGAGCAGCTGGGAGGCTGGAGCAGGGCGGCGAATGGGGCACCAGCGGGGCGAGGCCGCAAGGGAGGCAGCGGCAGGAAAGCGCGAGGGAGGGGAGCGGGTGAGGGGGTGATACAGAAGGCAAAAGGGGGCAGGGGGGGAAGAGGGCATAAAGGGCACCAGTAAGCGAAAAACAGTAAAAAGAAAACAGTCAATGGCAGCACAATTAAAGGTCAGAATCAGGAAATAACAGGCACAGGCAAACCAAGCAGTTCAGGACACAGCGGGTAGCGGCAGCGGGACAGCGGCACAGGAGGACCGTGTGGCGGCTGAGGGGGGCGACCTACCTGGTGACAGGGTCAAGGGTCACTCCCTTCACCACCGCGTGGCCACCATATGAGGGGCGGTGGGAGGGAGGAGCAGCTGGGAAGCGGGAGTGGGGCGGCGAATGGGGCACCAGGGAGGCGGGGCCGCAAGGGAGGCAGCGGCGGGAAAGCGCGAGGAAGCAGAGCGGGTGGGGGGGGGTGATACAGAAGGCAAAAGGGGGCGGGGGAAGACGGCACAAAGGGCACCAGTAAGCGAAAAACAGTAAAAAGAAAACAGTCAATGGCAGCACAATTAAAGGTCGGAACCAGGAAATAATAGGCACAGGCAAACCAAGCAGTTCAGGACACAGCGGGTAGCGGCAGAGGGATAGCGGCACAGGAGGACCGTGTGGCGGCTGAGGGGGGCGACCTACCTGGTAACAGGGTCAAAGGTCGCTCGTTGTGATTCCCTGCGGGGAGAAATACAGCGGAATAATATCATACATTCGAACATAGAATACACGCAGGTATTCTGGAAGATGGGAGGGAAAACATGGTGAAGGATATGTGTAACTATAGAGAGAATGATGTAATAGGAATAATTTACAAACACATCTTCCTTCTTTAGGGAAAGAAAGATAAAGGAAATTTTAAAATAATAAAAATGTACATAAAATAAGCTAAACAAACTATTCGCAACAATAATCATTCAGGTAAGCTGGTGGTCTACGGTACCTTGCAATTCTGGTATTAGCAGGCAAATATTCATTCTGAGAATTGGAAGGATCAGTGGTACCATTGTTTGAATGACAAGCGCTGCTTGAATCAAAGGCATCACCTCCACATCACATCTCCTGCTAACCGGAAAAGAAGATAACGTAAAGTCTTCCATGGTAGATAACATGTAACCCCTATTCCCACTGTTACAAGGAGAATGAAGAGGTTCATGTGAAATACTATCCTTGTGAACTGAAGATTTCTTTTGGTATAAGGCAACATCTTCGTAATTTCCATTTTTCACTATTTCTCTAAACAATATAATGAGGAAATACCTCACTGACACAAAAAGGACCTCTGAATTTGGATAAACCTTTAGAAACCCTTACCATGTTTTACCTTAACATAGTCACCTTTTGAAATGTGAGATCCAGATTTTTTTTTTACAAGTAACAGGTAGAGAGTCTAATTGACCTCCTTTAGAGACCAATTGTTTGATCCACGAAGGAGGGAGCTTTGTGCCAGGAAGTCTACCACGCATAAGTTCAAAAGGTGACATCATTAGAACCATGTATTGTAGTGCGATAAGCACAGACCATATCTTGGACCATGTCATGAGCTGACACACCTTTCGAGCAAGCCATCTGAAGTATACCTTTAACAAGTCTGTTGACTTTTTCACACAAACCATTACCATGTGGGTTATATAAAGATGTTCGATGGTGGGTTATTCCACAACTAGATAGAAAAGAACACATGTCATGGGAAACAAGTTGTGTGCCATTGTCTGTGATAAGAACATTAGGATGATTCAGAAAAGGGGGTGGTGATGAACAGAGTGTCTGAATTAAGCAGACCACTCTTACCCAGTCCAAAGATCAGGGCTTGATCCATCACCGTTATTTAGCTCACTGCCCCATCCCAGCTCAGAACCTGGCTATATGCAAATTAGTCTGTCCCTGGCCCAGTGCATCATGGGAACAGGGCAGACCAAACTACCAAGCCAATTCTTCACCAGAAAGGAGACAAGCTACCGGGGACCGGTTTCTGGCATTTCAGCCTCGTCGGCCCGGCTTGCTTGAATCCTGATGGAGCAGTGAGCAAGGGACTCATGTCTGAGTATACCCTGCCACACCTATAGTGGCCAAAAACGACTCAGAAAAGGGGGTGGTGATGAACAGGGTGTCTGAATTAAGCAGACCACTCTTAACCAGTCCAAAGATCAGGGCTTGATCCATCACCTTTATTTAGCTCACTGCCCCATCCCAGCTCAGAACCTGGCTATATGCAAATTAGTCTGTCCCTGGCCCAGTGCATCATGGGAACAGGGCAGACCAAACTACCAAGCCAATTCTTCACCAGAAAGGAGACAAGCTACCGGGGACCGGTTTCTGGCATTTCAGCCTCGTCGGCCCGGCTTGCTTGAATCCTGATGGAGCAGTGAGCAAGGGACTCATGTCTGAGTATACCCTGCCACACCTATAGTGGCCAAAAACGATTCAGAAAAGGGGGTGGTGATGAACAGAGTGTCTGAATTAAGCAGACCACTCTTACCCAGTCCAAAGATCAGGGCTTGATCCATCACCGTTATTTAGCTCACTGCCCCATCCCAGCTCAGAACCTGGCTATATGCAAATTAGTCTGTCCCTGGCCCAGTGCATCATGGGAACAGGGCAGACCAAACTACCAAGCCAATTCTTCACCAGAAAGGAGACAAGCTACCGGGGACCGGTTTCTGGCATTTCAGCCTCGTCGGCCCGGCTTGCTTGAATCCTGATGTAGCAGTGAGCAAGGGACTCATGTCTGAGTATACCCTGCCACACTTATAGTGGCCAAAAACGATTCAGAAAAGGGGGTGGTGATGAACAGAGTGTCTGAATTAAGCAGACCACTCTTACCCAGTCCAAAGATCAGGGCTTGATCCATCACCGTTATTTAGCTCACTGCCCCATCCCAGCTCAGAACCTGGCTATATGCAAATTAGTCTGTCCCTGGCCCAGTGCATCATGGGAACAGGGCAGACCAAACTACCAAGCCAATTCTTTACCAGAAAGGAGACAAGCTACCGGGGACCGGTTTCTGGCATTTCAGCCTCGTCGGCCCGGCTTGCTTGAATCCTGATGGAGCAGTGAGCAAGGGACTCATGTCTGAGTATACCCTGCCACACCTATAGTGGCCAAAAACGATTCAGAAAAGGGGGTGGTGATGAACAGAGTGTCTGAATTAAGCAGACCACTCTTACCCAGTCCAAAGATCAGGGCTTGATCCATCACCGTTATTTAGCTCACTATCCCATCCCAGCTCAGAACCTGACTATATGCAAATTAGTCTGTCCCTGGCCCAGTGCATCATGGGAACAGGGCAGACCAAACTACCAAGCCAATTCTTCACCAGAAAGGAGACAAGCTACCGGGGACCGGTTTCTGGCATTTCTGCCTCGTCGGCCCGGCTTGCTTGAATCCTGATGGAGCAGTGAGCAAGGGACTCATGTCTGAGTATACCCTGCCACACATATAGTGGCCAAAAACGATTCAGAAAAGGGGGTGGTGATGAACAGAGTGTCTGAATTAAGCAGACCACTCTTACCCAGTCCAAAGATCAGGGCTTGATCCATCACCGTTATTTAGCTCACTGCCCCATCCCAGCTCAGAACCTGGCTATATGCAAATTAGTCTGTCCCTGGCCCAGTGCATCATGGGAACAGGGCAGACCAAACTACCAAGCCAATTCTTCACCAGAAAGGAGACAAGCTACCGGGGACCGGTTTCTGGCATTTCAGCCTCGTCGGCCCGGCTTGCTTGAATCCTGATGGAGCAGTGAGCAAGGGACTCATGTCTGAGTATACCCTGCCACACCTATAGTGGAAGGGTACACTCAGATGTGAGTCCCTTGCTCATTGCACCATCAGGATTCAAGCAAGCCGGGCCGACGCTTGTTTCCTTCCCAGTGTAAGAATTGGCTTGGTAGTTTGGTTTGCCCTGTTTCCATCATGCACTGGGACAGGAACAGACTAATTTGCATATAGCCAGGTTCTGAACTGGGATGGTGCAGTGAGCTAAAAAACGGTGTTGGATCTAGCCCTGATCTCTTGACTGGGTGAGAGTATTCTGCTTAATTCAGAAACTCTGTCCATCACCACCCCTTGTTGTTAAATATTTTGTCCACCCCAAGCGTGGAAGGGTATACTCAGATGTGAGTCCCTTGCTCATTGCACCATCAGGATTCAAGCAAGCCGGGCCGACGACGGCTGGAATGCCAGAAACCGGTCCCCGGAAGCTTGTTTCCTTCCCAGTGTAAGAATTGGCTTGGTAGTTTGGTTTGCCCTGTTCCCATCATGCACTGGGACAGGAACAGACTAATTTGCATATAGCCAGGTTCTGAACTGGGATGGTGCAGTGAGCTAAAAAACGGTGTTGGATCTAGCCCTGATCTCTTGACTGGGTGAGAGTATTCTGCTTAATTCAGAAACTCTGTCCATCACCACCCCTTGTTGTTAAAGAACATTAGGATAGCCTTCTTCTTGAAAAAGTGATTTAAAATTTTTTATGATGCTTTCAGTGGTGATATCTTTTAAAAAAACAACAGTGAGCCATTTAGAGAAAACATCAATGGAAACAATGGCAAACCGATGACATAGAGGTAGTTCCTCCATGGGTCCAATGAAATCAAGGCAAATACTGTGTCATGGACTATTTGGAGTAGACAAATGACCCATGGAAGAACCAACTGCAATTTGGAGTTTTTTCTCCCCTTCTTTACATGTTGGACATTTTTCAATCCAAGAAGACACCTGTGAGTCCATTACAGGCCACCAAAATTAGCTTTTAGTCTATGTTGAGTCAAAGTTTGTCCCAGGTGACCTTCATGGGCAATGTTGAGTAATTTTGTTCTCAACTCAGAAGGGGGAATGAATTTGTCACCAAGCATGAGGATATTATCACCACACGTATATAATTCATCAAGCACCTTAAGAAATGGACTAGCAGAGACATGTACACAACTTTCACGTCTGACACCCATTTTAACCAGGCGAATGACCTCTTGAAGTGTAAGATCCTTAACCATAGCTTAACACCACTCATCATGTGTAAAAGTACCTTCATAAACTGCTAAGACATCATGGACCCAAGCAATGGCTTCATCCTTATTTTCTAGATTAAGAGAAGCATCATCGATGTTTTCTCGTTTGATTGTAAGTCTAGACAGACAGTCTGCTTGAAAGTTGCGCCAACCTTGAACATGTGAAATTTCATATTGATACTCTTGAAGTTTGGCTGCTAATCTGGCTAACGTTGGGGAACCCTTACCCGCACCACCTGGGGACAGAATGCGAACTAAGGGTTTGTGATCAGTTTTAAGAAGAGATTTCGTGCCCCGCAAATATGTGCGGAAATACTGAATGCCCCAATCAGCTTCCAATGCTTCCTTTTCAATAACCGAATAGTTCTGTTCAGAAGAGGTAAGGGTGCGAGAAGCAAATGCAATTGTCCGCTCCCCATCATTGTATTTCTGGAGAAGAACACTACCTAGCCCAGATGCACTGGCATCAACCATTATGACAGAGGTACGTTTAGTGTCAAATGGAGCTAGGACATTGGCTTCCCAAATTTCTTTCTTGATTAGACTAAAACATGTATTTTGATCATCCCCCCATGCAAATTTTACTCCCTTTTTAAGTAAAAGCCTCAGTTGTACAGTCTTGTCAGAGATTGTTTTTACGAATTTTGAGTAGTATTCTATCAGACCCATGAATGACCCAAGTTGATCTTTGTCAATAGGACAAGGGGCAGAACGAATAGCTTCCAAGAGATTCTTCTTGGGCTTGACTCCTAAGGCCGATATTTCATAACCAAGATACTCTATTTGCTGCACAAGAAAAGAACACTTCTCCTTACGCAAAGTAAGACCGGCATCCATAATTCTGTGCAAAACATCTTGAGCATCAGGTTATGATCAGCCATAGAGTCGCCAAGCACAAGTATGTCGTCCTGGAAAAATACAACTTTCTGTAAACCTTTAACAATGTCTGTGACCATACGTTGAAACACGCTGGCTGCTGAAATTAAGCCAAAAGGAAGGATTGTGAACTGAAAAAATACCCTCTGTAGTTATAAATGCAGTGAGGTGTTTGGAGTCAGTATGTAGTCTTATTTGGTGGTATGCACTCTTTAGATCTAACTTAGAAAAGAACTTGGCGCCCTGTTGAGTGGACACTAATTCTCCAATGTTTGGCAATGGAAAAGTGTCAGCAACTAGATATTTGTTGAATGATCTTAAATCTCAATTTTACGTCCGATTTTTTTGTGATTACAACCGGAGACACCCATGAGGATGCCTCAGCTGGTTCTATTACCCCACTCTGTAACATTTCATTCAATAAAAATTTTACATTATGTCTAATTGAGAAGGGACTCCTTCTTAATTTGTCTTGGATAGGTATGCTACTTTTTTTTAACTGAATAAAATGTGAATAACCTCTCAGTTCACCCAATTCATCTTTGAATACAGTGCTAGATTCAAGTAAAATGTCATCCAAGGAGTGATCTTCAATAACCATGACCTGATTGGGTGCTCTTGGATTAATAATAATATGTAAATCATATTGATGAACCCAACCTAATATAGGAGGTCCATCAACAGAAACATATACTTTACCAAAAGTAGAGCTGTTTTGAAAAAAAATAATCCATTCAAAGTAACCCAAAATTACAATGGTTTCACCCTGAAAACCCCTTGGAGAAATGTCACTCTTGCACAAGACTTTACTACTCCATTCACCGTCCATGAAGGATTGAGGAATGATGGTATATCTCGAACCTGTGTCAACCATGGGAGACACTTCTCGACTGTCAATTGTGAAAAGAGCTTTATGTCTATTTTGTCTTTTGTCATCTTCTGCAACCACATCAATGTCATCAATCGCCAGTAGTCTGTTTCTCTCTTGTTTAGTTTCTTCCATATAATCATGAACTACTGCTATTTTTTGTCGAGTTTTAGTTTTGCCCATTATAGAGAAATTACCTAGTCGACCACATGTGAGATACTCTTTGTTAGATGCAAAACAGAATCTTGCGTCTGATGTGTGACCATTGCTACCACAGCATGAACAAAACTTTTTTTGAAGTTAATTCTTTTTGTTAAAAGATCTAGATTTACTCTTTACAACTGCGACTGATTCCTCATGAGATAGTTCACTTTCTCTTCTACAAAATTTTTCAGAGACTTAAGATACATCTTGTTGAGAATTGTTTTTCTTCTGGGTCTCTATCACTTTCATACAGCTTTCAGATTACGCTATTACTTTAGCCAGATCAATGGCCACTTTCAAGGAAGGGTTTTTTGCGGCCCACAACCTTTCTTGAATCTTTTTGTTATTACATTGTACCATTAGTTGGTTTCTAATGAGTTCATCATTCATAGCTCCAAATTTACATTTGACTAATAGTTCTCTAAGGTGAGCTACAAAATCATCTATAGACTCATCACTCTTTTGGCAGCGAGTATAGAATTTGCAACAATTCATTACTAGATTTTCATCTGTAGAAAATCGCACCTCCAATCTCCAATCTTATATTCACCAGGCATTGGCTGCCCATTTGCTTGTAGTGCTTAAGGAAGGAATCTAAATACTCCATGACCTTCCTTACCTAAAGTGCTAAGTAATATGGTTTTTTTTACGCTTCCCTGAAAATTCTTGTCCGTCCAGAGCCTCTAAATAGTTATCAAAAATAATGAACCAATCTTCCCATGTTATTGGGGGAGTGCCAGGTTCATTTAGGAATGGTGGGGGAAGAGTGACGGTCACTTGTTGTGTCATGAGTATAGATTTACACTTGTACAGTAATTGAAATTAGCACTATTAAGCTATAAGTTAGATTAAGCACAAATTTGCTATTAAAAACTGTGGTCGTAGAGCACACAATAAAATTAAAGCACAAAAATGATGAAATAAACAAATGAACATAACCGTCATATTAATGGGAAAGATGTGCGTATCATCGTAGTATAAGCACTAAGAATGAATATGTGTAGTTCCCTTAATTATCTTTAGTCCAATTAAATTGTTCAATTCAATATGAAGGTGTGCATATCACAGTTGTTTTACTTTTAAAATGGCCAAATTTATTCCTGAGAAGAGCACTTCACCACATTTACACTGTGTGATAGGATGCAAGCAAAGTTGTTCATTAACGCGGGCTTCATTTGACGCTAGCGATGTTTTTGTTTTTTTTAAATGGCCACCGGCGTTCACGTATGAGGCTTGGAACGCAGTGTTGAAGCCGTGGAGAACAATGGTGCCAAGGAGGATTCTAGGATAGGCAACGTGAGATGACGCTACAGCTTGAAGCTAATGTGCGCTGCTTACTGATGCCACAGTAGCCATGGAAACGTGTTACTTAGAGACGGTAACACCTACGAGATTACGCGGGCTGCAGTTTAACTCGCAGTTGCTGACGTCAGAAATCCTCCGCTGTGAATTTCGGATCTCTAATTCAAATTCCTGAAATCTTGCTCCTCCGCCGATTGCAGGAGGGAGATGGGCCTCGTCGTGATGGTTTTTTTTTTCATTGTGTGGATTCGTTTGTCGAAGGGTTCTCCGCTCTGTGAATTCTTTGGCTGGGAGCAAAGTAGAAAACAATCAGTCTTCTTTGAAAACAGTGCTGTTTTCAGTCTGGTCAGCTTGTATCCCGGTATCATCGCCAAATTGTAGAAGAAGACTTCAGGTACTTCAAGTAAGTAAACAGCAGTAGTTCATTGAAGAGCACAGGAGCTAGGAACCCAACGCTTGCGGACCAAACTCCCAACTGGACATTATAGAACATGAACATAGAACATAGAATACACGCAGATAGTCTGGAAGATGGGAGGGAAATCATGGCGGAGGATATGAGTAACCATAGAGAGAATGGTGTAATATGAATCATTTAAAACAGACCTCAATTAAATAATTAATGTTAACATTGTAACTGTGCTTTTGGCTACTGTCTCACTCTTTTCTCTGGTTTCAGGAGCCAGGCTTTAAACTGCTGTAGTTTGAATAATGAACGGTTTCAGTTTTAATCTGTATGAGAACAGCTTATATTGATGGATTCACTGTAACTGAATAATTTGTTTCGCCCCTGTGCCTGGGAAGGCCTGACTGTGATGTACCATCCTGCATGAGATATCTTCTGAGTGCCGTTCAGCTGTAAGACCCCTTTGTGAGATACTTGGGAAATAGGGATACAACACCTTGTCAGGGAAATATTGAACTTTGATTGGTCCCTACTTCTTGGGACCTGTAGGATGTGTAACTGTTTGTTGAATCTTATGTTTTAATTATAAATTGCTGGGCTAGTTAGTTGCAGATGCTCCTATCCACTCTTTCGAGAGCCAGATGACCTATTTCTCTCCCTTGAGACTCTATGCCTACTTTGTTCCACTCATAGTTAAACTCTTGAGCAAATCTATTTCTTCTGTCTGATAGACCCTTCATTTGGTTCTGCCTTTAAGACAATTTACTTGCTGACACCTGCTGCTTATCTTCCCCCACTTCATTTGAATCTTTAGCTTAGCATTAGGGAATTTCCCTTCAGGGAAACTGAATTTTATTTGATTTGTATATGACAATCCTTAAATAACTTGCCTTTGTATTTGATATTTTGATTCAAACTTTGGATTATACTGAAAGAATGCCTTTATAAGATGATTACTGATTTATGACTAATTTGATTGAATTAAGTTTGCAACATGAAAAAGCCCATGATTATATAACAAGACTGTTGCCCAATAATATACCCTGAGATTTGGAAGGGCTAATCCTCCTCTTTCTTTGGGAAGTATCAGCAGTTTATAGGCGCGGCGGGGGTGTGTATATGACCAGACAAAGTCAGTGAACATATGCTCCATTCTTTTAAACCACTGGTCTGAGATTTCCAGATTAATGGCTCTAAATATATACAGGAGTTTTGGAAAGTAGACCATCTTGATGGAACAGGGACAACTGTTGATAATGACGCCCCTTCAATTCATCAAATAATACTAGGCGATAGAAGCACTGGTTATCTTTGGAGATATCTCTTCAATAGTTACCATAAAAAAGTGAGATTAAAAACACTCATAGGAGCATTTAAGGTTTGGAAATCTGTGAGGAAAATGATAGGTTTGGGACGGTTATCTTTATATACACCCATACAAAATAATCCCTCCCTACCAGACATATTTAAAGACTCCCACATTAATAGCTGGATCACAGCCGGAATCACTCATATAGGATGTTTTTTTTTCCTCAGAGGGGCTATATTCTTTTGAATTTTTGAAAGATAAATATCACTTGGAATGGAGAGACTTCTTAAAATATCTCCAAATAATTTTCTGTCACGACGTATAAGGGGAGAGGACACCCTGATTAAATACCCCATAGCCGAAATTCTCAGCCACTCTCAGGAAAAATTCCGGATTGGGGGGTTATACCAGCTATTACTGATTCATTTTACGGATGATTTGCAGAAAATCACCCAGGAAATGGCAAAGTAAAATCACAATCTCCACAGAAGAATTTGAGTATGTATATGGGCTATCGCAAACTGTACTTATGTCAACGAAACTACAAACACAATTTTATAAAATATGTTTTTTATGTATTATACTCTGGACAGAATCTCCAAATGGGGTAGTGGGAGAGGCACATGCTGCTTTCGATGCAAGTTACAAAATGCGGACTGTATACACATTTTTTCATCCTGTCCCTCTTTAATTTCTCTCAAGTCAAAAATCGAACATTTCTTTTCACTGATTCTCAAAATAGTGGTCACCCTACCTGATCAAACAGTTGTCCTGGGCGTAACAAACCGCACCAACCAGAATATCGGTCATTAATTGATTTTTATCTCGATGGCCGTATTAAGAATTTGCATAGCATCAGCTTGGCTAAATCCTATGGCCCCCTCATATCAACAGTGGTTTTCAAGACTGTTAGCAATCTTTAACCTAGAAATGGCAATATATAAAACTAAGGGTAGGAAGCGTAGGATAAAAGGGCTAAAAATCTGGTCACCTTTAATAGAATGGTCTGAATCCCAGTGACTTATATTGTAACAATCCGGCTGTAATGATCTAGCTGTCACGTGTACCTATCTAACCTAATGTTTATTTGTCTTTGAATAATTATTTGTTCATTCATTTATTTACCTTTTTCCTTTATAATATACATGCTTTATGATTCTCTTTTGTTCCACATTTAACCTGCCCGACCAGAGGGCGGAGGGGGGGTGTTGTTTTGTTTTATGTGTTGTATTGTCTTTTTTGTATAAAATCTAATAAAGATATTTATAAAAAAAAAAGAATTAAGTTTGCAACTTTGATAATCTGCTAATAAACCTTCATGGTTTGCAAATCCAGTACTCTCCGTCATCCTTGTGAGGTAACATTTGCTTCACTGTCAATGATATTTTGTTGAACTGTTGAAGTTAAGCCTCAATTCGAGACAAATGTCCATCCATTCAAGTGCAACTTGTACCTGAATTATCGCCGAAGAATGAAACATTTCCTAGAAACCATGACGGAAAGTTTCAATTCTATTAAGGATGCAGAGGCGAGGATTATGCTGTAACTTCCTTTATTCCTACAGCCAGCAGTGTAAAACTCAAACAGATAAACAAAAAACTAGCACTCCCAAGGTGCTCTGGGCAGTCCATAATGTCCACCAATCAGCATGCCCCGTCATCCCCGAATTTGTGTGCTTTCTGGATCACCTCCTCTTTCGAGACTGCGGCCAGAACCAATTTCCAACTTGTCACTCGTTCTTGGCTCCATCTGATCCTGAAAGAAAGAACCAGAGGCCCATGACTCTGTTCTCCAGCCCAAAGATAATCAATAAGCCAATAAACAATAGAAGTAGGATGACTCAAGGCATGCGTCTAAAACAACCAATATAAAAGAATACTTATACAATACGAGGCCTCGCTCACCCAAAAGAAGGCAAAGTTATGAAACTCAATCCTAGACGGGGACAGGAGTTCATTAGAGCCCTGGGTGGGAATAATTCTCGCCTCCGCGTCCTTAATAGAATTGAAACTTTCCGTCATGGTTACTAGGAAATTTTTCATTCTATGTCAGGACCGGAGCCGAAGATTATGCCTCTAGGCAGTTGATGGTCCAACCTGGATGCAAACAGATCCACTGAAAACGGACCCCACGTGTTGTTGAGGCAATGAAAAACACCTGGTTGAAGCTGCCACAGGCTCATATCCGTCCAACTCCTGGAGCACTGGTCCGCCACTACATTGGCGACTCCCGGTAGGTACTCCGCCGACATCGAGATATTGTGGGACAGGCAAAAGGTCCACAGATCCTTGGCCAGATCTGCTAATGCCTTGGACTTCGTCCCCCCCCAGGTGGTTGATGTAACGCACCGCCGAGACACTGTCCATTTTCAACAGGACGTTGCACGAGACCTTGTCCTTGGTCCAACACCGAATGGCAAAAGACCGGCCATCAATTCCAGGCAATTGATGTGCAACTGGCCTTCGGCGGTGGACTACTTTCCTCCTGTAGATGAGTCCCCGCAGCGAGCCCCCCAACCCAGCTTGCTGGCATGAGACTCTATGACCAAATCCGGATCGCAACCAAAGACGGCTCTGCCATTCCAGGCTTCCATATGGTCGAGCCACCAACTCATGTCCCTGCCCACCTCCTCCGTGACTGAGACTTGGTCCGAATACTGGAGTCCTCTGCGGAGGTGCGATGCTTTGAGGTGCTGAAAAGCTCTGTAACCGAGCTGCCCTGGGAAAATCGCCTGAATGGACGAGGACAAGAGGCCCACCACTCTCACTATCTGCTGAAGCGAAGTGGAGGGGCGGGCCAGAGTATGCCGCAGCTCCCTGCGGATCTTGATGATCTTCCTGGGAAGAAGGCTTAGGGTCCGAGCCACCGAATCGATGGTGAACCCTAGGAAGGTCACCTGCCTTGAAGGGACCAGAAGGGATTTCTTGTCGTTGATGACAAACCCCAGATGCTGCAACAACTCTGTAGTTTCTATGAGATGACTGGCCTACCGCTCTGGGCACAGTTCCAACAACAGAATATCGTCCAAGTAGACGATGAGGCGCAGGCCTCTCCCTCGTAGCGTTTCCACTACCGGCTTGAGAACCTTGGTGAAGCAACACAGTGCTGACATAAGGCTGAATGGAAGGGTCGCAAACTCGTAGACCTGATCTCTCCACATAAACTGCAGGAAATGCTGGTGGGGGGAAAAAACGGGCACCGTCAGATACGAGTACTTCAGATCCAAACGGACTATCCAATCTCCGGGTTGCAAAAGGTCACGTAGCAGATGGATACCCTCCATCTTGAGTTGGCGATAAAGCAACTACTGGTTGAATTCCGTGAGGTTTATGACGGGGCGTTGACCGCCATCCGTCTTGTCCACCAGGAAGATGTTGCTGAGAAAACCATGTGCATCCAAGGGAGCAGGGACTATCGCTCCATTCCGCAAGAGGTCTGCCACCTCCTTGTCTACGAGAGTGGCTCTGTCTCGTGCGAAAAACAGCAGTCGGGGTTGAATGTCCTGCACAGGAGTTCCATAAAACTACCTGAAAGCCATTTATGGTCTGCAACACCCAGGCATCTGAGGTAATGGCTTTCCAATTGCTCTCAAAAAGAGCCAACCTGCCCCCCACCCCGAAGTGTGACAGAGAAAAGGCACTCACCTGAACCGGCCAGTCGCTGGCCTCGGCCTCTGCCACCTCTGCCACCTCTGCCTCTGGAGCCCCGGCAGGACTGGAAGAACTCTTGCTGTCCTGGATCTGCGTTTTCTTTCCGCCTCTCTGCAGGCCTTGCATGTAAAACTTGCCGGCCGAGCGGCCCCTGCCACGACCGGTACTGACAAAAACACGCGGGCAGAACACCTTCTTTATTGAAGTCTGCGCCTTATCCAGAGATGTAAATGTACAGACGAATTTCGTCAATTCCTTTATAAATGGGTCCCCGAACAAGCCGCCACCTACAATCATGCCCGCCTCCGAAGAGGCCAGGTCTCCTAGGTTGGGATCCACTTTGAGTAAGAAGGATCGGCGCCTCTCAGTAAAGAGGGCGCAGTTGGCGTTTCCTAAGAAAACGATTGCCCTTTGAACCCAATTAGAGATGCGATCAGGAGACAAGGCAGATCCCGAAGCCTTGGCCTACTCCACTAATTGTAGAATCTTTGTGAGGGGGCCAGTCAGTTTGTCGTGGCAGTTCTTCCAGGACCTATTGATACCCTTTTTGGGGTCTCTAATGTATTTCTGAAGGAAAGTCACCATCTTCTGGTCAACCTTTGGTGTAGTGGCCACCTTGCCCGGCAAGGCTGGTCGGGGGCACTTAGCCCTAAGGCAGGCCCTAACCTCCTTTTCAAGAGATTTGCAAAGCCGACTCACCACAAACGCCGTCACCCTTGGAGAGGGACGCCATGCAGATGAACGGGGATGCACCAGGTCCTCCGGGACCAACATGTCCGCAGGTCATTCGGGCTGAGCAGAAGGCTCTGATGGGGGAACGCTGGGATATCATGAGGTGGACAGGCTTGGCTCATCTAGGGAGTCCCCTTCCGAATCCTCGTCACCTTCACCAGCAAAGTGCGGCTCCTCTGGGATTTCCGGGGTCAAATCCTGCTCCAAATGCTGAGTTTTGGCCAGAAACACTGTCTTCAGAAGCTCAAATGCCCCTTGTTCGGGCTCCTTGGCAAGCTTCCTCTTCTCAGCATGTTGGGGCTGCTCCGCTTTAACAGCATAAGCATATTTCATGATGCAGCGTTCAAAGGGCCCCATTGCTGCCTCTACAGCCCTATGAATGGATGTGTCTAAGGCATCACAAAACTCGTCATCCAAAGGAATGACTTGGAGGGTCTCCTCTTCTGAGTACTCAGTCTCCATCGCCTGGTAGGGACTTCTTGTCAAAGGAAATACTATAATTCCCTTAATAAAGGGCCAGGAAGGCAGGGTTTAAAGGCGCAAAGCGCTATATATTGTGCCGCCCAAACAGAACAAGGGGCGACTCACCCTGCACTCACCGGGTGTTCAAAGTCTGGGCCTGCCCCTTCCCACAGCAAGCGCGCTTCAGGAATGTGCTCTGCTCTCAAATTGCCTCACGACAAAAGGTCTGACCCCAAAGGTTGTCCCGCTGTGGATCTATCGCCAAATCAATCAACCTGCAAGCAGGTGTCAAGGTCCCAGACCCTCCGCCGCCGATTTGCTCTGCGTCCTCTCTGAACCACGGGCGTGCTTGAACTTGCTAGTCCCCGCCACAGGAAGCGACACGGACCAGCGAGACAACACACGCGCCTCCCAGCGATGTGACGTGCAAATGCAGTGAAGGCAGGGGACGCGTGCGGAGCTTACCGCGAGCGCTCCCGTGGCCCCTCAAAGCATACTAAGCATCGAAGAATCGCGCATCAGCGCCGCTCAACAGAGAAAGTCGCACCGGAGTGAAAGGGAAGCCACCGCGGGCCGGCAGACGGTACCTCAGCGGGTTTCCCCACTACCGCGCCCACCGAATAGACTAGGCCATGCGAATAGAAAACACACACTCGTGTGAGAACCTGAAATAGTATTAAATACAATCAGCAAATGGTATCACTGGCACAAAAGAAAACAAATGTAAGCAATATCACTGTAGCTGAGTAATACAATCCTAAATTAAGCATTATAGCCATATATCAAAGTCCTAACACATGAAATATGAGAGAGACACAAGAAAAATGAACTTAACTGCGTGGCAGCAGGAAAGAAAGAGGAGGTGATCCAGGAAGCACACGCCTTCGGGGATGAAGGGGCATGCTGATTGGTGGACATTATGGACTGCCCAGAGCACCTTGCTAGTTTTTTGTTTATCTGTTTGAGTTGAACACTGCTGGCTGTAGGAATAAAGGAAGTTACAGCATAATTCTCGCCCCCGGTCCTGAGATAAAATTGCACGGTGCAATCTCCATCCTGCGCTGCTTCAGTAGTAAACTGTTTCTGCATTGGTTTAGTTCCCAGTTTTTCCTGTCTGAAAAGATGTAAGAACTGCACTAGTCAACCTTGTGCTGGGCTTCTCATTTACTTCATTAAGAAGTCTCATAATTTCTGCCTTTCGTTCGGAAAACTCCCTATCAGATAACTTTGACTATCACTAACAACTTTGACACTGATGTCACTGACTGTGCTGTCTGTCAGCAGGCTGCTAAGGTTCTCCAGTTCTCTAATGCCATTTTACTTGTAAATTTAATCAGATACCGTGGTGTAGGGTCTCCAGAAGTGAGCATGTCTCTCCTTGTCACCATGAAGACCTAGAGGGTAGCTTTGGCTTGGGAGAGTCAAACCAAAACTGCCACTACTGACAGACAACTCATTGCAAAAGATTAGTTTTCACCTTGGGAGCTGAAGTCTTTTCTGTAGCTAAATTCTGTGCTGACCTTATGTTGTGCTCCAGCACCTTTGGGTGCTTTCTAAGTGAATTTCTAGAGTTCATGGTAGCTGTTCTGTCCCAGATGGGAAACGCATTTAGCGCTGCTAACTGCTTAAGCTACAATATCCTCCTCATGTGCATGTTCTTTTCCACAAATAGTTGTAAAGGTGCAGTCAGTACAATGGCGGTCTGTGATGTGGAGGCCCTTTCTCCACTACTATTAGAATTATCTCTGTCTTTCTGGCTCTTAATTTAGATTTTGGCTAAGGGATTGTGCATTGAAAACTGCATTTACATGATGAAAACCTGGTGGTGCATTGGGATCATATCAAAAGTATGGGCGCTACATCGTCACTTGCTTGTACAAGTACATAACAGCAAGTTAAAAGCTTGTGGTCCTGTAGGGAAAGGATTAAATGCCTAAACACTCCTTCGCTTTCTGCCCTGAACCCCTTAGAAGAACAGATCTCTGATATTTTTCTGGTTCTGGCCACATGTAACTGGACCTTGAAAAGGAACGAGGTGGGATGAGTAAAACAGGCTCACCCAGGCCCCATTAGGATATTTCAGGCTCATTGTATTCCTTCACACCTTTGTTGATTATGATTGAGTATTTAGGATGAACTGCTTAAATTGTTATTATCTAGTTGCATTTGTATGGACAGTCTGCAAATTGAACAACTTACTTTCCTTTGGTAAGGCTCTTTCTGGTGGATACTCTATATAACCGCAGATTCCTTATCTTTAGAATATCCCGTGGACCTGAGGAGGAAGAGGCCGCGACCACCCTGAAGAATCTCACTGCTTGCCCAGTGATGAGAAGGTGGGGGCAGCGGCAGGACAGAAGCCCGAGCCAAGGTGTGCTTGCCAGGCGAAGATGCCCCACCTTCCTGGAGACACGGTGGCAGGAATACCAGCCGAGGGGCTGCTTGCTGGGTGGGGAGACCTGAAGTGAAGTGAGAGGAATCAATGAGACCCCCCACCCGGTGGGGAGCGCCCGCATGAGCTGCGGCCCTCCACAGGTCTGACTGAGACCCCTGATCTCAATGAAGAATGCCTGACCCTAAGATGGCGCTGGCTGCACGTGGGAAGGACACCGCCTTGGAGGTACTGGAGCGGGAGGGAGAGGCAATCCACTTATACTCTCTTATACCTCTGGGTGCTCTGAGACCCCAGTTCCTAGTGGAGGCTTTAACGGGGCCTACCCCTTTCCGGGTAGCGGCATCACTATTTGACCCGGAGGCAACCAGGGTCCCCCTATTACTGGGATCCTGCTCAAATGCCCAACACTCACTACTGCTGCTAGGAATGGGGTAAGATCTGCAGAATTAGGAACTGTCCCTTCCACCTCTCCTCTCACCACTCTTGACCTGGGGGCAAGCTGGAGGATGAGGCGGACGGCGCTTCCCAGCAACCCCTTGACCATGTTCTCGATGGAAACATGACGATGCCCCCTAGGCAGAAACCATAACTGTCTGTACCTTCAGCGGTGCCCGAGCAACTTTGGCCAATGCCCGGTGGAGCTGTCCTATGTAGCTATAGAGGAGTTTGGCTCTGGTTCACCCCTCGGCCATCACCTACCCAGCCGGACATCGGACATTGTTTTTCCTCGCCTCCCCGTTGTGTTTTCTACCTACATTCCTTACCCTTGTTTACCATCCCTCTTTACCTTTCACTCCCCATAAGATGTGTATACACGCTAATAACTCACATTATTGTGTAATCTCATGTTTTTCTCCTATGTATATTATACTTGGCTATGTAATTATGTAACCTGTAACTCGCTGATCCTCAAGTAAAGCGCTTTGATACCTATGGGTCTAGCCAGCGCTTTGCAAATTAATAAACAAATAAAGAAAGAATACCAGACTGGATCCAGAATATTTGACCAGCGTGGCTCCTGCTCACTGCAGCTCCAAGTTGAAGTCATTCTGCCCCAGAAATGATGACGGAGCCACATAAAAGCACTGCACCTGCATGTAAACATCGGTTTCTTTCTTGATTCAGCCCGCACCTTCGGATGATAAGTCCAAGAAAAATTAGAGGTAGTAGTTTGCAGATGCCTAAATTTGGAATATTTTAGAGGGGTAAAAGAATAATTTACAGAAAGTGTAACGGGGAGGGTGGTGGGGAATCTTCTGTTTAGAGTATCCACCAGATAGAACATTACTGAAGGTAAGTAACTTGTTCTTTTGACGGATACTTCTAACCCCAGATTCACCACCTTTAAAATAGATACCAAAATAGTCTCTGGAATGGCTTATTCCTGAAGGACCGAACGGGCAAGATGCAGTTCCCATCCAACCTGGCTGTCAAGGCAATGGTGCTTCATGAACATGTGAACTGATGCCCACATCGCGGCTAGGACTGGCACTACACGTATCATCACAGTGGAAGCAGCATTGGACCTGGTAAAACGTGCCCTCAGTCCTTCTGGGGGTATTCTTCTTAGCCAGTGCATTCCAGATCTTGATGAAGAGGGCTATCCACCTTGACAAACTCTTCTCCGCACTAATGTGCCTTTTTTTGTCTCAAAGAATCCTAAAAAGATCTGGGAGTCCTCCCGCTGGTCTTTAGTGCGATCAAAGTAAAAGCGTAAAGCTCTCTTGGGGTCCAGCAAATGTAATCTCTCCTCTTTTAGGGATGAGGCAGAGCAAATAACTTTGGAAGAGTGATGGATTGCCCAACGTGAAAAGCAGTAACAAATTTTGGCTAAAAGGCCACCTTGATCCTCAACACCATTTTGTCCCAGAAAAAGGTGGCATAAGGTGGCTGCACAAGGAGAGCTTGGAGTTCACTCACACACAAGCTGAACTTACTGCAACCAGATCAACACAGTCTTCCACACTCTCCGCATTATCCAAAGATTCTTCACAAGGCTTCCCATAAGCACGAGTAAAACAGTCACGCAAGCCCTAATCACCAGACATTTGAGCTACTGCAACGCACTGTATGCAGGTACCACCTCTGAACTCATGAGAAGGCTCAATACGATATAGAATTCAGCAGCCAGACTGATCCTCAACATGCCCAAACTGGCATACATCACCCAGCATCTGGGGGACCTCCACTGGCTCCCTGTCAAAAAGATGCTAATTCAAACTACTGACAGATGCCTACAAAGCCCTCCATAATCAAGAACCAGCATACATGAACCACCGCCTAACCTTCCACCAAGCATCTACAAACCTCTGCTCCGCCTCTCTTGCCCTGGCTCAGACATTGCACATCTACCGCAACCACAGCGGTGGCCGCTCCTTCTCCCACCTCGCCGCCAAGTCCTGGAATTCCCTCCTTCTCCAACTCCGGACATCTCCCTCGCTGACTGACTTCAGGAAGAGACTCAAGACCTGGCTTTTCAACTGAGCCCAGCAACCCAAGTCCCTTGATACCCTTGCTAGTAATAATTTGCACTTTAGAAGTACTGATTGATTGATTTATTGATTGACTATAAGGAGCCTATTCAGAAAGGCATTTTAAAGTATGTTAAACAGCATGCCATTAGTACTCTATAATGCCTTTGTGAAGTGGTCCCAAAAAATCTAAAATGGAAATATTCAAGAAATAGTCATTTACAGTTAGAACAAATAGAAACAATGGTACTCTCTTTGCACATAAAAGCTGTCGTTTTCAAGGCTGATTCTCAAAGGCTTGTAAGAGTACCTACACTTGTACTCTTGTACTGTGTCACTATTTTATGTACTCAAATGGTTTTGTAAACATGTTTAGTCACAGTGTGTGGCTATAGTCACTCGTGTTGAGGACTCAGGGGAGTCTTACTAAGGCTTTGTGGATAATGATTTGAATGGTTCGGCTCCAAGGATAATATGAAGATGAGGCAGTGAGCACAAGCCCATATATGAGGAAAAGGGTCTTATGTTGTAGGAGTTTGGGCAATTGTAGCCAATGTAAATGTAAATGTACCAATATTTATAGAGCGCACAGCTACTTCCCGAAGGTAGTGTCCCGGCGCTGTACGTATACCGCTTAGGAACCCTTCCTGGTTTTACCTGTGAGTGTCCACTCCTGGGCACCCCCAGGTGCGAAACTAGGCATCCCAGCGCTTTTGGGGCCGTTGTGGAGATTAAGCAAGCTATTGCCCAGAGTCACAGAGTGGGACCCATGATTAGAATAGGCACCGAGGCGAGAATTATCGGGTCCGAGGAAATTGAGCCCAAGACCCACCGAGGCAGGAATTGAACCCTGGTCCCGGGCCAGACCTCTGCATCAGGGTCTGCCGTTCTAACCATTTGAGCCACACTTTTCCACAATGACTTAGCCAATGACATCCCACGATTTTGAAGTTTGACTTTGAACTATTGAGCCCCATTTAGGCCTGTCGAGACCTTTTCCACTGGGGACGTATATACTTTTTGTTCTTAGTGGCTTAGTTGGGAAATCTCTTGTTCACACACATACTTACTTGGTTGTGTTTTATTTCCCTTTGTGACTTACAACAATGGATGTAACTCACAGACTCATTTTACATTTTTAGTCACACACATTCTTTCAGTTTGTCATGCTGCTCTTTCCCTTGCTGACACGTGGAGTGCTTGTGATGGGTCACTACTGGCATCATTAGGTTAATTTGAACATTTATTTGCTTATTTCTAAGCTTCCTTGTTCTTGAAGCGGGTCTTCATATTCCTTCTGGAGGTCTTTCAATCCCCGGGGGGGAGAGGGGGGGGGGGGGCAAAAAGGCCACTAGATGCCAGGGATTTTTTTGGGGCAAATTTTATTTAGGGTGGGGAAATTTGCATGCCCGTTTTGGGCAGCCCCCACCCTAATTAAAATTCGCCTAAAAAACTCCCTGGCATCTAGTGGACTTTCTGCCCCCCCTGGGGGCAGATGGCGGCATTAGCCCCCAATCTGCCCCCGGGGGGCTAAAAGCCCCTTAGCCCCCAATCTTCCTTGCCAAGGGGGGCTAAAATACCACTAGATGCCAGACATTTATTTGGGGCAAATTTCGATTAGGGTGCGGGCTCCCAAAACGGGCATGCCCATGCCCCCACCCCCTCCTCCACAAAAATGAAAGCCTTCCTGCCCCCCTGCGGGGGCAGATGGGGCAGTAGCCTCCAATCTACCCCCCAGGGGGGTAAAAAGCCCACTAGACACCAGGGATTTTTTGGGGCAAATTTGAATTAGGGTGGGGGCATTGGTATGCCCGTTTTGGGCAGCCCCCACCCTAATTAAAATGTGCCCAAAAAAATTCTTGCCGTCTAGTAAACTGTCTGCCCCCTGGGGGGCAGATGGGGACATTAGCCCCCAATCTGGCTCGCCAAGGGAGGCAAAAAGCCCACTAGATGCCAGACATTTATTTGGGGCAAATTTGAATTAGGGTGGGGGCTTCCAAAACGGGCATGCCCATGCCCCCACCCCCTCCTCCACAAAAATAAAAGCCTTCCTGCCCCCCTGGGGGGCAGATGGGGCAGTAGCCCCAAATCTACCGCCCAGGGGGGCAAAAAGCCCACTAGACGCCAGGGATTTTTTGGGCACATTTTAATTAGGGTGGGAGCATTGGCATGCCCATTTTGGGCAGCCCCCACCCTAATTAAAATTTGCCCCAAAAACTCCCTGGCATCTAGTAAACTGTCTGCCCCCTGGGGGGCAGATGGGGACATTAGCCCCCAATCTGCCTCGCCAAGGGAGGCAAAAAGCCCACGAGACGCCAGGGATTTTTTTGGGCAAATTTTAATTAGGGTGGGGGCATTGCCCGTTTTTGGCAACCCCCATCCTAATTAAAATGTGCCCAAAAAACTCCCTGGCATCTAGTGGACTTTCAGCCCCCCCTTGGGAGGCAGATGCGGGCTCCCAAAACGGGCATGCCCATGCCCCCAACCCTTCCTCCACAAAAATAAAAGCCTTCCTGCCCCCTGGGGGGCAGATGGGGCAGTAGCCCCCAATCTATCCCCCCAGCGGGCTAATTAAAATTTGCCAGACATTTATTTGGGGCAAATTTGAATTAGGGTGGGGCTGCCCAAAATGTGCATGCCCATGTCCCCAGCCCCTCCCCCACAAGAATTATAGCCTTCCTACTCCCCCTGGAGGGCATATGGGGCAGTAGCCCACAATCTGCCCCCAGGGGGGCAAAAAGCCCACTAGATGCCAGGGATTTTTTGGGGCAAATTTGAATTAGGGTGGGGGCATTGGCATGCCCGTTTTGGCAACCCCCACCCTAATTAAAATGTGCCCAAAAAAACTCCCTGGCGTCTATTGGACTTTCAACCCCCCCTTGGGGAGCAGATGCGGGCATTAGCCCCCAATTTGCCCCGTCGGGGGGGGGCAAAAGCTCACTAGACGCCAGTGTTTTTTTTGGGGGCAAATTTGAATTAGAGTGGGGCTGCCCAAAAAGTGCATGCCCATGTTCCCAACCCCTCCCCCTCAAGAATTATAGCCTTCCTACTCCACCTGGGGGGGGCATATGGGGCAGTAACCCCCAATCTGCCCCCCGGGGGGCATAAAGGCCCACTAGACGCCAGGAATTTTTCTGGGCAAATTGTAATTAGGGTAGGGGCTGCCCAAAACGGGCATGCCAACACCCCCACCCCCACCTGCAACAATTACATCCTTTATGCCCCCCTGGGGGGAAGATGGGGGGCAGTTGCTCACAATCTGCCCCCCGGGGGGCAAAAAGCCCACTAGACGCCAATAATTACGCTGTCTTTTTTATGTGTGGGGGTGGGGGTTGCCCAGAGTGGGAATACCAATGCCCCCACCCACATAAACATCGACATTGCCTATGAAACAATGTTTTTGGCCCTTGCCTGTTGCCGGTACTTGCATCTCCCACACAAGTGAGGCACCATTTTATCAGGAGACCTGGGGGAACACTGGGTGGTAGGATATTTGTGTGAGCCCGGTGATACCACACTTTCCCACACAAAAATGTGTGAAAAACTGATTTTTCCAGCTAAAATTAAGGTTTTGCAAAGAATTCTGGGTAAGGGAACGTTGGGGGATCCACGCAAGCCATACCTCCTTGGAAGCCACCGGGTGTCTACTTTTCAGAAATGTGTGGGCTTGGTAGGTTTCCCTAGATGGCCGTCGAGCACGGGGCCAAAAACCCAGGTGACCCCCCTTGCAAAAGCAGGTGGTTTTGAGATAGGCAATTTTGATGTTGCCTTACTATGTTTCCTGTCATGGGCAGTAGGCCGACCCACACAAGTGAGGTACCATTTTTCTTTGAAGACTTTGGGGAACGCGGGGTGGAGGGACATTTGTGGGTACACGCAGATTCTAGAACTTTCAACCACAGAAATGTGGAGAAAATGTGCTTTTTACACAATTATTTAGGTTTGCAAGGGTTTCTGGGTAATAGAACCTGGTGGGAGGCAGTTAAGTCCCCCATCCTGTATTCCCCTTGGTGTCTAGTTTTCATAAATGTATAGGTTTGCTAGGTTTCCTAGGTGCCGGCAGAGCTAGGGTTCAAAAACTACAGCTAGGCACTTGGCTAAAAAAGGGTAATTTTTCACTGCGAAATTGAGGTGTGACCACGTTGTGTTTTGCGCCCTTTCCTGTCGCAGGTACTAGGGCGACCCACACAAGTGAGGTACCATTTTTCTCAGAAGACTTTTGGGGAACGCGGGGTGGGTGGAAATTTGAGGATCCACGCAGATTCCAGAACTTTCCACCACAGAAATGTGGGTGAGATGTGTTTATTTGTAAATTCATTAGGTTTGCAAGGGATTCTGGGTAACAGAACCTGGTGGGAGGCAGTCAAGTCACACATCCTAGATTCCCCTGGGTGTCTAGTTTTTAAAAATGTATAGGTTTGCTAGGTTTTCCTAGGAGCCGACAGAGCTAGGGTTAAAAAACTACAGCTAGGCACTTTGCCAAAAAAGGGTCTTTTTTCACTGTGAATTTGAGGTGCAACCTCGGTGTGTTTTGCGCCATTTCCTGTCGCAGGCACTAGGCCGACCCACACTAGTGAGGTACCATTTTTCTCAGAAGACTTTGGGAAACGCGGGGTAGGTAGAAATTAGTGGATCCACGCAGATTCCAAAACTCTCCACCACAGAAATGTGGGGAAAATGTGTTTTATTGTCAAATTTTTAGGTTTGCAAGGGATTCTGGGTAACAGAACCTGGTGGGAGGAAGTCAAGTCACCCCGTCCTAGATTCCCCTGGGTGTCTAGTTTTCAAAATGTTATAGGTTTGCTTGGTTTCTCTAGGTGTCGGCAGAGCTAGGGTTAAAAAACGACAGCTAGGCACTTTGCCAAAAAAGGGTCATTTTTCACTGTGAAATTGAGGTGCGACCACTTTGCTTTTTGCGCCGTTTCCTGTCGCAGGCACTAGGCCGACCCTCACAACTGAGGTACCATTTTTCTCAGAAGACTTTGGGGAACGTGGGGTTGGTGGAAATTAGTGGATCCACGCAGATTCCAAAACTTTCCACCACAGAAATATGGGGAAAATGTGTTTTTTTGTCAATGTTTTAGGTTTGCAAGGGATTCTGGGTAACAGAACCTGGTGGGAGGAAGTCACATCACCCCATCCTGGATTCCCCTGGGTGTCTAGTTTTCAAACATTTATAGGTTTACTAGGTTTATCTAGGTGCTGGCAGAGCTAGGGTTAAAAAACTACAGCTAGGCACTTTGCCAAAAAAGGGTAATTTTTCACAGCGAAATTGAGGTGTGACCACGTTGCGTTTTGCGCCGTTTCCTGTCGCAGGCACTAGGCCGACCCACACAAGTGGGGTACTATTTTCCTCGGAAGACTTTGGGGAATGCAGGGTGGAAGGAAATTTGTGGATACACGCAGATTCCAGAACTTTCCACCACAGAAATGTGGGGGAAATGTGTTTTTGTTTTGTAAATTCATTAGGTTTGCAAGGGATTCTGGGTAACAGAACCTGGTGAAAGGTAGTCAAGTAACCCCATCCTGGATTCCCCTGGGTGTCTAGTTTTCAAAAATTTATAGGTTTACTAGGTTTCTCTAGGTGCCAGCAGAGTTAGGGTTCAAAAACTACAGCTAGGCACTTTGCCAAAAAAAGGGTCATTTTTCACTGCGAAATTGAGGTGCGACCACGTTGTGTTTTGCGCCCTTTCCTGTCACAGGCACTAGGCCGACCCACACAAGTGAGGTACAGTTTTTCTCAGAAGACTTTGGGGAACGCAGGGTGGGTGGAAATTTGTGGATCCACGCAGATTCCAGAACTTTCCACCACAGAAATGTGGGGGAAATGTTTTTTTTTTTGTAAATTCTTTAGGTTTGCAAGGGTTTCTGGGTAACAAAACCTGGTGGGAGGCAGTCAAGTCACACATCCTGGATTCCCCTGGGTGTCTAGTTTTCAAAATGTTATAGGTTTGCTTGGTTTCTCTAGGTGTCTGCAGAGATAGGGTTAAAAAACTACAGCTAGGCACTTTGCCAAAAAAAGGTCATTTTTCACTGTGAAATTGAGGTGCGACAACTTTGCTTTTTGCGCCGTTTCCTGTTGCAGGCACTAGGCCGACCCTCACAACTGAGGTACCATTTTTCTCAGAAGACTTTGGGGAACGTGGGGTGGGTGAAAATTAGTGGATCCACGCAGATTCCAAAACTTTCCACCACAGAAATATGGGGAAAATGTGTTTTTTTGTCAATTTTTTAGGTTTGCAAGGGATTCTGGGTAACAGAACCTGGTGGGAGGAAGTCACATTACTCCATCCTGGATTCCCCTGGGTGACTAGTTTTCAAATATTTATAGGTTTACTAGGTTTATCTAGGTGCTGGCAGAGCTAGGGTTCAAAAACTACAACTAGGCACTTTGCCAAAAAAGGGTAATTTTTCACAGCGAAATTGAGATGTGACCACGTTGCGTTTTGCGCCGTTTCCTGTCGCAGGCACTAGGCCGACCCACACAAGTGGGGTACTATTTTTCTCAGAAGACTTTGGGGAATGCAGGGTGAAAGGAAATTTGTGGATACACGCAGATTCCAGAACTTTCCACCACAGAAATTTCGAGAAAATGTGTTTTTTTGGCTATTATTTAGGATTGCAAGGGTTTCTGGGTAACAGAACCTGGTGCGAGGCAGTCAAGTCACCCCATCCTCCATTCCCCTGGGTGTCTAGTTTTCGAAAATGTATAGGTTTGCTAGGTTTCCCTAGGTGCCGGCAGAGGTAGGGTTAAAAAACTACAGCTAGGCACTTTGCAAAAAAAAGGGTCATTTTTCACTGCGAAAATGAGGTGCTACCACATTGCGTTTTGCGCTGTTTCCTGTTGCAGGCACTAGGCCGACCCACACAAGTGAGGTACCATTTTTGTCAGAAGACTTTTGGGAACACGGGGTGGGTGGAAATTTGTGGATCCACGCAGATTCCAGAACTTTTCACCACAGAAATGTAAGAAAATGTGTTTTTTTTGTCACTTTGTAGGTTTGCAAGGGATTCTGGGTAACAGAACCTGGTGGGAAGCAGTCAAGTCACACCATCCTGGATTCCCCTGGATGTCTAGTTTTCCAAAATGTATAGGTTTTCTAGGTTTCCCTAGGTGCCGGCAAAGCTAGGGTACAAAAACTACAGCTATGCACTTTGCCAAAAAAGGGTCATTTTTCACTGCGAGATTGAGGTGTGACCACGTTGTGTTTTGCGCCATTTCCTGTCGCGGGCACTTGGCCAACCCACACAAGTGAGGTACCGTTTTTCTCGTAAGAATTTCAGGAAACGCAGAGTGAGTTGAAATGTGTGGATCCACGCAGATTCCAAAACTTTCCACCACAGAAAGGTTGGGAAAATGTGGCTTTCTTGACATTTTGTTAGGTTTGCAAGGGATTCTGGGTAACAGAACATGGTGGCAGGCAGTCAAATCACCCCATCCTGGATTCCCCTGGGTATCTAGTTTTAAAAAATGTATGGGTTTTCTAGGTTTCCCTAGGTGCCAGCAGAGCTGGGGTTCAAAAACGACAGCTACACACTTCGCAAAAAAAGAGTACATTTTCATTGTGAAAATGTGATGCTTTTATGTTGGGTTTTGAGCCCTTTCCGGTCGTGGACACTACGCCTACCCACACAAGTGAGGTACCATTTTTATCGGGAGACTGAGGTTAATTCACATTTGTAAAGCAACTGTTATTACCTATTGAGTTTTGATGCATTTCTGCCTTCCAAATGAATGACATTGTGTAAAAAAGAAGTCATTTCGAAAAATGACCAATAATTCTCATGCTAGTATGAGCATTCCCAATTTTGAAAATGTGCAAATATGTACTGCTTCTAAACTGTATAATTTGTACCCATTTCAGGAATACATTAGGTGTCTTTCATACCGATTGTTCCATTTATACATTTTGCCACAATAATTGCTACTCAGTTTTTGACTCTGGGTTTGTCTGCTTCTTGCTGAACCTACAAGTCCTATATATCCCCACAACTTGGAAGGTCCATCGGATGTAAGAGTATATTGCTTTCAAAGAGCTGTCATAATTACAAGAAGTTACAGGTGAAAACGTTGACACAAAAGACTGTTTTTTTCAACTAATTTTCAATTTTTCCAATATTTAACTGCAGTCGTGTGACTCTATCTTTATCCTGCATTCTTTTAATGCTGGTTACAATGCTTTATTTTATCTGTCTAATAACTGCAGCTCACACTTTCTATACAAGAATACAATTATTTCAATAAAAGTTTGAAAATCCAGATGCAGATCTTTTGTGCGTTTACCTTGGGCATGCAAAAGTAACCACAAAAGGGTCGATCGGTTTACACAATTAATTTAGGGAATAAAGAGTGGTCATGTTCAAGATTGCTAATACCGTCTGTTACCTTGGTATGGTTAGGGGTTCAGATGGGGCACTGTGAGGTAGCTAGGATTTAGACCAACATTTCCTGATGATATGTTTGAACTGAGTTCCCATATTCTGAAGTTTATGTTGTCCAAATACACAGTACTATTTCATTCGTAGGAACCGGATAACATGGCACCCAATGTGGCAGCGCAACTGTACAAATATTTGAAATAAAAAAATAAAAAATTATTCGATCTGTCATTTTAGCATTGAGCTGCACAGCAGCTTATCTTTTCACTCACCCATTTCCAGTTTTTTTGCAGCTGCACAAGTTCCAAGATAATAACTGACATAGTCATACTTGGGGACCTTTACTGACCTTCAACCATTCATTCATTCATCCATCCATTCT
The DNA here is from genome assembly GCF_964261635.1 of Lissotriton helveticus. Lineage (NCBI taxonomy): Eukaryota > Metazoa > Chordata > Amphibia > Caudata > Salamandridae > Lissotriton > Lissotriton helveticus. Next base: position 301,070,440 of record NC_136059.1, read on the forward strand.
GTCTTTGAGTTGCAAGTGCCCTAATCCATCCACGTCACATTTCCTATTCTGCAAGGATGTTTCACATCCATTTATCCACCACTTTTTCCAGCCTTACATGGGTCCTCATCTGGTAAATTGCCCATTCCTCATATTGACTCTGTGATGCATAGCTCCTCGTCTTTTCATTCATCCTTTTCAAATGATATCATTGAACGGCAAGAGCCCTCTGCTTATTCATAAAATTGTAATTACATCAATGAGCTGCAGTCATGTATGATGTTATTCCCCTATAAATCCATCCATCCATTAAGTGTTTTCACTAAACTTAGTAAGCACTTTTACACATATCCATTATTTTCATTTTCTGTCAGAGCTGCACAGGTCCTGTTGTATTAATTCACCCAGTCTCATTGTTTCACCGGGCTGTACTATTTGTGTATCCATTCCTCAGTTCCTACCTGTGATACAGAGCCACTCAGCTGTCAAGTATAATTTTCTTTCCTTGTAAAAAGTTCCTCCTTCAGATGCATGTCTACACTTGCAGCCATGTCTCACTGGCATGCGACTGCATACAGCCATATCTAATTTGCATTTCTCTTCGTCCCATAACCATCACGGCTGGATGAGTGATGCAGTGGTTGTGTGATATTTCCATGCAGATCTTCTGACTGCCCTGCAATTCTATTGGCGAATTTGCCAAATTACTGCAAAAGCTCACAAATGTCATTTTAAGTCAGGAAAAACAATCTCCAGACATACTGCATTCAATGAACTCAGAGTGGGCTTTGGGTCTGCCTTCTTCAAACCCCTGACTTGCATTCTTCAGCCATTGTCTTGAGCTATTGTCAAGTATATCTTGGCTCAGCCCAGGAGAATATTTTAATCTCACTGTCATGCTATTAGCTATCTACATCCATATTTGTGCTTCTACTACTGGAATTCACGAGGGACTATGTTATACATTAGAACATTTAATCACAGATAGAACCAAGAAAATGACAAAGACAGAATGAACAGGGAAAAAAAACGTCTCAGAATCGGGCTCGGAGGCTAGCGATTCTCCCAGACTCAGAATTAAAACAAATATTTGTAGCTATGCAGCACAGTCTGAACAAGATTGATGGGAAAATTGATGAGTTAACTGTCTAGATGGACAGGATGTCTGAAAGGCTAGACAAGCATTCAGAGCGCCTAGACGCTGTAGAAAAATGGGTTTCTGACGCAGAGGGCACCTTAAACGCCATATCCCTTTCATACTCCGCCATTTACAAACAACTTCGGCTTGTTCAGGCCAGGGCGGAGGACTTGCAGGCCCGCTCAAGACGCAATAACCTTTGCCTGGTGGATATTGTGAATTCGACTGACATTCCTAACATGGAGCTTTTTGTGGAACAACTACTCACCACAATGCTGGGAAGAGACTGCTTTTCTGCTATATTTGTGTTGGAGAGGGCACACCGTTCGCTTTTAATTTAATTTAAAGGAGTTTGTAAAGCGCATGGTGACGCCTCCCGGCGTGTCCCCGCGCTGTGGAGCGAGCATATTAGAAGGACAGAGAGAGCACAATCACAAAGTAAAGAGGCAAGTTTTCAACTTCTTTCTAAAAGAGGACTCATTAATCTCTAGCCTGATATCCAGAGGCAGGAGGTTCCAGTGCCTAGCCGCTAAAGTGCGGAATGATCTACCTCCCATTCTAGCTTTTTTAGGGCAGGCAGTTCTGAGCAGACCCATTCCTTTGGATCTGAGTGGTCTATTGGGTTCATACAAGGATGCCAGATCCAACATATAGGCCGGTGCTCTGTGATGGATTATCCTACGGCACCATAGCATAGCTTTAAAAACAATCCTCTTACTAATAGGTAGCCAATGGAGGGCTGCCAGAGAGGGTCGTGAGGGGGCTCTGCGGGGAAGCCTTAACACCAGGCGTGCTGCCGAATTTTGTAGAACCTGTAGTTTCTTGATGTTTTTCTCCGATGTACCCAGGAGCAGTACATTCCCGTAATCAATGCGGGAAGTTATTAATGCCTGCACCATGGTACGTCTGGAGTTAAGAGGTAACAGGTCAAGGGTGCGATTGAGCGTTTTCATCACCCCAAAGCATTTGCCTACAGTTCTCTTTATATGGCTGTCAAAGGACAGCTTGTTGTCAACCCAGACGCCTAGATTCTTAGCCTCTCGGTTAGGAGGAGGCAGAGGACCCAAGCAACTGGGCCACCATTCAGCTGTCCATTTGGCCTCATTGCCTCCAATGATGAGGACCTCCGTTTTTGTACCGTTCAGTTTTAAGCAATGCTCTGTCATCCAAGTGGCCAGCTTAGTCATGCAGGCATTAAAGTTATCAGCTTCCATGGACGGGGCTTGGGTCAGAGATATAAAAAGTTGCGTATCGTCGGCGTAAGAGACAAGCTCCACGCCGAACGATTGCACCACCTCTGCCAGGGGGGCCATGTACAGATTGAACAGGGTGGGACTCAGGGCCGAGCCCTGAGGTACCCCCTGTTCAAGCAGCACCCTGTCTGAGAGGGAAGTCCCTCTTTGGACTTGAAAGCTCCTATTGATCAAAAATGCTTTCAGCCATCCCAGTGCCTTATTAGTGACTCCAGCTTTGTTTAGACACTGTAGCAAGATGGAGTGTGCTACAGTGTCAAACGCGGCACTGAGATCGAGCATGATGAGGGCCATAGTCTTTCCCCCGTCTGCCCCCTCTCGTAAGGTTTCCGTGGCCCTCAGGAGAGCTGTCTCCGTAGAGAAACCAGATCTGAAACCCGACTGGGACTTATGGAAGACATTGTGGGCCTCAAGATGTTCCATGAGTTGATTGTTGGCAATTTTCTCAGCTAGCTTAGCCACATAAGGTAGCAAGGATATTGGCCGGAGGTTATCCATTGTGTCTTGGCTGATATTCAGCTTTTTTTTAAATTGGTAACACTACTGCTTGTTTCCATTCCGTCGGCAAACAGGCAGTGAAGAAGGAGATCTGCAGTAGGTGTCTGAAGTGAGGTTCTAATGCAGGGAAAGCTTCAGCTAAGATTTTAGGAGGCGCCGGGTCTCGGGGAGACCCCGATTTGATTTTATTGCACAATTTAGACAGGACTTCATAAGGGGGAACTTCAAAAGATTTTAGGCACTCAGGTGTATTTACACGGTTGTCATTTTCAGTAAAGTCCGTGGCCGGCTCTGGCTGATTGGAGAAACTAGTATAGATTTTATTAATTTTGCCCGAAAAGTATTGTGCAATTTTATTACAAGATTCCACAGAATCATTTTGGGCGGAGGAAGTCACATCCACTATAGATATTTCTTTATATATCTGAAACAGTTCCCTAGAGGAGTTGCCTGCTTCCATGATACGAGTATGATAGTGTTCTGCCTTGGCCATACGTACTGATTTATAGTATTCTCTCTGTGCTGCTTTATACTGCATTTTAGTATCTGCACAGAAGTTCTGGCGCCAAGCTCTCTCAAGTTTTTTGCATGCCGTCTTCAAAGTTTGCAGTGCTTGGCCAAACCAGGGAGCATCTTTTTTTGATCTCCTAGCATTGGTCAGGGTGCGACTCGGGGCAGTAATGTCAAGAGCCTTAGTGACGATATTATTTAAGTTCTTGTTAGCTGCCTCACAGTCGTCCCCTTTAGGAGGGCCTTCGTCCTGGGCAATTTGAATGAAAGAATCTAATGAAAAGTTCTTCCATTTTCTGCGTTTATATCGCAGGGATTGATGTCGGAAATGCTCGGTTTTGTCAAGTTGAACCGTGATGGGAATGATATAATGATCCGACCAGGGTATGGGTATAGGATCTGAGGTGAAAACTCCCTGCCAGTTCCCAAAGATGGGATCTAATAAGTGCCCTAATTGATGTGACGGTTCTTTGTTTTTTATTTCGAGCTGAACCGAAAGAAGTTCCCTTCGGATATCAGTAGCGTCCTTGTCTAAGGGATCTTCAAAATGAGCATTGAGATCTCCTAGCACTAATACTCTGGATTTCCTAAGTGCTAAATGAGTAATAGCTTCCATTAGGGTGGACGTGAAGTCATGCAGTCTACCAGGTGGTCGATATATCAAGATGCCTGATATAGAATGGTTGGGACCGGTGTTGATTGTAAAAGATCCGGCTTCACTGTGATCAACCTGTATGTACGATAGGGAGCAGACTAGAGGGGCTTTCGTAGCTATGGCAATGCCGCCTCCTCTACCGTCTTTCCTATCCAATCTCGAAAGGGAGTAGCCGTGGGGCATGGCCTGGATAATGTCCGGGTCTGAATAATCATCCAGCCATGTTTCCGTCAGGAAAAGGATGTTAAGGTTTTGGTCCTCAAGTAGATGGAAAATTTCTAGGGCGTGCTTGCGTAGAGATCTACAATTAAGTAAAGCTGCTTTGATGGTAAGACCCGTACTAGTGGCTGGGACTTGCAAGATGGGTTCAAAGCTGCACCTCATACATTTTGTTAGCGACTGGGCAGGCATGGAGTGTTTACAAGCGGCAAGCGTGACCGGTTGTAGTGCAAGCAAAGCATGTCTGCCATACCTTATGGTAGTTTGAGTCGATATGCAAGGGTCCATGGCCCCGCGCCCCGTCCGGCCGCGGACGGGCGCAGACGGGCTGGACTTTGGCTCGACTTCGGCGCGCTTCCGGCGCGCCCGCTGCGCCAGCCCGCTGCGCCGTCTGGTCGGATGACACATGATATAGGGCGGAGGAGGGTGGGAGGCCGGCCCGACTTGAGCGCTGACCTCGCCTTCCTCACCCAAGATGGCGCCCACCGCCGAGTGAAGGATCCTACAAAGCGGATTGAGGCGGATTGAGGCTCAAATATGAGAAGTAAGGGTGTAAAGAGTGTCAGTGTGCCTTCCAATTCAATTCCCCTTTCTAAAACAGCCCCCAGAATACAAATGCGGTAAAATTCTAAAAACGCTGAAAATTGCTCCAAATAATATTTTTACAAGGCTAAAATCAGTGCGCATAGGTTCGTGCTTTCACCTGTCCCCTCAGCAGCTCGCAGCCCCAGAGCCCTCGCTAGGGAGAGCTACTGTAGGGCAGGGAGCGCTGGGCAGGGCGCGCCTAAATACTGTGGGAGGGCGGGAGGCCGGCCCGACTTGAGCGCTGACCTCGCCTTCCTCACCCAAGATGGCGCCCACCGCCGAGTGAAGGATCCTACAAAGCGGATTGAGGCGGATTGAGGCTCAAATATGAGAAGTAAGGGTGTAAAGAGTGTCAGTGTGCCTTCCAATTCAATTCCCCTTTCTAAAACAGCCCCCAGAATACAAATGCGGTAAAATTCTAAAAACGCTGAAAATTGCTCCAAATAATATTTTTACAAGGCTAAAATCAGTGCGCATAGGTTCGTGCTTTCACCTGTCCCCTCAGCAGCTCGCAGCCCCAGAGCCCTCGCTAGGGAGAGCTACTGTAGGGCAGGGAGCGCTGGGCAGGGCGCGCCTAAATACTGTGGGAGGGCGGGAGGCCGGCCCGACTTGAGCGCTGACCTCGCCTTCCTCACCCAAGATGGCGCCCACCGCCGAGTGAAGGATCCTACAAAGCGGATTGAGGCGGATTGAGGCTCAAATATGAGAAGTAAGGGTGTAAAGAGTGTCAGTGTGCCTTCCAATTCAATTCCCCTTTCTAAAACAGCCCCCAGAATACAAATGCGGTAAAATTCTAAAAACGCTGAAAATTGCTCCAAATAATATTTTTACAAGGCTAAAATCAGTGCGCATAGGTTCGTGCTTTCACCTGTCCCCTCAGCAGCTCGCAGCCCCAGAGCCCTCGCTAGGGAGAGCTACTGTAGGGCAGGGAGCGCTGGGCAGGGCGCGCCTAAATACTGTGGGAGGGCGGGAGGCCGGCCCGACTTGAGCGCTGACCTCGCCTTCCTCACCCAAGATGGCGCCCACCGCCGAGTGAAGGATCCTACAAAGCGGATTGAGGCGGATTGAGGCTCAAATATGAGAAGTAAGGGTGTAAAGAGTGTCAGTGTGCCTTCCAATTCAATTCCCCTTTCTAAAACAGCCCCCAGAATACAAATGCGGTAAAATTCTAAAAACGCTGAAAATTGCTCCAAATAATATTTTTACAAGGCTAAAATCAGTGCGCATAGGTTCGTGCTTTCACCTGTCCCCTCAGCAGCTCGCAGCCCCAGAGCCCTCGCTAGGGAGAGCTACTGTAGGGCTTGCCCCTTGACCGGTACCAGGGGTTCCGCGAAGCCCAAACATAGCAAGGCTTCTTAACTAAAGGGACCTAGACAGTGCTCTCCTCAGAGAATTGCAAGAACTTCATTCTGAGGAAATGTCAGTTTCTCTTTTTCTGGACTTTACGCAACAAGTGCAAGATGACTTTTTGCACTAGTCAAGAGGAAGCTCCACGAGCTGCAACTGGACTACAACATGATGTATCCTGGCAAGTTGCGAGTTAAAGCTGATGGAAAGATGCATATCTTCACTGATCCATCGCAAGTGATGCCATTTCTTAAACGGAGAGATGCCGGTCGCTCCTGGAGGGGCCCTCAGGCGAACAGCAGGGATGAGATTTCACATGGAGAAGAATACGGACTCCTTGATTCCTATGTACTACTGGGAACTTTAAGTTACAGAGCTTAATTGAAATGTAGTGGGCTCACCTGGTTTATAGAATCCTGCTTGAGGTGTGAGAGTAAGCCGCTTTGCAGTGACTGGGATATCATTTGGCACAATGTCACCTGATGGTTTGTTTGTTTTGGAGGGCTAACTCTATTCAGAATGCTATATGGTGAACTGTAAGTTTTTGGGGGCTTTACACAAAGCTTCTCTCTTTACATGTCCTTTTCCTCCAACATTATAGGGACCTCACTGAGAATGATATACGCAAGTTGTTACTCCAAGAGGTCATTTTACTATTCCTATGGCATAAGTGTGGTGAGAATTGATCCGGACATCTTCCCCAGAGTGTGAACCACAAAGGGAGTGTCTCATTTAAAAACAATTATTTGTTAGGATATACTTCTTTCTTGTTATTCACTGTATGAGGGTAACATAGCGGGTGGGGCAGGGCGGTATCGACTATGTGCAGTTGGGGTTTGCATAGCATGGGTGGGGGGTGGTTGTCTGGTTTGAAAGACAGTAACAGTCTGTGACATTCATGTAATTCTATGGTTTTCCTGGATGTGTTTATCTTATGTAGGACTCCAGATGGGGTCAGTGGCGTGCTCGACATAGCCCATAGCATCCTCAATAATGGCTAGCACTGTGTGTTTTTTAACATGGAACATTAATTGAAAATTCAAACTGATGACAAAGGGAGGAAAGTCCCTGGCAGTATTAGGTGCTAAGGCATGGAACACGCTGCCTCCTCAACTGCGTACAATCACACCCGAAAAAAAGTTCAAGAAATTCCTCAAGCCATGGATCTATAGTCTGGCAGACTCAGTCTGCAAATCGTTGGTCTAATCACCCTAATTGAGAACTCTATTTCCGCCCATCTTTAACATATGAGTCTAAGCGCCAAGATGCTCCCTGGAGTGGTAGTGCGCTATATAAATGCGTATCACAATGCGTATCACAACGATCACAGAAAGGTTAGGAGGGTCGTTGGATACCTCAAGAGGCACCTAATATTTATAACAGGGGACTCACCAACCTCTTCAGAGAAACATGCTTACGCAAAAGCTTCTTCAGGATAGGTTCTGTGCAGCAGAATTTACGTCACAATCTAGAGGTGTATTGGTATGGGTGAAACTTCGCTCAGTGATCTCATTACAAGAAATAGAGGTGGATCCCAATGGGAGATATGTCACTGTGAGATGCCAAAAAGATGGGTTAATGGTTAAACTGGTGAATGTGTATGGTCCCAATTATGATGACCCTGGAATTCTATCATATGCTGGGGGCTAATATGATGTGTGAGAGGAACACCCCATTAATGTTAGGCGGTGATTTCAATTGTATCTTAGATCTACTTAAAGATCGTTCTAAGGGTCACAATTGCCGCCACTCAGCAGCAGCTGGAACCATCCTAGATCTAATGGAAGAATTGGATCTGTCGGATGTTTGGCGACAGCGTTCTGATGATGTTGCAGGGTTTACCCACTACTCAGCCCCTCATGACATGCATACTCAAATTGATGATTGGTTCAATTCCAAGATCCTACTCTCCCAGATTAAAGCGGGCGCCCTCCTCCCCATGCACCTACTCTGACCACGCACCTGTACAACTTAACGTAAAATGTCCCATTAGACAGGCGACTGCATTCCTTTGGAGGTTTCCCCCTTATTATTTAATGGACTCGGGGTTCATTGCTGAAATTGCAACAGCAGTAGATGTTTTCTTCGAAAACAACATAGGATCGGTAGAAATTGCCATTATTTATTTATTTTTTTAAATCTGTTTATTAGCATAGTAAGTAGAGCAGTTACATATATATTCGAGCGCAGTAGTAATCAGGGTGGTACATGCATGTGCTTGCCCAGAACATATAAATACATAGTATCACTGATTTTACGTTTTGTTGTTTTCTGTAACCATATCAACTGAACAAACCCAAGTCGTTCCCGAACCCTCCCTCCACCCACGAGAAACCCTCCCGACACTCTCTCAATATGCACATATCCGTAGTGTTTGCAACTGGGTCACCCATGACACTGCAACAGGCAACGTTATCTACACACACAGGTAGTTTGAGGTAGTGTGGTCGATGGTTCGGGATTCCCCGTACCCCATCACTGTGCACCACAGTCAGCGACGGTGCATGAAGGACTAGATCAGGACGCATCTATCTCGTGAGTGGCGAGTCATGTGTATCCCCATCGTCACTGTCATCCCCAGCTTCAAACGTTCCCATCATGGCAAACCAATCCAGCGAGATCTGAGTTTTCCGGAGACCTCTGTGTTCCTCTCGCTGCAGTGCTTCGCCTTCTGCCTTACCCCACCGTATTACCTCTGCTTTCCATAATTCAGGGTTGGGAGGTTTGGGTGACTTCCACCGCATCGTGATGGCACGCTTCGCTATTAACAGGGCCAAGTCTGTAAAGCGTGACGCCACGGTTCTAGTGCGTGTTGGTGGTCCCAGCCCTAACAGTGTATGTTCTAGTGTAGGTGACCGGGACAGAATACCAGCCCTCTCAAGCGAGTCATGGACCGTGGTCCAGTAATACCCCAACTTAGGGCATTGCCATAGCATGTGTATTAGCGATGCGTCGTCAGCGTCACATCGGGGGCAGTTGCTATTCGCGTCAGGGAACATCACGTGTATGCGGTGTGGGGTCAGGTAGGCTCTATGTAGCAACATCAATTGTATAAACTTGAACTTGGGGTTCGAAATTGCCATTATATTCGAGACTTTTAACGCCTATATTAGAGGGATAGTACTCTCCAAAACATTCGGGGGTGCTTCGGTAATAAACTCCCCAGTTTAATCATTTCGGGCAGTTCCATGTCCACCCCCACTGAAGTGATGGACTTGTGTACAGTAGCCCTGTCCAAGCTCATATCTTGCGTGAAATGTAAAACTTTCCAGGACTAGTGTCTGATATTGCTAGTCAATAGAATCAAATGCCTTTTTTGGTATCAAGAAATAGGATCTCTAATGTTTCATCAGTACCTCTAGTTTCATCTTTCCGCTTATATAACTGCTGTAGATTCATTCTGGTGACCCTTTGCAACATAATGTCCGACTGGTTTATGTGGTTCAGTGTTCGAATAATTTTTTGTATTCGTTTTGCCAGTACGTTTACCTTTACCTTAAAGATTGGCTTCAGCTGGTAAGAAGAGCAGTCTGTTTTTGATTTCCATTTCTTGTGTATTGCTTTGATTGTATTTGTCAGACGGATTTCCGTGGGCGGTACGAGGACTACTGGGCTCAGCCATAGGGCTTAGGGTTGTTTGCCTCTGAGGTCTCAGGGTCTATCCTACTACGAACGGGGTCAAATACAACCAATTCAGTGGTAGCAATTGTGAGCAGTCACATGTTCTCTAGGAGGTGGCGTGGGAGTGTGCAAGCTCAGGACTCAAGAATTACACAGCAGTACAATACCAGATTGTCCAGCCCTATGCTTTACCTTAAAGTACTTTAATGCACACTCAAAATGTAATACTCTAAATAATAGGCTACAGGTACATTTACTACACTAGTGCTTGGGCTACTGAGCCTTAGATCAGGATTGAGGCCTCCCACTTCTCGGTTATCCCCATTTTCATGTCTCGCGTTTAATAAACACGCAGATACGGAGTGGGGATTAACACTTCTTTTATTCTTTATTTCTGTTCCCCGACTGGCGCTCTCTCGCGCTGCCCCTCCCTTCTCCGTCTTGTCATACCTGACCCGGAAGTAGCAGACGGAGTCAGGCAAGATGACATCACACCCATTACCCCTTTTTAAGTTCATATTGCTCAGTTACTTTAAAACATTCCCCTTTTTTCATGTAGATTCACCACATTGTAGTCTGGACACCTGGTGGGAACCAACAGAATGCAATCACTCCCTCTTTCAGGAGCAAACATGCCGGCTGAAAGTACAACGCTCAATCTCAGAGGCAACACCAGACAGCAACAGAGACCACTGTCTGATGTAAGGATGATCCAGGTGCAGACGCCTGCCAATCACTGATGATGGACTGGTTTCTGGGTCTTCGGGTGAGAATCGGCAATGGAGACCCCTTTGGGACGGACTTCCCAGCGACACCAGGACAGCCACAGAGGAGTTGTCAGTCAGGAAACTGATGTGGGAGCACACTGCTTCACCTCCCAGCAGGTTCGCCCCTAGGCATCATGGTAGATGCAGTTCAACAAGTGTGTATACTTGCAAAGTCTCTCGAGTGTTTCACCAGGTGGGTGCAGATGAGTGCTGGCCATCTCTAAACACGTGTTTCTGGATTATTATCCGTCATCAGCAGAGATTAGGCATAAGATTATTTGGGGTTGCTGAGCAGGCTGCCAAAGCATTCTTGGGTCACAGTACCTCTCCAGGCGCGCAGGTGCCTCTCCACGAGCTCGTCAGCTCAAAGCGGCTTGTGGGAGCCTCTAAACAGGAAACTGATGTGGGCGCACACTGCTTCACCTCCCAGCAGGTTCGCCCCTAGGCATCATGGTAGATGCACTTCACCAAGTGTGTTTACTTGCAAAGTCTCTCGAGTGTTTCACCTGGTGGGTGCAGATTAGTGCTGGCCACAGGGAGGCTCCTGATTCAAGTGACACATTCCTCTTGGGGTGCAGTCTTTGTTGATTTGGTTACAGCACAGTCCATCTCGTGCACAGCTCGTCATTACAGCAGCACGTCTTCCTCAGGCACAGCTCTTAGGTTGTGGTTCCCACCTGGAACCATTTACTTCTCATGCCACGCAGATCACTCTCAATAGAATTCTCTGGCAGACATACACACAACTGTGGGTCAAACTGATTTTGGCAGTCTCTGGCCAGTCAAAAATCTTGCAGGGTTTGCAGGCTCTTTCCCTATCTTAGCAGGCAGGTTAGCTTGTAGGCACCTGGGGTCAGGAGAACTGCTTATTCGATCAAGGCAAGGCTTCATGTGTCCCTCACCTCTGGGAAGCTGACTGTCAAGCATACTCCAGGTCTGATTGCACAAAAGTGCTCTGAGTACTTCCTTGGTCAAAGAACCTGAAACAATAGATTGTTCAGTGTGTCCCCCTTTTATACAGTGAAAACTGTCAAGAGATTTACTATTGCACTTTCAGAACCAGTTCATAGGTAGGTCATCCCAGGCACAGCCTTAGTTTAGGCTGAAATCAGTTTGGCCTTGATTGATGTGCTTTCAGTTTATTACCCCCCTGAAATCCCAAAGTCCCACTTTTCCGTCCTGCAGATTTTCAACCATCCACCACTACATGCTTGTAAATCGACAACGTAATGCGACTTCGTAGGGAAGCTGTCCCCCACGAAACACAGTAATGTGTGATATAGGCAATGTGTGTCTGTATTACTCATCCCTGTTGGAAATGGCCCTTTCTGCAGGGTAACTCCCAAACATTTCGATTCCTCCTCCCCTTTTTCTTAATTTGTTTTTGTTGGCCTTAGGAGTCTGGACACTTTACCGCTGCTAACCAGTGATCGAGTGCAAGTGCTTTGAGCTTAAAATATGGTAATATTGGCTTATCCACAATTGGCATACTTAATTTACTTATGTCTCTAGTAAGGTGCACTACATGCACCCTGGGCCTGCAAATTAAGTGCTACTAGTGGGTCTGCACCACTGATTGAGCGAACCACTTAAATAGCCTTTTAAACACGTCACAGGCTTGCCACTGCAGAGCCTGTGTGCAGTTTTATACTGCCACGTCGACCTGGCAAGTTAACCCTCTTGCAAATCACTGAAAGTATGTTCTCAAAAAGTTTATTGAAAGACATCATTAGGTCGTGAAAGGGATCCTAGTGTGAGGAGGGAACATTTTGATGAAGCATGTCACCCTTGGGTGAGTGAAGGTTCTCGTCCTAAGAAAGGTGTCTCCTCATTAGAAGCAGGACATATAACCTCTTGGCCCACTTACTATATTGCTTTACAGTCCCAGAGGAATTCTCTGAATGACAATAATTCCTCTGGAATTATGCATCTTGAATCTTGGACTGGAGATCCTTCCCACACCCTTACACACTTTCCAGCGCTCTCCCTGGAGGGTCTTAATCGACTGCTCGATAAAACTAAATCAGCTTCTCCTCTGGATCCTGTCCCTCTGAAAGTACTCAAGGAATGTAGGAATACTATTTTACCTCCCCTGTTGGAGATAATGAATGGGGCTATGGAACAGGGCACCTTTCCTATGGTCTGGAAGAAGGCGATAGTAAAGCCTCTTCTTAAAAAGCCCTCACTGGACCCTGGCCTTCTTAAAAATTTCCGACCAATTTCCCTTCTGCCAGCCCCCGCAAAGATGTTGGAAGCTCATATGAACTCTCAATTATCCATCTTCCTGGACTCCTCTGGGTTCTTGGACGGGTCCCAACATGGCTTTAGAAAGTCCCACAGCACGGAGTCTGCCTTGACTAAGGTGGTAGATAACATTCGCCGAAAAGTAGATCTTGGCCAAACTACCGTGTTAGTGCTGTTGGACCTTACGGCGGCGTTTGACACCCTGTCTCCCTCAACTTTAACATCTCGGTTGAGGGAGGCAGGGGTAACAGGGCCGGCCCTGAGTCTCCTAAACTCTTTTTTACAGCAGAGAGAACAGCGAGTGATGCTCGGAGATTTCCTCTCCCCTGTTAAATCTCTGCTATGTGGGGTGCCACAGAGGTTGGCCTTGAGCCCGACCCTGTTCAATATCTACGTGGCCCCCCTCGCGAGATTAGTAAGATCACAGGGGATGGAGGTGGTGTCGTACGCCGATGACACGCAGATCATGGTGTCCCTGGCCCACTCTGTGAGTACATCCGCGTCCAACTTTAGGTCCTGCATGCAGCTTGTTGCAGAGTGGATGATTCTTAACTCCCTAAAGTTGAACGGCGACAAAACGGAGGTCCTGGTCTTTGGTAAGGACCAGGACGTGTGGTCGAGTGAGTGGTGGCCCTCATCTCTTGGCACCTGCCCCACTCCCACCCAATCTGCCAGGAATCTCGGCGTCATCTTTGACACCTCGCTCTCTATGGAGTCTCAGGTAAACAGGACAGTTGCCACCTGTTGGGGTGTTATCAGGACCCTTAAAAGAATCCTTCACTACCTCTCCCCCCAGGCACGCAAGCAGATTGTGACTGCTCTTGTTGGCTCCAGGTTGGATTATTGTAATTCTCTTTACGCTGGGACCAACAAGAGTCTTCTGCAACGTTTACAGGTGGTGCAGAACGCTGCTGCGCGATTTGTACTGGCCCTTCCATGGCTTGCATCTGCTACTATGGCAAGGAAGAGCCTCCATTGGCTCCCTATCTCCTTTAGGGTGTCCTTTAAACTCCTTTGCCTTACTTACAGTGCCCTCATGGCAGGCCCTTCTGATGCTCTTGGGTCTCTGCTTACTCGCTATGTACCCAGCAGATGTCTTCGCTCTCTAGAGCTGAATCAACTGGTAGTCCCTCGTTCTAGGAAGGTTAGATGGGGGAGCAGGGCATTCTCCATCTTAGCACCCCAATTGTGGAACACACTTCCTCTTGAGATCAAATCTCAGCCCTCATTGGATCTCTTTAGGAAGGCCCTTAAAACCTGGTGCTTCTCTAAAGCCTACCAGTAAGTCCCTGCCACCTGCTGACTCAGCTAGACATTGAGCTAGGCGCCTTGACGCCCATTGGGCTAAGTTGCGCGTTTACAAATCACATTTCATTCATTCATATCTTTATTACTCTTAGGAGACCCTCTCTTCTATGGTTTCTTTCCCCTTTCACAACCTAATGATGTCTTTCAAAAACATTTTGAGAACGTACTTTCAGTGAGTTGCAATTCAGATAGGGAGCAGTACGCTCTCTCCTTGGTGCTTCTCCCTTTTATCTTTCATGTGTATTAATAAGTTAGCACTCTTGCCAGGCTCAAACCTTCTTTTTAATAGACATAAGTCGCCCCGTTACGTGACCCTCGACAGCCCAAGGGCAGGAAGCAGTGTATGAAAAAAGTAGGACACGCACTTTTATGGTTTACATGTCCCGATAGTTAAAACTCAAATTTGTTTATCTCTACTGCAAGGCCAATTGCTTCCACAGATTAACATTGGGATTACCTTATTTCATTTTATAAGTGTAATTTAAATTGGGAAGAGATTGGACCCCAACGTTTGTTGTCTTTGGAATCAAAATTTAAACTTTAAACAACTTATTGTAGGATTTTATATTGTAATTCTTAAAATGCACTTTTAGAAAGTTGGTATTTTCCTAACTGTAGCCATTTGGTGCCTGCTGCCTTTCTCTGAATACACACGTCTGGGGTGGGAGACAGCTTGGCTTTGTGTATTCCCTCTAGACAGCAACACACACTGGGAGGTTAGGTGTGACTTGATGGGCCATTAACTGGCTCGATGGGGGGCCGGAGCTAAGCACTGCCTCACTTACACCAGGATAGGCTGTGTCCTGCACATACACAAAGGGCTGCAAACTCCCTGTAGTGAGTTTGGAGCCAAGGCAGGGACTCTGTGCACTTCAAAGGCTTTTTTTAAAATTCTTGCCCCACTTCAAAGGCACAACTGAGATAAGTACTGGACCTCCTACAGCAACAACTCAGTATACTTCTGGACCCATGGATACTCTGCGAGGAAGAAGGACTGATGTGCAGCTGTAGGGACTGCCAGTCTGCTGGACTCCTCTGCTCTGCGAACCAGCTGCCCTCTTGCCTGGGAGTGAGGACTCATCTCCATGCATTGGGCCCTCATCGATGACAAGGTACTTTGCTGCGGGACAAGTTTGGTCCCTGAATCCAACCCACACTCCATCCAAAACTGTTGTTTTTGACCCAGTCTAGTGTGACCAGACAGCCCTGGTTGGTGCTATTTGCTTTTAAGCACTACATTTCAGTGTATTCTTTAAAAAAATCTTAGCTCCAGTTTTACTTATTGAATTTGTCATTTTGGTCTTATTTTGTTAATTAAATTAAGCTTACTTAGTAGGTGTGGTATCTTTGTGTGTGGTGCTGTACAAATACTTTACGTATTGCCTCTTGAATTATGCCTGATTGTTCTGTACCAAGCTACCAGCGGGTGAGAATAGGTTAATTTAGGTTGTGTTTCTGACTTGCCCTTACTAGGATTGTAGTTCCTGCTTGAAAAGGGTGCATACCTCAGCTAACCAGAAACCCAATTTCTAACAATCCCTATACACTGATGTTTTTAGGACTCACCCTGTAACATTTTGGAGTGGGCTAATAACAGACAACATGTTAGTCTCAATCTCTTTTCAGAAAGTTATAAAACTCTGTGTGTTGATCAAATCTCACATGTGTCAGAATCTATACTGTTGTTTTCTGCTGAGTCAGTTTTCATTCCTCCTATCAAGCCCACCTTGCATGGACGGGGGAAGCCCATGCGAAGCCTATATCTTCATCGAGATGGATCTTGTTCTTCCAACAGCAGGTCTTCCTATCTGTGTATCACTTTCTGTTGGGCTAGGAAGAAGAGCATGCATTCTTCATGCATGGCTGTAATTTTTTTTCTTGACATCCTCAAAGGATTTCCTTTGAACTTGTGCTAACTTCTTATAGTCGGAGAAAAACATTACATGGGATAACTCAAGTTTAAGTGCCAGTTGAGTATGCCATTACTAATACAAATCTGTCTCAGAGGCGGAGAAATTTTACAGGGGGGCAGCATCAGCGATTGTTTGGTTAAAGAGCTGTGAGCTCTTTCTGTAGCACAGCTGAAGGAAAGGTCATAAGTGAAATTAGTGTGCACATCTATTTTTTCAGGAATTTTGTGTGGGCTCTTCCTTAAGTTCACACTGGAATACAGATTATTCTCAGGTTGTTTCCAGCACACTCAGCCCTCTGAATATTCTATTCTATCCTTCAGTGAAAGCGATGTGCCTATTTTTTCGGACTGCAATGTGGATACTCTGGGTGTTGCAACCCTTTATCTCAGTCATGCAACCCAACACGTTTTGCACGTCTGGTTGTGGGATTGCAATATTTAATGTATACCAACCCCCCCATTTTTTTTGTAACCATTGCAGTGTGCCACATAGCTCGGTGGATGACTTGTGAATTCTGAGTCTGTTTAAGGAGTCTAGTTAGCTGGGCTCACTCGCATGACTGATGCTGCTCTGTTGCTCAGGGCTGATGGGATTTTTATGTATTTGTCCAGCCGCTCATGACAGAGGAAACATCCTCCCCTTGTCTACCATCACTTTTCAACTCCCCTCAGAATACCACTTGCACTCCCACAAGACCACCAGCCAGTGTTATCACCGCACCTACAATAGTCTTCCAGTGGCTCATCGCACAAAGTTGACCATTCTGTCAAATGCAGGTATCTGTGAAGGCATCCCACTTGGCAAGTCCAAGTCAGTGTTTGTTATTGAAAGTGATTTATCCCTCTCACATGCATCCAGGCACCTCATAGTGTCTACATCAGGAATATGTCAGTGGGTGCCCACCCTATTTGTAGGCTCAGATGTTAACATAGTGGGTATTGCTCTAGTCTGTCTCAAATCACAATATGTTAGAATTCTCGACATTTGTTGTATACGCAGTTTGAAAAAATATGAGATTTGGCACCATGGGGATATTATACAGGGTTAAGCTAAGTTGACTGCTTAAACTCAACGAAATAGATCACAGACTTAAGAACAAAGCATAGATAAATGATTTTCCGGTTTATAATATGGTTCTGGTGTGTTGTATTACGACAATGACTTGTTTAATCAATCCTAATCCATAAAATGAGTGAATTTTTATTGCATGCTTGGCTTTGTAAATGTGCAATTGACGTGGTACCTACAGAAATAGAACATTTTTTAAAATGTATGATGCATAACAACTGTCCTCACTCATGGGTTTGCTTCCATATGCGTGCCCAGAAGAAAGAGGGGGAGGGGTAATTTCACTCTGTCTAAGGCTAGCTGACAGACAAGGCCCCAAGTGGCATGTGGTGGCCCTGGACATACAGGAGATTGTGTTTTTAGCACCCTGCCACATCCAAGTCACTTTAATGGGCACTTAGTGCCCATGTCAATCAATCAGGATTTATAGTGGTTCAATTTGTTCAGTGATATTAGATTCAGGTCTTGATCCTGCACTTGGTGTGAATAGGCATATGCAAGGAGTTGCTATTCAGTATGTGCATACAGGTAATGTAGTCCCACAGGGTAGAGGCAAAGGAAATGTTGGTCTGAGTCCTAGTGCTTTGAAGGAAGGTTATACCTTACCACTTCTGCAGTAAAGTTGGATTTGGAAGTCATACTACAGATTGAATCCTGATGTAGTGCATTTTGATTCTCAAATGCAGAATGTCATGCCACTAGAGAGGGCGATGCAATTAGCTAGCAGCCCCAATTCTGAAGGCTGCTATGCCCAATATGCAGAACCTGAGAAGCACGAGGCAAACTGTGTCCCAAACACCCACGGTGCAACTGCAAATGTAGAATGAAGGGTTAAACTCCTAGCCCCATGCTGTGGAATATGTGTAATATTTTATTTGGCATAAGCAGCAGCCATTCTGGCTGTGATGTCCATTTCCTTTCCTTTTCTTCGTAAATATCCCGTCCTCCGCAGGTCGTCTTTTCCTGCCTGTACTATCTATTATCGTTGACTTCCTGACTCAGCTAAAAGCAATGTACATGCTGAGAGTTGGAGCTGCCAGTACATCTGTTAAACTGTCAAACATTTCTGCGGCCATAAGCACTCCTGCTCCCCCTCTCTCTTTGCTGACCATGTCGTTTTTATCTGCCCTTGTTTGCTGATAACTATTTCTAAAACTGTTCTTTCCATTTCTGTTCACGTGCTTACACTGCACAAAACCTGTATAAAGAGGGCACTGGTTTGCAACTTGAGTGCTGTGTGGATGTGGTCCCACTCATGAGTGATTAATAAACTTGTTATTTATTTCCTACTCCAGTGCTGATTGCTACTTTATTGGTTTTTGAACCCGTGGACAAAAGGGTGACCTTGCACCAGTGTACCCCTAAAAAAGTATATTTCCACAGTTGGCACCCATCATGGGCCCCATTTGGAGACGCCGCCATCCGAAGGAGTGGTCTTGACGGAGGATTGGAAATTTGCTGAGGAAGTGCACTGCACGAGGAGACCTTGGTCTTTGCAGGCCGACATGAATTTTACAGTTTTCCTGATTTGACCCTCCAGGTGGTAGCCTGTCTCAACTGGGGTTTTCTTTGGTGCACTTTTGTAGTAACCATTAGGTCGACCAGAGATCAGCAGGTGGAAGTTGGAGTCTTCTGTCTGGTAAGGTCGATAAAGCGGCACTCTTGATTTTGTTACGCCTGGGCTTTTTGTTTGAATCTGTTATTCAATCTTTGCAAAGTTTGAAGGCAGGTAATGTGGAGATTTTTCTCCTTTTTAAATATTTTGTGGTAGTAATAGTTTACATATATTTTTGAAGCATACCTGTTCTCAGCACACTCCGTGGGTGGTGTTGCTGTTCTGGTGGTACCAAAACAAAGTTTAGAAAAAAGTCAGTCAGTTCCCCAAAGGGGACACCTAACAGAGACATGTATGTCAAATATGGTATTTCTTCCATAATGTACGGTCCACTGTGGAACAAATACACAAAAAAAAAAAGATTCTGATCTACAATGACCAGTGAATGGGTCATTTGATTTTAAAAAGGTTCAATATGTAGAGCAGTGTTTAATTAAAAGAAAAAGTAGACAGGATATGTCTGATTGTGTGTATGAGGGAAAAAAGAAGTATGAGAGCAAGTGAAGAGAGCAGAAGCTACAGCAGAAAAAGAACAGCGAAAAATGATATATCAAAACGCGCTCGAACTAAAAAAAAAATAAATAAAGAACGAAGATAGGGAATGTCGATTAGAGGTAACTGTCCAGTACCCTATTGGACGCCCTCCTTATCCAATACTCAATGAACCTCAGGATTCCTGCATCCTATTAGGACGCCCCCCACCCCGTATAAATTTCCCACTTCAAGTGCCCATGATGAGGTTTCTGACAACAAGCATTTGTCTTCAGAAGAAAAAGAACAAGATAAACAAGATAGGCGACAGACTTGCTCTACTTTGACTAAAGCAGACAAAGATACATTAAAAACCGCTGCGAGGGAGGAGGCTCGCCGGCCTCATGCTGCATCGATCATTGTAACTATGGTTCAACAGTGGAAAAATACAGAGCAATTTTATTTTGTAAAACAATCAGTTTGAGAGGTAATATTTCATTATAGACAAATTTCTCAAGAACTAGAGCCAGCTGATATAAATACAGATTACAAACGATTAACAGAGGAGACTTTTTCAAACTATCTGATATGTTTAGACGAGTGGTTAAAATACGAGACGCAACATTGTGTTTATGAATGAGTAAGAATTAGCTTGAAAACAGAAAGATGTAGAAACAGTCCAATCCCCGGCACAGAAAGTAGATGCCCTGGTGGATGAGGTTGCACCTGTTAGTAGTACATTTGCTATGAAGCTGCACCCCTGTATGTTCCTCCAAAGGGGGCAGGACAAATGATGACAAAACTTAAGTTGAAGGATAGTCTCGCAATCCCAATAAAAAGGGCGGGTATCACCACCTGGTTAGAGCTTGTCTCTGAAGAGGGACTTAATCCATGGGAGATATTAAGGGCTAAAGTGGGGTGTAGTTTCTCCAGGTTTAAATACCTGCAACTTGCCTCTTGGTTTACAGCGGATAAGGGAGACATAAGAGGAGATTGGGAAACTGAGCAGTTCTTGCAAACAGCACATTGTAAAAAGAAAGAAGTTTCTATTTGGTATAGGAAGCTCATGGAAGCGGACGACATGGAAATCCCCCAGCAACATGAGGTTTGGAATCAGTCTACTTTTGAGTCTAACATTGCAGACATTTATGACCCCTCCTTGAAACTTCTGTATAAACATGTTAACCGGCCAGCTTAAAGAAGAAAGACTTCTTTGTGATCAACAGACTTAACTGCACAGCTGCTAAAATTGCTAAGTGTGCCCCTCTTTCTTCCCCCAAATGTCCAAGATGCAATTTTCTTAACTCGAACGACATACACATTTTTTATGAATGCCCTGAACTTCGAGATTGTTGGGAGGAAGTGGGGGGTGTACCATGTGGCATCTTTAAAGCCAATATAAATATTATTTCTCTGGTAATATTTGGGGAAGATGGTGTGTCCGGGAGAAATCTATCGCAGCTATGTAGAGGGCTGTTGTTATACCTGTTACTATTAGCCTGGAGAGAGATCTGCATGAAGTGGAAAGAGCTACAGCCTCCGAGGTGTGAGGATTAGCTTTAAGCTGCGTTCCCTATGGCCCGTTTGGATCAGGGAGAAACTAGTGGAAGTGAACATCTGGCAGGCTTTAGTGATCTGGGTCCTGGATTTGAGCTGGATATAATCCCCTCTGGCACTTCCCGATCCAATGATTACCCCAAGCCAACATCAAAGGGGCTGGTCTGGTTTGACCTAAGCGAATGCAGTAGTCGTAGGGAGCACAGTTTGGTATGACGGCATCATGTAAGATCTGCAAATGCTTATTGGTGAGATGAGGACACAAAAAAAACTTTGGATGATGCAAAGGGATATTTTATATATAATTGGGTTTACACTCCTTGGAGTAGAGCTGACGTGATGGCCCTTAAAGCTGCTTTGCCTGACCCTCGGACAAATCCCACTGCCTTCTATGATAAGGTGGAAGGAGCCATTACCTCTTGCACTATGGCCTTGCCAGATATTGAGATGTTCTTTGGGCTTATTTTGGCCCCTGATATGTGGTGAACAACATGTAAAATAGATGATAATGTAGCATATGGTGATACCTGGGAACATTTAGAAGAAATAGATGCAGAAAGGGAGCCTGCGCAAAAACCTCAAAGGGAGATATTAGATCTTCCTAAAGCTATTGTGACTAAGTTAAAGACTCTCATACTCCCTAAGAAAATAGATTGGACTACGTTAGCATCCTGTGAACAGAATACGTATGAGTCAGTTTCTGACTTCTTTTCAAGGTGTGAGGAAACATTCCATGATTTTAGTGGTCAGTCATTGGCCGATGATATGGGTAGTCATTTGTTCATTTATAAATTGGTCGCTAATATGTTACTGGAAATAGCTAGTCGCTTAAAGGCCAGCGAGAGTTCTTGGACCACATCTTCCCCTGTTTCCCATTTGACTAGGGCTCAATATTATGAGCGACATGAAGCGAAAGGCAGGGTGGGAAAGAAGGTTAAAAGAATCAAAAGTTATGTTGGCTCAAGTAAATGGTTCACCATTTAGGGGAGGTGGAAGAGGCGGACTTGCAATGTGTACACCTGTGGTGCCCCCTCGCCGTTGAGAAAATGTGTCCCCTGATCAGTGTGCTTATTGTAAAGAGACTGGGCATTGGCATTCTGAGTGCACTCATTTGCAAAGTCAGCAGTACCAATGGGGAAACGGTAGTGTGAGAAGACACCCAGGGAATTCAGGAAACGGGAGGTACAGGAGCGCGCCCCAGATTTGAAGCAGTTGAACAAGTACCAAATTACTCTAATACTTTTGATAGGCGAAATCAATATCAAATGTCTGATTATTCTGATGAGGTCCTTGCAGATTCTGATTACGCTTAAGGATGCCTATGATGGGGTAAAGAACTGGTTAATGTGCCAGTAGATCAAATGGGTCCTTATGTTGACACAAACCTCTTGGGATCTAATGATCAGTTTCTGGTTGACACAGGGGCTACCTGTAGTGCCCTGTCTAAAAACTGGTTCCTAGGGCTCCCCGGTCTGGCACAAAGATAACATCAATAGGATTCGATGGGACACCTACACCTAGCCCACTGCCACAGCCACTTGAATTCAGACTTGACAAATTCACTGCATCCTGTCCATTTTTGTTTTTCCCCTAACATGCCGGACAACACTGTGGGTATAGATATGTTTAAATATTTTCCTGCCACAATATGGTGTTCTCCGGAAGGTGTGTGCGTTATTTTAAATAACAATTATCCAAAGGTTGAGAGATCCTATCTTATCAATGAGGATGGCACTCTGGCGTCCTTATCTAGTGTGAAGAAGGAACCCAGTTATTGTTATCATTTCTTGCATCCCATAATCAACAAGTCTCACGCAAGAAATTACAATTTTGTAGACAGCAGGTTAACTATTTAGGTCACCTCCTGTCCAAGGGGGGGAACCTGCACTCACACCAAACCGTATTCAGATCATTATAGATACTCCTGTACCCCACACTTAGGATGTTTGTGCACTGATTGGCCTCACTTCTTTTTAGGCAGTTTTCGCACATTATTAAACCTTTGTTGGCCTTTTTTCTTTTTGCCCCTCACATGAACTGCTGAGTGCCAGAACGCCTTCCAACAGTCACGCCAAGCTCTTTGTTCTGCACCAGTATTAGGAACTCCAGAATACACTCACTAACAAGAGCATGTGAGCTTAGTACAGACTTACTTGTCAGTAATTTTACCGACAGCCAGTACGCTTTCGGGGTGGCACACAATTTTGGCCGCTTATGGATAGAAAGGGTCTTTCTCACCTCACATGGGACACAAATAGTGCATGGAGAATTAGTGCATAATCTTCTTATTGCCCTAACCTATCCTAAGAAAGTAGGAAATGGTAAATGTAGTGTACACAAGAAAGTGACTGATAAAATAGGAGCAGGTAAATGCATTTGCGGATCACATAGCCCGTGAGACCGCAATGCAGCGAAGTACCACCTCCATGTATGTGGTGAAGTCACAAGCTTAACGTTGGCATGATGCCAGGCAGGAAGTGCTGGACATGCAACAATCTGCCTCTGCGGATGAAATATATCAATGGTCTAAGGAGGGAACACTGGATGATGAGGGCTGTTGGAGGAATAAAGATATGACCAAATGGAAGTTACCCACAGCCTACTTATATTCCTTGATTCACATGGCACGGCACACATTGGTGCATCCTCATTAGTAAAACAACTTATGCAAGTTTGGGATCATCTGGATATTGCCGGCACTGCTAAAAAAAGATAGTCCAGTCTTGTCTGGTCTGTCTCCAGTATAATCCTGGGAAGTAAACACAAACTCCAACAGGAGGGTTTGCAACACCAACTACACCTTCGAGGTCTTGTAAATGGACAACGGACCTCATTTCATTTGGCAAGCTGTAGAATACGTCATGAAAGGGTTGGGGATTAAGCAGAAATTGCATGCCGCTTTTCACCCACAGTCAGCAGGCCTGGTGGAGCGTTTCAACTCCACCTGAAATTGAAATTGGCTAAAATACAGGCTTCCACGTCTATGAAATGGCGTGATGCACTGTCCCTAGCTCTGCTTTCAATCAGATCGATATCACATACACAGTCTGGCCCTACACCGCATGAACTAGTCTTTGGGAGGCCCATGAATATTTGGGAGGTCCCTAAGCCTCGCACTATACATGATGTACCCCATGTGCTGATGAAGGACTATTTGTCTAAGTTAACTGACAGCTTGTCTTCTATTTATCAGTAGGTACAGGAAGTTCTTCCACACAGGGTGAAGGCCACAATCTGTGGCCTGGCGATTCCATGCTGCATGCCCTCGTAAGCCCAGCTACGCTGACAGATCACCGAGAAAGGACGAGCTGTGTCACCTGAAGGACCGGAGGAAGTCTTCCCGGATCACACGATCCCTGATACATCTAGATATCAGCTTCAATCCAGGAAGAAAGCCACTGTTCTGGTTGGTTAAAAACTGACTACACAGGGGGATAGCCTATTAGTGACTACTCATCTCAATGTTAGTGACAAAACCAACGCTTCCCCAGGACCTAAGGGCATCATCTGTTTTGTTGTTTGCCGATGAAAATGAGCTCGCCTAAGAAGGAGATCACTGCAACAATGTGCAACGGCAGTACAATCTGCATCCTTGGTCTAACTTTGACTGTTGCCGTAATCGCTACTGTAATGTGGGTGGTGAAAGAAGTAATGCCTGGAGCCTCCTTACCTAACATTACTGTTACATCACTTGCTGCAAAGGAGCACCATATTTTTGATTTGCCGCAACATGAACAGGGAGCCGGCAAAATCTGAGAAACAATTCATTTCTTCAAATGTTGCATCAGACACATCAGCTAAGCAATGCTACTAACTGTTGGATTTTTGGCAAGATTCCCCCTCAACATAACATAAAAGGAATTCTGTTGTCACTGCTGTCATTCTCGCATAATGGCTCCCGATGAGCCTGGTTCGCACTGTTGTGGGCCTCTGAAATTGCTAATATCACTCTAGCTGATGTAGGAGAACTAAATACAAAGTTTAATAAAGTTTGTTACCCCGATGAGGAAGGAGACCCACAAGCCAAAGGAACTATATGGGAAATGGAGGAGTATCGCAGAGGAAATTCCTCCACACGTTATGTTTTCCCACAACACTCGAACGGCCAAGGGTAACTGGCCTCTTGTCATCATCGTTACTAGAGCCCCAGCAGATTTTTGTGTGAGCAGTTTTGGTAGTATCTCAGTGGGAAAAAGTGACTGTACCACAGTATTGAACATTACTGGAACGAACAATAGCAGTTTTTTATCCTCGCACAACACTTATTTCATTTGTGGAAGTAAAGGCTACTATCATCCACCAATCGGATGGTCCGGAACATGCTACGTGTCCTTCTTGCTTCCTCCTGTGTTCCCAGCACCTGCATCTTATCAAAGATCAAAAACTGTTTAATGCAACCTGGGAACAGGACCTGGGCGAGATGGACACAGTAGACTGGGAAGCAGACCTGATGCACCACAGAGAAGTCGCAATTAAATCCAGACTACAACTTATTCAATATAAGATACTACACAGGGTATATTATGATCGGGTTAGGCTACACCACATGGGACAAGCCAGTGATTCCTACTGTCTCCGATGTGGATACCCGCAAGGGGCCTTTTATCATATTATCTGGGACTGCCCCATTATCCACACTTATTGGACACAAATAATGGGGGAGATGAGTAAGGTTTTAGAGACAAAGCTTTCTGTGGAACCAAAATTTGTTTTACTAGGGATAACTATTGATGTCGATTTGAGCCGCCCACACCTAATTTTTGCAATGCTAGCCCTGGTGGTGGCGAAAAGAGACGTGGCACGAGCATTGGGGGCACCGTTACCTCCCCAATTAGGGGAATTGAGGAGGGGGATGGATATGTATATGGCAGCGGAAAGGGTTACCTACATAGCAAGAGGCTGTCCCCGGAAATTCTACAGAGTATGGGGAAAATGGAGACAGTATCATGGTCTTGATGGGGGTCTGAGACCAGATTGACGCGCTGAGAGTCCTACTGACTAGGGTTTTGTTCCAAGTTGCCAGAAGACGGCCCATGGGCCCTAGACTTGCAGAGATTTCCTGGGGGATACCAGAGTATTGCAGAATAATGTATTGTAGGAGGAGGACGGATCTTGTGGAGCTGCTGTTCACGATGTTGTCATTGCAGAAGGTGGGTGGTGGGTGGTGAGACGGGGGGCACCTGGGTGTGTGGATAATTATCTGTGACTTGCCAGTTGTGTTCATGTTGGTTGAAAATGCAAATAAAAATATTTTTTTAAAACTGCTTAATGACATTTCCTTGAACCGATTCAAAAGTACTATAAATAATGATGAAGTGGATCAAACTGACACTGCATAACAGCAATATGTTGATTTTAATTTGGGACTCTTTTTCTTTGTTGCTCCTGCTTTGAATAGCAGGAAAATCAGGCACTTATATATCCAATGCGGGCCAAAGCTTTGCTCCCTCTGTATTTCCACTTGTACTACTTGTCTACCATCCAAAACAAATGTCCAAAATGTAAATGCCCATTTAGCAATAGATCAAGAAATCAGTAACATAATGTTAATTGATATATATGACATTTATCGTACCCCTTTAGAAGCATAAGAAAATGTCTTGGTTTATTTCAAAAGGGCCGTCTGTGGAAAACGTGTAATATTTTATTTGGCATAAGCAGCAGCCATTTTGGCTGTGGTGTCCATTTCCTTCTCCTTCGTAATTCTCTCTTCCTCTGCTGCTAGTCTTTTCCTGCCTGTGCTATCTATTTTAGTTGACTTCGTGACTCAGTGGAAAGCAATGTACGTGCTGAGAGTCGTACCGGTGCAGTACTGAAAAGTGATATACCCCAAAATCCCACAAAGGTGAGTAAAATACCACAGATTGGAAAAAGTGCCAACTTGTGCAGTATAGAAAAGAAAGTAGAAATTTTTATGCGCTACATAACAGCACCTCCGTGTTGGAAACTTCGACGGGTAAAAATATTATATGTCATATAATCTTTTTACCCGTATAATTCCTGGAATAGACTGGAGACCTGCAGGCATTGCATAGTTGGATCAGATTGTTTTTACATACAACAACAGGTAATTCCAAGGAGTACGCACTGATCTTCATATATGAGAAATATCCCTTATCTCGGTTTTTAACAATATCTAGCTGTGGAACTCACTGCCATCCTTTCTAACGAACTTTCCAACACGGAGGTGCCGTTATGTAGCACGTAAAAATCTCTTTCTTTTCTATACTGCACAAGTTGGCACTTTTTCCAATCTGTGGTATTTTACTCACTTTTTGGGGATTTTACTCACTTTTTGGGGATTTTGAGGTATATCACTTTTTAGTAATGCACGGATATGAGTATAGAGGCAAAGTAATTGTAATAAAAAAAATCCTTTTGCCACCACCCCTATTGTTACAAAAATGGTTTCATTTTCAGACAGCCCATGTCTCTCTATAGAGATTCCATACATCTTGGTCTTGAGGAAGGTGGTTTCCCCACTGAAACGTGCATAGACCATAAGTGTCTTTGAGAAGAGGTCCCTGGGAGCCTATTCCATCGAGGTGGGTGTTTTGGCAACAACTCCACCTGTTCTCCCATAACGA
This sequence comes from Lissotriton helveticus, assembly GCF_964261635.1. Lineage (NCBI taxonomy): Eukaryota > Metazoa > Chordata > Amphibia > Caudata > Salamandridae > Lissotriton > Lissotriton helveticus. The sequence goes on from NC_136059.1 coordinate 301,097,775, forward strand.
ACATGGGACCCTCCACAGGGTCGAATCTCTTTTCCCTTTTGTGCTGCATGTGTGGTGTGCAATTCTAAGAATGCAGTTTGAATCAGTGTAAATATTGGTAATGAATGATTAGATACAGTTCCTTTTTGTTTTGGGATGTCTGACTTTACATATAATTGTGTGATACTCAAAAGAAATGATTTCCGGAAAACTTAGCAATACAATTTGACACAAATATATGTATTTTTGTAATAACTTTTACTGAAATGTATGTACACAAGAAAATGTACATAAAAAATAACGTTTACATTTCTAAAGAAAGTTCTGACATATAATAAAACGTTCTAAAGTTTGTCAAGGTTGATAATCATAGTTGGGGTGTTGTGGCATATTAGAAACTAACAGATCTTTTGAAAAATTAAACAGGTTGGTATAGAGGTTCCCTAAACCTTTTGGTTTTGTTTTTCCCCCCCTCCTCTTGGACCTAAAAGTACCGTAGGGGGGCCTTTTTCCCCCCGACAGTCATGCTGAGAGTCGTAGCTGCCAGCACATCTGTTAAACAGTCAAATCATTTTTGCTGCCATAAGCACTCCTGCTCCGCCTCCCACTTTGCTGACCATGTAGTTTTTATCTGCCCTTGTTTGCTGATAACTATTTCTAAAACTGTTCTTTCCATTTCTGTTCACGTGCTTACACTGCACAAAACCTGTATGAAACGGGCACTGGTTTGTGAAGCCAGTAGACTACTTCAGGCAGCACCTGAGAGTGCTATGTGGATGTGGTCCCACTCATGAGTGATTAATAAACTTGTTATTTATTTCCTACTCCAGTGCGGATCTGTACATTGTTGGTTTTTGAACCCATGGACAAAAGGGTGACCCTGCACCAGTGTACCCCTAAAAATGTATATTTCCACAACCCCAGAATTCATTTATGGTTAACAATATTACTTCTCTGGTACCTGTGATGTTTGAAAGCCCCCATTGGACTCGAGCAGTCACAATGACAGTGCCTGGGAAAGGGAGGAGGATTTCGTGCTGCGCACAATTTTAGAGGTAGATCACAGTGGCCCCTATGTAGAAGGTAAGGTGACTGGCCAACTCAATTCTTGATTGATACTGGAGCTACCCGCTCAACCGTTAGGGCAGTTGAAGTCCCAAAATCTACCCTTCTCTGGGTGATTTTAGCCATTGATTTGTATCAAGCATTCTTTTGCATTCCTCTACATGAGGACAGCCAATACCTTTTGTGTTCAGATTCCAAGATAAAACTCGTGTGGAGTTTACTCTTCAGGGATATACAGAAGGTCCCTCATTCTTTAAAAAGATACTGAAGCAAAATCTAGAGACCCTGCAGTTTGCGATTGGTGCAATACATTGATGATCTGCTCATGGCATCTGTGAACAAACACACTTACCGGCAGGACACAATTGTCCTCCTCAACTATCTTGCTGAGAATGTTTCCCCCAACAATTTGCAATACTATCAGAAGCAAATCTGTTATCTAGGGCACCAAATTGAGAAAGGAGCGAGGAGTGTATCTCACAAACACACCTCCACTCGCCTAAAAATGAAGCACCCTTCCACACAAAGAGAGGTGAGATGGTTTCTGGGAATATTGGACTACTGTTGCCAGTGGATTCCCAATTTTTTAAATGCCAAAAAGTGCTTTTGTGAAAGAAATCGCAAATTACCACCAACTTCAAGTTGGTGGTAATTTGCGATTTCTTAAGGTGAAATCACAAAACTTGAGTGCTTCTTGCGTAGCATTTAAGGAATCGCATTTTGCAATTCCTTAAATGCTTACACAAAGTTAAGGAATCGCAAATTTTGCAATTCCTTAATTTTGCGATACAATTTCCCTCATACATCCCGTTTTCCAAATTTTTGTTGCAAACGCTACTTTTTTGCGATTCGCAGCGTTTGCGACTAAAAATCATGTTGATACATATGCCCCTCAGCGACCTCATATGTTTTAACAAGGAGTGCATGGAAGCCTTTATAACGACACAAAACTTACTTTGTCATGCACCTGCTCTAGGTAATGCCAGACTACAATAAGGAGTTTACTTTGTACAGTCATGAATCAAATGGGTGCACGCTGTGTTGGCACGGACTGATGGGGAACAGAAATAACCAGTGGCATATTTTTCAGCTACACTCTATTCCGTGGCCGTCTTGCTCTCTGGTTGTCTAATCAAATCAGTGACTGATGTCATTCAGAGCACGCAGCATAGTGAGGACAACATGATAGTCCCGTACTTAACTGAAATCATTGTGACTTGTACTTAAACTCAACACACATGACAAGTAGTCACCACACTATGGGTAAACAGGTGATTTTGCCAGCTGTAAATGAGTCACTGAGGCATTATGCTCAATCTCACCACTCTTTTGCCCATTCCAGATAGTGATTCTGAAGAGAATGAGTTCGACCATAGCTGAATCCATTTAACCGAGGTATGCACCAGGCTGAGGCCAAACACTCTGGATGTACCACTCGAAGAGTCTGATCACACACTATTTTTAGATGGCTCTTGTTTGAGATATGCGAAATTGAGAGCAGCATATGCAGGTTGCACCATGAATGGTTTGTGGAAGCACCTTACTTGTGCAATATAACCGCCTCTCAGGTAGATGAATTGATCGCAATAGTAAAGGCATGCTACATGTCTGACAGGCTGAGGGTTACCATTAATACTGACAGCCAGTATCAATTAGGCGTGGTGTCAGGCAGGCAGCTATTGTCGCAGAGAGGTTTCATGATCTCCTCTGGCTCCCCTATTTGATACAGTTTTGAGTCATGAATTTGTTGATCGCAGTCCAGTTGCAGGGCAACAGCAGTCTTGAGTATGCTGTCCACAAGAAGGGTGATGATTTTTTCACCACTGATAATCATTATGCAAATGATATTGGCCGGTATTGTACTCGAGGCGAGTACGTCACTTGGATGAACCATGCAATAATGAAAATGAAATGGGCTCAAACATGTTGTTAACCACTGTGCAGACCCTTAGTGAGCCCTAAAACGAGGTACCTGAGATTGAGAAAGAAAAACGGGAAAGGGCAGATTGTGTGAAAGATACCAGCGAGGTCTGGGTTTCTAAAGATGGGAAAACAGTTTGCCAGATTCCATGGAGCAAGCTATGGTTCCACACCTATATGACCCACCCCACATTGACAGAGATGGAATGGTGCAGACATTTTAAACAGTATTGGTACAACCACACCTTCGTGCAACGGCTGAGAACTTACAATAAAAATGTAGTGTGCTTCAATAATAACGAAAGAACAGGTCCTTTTTGAAAAGTTAATTCTTTAATTCCTATTCCAATAAAAGGTGAAAAAAGCCACAGCCAACGCGTTTCGTTCAAACAATGGAACTTCGTCAGGGCACAGCTATAGACGGGCAAATTGTGGTCTATAGATAGAAAGGGGTGGAAATGGTCGAATCGCCAAGTCAGGTACAGGATTGGTGTTAATGAAGGTGAAGTCATGTAACAGTCAGTGACTCCACGTGCAACCCGAGCCTCCTTGATAATCCCAAAGTGTAATCTGGAGCAGTGAAAGTAGAGAGGCTTTTTTCACCATTTATTGGAATATGAAATAAAGAATTAACTTTTCACAAAGGACCTGTTCTTTCATTATTATTGAAACTTCCAAGCCTGGGAGTGCACCTCTCCACCTTTTCTCAAAGTCTTGTACATCTGCCCAGCAGCTTGCATCTCCCAACGGCAGGTGCAGGAGCTGATTGTGCACACCAACTTCTATTATACTGTGACAACATAATAAGGGAACATAGATAAGAAGTGTGGCTACTGGATTCCGCCATTGTTTTTTTTTGCTACTGCCAAAAATGTAGTGTGTGCCTGAAAGTAAATGCACTGAGAATGACTATTGTGACCATGAGTCATAGGGAAATGCCCCGCTGTAACTAGCTGCTACATAGTGTCGTAGTAGCGTGCTTGTTTTCACGCTAGGTATAGGTTTTTCAGAGTAGGAGGTGCGATAGTCTGACCCTGGCCAAACTACTCTTCAGGGAGTCGATCCAGAGGTTTGATAGGCCTGATTATCTTGATTCAGATGAAGGGAGTAATTTTAAAAAGTGAGGTGCTGCACATTCTATGCAGCCTTTGACATCGGCCAGATGTTTCCCTGTAGTTAAAGACTGGAAGCATCAGGAGTTGTAGCAAGGGTCAACTGGACGATTAAAGCTAAACTAGCAAAAGCATATTCCTCCACTGCTCTTAAATAGCCAGATGCATTCCTGCCGGTACTTACAAAAATCCAGAGTATCCCCTGCAAAAGAACAGGACAATCCTTCAATTAAATGTTGAGGGGGAATGGCCATGATAATTCCTTCCTTTCCTTCAGTTGTTCTTTTAAGTATTAGAGATGACAATTATTGCAAAGCAAGGGTAGATGTGGTGCGTTTTCTCTCATCAGGTTGACTTAGTGACTACAGCAGCAATACCAGAACCGTGCCATGATCTGAACCCATGTAATTGGGTTCTTGTGTAGAAGCATGTGCGCAAGTCATGTCTGGAAGCCCTTTGGTGAGGACCTTACCAAGTAATCCTTGTGACCAACACTGCTGTGAAATGTGCAGGATCACCGGGATACATGCCTTGCATATGAAGAGAATGAGACGAGTAGAAGTAGTGGGGGATGACATTAATTGGAGAACAGAGATCAATCAGTCAGAAACCTCTGCACTGCCAGTTGAAGACAATGCAGGAATAGTAGCAGGGGTGAATCCAGAACTCAAAGGTGAAAATGTGTTCCATGAATCAAAAGTGATGAGTACTTCAATGGAGAGAATGCATAACGAAGACAAAATGGCCAAAAAATTAAGTGACGGAAAAAGAGTGCTGATCAGCTCAAGAAGGCCAGAGACCATTAGAAAAGAAAGATATAGAATAGCAAGAGGACATGGAACAGGTAGAGTTTAGTGATAGCGACAGCAAGAAGTCAAAAGACCAAGAAGATTCACAAAACCGAACAAGGTGTACTTGGGCCCAGAATGGATTTGCTTTGTGAGAGCGGACGCTGACAAGTGATTTTGAAGAGCCCACATTAAATGCAGAAACTGTAGCCAAGGTGACTCTTTGAGACTATAGGTATCCAGCTGAAGACGGTCACTTTCGAGTCTAGATGGAATAAGGACTGCAGGAAAGCTAGACGGAACTGACTAAAACAAGGAACTGAATGTCAATAAGATCAAAGAACAAGTTTTTATTTTTTTGCATTGAGCTGTAATTAGATTAACATGACATTCAAGGCATAAGTGTGCTGCTAAATTGTCCTAGTAGTCTTGGCATTTGCCTTAGTAATCTCAGTAGTTGGCTTGCTGGTGGACCTCAATTGTCTGGATGGATATGCCTCAACTAAGAATCAATTAAATCAGATGCTAGTAAAGAAATGGAAGATTAACACACAAGGAAAATTCTAAAAGCATCTTGAGTTACAATGTGATTATCCCCATACAGGGGGAGGAGCAAGATAGCGGATTGACGCCCTTTTAGGAGAGTCGGGTCACGGAGGAGCTCAGGAGGCTTAAACTACACTAATGAAAATATTGTAGTGGGAAGCGCGAAAGCATGAATAGTTGGATGGTTGGACTTTGTGTTTCTGCGTTTTTCTACGAGGGAACAAGAAGCACTGAGACATGCAAGAAAAACCAGAATAATTTTAAAAACGGCAAAGTGGCAAATGGAAAAGCCCGAAGTGGATGTTGTTTATCGGGCAGGAATTGCTGATGAAATTTGATGTCAATCTTTGACAGATCTCTGATGGATATATGTTTGCTGGTGCTCTGACAACAGGGAGGCTTGGCTTGGCTTACTTGCTGGTGCTTGCTGTTGCTCTGGCGGTCTGTGCAGTCTGAGCATCTGGTGAAGGCTGCGCTGATGAAATAACATTGCAGCTTTAGTACTTTTGTTTTGTTTCCCTGGAGGCAGACACAGAAAATGTCGCATTAGTGCTTTTGTTTTCCTCTGGTGCAGGGAAGCAGAAACCTCAGAAAATCGGCAAGAAGACCAGCAAAAAAAAAAAAAAAAAAAAGCAAAATAGCAGACGGGCTAGTGGAAATCCCGAAATGGATAACAGGGCAGGAATGGCTGTCAGAATTGTTTAATGGATCGCTGGTCCTTTCTGGCTCTGGCGACCTGTGCAGCTGGTGGCGGCTATGGATTACAGATGCAACAAATTACAGAGGAGCTTGGGGAGTTGAATGCAGCTGAAGGCAGACGACAGTAAGGCTTGGCTTTCGGCGCTTGCCGTATACTAGGGTAGCCGAGTGTTTGGCTGCCCAACGACATGCACAGAGCTCACAAAACAGCTGGCAAGCTAGTAGTCATAGACGCTCAGTGGCTAAATTGTACTTACTCCAATGGGATATGGCCCCACCGAAAGCAACGGTCAGGAGTACCCGTGCCACTAACAGGACATTGGTGAGTACAACAGTGACTCGGGTAGTAATATGGATGTTGAAGGTGTGGACATACAGCGGGTGGACTCTCCTAGCTCAGCTTTTGGACTGGGGAAGGTGGGAAAACCTGTGTTGCAGTTCTTGCAATCAAGGAAATCAATGGAATTGCTTTCTTCTGATATTGTGGCGGAAGCAGATACTTTCAACAATGGCAAGATATTAGCAGATATTGTGAGTGAGGCAATTGGGGCGCCACACAGTAGTATCTTTTCAGGACACATTGTTTCAAATAACCAGCAGACATCGCTTCAGGCACTTCCCTCAGCCTCAGACTAAGGAAGGCCTAGATAATGGGAGGGCCCCGGATTGGATAGGTGCTTGATCAAAGTGGGTATGGAGCATGGGAACCTCTTCACCAGCCCTGCTGAACCAGTGAGTGTTCGGGACTCCCCGAGAACACCTGGGAAGTTCAAGGCGGTTGAAGTCAGAGAAAAAGAGACCGAGAAGGAGACAGCAATGGAGCCCAGAATATCTAAATCTGGAGAAGGTAATCCTGAGGCGATTGGTAGTCTTGGTAATATTGGGACCCTTATGAGCCCTATTACTCCTTTAACTGTGCCTATTGAACTGATATTGGGTGATTTGAGCATCTCCTCTTCGGCTTCTGTTACCGATATCGATCAAGTACAAGAACAGAGCCAGACCCAGACTCCCTCTGCGTTGAAACATGAAGTCATAGTTGGCCAACATAAGAAAATGTCAGGGTCAGTAATTGTTAGAAAGAAACCGCAAAATCAAAATCTAAAATTGAAGGCAGTGAAGGAGCTCAAAAAAGCTTTTGGGGGTTAGGATCAGGCAGTAGGAGTTGAGAGGGCAAAACAACGGAAAAAGGGAGCTACAGCTGATAACTCAATATGGCGATGGGTACAAGTAAAAGGTGGGGTGAATAATACAGCATCAAGGTTATCAGAGACTGACACGACTGATGAAGCTGGCAGGATATGGATCTGGTGGCAGAAGGCTCAGGTGACCTAGGAATTGGCCCTGGGTCAGCTTTAATGATGTCATCGGTAGAAACGAGCCTGCAGCAACTATCTGGGGATCTGGAAAGTAAAGAGGAGCAGGGAATCGAAACAAAGATGCTCTCGCTGATTCTCCAGAATCTTAAAAATCAAAGAGAAGAGACTAGAGAGCTCTTTACCCAGGTGCGATCAGATACCCAAGGTATTCAGCAGTCTCTAAAAGAAGTCACTACCAAATTAGGATCACTGGCGGATGAAATGGCTGAACTTCAACAGCGAGTGGCGGATACAGAAGAAACAGCTTTGAAAACTTTTAGCATAACCGAGAAGCATGACAACGTTTTGGACACGATGTAACTTAAGTTGGAAGATCTGGAGAATAGGCAGCAGAGACAGAATTTGAAGATGTTTGGCATTCCAGAAGGACAAGAGGGTACAGACCCTAGAACATTTATAGTGCAAATACTGCAGAAATTGTGTCCTGACCTTAGGGATTGGGATTTCCAGATTCAAAGGGCTCGTAGGGTGCCAATGGTCCAAAAGAGACAAGATAGCCAATATCCTAGATCTTTTTGAGGCAGGCTGTATATTTAAAAGCTGGCCCAAGGTTGCCTAGGTCTGTTGATGGTAACTCAATTTTTATTCCGCTCCGATTACTGTAAAGTAACAATGGACAGAAGATGGCAGCTCAGACAATTGATTGACCCAATGAAACCTGCTGGTATGAGGCATATCTGCAAGAGCCAGCTCGACTAAATGTAATTTGTGGGGGTCAATCGTATATGTTCTTTTCAGAGGCTCTATGCAGATGGCAGAAAGAGGGGAAAGGCTAAAAAGGGGGAAAATGTATATCTCTCTAAAGTAATTTTTTGCTCCATTATCTATGTGAGAGTAGAATCTATGAGAGGTATACGGTAGAAGTTACTACATTAACGTTTTTCCTTTTTTTTATCGTGTAAGGAAGGGATCTATTGTGGTATATGATAAAAATATTTCATTCATGCTTCCCTGTGTTTTATGACTTGCTTTTTCTTGTGTCGAACAACATAGATACTAGAAGCCTCTGGAACCTTTGTGACCGGGACTCTTAGTGGGCTGTCAAAGTCAATGGCAGCTTCGAGAAAGGGGATGATTCCTCCTTCTAGATGCTGGGGGAGGGAGGAGGGCCAATCTCTGGTAGAGATTGGGGAGAGGGAGGGAAGGGTTGGGGGTTTAAAGGAGAAAAGGTCAATGATTGGGTAAAAAGCAATGATAAAAGTATTCAGATAAGTAAGGCGGTTACTAAAAAGAGTAGGTATCTTATTTTATATGGAGGGTGTTAAATGCTTAGCATGGAACGTTGCAGGGCTAAATAGCAGGATAAAGAGGCGACTGGTGGCAGAAGAGCTAAAAATGTGTAATCCTAGTGTGGTTATGTTAACAGAGACACATCTTTCGTATAAAGACCAATGATGATTAAAACAGCTAGGATTTGAGGTTATAGTATGCTCTACTCAAAGTGCTTCTATATGTGGAGTTGCAATATTAAAGAATAAACGGCTTAGGGCAACAGTATGTAAGACAACATCAGATAAGAAGGGTTGCTGGGCTATCTCACAGCTTATATTAAAAGAGGAAATATGTGTTCAGTATAGTGTATGGCCCTAATAATGACGATCCTACGGTGGTGGATAACAAATATGGAACTTTTGAACTGGGAGGGGGATCGGGTGATGATGGGTGATTTTAATTGTGTTATGGATTATGGGATTGATACTACAAGGAGGGGGGCAAATCAGAGGATGCGAAAACATGTAGGGCAATCTGGGAACTGGGTCGACTACAGGCTATTAGCGATGCCTGGAGAGCATTGCACCGAAGCATACCAGGGTATACCTATTTCTGTGCCCCACATAAATCTTACTCAAGAATAGATATGGCCTGGGTGTCTGCACAATTTTATGGTCTGCAGAAATAGATATATGCCTGAAAGTAACATCAGACCATAATCCTATTCTTCTTACTTTTAAAGTCAATACAGAAAATAGGCCACTAAGATCTTTTTCATTCCCTAGGTATCTTTTATCAGATGCGGATTATGTAACTAGTACCCAGGAACAAATCAAAAGTTTATTTAAAGAGAATACTTGGTCTGCTACTCCTATTATGGTGTAGGATACATTTAAAACCCTTATTAGGGGGCACACCCAACAGTATATCTGGCACCAAAATAAAATTAATAGAGGGATATTGAAGGATACAACCTCTGCAATCCGTATGGCTGAAGATTTACATGCAGAGGCAGTTCTGAAGGGGGCGGGTGAGTCAGAACAATAGGGGTATGAGGTAAATAATCTTAGATTGGGTCTCAAGAAAACACTTAAAGAGAAGAGCATGGTCAAATGTAATAAATATCGGCAGATACAGTATGAGTATGGGAAAACAATCAGGAAAATTCTGGCCTATAATGTAGCTGATGACAGAGCTTAAGCCCATATTACAACTATTAGGGGGCCTGCAGGTAGACTGTATGAGCATCCACTGCAGATTTTAGAGCAATTTGTGAGGTATTATCAAGCATTGTATACTTCAACAATAAAGCCAAGGCAGGCAGATATTTGTGAGTATATTTAGGCATGTTTCTTGCCAAGTGTAGGGGAGGAGATTGCCGAGTCCCTGGATGTAGAGATACTGTGGGAGGAGATTGAAATGGCAATTGGGGCTTTACCTTTGGGTAAGGCTGCGGGGGAAGATTCTGTTCCCTTAGAATTTTATAAAATCTATGAGGATGACCTGAGGATGACCTAAGGCTGCCTTTTAGCCAGACGACAAGGTTCATCAGTGTTAATGGGCAAGTGCCCGATTCCTGGAATATGACAAAAATCGTCTTCTTAAAAAAAGATAAACCAGCAGAGGAATGCGGGTCATATAGACCAAATTCTCGTTAACACAGATGCAATCATTTTTGCAATAATACTGTCTAACCGGCTTGCTCCAGTGATGCCTAGTCTGGTTTCTCCCCAACAACATGGGTTTATCCAAAATAGAGATACAACTACTCATGCAAATACGGCAGTGACAGCGTACGATGTGGCAAATATTACATCTACCCCACTCGGTATGATTCTATTAGATGCCGAGAAAGCATTCGACCGAGTGGGGTGGGAGTTTTCTGGGCTGTAATCGATGCCTTCGGGATCGGAAGTCGCTTTAAGAAATGGGTACAAGCCCTATATGATAAGCCCAGTGCTAAATTAGCGTATTTAGGTTTATCATCATCTGTTTTCCCGGTGTCCTGTTGCACGCCCCAAGGGTGCCCTCTCTCACCCCTATTATTTGCTCTATATATTGAGCCATTTATCTGTGCTTTACAAAACAATCAAATAAGTGCTTTTAGTAATGGAACAACTTCTTTAAAGGTCACTGTTTATGCGGACGATTTGGCAGTATTCTCCACAGACCCAGGGTGAGCATTAAGGGAAATAACGGCGGCTGTCGGGTTCAATCAGATATCAGGGTACAAACTAAATATTAATAAGACCCAAATATTAATGAATCACAAACCGCTAGATGTTATACAGGGGGTATGTCCAGTCATCACTTATGTAGGGGTATGGATATCAGCACAAATAGAGAAAATTATCTCTCTGAATTATGAGGAGCTGCTGAAGGATACAATGAAATCATTTAAAAATTGGCACAAGCTACCGATAGGCATTATAGGTCATATTAATATAATTAAAATGAAAACCGTGCCCAAGGTTTTATACCTTTTATGCTCCATTCCACTACGGGTCCCCAACTCCTCCTTCAAACAATTAGAAGGGGCAATTGGTAGCTTTATATGGGGATACAAGAAATCTAGGCGAGCGATAGAAAGCTTAAAATTACCATTTGGTCAAAAAGGCTTGGAGTTACCGGATTTGAAGATTTATTTCTGGTCATCTTTCTTTAGTCGCCTCCGTAGTTTGATTAATCCTGCGAGTATTCAATTTTTTTCATGCATTTATGCTGGGGGAAGAAAGCAAGATGTTTTTGTATAGAATGGACCCTAATTATTTTAAAAGGGTTAAATTCAAGACCGCTCGGGACAGCATATATATCTGGTGGGCGATTTTGCATAAAGGCAATATATCTTCATATCATGATAAATTCCCTCTGTATTCTAACCCTACCTTACCTAATATATTTCACGATGGGTCGTGGGGAAAAACTGGGGCAGATTGGAAGTGGGATGTTTGGGTGATCTCTATGACTATAATGGTATTATTGCTTTTGAAAGACTCCAACTCATATATAAATCACCAAATTATATGCTGCTAAAATATTATCAGACCCGAGATTATCTTCTAAAGCACCTGAAGTCTACCAATATAACTGGGTCTGAGGTTTGGGATTTTATGTATGATGAAGTAAGGGAATCTATTATTAGCAAGGTTTATAAATGGCTGAGCAGCAACAGAGCAGATGATTGTGAAAGATTGGCTAATCAATGGAGTGAAATATTGGAGAGTCCTGTAGCTATTAGCACTATAATACAAGCATTGGACACTATAAAAGAGGTAGTGCATTCTACTAATTTGAGATTGCATCAACATCGGACTATCCGTCTTCTCTATTACACACCCGAGAGGATAGCCAAGTGGGCGGTTAACAATATAATTACAGATAGGATGAAGTGCCCAAGGTGTGATGTGTATAAGGCAGATATCAAACATATGTTTGTAACATGTTTAGAGCTAAAAACATTTTGGCAGGATGTTCAGAATATCATCCACCAGAAATTGGGGTTAGAAATACCTTTGACAGTAGGGGAAATTATGCTGGGCCGTAGTGATGTTGGATTTAAAAGCAGTGGCCTATTAACTATTTTGTTAGTCTTGGCAAGGCTGATTATTGCTCGAGAATGGATATCGCCAAAGCCTCCAAATGTGATGGATTGGTGGCTTTTAGTCCAACAGACATATGCTATGGAACAAGCATTGGCCAAGTCAAGAGGCATACGCTCAGTTGCTAAATGTAATAAAATAGGGGGTGTTTGCTTTAGATAATCTTCTGGAAATTCAAGGATACCTAACATGGTGTAAATAAATGGGTCCTAGTATGTATTTTGGTATTTATTTTGTATGTACTCCTTGTTTAATTACTTTATCTGTGATATTATGTTTTGATGTTGGCTATATGCAGTATTGATACTGCGTTGATGTATTTGATTGTACTATACATTACCCAATCATTGACAAATAAAAATTTATAAAAAAAAAAAAGTTACAATGTTTATTATCAAATGTTAGCAGAACCCGCGAGGTTAATGAAAGTAAAAGAAACATGTATTCTCATTTAACTGCCTCTGCAGCTGATTGTGCTACGAATTTACATCATTGATTGTCATATTTATTCGCGTGAAGTGTGTTTTTGAATTTTTTGATCACCAGAACACCATCAATCTGTTTTATTCCGATAATTAATCACCTTTAGAGAAAGCACACATTAAGTCTTCAAACATGTATATATGGATGACTAAACCGATTTCTCGCATCTCAAAAGCAAATGGAAAGGTGAGAAAAAGAGAATACCTGATGAAGTATTTCCAACCTTATTTTCATCCTAATAAGACTACCACAAGTGCAAGCAGCTTTCATGTAAAATGTTACCATGCTGAAAGATTTTTTTTATAGATTAACTTAACAAAAGATGAAGGAAGGAGAAGGAAAACTCAAAAGAAGGGAAGAAGTGTAAGTCAGAACAGGGGAAAGCAAAGATTGAAAAGGCAGAAATACATCCAAGGTTAAACTTCGGATTTAGCAAAGAGAGGAAACATGTCATTCATTAAAGAGAAGGGTACAAGAATGCAGAAATTGTGGGCTGGAGCAATTATGACCAGATTTATTTGGTGAAGGGATCAAGCACTCATAGGGCAGGTAGCTTATATAAAAGGAAAATTATATAAATATTAATAAAAATATTAAGTTTGTCATAAAACGTCATATTTTCAGATACCATGTCATTCGGTGGGAAGTTACTGTGTGGCTTTAGCCCTTCCAAGAATATACCATACAGATGATTTGAGTTGAGGGAATGCTACTAATTTAGGGAGGAGCAGGAGTAGCTTTAAACAGGTGCTGGGAGATTTATTTGGCGCTTTAATACCTTCTGTTGGAGTAGCCATGAACGATGTGAAGATGAGAAAATTATCTTAGTTGCCTAGGCTTGCTACTAACAGAGTAGGGGCTCTAACAGCCATTAACAAAGAATTAGTTGGTATGAGAGGCATGATAATGCAAAATCACCCGGTATTAGACATGCTACTCGCAAAAGAAGGCAGAGTTTGTTGCATGCTTCCTTTACTACAATGCTGCGAATTTATACCTAAAGTGAATAACCAGGTGAACAGTTTGTGATTAGCATAACTAATATCACTCCTGCGAGTTAGAGGAGACTAGTGCATGGGAGGGAATAGCTTCTCTGCCCTGTTTAATTAGTAGATGATTTGTAAAGGTAGATGAGCAGTTTGGAAATGTAGGCGAAGGAGTCCACAAGCTAATCTTAACCCCCATACTAATAATATCAATTGGTGAAGTAAGTGGTATTTATTAAGAGTTTTGGATATATTTCATCAAGGGGTGGGACAATTTGTGGAAAAAAAAGCTGTCAGCAAAGAGTGGAAGAATAAGAAAAACAGCAACATCAAACTGGAGAAAATCCAAAGTCAAGTTTATACTGAAATGAGGGAACTAGGAGAATCTAGATTCGAAAATCTAAAGCAGAGGACTTCTGTTTTGTGAAACCGGTTTCAAAGGGCAAGGTGTGTTGAGTCTAGTGAATCATCAGACCGGTGGCATTTAGTTACGTTGCTATACAGTCCTTCAGTTTCACCTGGAATACTGTTTCGGCAGGCAACTCAATAGATTTGTAGATGCCCGAACAGGGCCTCAGCAATTGCAAGGTATTTTACCTATCACCAAAGAACTATTGCAGATTTTTAGACGGCTGCAGGAAGCGCATTCCTGAGGTACATTCACCATCTTGCCTTTTCAGGCCATAATCCTCAGCCAGTTAAGAAGTAACGCGACTTGCGGAGCAAAATGATGATGACTAAGCAGTAGTCGCGTTGACTCACAGAGCAGGGATACAGACTATCAGTACAGGTGAGAAGCATCCAAATATAAAGATGACCATTCCGCAGTGGACTCACCTGTTCGTCGAGATTCTGAAGGAAAAAGCAGGGCTAATTAGACAAAAGTGTGTACAATAGCACAGCATGGGTTTTCCAAGCTGTGCATGGGATTTTGGCCCCAACACAGACAGACAAAGACAAGGGAAGAGAGAGGGGTCTTATATAGAGGAATAGTGATTGCCGTTATGTACAGCCCAACACATGTACACGTATGCACCTTACTAGAAAGAGATCAGTAAATGTAAGATGAAAAGCAAACATTGAGATGAAAATCAGTACTGAGGCAAAACAAAAAACTGAGATACTTTAATCTGATGATCAAAAAGCCTACATACACGGAAATAAAAAAAAACATGCATACCCAAACACATCAATACGAATTCAGTCAGTATATTGTCACATAACGTAGGAGTTGATTTGGTGTCCCTTTCTATGACACCCAATTATTTGGTTTCTTTCTGTACAATGGTCCTCTCATTGATGTCACTGCTGATATAGATACAACATTCATTATCCAAAGGGTAATAACATGTAAAACAACAACGGTTTAAATAGAAATGTTTTATTAATTTGTAAAGCTGACTTTCATGAGCAGGTTCAGAAAAATACTGAACTCTGGAGGTTGCAGAAATTCAACCATCATATAATAGGGCAGTGCTGCCACCTTGTGCCGGTGTCAGCATATGGCAACTTTAATTTTATTATTACAAAATACATTTTACAATTTTGCATGTTAAGATTAACCAACAGTTATCAAAAATAGCTCAACATGTGGATGTTTCTGTGGTTGTGTTTAGCTAAAATATATTTTCATGGAGTGGACAGCCCTGGTATAAACTCCAGTTACTAACGGTTTCTGCTTGAGCCAACTGCCAAACTTCTATTTATCGTCACTGTATATTATATTTATCCAGGTGAAACAAGGGCAAGAATTCTGGCTAGATATTGACCGAATCATTTCTACACCACTAGACACCAACAAGTAATTACGATATGTAACTGGAATCCATTATAATTGCCTCTATGCAAATTACCCATATGTGCAAACCCGTATGCTAGCAACTGGACCCATTCATTGGGAAGGATTGGTAAACTGGAGTTTCCCCCGGAAGTACTCTAGTATCAGCAACCGCTGCTTCCGGTAACCATGTAGGCAGTAGGCCATCCATCTCACTATTTTTACTCAAAAAAGCATGCAGAGAGCAGACCAAACAGTTGGGCTTGTTGTAATATAAAGCTTTTAAATCCTCAGATGGATCTCGTCGATGTACAGATACCATGGTAATCCTAATCACACTGTATAATCTTGTTGGATTATTTTGCACACTTTTGATGGTCAATAACTATGCAGCTTTTTTCAAATTAATACATATTAGAAAAATAAATCATAACTGTGTAGCTTGAATTTAAGGGTAAAAATGTTGCTGCTCAATAGGTAAACTAGGTGTCAGTACGAGAAAAGCATACGTTTTAAACCAGGAAAGAACATCTTTTAGTGATACACAGTGTTTTGCCAAAGTGTTAATTACATTTAGTAAGTAGTATTAACTATTTTATCACCGAGGAAAAAATCACTATGAATCTATTCCCAAGTCTGTATGTACATCTAACCTCTCATATCTCAGGTCATTAACATTTGGAAAACAATCTAGGGATCACTCTGCACTTGTTCCCATTTCATTTTGTAATTGGATTGATCACTTTTAGCGATGGAAAGTGTTACTGCACGGAATGTTGGTTTAAGGGAATCGAGTGCACCTGCTGTAGAGAAACGCAGCCATTCCTTGGTTCGATGACAAAACAACCATATACAAATGAAAATGTTACTAACTCATTCCAATAAGGTGCTTTAAAAAACTGTGCATAGGCACGTGCATTTTAGTAGCCAAGGACAAGTAACAATTTCACAATCGAAATGTGGACTTCTTACCCCCTTAGGGAAACCTCGTTTTAAAGCATCCCTAAACTTAGTGGCATGGTGAAGAAGGAAGGAAAGGTGCAGAGATTGCATTGGTAAATGTCGTGGTTTTAAGCCATCTGAAGCCCATTTTTCTCTGCAAGCTGAAGACATTATATCCCCCACATACTGTAGACTAGACATACTCTAGATAGCAAAGGAGGTTATTCGTTGGCTGTTAAAAAGTTCGATTTTCCATTGTATTCTGTTTCCATAGGTTTCAGCATTAGCCTGTGAGTAGCTGGAGAAGAGAGCTAACAATCAAAAGAAACGTACCTTAACCTCTGAATAAAACTACTAAATATGAATACGCTACTTAAAAAATAAGGTAAAAACGTATTCATTTTGATATACTAGTTTTCACATGTACATTTTCTCTGTACATTTTCCAGGGTTGCATTAAAGTATCACAAAGTAATATGCAATCTTAATTTTACATGAGTACATTTAGTTGTGAGGACTCCAGTAGCGAATGTAAATACTCCATAGTAGACCTACAGTAACACAAGGTGACCTATTATCACTAACAAATATTGCTCTTTAGATCAGCCCTTCTGTAACAGGCAACTGTCTTGCATGTATGTTTGAAGCTTATAAGCAAGCTGAACTGATTTTATTCTTGAAAATGGTTTGGTGCCCTATGCACCTGGAATTAAATACAGCTTCCGTAATGACGAACGGTGTCTTTACAAGACGAGAAAAGGAGAAACGAATAGAAACAATTTAAAAGGAATCTATAGAATTTAAGGTAATACAGCAGGGGTACAAAGCCATTTAGACCATTGTGTTACCATGGAAGACCCAAAAAGGTACAGAAACATACTTGTATGAAAATATTCTTCTGCTATAAATAGGTGA
Source organism: Lissotriton helveticus (assembly GCF_964261635.1). Taxonomy (NCBI): domain Eukaryota; kingdom Metazoa; phylum Chordata; class Amphibia; order Caudata; family Salamandridae; genus Lissotriton; species Lissotriton helveticus. The sequence goes on from NC_136059.1 coordinate 301,115,177, forward strand.
TAATGAAAAACATTGGAGGTTTTTAAACAGATTTAAATATAGTGCTGGGGTGCACAAAGGTGGTTAATAAATACTGAAACCAGAATCTCTTCCATTACATTATTTACTTGGACTACGTGGCTTAAAAGTTATTTGATTATGGTGTCCTAGACTCAAAGATTGGTATTCCCTTTGTCCCTATTAAAGCACTTTTAACTTTTTCTTTTAGTTTGATGAAAGCTGTTACCACCAAGATGGACTGCCATAAATGCCAGAAAACTTCCAGTACAATTAAACTTTACCTCAAACCTATAAACTTTAAAACCCCCATTCTTGGCATGTTTATTGTTCCATATTGTCCACCAAGTGATAATGTTCGAAGAAGTGTGATGCCTTCAAAAACTTCATCAACATTATATTTTTTCATTAAAAATCCTGAGAAAAAAACTCCTCCATAAAAAATATACCGGTATATATTTATGCTTGTCAATTCGATCAATAAAAATAACGTGGGATGGAAGCTGTTAAATCAACTTGTGCTCTTAGAAGACTGCATTATTTCTGCAGCACTCGTGCCCAAAACTGCATCCAACGGGGCTCGTTTCTTGGGGATGCTGCGTCCTGAAGCAATGAGATCACCATATCCACGTTGATGTGAAAAAGCATAAGCAGAACGGCGAGCTGCGTTCCCCCTCCGCAAAACAGTTTCCTTCGGTTTCCACTCAACTTCTTCAGGCTTATATTCCTTACGGGCCCTTTGAATCTAAAAACAATTACATAATGGTCAGTAAGCCCTAGATACTTTAATACATACCATAAATCCACATCTGATACAAAGTATTCATCTGATTTTGAATCTCTACACTAAATTCTACTACTGTGTTGCCTAATATATTATTGTAATAGCCTAGCTGGACACAGCAATATCTGAGCCCCAAAAGAGAAAAAGTACATAAGGTTAAGCATGATGTAGGATGGATACAACTCAGCCATAGTTACTGAAAACGGGAGGGAGGGATAGTGCACTAACGGGCTGGCTTAAATACTGGCATGTTACACAGTTCGAGTTTACAGCCCTGTCTCAAAAAGAAAGTGCAAATAAAAAATCTAACCTCAGCCAAGATGTAGGAAAGGTTATCATTTACAGTGTAAACCATCTTAATCAATTCACATCATATTTGCTGCAAAGAAAGAAGATTGAAGGGTGCTCGGTCTAGAACATCGGCCTAATTCTGATTACCAACAACAGCATACAAGCTGAACATTGAAGAATCCAAAAGGCAAGTCATTTACCATGCTAATAATATGCAGAAGGTGTTAAAGATTTCACAATTCTGTCATACGCATAGTATGTGGACCCACAGACTTCACTTCTTTTATTCATTTGATATCAATATAAAACGTACTCAAAATTCTTTCAATTCAGAATGAAAGACAATCAGGTTTGTTTCTTTAAGAATTATTTTTCTACTTTTATTTCAGAGGGATATATCTAAATGTTTTCTTTCTGAAAGGGTTCTGTGTCGTAATTATAGGGCATCTTCAGAATCTTTTGTATTTGGTGCTTTCCCAAGAGTTGCGTTGAAAGAAACACTAAAGTCTATCAATTTGAACTTAGTCAAGTTTTACTGTTACATTAGATTAGAATGAATTTCTGTTTAAATTTGTTTAAAGAAGAGCTGATGCAAATTTAAGGACACAGGCCTGCACAATGTGTGCATGTTACACTGGGGAAAGCTTTGTTACCCTTGGTAGTTTGCTAGTTTGAGTAGCCATTCGCCAGAGCATCACAATCGTTGCACCATCCGAAATAAATGAAAAGAAATGAACTCGTTCTAGAAGCTCAGAATACTATTTTAAGACAGTTTAAGAAAAGGTAATCTACCCAGTGCCTGCAAAGTAGAATATACAACATTAAATAGAGCAAATAGTCGCTTGCCACTTGTCACCATGCGCAAATGGGAAGGGTTTTAGGTTTACTCAAAAAGGTGTTGTGACAGCACAAGATCTTGAGTGCAAGGATATAAGTTCCCAAGTCCTGTGTTCCAGATGAGATCCTATCCTTGGATAAAAGGAGGAACAGGGAAATAGGCATGTCGTTTTTAAACTGCTGAAACAGAGTTAGAAATTTTTAAAGGAGATTTTTTTTTCACAGGTGGAACTGACGCCCAGCACACTGCTACACTGGCATTTAAATGAACACCACAATTTAAATTCGCATGCAGTGTTTCTCTGCTAACCATTACAGATTTGTGTAAATGTAAAAATACATGGCCCCTCTCACTTACAGGTGACAGACGCAGACAAATGTGGGCTCAAATGAAATAGAAAACTGGAACAAACGGCTAAGATATAGTAAAGGATAGAGTTCATACCTACTCCACCACCACCACGCTCTTCAAACTTAACGGACAGATCGCAGGAGCAGTACTGATAGTAAGATCTTTCTCTTTCTACATAATCAATTTTGCTCCATTTTGAAAAAAAGATATTGAATGTCTTCCACTGTTCAGTTTCTTCTTTAAACTTTATTATTAAACATGTTGTGACCATTTAAAAATTGGAGTCTACTATTCCTGCAGTCCTGCATAATCTATGGTACATTATGTTTATATTGTTAACGCTCTGTATATATTGTCAAGTAACAACTATTGATCCTCCTTGTCTCTAATCAGAGTATTCTTAACAAGCACTTGTTTACACTGTTAAATTTACTCTAGGTACCCGGTCTCTATCTATATTTTCTTGTAACAATGTTTTCCCCGTGCTTTGCCCCGGCAGATTTTTTGTACAGTGCTCAGAGCCATGAAAATGTGTAGCACACTCAATAAAATTGGAAATAAATAAATCTGTTCTACTTACTGCAATCATAATGTAGATCGAGTGAGTCTTTCCTTACATGATCTACGGACAAAGGCAACTCAAGAGAGATGTGCCCAACAATGACTCCGCTTCCACATTTAGTGTAGTCAAGGCGTGCCCTCACCTCATTGTTAAGTTATTTTGATGTGTTACCATAGGTATACCATATACCGACTTCTGTGTAGAAACATACAATACACCAAGACGCGATAACCAGAATTCCTAGAGGAACACAGGCCTATCACACAAACCAAAGAGCCTGTGGTGTAACAGAAAATGATGCCCCCCTCATCCCCCGCAGAATGTGGTGAGGGCACCACCCAAGTCTCAAAGATATGCATTGACCATGGACTGAAGAGGGACATCTTGAAGTGTTGGGGCCCCTTTACCCCACAGGAGCTGCGGAGGCCTGTGTTACACCACTGCAAACAGCTTAATGCATCAATCGAGGGAAGCAGAGTTAGCTGCTATTTAGCTCTTAATGAGCATATTTAGGTACACAACAAGAGACTTCCTTAATATTGTGTCTTGTGCAATTTCTTTAAGAAATGGGGAATAGGTTACCTTAGAGAAAGTGGATCATAGTCAATGAGCAGTGACCCTAAGATCTCCATATAACGTTCTTGCTGAATCTCTGAGCAACGCCGCACCTGCCTGCAACTGTTCATCGTTAGGATTCATGTAGGAATCCAGCCTTTTCTGGGTAGTCCCCCTGTATTATTCCTCTTTTGTTCAACCATGTATGTTTCCGGGCTTTAGTGCATTTTAACCACTACTAACCAGTAGTAAAGTGCTTGTGCCCCCCCCCTTTAAACTTGGTGGAATTGTCATATTTAACTTACCTATAAGTCCCTAGCATATGGTACAAGGTGTATCCAGAATTGGTATGTCCTCTGATGGACTGCAGCACCTATTGCGCCATCCACTACAGTGGCAGTGCAAACATAGCCTGAGGTATATCAATGTAGCCTGAATGCAGCAGTGCAAAAACTGCAATTCAGCCTGACAAAAAAACAAAAAACTTTTGACAGGTCAAAACTTTGTTTTTAAATACAAATAGATCACCCTATGCAGGCAGGCCTTGTAGTTCACAAGGTAGCAGGCATGGTATTTAAGTGTAGGACATGTAGCAAATTAATGTTAGCATGTCCTTACTGTAACCATATCCCAAAAGACATTTTGACTGTTGAATGAGGCCTCGCTGCCTTATGTTGAAAACCAGAGTACACATTAAAATACTAATACTTTATCTCAGATTTTTAATAGTTATTACAATCCAATTCAATGGTGCAGAACAATTTTTCATAAATATTAAAGAAAAATATGCTTTTCCCTGCCTGACGTTTCGAGCTGCTAATTTGCATTGACTCTATAGCTTCTCACAGCCAGTAATTTGCTTTTGAGAAGCAATTGACTCAATGCTAACAGTAGGCGGACCTGTTTTGGCAGAGATGACTTCTCTAAACCCCACAGAATATGCCAGGGAGGGAAGCTGTAGGTGGTGTAAAATCCTGCCTGCATGTCAAATCCTGCATTCATGTCAAATCCTGCGTGACAGGTCTGCTGGGTTCATATTTAACTCTCCGGGTCACAGTTGAAAGGGAAAGAGTACAGGATGTCGCAACCATTCTGGTGGATCCGGTGTCTTGTTTCTGAAGGGCTCTGCTTTTGCCCTACCAGATTTATGTCTCTAGGGTTATTGTGGGTAGAGTGGATGCCTCAAACTGGCTTTTAGTCCTAGATGTGGGAGGACACTAGGATTTCTATAGCACACTCCCAACACACCTGCAGCCCTCGGAGCCCATGATTAGTAGCTGAAGATTTTCACCACCTTGAAAATGCCTAAAGTGGGTGGGGTAGGCCCGGGAACTTTTACCTCATTGGTTAGAGCATACCTAGGAAAAGTTCCTACCTACTAGCTCCCTCTTCAGAACATTCTGTTACCTGAGGGGGACCCTGAAGGACTGGACCTACTCCATCTTGTACCAAGGACAAAGAAGTGATTTCCAATGGTCATAAGGCGGACCTCCTGTTCAAGCTACAGGGACACAGCAGGCAACAAGAGGCCTTTTCCTGGAAGTACCCAGCAGACCAGTGGCAACTGGTCCTGGACTAGACCCTGCTGTTAGCCTCTGCCTGACACCTTGCAAGTCTCCAAATGCCTCCAAACAGGTCCTGTGGGGCGTTAGAAGTATACTCCTGTGGTGGATTTAGACTTAAAAGACTGGCTCATGAGGTAATATCTTTGACCAGGATACATAGTGGTCAGCCTCAAATTGCACCTAGGGCCCAGTCTACAGTAACCATAGACTCCTCTTGGCACTTAGTGCTTCTTTGTTGCTAATTTCCCACACATTAAAACATTCATAACTCCAGTTCCCCTTGTTTGCCAGTTTGCTGCCACTGTGTTTATTAAATATTATCCTATTTTTCGAATTTGTGTTGGGATTTATTTTTGTTGTTTTGCATTCTGACTTTATAACCGTTTTGCTACTCCATAATTACTTTACACACTGCACTACGTTAAACCCGTCTGCTCAGAGCCACAGCTACCAGGGGGCTGAGCTCAGTTTAATTTAATGGCTCTAAGGAGTCACCCTCAGAATGGTTGTGATTGTTTCCAGAGGTGGCAGTCACCCACCCGAATAATCATCCAGCTAGGTTTTCCCTGTTTTAAACTATTACAGTGATATATTGTATATATGACTTTCCCATTCTCTTTCCTCAAATTCCCTACTCTCCCACTCCCCTGGTCTACTAGCTGTCTGATTTGCATTTAATCCGTTGCTTTGCACAGTGTCACTGTATTTTGTATTGCTTTAGTTTTCCCTGCTCCTCTTCCACTCACTCATCTCACTGCTCTAATTTACTTTGAATTTTGAGTCCCTATTTATATGCTCTCTCCATCATCTATCCACAGAGCCCGTCACTTGCTATCATGCTTATTTAAAGGGCTCCCCAGTTACCTAATCACCATTAAATTGCTTTGAGACCTTGTCACGCTTACTAATTGCTATAATACTGTGCAATACTTCAACCATATAAACCAGATGCTTTCCTTAGTCTAGCAACAATAAGGCAGGATGATGCATAACGTGTCATTCAACTGTAAAGTTGCAATGCAAAATGCATATCTTGTGGATAACAGAAAGTTTGTGTTTCAACTTACTTTGTCGCCTTCAGAAGGCCAGATTGTCTTGACCAGGAAGCGCCCTGCCACAACTGGAAATAGACAAACTGCAACTGTAATTATAATGGTCAGCCAAAGATATGGCTGCCGTAGAGCATTTGGAGCTGCTCCTGAGGAAATAAATAAAAGAGAAACAGAACATTTAAGGAACAACTCTGGTTTCTTTTTTCGATGGTAAAATGAGAAAAATAGTGCTAAAAATCTCAAGTGGAATTTGATTGTACGTTGCAACACTCCCCTTTTCAGCTTTTAATTTTTTTAAACTATATTTACAATCAGAATTACATTGCAATATTTTGACATGCAGGAAAAAAGATCTTGCCATCCATCAGCAACAGCGAAAATCAAACAAGCTCAGCAACAGCTTTTAAATAAAGTCAGTCATAGTCATAATCTCTTGTATAGCGCACATTTCATAAAAGTCTGAAATGTGAAATATGAAGTGAAATGTCTTAAAAAAAAACAGTGCTAAACTATTGTAGAATGAAATTAGAAAATATTAATTCAGATACCTATATTCATGTACATTCTTATATTTATATCAGAAGGCGCACCCTCTTTGACGAGGGGCCTTTCCCATACTGCTGAGCTTCAAAATATTTTATTTTACAGAATGCAGGTTCTGGTTGCACAGAGATACAAAATTTGGTTACAGACCCTATTTCTATAGAACATAATTTGCAAGATAAAATATAGCAAGAGAAGTATTAACAAATCCATAATGTTGAAGCTTCCTGGTTTGAAGACAAGGCGGCAAAGATTTGATGAATTCAGATTTCATGGGGACCCCGGGGCCAAAATTGGCCCGGGAAGAGGGGGGGGAGGGGGGCTCATGATCCCCCACCGCTTATTGTCTTGAATAAAAAATTTAAAAAAAGGGCAGGCCTAGGGGTCCATGGGGCCAAAATCGGCCCAGCGGGAGGGTGGGTGCACCTCCTCATCCCTATTTTTTAAAAAGCATGGCCCCGTGGGATGGGGACTAAGCGGCCCTCCTGTAAAAAAAAAAAATGCAGGACAGGCAAATTGCCAGAGGCCCTTCCCCCTTTCTCCAATACTCTGCAAACTGCACAATGAAGTCCCCTTGGATGCCGAGGGTCCTTGGGGGGCCAGGAAACCCTTATGTTACCTCCAGTAAGTCCCAGATAGCGGGATTGCCGAGAGGTCTTTGGAGGCCCACCCCTTTCTCTACCACTCTTCAAATGCACCTTCAAGTGCACTACTGGTTGGGGAATGAATTCCAGTTAACTGCTGAGGGTGTCAGGACCAAAGTGGAATCGTGCACCTGGAGGTGCGCTTGCAGAGTGGTGGGGAAAGTGGGAGGGACCTTTGACAACCACATAGCAATCCAACTATGTGGGACTTACTGGAGGTAACATGAGGAGTCGTTGGCCCACAAGCACACTCAGGAGTAAAGCAAGCCTCATCCCTCAACCAGTAGTGCACCAGGAGGCGGGTTTGCAGAGTTGTGGGAAAAGGGAGCATGGGCTCCAAATACTTTTTAGCATCCCACTGTGTGGGACTTACTATAGGTAATATGAGGACTTGTTGGCCCCCAAGGATCATCAGCAGCCAAGGGGACTTCATTTCCCAACCAGTAGAGCACCAGTGGGTGCATTTGCAGAGTGGTGAAGAAAAGGGGTGTGGCCTTTCAAGACCTTTCAGCAATCGGCAGTGTGTGGGCCTTACTGGAGGTAAAAGGAGGAGTTGTTGGCCCCCAAGGCCCTCCTTGGGACTAATTATTTTCTTTTTTTTAAAGGGGGGCCGTGGTGAGTGGCCCTGGGGACTCTCTATGTCCCGGGGTGCCCATACCCAGGAAATTACTGTTTGCTTCGACTACAGCTCCCTCCAAGTCAGAGCAAACACTAACTCTGCTCCCAGCAAGCGCGGAGTTGTCAAACTGCTCCAGCTTGCTGGGAGAGGAGTTTTCCACAATTTCCTGGACCGCTGTCATGTGGACAGGGAAACTGACAAAAGGACTGCTACCTCCACAGAGGGAGCTGCATGTTTAGCAGCTCCCTGTGTATGGGAGCAATGCCTGCTACTGCTGGAGAAGAGGAGCCGGCAGGGACTGTGAGGTCATTCAGTCTCCTCCTGCGGTCCCGAACAGTGCAGACTGGGTGCACTGACTGGGCTCCAGGGCACCCAGCATAACAAGGCCAGGCCCGGGGGATGCGATTCCAGAGGTCAAAATCAGCTCTGGGTGGGGAGCCGCACGGCCCCTCTTCCATATTCAATTGTGGCCATGCCCCTAGAGGATGGGGTCCCTGGGGCCCAAATAGGTCTGGTGAAGGAGGATGGGGGTCTTCGGGTCAAAATCGAAAGAAGCACTTACCTAATTTAGTCAAGAGGAAGTGCCTCTGTTTGGTGGTGATTCACCTCTTTATATTCCAGTCATCTCCTCAGGACGAGGATTCACTTTATAACAGATTTATGGATGAAGACGCTCTAGAAACAGTCATATTGTCGAAAAGACTATGCACTCAAGGTCACTGGGAACATTACTCCATGTTCCTTCACGCAGCCGTAAAACAGAATATGCATGGGACATTTATCCAACAAGTATGAAAGTACTCTAGTTGGGTAGACGTTTTCAGGAAAGAAATGAGGTTTCAGTCTAGCCCAGGTGTGCATGTCACACAAATTAAACCTCAACAGGAAGCACTTACACATTTCATTGATCTAATGTGCACAACCTGATCTGTAGTGTCTGCCACACGTGGTTTCTTTCTTTTTGTCTCATGGTGACCGCTGAGTCCATGGTAGCACCACTCACAAACCCAGTCACGGACCCACACAGGCACCTACACACTCACTCAGCCCCCCTACACACACACTCACAGACCCAAAGACCCACTCATACACCCACTTACAGACTCATAGTGCCACTCACACCCAGGAAATATCCTTTACAACGCAACTTTTACCATGCAGTGCCTTTACGACGCAACTTTTACAACGCAAACCATTACAACGCATTGCGCTGGGGGGCGATATAGGATAGGGAATAAGTTTAATTTACTATCCAACACCTTCCCTAGTGTCCACGGGGACTGGAGTTGGAATAGTAAATTAAACTATTCACTATCCAGCACCCCAAAGCGCTATGCGTTGTAAAGGTTTGCGTTGTAAAAACTGCGTTGTAAAGGCATGCGTGGTAAAAGCATGCATTGTAATGTCATACATCCCACCCACCCACACAGCCACTTACAGACCCGTAGCACCACTCACAAACCCAGTCACAGACCCACAGGCACGCACACACCCACTCACAGACTGACAGGCACTCACATACCCACACACAGACCCATTAAGCCACTCGCACAACCACTCACAGACTCATACAGCCATTCGCACAGCCTCTTACAGACCCACACAGGCACTCACACACCCACTTACAGATCCACTTACAGACCCATATAACCACACCCCCTCACAGAGAAACACAACCACTCACAGACCAATTGCACCATTCTCAGACCCACACACGCACTCACACACAGATTCATACAGGCACTCACACACCCAATCACAGACTCACACAGCCACTCAGACCCATAGTGCCATTCAGACTCACACACTAACCTATGCAGCCACTCACACAACTATACAGCCACTCAAACACCCACTCTCAGTTTACAGGTACAGTTAGGAAATACAATTAAAAAAAAGTAGACATTTACTGAAAAAACCCAAGGGTCACAGGAACGTTGTAGTTATAGTTAGGCTCAGATTTCACTTGTACAAAACCATAGAAATTCTCCCTGAGAGAACTATAACTTTCGCCCTGCAATGCATTGCTTATGACATCACATATTACATCTACGCATGCTTTCAGAGGCCAATAGCTACAAATCAGGAACACAGCCAGTGGGAAGGTCAACACACTTGCACTTTCATGGCACAATTTTGTTTCTCAAGCCCTCAAAGTCTTATGGAGTCTTTTCCCTCATGTATCGCCAATGAAAACTGGAGCATGCTCCCGCTATGGCCTTGTACCGCTGCTTGTTTCCACTCTTCATGCCGTCCTTAAAGGCACGTGCCAATAATGCTAAGGTGCTGTTTCACTCGAAACATTTCATTTTGAATCTGAAGCGGTGTGCCGCTGCATGGGTGCACACCATTACCCCACTCTATGTTTAGCAGCTGTCCACAGAGTTTATCGAACATCCTAGGTGCCCCAGCGGAAAAAAACCCTAACAAGAGGAACTACCTCAAAGTCTACTCCCCTTTGTAGTTGTTAGATTTGTCCAGCTACTGGTCTCTTCATGGTCACAATGATGTGACATGATAGTAATTAAACAAGACTGTGCATTGCAAAGAACCAAGTGTGAAGAATCCAACCTAGCTCATCAAGTGACTCACATGGAACACCTGCGCAGGCAAGAACCAGATAGAGTTAACATCCTCCAAGTGTCAAAGACCTGAAGCCATAATAGCAACCCCTTTTAATAATTAATGGACAGCTATAGCTGAGCTGCTGAAAAGTGTGGCCTGTTCCACTAAGATAACAAGCGGTGATTGTTTTCGCAAGGTTAAAGAAACTATAAATAATTTCAGAATGAAGGGATCTAAAGTTCTGCATAAATAGTCATTATTTACTGCAAAAGGCTGAATCTATGATAAAGATAAATTATGGACAATGAGTAACAGTGCATTTTAAAAGCTAGAGGTGTGCAGCATTACCTGCCTGGCCCTTTTTTTAGGTCGATCCTAAATGCAGCACGCATGCACTGCTCGTTCTGCGAGGCATGCAGTATTGGGGTATGCACTGGAAGCACCTCCCACTTTCCGCCCGTATTTTTACATTTTTAGTAAAAACTATTGCCTACAAGATTAAAGCACCAACTGTAGGTATCTGAGCGTGCGCGTTTGGTTCAAAGTAAAAAAAATATGTCCCACTGCAACGGAGAGCTGGTCATATGCAAGAAGTGTACTGAGCTATCTCAGTGCTTACCATCCGACTTGAAAGAATTTAAGAAAAATGTTATGAGACGGTAAAGGTTCAGCTGGGAAAGGGAGCAGGAGGTGTCAGAGGAAGGAGCTTCGTCATTATAAAGCTGCTGAAACGAATTCGTGGTGAAGAGTTCTAAGTTCTGACTTAATGACTTTTTGGAAGTCAAAAATCTCCTGTGGGACGTTGCAGGAGGCTGTAGACGAAGACAGTTTCAGGAGGTCAGATACCCTTTTGACAAAGGACTGCTGAAATGGATATTCTGCTGCAGAGAAGAGCAGAAGCAAAGTCAGGCCAACCAGCAATGCACTTTGGGCAGATAGACGAATAGGTTGGTCCTGGTCTTCCCCCTGCTCTCAGAGCAGTTTTTAGCAATAAAATGTCAGAAGTTTTGGATTTTGCCTATATGGGCACCTATTGCAGCACAGCCAAGTGTCCAGGACTGGAGGGACACCACTTCCGGGTTCAGTGCTCTCAGGTCGGGTCAAAGTGCAGGTTCAAGATGCTGGGAGCCTTTTACATCCCGAAGTTCTGTACAGGAGGCCTGCTAACTAATGCCTAAATTCACTCTGGTAGTCCTGGGTTCAGGTGAAGATTCAGGGCTTGAACAACAGGTGTGACCTCTAAGGGTTTAAGGCATGCTCCAAGCACCACATCCATTCTTCCATGTGCATCAAAGCAGTCTGGAATACACAGCAGACCACCGCAGCAGGCAGTCTTCTGAGAGTTCATCCACAGGCACTGAAACTTAACTGAAGAGTGGGTCTGAGGGCCCTAACTTTTTTTTATAACTGGTGCCTTTTTTTAAGTTGGGACAGGTTTCTAGAGGTTTCTCTTTGGAGTGCTTAGAATTTCCTGACTCCCCTGCTCTGGCTCCAAGTTGGCAGCAAAGTAAGTGTGGATGTGACAGACCCTTTATGTGAAGGCAGAGCACAGCCAATTCAGTTACAAGTGGGACTGTGCCCAGCTCTGTGCTCCCTCCTTTCTACCTGCAGATGGCTCATTTAAGAACACCTTATAAAAGTGGCATTTTCAAAATTGTAATTTAAAATCAGACTTCACCATTAGAGGATTTTTTTATTACGATTTCATAGATACCAAACATGAAATGCTTATTTGTTCCCAATCAACAGTCAGCACAGCCAGGTATCCCTCACAGTAGTGGAACCAGGATGTGTAAAAGTTAAAAGTATATGTCCAGTCTTTTAATTACAATGCACCCTGCTCTATGGACTACCTAGGGTCTACCTTAGATGTCATGTATATTCGATAAAAGAAGATTTTAAGGCTTGGCAATGGGGTTATATTGCAGAGTCGAATTGGCAGTTTAAAACTGCACACAGGCTGCAATGGCAGGCCCGAGACATGTTTTAATGGGCTACTTAAGTGGGTGGCACAATATGTGCTGAAGGTCCAGTAGTAGCATTGAATTCTACAAGGGATTTGTAAGTAAATTAAACATGCCAATCAAGTGTAAACAAATGTAACCATGTTAAAGGAAGTGAGTACAAGCACTTTAGCACTGGTTAGCAGTGGTAAAAAGCAAAGTCCTGTCCTAAGGCCCAAAAAGTCAGCTCAGCAGTAAAACGGAGGGAAACAGGCAAAAAAAGATTTGCTGGGGTGAGATCATCCCAGGGCTGACAAGTCTAACAGCCGGGGTACTCTCATAGGTGATAGTGCACCTTACAAATCTGATTTTTCAACAAAGTTTGTATTCATTCAAGATTTTTAATTTTTAGATTGTAGATGAACAGTAATTTGTGCATGAGTCTGCTTTTCTACATTTTAAAAGGTAATAGAATTACTATCAATTGTTTATTTTCCTATTCCTCATGTTATTTGCCAGAGTGTGCTCAGTTCTGACAACGTATCACACCACATAAGGGTGCTGGGGTAAAATAGGATTTGCAATATACTGATGTCTTCTTAACACTGTTGACCTAGTACTGCTGGTAATATTTCCAAGTGTGATTTATGCCCAGAATTATATGATCTTCATGTTGTGTTAATGTGTGTGTTGAGTACAATCTTTATTTACATTCACCTCATGTGAAGTCTCTTTTGTGACACTCAGTGTATTTATTGTGTGAAAATGCTGTGCTAAGGCTTTATACATTGCCTCTGTGATGAGCCTGACTGCTCAGTGCCAAGCTACACAAGGGTGAGCACAGGTTGTACAGTGACTGTAATCACCTAACCCTGACAGGAGTGGTAGGTTTTGCCTGACTTAGTTCTGGAACTTTCTGGTTGGGCTTAGGCAGTGTCCAACAGTAGGCCATGAGAAGAGTAAATTATTTCTAATGAAGACAAGATTGTTTTTGTGACGTACATCAGGTGACGTAGGTCAGTAGTGAATTTAGTCAGCAGGATGGCACAATCCTTAATGGTACACTCAAGTTTAAGTATACCAAACAGTGTTCCGAACAGCGACTATCCCAGGACCCACATAGACATCTCAAGCGGCATTGGTGCCAGATCGTGCCAAATTCAGACGGCGGATCCTTTACCTTGAGTATACCATTAAGGATTGTGCCATCCTGCTGACTAAATTCACTACTGACCTACGTGGCAGTAGGCCTTTTGTGCCTTTACTTATATTGATAGGAACACGATCCGTCCTTTGTCCTAATTGTTCTTTCTACTCTCCCCGTTTTGGAGCTGGTTGGCCCAACACTTGTTTAACTTTTCACGGTTACCTGCCCCTGTCCTCACCCACACCCTCACCTTCCTGATGAAGACCCTGTTTTAAAGTCACATGGATACCTAAGGTACTCTTAGGGTTGAAACGTTGACAGCCTACTTCCCAACCAGCTTGCGCCACCCATATTGAGGAGATTTATCCAATGCGCCTGCATCATGGTTCAACTGAAATGTTTTTGGAACATTGATTGCTCTTCCTGTGTCATGCTGGCTCTATGTTGAAGCTAGCATGGAGTAATTTAACCAACCTTTAGCTATTAACCAGCTTTGTGTATTTCTTTGAACCTTGCACCAACTTTCCTCTCACATTCACCCCTTTACCTTTTCTTTCCTCGGGGCACTAATGAAAACCTAACTAATTGTATGATAAAATGTATCTTTGTGTGTCCAACTGAGGTTTTTGTATTTATGTATGAATATTTGTTTGAATGTCCTCTTTGGCTAAACGCTATACACTGGGACCCATCTCTAATGCACTATAGCAAACACAAGAGGAGAAAGGAAAGAAGCGCACCTGCAAAAGCCAAAGATGAGGAATGCTAGGCTTTCAGATGTTTTTTAAAAACCAGATAAGAGTCTGCATTGGAGATGAAGGTGGGTAGAGAAATCCATAGCTTAGTGGCTACTACAGAGAAGGAGCCGCCACCTCATCTGGTCCTGCGAAAACTGGAAATCACAAGTTTTGTCTGAGAGGAGGATCTCAGCAGCCTCCCAGGGATGTACCATTAAAAAATAGATTTCAAATATAGCGTACCCTTACTATGCATGGCCTTGAATACCATACTCATAGCCTTAAAGCAGATACGCTTACTGAAGGGGAGCCAATGCATGGAGAGAATCCAATTCCTGGCTGACTGATGCTTGGGAATTTTAAGAATCAGCCGCGCTGCTTTATTCTGTACCACCTAAAAGCTTATTAAGGGAGACCGCATTGATGTTCAGGTACAGAGCATTGCAATAATCCAGCCAAGAGGTGACCAGAGCGATGATGGACTGGTGCAGGTGGGACAGAATAAGAGGCAAAACCTTTCTAAAAATCCTCAAAATATAAAAACAAGTACTAACCGTGGAAAGGACCACAGACTGCCGACCACCAGGAGTTTGACCAGCTAGAATTCTGCATGCCAAATACCAGGACTTCAATCTTAAACTTCAATGGATTGTCCTTCGTCCAGCAAATAATGCTGGACATACACGGACTTAACCTCTCAGATAAGGATTGTAGGTAATTCGAGATGGAGAAGATAATTTGCGTGTCGTCCACATGGGATAGCACCTGAAAACCGAAGGGCCGCACCAAATCGGCCAAGGGAGACACAAAGATTGAAAAGAGTGGGGCTCAAAGACGAGCCCTGGGGCACCCCACAAGATAGACTAAAGGCCTTGGCTCTAAGGCCTCCACAGCTGATGAATGATATGGGCCCCGTTTGACATTAATGAATGGAGAAGCTGCAAGGCATTCCCAGCAGTTCCCACTTGCACCAAGCGCTGAGCCATACGCGCCAGGGAGACAGCGTCGAATGCCGCTGATAGGTCGAGCATTATCCGAACTGCTGCCATGCCCTGATCAACCTGCACACGAATACAGTCAGTAGCCACAATGAGGGCAGACTCCGTGCTGTGACCGGTGCATTTTGCTAAACAAATTGCACAAGAAATTGGCCACTGGATCTGAAGCCAATGGACAAGGAGACAAATGCAGTTAAGCTACTTGACTGTTGCTTGGTACAAAGGTTCTAGCAAAGGGTCCTCAAATGGAATGATGGGTCTCAAACGGCAAAGGATGTGGATCGACAGGCATTGATAAAGGCTAAGGAGGTCTTGAAAATGCTTTTTGTTTCAGTTTCTTTTCCTTTGATGTTTGGACATTATTAAATTATTGGAGAATGTAGGGGTCTGTATATACTAAACCAAAGCGAGGTATAGTGTGCACAAAGTTCAGTGGAACCCCAAAGGTAGGCAGAGGTAAAAGGAGACAGCACCTTACTCTCTATTTGTGGCAGTGTGGTCGAGCAGTAAGGATGTATCAGAGGGTAGTGTTAAGCATTTATTAAACACACTAAATGAGTAAATGATATCACACACTCAAGACTGAACCTCAGACCAATTGGTTTTGTATAAAAATATTTTTAGTTATTTTATTTTCTAGAACCGAGCAAGCCTGGCACATGTAAGCAATAAATACTTTACAGCAGTAATGCAGTTTGTCAACAGTTTGAATTGTAATTGTATATATGCACTTTGATTCGATTACAGTTGAGTTACTGGTAATAAAATGCTTTTGATATACTGTACATATACTTTGTATAGGCTTTTTAGTCTAATGTCAAGTAGATTACTTTACAGATTACTTTTCTTACACAGTGCGTAATACCTGTATACTGCACTGAGAAATTTCCTGTAAACAGGTTAGTAAAAACGTTTTTGTTATTCAGTTACAGTTTTTTTTAAAGGTTTTCATAGATTTTCCAACTCCATACTTAGAAACTTTTCATAGAAAAACACTCAATGTTATCCTATGGAGGAAAATAGTGTTATCGGTTAACAGGTAATTACTTTGTTGAGGGAGTTGGTATTCTGGGGTTAGACTCAGCGGTCCCCCAGGGTCAAGAATGCACTCTTTTTACACCGTCAGCGGCACTAGGGCGGCTGGGTGCAGAGCGCTGAGGCCCAATGTTATCCAATGGGGGAAAGGGGGCCTCCGGTTGGTGGCTGCTGACTAGCAGTTCACTGGGTTGTGAGAGCAAAGCTCCTGGACTTAAGCTCAGGGCAAATGGGGGTTTGAGCCAGCACAAAAGGTGCACCCTCAGCGGCATTGGTGCGGCCGGGTGCAGAGTGCTCTTTTGGCGTCAGGAGCCCTGTGGCTTTCAATGGGGAGTCTCCGGTTTGCAAACACACTGCAGACTCAGGGACGAAGGTCTTCTGGGTGCGACCACCACTTGGAGAGGTAAGTTGGGATGCTGGGGGTTGGTTAGGCACTGTCGGTTAGGTCACCCAAGGCCGTGGGGCGTTGGGTGCAAGGGTGCCTTTTAGGGTCGGATTTTCTTACCAGCTCCTGGTGGCGGTTGGGGCTACCTTCCAGTTTGAGGCTGCAGGGGTCAGCTGGAGGCAGGCCAGGGGTCACCAGATCTGGGGTCAGGATCGCGGGGGAGCTCTCGTCTTGGTGTTGGGCCACTCGAATTTGGGCCGTGGGCGTGTGGTGCAGACTTGTGGATCCTGTTGAGGTGGAGTCTGTTGGTGAAAAAATCCAGTGTTCATGAGAGACCGTCTTCTTATGAAGGCATGGCAGGTCCTTGGGGTTCTTGAGGCTGCTGGCTGCAGGACACACCGGGGTTTTGCTTCTGCAGGTCAGAGGTGGGGACAGGCGGGTAGGGCTGGGGCCAAGTCAGTAGGCATCCTCCTCTTGTTAGCTTCATCGCGGCTGTTTGGTCCTTCTTTTCTTCTTCTGTTTCTTGTCTGAGGAAGCAAGTTTCAGGGGTGTCCCTAAATACTAGATTTAGGGGTGTTAGAGGTAGGTTAAAATGTTGGGACCAATGGGTCGCTTCCCTGGTGAGGGTAAACCCCTATTATGCCACCCTCCAGCAGTGGGAGGGGGCAGAAGCCTATCCCTGTGTAGTGCTAGAGGCACTCTTGTGGTCTGACACCCTGTTATGACCATTGACTACCATTATTTTAATTGACTTTGGTGTGTTATTTTATCCTGCCTGAATGTACAACGTTCTGCATATGCCTTGCTTCTCTTACAGGTGTATTATTTTAATTGACTTTGGTGTGTTATTTGATCCTGCCTGAATGTACAACGTTCTGCATATGCCTTGCTTCTCTTACAGGTGTATTTCTTGTAGTGTTGCAGTCTTTCAATGGGAGCTGTCACAGAGTAGAACAGCCATGCCAAGACCAGAACGTGTAGGATGTGCATTTGAAAGCATGAGAGAGAGCGAGAGAGAGGTGTGGAATGTACATTTTGGTCTTGAACTGCAGTGTTATGAGCAGTGGTGCACAAATGTGCACTGTGTTGTACATTGAGAGATGAAGTATGTGATGCTATAAGTAGTGGTGCACAAATGTGCATTGCGTTGTACATTGAAAGTATTATGAAGTTCTCACTATTGGCTTTGACATGGCCTCATGTCATCATGAATTCTGACTCTGCCTGGCTTGAGCTTTTTCTGCGCGAACAGCAACGCTTGCACGTTGTTTGGGTTAATCACGTTCAAGGATTGTTTTTGTGAGAGATTGTTTAATGTACCCTGGAAGGCTTTCGTTAGCTTTGTTAAGATATAGGCTGGAACCTGCAAGATTGTAGCGGAAATGTGGGAACTCCTTCCTGCCATTGAATGCTTGCTTGGAAGCTGGCCAGTCCTGGTAAATTCCTCTGGCGCGGGGGAAGGTTTCTCGAACCTTCTAGTGAGAGTTTTGAGACTATAAAGCTGGTGTTTGTAGACAGTTGAGTTTGGTGATCACTTACAAAGTAGACTTACTGCTGTAAGACAAATGGAACTTGAGTCCCGGTTGACAGTCCAAGCCAGCTTTGAACGGGCCCCCCAGCGAGAATTGGCAAGGATGTCGAGTGAACGATCGGGTGAGGTGATTTGTTTCTGACCAGTGCATTGTGATGCGTGGTTCCAGTGGCTGGGGTCATTTGAGGCGTTTTCTTTGTGATGTGTGACTGAGTGAGGTGCACATCCAAAGTAATCATTTGATACATCTAGTGTATATGTATCTTTTTGATCTCTTGCAGGACGCCCAGCATATTATATTTGCTGGAGTCTTATCTCATATTATTGGCTACTTGTTTATTATTCATGGCATTATTCATGCATTTAACTGTTGCATTTACCAAGGGTGTTATTGTTGCTTGCATATAAACATATATATATATCTCTGTGTATATGAATGTTGTGCATTTGGCATCTGGGAAAGCCTTTCTGTTAGAGAGCATTGTGTAAAATAAAGCCCTAAGCCAACATACACGACAGCTTCGCAAACCGCCTCCACCAGCCGCAGAACCAACGCCCCCCACCGCCCTCCTCAGTCGCTGGACCCCCGCCAACACCGAAGAAGTCGCCCAGATCATGAACACCATCCACTCCGGCTCTCCATCCGACCCCTGCCCTCACCACATCTTCAACAAAGCAGACACCATAATCGCACCCCACCTCTGAGACATCATCAAAAGCTCCTTTGAATCTGCCACCTTCCCTGAAAGTTGGAAACACGCTGAAATCAACGCCCTCCTTAAGATGACGACAGCAGACCCCAAGGACCTCAAGAATTTTCATCCCATCTCCCTGCTTCCCTTTCCGGCGAAGGTCACAGAGAAAGCAGTCAACAAGCAACTGACCAACTTCCTCGAAACCAACGGCTCCCTCGACATGTCCCAGTCTGGCTTCCGCAGCAACCACAGCACCAAGACCGCCCTCATCGCCGCCACTGACATCAGAACCCTGCTAGACAATGGAGAAACCGCAGCCCTCATCCTCCTAGACCTCTCAGCTGCCTTCGACACGGTCTGCCATCGCAGCCTAAAAACACGTCTCCACAACACAGGGATCCAGGGAAAGGCCCTGGACTGGATTTCCTCCTTCCTCACTGACAGAACCCAGAGAGTCCGCCTATCCCCGTTCCACTCAGAGGCCACCAAGATCATCTGCGGCGTACCCCAAGGCTCATCACTCAGCCCGACGCTCTTCAACATCTACATGGGCCCACTCGACGACATCGTCCGCGCACACGACCTCAACATCATCTCCTACGCCGACGACACCCATCTGATCCTCTCCCTGACCAAAGACCCAGTCACCGCCAAATCCAACTTCCAAGAAGGAATGAGGGCCGTCGCCGAATGGATGAAGATCAGCCGCCTGAAACTGAACACAGACAAGACTGAGGTCCTCATCCTTGGACCATCCCCCACCACCTGGAACGAATCCTGGTGGCCCGCCACCCTGGGCACTGCACCGACTCCCACCGACCACGCACGCAACCTTGGGTTCGTCCTGGACTCATCGCTCACTATGACCAAGCAAGTCAACACCATATCCTCCTTCTGCTTCAACACGCTCCGCATGCTACAAAAGATCTTCAAATGGATCCCCACGGAAACAAGGACTGTCACCCAAGCCCTCGTCACAAGCCGGCTCGACAATGGCAACGCACTCTATGCAGGGACAATGGCCAAGCTACAGAAAAGACTACAACGCATACAGAATGCCTCCGCACGCCTCATCACCACCCACCTCAGAGACCTGCACTGGCTCCCTGTCAACAAGAGGATCACTTTCAAGCTCCTCACCCACACACACAAAGCACTCCACAACCCCGGACCCGAATACTTCAACAAACGCCTCTCGTTCTACACCCGACTCGCCAACTCCGCTCAGCCTGCCTCGCCCTCGCCACCGTACCACGCACCAGAAGAACAACAACAGGCAGCAGATCTTTCTCCTACCTCGCCGCCAAGACCTGGAACTCCCTCCCCACCCACCTCTGACTGACCCAAGACCATCTCACCTTCAGGAGGCACCTCAAGACCTGGCTGTTCGAGCAGTAGCAGCCACCACCGCCCACCCTCAGCGCCTTGAAACACTCGCGGGTGAGTAGTGCGCTCTATAAATGCACTGATTGATTGATTCTAAAAAGAGAGTCTTTGCATTTTGTAAAATGTAATCCTTTTCTAAAGGGGTTAGTTGTGTTTCATGTCTCCTGCTTCACCGTGGGTTTCCACCATGTGGGAGATTCTGTATTATCTGAAAAACAAATCAAGACACCATGGTTGGCTGTGTCTTCCGATCTGCAAGATGGCGGGGACCGAGAGTTGTGCTCACCTCGCCTCCCCCACCTGAGGAATGGAGTTGGCAGAGGTGAGCACACCTCTCTTCCTCACTTGTTTTTCCCGCCAGTTCTCCTGCCCAAAATGGAGGTCAAAACCAGTGGGGACCAGTTGCTGCAGGCAGCAAGTGGCATGGGGAAGCTCACAAAGGCAGCAAGCCCACTGACCTTCGGTCCCTGGCCTGCTCTCTCCCCAACAGCTCCAGTCTACCTTCCCTGCCGCTGAACCCTCCAGCCCCTCCTGCGAGGTGTTAGCGGCCGCTGTAGGCCTGTGTGTCGTTTGTCGCTGGCTCCTGCCTTCTTGCTCATAACTGCGAGTCACCTGGTAATTTGTATTGTTGTATTCTGGGAATTGTACTGTACTGTATTTGTGGCATTGTATTTTCACTTTTCTGGCATTGTTGTTGCTAACTGTACTGTACTGTATTTGTAGCATTGTATTTTTATTTTTCATCTCTGTGCCCGTTCGTCCTTCTCCTGCTCCAGCTCCCTCCTGCCCTCCCCCCTGTTTCAACCCATTTCCTGCCTCCCAGCTGATCGTCCCTCCCACCTCCCCTTCTTAAAGGCGACCGCTGTGCGGTCACGTAGCAGAAGCGCGCAGGGGTACGCCGCTGGCACGCCTAAGGCAAGCTCGTCTGCGGCCAGCGGCCAGCGCCCAGGGACCCTGGATCTCTGAAACCCTGCCGATACAACTCCACTGCCCTCCACACACTCAACCCCGGAAGACACGACTGCCAAAGATCCTCACCAATTACCACCCATGGACAGTTCTCCCGCAGACACTGCGGACGATCCTTCACCACCAACAACGACCCTTCAACCTCCGAAGTCTCACCGGAAGCCCGCACCACCGAAGGCCTGACATGCATCCTCCTCAACGTATGCTCCCTACACAGACATGCCGTAGAGATCTGGGACCTGATCAACACCCTCTCGCCCAACGTCGCCTTCTTCACTGAAACCTAGACCGACACCACCTCCGGCGATGACAACGCCACCTCCATCCCCAACGGATACAAGTTCCAGAGAAAGGACCACCCCCACCGCCCAGGAGGACTCGCCATTGCACACAAGACCTTCCTCTGCCAGCACAAGCGACCCCCACTCCAACACAGAACACCTCCACATCCAGATTCAGACCAACCCCAGACCACACTACACGGCACCCTCGCTGACATACCCCCCCTGGAACCTCACACCCAGTACACAAACACAATTGCCGACCTCGCCGTACCCCAAGCCATCACCTCTACGGACTACATCCTTCTCGGAAGCCTGAACTTCCACCTCAGCTACCCGACTCCATCACCCTCCTTGACAACCTCGGACTGAAGCAGCTCGTCATCACCCCATCCTCTCCGAGCAGAACATACCCTCGACCCCATATTCGCAGGAGGGACAAATATCCACTTCAGCCACACCACGCACCCTCTGGAAGTACCACCACTGAGTACACGTCACCTTCAACACCACAACCGCACCCAAACCCGACCCCGCCGGCCATGAAGGAACTGGAGCAATATCACAGAGGAACACCTCAACACCACCCTCCTCCTACACCCCCCCTGAGCCATGAGCAACGCCAACTCCACAGCCAATGAACTCCACCGCTGGATCTCCAGCTGCACCGACAAGCTTGCACCCCTTCGCCACCCCATCAAAAAAACACCCCCTGAAGGCCGCCTGGTTCACCACAGAACTCCAAAAAGCCAGGCGCTCCTGCAGATGCCTCGAGAAAACCTGGCGGAACCAGAAAACCACGGAAGACCTGAACAACTACCGGAGCGCCCTGAGGGAATACCACCAACACAGAAGAGTCACCAAGAGAACCTTCATCAAGAACCAAATCCACACCAATGCAACCAACACTAAAGGACTTTGCAACATCGTACAGCAACTCATCAAACCCCCCAGCGAAGCCACGGACGTCACACCGTCCCAGGACCTCTTCAACAAGATCAGCTCCTACTTCCATCTGAAAGTCAAGGCCCTCAACGACAACTTCAGCAAACAGACGTCGGACTCCATTCCCCTCCCCTCCACCGACAACGAGCCAACCATCACAACTTAGCATCCGGCCACCGTTGAACAGACCACAGCGACCATAAAGACCACCCACTTAGGTGCCCCCAAGGATCCCTGGCCACCGCACATCTACCACAGTGCCGCCACCATTGCACCCGAAGTAGGAAGGACCATCAACGCCTCCTTCAAAGCCGGCTTCTTCCCAGATGACTGGAAGCAGGCGGAGGTCAAACCCCTCCTCAAGAAACCCACAGCCGACCCAACGTACCTGAAAAACTACCGGCCCATCTCTCTCCTCCCCTTCACGGCCAAGGTCACGGAGAGACTCGTAAACGCTCAGCTGACCGTCTTCATCAAAGAGAACTCCATTCTAGACTCCTCCCAGTCCGGATTCCGCAGCAACCACAGCAATTAGACGGCCCTCCTCGTCGCCACTGATCACATCCGCATGCTACTCGACCAGGGCCACACCGCTGCCCTCATCCTACTAGACCTCTCCGCAGCACTCTCACAACCAGACTTCACGATGCTGGGCTACAAGGAACTGCCCTCAACTGGGTCCAATCATTTCTCTCCTGCAAAACCCAGAGGATCAGACTCCCTCCCTTCCTCTGAGCCCACAGAGATGATCTGCGGAGTACCCCAAGGTTCATCACTCAGCCACACGCTATTCAAAATCTACGTGGACCCCTCTCCACCATCGTCAGACAGCATGGGCTCAGCATAATAACATACGCCAATGATACCCAGCTCATCCTTCCCTCATGTTGAACCCCAAGACCCCAGACTCTGCTTCCAGGAAGGAATGAAGGATGTCGCAGCCTGGATGAAAAATAGCTGCCTGAAGCTCAACTCGGACAAGACTGAGGTCCTCATCCTTAGACCCTCCACCTCCGCCTGCGACAACACCTGGTGGCCCTCCGCCCTCGGGAGCCCACCCACCCTGACAGACCACGCATGGAGCATCAGCATCATCCTAGACTCCTCCCTCACCATGACCCACCAGATCAACTCTGTCACATCCACCAGTTTCAACTGCCTCCGCAAGACCTTCAAATGGATACCCTGCCGAATGCCAAAAGACTGCCACCCACGCACTCATAACTAGCAGACTGGATTAAGGCAAACCCCTCTACGCCAGAATCAACAGAACTCTCCTACACAAGCTCCAAACCATCCAGACCTCTGCAGGTAGACTCATCCTCGGGACCGCACGGCACACACACATGACCCAACACCTATGAGACCTCCACTGGCTCCCCGTTGAGAAGAGAGTAACCTTCAAACTACTCACCCACGCCTACAAATCCCTCCACAGCATCAGACCCAAATAACTCAACAAGAAAGTCTCCTTCCACGTACCCAAAAGGAACCTCCGCTCCACCGACCTCGCCCTGGCAGAGACCCCCCGCATTCTCTGAAACAGAGCAGGCGGAAGAGCCTTCTCCTATGTCGCAGCTAAGACCTGGAACGCGCTCCCAGTTAACATCAGACACTCCTATACCCTGGACACCGTCAGGAAGAACCTCAAGGCTTAGCTTCATGACAAAACCAGGGCTGCACTCCCCTCCCCCCCAGCGCCTTGAGACCCTCACAGGTGAGTAACGCGCTTTATAAATCCCTGATTGATTGAAGCTACCCCTTGGGGGACCCTGCCCATCCTGGGGGAGGAGGCTTGGCACCTCGTCCCAAGATGTGCATTGTTTCAGACCTCCCAAAAGCAGCAGGCTCTCAACTCAGGGGTCCAGAAACATGTCTGGTGGTGGCAGCTGAAAGCAACCACTCAGCCTGGACACTAAAGGTAGGTCGTTTTTCAGGGGCATCTCTAGGATGCTACCTGTGTGCATTTGTCATTAAACCCCACACTGGCATCAGTGTGGGCTTAATGTGCTGAAAATGTTGACACCAAACTTCTCAGTTTTCAGTGTGCCATTATGGGGGTGTGGAGTTCGTAATGACAGAATCCCAGCACCATATACTCTTAATGGCAGCCCTGCACTTACAATGTCTAAGAATGGACTTAGACACTGTACTGGTTCAGGGCTCATACACCTGTACCCTCACCACTGGTATAGTGCACCCAGCTAGAGGGGGGACTGTCAATGGCAGGGCAGTTGGTTGTAGGCAGGGCACACAGGGATGTGTGCCATGTCAACTCTTCACTTTTTGCAGCACCAAAACACGCCGCCTACAAAGGCAGTGTGTGAGTGTAATGGTACAGGGCCTCTAAGGAGGCACAATAAGTGCTGCAGCCCTTAGAGGTCTTCCGAGGTCACAGTGCCCTGGGTACCTGTGGTAACATTTACCAGGGGCTGACCTGTGGCCAGGGATGCCAATTGGGTTTTGTTTTCAATGCAGTTTTGGGGAAAAAACATAGGCCCTGGGTACCTGATTGGCAGGAGCCCAAGGCACACTCAGTCAAAGCACGTCAGCAGTTCAGCAAAGAGTGGGGGTAACCATGCAGAAAGAGGATACTTTCTCACACAAGGGAGATATCTTCATTCTAGATTTTCTCAACGTCAATGTAGAAGATGAATGAGATAAATCTGTTTGTCATTGTCTTTTTGATAGCAATGGAGTCTTTGTAAATGTGAATCGATTCCGTTTGCTCTGATCGATGTGCTTTTGGCAGCAACAACATCCCATCCATAGGCCACCAATGTCTTTGGTCTCTACTGCGCGTCTACCACTGCCAGCAAAGGTCCTCGATAAATATTTGAATCAAGAACTTACTAGGTTTATCAATGAAAATAATATCCTGCACCCCTTTCAGTATGGTTTCGTGGGGGCCATAGTATGGAGCTTGTATTATACATAGCCACAGAGGAAATTAGGCGCACAGTAGATAAAGGAGACATGGCTGCACTGATCCTTCTTGATCTATCAGCAGCGTTCGATACGATGTACCATGGTCTCCTTTTACGCCGCCTTCAAGAAATAGGCATTGCCGGCACCGACCTACAATTGCTCAAATCCTTCCTCTCTAACCGTGAATTATTTGTAGAAATGGATGGTGCAAGGTCGTAGAGCTTTACTCTTCCCTGCGGGCTTCCACAGGGCTCCTCCCTCAGCCCAACCCTTTTTAACCTGTATGTAGCTCCCCTGGCCAGGCTTATCAATTCCTTCGGTTTCACTTTAGTGTCATAACCCGATGACACGCAGATTATAGTGTCCATCTTAGAGGACCCTCGAAGCACCATCCGCAACTTTTATGCCTGTACGAGACAGATCTGCCTCAAACTGAACTCCAATAAAACGGTGTGTCTTCTTTTTGGCAGGGATGTTTCCCATTGGTCCTCCGACAGGTGGCCCAGAGAACTTGGCCCTCTGCCCATGCCAGTTGGCAAGGCCAGGAATCTGAGAGTTCTCATCGACACAACTCTTTTTCTAATCATGTGAATTCAATCAAATCGTCCATATGGTTCATCTTAAAAATCCTAGGAAAAATCCTCTGTTTTATACTGTCTGACCTTCAGAAAACAGTGGTCTCGGCTCTAGTGTTGTCTAGGCTGGACTACTGCAACAGCCTCCAGACTGGTTTAAACAAAACCCTTCTTACCAAAGTGCAGGTCTTGCAGAATTCCGCTGCTCGCCTGCTTTTCAAACTTCCAAAATATGCGTCCGCAACGGCGGCCATAAATTCCCTCCACTGGCTCCAGGTGGACAATGGAATCAAGTTTAAGGTCCTTTGCATTGCCTTCAGAGCGCTGCACAAGCAAGGTCCTGCTTATTTTATCGACCACTTCTGTTGGTACACTCCCTCAAGAATGCTGCGGTCGGCGTCCCTCCGGCTGGTAGAGGTACCTAAGGCGCGTCTGGCCAACTGGGGAGGGAAAAGCTTTTTTTACAACACCACCAGACTGTGGAATCAATTGCCACCTCCACTGAAAAACTCATCCGACCTAATATCTTTCAGGAAAAGCCTAAACACCTGGCTATTTCAGTCCCCTAATATGTAATCATTTTTTTTTCTCTCTTTTGATGACTCATGGCAGATGGAGACAAGGAGGTCAGTGCCTAGACGCCTTCAGGTATTAGTTGCACTATACAAATACATAAATAAATAAATACTGCCAAAATGTATTGACCCCACCTTCGATCGTAAGCAGGATGGCTCCAATACCCTTGACGCTCCTAGCTTTGACATCTATTTTGAGCAACGTTAAGTGGTGATGCCAACGGTATTTTTTACCACTCTGCCTTCTGTCCTTTGGAGTCCGTTTCAGGAGCCATCTTACTTCCAGAAGGTGCATGTGGCGAAGCTTCAGTCCTTTTCTTTTTTACTTCCCTCATGCCCTTATACCCTCCCGGTTTTTGATTGTAATTTTAGGGATTTCAAGGCAAGTGTCACATTATGTACCAAGATGTGAAGGCTATGAAGCATGCTACACACAGACCTTGGGTGGGTCTGTGACTGCCTTTTTTTCTTCCACATGAGGGCACTTTTAAATAGAGAAGGCATTCTGACTAGAAAGTGATGCAGATTATAGAGAAAAAACATCACTTTTCTTATGTTGGTTTAAAAGATGCTGAGTGACCGTGAAAAGACTTTAGAGATCAACGAAATTTGTAAAACAAAATAAAAAAAGGAATTAAACCTCAAGTGCTCTTATTCACAGAAGCGCCTGTATTCTTAAGGGGATGGTATACCCTTTCGCAGGTTTTCGATTTAGGCCTATAAGCCTGCATTTGATCTACCTTTTTTGTAACTAAATTGCTGCAATGCAGACTTGCAATTGGTTATTTCCAATCTGACACTCGGGTAGAAATGTCACCTTTAATGGGCTCCTAAGGGTGCTGCTCATCATATTGGAACCAGCAACAAGTGGCAAGGGACAATATATCTATGATAAAAGTGCTCCAGGGTTTTCTCTAGGATGTTGTGGGTTATCTTTACCGTTAGCGCCGAGAAGCCTGTGTGAGGTAGCTGTACGCTCTAGAAATGTATTGTAGTGTATTCTTACATGCAGAACAGTATTTTTCAAGCATTTAAGACTTTAATGGATAGTCCTATGCCCAGCATTAAGTAGCCTATACTTCCTTCAAATATAGGCAGATAAAAAACAGGATTGTATGAGTAAGTCTGTGCCCCTCATCATAAGTATGTCATTTATTTGAACATTGTTTTTGCTTGTTAATTAAAATCTGCCATTTGACAAATAAGTCATCTATCAACAAACATTGTTAAGGCAATTAAAGTTCAAATAAGTATCCACTAAAGTGTTGACTAACAGGAAAGACCCCTTAAATTTCAGAGTGATATGGTCTGTCCATAGCAGGGAACTTAACGTATTCTCAAGCAGTCTTTGTTTATGTTTCAAAGAGGACGCAAATACAAAGCTGCTAATACTCACTGTTCAGAGGAGGTGACATTTTTGCAACCTTCCCCGAGTCAACCCACTCCTTCCATACTGCTGTCCATTCTTAGTCTGATTGGAAATCCTACTCAAAATCAAAGGACCTTCATCTAGACAATGCTGGAGCTCTACATCTACTATAGAACAGACCTAAGCATGTACATTAACCTCTTCACAAGGTTGACAGTATGGGTTTTTGAAGGAGCTTTTGTTTTAATAGGTGCATTGAGGTCTACTTGAAGCCCCTCAAAATGGCTCTCATGCAAGCAGATGTTTTTATAGATGTGTTTAACACATCATTGCATGAGAATATTGACAACCCTGAACTCCAAATGTTCGGATCTCTGAACCAGCAATGGTTATGTTTTCAAACAAGTCAAGAAATGAACCACAAACTTGGAGTGACACACAAGAGATTAACCAAGTTACAGAAAGACATTTAAATCTTCTATTTGGGTTTCTAAAGTGTAATCTTGCAGGTTTTTGCATCACATACGCACCTGTGAAAATAAACATGGATGGGAAGAGAACATGTATTCCTGCACTATGAAGGTCAAACATAATGCCAAAGTAAATGGCAATGCTTCCGAACACAGAGAACGCATTTACGAATGTCCAGTATGATGTATCCAAGCCAATCTGTTGATAAAGGAATATGATGGTAAGAAGAAAGTTAGCCAGTTAATATCTTTATGAATATATCTGAATTCAAATCAACTCACAGTACAATCATTAAAAATCACAAACCGAAAAATCTAGAAATTGAAATGTTTTGGTGTAGTGAATCTTTCAGTTGTGGTTCCCACATTACTCATATTGTAACACAGTCAGGGGCGCTCCAAACCAGTTACACGATATACCAGTGGTTCTTGAACCCCATGGAAATTATGTGTGAGCCTTCAAAATTTGAACATTTTCAAAAGTGCAGTGTGTACCCGACAAAGCATATCAGCAGTAGACTTTTCAACCACATTCATACTGGATGCTAAGTAGGACATCAACAGGAAAGGAAATTAAGTTTGTCACATTTCAAAATTTGAGTTGCATCACTTACGTGTTGGAGGTCTAACCTTAACATTAGTTTGAAATTTTGCGTGATATCTCGCACAGTGAATCATGGCACTCAACATTTTAAATACAGTCTTAATAAAAACCTTAAATACTAAATCTAAAAATATTTAAAAGCAACTAATGATACTTTGATGGCTGATAACAGGCCACAGTCTCCACTCAAAAGGTGCACTTGCCGATACCCGCTGTATTCACACACAGACTATCTGAGGTCGATATATTGCCCAGAGGGCTTTCCGACAATTCCCAGGGTGTCCTTAAGCTCCACATGGGTTCGGAGTGTCTGCCTTTTCGATGGCATATCTTGCCCTGGCATCTTCGGAACCGGGCATATAGGGCACTTTTGTACCGATCCATTACAGAATATTTCTCCCTTAATACAGAGGTGTGTCCTGCAAAACAATATAATGGGAGGCTATGAAACCAACCCTCTGGGGATGAGGGGTGATCAGTTTTTGCATTGAAGAATGAAGGCGTTGAATCCTCATTCACAAACTCGAGGTGCAAATGCATACATTTAAAAAATGTGGCAGTGTGCGGGAGGGTGAGTTGGTACAGTGGCAACTAGGCCTGATCCAACAGCAATATCACCAACTGCTACTAAACAATGCTAAACAAGCATGGCAGGCTTCACAGAGCCACATATATCAATTGGGGGTCAAATTAAGTAAGATGCTGCATCGACTTGCCAGGCCGCATGCGTGTCCATCCCCTGGTACCAGTGATACAGAATGCATCGGGTGGTGGCTGATGTTGGGCCCCAGGGCTGTGGCACAAAGTTTTGATGAGTACTTCAGGGAGTGGTACGCCCAACAAGATGTGGTAGAAATAGACTACATAATCGATTTCATTCAGGCTCGCCCTACCAGGTCTCTACCTGTTGCTGCCAGAGTATGGTTGGATGAGTTGATCACGGAGGATGAATTAATTGGTGGCTCTGGGAAAGCAGCAGCCTGGAAAGGCCTAGGGGCCCAATTACTTCCCGGGTGAGTTTATTAAAACATATTCCACAACTAGGGAAACATTTGTTGGGGTGATACATACTGCGCTTGGTGAGTCACGGTTTCCACCAGATAGGTGTCATGCTGAAATTGCTGGGTTACTTAAGGCAGGTCATCCGCCAGACGTACACTCATCCTACCGCAAGATTTCTCTTCTGAATATTGAAGTAAAACCTTTAGCTAAGACTTTGGCCAATAGGCTAATAAAACATATGCCTAACCTGGTCCACTCTGATCAGGCCAGCTTTGTGCCTGACCGGGCTACATGTCACAATATTAGATTTATTTTATTTATTTTATATTCTTCTATAGCGCCTGAATAGACCCCCGAAGGGGTATCTCCGCGCTTTGCCAGTAAGAATATCCTCAGATGAATAAGGGTAGTACATATAAGCAGAGAGGGATCAATTGCTGGGGAATAGGTACGTTTTTAAGACCTTACGGAAGGTCAGATGGTTGGTAAGTATTCTCATCTCAGAAGGTAGGGAGTTCCAGAGCTTTGGTCCAAGATGGGCCAGAGCTCGCCCTCCTTGTCTGGACCTTTTTATTCTGGGCACCTGCAAAAGCTGCTGGTTGCCGGAACGAAGGGTACGTCCAGGGGCACAGGGCAGGAAGATATTGGCCAGATATTTTGGGCCTTTGCCTATCATACTTTTATGGATAGTGCATAGGGTCTTAAAATGTAGATGCATCCACAACGCTCTGGCCGACTGATTAGGGCAGCCAGTCGGAATACTTCTCGCCAACATAGACAAGCCCTTTGACTCCGTTAGCTGGAGCTACCTCTTCGAGTTACTGAAGCTCATCAATCTAGGACTAAGGTTACTTTCAAACGTCTGGCTATTATATATTGACCTTGCTGATTCAGTCCAGGTGGCGGGCGTGGTTTCTGCTCCCTTTCAGATATGTTGGGATACCAGACAGGGCTGTCTCCCTTTCTGTTTGCGCTGGCCATGGAGACCTGGGCTGCCTGGGTCAGAATTTAAGCCCAGGTCCAGGGATGTGAATGGTCTGTAGGGCTGTCTGGCAGGATCGCCTTGTATGGGGACTATGTTTTATTCTTCCTTATGGACCCGGTGACCTCGGGCCCCTTATTTTACAAATTATGCAGGTTTTTGATGACGCCTCCAGGATATAAATGGACGCAGGGAAGTCTGTGTTATTTCCCATAGGTGTGGCTGCTGGAGACATGGAGCGGGCATCGGGCTTCGCACTAGCTACTCATGGGTTTAAGTATTTGGAGATGTTAGTCTCTCCGGCCCAGATGGTTTTGTGGACCCAAAATATGGCCCTATTACTGTGGCGTGTTAAGGAGGAGGTGAAGGCCTGATCACCGCTGCCACTGTCCTAGTTAGGTAGACTGGCTATTTTCAAAATGGTATCCTTGCATCGTATGGTATGCCAACTTTATGGTTAAATGTTTTTATTAGCATTTTTAAAAACAGAAAACATTCCAACAACGTTGGCGGTGAGATGCAGAAGAATGTGCCATACATACATTTGTGCAACGTAAAAAGGGCATGTTGCTCGCAGATAATATTGTACATTCGTGTTAATGTCAAGGCAAGGAGAACATTGCAGTGTAGAGGATACCACCTTTCATATGAAACCAAAAACGGACCCCCCCAACCCGTCCGATATCCCTTGGCCCCTTACTGTCCAGATCTTGTCTCACCATAGAGACAGCTTTCCTCATACAGTTAAAGAAGGTTGCAGCTCTGTCCCCAGGTCGGAGAGTCGCAACACCCTCAGATATTTGGCTGAGTGATTTAATTGGATTCTGCTAGGAGCACTTTTAAAAATTGACTCCATACTTTCTGGAATGTTGCAGCCGAGCCGCTCAGTGTGGCAGAAATGTGTTCCATCCCAATGATGTGCCATATTCGATGGAGCAAACCCACATACTTAGGAGGAGTATTTGTCCCCCAATGCATCAAGATATTCTGTAAAGCTGCACCCAGTGCTAACCCCATCTGTCGCCCTCTCATGCTCTTCAAGGGGAATGTAATGGGGCTGGGAAGGCCCAGGACGACATACACCGGGAGTTGCGGGATTTTAGGGTTGAAGAGTGCATCTAACTTTAGAACCACCCCTATGCTATCCCGCAATCGTCATTATGACAGGTCATTGCAGTTCTGAGTCATCTTTTTGAGCATCATATATAGGTCTCCAGACTGGTTTTCAGTCCACATACTGTGGGGGCATTGCGGCTGCAGATGTTCAATCCTACTATGCGGCCTCTCACCTACAGATTGATTGGTGGTGAGGATCTAGTCAAAACCAGAGAATGATGGGCGATAACTCTGTGTTCGCATTTATATACTGGGGGAGGGACATGACAGCGCTGCTCCCCACAACTCTCCTCCCCGGCTATGAAGTGATTACCATATGGAGAAGAGCCCTCCGTAGGATGGAATGTTGGGGGACACCTATGCAAGAGACACTGCTATGGCAGGGCACTTACCTCTGTCAGGAGGCCCAGTTGAGGGGATTTAAAAAATGCGACGCCGTAGGCATTTCCACGCTAGGTGATATCATGCAATGCACAGTGTTTAATTCATTTCAGGAAATGTAAATCGAATATTAGCTGCATGTAGCCAGTTTTATAAATACTTACAGCCGTAGCATGCCATATCGCCTTACCTGCGAGACCTCCAGGACTTGCCAGAGTTTAGCCCGTTAGAGGACAATTATTATTGGGGGATCTCGATAACCACAAGATTAGTAAGATTTATCAATCCCTGGTTACAAATAGCTTGAATACACTACCAGCCCTTAGGGCGCCATGGAGAGAGAATATTGAAAATATAGATGAGGATGACTGGGCTGAAGCCTTAGAAGCCCCTCAGGGAGCAGCAGTGTCTTACTGGCTCCATCTTTTCCAGTTGAAATACCCACACAGAGTTTATCATACTAGGAGCGGTCAGTGGCATATAGGACTTATTGGTTCCCCGGTCTGTCTTCGTTGTGAGGCCGAGGAGGTACCTTCCTTCGTACGGTTTGGAGCTGTGTGACATGGTCAGGCTTCTGGCGAGGGGGGTCGCCCTCTCTTAGGGAGGTTCTTACATGGGATATTCCACTAGACCCCAAATGAATTCTACTACATAGCACAGAAAGTATAGGGGGAAACCGCTACAAAAGACACTGGTTATTTTTAAGGCCTTACACTTGCGAAGAGATCGCTAAGCTGTGGAAAGCGATCACACTACCATCAGTGAGGGCACAGAAGAGAGGGATTTATCACTGTATGGGCTGGAAGGTGGAACTGTTCCAGGGTAGGGGCTGCCCACAAAAACATCGGAAGATATGGATACGTTTGTGGATTACAGGGGTATAGTCTTGGCCCCTGTTCACATTATGCACTCTCAACTAGATGTTGAAATAAGATAATGTGGTTGTATATCACAGGAGACTGAGATGGGGAATGGTGTTACATCTCCTCAGGGGCATCGTTAATGAATTGATGGGGCGAGGGGGTTGGGTAGAAATGCACAGGTTCATGTGTTCTAACTGTTCACAGGATTTTCCATAATGTTTTGTAGAAGTA
Organism: Lissotriton helveticus; assembly: GCF_964261635.1. Lineage (NCBI taxonomy): Eukaryota > Metazoa > Chordata > Amphibia > Caudata > Salamandridae > Lissotriton > Lissotriton helveticus. The sequence goes on from NC_136059.1 coordinate 301,148,691, forward strand.
AGTAGGCCAATAAGGCCCAGATTTGAGGCAAAACCCCCAGAAAATAAGTTAGGAAAAAAGAACAGAATTTTTAGTTAAGGCACAATGCTTATGCATACTATTAACAGCGGATTAATGGATTATAATATAATCACTGAGTTTTTTCCTAAGGTACTCAAAGCATTGCCATTTCAATTTCACACGCACATAATAAAGGGGTTCAATACATCCTTTTCTGAGCTGCATATAAAAGTTCACTAATGCGGACGGTCTCACGGATCTATATAGTCCCTAAACTAAGCATGCAACCGTTGGGAGTGCAGAGTGTACTTGGTGCCCTTGCACATGACCTGCAAAAGGAACTCGAGTGAAGCCACTAATTATATGTAAACAAACATTCATCAACCCTCATTTTATTAGTCAAAAGAACAATAATTTTGCAAACAACAGGTATTCAAGATTACTAATACTTGCCTGTAGATTTACAATGATAATAAGAGCAGTGGCTGTTGTAACGGCAAAAGACTGGTAATCGGAGGGTGCCTCGCCATCCTGACCCATGGTTTGCAGGAATGCCCCATATGGTATGAAGAAGATTATCAGTGAAGAGACAATCCCATGGAACAGACTTACGAAGAATTTCTTGTAATTAAACAGCAGATCCTTTTGCCCAGGGATGTAAAGCCGCGGGAAGAGAAGGCTTAGTTTGTCACTCACATCCTTGGAGAAGAAGAAGAATTTCAATTAAAGGCCTGCATGTAAAGAAGATTTGTACAGCACACAATATAACTAATTTTGGTCTCGAGCTCCGGCCTAAGTTGACACAATTATTTGTAAAATGCTAAACTTCCAAGGCATCATAGGATATTTAGAAACTTTAAGGTATGAGAAGCATAATGAAAAAAGTTGGACAGCGTAAAATAAATTTATAATTAGCTTAATGACAGGATTCAAAATTAAACTCCAATACGAATACAAAAAATATATAACAATGTAACCGTTGTATTTATAAAATGCATGTTCACGCCCAAGGAGTTCTCTCAGTACTATTGACGGATAACAGCTAACTACATGTTGTCCAACTAAAAGACTTGTGTGTATATGTTGCTTTCTGAATACGTTTATCACTTGAAATATGTGAATCAGACCAACTAAACGTATGTGTTCCTGGAGATGTGTGTCTGGTCTCACTCTAATTATGTCAGCATTCTCTTTGTGTATGTCTGATTTGGTTAAACTGAGGCAAAGTGTGTAAAAAAAAATCATCTTTGCAAGTAATAGGCTTATGCCTGTGATGATCCTCAAATGCCAAGAAACCTACCTTCAGTAATGTTAGTTCTGGTGGATAATCAATGTAACCACAGACTCCTTAACTTTAAAATATGCCCAGGCCTCAGATTGAATCTGGAAGTTTTCTCAGTATAGCCCCTGTGCATCAGTAGGCTGCATCCTGTGATTCCTCATCGACTAAGCTTCACCCCAGAAGTGACAACTTAAGTCACATTACCGGCGCACTGATGTTAGTTGTTTTTCCGGACATCTTCCATACCCTCTTAAGCAGAGCCCCAAGCCAATCATTTGTGCCAGTGAGCAATTCTCCATTTTAGGAACTTTTGAGATGGTGTTTCCACAGAATAGGAAGGTGTGTATCCACCAGAAGAAGTGTTACAGAAGGTAAGTAGCTTGATATGGATACTTCTACCACAGACCCTTCACCTTGAAAATAGATAGCAAAGCAGTACCTCAACCAATAGTGGGTCTGTAGAATAGCAGACCAAAATGTCCTGCAAGTGCGAAAAGGCAGAAAGGGCTGATAAAAGCCTCCAACAGTGCCCACTGCAAGTCCTTGCTGCACCAAAGACAGAACAAACAGGTACATATCACTAGTGCTACACCAAACCACAAACTTGGCCAAGCGGCCAGTGTAAACCAGTTTTGTAGAATGCCTAGCCGCCATGATAACCAACTACTTTGTGAGTCCAGATGCAGGACCTTGCCCTGCTGCTGGAATAGATGATCCTCCATCACTACCCAGGAGACTATCGCGCGGACGGACCACATCGGGATTAGCAATTACGGCAGCCCCGTTCATCCAGCTGGGAATTAACATCTTCCCTGCGATGCTTAACAGCGTGATATCGGTTATATAATCAACTGGGGACAGCAACCACGACTCACCAACCAACTGGGCACTGATCCAGGTGGCCACAGCAATCGTTAAGAAACATCTACTAATTAGAAGCTCATCGAAAGTCTCCGGGAACAGACATCAATCAAGGCTTCCTCCAGCCTTGCCAAAAGTATCAACCTGTACATACAGAATTCCTGAGGAAGGCCAACCGCCGAAACGCGTTGAAGGGGAATTAATTCTGTATTATTTGAAATAGTTTATCTGAAAATTGTTTTTGAATTGTAAAGCACTAACTGTATTATACACATGTAAATAACCTTCCAACCTGATATTAATCGATTCAAATATGGGAATACAGTTTATAATTATAATAAAATAAAAGAAAAATATTTTCATACTAAATTCACCTAGGCATTGACTTTATTTTTTAGCGTTCACTAGTATGATGTAAATATGTGCACATAACCCGGTGCTAATTTTTCTCTTTCTAAACATGATCCTCCAGAAGAGACAGCTTGAGCAGAGGACAAATGCTCACGCCCACAAGTTCAAAGTACTACACTCTCCTGGGCTAAGCTGGAGCCACCAGTATAGCTGGGCCCATTCATTCTGGAGCATCTTCTTCCTACTAGTGGAAGACAGCCTGCACCACTTCCAGGTGTAGATACTATTCGTGATCTGCCAGACGTCACCAGCTAAGTTTGTCTGCACGGGTTGTAGGAAGTGCACTCCTAATAATATGGACCAAAAAGAGGTACACTGTGTAACGAGTCAAGGCAAATCCCAAAGGAATTAAAGAGGCACAAATGACACCCCAAATGCTCTTTGGTGTTCGAGTACGCGAGCAGTTAAGCATTTCAGAGGGTGGTGCTAAGCATTTACTGCACACACAAAGGCAGTAAGTGAGATCACACTCAAAGAAATCCGACATCAATTTATAAAATTAACACGTACTTTTATGTGAATTTAGATGCCAAGATCATAGGAAACAGGCAAGTACTAAAAAAGGACAGTGCAATTTTTGTAGAGGTAATGGTGTCTATCCTATGCAGGAAAGACAAACTGCATACATGTACTTCACTGCAACTTATGTGACCAATCTCCTGGACTAAAGGCACGTATGGGGAAAGGTCCAAGGAAACATCAACAAAACACCTCAGGTGGCACTGGGGCAGCCATGTGCAGAGGTGCTTTTCAGCGTCGGGTGACCCAATGTTTTCCTGTGTGAAAAAAACATGTACTACTTACCGGCTCTGCACAGCGACATAAGGGACCAATCTCCTGGACCTAAGGTGAGTATGGGGCAAAGTCCAAGGCCACATCAATAGGTCACCTTGGGAGGCTCTGGGGCGTCAAATGCAGAGGTGTGTTAAGGTGTTGGGTGCCTCATTCACAGTCCAGTCACAAAGAGGCTGCAAGCTGGGACTGGAAGACCAGTCAGTCTGAAACAACAAGGGGGCTCAGGTCATGATGCTCGGGGATGTGGGGACAGCTTTGGTCCACTTCTCCTCAGGCCAGGGTGACTGGGTGCAGAGGTGTTCTGAGGCATCAAGTTTGTCACCGGAGACACTCGTAGTAGAGAGGGGCCAGCACTAAGAGGCGGCATTGGTGAGTCCACTGTGGGCAAACCCAACGAGGGCACCGTCTCTGGAAGGTCGGAAGAACATGCTGGCACCGTTGGCCCTCTTCAACCTGGGGAAGGGGGCACATGTGCAGTGGTGCTTTCCAGTGTCCGGTTTGCAGAGGTCCGGATTCCTCGCAGTTCTTATGGAGTGCCCCCAGTATGCAGGGAAGGAGTTCTGCTACTCTAAAGGAGTTCCTGGGTCTTTGTTGAAGGCAGGTAGTCCGCCAAGTCTTATATAGGAACAGTATCTGTAGGACTAGACTATTTTAGCGCAATCTGGAGAAAACAGCAGACAGGCGGGCAGGGCTGGTGCCAAGTCAGTTGCTTCTCCACAGTCCTTGCTTCGAGGCTCTTCAGGTGTCAGGAATCGGATTCCCTAGTCCCAGGGGCTTCCCTAAATACTAGATTTAGGGGAGGTAGGGGAGTGTATGGTAGTAGTCAATGGGCTACTTACCCCTGGGGTCACTACACCCCCTATATGACCACTTCCTGTGAGAAATGGGCATCACCCTATCCCAGAGTTCCTAATTCTACCATCACCAAGAAGGCAGACTTTTAAATGTCATTCTCATATTAGGTAGCCCACCTTAGGAGTGGAACTAGCCTGAGGATGGACACAGCTCTCTGACTACTAACTTTCCTGTCTGTCCTGGTGCCAAATGGTCCTTAGTCAGGGCTTACATCCCTCACCTCTGAGGGAAGCCATATTTGCATACCAATGGCAGTGGGCTCTTGGATCTCCCTGCCTCAGAATGCTAATTTACCAGTCTTCCTGGAGGAGGTGTAAATACATACGTCCCTCCAGAGCAGCCATTATTCGTGACCTCCTGAGAGCGTGAACTGTCACCTGTGGGGGTCAGAAATTCATATGTGGTGGCAGGGAACTGGACCAGTCAGCCAGCACACTAGAGAGCTCGTAGGTTTTAGGGCGTACTTTAAAGGTACCCCCACGTACCTGTACTAATGAATCCATCACTGCAATCAGTGTTGGTTTATTAATCCTAGGTGTTTGATACCAAAGACCATGTGTTTTAGTGGAGCCAGTATGTAGCTGGGGAACTTGTTTCGATCAGTTTCCAGTGCATACCTTAAGATGGCTTTCCTGCTCACTTGCAATATCCAGCAATATCCAGCAACAGAACTAGACATCACAGTGGCGTGTCTGCTCATACATATACCCTCACATAAAATATAATTCACCCTTCCTTGGGGCTGAAAGTCCTGCTGGAGGGGTGACTTACATATATTAGATGCAGTGACTTTGGCATGACACACAGAGTGTGTCATGTTCTGTTATCACTCATGGTTTGTACAATGTCACAAAGCCTGCAATGACAGTGTGTCGAATTTGTGTGTGGGTTCCTTAGGGTGGTATGAGATATGCTGCAGCCCTTTGGGATCCTCATTGGCAATCATGCTGTAAGAAAGTGGCTCTGTATATACTGGACCAAAGTAAGGTACAGTGTGCACAGAGTCCACAGTCCCCAGAGGTTTGGCAGAGGCTAAAGTTAGATATCACCTTACTCTCTAAAGTGGTAGCTTGGTCGAGCAGTAAGGCAGTATCAGAGGACAGTGTAAAGCATTTGTTGTACACACTCAGTCAGCAAATGGTCACACACTCAAGAACTGAACTCTTGGCCATTTGTTTTGGATCAAAATATATAGTTGTTTTATTTTAGAACCAACAAGGTATCAAAATATACTTTCTCAGGATGAGTTACTTTAGTTAAATACTTTTCAAATAGGCAATAGACTTTTTGATTACAATAGTTAAAGTTGTTGCGATAGGCAACACAATTTTAAACACAATGCAACATTGAGCTCAATGGGAATTTCTAGCTAAATATAATTAGTTACTTTGTAGATTGCTTGTCTAACCTCAGGACTGGATCCTAGATTCAGTCCTGGGACACATCCTGTAAACAGTTAAGTAAAAGCGTTTTGGTTACAGTAGTGATTTTTAAGGAATATTATTTTCTTTTAAAAGTTGACAAACTTTTCCAGGAAGGAAATTCAATTTGCAGGTAAAGTAGGTTTGGGTTACTTTTGTAATCCAGTGCTGGGCTCCTAGGTTCAGCACTGGGACATCTATTTAAAACAGGCAAGTAATTACGTTTGTATCGTTGGCACGATTTTTAAAGAATATTTGTAAGTTTAAAAAATCGACACTTAGAAACTTTTTCACCAAAAAGCAGGCAATGATATCCTATGGAAGGAAATTCAAGTTACTGGTAAGTACGGTTAAAATAACTTTTCATGGTCAGTGCTGGGCTAACAGATGCAGCACTGGGTTCTCTCCTGATAACAGGTGAGTAAATCTGAATCCATTGTTCGGCTGATTTTAGATGAATATTTCAAAGTTTCAAAACTCCACACTTAGAAGAATCTTCAAGTGAAACCAGTCCATGTTACCTTATGGCTTTTGGGCAAGTACTCGACTGTCAGAGTTAAGGTTCTGGGCATAGACTCAGGGGTCTCCTAGGGTCAGGTAGGTACAGTTGGTACACCCTCAGCGGCACAGGGGCAGCCGGATGCAGAGGAAGTTAGGCCCAATGTTATCCAATGAGAGGCAGGGGGCCTTCGGTTGGTGGCTGCTGGCAAGCAGGCCACACAACTGTCGGAGCTGGGCTCCTGGTCACTTGCTCAGGGCAAATGGGGGAGTAGGTTAGGACAAAGGTTGCACTGCCAGGGGCACTCGGGCGGTTGGGTGCAGGGTGCTTTTGAGCAGTCAGGCACTCAATATTATTAAATGGAGATCTTGGGAGATGAACAAAGGCTGCAGGCTCAGAGATGGAGATTCTTCAGGAGCGACCAACGCTTCGAGAGGTAAGTTAGGATCTTGGAGGAAAGGTAGGCACCCAGGAGTTGGGCACAGGGGGCCGTGGAGCGCCGGGTGCAGGAGTGTCTTTTGATGTCTCGAAATCTTACTCTCTGCTGGTCGCGGGGTCCCTTGCAGTGAGGCTGCAGGCTTCGTCTGGGTCATCGAGGAGGGTCCTTGGACACTGGATTCCAAGTCACAATCACCGGGGGGACGTCCTCAAGGTCTTTGTCCACTCAGGCACAGGCCGGGCTTGGCGGTTGCAGAGTGTGCTGGATTTGCGGTTCCTGGCTGGCACCAGGGGTTTTGCTGTTTGAGCAGAACCACTGCACATGGGAGTCCCAGTCTTTAGGAGGTTCAAGACAGGCAGGTCCTCCGGGGTTTTCGAGGTTGCTGTCCGTAGGAGATGCCGGGATTTAGCCGGAGCAGGTTCAAGGATCAACAGGCCTGTAGGGCTGGGGCCAAGTCAGTTGGTGTTGTCCTTTTGTTAGCAGCTGCACGGCGGGTGTTCTTTCTTGTTTTTAAATCGGGATCTGAGGAAGGAAGGTTCAGGGTGCCCCTGAATACTAAATGTAGGTGCTTTACATGTAGGGGAACGGCAGGAACCAATAGGTCCCTGTCCTGGGATAAGTACACCCCCTATCCTGCTCTTCTCCTGTGGGAGGGGGCAGAAGCCCATCTCTGATTGGGCAGGGCTCCCCATCCTCAAGATGGCCGGAGCCCAGAGTTGTGCTTTACCGCGCCTCTTCCACCTGAGGGGTGGAGTTGGCACAGGCTGGCACACCCCCTTTCCTCACGTAGCGTTTTCCGCCAGTCTTCCCACCAGAGTGGGGGTCAGTTGCAGAGTACAGCAAGTGGCCTGGAGAAGCTCACAAAGGTGTCATGCCTTCGAAGCTTCCCCCTGCCCATCCTGGGGGAGGAGACCTAGCACCTCACCCAGGATGTGCATTGTTGCAGGCCCAGGAGAGCAGGGGGCTCTCCACCCAGGGGTCCAGCAACATGTCTGCTGTGTGGCAGCCTAGGCAGCCTCTCAGACAAGACGTGGATTGTAGGTTAGGTTTCAGGGAGCATCTCTAAGATGCCCTCTGTAGTGCATTTTACATTAAATCCTACACTGGCGTCAGTGTGAGTTTAATGTGCTGAGAAGTTTGATATCAAACTTGTCAGTCTTCAGTGTAGCCATTATGGTGCTGTGGAGTTCGTAATGACAACCTCCCAGCACCATATACTCTTAATGGCATCACTGCACTTACAGTGCCCAGGAATGGCCCTGTGTACTGTAGGGGCACAGGACTCATGCACCTGTGCCCACTCCACTGCCATAGGGTACCCAGCTAGAGGGGTGACTGATGTATGCCAGGGCAATGGGATTGTGGGCATGGCACACAGGGATGTGTGCAATGTCGACTCTTTGTTTTAGTTCTGCACCAGGACACTCAGCCTGCAAAGGTAGTGTGTGTGTGTGTGTGTGTGTGTCAGGGTGCAGGGCCCCTAAGGGTGGCACAATAAGTGCTGCAGCCCTTAGGAGTCTTCTCTGGTCACACTACCCTGGGTACCTATGGAACCATTTACCAGGGGCTGACATGTGGCTAGAGATGCCAATTCGGTGTAGGCTTTAGTGCAGTTTTTAGGGAAGGAACACAGGCCCTGGGTACCTGATTGGCAGGGATCCAGGGCACACCAAGGAAAAGTGCATCAGGTATCAGGCAAAAAGTGGGGAGGGTTAATGCAACAGAAACCCACTTCCCTACACATGCCCAAGCTACCTGGGGTACCATTTACTAGGGACTTAAAAGGTTGCTAAAACCCTTAGCCAGATGTAGCACAATTAGAAAACACCTTATTTTGGGGAAAGGAGCACTGGCCCAGATGGCTGGTGAGCAGGCCTGAGTGTACTGCCGGAGTCGAAAATCAGCATCAAGTAGCTAAAAAGGGGGGAAAAAGTGGGGGAATAACGGCAACAAAAGCCATGTTTCCAACACTGGTGTTTAAAGATCCTTTCAGGTGATGCATGATCAAGGAGATGCCTTGACAATACAGCTTGGTCCAGAGGCGCAGGGTCAGACTGATTTCCATATGGCCATGTCTGAACTGGGGTGGCGGAGTGAGCTAAAGAACGGTGATGGATTAAACCCAGATCAGTTGACTGGGGGTGAGTGAGTGTATTGTCAACGCTCCGTCCATGATCACCTTTGGTTTTTCTTTGTTCGCCATAAGTTGGCAGGGTATGCTCAGACGGGAGTCACTTGCTCACTTTGCCACTGGAGTCAAGCAAGCCCGGCTTAAGATGGCTGTTATGCCAGAAACCGATCCTGGGAAGCTTGATTCCGGTCCAGGGAAGACATGGCTTGGCAGTTCGGGCTGGACTGTTCCCATGAGGCACAGGGTCAGACTGATTTGCATATGGCCATGTCTGAACTGGGGTGGCGGAGTGAGCTAAAGAACGGTGATGGATTAAACCCAGATCAGTTGACTGGGGGTGAGTGTTTGTATTGTCAACGCTCCGTCCATCATCACCTTTGGTTTTTCTCCGCAGGGCAATCTGGCTCAGGCTCTAATCTCATCCTGATTATATCAGGATCACATTGCAGTGGTGTTGTCCATAAGGACATCACCCAACCTTCCCCTAAAGGATGGAAGCAAGGATTTCAGTGCCAAATGAATGGTCCACTGCCACAACAAATCAATATACAGTTGGGTCTTGACCAGAGGCAAGAGTTCTCTGATCCCCACCTCTCCCAGATGACCTCCCCAAGCAAGCAGTGATGCATCTGTCACCACCATCAGCTCTAAGTGGGATAGGGAAAAAGGGTCTGCTACTGCACCAATCGCAACCAAGCAGCTATCACTGTAGATTTTTTGCAGTCTCCTGCGAAACCTGAATGGAGTCAGACAGGTTCCTTTGATCCTGGGCCCACTGAGATTGCAGCTCCCACTGCAGAGCCCGCATATTCCACTGGGCATAGTCATGAGCAGGATACAGGAAGCTAGTAAGTCAAACAAGCCTCTGATCGATTCTCATGAGACCCAGAACAGAGGCTGAAACATCGGGATCTTAGCCCAAATATTCTGAACATGTCCCAGAGGGAAGGCTCAAAAATGTACTGTATCCATTTTGGCTCTTATGAAAGGGAGCTTCTGTGGAGGAGTCAGCTGTGACTTCAGCTTGTTGTTAGTGAACTCAAATAATGTGAGGAGGTTCACCATCTGGAGGTGGTCTACGACTCACTGTGGCGAGCTCCTTTAAAAACCAGTCTTCGAGTTATGGGAAAACTGGTGACCTCCGGAGGTGTGCTGTGACCATCACCATCTCTTTCACCCAATGAACAAATGGAAGCACTGCAAACTAAAAATGCTTCATGATGATCTTGAGCCACAGGTAACCTCCCTGGGCCTGCAAGACGGGGATATGGAAATAGGCACCCTGCAGGTACAACACCATACTCCAGTCACCTGGATCCAGGGCAGACAGAAATTAAGCCAACATGAGCATCTTGAATTTGCCCTTTCACAGAATGGAATCGTGGGGTCAAAGAACTAATTTAGTCGAGGAAGACATCTGCCCTTTTTGGCACTGGAAAGTAGCACCCAGTTCCGAACTCCAAGGACAGAACCCACTCTATGGCTCCTTTCTCCAAAAGAGCCTGATCTTCCGGATGCAAAATGGGCAACTGGGCCCCTAAAAGCTGCTCTGATGAAGGTGTAATGGGGCATGCAGAAAGGAATGGCAGGGCGAAGCCCTGTTGGTTTATCTGCAGGACCAGCCTGGCCGATATTATGGTTTGTCAGTGATGGACAATGAGTGATCCTGCCTCCCACATGATGGTCATGTACAGCCAAGGACAAACTAATGTGACTTTGAGTCTGCTGCCAGAAGGACTGGGACGTCATTGTTCATTGCCCATGCAGGTCAGTATGCTGTCTGCCACAACTCCGAAAGGACTGGGCTGTCTTGCGGTGGTGGTGGGCCCGGATGTTTATTCTAGACAAAACCCCTAGCGATACCTTGAAAGGAGCTAAATTGCTGATGTTAGGCCTTACTGGTGTGGAAGGACTGGGGAAGCATGCAGTAACTTTACTCTCTGTAAGGCACTCAAGGGTGCAATCTTTATTGCCAAAGAGGTGAGAACTGTCAAAAACATATCAAAGAATGATGCCTGAATGTCACCCAAAAAGCCCACTGATCTCTTCCCTGCGTGGCACCAGAGCACCACACGTATGCTGACTGTTCTGTCCAAGCAGTCTGTCATGTCTAGGGCTGACAAGATTATGTACTTGGACATGCCCTAGCCATTTGAATGGTCTGTGCCAAATTGGACCGATAATTTCTCCAGAACTGGTCTTAGAATCTTAGCCACTCCCCAGCAAACAGCTTGATCTGACTGACCTGAGAACGAGGCTAGCAGATGAAAATATACTCTTCCCAAATGACTCAGTTTTTTCCAACTCTGCCTCAGGGGGTAGTGGCAGAAGAAGCAGGTTTATTCCTGCTAGCGGAGGCCTGTACAATTTGGCTGTCAGTGCACTGCGCTAGAAGGCGAGTCACACTTTTGTAGGTTTGGTGACATTTTAACAGATGACCAAGAATATGAGGAGAGTGTTGAAGGAGTCTTTCAATTTCTTAGTTTCTGCATCTCTGAGAATGAGTGATTGAGTGTGACAGTGTGTGAGACAGGGAGTGAGTATGAAAGAAGGAGTGAGTGAGTGTGTGTGTGTGTGAGAGTGTGAGAGAGTGTCTGTGCACGAGTGTGTGCGCGCTAGTTTGTGCGCGCGAGTGTCTGTGCGAGAGTGTGTGTGTGTGTGCGAGAGTGTGTGTGTGTGTGCGAGAGTGTGTGTGTGTGTGTGTGCGAGAGTGTGTGTGTGCGAGAGTGTGTGTGTGTGAGTGTGTGTGTGTGTGTGTGTGCGCGAGTGTGTGTGTGCGAGAGTGTGTGTGTGCGAGTGTGTGTGTGTGTGAGTGTGTGTGTGTGTGTGTGAGTGTGTGTGAGTGTGTGTGAGTGTGTGTGTGTGTGTGTGTGAGAGAGAGAGTGAGAGAGTGTGAGAGAGAGTGAGAGAGAGTGTGTGAGTGTGAGAGAGTGAGTGTGAGCGAGTGTATAGGACGCAGAGCTGATGAGGTCAGAGATTATCAGTTACGTCCTTTCTGGGTCCAGTAGATTTGTAGATCAGGTCTAAGTGGGTGCTTTAGAGGACTCAAATAGTTAGAGTTCTGCTAGGTCTCATAGGGTGAAGGGCAAGGAGGCCATGTGGATGATAATTTTCATTTTCATTTTTAAGGTTTTATATAGCGCGAACAAGACCCTTGCAAGTATCAGAGCGCTTTACAAGTCATATGCAGAAAGCAAGATACAAAGATATTGGTGAAATAGGTATACAAAGCTCATAATCGTAAAACTAAGCTAGTGCAAAAACAAAGGACGACTATGGAGCACAAGAACAGAATTAGTAATAAAATACAATAAACAGTCAGAGAGTTCATGTGAATTTGGCCATGAGGATCGCTTTCACTTCTTTTTTGAAGGAGGCAGTGGAAGGGTTCATTCTTGTTTCAATGAGCAAAGCGGTCCTGATCCTAGGAGCCATACCAGAGAAGGATCGTTTATAGGTTTTCTTCTTGGCAAATCGTTGTAGTTTTAGAAGAAGAGTCTTGGCACTCCTGGAGGCTCTGATGCCCACAGAGGGCACCAGTTTCTGAGCTAGGTAGTGCGGGGATTTGTGGTGTAGGGCCTTGTGTGTCATACAAGCGATTTCCAGATTAATTCTAGCTTCTAATGGTAGCCAGTTGACGGCTCTCAGGTCTGGGGATATGTGAGAGTTTCTCTTTGAACCCGTGATGAGTCTCGCAGGCGAGTTGATAGTGGCTCTTAGCGGGGCTGTCGAAGAGCTTGGGAGGCCGCATAAGGATACCGCCCCATATTCCACTTGAGGGATTACTAGGGCTTGAACTGCTTGTTTGAAATCGTAGGCAGGCAGAAAGGGTTTCAGTTTTCGCAGGGTCTTCAAGTGGAAGTTAGCTCCTTTTGTGGAGGCGCTGATATGCTTCTACATCTTTAGGTTACTGTCAAGCGTTTTACCTAGCGATTTCGCTGAGTCGATGACGAGAGGTTGTCCTTTGAGAGCGGTTAAGCTAGTCCAGGAAAGTGAAAGTTTTGTTAGGGGGAGCGATTAAGAGGAATTCCGTTTTAAGGGAGTTTAGTTTCAAATGGTTTTCAGCCAGCCATGTTTGGGTTTTTTGTAGTGTGTTTTTTTTTAATTTTTATTTTTTTATCAAAAACTTTTATTGAGCAATAAAATAAGAGTTACAGAGATGGGCCTACAACCACACGGGCTGGCCGCTAATAGCAACGCACAACAGAAGTAGCGAACGATCATTCCCGTGGCCGGGCACAAGGAAGGTACCAGTTATTGCTCCAAACATAGGACAGGACATTACAATTTTTATAAGAAACATGAAAACAACAAACTCTAAAACAAGGCGAATGCACAGTAATCAAGTCAGCCCTGGAGGCGGAGGGGAAAGCAACTAAGCAGGAGGACAAAAGCAAGCAATGAGACTCGGCATGGCCAAAGGGGGGGGGGGGGGGAGGCCAGCGGGGAGGGCAGGAAAATCCTAAAACCATATGAAAAATTTCGGGAACGTCAGCCTAGGGAGATAGGGTCACATCTGGAGCGTCAACCAGGGGAGGGGCACAAATATCTCCACGATATGCATTCCACTGACCCCAAATCTTCGTCCACGCCCTGGGTCTGCCCCTAGCCACATAGACGGTCTTCTCTCGGAACATGGACCAGTCCATGTTATCCTCCCACACCGAAACTTCGGGAGGTCTGGATGCGCCCCAAAGTTGCGCAATATCCCGCTTCGCGACCATGTATCCCAAGGTCGCCCATCTGGTCTGGGCCACAGAATAGTCGGTGGGTTCCCAGACGTTCAACAGGCATCGTCGGGCCTCAGGCCGCAGGGTAATACCAGTCACAACAGTCATCACCGCAAGCACATCAATCCAGTAGGCTGCTACCATCGGGCACTCCCAAAGAATATGCAGAAATGTGGCACTCATCCCACAACCACGCTTACATAAACCATCCGGGGAAAAACCCATCACAACCAGACGCGGACCAGTTACATACACCCGGTGGAGGATCTTAAGTTGAACCAAACGGAGACGGGCGGGGATGGCGACCTCTTTCGGAGAAGAGAGTGCCGACTGCCAATTCTCGTCATCCAAGTCCAATCCGTCATCGACCCAAACCTCCCGAAGTCGGACCAATAAGTCAGCGCGATTATTAATAAGTTTCTTGTAAATAAGGGAGATAGTGCTATCGGGCAGGTGTCCATCCAGTATACGATCCTCAAGGGGAGAGGACTCGGGCAGGGTCACATCAGGAGTCAGAACTGAGGCCAGGGCGTGCCGAACCTGCAAATACCGAAAAAACTCTCTATCACTCAAGTCATATTCTACCTTAAGGGCCTGGAAAGACTTCGCTCTACCCTGCACACAGACGTCACCCACTTTACATATCCCAATCATATCCCAGCGGTCAAAGCCCTTAGTAGACCAGAGACACCCCAAACGTTCAGAAGCATAAAGCGGGGTCGCCATTGTCAGTCGGTTCTCCCATCCCAAACTCACATTCGCGGCCCGCCACACATTGACTGCGATCCTGGACGGGCCCACAAGATGGCGCCCGGCCGATCTGGACTAAAGCGCTCTATTAAAATCTCCTCCCGGCAGCTGGAGTCTATCCATCTCAAAGGCCGGATCCCGACCCGGGGAATACATTACGTGGGGAATGGCAGACAGCTGGGCAGCCCAATAATATCTCTTGATATCGGGGAGCGCCATGCCCCCGTCATACCAAGGAATAGTAAGTTTTGCAAGGGCGATACGTGGACGCCCGTCCCAGATCAGTTGCCTTTGAAGACTCTTGATCTCCCGGAAATAGGTAGCGGGAATGTCGTCATAAGAATTTTGAAGCGCGTATAAGAATCGCGGCAAATACATCATTTTTAAAAGGGCAGCCCTGCCCAGAGGAGACAGGGGTAGCTTACGCCAACGGGCCACATCCAGTCGCAGTCTAAGAAGCGGGGGAAGGAGGTTACGCTCGAATCGGAGTGAGGAGTCCAGCGTGATAAAAATCCCCAAATATTTGAAGCCAGAGTGGACAACCTGGATGGGAAACCTGTCCGGCAATGGGGGCAAAACACCCGAGAGAACATATACACAGGACTTAGCCCAATTAATAACCAGACCCGAGTTAGCACCAAACGAAGTAAGAACGTCGAATAGGACATTTAAAGATTTACGCGGGGAAGTAAGATACAGAAGAATGTCATCCGCGTAAAGCGAGACGCCGTCTTCAAAATCCGGTGACCAACGGATCCCTTTGAGTGAAGGTTCCCATCGAAGCCACGCAGCCAATGGTTCCAGAGCAAGCGTGAAAAGCAACGGAGACAGGGGGCACCCCTGACGGGTCCCCCTACCAAGACAGAAGGGGACAGAAACTCGACCGTTTACAACGACCTGTGCCAAGGGTTCGGCGTATAACAACTTCACCCAACCAATAAACTCAGGCCCAAAACCGAATTTCTCAAGAGCTGCCCAAAGATAGGGCCACTCTACCGTGTCAAAGGCCATCGAGGCGTCCAGCGAAGCCAAAATGGCCGGCTCCGTCAGTAGCCCCGCCCTCGCAACAGCTCCGTGGAGACGGCGTAGATTGAGAGCCGTGTTGCGATGCGGGATAAATCCGGACTGATCCGGATGAACCAAGCCACTAATGACCGTCAAGAGGCGGGTTGCCAGGAGCTTAGCCAGGACCTTGGGTTCAACATTCAAAAGGGAAATGGGCCTGTAAGACGAACAAAGGTCCCGAGGTTTACCTTCTTTGGGAATAACAACTATCGTGGCCAAACGCTGATCATATGGGAGAATACCCCGTTCGCGGGATTCCAAAAACATGGCACGAAGATAGGGTGCCACCTTGTCAGGACGTAGCTTGTACAATTCAATTGGCAATCCATTCGGGCCCAAAGCCTTGCCCGAACGGAGTGAGCGAATGGCCGTCGCTATCTCGTCCGTAGTAAAAGGGGACTCCAAAGAAACTCGGTCTAAATCGGAGACACTGGGCAGAGCTATATCACGCAACAAAAGGCGAGAGTCATCAACATCCCGTTCAGACACAGGGGTATAGACCGCACGAAAATAATCCGCAAAACATTCAACTATTTCAACCGGGTCTGTCACTCCCACGCCACTCGAAGTCTGAATCACAGGCACTACACGATTCGCCCTCTCCGTCTTATCCAACCATGCCAGTAATTTACCCGCTTTGTCCCCCACATCATACAAACGACCCTGTTGCTCCCGAAACATCAGTTTAGCCGCATCTGTGACCAAAGACTTATAAGCAAATTGCTTCAAACCCAGGGCGTGGAGTTTATCAGATGTAACGTTCGATTCTAGGTCAGCCTCTATATCAGCAATCTCCCTCTCAAGGTCTACCACCTCCCGATTCCTCGCCTTCTTGGATTCGGCAATAAGGGCGAGGGCCTGTCCGCGAATCACTGTCTTAAAGGCCTCCCACAGGGATACAGCAGAGGAGACGGAACCCTCGTTGTCCAGAAAATAATTGTCCAAGGACTTAATCAAGAGATTGCGAGTCTCGGGGGAGGTGAGGTACCATGGGTTGATAGGAGCCACCCGGCCCGCCGCCTCCACCCCCACCTCAAAACAAAGCCAGAGCGGGGAATGATCAGAGATGCCCCGGGGAAGGTGCCTAATCTCACGCACCGCTGGCGACTGCGCCGCAGGCATCAGGAAATAATCCAGTCTAGACAGAGTCCCATGGGCCCCAGAGTGGAAAGTGTATTGAAGCTGAGTAGGATGCATAAGTCTCCAGCAATCCACCAGGCCGAACGTATCCAGAAACCCACCCAGCCACTGTTGGGACAAAGGGGTGTCCCTAGGGGGGTGATGATCATGAAGACCGGAGAGCACAGAATTAAAGTCACCTGCTATGAAGAGAGTACTATCAGGGAGGTTCAACAACACACGGCCCAAATCGGAAAAGGTAGAGGTCTGTAGACCGGGGGGCACATAAACGGCAAACAAGGAAAGGGTTCGACCCTCATAGCGACCCACGAGGACGGCGTATCGCCCCCAATCGAGGATCACATCATCAATAGCTAGGGGGAGGGAAGCCCGAACAAGGATACCCACCCCCCTGGAACCCGTGGTAAACCCCGAATGTGCGGCGAGGCGATAGCCCCACCTATTCATTGCACGACATGTATTGCCTACCAAGTGAGTCTCCTGCAGAAAAACAATATCCGGAGACAAACGTCGTATACATCGCAACACCACACCCCGCTTAATACGATCCCCCAGACCATTGACATTCCACGAAATAAACCTCAACCCGCTACCCCCCCATCCCATAAAGCAATGCCGCAACCCCCCTCCAATGAGCATGACATCAAAAACATCATTAGCAAGATAGAATCGCCTTGAGAACATAACACACAAACATCAAACTTCCCATCCACCCACTCCCCAACAATCACGAAAACACCCCCCACCCTGCACCCCTGCAAGAAGCTAAAAAGCCACCCCAACATGCAGTGTGCCTGTCGCCCAAGAACCCCCATTCTACAAAAAGACCCCGGAGGAGGAAAGGCTCTGACCCACCCGCCACCCCAACAAGAAAAATAACAAAGAGATCACTCAGACAGCAAAGGCACTTGGGCTTAGAACCCCAGAAGAAGTTACTTGACACGAGGACCCGGGCAGAAACAAACAGTTCAGCTCTCTACACCACCCTCAGCACCACCCGGGTGGGCGGCGGACTCAGCCGCAGGAGGTCGGTCCGGCAGGAAGTCCAGCCAGTCATTCACAGAATCAGGCCGATCAAAGAAAAAGGTTCGTTCACTGTACTCAACTCGCAGCCTGGTCGGAAAAAGCATAGCGTAGCGCAGTCCCATGTCCCGGAGACGCTTCTTGACTCCACGAAATCCCATACGCTGTTTCTGCACCTGATGAGAAAAGTCCGGATAAAAGTTCACCGTGGCATTCTCAAAGGCCACCGGGCCCTTCACACGTGATGCCTGCAGGATAGCGTCCCGATCCCTATAGTGGAAGAGTTTCGCAACAATAGGCCTCGGCGGGGCGCCAGGCTTACCCTGGCCTCCCGGAACACGATGGGCACGCTCCACCGCGAAGAACTTACTTAGCCCAGACGGAGAGAGGTAGTTCTGGATCAGGTCCTCCACCAGGAGATCAACAGAGTGCGGGTCTGGATTCTCCGGAACGCCGACCACACGCACATTACAGCGACGTGCCCTGTTCTCAAAGTCCTCCAAGCGCCGGGTCATGAAATCGTTCACCCTACGGAGATTGCCAATCTCTGTCTGTATCTCCGAGACGTCTGCCGTGAGGCTGGATGACTTGAGATCCAATGACTTCACCTTCTCATTGGTTTTAGATAGGTCAGCCCGAATCAAGTTCACATCAATGGCCACGGTGTCGATTTTGTGGGCCCAAGCTTCATATTGTTGACCTATCGTTTCCTTTATGCCAGAAATGGCGCCCATGATGTCCTGCAAGGACGGTTCCGTTGATGCATCCACGATGTGATCAACCGCACATGGGCCAGGCAGGGCGGCCCCGGGGACCCCTTCGCATGGGTGTAACGGTCCATAACGTTAGACTGGACCGGGCCCCCACGCAGGGGCATCTTGGTCTTTCGTGTCTCTCGGTCCCCTCTGCCCGCCATGTCGGAAACCGCGCCACCAGGAGACTCACTCGACCCGATGGAAATGGCCACAGGAAAGCAGGGCGTCGGGATCTGAAGGCCGCTGCAAGGGTACCACAAGGAGAGGACCAGCTTGAAAGGAGAATAAGCCAGCCAAAGGCCCGACAGCCGTATCGCGCGCCGGACCCAGCCCAGGCCAGACTCCCCTGCCAGACGTCTCAGTCTGAGGCAGAATCGAAACCGAAACTTAAGAGGGGGACCCACAAGTCCAATCCCCCTGCCGTTGTTGTTCAACTCCGAGTCGGCCAGAGAACCTCACCCAGTCCCGGGCACATCCCAAGGGCGGACCCCGAAAGTTCAAAGCGCCATATCTTCGGCGCCCCGGGTCCAAATCAAATTCCAAAAATCACAGGAAGATCAGCCCAGCGTCCTCTACATAAATCCTCGTGAAGAATCAGGATATGTTCAGGATATCATGCCGGGAGTGGCGGGGGTCCGGAGAGCGCTGTGCTCACGCGGCCATCACGGATGCCCGCCAAGCTCCTCCTCCCTGTAGTGTGGTTTTGAGCGATTTGATTTCATTAAGTGAGTGGATCTCGATGTAGATTTGGGTGTCGTCTGCATACATGTGGAAGTGAATCTTGGAGAGGCTGAGAAGATCGGTAAGAGGTTCACTAAATAGGTTGAAACGGGTGGGTGAGAGGGAGGAGCCTTGCGGAACTGCTAATGTGACTGGCATGGGTTTGGACAGGGATCGGTTGATCTTGAATCTTTGGGATCTATTTTGGAGCAAAGAGGCGAACCAGTTAAATACAGTTCTAGACATTCCCATTCTGTGTTTCAGGAGTTCTAGCAGGTTGCCGTGTTTGACGGGTGTCAAATGCTGATGACAGGTCAAGAAGGATTAGTAAACAGGCTGTGTTTTGGTCCAGGATTTTTAGAGCGTCGTCTATTACCCGTGTCATGGCTGATTCTGTACTATGACCTGCTCGGAAGCCTGACTGAAAATAGTTAAGCAGGTTGAATTGATCAATGTGACTGTTCAGCTGTATGGTAACACATCTTTCCAGGAGTTTGGCTAGCATAGGTATGTCAGAAATCGGACGATAGTTATTTAGGTCCGAGGGGTCAGCTGTTTTCTTTAGGATAGGCGAAAACCTAACCTGTTTTCAGGATGACTGGAATGGATCCTTGGAGGGACGTATTTATGATATTGGTCCAGAGGGGTAGTAACAGAGGAATGAAGTCTTAAGTAATTAGCCGGGAGCAGGTCTGTAAAATGATTGGAGGGTTTCAGAGTGGTTAGCGCCATTTAATATGGCATCTTCAGTGTAGGTGTTGAAGTGGGACCAAGTTGCGTTGTTTTTAAGTTTGAATTTTGGGAGGTCGTTAGCTCGGGCACCTGCCGGGGGCAGTGATGAATTCTTTTTCATGTCTGAGAGGGATAGGAGGTCCTTCAGTAGATCTGATTTTATAGATTCTGTTTTAGAAGCAAAGAAGGAGGCAAATTCATCACAATTGGGTAGAGTAAGTGGGATAGCGTTAGGGAGACTGGGTACTCTCTTGGTTTGGGCTTTGATAAGATCGAATAGCTTTTTGGGGCGGTTCTTGGCTAGGTCTAGTGATTCCTGAAGACGTCGGTTTTAGAATTTCTGATCTTTCTAAAATAAGCATTTCTGGAAATTCTTAGAGGCTTGAGGTAGTCAGCTGAGGGGGCGGCTCTCCAACGTCGTTCAATTACTCTAAGAGAGCGTCTGTCTCCATTTAGCCTTCCATCATACCAAGGTTTCGAGTCTTTTGTGGAAGTTCTTTTCAGGTGATCGGGGCTATTTTGCCTAGTAGGTTGTTCATGCAGCGAAAGTAGTGATTGGTCAGCCCCTGGACATTGGCTAGGTCTTCCTGGGGATATAGAGGGTTTGAATTAGCTGATGCTATGAGGCCAGAGCCAACGTTTTCAGGTTTCTCTTCCAGAACTTAGTTCTCAGGGGTTGTGTTGGGAGTCGTTTAACAGTTTCCAAGACTTGGAATGCAATGACATGATGGTCAGACTAGTCGCAGGGGAGGATCAAATCGAGTAGTGGAATCCACTTTAGAGATTACTAGGTGGAGAATTGCGCCTTTGTTGTGTGTAGAGCTGTTACATATTTGGTTAAGATTAAGGTCAGCGAGGAAAGTTTTGAGGCTGTTTACCCCATAGTCGTTCTGGTTGTCCCAGTGAAGGTTGAAGTCCGCCAGGAATATTTGCTTATTTTGTTGGCTGTCATTTGACGCTAGAATATCCATGAAGTGTTCTAGGAATGTGAGGTTATCTCCAGGAGGGTGGTAGACAGTGTGAAAGAGCATATTTGTTTGTTAGTATTGGCGATGTTTAAGCAGAGGTATTCACAGGAGGATAAAGCGGGGGCATTGGAGTTGGTCACGGTTAGGCTGATCTGGTGTATGCAGGCTATCCCACCACCTGGCCTGTCCGTTCTGTCTAGTCTGGCGATGTCATAGTTAGGTGGTAGCAAGATGTCTATGATGGGAGTAGATGCTTCATTTAACCAAGTTTCGTAAGGATTAGAATGTCTGGTTCATTAGTGAGTAGTAGGTTAGCTATATCGGCTGCATGTCTAGATGCGGATCTGCAGTTTAGGAGAATACAATTTAGCCACGTCTTGTTGGATACTGTTGAGGGTTCAATTGTGAGGGAGATTCTAGTGAGGTTATTTTCAACTATGCCTCTGGAATTGTGTCTGGAGGCTCTGCAAGTGTTGATCAGAATAGGTTGTATTTGGGAGTTTGTATGTGAGATAACTGGAAGACCAGCGTTATGAGGAGGGAGAGGTAGCTCGTAATAGCGAAGTAGGGCCCCTAATTCTATAGCAGATAAAGGGTTTATCATCCTGATAGGGCGGGATATGGCCTTAGGGTGCGGAACTGTGCTCTAGCGTGGAGACCCCTGAGCCAGGGCGCTTGCAAGTTGATGTTGGGTGCGATTAGAGCTCTTGGAGTGTGGGTAGGAACTGTTTTCCTGTTTATTGCGAGTGAACTTGGGTTGCTGTATAATAAGGTCGTGTAGGGTTCAGATGTCAGATTTGACTTGCTGAAGGGCTGATAATATCTGGTGAAGTCTGGGGTCAGGTGTGAGAGAGTCCTTATAGGAAAGATGGACTGAGGGAGTAGGCGGGGTAGAAGCCTCTTTAGTGTCATTTGGGGGGGGGAGTAGAGGTTGGGGACCATGCAAAGAGCTCTTTCTGTGTGTATGTCAATGGAGTGGGGGGGGAGTGAGGAAGCCGGATGGGGAGGAGTTAGAGAGACGGCTATGCCATGATCAGAGGGGGTATATGTGGGGCTGACTGGCAGATGGGAGGTGCTGGGAGTAATGGTGAGGGGGACGAAGGGAGAGGTAGTGCAAGGTGAGGGGACAGAGAGAGGGCTATGCTAGGATCAGTGGGGGTATAGGTGGGGCTGATGGGAGGTGCTAGGAGTAATGAGGGTGGGGGAGGTAGTGCAGGGTGAGGGGGGATAGTGAGTGTATTGATAGTGTTAAGGAGTGCGGCGGTTATTAGCTGGAGTGAGATGTTAGGTGGGGTGTCGTTGAAGTCTAGGGTTAATGACGGAGCAGATGGGGACAGCTGGAAATCCTGAATTACTTCGGGGTCAGGATGGGAGTTGAAAAATTTGGAACGATTGGTTAGAGAGGAGGGGTGTGTTAGAGTGACTCTCTCCTTGATGAGTGGAAATATGTGATCTATCATATTGAGGTTGCGGTCGGTAGATTGGATGAGGATGATCCCATTACGATAGATATTGACGGTGGCTGCTGCATTGAAGAATAGGAAAGGTAGGATAGATAGTGTAAATCCGTGCGCTGTTTTCTTCATATGAGAGACCTTAAAGTGAGCGAGAAAGGCTTTTCTCCATTGAGCTCTTCTTTTAATGTAAAATAAGTCATTCTTAATGAGCCCTTTGTTCATTGAGAAGTATGGGTCAGTGATAGGTGTTTCAGGATGAAATTTTATTAAGTTGTGTTTGAAACCCATAGCTGCTTTTTTTGAAAGGCTTGGGGGGTAAGTGATGGAGTAGGTGAAGTTACCGGTGCGCTCCATAGTGTAGGTAACACTAGATTCGCCGGAGTAGACAGATGGGAAGATGTCTAAGTAAGGTGCTGCCCTTTAGGGGGAAAGTGTAACAAGGTTGTGAGTGGAGTCATTCCAAGGTGGCTGCTCTGTTAACTGGGTAGAACAGTGCTAGCAAGGAAGTCCACTGTCTATTTCAGTTAAAGGACCTCACGGGAAGCAGTCCTTTTTCTTTGTTAACCTATTGATCTATTGCGGCCATTTTGTGTGATCTGTAGAGGTAGTAGCCATCTTACCCTATCCAGGAATTTGAGTTCATGGGAGGGAATTCCTAGATTATGGCCATCTGGTTGAAGTAAATCTGCTTGCCTTCAGTCAGAGTAGCGCAAGTGGCCCCAAGAATGAGCTTGGCAACGTGGCATCGTTATGTGCCAGCCTCGTTCTGCACATATAGATGAGTGGAGGTGAGCTCAGAATATGCCTGCTGAGCTCCTTGGGATCACCGCGTTATAGGAGACTCATTGTCTTTTGGTCTCTGATCAGAGCTGGCATCCTCACTCCATTGTCAAGAGGAGTTCCGGGGGGCCACTCTGATTTCACTCGCAAGGCTGTGTCTCTCGCGCTGAAGAATGCAGGGGAGTGGGAAGGAGCGGGGGGGGGGGGAAGTGGGTCGCGGTAGGGCGCTAGACCGGGCGGTCTCTGGTAGCTTAGTGCTGCCTTCGTGATTTGACTCCGCTGCAATATTTCTCGCTTGTTGCGCTCCTCCTCTTCAGCCGGGAAAGCTTCCTGAGCTTCCGTGTGCCCCGCTCCGGTGCCTGCAATCAGAGAACAGCTCTGGGATCCGCGATGATTTCTTGTGATGGTTATGTTCCTCCGCTCTAGCCGGGAAGGTGTCCCGACCTCCTAAGTGCTCCGAGATAGCTCCGTTTGGAGAGCTCGCCACGCGTCGGTGTAGGGGTGGGGGGGCATCCCGGATTCACGAGTGCTCCAGAGCCATCAGACAACTCCAGTACATCAGATGGGCCAGCAACAGAGAGAGTCCTGTTATAGTTATACCTATGCAATCTGCACATTTAATATATGACAATGAGGGAATAACAAGGGCTAAAATGTACAGTAGATGGGCGACTGTGGGTTGGTTTGAGAGTGGGTGACTAATATGGAGGTATGGATCCTAGCCATACAGGATATGTGCCATCTGCATCTCCCCTTAGCTCAAGAAGCCTAGACAATAGACTGCCCTGATGGAGGGTAATGCAACAACCAGGTATCTGGTAAGCAACTTAATTTAAACATAGTAAACTAGAGCCTGGGGTACTGCCCATAATCAGCCCAAGGAAATGTGGCCAATTAACTGTCAGTAATAAAACCAAGCTCTTCACCGGTGGCTTAATCATTAGCAGAATACAAGACATTAAAGTAAAATGAGACATTAAGAGAGGACAACATATGGGCATGGAA
This sequence comes from Lissotriton helveticus, assembly GCF_964261635.1. Taxonomy (NCBI): domain Eukaryota; kingdom Metazoa; phylum Chordata; class Amphibia; order Caudata; family Salamandridae; genus Lissotriton; species Lissotriton helveticus. The sequence goes on from NC_136059.1 coordinate 301,172,510, forward strand.
GAGAACCATTGAAAACAACAGCAGTGAAATAGAAGAAAAGTGCCAAACAAGGTCATAATAAGATTAAAAGAAGTAGTCATTCAGCTATAATAAACTGTGAATTCCATAGACACATTAGTAGGCTATTTTATTAAGAAATAAAGGCAGAGGTGCTGCTCCAGGTGAAACAGAATTGTAATAGGGTACTGCAGAAGAATGACAAACGGAGGTGACAAAAAAATAGTGAAGAAAAAGCTAGGTGGAAATGGAGTCAACTGAAAAATGTGAAACTAAGGGAATGATCACTGAGGTGTATAACATGAAAGCAATACCACTAACTTAGGAAGACTAATCACATTTATAATAGTGGAGAGGTAACACCAGATATAGGTGAGGTATGCCTGAAGGATAGGAGATGTTCAGGAAAGCAATAGGAAAAGAGCGACAGGTTTGTAGATCAGAATGACACACTAAATAGCAGGAAACCAGCATAGCAAGCAGGGAAAGATTACTTGAATTCGGGTTGATTACACCCTCCAAAGAGAAATTAAAAAAGTGAAGAGTGAACACAAGCTGAGAGAATATCTGGCAGCTAAGAACTTCGGAAAATTGACCTTCTGTAGAAACAAAAGATGTAATTTAATCCTTATAGTTTAACTAGACAGTTCTCATATATACAATAATGATTGGGTGGGCTGAAGAGTTTAGTAGTTCCCCCAATAAGACCAATGATGAAGTTACTGCTGCATCTAAGGAAACAAATAATGTATCATATTGAAGCTTAACAGTCAAGATGGGGATTAACATCTAAACATAGTTGCGTAGACAGCAGAAAATACAAAAACTCCAATTCATGTGACGTACCTGATCGAGCAAGCCAACAAGAAGAACTGGAAGACTAGAATACAAAACATTGTATAGTGCGATGAACCAATCCTCATACACGGGCTGGAAAAAACATTTAGGGGTCAATGTTAAAAGTGACAAGAGTTTTACAAAAAACGATTTCCAAAGTATGAATTATCTAATGTGCTTTCAAAAAAGTCCCATTGCTTGACAAGTGCCCACAACACCTATCTCCAAAGAAACAGGAGTTACTATACATCAGCATGCTCTAGCATGAACCTTGTGGCATATTCTGCCTGATGACCATCTTCAGATGAAAAGGTAATTCATATCTGTTGGCATTCAAAATAGTCAGTACCTGTAGAGGCGAACTTCATGTCTAAATCCAAATCTTTGTCGTAAAAATACAGCCAGCCAAGTTTTAATATATACCACTCATTCGGTTCTCTGTCTGACCTCTATCCATCTTCTCTAAAAAAAAAATCAGAATGTACTGCCAAATGAAACACACTGAAAAGCAATTTGTATTTTTTAAAATATATTTTATATTATGTTTAAAATAACTTGGATAACAATTTGATGAGACTCCGATTGTGTGGGAAAGTGCTGAGATTCCATTTTGTGTTATCTCAAGAGTAGTAAAATCATTGAATTAATTTAAAATACAGGCATCTGTGGGTACACAGAAATTGTGTTTTTGTGAGCAACAATTGTCATTTATTGGGTATTTATCTCCTGCCCAGGTTAACCTCTCATGCTTTCCTCACTCCCGGTCAGATATATCTGTCATTGCTGCGCTCTATATTGTGGTAATTAGTTGTTGTTGTAGTAAAGTGCCTCTTTACTACACCCCCACTTTTTGTAACAAATGTAGGGAGTTGGCTGTAAATATAGTGGACCAAAACGACGACCCTTATTAGTGTACAGAGGCTTCATTTAGCAATCCCAAAGTGCTCTTTGTAGTAGTATGGTCAAGCAGCTTTCGGCTTCTCTGAGGGGAGTGTTGAGCAATTGTACACAGAGTTAATAAACAAGACACACTCCAAGAAGAAGTTCAAGACCAATTTAGAGAAAGAACACATTTTAAAATTTAGTCACCAACATCTTAGGGATCAGGTAAGGGCTTCGAGTTAGTGACTGTGCAGAAAAGAGTAACATTCGGAGCTGTCAGAATTGAGACATGAGCCTCAAACGCGGTAATGTTATCCTACGGGAGAAACATACATGGCAAAGGTATGCTTTCAAGCGGTTATTAGGATTGATATCCTGGACTTAAGGTATTTAGGGAGCAAGGTCCTCAAAATCACCAACAGTAAGATGGAACCTGCACCGGTGTTTCCAGGTGCAGAACTGTTGTTCGTGATGGTAGCCTCGTATGCTACAGGGAAAGTAAATGGAGAAAACTGTAGCAAGAAAAGTGATGCCAGTGGACACAAGTCTGGCTGAACACAATGGGGGATTGGCTCTGAAGGGTCACTGGGGTAAGGGGACACCTTCACTTGGCTCAGACTCTGGCTATGGAGCAGCTCTGGTGCAGAGGTGTTTGTCCAGCGAGTCGGTTGCGTTGGAGACTCACTTTTTAGATCAAACTGGAAGCAAACTTCTAGGTCGAAATACAATTTTAAGAAAGAGGCTAGGAGAGGTCAGATTTTCTGTATTGGCTCCTGTTGGGAAGTAGATTATTAGTAGTGGTAAATATATAGCTAACACTGGCAATAAGGCCAGTAACACAATATAGGGCTCAGAATAGGTCTCAGAAAATTATTACCGTGCTCACCCCTTGGTAGCTTGGCTGCCAGCAGGCAGGCTTAACTACAGAGACAGGTATGTAAAGTAAAGCATTTAAAAACATCAAATCAGTAAATTATTCAAACACAGCACAATAAAAATCCAACACCAATTTATAAAATTAGGAAACAATCTTATCTGACACCAAAACAAAAAAAATCCAATGTAGGGAGCAGGAGATGCGAATATTATAAGATTTAGCACTATATAGCACAATGAAACCTATAGCACCTATTGGGACATTTGATTGTGCTAGACAAAGACAAAGCTAGGTCAACTGTGATGGAGCCCTGCGCAGCTTCCACTCGCGGTGGGTCTGAATAAAAGTTTTTACCTTCTGACTTCAAAACTTTTCTGGCGCTTTTTTTCCCCGGGGTACCTAGAAGCTCTCAGTCAGTCCGGATTAAGTGAGGGCTCGCCGGCTTGCCTTGTAACCAGCTCCCGGTCAAACCTATGGAAGTCAGACCTTCGGAGCTTTACAGCGGGGGAACCAGAGATCCAGCACAACACATGGTTGAAGGTGGGCTGCTTGACTCTCACGGTTAGTCCTGGTCACCCTTTCTTTGTTCTGACTTAGAAACTTTTATGGTGCTTTTTCTCTTAAGGTCCCTCTAAGCTCTTCACCAGACCAGATTTAGTGAGGGTTCGCTTCCTGGGTTTTGACCATCCCCCGGTCAAACTCTGGAAGTTGCACCGCTAGAGTTTTTTAGTGGGACGAACCTGGAGGGGAAGGCGGCTGGCGGTTGAGGATCTCCAGTTTAGCTGTCCAGGTCGAGTCGGTTCACTTATGGAACTTTTTGTCAAAGTTGCTCCAAATTTCTAACTTCTGGACCTTCTACCTGAAGTTTCTTTGAAGCTCCAAGATGGTCCTTGAAAGTTTGGGACTTCAATTCCAACAATAAACTTGGACAAAACCCTTACAAATCCACGGGAGTTACTCTAGGCTGGGGATTCTTGGTGATGGTCCAGGTGAGCTCTGTTAAGTTGTAGCTTGCAGGGAGTTCACTGTGTAGTCATGTTTAAGCAGGTGTGATGCACAGGACTGTAGTTCCAGATTGTGCAGCAGGCGCAGTCAGCCAGAGTGAAGGGCCTGGTTAGTGCAAATCAAGCTTTCAGCATGGACCTTTCTGTGGTTTCAAGCGGCAGATCTGAAAGGCACTGCCCCGCTCAGATACTTATTCAGTGTTCTCTGGCACCACACAGGGGTTACATAGGAGGGCACTCCTGTCCAATGAGATAGAGACGTTTTAAGGCATGGGCAAAGTGAGCTCTGGCCCAGGTACCCAGCCTTTCAGGGGACTCTCTGATTGACCCACCTCTCTTCTGCAGTTTTTCCCCAAGGATCTTGAATGATTCTTAAACAGATTGTTTTAATTACAGGTTTCCTTTAATTGATTTTAATGTTGGTAATGTGTGAGAGTCTTTTACAAACATTTTGCAGAGAAATGTGTTTATGTTTCATGCAACATTCAAGGTTTTTTTTTTACATCAAAACAGGACCTCACATATGAGAACTGGGAGGGTGTCAGAGATAACTTGCAGTAATATCTGTGAGCTGCTGCTGTGTTACACTATTGAAAACACACATCAATTTCCCTGAATATTATATGTAAATGCATCTATAATTTGAATGAGTGTGTCTGTGTGCCCGGTGACCTGACCAAAGAGGGCATGAAAGAGCTGAAATTTGATCATAAATTCAAAATTGTTTCAAACAGGGGCCCCTAAAATACGTTTGGCCAGGGCCCCAACTTCCTTAAGATGTCCCTGAATTAAGAGGGCAACACTGCAGAGCATGACCATTTCCTCCAAAGTATGGCACATTGGTCTCGCAGAGAGCACTATAGCTCTAAAATTCAATATGGCTGAAGTCTCAGCAAGGCAAGAGCAGGCTAAACCAGTCTCCAGGATAGGATGGCTCAATCTCCCTTCCCTAGCCTCTGCACATTCCTTCCTTGAGCCTGCAATCTGGCTGGGTCAGAGAATAGGGGACTAAATGAAACTGGGCTCTTCTGCCTGTCCCTTCCTTCTTTTGAAGATCATGGTTTACAACCCCCTCCCCTTGCTCTGGCATTCTTATGCAGCAGAACCTTCTCCTCCCAGAATGGCTCTTCATCCCAGGTCCCACTTAAGCAGCCTGACTAATCCACTTTAACTGGCAAGTCAGAGCAGAGCACTGGAGGGCTGAATTTTGGCTTACAAACAGGAACGTCTTATAATGTTTTGTATGTACTTTATGTATGTACATTCTAGGATAAATTTAACAATACCATATTGTTGGATATTAAAATACCATTCTACAGAGTCCTTGAATGCCATTTGCTGCGTTTCTTGGGCAGGATTTATTCATTAATAACTTCTTGCCATGTAAACCTATGTGGCTAGGAATCTGCAATGGGGAAAATGCACTGGGCAATTTTACCCAACACCAGGGCTTAGAAAACATCTTTTGCTAGAACCCTGCCTATTTCTAAAAGACCACACACCCCTGGAACACCTAGGGGAGACTTTAAGGGTTCGTAATATGTAAAAATATTGCAGATCATCACTCCACAGTTCCTCTAGAACAAAAGTAAATTTTGGGAAGCACTTTACTACAATGTGGGAAGTAAAATGTGCAATTTCATAAAACCCAAGGTATATAAAACCTATTTTATAAGGGTCCTCCTTACAAGTACCTGACTTCCCCCCTACCATTGGACATCTCAATAAGACCCTGGGGGTATCTAATAGTCCAGAATATTGTAGTTTATTAATGGTTATGTTCCCCAAACACCAGAGCCGAGTTTGGGCACAATTTACATGTTAAAAGTTGTCCTGCAAAACAGGGCTGCTTTTAAACTGACCTCAGGCCTCGGCAGTGCACACATGCAAGTGCAGAAAGGGCCTCTTAACTGCCATTCCCCATTATATACTAGGGACGTAAAATTAGTTTCGATCCCTCTTCCCTATTATGTACTAGGGCCTTATAGGAGAGGTCATGCCAATCATAGGGGTGCCCTATCCTATAGTGTACCCTAGTGTATGTAGGTGTTTTCACAGTATTCCAATTCTGTTTTAATCATAGCACTGGCCCTGGTTAGACGAAGTTCAGGGACAGACAGAGTCAATTACCACCAGAAAGCAAAAAATGGTGCTGTGCAGGGCACAAGGATGACTTTGCAACAGCTCCCCACTCCTGGAACACTATTCCCTCTGACATTGGATCAGCCAATTAAGCGGGATTTAGAAACTTCTTAAAAACCTGGCAATTGAGACAAGCTTATGGCCAAGTCAGCTGCTAGTTGCAGCTTCCACTAACTTAGCTCCAATAGACCTTATGGTGTATGTGCGCTCTATAAGCTTAACATCACATAAGAGACAAATCAGGACAACACAGCCACTCAACGATTGGCTCCTTTTAGCAGACGTCCCTCGTCGGTATATCGGTCTTGGCAGTGTTGGTGTCTGAGCTGGACACTACGCAAGACTTGGCTGCTGCAAGTTTCCAGTAAATTAATCTGATTTCTGGGCATCAGGAGGCGACCATCTCCAAGTCGACCTAAAAAGTGAAAGCCTCCAACGCAAGTGACCCGCCAGACAAAACGCCTCTGCACCGGAGTCCTACAGCACAAGTCGACACAACTGACCCTTGAAAGCCAAGTGCTTGTTGTTTTCAGCCGGACTTGTCCCCAAGTCCCCACTTGCAGGACTTAACTTGTTACAGGTTGCTACATTGGCTTTGCGGGTAGCGCTCAAGGGTACCAACTCGACCAGCACTTCTGCATCTGGATTGACCAGGGCAGGTAAAACCAGACTGCTAGTTGATTTGTGGTCCTTGGTCCCAAAGTACCTTAAGTCCAGGAGAACAACCCTAACAACTGTTTCCAAGTATACATATGTTTCGCCCATTGGATAACATTACTGCGTTCGAGGCTCATGCCTCGAAATCTGACAGCTACTTTACTATTTTCTGCAAAATCACTAACTCGAAAAGTACTTACCTTATCCCAAAGATCTCGGGGTCTAAATCAATATAAAAAATCTGCATTATTTTTCTAAATTGGTCTTGAATTTCTTCTTTGAGCGAGTCTCTTATTTTTTTATTCTGTGTTTACAAGTGCTCAGCACTCCCCTATGATAAACCTAAAGCTGTTTGACCACACTGCCACAAAGAGACCACTTTGGAATTGTTAAACCAAACCCCTGTAAACCAAATAAGGGACTTTCTGCACAGTGTACCTCGTTCTGGTACACTATATAGAAAGCCTGCTTCCTACAGTCGTTGAGTTGCTTTTTCTGTTCTATGCAAGAGGGTTTGAAACAGGTTCCACATAGAAATTCGTTCATTCCATTTTGTGTGTTTCAGATTATATACTACAGGAATGCATGCATTGGCCCAAGGGTTCCCACTCTTCCTTGCACTACTCTAGAATTTGTGAATTGCCTTAATTTTCTGAGATTCATCACTGCTTCTACTAAACGTGCCTCCACAGTCAAAGCGGAAATCATGGTGCCCAAATACTGATTTTCTCCTGAATTAGAATTGCATTTATTATTGTGTACCTGTATATTGTTAAGACTCCACCTTGTAATTTCAGAAAACAAACACCTGTCAACCCCCTAGTACAAAATAGTTGATCAGACCATTCGTATTTTTTTTTAGATGCTTCCCCACTTAAGGGTTCTTTTTTAAGCCCAATGTGTCTGCAAATGTAATGACCATATTCTGAAGGAACAACAGAAACCTAAACAATGAGTCGCACAAATGCTGCATTACTACAATTTACAAGCTACCGGCTTCTTTCCATTAATACAATTACTTTTAAACACTCACCACTCACATGATTTACCTACCGCAGACCTACTGTCGGAAGTTTACTCTTCCCCTTTTAACTAAAAGTTTGTATATTGAGCCATATCTTGTTAGGGCAAGAGGTGATTGGCATCTATTTGCAGTATGCTTCTTCCAAGTAATATCCATATGTTAGGAGGAAGAGCAGCACAATATTAGTGACTCTGTGGGGATCCACAGAAGTCAACAGGGTAAGAACTTATAATCTACCCATTAAGGTATGAAGGCCATTATGAATTATTGATCATCTGGTGTGCCCGGGCTTCAAGAACAAGGCGATCACCACCACCCAGGTGGATGGTGGGAGCAAGCCCTTACTTGCTGTAGTTTTTACATAGTTCCCTTATGTTGTATGAGTAGAGCAGAAAAAAGCCTTATAGAGCTCTGCCTTTTTCACCTGATAAAGGTTCATTGAAACACTGCCCAAAATCAGTATCAATAAACACAAGTGTAACACCCTGTCCAGGCATATTGCAACCCACTCTCTAAGCATTGTGCAAACTGCCAAGACACAAAACTGCTCTGTTAAGGTTTTATTAGTATCATTAGTATAAATGAGCATGCCACTATTTGTTTTCTTCAAATGCTGGGAACAACATTCATGATTTTTTCTGGAAGACTTCTACTCTACAGCATACTGCCTGCTGGCAGCCTTACAATGTATGAATTTAATTTCTCAGCTGTAAACTATCTAAAGAAAACATCAAGCCTTTTTCTGATTTGACCCAGAATATACTTGGTGCCTGAATTTCTATGAATCATCTAATTTAGAGGTCTTTTTGACTTTCAGGCTAGAAGGGGAGCAATTTAGTGAGGAACATGGAAGCATAAATATGGCAAGCGGTAGTCTTTAATTCAATGTGAAACTATGTTGCTTATGATCTGGGTTTCGCAGCTGGGTTGTAGTAATGGCAAGTAGATATTTTTGGACTCTATACACAATTCTACAGATTAAGTATTAAAAACATACAATACTGCTTGCAATCCTTTGTGACTCTTCCTCAACCACATCATTTTAGCTACATTAATCAAAAATTAATAAATAGTAATTCAATATTTGGAACAAAAATTAAACAGTAAACTTAGAAGGTTGTATTTCAAAAAGGCATTGTTTAAAATGAAAGTAGTGCTTATGTTTTTCTGATTGTTTACAAAGTAATATAGTGTTTAAAGAATGTACACATCTAATTCTCAAAACATATCTACTGCTCACTTCTATAATTTACATGGTCATTAATGTTGGCCTACAGGGTTAGGAGTTTGAGAAACTCAAACCTCAGTGATTAAGGGAACTCAATATTTACCCACACAAAAAAGCTAGATGGAACAAACAAGTGCATTTCACTGCTAACAATGGGAATGGTGACTGTTGTATCTTACATATACATCTATGTACATTGCAGATGACACCTGGATAGTACTAAGCTACTCAAGGTCTTACTTTTCAACTATCTTTTTTATACAAAAGTCCGTATTTTGAATTCTGTGCTCTCAAATATATCGTACATGAAAACGTGAAATGCATGCACTAGTCCGAATGTAATTACAAATTGCAAGCCTGTAGAAGAGCTTACCTGGGCAGAAAATCCATTGAAGAATGAGTACCAAAAATGAACTAAGGTGAATGCAAAGTTTTTGTAGAAGAAATATCGCAAGAACTTGCACATCCTTATGTATGACCACCTTCCATGAACAAGAATTAACCGTTGTAAGAATCGGAACTGCGCAAAGGAGTAGTCACTGGACATCACTGCCTGCATTCCTTCCTGACCACTTATGCCAACTCCAATATGAGCAGCTGAAAAGTAATAATGATGTTCAACGTATTTTGGTTAAAGTATTTACACTATAAAACCTAAAAATGACAACTTTGTTACATAAAAAACAGAATAAATTATCCACCGTATGTTCATATCTAGGGTATTTCTCCAATATAAACCACACACATTCTAGTTCAGGAACCATTTTCTTTGTTTGTGACATGTTTTAGATCAGGGTTGTATTTAGCAGATTTTGATCCATGACAGGCGTTCCTTATAATTTTGAAAATTGCAGACAAGTCTAATTTATATATTAAATGTAATTAGATTTATCGTAAGTGGGATTTATGAAAATCTGACCTGGATCTTGCCAATCTGAAACTATGCTGGAAATCCATTTTTGTTTATCTTCAAGAAGAATCATTTTTCACCCACATATTTTTGTATCATTTGATAAAAACATCTACAGGTCTGAAATGGATATGGCAGGCTTGTCACTGCTACTATCGAACATTTGATTTCATGACCACAAAGTGCTATACATAGTCTTATATTTGAATACATATCTATTATAGCGTTCTGTAAGCTCAGATAGTCCAACGTGCCTCGCTGAGTCTCATATTTCAGACCATCTTTTCATGCTCAAAATTAAAGGATGCTTTGAATATTGGGATGAATAGATGCTACCTATCTAAATTACAAGGACTGCATCATTGGTACATCTTACTACCATGAAATGTCAACATTTTCTATCCACGCTAGGATCACAGATTTGCAAGTCTATCAAAAGGGACACATTCATGATGGTCAGAAAGGAGCCATTCCGGTCTTTTGCAGGGGATCATCTTTTTATTTGCTGATTTCTGTGTTGTAGATTATCAGATAACGAACGGAAAAAAGCCATGATCTAGTATTAGTTCATGTACGGAATATTTATTAGACATTTTCCACTTCCTGGGTCATGAACCTTGACGAAGTTCCCAACAGTGTTATTAGTAGAACAGAATCAGGGCCACATCCTTTAATGCCCTATCAATCTAAGCAACTTCACAGATACAACTCTGAACATAGAGATATAGGTCTCTGCTAATCAGAGAGGACAGCAGGCAATACTTCATTATTACAACTGCAGAAGTTGAACTCTGAAATATACAGAATTGTTTGGAAAAAAAACCTGCTCCTGTCACTCTCATTCTCTTGATCACCGATGTTCAGCAGGTATTTCTCAAGCGTCAATGACTTTAAGCTGGTCTAGATTCTCTAAGTAAATCGGTTATTAAAGGCACAAGATATCAAAGTCCTTAGTGGGAGCGTCTTCTCTGAAATGAATAAAGTCTAGATACAGTACACTGCTCATAACTATTTTAGCGGAGAACCATAAGCAACTGTTTTCTCTGACATACATTACAGGAAACAGGGTCCAGGCGAACACAAACTTCTTAAAATTAACACCATTGAGAAATAAAACAGCATGCTATGCTACTACCCCATCTCATTTGTTGAGACCAGGTACTATGAACCTGAAGTGTATCTAGCAGTCTATGATAACCAGCAGTAAGGCACTTTAGGAAACACTGAGCATAGACCTCATATGCTCAGGAAATTCAAAATGTGCCTTTGGGTTCATCTGCTACATTGCAATATATGTTTCTCCTTTCATCCCCAGATAAACTGGTACAGGTATTTGGGGTTTCCTGTACAAAGGTGAACCTCAGAACCACAAAACGGGTTCAGACATTAGCATATCTGACATTGCTGATTGTTTTCAGGTGACTCACAATGTTAGCCAACATAAAGCACCCGAGAAGATTGCAGCATTTCTGACCCTTGGATCTAACCATAAATACCCCATATTAAGCTGGTTATTGTTCTGAAATATATTGACAGCATAAAGAGCATAGGATTAAAAAACCATGTTATTCATTAGTAACAATAACTCTCCTTGACAATAAGACATAAAACTAGTGTTTGAGAACAACTGAGACAGTAGGCACTCCCTCCTATAGTGTAAAATACAAAATATTTAATCTATGACCTCAATATTTATAATTTTTCTTTGAAAGGTGCAAGAGGTTGATATTTGAAACTTATGACGCCAACTTTATTTATTTTTAATAGATAAAACCCTACATTTTCCAGATTCCTACAATACCCTTTACATTATTTATTGTTAACTCAAAGTGAGTGCTTAGATTCCGTTTTGTTACTGCATTAGTACGGTCTACATTATATACTTTTAACTGACTCCTGTTGGATTAGAATGAGAAATGCCATTTTGCAATTAAATTTCTGCATTATAGCGGTTTTAGCACTCGCAAGCAAAAAGAAAGCCAAACAACTCCATATTTGTTGTTTTTTTAGGTCGAAACATATCAAGCAGTGCAGCGGTCTGGGTTGCAAAGACATATTAGTTACATACTACAAGCTTTACTTGGAACACATTCAACCCATTGTTCACCATTAGCTTTGTGGTTTGTAACATACATTTGCTTGCTTTATTTATTTTAGGCTGCACAGCATGTCTTTGTCCCTTCCGTGGAGATTAGCATGTTTACCACATCTTTGACTGTGTCCTTGCATTCTTCCATGATTGCTCACTTTTTTTGGAAATGTTTTGGGATTTTTCATGAGGCATTCCATGGAAGAAGTTTTCTGTGTCCCATCTTTCTGCTTGACATAATCTACTTATCTTTTCCACTAATCGTACATGCCTGTGAGGAACAATGTTGTGTCACATCAAAAAAAGGGGGGGGGTTTAAGAAGATATTCTGGATTCATCCTCCTGACCAAGTATTTCATTCAAAGAAGAGAAGCTCAGCAATGTCACACGAAACAACTCTACTGACGAAAAACACGTTTTTTTGTGTGAAACCCTCACCCACCAGGGCTACCCCTTGGTAGCATGCTGCATCACCGGGTCTATACCGTTCCATTACGGATGGGGTTATGATGCGACCTATGGACTATGTGGGAGTACTTCATGATGTAAGAGAATGGCAAAGAAGATAATGAAAGGGAGTGGGGGTTATTTTGTGCTGGAGTGCAGTTTACACATACCTGGCTAGTAGGTAACTCAAGCTGTACTCCTATTGGCTCTTCTTCAGGACCTCAGGAAATTAGTTCTCTGGTCCTAGTGTTCACACTAGACACAAACTGAACTCGTAGGAGTGGCACCAGGGAATTTGTTTGAGGTTTTGAAGAAGATCCAATGGGGGATGGCTTGAAACAGGTCTACCTTTAAGAAAGCAGGTACATAATAACCTCTTTTCCCAATCTCACCATCCCCTTTTCTTTAACCATACGGACTAGAGGTAGGAATAAATATGAAACCAAAGGAGCCATGGTCTGTATTTTAAATTATCAGGCTGCTGATAGCAGAGCCTGATAAGGAGTCAGGTAAGCCCATCTGCGCCCGTCCGCGCCTGGACCGCGCCCAGTGCCAGGACCCCTGGGCCCCGCAGACACCAGCCCACCCGCCGAACCTACCTCGCCACCGAACTCATCGCACTCAACGACGGCCGAAGCCCGGGTTGCTACCGAGCCACCCCAAGACGCACCCACGGACCCTTCTGCTGCCACTCCTGCAAGTTCACCAGCATCCGGACCTGCACCACGCCGGCACCGACCAAGACGGACAACAGCAGCAGCCACCTGAAGTGAATCCTGCTCAACACCCGCTCCGTCACCGACACGCCGTCGAGCTCTGGAACCTGCTCGACACCACAGCCCCAGATGTCGCCTTCATCACGGAAACCTGGATGAACGCCTCCTCAGCGCCCGACATCGCCATCGCCATCCCAGACTGATACTAGATCATCCGGAGGGACCGCATCAACCAGACTGGAGGAGGCATCACCATCATCCACAGGAACACCATCCGCATCACGACCAACACAGACGACACCCTCAAACCCGCCGAGCACCTGCACTTCCAGATCCACATCAACCCCAAGACCACCCTCAGAGGCACCCTCATCTACAGACCCCCGGGACCACGCACACAATTCAGCGAGGACATCACCGACTTCGTCAGCCCACACGCCCTCCCCTCCGCTGACTACATCCTCCTCGGGGACCTCAACTTCCACCTGGAGAACAACAACGACCGCAACACCACCACCCTGCTGGACAACCTCGCAAACCTCGGACTCAAGCAACTGGTGACCACCCCCACCCACTACGCCGGACACACACTCGACCCCGTCTTCTCATCCAGCAAGGACATCGCCTTCAGCCACGCCACCGGACTCCACTGGACGGACCACAGCTGCATCCACTTCAGCTTCACAAGGACCACGCCTCACCACCACCAGCAACAGGTTGCACGCAGAAGCTGGAACAAGATCACAGCCGACCAACTCGTGACATCCCTGAGCAAGAACCCACCCACCAGCGCAACGAACCCCAGCCGAGCGGCCACCAACCTCACGAAGTGGATCAGCGACTGCGCAGACGACCTCGCCCCTCTGAAGACCCCGCCCAGCAGACCCGGCAGCAAGAAAGCCCCATGGTTTACCGACGAACTCAAGAGCTCCAAGAAGAACTGCAGAACCCTCGAGAAAGACTGGCGCAGAAACCCAACACCGGACAACATGACTGCCCTCAAGCTCGCCACCCGAAAACACCACCAACTGATCCGCGCCACCAAGAAAACTGCATTCAAGGAACGACTGCACAACAACGCACACAACAGCAAGGAGCTTTTCAACATCGTCAAAGAGCTCTCCAACCCCAACGCCGGAATCAACGACATCACCCCTTCGCAAGACCTCTGCAACTCCCTCGCCGCCTACTTCCACAACAAGATCGCGGACATACACAACAGCTTCCGCTCTCAACCAACGCACGCCACGACCGAACCACCGCCACCCACTACCACACTCCACAACTGGACCCCGATCAGCACCGAAGACACCGTCCGCACGATGAACTCCATCCACTCCGGATCTCTGACCGACCCCTGCCCCCACCACGTCTTCAACAAGGCCGACGCGGTCATCGCACCCCACCTGCGGGACATCATCAACACCTCGTTCGACACCGCTACCTTCCCGGAGAGCTGGAAGCACGCCGAACTCCGCGCTCTACTAAAGAAGCCATCAGCCGACCCCACCGACCTCAAGAACTACCGCCCCATCTCGCTGCTCCCGTTCCCTGCAAAAGTCATCGAGAAGACCGTCAACAAACAGCTGGCCGCCTTACTCGAGACGAACGGATCCCTCGACCTCTCGCAGTCTGGCTTCCGGGCCAACCACAGCACCGAGACCGCCCTGATCGCAGCAACCGATGACATCCGAGCCCTGCTCGACAACGGAGAAACAGCGGCCCTCATCCTCCTGGACCTCTCCGCGGCTTTCGACACTGTCTGCCACCGCACCCTAGCACAGCGCCTCAGCAACGTCGGAATCCAGGAGAAGGCACTGGAGTGGATCATCTCCTTCCTCGCCGGAAGGACACAGAGAGTCCGCCTCCCCCCGTTCAGATCAGAAGCCACCGAAGTCATCTGCGGCGTTCCCCAAGGCTCCTCGCTCAGCCCAACCCTCTTCAACGTCTACATGAGCCCCCTCGCAGCCATCGCACGCCAGCACAACCTCAACATCATCTCCTACGCCGACGACACGCAGCTGATCCTCTCCCTCACCAACGACCCCACCACCGCCAGAGCCAACCTACATGAAGGGATGAAAGAGGTAGCCGAATGGATGAAGGACAGCCGCCTGAAACTGAACTCGAACAAGACAGAAGTCCTCATCCTGGGATCCTCCCCCTCCGCCTGGGACGACTCGTGGTGGCCCCCAGCCTTAGGCAGCGCACCCAAACAATCAGACCATGCACGCAACCTGGGCTTCATCCTGTACTCCTCCCTCTCCATGACCAGACAAGTCAACGCCGTCTCCTCGTCGTGCTTCAACATCCTGCGCATGCTACGGAAGATCTTCCGGTGGATCCCCACCGAGACCAGGAAGACGGTCACCCAGGCCCTCGTCATCACCCGTCTGGACTACGGCAACTCCCTCTACGCCGGAACCACCGCCAAACTCCAGAAGAGACTCCAGCGGATCCAGAACACCTCAGCGCGACTCATCCTGGACATCCCCCACCGCAACCACATCTCCGGACACCTGAGAGACCTGCACTGGCTCCCGGTCAACAAGAGAATCACCTTCCGCCTCCTCACCCACGCACACAAAGCCCTACACAACCAAGGTCCAGGATACCTCAACAACCGCCTCAACTTCTACGCCCCCAAACGCCAGCTTCGATCGACCGGCAACGCCCTCGCCGCCGTCCCCCGCATCCGAAGAGCCACCACAGGGGGAAGGTCCTTCTCCTACCTCGCCGCCAAGACTTGGAACTCCCTCCCGACACACCTCCGCCTGACCCAGGACCACCTCGTCTTCAGGAAGCAGCTCAAGACCTGGCTGTTCGAGCAGTAGCGGACCCCCCCACCCCCCTTCCCCCAGCGACTTGAGACCCTCCGGGTGAGTAGCGCGCTCTATAAATGCTTTGATTGATTGATTGAGATTTATGACCTATGTGGGTCACATAGGTTCAGAACTGAAGCATTGAGATATTTATCTCTTAAATAAAAGTCATTCTCATCTCAATGTTGGAGCATGAGAACAAAATGATATTTGTGAATGCTTTTAAGTGAGAAAATGAAAATGAAAGTGTTGATTAAATGAGAAAATTAAAATGAAAGTGTTGACAATGATTTGGTTAACTCGTCACTTTTCAAATTGTCATATTTAGAAACAGCAGCCATCTTGTTGGCTGTGGCTGGTAGACAGTACCATATTTGTAACTGAAAAAGACAGTAAATTGCTTTTAAATGGGAGAAATTTACAGGGAAGAAAAATGTTTCTACGAAGCATTGTCTTAATGTTTTTCTCTACTTTAAATTAAGCCAATTAAGTCCTAATGTTTTATGAAGCATCTTTCATCACTCTAATTTATCACATTTAAACAAATGAATGTGTCTTCCTGTTATAAATATTGTACCATGTCTACAGGCCACCTGGAGTATTTATTTTTTAAAATATGTTTATTGGCATTTGAAAACCGCAATAATAAAACAAGACAATAAAGTACAGACATTGACATGGTCCCAGATATAACATCCACATGTAGCAGTGCAGTAATCATACATCGTAGTTACTTCCTGTAGAAAAAGTGGTTAAAGCAGCTAGCATTTCAAGTATTCGGGTGGCCTCGCTCACGGAACAATGTTGTGCCCTGTAATCGACACATTGGTACTCAAGTGGAGGGGAGTAGGCAGAAGGGAAATGAGGGACTATTTATGTTTTAGATCCTAAATTGTCGTGATTAGTCAAAGTCTGTGGGGTAGTTTCATCATGATCAGGGGACGTCGGAGTGGGTCTCCTAGTCATATATAGGGTCCTGAAGTTTTTGGGCCTGTTGCGAGGTGGTAGTAACTCGCTGTAGTTTTCTGTTTGAGTGCAACTGTACAGCATGTCCCTGGACCACTGTGTTCATGTAGGTGTTGGACCGCGTAGCCAACAAAGAGTAACGCATCTCTTCTCTAAGAGGAAAGCCATATCTACTAGGCGTCTGAGTGTCTTAGGGAGTGGTTTGGAGTAGACCAGTATAGCTAGTACCGGGTCTGATGATAACGATATATCCGTAATTTGGTTAATTTCGGTGAAGACCTCCCCCCAGAAGTGGGCAATCCCCGGGCAGTCCCATGCCAGATGAAAGAAGTCCGCGTTTAATACACGCATCTTTCGCATTGAGGGCTCTCGCGCAAGCCATATCGATATAACCGTTCCGGTGCATAGTAAACCCTGTTGAGGAATTTAAAGTGGACCAATCTGTGACATCCATTGAGCGAGATTTGTTTGGTACTTAGGCAGCAGTAGAGCCACTTATCGTCCGTCAGTTCTACCTGTAGATCGCGCTGCCACGCCAGATGTGATTTGGTGTATTCTCCTTCCCTAGCTGACAGCGTAATGCGGTATAGTCTAGACACTAATTTGGTGGGCGATTGTGCCTTAATAAGAGCGGTCAGGGTCAAGACCTCTGGAGGTTCCGCCATATCCTCCCCAAGTTGATCCCTGAGAGTGTGTCTCACCCTATGAAACTGGAATTTCGCCAGAGGTGACTGTACTCCATCCCCCCAAGCAACATCCCCCCAGGGGCAGTCGGTTCCAACTGCAAAGAGGTCTCCTATTGTATGTATACCCAATGTACTCAATGCGATTATGACTCCCCTGTCTCTACACGGAGTAAGCTAGTGGCACCAATGAAGACGGACCGGTGGCGCATACAGTATTTTACCGGCTTGAGCATCTAGTAAAGAATGCCAAGCTTGGGTGACTGAGTTCAGAGAGTCCAATATGCCAGTGCGTTTGTCACGAGGCAAGAATAGTAGGGCTGGGACAGGGCTGGGAGAGGTCTGGGGTCAGCGATTATGGTTTCAATCTGGATGAGCGGCACCTCAGAGGGTCCATGCATCCAGTAACATGCATGAGAGCATTGGGCAGCTCTATAGTATAGTTCTAAGTCGGAAGCTCCTAGGCCCCCCATCGTATATGGCAGCGTCAGTATCTTCCAGGCAACTCGTGGCTGTTTTTCCACCCAAGCCAGACAAACCATTAGTGAGTGCAAACGGTGAAAGAATGTTTTGGACAGGACCATGGATATATTCGTGAAGAGGAGGTGGGGTAGAACAATCATTTTCATGAGATACCCTGTCCATCAAGGATAGGGTGAGGCTGAGCCATCTGTCGACATCATCTTCCAGTTTTGAGATGGCAACTCTAATTCTCCCGCAAAACGACCTCTGAGTCCGTATGCAGACAAACACCTAGGTATCGCACTGCATCTGTGGTCCACTGCAGAGGATATTCCGGTTCAAATTGGTTTGTAGCCAGAGTGAGGGGAAACAATGGACTTGTTCCAGTTGACGTTTACACCTGAAAGGGAACCGAATGGGACCACCTTGCGTACAACCGGGGAAAGGTTAGTCTCAGGGTCTCTAACATAGAGCATTGTGTTGTCCACATACGTAGAAACAATTAGCCGGTAGTTCGGGAATCGTATGCCCCTCTGTCCGTGGTTTTCCCTTAGAGCGCAAGCTAAGGGCTCCGCCGTCAGGGCGTATAATATTGGGGACAGGGGGCAGCCCTGTCTCGTACCTCTGCAAACAAGGCAGTCAGTAGCAGTAAGCATTGCGGAAATGTCAACCCCCCCCTCCCACGCCTGCCCAACCCCAACTAGCCTGCGGTACCATCCCACACTCCCAAATAGAAAACTCCCGCCCATTCCCAAACAACAAAACACATCCCAGGTGTGGTTCACGCAGGGTTGGATGTAGCTCGCAAGACAATAAAGGCGTGTGACCTCTACGGGCCACTCTCCTTACCCCGCCATTTAGGGAAACTTCTCAGCTCCAAAATAGTGTAGTAGGGAACAACTCAACAAGTCCCTCAAAGTCATGAGCGCTTAGTGGACCTTACTTTTGAACCAACCCCAAAAAAAACAAAAGCTCATATCAAGGTAAGCATAGCAGATCAATCTCCGTCCCCGTTTACTCATCAAACTAATGCTGAGACAAGTTAGTGCATGTAAGGCTCCTCAGTGCATACCCTCCCTATGGGGGAACAGACTCTCGCCCTATACATAATACAAGTAAAGCAATTCGACACTATGGTAGGTAGCAGGAGGACTCAGACATAGGGGTTGTATAGGTCCCACCCCAAACACAATCCCAACAAAAAACATTTCTTCGTCCATCAGTGACACCAAGCTATACTCAACGATTAAAGTCATCCTGTTGTATTCAGCCCTGCTCATCCATTAGACCTCCCAACACTTCATCCAGGAGTTGTCGCTCCTGGGAGGGCCGATTCTCTTTCATCCAGTCTTTCAGCACTTTTTTGTAAGGCCTGCGGGTCAGTGAAAATATGCGAGTGCCCCTGCCGGTTTACTATAAGCTTCGCCGGATATAACATGGCGTAATCGGCCCCAAGTTCACTGAGTTGCCTCTTCATGGGGGCAAACAGGCGCCGCGCCTTCTGAACCTTGACTATAAAGTCTGAGAACAGTGAAATTGTCGATCCCTCGTACCGCAGCGGTTGCTTCTCGCGAGCTAGTTTGAGTGTGGCATCCCGATCCCTGTAGTTTAGCAGTTTCCCTATGATCGGTCTGGGTGGTGCACCCGGTGCTGGTCCCGGGCCGAGAGAGCAGTGTGCCTTCTCTACTACAAACATATTGTAGAAAGAGGAGTCGCCCAGTACTGTTTTCAGGAGTTTTTCAATGAAGAGCTCCATGTTCCCTGGATCAACAAAAAACACGTACATACAGCAGCAGACTAAGATCAAGCACCTCAACTACTTGAGTTTCAAAAAATAATCAGAATAAGTGCAACAACTTCCAGCATCCGCTGCTGAAAGGTGCCTATTAACAGTAAGAATTCAAGACAAAAGGAAGGTGCACTTCATAGAAGTCAGGACAAGTGACAAGTAAATACTTCACAAATTTCTTCTTTTTATTGAATTCTTGAAAAAAAAAAAAACACCGGCACACAGCCAACGCGTTTCATTCCCCATCACCGTACATTTGTACGCAGGTGGGGAGCAAAAAGGGGAAACAGGAAAGACAGAGCTTGTTGTTCTTTTAATCTATTTTTAAATGTATTTCATTATGTATATCTTTGTCACACTGTATGTATGTCTCTCCAAAAGGGGACCGAATGTCAAGTCTTGCCGCATGCTTGTCCAGTCTTTCGACCATGCAATCCATTCTGTAAGTTAGGGCATCCATCTTGGTGCCCAAGGAGGATATCCTGCCCTGTAGGTTCTTTTCTATTGTCAACAGGAGGCCGCCAATGTCTTGGCGTTGGTCTTCCATGACCTGTTCCTGCTCACCAATGCCATCCTCAGGGATGGATTCGCCGGCCTTGGATCACTTCGGGTCAAACATTTTAGATTGTGTCCTAACCACTCGCCCCACCTTGTCTACACTCGCAGGACCCCCTACAAGCAAATGTCACTCAGGCGTGTGTTTTTTTTGTGTGACAAGCAACCAGATTCAGTCACAGCCACCGCAGGGGAGACCAGGAGGCCGTCCAGTCCCTCCTTGGGCCGATCTTCTTCCCTATATGATAGGGTCCCCAACTCAGCGATGCAGCAGTAGGGTATTCAAAATGGCGGCACTCCACGCCCCACCTCGCGCCACCTTTACAGTAGATCTCGCACTGCAGAATGCAACTGGTCGCCGAGGGAGGGGAGGAGGCCCTTTCCATAGGGATCCTGTGGATCAAATGGCAAATGGCAGGCCTCAAATGTCTCCAAAAAAACCAGCACTCACCCTGCAAACCTGTCTTCAAAACCAGTTAATGCGCTCTGTAGCCAATCCAGCGCTTCCTCAACAAGCAGCTCAGAAGCAGTAATATCTGACGGCATGAACCAAGCTGGCTGTGAATGACACCAGGGTGATAGGAGCACAGGGCAGCACGCAATGCTTAGCGAAGTGTTCCGCCACGATCAATAATGCCAGCAAGGGGAGGGGGGAGTCACTACACGTAGCCAGTCCAGTACGGGGGAAGAGTTGCAGGGCCCCCTCAGTTAGCCTTGATGATTCCCCCGGGGCTCACTCACCAGCGCCGCCTCAGTAGCCAGCCAGTTTTCCAGAGTGCCCGGTCTCCTCACCTCCCAGGGCACCGGGCCTTAGATTCTCGCCCAGTCTATCGGCCCCGCTCTGCAGACAGCCAGTCCCATCCCTGCCAGTCACCAGGGGCAGCAGAGATCAGCCAAATATGTGCAGAGGCGATAAGGCCTAGCAGCGCCGGGCCGATCCCACCACGCTGAGCAGGCCTCCGGAAGAGGCCACAGGTCCAAGAAGGGTGGGGCTCCCCCCTCATCAGGGCGCCCAGACGGAACTCAGTAGGGCCACACTGCAGACCTCCCTCACTTGAGGACCGCATGCCAGCTTCACATCAGGAGCCCCGGGGACACTCAGCAGAGCACAGCCTCCGCTCTCACCCAGGTGCCGCTCTCCGCACTCTCGTAGGGCCGCTCCGACGGCAACCCCAGGCAGCCAGCCCCACCTCCAGCAATCGGCCGCGCCTCCGACGCCAGCAGAGGCGGACAAGCCACCAAATCAGCAGTATCTTCTCTTCGTGGCCGGCACAGCGGAGTCACCCGTGGCAGCCAGTTGCCACCCCCCAGTCGGGGAGGGGAAAGGAGGTCTCCGGGCTACAGCAGGCCCCACGCCACACCATCTCCCAATCCTGGAATCGATATCCCAGGGGCTCGCTAGTCTTCGCTGAGCGGTATAAATGTGGTGCAGCTGCAGGATAATAGACGGATAGAGTGGGGGATTAACGGAGCTCTCGGCTCAAGTGGCCATCTTGGTCGCGAGCTAGCTCCGCCCCCCACCGGCCACCTGGAGTATTATGCCTGCTGTTTGTACAGACTCTGACATGGGAGAAAATTATGATGAGTTTAATGTAATGCATACAAACAAAGTTAACTTTTCTGTTACATTTTCCCTATTTTCAAAGTGCCACATTTACACACAAGAGGCAGGTAGCACTCAGGGGCTATTCGACCCCCTGCCATGTTTATAAGTGAAAAATACAGCCATTTTTTAAATTGGGAATAATTTAAAGTGCAGAAAAATGTTGCATCAAGTTGAGAAATATGTTCCTTATAAGGAACATTTCTGGAGAACATTTTTCTGCACTTTTCATTTCATCCCAATTTTTAAAAAATGTTTGCTTGTTTGTGTTGTACAGGTAACGGTGCCACATATTGTTAAAGGGAGTCAGAGTTAAAGGGTCTCAATCACCCATACACATATATCCCAACACACCTGTTCATACATCCCCACAGACCATGCACTCACTGACCCGCATGGCAGACCCATCATAGGACCCCTAGTCACAGTATTTTGTTCAAACCACAGTATCAGCCTCCATGGACATTAGTTCTAAACTCATTAAAGCTGGGTGAGGGAGTGCCTGCTAACAATGCGCAAGTTACATGGTCTTTAGTAGCTCATGACAATTTTCACTTATCAGAAGGAGCTCCTATTACAGAAAAGGTGGGAGACCCCTGCTCTACATGCTCCGTAAGATTTTCCGCTGGATCCCTATCACCACTAGGAAAACCGTCACCGAAGCCCTCGAATCCATTCGACTTAACTCCAGAAACATACGCTATGCTGCAACCATCAAACAGCTCAAACGTCTCCAGAGCATACAGAACACCACAGCCTTACTCATCCTCAACCTCCCCAAATGTATCAGCACAACTCCCCACCTTGGAATCCTCCACTGGCTCCCTGTCCAGAAGAAATGCCATTTCAAGCTGATGACTCATGCCTACAAAGCCCTCCACAACTTCGGATCCACCTACATCAAGCACCATCTGGTGCTCCACTTTCCCACCAGGTACCTTCTCTCCACCTCCCTCGACCTTGCACACATGCCTCCACCGAAGCCACAGTGGAGGTTGTTCTTTCTCCTACCTCGCCACCAAGTCCTGGAACAACATCCACCTGTGAACCTCCCAGTTGCTCACAGCTTCAGGAAGGGGCTCAGGACTAAGGCCGCAAATCCTCAGCACCGGGATGCCCTCTGGGGTGAGATAAGCCACAAAATACAAATACTATATGATTGATTGAGTTTTTTCATCTCTACCATGTCGACTGATCGAGACCTCCTTCGGGCCTATGGATCCATAGACTTACACAGCCCCCATCGTAGTCCTGACCATCATTTTTTGATTTGATAAAAGATTGACAATTTGAAGATAAAATCTTCACTATGAAAAAAGTCCCATCTTGAATCCATTCGAGAGTGAGTAGAAGTGTTCTAAAAGGATGCCTACGCTTTGGTCACATTTATGGTATACCTATTTTTAAGTTTATCTTCATTTTTTCCATTGAATTCTCATAGAATAAGAGGGGGAAGCCAATACATTTAGCGAAGCAATCGTAGAAGAGCGAAGTTTACCCCTTCCTTTGTGTTGCGAAACATGAGAAGGAGAGGGTCTAGATTCCTTATTTAACCCATTAATGACATTATACAACAAAAGAGGTCCTGAATAGAGTTTTCACCTTACCAGCATCATTCATATTAAAGGGGGTCTGATTATATTAAAAAAAGGGGCACGAGAAAGATGAAACACTACTGAATTGGAAAAAAGGCTTAATTACCTTTTCTCTTTTCCTGGGTTTGATAATGGATTGAGACCTGAAGGACTGTCTTGAACATGAATTTCCAGAAAACAAAGGAATTCGGGAGATTGACTACATTCCGCAACATTGATAAAATACCCCTTTAAAAGTTTTCAAATAAAATTAAGTATTATTTTTACTAATGATGAAGCACTGAGCCCTTTTGGGGGGTGAAAATAATTTGTAGGGGACAAAACATCGTTACCTATATTTTGTTAGACTAGTATATTACAATAGGGTCCTATGTTTCCTTGTTAATGTTAGTTCCCAGCTTTTAGTCTTTAAAGAGCTTGCATATCCATTTGTCTTTAAATTTCATGGGTAACTTGGGCTGAACTAGATTTGTTTCTTCAAAGTCAATGGCATGTTCACACATCAAATCAAAAAGAAAAATATTCTCGAGGCCATTGTTTGCAAGACTCTTATTTGGTGAGCATACAGGAGTAGGTGTGCAATAAACAAAGTTTCCAAATGCCTCAATGAGGAAAATCTCTCTTAATTGCCACACAATCTAGAAATAGAAGGTAGAAAAAGTCTGCAAGACTGAAACAAAGAAAAATTCTCATTTAACAGAATGTTCGAAAGATGGACGTTTGACTACACCCATAAATCATTTTTTTTACTGTTCTCCCCAATTTTTTATAACAGATTTTTCTCATTAGTTTTCAATTCAATCTGGAAAAGGCAATAGTCTTACCCTTGACTGCTTATTAGTGTTATTTTTCTCACTGACTTAGTGTCTTTAACAGTTTTTAATGAATTGTAGTTGTGTTTTTCTTATGTAACTAATATTTTACATAGATTTAGTGTGACTACTGTCACTTTGTGTATTAACATATTGCTGCATCTGTACTGCTTATTTGCTTACACATAGCAATTGCACCGAGGTATGCTTTACTTTCGGGTCTAGCTGCCAACAATAAACGAAGGTTTTTCACGCTGGACTGGATTTGGGGGTCACAGTGAGGGCTGGTTTCTCAGGAAAATAAACACAATTCGCTATTGAGTAGCGGCAAAGAAGTAGTTGAAAAGAATGTGTTTCAAAAAGAACTATGCTGCTACTCCTGTAATAATACAGTAAATATTTTTTTCCAAATAAAATTTACATTTTGTTTCTTTGTGCGGTTTGGAGTTAAAAATAGCATATCAAACCTGTAGCGCATGAACAATGGATCAACAATGTTAAGGTGAATAAATACACGTCATGGTAATTCTACAGCTTTCCTCTGAAGCAACATTCACATCTCAGAGATGAATTATATGAAGTTTATCGGAAAAAGAAACTTACTTTTTATCATGTTAACATCATTTGCACCATCGCCAATAGCCAGTGTTATTGCCTTCTTGTACTTCTTAACCAGTTCGACAACCATTGCCTTCTGTTTTGGAGTTACTCGACAGCAGATAACTGCATTGCACTCACAAGCCAAATCTACAAAGCTTTTTTGCCGCAGTTCTTTTATTGCATCTGCTTTCATTTTGTCAACTAGTTCTTTTTGTTTTTCTTCTTGTGTTTTCGGAAATTTTAATCTCAATCGTTTCTTTTTTCTCTTTTTCTTTTCCAGAAGAATTTCATTCTGTGTCATAAAACGTTGATATATATTTAGTGTGCAATAACATTCACAACTTTATAGGTACAGTTAACTATGAACTATGCAACAGCAAGATTTCAAAATAATATGAACTATAAAGGACTACCAAATCTCCTGTACACTGTGGAACTTAAAATATGTGTATCACTTATATGTAACCTAAATCATACCTACCACAGGATAATGAGGGCGGTACAGTGAGAAGGTATTACACATATACTGCAACCTATACAATTTCGCAAACAGCACCACAACATACTTGCTGAAAATTAGGTTACTGCTTGAGTGGGGGTGAAATTCTACTCAAGCAGTAATCACAATTTCTGTTATGGTAAAGTCACAAACATACCCTAAATTAACCTGTGCATAACCATCTGGTAGCTTTGCACAAGCAGTCAGGTTTAACTTACAGGCATGTAATGGGGCATACGCCAGATACAGCGACCAAGCTAGACTTGCAGAACAAGGTACCTAAAATCCTGTTTTGCTTAGCATTGTGTGATCCTATGTTGGGGATGTGTTGTCCAGTGGAGGGTCCGAGGAGCTGTGAGGCGTCGATGAGGGAATTTCAGTGCAAAGTCCTGCGTAGAACATATGTTACGCAGCAGTGGTTCAAAAGAAGTTGTAGGGCTGCAATGCTTAGTCCTGCGTCATCATTGAGGAAGCTGTTGACGAGGGGCTTGCGATGTGAAGGGCTCACGACGTGAAGGGCTCAGTCCAGGATGCATCATGCAGCACCAGTTCCAAGGAACCATCCTGCTGCGATGCAAGGTCCTGCATTGTGGATGCATTGTGCTGCGGCGGTTCTGAAGCAGTTGCAAAGAGATGCGTCACACTGCTTCAGTTCTGCTCACAGGACCACAGCTGGGCTGGCAGAGTACCTTCAAGCCCACTTCCAAGGGTCCAGGACTGGGGTGGCAAACCCGGTGGGGGGCAGGACGCACAGCAAGTAGACGCCAGGTGTTGGGTTTAAGATGGAAAAGAAGCCTTTTCTATTCCTCATCAGCCAACAAGCCATTGGAGTCACTGTAGTGGTACTGTGACCAAGATGAAAGCCCAGTCCTTTCCCTCAGGTAGCAGGGCAACAGAATAGTAGTTCTCTTTGCAGAGTAGCACAGTAGTCCTTTCAAGTTTTCCACAGGTCCTAAGGCGTACTGAAAAGTTAGGTCTGAGGGTCCGTTATTTATACCTGGACCCCACTTTAAAGTAGGAGAAGGTGCTGGAGATTTTCAACCCCAGAGGTGTTTGGAATTTCCTGCCTGTCTTGTCTGGGGTCACAAAGGACTAGGGACAAAATTATTTGCGAGTGTGCTGTGCATAGCCTTTGTGCTAGTGTGGTAAGTGACAGCTCCTTCCCCCCATCAGGTCAGAGGTGGCCCATCCTACCAGCTACTATTCTCCTTTGTCTCACTGTCTGAGAGCAATACACAAAGACCAACTGTCAGCTATACCTAATCATATGACCCAGGTTACAGGCCCAAGTCGTTGGGATAAGAAAATACCAACTTAATGAAAGGCATTTTTAGAAATGTAACTTAAAATCCAACTTTACCAATAAAGAAGGCTTCAAATTACATGTGTTTATGGCATGGCTTGGATAGACATCATGGTGGTTGTCTGTTAGATGAGCTCTGTCCCATCAAGCCCACAATCCGCCAAAATCTTTTTTTAACCCCCTTTGGGCAGACCACAGACCAGCAGATCCGGCAGAGAGACACTCGATCAACAAATGAAGGCCAGGGAGGCAGTGCACCGAGACAGCACTACCCGGCCCGGCCTCGTGAGCCATCCGTGGTCGACGGGCCTACATTGCCTCGCGGCTGCCCAGTGGTCGCAAGCGCAGAAGACGGAAGGCGTGGCTCAAATGGTCTGAGCAGAGGCTGAGCATTGCGCTGCACAGCCAGGGCTCATGTGGCGAGGCTGCATGTGGCACAGTAGTGCGGCGCATGCACAACCTGGAATGTCGACGCACCAGCGCTGCAGGCCGTCCTAAGTGGAGTAGGGCCCAGCAGCATCCAACGAAAGCTGCGTGATCGTAGGCAGATCTTCCTTACCTCACTGGTCCCAGCTCTCCACCCCTTGGAGCCCAGGGTGGAGGCCCGTTCTCCCCTACTCGGGCGGCGGCTTGGCCATGGTGGGGAGGGTTTGCGGTGCCGGGGCCTGCCCACTCTGGATCTGTAGTGACGCTTAGGGCCGGATATTAGCCTGGGAGTGAAGTGGATACCCCACCCATAACCTCCCATGGCCCACTTTGCCCACATTTTTGGACCATGGCCCCCTAACCTTGAGGGCCCGAGTGGGGGCTTGTTGCCTCCTTGATGCGCTGACCCGACTGCAGTGAGGTAGGCCCGTAGTGCGGGGTGGATTTCTCCAACTTTTGGGTGCGCTACTGAACCCCACTCCTCATGAGGTGCGGTAGGAGCCCGGGGGCTGAATCCCGGACTGGGCCTTGGCGGCAGAGACACCTGGAACCTTCCTGGGCAGGGGGATATCTCGGTACCCTAAGCCCGTCTGCCTCCCAAACACATAACTGATAGCGATTGTCAGCACCGGAGTCTACATTAACAGGGTGGCACGTGGGGGACACTGAGCTGGGGATCCAGCGAGTAAGGCCCCACTAGGGAACCCGCTCTGCGGTCCGTCCCTGGGTTGCAGAGGCGGTCGAGCTAGGCCCGGTGCAGCTTGTGGCCTAGGGTGGGCTGGTTCCATGAGACCTGGCCCGCAGTAGCTCACCCAGATATACTCCTCAAGTTTACCAGAGTGGTGACCGGACCCATCAGGGGACACTCTTGTGGTGCGCGCAGGGAATGGAGACACCTATCCCCCCAAGCTGCTCTTCTAATCATCATGATGAAGGATAAGCCCGCCGGCCCCACCAAAAAAGCAGAGCATCTTAGATCAGTTTATAACCACCCCTGGCGGTGCGGTCAGTGCTGAGAGTGGGGGCCCCATCATTGACAATGCAGACCTGCGAACCGTGATCACACAGTCCCGTGACACACTGGATGCAAAGATCAGTGCAGTGGGCTCAGAAATAAAAGTTTTAAGACAAGCCCTCGGGAAAGCTGTTGACTGCATTACTGAAGCCGAGACCAGGGTATCGGATGCGGAAGATATCGTTGCAACTCTACAACAAAAGGTCAACAAACTTACAGTGGTGGTGCAAAAACTGGCCTCCCGGATGGAAGATGCGGAGGGTTGCTGTCAGCAAAATAATATCCGCTTGATTGGCTTCCTGGAGGAATGCGAAGCCACCTACATATAACGCTTCACCTACACAATGGCTGAAATCCATCCTGCTAGAAGACAACTTATTTCCCTGTTTCGTTGTGGTGTATGCCCACCGGGCACTGACTGAGGCCCCCGAGGGGAAATGCCCCCACACCTTTATCGCTAAACTATTGAACTTTATGGACCGGGACACCATCCTTGAGTTCTCCAAGGGGTCACAAAGAGAAACTTGTCTATAACTCACACACCATCATGCTTTTCACCAACTATACTCGACTGGTCCAGCAGCAACGCCAGTCCTTAACCGTGGCTAAGCGCAAGCTCCGAGAGCTCAACATCCGGTACATGTTACTATACCCGGCCCACATGCTAGTCATTTATAAGCCCTAATCACTGTTCTTCGTTACTCCTGAGGTGATTTTTGCTTGGATAGACGAGGCTGGTCATCTCAAGCCACACTCTCCACCTCCAGTGGAATCTAAATCCTCACAAGGCAACCAACGAACGTGTCCGAAAAAGTTCACCTCCATGGCACAGATCACTATCCAATTGGCAATCTCAGGCACAAGGTGAGGAGTCCTGACCACTGGGAAAACTTGGCTGACACCTGCTATGTTTTCCAGATACTGACATTCGCTCGTTCAGAGTATATGGTCCATCCATGGATCACCATCAGGCTTGGAGACTAGGATTAAATCCTCCACCACACCCTTAACAATCACGGTTGAGGACATTGGGAAGTTGGGGAACCATTAGCGGAAACTATCCAGAGTCCCCGTTTGGGGACCCGGGAGAATTACTGCTACGACAGATACTTCACGTTTGAAGTATTGGGGTGGGGGCCAAGATAATAGGTTTTCTTATATCAATGTTTGCACAGTTCAGGCACAGGCATACATTTAGTCGTTCCTCTACATTAGCCTCGCCTCTGGTATCCCTCCTGACACATAGATGGCTGTGCACACCACTAACTCTCCCATGGTTGGACTTAACATCCTGACTTGGAATGTCCATGGGGTCGTGGATAAAATCAAATAAGGTGCTATCTTGAGACTGGTCATACACCGTACGGTTCCCTACAGGGTGTCCAAAACATGGTCCGATTTTGGTGGACTCTACACCATTGTGTACATTATACGTGGAAGCACCGGGTCCCAGCGGGTTCCAAAGTGAATTCCTGCAATCTCATATGTCCCTCCTGGGCACATATCCCTTACATGTACTCCATAAAGCCCTGGAACAGCGGATTCTTCCCACGGATTGGAGTCATGCAAAAATTGTGGTGTTCCACAAACCAGGGTGCCCTCGCGAGGAGCCCTTCCTGTGCCGCCCCATTTCTCTTTTAAACTTCAAAGCTAATCTACTGGGCAAGGTACTTGCAGATCACCTCTATACTCATATCCATGAACTTGTCCATCTGGATCAGGCAGGATTTATGTCTCACAGATCCACTAGAAACAATACAAGGATTGTCCACAATGCCATTGTGAAGGTCCCAGAACTTGGACGTCCAGCAGCCCTTCTGTTGGCCGATATCGACAAGGCATTTGATTCCCTGAGTTGGGACTAGGTCTTCCAGATCCTCAGAGCTTCATTTTGGGCAGCGCTTCCTCTCATATACACAACATCGCTAAACCGATCTCACAACCTCTTTCCAAGTGGTGGGCATATGATCGGGGAACTCTCAATTCGCCAGGGAACAAGGCAGGACTGTCCACTTTCCCCGCTGTTATTTGCCTTCGCCATAGAACCCCTGGCAACATGGGGGAGGCGTGACCCCCCTGGAGCAGGGATTCGACTGGTCCATTGAGGCATCAGGCATAATTGCACTCTATGCAGATGATGTGCTGTTTTTTCTTACAGATCCAGGATTCTCTGGCCCAAGAATCCTACAAATTCTCTGTGTATACTGGGAAACATCGGGTCTGGGATCGAATCTATCGAAGTCAGTGTTGTTCCCAGTCTGCAGAAACCAGGGGAGAAGAACATGGGCAGCTCAATTTTCCCACGACCCAGAGGGTTTCCAATACCTTGGAATATTGTTCAAGCAAGCCCGCTAATATCCACCCATTGCTCTCCCGTATGTGAGACAAAATGAAGGGGTGGTCTTCCTTAAATCTATCCTTGTATGGGTGGTTCACTGGGTGACATAATCCAGGGAACAGTCCTGAAGACCTTCCTACAGCTACAAACGGAGTATCACCTCCACCGCAACCAATTCTACAGATATTTACAGCTTAGTAGGCATGCGTTGAACCCAGTGATCCTTCCTCTGGAGGGTTTGCCGGAATTCCACCAAATGGCAGGGTGCCTGCTGATGGGGGATCTGGGGCACACAAAATCCGGCAAGTCTATCAAACCCTAGTCATACACAATCATACAACATTAAACACAATGCGTATGGCGTGGGAGGCAGATATCCTGGACCTTACAGATGACGACTGGGCGGAGGCTCTAGAAAGTCCCCAGGGTGCAGTTATTGCGACACGATACTGTCGGATTCAATTCAAATATGTGCATAGAACTTATTATACACGATCGAGTCTCTGGTGCATGGGAGTTAAACCGTCCCCTATATCTCGGATGAGGTGACGAGGAGGGGACCTTCTTTCACATGGTATAGGGCTGCAGGTCTCTTCCGCCATATTGGTGAAAGGTTTGCTTGCCTAGAGAGGGTCTTATCCTGGCATCTCACCCATGAGCCCAAGTTATTTTTACTACACAGTACAGAAGGGATCCACTACAAACAGAACAGTACCTCTTGTTCCTGGTTCTCACGCCAGCCAAGAGGCACATTGACAAACTCTGGAAAAGGACTGCTACGCCTTCAATTGGGGCTTGGAAGCGCACCATGGACAGATGTATGGGGCAGAGATAGCCGTGTTCAAGGCATGAGGTTGCCCAAAGAAACTTGGGAAGGTTGGGTCCTACGGGGCAACATAAAGAGGCATTGACCTATCCCCTACACAACTGATAAATCCATCGTAAATCAGTAAACATATACACCAGTTTCCGACACCCTCTTGTGTAACAGTCTCGGCTATATAAGAGAACGTTTACATTCCCCCCTCCCCCCGAGGTTGGGGAGCAAAGTGTACAGCTTGTGCCATGGTTGTTTTGTTTGCCTGCATTTTACAGGCTCATGTTGATGTTTGCTATACTGGTACCTTGTTGTAACAGATTTCTACTTGCCTCTCAGTAATTGGCTCCAGCCACTATGTAAAACAAAAATCCAATATAATGTGGTAAAAAAACAATTCATGTGCTTAGACACAGAATTCAACATTCCTACATGCTCCCAATTGACAGGTATCACTTAATAAATGTAATAACTTGACCCAATTTTATTGGGAGAGGTAGGCGTTGCAGCAGTGAAAACATGAATTTAAGAGTTTTTCACCAACAAAACATGGAATATACAAAGTACATGTCCAACTTTTTAAATACACTGCACCCTGCCCTACTGGATGCTTAGGGCCTACCCTATGGGTGGCTTATATCGATTCAAATGAAATGTTTGAGGTCTGGCAAAAGGTTTGCTTTGCCTGGTCAAAATGGCAGCATAAAACTGTGCACACAGACTGCAATGGAAAGCCTTAGACATGTTTAGATGACTACTTAAGTGGGTGCCACAATAAGTGCTTCAGGCCCACTAGTAGCCTTTAATTTACAGCCCTGGGTACATGTGGTACAACTTTACTAGGGATTTACAAGTAAATTAAATATATCAACTAGGTGTGAGCCAATTTCACCATCTCTGAAGGCGAGAGCACACGCACTTTAGCACTGGTTAATAGTGGTAAAGTGCACCAGCAAAATTGGAGTAGTAAAACAAAAAGTTCAGGGTGAGACCACCCTTTGGATGACGGGGCTAGTAATACTACAATCACATATTTAGGGACACTTGACTTGCATAAGTTGTGATAAAACAAATGAGATTTGATGGTACACCATAGTTTATTTTTCATTTGAATCTTTTCACAGGCCTGT
The DNA here is from genome assembly GCF_964261635.1 of Lissotriton helveticus. Classification (NCBI taxonomy): domain Eukaryota; kingdom Metazoa; phylum Chordata; class Amphibia; order Caudata; family Salamandridae; genus Lissotriton; species Lissotriton helveticus. The sequence continues at coordinate 301,204,735 of NC_136059.1, forward strand.
CGAAATTGCCCTCAACATGGCTTCGTAGATTAACTGCTCTTCACACCAAGAGTTAGTTCGAGCCCCATTGTTACACTTCCATTCTTTATAGTGGGAGCTCATATTACTACAAAAGTGGAAAGATCCTGTTAGTTATCTAACAAAACACTCTTAAGTAACAGCTACTAGAGACAGTGCAAGGATATAAGAGAGTAATTTGACATAGTGGATTTGCTAACACTTTTAATCCTGAAGCGGGTATGCCTATGAACTGTGATCAGCTCTAGCTGCTGACTGTATGGCAGATGTCCCGTCTCCAACACAATAGGGGTTTGACAGCTGGGCTGTCAAACCTAAAATGAGACCCTATATTTCACAACTTTGTGAATTCATGGGGTGCGCAACTCATGGTAATTTGTTCATTTTCAATTGGTCAATGCAGTCTAGCCAATCCTATCCACTCATGTGGAGAAGTGTGGCTCAGGGGTTAGAGGCGGCAGACCCGCAAGCTGAGATCGGTCCTGGACCAGGGTTCAATTCCCCGCCTCGGCGGGTCTTGGGCTAAAAATTCCACGGATTCGATAATTCTCGCCCCGGTGCCTCCTCGACTCACGGGTTCACACTCTGCGACTCTGGGCAATAGCTTGCTTAATCTCCACAACGGCCCCTCGCGGCGGGATGCCTGACTTTCACCTTGTGGATACCCTGCTATCTCACAGGGGAATACCAGGAAGGGTTCCCTAAGCAAGCGCCGGGAAACCCACTGCGGGTAGCTGTGCGCTATATAAGCTCAACTACATTTACATCAGCAATGACTACTAGGCAGAAAGATCAAGTATCAATAAGAAGTACTTGTGCTTCATAATTATTTATTTAAACACATTTACAGATACATTTAATGAAAATCAAATTTATCTTCATAACAATCACAATAGTCCTATATAAAATTGAAAATATTAAGTAGCCATGCCTCATCGGATCACGGAGCACTGAAGGAGGCTCACGCGACTTGACTGCACGGATTAACCTGCAACGACTTGCCGGACCCGCTCCGCGGGTCCCGCTGCGCATAGAGACACCCTGTGGGGCGCAGAAGGGGAGCCCTATAGCCAGCAACATCTTTGGTCACCGGCAGGGCTGCGAGCAGCCTAGCAGGGACTCCATTGACCAGGAGTCCCTGCGTGCTACACCTGTGGGCGCTCTGCCTGCCGGCAACGCCCCCTGACAGCGGAGTGAAAGCCCAGCGTTTCCCCTGCCAAAGCGGGAAACCTCATCGGATCACGGAGCACTGAAGGAGGCTCACGCGACTTGACTGTCACCGGATTAACCTGCAACGACTTGCCGGACCCGCTCCGCGGGTCCCGCTGCGCATAGAGACACCCTGTGGGGCGCAGAAGGGGAGCCCTATAGCCAGTAACATCTTTGGTCACCGGCAGGGCTGCGAGCAGCCTAGCAGGGACTCCATTGACCAGGAGTCCCTGCGTGCTACACCTGTGGGCGCTCTCCCTGCCGGCAACGCCCCCTGACAGCGGAGTGAAAGCCCAGCGTTTCCCCTGCCAAAGCGGGAAACCTCATCGGATCACGGAGCACTGAAGGAGGCTCACGCGACTTGACTGTCACCGGATTAACCTGCAACGACTTGCCGGACCCGCTCTGCGGGTCCCGCTGCGCATAGAGACACCCTGTGGGGCGCAGAAGGGGAGCCCTATAGCCAGCAACATCTTTGGTCACCGGCAGGGCTGCGAGCAGCCTAGCAGGGACTCCATTGACCAGGAGTCCCTGCGTGCTACACCTGTGGGCGCTCTCCCTGCCGGCAATGCCCCCTGCCCCGCCTTATTTCATAGGTGAAAACAGCCGCTGCGCGGGAGCGCGCGGGAGCGAACGGGGCGAAGACCGGGCAAAGAGCGGGCTGTTTGAGGCCGCTCGAGTACGGCAGAGTACGGTCCGGGCCCACCCCCCCTGGCCGTTTGGAAGTACCTAAGGTAGGCGGCGCGCCTTAGCATACAAACCTTTGCCTCTTGGTTCTGCAAGGACGGATTAAAAGTAACTGTGTGATCTTTCATTCCACCTACATCTCACAATGCCCTTAAGGTCAGGTAAAGAACGCACAGTCCAAATCCATACCACCAAGGGAGTCGTATCAGGCCCCCTTGACGCCTTTATCACACGGGCTACGGGGATATTGGAGAATGAAATTGCCATGGTCGAAAAAAGACTCTCGCTTGATCTTATCAGCGGAAAGCGCTCATCGCTGGGGGGACTAGCTACCATTACCAGCCCCGTAGCCCATGCTGCTTTCAACTGTGTCCAAACCTCCTCCACGGACGCTATTGTCCATCTAGAAAGCGGGGGGCGAGTCCAACTGTTTCTACTCTGGAGGAAGATGGGTACAGTGCAGATGACTCACAAGTTAGTCAGGGGGACGATTTACAGATTAGCGGGGGGCTTGAACCTAGCCAGATATCTGGATACCTACCCCTTAACGTCTCTAACCCTGTTGCCACCACGGATTCCCCAAACACTAACACTGACTTTAATACCAAAAAGAGAAAACAAGATTCTAGACTGTCGGGGGGGAGAGAACGAAAGATCCCAAAAATAAAAGATGCCCCAGATAAAGGGAGTCAGGGCTCGGAGCATCCTGTTGACACACAAAACCCCTGTGCGTTTTCTAATATGTTGTGCCCTTCCCTCACTACATTGGGCTCTTCAAACACTTGCCCTATGTGTCTTAACAGTGACGAAATACTGTTAGTAAAAATGGAGGCCATGTTTAAAACTTTATTACTACCGGTTTTGGAGCGGACAAGGCTAATGACCTCAAAAATTGACAGCATGGAAGCCGTAATCAACTCAAACCACGCTATGCTACAAAAATTATCTGGCACTAGTCATATAGGAGTTAGCAAAATACAAACAGCCCCAAAAAACTTAGTTAGTAATAATTTGGCAACAAGCAACACAGCCCATAATAAAACATCAAGGCCAAATATCAATACGCCTACAGGGGGGGAGAAGCAAAAAGCCACATTCCCTAAACTATCTACGAGCACTTTAACACAGGTACCCAAGACAAAAGTTATTGATAAACATAATTCCCGCGGGCATCAAAGTACTAGGCCACCGCTTCAAGTTAAAATAAATCCTGCCCCCCCCGTCCCCTGCCACATAGAGATATAGTTGGCCAACGCAGTAATAATAACCACAAGGAAGGGAGACACAGAAGATTTACCACCCCTCGCGCTGATCTACCGGTTGTAGCAACTCAACACACAATTGTTTTGACAGGAGTTGCCCCACTAAAACCTGGCAGTAAGGAGTCGTATGGGGACCTCCGTAACAAAGTAATCTTCTGGCTAAATAAAAATCGACCTTTACCCCCCTCCTCTCCTACTGAAATCTTATTTGTAAGAAGAGTGGACTGGGTGGGTCATGAGACCAAGGATCTGGAGGGAGATTGTATTTTGATCTCGTTCAAAGACCCATGGGTGGTTGATTCTATTCGCAGAGAAGCAAGATTTGCTAGACAGGGGGATGTTCAAACTTTGGCCCTATCGTACTTTTACCCCCATAGGCAAAGATCCATCCAACTATATTCCATCTTCCGCCAGCCCCCAGCTATAAGATACCCCCTGGCATTAACCCCTCTTGACCGCCAACGCCCATTCCTCTTTAACCACTTTGGCCCCCTTTCTGACCTTGAGGCCATAGATTGACTGCACACAACACTTTGTGAGTCCTCCCCTGTTAAAGTAGTTGGTCATGAGCCAATAAGGTGTAGTATGGAGACCCCGCATCTAATTGATAACTTAGATGCAGCTGGGGGAGGTCGAGAGACAAGGGCGATTAATCTACCTGCACCCAAAGATGATCTAGATGCTATGTTAAATGCTGATTCCATGGATAATCCTAAGATCATGGAGAACAAGAAGGATTGGGGGCGCAAGCAGGCACCTATTCTAGTTTCACCTTTGCAACTTCCCCCTGTGGTTCCAATCTTTGACAATCTGAAAATCTTATCCTGGAATATCGCAGGAATTAAGGCCCGCATGTCCTCTGCAGATTGGCTGGAATTTGTGGACATATATGACATTATTTTGCTCCAAGAAACCTGGGCAATTGAACCAGTCTTTAAGTTGGGCTATGCTAATTTCTTTAAACCTGCGATTAAAGGGGGTAAAGGGCGTGCCTCAGGTGGTTTATTGATTTGGGTGAAGCAGTCATTGGGTTTTTACCCAACAGAGTTACATGTCCAGCACCCGGATCTCCTTTTAATTAAACTGAGTAAGGCTAATCAACGGGATCTGTACTTCTTTAACATATATGCCAGAGGTATGCCTGGTGGCCGTAGCCCGCCGTTGCTGAACGTTATCGACCACAAACTTGCTGAAATAGGTAGTGGGAATGTCACCATCTTAGCTGGAGACTTAAATTGCACCATAGAGCCATTGCTAGATATGGGGGACAGTTGGAGCTCGGCTGAGGATGCTGTTTGGGACATCCCTGATCTGATGGTTGAAAAAATGGCTAAAGCAACAGAGGTAGCAGTGAACTGGATGGCCCTTTGCCTAAATAGGGGATTCCGAGCTTGTAATGGCCGCACAAGTTCGGATAAAGAAGCTAATTGTACCTTTGATAATGGACTAAGGCGGAGCCGCATTGACTACGTTTTGTTAAAATTGGAATATTGGCCTTCACTAGTAGACATGGTAGTAATACAGCGCCCGGAAAGTGACCATAATCCGCTGTTACTACAATTGAAATTGCCAAATATAAAGAGACTAGAGGAGCCTACTATTTCACATACAGGGGACGTTTTGTTAACCAATGACAGGAGGAGGTTGAAATGGTCCAGGATAATGGAGGATGAATCCTTATGGGACAATGTTAACACAATGGCCAAAAATGTGTACAATGACATGTTAAAAATTGATCTGTTGGGGGAAAGTCCGGACTTGGCAAACAATGTTATTAATCTCCATACTAGTTGCTTTGACCACCTAAAGTCCCTACTTTCCCTCCCTTGCCGAAGTGCTCCCATTAAAGCCAATTCCCTTCGCCAGAAGTGGTATAACAAAAAATGTAGGGAGGCCCATTCTGATCTTATTAAAACTATTAAATCTCGTGACATGGTTGCAGTCAAAGCGGCTAGGCTTCATTATAGAAAAACCCAGTGGGAATCTAAACGGAGTGGGAGGACAGGTTTTGGTCAGATCTCTTGGACGCCTCCACCTCGAATAATCAGAAAAAGTTCTGGGATCTAGTTAAGTGGGGGAAGGATCCAGACTCAAGTACCCCGGCTAACCATGTACCCCTAGATGAGTGGGTAACATTTTATTCCGCCCAATTCAGAGCCGATAATTCTAAACCCTTAAAAACTCCGGGTACGACACCCCCGCCAAACACCCACGGAGAGAAACTCATTTTTTCAGTATCAGAGACCGAGCTGGCATTGGGCTTGACCCTGCGAGGGAAAGCTCCGGGCATGGATCTCATACCAGCGGACCTGTTTAAATCAAACCCAGCCTTGTGGCTCCCTTACATAACCATGATCGCTAACTCTTTAGCCAAAGGAGCTACAATCCCAAAATCATGGAAGGGAGCTGAGATAATTCCAATATTCAAAAAAGGTGACAGGTCCAAGCCAGGGAATTACTGCCCTATCAGTCTCATTGATTCCATACAAAAAATCATCGCACGTATGGTCTTGGGACGGGTTCAGGGCTGGATTGAATCTGAGGACATATTATCTCCTATGCAGGCGGGCTTTAGATCAGGCATAAGCACCATAGATCAGGTGTTTAGATTATGCCTGATCTATTGGAAAGTGGTCTTGCTTGGCGGCGGTACCATCTTTGCAGCATTTATTGACCTAAAGTCCGCCTTCGACCTAGTGCCAAGGGACAAATTGTGGGGAGTGAGGGAAAACTTAGGCTGTCCACCAGAACTACTTGACCTCATAATTAAATTCCATGAGGATAACTATGTGAGGGTGAGGTGGGGAGGTCAGGGACAAGTGACGGAAACATTTCCCGTAACTAGAGGTGTCCGTCAGGGGTGCGTCCTGGCACCAACACTCTTCCTCTTATTCATCGACCAAGTGGTGAAATTCTTTATGGACACCCCCACTGATGCACCAATGTTGGCTGGGATGAGATTCCCACTGCTCATCTTTGCCGATGACACACTACTCCTCTCTAGAACACGCAGCGGGCTGCAGCGGGCCTTGGACCGCTTTGAGGAGTTTTGTGCCATTAACAATCTTGCGGTGAACGTGGGAAAAACAAAGTTCATGGTTTTCTCTAGAAATCATCCTGTCCGGAGCTCTGTGAGCTTGAATGGCGTTAACCTCGAGCAAGTCGAGACTATGACCTACCTGGGGGTTACTCTTGACAGCCGCTTGAGATGGAAAGATCAAATTAACACTCAACATCTCAAGCTTGCACGGTTAACGGGCTGTCTTATAAAAGAGCAAAAGAGATCCATCACTAAGCGGGTCCTCCCAGCTCTCAAGATTTATGACGCCAAAATCCCCACTGCTATCCTATATGGCGCAGATCTTTGGGGCCATATGGATCTCCTTAATCTCTTTAAAACCCAATGCAAGTTCCTACGGAACCTGGTAGGCTTACCACAGTCGACTCCATTAATCCCGCTTTGTCTGGATTTGGGGTGCCTACCGATCAATGAGATGGCTAGATTTAGGCTGGTGGCCCTTTGGAGGCGAATATGGACCTCCCCTGACCTGTCCCTATTCGCGAAAGAACTAGCAGAAGTCAGGTTAATCAGTGGATCTGGAAAAATCCCATGGTTTCAAGCTGTAAAAAACATCCTCATTGATATGGGTTTAGAACAGCTTTGGATATCTCCTTCATCCAATGCTTTTCCCTCTAAACAGGAGTTTAAAGCCTCGTTTTGGGCTTCTGTTCGTCTAAATCGAGTTTCACTTTCCAGCAATATCAGCCTCACGGGCAGGTTCCTTACATTCAAGCTAGACCTGTCCCGTGAGTCCTATTGGGATTTAATAACCAAATCACTGGACAAGAAACTGTACCATCAGTTCAGAGCGGGTGCTCTGCCTTTGAATACTTTTGTAAACAAATGGTCTACGGGGGTGTCAAATTTCTGTAAAGCCTGCCCGGGCCAGAAAGAATCAGAGGGCCATTTTCATTTTGCTTGCCCCAGTTATTCGGTGCCGCGAAAGAAATGGTTAAAACCACTGTTTCAGTGTTTACCATTTAGAAAATCTGCCGATGCCATCTGGGCGCTAAAGACTAATACCTCTGAGGTCTTTGTAGTGAGCCTAGCTAAATATTTGGGGTGGGCCTGGCTCATAAGGTTAAAACTCATGTCAAAGTTGCCAGAGCCCGCAAATAGTGCTTCATAAAGTGATATACTCTGTTTATTGCCTAAACATTCATTTTTTACTATCTGCATTTTTTGCATTTTAAATCATGAAATGGTTTCCCATTGACTGACATGACTCGATATGTATTATTTAACCTTCATGGTCTTAATCAGGTTTCTCCCCTTAGATGTTTAATACTTTTTCTTAACTTCTTTAAAATCAATTTAGCTTAGGTTATCATTGTGTGGTTTATATGGTTTGCCTCACATGTATATAGCCTTTCCTCACGAATGTTTTGCACTTCTTTTTTTTTTGTTAAAAGTTTTTTAACTTATTGTTTTGTTTTATTAATGTACTATAATGTGTCTTTTATGATTTGTCAAAAATCGAAATAAAGACTTAAAACCTGAAGTAGCCATGCATCCTTGCACGTTTGCATCAATAATATTTAACACTATAATTTCATTTTAGCTACAACTAATTTTTTGGAGATTTTGATATAACAATTCGAACAACAGCTACATAAAGTTCGCTGTTTAGCATCAACATTGTTAACCACAAACAGGTATTCACCACAGTAACCTATGACCAAGAACAAATTGCAAAAGGAGCTACAGCATTCAATGCAACCGTACTGTAAGGTCTTACTCCAGTAAATGCAGAGCTTTACATACCAACCAAGAACCGGTGATGATAAGAGCACGTTTGTTCAGTTCCTGATTCCCTTCATTTTGATATTGCTGGTTCCCCATTCTTTTCTGAAGGAGAGCACTAAAAAACAAAACATTCCAAAGAGTTATACTTGTCATTGGTGTTAATTGTAAATCTATTAACTTTGCATCACATGCTACTGTGGGAACAGTAACAATGTACCATAGAGCTGTTCAGAAATCCTCTAAACAGTAGGTGTCATTCTCTACCAATACCCCTTGGGATTTCATTTTGCAATTCACACTTCAAGATTTACAGACCATTCTGAGGTATTCCCTTTATATTTTCCATGGTTCTGTTCCCAAAGGACAGGTATCTAAATGACACCAAAAATGCATACCATAAAGTGTCTCATCACCAGATACAGTTCAACCTCTAAATTAATATTCAGAAACGCAATTTATTAATTTTACTAACACATTCCTCAGGTAGCTTTTCTAAAGCGGGAACCTTACATTGGATATACTTGTTTATACTTAAATGGCACTTTATGCTGATCACATCCACTTTTTGTTCCAAATGGAGGTTGATACCTCTACTCTATCCTAACTATAACTCTCTCCTGGGTCTGAGCTGGTTTGCACAAACATGAATGAATGTCATGCATGTTGTAACATTCATGCAAATGCACACTACTTCAATATAGGAGGCATTCTAATATGCCCAGGCCCCTAATCACCGACTGAGCGCCGAACTACGGCACTCAGACCAATCACAACGCAGCGTTGTGATTAGCTCAGGGGAGCCTCACTGCTTCCTGTTTGGGCAGCGCGTAGGAGAGACAACATGGGAGAGAGTGGCAAGGAGATAAGTGTCTTTTTTTACAACCCCTTACAGACTGCCCCGCCACCCCAGACCGTTGCTGGCTGCCACTGAATACTTTACTTCAAAACAAATTAAGTTACCTAATCATCTATTGTTTTGTAACTCCCAGAATTAACTTAAATGGCAGGACCACCAGAAGGGCCCAATCATATGCTACACAGAGACGTGAAGAAATGTCCAAGGTAAAATGCCAGAGTCAACTGGATTTTTTTTTTTTAATGCATCATCTTGTCACACTTACAACATGCGTGGTGAGGATTTAGATGAGAAATAGGACAGCAGCCAAAACTGAATCTGGATAAGTGGATAGTAAAAAATAGCTACGCAGATTAGAAATTGAATGCTAGAAGAACTTCCATCAGCTTTGGGCATCATGGTGCTCCATGCACACCAATGTTCACTGGGTGATCATGTGGAACCATGGCACCAAGTACACAGCTCTAGGATAGTTTACGCCCTACCTTCAACTCTGAGGCTAAAAGCCCCAGATCATGGATCATTACTGCTCCTTTTCAGTACCTAGTAGGTCAGACAATCCCAACTTTGTTACTAGGGCACTAACGTTATGGTGCCTTCAAAGTTGAGTTTATTGCCAGGAGTGCTATTTTGGTTACACAGTTATTGAAAGTTTGTTACTGTGCATGGATCTACCAATACCTAGAATAGAATGTTTTCTAATACAGCATTAGAGGCACTCATAATAAACCAGTTTGACACAGTTAAGCTCTGGCACAAGGGCCTGATCAACAGCAGAATAATTTGTACATGAGGACTATTGTAATTTTTCACAATAAAGAGAGAACATTGTTAAATGCAAAAATGGAACACAGAAAGGCACAATAATCCTGCCACTGGATAACTAAAATACGGCATTTCACCAAATCACTTAGCAGTATAGATGATCCTCGTCAACATGTACAATTATTACGAAAGGTGATGCAGACTAAAGAATATTGAGAGGTACTCTCTGTCTACTTACTTAATATCCTCTCCATAGCAGATAGTCATATCATTGTCTAAAAGCTCACAGGAATAGCCAATGTTTTCTGCCGTTTCTGTAATAAAAGAAAATAGTAAATATTCTTGCTAGAATTTAAACATGTTTTACGCAACGCGATAGCCTCCTCCCCCATGCCCATTTGAAAAAACAGTTTAATGCTCACTTCATCCCGCCATCAAACAAAAGAGAAGCTATAATATTATATTTGTATAATCAAAAGGAATGTTACTCCATTTTAATTTAATCAGTGAGGGAGGGTTAACAAAAATGGCACAGTGTATTCGTCCCACACAATACAAATGTATTTCAAGTCAAAAACTTGATTTATAAAAAAACAATTCATGAGCCTTATCAGTTTATTAGACAATCCAATTTTATTTGTTCACAAGCCATTGAACTAACCCTATAAACACACGTGAATGTACCTGGGAGCTAAGGTACTAGCTGGAATATAAATATCTTCACAGTCTTGCCTGCCATCTCATATATTGTATTGATTTTACATTTCCTATTCAAACTAGTACAATTAAGTGCCCCTTCAGGACTCTAATTAATGGGGCTCCATCTGGACCAAACATTTTTCAAATTAACTCATGGTTGGAGAGAGTTGCCCACATTTAACATTAAAAAACATATAACAAATGATACACAGACAAACTTGAGACTTCTTAACCAATACACGATGAGTTCTAAAATAAAATAGTATTCAAAAATTTCATCCAGTTTTAAAAATAAATAAATGAGATAAAAGGTAAAAACTCACACCCAGGCCTGTTTTACAACTAAAGTAATTAATGTGCTTCATTTGGGATTTGCATTGCTTAAAATTGTATAATTCCATTTGTAATGGAAAATGAGTCCATCAACAAAGATCCTAAGAAATAATCAAGGAGAGCAACAGTGGAGTAAGGAAAGCATGGAAATAGGATTAAAAAGAACAAGCAAACAAATTTGATAGCGATGCCTTAAACACCAAATGTATTAACCCCTTAAGTGCAGAGGTTTTTCCATCTTCAGTGTCAATCCCTTATATACATTTGGGGTAGTACGGGATTACACCTTCATAAACTTTTTATCCACCTAAGGGATCAATACCAAAGTATGTTCTCTTTTTCCAGCATCGAAGGGATTCTTAAAGTACCCATGTTTTGGAATTCCCTTGGAGGGCACCGAGAAAATGAGTGACCTACATTTTTGTTTTTTGGGTAAAAAGTGCTGTACAAGAAATTATATTTTCTCCTTCTAAAAATGGCATGAACTAAAGGTGTGTGTGGATCACCATAGTTTCAGTTTTCAGAAACAAGCTGAACTGTGTAAAAAAAAAAAAAAGAAAAATTACCACAGTTTAAAAAAAAAAAAAAAGAGGTTGTCCATTTTAGGTCAATGGAATACAGCACATGCAGCCCATCTTCCACAATTGGTAAACTGCAGCGTTGCACTCATTTTCTTTGATGCCACTTGTAATAACATGCCGCGTAATGCCAGGCGTGCAACTCCCATTGGACTCAAAGGGTTCTCCCCCCCCCCCAGTTGTGTGTGTCAGCCCGGGATGAGACCGCTTCCCAGGCACACAAACAGCTGCACCAGAGTACTTCACAGGTCTTTAAAAGACCTCTTGCCAGTTAAGGAGGCTTTGATTTTTTTCACCCCTTCTTAGAGCCCCTGCAGCTGCACTCTGCCTTTTGCTTGAAGAATCGACCCCTCCCCCCGAAATCTTTTCCTAGCCCACTCCCCCCCCAACCCGAAATTGGGTTCTAGTTGCGCCTCTGCGTAATGCCCTATACTTTTGTTTGGACCTTCCATAACACATTGACCAAGTACATATTTTCTACACTGCTCCTAGTTTGTGGAGCTAGTTTTTTCTTTATTTTTAAGCACTCCATAGGAGTACGTGTGTTTTCAGGACGTCTCAGTTGTACACACACCACTAAAATATACGTACATGTACATAAACAAATGCATTTTGTTTTAGTAATATTAATATCCGTGAACATTAATTAGGTCGTTACACACCATGGTATATGCAGGCCCGTCCATGGCAATACCAATAAATGCATATCGATGAACGCCATTAAATGCAAGCATAACAATACAATGTCGATATCAGTAGAAACAATGTCAATGTATGCCATAATCTATGCACTCAATGTCAATAGAAGTAAAGACAATATCGATGTATTGCTATGACAACTGTACGCACAATACTGAGGATATTGGTAAAAATAATATCAATGACAGCCATGTTAATTGTACACATTTTAGCGAACTCGTATCATTGCTCTCGAATTCACCCAGGGTGACATCCCTATCAACCTGAGTCAGAGATTATGATCTCTCATCAAGGGAACCAGAACAAGCTTCTGGCAGCTCTCTGGCACTTGGTTTAGAGAGCATAGTGATCATAAATTGGTCGAGAAAGCAAAATTACTCGAGAATACAAATTTCCTGCCGAAGGTACAGCACCAATATGTGCGAAAAGAGATATGGACATGTAGAGGTATGCATGGCCATACAGTCAGATATGAAGCTGAAGGCACAGAATCCCACATTAACCAATCCAACTTTCTTTAGAAGAGGAAATACCCTACCACAAGAGAGATCATTTGAACAGATATAACCCTAAAAGCAGAGAAAGGTCCCTTCGGATTGCACCACAGGAACAAGAGCCACAAAGTCTGGAAAGCTACAAAATAAATGGAGTGAAGTCTCTACACATTACTGCCCAGACTTTGCCTAGACAGTCAGAAACACTCGTCAGCTAACTGAATTTGGCACTGTAAAATGCATGTAGCATTTTGTTTGTCCTCTTTCTGGTGGAACTCCAGCACGAATCATTTCGCTAACCACCTCATCCTACAGATAAGTAATCATGAACTTTGCAACACGTACTGTACAGCATTTAGTCTTGAAATATTTCTGAAGCTGCTATAAATTAATTTATTAATTGAAACAAAGCCACAATAAACATTTATGAGGAAAGCACAATCCCTATCAATGCAACAGAAATTTGAAATAATTTGAAGAACGTTACAAAGGGCTAAAAGTTTGAAAGTACAAAGTGTGACCTCAATTCTGGCTCTATACTCAAAACAGTGGGGTTTTTTCAAGCAAAAGAAGGCCATCAGGCAACAGGACCTTCATTGCTCAATGCATGTGTGCACACTCCCCACCAAACAGACACAGTGTTCAGGTGATGGTACTATGCTAAAGCTCACTGGTAATAAACCTTAGAAGCAACCTAACTTTGTATATAAGTGCGGTCTAGAAAGAAAGTCAGCAAAAGAATGTCAGCTAATGAGAGCCTTCTTTCAGACAACACAAGACCACGGTCAACCAACAAAACTAACATACCCTCAGGCACACCATGCAAACCTGTTAATAGGTGGCCAGCATCATTCCAGGGAGCTCACGGATCAAATGCCACCAACATAAAAAAGTGTTACAGCACTCATACAACTAACAAACAGGTGAATCACAGTGCCCAACATTATCATTGATACATTACAGGAAAATACACAAACAGGCAACCATGTTGTACAAGATCGAACCAGGCATTTAGGAGCCAAGAACATAGTTTTCTCTGCTATACCTATCCACCCCAGCAGATGGAAAAGCCAAACACAGTAGTTGATTAGTAGTAAACCTCTATACGGAGCCAATATAATTAATGGACGCTAATGTTCAATGAGAGAATATGGGGATTCTAAGGCCGCTTCTAACAATGATGTCCTGTCATCCCTGATAAAGACTGTAACCCACATCAGAAAGACACGAATTAATGAGAAGCCAGGTTTAGGGCAAGGACAGTGTACTAAGGATATCCAAGTCTTGAACTCCCAGGCTTGAACCCCTATTTTTCTGAAGTATCCAGAATAAGAATGTCCTGATGAAGCCACACACCAAAAATTAATCAGCACATTTACAAAAATTACAAGGTCGACACTTAGGCCCACATAAACATTCAACACCTGAAAAACAACTTACAAAATGTAATTTCACAAGCAGAGCCTTGTGTAAATTTGCTAGTCAAAAGCTCAACTATTATTAACAATAATTTGCTCCCAACAAATTGCGCAATCATCCAGAAAACAAACAAGTTCCAGCAAAGGAACCATGAGAAAGGTTCACTGTGCCACAGTAATACATTGCATACCACTGTCTTGTAATGCATTGTTAATCCTACAACAGTGATCTGCCATATCTCCTTTAGCATGAAATTCTTAGGCTCACACTAGATTCACAACCCCAGTTATTGCAGTCTAAAACCGAACCATAAAGACCGAAGAAGCTCTGTGCCTAAAACAATAAATAAAAGTTTCCAAGGACATACCCAACCACAATTTGGATCTAGCATTCAAACAAAAGATAGAAGTAATGACCCTAGCAGTGCAACCAAGTTATGATCTACCCATAAGCTCATCAGCATCCGTTCAGCAAATGTGAAATGCTGTTGGGGGCCCCAAGCTCCGATAGTTCCCATTCCATTCAGACATAAACCAAGAAAGCAACATCTACCATATATTCAACTCAGTCTTAGTGAAATCACAAGAGAAAAAACCTACAGAACCTACTGGAATTGGTTTGCATCAGAACAAATAAGCTTGGCAGCATTACCCACTAAAAAAAAAAACACTCAATCTGGGAGAAAAGCTGCTATGAAATGGTTCCATTTCAAGCTTGCCAACCTGGCACACCAGAAAAAACTGTTGAATGATGACAGTCAGGACTTGCAGAATAAAGGAAGTTTATTGCACGGCACTATTTTGCTAACTGTATCAATATAAAAATCCTCCAATCAAGGTGAATAGTGATATTTTTGTGAACTCTCATCGAGAATCCTGGTAAATTCCACTTGCTGAGCCTGCTGACGTTTACAAACGTAAAAGATTATATAGTTACAAGAGGCCGTACTGGACGACTATGAGTAATCCAGTTAATCTGTCTACACCCACATGTACAACAACCATAGTTATCTACCTCAATCAGACAAGGTGGTATATTTAGATAAACTGGTAAAAACATTACTGTTTATTGTTTTTACACAGTTTTTGCCACTGATCTCATGGTACTTGTGAACTCCTCCTTGCCAAGGCCATTGCCCTTGCCTCACAAAACCCAATGTAGCATGCAATTACAACTACTGAGCCACTTAGATAGAAGAAACCTGCAGGTGAGTGCAAGGCTGCTAGCCAACTACCAGTCTATATCAAACCTTTTATATCCGTGAAAAGTCCTAGAAAATGGCTAGATAGGAGAGCAACCAGACAACATTTCTAAACAATGCTATTGTGGGCTCAGATTAACGTTTGTTGCACTGACTCAAAGAGGAGCTAAATATCCCCTCAAATCAATGGGTTGGGGAACAGAAGAGGCTTAAATAAAATTATGGATGAAGCGGTTAGGCTTTTGCTGATTTGGTGGAGGTAAGATGTATGGCATAAAACTCTGGCCTCATTTTTTGTTTGAGTTGGAAAATACAATTATAAGAACTGCGAGGCTCATGAAAACGGAAAAAGTGATCCCCAGCATCTGCTAACGAGTTGAGGTTGTGAAAAACACATGTATACCCAAATACAGAATTTTCTATAGACTGCCACATCTCTAAATGTTTTCAGTAATAGTGCAAGCAGGTGCACTGGGAGGTCATGGGAGTGAGAGCAGACAACCCTTGAAAGCATAGTTTCTACGGAAGTATCACTTTCTCAAGAAACCTCACTCACCTCGGGTGCCAGAGGAGGTTCATGTCTTGAACTGCAGATGGTAATTTACGGTTAACAGCTTCAGAAAGAATAAGAAAACACAGCCCTTACAAGCTACAACAATCAAGAAATATACAGGATAAACTGAGTTTTATATTGTTTTTAGACCGCAACAGTTATCCCAGAGGGTATCCCAACTCGAAGTATGAAAACTGCTAAGGGTGTGCTGAATTGGTTATATACGCTGAAGAGGAACTTTATTACTATTCTGAACGCCAAGTGCTTTTGTGATGTTCCAAAGCAAATGGGCAGAGGGGTCTACTGTTTAGCAATAACCACAAAAATTAGGGCCCTCCATCCTAGATTTTCTAAATTGTGGGGCCTTGGATGAAGCAGTAGCCACTGATCAAATAGATCTGTTTTGGACCTTAAGTGTAACCTTTTCTTCAATATATAAGCCTCAATCAACTTCTTAATGACAGGTAGCGATCGATAATCAAAACTGGAGACATCTGGGTATGTCTATGCAGTCCTAGTAAAGAATGTCCTGGCAAATTCTGCAGCTTATGCAATTTAGGACGATACCGCTTTGGAATACTTAATGTGGCCTTAAAGAATACCTGCGGATAAGGTAATGGGAGGAGGGAAGATTTACTTTAATAGCTTTAAACTGGAAAAGTATGAAGAGGTAATCTTGTTAAATGGAGTAGTGAAGAAAGGGAATTATGAACTATTACACCCAGATTCTTTTTTGACATGAAAGGAACAGATAGGGTTCCTACGTCTTAAGGTCACCAACCATGGGACTAGTCGATCTTTGTAACTCCAAAAATAAGTATTTTTGGTCTGATCAGTATTGAGCTTGAGTGCATGTGTATCATTTAAAGAGACTATTTCTGCAAAACAAGTTTTACATTTTGATTCAATGTACCCTGATAAGTCAACTAATTGGATAAACGGTGTGTCAGCTGCATAGGTCACAAGTATAAATGCAAAGGTCTAATTAGGTGGGTGAAACAGGTAAGATATATGTTAAACAATGTGAGATTTGGGGACTATTCTCTAGGTTCTCTTGACACACTGATTTAAAATCAGACACAAAAGATGACATTTTGATGCCTGACTTTTGTCCTTGATGTATGACTGGATCCAGTCTAACGCGGCACCACGAAAAGTGCATTCATAGTCTGATGCTTCAAATGATGACAGATTATTGAAGGCATCAGAGAGGTCTAAAAATAGGGGCTGCTCTGCTGCCTTTGTGAAGCATTCATTGACTATCGTCCATAGTGTATATGATCGTGGTTTCCACATTATGCACTAATCTAAAACGAGACTGAACTGGGTCCCAGGCTGCTGACAGATATAGGATGTTAAGACTCTGAACTAATAAATTGCCTCCCACTCAATTATATTGGATATTTGCATGGCAACAATAAGTTTAACAGACCGAAAAGGGGAGGATGAAATTTACTTTTGCATATAGGATTAGGTGGTACTTGTTACATATTGACATAACATGCAGGGGTTTTGAATTGGCAGTCAGTATACCACTTCTCCATTTGGGGACAGGGTCACAGCAGGCTGGGAAGGTTTTCACTTAACCGTAATCTAGCATTCAGGGATGCCTGTAAAAATATACTCATCTGGTTGATCACTTTGGGACTATATAAAAGATGCATAGAAAATAACTACAGGGAGCAATGAAACTACTAAATGTATTGTACTGCCCCAAAGTGGGAATTTTAGACCTTACAGTATATTTTAGGTATACCTTTTTTGTCACCAGTAAGCACCCAAATCTTAATGTCCGCCTTCGCCAGTTTTGAAATGGTTTGTGGAACTCCATCTTGCAGTTTATCTTCTATAGCTGTAGCACCAATGAGCTGAAAGATATTTAACACACAAATATTGTGAATAATGTTTTTAATACAGTATTAAGTCCCTAAAGCAGCATTCCGAGGCAACAGCAATAGTGGCACTGTGTCAGGTTCTATATTTTCAGTTTACTGGAAAGGTAAATATCACCAAGAAAGAAGGTCTGTTTGGGAAAGAATTACAAAACGTTAATATGATGCTTTTGAGGTAGTTTTCAATTTATCTGAAGCCATGGCTTCAGCATATATTTGACAGCGTAAGTTGGCACCAGACTCCTTGGTTTAAAATTGGAAAAAAGGTCAATAAAACGTCTGCCTGTCATATACTAGAGCTCATCTGCTAACTTGCTTAATTCTTTCCACGACTTACCAATTACTGTTCAAAAGAGTAATCCAGCTGCTTCAGTTTTAGGAAAATTGAGCAAGTAGAACTAGGGCATCCTTCATCAGGGAAGTAGAACTGGAGTCACTTGAGAATAAAAGGAAGATTACAGCACCAATGATATTTCATAGTACTATAAGAGAGAAACACTTAATGGCTGTTCTTGCACTCTCAATGAATCATCAAAAGGACAAGCCATGTATCATGTATCTTTTCCTTGATATAATTTCTTCTTAAAGACATTGCAGTTTGACAAAGAGAAAAAGTCATCTTCCAACACAAGGCATGCAATCCCAGGACAGTTTGACAGGCTTTGAGGAGTACGGCGAAAGACACACACACAAACTTTCACATACCAGTCTTCTTTAAATGAGGCAAAGCGTGACCTGTGATTTAAAAACATCCTTGACTTATACATCTAACAAAAACACTACCAAGCAAACAAATAACTCAATTGTGATATCTAACTCACCCCTTTATTCAATTCCCCTACTTTTTTGACTCGAGTCCATGCCCCCATGCTGTTCTGAACTTGCCTGTCTCTACTGCTTAGTTCCCCATCTCATATGTATGCATTGTACCATGTCGATCATTTTAATCAGATATAATTGTTTCTTCAATAGAACAAGCCCATCCTATATTGCCATAAATGGTAGAGGCACTTGAAAACTTCTTTATGTTTCCATGATCCAATTCTGTTCTTTGGGCTCAAATCAAATGTTTCCCTGTTCTTCCACTACTTGCTTTTCTGCTCTCCTCTGCACCAATCACTGAACCACTCAGTTAAGCATCATTACGCCTCAATCAACCCAGCCAAGTTAGCACCATTTCATGATTTTTCTATTAACATACGACTGGCTGATCTGGTCTTTGACTTTTCCTGCCCAACTCTTGCAGTTTTTAAAGCAACTGTGATCATCTCATTCTTCTCCATGGACAATGTACTTCAAGTTTTTACACCAAGCTGTTTACATATTTTTTTTCCCTTCACACTAACCACTTTTAAATCGAGTAACCACATATTCAAATTTGAAGGTTCTTTGCAACTACCTTCCCACTGTAATGATACAAACCTGCCAAAGTTAAAACTTCTATTCTCTCATTCTTTTTTCACACCCCATAAACAAATACAATTTTTCATACTACTGTTTGCTTGCTAAGTGTCAAAGGACTGAAGAAGTCTCATTTTACATTTATCTCTTATACACAGCCACTAAAAGCAAAGACTCACACAGGCACATCTCCTCCCATACCGCTCACACACTGGTTTCATAACACCTCTGTGCTCCAAGTTCCTGTAAAACATGTTGTAACCATCACCACTGACAGTCTAACTGGATAGAGTGGGTTCAATCAAGGCTTCCTAGTTAGAAAATCATTCTCAATATTACTCATGAAAGAGCGTAAAAATTTCTATGAAATTTAGAATAACGAATTGCAAATCTGCATTGAGCTTCAGAAATGAAACTGCATTTAAAGATATTCATAGGCTTTAGTCAGATGCTTTCCACTTAGCAACCCATGTAAAACATTTCACAATTCATAGCTTAATTTTCTCTTGTGTGAAAGTAGTACTCTTGGCATAATTTACAGCATGTAACCTCTGAGCCATATCTATTTAGTAGCTTTAAATGTTTAAACAAAACCACGTTCCATTCTTTGCTTTAGAGAGAATAGAAAACACACGTATTTTAAAAGTGCATTACCATGGTATGTTGAATGTTTCTTGCTTAATTAATAAGTTCTTTTGCAGCTAATGTGTGTTTAGTTAAAAAATTAAATGGGGGAGGAGCCAGGCTGGCGACCGAGATGGCTGCATAGACGCTTGGCTCCGTGAGCCTTCTCACCCCGCGCACACATCCTGGCAACTATCCTGAGCCGTCACGGCATATTCAAGTAGGCGAAGGATAACTTTCACTGACCGTTTGCTCCTGAGGCTTTTCCGTGTGGCTGACCCGAGGAAATGTCCCCGACTGTTTTGCGGCCTTCATGGAGCTGGGACCGGGATGTCGAGTGAGGAGAGTAACCGGCCACGACTGCGACAACAGCGGCCTCTGGTGGAGGTGGGGAGTCGGCCGGAGGGCGCCGGAGATCTATTTGGCCGATGGCGATAGTGCTGACCCAGTCCATCTAGCGGAGTGCCTTGTGGTAAAGCAGGGTCGAGGGGAGTGCACAATCCTTGGCCCCCTTTCCAGTGTTGTGTCCGGACATGATTAATGACTTCTCCCGGAATCGGCGGGCGGCTCCCAGGGAGCGGCGGAGATTTTGTTTAGCCTTTTGGTGACCCTCCGCTGGGAAGCCTGCCTTGCCTTTTGGGGTCCCCGTGGTGCATCCTGTTGCGCCCTGGTGTGGGGCCCGGTCCCGAGGTGCGGTGGAGAAGGACGAGGCCGGATCAGCTAAGATGGCGGATGGCACCCTCTTACGCAGACCACATCCAGGCAGAGAAGCTGCTGTACGAGAGTCCTGGGGTCTGGCGCCACGAGACAGTGCCCACGTCCAGAGATCTACTGGCTGCGCTAACAACCTTGCATACGACCCTGATCTGGGACGCCCGAGATCTGGGAAGAAGGATGGCCGCCATTGTTGTCCCACCGTTCCACACGGGCATAGTTCGATCTCAAGGAAGCGCCGCTGTGCCCGCCTCTGTGTCAGTGAGGAGTGCTCCAGCTACGCCTATGGTTGTGGAGATGCTGGAAGACCCGGTTCATGAGATCGCTTTGGACAGATCTGTTGTACATGTGAGTGGCTCGTCGGGGCACGTGTCTAATTGGTGGCTGGGGAAACAACGTCGATCTATGGTTTGGGCTGCCCCGGCGGCGTTTCAGCGCTTGCCGGATGGAGTGACTCTCTTCTGGCTGGTGAGACTGTGTTCGGACTGGAAGATGCTTTCGGGGTCGATGCTGAAACAGACGGATTTCCGCCATACATATTCGGCTGGGTTTTGGTGGTTGCAGTTCCATGGAGTAACAGCTCTGCCCGGTCCGCCCGGACCACTTGGACCCTCCACGGTGCTCTGTATGCCGATTGATATGTGGACGTATGTTGATACTGCTGATAGAAAAGGCCAGGGTGAAACCGTCTAGGACATGGTGGAACTTATTGTTGGCTGATGGTGATTTGGGGGACGCTCGGCAGGGATGTTATTGATTGTGCTATCGGTGATTAATGTTTCCATGGCTATTCTGATCTTGCTTTTAGGATGTTTACTGCGTGCGGTGGGGGGGGGGTGGCCAGATCGATGGCCCTTCCCCACATTTTTCCTCTTTTTCTTCTTTTTTTTCTCTTTTTCTATATTTCGGGTCACTCATTTAGGGCGACAGGCACGCTGCTGGGGGGGGTAGGCCGTAGCCTTCTGCAGGGATGCAGGGTGGGGGGGTAGGGGGATGGGGTTTGTTAATTTGTCCTTTCTTTGTTTCTATGGCCCTTTGTCTTTCTTCCTTTTTGGTGTCATCGTTTTTCATGTTTCCTACAGTATGTTTCGTCTTGAGGGGTGGGGTGTAGTTTTGCTACGCAACGTGTTTGGTTTTTAACTTTATCCTGCTCGTATGACTTGCCCCCCAATGCTTCAAACGTATTTGTACTGTTTGCAGATTTCCTGCTTCTTGCTTGCTATTGTGGGACCATGTATGACCGTATGGCATTGATTCTGAGTTTTTCTTTCTTGTAAAATTGACCTTCTCGAATCCTGAATTTTGCAACAGTACGCTTGAATACAAGTTATATCCTGGACACTTATTAGACCCCGATTTTCGGGCTGCTGTATTTTTATGCATTGATTTGCTGTACTTACGATTTGCCTAGCGGCCGGCCGGGGTGGTTGTAGGCCCATGCTTGCATTTACTTGAAGTAACAATAAAGGTTTTAAAAAAAAAAAATTTAAAAATTAAATGGTTCTCTAGAAGAACGTTAGGAGATGAAGTTATATTAAATATGATGCAGAATATGTCGTGGGAAGGGTTTCGCCTGCCTGACGTGCGCAGACAGCAGAAGGGTGGAGGTGTCCTTTTGGAGAATGCTAGATTTTAGTTGGTTGCAGAACGCAAATTACGCCACATGCTTTGTAACATTATTCATGATAGGAGTTTCAGAACCCTTGCAGAACCATTGAAGAAACCTTTGCGAAAGGGAGACTCAGACAGATCTAGAGATGGGAAGCTGCAGAGGAGTTTTATTTATTTATTTGCGAGTTTGTATCGCGCTGGCTTCCCTCCCGAAGGAGTATCTCCGCGCTTTTGGCTTCTACAGAGAGTTGAGAGGAAGGGATGCTAGAAGCTAATGTGATCTACTGTTTAAACAAGAAAGTTTAGCATTTTCCTAAAAGGAAGATGATCTACACATAGCCTGAGGGATATTGGGAGACTATTCCAGAGAGAGGGTCCGGCTATAGATAATGTTTTTGCTCCATGTCTGGTCGTCTTTGCTCTGGGAACACACAAAAGGCCTTGTTCACTAGATCTAAGTGTCCGAGATGGTATGTAAGGTATAAATTTAGTATTCAGATATGCAGGGCCTTCAGACATAAATGCAGAACTTAAGGTAGCAGAGCAGATGTGACTTGCAGATGCAAGGAAGGAGGGGGTAGACTTTGATGGAGAGCAGAACAGAGGCAGGTGAAGGCAGATTAGATGCAGGCTTTGTTACATTCTGACTTATTAAAATCCCCAAGCTTTATGCTTTGACTAACTGGCTGTGCCGAGGCTTATTTGTTCTATGCTTTATTTCTCTTAATGGGAGATTCTGCAATTATTAATTTAGCTTCATGCTAATCTCACTCTTGCTTTAATTTTAATTTCTACTGGAGTTCTGACTAACATCATTTATAACTCACTTTCTTAGAATATGATCAATTCTGTAACCTGATTGATATCTGGCTAATGAATGAAGAGTCAAAGAATCTTAAATTTTGATTGGAAAATAAATCGCTTTAAAACTACTCACAACTCTCATTGACAAAAAATGTTTATTTACATTTGATTATTTGCCCATGTTTATGAAGGAGTTCTTTTGGTCAAAACACTGTGGCCAAGAGCCATCACCTTGCACAGAAACCAGAGTAATGGTAATTAAAGGTAATAGTGCCACATTTTCTAAATTTCTAATGGGAGATTACCCTGAGATTTCCGCGTTATCACACAGGAAACACCTATTCCTCATATAGATCTCAGAACATCAAGATCTATGAATAAATTACACTCCAGGACCAGTTTCAGAATTCTCACACTGCCCCTCAAGTCTGTTATCCCGAGGATCAGCTTAGGTTACGCCCTCAGCTCTGATTGGTTTCTCTAATCATACAGAACTCTAAGGGTTCAGAAACTCCATTGAAAAAGTGATAAAAACTTCCACCTCAACACTGGAAGAGAGACCACAGGACCTTAGTTAGTTATTTTATGTTCTCCAGCTATTCTGTACCAATGGTTATGGCTTTGGTGGCCCCTCCTCAGTGCTACCTTCTGTATCCATTTTCATTAGCACAGCAGCAGTTGTTTCACCCAGTCCGGTCTGCTATTTACATCTTTCCTCCCAAGCTCCTAGCTTTCCCATCCAGGAGCATCACTCTATTCATTAAACTCAGAGGAACAGGTATTAGTGGGAAATGCATACCTTTGAAATGCCCCTAATGCACGGTGAAGAGTTTTCTGCTCTACCCTAGAACTTAATTGGCCAAAGAAGACAGCACTGTACTTTTCTGTTCTTTCCTTGCTCCTGTTTCTAGGCCGCTGTCCATACCCTGGACCTGAAATTTGCTTTTACCAACTAGCATCTATTAGTAACTGATTTTTTAAAGACCAGAGACATGAGAAGCCCTGTCTAGAAGCCCCCTTCTCCTTGAACCCTATGGTCACAGATTTACATTCCTACTGGTCATGTTGTAAGCCTTTGTCTTCGGCTTTGTGCTCAGGCATCACCCTCACAGTCCACCCTTTT
The DNA here is from genome assembly GCF_964261635.1 of Lissotriton helveticus. Lineage (NCBI taxonomy): Eukaryota > Metazoa > Chordata > Amphibia > Caudata > Salamandridae > Lissotriton > Lissotriton helveticus. The sequence goes on from NC_136059.1 coordinate 301,228,484, forward strand.
GGGTTCAAGCTGTGCCAAGTTGTTTAGATCCTCTTTCTCTTCACCCCCACTTGGACTCCTCAAACACTATAGGTTAGCCATGTTGTGAATCACCAGCAAGTCCTTAACTGGTACACATCTTTCTCAGGATGTAGGAGTTTGGCTTAGTATATGGGTGCACACTTATGCAAGTGAAGCACCATGCACTAATCCAGGTAACCCTTATAGTGATTTTAGTGGTCTTAGACAACCAGAGAAATCTTTCAAAGTGGTAGCTATAGAAAGCACCCGTAAGGCTTAGTCCATAAGGAGTGTAAAGCAGCTTGTTCTACCAGTACTAATCATACAGTGTAGGTTAAGTGAAAAAGAACCACACAGTGTAGTTATAAAAATATGTATTTATTATAAACACTCACTAACACATTTCAATATCTCCTCCCCAGAGATATAATCACAATACACACAATACTTCAGTAATAGAACACGTAAGTAGCACAAATACACAGTGGTCTCCGGGGGAGACCAAACCAGTAAAGACTGGACCCAGAAGACTTAGAGGAGACGGGGACCCAAGGAGCCACCCAAGGTAAGTACCTAGGAACCCCACCGAGGCTGTGTGCGGAGTGGAAACATGACTGCAGGCTCAATACAAGTCAAAGGGTAAGTCGAGGTTGCAGTTTTCAAGAAGGACCCTTCCCTAGGACCCTGAAGAAACCCAGTGGAAGATTGGAAAGTTACCCCACCCGTGGAGACCCCAGGATACCTACACTAGGGAAGCCGGGTGCATAGGTGCAAAGTGACTTCTGAAACCGCTGTAGACCTAAATGGAGGACTTCAGTAAAAATACTGCTGGTGAAGACGGTGGAAGAGTCCGGTTGAATCCAAGGGTGGATTCAGGAAGAGAGGTACCTGCAAGCAGAGGGGACAGAGTCTGTGCCACTCAAGAGTGACCAGGAGGCCCGGAATACTAATGCCCACCAATGTCAGAAGATGCAAGAGAGTTGACGGTGACCTTTGCGCTGCAGCTGTGCGGACCAGGCGACGTTGCAGAAGGCCAGGAGCTGTTCACGAGCTGTCCCACGTCGGATGTCAAGAGCCAAGGTGGGGAGGGTGTCAGTGTCCGGTGGAAGTACCAACAAGACTTGGAAGCGGGAACACATATGGCAGACGAAAAAGGTGCAATGTCCAGCAAGGTCCAAGGGACTCACCACGAGCAGGTAAGCCAGAATAGGTCCTGAGCAAACCGGGGAGCCCACTGGAGCCAAAGACTACCTCAATAGCACCTACAGGCCTGAGGTGCAGGAGTCGCAAGAGAACCTAAAGCAGCTCACCAATGATGCAGGCCCAGGGTGCAGAGAATGAGGTGAGGGCAAAGTTCTTGGTAGCAAGAGATGCTGGAGGCTGGAGCATCTTGGAGCCCGAAGAGCTCTGGAGAAGATAGTCAAAACGCCTTAGCAACTGCAAGTCGATGCGGTGCACAGGGGTACCGCTCCAGCAGTTCAGACGAAGGATACTGGCTTCAAACCTGCTGTGAAGACAGTGCATGCATCAAGAGAGTTGCAGTACTACCACCCATGTTAATGAACCTTTCGGAGTCCGTGGAAGCTCAGAAACAACAGACCGATCAGCTTTGTTGCGGTGCCTGCGGATGCAGGGGAGTGACCCCTTCACTTCAAGGGAGATTCCTTCGGGTGTCCTGGATGCCCACAGGTATGGAGAAGAACCTGTATGGAGCACAGGTGACACTGAAGACTGGCAGGACAGCGAGACCAGGAGCTGCAGGAGTCTTCCAGATGCAGTTTTAGTTCCCAAAGCTAAGTCCAACGAAGTCCCAAGTGCCCAGACAGTTGAAGATGAAATGCAGTGGTTTCAAATCTGAATCTTGTCCCACGACAAATCTAAAGACCCACCCACTGATAAGCCCTTAAGTTCCCTAAAAAAAAGGCTTGGGACGATTCAGGGGTCCCTCCCAGAGGGGGGCCCGGACAGTGGGGAGGATACTCCCATGTCCTTTGTCCAGTTTTGCGCCATGTCCTTTGTCCAGTTTTGTGCCAGAGCGGGAAACAATGGCTACCTGAACTGGTGCCAACTGGAGTATGCAAGGAGGGCACCAAATGTCCCCGTCAAAGCAGTCTACTGGTGCTAGCAAGTGCTCACACCCTGGCCCAATACAGTAAGTCATGTCTGGCAGGTGGTCACACCTCCCTGTGACAGGAAACCTACTGTCCCAGCTTCCCCTGCTTGAGCTTGGCTCAGTCGCAGGAGGGCAGAATCTGGTCTCTGGCCGGCAGCAGCCATCGATTGTGTCCGGGTCTGGAAGACTGGTACCGGGAGCACAGAGGACTTCCTGGAAGGGCCCCACAGTGCATGTAATCTGGTGTATGATTCCAACATGTTTGATAGCAAACATGCCAAGGTTTGTTACACCCAGTTTAGAGTTAGCCACCGCATAATGACGCATGGCCACCCTATGGATCGTAATGGCTGATGCAATTATGCCTGGAGAATGGACTCCGGTAATTGTAGGGGTGTCCTGCTCATGCAGGGGCACCCTCACACTTCTAACCAACCACCCTGCCTTCAGGATGGAAAGGCCTGCCTTAGGGGTGATATAGGTTTTAAGTGTAGTGACCTCATATATAAGAAAAGTTATATCTGTTGTAAGTGGGGCTAGCACCAGTCTACATAGGCTGCAATGGCAGGCCTATGGTCACAATTTGAGTGGTCTCATGGGTGGCATAATACATGCTTCAGCCCATGGGGGACCCCTGGTGTACCTATGCCCTGGGTACCTTAGTACCATATACTAGGTTCTTACAAGGTTACACCTGTAGCTAATTTGGGGGCTACCTAAGTACTCACCATGGTCTAATTTAGGGAGGAAACACAGAGGCTTGGGTCCTGATTAGCAGGATCCCAGTCAGACTAGTCAGAAAAACATAATGACACCAGCAAAAAGTGAGTGCGACCATGAAAGCAGATCCTACTTTCATACACATGAACCCTCCCGTACTTGCAAATAAATAAGTACAGTGCAAGTAATTTGGTGTCTTCCTGGAGTAGTGTAAGGGAAATCTAAAGATGCCTGGGAAAATTAGACACTATCTGCAGTTAAAGTCAATCATTTTCTTGAAAAATTCAAAAACATTTAGTAACTAAATTAACTGCACCATTTTTACTGTAGCCTTGGGAGGTACTCAAAGAAAACATGACATCTCCCCTTTCTTCCTGATCCTGTACATTAAGGAACAATATTTTCTCCTTTTCGTAACACGTTTAGGTCTAGTTGTCCGTTTCAGATCTTGGTGCACCAGCACCATCCACTATGTAGACATACATGCCTAAATCTAAGAATAATTTCAAAAAAGTATGACTAGAGATAGTGCGGATCACTACAGGTGCTAATTTGTGATACTTGAGGATATGAAAAGCTATTAAAAAAAAAGCATGTGCCCTGAGCCAACACTGGCCCTTTGACACACAGCATAGATATATTCTCTTAAAAGGCTCACAGTAGTTACCAAACTTTTGGGTTCTCTCAACATAGAAGTCAGTATCAGGTGGACATAAAAAATTTAATTTACAAACAATAACAGATAAAAGTGCACCAAGACTGCAGAGCAACCATTTGAACAAACATTCAATATCTCAAACTTAAGACCACAACTCTTAAGATACAATTGTGTAACATGGATAAACTGTTCTATAGCTTACACTTTGCACAGTACAGAAACATATGAAAGGAAACGACTTACAATGAGATCCTTTTCAATTTCTTCATAAACCTGATCCAGAGCATGATCTCGGTTTACTGATACCACTGATGCTGCCTGATACTTCACATTCCATTTTTCAAACTCCTCCTCGCTGATATCTTTGTAGCAAAGGCATAACGTACGTAATGTGTCACTTGCAAAACCCTTAAAGCCAAAATCAATAAAATTCAGTTATGTTTAAGAAACAATGGAAATTTTAAATTGGTATTCATCATGCAAAAATGATAATAAAACACATTTCACCAGGTAAACACTTTAAAAGAAATGTTAGTTGGGTACCTTTTGTAACTTTGGCTGATGGATACTGTCTGCCATCCATTTTTGAACTATCCAGGACAGCAGGAGAAGATGACAGCAAAAACTATAATTGTGTCTGCAAAGTTTTAACAACTTGCTCTGCTTCACATTTTTGTGAAGTTTATGAAGTGGTAAAAACTTTGTAAGCAGAAAAGAATATATATAAAAAAATCTACACCAAAGTTGCCTGACAACAATAGGAGTTTCGGAGAGTTAGATTCCTTCTTCAGCAAAATTTGCACATGAGGGATTTTTTTGCAAGTACTTTATTTCAGAAAGTTCAAGAGAATTTCACAGAAAAACCTCTGCAACTTCACACAACACAACCATTTTGACATAGGCCTAGTCTTCAAATATGACCAGCCATAGAAGAACTCTGCAGAGTGAAGAAATTATTAGCAGAACCAGTGCTCTGAAAGCTACCCAATATGTGCTTCTGATGCATAGCATTTCACTTGCACACTAATCTTTTATAGACCTTTCAAGCAAAGCCTAAGCAAGAGTATGGTAAGTACAAAAATATCAAATTCCCAAACAAGCCTCCAGTACAGTTTCAGTATCCAGACATTTATGCTGAGAAGACCAAGTAGCTCTTTCCAACTCTGTTAAAAAGACACAGCCCTTAAGAAAGCATTTGCAGTCTGCTGCCCTTCTCAGGAAGTCTTTATGGCTGCCTAACAGCTTTCATTAACACAAGTGACAATCCACCAATATATTGTTTTATTGTTTATTTGCCTTTGCAAACCCATTCACAAATAAGCAAATAATGTGTCATTTCTGTACTTGGATACCTCGGACATTTAGTACCCAAGTGTCCTCTTAGAATCTAACCTGTAAAGTCTCTCCTCTACCCTAGATGCATAAGGTGGCAGTAACGTGCTAGAAGCTGGTTACCAATTAAAGTTACATTGAGAAACATCTTTGGGTACAAAGCATGCTTGCACTTAGGTGACAATTCCTGAAACTCACTCACCACTTTGCCTGTTATCACATGAAGAACAAGCACTGGCAAATAGGTCTGAGTTGCATGTTTAGTTCTGCAAAAACATTAATAAAAAGACTCTAGGAAAATCCCCACAAACAACCACTGCTTTTTGTACAAAGTTTATCTATGATGTAAAGAAGTTAGTGTGATGATTCAGTCTACTTTGTAGATGTAAAGCAGTCCTCCATGGAGGCAAAAGGACACCAAACGGCCAACAGCACGAGGAGAGATATATTCCACTGGTCCAAGGCCCGCTCTATATTTTAAAGCATTAATAATAGTACCTTTTGCAGACAGCTGCACTATAAATCATGCCCTAAAAAGTGTACCAAGAGTCCAAAATGTAAACCAATATTTACCAGGGATTCTAAATTAAATAACTTAAGTTGAAGCCAACAGTAAGTTCCAATAACACCGTACAGTCATATTTAGCACTCATTGATATCTAGTTTCCAGACTTTTCAGAAATAAAATTGAATTAATCACAAACAATGATGTTCTAGTTTCCTCATAATAACTTTGTTCTATGTGAATTACTTTGGTGCTTTTTTATGACAAACCTTAATATTTTTTCAGCAAGATCAGAAAGCACTATGCATGGTACCATCACCTCTATCTCATGCCCATCAACCCTGAACACAGTGGGCCAATCTTCAAATGTCACTATTTATTGCAGAAAGATTCTCAATTTACACAATGCTCAAGGATGCCAATAACAAAGTCGGCTTATAATCGCGCCCCCAACCTACAACAGATTTGGCAAATGGTGAAAATAAAAAATGCCTTCATCACTTTCCTTTTACTTGTTTTTTCAATTTTTTTAGGTTTTAATAAAACAGTAAAATAACCTTCCTTTTAAAAATAAGATCAATAATCGATGAGGTATTCAGAATATAAAAGTAACATTCTGTTGCTGTCCTGCTACTGTTCTCATACATTCTTATGTACAAACTACAGGAGCAAATTGAGCTCCAGGGTCATCTGGCCACTCAATATCAGGAGCTCATTCAATGCATGAGATAGAGTCCACACTGGCTGGTGTCTAGCTTGATGTCATTAGCCATACTATTATTGTCAGCACCATAGGATGCTGTGGATCAGAACCTGCTGCCCTGGCAGGAATAAGCAGCTCTTTCAAGAGCAGGTGCCTACAAAAGAATACTTTTCAGTGACTGCAGTGTGTTCAGAAACACCCAGTGAAAACCCTGTAAGAAGGAGCGGAGATATTTTTGATAATGTTACGAAATCCCTCAGCAGCTGTGCAACTCTAGACCCGTATTAAGTTGTCATCGGTCTTAATTTCTTATTCGAAAACTTTCTAACACCAAATATAAATGCTATCATTAGGGATCCCATTACAGCTCACCTTACCATCTGGTTTATGACCCTATATTATTCTCAAGCATGAAAAAAAGGACCCTCAACAACATCAGGCACAGACTTGGGAATATTTTTGTGGCGTGAATAGGGATACATAAATCTTTTTAATGCAAGATTTGATGCTTTATAGATCTACTTCTCATGTACCCTCTTGGTTATCAGTTCTAAATGAGGGCTTCATTTACTGTTTGGTTTTTATAAATATTAATAAACATAGGAAAAAGTAGAAAACATCCCTGGTTAATGTTCTTTCACTTTAGCACAAAACATTTGGTCAAGCCGTAGGACCTTATTTTTTAGTTTCCCTAAATTTATCTCGAACAGTTTTTAATGTCAAATTGGGGAGACTGGATCATTGGTGCAGCAGCCAAGGCAGCAGACTTTGGAGCACAGTGCTCACGGTTCGATCTCCGGCTGCAGCTCAGGACCATGTGACTCTGGGCAACAGCTCACTTAATTTCCATGATGGCCCCCAGCACCTTGAGACCCATTGAAGGGAGTAGTTCACGCTTTACAAATACAGGACTACGGAAGTTTGATTCTCTCGATGATTTCTTCTTAAGGATGTAGTGGTAAGAACATTCCACAGTAGACTTTTGGGCCTGAACAAAACCAGACCACATGCTTATAAAAATAGGAAACACTGGTACATGGCTAGTATTGGGAGCAAAAACAAGCTCACCTACATCTTCAGTAGTATACAGATTCGAGATTTCACACGCTGTTGGTAGAATAACTCTCAGTAAAACTTGAGCATGACAATGCATAAAGATCACATGAAAAAAGTAACTGCTCCTTTGCACCACCGTTCTGATTGTTGGAGAAATTTACACAGACAAGTTTGTGTTTTATCTTATGAACCAACTTTATTATTTTTGCTGCGTCTTATGCACTTCAGTGTTTTATATAGACATTACTTTTGCTGTAGATACAACATACGTTAAACATTTCAGTTACTCACGTTGAATTAAGTTTGTTGCATTTTGTCTGGTTACATTTTGGTATTGGTCAACACATTATTAAAGCTATCAACAAAAACTAGGGTCGGAAACCTTGTTATTGTTCCCACATGTTGCTTTTGCGTCCATGAAAATAATGATTAGAGTAGGCTCATCTTTAGAAGGGCATTTTATGAGTTGGTTTTTCTAGCGTTTTATGTTTATGTGTTCTATAGCAATCTATTCATACAGTATACAAATATGTTTCCTATTTATAGGTCATTGGGTCTAAACATGCTTGATGCCAAGTATGTGGACAAGTTTCTGTTTTATCGGGTAAAATTCAGCTGTCTGTACAGTTGTTGGTCGCTCGGATAAAGGTTGAAAGCTCATATGTTTTAAGTTTCTCATTAGATAACCATATCCAAGTTGCAGAATACCTTCTAGAAATGGTTGAAATCAGTAATGGACAATTCAAATGACCTTGTACAGTACCACTATACATCATCAGTGTATTGTACAATGCTTAATAGACTGACCTATAAAGGAACAGAACTGTCATTGCAACCAATACCAGTGCTGGTTTTTGTGAATACATAGTAAGGGGTGTGTTCACCATCAGTTAGATGCCTATTTAATACTTCATTAAACTATAACATTCATAAGAAAACATGGATGGTTTATTTATGCGTAAACAAAAGGAATGGTCATCCAGCTCAAGTGATACAATATACCAAATTAAGTGATGGCCCTTGCTCCAAAATTCATAAACCATTACAACTACAACAAATACTGCAACTCTTAACATAGAAAACAACCCTTCTATTTATTTCAAATAGAATATTTCTAATATTTGTTTGGAACGTGGGTGTCCTCTTTGCGGCTCTTTGCTTGTCACTGATTGGAGTCAAAATGTTCTGTGCATATTGAATTTGGTTGTGTTCATGTTATGAATGAATCATACTGTATAATGGCTGTTAGTTATAACAGACTGATATATTGTTTAATAACAGCCTTACCGATTTTGTGTACGTGATGGGCACTTGCAATCATTTTTGGGGACCTGGACTTCAATTACATCGCCAGACAGACAGAAAAAAGAAAGGCAGAGAAGGAATGAAGAATACAGAAAGATTGTCCCAAAATATTCAGAAGGAGATGATGATATAGCCAAATGGTTTACGGGCTTTGAGAGGGCTTGTCAATTGAGGGAACACAGCAACAAGTACTGGAGTTCTCTGCTCTGGGAGCTGTTTTCTGGGAAGTGTAGGGATAGGCTCCTGACACTGAATGAAGCAGGATGGTGGATCTTATGACCTCATGAAGGATACCCTGATTGAGGGCTTTGGACTTATCACGGACGACTACAGGTTCAGGTAGACTTGAAAACCCAGAGTCAGCCCTGGGTAGATTTTGTAGACTCTCAGTAAAGACACTAGGTGGTTGGTTGAAAACTAACAATGTGCATGGATATGGGGGGTTTTACAATTTATTGTTGAAAGAGCATCTGTTGAATAATTTTTATCAAGAGAAATTACGTCAGTACCTGGTAGACATAGGTCCACTTTCGCATCAAGAGATGGGGAAGAAGGCAGATCACTGGGTCAAAACAAGGGTGACCAAAACTATCACCGGTGTGGGTGACCAAAGGAAATAGGCCAAAAAGACCCCCCTCCAAAGGAAAGATGGTGATCAAACAAAAGATAAAAACAAAGTCTTCTAAAGCCCCCAAAAAAATCTGTTCAGGAGGGTGGGCCCAAGAACTCACAGTCTAAGGGTAGCTACCAGGGTAAGAACAGGGATCCCAAAAAGGCTTTATGTCATGATCTTAGAGCTCTTGGACACCGAACTTGAGACCCTAGTTGTAACAGAAAGATTGCCTCTAGTATACTCCTGCAACAAATGCAATGGTGAGTCTCCAGATGGGATCTCAGGTGAGCTCTGACTAAGTCATAGAGCCCACTGAGGCAATTCTAGTCTCAGAAAGTGGGATGGATGTAGCTGCCCTGTCTATCTGATTTCATAATCTGAAAGGATACAGACAACAGTCACAAATAAATTGAATGAGGGTGGAGGCACCGAGAGACACTAGGGCCAGTCTCACCATGGTGGATGAACCACTAGAGTCCACAGAACAACACTTGACTCGTAAGACTTATACAGTCCTCAATGCTGATAATCAGGCTGAGGTACTTTCCATGGCATCCTTAGAATGGGGAGGCGTTACTGACCACAAGAGAGTGGTGGTATCGTCTGCAATTCCTGTACAGTGTTTACGAGGTAATGAACTGGAGTCCTCAGCATGGGCTGAAGTCTAAAGAAAACCCCTTGCAGCAGTGCTGGGTATACCTGAATGGGTGTGTGTAAAAACCAGAGCATAGTGTAGAGCCCAGGGTGAACAAAAAGAATTGTAGACTGGGATAATGGCCCAACCTTCCAAGAGAAAGGGCGTGAAGACTAGGAAACCAGCTTCAAAACAGACACTAGATCAGGTCCCCTCTCCTCAGGGAGAAGAGCTGCCAGAACCAGAGGGAACTGACCACAGGAGCTTGGGCCTTGCACTGCAGAGCTCTGGGCCCAAGGGAACCCTCTAGGGAAGATGCATTCCAGGGGCAGAGGACCTGTCCTGCTCTTAAAAGCCTGAGACAGAAAGCTGATGATCAGGAAAAGGGATATATCAGTGGCTCCCAAAGGACCTACTGGAAGGAGGGACTCCTTTACACTGAGGCCAGTGACCCCACACCTGGTGCCACTAGAAGAGTGGTAGTGCCTCGGCAGTTTAGAGTTTCTCCCCACATTGGCCCAGGATATCCCCCTAGCTAGGCATCTCGTCCAGACTAAAACGTAAAGTTGGTTGGAGAACCACTTCTACTGGATAGGTATGTCCCAGAAAGTGAAGGAGTTTTGTAACTCCTGTGCCACCTGTCAAGCCAGTGGCAAGACAGGTGGTCACCCAAAGGCCCCATTATTTCCACTTCCAGTGGTTGGGGTTCCCTTCAAAAGGGTGGGGACTGATGCGGTTGGTCCCCTTGACCCTAAAACAGCCTCAGGAAACAGACTTATACTGGTAGCAGTGGATCATGCTATTAGGTATCCTGAAGCAATTCCCCTAAGGAGTACTACTGCTCCTGCAGTAGCTATGGCGCTAAGAGTGGGTTTTCTAAAGGAGGTGGTGGCAGACAGAGGTACAAACTTTATGTCTGGTTACCTAAAACACATTTGGGCTGAACGTGGTCTGACTTACAAGTTCACTACCCCATGTCACGCCCAAAGAAATGGCCTTGTTGAGACATTCCAAGATTACAAGACTATGAAAGGTATGATTAGTGGACTCCCTGAAAAACACACAAGGAGATGGCATGGCTTACTGCCATGCCTGCCTTTCACCTACAGGGAAGTGCCACAGAAGGGAGTAGGGGTTTCTCCCTTTGAACCTCAGTTTGGTTATCCTGTAAGGGGACTATTGTGTCTTGCAAAGAAAGGATGAAAGAGCCCTCTCAAAGAGCCTAAACAGGACATTGTGGACTATGTGCTTGGCCTACGTTGCAGAATGGTGTAGTACATGGATAAAGCAAATAAAAACCTTGCAGCCAGACAAAAGATCCAGAGGCTTTGGTATAACCAAAACGCTGCCATGGTGGAGTTCCAAACAGGGCAGCAGGTGTGGATTCTGGAGCCTGTGGCTCCGATTGCTCTCCAGGACAAATGGGGTGGACCCTACTCTATCTTAGAAAGAAAAGGGAAGGTCACCTATCTGGTGAACCTTGGCAGTTGCAGGAACCCCAAGAGGGTCATCCATGTTCACCGCTATAAACCCCATCATGAAAAGGCTGAAGTGACTATGCAAATGGTCACTTCAGAAAGCAGAGGATCAGGAAGCAGAGAGTGAAGCTCTCCCTGACCTCTTCTCAGACAACTCTAAAAATGAGTAAGTAGAAGGTGTGGTCTTGTCATGGCACTCTCACTGACCAACAGCAGACTGATGGAAGGCTTTTCGCAATCATGAGACATGGAACCGGAGGGTCGAGTTAAGGAGCGGTGGCGAGTGCCAGCTGGGAACTGGCCAAGAACAGCAAGAAGACCACGGACGGCGCACTCAATGCAGCAACTGTCGGGGGAGTCGGGGGAGCTCAGCTGACCTACATCGGCCCAACATCAGGTGAGCCTCGGATCAGGTACCTGCCAGCTAAATGGCCCTAGCAGACCTGGTGAGGCGGGACTGCCCCAGTCCTGGTCGCGGATTGCTGCTGTTCTTGGTGCTCTCCCCATTCCTCCAACAGTCCCCACCCCTCCCACCAGACAGGACAGAGGCGAGTAGCGTGGGCGCGTGTGCGGCAGCCACAGTGAGCCGCAGCAGAGAGAGGGCCCGAGGAGTCCACAAAAGCAGCCCAGCTGGGTCTGGGTGCGGCTTGTGAAAGTGCAGTGAGCCCCTCTCAGCCCTGGCCAGTCCAGTGCCTTCTGCTCTTATTGGTTCCTCCCTGTTGAAGCAAGAGAACAGCCGAGGAGTCGAGCTGAGGAGTGGGGGAGCCATGGAGGAAAGCCAGGCAGTTGGCTATGAATGGGGGGGGGGCATCCTCACTCCCCCCAGCATACAGAGTGACTGAAGGAGGCCAGGCCAATGGGGGTGCAGCAGTCTCAGCTGCCTCAGCCCGAACCTGGAGTGCTGCCTCAGCCGCCGCAGCTGCTCTGGTACAGCCTGCACATCAAGGATGTACAGCAAGACCAAGGCAGTGAAGCCAGAGCCTGGTGGCAGTATTAGCTACTGTCCGCAGAGGTCGGATCCAGGTCCTCCAGCAAAAATGGCCCAGCTAGGCTGGGTGCAGTTTGCCAGCATTCTGGTGAGCTTCTGCTGGCCCACCCAAGCACAACTCAATTCCCCAGTACAGAACCAAAAAAGAAAGCGTAGCAAGTTGGAGCCAGAGGCAGCAGGAGCAGCTGCGTTGCAACCAGTTATAAACAGCAGAGATAACCTGCAGTAGTAGATCCCACTCATCGTCTGAACCCAGAGGTGAGGTGTCCCCACACAAAAAGGGGTAGAGGAGCCATCAAAGGACCGCCATAGAGCATTTAGCACAAGAGACAAAATACATTCAGCAGCAGTATTTAGGAACAGCATAGCGACAGAAGTTAGATGGGCGATTGTTCACTCCTGCCACATTAGAGAAATTTGGGGTGGCCAGAGGGGATTAGAAGCAGGTAGTTCGAACATATTCCTCACCCCAACTGCCCCTCAATAGACAAGGCATGGCAAGGCATTCTCTGCAGCAGCACTAGGTCACAATAGACCTGGGAGCTTAACAGCAAAGCACTGCCGAGAACCGGTATCCAGTGGTGCAAAAGTGGTCTATTAGTTGCAAGCAGATAAAGAAGAAGAGAGAAACAAATCAGTCATAACCCCCAAAAGATCACGCAACATTTAAATTGGAACCAAAACTGGCAAAGAAGGATAGAGACAGAGGAATAAAGAATTTGAGTGACCTAGCAGAGGAGTGTTGCCATAGCACTCTTTATTTCAGAGCAGAACAAATCAATGTGAATGAAGCCTGGAAGGAGGCGGCCCTAAGGAAATATGCAGAAGAGAAGCCGCGGAAGAGTCCTAAGAAATACAACCGTACCATGCACTGGTCATAAAAATAAGAGCCTAAAAACACACAAAGCAAACTGAAATGAAATCAAACCAACCATAAATATATAGGGAAGAAGTCATGGCCTAAGGAAACCTTGAAGGAGGAACTGTAGTGTAGTTCCTATATCCCCGATATGCTCTGCACATTGGAATAATATACACTATAGTTTTGGCATAGGACTGAGGTCAGTATGCCTCTATCGAGTACATTAAACTTAATTACTTGTGTGTGCCAGCTAACTCAGAGGTCACTAGAAACTTCTCGAATAAACAAGGAGGGATTAGTTTCTGACAACCGCATAAACATGACAACTTTGTTTCCCTTAGAGTCGGAACAATCTCAGAATCATGGAATCAATAGATAAGTTTCAATCAGTCAATCGCGCATGCTTCATTTCTACAGAGTTTGCACAGAAATAGGGAGATGGGTGTTTCAATAATAAGGGTTTATTGAACAGTCTTATTTCTCGTGCAAGAGATATGAACTGCTACAATCGTAAGACAGAATGCAAACTATAATACGTACAGCGTTTGCAGTGTGATAAAATAATACTGTAATAGCATGGTTTGTAGCTACGACATATATTCATAAAAATACATACATAAATAACACAGGCTAAAATACTATTCTGGTGCTTTAAGATAATCCTACTCCAGCGTACCTAACCTAAGTGTAGTACGAGGGAAGAAGTAGGTGCTGTTTAGCTATAGTCTAGTGTAGCCAAGAGTTGCAAAAAGTTTCTCTAGGTTCTAGTCCGCACCATACCTTCGAATGAGTAAGGTTGGAATCTCTTTCCGGGTCTCGATTTCTAACACCCCGCAAGGGGAGTCAGAAACACCGGAGCTGGATTCTCTGCGAGGAGGATGACAGCGTCTGGTCAGTGCGTCGGTTGGGGACTTGACTTCCTTCCGAACTTTCAGTGGCGAGCCGCGTCGTGCAAGTAGGCAGCTGAACCGTACCGTGGTTTGCCATGGCGAGTGAAGGTATATTTATAACTTGAAGAAGTTTAGGAATGCCAGTATTGACGTAGAAGTCGGGCATAAGAACGTTATGAATTAACCCCTAAGGAATAGATGTTCATGCAGAATAAATGAGTTCTTGGAGAAATCCATATCCAAGCAAGGGGAAGTCCTAAAGGCTTAAGAGTCTATTTTTCCAAGAACTCGTTGTGACGAGAATAGACGGATGTAGTTGACCATGCCAGTATTTGGTTAGCAGGAGCAATTCCTAAATAAGGGCTGGATTTCTATGCCTAAATAAGGGCAATGTGAATTGTACCTATATAAGGGCATAAATTGGGACATCTATATACGGTATCTAAATCAACACACAACAGAACGAGAGAAAGGGGGGCACAATGCGCTCAGGGAAAAACAGAGGGGGTGCCGGGTCAGGGGAAAAAGAAAAGATCAAGGCAAGATTTCCACAAGCAGGACTCCCTATTGGACTCAGTTGTATGTTTCGGTGATACAAATGAGAAGAAATCACCCCCTCAAACTGCAGCCATGAAAAAACGCAAGGATGGTCGAAATAAAAAGGAAAGAGGGATATAAGATAAGACTTTTTAACGACAAAAGGTCTAGTTAAAACAACTAAAACAAGCTTCATCAATAAGTCTCGCACTAGAAACAGCAATCCAAGGATGTGATAAAGTGCCCTCTTTCTGCATGGTTGCCCCCACTCTTTGCTTAATTGCTGATGTGCTTTGACCGAGTGTGCCCTGGGCTCCTGCTAATCAGGTACCCAGGGCCTATGTTCTTTCCCTGAAACTGCATTGAAGCCTAAACCCAAATTGCATCTCTGGCAAAGGTCAGACCCTGGTAAATGGTGCCACAGGTACCCAGAGCACTGTGTCCAGAGATGAGCTCTGAGGGCTGCAGCACTTATTGTGCCACCCTTAGAGGTCCTGTTCATTACACTCACACACTGCCTTTGCAGGCTGCGTGTTTGGAGCGGAACAAAGTGAAGAGTAGACATGTCACACATCTGTGTGCCATGCCTGCAACCCACTGCTCTGGCATAGGTCAGACACACCTCTAGCTGGCTGCACTATACCAGCTGTGAGGGTACAAGTGCATGAGTCCTGTACCCAAATAGTGTCTAAGTAGTTTCTTAGACATGGTAAGTGTAGTGCTGCCATTAAAAGTCTATGGTGCTGGCAGTTTGTCATTATGAAGTCCACAGCTCCATAATGGCTACACTGAAAACTGAGAAGTTTGGTATCAAACGTCTCAGCACATTAAACCCACGCTGATGCCAGGGTGGGATTTCATGAAAACTGCACACATAGGGCATCTTAGAGAAGCCCCCTGTAAAATGACCTACCACTAGTGTCGAGGCAGTGTGACTGCATTCAGCTGCCACCACCAGACATGTTTCTGGACCACTTCGTTGGGAGCCTGCTGCTCTCGGGGGCCTGAAACAATGCACATCCTGGGATGAGGTGCCAAGTCCCTTACCCCAGGATGGACAGGGTCCACGAAGGGGAAGCTTCAAAGGCTTGCCACCTTTGTGAGTTTCCCCAGGCCACTTGCTGCTTTCAGGAACTGGTCCCCACTGGTTCTGACCCCCAACTTTGTGCAGGAGAACTGGCTGGAAAAACAAGTGAGGAAGAGAGATGTGCCCACCTCTGCCAAATCCACCTCTCAGGTGGGGTAGGTGAGGTGAAGCACAACTCTCAGTTACCACCACCTTGCAGATGGGGGGGGCTCAGCCAACCAGGGACAGGCTCATGCACCCCTCCCACTGGAGGGTTGCATAATAGGGGGTGTACCCACCCCAGGGAAGGGACCCATTGGTCCCTACCTTTTTCCTACCTGTAACGTCCCATTAATCTAGTATTTAGGGGCACCCCTGAACCTTGCTTTGTCAGAGAAGAAGGACCCAACAGCTGTGAAGAAGCTAAGAAGAGTAAGACTTGGCCCCAGTCCTACCGGCCTGTCTCCCCCTCGAACCTGCTCCTGCGAAATCCTGGTGGGTCCTGCAGCCAGCAACCTCAAATACCCCAGAGGACCTATCTGCCTTCTACGCCCAAGGACTTTGTCTCCCGTGAACACTGAATTTGTTCATCTGCAACCTCTGGCCCCAGCCAGAAAACGCGAATCCGCACCACTCTGCACCCGCTGTCCACAGCCCGAGCTCGAGTTGACACCTGCAGCCTAAATCCAGAAGGTCCCCCACAACCGCGACCAGGAGCTGGTAAGAACACCCGACCACAAAAGGCACTCCTCCACCTGACACCCACGGCCTTGGGTGGAAAACCGACGGTGCCTAACCAAACCCCCAACTTACCTCTCAAAGTGGTGGTCTCACCCAGAAGACCTTCGTCCCCGAGCCTGCAGTGCTTTTGCAAACTGGAGAATCCCCATTGAAAGCTACAGGGCTTCCTATGCCAAAACAGCACTCTGCACCCGGCCGCCCCAGTGCTGCCGAGGGTGCACCTTTTGTGCAGGCCTAAACCCCTGTTGGATATGACCCTTTTTGCAGGGTCATCCCTAAACTTTTTGCCTTTCTCCTAGCCTTTTTTCTGACATGGTGTTGGTGGTTTTAGGTCTCGGGGCACTTTAGCACTGCTGTTCAATGTAAAGTTAGTGTGCTTTCTGTTAAGTATGGTAAGATTGGTCTACACCTGTTTGGCCTATTTAATTTACCTGTCAGTCTCTTGTAAAGTGATATCTCATACCCAGGGCTGGTAAGTTAAATGCTACTGGTGGGCTTGCCGCGCTGATTGCACCACCCACCAAAGTAGCCTTTCGAACCGGTCTCAGGCCTCTGCCATTGCAGGGCCTGTGCGCGCAGGGTTGCTGCCGCTGTGATGTGGCACCTAAAGTGTGCACCATGTCCGTGACCCCCCTTTTACTACATGTCAGTCACTCCTAAGGTAGGCCGTAGCTAGCCCTATGGGCAGGGTGCATTGTAGGTAAAAGACAGGACATGTACCTTACGTGTGTGACATGTCCTGGTAGTGACAAACAGCCATTTTGGCGGCTCAATACTGTGGGGCTACCCTCCCATAGGAATGCATTGGGCATTCCCAGATAAGTGTTTCAGTTGTAATTCCGGATATGAGAGGAGCAGCATGGTCAAGTTTGGTATGTTTGAAATAGTAATAATAAATGCTACGCAATGGGGTGCGCAGATTTATTATGACTATTTTAGAAATGTCACTTTTAGAAGTTAGTGAGAAGAAGGGGTCCCAGTAGCAATGGAACATATAAACACACAAATGCAAAATAATCAAGGAAACATAAATTGTATCCACATTGTTTGCTTCACAATGGGAATGCGTATTGAATATGCAAGATTAATAAACATAATAATAGATCAATAGTTTACATGGTGCCCCAGAGAGGGAAGCGGGAAGGGTGGTATAGTGATTGTGGGGAATTGGTGAGGGAGAGAGTGAAAATTCGTAAGTGACAGTAAAATCAACAATTGTCGATCGTTTAACAAAGTTACAAACTATGTACAAAAAAATGAGACCAAGATGTTCATTCAATTATTCAGAACAGGTCATACTCTAAATAGTCCAATAAATGTAGACAGTGGGGTGTGGAGTTGACGGATGAGAATAAATGGATGTCGACGTTTCGACCCTCAATGATGCAGATATCAGTGGTTATCTTGCTGTAGGGTCTTCATCAGGACTGAAGGGGACACACAACCTATTTAATATATAAATATATGTTGTAAATACGGGAGACAAAGTCCCTGTATATAGTTCAAACAATAGTAGCACATCACCCCAAAGTGGGTTAAATTGAAGTAAATAAATTAAAATCCCATACGGATAGTTGGGACAGTGTAAACACTGGAATTGCAGTAAATTGAAGCGTCAGAATTATTATCTGGTCATGAGCCCGTGGGGATGAGCTAGATCCAACAAGGTGAACGGTGTCAAGGAACAGGTGGTAACTGCTGCCTGCTGAGGACTGGTCAGCGTGGTGCCAGAATCAAGGTCAGGGCCAAAGAGTCACTAGGGACTACATACATTTCAACATAGAGGTAAAAAACTTACCACAGACGTGGTATTGACCGGACTGATTCGATTATGGAAAACGTGCCACGGGTAGATCTGTAGAATAAGTGCATTCAAATTGTAAACAGCGCACTAGCTATTGAACAGAGAGTGGTACTAGTTAATGATGGTGGACAACTCACCGTGGTGTACACCAGTCGTTGTACAGATGTTGCGGGTTGGAATTGGGGTCGCGGATACCTTCGTGAATTAATTCTAACAAAGAGCAAGGCGAAGGCACATTTAGGCAACATAGGGAGACTGGCGTTGTCAGATTACATTAATCAAACAGGACGGAATCAGAACTCACCCAATTGCCGTAATGTAAACCCGTCCGGCTGGAATGGTGGGCCGTGTCGGTCAGGCGAGAACACTCTCATACATTAGTCTAAGGGGAGGGAGGTGCATAAAACACTGAGATTACTAGCCAGACCGTGACTGGCGTTGTCAGATTACATTAAGCAAAAAGGACGGAATCCGGACTCACCCAAATACCGTAATGTGGACACCTCCGGCTAGAAAGGTGGTCCGTGTCGGTCGGGCGAGAACAATCTCCTTACATTAGTCTAAGGGGAGAGAGGTACACAAAATACTGGGATTACTATCCAGACCGTGACTGGATTGCGTCTGGACGAAGAAAAAAGAAGGAAAGCGGGACAGTCAAAAGACACCCGGCGGCTCCTTACCAATCCGGGATTGAATCACTCTGGGATCGCGGCTTGGCGTCACAGTGGCGGGGCCGGTTTCCGGGTATGCTCATAGGTCCCAGCTACCAACAAAACTATCCGGATCCTGGTTATCACCAGCAATATCAGTACAACCCTTTTTTAGGGCAACGCCAGGGCACATGGCGCCCACCTCGAGGCAGAGGAAATTTTTGGCCGCGCGGCCAACAACGTGGATCTCAGCAGAACACCAACACCTGGAATGGGGGACGTGGCCAACAACAAAAACAAGTACATTTCCAGTCGGAGCCACAGCACGGGGAACGTGTTACACGCAACAAGACCTACAGATGGTAGTTGGCACCAAAACCTCAGAGGTAGCTATCTACCCCCGTTTAAGACTTCTTGGAGGAGCTCCCCCTGGCATAGACAGCCCGGTTGTCAATATCTCGAAACAAACTTTAAACGATGATGAAATTAAAATATTGGAGAAGGGTTTATCCTATGTCCCCACTAGTCATCCTGATTCTTTTGTTATTCGCATCGAACTGTTAAAATTTTTTCGTAAAATCAGGTTGAAATATTTCTTCAGAAACTCCGCACCAAGTGCACAATCATCTGTAACGGGTCTGAGACCTCCATCGACCTTTGTCCCTTTCAGTAGTGCTATGTCACACAAGATTCTGGCCTACGAATCGGTTGTTCTACAGGATGTACTGCAACTTCTAGGAACTAAAGGCTACACCAGATTTAACACCAGCAAAAATGAGAAATTGGCCCTACAATCATTGTCTCAGAATACTAAACTTGTCATCAAACCGGCCGATAAGGGCGGCGCCATTGTGGTACAAGATGCCAGCTCGTATGAATCAGAAATTCTCCGTCAATTAAATGACGGCACTAGTTACCATCTATTAAGATCTAATCCTTCTCAGGCAATTGCACGAGAAATTCTCGAAATAACAACAGCTGGTCTGGACCAAGGGTTCCTATCTGAATTGGAGTTTAATTTTCTGAATAAACCACATCCACGGCTTGCCACAATTTACACCATACCTAAGATACACAAATCAATGGTCGACCCCCCTGGCCGACCTATAGTATCCGGGTGAGGCTCGATCCTTGAGCCCCTGGGGCAATACATTGATTTCTTTCTAAAGCCAATTGCAGAGGCCACTCCGGCCTATTTGCGTGACACCATGCACACCATAAACATTGTTGAACAACTACCCTTTGATGCCAATCAACAACTTCTAGCTACGTGTGACGTCGTGTCATTCTACACGTGCATCCCTCAACAGGAAGCCCTAATGGTGATCACACGGTGCCTGCACCAGCGACCATCCCCGGTCCAAGTACCGACTGAGTTTATAGTTGCTTTGCTACGCATAGCTATGGACTAAGAACTTTTTTATCTTTAAGGATAAATTCTATATGCAAACATCGGGAGTCGCCATGGGAGCGCCCTTTGCCCCGGATGTAGCCATTTTATACATGGCAGCCTTCGAACAAGACACTGTACTCAACTCGATTAATCCATTCAGAGACCATCTCGGTCTCTGGATGAGATACATAGACGACATCTTGCTTATTTGGCAAGGTAATTTGGAACAACTGATGGGGTTTTTTGGCTGGTTGAACGCTCAATCTCAGTTTCTAAAATTCACCATCCAATCAGACAACCATCAAATTAATTTCTTGGATCTCACTATCTATGAGAACACAGGGCATCTATTGACCAGATTATACCGTAAACCTGCTGAAAGGAATTCACTTCTGCACTACGACAGCCACCATCCTCGAGCATTACGGGACAATCTGCCTTTCGGGCAATTTCTACGCCTACGCCGAAATTGCTCCATCAAAGAACACTATTTCACTGAATCTGAAGAACTGAAACAGAGACTGTTGAGCAGAGGCTACCCTAAACAATTGGTTAAGCGAGCAAGGAAAAGAGCCTGGTTTTACCCACGTGAGGAGTTACTGGTTCCTTAGACTGATAAAGACCAAACCGAACAGAGAATCGTATGCGTCACAACGTTTAACACTAAAAGCAATAAAATAAAACGCATCATCAACAACCACTGGGAACTGATATCGGACGATATCCAGCAAACAGACCCGCCACTACATGCCTTCAGAAAAGCAAGGAGTGTCAAAGATCATGTGGTCCGCTCTCTCCTCAGGACACCGGAGGCCCCTACCATCAATACTATGTGGAACTTACCTCCAATTCTCGGTCACTTTCGATGCGGCTGCTGCAAAGCCTGTGACAGTACGATACAAACTAAAGAATTTACATATCGTCATCACAAAATTCCGCTCAAAAGCCACACCAATTGTAACACGGTCAATATCATTTACGCCATCCTTTGTCCGTGCAATTTGTTATACATTGGGCAGACTCAGCAAAAGGCTAAAATCAGGATACTTCAACACATGAGTAGAATCCGTTGCCAAGTCCAAGGCGCGCCCATGGTTGACCATTTTTCCACAGCAGGTCACTCACCTGAAAGTTTGAAATGGGTGATCATTGAAAGAGCCACACTGGGACCTCGGGGTGGGAGCCTCCCTAACATCTTGAACACACGGGAACTCAAATGGATGTTTACCTTTGACTCAATTGAATCAGGGCTCAACGAACAGGACAGTTCTTTCTCTCAACTAGCCACTTTGACCTGAATAGTGTTCTAGTCTGATCCGTAATGGCCTTTACCCGCATGTGCGAGGTACGCCATCACTGTTTAGTTTTGAATAATGTCCTACTGCAATCGTTAATGGCCTTTACCCGCATGTGTGAGGTACGCCGTTTGTGTATGGGTCATGCGACTATAATAATGGTTTTAAAATCATAATTGTTCAGCACTTTGTTCCATCAATTATATGTGCTAATCAAGCAACCCGGCCCTCCCATGGGGCCCTCTACCCTCTATGGGGAGGTATGCTATGACTAAAGCTTTATGTATGTATGATTACACTTTTGTCATTACTTTTTGAGTTTCATGTGGGTACCACATCCACACTGCAACACGTGTCTCGCATTTACCAACTACTGCAGATTATTCCTCTCGGTCTGGATCTAATTAATATCACTCGTTCACGCTGCCATCTAATTTCAGCGTGTCTACTCTTTCCCATAATAATTTTTCCATTCGCTAGCAACGTTAACCTTAGCGAAGTATGTTCACTATGTCCTTTGTTTAGACGTTGCCAAGCTACCCCGGTCAGTCTATCCACGCCCACACTATTCGACTAAGCCACGTGACCTTGTTGCCACGGCGATATGAGCATACCCAGAAACCGGCCCCGCCACTGTGACGCCAAGCCGCGATCCCAGAGTGATTCAATCCCGGATTGGTAAGGAGCCGCCGGGTGTCTTTTGACTGTCCCGCTTTCCTTCTTTTTTCTTCGTCCAGACGCAATCCAGTCACGGTCTGGATAGTAATCCCAGTGTTTTGTGTACCTCTCTCCCCTTAGACTAATGTAAGGAGATTGTTCTCGCCCGACCGACACGGACCACCTTTCTAGCCGGAGGTGTCCACATTACGGTATTTGGGTGAGTCCGGATTCCGTCCTTTTTGCTTAATGTAATCTGACAACGCCAGTCACGGTCTGGCTAGTAATCTCAGTGTTTTATGCACCTCCCTCCCCTTAGACTAATGTATGAGAGTGTTCTCGCCTGACCGACACGGCCCACCATTCCAGCCGGACGGGTTTACATTACGGCAATTGGGTGAGTTCTGATTCCGTCCTGTTTGATTAATGTAATCTGACAACGCCAGTCTCCCTATGTTGCCTAAATGTGCCTTCGCCTTGCTCTTTGTTAGAATTAATTCACGAAGGTATCCGCGACCCCAATTCCAACCCGCAACATCTGTACAACGACTGGTGTACACCACGGTGAGTTGTCCACCATCATTAACTAGTACCACTCTCTGTTCAATAGCTAGTGCGCTGTTTACAATTTGAATGCACTTATTCTACAGATCTACCCGTGGCACGTTTTCCATAATCGAATCAGTCCGGTCAATACCACGTCTGTGGTAAGTTTTTTACCTCTATGTTGAAATGTATGTAGTCCCTAGTGACTCTTTGGCCCTGACCTTGATTCTGGCACCACGCTGACCAGTCCTCAGCAGGCAGCAGTTACCACCTGTTCCTTGACACCGTTCACCTTGTTGGATCTAGCTCATCCCCACGGGCTCATGACCAGATAATAATTCTGACGCTTCAATTTACTGCAATTCCAGTGTTTACACTGTCCCAACTATCCGTATGGGATTTTAATTTATTTACTTCAATTTAACCCACTTTGGTGTGATGTGCTACTATTGTTTGAACTATATACAGGGACTTTGTCTCCCGTATTTACAACATATATTTATATATTAAATAGGTTGTGTGTCCCCTTCAGTGCTGATGAAGACCCTACAGCAAGATAACCACTGATATCTGCATCATTGAGGGTCGAAACGTCGACATCCATTTATTCTCATCCGTCAACTCCACACCCCACTGTCTACATTTATTGGACTATTTAGAGTATGACCTGTTCTGAATAATTGAATGAACATCTTGGTCTCATTTTTTTGTACATAGTTTGTAACTTTGTTAAACGATCGACAATTGTTGATTTTACTGTCACTTACGAATTTTCACTCTCTCCCTCACCAATTCCCCACAATCACTATACCACCCTTCCCGCTTCCCTCTCTGGGGCACCATGTAAACTATTGATCTATTATGTTTATTAATCTTGCATATTCAATACGCATTCCCATTGTGAAGTAAACAATGTGGATACAATTTATGTTTCCTTGATTATTTTGCATTTGTGTGTTTATATGTTCCATTGCTACTGGGACCCCTTCTTCTCACTTACTTAATAACCCAGGTCCCCGTAACTTTAACTGGGTCAACCCCCCTATTAATAATTTACTTTTAGAAGTTGGCATTTCTGTGTGCTGTGTGTGAGCCTGGCTGATGTGAATTGCATGTCTGGCTTTTGAGTGCCAGGGGCTGAGAGGTGTGTGTAGTTCCAGGAGGGGCAGGGTGAGTCAGCGCTAGGCTGAATGGGACATCTGCATTTGGAGTGGTGGGAGGAGAAGTCCATGGTCCCTAAATAGGATTGTGCCTGCCCTAGTTAACGCTGGCTCTGCCCCCCTGTGGTGTGTGATGATGAGCCCCCACCTAACAATAGGGAGGAGGAGGCCTGTTTACAGAGTGCTCCAAATCCCCCCTGAACCAGTTGCATCTGGTTCTCCCAAAAGCCCTGTCCTGCAGACAAAGATTTGGTGTATAAATACTGGGGCTGTGACCCCATGAAAATGTGCTGTACCTGGACCTGCTGGGGGGCTTGCTGCTGCCGGGGGCCCAGGAGGAACTGCCACAAGGGCTGGCCTCCCTGGGCCCCACTATGCCCCTTGATAACCCAAGGACTCTTTTTATGTTGCCCCCAGCAACCGAGTGAGCGCTATATTTATATTGCCCAGGAGGTGAGGAGCGTCTGTCCCCTGCAGTGCTGTGTGGCGAGGGAATCCCAGGTGTGGGGATTTCCCTTCTGCGCTCCTGAAACCAAGCGGGAGCCCACCCCGCTTATGGTGCCGACGAGCGGGTGCCCACCTCGCATTGGTAACTTTATTTTGAGATTAGCGGGAGCCTACCCCGCTATGTTATGCCTTTCTGATGGCGGGTGCCCACCCCGCAATTATCTTTGGTTTGTAGCGGGTGCCTACCCCGCATTGCACCGCTGCCTGAGGGAGCCGCAGGGCCGCTGCTAGCGCGATCCAGAAGACAGGCACCGTTACCTGATTGTGGGCGGGGCTAAGTTCTGGCCCACCAATTGAAACGGGCCAGGAGAGGTAGCTGCTCCGGCCGCCAACTGCTGCACAGCCAGAGCGGAAGACCGGCAACTCAGTGCCTGACTCGAGGCGGGGCTCCCATACTGGAGAAAAGAGCCCAGCGCGTAGCCTGGAACCCTGCGTGCAGACCGGGCGAATAGGAGCGCAAAGTCCCACCGAGAGCCGGTGAGTGGAGCTTGAATCGATGCGAGTCATATTGCCAGTTCTAGTGTCTTGGCAGTCCCGAGAGAGAGCGGGCCACCCCAACGATGGGGGAATATTTTTTTTTAGAGCCAAGGGGGGGTCCAGAGGGCACAGGGGTGCCGGGCCCCTTTATGGATGTTGTCACAGCTCTGCCGCCGTAGCGGATAGCTGCAACATGGGCATATTTGTTCCTAGGGCCCCAGTGGGTCTCCAGAGGGCATCGAGGTGCCCGTGCCTGCTCTTTGTTCGCTCACAGCTGCACCGCCGTAGCGTGCAGCAGCAACAGTGGCCACAATTGCTTCTTAGGGCTCCAGTGGGGGTCCAGAGGCACAGTGGTGCCTGTGTTTGCATTGCTGATTCCAGCTGTCCTGTGAGAGCGCAGGCTGCTGCAGCGTTTGGGGGGCACATTGTCAGCAGGGTCCCAGGGGGGGTCCAGAGGGCACAGAGGTGGCAGTGCCCCTTTTCGATTTGTGCCAGTGTCCCCAGTTCCTTCACATCTGTACAGCAATTAGTGACAGCTGCAACGTTTAGGCCTGCACAATTGCACCCTTTTGATGTTGCTACATTGGCAGCCCAAGCCCTGACATTTGGGACATAGGACATTTGATCACTCTGAGAAGGCCAGTTAGCCAAGGGGGCTGTTAGATGGATAGGTCGCCAGGCCCAATGTGATTTATGTGGTACGCAGGAAATGTGATTTATGCCTAATGTGATTTATGCTTGTGATGCCTATGACATAATGTGTTTATGTTTAGGGTGTTTAGGCATACTGTGTTCATGTTGGTATGGCCTAGTCAGTAATGTGGCTATGCTAATGAGGTTTGGGCTTAATGTGATTTATTGCCTAATGTCATGTTATGTTACTTCAGGATGGGGTTTAGTGATAATGTGATAATGCTGAGGTCATTAAGGTACCAGTAGTTACTGGTTGTGTTTTAGATTTACTTACCTCTTCTGATGCTTTTGACCGAGGCCCAATTGGCTTGGTCCTGTATATAATCCCCTGTGAATATTGCCTGTGCCAGTTGGCACAGTGTAAAGGTGTGATTAGGTTTCTAATGTGTTTATGATAATACAAAGGCTATGTTGCTGCTGTGTGTGTGTGTGTGTGTGTGTGTTGCACAAACGCTTTAGACATTGCCTTTGGGATAAGCCTGACTGCTCATACCAAGCTACCAAGGGGGTGAGCAGGAGTTATCTTCAGCAAGTAACTCCCTTTCCGTGACTAGAGTGTTGGTTTCTGCCTGGCTTTAGAGCAAGCCTTAGCCAACCAGAAATCCCATTTCTAACAACCTCCATTTTCCCTGAGTTTAGGTCCGAGAGCTTTGCTCCCACAACCCAGTGGCCTGCTCGTCAGCAGCCACCAACCGGAGGCTCTTTATCCCCCCATTGGATAACATTGGGCCTCAGCACTCTGCACCTGTCCACCCCAGTGCCACTATGGGTGTAACTAGAGTGCATCCTCGACCCTGGGGGACCCCTAAGTCTACCCCCAGAACCTCCCTAAGTCTACCCCCAGAACCTCCCTAAGTCTACCCCCAGAACCTCAAGTCCCACCACTGAATACTTAATTCAAAATTGATAACACTATTTTCCTCCATAGGAAAACACTGACTGTTTTTTGTGAAAAGTTTCTAAGTGTGGAGTTTGAGAACCTAAAGAAATTCTTTAAAATTGTACTGTTTAACAAAAACGATTTTACTTCCCTGTTTACCGGAAATGTCCCAGATTAGTATCCAGGTATACTACTGTGTTTAAGAAAAGTAATCTAAAAAAGAACTTACCTGTAATCTTACTGAAAATCCCATTCAAAGTATATGTACTGTATTCTCAAAAGCATTGCATTACCAGTAACACTACTATAATCATATCAAAGTAAATTTACAATTGCAATCCAACCTGTGTTAAAATCTGTATATTTACTGCAAAGTACTTTACCTGGGCCAGGCCTGCTTGGTTCTAGGAAATAACTAAAAGAATATATTTATACAAAAACAATTGGTCTGAAGTTCAGTCTTTGAGTGTGTGAATTCATTTGCTGACAGTGTGTACAAAAAATGCTTAACACTGTCCTCTGATACTGCCTTACTGCTCGACCACACTATCACAAATAGAGAGTGAGGTGCTATCTAACTTTACCTCTGCCTACCTTTGGACATCCACTGGACTCTGCACACTATACCTCACTTCGGTATAGTATATGCAGAGCCAGCTTCCTACTAAGGAGACTTTATAAAAATTGCGAAATCAGATCTGGAAACAGATGGTAAAGAACCAGCAGAAAGTGAATGCGCTACCTGGATGAGCAGTCAAGGTCAAGAAGATTCAGAATAAGACCTAATTTTGCAAAGTCCAGTAATAACTAAAACACTAACACCACAAGCAGAAGTTTATAACTCAAGTCCGAGAGATTCCTTCTTTTCATTAAACCTCAGGTGCAGGGATTATGTGATTTAACACCAACAGAATCCAATAGGACCCCCAGAATCCCTTGAACAACCTCTAATTAAATTATTGGAAACATACCACTCCCACACAAGATGAGCCAACAATTGTTTAATCATCCACGAGCTTCATTACTAACTTCGCAGGGTGATGTTGGGGTTCAGTTGGACAAAACAATAACTGAATCAAGTCCTTTTGTGGCTGAAAGCAACCGTACATCAGACAAAAAACTATCCATCTTCAAGAATACATCCCCATCCATCTTAATAAGGAAGACCGAAAACAAACCGGCCTCATTTGAGAAACAAGAGTCAACATCCAGTAGTCAATTCTTCCCCCAAAACAATCAACAAAATCAAGGATGCAGAAGAGCGAGTACCATCTAGCACATGGGGGGGGGGGTACTCCTATCCACATTGGATTCAATTTCGACAGCAATCTCACATCAAGCAGACAAACATGACTTCCAGGTGGACCTTTTAAACATCATGGAAACTTATATAGTGGTAATCGATAAGAAGCGACAGGCACTGAATGATATGATTATGAGAGCTCAAAAGTATAAGTATACACAGCAAGTCAACTGCCAGAGCACAATGGCAGGTGACAACCCACAAATGTTATCATCAATCCTTTCAGATATATGGAGTCCAAGTAAGATCACAAGCAGTAAGACCACTAATGAGTCCAAAAATATGAAGGAAGAGAGTCAATAAATACAAATGATATATTAGAATTGCCACAAATAGAATCAAGGACAACGTCTCCATCAATCAAACCCCCACTCTGGAAAATAATCAAACAATAAGAGCAAATGTCAGTATTCCTAATAGGCAAGTCAATTCCAATACAAGAATAAAAAATATTAAAAAAAGAACCTAAAGTCATAGCAGAAGCGGAACTGGTGGTCTCAAAAAATGAAAACATGGGGGCGTGGCCAACTGCCGAGCATGGTGGCAGCCTGATCCGGGAGCTCCCCGCAGCATAACGGCCCTTCGGCAATATCCTTCACTTATCCGACCCTTCGCCTGCCCGAAGTAGCAACGCTGACTCCAGAACTGGTGCGGCACGCTCCGGTCTGGTCCCGGAGCAAATCGGAGACCGGGAACTGCCCCGTTCGCCACTCCCGTCCTGCGGCCTGTGCCTGACTGGCTGCACCGGCCTTGAGTGCGGAGGGGATCCCGGCGGAAGTACACCCTGTCCGGGTTCGGCGGAGTGGACGCCCCCCGCCCTTCTCCCCCCCCTCCCTTGTGGCTAATCGGCGTGGGTCTCTCCAGCCCTATAAGTTACGCTTGGCGGCCCCTGGGTATCAGCGCCACCCTGCACTGCTGGACCGGGCGGTCTGAGGGAGAGATCAACGGACTACGCGGTCCGCGACCCTGCGACGCCGGTGGCCGCCATCTTGGATACACGGCCGGCACATATCTCCGGAGACCAGACGGCTTGAACTGAGGGAGGTGAGGTCTCTATGAGTGAGCGCCTGTATTTAACACCCCGCCGAGGATTGAGGAGAGAGGGACGCTGCCCCAAGCCCCTGACCCCTGGCACGTCTGCCCGCGGTAAATCCGGCAGGGAGGGACTAGCGCCTGGAAGACGCGCAACACCCCCCCACGCTGAGGACGCCACACCATAGGTACTGAGGCACATCAACCGGCTCTGAGGTGAGGAGTTTACCACCACTCCGACGTCATTGCACCTTGAAGGTCGCTTGGCCCTGCACGATATGTTCATTTGAAACTTGCGTTCTGTCAGCAAGTGAGGGGGCAGACCGCTGTGCCACGCCAACGGGACATTCTCTGGCCAGGCAGTGGTTGGCCGGGTGTAGGACACTCTACTGAACACTGTAGCCACAGTCCGGTCTATAGCTGGGGACGCTGTGTGGAGCGGTCTGGGGTCTTGCACCGGCTCAGACGGACCTGATTGTATACCCCGCCCCGGACCTACGGAATCAGCCCCGCGGCTAATTGAGGTGTGGTGCCGCAGGGACCGCTATACCAGGCCCCCCACATAATCCAGACGTCCCACGCCATGGCGGGCAAGGGGACCAGGAGCAACTCGACGCAGGCTAAACTAGATAAATTCGCCTACTCACAGCACGGACACCCCCAGGCGAGTGGGCGACATTCTGCGGGCTCTCCTCCGGACGCGGACGGGGCCAGAAAAGTGACTCTGGAAGATGTAATGAGAACCCTCACGGCGGTGCAGACGACGGTGGGGTCCATCTCCTCAGAAGTCACCCTGTTGTGGGCGGACCTCCAGAAAATGGCAGAAAGGGTGTCCCAGGTTGAGGTGGTAACGAAAGCGCTGGTGGACGACACTTCAGACTTACAAGCAGCAATGGAGCGCATGGAAAAGGTCAATAAACAACTTCAGGAAAAGCTCGACGACCAAGAAGGACGCTCCAGGAGGAACAACGTACGCATCCTTGGCCTGCCGGAATCAGAGGGGAAGGGTGCGATGGACTTGTACGTCGAGGACCTCATCAAAAATGTACTGCGACCGAAGGGCCTATCTAACTTCTTCTCGGTCGAAAGGGCACACAGAGTACCTGGCGGAACGCCCAAACCTGGGGCTGCACCGAGACCTGTACTGGCCAGGCTTTTTAATTTTAGAGACAGAGACGCAATCCTGCAGACGGCCAGGAATTCACCGCCTGTAAAGGTCCAGAACTCGACTTTGGCCTTCTTTCCGGACTACACGGCGGAGGTCAAAAAGGCCCTGCGCGATAAAGGACTGCAGTACTCGATGCTGTTCCCCGCCAAACTGCGGATTGTGGCCGAGGGAAAGACTTGGTTCTTCGACAACCCGGAGGTGGCACGAGACTGGCTCGACGGATGGCGACAGGTGGGGCTTCCCCGGCGCCCACGAAGAGACCGACAAGATCACCGCGGCGGCGACCCGGCGGAGCAGAGGCCCGTGGACTCTCCGCACGGAGAGGGTGAAGCGGAACTGGGATCAGATCTGGAAAGAGACCCATTTGATTCGGGACAGCCGGCTGCCATTTGAGTATAGCGTTGCCGACTCATTCGCGCCTTAGGAACATATTGAACTCTGGAGTTGGCGGAGCTGAGTAGGGTAGGCATTGGCCGGTGCCTGTAGGGGACTCACCGACCCCACGTGCAAGTAAGATAGTTGGGGACGGGATTAAGCACTCTGCCAAGTTGGGGATGCGGGCGGGGAATTGTCCGTGGTGCAGGGGAGCAGGGAGGTGGGAGGGAAGAGGGCTTCGGTTGTTCTTGTTTTTGTTCTTTGTATACACGTTTTTGGTTTTAGTCATCACTCACTTCACATATCATGCATCCATCCTAGATGGCGGCTCGCTCCTTGACAACGTCACACACTACCCACGCTCTGAAGCCACCCTGGGCCATAGCTTACTCCTCGTTGTCTCCGCGCTGGTCACCAACACATTGCTGGGGTTACCCCCGACACGATCCCATGGCTGATTTCCTTCAGACACTGCCCGCCAGAAACACCGCGGTAACGATGGGGGTGCCCCCTCTGCGCATGCTCACATGGAACGTCAGGGGGTTGGGTGACAAAATAAAGAGGGGCCTAGTGCTGCAGGCTATTAAGCGACAGGGCCCAGATTTGGTTCTACTCCAGGAAACGCACCTTACGGGTACCACCTGCAAAGCGCTTGATAGGCGCGGTTACAAGATGGTGACGCATGCAGATTTTACATCAGGGTCCAGGGGGACGGGAATACTTCTGAAGAAGTCGTCACCCTTTATACTCACGCACCACACTACAGACGACCAGGGGTGCTTCGCAGCGATCCATGGCCAATGGGAGGGTACACCGCTTAATGTGGTATCAGTATACATTCCCCCGGCATTACACTCTGTGACGTTACCTGCACTGGGTAGATTCCTGCTGGACCTTCCTGAGGGTGACACGATTATAGGGGGGGACCTGAATGCCATCATGGACTCGGCGTTGGACGCCTTTCCCACTAGGGCCCGCTCAAGGGGTTCTTCACCGCTTCCTGACTTTTTGGAAGCGTTAGGCATTGTAGATATATGGCGGCATCTGCGCCCCACAGCCACCCAGTACACCTTTTACTCTGCGGTCCACAATAGCCTGTCTCGCATTGACTACTTTTTATTCCTGGGGGGAGGATTGGGCAGGGCTGACACGATCGACATTCTACCCAGGGGTATATCTGACCACTCACCAGTCACTCTCACCCTTACCCTTACTACTGGGGAACACAAATGCGCAAGGATCAACCCCATCTATCCGAATTATTTAAAAGTTCCTAAATTAAGACGGAAATTGAAACTAGCAACGACGCAATACTTTGCGGAGAATGGTGGCTCAGTATCCTCCCCGTCGATTCTGTGGGAGGCCTACAAGACCGTCCTGCGAGGGGTGGCGATCACAGCTATTACGGGTCACAAGCGTGACTCCCGGAAGGAACTCACGGAACTAGAATTAGCCCTCCACGAAGCCAACACGGCGCACATGACGGACCCTTCCCCGGTCAAGACACACACGCTCAAATTACGACAGCAGCAATACCAG
This sequence comes from Lissotriton helveticus, assembly GCF_964261635.1. NCBI lineage: Eukaryota > Metazoa > Chordata > Amphibia > Caudata > Salamandridae > Lissotriton > Lissotriton helveticus. The sequence goes on from NC_136059.1 coordinate 301,260,164, forward strand.
GCGCACCTGAGAACGACCGAGAAGGGATACATGGCAAACACCAAACATAGGATTTACGAAGTAGGCGACAAGGCGGGGAAAATGCTGGCATGGCTGGATAGGAGAGAGGGAGGCGCGAAGGGAATTAAGAGACTCGTTAGTACGGACGGCAGCTTCATAACACACCCAGAAGACATAGTGCACGCGTTGGCGCGTCATTTCCACACAATCTACACACCGGAACACGCCGTCACTGCCCAACTGGCGGCGGCATCGCTGGAGGGCATTGTCCTCCCCGGCGTACAGCCGGAGGCTGCGCAGGAGTTAGAAGCGGATCCCTCGGAAGAGGAAATCCAGTTGGCAATACATTCACTGCAATCGGGCAAAGCCCTGGGACCTAACGGCCTTCCGGTGGAATGGTACAAATCAATGGCATCTGACCTCAGTGGTCCCCTGCGGGACATGTACCTGGACAGTAGGGACCGGGCTGAACTACCGTTGTATCAACGTACAGCCACGATAGTGGCTATACCTAAGCCGGGTAAACCCCCGGAAGTCTGCACCTCATATCGCCCGATTTCATTGTTAAATGTGGAAGCCAAAATACTGGCTAAACTTCTGGCCAGCCGCCTGATGCCACACTTGAATACCCTGATCCACCCCGACCAGTCGGGCTTTATGCCCCATAGGAGCACGGCACTGAACCTCAGGAGAGTTCATGGGGTAATGGCAAGATCTCACCTTCTCACTGAGAGGGCGGTGATCCTTTCCCTAGATGCGAAAATGGCTTTCGACCTAGTGGAATGGGAATACCTCTTTGAGGTGCTTGCACGTGTGGGCTTTGGACCGAAATATATAGCCTGGATACGGCTATTATATACTAATCCAGTGGCACAGGTAATATCTAATGGCCACACCTCCCCGACGTTCCCATTGAGCAGAGGTACTCGACAGGGGTGTCCTTTATCGCCCCTGCTTTTCGCTTTAGTGCTGGAGCCTTTAGCTATCCTGATCAGACACACGCCCTTGTTTAGAGGCATTCAGTGGGAGGAGGGGTGGGAGGACAAGATCTCCCTTTATGCCGACGATATGCTTATTTACATGGTCGAACCGGATAGTGGCATCCCAGCCCTCCTAGACATTTGCAACACACATGGGGAAACTTCGGGCTATACCCTTAACTGGTCCAAATCCATAATCTACACACTAAAGGGCCCGGCGCCGAACCTACCGACCGACTGCCCTCTGGCGGAGCCGGTGACCTCCTTCAGGTACTTGGGTATTAACATTGTGCCCTCTGAAACAGATTTCTTCACTAGCAACCTAAAACCGCCACTAGACCGACTGCGAGCTGATGTTAGACACTGGGCGACCCTGCCCCTCACCATCTTGGGGCGCGCAGCCTTATTCAAGATGATGGCACTCCCCAGATTTTTGTATGTGCTGGAAAACACCCCGCATCTTGTCCCTCCACGTTACTTCACACAGATAGCGGCGTTGGTCTCCGCTCTCCTATGGAGCAATGGTACAGCACGAATAGCTTACGACAAATTGGTTAAAAGTTGGTATGAAGGGGGAATAGCACTTCCCAACATTCAGATGTATTACTGGGCGGCTCAACTTAAAATAATTAACCAATGGATCCACGCCCCGAGACACGACCCGGCGTACAGGGCGGATTAGGCACAATTGGGGTCGGACTCCATGCTGTCGGTACTGTATAATAAACCGCAAATTAAACGTCTATGCGGCCCGACGCGGCATACTGCTACCCTTTGGCATACAGCACAGGCGCGACTGGGCTGGACGGGCAAGATAACCAAAATGACACCTCTGTGGGACACGAAATCACTGGGCAACCTTAGAACCTGCAAGGGCTTCACACAATGGGACCGAATAGGTATCTCCACGGTGGGGGACCTTTGGGAGGGGGACACAGTGGTACCGTTCTCACAACTTCAACAGCACTATGACCTCAGACCCACTGAAATGTTTCGCTATGTCCAAATTAGACACGCGCTGCTCCAAGCGATACCGCAGGACACTGCTCTGCCCGAATCCTCGCCGCTTGAAGACAGACTGTTAACGGAGTATATGCACCGGAGCGCCACATCCCTCACCTACAAAAAATTAATCAACAACTTAAAAGACCCCACGGCGAAACTTAAGGAAAGATGGGAGGGGGAGATAGGTATGATGGATGACTCAGAGTGGAATGAGGCCTTGGCTTCACCGAAAGAAATAGGCATTTCAGCCAAATTTAGACTGGTACAACTAAAAATCTTACATCGCATTTACTACACCAGGACACTGCTCCATAAAATACATAGAGCGCCCAATCCCTTTTGCTTGCGGGGTTGCGGGGAGGAGGGAACACTGTTCCACACACTCTGGGACTGCCCCGGGATACAGGGATACTGGACACAGGTTATGCGCACCATATCCCAGGCACTTGGGATTTCCATTATGCCAGGCCCGCGTAAATGCCTTCTGAACATTTGGGACCCCAATGACCTGAACAGATATGGTATCATATGGGCCACACTTGCCATGACAGTAGCAAAACGTGATCTTGCACAGAAATGGGGGGCTCCGGAGGTGCCCACTGTGGACAGATGGGCTGCAAACATGGACTGCCTGATGGTTACGGAACGAGCTGTGTATGTCCTTCGGGCAGCCCCGAAAAAATGGAATAAAGTGTGGACAAACTGGAATGTTTATAGGGGGGACATCTGTGAGCCCTTGCCGGAGGATGATGACCTGGATTCTGATGGGGAGGAGGAGTGATGGCTGAGATGGAGAATTATGCCTTGCGATCTTAATTGTGATGACAAGGGGGTTTCGTAGCGATGTGTCCAGTCACAGGGGCGAGGGAGCGTGGTTGGGTGAGGAGAAGTACGCAAACTACTTAGGAGTGATGACACCAAGTTGGGGTATGGGGGGGAAATGTTTCTTAAAATGTTCCACAACTGTTTCGTAGGTTGGGCACCATAACACTGCTACTTTACTAGTAAAGCTCAGTAGTAATACCTAATTGATGTATGGACTTACAAGTATAGGCTTTAGACGGACAAATTGTGATTGTGTCATAACAGAAATGTTACTGAAGGTGATTTTGTTTTACTGTTCCGTAAACCTGACTATGCCGAGTATATGTATTGTTTTCACTGAGTGCGCCACCTTTTATATTAATAAAAGAGATTTAAAAAAAAAAAAAAATGAAAACATTGAGGTGAAGAAAAGGGAAAATAACTCAACAAAACAAAATATGGCAATTATTTTTATAACATAAGAACACAACAGCATTGGAACTTGAAGATCAACAGGCAGAAACATCAGCGATTAAATCCAATGAAAAAATTTAAACAGGTCCCAGCTCCATAGTAAAAACCAAAGACCAACAGATCTTGACTTCAGTCTTCCAGGATAGTGCCACCAACATACAAGTAGCAGAGTTTGGACATCTTACAACAAAGACTCGAAGAAAATGATTTGCGCAGAGTATTATAACTAGTGTATCCAGTCAACAAGGAGAGCCCAAAGGCGGATCCGAATCAGAGATTCATACAAATGCAACACAAAGAAAGCGCACTGCCAGCACAAGAGCAAAAAAATCAATTGGCAATCGGAAGAATGCAGGCAACAACTAGTCACCCACTCTTTAACGAAGATCGACCCAGAGAGACAGCAAACAAAGGGGAGCCATTCAAATACTTTTGTTATTCCCAAACTATACTTCGAGAGGGCCCTTTGATATTTTAAACAGAGGCACAATCATAAGACTGATCAAGGAAATAAGGGATGTTGCCTACATTAAATCCTCCGACTTATCGGTCAAATTTAAACCTCGTCCATTTATGAATATCAGAGCGGCAACAGTAACCAACTGGGCCTCTTCAGAGGTAGCAGACCATATATTGATAAATCACTAAAAGTTTAAGTAATGAGGATAGAGTTACAAAAGGTCGATTCCCCATGCTATCCAGGACCTCTGCTTCCATTAAAAGAAAGAGGGAGGGGATTAAACTACAAAACTGCCCTCAAAACCACTCAGGCTGCCTTTTTCGAAGAAAAACTCAGATCCTCCACCAGCTCATCCAGGGAAACCTTCCACATTCTGGAAAAACTCCAGAAAATTCCCACCCCCCTCCCCTAGACCCCTCCAGTCACCGCTGTAATGAGATGGCCGAATTATTTTCGGACAAAATCCAAAACATTCGCAAACTTCTCCCCCACAATAAGTCTGACTACCCACCAGTACCTTCATCTTAAGTGTGTCAACAAAAGGATCTTAGCTTGGAATCATTCTCTCCCATTACGGAGGAGATACTTCTTCCAATTCTCCAATCAATTAAAAGAGGCTCCCCGCTGGATCCAGTGCTGTTAAACATCTTAAAATTAATCGCACCCACCATCATCCCCCGATGCTTAAACTGATCAACACCTCCCTCTCACAGGGTATTGTACCCCCGAACTGGAAGAGGGCCATAGTAAAGGCACTTCTAAAAAAGCCCCATCTCGACCCATCCGAGTTGTGCAACTACCGTCCCATCTCCCTACTGCCCGGTATCATCAAGGTGGCAGAAATATTTGTCAACCGTCAGCTCTCCACCTTCATGGAATCTGGTGAATTACTCCACTTCTCCCAGACGGGCTTCCGCCCGGGCCAGGGCACTGAAAACGCTCTGATTGCAGTGGTGGAGGAGGCTAGGAAGATCCTCGATTCAGGAGGATCCGTGGCAGTGATCCTCCTGGACCAGAGCGCAACCTTTGACACGGTGAACCACCACTCCCTGTTCCACCGGCTCAAGGGATTGGGAATCACCGGATCGGCCCTGTCCTGGTTGAAATCTTTCCTCCTCAACCGATCCTTCCAAGTCCTTGAGGGCAACTCCAAATCCCAAGTGACTCCTGTGCATTGTGGAGTTCCCCAGGGCTCATCCCTGAGCCCTACACTCTTTAACGTGTACATGTCCCCCCTGGAGAAAATAGTTACCCCTCATGGTATTAAACTGGTGACCTACGCAGACGATACCCAGCTCATTGTCTCACTGAATCAGCTGAATCGCACCCCCAAAGACGTCTGTTCCTGCCTCAAAGACATTACCTGCTGGATGAACAGCTCTCACCTCAAACTAAACAGTGATAAAACAGAGATCCTAGTATTGGGCAATCAATCTTACTTCACCCGAGACTATGTGGCCAACCTGTATGGGACCAGTGCCAATCCCAAAACATTACATAAAAAGCCTAGGAATCTGGCTTGACCAGGACCTCACGTTTAACACCCAAGCTAGGAAAACCGCGGGGGCCTGCTTTGGCCTTCTTCGAACTACTCACAAAATCCTTCCCCTCCTGCCCCCTGATTCCAGGAAACTACTAATCCAGGGCCTCATTCTATCCAGACTGGACTACGGCAACGCCCTGTACTAGGTGCCCCCAGAACAGTCATTGCCAAACTCCAGGTCTTCCAGAATTCGGCAGCCAGGCTTCTAACAGGCACTAAGAACCGGTGCTCAGCTCCACTGGCTCCCCATACGGGAAAGAGTACATTTTAAAGCCAAGTGCACCACCCACAAAATCCTCCATGGCAGGGACCCCCCTATCTTAAAAGACATCATCACATCCTACAAAGTGGAGAAGTGTGGCTCAATGGTTAGAGCGGCAGACCCTGATGCAGAGGTCTAGCCCGGGACCAGGGTTCAATTCCCCGCCTCGGCGGGTCTTGGGCTCAAAAATTCCACGGACCTGATAATTCTCGCCTCGGTGCCTATTCCAATCATGGAGTCCCACTCTGCAACTCTGGGCAATAGCTTGCTTAATCTCCACAACGGCCCCCACAACGCTAAGGATGCCTGGCCTCCACCTTGGGGGTGCCCAGGAGTGGACACCTCACAGGGAAAGCCAGGATGGGTTCCACAGCGGTATTCGTGCAAGTGCCTTGAGACCCTTGCGGGTGAGTAGTGCGCTATACAAGTATCAATTTACATTTTATCAATTTACATTTACAAAGCCAATAGAAACCTTTGGTCTGCCCATCTTCATGTAGCTTCTATGCCCAGAATTAAGAGGGCTCGCACAGGGGGCCGCCTCTTTTCCTACAACGCCCCCAAGCTCTGGAACTCACAACCCCTGGCCATCTGCTCTGAACCCAACCTGCTATCCTTTCGTAAACTTTTGAAAACTTGGCTCTTCCGGTAAACTCCATCCTTCCCGCCAGCACACGCATTAGAGCTGGGACGCTCCCGGGCAGCCATGCGCTTTATAAATCCTTTTCATTTCATTTCATCTCATCAGTCCTGAGGGGTGCTATCGGTGCTGGAATCAATAAAAAAAAAAACTTAGAAAATCTAAAAGTTGTCCAGTACTCAAGTAAGGGCCCCCACTGCTGGAACTCTCAGGAATAAGTGCAACTGGGTAAAAAATGAAGAAGAATCATGGCCTTACAAATATCAAGTTAAAACTTAGTCCTGACAATATGTGTAAAAGATCACAAGAGAATCTAACTAATATCAATATATGCTCTTGGAAGACCAACAGGCTAGAAAATCTGCTACAAAAAAACGAGGTCATGGCATTCCTCCAGAATTACGATATTATCATGATGCAGGAAACATGGAGCTTAACTTCACTAAACATCACAGGTTACACAGATTATCACAAAATCACAATAAAATCATAAACATTTGGACACTCGAAAAGGGGCCAGCCTACATTTGGTTTTTTATAAATTCAACTGTTCAATAGAAAAGTTTGAAACAGGGTTAAAATGGGTCCTCGTGACTAGGTTGGAAAATCAGAAAAGCATAGTACAGAGTACAGACGATAATTATTTTAATAAATGTCTACATTCAACCTAGAAAAGAGACAAAAGAGGAGCATATGAAACCCCTGTATGAAATAATAAAAACAATGCAGAGTCAATACTATCAGGTGCAGTTTATCATCACAGGAGACTAATACAAAACGGTGCAAAAATCAGAAGAAATACCAGCAAAGTGGGAACAGATTCAGATGTCAACTGGAAAAACTAGGGCTAAGGCATCTGAACAGGAATGCAAAAGAGGATTCACCAGCATCAATTACTTTTTTAAGCGGAAAGAAGAGCTCAGCGCAATACTACAGATTTGTAAATTTGAAATAATCCCATGCACGGAGAGCACCGTATCCAAATATTTTGAATAGCGTTCAGGTTTAGTTTGATACCGTCATCCAAGGAATGCACAGCTCCCTTGCAAACAATTTAAAAAGTCTGAAATGGCAGGGCACGGGGATAGAGAAGGTGATGGCAGAGGTCCACCTTCGCGTTGGGACCAAAGAAGCAATAATAAATGAATCAGGAACACACAAATTCACTCAACCAGAAGAAGGTGAGTGACAAATGGCTTGGGAAACCCTAAATACCATCTTACTGGAAGAATTCCCTGTTAAAAATCAGTTATTTAAGCATAATTTCTGTAGGAAATATAATGGTGATACTGGTAATCATTCTTGGTACAGTACTAAATTACACAAGCAAAAACTTCAAATATTGCAAGAAATAAGAACAATTGCAAACCTGTCAAAACAAGGACTAAGATCAGACAAATTTAGAAGACAAAAAGCAAGAACTCAATACAAGAAAAATTGTTTCAAAGCAAAAACAAGTCATCAAGTCATGATCTAGAACAAACTTCTGTTGGCAAGTAAACAACTAACTAGCAGAAAATTCTAGCAGCTGATAAATGAACGGACTCTTGGGAAGACCAGACATCAAAACGCAGGAATCAACGCAGCCACATGGGAAGCACATGTCCGAGAATGTACACAGATCCAGCGCCCAAAGAAAAAGATAATCCAGACGAAGTAATCGAAAGGAGGGCAGGCTCCCTTCTAGTGGATGTGCAACACTTTTTAAACTATCTTTTGAAGTGGGAATCCATTATTGCCAACAAATTACAGACTCATAGCATTAAAAGACGTAGAGGCCAAGCTCTAAGTAGCCTTTCTACTGGAGTATCTTAATAAATGGTCAAAAATCAACATACTCATGCGTCTGATCCAAACAGTTTTTAGGGCCAGGGAGGGCAAGCTAAATAATCTTACTGCACTAACACTCAGCAGAAAATGACAAAAATAAGAACACACAGGGTTGTATACTTGAGCCACCTTGTAGTGAGAAAGTGCCTTTTTTGCACGGTTAGCCCCCACTTTTTGCCTGGTTCTGATGTGATTTCAAATATAGGGCAGAGGGTCCCTTTCAACCAGGACTCCTGTGCCAGTGCTTCTTCCCTAAAAACAAATCCCCAATTGGTACTTCTAACCCCTGTAAGTCCCTAGTAAATGGTACACTGGGTGCCTGGGAGCTAAAGAGGGTCCCTTGGAACCCCCCCTCACAGCTTGCATGCCCCTGGGAGGGAGAAAACAACAAAGTCAACATGGCACCCTGAGTGCCAAGCTAGCTGTCCGAAGGCATGGGTAAGTCATCCTTCTAACAGGCCTCACAGCCTTAAGGCAGGGTGCACTATACCACAGGTTAGAGCATATTGCATGACCAGATATGCCCCTACACCATTGGGGTCCATTTTCCTAATATTGTAAGTGCCAGGGAAGAGATAGAGAGTAAATGGGCTGGGAAGTTGACAACTCGAGTTCCACAGCACCATGATGACTTCACTGAACACAGGAATGTTTGGTATCAAACTACTCCTTACAGTAAATCCACACTGATGCCAGTGTGAGATATATTGGTGTGGTCCGACAGGCAGCAGGCAGCCAGCCACCACCAGACATGTTTCTGGACTCCTGGATAGAGATTCCCCGCTCTATGAGACCAGAAACAATGCACATCCTGGACAGAGGTGTCATGCCTCCTCCCCAGGATGGGCCAGTGCTCAAAGAGGGAAGCTTCGAAGGTCTGCCACCTTTGTAATGTGACCCCCAGCCTCTGCCTCTGCTGTTACCAGCAGATGGCAAACCCTGGTTTACACCCACATTTTGGATGGGAAAAATTCAAAAGTATAGGAGGTGTGCTCACCTCTGCCAACCCCACCACTAAGGTGGGGGACGCGAGGTGAAGCACAACTTTCAGTCCGCGCCATCTTGAAGATGGGGAGACCCCTTCAAATCATGGCTAGGTCTATGCCCCCCTTCTACAGGAGGGTGGCATGATAGAGGGTGTTGTCACCCCAGGTAAGGTGCCTATTGGAGCTACCCGCTACTCCCCTAAAACACCTCCTAAATGTAATATTTAGGTGGCACCCCAGACCTAGAAACTAGATCTGCGATGACCTAAGGAAAAAGACGACAACCCTGCAGAGAAGACTGAAGACGGCAACTGCCTTAGCCCCAGCGGTATCGACCTGTCTCCAACTTCTGCAAACCTGTGACCAGTGACCTCCGAAACCCCTGGGAGGACTGCTGCCTTCAAAAAAGACTCCAATCTCCCTTGGACCTGTCCTGATTAAACCTACTCCAAGGACTCCTGATCCCGGCAGATCTACGTTTCCTGTCCACTCTGCACCAGATACCCATTGACCAGGTCTGAGTGGCTCAACTGTGCAGCAAAGTCTCCCCGGTGATCCTGACCTCGTATCCATTGCTGGCTCACCTTTGCTACCCTCCAGAACAGCGACTGCAGTGTGAATCCAGGGGCTCCCCTGACTGCGACCCGCTCGGGTAAGAAGACTCAGACGTCTAAAAGCACCTCTGCCCCCAAAGCCCCTGGGCCTTGGTGAGCTGTAAAGTCTGTGCCCCTGTGACCCTCTACATCTCTACTTACCTCTGCTGTCATAGGTCTTCCTCCTGCAACCTCTGGTGGTGCAGTTTTGGTACTCACCTGACCCTTGGCCCTTGCTGACTTTTGGCTCCGGAGACTGGGATTGGAAGTGCAGTACTTACCTGTTTAACCTTGATACTGTTTTCCCATAGAATACAATTAGACTGTGTTGAAATCTTCAAATGTCGATTTTTCAATGTGAAAAGTATTTTCAATTACAAAAAGTACTTACCTGATTACAAAGACCTTGGTCTTAAAATAAAATCCAAATTACATTTTTCAAAAATTGGTCTGGATCTCCTTCAAGAGGCGTGTGTCCATTATTAATCACTGTTGTGCAATAAATGTCTTACACTCCTTGGTGTTTGGCCTAAGGCAGCTCACCCATACTTCCCTTATAATAAAGCACTTTGGGGTTTACATTGAGCCTTGTATACTTTTGGGGAACCCTTGGACTCTGTGCACGGTATTACCACCTAGTGGCAATATCATATACAAAGCCAGCTTCCTTCAGTACCTCCAACCACCCAGAATCAAGTCATGGCATTCCTTGGCTTGACTGGTTACTACAGGAGGTTTGTGAGGGGATATGGGTCCATTGCGACCCCCCTCCCTGAGCTGACCTCCAACAATATGTCAAAGAAAGTAAGCTGAACAGAGGGCTTTCAAAAGGCTTTTGATACCCTGAAGGAAGCTGTGCCCTGCTCAGCACCCATTCAAAAAGCACCAGTTTATGCCAAGCAGTTTATAGTGCAGACAGATGCCTCTGAACATGGGATAGGAGCAGTTCTATCCCAACTAAATGATGATGGCCATGACCAACCTGTTGCCTTCATTAGCTGGAAATTACTCCCCAGAGAGCAGTGTTGGGAGTGCCACTAAGAGGGAAGCCTTTGCTGTTGATTGGTCCCTGAAGGAGCTGAGGCCATACTTGCATGGCTCTCATTTCCTTATTCAAACGGACCACATGGCTCTCAGAGGGGTAATGCAAATGAAAGGTGAAAACCCCAAACTCTTAGTGTGGTCCATATCCCTACAGGGAATGGACTTTACAGTGGAACACAGACCTGGGACTGACCACACCAATGCAGACAGCCTTTCAATGTTCTTCCACTAAGAAGATGAAGACTCTTAGGAAAGGTTAGTTTCACCCCCTTCCGTTGGGGCGTGGGGCCATGTAGGAAAGTGCCCCTTTTTGACATGGTCACCCTCACCTTTTGCTTAGTAAATGTTGCTATTTCGACTGAAAGTGCACTGGGTTTCTGTTAAACAAGTACCCACTGCTAGAGCTCTTGCCCAAAACTGTACAATTGTTCCCCTAATTGGCAATGCCTTTAGCACCCTCTCTAAGTCCCTAGTAAATGGTACCCTAGTACCTAGGGCCTGTTGTACTAAAGAGCATGCCCTAAAGGCAGCAGCACGAAATGTGCCACCCTGAGGGACCCCTCACCAAACACATGCAAGGCTGCCATTGCAGGCTGCATGTCTTGGTGCAGACAAGAGTGAAAACATGACATGACCCACATACCTGTGTGCCAATGTCCCTTACCACAGCATGGGATACTTGTAAGGCATCCCTACAGCAGGCCAGACAGCCCTAAGACAGGGTGCTTAGTACTAATATGAGAGCATACCTGCATGAGCAGATATGCCCTGTCCTGGTCGGTTATATTACTGACAGCACAAGTGACCAGGGAAGCCATTTTAGGCCATGTGCTGTAAACTGGTGAATAAGACTTTCCCAGCTACATGATGGCTTCACTGAAAAGAGGGATGTTTGGTATCAAACGTATCATATTGGCAAACCCACACAGATGCCAGGATTGGGTTTACCAATACATACACATAGAGGGCACTTTTAGGAGTGCCCCCTGTAAACCTACCAGCCTCTAGTGTGTTTGCTGACTGGTTTCTGCCAGCCTGTTATCCGAGATTCTGTTCTGGCCTTCTAAGGTGAGAGCCTTTGTCTCAGGAGACCCAGAACAAAAGACTGTCTGGGAAAGGGGTGTAACACTCCTCTCACAGGTGGACCTGCGGATTAGCCTTTCTTGGGCACCAAGCCTCAAATGCCTTTGTCCAGGACCCCCTGGGCACCTAGACAGGTGGAAAAATTAGCTCATCAGATCAGGGCTAAACCCATCCCTAAGGTGGATTTAATTTTTCAGAAGTAGCCATCCTTGTGATCTCATGCTTAGGAAATCTGGGACAGGCGTATGACCACTTGCCTTTGGAAGTGGTTATATAGGGGGTGTAGTGACCCAAAGGATCAGTAGCCCACTGGCTACTACTCTACACTCCCCTAACTTCCCTACATTTTGTATTTAGGTGAGTCCCAGGCACTTGAGAGGCAGATCCTGCTGACCTATGAAGGAGGAGAACAAGAAGAGCCACGAAAGCAGAAGAGAGCACCTGGATCTGACCAGAGTCCCGCTGACCTGTCTGCCATTCTCCATCTACCCTGTGCCAAAGTCAACTCGTCCTGCAGCGGAGAGCCTTCAGAATCTGGAGGACTGCCTGCCTTCAATAAAGAGCAAGACCTCCTATGAACAGCGGACCTGTACAAAAGAAACTACAAAGAAAAGACACTGAGGCCTACAGAACTACCAAAGAACCGACACCCGAAGCCACCTCTGCACCAGATGCCTCTGGCCCAATTTAAAGTGGCCCACCGGTGCCAATAAGGTTCCCCAGCTCTCCAGAGTCTAGCATGGTGTCACTCCTCGTGGACTCCCCGACATCGCCATCAACGTCTGCATGCAAACCCCCTCGACTGCTACCGGTAAGGGAACCCAGATGCCTGAAGACACCTGCATCCGTCGACCCCAGCCATGGAGAAGAGGACCCCTGGTGTCCCTACATCACATCACATAGCAAGTCTTTAACCCCTCCAACCCCTGGTTCACCCTGACTAGCCTCCCAGTCAGAGCCTGCAGCCTCTTTCGGCAGTGACCGATCTCCATTGAAACTTATCGAACTCCCTATGCTGTTTTGTACCCTGCACCCGGCCGCCCTCTTGCAGCTGGTGGTGTACGGTTTGTGCTGCCTTTGACCTTGCCCATGACTCACCCTAACTCCCTGAGGTTAGTCTAAAAGGCGATGTACTGTACTTGTTTGCAGAACCTATTTGTCATGACATAGGAATACATTGCAGAACTCAAAAATTGCACTATGTCCACTTTTTGAATTGAAAAGAATTTTTATTTAAAAATGTACTTATCTGAACCATTGTCTTCTGATGCCTAAACATATATAAAGATCCTTGCGAATTTTTATAAATTGGTGTGGATCTCCTTATTAAGTCGTGAAATCCTTTATCAACCATTGTGTGCATTTGCAAATGTCTTGCACTCCTCTGTGTTAAGCCTAAGGCTGCTCGACCACACTACCCTATCCATATGCAATAAGTCTTGACCCTGATCCAGTGGGAACAGTCCAGCCAGAACAGCCTTGCCAGGTCCTTCCTTAAACGGAATACAAGCAACTTAAGACTGATTTCTACCTAGCTAGAACCCATCAGCCAGGTAAACTGCCCACTATTCTATTGCACCTGTGCTAGAGTGGATGCCTGTTAAGAGACATGTTTGAGTCTAGCCAAAAAACGCTCTAAGCAAAAAAAGATCTATTTCACCTGCGTTTTAATCTCTCGTCTCCAAAAATAAGTGAAACAGGGAAAGCCTTTGTGGGGACACCGATATTGGTCTGTTATGCTGCCAAATTACCAGCCGAAAACCACAACACAGACTACATCTTTTTTCCTCTTTCCTCACATCAAAACGAGTTCCTGGGACTTGTTTAATCAATTAAGTATAAATAAAAAATTTAGTACATCAAAACAGACATCAGTCAGTCTCATCGGGTATTTCAGCCCTGAATTTCGTCGAGGCTACATAGTTAAAGTAACAATCTTTGCCCACAAATATATACATTTTTACATATACTTTGAACTTGACTGACTGAAATAAGTAACTTTTGACAGCACAGCAGATGGCGATCCAGTGGAAAATTAGATCATATTAGCGTCTTAAACATGTAGAACTACAAAATAAAATACAAGCACTGTTTGGTAAGAAAACATAGGGAACATACGGTCATTGATATTCTTGGTCTTATGTCGAAGGAAATTGCTTGTATACCTAGTTTAATAGTATCAAGAGGTTTTATTAAATACATATGTTTTGTTATGTTATTGGTTTTTGTACCGCGCACAGCTGCCCCAGCAAAGGGGCGTCCTGGCGCAAGGAAAGGTATACACAACATCACAGAGCGCAACTGAATCAAGAAGTATTAATTAAAAAGAAAGGTTTTAATGGCGCGTCTGAATAGAAATAGATCCTAGGTTTATTATTTAGGTACTGTGACTAATAACCTTTGATTAAAGGCAGGGTAATGGTCTAATTATTATTACACTACTTTGTTTTAAAACACTTAGACAATTTCTGATCCATGTTCATGGACCTTTGCCACAAAGTAACTGTTGCCGCGATACGTGGTCATGTGAATCATAACAAAAAAAAAAACGACTGCATACTCTACACATCAAATAATACTTCGTAACATAAACGTAAAATGTCCCCTTAAATGTGGAATGTCATTACATGTAAACAGATTTCTAAAAGAAAACTTACATCTAGTGATTCTTGCGTCTCTTCTTTCAAGGGATTATTAGGACTCAGCCTCTCATAAATGACAGTATCTGCACCTTTGCAGTACAGTCTTTTGTTGCCTTCAGGTTCAGTTACTATTAAAAAATAATTGTAAAAAACAGAGTTTAGATGTATTAGCAATTCCAACTTTATCATGATTCATAAACTGCTTTCCTACACAGAATCCATCATGTTCGTTACACAGAGAAAAGGCCCAGTGACCAATGACTTCTACTTAAACATTAATCAACATAACTCTACTTCGTTACAACTATTGTTCATAAACTAGGGGTAACCAATTTCCCCTAGATTGTGCTAACTTCTGCTACTTGGCATTACTTAAGAGACGACTCAATAGATTTCAAGTAATTCAGAATGCCACAGCTCGTACAATCTTTAAACGTCCTCTCAAAGAACACATCATCCTAGTTCTCGTTCAACTTCACCTGCTGCATGTGGAACAAAGAATCTGTTCCATGTTCTTAATCACTCTACACAAAATCCTACAGGTCGGCGCCTCCATCCCCCCCCCCCTTTTTTTTTTTTAATCAAGATTTTTTTTTTAATCTCAAATTCCATCCCGCTCTTATATAGCATCATCTACAATGCTGCTAATAAGCATAACAATCTTGAGAGCGGTAAGGAACATACACAGTAGTCTATCAGTTAGTCGTGCGCTGCATGGAGAAACCAAATGGATTACAATGGGGAGCAAGCGTGGTATTACAGTCTGTGTGACAGTAATACAACCAGGAAGCAGACCAGCAACCTACTCGCAAGGTGATCAGGACCCTCCAACGCCACTGACAGATTCAAGCATCCTCTGCGTCAAAATCCATGGATTGCTGCAGGAAATAAGTTCTAAAGGACTGCCATATGTCCATGGCCTTGAGAAGGGGGATAGCATTTCAATTCAAGTTGCTCATTGCAATATGGGCGTAAGACATTGCTTGAATTTAAAGGCTCGTCCCCTACCCCATTTGAACGACACCTGCCGTTTGGCCAACGGGAGGCCCCAATGCCACCATTTTCCTGTATGACCCGTTAACATTTTTGATGTTGCCTAGAAGGTCTATGCACAGATCTATGGCGAGGTCACCGCCAATCATCTTGGCCATGGCTGAAAACACCTCTTCGCAGAATTCTGCTTAGTGCAAAAGGAAAGGAGTGAGTTGGTACTTGTGGTATGGAATGTGAGCCTAAGCACACTAATGATAGCGGTCCAGGTCTGTAGCCCAAAAACCCACCTTTATGAAATGGCAATGCGAGGGTTTCCCATTCGATTTGTGGTTGTTTACCAACAAGGCCAAGTGGACTGTCTGTGCCTTGAGTTCCAAGAAGAATGCGGCCGTCAATAGGTGTGTTATATTGTAAAATAAGTAGAGTAGTTTTGGTATTAACATCATCTTGATTAGCCCTATGCAACCTGCCAGGGACATTGTGTAAGATATCCACCTAGAGATGTGTAAGATATCCACCTAGAGATGTGTTATGTGAACGTGGCAAGCGTGGTGCCATAGTTTGCCTGTATCACAACTTCAGTCCCGGTGTATCCAGACTCCCAAGTGTTTCAGATCAAATGTTATGTTCTGTTCTGTTAATTGTAGCTTATATAGCGCGTAATCACCTGCAGGTCTCTTAGCGCTTGGAGTGTGTCACGTCTTACTACAATCATGCACGGACACTGGTTAAGGTATGCTCAGCTCTTTATTATCCGTCTACTCAGTTCCCCGTCCCTACTCTATCTAACCCTTTCCTTTCCTGTCCCCACCTCTTCCCCTCTGCCCACCTAGCTCCGCCCACCCCAGCTACTGGACTGCTAACTTCTTTACATCTCCCCCTTTCTTAATAAAGCAACAAGGGAAAATAGAGATTAGTCCATCTCTGTGATCAGTCTCTTGGGAGGCTGCACGTGACGGCGGGGCCTCGCTGGTGTGGACACGGCGCCTTCAGTTGAGGGTTCCTTTACTGCCGAGTGCCCGGTGTCGGGTGCGACGGATTCAGGATTGTCTCGGGCTTCAGGTGTGGGGATCATAGTTATATTTTCATGGTCTTCAGGAGGGCATTTCTTGAGATGAGAAGCGTTGCGGGTGACTCGCCGGTTCTCTGATTCCGCGGTCACCATAGTGCCCTTTTGTTGGGTAATTGTTAGAGGCTCATCTTTGAAACGACAGTCAGTCTTTTGGCGCTGTTCCTGCCTGACAAGGACTCTGTCGCCTTCCCTCAGGGAGGGGGACCGGGCTCTTCGTTTGTGGTCCGCATACTCTTTCATTTTGTCTTTGCGGCGCTGATCTGTTGCGGCCATGTCTCGGTGTTGTTGATCCGACAGGGGCTTCCCCAGTGCTCCGTCCCATGTGGGAATTCGATTTCTCATTGTCCTCCCAAGCATGAGGGTCGCAGGGCATTGACCTGTTGTGGAGTGGGGAGTGGTTCTGTAGTCACTGAGGACCTCGTTCAGCGCTGACTGTAGATCTTTCTTCTCGGCTGTGGCTTGCTGGAATGTTCTCTTAATGGTGGACATGAATCTTTCCACAGTGCCATTGGCTTGGGGCCAGAGTAGTGTGACTTTGCGGTGTTGAAAGTCCATGTGTTTTGCGAAGTCGCTGAATTCGTGACTATTGAATGGGGGCCCGTTGTCTGTCTTGATGACTTTGGGGACGCCCCATGTCGCGAAAGTTTCTTCAAGTACCTTGAGGGTGCAGGCGGCACTGGTGGATGATATGAACTGGGCCACTGGGAATCTGGAATATTCGTCCATGATGACGACTACATACTTCCCTGATTGCAGGGGGCCATAAAAGTCCATGGCGACTTCTTGCCATACCCCATCAGGCAATGGGGTCATCTGTAGAGGTGCGGGTGGATTACCGTGGCTTGTCAGTTGACAGAGGTGGCAGTCTTTCAATGTGTCTTCGACCATCTGGTCGAGGGCTGGGAACCAGACACGTTCTCTCAGAGCTCTTTTGGTGGACACGACCCCTCGATGGCCTTCGTGGGCCAGGTCGATCACTCCTTGCCTCAGTGCCGCTGGGATGACTAGTCTGTGATCTCTGAGGAGGAGGTCGTCACCGGTTACAGAGAGTTCGTTGGAGACATGTCGGAAGGCTTGGAGTTCTTTCTTGACAGCGGGGTCTTCCTCTTCCTCCTGCGGGTGGTATCTCCATCTGTTGGTTTGTGTACGCTTCATGACTGTTTGTAGGATGGTGTCTTGATTGGTCGCTTCCCGAATAGCGTGCATGGGGATGGCTGGTGGACGGGCATGACTAGTCACAAAGTGAATGTATTCTTCCGCGATGGAGGGCTCAGTCTCTGAGGAGTCTCGGGGGTGGCGGGACATATAGTCAGCTGGATTCTCAGCCTTCCCCGGTTTGTGGATGATTGAGAACGTGTACTCTTGCAGCCGTAGGCCCCATCTTTCGATCCTGGGGGGCATCTTGCACTTGGGATTCCCGTAGATCGTGACAAGGGCCTGGTGATCGGTTATGAGTGTGAAATGTTTCCCGAATATGAAGATGTGGAAGTGTTCGCACGCCCACACGACAGCCAGGCTCTCTTTCTCTGGTTGGGAGTACCGTTTCTCAGGGTCGGTTAGGCTCCGACTGGCATAGGCGATGATCCTCCTCTGATCCGACTCATTGTCGTACTGTGCCAAGATGGCACCTAAGCCCACGGGGCTTGCGTCCACAGTGATTTCCGTTTTTCTCTTGGGGTTGAAGTAGGAGAGGCAATCAGCCGATTCCACAGCGCGTTTGATGTTCTTGAAAGCACGTTCACACTCCGGGGTCCATAGGAATTGCGTGCCAGCTTTCGTGAGGAGCCTCAGTGGATGATTTACAGTGGCATAATCACGAATGTAGCGGGCGCAGTAGCTCGCCATTCCGAGGAAGGAACGTAGGTCGTTGACGTCAGCCGGACTCTTGGTGTTATTGAGCGTGGCGATCTTGTCTGGGTCCGGTTTCATGCCACTAGCTGAGAAAATGTGTCCAAAGAATTTCAGGGTCGACTGATGAAATTCACATTTCTCCTTGTTGAGGGTCAGACCGGCTTCCATCAGGGCGTGGCAGACACGATCGAGAGCGATGTCATGCTCTCGCGCGTCCGATCCGTAGACCAAGATATCATCACTGTAATTAATGGCGTTTGGAACGTGGTGGATGAAGAGTCGTATGGCCTCCTGGAAGATTTCAGCGGCTGATGAAACGCCAAAACTGAGCCGTTTGTAACGGAATAGACCAAGGTGTGTGGCAAATGTCGTGATGGAATGAGAACTGTCATCTAGTTCGAGCTGATGGTAGCCCTTGTTCAGGTCCAGTTTAGAAAACACTGTTGCCCCATTGAGCGCTGTGATCATGTCGCTCAGGAGTGGGCCGGGGTGTCTCTCCCGTTCAATGGCCGTGTTCGGTAGGCGCATGTCCACACAGAGGCGGACCTTGTTGTGGGTCCCTTTCTTGGGGACGATGACCACCGGAGACACCCAGGGAGTGGGGCCCTCGGTGCGTTCAATGATGTCAGCGTCCAAAAGTTCCTGCAGTTCATTCTCAACCGCAGATTGCAAGTGAAATGGCACCCGTTGCGGGTGTTGAGCCACCGGTTTGATTTGCTCGTTGATGTGCAGATGGATTTGCCGGCTTTTCAGTTTTCCTAACCCTTGAAACAGCGATGGGAATTTCGCAGCGCAATCCGAGCTGTCATTAACGTTGAAAAGGATGTGCACCAACCGAAGGCGTTCAGCGGTGGGAAGGCTCAGCAGACAGTTGGCCTCGGGCCCTTTAATGACGTGGATGACTGCAGGGATGGAGACGTCACCATACGTAAGGGTGGTGTCAAACTTGCCCAAACATTGGAGTGGTTTCTTCGCCATCCAAGTATAGACACGGACAGGCGCGAAACGCAGACGGGGTTTTGGATTCATGCGGTCATGTTCAGCAACCGATATGTAGTTGAGCGACGCTCCACTGTCCATCACGAACTTAGCAGCGTGGTCGCCCACTTTGATGTTGAGACGTGGATAGCGTTTAAACTGATCGTGGTCAGCAAAGTTGACGTATTCAACGGTGTATGACGACCGCCTGGATGAGGATGATCTGGAGTCCCTTGACGGAGAAAGACGGTCCCATCTGGAGCGTCGAGATTCGTGACTGGAGTGTGAAGATGCGGGAGATCTAGGTGGCTCTTCTTGAACTGCTCTGATGTGATGAAGTTTGGCCTCCGATCGTGAGGGCCGCTGCGAGCCATCGCGTCTGTCATTATCACTGCGTCTTTCTTTGTAGTAGTCCCCACACATGGCCTCAAAGTGGTTGGACCGTCCACATTTTCTGCACCGTTGGCCCATGGCAGGGCAGGAGTCGATGTGAGGGTAGTCATATCCGCACCTGAAACATCGCCTCGTGAGTTCAGGACGTCGATCCCTCCTCTCAGAGTCTTTCTTCCTGTAGTCCGGGCGTCGCCTGGGCGAGAATCTGGAGCGCCGTCACCTGTCCCGTGGGCGACGTCTTCCACTGTCACGCCGATCCTGTCGTCCATGCCGTCGTTCAGTGACACGGTTGGCGTGTTCACGGCTGGTACTGGGTCCCGTTTCGATTTCCGCAGCGTTTTCTTCAGCTTGGTCGTACAACCGCGAGTTCTCTTCGATGTCTGCTAGTTCCTGTGGCTTTCTTAGCAATCGCCGTCTCAGCGATTCCGAGTGAAACCCAGTGATTATTTGAGATTTAATGGCTGCATCCGGCGAGAAGTTTGCAAACTCACAATATTGGGACTGCCGTCGCAGTCGATGTATGAAGGAGCTCAGTGGTTCCTCCTTTCCTTGGCGCTGCTGGTGAAATTTGTGTCGCTCGTAGTCGACGTTTCTCTTGTGCAGAAAGCGGTTGTTTAGGACATCTCTCACTTTGGCATAGGTGTCACCGTCCGCGGTTGGGATTTCTCGTACAATCTTGCTTATTTCACGCCCCCCTAGATTGCGAAGGGCTATGATCTTGTCTTTGTCTGGTTCAATTTTGGACCCTTCAATATAGTCCTCGAAGTCCTCGAGCCATTCTTGCCATTTTAGACCCATGCTGCTTCCTGTTGTGACTGTCAGCGGCTCAGGTGCTCGCAAGTGTGTGCCTCCCTGAACTTCCTTTTGCGCGGGAGGATTAGACATCTTGGCGATGGGTTTTCTGGTGCTTGACTTCGATTTTGTTCCACTGACTGGTGTGCGTTTCCTAGGATTGTTCTATTGTGGCTGACAATGCTTGTTTGTTTCTTTTAGATCCGCTAGGTTCTCTGCCACAGCCGGAAAATTTTCACTATTAGTGCTCGTCTTTGGTTCTTGCCTGACTCAAAGATGGCCGCCACACAATGACTGTGGAGTCTGTCCTCAAACCTGCCTGACTCCAAGATGGCCGCCACCAGTCATCCACGAGGTCTGAGCTCCTCTTCACTCTCAGTCACACTCGGTCTCTTTCGGTACTCACCGAGGGTCCCTCCATCCAGTAACCAGGATTTGGCAGTTCCCTTTCACCTTCTGGCCACTTTCCACCATTCAGGTAGGCCAATGCAGGTTCCCGCGTCTTGCTTACCGCGGCGTGCCGTTTCTCACGCATCGGGGGTGAGACCCGGTGTCGGCGGCATCGGCGCTTTTGTCCTGGCGCCTCAGCGAGTTTCGCTCGCTTCTCGCTGCACTCCTCACTTGTGCAGGACACTTCAGGAAGGCTGGGGTAGGCTCCCAGTCCCTTCCTTCTTGATTCTCTGCTTCGGGGCACACTCGGCACACTCCCGGATTTGGCGCGAACAGAGCGCCGGACACCAGAGGGGCAGCGTCTTGCTTTTCGCTGCTCTGACGTGGCCACACACGATCTCCTGGTCGTGAGCAACTTCTCCACCGCTGGCCTCAGGCTGGAGGCGGCGGCAATCACGGGGCACAGCTGTCGCAGCTAGCGGTCGCGTCTGGCTGGTGTCCTGGACGGGTCAGCTTCCTTTCTTGCTCTCCAGTGTTGCTAGTGGGTCACCGAATCCCACCCTCGTCGCCAGTTGTCACGTCTTACTACAATCATGCACGGACACTGGTTAAGGTATGCTCAGCTCTTTATTATCCGTCTACTCAGTTCCCCGTCCCTACTCTATCTAACCCTTTCCTGTCCTGTCCCCACCTCTTCCCCTCTGCCCACCTAGCTCCGCCCACCCCAGCTACTGGACTGCTAACTTCTTTACAGAGTGCAAGCTCAGATTGCTTCTACCATCCAAGAAAGGCACCAACCCAATGTATTAGACAATAGCCAGGGTTTCCCTAAACAAATAAGTCTTAAGACACTTCCTGAAGAGGAGGAGGGCGGGTTCCTTACAAAGGTTCTCCGGTAATTCATTCCAAATTTGGGGAATTAAAACAGGGAAAGCTCTGGCACCTTTCGATGCCATTTTGGCTCATGAGGGGGCCAAAAGGGCGGCCGTGGACGATCGCAGTGTGCGTCCTGGAGCATATTTCATCAGGCGCTCCTTAATATAGCCAAAGATGGCTTTGTGGGCAATGCAAAGGCCCTTAAACTTGGCTCTCTTAACAGGAGCCAATGCAGCTTAAGCAGCAAAGGGGTGGCATGAGGCCTTCTGGTGAGCCTAAAAGTCAGCCTAGCTGCAGCGTTCATGATCACCTGCAGCTTGCTGATTTTTTTCTCAGGAAGGCCGATATAGAGGGCATTGCCATAGTCCAACCTGGACACGATCGTGGCCAATATGATCATCTGTAGAGTAGTAGGCGAGAGCAAGGGGGCCAGCTTCCGCAGCGGTCTCATTATGCCCAGGCAGGTGCCAACCACCCAGGACACTTAATTGGTCAGGGTGAGGTTGGCATTGATTCTAATGCCCAGGCTTTTAATGACAGGCACTGGCCTAAGGGCAGAGCAGAGCTCTTGTGGCCAAAAAAGGTAATTCCAGGGGTTACCTCTAAGAGAAATTACCTTACCACGCTCTCAGTCTTGTCTGGATTGCCTTTTAAAGAATTGGCGGTCAACCAATTCACAGTGTATCTAAGGATGTTCTGTACGCAAGACTATGCTTGCGGGGAATTATTAATCTGCAGAATAAGTTGGGTGTTGTCTGCATAATTAAATACTTGATAATCCATAGCGGCTACTAGTTCTGCCACTAATGGCTGGAGATACACGTTGAAAAGGGGAGACAAAGCTGAGCCCTGGGGGACCCCACAGGTAAATCACCCCTATTTGACATTTGATCACACTATTGAATCTTTTGAGACCTCCCTAGCAAAAAGGACTCAATCCACTGATGGGCCAAACCGCAAATACCCAAATTGGCAATTCAAAGCAGGTGTTGTGCATGGTTTCCGATTCGAACGCCGCTGACTGTTCTAACAAAGTCAGGGCGCCCGCATCTTTGTTATCGGCTCTGACTCGGAGCTCATCGAGCACAGCCAACATCGCAAGTTCAGTACTGTGATGAGCCCTGAAGCCAGCCTGCAGCACTTGGAGTAAATTGTCTTCCTGCATGAAAGTATTGCGAGGACGTGTTGCTCAATAACCTTTGCTAAAAAAGGGAGCTGAGAGATGGATCTATAGTTTTTAACATTGGCCACATCAGCCCCTGGCTTCTTCAGCAGTGGGGTGACCCTGGCTTCCTTCATGCAAATGGGCAGGTAGCCTGTCTCGAAGGAGTGATTGAGAATCTCTTTCTAGCCCGGGAAGGGCCATACGTAAGATCCTTGGTGGGCAGGGATCTGCAGGGGAGCCCGATTTGACGCAGTTTATCAGGCATGCTATGCGAGCTAAGTCTAAGTTTGGTAAAACAGTGAGCTTCGCACCTGGATTGCGGGAGGCTAGAGTCTGGTCCAGGGCCGCCTGATGGGCTGTTATCTATCTCAGTCAGAATGTCCCTAACTTTCTGGAGAAAGAAGTCCTGAAATGTATTGCAGTGTGTCTCCTCTGCTACGAATTTCTGTTCGGACTGTTCTCACGGGCCTCCATCCTTCTCATGTTTTGGAGACTATCACTACCATCTCACAGGAAGCGCTCTTAATGCTGTGTGGTAAAGTTAAATCGGTCTCTCGGTTTATCCTTTGAAGCCCGCCCAGTTCAGGGACTCCCTTTCTGTGCTTCTGGCTCCTTTGTGCCAGGTCAGCTCAGCCTTGGAATGGGTCAAATCTTACCTGTCAGGCAGAACATTCCAAGTGACTGCCCCCCGTTTCTCTCCAGTGTCCAGTGCACTGGGCAGGGGGTGCCTCAGGGTTCCACTCTGAGTCCTGTACTCTTTAACCCGTACGTTCAACCGCTTGCTACGGTGGCTAGGGACAAAGGCCTTACTATGGTCTCCTAGGCCGACGACACGCAGTTGGTGGTGGCCCTTTCCGACGACTATGCAGGACGCTTCCAAGTTTAGAAGTGGTCTGGCAGCAATCGCGGAGTGGATCACCTCCAACTGCCTCCAGCTTATGCCAATAAAACCGAGGTGTTGCTGGTGGGGAAAGATAGGAGCCTGTGGAGTGGGCAATGGGGTCCTACCTCTCTTGGTAGTGCGCCAGTCCCCAAGACAGCAGTTAAAAACTTAGGAGTTTGGATGGACTCCACCCTCAGTTTCCAGAATTACACAAAGAAGGTAGCTGGTACTTGTTTGGGCCTTCTTCGTGGACTTAGACCCCTGCTGAGGTTCTTTGATCCACCCACTAGTCAGCTGATCTTCTAGGCGGCGATACCATCTATACTTGACTACGCCAGCTTTCTCCTTCTTGGGGCTAATCAGGCGGAGGTGGTGCGCTTGCAGCGAGTCCAAAATGCAGCCGCCAGAGCCCTGCTGGGGCTCCTGCGCAGGCGCTCCATAGCCGGTGCTATCCGGCAATTACATTGGTTGCCATTGGCTAAGCGAATTGAATTTAAAGCTCTTTGCCTATCCTTTAAAATTCTTAGGTTTGCGTCTCCCGGGCTTTTGGCCAACTTGTTGGTACCTTACGTTCCTGGACGCCAGCTGTGCTCTTTGGGGCAACACTTGGCTGTGATCCCTCGAGTGAACTGTCTCTGTGCCGGGGGGCAGTCCTTTCGTTGCTTAGCAGCCAAGTTATGGAACTCTATGGCCGGTCAGATTCGAAGTCTGGATAGCCTGCTGGCCTTCCGTAAAGTCATTAAGACCTACCTCTTTCCTGCGGCTTAATTTTGTCTTTTTATGTCTCTTCTTCTTTTGCCTCTTTACTCAGTTTCTTGCCTTCATGCCTATCTGCTGCTAGCGCCGGGACGCCTCTTTGCTGAGGTAGCTGCGCGCTTTATAAGCTTAGTTAACTTAACATAACATAACTTCTGGCTTAGCTCTTTGAGAATTCTAAAAGTTTCCCTCTGTTTATTGGTGGCCTCCATGATTCAGGCCTCATAATATTTACCCTTTCTGGCTAGCCTATCATGGCCTTTTTGTGTAGGGTTAGCAGGGCTTTGTAGCATGCAAGCGCGACTGGATGGTATAGTTTGCACCACGATCTTTCAGCTTGATGAAGTTTGCTTCCTCTTCCGCAGATCTTCATGAAACCAGGGGGCTCCCTTACCCTTAACTCTAATTCTTTCCCTCCGGGCCGGTGCCACCTGATCTATGGCCTTGTTTAGGTTTCCCATTAGAACTTCACTCTCCTAATCAAGGTTGTCATTTGTACATCATAGTACACCTGCGCAGTAGAACATCTTGCATGAATTGCAGGGTATATGCAGTTAACTGGAACATCCATAATTTGTCCTAGTTAATGTGCATACCGGGGAATGTGGTGAATTGTATAAAACTGTGCTGAATGATATTAAGACTTTTGTTGGGCTTCCTTGAGTACAGCGTGATATTGTCCACATATAGAGGTACCAGTATATGCCTGCTTGTGTAGTGTAGTACCTAAAAATACAAAGGACCTGTGCGTTTGTAGATAAACTAAGAGATTGGTGTCTAGTCTTATTCTGGACACCCCCCAAAGGATAGGTCACCCTATAAACCAGCTAACTCACAGTACCACCATAAGCCCCCTAAACTTAGCAAGGAGCAAATAGCTTCTGGCAACCATCGAACATGACAACCCTTGACTCTTCAGGGATCGTGGAAAAAGTACAGTCATTTTTGCTAGTCAATTGTGCTTGCTTAGTCTCAGAGAGAAACACAGAATAAACATTGAGGACATTTTAAATAAACATTTATTGAACCAGGTCATTCTAGTATAAAGCATGTGTGCTGCGACAACCATGAGACAGAAATTAAGGACCCCAACTGGGTCACGAGTTGGGCACCCCACAAGGGATGTCAGGCTGAAGCTTCAACAGGCAGGTACTCCAGTGTTTTGTGTCAGCATAGGTTTTTTTTATACCATAAAGATAGCCTCGGGGATCCTACCACAATTGATCTGTTGGGAGTATGAATATGTAAATGAAGCTAAATACCTGCAATTATGCAAAGTAGTTCTATCGCCCTAGGATTAAGATGACCATGACTTTTATACAGACTATGTTAATCCTGTTATGTTCGTCATGTGCAGGGGACTTTTCAAAGAATCCTCATGCATAATAAATGAGGCTAGTTTCAAAGAAACTGATTGACATTTATTCAGCACATAACTGGGTAAAAGGTCAGTGCTAGCACAGTTATGCAGAGCAAGGTAGGACAAATGTAGGTGAAAGGTTGTTTGCTACTTGGGCCTAGTTCGGGGTACATAACACCCACTCCTCATCCGAAGGTCGATAAGGTCAACTAATGCTAAAAGCATTCCTGCTAAAAAGCATAAAAACACTGCCATAAAACCATTGTCTAAAAACATCTAAAACATTGGTATATTAAAAAATATGCAATTAAAATTCATGCCACCCCAGTTTAGACCCAGCAATATGCAAATCAGTCTTGACCCTGTGCCTCATGGAAACAGTCTGAACTGCCAAAGTGTGTTAGTGAGGGACTCTGAGGAGAGTTCAAATCCTTGTTCTTGGCTAGCCCAAGACAAGAGTCTGTTGCACTGTGTTGTTCAGGAAAATCATCTGACGTGGTATGAGGCATATTTTGGCCTCAGCTCCCTGAACTTGCCAATCTTTAGTCCCCCAGACAGATTTTTTGTCTCTAGTGTCCCTCCAAAAGTCAAAACCCTGTAACGACAGTTGGGATATGAAGCAGAGTATATCAGCTTAGTATTAGTAGGCATATTTTTCTTTGCAGATGTAGGTGCAAGCTTATAGTAATAAGAAGTCAGGTCTGAAGTGTTAGACCCAGAAAAATAAGCAAACTTCTGCACAAAGGTTGTTGAACCACTTTTCAGCGGTGTTGGGCAATATTCCTATTGATAGTAAGTGAAAACATTACGTAGGATACTTGCTTTGTGTGAAAAACGGTGTCCTTAGTGTTTGTAGCAAAACATGGTGTCAAAATGATATGCACCATCATACAAGTCATCATTACAAAATGCAGCAGATTGTTCTAAACTAGATAGCATAGTATGCACAGTTTCAATGTCCCAATCATCAGAGAGAGTACTAGAGGTGATGATCTCACCAAGAGAAATTTTAAATAAATGCTCCATTCTTAACAGTTCAGTAGGACCATATAAATCATAGAAAAACTACGAGTGTAATGTTCACAAAGGACAGGTCTCTCTGTTCAAGGTGTGATGATGCATGCGGTTTTAGGACCAAGTTCATATGTTGTACTACCGAGAGTTCTGGGAGATAATGTCTCTTCCGGAGCATGAAAAAGACAGTCACTATACTGATCCAAAGGAGTAGGAATAGTAGACCAATTGCAACCCAGAGCTGTAGCCAGGGAAAAAAAAGTACGTCTTTTTGAGCCAAAGTTAGAAATCAAACATTGTTTTTTGTGGGTTACAGGCGGTGGCAGTAATTCAGGTTCACTTGGATCCAATAGGAAATTGTCAAAATCGACAAAGTAGCCAGACGCAGTTCGATCTAGTTTTGGTGGCCCAGCAGGTTTTGTGGAACTGTTCGATGCCTGAGACTTTCACATAGACGTTGGTGTTAGGCCGAATTGAGATTGGTGTTTCATTTGTAGTTTAATGTTGTCCAATTTCATCAAGTACAAGTTGAAATCCATCGTTTGTAAATCCTTTACTTAGTGGAGTAGAATCTTCAAACATTATTAATATTTCCATCTGAATTTCCTGTATGGTAGTGAGAGGAGATCTGTTGCTACCCAGGAGCCCACTGGGCTTACTATTGAGTATCAGTCACATAGTGTGATTTGATCAGATCAACTGAGACAAATCTATTGGTCATTGCAGCTGGCAAAGAGGTGAAAGAGGTACTGTTCTTGTTCCTTCGACAGCCAGGACAGGTACAGACGACACAAATTATTTTTTGTCCACCATCTTTTCTCTGAATGGGTCACCAATCATCAGGACCCAGGTAGTACTTGCCGGAACAGGTTTCACTTCCCCCATCTTACTGGGATGTTGCTTTGTAATACCTGGAATTCATGGAGTGCCTGTAAAACAGCCAAGCAATCATTGATGTCAAGTGATTTTTCATCCGCCACTGTCTAGGTCAGGTACCCACATTCTTATCCCAAATAGGTCTTCATATGGAGTACGGCCCCCAGGGAACTTCTTGGCATGTTGTTTAGTGCCCACTGGACCCCATATAGGTGATTGACCCAACTGCCACCAGAGCCTAATACCTTAGCTGTTAAGCATTGCTTCCAGTCTCAGTTCGTCCTTTCCACAATCAAATTTCTCTCGGGATGATATGGGGAGGAATACCGCAAGGCCACACCCAAACTTCCCATAGCTTCTTTACAAGCCTGTGAGCTAAAGGTAGGTCCACAGCCGGAATGTAATGTGCCAATTGCATATGTACAGATGAAGACTCACAAATCCTTGAGAACAGTTCAGACATCGGGCGAGCGCTGGGGCCAAACCCACAGGACTCTAGAACATGAATTCACTGCCACCAAGTCTTCAGAGGTCAACACAGTACGAGACTGCTCTTATTACAGCCTCAGAGTATGTCAGCCCCCTTAGACCAAGGTGGGAATGCTGCCTTAATTCTACTTGAGCTCTCGGCAGCGTTCGATACCATAAACCATCAACTGTTGATCAACCGGCTGCTAGATATTGGTGTAGGGAATACTGCACTCAAACTTCTCCGCTCTTTCCTCTCAGAAAGAACGCAGTTCGTGGAATGCAACGAACACAGATCCGCTCCGTTCACCCTACCCTATGGGGTTCCACAAGGGTCTTCATTGAGCCCCACTCTTTTTAATCTGTATGTTACACCTCTGGCCATACTAATCAAAGACCTTAGCTTTTTGGTTGTCTCCTATGCTGACGACACACAGATTGTGGTGCCAGTCATGGAAAACCTCGCCAACACAGCCAGCTGTTTCCATGACTGCATGTTGCAGATCGGGACCTGAATGTCCACAAATTGCTTAAAACTAAACTCCAACAAAACTGAGGTGCTTTTGTTTGGCAATAATCCATCATTCTGGGGCCCCAGCTAGTGGCCTCAGGAATTGGGTCCAATTCCCACTCCCGTGCAAAAGGTGAAAAAACTGGGCTTTCAATTTGATGGAAAACTTTAGTTTGTGGGACTTCATCCTGCTTCTTCATCTTTAAATCCCTCAGGAAGATTTTCCCTTGCATCCCTCTGAACCTGCGGAAAGCAGTGATTACCACCTTAGTCTTTTCCAAAATTGACTATTGGAATGGACTCTTCCTGACGGGGCCCACAATAAAGCCTTAAACAAACTGCAACTGGTCCAGAACGTGGCAGCTAGGCTGCAGTTAGGGATCCCAAAATATCAGTTGGTATCCAAGTTTCTTCCCTCACTTCACTGGCTACCGGTTAAGAAAAGGATTATGTTCAAATCCTTATGCTTAGCCTTTAAAGCTCTCCACTCAAAAGGATCTGCTTCCATTAGGCAACTCTTCCATCGCTATATCCTGAACAGAAACTTAAGATCAGCCTCCCAGGCAAAACTGCCTGTCACTAAGTTTAGGAGGGCCACTTGGGGAGGAAAGAGTTTTGCAGTCACCACTGCTAAACTCTGGAACATCATGCCACTCACACTAAAAACCTCAAGTAATCTGCTCCTTTTTCGTAAAGCACTAAAAACCTGGCTTTTCAATAACTAGATCTAACCAACCTCTTTACTTGGCAGCTTGCCACTGTCTGAGGCTGCTATGCAGTTTATTCTCCCCTCATGAAGCTGCAGCGCCTAGACACCCACGTGTATTATTGCGCTATAGAAATTATGTTTTCGTTTCATTTCATTTTCAAGTATACCAAGAACACAGTCAAGTTTAACCAAATGTTCTTGAACTGAGATGGAAGAAATTAAGATGTCATTTTGATATGCAACTATGTCTTTCTCGTCTCCTAGTAACTGGAACATTAGCTTCTGAAAAACTGATGCAGCTGATGCAAGGATGAATGGCATTCTAAGAAAACTAAACGCTCCAAAGGGAGTATTAAACGCCGTGAGGTCTCAAGAGTCTTTGTTCAATTCTATCTGGTGGTATGCAGCCCTCAGACCAATATTAGAAAAAACCTTAGTACCGGTAAGTTGAGCCAACATGTCTTGGATGCTTGGTAGGGGAAAAAAATCAACTTGAATATTCTTATTCAAAGACCTCAAGTGAACCCAAAGCCTGAGTTCTTCAGATTTCCTTTTTAAAGCTACAACAATGGGAGAAACCCATAAGGACGAATGTCTAGGCTCAATAACTCCATCTGAGCATAACTTTTGAAGATGTTCCTTCAGACTCTCTCTAATATTCAAAGGAACATGTCTGACTTGATAAACAACTGGGATAGCATTCGGTTTAAGAATCATTTTATGCTCATATCCCTTAACCACTCCTAAGTTGTCCTCAAAAACAGATCAATGTTTACATCGTCTGAATTAACATTCTTTTGCACAGTATCCACTAAAGAAATAGGGTGCTCCGTCCCAGGTCTCAGACCCATTCCAAACTTCCCTTGATATCTCCAACCCAGAATGTTGCAACCCTTCTTAACTACATGGAGTTTTGAATGAATAGGTCTATCTTTGAATTGCAAACTTTCTGGAAAATAATCAATCATGTCAATCTCTTGGCCTCCAAAAGCTACTATACGAATGTCTCGTGGAAGCATATTAATGCCATCCCGATCTTTTATAAAAAATGTATCTGAATTGATGTTATAGGAGAGCCAGAGTGTACTGTAACTAGTATCAATGTTCCCAATCTTATCACATACAGTATCACCACCATCATGATGTGATTGTGCTGCAGTATGTACCATATCTATAGACAAAACAATGTTCTTATTATCATCAACATCATTGTATACTCTTGAAGTAGTTTGAACTTCTTGAGTATCTAACCCCATTACTTTAGCAACATTTCTACATACTTTGGCAAAGTGTCCAATTTTTTTTACAATTGGAGAATATTTTACCAACGGCTGGAAAACTGGAGGCATTGGCTAGATGAGACTGACCCACATCTGAAACACTCAGTTTTCCTGTCAGGTTTATTCATATCAGGTTTATTACTTAATGATTTATTATTTTGAAGAGAAATAGAAGTAGGTTTTTGTGTGATTTTATTTACTGCTTCAGTACCAATAGCCTAAGCTTTTCCTAATTCTTTGGATGCAGAAACGAAGTGCTCAATTCCTATGGTAATTTCTAATGTTTCTACTAACAAAGGGTTCCTGCAACACAAAATTCTTTATTGAACCTTGGAATCATGACAATTCACAACAATTTCATCTCTTAAGTATTATTCGATAGGTCCTACAAACTTACACAAGCAAACTAATATTCTTGATTCAGCTAGAAAATTATCAATATCTGTATGAAAACTATACACTGGGTTAACGGAAATGAAGGTACAAGACAAATTGTCTCATTACCATTTACCTATTCCCTCTGGGCCCTAACAAAAAAACTAAATCAACTACAATTTTCAGATCCATTCCCCCTTGTTAAGATTAAGAATTAGTACAACCCTTCTTTCTCATGTGTGAGCATTAAGTTAACTATAGCTAGTCAGACAAGCAAATGCTTATGTGCTTCTGATCAAGTTAAAATTGTATGCAAGTATACAAGATATTTTTCCTTTGTGTATTTTTCCTGTTCTAAATACATACTGGTGGAAGGGGGCAAATTCACATTTATCAATCCAGTGGAAAAGATGATTGGCACAATGGAATATAGCTATGAATGAAAATATTAAGTGGGTGTGGCTAATTAATGGAAGCGGTCTGTATTGTCACTGTTCCATATACGAAATCCTAATGAAAAAATAATTTGCCCGGTTTATCTTTCTAGAGCATGTTCTTATTATAGTCCATTAATTGAATCCAATGAATCAAGTTGCTTTCATATCATCTTCATTTATTTTTCAGTTCGTTAATTCATCCAGTCTTCACCAAGCAAACCAAACATTAGCCGGCTAATGTTTGGTTTGCTTGGTGAAGACTGGATGAATTAACGAACTGAAAAATAAATGAAGATGATATGAAAGCAACTTGATTCATTGGATTCAATTAATGGACTATGATATTGACTTTTCTAGCTCAGGATATACCATTTCTTTTCCTATTACAATTGTGGTTGGTTTTTCTTATCACATTGTTTGGTCCATGGTGGGTGACCAGGACCTTATCCTTGGAGCTTAAACAGATATTGAATTACACTTGTGTTTCTTCCTAGCGCAATTAACACTCACTCACCTGTCCTTTTTCGTTTCCATGCTCTTATTACTTTTGCAGTTATTTGGAGAATGATAAAATAAACTTACCAATGACAGACATGCGTTTTCTATCACTGTTGAAGTCTAAAAGAGCATGAACAGTATATTTTCTTTCTGTTCCCATCTCACTTATTGTGATCGTATCCTGGGTTCGGGAGAGTAAGGCAAACCCAAAGTTTCTCGCAGCCGTTACCAATGCCCCTTCATCAGGAGAGGCAGCTTGATAGGTTAGGTCTCCTATTTTAAATTTCAAAAAAAGAAAAAAAAGAACACTGCTTATGGAGAAGAGCACTTGGAAAAAGTTATCTTTACCAAAAGTTTCCTAGATGCCTTGTTTGGACCTTTAGCTCAAAAAAACTTACCATCAGTGCGTTCCACCATTACAGTGTGACAAAGGGCGAGCAGTTTAAAAAACATATGAACAGTGGGGTCGTTTCCAGACTTGATTTGTTCAATTAGGTAATGATCAGTAAATGTAAGATTACCATCTGCATACATGTTCCAGCTAAAATCAACCTGCTGAAATAAAAAAGCAAGACAAATAAATAGGATTTTCAGTTTTCAGAAACTGAATCACAATACACACAGGAATAATAAATAATTAAATCAAACTATAAATATCCACAGACATTGCAATACAACTAAGATAAAAGAAAAAATATTTTTAAAGTAGCACAAGCCGTTTTCAAATGCTCAGGTACATACTAATTCTCCATACTTCATCATAATGCTTTAATCAACTGAAAGATCAGGGTTTACAAGAATGCAGTTTGTTCCATGTAAATGTAAATATGCAAATCCAGTATTTGTAAAGCGCACAGCTACCCGGAGGCATCACAGCATTGGGGGCCGTCGGGAAGATTAAGCAAGCTATTGCCCAGAGTCACATGGTGCTGGGGCAAACCCCTGCCGCCGGAGCCAGGGATCGAATCGTGAGCCCCAGCATCCAGTGTCAGTTGCCCTAGCCGCGGCGCCACACCTCTTCCCTAGCACTATAGCACTATATTAAGTTTATGGTCATGGCCAGAAATAACTGCTATATCCAAACAGCAGATTGCTCACCCAGCAACACATCATACCTTGGTCATTAAGAAAAGAAAGCCATTGAAAGGCTTTTTCCCACTCCTAAATGTCTTTTCAATGACTGGACCAAGTTCAATTTCCGCAGTCTCTATTTGACAATTGGTCAGTGAATTGATCTACCTTGTCTGACTTTTTTACCTTTACTGTATTACTGAACCAATGCTATATAGCTCATGGAGATAGGTGAAGGTTCTCGAACATTATATAATCTTAAAATGGCGACTAGAGGGAGAGTCCTTATGTTAGCAGTTTCAATGGGGGTAGTGTCCTTTAGTACTATTCATAGACCTCAGTGTAAATCATTCATCTGCAACTTCAATCAGGTCTTTTCTTGGATATGAAGGTCCAGTCCGCAAAATGTTGCTGGACTGCAGCAGTTGCAGAGGTCAGCTATCTAACAAGGACTTAGACTAAGGTGGACTTAACTGGAAGTTTTACAACTGGAAGTTTTTCAACTGGGACTTTCTTACCAAGATACCAGCCATTCTATTAATGAATATGGCACGGATCACAAAGGTTAACTAGGAGCTGCAATTTCCAAGTGGATGGTTGTTCCATTTCCCTCTTATGTTTTAGTGTTTTCACTGGCTACCCTGATCAGGGTCCTAAATAATCAACCTGTTGGTGGATTAAAGGCCAGCTGAGAGGTGCCTTTACTGCTATTCAGACATCTACTGCTATGGTGGGTGACACAAACCTTCTTGGGGTGGGGTAATTGGTGAAATACCCCTTCTCAGTGATCACCACTTCAGTATTTCTGATCCTCATTGATGCCAGCCTCTACCCTCAATTTATGTCCAAAACACCACCAGCATTCTACTCACTACCCAGTCACCTCCCACAACCAGACACATGCAACACCTAACCAATATTTTTATTTAGCATCAAATATGGTGTTTTCTCATTAATTTACAATAAAATCTTATACTCAAGAGTATTCCAAATCCTGGCATTAGCCCTAATCTGTGTTAAATATTTCACATTACTATTCTTGGTGCCACTCAAAGGTTAACCAATAAAAATAACTTTTATAAATAATATTTACTTAAAATAAAATAATGGACTCCAAACCTAATACCCACTGATTTTTACTTATGTGAATTAAAGAAATTCAAATACACATTTAGTTAGAAGACCTTTAGCCCAATGGCAATTGTATACCAATAATTCATGTTTAATATTAAACCGCATTAAAAGTAATTACATTAATGGCAATTACTTTACCTTTATTTAAAAAAAAAAAATGGTATTATTAATTCTGTTATTCCTAACCCATACTATAATCCTACCAACTGTTTACACTCTTTTTGTAATTTAATTAACTGTATATTTTTTAATATGGTGTCCTTACCTTAATCCTAAACCCAACCAATGGACCTTAACAGTGAATATGTTATCACTATTTTTTTAATGAGCTGGTGATGCCTAATGTAACATTAGCGGCAATGCTGATGAAGGGCCAATCACAATGAGTTAAGTATCAGAAGAGGATATGATGAAGAGACAATAGCTAGGGGTGGGTGGCAAATTCAACTACGTGGGTGAAGTTTGCTAAATGTTGCTACTCTGCTCTCCGCTTGGAGGATGGAGTTCTGCAAAAAACTCTGACTCCACCACGTGGTGGAGTTTACAGGCTCCAGCAGAGCGTAAGCAGACGAGCCTTTACCAAGTAATAAACTCCCTGCAAAGCGTGCACTATTTTGAAAATCCTGCCAAATCGCCATGCATATAAGCGATTGCGAGGCAACCTCTACTCTCCAAGCAGGCCAGAATTGCAATAATTGGCCGGAATAAAAATGAAGAGCTAGTTCTGAACTGGGGTGGCGAAGTGAGCTAAAGAACGATGATGGATTCAACCCAGATCTGTGACTGGGAGTGAGTGTCTGAAAAGTTTCAGTACTTCATCCATCATCGCCTAGTGTTTGCCCTAAGTTGGCAGGGTATGCCAAGACGTTGGTACCTTGCTAACTTTGCCACTGGATTCAAGATAGCCTGGCTGATGAGGGCTGTTACCCTGAAACCGGTACCAGGAGGTTTGTTTCGGTACAGGGAACACCTGGCTTGGCAGTTCAGGCTGGATTGTTTCCATGAGGCACAGGGTCAAGACTGATTTGCATATAGTTGGGTATGTAATGGCATGGCGAAGTGAGCTAAAGAGTGATGATGGAGTAAACCCAGATCTGCAAGTGTCTGAAAGTTTCAGCGCTCCATCCCTAGTCTCCTTCTGTTTGCCAAGAGGGGATTTAGCCAGGAAGATGCAAGCACAGGATGACAGGGGCAGTTTGCCTTAATCTAGGAAGAGTTCAAGTGCTTTGAAGCCATAATCTGGGAGCCCCGAGTGAAGTTCACGCTCACTGGGCAATTAAAGAGTACAAGAGAAGAAAATGTCAGGAAGGGTGGATGGCATTACATTTTTTTAACACCAATTAAATGCTTGTAACCTCATTTATTTTTCATTTAATATATTTTATTTCTTGTTCCATATTTAACAGCTGCAGTTGGCACATTGTACATTAGTTTCCAGTAGCATCATATGTGTTTTTTTGGTAATTACAGTGTCAGTTACTTGTACCAGAGGTGTTACTGAGCGGTGGCACCCAGGAGTTTAACATGATGCAAATCGCCATAACTGTTTAAGCATGTATGAGAAATCACTGGGCTACCTTGTGCTGTTATTTGCGATGAGTAACATGTAGCAACTAGTAGTGCTTAAGTAACAATGATTGAATAGCACAGCTGACAACTTAGGAAAGAGAACATAAAACTAGGAGTGGAGTTGGATAATCCCATCCACCCTCCTGTGCGGGCCTCGCCTATTCTACCCATGCTTGCTGCCCTGTCGTGTGGATCTTTGCGAGAGCTCATGCTGAAGTGTGGCTGTGTATTACATGTTCTCAGGCTGAGTGCCTTGGGTTAGTGTGGAAGTACGGTTCATATGTGCGACGTCATACTGCTGAATTGGTCGCTTGCGGGGATGGGTCTAGTGCGCCTACGCCCTGCTGCAGGGCCATCAGGTTTGCGTCCTAGTTTGCAGAGATAGGGACTTTTATTAGGCCCATGGTTTATTCGCGCCGGATTGCTATGCTTTCCGCTCTAGCCCATGCATGTGCAGAGTGTTTCCACGCCTGTATGCATGGGGGGGGGTGGAGGGGGGAGGTGGGTGCCTTCCATCTCTTGGTGATTAATCGCTTGGGTTCTGTAAAATTTGTGTAACAGGTATGTGGGCCAGTCGAAGGGTATATCGCGTTCAGTGCATGTATGGAGTGTAGCCGCTGCTTCCCTTCAGTATGCGATGAGGCTGGTGCCGCTCCAGAGCATATGTATGAGGTCAGCATCAAGCATGGCACACCTGGGGCAGGCAGAGTC
This sequence comes from Lissotriton helveticus, assembly GCF_964261635.1. Classification (NCBI taxonomy): domain Eukaryota; kingdom Metazoa; phylum Chordata; class Amphibia; order Caudata; family Salamandridae; genus Lissotriton; species Lissotriton helveticus. Next base: position 301,296,672 of record NC_136059.1, read on the forward strand.
GGCGCAGTTAAAAATATCTGTTGATTTTGGCAGGAGTAAAATACGCTCTCTGAGTGATATAATATTGTATTTTCCTGAATCTCATGTTTCTGGGAATGTTCACTGGACTGGATTCTGCGTCCGAGAGTTGTCGGCCCGGATCGTGCTCCCACTTGTGCCGGAGGGAGTCTAGGCTGATCGCTCTATGTTGCCTGAATGAGCCTGCAAACCACTGTGTGAGGTGTCTGCCCTGCTCATGACATGTATATATTGCATGGTGAGTTGTGTTTGTAGCTCAGTAGTGAGATCGCTCCATTTCACAGTGAGTGCAGTCACCAGTGAGCGGTGCCTGGGGGAGCCCCTCATCTTCTATCATTGTCATGTAGGGAACGAGTGATCCGTTGTGATATAGGTCTCCAAGGGACTGTTTGCCTGCCTCGCGCCAGTTCTCTTACTCGGTGGCTTTAAGTGCAGATTGACCTCTAGGGGTACCTTCTAAAGGGAGCGCGGGGTGTAGGGTGTTGTGTCCGGTTATGTAGAGGCTCCTGCTGTATCATCTGTATGCCACGTTGAGTATCAGGGGTTCTGGGGGTCTTGCTTTTGCAATGGAATGGAAGAGCCTGAGAAGCTGGGGTAGTGTGTATGGTAGGTGCGCAGTTGCCGTGTGGTCTTGTTGTCGGTCTGCCATCCATCTGGCTATCCACTGCAGCTGGGCTGCCAGGTAGTAGTGTTCGAAACAGGGGGGCAGCTAAGCCTCCCCGGTCTGTGGGCAAATATAGTTTCTTCCCTGCCACTCTATGCCGGCCGGCACCCCATATAAAGTCTCTGGCACTCTTCTTCAGAGTGGCAAAGAAGGGGGTAGGCACGTATATGGGCAGGTTAGCAAAGTAGTAAAGCAATCTCTGCAGGGCCACCATTTTTACAAGTGCTACTCTGCCTGTCATGGCAAGTGGGAGTATGCTCCAAAATTGCATCTGGTTGTTGTTAGTGGCCTGCCCAGGTTGCCATCGAATAGGTCAGTCGGCTGACTATATATTTGTATGCCTAGGTAAAGAAATGTGTTCGTGCTCCCCTGCACCCTTCCCCCGTTAAGCACAAGGCCCTGGATCACGGTTCCCCTCTCCGAAGGCATATAGTTTAGATTTGTCAATGTTTACCTTCAGCCCTGATATGGCTGCAAAGTCCCGCAGGATCTGGACCAGTTTACTAGGCACGCCGTTTATGTCCCTCAGGTAGACTAGGAGATCATCTGCGTATGACGACACCTTGTGCATGCCTTCACCTAGAGGGATGTCAACATTTAATTGCGTCCTTATGGTCTCCGCAAGAGGCTCTATCACCAACGCAAAGAGGAGGGGGGACAGCGGGATGCCCTGCCGTGTCCCTGTCCGCACTGGGACTATACCCGATATGTATTGCCCCCTTTTTACTCTTACAACCAGTTCTGTGTATAGTAGGCGGGGTAGTTTTAGGAAAGTGGGGCCTAGCTTATATTTTTTATGAGTTGTGAACATATTTTAGTTAAAGGCCTTTTTGAGACGGAGTATCAGGCAACCCGCCCTTGGCCATGCACGTGTGGCATAGGCTGCAACCTGGAAGAAGCGGCACAAGTTGAGTGAGGTGCTACAGGATGGTACAAAACCGTTTTGGTCTGCATGGACCAACGTAGGGACCACCTGTGCAAGTCTGTCTGCCAGAACTTTAGCTACTATCTTGTAGTCGGTGTTTAGTAGGGCAAGGGACCTGTAGGAGCTCATGTCTGCGGGGTCCCTGTCGGGCTTGAGTCGGGACACAAGGTGTGCCTCACGTAGGGAGGGAGGGAGTTGCCTCACCTCTGTGGCGGCTTCATAGAAGGCGCGGAACCGCTGTGTTAGAGACACCAGGTACGCCTTCTAGTACTCTGCCAGAAGCTCATGTGGCCCTGGGGTCTTTCCCGTGGACGATATTGTCTCCCTGATCTCCTCTGGTGAACTTGATTCATTCAGTATCTCTCCATGTGCTGGTGTCGTCTCAGGTAGCTGTATACAGTCTAGAAATGGTGTGAGGCATTGTGTGTCACATTGGCATGCCTACAATAAGTGCCCTGTATTGATGCGCAGTGTGCCTATGGGTTTGCAGGCGTTTTCCTGTTGAATTAGCCAGGCTAGCAGTTGGCCTGCTCGATCAGCAGTGGCGTGTGTACGGGCCGTGTGAGCGGCATGTTCTGTGTGCAGTGTCTGTAGGTGAGGTGCCCTCCTGTCTGTTTCGTGTTGCAGGAGCGGTGTTTTTACTTTGCTAAGGGAAGCAGACAACTGACCAGGTGGCTACCAAGCAATGTTCCCTCATTGCTACCTCAAATGCTTCCCATTCCACTAATGTGTCTCCTACTGTGCCTGCGGTTTGGAGTCACCGCCATGTGGCGGCCGGGGGGGGTACCCCGGTCTCCCAAGTGAGTTTAAACATCTGGGGGTATGATCAGAGTGTGTCCAGCCAAAGTATTCTGTTCATCATCGAACTAGGCGGGGGGGGGGGGGAGTAGAGCGGGGAAGCCCACTATTCGGTCCAAGCGCGCATGAAGTCCATGTACCGCGGAGTAGTACGAGTAGACCCGCCTGTCAGGGTTGAGGGTGCGCCATATGTCCAAGTCCATGTTGAGCACTGAATTGAAGTCCCCTCCACGGAGCCATGGAGTTCCATTCCATTTACCTAAAACTCTGGTTAGGCTATCTGAAAAAGTGGGTTGATTTACACTGGGGGCATGGATGGAACCGATCACCATCATTTGGCCATTGAGACGACCTCTCACTAATGTGTATCTGCCTTCGGAATCAATCAGTACCTCTTCACTTATAAATGGGATACCAGCTCTTACCCAGATAAGGACACCTTATGCATGGGCTGGGTAGGTCGTGCCATAGACTTGGCCCCTCCATCTTCAATCCAGGTGCTCTAGCTCTGTTTTGGGACATGTGCGTTTTCCTGAAGTAACGCAATGCCAGCAGACCTGCGCTGCAATGCCAGCAGACCTGCGCTGCAAGTAAGCGTAGATTGAGTAGCTGCGCGCTGGGGTGTGCATACCGTGCACATTCCACATAACTAAGTTAACTTGTGCCATGTCCAGACATTGTGTTGGCCAGGGCGATTTAGGACAAGTGAGGTGTGGTAGATCATGGTGTACGTGGGTGTGCTCCAAAATAATAACTTTAAAAAAAAAAAGGCATGAGTATGAACAAAAACGTACATAAGTGTCAAGGGCGATTTCCAATAGGATGTTCGTCCAGAATTGGGATGCCCAACTATGGCGACGACTGTGAGTGCGACATTTCGTGTGGGTATGTGTGGCGTTCGATTAGATGGGGTTGATTAGTCCCTAAGTGTTGTGATTCAACTGTATGTCTTCCTAGCCAATCTATTGTGTGAGGAGAGTGTGTGTGTGCCTTTGATCTCGATACCATGTAAGCGCTGCTCATGAAGGTGTATGGGGTGTCGCTGCTTTGTAATAGACATGCGAACAATTGATTGGCTATGATAAGTCAGTTTGCCAGGCTGCGGGTTACTTGTATGCACTGGCTTCTATCTAGTACAGTAGATTCATAAAGAGCATATGGAGCCATTTGCCGTCTACGGCGTAACATCTGGTAGATGGTAATTTTTGGGGTCAAGTCTGGAGGGCGTAGAGTCACTGGAGGCCGAGGATCTAGCAGGGCTCGAATTCTGGTCAGGGTGTTGTGTCACCATTCCAAGTGCTGCAGCTACTTGTAACGCCTCCTGTCTCTCTATTGTTCTCTGTTCGGGGTCAGGCGCCATGGTAGTTGTGGCTGTGTCTACATGAAACCTTCTGCGCCCACCGAGTTGGCGTCATCTCCTGCCAGGTTTCCATGGCGTGTCTTCCGTGCATGGTCTGGGCCCTGTCCATAGTCTGGATTCCTCCAGCCAGTTCGACACTTCGGGGGAGAACCAGAGAAGTGCACCACACCTTTTGGGAATAATAGAGAGTAACTGAGGTCATGGAGTTGACGCTTCACTGCAGCATATGCGCCTCTGCACCGCTGTATTTGTGCTGTATAGTCCAGGAATACCATGATCTGGCTATTGCATATTTTTATGTCTGTCAGCTTGCGGGTTTCACACAGGATCCCATCCCTGTCCTTGTAGTTGAAGACTTTGAACAAGAATGGGTGCAGACGGGCTCCCATGTGATTGGGGGGGGGGGGGGGAGGTTTGTGCTGGCACATGGTGCGCACTCTCGACCACAAATTAGGGCGATAGCACTACAATAGGTAGTAGCAGTTCTCAGAGCCAGCGCATGGTATATTCCTCTGGGTTGTGTCCTTCTTCCCCCTCTGGAAGGTCCACCACACGGATATTGTTATGGCGTGAACATCCTTCTGCATCCTGCATTTTGTCCTCTATGGCGTGTACACGGTCTATGAGGTCCTGCAAGGGCGCGGTGTGGCTTTGTGTGATGGGATTCAGCTTTGCAAGTGATTGCTCTTGCAGATGCACTTATTCCCAGATGATCGGCGTGTAGTAGGGTGAAGACTGAGGTGACTGTCAATCTTGGCCTACAGTGAGGAGCGATTTTGGTCCAGGGTAGATCCGATCTTCTCCACCGCGGCCAGCACGGAGTCCAGTTTGGCAGCGCGTGATGTGTGTGTGGTGCCCCTGCTGTGTTCCCGCCTTCCATGGGCACCAGCTCCGAATTGCCATTTCGCGTATTGGGTTGTTGCGTGTTCGTGCATAGGCGGCCCATTACTAGCTGTTGTACTGTTGGCATTCGTTGGAGAAACGTGGCAGCCGTGTGTGCCACATGGGGTGTAATACCTTGGTTGTGGCCACACCGATCTACGGGATTGCTGCGTGCCCGCTGCGGTATGTGTTTAACAGCGTGGACGGGCGTGAGCACCACTTGCTTATCCCTTGTGCACTTCTTGCCACAGGGTGGGCAGCCCCCGGACCCACTGCTCTCGGGGGCACTATGGCCAGGGCTTCACACTTGTATGCTGCGCTTATAGGACCTATAGGAGGGGCTGCATCTTCTGTGCGCTCCCACGGTGCCCAAGGCCGTGCACCCACTCCTCGGGCTGCTGCCTGGGTCAGGTCTGACTCAAATCTGGGGCGGGCCTGGCCTGCACCGCCTTGCTGCTTCACTTTGGAGCACTTGTCGCCAGTCTGCGAGAGGGGGGGAATAAGAGTGAGAATAAAGGGGTGCCGCTCACCCCTGTGGCAGTGCCTCTATTCTTGGCTTGGGGGAGGGTCTTTTGTGTCTGCAAGGTGACGGGGCTTGTCTCCTCCGCTATGCAGTTGTGGCCTGGGCCAGATTTGAACCCCGGACCCAATGCTTCTCAGGCAGTGCGGTCTAGGCACCATTTGGGAGTGGCCGTGTTGCGCTAGAACCCGCTGGGTGTGCCGCATCCTCTGTGCGCATACACTACGTCTCTGGTCGTTTTCTCCATTCTCCGCTATCTCGGCCTGGGCCCAATCTGACCCCAGAGCCTGGCGCGAGGTGGTCTGGTGCAGACTCTCTGCTTCACCGCAACACTATTTCAGATTGACTCCGTGTTGGGTTTCCCCAGGCCACCACACCCTGGTCAGGCAGATCGTGTATGGCGTGGGACGGGAGGAGGGAAACGTGTTCTTTACTCCCCGCAGCCGCTGCCTGGACCCGATCCGACCCCCGATCCCGGAGTGGAGCAGATCTGCACTTCCCCTGCGCCTCACCACAATACTCCCACGGCCCGCCTGTGCATGAGGCCTCCCCGGTCTCTCCCGCTGCTGGGCGGGAAGGGGATGACCGGGTGCTGCTCACCTTCATACTGGCGATGTCCTGTTGTTCAGGGGGCGGGCGCGTTTCTGCATGGTGAGTCTCTCGTCTGGAAACCAGTGGCACGTTGTGGGTCTGGAGGCGCAGGGCCCAAGCCTCACCAGACGTGTGAGGGCCGATGGCTCGCACTGCCCTTCCGCGGCAGCCACTAAGCCAGGGGCCGGATGAGAGGGCGGTACCCCCGCGGCAGCCGCCGATTTTTGTCCATCTGGAAGAATTGACCTACATACTTCCAACCTTTTTCCTTTAGGCTCAAAATATATTTCTGCTCTAAGCACTAAAATTAGACTTGCGTAATTAAGTTTAAAACGGGGAATAAGACCTAAAAGATCTTTCACTACCAGGATTTTAGGAATGCAGAAACTATGTCACTCACTTTTTTTAACACCAGAAATGCATATAGCTCACTGTAGAAAGTGTTTGAATTTAATTTGTACCTGTCAAGAGTAATATTTCATATTTATTATTAATATTACTCTTCCCCCTTATGAAGGAAAAATAAACATACCATTATTTTGTTTTATCAACTGCATTACTTTTTAGTCCAAATCTGTTAACATATGGCACAAAACAGGGCTATCACACTGACCGAAATAAAACATGTTTATTGTTATTTCAACAGTCCTGATGGGAGGGAGAGATAAAGGAAAACAGAAGGATAAGAGGGGAAAACAGGGCCAAATGGAGGGGTGCTATAGAAAGAAAGAAATGGGAAGAGGCGTTACAGGTGAGAAAAGGGAAGAGAAAAAATGGAACAGAAATATGGATGAGATATGATGTGCGAGGCGAAAGTGATTGGAAGTGAGAGATTGGGCAAGATAAGCAGGGGGAGAATAGAGAAGAAGGGGTTGTTGTAAATAAAAGGGGGTAGGCAGGACAGAGGTGAAAAAAGGGGGAGTAAGTCTAAAGAAGAGGTAAGGGGTGTAAATGGATGAGGGAAGACCGATAAAAGGAGAAGCGAGACCTGGTAGGGAGAGGAGAGATAAAAAACGGGGGGATTAAAGGAAGGGCTCCCTAAAGAAGGGAGTGAATAGAGAAAAGGTGGAAAATATGAAAGAATAGCCCTTTTAGGGCGAAACGATCATGTTCTCAGCCATTCTGGATGCGGGTCCAAGTTGTGGGGGGGGGGTATTTATTTTGTCTGGCTGGTCCCTTGGTGAGAGAATAGTGAAGAGAGACAAGACAACAGCAGTAGGTGAGGGATTTAGAGTGTGAAAAGAGAGCAGAGGAGGAAGACAGTGGGAGGAGGGAGGAGAATGCCAGAGGGGAAACAGGAGAGATGGGGGATTTAAATAATGGTCATGTAGGTGAGAAAATGATGATGACGTGTTTTGGAGGGGGCAACGCAGGGTATATGGCACACTACATAGCAGTTGAAACAGATTGCATCAGCTTATGTGGGGCAGCGTGTTGCATGTGATTACAGTGCATTGTCTAGAGTGTGCACTGTTAGGGTGTGAATCCTGCTTGGAGCACATGCCAAGGTGACAGAATTTGCTACTACCCTCTGTGACACTCACTGTGTACATAGATCTGACCCTCAGCAACAGAACTCTGCTGTGATGGTACCAACCTTAGGCAACAACAAAAAACAAACAAAAACACACTTTTCTAGCTGCCATGGATTAATATTTCCTTCTGCAACAGATCCCCCCTGCTGGTTGTTCATGGCAATTTTTATAAAGGAAGCCCTATACAGCATTTAGGTTTGAAGAATTCAGCAGAGTTTTTCCGTCACTCTGTGGAATTCTGCAGAGTGAAACTTCGCTAGCTCCGCCCAGGCCTAAACATCTGCCCCCCAAGGTAATCCTCCACCAGCTCCTTAGCAGCAGTGGGACAGTTCTGGCTCAGATTCCCAGGATCCTAATCCTCTTCTGTGAGGTTCTAGTTAGGTTCTTTGGTCCCCCCCACTCAACTGCAACTCTATTATTTAGGGTGCTGAGGAATATTTGCCAAACTGCTGGAATAGATGTAGAAAAGTGCACCTTTTTGTCATTGGTTCTGATGATTTTTGACTGATGTGCACTGGGATCCTGCTAACCAGGTCCCCCTGCCAGTGTTCCTTCCCTAAAACAAGGTAAAATGGTCTAATTGTCACACAACTGACACATCCTTTAACACCCGTGTAATCCCATGTAAGTGGTACCTTTGTAGCTATTGCATGGGTACTCAAGAGGGTTCCTAAGGGCTGCAGCATGTATTATGCCACCATAAGGGACCCCCATACAAATTGCTTACAGCCTGCCACTGCAGGCTGCATGTCATGGTGCAAGCCATAATGGAAAGCACGACATGGCACACTCACTTTGTGTATGCAAAAGTAATTGCATGGGATATATGCAAGTCACCCCTACAGCAGGCCTTGTAGCCCTAAGGCAGGGTGCATTATATTATGGATGAGGACACAATTGCAGTAGCAGATTTGTCCCTGTTCTATCTAGTTCAATTACTAGATAATGCAAGAGGACAGTGAAGCAATCTTAAGTATATGTACTAGCCACTGGTCATTACGAGTTCCCCAGCTACAGGATGGCTTCACTGAAACCTACGGTTTTTGGTGTTAAACACCTTGTTTTAATAAATCTATACTGATTCCCGCATTTGATTTATTAGGACCTGCACCCAGAGGGCATCTTATAGGTAACCCCTGAAACCTACTAGTGTGCTGGCTGACTGGTATTGTCCACCCTGCCACCACAGACAGGTTTCTGACCCCTGCAGGTGAGAGCCCACACTCTGAGGCAAAGCCTGTTCCAGAGAAAGGCGTTCCCACCTCCTCCAGGTGGCTAGTGGTTTAGCATATCAAGGCCAGGGACTTCAAAGTTCATGCCACCTTTGATATGTGATCTTGGCTTCGCCCAGACATGGACAAAGAGAAGGACAAAGAGCTGAAGACCGCAAGAAACGAAGGCTAGCTGTGGACTTGGTGCCAAACCCTGCCTGCCTGTATCAACAATTGCAAAGACCTGACTCGTCCTGCAGCTGTGCATCCTTCAAAAGCCTCGAAGAGCTGCCAACACTTTGCCAACCCATCAGCATTTCCCTTTAAGTGGAGTAGCCGCTTCCCTGCAGCCACAGACCAGAACATCCGGTTCACCTATCTGCTGACCACATGGTCCACTGACGCAGCAGCCATCCTGCTCACCTTGCTCATGGAGGTCCTATCCATCTCCCCATCCACGTTTGGAGATGCCAGGACCCCTAGAAGCCACCCTATACTAATCCCTGGGGTACCAGACCCCTTGAGGCAGCCACGGCTTGTTCAGTATCCAGCCCGGACACCAACACCAACAAAACCGACCTACTGACTAGGGACTTCAGCATCACCAAAGTCAGCACCAACAGTGGCCCTGCTGTCCTGTTTTGCCCCAATCTCCAGGTCGACCCTAAAAGTAAGAGCCCCTAATGCAAGCGACTAGCCAGACAAAACATCACTGCACCTGAGCCTCCCCACCCTAAGTTTGAGCGTACCGATGGTGCACCATTGTTCCAGAGACCATCAAGAACTGAACCCCCCTGTTTGGGTTCCAACAGACTTGTCCCAAAGTCCCCACTTGCAGTAGTATTCTGCTTACAGGTCTCTCCACAGACTTCAGCTGTAGCGTTCGAGGCTACCCTTGAGACCAGCATCTCGACACCTGGATATACCAGGGCAGGCAACCCAAAACCACAGGTGGTTCGGAGGATGTTGGCCCCTACTTAACTTGGATCCAGAAGAACTACCCTATAAGTGGTTTGGGAGTGAGCGGTTGTCTGAGGGAATTAGAATTCGACATGGGGACGTTATTTGATTTGAAATGTATAACCTGGAATGTACGGGGCTACACATGATGGTTAGACGCCATAAAGTGCATGCTTATCTGGTTTGAAGGGGGTTTCATATAGCCTTCCTCCAGGAAACTCCTCTTAATCAAACAGAGGGAATGGCGCTGAAACGCAGGTGGAGGGGGCAACTTTTATATACGGCATATTCAGCTTTTGCAAGGGGAGCGCTAATATGGATTGACAAACAGTGTGGTGGATCCGAAAGGGAGGTTTGTGACAGTGGCGGGTCGCTTTAATGACGTGGATGTAACACTGTGTAGTATATATGTCCCTAACGTGGATCAGGTCCCCTTTTTAGTCATCTATCTGGGAGACTAGCACCATACCTGACTGGGCCAGTATTAATTATTAATGGGAGGGAACTTCAACTCCATAGCGGACACCACGATGGATAGATCCCACCCCCCCCCCCCACTGCCCGACGCACCTATACATAGACTCTCCAAGGTTAGGCATGAAGGGCAAGAGAGATGGAGGTTAATGGATACGTGGTGCGCTCATCATTTAGGAGAGCAGGATTATTTCTACTTTTCGGCTCTGCACGAGCTGCATGTGCGACTCGACGCAATACTGTGTACCTCTGACATCCATGCTAAAGTGTGCAACAGTGAATACCTCACGAGAACACTTTCAGACCAAGACCCATTACTAGTAACTATATGTTGGACCCGGGAGAGAACCGTGGTACCGACATGGAGGTTACAACCCAGGGCACTAGAGGACCCTGTCTTCCGTGAGGAAATTAGGGTAGGCATCACCCAGTATTTTGACGAGAGAATGAGTGCACAGCAACAACATTGGCACTAGAGTGGGAACACGGGGCCTATGTATCGCTAAAATGGTGGGGGTACGGAAGACCCTTGTACATGATATCGAGACAGCAGAGCAATGTGTGGTATATAAATGATGTTCTTGAGTCATGGATATATTTATAGTTGCTTTATTCAGGATAGTTACAGGTCCAGTTCTTATGATGGTAATTAAGAGACCCCACCAGGAGTGACTGCCTTGTCACTCAGCCTGCCTCCAACTGTCTGTAGGCTAAGGCAAAACCCCCAACATTCTATGATGTCACTGGGTAAACTCACAGTGACATCAAGTGATTAACAAGGAAGTACAAACCTGGGAAAGGATACAAAGTCCATGTACAACACAATGTTTGTGAACAGCCGAAAGGAATCGCCCGTAGACTCCGGGCGCACAAAGGGAAGTTTTGGAAGCTAAGGAGGCGGTAGCCGCGCAGGTGGAGCGATTGCGCTGCTTTGACCACAAGTCCTATCTGGCACGTGTGCATGCTGAGGGGGACAAAGCGGGCACTTTATTGGCATGGCTAGCTAACCCGAATCCCCGGGGCTCGCCTATATTGGGACCGACAACCCCAACGGGAGGGTCGGTATACACTTAACTAGGAATTAATGGGTTGTTCCTAGATTACTATACCGAACTACACTAAAGCAAATGGCGGGATGCCGGGGACCTCATAGGGGAGATCTTGTCCAACGTGGCATTACCGAGGCTAGAGGAGGAGCAGGCGGACCTATTAGGACAGGAGATTACAATAGGAGAAATACGGGGCGCAATCAAGCATATGGCACGCAACAAAACGCCGTGGGCAGATGGGGTGCCCATATAGTTTTATTCAGTATATATTGATTGTTTAGCACCACGACTACTGGCAGTGTCCCAGGAGGCGCGGAAAACGGGAATGTTACCAGCTTCCACAAGGGAGGCTATTATAATTCCCTTGCTAAAACCTGAGAGGGACTCCTCCGATAGGGCAGCTTATCGCCCACTCTCAATGTTAACCACTGACTATAACATTTTAAGTATGATCCTTGCGACTCGACTCCTCCCGTACATGGTGCAGCTGGTGCATTAGGGATCAAGCAGGCAGGGGTGTCCGCTTTCACCCTTGTTATTTGCATTGGCCATTGAACCACAGGCCGCACAAGCCACATCGGGGAGACCCTGTATTGGTCTATACTTACGCGGAGTCATGCAGTATATATCGCTTTATGCAGATGATTTACTAATGTTCTTGGCCAATACAGAGAAGGCTCTAGATGGGGCATCATCTCTAATGCGTATATTTGGATCGGCCTCAGGCCTGCAGGTTCATTGGGCGAAGACCTGCCTATTCCTTGTGGATATATCGATGACGAGCCCTGCACATGTGGCAGATATTCGGTGGGAACCCCGCTGCCTGCCCTACCTCGGAAACCAACATCTATCACACACAGGAAGATCTGTTGGAAGGTAATATAGGCAGAGCCTTGAGAGGCATTAAGAGTAGTTTAGCGTTCTGGGGAACTCAGACGCTTTCAGTAGCAGGCTGGGTAGCACTCTTAAAAATGGTGGCACTCCCCTGGTTACTGTACTATTTTAGGATGCTGCCGATATGGATACCAAACTCATACTTCAAAATGCTGCGCTCTATAGTAGGAGGGTTCTTGTGGGGAAACGGTAGACGGCGGGTGGCATTAGACACAATGATGAGACTGCGAGGTGAGGGGGGATGGGCGGTTCCAGACTTTGAGCTATACTACTTGGCAGCTCAACTGCAATGGTTCACCCAGGCAGTGGCCAGGGAGTTTAGGGACCCAGATGGCCCGGATGGTAGGTGGATTCCACTTCATGCATTGTCCTTTATTATACTTCAACAGCGACTATATCTTGGGATGTTATCCCATGAGGAGCGGACGTTGAGGTTGTGCTGGCAGCGGGGACCTTCAAAGCTATCACATGCCTTTAGAGACAAATGATGAGTGAGGGAATGAAACCACTGAGCCAATTGGTGCGGAAATGGGAGATAAATATTTGTAAGGAGATTCCGGAGATGACATGGACCAAACTAGTCGAGAGAGCGTGGAAGAGCATGCGCAATGCCAGGTTCCAATTGGTTCACTTCTATATATTACATAGAGCATATTTAACACCAGCTAAGATCAATAGGTATTTTAAAGTGGATACAGCTCAATGCCCACGTTGCAATTTAGAAGGAGCGGAGTTTCACCACATGCTGTGGAGTTGTACGCAACTGGGAACGTACTGGAGGGAGGTGGTTGACCTGCTTTGTGAGATTACAGAAAGACAGATAGAGCCGGACATGGGTGTTTGCCTATTACACTGGTTCCCACATACGACTAAAACAAAAGTCACGAGTAAGTTCTTGAACTTGGGCCTGTTGCTGGCTAAAAAGGATCTAAAAATGCATTGGATATCCAAGCAAGGTTTAGCTTTTCACAGTGGACGGCAGAACTACTTAAATGGGCGACAAGTGAAAGCACAGTTCAGTTCCAGCGAGCTAGGAGATCTAATAATGAAAGAGCGCTAGAGACTGCGAGGGAGGCCGTAGTTGCGCTATTACATGATCCTGAAGCACACTCTGATGGGGACACAGAGCTAGAAGTACAGATGGGGACGCCTTGACCTATTGAACAATAGGGGAGTCATTGATATGCCCAGCGCTAATGAGATGGTTATAGGATGAGCCGAGCAGCCCGGAGGTTAAAGAGTTCCTTAACTTTGCATATTGCAGAAAGTTGTTTCTTTTATGTTGATATATGTAGACCGAACACACCAGTGGCAAGGGGTGGGGAGGGAGGGGGAGAAGAGACTGGCCTTATTTTCTTAATGATGCGATTATCTGTCAATCAACAATGACTTGGTTCGAAAGTGGGCAGTTTTCGACCCCGTATGTGAACATTGATAATTACAAGAAAAAGGAGAATTGAGAAATAGATTAACATTGTGAAGTATGTAACCATTCCATCACAGGGCAAGGGGGTCAAACACAGTATATTGAAGATCTGTTGTCACGATGTACATTGACTTATTTCTATGTGAATTGAATGAGCAGATGTCTAGTTGTTTGAAAATGTAATACAAAACAGACCCTAGAAGCCACAGAGAGCTTCCATTTTAAACAAATCTATCAAATGTGAGGCTGGAATGAGGATACTGTAAGGAATTTTTGTAATCCCAGACTAAACAACACTCATACTATTAAGTTTTTAGATTTTTACTGAAAGGCAAAAAAATTAAAGCTTTAAACCGATTATAAACTAAAACACTGCAGTAGAAACTTGAAAAGCAAAATATTTAGTAAACCACCCCAGATTACGCAGGTAAGGATACTCTCGCAAAGAAACTAGCAAACATTCATTTTGGTTTAAAAGCAGAGATAAACTAGGCATAGTGGCAGAACTTGTAGTCCTCCATTGATCACATTTTAAGGTCAACATATTGAGAAATATAGAGAGGCAAGGGCCAGCAAGCAGATGTACCATTGGCTGTGTTGTTGCAGAGCAAGGTACCAAGGAAGAAACAGGTTGCTTTCCCAAAACTACAGTCTTGCATCTTCTAGCTCTTCTTGAGTCACCTGCTGTGCTTTAACCCCTTGGCTGCTGCGGTAATTCCGCCGCAGCGCTAGGAGGGGAAGGGGGGCCGAGCGGCCCCGTCATGCTCATGACGGAACCACTCTGTCAAGAGCCTCGGGTGCGCTGTGCTTGTGACGTAGTGGTTCCGTCACTGCCCCGCCCGCTCAATAGAACGCTCGGCGCAGGCGCGAAATCGCTGCCGCGCAGGCGTGGCGGCGGGGCCGTGACGGAGCCACTCCGTCATTAGCACAGCCCGTCCGTGGCTGGTGACGGAGTGGTTCCGTCATCAGCACCCAAAGGGTTAGTCAGCCACCTTGGGGTTGGGTCTCAGTTTTCCTTTTTACTTTTCTCTTGTGGGAGTCATGTTGACCTCCTAAAATTCCAAGTGGCAACTCTCAGTGCCCCAGTACTAAATTACATATTTCGCTTATTTTCCACCATTGGGCTCAGAAGAAGCAACAAGAGTTCTGGTTCGAATAATGTCAAAATCAACAAAAATGAAAACTCGGGGTCTCCTGTTAAACAAACACGAGGGGGGCGGGGAGTAGGGGGCGAGGGGGTGGAAAGAAGACCACAGAGATATTTCCAGACCATATTACTGTAGGAAAGTGGGTTTCTGTTGCAGTACTCCACCACTTTTTGCCTGGCTTTTGATCCAACTTTGACTATAGACTATTTTGTCCCTGTTAACCAGGTTCCCAGTGCAAGTGTTCTTTCCCTAAAACTGTATCACGATTGGCATAACTTCAAATCCCCTGTAAGTCCCTAGGACGTGGGGACGGAAGAGGGTCCACTAGGGACCCTGAACCAAGGCCATATCGACTGCCACTTCATACTGCATGCCTTGGTGCAGACAAAAACAACAAAGTCGACATGTCAAATTAGCACTGCCTAAGGCATAGGCTTGATGTCTTCGATCTGCTCACGGATAAGCAATTTGACCTGCTGTTCCTCACAGAAACGTGGCTGAACACACATTCTGACCCGGATATTATTGAGGCAATGCCTGAGAATTATTCGATGGTGAAGCAAGACAGGCCTGTTGGGAAAGGAGGGGGAATTGCTATTATTTTCAAACAGCACCTTGGATGTCAAATGGAGCCAGTATCGGTCCAGGACAGCGAGGCAGGCTCTTTTACCATAAAAATCGATGGGGGCACCACGGTTAAGGGCTACCTTATTTACAGACCACCTGGGCCCTATACCAAGTTCACGGAGAGCCTGGTGGAAGGTATCACTGAGGCTGCTTTGCGTAGGGATAAGTTCATGGTGCTGGGGGACCTCGACATTCATTTGAACTGCCCGGCAGACAAAGGGGTCGAGGAGTTTCGCAAGGATATCCAGGCCTTGCAGCTAGAATTGAAAGTCCTAACCCCCACCCATCAACAGGGCCATTTGCTAGACCCTATATTTACGAACTGGGGGGAAGTTGAGGTATTTCCGGTAGTACCGATTCCCTGGACGGACCATTTCCTTGTACCGTTTGCGATATATATCTCAGACACTAAAGGGCCTAACCAGGCACCTTTGAACCATCAGAGCAGGAAATGGGCCAAATTCTCCCGGGAAAGATTCAACGAGTCACTGTTAGCAGGAGGTCAGCCAGGTGGGGAGGATGTTGAAACGGGTAATAGCAATCTCAATAAACGCATTACAGAGGCGTTAGACTGCACTGCCCCGCTCTGTCAGACCACGGCTGGTAGCCGTACTAAGAACGGCACCGTGGTTTGATGGAGAATTGCGGCTTACAAAAGCAGAATGCAAACGGGCGGAAAGGCAGTGGAGGGCAGCCTTCGACAGTCAGGCCAGGGAGACATATCTGGCTAAAAGGCGAATATACCACAGGAGGATTAAGAAGGCGAAAACGGCCTTCTACGCAGAGCGGATTATGGGGGCAGAGAACTCTGCTAAGGAGCTTTTCTGCATCTATAAGTCCCTCGCGACCATAAAATCATCGGCAGGACCTGAGATTTGCTCAGTGGAGGTTTGCAACCGTATAGCGAACTATTTCGCGGATAAGGTTGCAAAGATTTACACATCTTTCCCGGGTCAACCCGCCACGGGGGCTGAGACCACCGAAGCACCGGGGGGAGCAGAGGACCAGTGTGTCTTATCCCACTTCCTCACCCCTTCCCCTGAAGAGCTAATCGGGATTTGTAGATCGGTGAAGTCGGGTTCTCCTCATGACCCTATGTCACCTAGAAGGCTTATGGACAGTCTAGGGGTTCTGGAACCCTATAAAAGGCATATCCTGGATCTTTCCTTTGGGACCGGTTTGCTGCCTAGTGGCTGGAAACAAGCAGTCGTGCTCCCCCTCCGAAAAAAACCAAACATCAGTTTTGAGACATTAGAAAATCTTCGACCAATATCTCTGTTGCCCTATATGTCCAAAGTGGCTGAGAAGGTTGTGAATGGCCAGCTGATGCAATATGTGGAGGAGGCGAACTTACTCCATGACACTCAGTTCGGTTTCAGGCCCTGCCACTCAACGGAGTCGGCCCTACTCATGGCAACGGAGACCTTGAGGCAGGGTGCAGATGAGGGACAAACTATGGCCCTGATCTTGTTGGACCTCAGCGCTGCCTTCGACACTGTAGCACATTCCACCTTGCTACAGTGTCTGAATAAAGAGGGAATATCAGGTGCAGCGCTGAGATGGATCCAGTCCTTCTTAGCAGATCGTGGATTTCAAGTCAGGCAAGGGGACTATTATTCCAGAGTGGTCACCCTGGGCCAGGGCGTGCCCCAGGGCTCGTCCTTGAGCCCAACTTTATTTAATCTATATGTTGCCCCTGTTGCAACTATTGTCGAGAGCTATGGCCTACGAATAGTGTCCTACGCCGCCGACGCGCAGCTGGTCATCTCCCTATCGTGTGCGCCCTGTCTTGCCGCGGACAATTTCAGAACATGCATGCAAGATCTTGCTGGTTGGTTGTCCACCAATTGTCTGAAACTGAACGGCGGCAAGACGGAGGTGCTCATAGTGGGGGGAGGCCGGTCAGCGTGGTCGTCGGCGTGGTGGCCATCCTGCCTAGGGACGGCACCGACGCCCTGCCAGGAAGCCAGGAACCTGGGAGTATGGTTCGATGCAGGTCTCACCTTTGGATCCCAAATCAATCGTGTGGTCGGTGTTTGCTTCGGTGTCTTGAAAACTCTGAGGAAAGTACTGGAGCTTCTACCAACTGAAGGTACCTGGCAGAGTTTAAATGGAACAAATTACCGTTTGAACTGCGTCTTGAGCCCTCGGAGACCAGGTTCCGGTCTAAACTCAAAACCTACTTATATGTCCAGTAGTTGGTCCGTCCCCCCTTCTTTTGGATCCTGTTGTAGCCATCTCACCATAGCGCGGGGACACGCGTAACCAGGCGCTCTATAAGCCTACCTATTATTATTTATTATTATTATAGGTAAGTTAACCCTCTAGCAGGTCTTACAAGCCCTAAGGCAGGGTGAACTGTCTCTCAGGTGCTGGCATATCTGCATGAGCAGATATACCCCTATAATATTTAAGTCTATTCTTGATATTGTATGTGCCAGGGATGCCGTACAGAGTACATGGGCTAGAAAACTGACAACTCTAGTTCCCCAGCACCATGACGGCTCTAATGAACCAAGGAGTTTTTTTATATCAAACCACTCCTCCTAATAAACCTACACTGATACCAGTGTTGGATTTATTAAAACATGTACTCAAAGCCCACCTAAGAGGTGCCCTCTGAAAACCTACCAATGCTGGTGTGGTCTCGGACTGGCTTTAGGCAGACATTTTTCTGGACCCCTGGGTCAAGAGTCTCTGCTCTGAGGCCAGAGACAAAGCCCACCCTGGGCGGCATTGTCTCCCCCTCACCCACAAGATGAACACAGTGCCCAAGAGGGAAGCTTCAAAGGCTTTGCCGTCT
This sequence comes from Lissotriton helveticus, assembly GCF_964261635.1. NCBI lineage: Eukaryota > Metazoa > Chordata > Amphibia > Caudata > Salamandridae > Lissotriton > Lissotriton helveticus. The sequence continues at coordinate 301,314,557 of NC_136059.1, forward strand.
TTGCAATGTAACACCAGTCTCTGTTTCTAGCAGCAGATGAAGTCCCCGGTTCAAATCCCCACTTTTGGTGGGAGAACCAATGGGAAAACTTAGTGGGAAGAGGAGGTGGGCCCCCCTTCGCCAATTCCACCTCTAAGGTGCTGGAGGTGAAGTGAAGCACATTTTTCAGTGCCCACCATCTTGAAGATAGTGGGACTTAACCAATCAATGCTATGCTACACCCCATGTCCCACAGGAGGGTGGCATATTAGCAGGTGTAGACACCCCTAGGTAATGAACCCATAGGTGTAGCACAGCAGTCACAGTTGCCAACTCCAAAACACAGGGCTCACAGTTCAATCACCGGTGCCAGCTTAACATCATGTGACTCTGGGCAATCTCTCACCTAATCTCCATGACAGCCCCCCCAGCATCTGGATACCCTTAGGGGTGATAAGTTTGCGCTTTATAAATGTGAAAATTATAATTATTGGTCCCTACCCGACACTCCCCTGTAACGCCACTAAATGTAGTATTTAGGTGGCACCTCAGACCCATAAATCAGATTCCTGATGACCTAAGAAGAGCCGGACACTACAGCGTCACACCAGCAGAGAAGACGGCAGACATGAACTGCTGTACCAGCCTGTCTGCTGCCTTCAACGATCCTACACCAACACACAACTTGTCCTGCAGCCCAGCGACCTCCAAAGCTTCGGGAGGACTGGCTGACTTGGACAAGGATCAGGATCTCCTGAGGCCAGCGGGCCTGTCCAGAAGAAACCAACCTTAAAGAACAAAGTCCTCTGCCACCCGACGCCCACAGCCTGAGTCCAAGTGGGCCACCGGAACTGTGAATGTTCCCTCGCTCTTCCGAGTAAGAGTCCACCATGGGCTGATCCCTGCGGACTACCTCGACGCCAGCAGCCTCAACTCATAGACTCCCCTGACTGCGTCTTGCCCAGTAAGACTTTCCTGATGTCCAAAGACACCCTTGCATCCGAAGCCCCTGTGCCTTGGTGAGTGCAACTAACAGTGTCACTACATCCGCTAGCATCTCTACTTACCAAGGCAGCTGTGGGTTTTCTGTGTCCCGTATCATGGCCTGAGCCTGCAGTCTATTTGCAAAACCGATCTCCCCCATTGACTTTCATTGGGCATCAGAAGCTGTGTTTATTTATTTTTATTTATTTTCTTTATTTTAAAAGTTTTATATAGCGCTGGCTAGACCCGGAGGTATCCGAGCGCTTTACAAGAGCATCAGATCATAGTTACAGGTTACATCGTTACAAAGGTTACACAGTTCTTAGAGCATACACCCTTACACCCTCAGCGCCCCTGTGCCGCTGAGGGTGTAAGACTGGTGCTCACTTGTGGTCCCTCCTGGGCTTACACTAACCCCATGAGACGTCGATAGCAAATCACTTTACTAGCCTGTGAGGGGCATCTCTTCGATTAACCCCTTTGTACTTTGGCTAACTTTGGCTGCAGATCCTGAGTTTGAATCCTGCACCCAGCTGCTCTTGTGACGCTGGAGGTGCAGAGTTGCTGCTTACCTGAACCTTGTCTGGTGATGATTCTTCATCCTGAAAAACAAGACTAAGTTCTATACTTAGCTGCAAAACTGCATTCTTATTTTCCTCCCATAGGTTAATATTGCTGAACTGAAAATGACAGTGTCCACATTTTAAAGTGAATCAATATTTCTTATGAAAAACATACTAACCTTTTCACATATTTCTTGGTCTTAAAATACATTTTGAAGAAGCTTATTTTTTATAAAATTGGCTTGGATCTCCTTTTACAGTCATGTCTCAGTCACTGTGTGCATAACAAATGTCTTGCACTCCTCTGTGTTAGACCAATGGCTGCTCGACTACACGATCACAAATAGAGTGCTTTTCGTTTACATTAAGCCCAGTACACTTCTGGGGGAATCTCTCTACTCTTTACACGATATAACCACTTAGTGGTATATTATATAAAGAGGCAGGTTCCTACAATTACTAGACAATAGAATAATGCACAGCATGTTAATCTATAAAAGATTCACTCTGAAATTGAAGTACATTTGGTGGTACAGAAAAGATATAAACAATTTTAGACCACTTCTTCACACCCAGGTGACCAGATAAATTAAAAAGCAAGGCACCGCCATGCATTGTTACAAAGTCAGTGGACAAGTCCAGTAGCACAAGACCTAAAATGAAGGACATCATCCAAAACATGAATAGAAACTAGGACTGGGCTACAACGGCAAAAGCATTTAATTATATTTTAGCTGTATCTGTAACTCAAATGCTCCCTCAATTATTACATTTATTAAAACAAGCATTGGCATAGCCAATAGATCTCGCCTTTGGACCTTATAAGTGTTTAGACATGCAACAGTTGATGTTGTTGCACCAAGGCTATTGTACTGCATAACTAAATACTTATAAGGTTCCAAAGGTGGGACCTATTGGCTATGCCAATGCTTGTTTATGTAAGTATGTGGAAACTCTACAGCGTACAGCTTTCCACTAGAATTGTTTCAAGGGTAAAGGTACGGTAAATGATGGGTTTTCAAAAGGAACTTTAACAAAAATGCAATTGAGCCGTGTAGAATGATGATATCACCTTCTGATTCAAAGATATCTGTTTTGCTGAATCTCTCCCTCTCCCTCTACCTCCCTCTCCCCCTCCTAAGGGAACCCAGAAGGCACTCACAGGAGGAGCAAGACTACCAAAAATCCTACCCCAATACCTGCAAGGTAGTTCAGACTTCCTCCCATTCAAAAAGACATGGCTGTGGTCAATCCACTCATTGTTAATTATCCCTCATTGAATGCTAACTGTAATCTGTTATTTTTCCACTTTGCGCAGGAGCCATGCAGCATACATACCTCTTTATTTACGCTGCCCCTCTCTGACTCATTTTAGTCTCTGCACAAACAAAATTACTCTCACTGACGTCAGTGGGGTCCTAGGCATGAAAATTGCCCTTAGCCTCCAAAATCAGGACATCGCCAATGGTTGAGGCCATCACCCTAAACCACAGCACTCAGTCTCACCCTCTATTGCGACCGCTAAGTTTGAGGTACAGTTGAGAATATACTTGCATCGAACACATCAGGAAATAATAATGAAACCGAAAACGCAATGGTACTGTTAAGGCAAAAAGGTACGAAAATGGGAGACGCAGACCACATAACGAACAAAAAATATATTATTGAGGTAAATCGCTCGCCGCTGAAAATGGAACAAGTGCCAATGGCTGCACTCACATCCGGGAGGGGAAGACTTCCATGCTGTCTTTGTTCGATATCTTCTAGCATTGGTGCAGGCAAACTGTGAGGTGTGTCAGTGGCTGAAGAAACGAGGATCCCAAACTGAGCGCACACTGCGGCGAAAGGTCAGCTTCTGCCACTTAAAAAAGACTCGTAGAGGCAGCACCAATTATGAAGAAAGTCACAAAGTCAAAATGTTCTGAGAATAAATGTTGGCGTCTATCGCGGGGGACTCGCTGTGGGTTTGATTAATTTCAGAGAACGATTGTACGAGGCGGCTTATCAAGGTCTGCCCTTCCTCTTCTAACAAAACCTCATCTCTACTTATAACTTATATCCTCAGGAACCCTTTATAATTGTTGTCTTTATTTGTACTTTAACTTACTTTTGAACCTGAACCTATATAACTTGATTGACGCCACAACTTAGCGCCTACACTTTTATGTGTTTGACATCTTATACTTTGCCCTGACGAAGCTCCCAAGGTGGGGAGCGAAACGCGTTGGCTGTCCTGTGCACCCCAAAAAAACAAAATACTCAATAAAAAGAAGAAGTTTATTCTCAGAACATTTTGACTTTGTGACTTTCTTCATAATTGGTGCTGCCTCTACGAGTCTTTTTCAAGTTCTATCTGGATATCCAGTAAGACCCAACCACAGCAGGTCTTGGAGGTTCAACATCACAGAATTCAGGTTATTTTATGGGACTATTGAAGTAGAGGTGCTGATTCTTTGGTCCGCTGTGGTTCTCCTATTTTGAAGCTTCTGCCACTTAAGCCAGGCTCAGCTGAGCGTTGTCAAGTGACCGTCTGGAGCAGTAGAGCTGGAGGAAGGACTAGCCAGGGTAAAGAAATACTAAAATGGCAGCCATCTTTAAATGATGAAAATATTCTATTTAATGTGTTAACTGTATGAAAGTTCTAGAATGAGCAAGGTTACTAGTTTTAAATAATTTGTGCAGTAAAAGCATTACCTGCAACAGTTATAATGACCTTACTTTGAAATATACTATAACATAAATATATATTCTACAATTACCTTTCCATTAATAATTTTAATTGGGATGCGATTTCAATTATTTTTTAAAATAGATACCTTTTTAAAATGCATACTTTCTTCGCTGGTGAATTTTGTTTAAAAAATGTTAAAGATTTTCGGTCACGGCAAAATGGCAGCGTTTCCCTTGCAAGAGCGAGCAGGGGCACCATCTGTTTGCAAGATAATTACAAACAGATGTTGCCAAAGCTCGCTCCTGCAAGGGAAACCCTAAACGTGCACGTGTTACAATTGAAAGCCATGCAAAGCGTGCACGTTTTGGGGCAAAAAAGCTGATAGATTCCAAGAGGTCCCCTCCTATGCAGCGTGAATGCGCGCTGCGTAGGGGAGACCTACACAATGACTAAACTGACCAGATTTTAATAGAAAATGGCAATTCCCATATAAAAGACTTCTTTAGGGGGCGTGGCTTGGACGGCAGGAGGAATGGCCGCCTGAACCGTGAGCTCTGCGGAACGGGTGAGCGACACCTCAGCCACCCCTGCTTCCTGAACCGAAAATCATCCCAAAACCAAGAAGCCCACATTGAGAACCATGCTGCACCCTCCGGTGGGCTGAAATCCGCCTGCAGACATCAATTGCGGTCATTTCCAAACTTTGTCGGCCGTGCGCTCTCCGTCCCCGGCTGTGATCAAAATGGCGGCGCCCAGTCGCGGCTGCAACGCCTGACCCCGTGAGCGAAATCAACGCTCCCACCACCAACAGACGTCCACCACATGCCGGGGAAGCGCCACAAACATCGACAACCGACCCCTGAGTGTCGCTTGAGATGGAGGATGCCAATTAGACGACGCGACTGCTGCCAACCGGCTCAACGTGCCTGACCCCCAAAATGGCGGCGGCGATCCCCGCGAAAATACACTGCCTGGTCACACGGTGCGCTTTTAAGCATATTTAAAGCCCAACTTCACCGTCCCAGTGGGTTTCCCAATCATCTGTGCGGCTCCACCCTGCCATACCAGCCTTAGAAGCGACTGCTCGTGCCCTGTGCCGCCTCCCAAGTGACCACCAAGACCTGCCTCACTACCGAGCATCTCATCTTGGTCGGAGAAACACAGTCCTAGCCTAATTGAGCAGTGAAGTCCGTCGACTGAAGTAGCGCTCAGATACAGCGCTTACGTTCCTATCTGCGCGCTCTCTGCGCTGCCATAAAACCACTCACGAGACCCAAAGCTCAGACGCTCTGCAGCCGGCCCTACTTTCGTGGGTGTCCAGCCTCAACAGCCCACAGTGTCTTCCTAAAGGTTCTACAAGGCCCACCCAGATCCCTATAGAAGCTAACACTCATCACGCAGCAATGGCAAACAGGGAGGACAGGAACAACCCCAAAAAGGTGAAATCGGACTCACTCTTGGACTCACCCATTAAAAGCAAATCGGATATGGCAGCCACTATGGATGTGATTCTCAGAAAACTGGCAGACCTACACGATCTCTCAAAATCTACCAAATCCAATACCGACTCTATGCAACTTGAACTCACTGCGATCAGAGCCGATATAAATGCAATAAACACAGGTTTGGGTGCAGCCGAACAACGTATTAGCGACGTGGAAGACCTGACGAGACAATCAGCTTCCAAGATCCAACGTCTAGAGAAAACTACGGACGAACTTAAACGCCAGAATGCGGAGTTGGAAGATAGGAACAGAAGAGGTAACATCAGAATCTTTGGCGTTCCAGAGAATTCCGAAAAAGACGCAGATTCCTGCGTGGCCTTCCTTGAATCATGGTTTCCCATGATCACCAACCTAGAATTTCCACACGGCCTTGAATTGGACAGGGCACACAGGATCCCCACCTTCGCTTCCAGGAACTCCAAAGGTCCCAGACCATTGATCTGCAAACCACTCAGATTTCAGCACGTTGAGATGATCCTTCAATTCGCAAGGAGAAACCACTCCATCACATGGGACGGTCATAGAATCATATTCACGCAAGACTTCTCAAAAGACACGGTGGAGATCCGTAAAGGTTTCCTGGAACTCCGAGAAACTCAGATCCAAAAATATTACATTCTCCTTTGCCGGTCCGGCGAAATTCAGGATTGTAGTCAATGGCCATCCAAAATTCTTCACGGACCCCAGAGCCCTTGCTGATTTACTTAAAGATCGCCGAGAACAAGAAATGGACCTAGCGTCCGGCCTCTCGAACAAAAGGAAAACGTGAGCTCATCCACCGCTTAGTTCATCACACAGTTTGCTGTTATGACTCTTGCGTCATGCTCTGTAGTCGGACAACGGCCGCTTCAACATTGAAGCCCTTCATCTCAATGTTCACTCTCCTGTATAGTGAGTTTACTGTTCTTCACAGTTCTGCCATTGTTTCCTATACAGTTTGCTACTCTGCGTTTGCAGATATCTACAACTTTAATGCAAGCAGGCCTTGTGCCTCAATATGTCACACTATTGTTTTTGACTAATGTTCGTCAATACTGGTATTTGCTAATGCTATCGTTAAGCATTACATGCTAAGGCGAAATGAGTTATGTTCTCACGCCTCGACCAATGTTTACCGTTATAGTTAATAGTACCTTTTCAGCCGCAGAAGCAGCTTGAAGTGTAAAACGAGTTTCCGGGTCTTTACTACCATGCTATTCTCAATGTCTATGGGATTTACTAGCTACCAACTGTGTACCCCTGATTCCGCCTTGCACGGTGCTGCCATCGCACTCCTTATGTACGTTTTTGGGGGGAGGGGAGGGATGGAGAGGGGGGGGGGGTTTGGAGGGTGGTGGGAACAGGGGAGGGAGAAAATGGAGCTAAAAGAGTTCAAAGATTCTTAGTCTTTCTTTCTGTTTTGCACTGTTTATGTTCATTTACTACACATATGACACATGTATCTCGTTGCAGTCCAATGTATCTCCACACAATGACCCGCATGGTGACCAGCTCACGGCAATACTCACTGATATTTTTAGATTACCTCGCAGCTTCTCAGCGATGATACCCTTTTCCAATGGCTAATGCAAAATCACTAGTCGATGATCTCACGATAATCTCTCTTAATGTTAAGGGCCTCAATCATCCGGTAAAAAGGAGGAAAGTTTTCGAGTATCTCACCAAATCTAAGGGGGACATTATATTACTCCAAGAAACCAAATTATCTGAAGATGACCTACGTTTTCTGAACACCCATTGGGCGTCACACATATTGAGCTCACCAGCAACTCATAAAAAGGGAGGGGTAATCACCTTATTAGCGAAAAAAGCGAACCTAACACTTGTCTCGCACTCTCACGACGAAGTAGGTAGATTTTCCGTTACACACCTACTAAGGGAGGACGACCCCATTCATGTAGTAAATATCTACGGCCCAAATGCTGACGACCCGGAATTCTGGGACTCTGTCTCCCGCTCATTAGAACCCATCCCTTCAGAAGACCTGATGATAGTGGGAGGCGACTTTAATCTCCCCCTTGACCCGATTCTCGATAGACAATCTAAATGTTCCTTCCTCCCATCCCGTTCGCATGACGCCCTCCTTCGCCTCTGTGATAGATATAGTCTGAAAGATTCTTGGCGCCTCCAAAACCCAGACAGTAGGGACTACACTTTTTACTCCGCACCACACAACTCTTATTCACGCATCGACTTCATCCTGATCTCAAGCCCCTTCACACATCTAATAGAGGAAACAGAAATAGCCCCTAAATTGGTCTCGGACCACGCCTGTATTCGCACCAAGCTGGCTGGCTCCAAATCGATTCTCCCTCCCAAGAGATGGCGCTTCAATGATGAAACACTAGCAGATCCCTCAAACAAACTAACAATAGCTAATGCCATTGAGGAATACCTAACCATAAATGACACCCACGACACTTCACCCAACACCTTGTGGGATGCTCTGAAAGCCACGATCCGTGGGGTCATCATCAACATCAGAGCCAAGGCAAACAAGACGCTAAATAAAGAGCTAGAATCTTTGGAACAACAGATTGGTACACTAGAGTCCCAACATAAGTCCAACCCTTTAGACACTAAATTACTTGAAACACTAACCAGAAAAAAGTACGAATACAACACCATCACCAGCAAACGAGCGGGGGTATGGATCAATCGCTTCAAGGCCCTAAAACTCTGCGAGGGCAACAAAGCAGGGAAACTGCTAGCCTCCTATCTCAAGCATAAACAGAAACTGTCCATCATATCGTCCATTAAAGATTCTAGAAACATCACACACACTAAACAATCTAATATCCTTGACACTTTCAAAGCATTTTACGAAGACCTATACAAAAACGACAAACCACTAGATGAATCAGCCTGCACTGACTACCTTGATTCACTCCACCTCCCCAAACTCTCAGAAACAGATATGACTCACCTAGGTTCCCCAGTCACTAACGCAGAGATCAGGGCAGCAATTAAAACTCTAAAGAATAATAAGGCCCCCGGACCGGACGGCTTCACAGCGTCTTTCTATAAGGCCTTTACAGATCAACTTAGCCCTCCGCTCCTCAATCTTTTTAACTCTTCAGCGTCCAGCTGCAGTGTTTCCCCATCGATGAGCGAAGCGACGATCATAGTAATACCCAAAAAGGGAAAGACCCCCTCCTCACTAAAAACTACCGCCCCATTTCTTTGATAAACCTTGATTGCAAAATTTATGCAAAAATATTGGCGACTAAACTCCATCCTCCACAAACTAATCAGCCCCTCGCAGGTTGGCTTCCTAAAACACCGGATGTCAAACGACAACACGAGACTGCTGTGCCACCTTCTAGAAAAAGCTAAGGCCTCTTCCTCCCCAACGGTAGCGATAATCTTGGACGCGGAAAAGGCCTTTGACAAGGTCTCGTGGTCCTTTCTACGGCATTGCATGCACTCCTTCAACCTTGGCGACTCCTTTACCAAGATGGTGTTGGCCCTATACTCTGCCCCATCTGCCAGGATAGCTATAAACGGCACCCTATCCGACCCATTCCGTCTGCACCAGGGAACCAGACAAGGCTGCCCTCTCTCCCCAGCTCTTTTTCTTCTAGCCCTTGAACCCCTCCTTACAGACATCAAAAATAATAGTGACATTGCGGGTGTCTCTTTCCATGACACACGAGTTAAGTTAGCAGCGTATGCTGACGACATCCTAATCACAACGGAAGACCCTACTAACTCCATCGCTGGGCTTATGTCCTCAATTGACAAATACTCCTCCCTATCCGGCTACAAATTAAATAGAGATAAATCTGAGGTAAAACCTCGGAATGTCCACACCTCTAGAGAAGTGCTGGGCGACTCTGACCTAACTTGGCAAACTAACGTGATTAAATATTTGGGGATAGAATTTACCGATGACCTTCTAAGTACCCTTAAACATAATGAAAACACGACCCTGGCAAAATCAAACGACTGCTTGACGGTTGGTCCCCCCGATTCATAACTTGGTGGGGTCGTATAGAAACCATAAAAATGATGATATCCCCCTTGGTCAACTACCTCATCACAATGCTTCCACTCATGCTTTCCAAAGAGTTTCATAGTAAATTGGATAAACTGATCTCGTCCTTTATATGGCAGGGCAAGAAAGCCAGAATTAGTTTAAAGAAACTACGCGTAGACAAAAAATTAGGGGGAGTCAACTTGGCGGACTTCAAAATATATCAAATTGCCTTTTTAGCAAAACAAGGATCGTACTGGCTAACTTCACAGACTGAATATACCCCTGTGTGGCTCTTTGTGGAAAGGTCAATACTAAAAGGTCTCAACCCCTGTGCCCTACTCACCATTAAACTCCGTCCCAACTTAGGCTCGGGCCCTATCTTCAAAAACACCAAAATGGCTCTTCTCCAAGTTAGTAAACACCTGCCACATCAATTCCGGCACTCAAACTGGGAGTCGCTCTGGCACAATGCCGCCTTAACATACAAAGGGAAAACTCTAAATTATTCTTCTTGGATAGAAAAAGGTATACTATTCCCCCACCAACTCACCGAAAACTCGTTATCACTCACCTTTAGTGAACTACAGAATAGATTCCTCCTACACCACATAGAATTCTATAACTTCTTACACATTAAAGTAGCACTAGCAAAAGCAAACCTGAAGGACGTCACCCCCTCCCTCCCCGGCTTGCTCACCTCACTTAACAAGCTGGGCCACCAAGTCTCTAGAATATATAAACTTATTCGCCCACAATCGTCCTCCCTAACCTTGCCACTCCAACGCTATTGGGACTCATTCTCATCCACACCTACCTCAGAGGCAGACTGGGCCAGAACCTGGGAGTCCACCACTCGCCACAAAATAAGCCCTACACTCTCACAAACACAGTTCTGGCTACTTCATAAGGCCTTCTGGACACCTAGGAGGCTGTTTCTGCACAAAATCAAGGTCGATGACACGTGCTGGAACTGCACTGGAGAGGGAGGGGACCTTGAACACTTAATTTTCAGATGCCCGTGCGTATCCTCCTATTGGGACAGAAACTTTGATTTTATATCAAAAGTCCTCCATATCACCCTCCCAAGGGAATTCTCAACGCTCGTCTTCGGATTTGCCAAAGCTGTCTCACTAAATGATAATGACAAAGCCCTACTCGATCTATTGCTGACGGCTGCGGTTAAAATCATACTTAATAATTGGAAAAGCACAAACAAAGCTTCTTTTCCCCATTGGCTGAATTGGGTCACCAACTTAAGAGGGGCTGACAATATAGCCCTCGCCACAACCCCATTGCGTCCGCCACTCAGGAAACTCTGGTCCTTGCTAGACGATCACTTTGACCTACACAAACCTCCTTGAAGCTTGGTAACCTCGCGCCCATTCCGTATTTTCGTCTTCCTAACTTGCCTGCTGGGGTGGTTGCGTTATCACTCTATGACTTTGTACACCTACCGTCACTCTATGACTTTGTACACCTACCGTCATGGGATATTAAATACAACTTTCCTATATATACACATGTATGTTTCACGTAATGTATGACTTACGATGTATCTGTTTTATTGTGTGGTAACATTATCACTCTAGGACTTTATATGCATACCCTCTCGTACCTTTGGATGCAACTCTCCTTTGGATACTTGCTTGCTTAACGTATGTATAACTTATGTTTATTTAATTTACTGTAAAATCTCTGACACGACTCATGTGCATGCCCTTTACGCCAATTTTTGTTACTATTTTATTTACCTTTTATGTATGTACTCTTTATTCTGCTATTAACTTTTGTTCATATTATCTCTCTGAAGCTCCCAATAAAAAACTTTTGAACACAAAAAATAAAAGACTTCTTTAGGATATAGCATGATTACTATTATATCATAACATCTCACTAACAGTCTGCAGAAGGCCATTTATTTAAACACTAATGGGGCTAAAGCGACTCACGGACAACAAACCCAGTTTTCATAATAAGGTTCCTTGTCTTCCTATAATTTTTCCTAATCTGTGCTAGCATGTCATAGCAAGTCAATTTAGACAAGAGAATATTGCTTTTTTTTTGTCGCGCTTACTATTGTTTGCCCTAAGTGGCAAAGGGTATGTCCAGACGTGGGCTCCTTGCTCACTGTGCCACTGGATGAGGGGGTAATACCCCAAAACCAGTACCAGGATGCTTGTTTCCGGTCCAGGGAGGGCCAGGCTGGGCAAATCAGGCTGGAATGTTCCCATGAGTAACAAGGTCAAGACTGATTTGCATATGGCTTGGTTCAAATTAGGGTGGCTTAGTGAGCAAAAGAACGATGGATTAAACCCAGCTCTGACTGGTTGAAATGTTTCAGCACTCAGCCCATCATCTTGTTGCGTTTACTATGTTCGCCCTAAGTGGCCACGGGTATGGCCAGATGTGGGTCCCTTGTTCACTTGTGCTACTGGATGCAAGCTAGCCTGGCTGATTAGGAGTATACCCCGTAAACGGTCCCAGGATGCTTGTTTCCAGTCCAGGTGTTCTATTCCTGAGTGAGGCCCATGTAGCGAAGCAGCCTATTTCTTACATTGTCCTATTTTTCAGCAATAACCTTTTGCACATATTTGCACATGTGACGATATTGGATTTGTTTTCCTGAAGCTAAACTTGTTTACACATCTAGCTTCGCACAACATTATCACAATGCCCTGAACATCATGTACAAGGTCTCTGACCAGAAACCACCTCAAACTTAATGCGCTTTGAGGGCGGAGCCAGACCGGCAACCAAGATGGTCGCCCGGGCTCCCGGCTCCGTCGGCCTTCCTCCCCTACCGCCGGATCCCGCTGTCTATTCTGCGCTGCTACTTTGCTCCCGAACGCCGGAGAGGGTACTGCCCCGCTGTGTGTGACTGACTGATCTCCGAGCCCTGGAGACGGAGATATGTCCTCCCGTGCATTGTGGCCTGCACGAGTCCCGGAGCCGGGACCCTGCGTGATGCGGCTGCGAGTGGAACAACAACGGCCACTCAGACCCGGAAGGGACCGGTCAACCGCTATGGAAGTCCGCCCATCTCCGATTACGCATCCAGCACTCGATTTGTTGAGCCCAGTGAATCTGCACTATGCCATCCCTATATGCCAGTCGTCGCCCCCCCCCCCCCCCCCCGATTGCTGATTTGTGGGACGGGAAAACGTGCTGCCGCTCTTTGTCTCCCTAACGGAGCTTTGTGTGACCCGCGGGTAGCTGATTGTGTCCCGTACTCCAGGAGATCGGAGCCGGTTGATACACGGCGTTTTTGACAGCGCCTTTGGGATCCAGGGGGCAAATGTGTGACCATCTGTGGGGAAGTGAGGATGGCACCCACACTGCGTGCAACATGGAGGTGTTGGTATTATGCTCCCTTTTGTGTCACGGGCTGGCTGCCCTGGTGCGCGCTCAAGCGGCACTCATGCTGGGAGTCCCGGTTGGTAATGTTGCCTTCATTGAGCCGTACCTGTCTGTGGTGATGGTGGCGTACACTGAAGATCGGAGGGTGAGGTTCGGATACCGCCCTGTGTGCTGGAAGGACAAAACCTGGATTGGATTGCTATGGTGATCAAACCTCGGTATATGTGGCCTGGAGAGACAGCCTGATGCCGGTATTATCTCTAGGAGACTTCGCTTGTGTGATCCCCTTCACAGTTTTTGGAAAGACGCGGCTGTGGAGTGTTGATGTGATTTTAATTGTGGCTGAGAAGCGAGAGTTTGTACTTGGGGGTCTCCCTGTTCGTTCCAAAACTTATCGTCAAGTCCATCGGATGTGCGGTTTGTGGAGTCTTGTCTCATGCTCTTTCTCCGGTGGCTGGTCTCGTCTCGCAATCCAGACATAGTGAAATGACTAATCCTTTTGAGCCAGACTTTGTTGTCCTGATTGGGAAATGCCTAAGTGGGCTGTGGACGGCTTTCGGGTGTGTCGTGTTCTGGTCTACCACAAGATTTCCTGCCTTCCTCCGGACTTACCTGCTTGCATCACTTTTGGTACTTTGATTGTCTGACCCTGCACCAAACGGACTGGGATATGTCTATGATTATGGCCGGGTGGGTCTGGGTTGAGTAATGGTACTCTGTTTTTCTGGTTGCTGCATGGGGGGACTCTCATCTTAGCTGTGTGACTTGTGGAGCTGGTATGGCGACTGCTATCCTGTTTAGGTTGGCGCCTTTGATATTTTGGAAAACAACGTTGGGGTATTTGAAATGCAATGCGGCGGTGGGGGGGGGCCGGGGGCCTGCACTGGGGACCCCTCAATGTTTCTTTTTCTTTTATATCTCTTTTCTCTTCTATGTTTCGGGGCTCTGATACTGGGCGACAGGCACGCTGCTAGGGGGGGTAAGCCATAGCCATCTGCAGGGGTGCATGGTGGGGGGTTGGGGGAGGGGTTTTACTGTTTCCTTTTTTTGTTTCTATGGCCCTTTTTCTTTGGATCTTTCTGGCCTTTCTTTCACTTTTTCCTCTCTTTGGGCTTGGGATCAGTCTACTGGGTCGATTCTTGAGTTTTTATTGATTTGTCGTAACCTGTGCCTCAATAACTGTTGCATTGTTGGTATCGATGGGCGGGCGCCTAACTGGTGCACATAGTAATGGTATGCATATTTATCCTGATTCCTCTGATGTGGTGCCAATGTCTTAACTGTGATCGACTTAATTGTGTAAGATTTTTTCGTTTGGCCCGCCCATTATATAACTATATTTTACGGTTCGGCACCTGATCCCCGCGTTTCTTTATTTTCTATTGAAGCTTTTTACGTTCTTGATTTCATCCTGATTTAACAGTTAAAATTGAACCTCACTTATCCGGAGATATGATCGGTGTATGCCACGATATTGTGTCCTTAAGATGCTGCCGTGCCCCTGGGATGTTCGGCTGAATAGCGGTGTACACTTTTACATAAATAAAGGTTTTAAAAAAAAAAAAAAATTAATGCGCTCTAAACCAAATTCCTCCTAATGACCCCTTCACGAGGAGACGTTAACATTGAAGATTGGATGAAACACTCCACTGCCTTAAACTGCAAACCACATCATAGATTCAGCAAGATCTCTGGAAATAACAATTGACAAAAATCTCAACATGCAGAAACCTATCAGTACAGCCACCAGAAGTGCAAACTTTCATATGAACATTATTCAAAAACTAAAGCCCTTCCTCCCCGCCGACTACCTCAAAACAGCAGAGCAAGTTCTAGTGATACCCAGAATAGACTATGGTAATACATCCTTAATGTGGTCTCCCAAGATCCAGACTGGCTCCACTAAGAACCTCTCTCAATGTGGACGCAAGACGTATCACCGGCCCCAAAAAGAAATACCCCATAACCACAGATCTAAAGGCACTGAACTGGCTTCCTTATGAGGCAAAAACTCCGCTTAGAATTTCCTGCATGACACACAAATCCTTGCACTTCAACACTCCAAGGTACCTAGACACTAAACTTGAACTATCAAGCAGGTTTCAGAACATCGAGAAGCACCAAACCTCAAACATTTTGGAAAAAGAAAACATACAAACATACTTTCTCCAGACTAGCGCCTAGAATCTGGAATGCCCTGCCCCCAGAAATCAGAATGACTCCTTCAAGCACCTTCTTAAAAATAGAAGTCAAACTGCTTCTAATGAACAAATCCCTACCCGACCCCATTACTTGACTTAGCTCACCACACAGGACTTACTCCGGATGTTAAGGACCAATGGTTTACACACTCTTGAGTACCCCCAGACTCACTACTAATGTTTGACCTCACTTATGCCTTCCGTACTGTAGGAAGTTGGCTCTGTATATACTATACCAAAGTGAGATACAGTGTGCACAAAGTGGAACCACAAAGGTAGGCAGAGGTAAAGTTAGACAGCACCTCACTTTCTATTTGTGGTAGTGTGGTCAAGCAGTAAGGCAGGTGTACCCTCAGCGGCACTAGGGTGACCAGGTACAGGGTGCTGTTTTGACGTCAGGCACCCTGTTTGCAACGGGGAACCTCTGGTTTACAAAGGCACTGCAGGCTTGGGGACGAAGGTCGGGTTGGTGCGACCACCACTTCAAGAGGTAAGTTGGAAAGTTAGGGGTTGGTTAGGCACCGTCGGTTTGGCCCCCCAAGGCCGTGGGGCTTGGGGTGCTTTTTGGGGTCGGATCTTCTTACCAGCTCCTGGTCGTTGTTGGAGGGACCTTCTGGATTTAGGCTGCAGGCGTCGGCTGGAGACTTAAGGCAGGTCAGGGGTTGCCGGATCTCGGGTTAAGATCGCCAGGGGGACCTCCTCCTGGTGTTTGCCCTCTCAAGCTCGGGACGTGGACAGCGGGTGCAGAGTGGTCCAGATTTGCGGTGTACAGCTCGAGGTTGTAGGTGAACAAATCCGGTGTTCACAGGAGAAGTTTAATACCAAACTTCTCAGTTTTCAGTGTAGCCATTATGGTACTGTGCAGTTCGCAATGGCAAACTCCCAGCACCATATACTCTTAATAGCAGAACTGCACTTACAATGTCTAAGACTTGAACACAGTAGGGGTACAGGGCTCATGCACCTGTACCCTCGCTACTTGTTTAGGGCACCCAGCTAGAGGGGTGACTTATCTATGCCAGCGGTACAAAAGGGGGTGGTGACGGCTGGAATGCCAGAAACCGGTCCTCGGAAGCTTGTTTCCGGTCCAGGGAAGACATGGCTTGGCAGTTCGGGCTGGACTGTTCCCATGAGGCACAGGGTCAGACTGATTTGCATATAGCCATGTCTGAACTGGGGTGGCAGAGTGGGCTAAAGAACGGTGATGGATTAAACCCAGATCTTTTGACTGGGTGGGAGTGTTTGATTGATTCAGATGCTCGGTCCATCACCACCCCCTTTTGTACCACTTTTGGCCGCCATAAGTGTGGCAGGGTATGCTCAGACGTGAGTCCCTTGCTCACTTTGCCACGGGATTCAAGCAAGCCGGGCTGAAGACGGCTGGAATGCCAGAAACCGGTCCTCGGAAGCTTGTTTCCGGTCCAGGGAAGACATGGCTTGACAGTTCGGGCTGGACTGTTCCCATGAGGCACAGGGTCAGACTGATTTGCATATAGCCATGTCTGACCTGGGGTGGCAGAGTGGGCTAAAGAACGGTGATGGATTAAACCCAGATCTTTTGACTGGGTGTGAGTGTTTGATTGATTCAGATGCTCAGTCCATCACCACCCCCTTTTTTATCTATGCCAGGGGAGTAGGTTGTAGGCATGGCATACAGGGATATGTGCCATGTCGACCAAAACACAGTCTGCAAAGGCAGTGTGTGAGTGTTATGGTACAGGATCTATGAGGGTGGCACAATAGGTGCTGCAGCCCTTAGGGGGGCCTGGCTAGCAGCCCAAGATGTAGGTTGCATAAGCGACTAGCTCCGGGCCGGGCCTCCATTTTTGATAATTTATCTGGACCCCTTCGTGGCAGTGGGACTGGCGAAACCGCCGGACATAGTGGAATGAGGCGTGTACCCGCTGCCGTCAGGCAGCAGCGCTATAGAATGCTCCGGCCCGACTATTAATGGTGGCGCATGTCGGTGATGCAGTGGGCCTGGTGAAAGTAAGTGCATCCTGGCCCAGAGAGGTGCGCCCTATACAAACGACCGTTGGAGTCCAATTCTACTTGGATGGGGATCGAGTCTCAAAGGTGAGGTGTGCAGCCCCTTCCCCAGTCCTTGCGGTGCTGTATGAGCTGAGAAGCTGGATCGGCGGGGCGCCACTGGATTACTGATTGCCTGTACGGGAGTGGCCGGCAGGGACAGATCATCTCCCTCCCCCTCTCTACCAGAGATGATTGTCTTCTGTCAGGGTTGACTGAGAAAGCGCTCCTGATGCGGTGGACCTTTGGGACCTGGATCCTGTAATGGGCCCGCGTGGGTTCACCTCCTGCTTCGGCACTGCTGCAAGTGGCTACTAGTCGCCCCCCAGGAATGTTGGTGCTAGTGCAACCACAGTGGGTTATGTAGGCACAACATAGGCAGACTCCGAGACCAGTCTCAGGATTCCCACCACTGGTGCCCCTCTTCCATTGAATAGAGCTCCTACACTACCTCCAAGCTGAGAGGGAGGGTGGGGGGGGGGGAAGAGTGCTTTTGTTGGTGCACTCGACAGTTGGCTGGAAAACCTCCCCGGGCTGCTTGATTGTCTGGACCTACAGTGGCAAGCACACCTGGACCGTGTCGTGGTGCATTAGAAACAGTGCTACCCGAGTGACTCGCCGGGAACACATAACCGCTCTTTGCAACGCGGGAATTGTGAGGGCTCCTACCACCCCCACTTATTAAAGGTTGGTCCTGGTCTATTGAATGGTGCATGGATTTTAACTCCTTGATCAGTAATCAACATGGATAGAGGGAAGCCGAGGCCGGGCGGCGGGCTTGACATTTGCACTGCTTTTCCCAGCCAAGCTCAAGATTAACTACAACCAATGTTTGTTGTTTTTTGATACCCCTGACAGTGCTTGGGATTGGTTGGAGAGGTACTTCCCTGATGTAGTATCGGAAAAGCGATTGGAATCATCACAACTGAAATCTCAGCGGTTCCCCCGGCAGCGCAGGATGGGCGTTGTCACGCAGAGTGTGGGATCTAATCCCCCGCCTCATCAGCTAGTAATGGAGGGTAGGCAGGAGGCCCTCCAGTCTGCTGAAGCACTTAGAGTTCCATGGTCGCTAATCAGTAGTAACACTTCCGATGAGGCAAACACGGACTCTGAATCTGGGGGTAGCATGGCATTATCCCGTCGGCAACTACTCAACATAGCCATGAACCGGTGGGCTGAGCCAGGAAGGTATTGGAAAGAATGCTGCCGCTGATTATTTGTAACATACACACCCACTTCAGTAGTTGGACCATGTAGAACCTCGGTGCATTCCTGACCAGTCTATATTGCAAAATGTGTAGGTTTTACTGCTGTATACACATGAAGGGTGTATTATTATAGTAGTAAGTAGGCCTTACCCGTCTTGGGCATGTACTCGTATTGTATATCAGGAAACTTGTGTGTTGAGTACGCAGCTTACCCCCACAAGTGAAAGTAAGAGATCCAAGTGTATAATGTTAACCCTTTTTTGCACAGTTTGGTCGGGTGAAGTTCAATAGTTGGACCCAGTATTGGGGTTTATTTGTATTGTTGCTGTATATTCTGATGGGGGACTCAGGGGACAGGGGTGGGTGGGGATGGGGCAGAGGGCCTTTTAACAGCTAGTGATGCCGGTTACTAAATTGCATACTGTTATGTTCTGAAATGGCTGGGGTCGGTCCAGAAGGGACACCGAATAGTTTCTCAGCTACACCGACGCAAGGCTCAAATAGCATATCATCAGGAGACGCACTTACTAATGTCGGAATCGAGTAAATTGCAGAAAAGATGGAGGGGCCAATTTTTAGCAACAGCATACTCTGCGTTTTCTAGAGGGGCTGCAATATGAATAAGGGTGAGAATCCCCTTTTTACAGAGTGAGTTTAGAATAGATGACCAAGGGAGGTATGTTTTCATTCGAGGGGCCCTAGATGGTAAGCAGGCAGTATTGGGCTCTATCTATGCTCCAAATGTGGATCAAGAAACATCTTTATCATGGTTAACACAGGCCCTTTCAGACTGGGTGCAGTACCCATGGTTACTGGGTGGAGACTTTAATGCGGTGTTTGACGTTCACTGGGACCGCTCCCATCCCCCTTTACCAAACACCAACCCTGTGACTCAGGTTTCTGCGCTGACTAGATGGGCACGGGGTGGAATCTTTTGGATGTCCGGCGGTCACAACACACAAATATGAGGGAATACTCCTTCTACTCTCACCCACATAACCTATATACCAGATTGATGAATGGCAGGGGATAAACCCGGGGTCCAGAGAAAATGATCCAGAGTACTTTCCATCTTTGACCATAACCCTGTAGAAATGACATTACACTGGGTACGGGTCCCAACGCCTATAACAAGGCTGTTGCATCCTTTGAACTTAGAGGATCAGCTATTTCGCGCCAAGCTAGCTGACACCATCACTACGTATTTTGCCGAAAATGAAGGCACGGCCATGGCCCGATCGGTAGAGTGAGAGGCCCTAAACAACAATACATGGGGTCTCCATGGGAAACTTGGTGGGAGCCAGGAGGGAGGTGACGAGGGACTTAGCGAAGTTAGAAGATAAGTTGTAAGCATTAGAAATGGCAGCTCTAGCAGACAAGACAGGAGCGGAGAAGTTATAGGAAGCTAGGAACAAGTATGCTGAACTGTTGGAGCGGCTGCGGACAGTCATTTTACATACTTACACACTGTGTACGCAGGCCGAAGCGGACAGGGCTGCCACACTTCTAGCGTGACTGATCGCACCCCCATTCACTCACACTCCTATTCTAGTGGTATATAATACACACCATATGCGGATTACTTCTCAAATTGAAATAAACAAGACTTTCCAGGAACATTATAAAAATCTCTACATGGCTCCTTCCCTAGATAGGACGAGTGTAACTAAGCAATTTCTTAACGGAACAGAAACAGAACTTCCCATTGTAACCGACTTATCTGCTAAGTTGTTAGCAGCCCCGATTACTGCAGCAGAGATCTGTGTTGCAATAAAAAGCGTTTGCTTTTAAGACCCCAGGCTCGGATGGACAGCCTGTTGATTTTTATTCCACCTATGTGGACGTATTGGCCCAGAAGCTGTTACAATTGGATGTCACCTCGCTCGCGGAGGGCACACTGCCCCGCACTACTAGAGAGTCAATAGTCACATCCTATTGAAACCGGATAAGGCCCCCACTGACTTGGCGTCTTATCGACCCTTGTCGATACTCAACACAGAATATGAAATTCGAAGTAAAATTTTTGCATCTACATTACTTCCTCTGTTACCGAAATTAATACAAACGGACCAATGTGGTTTTATTCCCAAGCGTAGCACTTCTCTTAATATCCGTCGGTTACATGCCCTAATGCATGCAATGGCGGGAGCAGTACCATTAGCGGGATGTTTGTCATTAGATATACGACAAGCGTTCGACACATTGAGTTGGTCATACATGCTCACAGTACTAACCAAGTTTGGAATACCCCCCCGAATATTGTAAATGGATTAAATTGCTTCATACTAATCCCACAGCCCAAGCCAAGTGGAAGCAAATATATCGCCTACATATCATATTTCTAGGGGAACTCGCCAGGGGTGCCCCTTGTCACCCCTATTGTTTGTGTTGGCGGTAGAACCTCTGGCACAACTACGTTGTGATATGGCCCCATATGGCATCCCAATGCAAATAGTCACCCACTCAGTTTCACTTTACGCAGCTTTTATGCTGTTGTATTTTAAGGACCTTGGCATGAATATGCAGCCCATAGCTACAGTGTTCTCACACTTCGGTGAAATCTTTAGCCAACATCTTAATGCCATGAACTCAGTGGTGTACTCCTTTTCTGAACCCACTTGCAATTTGGTCAATTACAGTTCAGGGTAGAACCCATAACTTTAAGTACCTTGGGGTACAAATTTATAGGTCCTCAACTGACACTATGGATGGGAATGTAGTAAGGACTATGAATGCAGGCCTGGATTTTTAGGACCTTGGACCCCTTGCGGACATCCTTGTTGTGGGGAAAGTGGAGAAACGGGCTAGCTCTGTCTAAGATGCAACTGCCGTGCGGTCTGGGGGCACCTGATTTTAAAGCATACTGTACTGTTGGGCAGCTATAGTGGATGGCGTACTGGTTGGCAGGTCACAACTTGTTTGAAATAGGGTACACCTCTGCGCAATTACAGCACCAGACGCTACATGCATTGCTGTGCCCCGGGGCCGACAGGATACGTGACACTCCCTTTTTATTGCACATTGCATTACACTAGTGGAAGCAAGCGCTAAAATATGCCAAAGTACTGAATCCATATGCTTCCAACATTCCCCTTTGTGGTTTGCCTACCCACAGTGGCATTTTATCTACTGTTCGGGTGCGGGGCTGGACACAGGTGGGGTTGACTACTGTGGGGGTCCTCTTTTTAGATGGTAATTTGATCCCCCATGGCAAATTAGTGCACACTAACGCAGTGCTAGACACTCTGTTTCTCACTCTTGCAACGGTCACACAATATATCCAGAAGTACAGACTAGGAGATCAGAAAGAACCCCCTACGTTTCAGTTGTTGCGGTCCCTTTACATAATGGGACATGAGCGCCAACTAGTTTGATGGACGTACCAAGGACTGCAAGAACACTTAAATATACCGCCATTACCTCTCCGTCAGAAATGGGAAGTGGTCCTGACAAGAGAATTAGAGGATAGGGAATGGAGCTCCACCCTAGAACATCCCCAGCGGGTGTCCTGTAACTTCCGACTAAAGACGATGCAACTATTAATATTACACAGGGCCTACCTTACACCGCAGGCAATTCAGAAGATGTATCCCGCTGCCTCTGCACTATGCCCCAGATGTTCTCACCAACCCACTGATTTTACTCACATGTTGTGGTCGTGCTCTACACTGGGGAGGGTTTGTCAGAGGTTACTCGAGGTTTATCCCAACTCATGGAATGCTCCCCTTGGGATACTATGGAGGTGTGCTTGTTCGGTCTTCTCCCACTCCCGAAGAAGGCGAAATTACCAAGCCGATTCACAGGTTTGGCCTGATGCTCGCCAAATGATTAATAACAGCGCTGGAAATCTTGCACGCCACCATGGGAGGGCAAATGGAAGGAATAAGTCATTAGATGGGCAGTGGCAGAAGGGGAAGCACTTGGACGCAAAGAATATAAGAGGACTGAGAAAGAGACAGATTTCTCTTGAATGGGCTCAGTTAATAGAGCAGTTTAAAGCGGAAACATATTATGACGCAGCGGTGCCCCTAGATCCACTGACAGATTAGATAAATAATACCTGGTTCTTCAGTGGGTTGTGGCCTGGACGGATTTCCCCCCTCTCTCTCTCCACCCCCTCGGCTTACTTCTCCAATCCTGTCAAGTTCTTTCCCTTTCTCAGAGCCACCCCCCCCCCCCCCCCCCCGAGTTCTTTTGCTCGCCATTGGTACAATCGATTTCCCGGGGCTCCTGTCCCGGTCGAGACGATTGGGAACAAGAGGCTACGTTTATAGCTAATTGTTAATAGGGAGGACAGAATTGTGTGTGGGATAACTAGGGTGGGTGTTGAGGGGGGAAAAATGACAATGTACCAATACATCTGGGTGTACTGTCTCAAGCATATTGATATGTGTATGTGTGGTTATCCTAACTACCAGTCAAAGTAATATGCAACTTTCATTAGTAATATACAAGAACGAAGATACAAGAATAGTTATAGAATATGTCTGAATGACGAACTATACAAAAATTGTAGCAATGCATACTGTTTGTTTTACATGCCAGAGAAACTCAATAAAAATTGTTTTTAAAAAAAGTGCTGCAGCCCCTAAAGGTTTTCTCTGGTCAAAGTGCTCTGGATACCTGTGGTACCATTTACCAGGGGCTGAACTGTGGCCAGAGATGCCAATTGGGTTTAGGCTTCAATGTAGTTTTAGGGAAAGTACATAGGCCCTGGGTACCCGATTAGCAGGAGCTCAGGGCACACTATGTGAAAGCACATCATCAATTCTGCAAAAAGTTGGGGCAACCATACAGAAAGAGGGCACTTTCTCACACCTACTATCTACTCTTATTTTTTTGTACCTAGTCTATCAAGCTATCTATTTTATGTAGCATTTATAAAGCGCTCCGATACCCTTCCAGGGTCTATTTCCGCTTTTTAATTTTTTTTTAAATAAATAAAAATAAAAGATTAGCATCCCAATAGATTAGCAGAGGAGGCACTCCAGCTGACACCAGAGGTCCGTGCATGCTGAGAGTTCACCACGGCATTCTGATATGGAGGACGCCACTGAAAGCATGGAAGACTCCGCCGAGAGCACGCTCGTACTTGAGCAGCCACCCACTGTGTTGTTTAACAGTACACGGTGCAGGAAGAGCGAGTTTGAAGATTTTTTATGAAGTCTTAACTTCTACATATGGGACATTTGCCCTATAGAAGTGGATCTTTCTCTTCAGTGTGTAGGGACCTCCACGCTTATAACTCCATAGTTTTCAGTGACAAGTCCTAAAGAGGAGCTCCTACTGTTTTCCGCACATACCGAAGAACCCTAGATCGAGAGTATTTTTGATTGATTTTCCTCAGTTAGTACCTAGGCATTGCCATTTCTTGTCTCCTCTGTCCTGATGAGGCCCGTATGAATAGGGCGAAAACGCATCGACCTTGCATCATGGAGGAGTCCGACAGATTATGATTAATACATAAAAGATTGTGATTACACATTTCTTGTACCAGTGGAGGGTTGATGGATTTCCTCGAGTGTGTAATGGACTACTCCCTCTATCTAGGATTGCGGTTTTTGAAATTACGTTTTTTGTTTATTTTTAGCATCCGTATGTAAAGACAATGGGTAGGAAGGATTGGTTTTTTGTATATGTTTGTATTTATGTTCATGTTTTGTATGTATCTTTATGCGTGTTCAGCAACATAAAACATAAAATATATCCTTTAACAACCATTTTTGGAGTGTATATTGGTATAAAGGAACTAATTGTAGAGATTGAGGACTCATTGAAAGGGAGTAATTTGTTTTTTCCCCCTATAGAAGTATATATGTATTAGTTCCTCTGCATCACGGTCTGTTTCAGAGTTCACCAAGCAGCGGTCAGCTGTCTCGTGAGGGGTGTCCAGTTCGTGACCAAGATGGGGTCCTTCACTCTCCCTCCAGGTAATGGGGTTGGATCGTCCCATGGGGGGATTATTGGCTCTACACCTACACACACATTAGCTACACTTAGAGTAGGGTTCGCATTGTAGGAGTAGTTTTGATTACTGCCTTGTTTTATATGCCAGCATATTTTCATTGTTTTTAGCACCATGGTAGAACTAGATCTAGTATTCACAATTTTGGTTCCTGTAATAACTTTTATCTTCTTCTGTCTACTAATCATTACAGCACATGTATTATATACAACAACAATGTTGGTTCAATAAATATATTGAAAATGTCCCCTGTGTCTTCCCTGTATACTTCTCTGAGAATAAGTAAGCACGAGCGACTTAGCAAAAGGTTCTGTACTGTTTCCACGATCCCTGGGGGTCTGGGTTATGTTCTTTGGTTGCCAGAAATCATTTGCTCCTTAGTAAGTTGGGGGAAGGGCGGGGGGGGGGGGCTTACGCTGGCACTGAGCGCTAGCTGGTCTGTAGGCCACAATATCATGCGGGGTGTTCAGAATCAGTCTTGGCACCAAGCCCCTAGTTTGTTGTCCAAAAAATGCACAGAACCTACGGATTAGTAGGAACTACACGACACAGGGAGAACCTAGCCAGGCAGTTCGAGCTGGACTATTCCCATGAGGGACAGGGTCAAGACTGATTTGCATATGGCTGGGTCCTAACTAGGGTGGCACAGTGAGCAAAGGAATGATGGATTAAACCCAGATTTGTGACTGGGGGTAAGTGGTTGAAAGGTTTCAGCACTCCGTTCATCATCCGGTCGTGTTTACTAAGATTTCTTATGTATCAACTTTCAATCCCTACATGTCCAGTACAGCAAGAAGTGGTTCACTCAATGTTAATTTTTACAGGACAATCTCATATATTGTCAAAGACTATTGTCACCTCTTACTCATGTAACAAAACCCTTAACGTATGAGGAGGCACACACCACCTATCTGGCTGCAACACAGATTACATTTTTGTTTTCCATCACACATTTTCTCAGGAGCTTTGAAGTGTTAGTTCCTCGAATTGACTGCCTCATGAATGCTATATCAAAATATTAAAATATGTTCTAAAGGAGGTTATGTTAATGATTATGCTACTGTTGGACGCTTAAATGCAATTCTGAGAACATGTTTCTTAATATGATCTAATGGGTGATAAAAAGAAGCTGCATCTTGTTCTGGAAGAGGTCTATGGTCATGCATGGCTATTTGCCTGTGTATTAACAATATATTTGAATTCAAAATTGCAAACAATGCCTACTTACCCCACTTTTTCCTGTTGCATGTCCTGAAAAATCCCTCTGTGTTCCTAAAGGTAAAATCATTAAAAAAACAATTTATCCACTGTTGCTGATTGAGATATATGAAGTTCAGTATGTGTCTTGAAGTATCTAATCTAGTTAATAACTTATACCAAATGTGTAGAACTATACACACAAAATGCATAGAATCCTAATAAACTATCTAACAATTTTAAATTTAATAAGTTGGTTAATTATGCAAATAAATGAAATTAAAATACTGCTTACCTTTTAATAAACATAATGTATCACTGCAAGCTCAATGTACTCAAAATTGTGGCTAAGCAATCTTAAACCAAAAGTTGAGTTTATTTCTATTAAAATTTGAGAAAGTTTTTTAGGTCTATGGCACAACTTTCCTTTGGTACATATCCATTTTGTTACAGCCAGCCAAGAGTGAAATGTCGAAGGCGAAGTACAAATTTGACTCTCAGAAATGGAAGTATCAAAAGACAAGAGAAGTTCAGAGGACACCTTGCTATTATTAGTGTTGTTGCGTGTTCTCTTGCATGGGATCCCTTCGGTATTGGTAGCTAAGACACTATGCCTCTCAAAAATGTTCTAGCTGCCATAGAATACATCTTTTTGTAGCTAGTCAACTAAAGCCTTGTGATTATTTCAAGCTCTCATTTAAACTCCTCTGAGTAGCTACGGGCTTTATTGGGCTCTGCATGCAATTAAAAATATTGGCTCTTTGGCCAGTCAGTCCACCGAACTTGGGACTTGGTTATTGTTTTAGCACAATTTTTAATTATGTTTCTGGTCTGTTGTCCCCCTTTTCTATTCATTTAGGCTTTTTTATTGCCTAAAGTTTGTGCCAAGGTATAACTTACCATAGTATTTAAACTACAATCTCTATTCTTTTCAGACTTTCAAAAAAAATATTTTCAAACTTTCTTCAAGACAAATGATATTAGAGGATACACTAGGGGAAACATGAGCTGGTTTTGGGCCAGCCCCTTGTTCATGAGTAGATGGCTTGTCTATCCCAGTTCACTGCTCCTTATTCAACGTGTTTCCTTCCTATCCTTGTGTGTATGTTTGTATGAAGGCACTAAAGAGCTGTACATGGTCAAATTCAAAGATATAGCCAAAAAACGATTGATGAGGAAGCTGTGTTCTGGGAGCAGAAGTTGAAGGTTACTTAATTGTGACAGTGTTTGGTAAAGAAGATCATCAGCTCTTTCCTAAAATAGGGCAATCCTTGTATTTATGTTGCCCCTGAAGCATTTCTACTTTATGTTTCTGAATGGATAAGTTGCATCATTTTTACCTGGTTCCTTGGTTTGTCTCCCATCTGCTCATTCTACCTCATATGCCTGCCCCTAAATTCTCCCTCAAGACTTCCCTTTTCTAGCGCTTCTTCGTTTCTCCACTCCACATACCGCAAATGTTTTTTTTTTTTACATTTAATTAATACAATTGCTTTTTTAAGGGCACTACAATTGTAGACTGCTACTGGGCCATTTACTACTATTGGCAGTCTCCCATCTTGGAAAAGTAAATTAAATTTTTTTTAAAATACCAAAATGGTTGCTGGTGCATCACGAACCATGTGCACACCTCTGTGCCAGCCTTGAAATGTTTTCTTTTTAATGGGAAAACAATTACATGCAAGCATGAGTAGACCGCTGTAGCCATTTCGGTATGATTTTTCGCTTAAACAATGCCCAAACCAGACACCAATTGTTGTGGATATATTGTGACAGACTGACAACCATCTAGGGAATGAGTTTTTTTTATAAAAGATAAAATATTCAAGATAGTTGGCCATGCATGTGTATGCATTGTGTTGCACCATCAGCCATCTAGGAATAGTTTTTTTTTTCTGGGCCATGCCTGCTTTAACAAGTAGGTGCAAAGCCAATAGCTCGGAAAACAAATTTGAATGGAGATGCCTATTGGCTTTGACAGCTTACATTTATATAAGGTCAGAAATCATAATGGACACTTCTGCTCCATAAGGAATCCTAAAAAGTTCAAGGTTGGAATGGAGTTCCGAGATCTCTCCCCCCTGGGCACCTGTGTACATACACACTCAGACACACAAACAGTGGAACCCCACCTGAGTCAAAGTCTTTTCAATGGCTTTATTGCATTCTCTGTTATGTGGTACATCTTGAGGTTCTTTGCACTATTATGGTAGGTCTAATCAATATGCATACATTATATTTCATGGCATCCTTCGGACCCTTTGGGATACAAACAGTTTTGCTTTAGGTTTTGAAGGGGCATGCGAGACGGAAGTGATTAACAATTATGCAAAGTTCAAAAAATAGTTATATGAAGTGACAGTAATGAGACCGGAGAGTTTAAGTCGAGTTGCACTGATAAATGGGAGGTTAGACCAAGAGTAGTATGGCGGCACTGTAAGACAAGCCAAATCCAGAACAGTCAACAATAGAGGGCCAGTCATCTCTTTCTGGTGATAAATATGCCCATCTCAACATCATTTGGGGTTATATGGTCCTTATCACTTGGTGTAGAAAGCTGGATCATTATAGGATATATCAAAATAAATTATATTGTGTAAGAGTCCTGGGTTTCCCTTATGAGTGGACATGGGCATGGTATGGCAATCCCAAGCTGCTCTTCTAGGAGGTCGAGAAGCCTTAGGCTTATCACAGAGGACTGCAAGATGTCTGCAAATACACACAATTGTCAATTACTGAGACGCAACTCAAAGAGATCCACATCAATTTATAAAAATAACCAGTATCTTTATATTTGTTTTAGTAACAGAATCAAGGCGTTCGGGTAAATACGTTTTTCAGTAGAAATACTTTTGAGTTTGAAAAGTCAACACTTAATTAAATATATGAAGGCTGCAATGTTAACCTGAACAAGGAAAAACATATGCAATTTACCAGTTCTCTGCAGCAATTTACAGGGCGCGACTCTCGGGTTACAGGACCAAGAGGTACATGGTCCAAGGTAGCATTAGCAGAACGCCTCCAGGTGCACTAGAGCGGGGTGTCTGGTGCTGCAAACACCGTCGGGTGCCCAATGCAGTTTGATGGGGCTAGTCAGGTAAAAAAGAGGCTGGGGGGGGGGGGGTCAGGGGAGGAGGGGAGCTGAGAGGTCAGCCCAGGGAAACCACCAAGTGGCTTCAGGTCTTGCGATGAGTGTAGACACCTTTTTGGTCCTCTTCTCCATGGGCTGGGAAGACCAGGGGTAGAGGCATTTGGTGGCATCGGATTCTCGTCACCGGTAGCAGTAGAGGGGGCCCGCACACAGATACTGCAGGTGTTGGAGGGTTCACAGTGGGAAAACCCATGGTGGGCTTACACTGTTGGCCCACTTTAGCTCTGTCTCAGGAGTACGTGTGCAGTGATGGCTCGGGGTAACAGATTTTTGTCCCCGTCAGCAGACCAGAGTCTTCCGTCAGGAGTTCAGACTCTCACAGTTCGTTTGGGGTACCCGCAGGATGCAGGGAAGCAGCTCCATCAGAGTTCTTGAGTCTTTGTTAAAGGCAGACGGTCATCCCAGACTTTGGAGGCACAACAGTTGCAGGACAAGAAGTCTTTGGTCTAGGGTAAAAAATGGACTGATCGGCTGGGTTGGTGCTCAGTCTTCTGCTTTTGCGGTTTTTCCGTGTCCTTCATAGGTCACCAGGATAGGATTCTCTGGTGCCAGGGGCTTCCCTAAATACAAAATTTAGGGGCACTAGGGGAGTGTAGGGTAGTAGCCGAAAGGGTAGTGGGCATACCCCTGTCCCAGAATTCCTTACTGTGCGTACCCAAAGATGGTCATTTCTGAAAAGCTGCACACACAGCTGGCTAGGCCAACTTTTGGGTGGTACTAGCCTGGGGGTGGGCATGCCTACCTGAGCTAATTTTCCCTCCTGTTCGAGTGCTAAAGGGCTATGGAAAATGGGGGGGGGGGGGGAAGGGGTCAGCCACCTCTCTTCTACCAGATTCACATTTCTAAAGCAGAACCTACCACTCCCTTCAGGGTTGGGTTATAACACTCACTGTATAGCCTGCGCCGACCCTTGGGTAGCTTGCACTAAGCAGTCAGACTTAAAACAGAGGCAATGTGTAAAGTATTCACAAAAAATCTACCTAGCGTCACAAGAGAGACTTCACACGCGATGTGTGTAAATTATTTTTGTATTCAACACACAATAATCAACGCAATATGAACATCATATACTTCTGCGGTACAAAAGGGGGTGGTGATGGACGGAGCATCTGAACCAATCAAACACTCACACCCAGTAAACAGATCTGGGTTTAATCCATCACCGTTCTTTAGCCCACTCTGCCACCCCAGTTCAGACATGGCCATATGGAAATCAGTCTGACCCTGTGCCCCATGGGAACAGTCCAGCCCGAACTGCCAAGCCATGCCTTCCCTGGACCGGAAACAAGCTTCCTAGACCGGTTTCTGGCATTAAAGAACGTCTTCAGCCAGGCTTGCTTGAATCCAGTGGCAAAGTGAGCAAGGGAAAAATTACTGGCAGTACTAGGTCGAACTGTAATGAAATTACATTAGTAGTGTGCTCACTTAATTTAGATCCTACTCTACCCCCCTCCCAGCACCCTTTTGCGGTGCAACACGTTGTCAAACCTAGGTCTAAATACCAGTATACAATACAATACCAGACAGTCAGTGTGCACCGCAGGTTACGACATTAGAAATATGTACATAAATACAATTATAACACTTTTAAACAGCACTGTGGGCCAAGGCTACATGGATAAAACAAATGTCAAATGCAGTGTTCTTCTAGCAAGAAACCAACCTGTAACACAACTGCGCTGGCCAGTACCATTAATCACAAGCAGCCCTCAACTATCACTCTCATACACACACACAGATACACAAAATACGCTGTGAAATGGATATCGGGCAAGTCCAAATACCCCGAAAGCACTGTAGTGCAGTGCAACAGATATCCAGCCGGTCAATTGGTAACACACAGCAGACCCTGTGGCCAAAGCCTCCGTCCATCCTCCAACTCACCCCGGCTAGCTTTTGCCCACATATTGGAAATAACCAGCCCTCCCAGCAGACTAGGTCACACACGGCCGAAGTCACACTTAGGGTCCCAGGGAAGTAGGAAGTAGACACATTTGAAGCAGTTATCAAACGGGGGGGTTTGGCCACCACTCAGGAAGTTCACCCACAGGACGCAAAGCAGAAGTAGGCAGAAGGCAATAGTTGGTCACTCAAAAGGGTTCTACCAGGCGCCTCATGGCATCAGCCCACCTCTGCGAAACATGGGTGTGACGCAGTTTCTTCACCTGCTACTGAGAAGTGTCCCTTCAATCCAATCAGTCACTCTCCATACCCAGGACCGATCTGAGCAATAATACCTGGCCACCCAATGTCGTAGGGGCCTGGGTGAGGAGAGGGCAGTTGGTCCGCCACACTGAGGGCCCAAAAGGAACAAGCTATGAATGGGGAATGTAGCGGGCCCCTTTCAGAAGAAAGACACCTTGCCTAGCACAAGTCGCTCAAAGTCACACCCAGGCAATCTGGGCACAACATCTGGTGTGAAAACTCTGGGCTCACACAACGAAGAGTTGCATGCTTAGTACCTCCCTGGAAATGAGGTACTATGTCCGGTGCACATCGATACGAGTCACACCACGCAATGACAGTCACAGACAAGCACAGGTTCAGCAGTGCCACACAAGGTAGAATGCAGCACCCTTCTGGGTATGCCTTCACCTCTGAGGGTCACACGATGTGAATCGGACACTGCACCAAGTAAGCATTACACATGAGAAATGAGGCTGTATTGACGAAACGGGCAATGCCGGATCCCACAACAGTTGAATTTGCGTCGATATGTCAGGTATAGTGCACCCAGATAGGAACTGGCGCCGCAGCGTCTGTCTCCACTGTCATGTGGGGCTGAAATGGTGTTGGGTGAACAAAATAGTGTAAAAAATGTGCTTGCCCACAGAGTGCACATCATTTCATATCCGGAGCACCCATACCTCCCTGCTTTAACGGAAGGGACAGTAGTTCCCACAACACTGTAGCCTGCCCACCCGCTCACACCAAAGAGATCAGTAGAGAACGTAATGTTTTGAAAAAGGCATGCGCAAGTATGATCGGCAAATTAACAAAAAGGTACAGGAATTTAGGTAATACTACCATTTTTGCCAGGGCGATCTTCCCTGCTAAAGATAAAGAAAGCTTAGTCCATAGTGTAACTTTATCTTCCAGCCAATTTATGGCTCGGCCATAATTCAAATTCCACACCTCCTGTAGGTCACGACTAATCAAGATGCCCAAATATTTGACCTTCTCAGCCTCCCATTTCAGCGGGAACTCAGAAATCACAGCCTTAGTGTAGTCTGTCAGGGGAAACATGACTGACTTAGCCCAATTAATGGATATGCCGGCTAACCCTCCAAATTGAATGAATTATCTTAAAATGGTGTCTAAATTCGTCGCAGGGTCTGTAATATGCAGAGAAGCATCATCCGCGTAGAGCGATATAAGGAGGCTTCTAGTACTGAACCCTATCCCGCTGGGCGTATGATGTTGTCTGTTGCGTGTAGCTAGAGGTTCAAGGGCAAAGAGCAGGGGGATAGGGGGCACCCCTGCGAGATTGGGAACTGATCTGACAGTAGACCATTAGCCCATATCCGAGCGGTTGGCCCAGTGTACAATAACCAGATCAAATTAATAAAAATGGGACTAAACCCCATCCTGGCTAATCTCGCAAAAAGATATTGCCATTCAAGTGAGTTGAAGGCTTTAGTGGCATCCAGGAACACTGCTGCAGCCTGCACATCCGGGTGTAGATAGTGCAGAACCGAAAAAACGGTCCGAAGATTATGAGAGGTGGACCTCCCAGGGATGAATCCAGATTGGTCCAGACAAGCAATAAGGGTGGGGGGGGGGGGGTCATGGGTTGTAACCTATTAGCTATTAACTTCGCCAGGATCTTAACATCTACGTTAATTAGTGACAAAGGCTGATATGAATCCAGCTCAGTGCCTGGTTTCTCAAGTTTTGGAATAGTAATAATGATCGCCTCCCATATCATTTGGGGCAGTATGCCCAAAGTTTGGGTCTCCACATATACCGCCAACAGACGAGGTGCTAGCACCTCCACATATGTTTTTATAAAAGGCGGTCGTCAACCGGTCCGACCCAGGGGCCTTGTCCAGGGGCAGATCTTTAATCACCTGAGCGGCATCTTCCACAGTAAACTAGATGTCCATGTATTCCCTATGTCTGTTATTGAACCAAATGAACTCCAAGGAGTCGAGGAAGGCTGGCATGCCCTACGGGCAATTATCCTGAGTGGCCGTATATAACCAAGAGTAAAACTAGGTGAACTCATTAAGAATAGCTACAGGGAGCCTAATAGTACCTCCTTCTAGTAGTGGACCGCAGGGTACGAATCATAACAGCAAGTGTCCCTCCCGGTTTGTCTCCCTCCCCATATCTAAACACTTCTGAATGCTTCCCAAGAAACTTCACCTCTCTCTGCGCTTCTTCGGCATAGTCTAGCAGTTTGGTTTTCAAGAGAGCCAAAGTATCAGGTGTATCAGCAGAATACCATTGCGTTTTAAGGTCTTTGATCTGAGCTTCACGTGAGGTCAGCTTGCTCCTAATGGCTTTCAGCACCCCTGCCTGGCAGCGATACATTGACCCACAATAACCACCTTGAATGCCTCCCACAAAGAGGCTTCTGTGTCGACAGATCCTGCATGAAAAATAAAATAGTCAGTTATGTCAGTCCGTATTTCTTCCTTAAAGACCTCGTCCATTAAGGCATGTGGAGGGAGTCGCCAGGAAAACGCTTGCTTCACGGAGTCAGGGAGTATCAGGCGCAGTAGGCATGGGGCGTGATCAGACAGTCCGTGGCAAGTGCGACACATCCACAATCCAACTGGCCACATCCCTAGATGACAGCCAAAAGGCCAACCGGGACCAGGCTTTGTGATGCTCAGAGAAGCAAGTGCCTTCCCCAGACAAGGGATTCCTCAAGCACCAGATGTCAATGAAGTTGCTATCTGCAAGTATGGCATTCAAGACCCTGCTAGCAGCAAGATGAAGAGTCTGCACCGTTCCCTGCCTGTGCATATATCGTGGAAGAAATTAGGAGAGTCTACATTAGAACCGTATACTGCTACTTGTACAGCAGGAACACCACCCAGCTATCCCAATAGTATAATGTACCTGCCCCCAGGGTCTGTGTGTACCACCCGCTCTCTCTCCAGTCAAGATTTCACGTAACCAGTACTGCCACACCGCGACAGTAGTTAGAATAGATCGAAGACTAAGTATAGCCCCATCTGTTATGTTTGAGCTTTGGGGAGGGTTTGAAGTGAAGGTGGGTTTCTTGGAGTAGAAATATATCTAAACTATATCGTGTTAAGTAGGCATGTACGAGTCTGGACATTCTGCCATCATTTAAACTTCTAATGTACCACATCAGGAAATTCAGGCCGTTATCGTGATATACAAGAATGCAATATGTATTAAAGCACAGTGTCCAGGGCAACACATCATAGTTGCAAGCCAGGCTGTGTAATTCATCCAATAGCATGCAGGTAGACTGGCAAAACATTAACATTCTCAACCCTCTGCCCCCCACCCACACCAACCCCTCAATCAGGTTGAAGAGAACCCACCCAACAACATAGAAGGAAACTTACATTCAGGAAAATTCCCATGGGGATGTGGGAGCACCGGCTCACTTCCCTACCGTGGCAGGGTGGCCAAGAAACTGCAGAGAGCTAGGTCTGCTGCCTAACAAGAGAACCAGATATTGGCTAAATGTGAGTTGCTTCCACGGCTCCCCAACCCTGTCAATTCCAGCATGACAAGATAGCGGACAACCAATAGCATCCTACCCTATATTAATAGCCGAGAAATCAAACCTTCCCCACAGCAACCAGGGTCATCTGTCCATCTCATGCATGGCCATCACGGAACAGATATAAGAAGCTTCCAATGCACAATTATAACCAGCAGTAATTGTCAAATAATGGTTCAAGTTCAAAAATTTGTATAGCGCACTACTCACCCAGAGGGTCTCAAGGCGCTTGGGGGAGGGGGGGTACATTACTTATCGAATATCCAAGTTTTTAGTTGCTTTCTGAAGGAGAGGTGGTTCTGTGTAAGGCGGAGGTGGGTGGGGAGAGAATTCCAGGTTTTGGCCGCTAAGTAGGAGAAGGATCTTCCCCCCATGGTGGATCTATGGATGCGCGGAATTGCGGCGAGGGCTTGATTGGACGATCGTAGTTGGCGGGTGGGGGTGTAGAAGGACAGTCGCGTGTTGAGGCATTCGGGTCCTAGGTCGTAGAGGGCTTTGTGTGCGTGGGTGAGGAGACGGAACGTTATTCTCTTGTTGACGGGGAGCCAGTGGAGGTCTTTCAGGTGTCCGGAAATGGGAGCTTGACGGGGGATGTCTAGTATGAGTCTGGCTGATGTATTTTGGATGCGTTGGAGTTTTTTCTGTAGTTTGGCTGAGGTTCCGGCGTAAAGGGTGTTTCCGTAATCCAGTCGGCTTGTGACCAGTGCGTGGGTGACCGTCTTTCTTGTTTCGGTGGGGATCCAGCGGAAGATTTTTCTGAGCATGCGTAGGATGTTGAAGCAGGATGATGAGACGGCGTTGACTTGTCTGTTCATCGAGAGGGAGGAGTCCAGGATGAAGCCCAGGTTACGTGCGTGGTCCGTAGGTATGGGTGCGATTCCCAGGGCCGGTGGCCACCATGAGTCGTCCCAGGCAGCGGGGGATGAACCTAAGATGAGGACTTCCGTTTTGTCCGAGTTCAGTTTTAAACGGCTGTTCTTGATCCACTCGGCTACTTCTTTCATTCCTTCATGTAGGTTGGTTTTGGCGGAGTTTGGGTCTTTGGTGAGGGAGAGGATCAGCTGGGTGTCGTCTGCGTAGGAGATGATGTTGAGGTTGTGTTGGCGTGCGATGGATGCGAGGGGACTCATGTATATGTTGAAGAGGGTGGGACTGAGTGATGATCCTTGTGGTACGCCGCAGATGACTTCGGTGGCCTCTGATCTAAAAGGGGGGCGGCGGACTCTCTGGGTTCTTTCGACGAGGAACGAGATGATCCAGTCTAATGCTTTTCCTTGTATTCCGACGTTGCTGAGGCGTTGTATGAGGGTGCTGTGGCAGACTGTGTCGAAGGCTGCGGAGAGGTCAAGTAGGATGAGGGCAGCTGTTTCTCCGATGTCCAGTAGAGTTCGAATGTCGTCTGTTGCTGCGATGAGGGCGGTTTCGGTGCTGTGTTTGGCTCGGAAGCCGGACTGTGAGGGGTCGAGGGATTTGTTGGATTCGAGGAAGGCGGCGAGCTGACTGTTGACGGCTTTCTCAATGACTTTGGCAGGGAATGGGAGGAGCGAGATGGGGCGGTAGTTCTTGAGTTCAGTGGGGTCTGCTGTGGGTTTCTTCAGAAGGGCGCTGAGTTCGGCATGTTTCCAGCTTTCCGGGAAGGTAGCGGAGTTGAAGGAGCAGTTGATGACGTCACGGAGATGGGGTGCGATAATGGAGTCTGCTTTGTTGAAAATGTGGTGGGGACATGGGTCGGTTGGCGATCCCGAGTGGATGGAGTTCATCAGGCGGACGGTGTCTTCAGTGGTTATTGGGTTCCAGGGGCAAAGCTTGTTGGAGGGCGGTTTTGGTTCGGGGGTGGTGGAGTGGACTGGTCTTCGGACTGGGTTCCAAAGCTGTTATGTATGTTGGCGATTTTGTTGTGGAAGAATGAGGCTAGGGAGTCGCAGAGGTCTTGGGAGGTAGTGATGTCGTTGGTGCCGGCGGTGGGGTTGGTAAATTCTTTGACGATGTTGAATAGTTCCTTGCTGTTTTGGGCGTTGTTGTCAAGGCGATCCTTGAATGCTGATTTCTTGGTGGATCGGATCAGTTGGTGGTGTTTGCGGGTGGCGTTCTTGAAGGTGGCCAGGTTGTTAGTGGTTGGGTTTTTTCTCCAGGCTTTCTCGAGGGTACGGCAGAGCTTCTTGGATTTCTTAAGGTCATCGTTGAACCAGGGGGCTTTTTTGCTACCTTGCTTGGTATTTCAAGGGTGCTAGTTAGTCAGCGCTGTGGGTGATCCATTGTGTGAGGTTGGTGGCTGCTTGGTTTGGGTCCGATGATTTGGCAGGAGGGTTTTGGTGAAGTGATGTGAGGAGCTGGTCGGTAGTAATTTTGTTCGTTTCTTCGGGGAATAGGTTGTGGGGGGTTGTGGGTTGTGGTCTTTTTGTAGTTGAAGTGAACGCAACTGTGGTCCGTCCAGTGGAGAGCTGCGGTGTGATTGAAGGAGATGTGCTTGCTGGAGGTGAAAATTGGGTCGAGCGTGTGTCCGGCATAGTGGGTGGGGGTATTGACAAGTTGTTCGAGTCCGAGGTTGGTCAGGTTGTCCAGAAGGGTGGTGGTGTTGCTGTCGTTGTTCTTTTCCAGGTGGAAGTTGAGGTCTCCCAGTAGCATGTAGTCCTCTGAGGGGAGGGCGTGTGGGCTGATTTAAGTCAGTGACTTCTTCGCTGAATTGTGCGCGGAGTCCTGGTGGTCTGTAGATGAGGGTGCCTCTGAGTGTGGTCTTGGGGTCGGTGTGGATCTGGAAGTGAAGGTGTTCGGCGGTAGCGAGGTAATCGTCGGAATTGGTTGTGATGCGGATGGTGTTCTTATGGACGATGGCGATGCCTCCTCCTGTTTGGTTGGTGCGGTCCTTTCGGATGATCTCGTAGCCGTCCGGGATGGCTATGGCGATGTCGGGAGCTGATGAGGCGTTCATCCAGGTTTCTGTAAGGAAGGCGACGTCCGGCAATGTAGTGTCGAGTAGGTTCCAGAGTTCAATGGCGTGTCTGTGGACCGAGCGGGTGTTGAGCAGGATGCACTTTAGGTGGTTAGTGTCGGAGCTCTGTTTGGAGTTTGTGGGTTTGGTGTGGGTCCTGATGCAGGCGAATTTGCAGGAGTGGCAGGTGAAGGGTCCATGGGTGTGTCCTGGGGCGGCTTGGTAGCAGTTTGGTGGGCGGCCGGGGTTAAGGGCTGAGAGGGTTGCGGCGTCGTATGTAATGCGGGCGGAGAGGATTTTGCGAGGGCCAGGGGGTCTGGCACTGGGCGCGGTCCAGGCGCGGACGGGCGTAGACGGGCTTACCTTTGGCGCACCTTCGGCGCTTCAGCTGCGCGTGAATGCTGTGCGCTAAAGCATCTGTCATATGTGGATAGTGGAGGGGGCGGGGGAGAGGAGGAGCAGCTGGGAGGCAGGAGCGGGGTGGAGAGCCGGGCAGGGAGGCAGAACAACAAACCACAAAATGGCAGCAAGCCAAAAGCCTAACAGGACGAGATAGGGGCAAAACTTTGATAATGGCTATGAAATGGCCAGTGGCACCGGCAGAACCAGGTACAAATTAGCAACTCAGGCAAAGGCAGCAAAGCACAACCGAATGTCTATGAATGCGCACCTCAGCAACACAGCGCTATGATATAAATGCAAACAGCGTTACTATATCAATGCAATCAGCAATCAGGCACAAATTATATGCAGGATGCGCTATGGCTTTAAATTACAAAGAGCGGTCTGGGAGTATAGCGCTACAATACCAGACAGAGCCTGGAGCAGCGTGAGGAGTGACCGCTTCTGATGAGCTCAGGACGGTCACCATATGGCAAGGAACGAGGTATCAAACAGCAGAACCCATAGATTTACAAACTAAGGGGCCAATTCCGATTCGGGAAAAAAGCGTCCGTCTGAATCGCATAGTACGATCCGTATCTCGTCAATCCGTCCAAATCGTCTTAAACCGTACGAATTGCAAGGCTGAAACCGTACGACACAGACCCTCACAGGGAACCGTACGATTTGTAAACATGCCGTACGACCCGACGAGTACGATCCGGACCGGGGTATGATGACGCGATTTGTACGGTCCACGTCAGGTAAGGGTGATTCGTACGGACAACCACACAATCACATACACACCGTACGGTGCGTACACCCCATGATCGCAGCGGTACGGTGAGTTACCCTGTGATCATGGGGTACCGTGTGTACACCCCATGTCGTGGGGTACGGTGCATACACCCCATGATCGCAGGGGTACGAACCATACCCCTGCAGACATGGGGTGTACGCACCGTACCCGGGGGTGGGGCGTTCCGTACTGGTTTCGAGGCCTACTCTGCATCTCTGGATGTTTTTGGCTCCCGTAAAAAAAGCGTCGTACAGTGCGTACCAGACACGAATCGTACTTGCTGGGTCGGGAAAACCTGCTTCGAACCGTAAGGATGTCGCGTACAGCGGGTTCCGAGGGAGAATCGTACGGAGATTAGAGTCATACGGTCTTTGTACGATTCGCATTCAGTCCTGCTCCTGGTATGAATCATACTTCATCGCACGTACGGGGGAGGTTGCAGGGTACGATTCATATGGGAAAAACGCTCTGTACGGCTATTCGGAGTGGTTTTTCCCGAATCGGAATCGGCCCCTAAATAGGAGAAAAACCTGAGCGATATACAAAGCAAGTTCAGCGTGCCCTCAATCATTGTCACTTAGCTGGTTTTCAGTCGAGTCCTCCAATCTAGGCCTTCTCTTCGCCTGCTTACCTCCTATATATTTTGCAAACTTAAGCGCGGACTTGGCGTCAGTAAACAAGTGGGAAGAGCCATCATGTGACACTTTAAGCTTGGCGGGGTAGAACAGTGAGCAGGGGATGTTTGCCTGCATAAGGACTCGTTTTACGGGCAAGAACTTGCGTCTCGCCGACTGTACCGCTGGATAAAAGGAGATTTGGTTCCCTTTATGCCTGATTTTCCCCATCTCACATGCCTGTCGCAAAATCGCAAAATCATATCCTGGGTCGTGATAATTGAGGAGTCTCGCCAGGATGTGAAGACCGGTGTGGATCAAAGAGTTCCCGCAGCAGATCCGTCACTCCCGACTCCATTTTGGAGATGGCCACAGTTTCCGGAATACAGGTAATGCGCAAATTGTTGCGGCGGGACCTCACCTCCAAATCTTCATTCTTGGCACGTATGACACCCAATAACTTATCCATTTGTAACAGTTGCTCTTTCGTCTCCGCCAGGAACTCATGGAAGTCTGTTTGGTTTTCTAGCACATCCAGCCGATGCTCATGAACTACCACCTGATTCTTGACAGATTCCATTTGGGTCATCAGAGTATCCAGTTTGGCGTCAATAGTGCAGAGGCTGGACCTCATTTCAAGCATGAGCTACCAAATGTCTTCTCCCTAGTCTCCCTCAGCAGGCCCCCCTGCGCCATGCTCAGGGTCTGATTCTATAAGCCGGGTCATTCTCCTCCTGCAAAAGGTGGAGCCGGGCACTCAACACAATCAAAGTCCGCACCACACTGTCCCTCAGGAGCCGAGCCGGGCCGGTCCGTGGGATATAGCGCCCTACGTTAGGGTTGCTCGTCAGCAGAGGTACAATGTGGTAGAGAGTCCGCCGAGAGCTCTGTCCCCCAATCACCAGCCTCCAGCTGCTCCTCCCAAAGGCACCAGCCCAGCGTTCCGCCAACTCTGCTATATGCGCAAGAAGGCCCCAGCACACCGCAACTGCAGACGTAGGCAGGCCAGCAAGTAGTTATTTTCTGCGGATCATCATCTACAGGGTCCGCAGCGGCATCTGACACCTATTAAGCGCGCGGGGGTTGAGCAGATAATTCCAGTCTTATCGCACTGGGTGAAGTTGTGCTCACGGAGCACAGTGCGCAAGCCCAAAATGGCGCCCTCGTGTTCCAGAGCACCCCGCAAATCCCTCACCACCGTAGCTTACCCGTGTGTGTCTGTAAGGGTGCACTGCGGGGCGTTCCGGCACCTCTGGCTCATCCAGCACTGCAGCAGAGGGCGGACAGGCTCCAGGTTTCTTAACAAATTTTCCCGCTGAGACCGCGGCTTCAACAGTCTCTAGTATTTCAGGCCGCTCTTCTGCCCGGCACCCGAATGCGCCCCTGCCGCCGCTGTCCACACAGCAGGGCTCGTAGCGTATCGCCAGAGCAGGGTAAACAGGCAAGGGTGTCGCCGCTCAGTACAGCATGTATTCCGCTAAAAGTGAGTCGTGCACAGCATGACCTCGACTTCCTTTTTGCTCGGATTTATGCAGGATGATGTCTTGGCCGACGGAGCTCGCTCACAGAGCGGCCATTCCGCAGCACGGCAGACCACGCCCTCAAGCATGCAACTTTGATGCATAGAATCTCGAGCCTTGAATCGAGCACAGTGCTGACACAGTTTAGACATGTTGGCCACACTTTTTAGTGTCAAATTTAAGTGCTAGAGGATCTGCTCTTAAAGGATGGAACTGCGCCTTGTTGTATGCAGTCTGGTTTGTGTGTCAGAGATCAGGCATCTGCAAAGTAGAATAGCAATAAAACATATGCCATTGTAAAATATTAAGCAAACCTATTTTCCTTAAGATGATGCCTAAACTAAAATGATCATTATCTTCGATCATGACAAAAAGGTTGCATTATCGTAGATGGTCACAAGATTTCCTCCAGCTAGGCCTGTAGTAGAGCCTATTGACTTTCTTGTATAGCAGAGCAGACATTTTTGGTAGTTGACCTATGACTTGAAATGGGGGAAATACCAACATGGCTGATTTTTCTAGACTGAGAAACATGTTGCACCTATTCAACATTTTTCTTTTTAAAACTCAGTTGAACGCATTTAGAAGTTGAATAATTGCTACTTTAAAAAAATAATATTGACAAGTTTATGCCAGACTACCTTCTCAATCATAAAAATAAATACACACAAAAATGAAAAGTTAATGATTTAAATTGGCACTGCCGATTAAATGTAACCAATGCTTACAACTTACCATATGTCTCTCCATTAATAGAGCATTTTTTGAACTGCATGATGTTTTGTGTGAGTGTTCCTGTTTTATCTGAGAAGATATACTCTATCTGTCCGAGCTGTTCATTCAAAGTTGTGGTTCGGGCTTTTGCTGGAGTATCTTTCGGAGTATAGTACATTTGTAGGTCCCAGTTTATAAAATAACTTTGACCCAAACGAATCACTTCAACGCTGGAAAAGAAAAACATGAGTAGGTTGTTATAAATGGTCTTTAATTACAAGTTAGTGTTGATACAGGTCATGTTTTAAAGTAGTTGGTCATGGTTATCCTCCATGACCAACTACAGTAACAACAGAAAAGTGTTAGTTACAGATCACCTTAGTGTTGAGGCATATATAGGCAGATTCACATGCTGTGCACATCTTGCGCTGTAAAGGTATGGTAGAAACATTAAATCTGTTGTCTTTCATAGTTTCATTGGGAGCATCACCAACGAAAGTCCGTGCAAGAAGGTCCTTCACTGACTAAGACACCTGCATTGTAGAGTGCTCTGTAATGCCTCACACACTGGTGACATCTTTCAGATGTTCTGCTCCACCCACGTTAAATTTAGTCACAGTACAATAAAGAAGATTTTGGAAGCAAAAATAAAAATCCCAATAAACAAAATACGACCTTAAAACTGGGTTCTCCAATGACCAGTGAAGGCTACTTCGAGAAATAGTATACTATATTATTTTAGGGATGTTCATTCAGAATGGGGAGGGCTGGAGAATAAAATCCTCTTTCCCTAGCTACAATCCGATTTTTTGATTGGCAATCTCCAGGTTTGCAGTCAGTGTCACAGGATTCCAGTTACATCAACTTTTTAAAATCACATCTTCTGAATAGATGTTTATTTACTGCATTGATGAAGATGGTTCGGGATGAGAGTGCTATATCTTATGGAAGGCTCTTGCAGCGTTTTGGAGCAAGATGAATTGTGAATTCTGTGCTAGGTATTCTAGAAATATGATCAGAAGTCCAACCAAGACACAGACATGAGCAAAGTAAAAAAAAAAAGTAAGGACAGTCTGATGCTTTAAGTTCTAAATTCATATGCCTTCAGGAGTAAAGATCCTGCATAGCACCTCGGAACATGTGGAAAATAGAACAAAACTTGCTCCTCTTTAGAATTTAAGAATGTTTCGAGAGAACAGTTAAAATCTTAATACTGGACTCATTAATTGGGAATTCCCAACCTTGACAGCTTTTTAAAGCAAATGGGAGTCAGACACTGGCAGAAATAAAGGCTCACCTATAACTATCTTAGACCCTTTAAGATTAGGCTACTGCAGCCATTTTGAGAAAGAGAAGAAGCCCTGAAACGAGGGAACAGATAAATATTTATCTTTCCCTGGATCAATTATTTAACACTTATTTATTAAATTAATGAGGTGTTTTGTAAACCTCTGGATTGTCGCTGGGCACATTGATAGTGGGTTCATTATGGCACGCCAGACAGTTTTGTGGCAGTGAAGACTGTATAGTAAGAACAATGCAAAAGATCTTCATACATAGTTTAGGTGTAGTTCTGGGAGTGTTTGCAGGCATTAGAAATGGCGCAGGACAAAACAGCTATAAATTACTCTTGGAAGGAGAAGAAGGTCTTCAGAGACCTCTTGCAGGTTGTTCACTGGTACTTATGGCTCAAGCAGGTGGTGAACTTGTTTCATTCTCCCAGATTGCCATCTAAAGAGTTATGAAGAATGGTGTCATCCATGTAGATTTGAATTTGCAGCTGCTGTTGTGCAAATACCTTCACCAGCACCCAATACAAAAGTAAGCACCTTTTATGAAGCCATAAGTGCTGTGGTTTAGTAGTCCGGTACTGATTTTGGGCTTATGTTCTTCATAAAAGAGAAATTATCAGTACACCCCTGGGGCTGCTTCAGTGACTAGCTATTTTTTGCTAAGTTACTGACTTGATTTCATGGACTCCTGAGGCTTATGCCATATATAGGTAGAAAAGGATTAAAATGTCTGTTTGTGTATGTAGGCAGCTGTTTTTTGTATATATCAAAATGAGACCTATAATGTAAAGAGTACAGGGGTTCTCTTATAAGTGGAAGGGGCTTGCTCCAGCAATCCCAAGGTGCTCTTCTAGGGGCTGTGTTCGTGCAGCCTTAGACTCATCATAGAAGAGTGCAAGACATCTGCATTACACACAATAGTCAATAAATGAAACACACAACTCAATAAGAAGATCCACACCAATTTATAAAAAGCATTTGCAATGCAATAGGTCTAGACTTTACGAGAGTTTAAGCTATTGGGATTGTAAATGACAATGTCAATTATTTTTGTTTTTTAAAACATAAATAAAAGGCACTGTCATTTACAATGCCAATAGCTTAAACTCATGTAAAGTCGAGACCTATTGCATTGCAAATTGTTAAGTTTAAAACTGAGCCCAACTATTGTTTTCTTTTTTTTTCTTTGTTTTTTTATCTTTAACGCTGAGCGCGGTGTCCCTGAAGCAGGCACAGCGCTCACTATAAAAGTCCTCCCCCCCAAAAATCCAACAATTAAACAGAGCACGGTGTCCCAGAAGTGGACGCTGTGCTGAGAATACAAATACAAACAAATTGCATCGGTCATTGCCCCCATAAGTGCCCGTAAACAAAGAAAAAGGTCCAGTCATTATGGGCGGTAACAAATGGCGACAAGGCAGTAACAAGGAGGGACTAACGAGCCTCATATTGAATCAGAAGCCAGCATTTACCTAGGACAATGACAAGAGGCAATTAAAAATATGGTAGGAGAGTGGGCGAGGCTTCCACAGCATACTCTACTACATCAGGAAATGGAAATCTCGCAAGCAATGTCGAGCAAGAGAAGAGCTGCACCGGAACTAAGATGGAATAAGCAGGAGGAACGAAGACCTAGAATGAACACAAGCACAATCAGACACTAAACAGTAAATAAAGCAGATCACACGTATTTACCGTAGGAGCAAAATAAACTTGCCTACATAAGAGTGCACACATGCACAAGCAGAGTCACAGCAGCATTTACCACAGGGAGAAAGAAGCAGGTACCTACCTCAAGAATCAATTTAAGGACCAAGCGTGTCTACCTCAAACTAATCAAAGCTGATGCAACACTACTCTTGGTCTAGTGAGGTGTACCAAAACATTTCGACCACAAGAGAGTGGGAGAAATCAAAACAAGCTGAACGGGGCAGCAGGTGATGACAAAGAGGTTAAATCAACAGCATATTGTTTTCCTTTTTTTATATATGACTGGCAAAGATACGAGCATCTGGTGGGAGGGCGCGGGGAAGAGGGGCTAAAGATAACAGCTCTCAGAGAAGAGGAGATCAAGTTAAAAAGTGCATAATGCTAAGTAGGGTCAGAGGGGAAGCGAGGAGGGAATGGGAGGCGGGTAATAGTAGATTTAACTTCGGATCACGGGGCTT
Organism: Lissotriton helveticus; assembly: GCF_964261635.1. Lineage (NCBI taxonomy): Eukaryota > Metazoa > Chordata > Amphibia > Caudata > Salamandridae > Lissotriton > Lissotriton helveticus. The sequence continues at coordinate 301,359,472 of NC_136059.1, forward strand.
AGAGTCTCCCAGGGGGGACGGACAAAGGATTGTGCCGTCGCATGCCTGGAACACGATGTTTGAGTACAGGGGGTTTGGGAGGGAGGGGGTGAAGGAGGGGAGGGGTTGTCAGTTAGGTTTGTATTGTCTGTCTTTTATATACACTTATTTATTTCCCCTGTCCTCCATCCTACCTTAATCTTTCTTGCTACATTTCACATACAAGAAGGTACATGGAACCAAGAGCTGTGGGAGACGAAAGCGGGCCCAACAGTGGGGGGGTATAGTTGCCACCCACAGAGCAACAGAGTTAACCAAACAGAAAAGAGGGGCAAAATCACACAGCAAGAGGTAGAGAGGGAAAACAGCGATCAATCACCGTAGCAAATGACCCAAAATAACACGCCCTCCTTGACATCTACCCTAAAGATAGTCGCCCTAAACGTCCAAGGCCTGAATCACCCAGTCAAGAGGAAAAACATCCTAGACTACCTAGCAAAGACCAAAGGAGACGTCTTCCTGCTGCAGGAGACCAGGCTAGCCGTGGAAGATGCTGAGCGACTCAAAGCGAGGTGGATCGGGCAGGTGGCCTGCTCACCAGCAGTGGGAAAAAAGTGGGGAGTAATCACTCTGATAAACAAGAACTCGAAACTAACGATAGAGAGCCAACAGTCCGACGAAGACGGGAGGATTCTAATAGAGAAATTCAAAAGAGGGGAGGAATCCATACATGTAGTGAACATTTACGGCCCCAACACAGACACTGCATTCTGGGAGGGGGTTATGGAAAGACTAGAGACAACCCCCCAGAATGACCTAACAATTATGGCGGGTGACTTCAATCTAGTGCTAGACCACACACTGGACAATCTCAGTGCCACTCACTCCCTCCAAACTCTCACAACACCCTAAAAAAATTATGTACCAGGTTCAATTTAAAGGACCCCTGGAGACTACAGCACCCAGATACTAGAGACTACACATTCTACTCCAACCCACACAGCTCGTACAGCAGAATAGACTACATACTAATCACAGGCTCACACACTCACTTAATAGAACACACAGACATTGCAACCAGAACTATCTCAGACCACTCATGCATCAGTCTTCAGTTGAGCAGTCTTCACAACGAGGACTTCCCACGGAAATGTAGACTCAACAGTGACGTCTTGGCAGACAAGGTTAACACAAATAAAATAGCAGAAGCGAATAAAGACTACATTAGACACAACGACACAATAGACACAGACCCCAAGAATCATGTGGGATGCTCTCAAGGAGACAGTCAGGGGCACAATAATTGGAGTCAAGGCCAAAATTAACAGAGATGGTAACCTACATCTGACCAAACTAGAAGAAGCAATACAAAAAGTAGAGGCAGCCCACATATCGAACACAAGGGATCGCAGCGCATTAACAGAGTTTACAAGGAAAAAATACGAATACAACAAAATTCTGAGCGAGAGGGCCGGACTGTGGGTGTACAAATATAAAGCAATCAACCTCTGCGAGGCCAACAAAGCAGGGAAGATCCTAGCCTCCCATCGTAAACACAAACAAAGACAGCACACCATCTCTTCAATTACCGACTCACGTAACAAAGTACACACAAGTCACAATGAAATACTAAGAGTATTTAGAGAGTTTTACGGAGACCTATACAAAAATGACCAAACACTGGACCAGGATGGCAGCACAGCCTACCTAGACATACTAAAACTCCCAAAGATGATGAACAAACAAGCCAAGACACTGGGTAGGAAAATTAGCTCAAGAGAAATTGAATGGGTACATGGCCTCTTACTATAAGACGTTCCTCACACAACTGCTTCCCACCATAAAAAAAGTGTTCAACCATTGCAAAGCTACAGGAGCGGTCTCACATTCCATGGCAGAGGCAAATATAATAGTTATACCAAAGGAAGGCAAGGACACACAGCTACCGCAAAACTACAGACCCATCTCACTAATAAACGTAGACTGCAAGATTTACGCAAAATCCTAGACACAAGGCTGAACACGGTACTCCCACTTCTGATAAGCAACGCACAGGTGGGTTCTCAAGACACGCATGTCACACGATAACACCAGACTCCTATGCCACATACTGGAACGGACCTCTAGGTTGGAGGTTCCGGCAGTGACGATCACACTAGTTGCCGAGAAAGCCTTTGACAGGGTATCATGGCATTTCCTCGAGCAATGCATGCCTACATTCAACCTGGGAGAAGCGTACACATGGAAAAATTTGGCTCTATACGAAAACCCCATAGCTCAAATAGTAGTCAATGGGGCGATATTGGAACCCTTAACCTTACAATGTGGTACAAGGCAGGGCTGCCCCCTGTTCCCCTCGCTATTTCTGCTGACCCTAGAACCGCTTATCAGGTGTATCGGGGCCAGCAAAGAGATGAGGGGAATCACCATAAATAAGGTTACAGTTAAATTAGCTGGATATGCAGACGACATTCTTATAGTCACAGAAGATCCCGACTCCTCCTCCGTGGCCCTCATTGAGATCATAGGGAAGTATTCAAGTCACTCAGGCTACAAGCTGAACAAGGACAAGTTGGAATGCAAGCCACTTAACATCCATACCACTAGACATATTGGGTAACTGAGGACTAGCCTGGCAAACCAGATTCATTAAATACCTGGGAAAACATTTCGGCAAAGACCTCAAATCAACACTTGACCTAAACGAAAAGCGACTCTTGCAAAAGATAAAGACACTGCTGGAGGCCTGGTCTCTTAAATTCCTGATGTGGTGAGGGAGAATAGAAACTACAAAAATGATGATCACCCCAATGATCAATTACCTTTCGAGTATGCTACCGCTCATACTCTCGGAGGAGTTCCACCGCAAATTGGACAAAATGATAAACAATTTCCTGTGGCGGGGGAAAAGAGCGAGAATATGCCTTACAAGACTAAGGCTAAACAAGAAACTGGGGGGTCTAAATATAGCAGACTGCAAAACATTCCAAACTGCTTTTCTAGCAAAACAGGGGTCCTACTGGATCCTGCCCAACCAGGAATACTCGCCGGTAGAGAGAGACATATTAGGCAACATGGAACCAATAGCACTTCTTACAGTCAACAAAAAGGCACAAGTAACAAACCCAATACTCAGAAACACCAGGAAGGCATTACTTAAAGTAGATAACACAAAAAGTGTTGATGGGTCTAAAAAAACTATAATGTCTACAGAGATATGTAACCTGACAGCACTAAGGTGTCCAACCAAGAGAAATTGAAAGTGAAAAGGTGAAAGATACCCTGACCTCAATGTGATCTAGAAAGGATACCCATCAGTCACCACACGGAACCGCCCTTCATCATTTGGGAGTCCTTATTGACCAAACACTTGGAAACCTACCGGTAACCAGGGAGGCCCTGATAGAATAACCTCCAACTACCAGGTAAGTGGAAAGGGAACTGATTTGCAGTGCATGTGAGAAAAGTGTGAATGTTAGTGAAATAAAATTGAGTGAGGGAGCAATATGAAATTTTATTCTAGTTCTACCCACTCCTCCAATGTTAAAAAAGCAACAGCAGTTTTTAACAAATAACTGCCTAGGTGTAAGTAATGGTCGACATGTTTCAGCAAATGTATTGGACAACTGTGTCCTTGCCTTCTTCAGGACCTGGGAATTGCTTGTGCTACTGCAAAGTGAAAAGTGATAATAAATAAAAAACTTGACTGCATATACATCTTACTATGGCAAGGAAAAAGATAACCTGATTTCCTAGGTGTCTTCTTGGCCTATTGTTGGTAGAATATGCATTTCACCAAGTCACAGGAGTTGTGGACCTCACTCCACCAGGCAGCGACTCCGGTAATGAGGGAAGCACCGCTCTTTCCGACGTTACTTCTCTGCCGACTCCCGAGCCGACTCCCCAGAAGAGCGGTGCTTCCCTCATTACCTGAGCCGCTGCCAGGTGGGGTGAGGTCCACCCCACCTGGTATGCATACTCTACCAACAATAGGCCAAGAAGACACCTAGCAATCTTTTTCCTTGTCATAGTAAGATGTATATGCAGTCACGTTTTTTATTTATTATCATACAGCCTGTCCAGGTGCCAAAGGGCTCTGGACAAAGGTAGCTGGCTTGCTCTCCTGTGACGGGCGCTAAATTTTCATTTGAAACGCGGCAACTTCTTTGATGTTTGCTAACCTAGGAAGGCTAATCAGCAGGTCATCCGGTGAGAGGGGAGAGTGACCGCCTCTACTCGGAGAGGCTTTGTTCCTGAGCTCCTTGAGCAAAAGGCTCTCACCCTAAGAAGTCAAAAACATGCCTCCGGTGGCAGGCTGGCAGAAACTAGTCAGTCAGCACACCAGAGGCTGGAAGTTTTCAGGAGGCACCTCTAAGGAGCCCTCTGAGTGCAGGTATTAATAAATCCATCACTAGAATCAGTGTGGGTTTAAGATGAGGTGTTAGAACCCTGAAAGCACTATTTTGAATAACTTGATTTGGTTGCTTTTTTCAAGTATGTTTATTATTAGAACAGGAATATGGCTGTACATTTATTTGACTTGATTGAATGTCATGCAAATTACATTATATATAAACTTGATTAAAATGGAAATAAGCAGTTTGAACTCTTGACTAACAATACTTCGGTTGTGCATCTTGGTGATTAAGGAGCCTGAGTGACGAGGCTTGAGTATGTTTTCATTATTTCACGCGAACGGATGGAGCACTTTCCAGGGTGGCATACCCTACATTCTTGACTGTGAGCAGCAACAGTAACATTGAAGACTGGAGTGCATTCTATGAAGGTTTTATATGACATCTCATTTTCCGTCCACAGTTTAGTTTGCACCCGCAGTTAAATTCTAGAGTAATCGCATTGTTCAATAAAAAAAAAAAAACACCATTATGACACTTTTAGTCAGACCTGATATATTGTGAATATTGATAGTCTCATGATGATTGAGCATTGTTTTTAACATTGCGTATATTTAGAAGGCCAACACAGAACGAATTTCGCATATCACTGGTTTATAATTTCTCACAGGAAATGTTCATTTCTTATCATATGTTGTTTTTTAAAGATCAAGAGAGATTTTTGGTTTCATATCTAGCACGGATTAAGTCAGCACAGTATTATTATTTTTTCAGTGTTCCCGGTCACATGTTTGCATGCGTCACCTGGTTTAAATTTAGCACATTTATTTAGTTTGACCGCGTTTAATTTGAGCACTTATCTGCCACTGGAAAGCCGTGGGGCGTTTCTTTGGTGCAGGAATTTTATAGTTTATATGTTGGCACATTTAAGTTCACTCATGTAGCGTTTTTTATTAAGACACTAGCCCCCAGATTCATCAAAGTCCCATTTTGCGAGTCCTTAATAGCGATTTTTAAGGAATCGCTATTAAAGACTCGCAAAACGGGATGCATGTAGAAATCGCAATATTTTTTGCGATTTCTACTGCTTCCTTATTTGCGATTCGGTAATTGCTAATCGCAAATAAGGAATGGCTTTCCCATTCATTCCTATGGGCCTAAAGGCCCATAGGAATGAATGGGGAGTCATTCCTTATTTGCGATTCGCAATTAGCGAATCGCAAATAAGGAAGCAATTTCAAGGGTGCCAAGGTGTCCAAAGGACACCCTGTAGCACCCCTGAAATGGTCATGTACACTGGTGTTGCGCACACACATGTCCATAGGACATGTGTGTGTGTAACATACAACTTAGAAAAATGCACTAAAGTGCATCTTTCTAAGTTTTCGCTATTTACCACGTAGTTAGACTTTGCGGTAAATAGCGGCCCCAGATTGCGAATTCGCAATTTTAAAATTGTTCATGAATTGCATTTAAGGAACCTCAAATTGAGATTCCTTAAATTCAATTATTCGCAATTTAGCGATTTCTAGATTTGCGATTTTTGCATTTGGGATGATGAATCACAAATGCAAAAATAGCGCTCGCAAATGGCCAGATTCTCAGAATCTGGCCCTTTGCAAGCCGATTTTGCTTTGATGAATCTGCCTGTTGGTGTGGTTGCATGCACAAGAATTTTATGTATATTTATTGCATGTGTTTGGTTGTAAGTTTTTGGGACAGAGTACGTTTGTTTTTCAATTGGTAGAAACTTGAAATCACCATTTTGAATAACTTGGTTTGTTCGCTTTTTTTACTATGTTTATTATAAACACAGGAATATGGTTGTGTACATCTATTTGATGTCTTTATTGAATGTCATTCAAATTACATTACAAGATATCATGTTTATTTTGAAGTTGGTGACCTTTGATATTTACGGTTTTATTTTAGCCAATACATTAATGCATGTTACATTATCACAACCACAGGTCATTTTATCAATCACAGGTTTTATACTCCGAGGATCTCATTATGCTTACCCTCACTTATCACAGTTCCAGATTATTTGTTTGTGTGTCATTCAGTTACTCATCATTCGGGTAACAGGCTCCTAATTTTGCAGTTGAGTATATTCCCCTTAGTTACAGTCCTCTATGTTTAATCCACAATCCCCATATGGGATGTTTTTTTAATCATAATGCTGAGGAAGGGCAGTCTTGCCTGATAGGCACTGGGTCTACAGTTCCCATACTGCACTATGAAGAACAGTGAACAAATGCGTGTTTTGGAGGAAAGTCTGATCAGCTCCTGTTGAAACTGTTGTTGAACTATTTGAATTAAGGCATGGGTACATTTGAATTACTGATGTACTAAACCTGATTAAAATGGAAATAAGAGGTATGAACTCGTTTGACTGACAATTCTTTGGTGTGCATCCTAGTGCTTCAGGATCCTGACGAGGCTTGAGCACGTTTTCACACTGGGATGTGTGTCATGCCAGGTTTTCACTTTTGTGTTCACCAAAACATGCAGCCTGCGATGGCAGCCCTGCATGAGGGACCCCTTAAGGTGGTACAATTTGTGCTGCAGCCCCTTGGAGGGCCCTCTTTAGTACCTCAGGCCTTGGGTACCATTCACTAGGGACTTACAGAGGGTGCTAAAGATATTGGCAATTGGGGTAATCCTTTGTACAGTTTTGAGAAAGATCTGGCCCTGGCGACATGGACAGCAGGAACCTATTGCACTTCCACATCACACTGAATACCAGGCAAAAAATGGGGGTGACCGTGTCAAAAAGGGGCACTTTCCTAAAGTGTAGAATTGTGCAATAGGGGCAAGTCACTGCGATATCCATTAAGGTAGCTTTGGTGCCAGCGCAGAGGCAACCCGATTGCTAGTCATTCAGGAAGTTCATCTTCACAATGTAATCTGGGAGTGGGAGGTTAGAGATCACACAATAGTTTACCAGGTCCTTGGGATCAACTATAGATGTTTTCAGAATTGTGACTGAGATGAGATGTTTTGGGACATATCAAAATGACCTGTTGAAGCAGTTTTCCATGCAATGCTGATTGGGCGTGGCCAAGCAATATGGCCGGCAACACAAGTAACCGGTGGCTCCTAAAGCCAAAATGTTATTCTTAAGTACCCTGAGCCCAGATAGCTTGTGAGGGAGCTACTGGAGTGCTCCGAGGATTAAGTAGGTGCTCTCTCTTTGCCCAGAAGACTGCTGACCCAAGGGTCTGCTACACATTCCTTGTTCAAATGCCCAGCCCTCCTTTCCTAACTGAGAAACATGGTGGCACCACCCGGCCCGTCCTTAGAGGCCTGCCTCTGAAATGGCACTTCCCACCCACGTGGGGGCCTTAATGGATGAGATGGCCAATGGAATGAGTGATCCACTGCCGTTCCCCCTTGGAGCTCTAGTTTTACTGTGCAGGGTGACGCTCTTGAGACTCCAATTGGAGGGTGGCGTGTGAGCAGTCTGGGCATGCTGCACATTTCTCGATCCTGCAAAGCTGACAAGCTCGTTGGATTGTGCTCCTTGGCCTGCTTCTTGGCTCCACTTCAAACTCAGGATCTGCAGTTGATTGCTACTGTTGGGTGCAAAAAAAAGGTAGGAGGGAGCACAATCCTAAGTATATGTAAAACAAGTGATAAAATGATCACAAAGTCCAAAGATTTTTTTTTGACAGGGTCAAGTTGAAAATATCAATGAGTCTTCACTTTTAGGCAAGATACACAATCAATTGTAGTCCATGTATGCTTATTTCTCCATTTATTCAAAATGCTTCACAGAAGATAATCAAAGCATCAACAAAAGCAGCCAACACGTGTTTCGTAGGTACATCCAATCCGTACCATGACTTTTTCAAGGCTAGATGAATGATTAAGAGCGTAATGGATCGTGGCCTTGCTCATGTACCAGAGTTCAAGAAGTATCAAATTATTCTTGCAATTGAAAGAGGCAGTTGTACACTAAAGAAAAATATTGACGCCATATCTTTTATCTTTTAAGATCAACCTACTTTGGACAAACTTAGATAAAGTTACTGAATGGTCTCCAGGACAGTGTTGGAGCTAAAAGCTGAATTAAATGAAATTAGCTCACTTGTTAGAACTAGCCAATCAGCTCAATAACAGAGGAGGAAGCAGAGGGGAGGTCATGTAGGTTCAATCTACAGTTCATAGGATTTCCAGAAAAGGCAGAGGTACAAGATTCTGAGACGTTCTTGGAAAGCTGGCTAATGTACCCTATCCAGCCGATTAAACTCTTAAAGTGCTTTATAGAGGAGGGAGTGCCTAGGGCGCAAACCCACTCCTTTCCCTTCCAGTCCTTAATCCAAAGCCATCGTAGCCAAATTATTGAACTATTGTGAAAGCCAGAAAAGTGAGTGACAGGTGCCATGAGGCAGAGGTCATTAGAATATTCAAAGATTACACTCAAAGAGTACAGTATTTTAAAAGGTCAGTCAAGCTAGTGAAGCAAAACCACAGGCTATGAACTTGAACGACATGCTCTTGTTCCCTAGACAAACTGCGAGCGATACATAAAGGAAAATGGCACTTCAACTCACCTGGGAAGATTTGGGATTGGTTGGAACATGGGGATAGAATGAGCCATCTGCCAGGGGCGGGAATGACAATGGGAGTGTAAGATCCACTTCGCTGACCTCATTGTGAGATATATGGAGAGCATGAGACTTCCAAGGTGCATATAGGTTATTGTAGAAGAGTTGGAATCTAAGATAATGTTGGAAGGAATAAAAAAGGCGATGCAATCAATGCCTAAGGGGAAGTCAACTGAAAATGACACTTTTCAGTAGAACTCTACCATTCACTGATTCTCTAGTTGCCTGAAACATTACAGACTTTCAATGCGTATAGACCAATAGGCACACTACCAGACGCAATGAGAGAGCATAATTTATATGATGCTGAAAATCTTGTCCTACAGACCTCGGATAATGGTTAACTTAGACACCAAAGTTCTGTTTAAGGTCTTGGCCAATAGGCTATGGAAAGTGATGGAGAAACTGGTACATGAGGGTCAGTGTGCTTTTATGCCGTGATATAGCACAACAATAAATATTGGTAAACTTACAAACCTACTTTATGCCACAACCAACTTGCCAGAGGAACTTGTGTTGGTAGCAGAGGATCTGTAGCCGGCAATGAGGTGGTTGACCAAAGATAATTGCAAACATCTGCTACACAGGAATCCTCCGCTGCTGGAGCTATTAATAGGGGAGGACATACCAGCCGACTGTAAAATGTACTTACCTAATACGTCAGACTAGAAAGATCTGGGAAATGGTAGGCAAAAGAATCCTGAAAAGACTGCCGTTGGTAAGGGAACTGGATATACAGGGCTTACAACCTTTCCAATGCAGATATGCTATACACTGGGAGACTTGCATCCTGATGAGGTCTTCATTTCTTCCCAGGAAAAGTTTGAGTTCCGTCTGGATCAACTCCTACAGTACGCCAGGAAGATCTTGAGTGACTTTCTGAATTTGCCACTTGCATATTAACGGCAATCCTGTAGCTGGACTCAGATTGCCATGTGAAATCTTTGGGACAAAGGCCTTAAGGCGGGTAGGGCCAAGCAATCACCGAAGAGCAGGCAGATATGAGAGATCAACTTTCATGAACATATTCCTGACAGGGAGTGAGGTGAGTCTTGCTTTCTGGTAAGTGGGATGTCATGGAACGCTAGATTCAGACTAATACACTTTAACTTCTTACACCACACAAATCTGACACCAGTAAAATTGAGAAAGATTCATTGCTTGGCATTTGACTCATGTGTGGGGTTGGGGAGACTTCTTTTCTGCATATCACATGGCTGTGTGATAAAGTGTCACGTTTCTGGTAGTGAGTGATCATGAGGCTGAAGGGACCTTCAGTTGGAAGTTTCTCCCAAACAAAATGTATTATGGGATGTCCCAAACCTGAAGAAAAGCCAAATGCAGTACAAGTTATGCATTACTGATTTTGGTATTGGCAAAACAGCAAATAGCCATGGGCTGGCTTGTGACCCATCTGTAAACATATGGTTCAGGGTCATCAAGGAGTGTGCTTTATTCATGAAGCCAAATATCAGAGCATCTAGAAGAGATAAGAAAGTAGCTGATGATCTGGCAACAGGGGCACAGACACAATGCAGAAGCTCATAGATGTGCAACAAACCGGCACACTGAATCCCCCTAAACATCAGAGGTGGAAGGGGAGACAAAGTAGGACGATAAGCCTGGGTTTCTGACCCGCTCCGTTTCCCCCCTACCCCGGAGGGAAACTTGAACAGCTATTGCATGTGGAATGGTTGAAGGGAATGTATTAAATGTGCATTACTGTAATGACTCGTTGACTCTTGGATTGGCAGCATGGGAGTTTGTGGTGCTTTTGTAATTTCCTTTAATTTTTGCCATATTATAACAAATAACATTATTAAAAAAGCAAATGCTGAAAGGTTAGGTGACATGATGCTGATATAGTCTTTATGGTGGATGCTGCCAATGGTTTGCTCGGGTAGGCACTTGTCAGGTAAACTTGTCTGTGGAGAGAAGAGCAAAATTATGAAACTAGTAGTTGCCTCTGAATGGCCAAGAAAGGCTATCCAGGGCTTAGATTCTCTGTAAATCTGAGTAGTTTTAACCCAAACATGGTCTTTGATAGTTCCTCACTCTTAACCCTTACGGTGCTCATGACGGAATAGATCAGTCATGAGCACCGGTGATCCTGTGCTCATGACGGAACCATTCCGTCATGAGGACAGGGGCAGAAAATCCCTCTGCTGTAAACAGCAGATGGATTTCCCTTTTGTTTTTATTGGCCTCTGGAGGTTGGAGAAGAGCTTCCTAAACCTCCCAGGGCCAATTTACATTTTCTTTGCAATGCCGATCGCTCTGACGTAATTGCAATGAAAAAATGAAAATGAAACTGAAATGAGCCAAGAGGCTCATTTCAGTGACCCTTTTTTTTGCCAATGGCTGTTTTTTTCAAAAAAATGTCTCCTATATTTAACTGTTAGTTTCTATGAAGGATGTACACAAATGACCCCTTGCTGAATTCAGAATTGGGTCTACTTTTCTAAAATGTATGTATATCCATTTCTACCATTAACTGGAAAGAGGTTGAAAGCACAAAAAATAGCATAAATAGGCTATGTCCCAGAAAAATTACAAAACTGATGGTTTGGTTTTCTGACAAAAGTCTGCTTGTCCCTGAAAGCTGGGAAGATGGTGATTTCAGCTCCACAACCCCTTTTTAGATACCATTTGTAGGGAAAAAACAGACGCTTTCATCTGGAGCCCTTTTTTCCAATTAAAAAAACAATCATTTAGCTATATTTTGTCTAATTTCTGGGTCCCCTCAAGGGAATCCACAAACTCTGGGTACCTTTAGAATCCCCATGATGATGAAAAAAAGGACACCAATTTGGCGTGGATACCTTATGTGGTCAAAAAGTTACAAGGGCCTAAGCGCAAACTACCCCAAATAGCCAAAAAAATGGCTTAGCACAGGGGGAGGGAAAGACCTAGAAGCGAAGGGGTTAAACAATACAAGGATGCTCTTATTTATTAGTGGCGACCTTGTGATGTTGCCAAATGGTCAGATAGGCTGGCAATATTTGTTTCTAGGTAACAAGAGATTTAGTATGGGGTGAAGCACGTGGCCGGTTGGAGAAACAAACACAATGTTTGAAATATTTGCCTTTGAGGGGGAGCAATACGCATTGTAGGTCATAGGAATTTTGCGTGGGTGAATGTATGATTACTTTAATTAAGGAAAGTAAAAAAGTAGAACATTTGGAGGGGAAAAAGAAGGCAATGTATTTTAGCATGTTGCAGAAGTAGAAAGGCTGGTGAGATTGGAAGAAGAAAGGTGGGTTCAAAACATTGTGCATTTGTTCATTAAAGTGTCAGCAACATTATGATTCTCATGCTGATGATTTCTCTATTAGGAGAGAGAGTTGTACCACCTGAAAATGTAAGTAAACCATTAACAGAGCTGGCAAATGAGGCCATTTGGGCCAGACAATCAAAAAAAAGACAAAAATTGATGTTAGAGGATGAACGAAGGATAGACTCTCAGTGAGTGGAGTGTTGTCCTGATTGTAAAAATATAACACTGAAAATAAACAGAAACTGTATGTGGGAACTGGATTAAAAGACGATCCAGAGGAAGCAGGGACTACAGCAAATATTAATTGTTTTTGGGATGAGAAAAGGTTTGCATATGAAATACAAGCTCCTAGTGAAGATATAGAGTGAAACTGTACAATCCGCAGTCTGCAGATGGGACTACTCAACATGCTAATAGGTAGAGTAAAAGCTTCATAAAAATGGGTCCCAGGATAAATGGAATGTGAGGAGGGCAGTTTAAGAGAAGGTGTGGTGCACTATATCGTCAGAGAGGATAGGACTAAGCTCATTCCAGGGTGGCTGGAAAACTGCAGGAAGAAAGCTGGTGGAAGAAAAAAAGGGATAAGAAAGAATAAAGAAAAAGGGCACAGAGAAAGAGAGCATAAGGTGATGGGACTTAGTGAAAATTAGATTTGAAAGAAAATGTGTTGGCCTTTCCAAGTTCTCTAAAAAGGTTAGAGGGCTGCATATGATTTTGAGTGATAGGCAGCATTTTAACAGGAGGAAGGTAACATCAATTGGAGAAGAGTGTAATCTGACAAGGAGATGAGAGTAGACAATAGTCAGGATATGGTAGATCTCTTGTTTGATTGGAGGTGGAGAATGAGGTGGGAGAGGGAAAGTCTAGCAAGTTCTGGGGATGCAGGGGTAAGCGAGGACGTTGTATAGGAGTGTTAATCTCAATAGCAGGATGTTAAGAGTAGCCATTAGCCCGGAGGAGAATGGTTTGTCCTAGTAGTATTTAATTTTCTGCTACCTCTTTTTATAAATACTCTCATAAGGTGGGGGGGGGGGTGTACCCTTGTTTTTTGCACTTTCATTTGTCATGATTTATTTCATATATTTTCCCAGGGTGCCAAAATTAATTTCATTTGAATAGTACAAGCTGATCAATTGAACTTACCTCACATAAAGGGAAATGGGGACCATGGTGTTCAATACAATAATGTAGCCCCAAAATGCAAGGAATCCACGGTAAGACGAAGTATATGTTGTCTTTCCGTCATAAAGGTACCATGACAGAGTATAGTTGCCAATCTGAGCTTCCCAGAATGAATTTCCAATTGCAAGACCAGCAGAAGCAAGGATCAGGAGTATAAAAATCTGGAAGGAAAAAACAGTAACAATTGTTAAGCAAGTCAGCATGAGAAATGAGAAATCTAGTAGTTGATGTTTTGAACTTACCAAAAGCTAATATCACATTTTAAAATTAAACTCAATAAGTAATCAACTGGAGAACCATTAAGGTTAACTGGAGAACCATTATGATCTACTAGAGAACCGTTTTGATTAGCAGCAGGAGCCTTCATGTTGTATTTGTTGATTTAAAATCTGCTTTCGACCTGATCCCAAGAGCCAAACTCTGGAGTGTCTTAGTTGCCCCAGGTATGCCTTCTGATATCTTATCTCTTCTAGTCTGCCTCTATAAAGATAATTATGCACGAATACGATGGGGAAGGGAACAGGCTCAGCTGACACAAAGGGTACCAGTTTCTAAAGGTGTTTGCCAAGGCAGTGTTTTGGCTCCCACCCTGTTTTCATTACATATTCAAGACATTGTATCCTTTTTGTCCCAAGTAGAAGCAGATGCTCCATCTTTGTCTGGACTTTAAACACAAACCCTTTTCTTTGCGGATGGCACCTTGTGGATTTCTAAGGATTCCTCAGGCCTCCAGAAACCTATGCTCCACTTTAATGACTTCTGTGAGGACCGGGGCTTGGAAATCAACACTTCTAAAACCAAGGTGATGTATTTTAATCAGCATAGATCTTTTAAGGGCAAATTGGCCTTGTAAGGTGTTCCTTTACAGAAAGTAGAATATATACCTGGGGCTCACATTGGCAGCGGGCATGTCCTAGCATCTTCATATTGTTAGGGCAACCATGAAGCTTTAGCAGATCTCAGGAGTAATCTTAAGGAGCTCTCGATATCACATGTTAAACCTATTTCTCTTGTGCTAAATATCTATGAGGCCAAGTGTTTAGGTCAGCCCTCTATGGGGCTGAACTATGGGGGCTTTCAAAATATGATGATATTATAAGAACTCAGAACAAATTCCTGAGGAATCCTGTATCTCTCCCAGCCAGCATCCTATTATATCCTCGATTTAGTGACTTCGGTACCACCAAGGTTTTGGATAAATAAGTTTGCAGCTTGTACTGTTTTGGAGACATGGGTGAACTACCCCGTACTTGCCCACAACACCGACTCCCTGCTGGATGTTATGAAGGTCTACTATTTTAACAAAATCCCTAGGCTCAAAATGATGAAGCTAACCCTATATTTGTTAGGGATCCACGATTTGTGAGATCACCCGGACACATCTGTTTTTACTTCAAAGGCTGCAATGAAATGGTTATATTGGTCTTGGTTTCTGATGGCTGAGGATTTGCAGAAGGCTGCCACTATCAAGCGAACTAGCAATTTTATATATTCTAAGCCCATCCGCAGGTTGGAGTTATTTTGGGACATAGTGCCTGTACCACTGCATAGGAATCTTTACTTAAAGGTTCGCATAGGCACCCTACCGCTTAGAGTGTTTACAGCAGGATGGACTGGGAAAAGAGGTACCTCTTGACCGATTTGTGATCACCCAAGCAAAAGTGTCTCCTGTGTTTTTTTGCATGTCCATCCTATCTATCTCCTCAGTATACCTGGCTTGTAGCCATCTGTAGACCAATAGGTGTACAAAATTATCAGGAAGCCCTTCAGATCTTTGGATCAGACTCTCGTCCTGTAATGGCCATTTCTGTTGCAAAATGTTTAGGCGTTAGGTGGATGATTCGTGGTAAAGCCCTTATACACCTTTCGACTTGACATGCACTATTTGAATGCATTTCCTTTTTTTTGCTTGTCTTATCTGATAATCAATTATGAATTTTACTTTTGTGAACAGATTTTATTTATCGGCTGATTATTATTTTTTATATGATCATTTTTTCAATGGTTTCTAATTATGCTGTACATTGTATCTATTGTATATGGTGTGTGCTTTTATAGCCGAAATAAATAATTTGAATGGAAATGAATTAAAAAAGTGACCTTTATGTTTAATTGCATAATGTTTAATTGTAACTTTTGTCACATGATATTGCATATGCCTCAACCCACCCATCCCTGCATTGCTCTGCCAGATTGTGTTTAAGTAATCTTTAAGCCCACCAGCAACTTTTAGAAGTTAGTTTTAGTAACATGTAATAATTTTGTTTTGATGTAGGTACATGCTATGCATTACTACGGATGCCACCCATAGGTGGATGGACATATGGGAATTAGATACTTGTTTTTCCATCCTGTAGTGTAGAATTGGTTTGTACGGTTATTGAAAATAATTCCATGAGTGTTTAATTGTTAATTGAGATCTGTGTATTATGAAACTATATGTGCTATTCATTAATACAAAATGTGTACACAGAAAAACCCCACAAATAGGGACAAGCTGTTACTTTTAGGATAATGTTCAAATCCATAAATAGTTTTATTTAAGCACTAAAGAGTACAAATGGACTTTTTGCAAAGCTGCATAATTCTTTGCCTTGGGTCACGCAGTAATATATAACCATAAATTGTTAGGTTATCCATATATCAAAGAGCCTGCACTGACTGCTTCATGGGTGTGGAGTGAAAATGGTCTCTACAAAAGGCTAAAGAAATTATACAATGCAGAGCTGTAGTAAAATATATGGAACAATGGGTACTTCACCAGTTCAGTGAAAGCACTAGTTTCAAACTCCTATAAAGCCACAATGTTATTCATAGTGTTCACCTTATTAAAGAAAACTGACATTTCATAAAAAACACGACCTTACATATGTAAAAGCACCATTGTATCCTTCCAACTTTTACGCAACATTGTAGTACTCACCTTTATGTGTATTTTAGAAAACTAAATGTATAAAAAAATGGTCAAAACTAAAAGCTGCAGGCACATGTTATGCTAATTATTCGGGAAGAAACACATTCAAAGTGCATTCTTTTATCAAGATACAATTGCATGGAAAAGCAAGTTCTAAAAAGGCTGCTCAGAGGTCAGCTAGGCTGGCTGCCAAGCTATTCTCATGGCAATGGGTGTAATTGTGCCATATTGATGCTTTTGCTTGCCGTAAAACACAGGTGTGACAGAAGGCAGTGGCCACAGTGGTGTGACAGGTCTATAGTGTGAATGTGTGATTGGCAATACATTGAAACAATGGTCCTTGTCCTACTCTATCAACCTCACTATGCCTACTGTAAACCTCCTGGACAATAAGCATTACTCTGTCCAAAACTCCCCTTGGTAGGATTATCTACATCCTTGACTTTCATATCACACTTATGGAATTATAATACAGATTTATGTACTTTCCCATCTTTCATACACCATTCACGAACAAATGTCCCAGATTGTCTCACAATTATACATCAGACACAGGATAGTTTGAAGCTTTGCCATGCAAAACATAACTTTAACAGAGATATTTTACCTTCCTGCTTCCTCCAAGATCACTTAAATTCTCTGGGAAAAGGGTCACCAAAAGAATAAGGTGTCTGCACTCGCATATCTGCCAAAGTATATGCAGATGTGAAAGGACTTCTGGGGGGAATCAGTGGGCTCTGTGCACAGTATAACCACCTAGTGGAACACCATATACAGATTGAAAGGGAGTCCACTCCTAATGTACTTTTTAATCCTAATAATTTGAAAATGCTTTTCACTTCTTTAGCATGCTACGTTTGCTTCTGCCTGCTTGGCATGTACTAAATCATGAAAATGGTCTGGTCCCCATCATGTGACCTGAACTCAAATGTGCAGAGCAGTTTTGGTTAAATACTCACTTTGTTTTATATTTATCTCTGATTAATAACTCATTCATCACTTTTCTTTTTCGTATCTATTTGAAATTTATTCCTCATTGCATGATTTAGATCAATCCAATAACATTTTTCTTTTTCTAAACATTCCTTAATGCATCTATAAATTATTGATTCATCATTGATTTGACAATATACGTATTTTCCGAGGCGATTGAGCGTTTGTAAGTTGAGCCCAATGCATTTAGGGACTGAGTCCCTTCTTCAGAGGCAAACCTTTAAATAAATAAATAAATTAATTAATGTTGTGTACCTGTTTCTAAAGGTGCACTGGTTGAACCATAACTCAGTTATATTACAACTTTATGTCATGCAACTCCCAACTTTCGTTATTTCATACATAATGAAATACACTTCAAAACATAGTAGAATATATTTCAGAAGCTTCAAGTTATTGGGTACCAATTGTGAGGCCTTCCGTTTTGAGGCGAGATCAATATACTTCAAAGACCCTATTTATTCTAGATATTCTGTGAGATACAATATACATTATAAACTAGTTTTTCCTTACCATTGTACAGCAGATTGTGTGTTCTCTTTATTATTTCTTTTTCTTTGTAATTTGTCATTTGTAATTTATATTTATATAGCGCTTTATCACCAACGGTCTCTAAGCGCTTGAGAGAGGCAGCTGCTTTGAGTAATTGATTGGGAGACAGTACTTACTGTGAGGCCCAAGCTTCCTTATAAAGTAGGGTCTTTAGTTGTTTCCTAAATGGGAACAGGGCACGTTCCTTTCGGATGCCAACAGGGAGCCTGTTCCAGATCCGTGGAACACTGATGTAAAATGCTCTGCCACCAAGGGAAACCAGGCGAGAGCGGGGGCAGACTAAGAGCCTGACCTCCAAGGATGGAAGTACTCTGGTTGGGACATAGTTGGCTAGGCTATCTTGGATATATTTTGGTGCCTGGCCAAAGATGGCTTTGTGTGCGATACAAAGCCCTTTGAATTTTATACGTTGCCTGATCAGCAGCCAGTGGAGTTGACGCAGAAGGGGGAGGCATGGGTGCAGCGGGGGACCTTGAACACCAAGCGAGCCGCATCGTTCATAATAGTCTGGAGTCTGGCCAATTGGTAGTCTGGAAGCCCTAAGTAGACTGAATTACCATAATCCAGCCTGGATATGATGAGTGCTACTACCACTCGTTTAAGATTATCCAAGGTAAGAAGGGGGGCCAGTTTCCGCAGTTGCCTTAGCAGGTTTGAGCAGACACCCACAGTAGTCGAGACTTGCAGCGACATAGTTAGTTTGTCATCGATCTTAATGCCTAGGCTTTTTACTGCTGAGGCTGGCTTGGGGTATTTGCCCAATTCTTGTGGCCAAAAAAGGCTGCTCCATGGGTTGGCGACAGAGGTGACGGCCAACACCTCAGTCTTATCTGGATTGATTTTCAGAGAGTTGGCAGTCATCCATTTAACAATGT
This sequence comes from Lissotriton helveticus, assembly GCF_964261635.1. Taxonomy (NCBI): domain Eukaryota; kingdom Metazoa; phylum Chordata; class Amphibia; order Caudata; family Salamandridae; genus Lissotriton; species Lissotriton helveticus. The sequence continues at coordinate 301,378,212 of NC_136059.1, forward strand.
ATTTGAGGATATTCTGAACTCTAGTATGGGCTAAAGGGGAGTTATCGATCTGGATAATAATTTGGGTATCGTCCGCGTAATTATATAATTGACACTCCGTCTGATTCAGTGCCAGTAACAATGGTTGAAAGTATGCATTGAACAGGAGGGGTGACAACGCGGATCCCTGTGGGACAACACATGGAAGTGTGCCCGGCCTAGATACCGCATCTCCCAGCTGCACTCTCTGGGAGCCCTCTTCCAGAAAGAAGGTGAGCCATGTCAGAGCTAAGCCCTGAACCCCAAAATCATACATCCGCGAAAGAAGAAGCTCGTGGTTTACGGTATCAAAAGCCGCGGATAAGTCTAAGAGGATCAGGGCACAGGGAACCTTAGAGTTGGCCTTAAGTCTCAGTCCATCGAGTACTGATAGCATGACAAGTTCTGTACTGTGATGCGCTCGAAAGCCTGACTGGTTGAATTGTAGCAGGTCGTTGGCCTCCAAATGGTATGTAAGTGAGGCGAGCACATGCTGTTCGAGGACTTTGGAGAGGAAAGGGAGCTGGGAAATTGGCCGAAAATTCTTTAGATTCGTGATGTTCGCCCCAGGTTTTTTCAAGAGGGGGATCACACGCGCCTCCTTGAAGTCTCTCGGGACTACTCCAGTTTCGAGAGGGAGGAGTTCAGTAATGATAGAATCTCGTCTTTAATCCCTGGGAGGGCCATCTTGTAGGTCCTGGGCGGGCAGGGGTCTGCTGGTGAACCAGACTTTACGCTCCCCAGAAGTGAGGCAAGTGTTTCAGGCGCAAGCGGGGGAAATGAGGTAAGGTTCTCCTCTATGGTAGAGCATGCGAGAGCAGGTTCCAGGGGGCATGGAAGCTGTGGCGTGTCTTTGATAGTGGTCAGGAGGTCCTCCACTTTAGAGATAAAGAAGGTTTGAAAATTATCACAGTCTTCTATCCCAAAAGAGGGCTTCTGTTCTTTAACCTGTCTGAGTTCCTTAAGGACTTTAAACGTTTCTTTTTGCGTATTTGGGGCAGAGGTTATTTTGTTTTCGTAGAAGACAGCTTTCCTCAATAGGATGGCCTTTTTATATGTGGCAAAGGCTCCAAGATACTTAGAGCAGGCGATTGGATCATATGCTTTCCGCCAGGCTCTTTCGCTTTGGCAGAGCTGTTGTTTAAGGCTCCGGAGGTCCTCATTAAACCATGGGGCTCCCTTCCCTTTATCTTTAATCTTTACTCTGCGTGCGGGTGCTAGAGTATCAATGGCTATGTTTAATCTTTCCATTAGTGCGGTATTTTGTGCGTCGGGGTCCCCCGCGGGTAATCTGGTGGACGAGGTTTACTAAGAGCGGAGACCAAATCATCTGCCCTTATTTTATTCCAGCTCCTGATTGTTATCCAACTAGGGGATGGTGGAGCTCCCTGCTTGGGAGGTTGGATAGTGCCGCAAATAAGCGAATGGTCAGACCATGCACATGGACTGATGACTGGGGGGCCCGTAAGGGGCAGAGAGGACCAAACTAAATCCAATGTGTGTCCTTTGTCATGGGTGGGACCTATAACAGATTGATGAAGTCCTAGAGCGGTCAGGGCCTCATCCAATTGACTTGCTTGGCTTTCCTTGGGAGAGAGTTCCCAATGGAAATTAAAATCTCCCAGTATAAGGAGACACTGATACCGTGAACACAGATCGTGAGCCAATTCCGACAGCCACTTAGTAAATTTGGGCGAGGTTTTTGGCGGCCGGTACCCGATCAGGAAGGTAACACATGTGGCGGCAAGTGTGTAGTTTTGCCCCTTGTATTTCCGCTCCCTCAATGCTTTCTGAAAGTAGGATCTCTGCCTTCAGGGAATTTTTATGGAGTAAGGCCACCCCTCCCCCTCGAGTACTGCCCGGCCTGTTATGATAAAGAGCCGCGTAGTTGGGGGGAATGGATGCCACAAGATCCGGTGTAGATGCATCCTCTAACCAAGTCTCCGTGATACCCAGGATATCGATCGTTTCATCTTGCAATAATGTGAATACCTCTAGATGGTGTTGTTGTAAAGATCGAGTATTCAAAGTGGCAAAAGCGAGGACCGGGTTTTCGCGGGTGCTAGGAGGGCTCGGTGGTTTACCGGTGTCCCTCTGGGTAGTTGACCTAAGCAGCCCTTCCGCTTTAAGCAGGATTGCTGCCTTGTCATCCAAGGGTACTCGTCGGCTCTTTAGCCGGTGAAGGTCTGCCAAAGAGTACGTAAGGCCCCGTGCAGGGGTTCTGGCCCCTGGGCCCGGTATGGCGCGAACGGGCGCAGACGGGCTTGCCTTTGGCGCGCCTTCGGCACACCGCCGGATCGCCCGCTGCGCTCGCCCGCTGCGCTCGCCCGCTGCGCGCTTGTGTCCCCATAAATAAGTACCTGCCCTAATTATGTAGTCTCCGCCCACCCACCAATCAGCCCTGCTGTGCCACGGCTGTCAGTTCCCTGCACTAGACCGGTGACCGACCGGAAGTGCCTCTATCGGGAAACAGAGTGGAGTGGGGAGACAGGTATGCCAGAGCACAATGAAATATTTGTAGTTAAAACTTGTGAGTCAGTTTAAAAATATACAAACAAACACTGTGCAAATACGCAAGATAGCAGCAATACAATTTTTAAAAAGGGAGCAACGAGCGTGGCAGCGTTTCTGTCAGCCTACCACACCTAAGCAGGGCTCTCATCTGTGCGCTCGAATTCGGTGAATTATGTAGTCTCCGCCCACCCACCAATCAGCCCTGCTGTGCAGCGGCTGTCAATTCCCTGCACTAGACCGGTGACCGACCGGAAGTGCCTCTATCGGGAAACAGAGTGGAGTGGGGAGACAGGTATGCCAGAGCACAATGAAATATTTGTAGTTAAAACTTGTGAGTCAGTTTAAAAATATACAAACAAACACTGTGCAAATACGCAAGATAGCAGCAATACAATTTTTAAAAAGGGAGCAACGAACGTGGCAGCGTTTCTGTCAGCCTACCATACCTAAGCAGGGCTCTCTCTTTGCTACCTAATAAAGATATGTCATATTAATCTCATCATTCTGTTGGGAATAGAGTGTGCTGCTCTGTCTTATCTAATAAAAGTCGATCTTACCTCTAGGTATATTATTTGGATCTTCGTTCGGAATGTGACTTATTTCAGGATTGTTCTATTTTTCATTCTGATTGCTTCGTAAATCTCCGTACACAAAGCATGAGATTACATTGAGGCAGTGTTTCGTTTTCTGCTGATATTATCTAGATCATTAAAACGATAACAATTCTTACCGGGTATCATATCCATTCCAATGTGAAGCTTCTTTTTAAAATTTTATTCCTGCTGATTGCAGGTCTCTAAATAGTTCCCTAAAATGTATACATGACATTAGAAAAAAAGACTGCTTTTTCTTTGTCTACCGCAATTACATGTTTCCTTATATTCAGTCTTACCAAAATGGTGTATAACTTTCTTGTCTATGAGTGCGAGTCCACATGCCATTGTGTTGAAACGTTCTTCATTGGTTTCTATTCCATATGTTTAAAAATGTGACCTGCAATGTATATATAACTTTATGTGAGCAGCAGTCCTTTGTAGAAGAAATTGAGAATATCGATCATTTCGTGTTTTGACCTTACCTAAAGGTGCAAGTTTACCCCTGCGTCTGTATGCTTCAATCTGCTTAACCAATATTTGAGCAAACCTCTTCAGTTTTACTGCTGCTTCTATTGTCGTGTCTAGAAGAAGAAATTGGGACTGTTTGTAAAACCTCCCTTTTATGCCCGATTTCTGTTTGTTTTAGGTTAAAAGATGCCCCTTCTTACCTATTGTTTGTGTATCGATGATCTTTCAAGCCTTTCCAGCGCGTAGTCCACATACGGACTCTGTTTGCGATTTTAAATCTCTGTGTGTTGCGTGTTATTGCGAGACAGCGCAGAAGTGTGAGCACCATTTTAGATTGGGTTCAGATTTAGAATCTCAAGATTTATTCAACGTTCATGTCCTTATGGTAAACAATATTATTCACATATAAGTTCGAAACCGTTATTTATTGTGCAAAAAGGTTAGAGAGACACCTCTCCCTTAGTGCAAGCTCCGCTGGTTTAAATTACATTAATGTTTAGATCTTCCCTATCTCAAAACACTACGAAAGGCGTTTTTGGTTTCTATGGTTTCGGTCAAGTGCCATCTAAAGACGAGATTTAACGCTTAATATTCTAAGCTTAGATTATAAGCCACCTCGTGTCTTGTGTGTCATAGTACCTTTACCCACTTTCCTTGATGTGAATGTTACTTGTGCTCTTAGCGTACCAAATAATGTAGCTAGCTGCTGACATATTTACATGGAATTTCATGTTGCTGGTGGTTCTATTTAATTACATGCTTCCTTCATGTAACAAAAAATACTTTTTCCCAGTCAATTCATAATGTTATTTACATCTAATACATTCACCTATGTCTTAATCATAGTGTATAACCAAGTGAAGTGTGTGGATTTATAAAAAGCATGACATATCTAATTTATCATTAAGACCTAATGGCATCATTGTGTTTAATTTCTTGATCCAAAAGATCTCCCTCTGTAAAAGCATTTTTGAATTGTCTATTCCATCCCTATTTGGAATGTGTTCTATAATCTGGAATTTAACTTGTGCCCTATTATGGCGAGCTTCTTCCCCGAGGTTGTGTTTTTGGGTCTTATACGTCTCTTATGTTCCGTTAATATGGTCTTCATCTTCCCGTCTGTTTCCAATGTATAGTAGCCCACATGGACATTTAATCGAGTATACCACGTGTGTAGAGTTACAATCTAGTGCCTCCTGTAATTTGATTTTTTTCCTCCAGCCCTTGGATGTGATAGTACTTCTCCAACTATAACATTGTTGCAGTGGATACAATTACCACATTGGAAAGTTCCTCTTTTTGATCTTGTTCTTCTAGTTATATTTTTTGGATGGTATCTCTTTAATGTTACGACCTCTTTTAAATGCAAAAAAGTGGGGTGTCTTTGTATAAATTATTGAAGTCCTTTTCCTCCTTCAGTAGTTCCCATCTTTTTAGTATAATTTATTTCATCAGTTTAGAAAGAGTGGAGTGCTTATATACAAATACGCATTTGGTGGTTGTTTTTTTGGGTCGCTTTTGAAGTAATGCTCCTCTGTTCATGGATTTTGCATGGTTTATATGTTCATTTAATAGATTCTCTGGGTATCCACGAACCATGTAATTCTGTTTTTGTTGTTCTACGAAAGTTGGGGGTTGCATGACAAAGTTGTAATATAACTGAGTTATGGTTCAACCAGTGCACCTTTAGAAACAGGTAAACAGCATTAATTAATTCATTTATTTATTTACTTACAGGTTTTCCCTTGAAGAAGGTACTCTAAGTCCCGAAATGCATTAGGCTCAACTTACAAATGCTCAATCGCCGCAGAAAATATGTATATTGTCACATCAATGATATATCAATTAATTTATAGATGCATTTAGTAATGTTTAGAAAAAGAAAAATTGTATTGGATTGATCTAAATCGTGCAATGAAGAATAAATTGCAAATAGATATGAAAACGAAAAGTGATGAATGAGTTATTAATCAGAGATAAATATAAAACAAAGTGAGTATTTAACCAAAACTGCTGTGCACGTTTGAGTTCAGGTCAGATGATTGGGACCAGACGACTTTCATGATACCATATACAGAGCCAGATTTCTGTAAGCTTATAGTCCTTCCGTGCAGCCTTCTACAAAACGGGGCTCTGTGTAGGGTAAATATGATCTCTTATGTAAACACACCTTTTCTCCCTCACTGTGGAAAAAAACAATTCCCTATGGAGAAACCTGCTTCCACTACACCAACAGCAGATATTTAGGTGATCCTTTCTCACCCTGGAAAAGATTTACGTCAGCCCTTGCCATGCATGACCTGGTAGAAAGGGGATTGAAAGTAATCTATGAAAGCCCCGAAACCTACCTTTTGGAAGGCATTCACAAATGTCAAAACATAACAATGCTTTGCTTTCGAATGTCTGAAAACACCACTTTTCCTTGTCTGAACCAGTCCAGTGGAATTCAGAGTGGTGGAGAACTTTGCACTCTTGGGGTAGATGTAGGCATTTGTAAATGGAGTTAACCCTGCCATCATGCACCCTTATGTGAACTCCTTCCTGGCGTAAAACAGGTAGATTTTGCCATAAACCCACATTATGGAATTCACCTTTATTAATATGATCTAAAGTAAATATACATTATGTACATATCTACAAATTGTCTTCAGCACAGCTTTATTACGTTTGTTTCCTTTAAATAGGTGTACAATAGTAATTAGAATTAATATATGAGCGCCTTTCATACAGTTCCCGCTTACCCTAGAAAATCTAAAAGCTCTTCAGCCCAGGGCAATATAATTTCACCCCTTTGGCTGTTGAGTGCTATTTTTAATTCATTCCAGCAAGACACCCCTTGTTGGAAATGTATCAGGGGTTCCAGTGCAGACAGACACAACATGGCTCAGACAGAGACAAACCAAGCTTTTTATCTATAGTGTTCTAGGTCTTACCGTTACTGCAAAACCCAAACCAGAGCAGCATATAGAACCCATTAGACCTTCACCCTCAGGATAATGGAGTCCAGCAGCCCAAATCTTACTCATGGAGGATGTTCTGGGTTAATGAGTTGGAACTAAACAAACCAACCATTACAAGGTAATAATTCAGAGTCCAGCAGTTCTTAGTATTTGAAAAAAGTACTTTACTCTAAACTTTACATGGTACATAATATGTCAAAAGGTAAAAAAATTATAGGAGACATCTAATGAGTGCACAATCTTGGATGCTTCCTAAGGGAACGGGGACAGCCTCTTCAAAGTGCTGCATGTGCAAACTATCCGAACAGTCTATGAGATTCTTTTTGGAGGGGGGGAAATCAGAACCAGCACTGGTGATTATTCCCTTCACCTAAAAATGGTCTTTGCTCCCCTATTCACTGTTCTCTTGGTATGTACAGTGTTTTGTTGTCGGTTTGATCATTCAGAACACAGACATTGAGGGGCGTGGCTTGAGCGCCGACGGAGACAGAGATCAAGATTCCTGAGCAGAGCGGCCGATGAAGTGCCTTCTCGGTGGAATTTGACAGTGGATTTAGGTGCATGAGTGTCCGCTGAGACTAAGGATACTTTTTTCGTCTTGCAGTGATCCTGTATTCCTCTGAAATTTGGCTTTACTATGTAGTGCGCTCTCTTACTGGAGCGCAGCTTCGTCTCAGCTCGGCAACAGGCACTCTGAAGGTACGCCGCTCCCACTAAATATGTGAAGTTGATGCTGACCCCTTTAATATTTTGACTTTACCACCACTTTGCCTACAATGCAACTACAATATGCGGCGCATTTCATGCATACATCGCGACTGCCATCTTATTTGCCAATAAAATGTCTTATCTTTGGTTTTCTCCTCACCGGGTTTCTTCTCTATTTCCCTGAGGAGATTGAGTGCATAAATGGAAGCTTTTTGTTGCTTTACAGTTCCAATACATAGGTTATTGTTATGCACCTGATTTTGCCTATGTGATAACTTTTTCTGACTAAATTCTGCCTCCTCAAAATCTGTTACCCATCAAAATTTTCTGACAGAAAACAGTTCATAGGAACATCCTATGTGCGACACTCAACTCTATTCTTTAATAGTCTCTACACTGGATAGACTTTTAATATGCTATGCCTCATTTAACTATGACATGCTGACCGAGTCAATGACCACAATTCAGCTTTGTTGATGCAAAGAAATAGAATTTGATGACTGCTGTATAATATCACTTTGTGTCTTTTACGCTGCTTATTTTTAAAACTCTCAACTTTTCAGTATTCTTATCTAGATAGAGCCTTCTCCCTCTCCTGGTCAGAAAACAACTTTAACAAATATGTCTTCCTCCCGCAAAGATTCTAATCCGGCCACTCATCCTAAACAACATAAAAAGGAACACACTTTGCCTACCAAGTCACCACTACCCATTACTATGGAAGAGATTAAGTTGAAAAAACCTTTTGTCATTAATACTAACGCTACTCTTCAGAGGTTGGATGAGAAATGGTCTAACTTGGATTCAAGAATGTCTGCGGTGGAACAGAGGATTAGTGATATCCAGGACTTGTTACCTCAGGTGGCGGCCATGTCTCAAGAGATTGCTCTCCTCAAAACGCAAACAGAAGACTTAGAAAATCGTAACAGATGCAATAACCTTCGAATTTATGGCATTCCTGAGAGAGAGAAGGGGTCCAACATGCTGGCCTTTTTAAAATTACATATTCCCAATATTGTTGGTCACAAAGTCGGCACAACTCAACTTACAGCACGCTCATCGCACAGGTCCTAAATCTGCGGATTCTTCTCCTTCGTCAGTAAATCATCCTAGAAGGATAGTTATTTTGTTTTTGGAATACACTGATCTGTTAGGGGTCCTTTAAGCAGCAAAGTCTAGGAAGCAAATGCTGTGGTCTGGTCAAAAAATTTTCTTCTCAAGATGTGGCCCGTGCAATTGCAGCATGTTGCAAAGAATTCCTTTCTCTCCATCCGATCCTTCGATCCATGAATGAGAGATATGGTTTAGTACATCCATGCTTTTTCAAGGTTACTTATAAAGGGAGGTCCTACTTCTTTGATCGTCCTGAAGACAATTCATCTCTCACCATAAAGGGGACGCTATGGACTTTGGAGGACCCAGAGATGCATTGTTACTCTGTTATGTGTTTGTTTTTTTGAGATTATTATCTCTCTTTAATTGTTCTGAGGATTCTTATCTTCTATGTTGTTGTGGTTTATGATTTGTAGTTGTTGTTTTCCCTTGCCTTTTATGGCTTGGAGGTCTTCAGTAAACTCTTCATATTGTGACTTTTCCATGTTTTTCTTGTAGCTGTTCCTCCTCTTGTACAGATCCTTTCCCCAGGTGTCTCCCTCCTCATGCCCTTCCATCCTGACCCTAGAGTCCTCAGTCATCCCTTATGTTTGGTAAGTGTTGAGTTTTTCATTGCTTTGTCTTTCTTTGGTCGCTATTTTTCCGCCTATGTTATTCTAGGTTATGTAGTTGATCTCCTTGGCCTAGTATTCTATGTACAATTACTTTCTTTTATTTAAATATTATATTCCTTTAGTTTTGAATGATCTCATTGTCTGTATCGGTTCTGTCATCTGTCTTCCCTCGCAGCTTCCCTATGTTATTTTCTTCACCATGGAAATCTATTCCTTCTCAATTGACTGAAGTCTCCCGACTTCTAGTCAGCTTATCTTTTTCTATCACTTGTTTTTTATACTTTTCTTTCCTTTTCTCGCTTTGCGATTTTTCCTTTTTCACCCTCTTATTTGTTGGATTTATCTTTTTATTCATTACTTGCATTTCTTTTTTCCCCTCTTTTCTCATCTCCTTTTCTAGCCTGTTTTTTTCAATTTTTCACTTCATTAATTTTCTTTTTCATGCCTGTTCTCTTTTCCCCAATTGCATTAATCACTATTTTCATGTTCAATCGCATACTTCAATGTTTTCTTGGTTTTGATTTTGGTTTCCTTCATATCGACTGTACAATTATGTTGTATTGTATATCATCATTAATAATTTTACTGTCTTGTTTGTATTGTAAAGACTGAATGTTGGGATCATCTCATCGAATGTAAAAGGATTGCGTAATCCTTTCACAAAGCAACGGGTACTTACCCATCTCTCTAAACTCCAATGTAAAATTGCTATGTTACAAGAAACCCATCTTAATGAGAGTGATGTCAATTCCCTTAGGAAGCAATGGGTGGGTCATGTATATTGTTCCCCTTCCAAGGACAGGAAAAATGGTGTTGTAATACTCTTTCACAAATCCTTATCCCTCACATTAGAAAAAGAAGAGAAGGATGAAGATGGTCATTGGCTTCTTCTTCACACTATTATCAGTAGTTCTCAGGTTTCTTTATTGAACATTTATGATCACACAGGCATGGATTCACAATTTTAGCAATCCATGTCCCACACTCTTCATGCATGTTCTAGTTCTAATCTCATAGTGGGTGGTGATTGTAATCAGGTCACGGATCCCTTCAATGATAGGAAATCCTCCGTTAAGTACATTCCCAATAAAATGCAAAAAACCTTTGCTAAGACCATATCGGCAAGAGGCCTAGTAGACGCTAGTAGACGCTTGGAAAATATTCAATCCTGATAGTTTAGAATATACTTTTTATTCTCCTACTCACAATTCTACCTCTAGAATCGATTATATATTTCTAAGTCTGCATCTGCTTTCCAACCTCATTCATGCAGAGATTGGCTCAATTCTTATCTCCGATCACGCTCCTGTTCTGATTAGTTTAGATCTTCCTTCCTTGTCCTCAAAATCTCAATGTTGGCATTTTAACAATTATCTTCTAAAAGATCCCACCTTTCTAAACCATTTTAAAGATTTCTGAATTCTTTCTTAATACTACTCCTGTTATATCCTTTCATACTATTTGGGATTCCTTTAAAGTCACAGCTAGAGGTTTCATTATTGATCATGTAACTACCAAAAAGAAAACATTTCGCATAGAATCAATTTCTTTGCTCTCCTCCATTAAAAAATTGGAACATGCGTATTTTTCATCTAAAAATGTTGATTCCCTTAAGTCTTTGGTCCAGGCAAAGCTTGAGTTTCATAGGAGATCCAGAGAAGAGGCATCCGGGACATTGCTAAAAATAAACTCTAAATTGTATGACAGTCGCAACCAAGCCGGTAAGTTGTTAATGAACTATTTGAAGGTGAAATCTCAAAGAGCTAGAGTGGTTATGATTATTGATAATGATATTCCTCGTTTTAAAGATGAAGCAATATTAGCATGTTTTACAGATTTCTATAAACCCCTTTATACCCCTGAATTGTCCCCTTCTGATGCTAATCTAGACTCAATTTTTGATTTGTTACCTCCTCGCTCTTCCCCTCTTTCTGATTGTCCATTCTACCCAAGGATAAGACTCCTGGTCCTGATGGACTTACTGCTGAGTTCTATTCTTGCTTTTCGTCGGTTCTTCTGCCACATCTATTATCTCTTTGTCAATATTTTGCTCTTAATGGAGAGGCTCGAGGTTCCTTTCTTGAAGCTATGATTTGTCTCATTCCTAAAAAAAGATAAAGACCCTTCCCGTTGCGCCAACTATCGTCCTGTATCCTTGACTAACCTGGATTGTAAGCTATTCGCCAAGATCTTAGCCCTTTGTAATAATCAAGTCCTTCCGGATTTAATTGACTATGAATAAACAGAGTTTGTTAAAGGTAGGATTATTTCTGATAATTCCAGAACTTTCCTCCATATTATTCATCTAGCATCTAAGAGTTCTTCCCCTATAGCCGCCATCACATTAGACACGGAAAAAGCTTTTGACCGTGTTCATTGGTTATTTATGATGCGCTCTCTTAAATGGCATGGTTTTGGTCCTTCTATTTTGTCCCTTGTTAATTTATTATATTCCTTTATAACTACTTCAGTTTTTCGTTAATGGTTCTCAATCTTCTTACTTCCCTTTACAAAGAGGTACTCGTCAGGGATGCCCTCTTTCCCCATTACTTAAATCCTTGCTCTTGAGCCCTTTCTTCACTCTTTACTACACTCCCCCACTTTGAGGCTTTACGCATAAATCTGTTGAAATTAAATTTACGGCTTATGCTGATATTATGTTACATGTTTCGGATCCTTCTACCTCTATGCCTGCTTTTACTGAACTTCTCTCTTCTTATGCTGCCTTTTCAGGCTATAAATTGAATTTTTCCAAATCTGAAGTGCTCCCCTTAAATAAATACATGTTTGAGGGAATTGATTTTAAATGGAATACTAATATTACGTGCTTAGGGAATAAATATTCTTCTACCCTTGCAAAAACAATTCAGTCTAATTTGGATAAAGTTTTATTAAAAATATGACTGATAGATGGTCTCCCCTTTTTTTGTCATGGTGCGGTAGGTTAGACACCATTAAAATGATGCTGCTTCCCGTTAGTAGTTTTTATTTATCCATGTTACCTGTAAAAATACCATTAACATTTTTTCAAACTCTCAATGGAATTTTTAGCTAATTTCTCTGAAATGGTCGGAAAGCTTGTATCTCTTTGGCCTTTCTCTCTGCTCCTAACGACCGGGGTGGTATCCATTTTCCCAATTTTCGACAATATCATTTCTATTTTCTAATTCATCAAATGTTACCGTATATATCTATCCAGGAAGGTTCTTTCACTTCAGTATGGCAAAGGCTGGAGAAATCTTTGATATCTCCTTTCCCTTTTTCAGCAAGTTTTACTCAAATCCTCCCCGTTCATTAAATTAACCCAAGATTTCCAAATTTCTTTCCACTTTTTATCCTATTAAATGTAAATCTCAAAGCCCCTAGCAGATATTTTTGGACTCACCTCTTTGGCATTACAAACACATCAAATTGTCCAATTGCACTATTTTTTGGAAACCATGGGTTGCTAAAGGGATCTTTCAAGTTAAACAATTGATACAGGATTCTCGTTGTCTATCCTTACAAGAGGTTCGGTCCGCTTTGGACTTACCTGCTTCCTCGTTATCAAGATATGAATGTCTACGTTTGTTCTTAACGGAACAAATTTCTCGACTCTCTGGTTCTTTTCTTCCCCCTCAAGATCCTTTGTTAGAACCTTTACCCTCTTCCCCTTACATTAAAGCCTCCCAAATTTACAAATATCTACATTTCTCTTCTCTAAGCCGTCCTAAAAATAAAGTTGAGCTTTTATGGGAGTCTGATCTTCAATATTCCCTCTCTATTGATACTTGGAACTCAATTTGGACACGCATACATCATACCTCTTGCAATTCTAGAACCACTCAGACCATTTATTATTTTTATCATAGATTATTTTTAGCTCCACTATCACTCTCCAAATATAGTTCACATTTATCCCCGAATTGTTGGGTATGTCCTTCTACTCCCAGTTTTGTTATGCATTCCTTTTTTCTTTGCCCTAATATTGCCCGTTTTTGGACTAGAGTGTGTGAGTCAATTTCCTCTATTTGTACTATTAATTTTCCCGTTGATATATACTCCATATTTTTAGGAAGTAACTCTTCATATTGGTATCATTCTCGGAAGATAGGCATATTTGTAGACTTGTTAATTACTATCGCTCTTCAGGTAAGGTAATCACTTCTAATTGGGAAGATGCCTCTAAGGTTGCCTTCTCCGTTGGTGGAATCTTCTTTATTATCACCACAGACTACGATGGAGCTTCCTCCAAAACCTCTCAACTTTTTCATAAAGAAGCCCTTTGGTCTCCACTCACTAACTTCTTATCTGCATCTGCGCCCCGAATTCGAGGCAGTTCTTTTGTTTATCGACCTCTATGAATATTTGATTACATTCTTCTTTTAGTTTATTTCTTGTCATATGTCACACGTATATGTATTACTATGTTTTTAGAAACCAATGTCATTATTATAAGATTAACGTATCAATATTATGTTAGATGATGTTAGTATATTTCCAGTTCTTTTTTTTTTCCCTGCTCTGTTTTTCTTGCTCCTACTTTTTCTTTTCTCCTTTTATTTATTTTTCTTTTATACTCTTTCTTCTTCTGAAAAATAAAAAATAAAAAACACAAAATGCTATTTTCTCTTTAGGTAAATTTTTTATTATTGCCTTTCCTCTTTGGCTTATTTTTAGATTTAGATTGATCTATTATGTTCCTTGTTGCGCCACATTGTATAATCAGTCTGTATATCTATTGCTTCTTGTTTTACATCCATTGTGACTTATTGTACCTATGCTTCTAACTACCTTAATAAAGCTCTTTTAAACTAAAAACAAAAAAAAAACACAGACATTGCCTGTGTTCTTTGATAGCTTTTAGGGTGATGTCTGATTTACTTATTTGTAGGAGGGGGGTGCGCAACTCCCCTTCCCGAACCCATCCAATCCCCAGGGCCCAATTTAAATATTATGGGTTGCGAGGTTCCCCGCCCGACCCGTATTCAGCTCAGAGGCTGTTACTTTTAAAAAAGGGAGGAGGTCCCTCCTTGAGACTTTAATGGCCCCAGGGAGCCTATCCCTAGGGCAAGCTAACTTGCTGTGTTCTGGTGAGCCCACCACTGAGACCCAGTGGTGTCCCTGCCCGCTTCTGCACTGGCAGACAATTACGTTTTTGCTCCCATCTGGAGGAAGCATTTTTTAATCTCCCGCCAAACGGGAGAAACAGTCAGCTACCAGCCTTTGGGAGCTATAAAAATGCTCATCAGTGAGGTCATAAATGATGTCCTAGAACATGTCATGAGTGATGTAATATGAGAGGTCATAAGCAGTGCATGGCAGGGGCACACTGCATAGTTACCTCTGTTAACTATAACTGGTGAATTTCTGTGTTTTATTTAGTTGAAAATATCAGCGTTGTCACAGAGAGTCACCTAACTAGAACGTTATGTTAAACTAGTTTTTTTTGTGAATATATTTATTTTTTATTTCTGTGGCATTAAGAGTAAGGAAAATATACTCATATGGCAAATCGATTGTATGAGCCTGACTAAGGATATGTTTCTATGAGATTCCTGCATGACCATAAGCAGCATGTCAAATTTTTATATAAAATTCAGGGCTGTATGTCTTTTTTAAACTTTTTTTTTACTTTTTAAACCTTGATTTTATAGCATGTATCCGTTATTGATTCTTTTATCCAAATAAAGATTTGACTGAATGTATTATATGTAATAGATATATATATTGAAACCAATGTGCCCTTGCGCATAGGAGCGCACTCTACTTCTCCCAACCATGCGGTTTTCTTTAGCAGCCCGCTTCTTTGCACCCCATTATTTTGCTTTTGCCAACGCGTTTCAGGGCCATCGCCCCTCCTCATGGGCTCAAAAAGAAAGCTTGAAACACTCACTGCTTCTGAATCCGGTTCCTTTTATTTCCGGCATTTTTACAACAGCAGCCTCTAATGGGCGTTTGCATAATGCTGTTCGTTTCTGTGCAGAATGATGGGACACGAAGTCCTGCAGCGGTACCATTACACTTAAAGTAAGTTCAAGTGTTCTCTTTGTATTTCATTTTAATTATTACCTTATTAGGCTGTGGTGCAAAGAAGCAAACTCAATCTGCTTAGTAGAAGTGCTGATCCGTAGCTGATGTGCAACCAGGCAGCTTCGCAGCTGGTCTATTTCCTTTTCCAACCGCGATGGTGCAGCTCCCCACGGCTGGACCGCCGTATTAATTATTGAAACCAATGTCCCCTTGCGCATAGGAGCGCACTCGACTTCTCCCATAGATGCGGTTTTCTTTAGCAGCCCGCTTCTTTGCACCCCATTATTTTGCTTTTGCCAACACGTTCCAGGGCCATCGTCCCTTCCTCATGGGCTCAAAAAGAAAGCTTGAAACACTCACTGCTTCTGAATCCGGTACCTTTTATTTGCGGCATTTTTACAACAGCAGCCTCTAATGGGCATTTGCATAGTGCAGTTCGTTTCTGTGCAGAATGATGGGACACGAAGTCCTGCAGCGGTACCATTACACTTATAGTAAGTTCAAGTGTTCTCTTTGTATTTCATTTTAATTATTACCTTAGTAGGCTGTGGTGCAAAGAAGCAAACTCAATTTCCTGTTTGTTTATAAAAGAGGCAAACAAACAGGAAATCGAGTTAGTACTTCATTTGAAAATAGGCCAGGAAGAAGAGTCTGTGTGACTTGAAACGTGTTGGCAGTATGAAATAAATACTGGAAACTGGTGGCGAGTGCAGAACAGAAGTCCGGAGGGATGGTGAACTGTGTGTTCCCTCCTAAAGCTGTTGAGGATTTTGGTGAGAATATATTAAACAACTTTGCATAACATGCAAAATGCTCCAATACCTTCAGGTCTAGCTAGCGCTATATTAAACTCTAAAATAAATAAAATATACCAAATACCTTAACTATACTTATGCGTGGTAAAGATATACGTGAGAAAGGCACCAAAAATTGCTTGCATGGGAAAGGCTGCGTGGTAAAGGCTCTGCTTGATAAAAAAACATGATTGTAAAGGATAGCTCCTCAAGTGATCTATGCTAAAAAGAATGGACCTGATTATGCATTTGTAACTTACTTAAAACACAAACAAATGCATATCAAGTGAATGGGGTCATGAAGAATGCCAGTTGGATTTTATAGGGGATGAAATATGTTGAGTATTTGCAGCTCCCAGTTTTAGACATTTTCGTAGTTCAATGTCAGCACAGACCAAAAACGCCAAATAAAGTATAGAACATATAAAATATCTCCTGCTAAAGCGGGGTTTCAAAGTAAAGTTAGCATGCAGACTCATCTGTTTCTAAAGTAACAAGTGGACATGTTGAGTTCACTATATTTACCAGATACACCATGTAATTCATCAGATAGTCAATTTTGGTCCGTTTCATCCTAGTTTTGCCACTGTTTCTCATGATTTTCGTATCAGCGCCTAAAAAATGAAATATAATTACAATGCATTGTGTTAATTGCTCTGTATATCAATGAAGTATAAACAAAGGCAGTCAGATTTTGGGTTCTCTCGTATAAACAATTGATGAAAATATCCCAAGGAACCTAGCAATGTGACATAAAACAATGCCTTTAGCAACTAAGTAAAACTGTAAAGCATGCTACAAACCAATTCCGATCAGTGAGCATGCACTCATATTGCTCACCCACCTTTTTGTAGGCTTTCCGCCAGATGATATACATTGGAGAAGGTTTTGGACTTGAATGCACCCAACAGATGTGAAGGATTGGAGCTGGCTTTGCATTTTGATGCCCAGTCATTTTTATATACAAAGGAGAATGCAGAAATGCCACTTTCATCCATTTTTGTCACAAGTTCAAAATATGCCTATCTCATGTGTGTGGATACTCAAAGATGCCCCTTCAAGACGAGCAGATTGTGCCAAGTAATCTGCAGGAAGCTTGTGCGATCTGCTTAGGAAGGGGCAAATCAAGGTACTGATAGCTGGGCAGATATAGTACATCATTCCTGTAGAAACAGTCTACAACAGATGTACCACAAAAGTGAGTGATGCATATTGAGGAAAACGCAGATCTTAGGCCTCAAATTCTTGATTGGATGTTAGGAAACCAGGACTGTATGCATGACATGACACTGCAGCTGTATGACTTCTCAGTACCTATCAGAGGACCGAACCATTGTGTATCATTTGGACAACACAAAAAACCACGATCTGCAACTACCCCACCAATGTGACTTAATGAGCTTTTCCCCTCAGCACCTCCCATGCCACTCCTAATAGGCTGTTCAGCTATGCTTCAGCTTTGGATAAAGGAAAACAACTCAAGAACATATAGAAAAAATAAATTGACTACTTCCACATGTTTTGTACTCATCCTTTGTTGACAGAAAAGAACATCAGTGTGTTGCTGGCCAGACCGGGCGACGGTGGCACATCTTTAGGGCACTCCACCAACTCCACTTCATAGCAGGATCACAAGTAGCTGACGAAAGACTACTGAATGCACTCATGAAGAGGTATTGGGTTTGAATCCCTAAACAACAATTAGCAATCCCACTGCCATCTGCACACAGTAGAAGATGTCAGAACCATTGCGAACCAGATTGTGTATTTCCCCTGAGCGTAAAGGTACATGTGGTTAGCACATAAATTAACTGGCAGATACTATAGGCAGATACAAGGAAAACAATGGCTTTACTCTACGGCTTAAGAACAGCGGTAGGAAGTAACTTATGTAGTCGGGTTATTTATGGAGGAGCTTGCGGGAGGATGTCAGCCAATAAGCACTTTCTGCAAGAATCCCACTGTACTCACAAGTATTTACAAGAATGTTGGTTTGATTTTCTATTCCATTCTGCCTTTGGATATCTGCCGATACACACGATTGTTCTTGCTGGGATACAAGCCCCCCAACCCCCAAGACCCATGCTGAATGGGACTTCTTCGAGGTTTTGCATGACTCTGGCGGAACTTTTCTTTAATTCAAATTTACCCTGAGGAAGTCGATGGGCGATATACCCAAGATAAAACACGTGTTGGCTACATCTCGGCTATACCAGCTATGCCCTTTTGCTATCAGGAGCCATCTGTAATACATCTACGGTTCTGAATAAGATGAGAGAATAAAGAAGACTATAAACATAAAATTTGGACTGATATTTTCTTGGATTAACTTTTGTGATATTAATTTGCATTGTGCTCGGGAACGGGTTTTTCTTTTGTACTTTACTATTTGTGTACCTTTGGTCACAGAGGACTTCGGGATACGTGGGCGGTCGTTCCCCAACTGTTCCTTTGAGCACTCACCAGATAATATTGGTACTGAGATTATAATCCATGATAATGCGCGAGGTTTGACCTAGCCACGCTTCTAATTTACATGAACAAAAAAGGAGGGCAGCATTTCTCTTATCCCAGATCCATTTGCTTAGACACCTCCAAGACATGTAATGGTAAAGGGTTGCAAAATAAATGAAAATATAGTACAGTAGAAAAGCCATGTACCCTGCAACATGAACTCTAAGACACATGGCTATAAGAAGGCCGTAAGAACATTGAAAGTGAAAATCAAGCCACCATGTAGGGTTTTTAAACAGTGGAGGAAGAGGGAATAAACATCTTCCTGCCTGCAACAGCCCCCTAGGCATTCTGATAGATCCTCAACATTGTTTATATTCACAATAAATCAAGTGTTTGCCATCTCTTGTTGGAACAGGAAGTGTGTGATATCCATGCACACGTGTTTCATGCTAAATGGCACTCATTAGCAATAAGCAATCCTGTGGTTTGGGGGTTCTTGGCCAACCACTTTTAGTATACCCGGTTCAACCACAATATAGAATGGTTATTGGTGTGGTGCATGCTATGATTAAGGCAAAAGACAGAGCTCACTGTAGCATAATAGGTCTGAGAAGAAATAAACTTTCCAAATATTACAGGAAGTCTAGCACAATGCTGCAAGTAAATAATTACCTCCAGAAATATAAAGAGAACATTGCACATGCATGTTCTGGCCATTTTTCCCACTACTAAAAATGGAGTTCCAAGAAAGGCAATAGATAAAAATAGAGGCAAGCACGATAGATGACCGATATTATCTGGTTGAAATGTTGGTGGCTCTAGCTGACAGAAAATAGGTGTTGTGTTGCAGCACACATTGTTAATTGCATACTGGAGCAATTATTTCTAATAAATACTACGGAAAAAGGAGAAAATGTCACAACTTGTACAAGGGGAATGTCAAAGAAAAGTTAACTATCCATCCATATGTAATTGTTTAAAATAAAATATAGTGTACAACCCAATATCATATTTCTAGTTTATAATGACAAACATGGGTACAGTAGAAAGGCAGATCTAAAACAATTCTAACCGTAACATAAATGAACTGCAACTTGGTAATGCCCATACCTGCAAAGAGGACAAGCCCGTGACAGACCTCTGTGTTCCTGATCGTGCAGCCACGCAGTAATATTTTATCTGCATCCAAACCATAGCTCCTGTTCTTCCAGATTAAAGTGCCAATAAAACGGTCTAGTCGATTATTGGGCTCTTCACACTCAACCACCCCTAATGCAAAACAAAAGCAATATTTTTCATGTTATAAAATGTTATAGTTAAACATCTAGTAATACCTTTCCGTGTGCATAATTTTAATTAGGGATTACAAAATTAAAATTATGAATTGTCTAACTTATACCATAAAGTAGAGAAAAGAAACATTCACTTCCACAGCGTAAAAACTACATGCAGCATAGTCTATTTACTGGTACCCACATAAAACTGTGGGGTAAATAAGACACTGGTTTCTTCAACAGGAAAGCGGATGACCATGCATAAAGAACAAATGTCAGACACGTGCACTAAATATTGACCAACTACCCCTTCCCAACAGCTAGCATAGTAAGTACCTTAAAGAACTCCATGAAGCAGTGTGGTGCTGTTGAAACAGAACTAGTTCAAGCAAAAGTACAATTTAAAGTTTTGTAATAGAAGAAAAACTGAAATCGCAGATATGTTGGACTACAGCATTACCCCATTTGTATGTATGTGTATTTAAAATACTGCATACATGCAAGATGCCCATGTATTAGCAGCAACAGTATTTCCCCATACTGGCTGCATGAGAATTTGAATGATTAAGTTTTACAACTAAAATTAAAGAATAAAGGGCTAAAGATTGTTTTCCATTTAAAATAATACCTACAAAGTATAGTTAGAACTTGTTGCTTGATACTGAAGTGCAGTATATATAAGATGTTACTATTATTTAATTTATTCACTTCCGGAAGATGGAATGGTATGTACGTCTTGGTGACCTGAAGGTCACACAAGGTGTCAGTAAAAAGAGTTCAATTCACTGATCCACCTTGGCAGCAAAGTGGTGCATATAGAAACTATGCAACAAACTGCCCGAGTCACACGTGAAATCCCAGACAAGCACAGGAGACCAAATGTTGATCGATGCAAGGACCATAGGTTTAGCAGATATGCTGATTTTTGCCATGTAAGGACCATAGGTTTAGCAGATATGCGTTTTTCCCATCATTCTTCAGAATTTACAAACACTGAAGGAGTTTATGAAGTCCATTAGTCATAATTAGTTTTGTAATGTTTAGACTGTGTCAATCCATAACCCTGCTTTAGCATGAATAAGTTTCATGCAGTGGTTTTACTGTCATTCGGAAGCCCACACAAAATGAGCCTCTAACGATAAGGGCCCTTTTTGGTGCTGGATTCTATTCTTCTGGACTTTCCTTATTATGTAAATGTAAATGTACATGTATTTATATAGCGCAAATCACCGACACGGTATCTAAGCGCTTGCTTAGGGAACTCATCCTGGTATTCCCCTGTGAGATACCCCAGCAGGGTATCGACAAGGTGAAAGCCAGGCATCCCGCCGCGAGGGGCCGTAGTGGAGATTAAGCAAGCTACTGCCCAGAGTCGCAGAGTGTGACCCCGTGAGTCGAGTAGGCACCGGGGCGAGAATTATCGAGTCCGTGGAATTTTAGAGCCCGAGACCCGCCGAGGCGGGGAATCGAACCCTGGTCCACGGCCGATCTCAGCTTCCGGGTCTGCCGCCTCTAACCACTGAGCCACACTTCACCATTATTAGGGACTAGTAAGTCAAGGACTTGAAACAAGTGATTGTGGGGGTAACTGGCAAGGTCATTCATGTCAGTCTTTTTTTCTAGATGTGATATAGTTTGCTCTAAAGGCTACTAAACTCTTCCTCTGTTAGATATAAGATGGATATTTGGATGCTATTGTTTTCCTGACAGCAGTTTCTATAACCAGGTTGAAAATACAGCATTAGCATCCCCATAGTATTTCTGTACCACAGTAATGCAAAAGCATTACAATATCTGAGCATGGTTTATTTTTCTTACTCAATGTCAGGACCTCGAGAATTTCAATTTTGAGACTAACGCTGCAATAACCCCAATTTTAGGCAAAATAAAGAAAATGACAATTGGGTAATGGGAAACAATAACTTCCCATTCACAAATTCAGAGATTAAAAGTAATGGAACCAAATATCTATTTAATAAAGTAAGAATAACTCTTGGAAACAACTAAAATCCAACATGAATCCTAATTAAATGTTTTACTCCTTTATATGGTCTTGCTTGACAGCGTAGCTGTCACCAGACAATATGTGAGCATCACTAGAGAGGGACTGTGGCTCTTCCCACATGTTGGGATCCCAGTATACATGTTTTCATTGGGCAGACTACGTGTAGTTCCACGAAAAAGGGCTTGCCCTTCACTGCAGGGTTGCTCATTTTATTTAGCCAGCTGACTGAGATTGAACTTTCAGGGGCACACACATGACATTGTAATGTTGTAAAGGTGTGTTAGATAACTAGATAATGTATTCAGTTTGATCTTCTCTAGAAGCAGCACAGATAAGATGAGCAGTCATTACCCTAAATGGATTTTCAGGACTAACTTGACAGTACAACCGTCACCTAACTTTATAATTTACACCAATATTGTTCTTGAGTTCTTTACCTCCTGTTAGAAATGGGGCTTCTGGTTGGCTAGGATATGCAGCTAAGCCAGGCAGAACCCACCACTCTAGTCAGGGCAATGGAGTTACACACCGAAGTTAACCCCTGCTCACCCCTCGGTATCTTGACAGAGCGGTCAGGCTTATCCCAGAGGCAATGTGTAAAGCGTTTGCGCAACACACAGCAGTGACACACTAGGCACACCACAAAAGAAACCACACACAATTTTATATAAAAATATCCTTTGTAATATAAAAAAAAACACATTAGAACACAATCACATATATTACTGTGCCATTAAGCACTTGTCATGACTTCACAGGGATTACATAAGTCGGGCCACTGTCAAACATTACAGATAGGGTCACCAGTAACTATTGGCAGGATTGCACTTAACGTAAAACACTATGCATAAACCACATCTGCAGTGCACTATAGTAAATACTAGTTAAGTTGCACACATTATGGAGATATCCTTGCTGACATTGTACCTACCACTATCACAACACTATATCCATGGGGCGAACGCAGGCAATGTAACATTTCACATTAGGGCACAGAGTGCAAGATAAGGCCCATGAATCATCACTGCAGACCATCATACGCAATCCGGAGTCCCTAGGCGCTATCCGGTTATGGAACTGGCCATTTCCACACAGGACATACCACGACATATATTTATAGTTCAGGGTTTGAAATGACCCATAGCACCACCTCAGGGCATAAGAACCATGCAGTAGTCACCAATCACCAGGGACCTTCCTGGTTGTGTAGGTATTCCCTGTGTATGGTGCACTTGCGCTGCTCCTAACAGTGTAGACGGTAATTGGCACTTGCTGAAGGAAATGCGGCAATCCGCATGCCCCTCACCCCCGGCACTAAGCCTTCAATTTCACCTCTAAATGCAGTGAGGGTGTAGCAGACCCGGGCCAGCCGCACAAAGCACGTTGAGGGTGGAAACCCACCCTGACCGCATGGAGGACGATGCGGCCTGGCCGGCAACCCAACAACCACAGCACAGCAGGGGAATCTCAGCACTCACTTCTCACCCTGCGTCCCTCCCCACCCCCCCATCTCGGGCCGATGAGCACTCAGAAGGGGAGATGTTCCCAACAGAAGCACATGCACTGCTCAGGGTGCACGAGCTCCAGGATGACTCCTCTGTCTCGGAGCACTACGGAGCACTACCGCAGACTGTGGCGTCTTGATTCAGCCTTTTCTCCTGGTGCGAGGAGTAGGTACAGCCAACCGTTTGGGATCACACAGGTCTGGAGGACGAGGCGTGCTGGTCTCCAAGGCACATGGGAGAATCCCAGAGCAGATGCCAAACTGTGCCCCGGGGGGACTACTGAGTGGACGTTGGGATGGAATCACTCCAGAAGGTCCCTGCAGGGAACCCGGTGGCACTGTAAATGAAACACTCCACAAAATGGCTGAGGACGACCGGGCTGGCTTCTACAGCCTGGGGAAAATCAGTCAGCATCTCAGCATATCCACGTGAAGCCTGTCTGGCAGGGCAAGACGTGACTCCCTCTTTTGGCACTGGGTCTAAGAGAAGGCAGGGAGCAGCCATCCATATGCTCTTCTGCCAGAGAACCAGTTATAGCACTTCACACACACTTGTTGGCCTCACAGTGAAGGGAGATACAGCACTCACCAAGCGCTCTAGTTTATCAATACAAAGTGCATAACAGCACACCAGGGAGAGCACTGGGAGCACACCAGCAAGGTGCAGGTTGGTAGGCCAGCACAAGGGTCCTCAGGGCAGAGCTCCAGTCCTCCTTTCAGACTGACAGGCAGCAGGTCAGCACCCTAGAGGGGCAAAGATCCCAGGTGGTTCCCCCTGGTAATCCAGCAGCCCTCCAGTAGTATACAGAACCAGCAGCATCTGGCAATAAATTCCACGCAGTGTCTTCTAAACAATAATGGGGTCACATTCACTGTACTTATAGTGCAATGTCTGATCTGGGGGCACTTAAAACACTAATGAAGTGCACAACACCCCCATTCATATTTTCATCCCAGGCCCTAGCCACACCAGAGGAGAGTGGAGCCAGCATTGTAGAAGGTAGGCACAGCCCTATTCAGGGGAAAGTGCAAGTCCAAGCACCACTCCAAATGGTGACCAGGTCTATTCAGGTGCAAGGGACAACTCCTCCCGCTACTCTAAATTCAGCCAAGGTCTATTCAGCCTAACGCCGAGTCATCCAGGCATGGCAGGACACACCTCAAGCAACCCCCCACCCAAGGGACTAGCTGGAGTGAATGCACAGCTCCTCTCCCCTGTCAGTCAGAATCCAACGGTCAATAAACATCCAGGCTGGCACAAAGACACATAGCCCACAGAAATGCCCACTTCTAAAAGTGGCATTTCTAAAATAGTAATAATAAATCTGCTTTCACCAATTAACAGGATGTATCACTACTATTCAGAACATACGCCTCTCATGTCAGGAATTGCCACTGAAGTACATATCAGGTAATTCACAATGCAAACCTATGAGAGGGTAGCCTCACAGCAGTGAGAAACCAAACAGGCGGTTTGTCACTACCAGGACATGCCTCACAGCTAAGGCACATGCCCTACCTTTTACCTACACCAATACCTGCCCATTGGGCTAGCTAGGGCCTACCTTAGGGGTGACTAATATGTAGTAAAAGGGGAGTTGCAGACACGGCAAGCACTTTATATGCCACGTTGCGGCGGCAGTAAACTGCATGCGCAGGTCCTGCAGTGGCAGAGGCCTGAGACCGGTTTGAAAGGCTACTTGAGTGGTTCGCGCAAGCAGCGCTGCAAGCCCACCAGTAGCATTTAATTTACTGGCCCTGGGTATATGGGATATCACTGTACAAGGGACTTTTAGGTAAATTAACGATGCCAAATAGATGTAGACCAATCTTACCAAGTTTAAAAGAGAGCGCATGCACTTTAGCACGGATCAGCAATGATAAAGTGCCCAGAGTCATTAAACCACCACCAACAGGTCAGAAAAAATACAGGAGAAAGGCAGAAAGTTCTGGGATGACCCTACAAAAAGGGTCAAGTCCAACACCACCATACAAATACATATTTATTCCTGGGCTATTTACTTGCAATGCTTCATATTGCCATACAACATTTCTTTAAAGCCGGCCCTGCTGGCATTGCTAATGCTTGCTAATATGATGTAGAAGCTTTTTAATCTAACAACTGTTAGACCTATATGGCATCACAATAAGTCCATGAATTTGGAGGCAAATGTATTGGGGGGGGGGTTGAAGGGGCTTATCAAGTGATAGTTCAGACACAGATGCACTGCTTGTGACACTTAGTATCAAATGATTACCTTAGGTTTTTTATGAGATAGTAAATTAACTAATAATTGCAAACCTATGCCCCAAAAAATTGATGTATTTCGTTGTAAAAATTAATCAGAGGTTGTTCTTGCATGTATATGCATTTTCATACCAAATATTAGAATCACTGAGTGTTGCACTGATAAAATAATACGCTTTAGGCATATATTAAATGTATCTGCAACAAAACATGGTCAACAGCCTTAAGAATCTGCTCCCACAGTCACTCCTGCATGAATGATCAGTCACCTAAACCCCAGCTAATGCTTTCTCTTATTTTTCCTGCAAGGTCTCCTTCAACTTCACTGGTTGGGCTTCATCCCTTCTAGGTCCAATAACTGGGAAGATTGCAAACAGTCCTAAAAACAGGGGCATCTATATGCATTCTTTTGACAACTTGTCCTTCAGGCACTTACTGTTGGGTCTGTCAGGGCAGCTGCAATATGTGCCCCTGTTCACCAAGGCTTACACTCGTGCAGTTAGAAAGCACCAATTCCTTGGGAACGTCAACACTTGGAAAAAAACTGTTGGATACAGTGGCAATACCCCAGTTGAGCCATACCAGCATGCCATTAGTCCCCAAATGGCTCTCCCTGATACACTTGCTTCCTCCTTTTTACTGCATGGCACCCGTAATTGTAGACCTGCAGGCACTGCATGCCACGGAGGATCACTACACTGACTTCTAATGCAGGCACTTCAATGACCACCACAGTTTTATAGCTATTTATTTATTTATTTATAGAGTTTTGTATAGCGCGGACAAGACCCGTGGGTATCAGAGCGCTTAACAAGGAAAGAGATTACATATAGACATTATAATAGCATTAATAATAACAAATAGATATGAGGTAGAAGGCAATGTACTCTAAAGATGTGATTCGATCTATACATTCCTGTTGTCTGTGCAATTAGCAGTAGATGCTTAACACGGAAAAAATTACATATAGACATTATAATAGCATTACTAATAACAAATAGATATGAGGTAGAAGGCAGTGTACTGTAAAGGACATGATTAGATATATATATTCCTATTTTCTGCGCAATTAGCATTAGATGTCGAGCAGGCTTGGCTCGGGTCAGAAAAGCAAACCCCGCTCGGTGAGGTAGGGTTATAAGGCATTCTAGTGCTTCTCAAGGATAAAATGGATAGATAAATACAGTAGAGGTAGCGATTATAAAGTTTGTCTGTGAGATATAGTTATAGGTGTCTGGCCTCAGCTTGACCACGGCAACAGTCATTTTCATGAAGAGGAACAACCCTCTATCATTGTAGGCGATCGTCCCAGTAATCTTAATTTCTATGTAGGGTATTTACTCATCAAGTGGCTCTTCAGTTCTCGTTTGAATGTAACTGTATTTTGAATCTTCCTGATGTTTGGAGGGAGTGAGTTCCAGATTCTGGGGGCGGCTCCGGAGAATGCTCGGTTGTAGGTCTTTTTCTTGTGGAAAAAGGCTGGTCGTAGTAGTAACTCTTTTGCGCTTCTGGTTGATCTGTTACCCCCTGATAGCTTAAGTTTCTTGGCTAGGTATCTAGCCGTGTTGTAGTGAACCGCTTTATGTGTAATACAGGCCATCTTCATTTGAATTCTGGCCTCATAAGGTAGCCAGTTTAGTGCTTTCAGTTGCGGGGATATGTGATCGAATTTCTTCTTTCCCGTAATGAGTCTAGCCGCTGCGTTGAGGCAGGCTTTTAGTGGTGCAGTGGATGTTTTCGGTAGGCCCGCTAATGTGGTGCAGCCGTATTCGATCCTCGAGATAACTAGTGATTGGATAGCCAGTTTTAGATCCGACTCTGAGATAAAGGGTTTCAATTTTCTTAAGTAATTCAAGTGGAAGCGGGCGCTCTTGGCCATTGAGTTAATATGATCTTTCATGTCGAGGTTTTCATCTAGTGTAATTCCAAGTGATTTGACTGAGTTAACTAGGGTCGGGGTGCAATTTAGCGCCGTCACCAGTTTAGTCCATTCTTTAACTTCAGATTGGCTCCTTGCCGGTGAAATTAGCAGGAATTCTGTTTTCTGGGCATTTAGTTTCAGATGGTTTATTGTTAACCATCGCAAAGCTCTCTTTAGTGTTCTGTTCATTAGGTCAATGTCCTCAAGGGAGGCGATCTTTATGTATAGTTGCGTGTCGTCTGCATACATATGATAGGCTACCTGTGATTTTTGAAGGATCTCCGTGAGAGGTTCTACATACAGGTTGAATAGATCTGGGGATAGCGTTGAGCCTTGTGGAACCCCGATTGCATTGGGGCTCGGGGAGGAGATTGCTTGGTTAACCAGGCATCGCTGCGTCCTGTTCTGTAGGAAAGAGTTGAACCATTTCAGCACGTTTCCGGACAGACCCATCCTGTCTTGTAGTCTGGTCATTAGCAATTTGTGTTTTACCGTGTCAAATGCTGATGACAGGTCTAGGATGATCAGTAAGCATGTTTGATTTCGGTCTAGGGCTTGTAGGGCGTCATCAACAATATGCAGGATCGCAGTTTCCGTGCTGTGCCCTGTTCTGAATCCTGATTGGCAATCGTCAAGTAGCGAAAATTTTGCGATGTGTTGACTTAGTTGGCCCTGCACGCATTTCTCAATGAGTTTGGCCAGTAGAGGGATGTTGGTCACTGGTCGATAGTTGTTCGGGTCTGTTACGTCAGCTGTCGGTTTTTTGAGGATGGGCATTACCTGCCCTGTTTTTAGGCAGTCAGGGAGGGTTCCTTGTGCAAGTGAGGCATTTATTATATCGGTCCAGATCGGAACTAGAGTGTGGCTGATTTCTCTTACACACTTTCCCGGTAGAGGGTCTTGGTAGTGGTTGTTCGGTCTAAGTTCCGCCAGCGTTTTGGCGATTTTTCCCTGGTCGTATAGTTCAAATGTGTCCCATTTTGCCTTATTTTTTGTTTGGAGACCCTCTGCTGAGACATTGGCCTCATTATTAGGTGGATGAAGGGTCATAAGGTTAGTTGCTGCATTTTTGAGTTCAACTTCTAGCAATTTGGATTTTTCGGTGAAGAATGCAGAGAATTCCTCGCAGCTTAAAGGTGTTATTGTCTTCTCTTGAACCGTTTTGGCTAGTTTATTTGACTGTTGTTTTAAAATCTCGAAGAGCTTTCGTGGTCTGTTTGAGGCACTGTCCAATTCAGATCTGATAAATTCTTTTTTGGAGTTGATTATCCTTTTGTTATATTCTTTTCTTGTTTTTCTGAGGGCTTTCAGCTCCGGGGAGGAGGGATGTTGTCTCCATTTCCTTTCAGCCATTCTCAGTTTGCGCCTATCCTCATTCAATGACTCATTAAACCAAGGATTTTTTGGTTTCTCTGAGACTTTTTTCAGTTTTTGGGGCATGGTGTCTGACGATATTACCTATCGAGGTTAAGTAGTGGTCCGTCAGCTCATTGACATTTCGTTTATTGTTGGGTGGCTTCAGGACTGTCTCACACCTTTCAACCAGTAGTTCAATATTAGCCTCTTTTGTGTCTCTGATCAGTTTCTTGAGATTGCGTGGTTGCACGGTCCTGCCCTTTTTCATTGTAGGTATCGCGAATGTTATGACGTGATGGTCAGACCAATCACATGGGTCTATAGCGAGGATTGAAGCCTCATCCTTTCTTGAAATAATCCAGTCTAATGTCGCTCCATGTGAGTGAGTGGGTTGGTTGCATGATTGTATAAGCTTTAGCTCATTGAGGAAGTCTAAGCGAGTTGACCAGTTTGTCATTGCCGTCATCCCAGTGGAGGTTAAAGTCGCCCAGGAATATGTTATTGGCCTCCGAATTAGAGTTGGTCGTTATGATCTCCATCAGTTGCTCTGTGAACTTTGCGTTCTCTCCTGGTGGGTGGTAGAATGCGTGCAAGTTGCAACTTTGCTTATTTGGTGTTCTCACCTTAATACCAAGGTATTCACAGGATTCTAGGGGGTCAGATTGGAATTGGCCGACCTCGATCTCTGAACGGTGAATGCAAGCTATGCCTCCTCCCACATTCCTTGGTCTATCTAACCTGACGATGTTATATTGTGGGGGTATTAAGAGATCCATGGTAGGAGATGATGATTCATTGAGCCATGTTTCGGTGAGGGGGTATCTTGTAAATCTAAACCAAGCCTAAATGTTGGGAACGTTTGCAGGGAGGGGAAAAACCTATGGAAAAGCCAAGCACAGAAAATCTTGAAAGTTCAGTATGTACTTTGATGCTCATTCCAGCCAGAAAAGAGGTATGTTTATTCAAGTACTTATGACTACACTTCACACCGCCCTGGTAAGTGCCCATCAGTGTGACATCAGTTCCAAGTACAGAACAACTAATCATATATTTTCACTAAGAATTAAACGATCCTCATCAATAAAATAAAAAAAATCAGAACAACAATTTAGGAAAAAATATAATTGCCACAGTGGTCTTTCCACAGAGACCCGTATGTCCTTCAGTCCCGTTCAGTTAGCTTACCTGTCTTTCAACCATGTTTAGGAGTTTGCGAATTTGGACTCCGTGGACCGAGCTCTGGCCAGATTTATAAAAAATGGGCAACTGTTAATTCATCAATATACTAAAGTCCGTAAGCACATTACCGTTAACACTTGTAAAGCATACAGTCTCATCGCACAAAAGATAATGTTTATGGTCGCACCAACCATCAAAATCGGCCAAGTTTTTTTCTTCTTTAATTGATCCACCTGCATCACCATCTTCCTTGAGCAACCTATCTGTCACTTCCAATGACATTTTGAATTTCAAATTTGTTTCTCTACAAAGAAAGATTTCAGAAAACAATTAGTGTCAGTGGGCGGTAAAGAGAAAAAGAAAGACTTGATTGAATTTGAGATGCAAGGCATTTGTAATGGCTAAAAATAGAAAGAAGCTTCTGTGAGTCAGCGTAATGTACAAGCATGTTACCATACCTTTAATCCACGTGGAACTCAATATTTTGGGAAGAAATGATTAGGGCTAAATAACATGCATCAATTATGTTCACTGCGAAATTAACGAGTTGCCTAACAAAATGTTTTACAGAAATATGTAACTTTTCATGAAAAGAGCTTGCACATAAGTGGTGGGAGCTAAACATAGGCAATCGGTGCATAAGAATAGTCAGATGAAACCTTTAGTGTGAACTAAACTCAGCCCACTAATATTCTCATCAAGTGCTGGCAAAGGGATACATATATATTTTTGTATTCATCAGACATTCCGTTGTGATGCAATTCTAATAGTTACGACAAAATGAACAGGAAAATGTTCCAGCAATAGCGGGACACTTCACTGCACCTATTACTGCGTGCATTACATGTTACGACTAAAATTAGCCATTTCCAAGCTGAATGTTTTTTCTAATGGTTTGAAAAACAGAAAAGTATTTACCAATTTCTAAGCTTTGGAACCCTACTGTGAACATTACTGGAGAACCCTACCTCTATCCAGCAATGCTGTACCCTGAACAGACTGCCTCATCTCCATCAATATAAACTTTGATATTGAGTCGACCAGTCTAGATATGTCACTCCTGCAGTTGAGTTTACCACCTCTGACGGAACACAAACAGTTGCTAGTAACCTTGAGGGGGTGAAAGCACCAGGTTGCACATTCATCTTTGACTGCACTCAAGTGTCTGGAAAGAGGGCAATCTGGTACGCAGAGGGCAAGAACCCACAGCAACTGAACCATCCTTTCTTCATTGAAAGTTTTGCACCTTCCCATCTTGGGTGTGACCATGGAGCCAGTATCTACTCCTGGGTCTGGTAATAAAATCTTTTTGCAGGTAGATCATGCCTCCATCCCTAGGTGCTTTGCTGTCAATTACATGACTTACATCTGCTTTTTTGTGGAAGAATTGGGAGTGAAGCCACTCACATTGCAAAGTAGTCACTCAAACAAGTCCCACTCCGACAAAATATAATAGGCTATTTACTACTTGCTCACCAGTGGCCACTCCCATTTGGAGCAAGCGAGAACGGAGGGGAAGACTACTTAAATAAAAGAATTAAGCAGAAAAGTTTGAATTCTTTCATGGCAGCCAGTACCAGCTCTCTGGTCACCCCTACTGAGGTGACACAGGTAGGCGTGCAGGCGGCATCAGGCTACAAGGTTCACCTACACCATACAAGTGGGTTCCCATATAGTGATATTTTATTTAGAATATTATTGTATGTGTAGAATTAAAGTAAGTTTCACTTTTAAGAAAAAGCACTGCTAGACAATGATCAATTGACTTGGGTTTTTCACTTCACTGAGCTCCAGATTTCTGCCTTAACTTCACAGAGTAGGCCTTTGGAATGTCACCTTCACTATCCTGTTGGACTAATGCTAAAGGAGGGTACTTGGGTTCAATAGTAAGGTAGAATCCCAGGATGTGAGCGGTAAAAGGCTCTAATTGTCAGAATATGAGCCCAATCGCTCCGGACTATCCTGGGACTCCTCAAAATGTTCCAGCACATTTAGGTCTTGTGGCCCAAAAAACACTCCTGGTAGCATGTTAACATTTTCAAAGGCTACGCTTTTCTCTTATAAAAAATGTCCTCATTAATTAAGGCAGTGCTGTTTACTCTCATATGCTGTATTCTTTAACAAGAATGTTGTAACAAGGTCAGATCATTCTATTAAGTCTTGCTGTCCATGTCTTAACAATTGTTGTGAGACAATTATTAGTTACAGGGCAAGAAAAATACCATTGTGTATATGACCTAGATTTGAAATCAACAAGCAGTTACTCACTTTTGACATATAATAAATGTTAATTTTCAAACAGGAGCAGCTGGAAACTATTTTTAAATGATGCAAAAACCACAGCACAAAAAGATTTTGTGTGCAATCCTCCTACAGACAAACATCTGCAGGTAGGCTGAGGCGTTTGAGAAGGTTAGTTTACCACTAAAGGCTCAGTAATCCAAAACAGACTTCTGGGTTAGTGATAATACTGTAATTTTGATGAAAATAAAGATTCACTTTACCCTACAACAAAACCTCTTTCTTTTCACACATAATAAAGATTATTTTTTATTATGGAAGCTGAAAAGCCCTTTATTTGAGTTTCGCTTAATGGTGTTGACATAATTGGTATCTATAAAGTTATTCACACTTGTATTTGTCAGAAGGAACGGATATACATCCAGGCAGAAGGAAAAAACTAAATACAACAAACAAATACTGGTAAATACAATTGGCTTAGTGTAGCAAAACTGTATTGCTGAAGGAAACTGCTCGGCCCTCACTAATGAAAAAAAATAAATGGCTTAAAGCAAAACAATTTTTTTTGCCTCAAATAGCAAACATTGCATTGTAATATCTCTCACTGGAAGGGGCTAATTTGTGAGCAGATGTGCTCCATGTGAAAGAGTGGAATACAGTCACTCTTAGTGAAGTCAGGAAAAGGCAAAAATGCCCAGTGCTGTATTGGGCAGAAGAAAACTGTGAATTACAACACTGGACCAATGGATGAAGAAGACTGCTGGCTAAAAGCCCCTATGCATTAATATGATACATAGTTCTAGTAAAGTAAAAAGGTAAAAGTAAGCGGTTATATGGCTCAGACTGTTTACGTAGGTCTGATAAGAAATCCACACGTACACATCTTCTGTTGAGGAAGGCACAACACAGCCAAATGATCCCTCTCCCCCCCAACCCTCTCAAACAAATAAATACAGCAGCAAAGATATATTTTGTGAACTTTTGTTTCAAACTTACCCATCCAGTGCTGCTGTTTCGACATAACACAGGCTGTTCGGGTCTGAGCTGGTTAGCAAGAGAATGTCCGCCTATCCATGAAAAATAGATAAAGTAATACATCATGATTTTTTTGAAACTCACAAATTCCAAACCCTCAAACCCCAAGCAACAAATAGTTTACTTACAGGTACAGAGTCATTTTTTTTCAGGCGAATTATTTCTCCAACTTTTATATGCTTCCATTTGGTTTTTTTAAATCTGAAAATCAGTAACTACAATTAGTACAGACATTTTATGACGCTTCATATACTTCCAGAGCATCCACAGTTGTAACACCTGATGCCTTTTAGAAATAAGTATAATTAAGTTAGTGAAATTAAACGCCCAGGTTTTCATAACTCCAAGCTCCAAGACAATTTCTAAAAGTTTCCAAAATGTGGTACACTGGACAAAGAGAGCAATGGGATAACAATGAGGTCAAGCGGGCAATTGTTCCTTAAAAACGTTGCTTTGTTGCACCAATGTTGTTAAGGTGGGGTACAGATGTCATCTGCCCTGTTTAATTTGAGAGCGAAGTGTAGGCAAAAAGGACAATTCTGGACCCAACCACTAAATGTCAGAATAAAGCACAGCGTGCAAATTTAGAAACTATCCATGCAAAGCCCTATTTTCACAACTTCACCATCTTTAACTAGAGTATAAACGCCCATCATAAATGGGTGCCAGAGTATGGCTTTATAGTTCAGCTGGCTACAATAAGTAACATTACAACTGTAATATATATATATATATATATATATATATATATATATATATATATATATATATATATATATATAGCTTTGGATGCCCATTGGAGTATTTCTTCCTCACCTCATTCTACTGGCTAATTAGAGTACATATACAGTTTATAGGAATTGCTTCCATTACAATGAATGCTGCACAATGTTGAACCCAAAAGTAAAATCACAAGGCCTGTTCTCACATTCAATTCTTTACCTTCTATGTATATTCTATAGACAATGCACTCTCTTTTAGCTACTTTTTACAAAGCACAAGCCAAAAGTGCACTCTTGAATGTGGTAAACAATATTTGAGTATGAAAATAATGCAAGCATTTGTGGATGCCTGTGTTTACATAGGATGTTACACAAAGCCACCTTTATTTGCTTCACCAATGCTTGTTTTCAGCTGCATCTTCTTTGCAGTTACTTTCTAACATGTTGCTCCCATCCGTATATGCTTATATAGTATACAACTGGGGCATATGAAATACACCAAAAATCAAATTCAAGTTTATTATACGACAGTTTTAAGAAATAAAGATTTTCAACAAAAAAAGTTATTTTAAACGTTAACCTTGTAATTTATACTATGCCTCAGCATACCCTATATTTGGAAATGCACTGGTTCAATTGCAGAAATATCTTGTTCTATTCATATGAATCATAATAGCGTGTAATTAGTCAATTTTAAGCCATAAGACATACAAAGTCATTGTAGGGGAAAATAATTATTGACGCTAATTGTTTGCTCTGTCTGCCTCGGTGCATTTTCTGTCACATTAAACAGAGTTGAAGGACCATCAGTTCAAAATACTTGTAGTCCTCCTTGATAGGTTACTCTTACTTTAGCTATTCTTCTGCTGTCTGTTGCATGCTGATGAGGCAAATAAACTGCTAAATCCCTTAGTGGACACATAAAACCGATATTGACACCTTTGAGAGAAAAATAACAAATGTGCACAACTTGTGCTCACTATACATTGGAGAACCTGGAGAAATAGATCATAAAAAGACTTAGTTACTGCATCATAAAAGCATGCAGAAAAGTGTAGACTAGACGAAAATGCTCGTTTGAACAACATAGGTTCATGTTTTACTAAATAACACTGGTGTATTCTTTAAAGTGGAATAGAAATGTGAATGTGATGACTCACATGTTATAGAGGTTCCATTAACCATTCTCCTTTAAATGATGTATGTGAAGAATTAACTAAACTAAATGTAATATAGATAACACTATAAATGTTTATTGAAAAGTTTTATTTTCAACTATCTTTACTCATGTTAAAATCTGCACTAAAAGAGAAAAAGAGAAATGGGGACGCATGTTTATACTAATGAAAACTGCTCTAAAACTTAAAGAACGATCTTCATACATGTACTAATGAGAATTACTAGAAAATACATGAATATTCTATATTTTGAAATTATTTCATACATTGGTACTTTGAAAATGTAGTAGTGTGTCATAGTTACACGTATTCATTTCGATGAAACTTAAATGCGTTATAAGTACCATAAGTTAAAGGAAAAGATAAAGTATTAGAAACTCTAGAATGCAATATATATTTCTATTAATGTATATCTTGTATTTCATGCACTAAAATTCAATTTAGGCCTGCATTGACTTTTCTTGATTTTTTTCTCACTGAAAGGCTTTATAACTCGCAACGTGAGATGAAACTAGGTTTCATAAAAAGAGTTCCCATGTACATACTAGGACTATTCGCTACTTTGGGAACATCCACTGTGAGGAATGGGTCTTCTTTATGCTGCATGACAATTACCCTATACGAACTGACCAATAGATTGAGTGGTCTGACCAGATGAGGTGACCCAGGAGGTGTCACACTGGAACTTGAAAAATAGGGAGAGGGATAGAGAGAGGGAGGGAGAGAGAGGGAGGGAGGGAGAGGAATGGAGAAGGAGGGAGAGGGAGGGAGAGAGAGAGGGAGAGAGGGAAGGAGGAAGGGAGGGGGAGAGAAAGTGTCATGGTAGTCCATTTCTTCATCTTGTTCTTTGTGGACTGAAAGACAGCTTTCGCTTCTTGCGGGCTGTACTAGTTTTTCTTGGGCTGACGCCTAAGCTGTGTGCGCTATTCCCAGACTCCTATCCCTCATTGGGAGATAACTATTGAAATGATATGATTCACACTGTTTCCTGAACATTTCTATAACATGGATTTATTTACTATTCTAAAATCTGCATTGAAAACCATATCTTAACTAAATCCGGTTTGTCTTTCCATGACTTGTCTCCAATAATTCATTGTGCATTACAATGTAGTATTAATGAGGGATGGGAATTCTAACAGAGGTCTCTGGTCAACAGATTTTCATGTTACTATTTTGCATAGCTCTAACCGAATTATTGTTTGCATGATTCTAGTCTGACTGGATTTCTTCAGGAGATTTGGTCTAGCTATAATATTCCTGTATTTGTATAGCATAGTTTTGACAGTTATGAATATGAATTTAATTACAAGTTTATAGGTCAGTTATCGAATTCATGGCCCTCACTGGATAACTGGATTGGATCCCCTATAATCCTCTCGGCACAATTTAATATCGATTGGAGGACCAAGTAAATTAATCGTAGTTGTAGAGTAAGGAGATAAAGTGAGACAAAATGAATAGGCCCAGTGGTACTACAGCAGCACACAACCACAGCCCTATACCACCAACACCAGAGCTCCCAATTCATAACAGTA
The DNA here is from genome assembly GCF_964261635.1 of Lissotriton helveticus. Taxonomy (NCBI): domain Eukaryota; kingdom Metazoa; phylum Chordata; class Amphibia; order Caudata; family Salamandridae; genus Lissotriton; species Lissotriton helveticus. The sequence continues at coordinate 301,414,667 of NC_136059.1, forward strand.
CAGCTCCAGCCCTACAGCAGTGCAGCTCCATATTACAACAGATCCAGACCCCCAAAGCTACTGCACCAGCTCCACAACACTACAGCGGCAGCTGCTACAATACGAAGGCTCTAGTACCAACACTACTGCCAAACACTGCTACACAACTGCTCCAGCAACACAATTCAAACACTACAGATCCTCCTCCACAACAGCTTCCGCTCAAAAACACTATAGCTTCTACTTCACAACAGAACAGCTCCACAACAACACAACTCCACAACACTACATATTCTGCTCATCCAACATCACATCTACAAAACTACAGTCCCTACACTACAACTCTACATCTGGCCCTTCAGCTCTAGTAGCAACAAAACAACTTCAACATTAGAGCTCTAGCTCCTCACAGGTCAGGGCCCCAACACTATAATTCTACTTCTCCGACAAAACAACTGTACCGGTTCAATGCTACATCTCAGACGCTAAATCTCTACAGCTTGAATGCCCCAGCACTACACTTGACATCTACAACATTACAGCAACACTACAGTCACACACTACAGTGTTAAAGCACCAACACAAAAACACAGGCGATAACCATGTGCATCCTGAACCCCAGAGCAGGCAAAATCAACAGCCTCCAGTGGTTTTCCAAAACACATGTACACCACTATCAAAAGACAGGTGAAGAAGCATTTATCGATGCTGGTTTAAACTTGGATTAGAATATAAAAATGGTCTTTTGCTGCATGTGTTGGGGCCAAGTCATGTTATGTTATATGACTTTATAGAGTGCAACGGTTACCCGAAGGTGTCCTGGCACTTGCTCAACAACTGACAAAAAGAGGACTAAGACAATGCTGGACATATCTGTTGAACAGCCATGTTTTCAAATCCGTCCTGAAAGTCATCAGGTTGGGAGGAGGAAAGGATGTGAAAGGCACAGGCTGTTCAGGTAAAGAAGCTACAGCCCCCCAGTTGGTTCTATTCAATTTGGGAACCACCAGGGTCTTGGATCCCAGAGAACTAAGTGTTCTATTGGGAATATACCATTTCAATCTCAGCCTGAGAAGAAGTGAGCCAGTATCATGAGTCAATGGAGCTTTCCGATTTCAGTTTTTTTTTTTTTTTTTTATTTCAATTTTTTTTTATTTGCATCAAAAGGGACAAGCACATAGTAACCGATAATAAAAAAAAAAGAAAAGTTTCATACAAGCATCAAAACATAATTAATACAGTAAAATATCTTCAGCAAGGCCAAACAAAACTCATAAAACATTAAGTACATATAATAAAGAGAATTTTTTTTTTATAAAAGTAGTATCATGACTTTAATAGTCCCCAAATCCTTTCCACCTTCAGTTTAGTTTGAAGACCCCTTGTTGTTGCTAAAGCATATTCCATATTATATATGTCCTTTACAAGGCTCCACCATTCCATGACCGTCGGTGAGTTATGTTGGATCCAAACTCTAGCTATTATTAATCTAGCGCATGAAATTAGAATATTCAATAAATCACAATAAAACCTGTAGCCACCAGAGTTGCCCACGAGCACATCAACTGATGTTAATACTATTGGACATGCTAATTTCGCAGACATAACTTTAGTTACACCTTTCCAAAATTAATTGCGGACAGGTAAAAAACATGTGAGTAATATCAGCTGCTCTTAAATTACACTTTGGGCATTTCGTACGTTCGCTGATGCCATTATTATTTGCCCATTTAAGAATCCTGTCTGGTGTATAGTAGAGTTGACATATGGTTTTGAATAACTGTAGCTTTAGACTGGAAGAGTGGACAGAACGGTGTAAGCTATTTAGAGAGAAGGTGATTAAATTTGGAGCCACATCAATTCCTAGCTTCTTACTACATTTCTCGGCCAATTTTGTAGAGTCATCGCTTCTATAATCAATAAATATTTTATAACCAATGCTAATCCAAGCTTTATCATTTTCTCTATAAATACAATTCCATAAATCAGAGTCCAGAACATTCTATAGTCCTAGTTTCCGTACCAGATAGTCTCTAATTTGGTAATACTTAAACCGGGCCCCCTCAGAGATTATAACATGCCTTCAGCCTTTCAAATGTACAATACCCATTGTGATCATACAGATCTCCCCGCTTTTTAATTCCCAGATTCTGACAATATTAAGCCCGCTAAGTCATGGAAGATTCCCGGTAAACCCGGGTTGAACCACAATGGGGTTCTATGATGGAAAAGAGAAGTTTTACACTTAACCAGAATAGAGCGCCAAATATTAACAAGGTCTCGTACCGTCTTAAATGTCACGCGTTTAAAATAATTTGGGTCATTTAAACTCTAAAGGAACATATTTGCGTCCTCCCCTAACACAAATTTATGAAAATATAAACATTTATCGGGGATTATCAAACTCTGAAAGCGAGTCAAAAAAGTAGACCAATAATAAGCTTTAATGTCTGGTAAACCTAATCCTCCTTGATTGAATGGAAGTTTAAGCAATGTGACAGTGCGAAAGGCTTTCTTGTACCCCCAAATAAAACTACTAATAATACCATCTAATCTATTAAAATAAGAATTATTTATCCGTAAAGGGATAGAACGAAAAAGATAAATATTTGGGTAGTATTGTCATTTTGACCAGGTTTATTCGCCCAATAATACTTCAGGGTAGTTTGTGCCATTTCTTAAATGAAGTAACAGTTTCTTTTAGTAACGGCTCGTAATTTAAAGCAGATATTTCATTAATATCCGAAGAAATTTTAACCCCCAAATAAGTAGCTACATCACATACCCCCGTCACTGAGCTTGGTGGTTTATAATTCATAACGATTTGGGTCTTGCCAGTATTAAGTCTGTATCCCGAAACAGAGCCAAATTCCCCTGCCTCTATTAGAATGCCCTTCATTGCTTCCAAAACATTAGTGGAGTAAACCGCAACATCGTCAGCGTAGACAGTTATTTTAAGGGAGTCTACGCCATTTACAAAAGGAAGGATCAGATCTTGACTCTGTAATGCGATCAAGAATGGTTCCATTATAAGGGCAAATAGCAGAGGTGATAGAGGACACCCCTGTCTTGTCCCACGTTTGATCGGAAAGATAGAAGAGCATTTGCCCATATAGGAGACTTTACCCATAGGCTTATCATAAAGTGATTGAATCCACTTCAGAAATTGGCCTTTTATACAAAAAGCCTGTAGTGTGGCCCACAAAAAGCCCCACCCACTCGGTCAAATGCTTTCTCTGCATCCAATAAAATCATACCGAGTGGGGTTGGCTCGATCCGCGCCACATCGAAAGCCATATTTGCCATATTGATATGGGCCGTAGTGTCCCTCTTAGGGATCAAACCATGTTGTTAGGGTGATACCATTTGTGACATTAGTGGTGCCAGCCTAGTTGCTAATATCTTTGCGAATATTTTAGCCCCGCTGTTTATAAGCGATATAGGTCTATAAGACCCTCTTTCATAAGCTGGCTTGCCTTTTTAAAAAAAAAAAAAAAGATGATTTGAGTCGAGTTCCAGGACTTTGGCGCTTGCTCCCCATTCCCAATAGCTTGAATGACCTTCGCTAATAATGGTATCAATTCCTCCGCGCAGGTTTTTAATAATTCTATAGGGATCGAATCTTCTCCCGTAGCTTTAACAGGTGCCAAAGAATTAATAGCTATTCTGATTACTGCCGGTGTAATACCCCACGTTAATTGATCTGATTGTTCTACATCAATAGTCATAACTTTATTCAAAGTTAAATATCTTTTGATCTTATCGTTACTAACCTCGCTTTCAGGTGTGTATAGTTCTTGATAGTACTGAGCGAATTGCTGCAACATTGCTTTGGGATCCTGGAATATTTGATTAGCCCCTTTAATTTCTTTAATAGCCATTTGAGCTCGATCTTCAGCCACTTTATACGCTAAAATTTTGCCTATCCTTTCACCACCTTCATATTGACTTAATTGGTATTTTTTTAGTTTAATAATACTTTTTTCCCTAAATAGATTTTTTAGAGCTGATTTTAACTCAATTAATTTAAAGTTCAATGCTTCCACGCTATCCCCTTTTAGCAAAGCTTCAGGCAATAGATTTTCAATGTAAAGTATATCGGTTATCATTTTCTCATTTTGGCACCTACGTTCCTTATTTTGTTGCCAGATATACTGTTGTGAAAATCCTTGAATGCTCGCTTTACATGCATCCCACACTATTCTTGGTGAGGCAAAATGAATATTTATATCTATGAATTCTTTTATATGTTCTTTTAATTGATCTAAAAAGATAGCATACAGAAATAAATATCTAGGGAATGAAAAAGAGCGAGGAGCTTGTCTTTCAGTCATTACCTCAAATGTCAAAAGAATAGGGTTGTGGTCTGAGGTGACTCTTGGGCATATTACCATAGTGCTAGTTTCAAGAATAGAATCTGAGACCCAGACCATATCTATGCATGAGCATAATTTGTGTGCGGCAGAATAATAATAAGTATAGCCAGCTTTGTTAGGGTATAGATATCTCCAAGCGTCCTTAATTAGATGTATTGCTGCAAGATCCCGAATTGCAGCCCTAGTCTTCCGCATTCTTTGGAATGATCCCCTTCTAGTTGTATCCAAATTATAATCCATAATGCAGTTAAAATCTCCTAGCACGATACACTCTCCTTCCCAACTAAGCCGGTCCACATTAATTTGATCGATAATTCTCGGTTCATCTAAATCAGACGCATAAATGCCGCAGATAGTATATTTGCAGCCTTCGATTGTTAACTGTACAATCGCCCACCTGCCGGCTTTTTCCGTCAATGTTTTGTTTACTTTTAACTTGAGCTGTTTATGTTTTAGAATTGCTACCCCCCCCCGAATTGAAGCATTAAAATCCGTACATACCAAAGTATCATAACCAAGTTGTTTAAATAGTTTTCTATCTTTGTATGCTACATGAGTCTCAGTTATTACTGCAATCTGAGGATTATACATTTTAAGCTCCTCGAACACCAAACTTCTTTTAGTCCTACTATTTAAGCCCTCCACATTCCATACCAAACACTTTAATTGATACATTTGATATAATACATTTTCCTATACTTGATTTCAATACACCGTAACAAATCAGTCCTGCTACCCCAAAATATTAAATAACTTGCCCCTGTGATGCCTTTTTTCCCCTGAACCATACCACCCCCCTAACCCCTATCTTGCAAGGCACTGCCCCACCCCCTCCCCATTCTGTTCCTACCTGCAGGTCCCCCCATTAACCCAGCTACCGTTGAAGTGGCAGCAAACACAGAGTTACGGCCCGGAGAAACCGGCCATGCAATACTACAAGCTCATAGCTACGTATCATATCTTGCATTGTCTTGTATCAAAAGAATAAAAAATAAACATTTTTCGAATTTAACTGCAAGTTCAACTAACAAACAACCAAAATCCAATCATGATCAACCTGTATCTAGAATAATTCCATAATTCATCGTTATTCATAAGATAGACAAGAGATAATTCAATGTCCATTTTTCTCCGATTTCCATTTACCCATAATATGCTCAATCTCCTTTTCGTCCAAAAAATAATATACCCGGCCATTCTTTAAAACCTTTAACTTGGCTGGTTCTTGCAGAAAAGCCTGACCCCCCAGCTCCTTTATCGGGTCAATGTATTGTCGTAATTTCCATCGCCGCTCCATAGTTAGTTTGCTTATATCCGATCTGGCAAAAAAGGTAATTGAATCAATAGTGACTGGGGTATTTGGTCTTGCCTTTAATGAAATTGCTTGGCGAAGTAGAAAGTTACCAATACAAATCAGAATGGGGCGCGGGTATCGATTACTCTGATTTCTTTGAATCAGAGGAAGCCGATGGGCTCGTTGTATTTGTGAGTCCCAATCCCAGTCTGATAGCTCAGGGAATGCCTTCTGGAATAAATGTACAATGTATGGTCTGGGATCGGCTCCTTCGGCCCCTTCCACTATGCCAAAGATTCAAAGATTCGGTCTTCGTTGTCGATTTTCTAAATCTTCAAGTTTGATTTGCATTTGAGAGATCTGGGCCTCATGTTTATTTACTACTGTTTCAGAATAGTTGACTTTTCTTCCGTTAAAACAACCCTCTGTTGTAGATCTTCCATCTCCTGAGACATAGCCCCTAATTTACATGATATCTCCTGAAGCGATGACTGAGTCTTGCTACTGTCTTCCCGCATCTGTTGGTAATGAGATTGAGCTTCCTGTTTTTGCTCGCTGAGTAGTTGCAGAATGACGAGGAAACCTCACCATGCAAATTCCAATCAATAGGTGTGTCATCTTGAAAGGAGGTTAGGGAGGGTATACTGTTGATATTACCTGCCCTTGTTAGGGTCGAGCCAGTGTCTTTTATTACAACTGCGGCTGGGCTGACCCGGATAGTACAGATACTAAAGTTGGTATGGGAGCTATCCCTGTTGCTCCCAGCTGTGAAGCAGGGGGGAGAGAAGAAAAATCTTCTGTTTCTTCCATTGTAGCAGTCGCGGTGTCCAATCCATCTACCAAAACCTCTACAGGGGTTGTCTTATCACCAAGACAGTTTGTTTCCCTTGGTATAGTGCCCATCTCGGTAGGGCTATTCCCTGAGAGCCTTAGGGCCATAGATTTAACACCTTTAGCATGTACCCATTTCCCTATGGGACTATTCTCTGCTATCACTTTTGCCGTCGTAGGCTTTGATTTATTTACCATCTTTTTTACTTTGTTCTTCACTTTGCCTCTTCCTTTCCCTACACTGTTGATTTTATCTTTAATTAGGTACGAGGGTGTACTATTACCTGGGTCAGGAAAGTCGCTATAGTTCTCGTCCGTATCAGTTCCCTCCAAATGTTCAACCTGCTCAATCTCCCCTGCCGCTTCCGTTTCCTTAGTATTCTCCTCCCCTTCACCTGACAGTTGGCCAACCTCTGTTACTATCCTTCGATCAGTTTGTTATCGCATACACCTTCCGTCGTCTATCAGTACAGACGCAGGTGCAGATGAAGTCGGTAAAGGTAACGTGGTATTATTATTAGGATTAGCGTCATCATCAGTCTCAGTTTCTGGTTGGACTTCTAATTGAGTCTGAGTATCAATACTGGGAGAACAGCCTTTAAGGGAGATTGTATTCAGTCCCATAATATCATAAGTAGTTTTTAAGGCAATGGTTGTAACATTGTTCTCCCCGTTTGTTGAATTAGCAAGAATGTTACCCTGTAACCCCAGTGAGCCGGAAGCCTCCGATAGCATTGTAGAGTCATTAGCAGTGAGATTTAATATGCTTTTATCAGGCACCGAATTCGGCACCAAATTAGTTTTAACAAAAAGCGGTAAACGAAGAAGTGGCTTACTAGCATTAAGTCCGGGTTTCTCCTGCTTGCCGTTTTCTTTCCGCCATCTGGAATCTGCGCTGCCAGTCTCTCTGTGATAGCTCCTGTCGCCGCTATTGTAGATGCCATTTCATTATCCACAATGTTTGCCCCCGTCTGTTTTGTAGATCGCGCATTCCTCTTCTGAGGTTTTGGCGCCATTACGGGCGGATCCGCTGCTGCCGTTGAGCCTGGCAAGCCTGAGCCTAACCTCCAGTAAGCCGACAGGTTAAACCGACCAAGTGCCGTCCAGCCCTAGAGGCCACAGGGGGTGAGGCGCGGTAGTCTAATGGACCGTAGCAGCTCTCACCCGGCTCTCAAGAGACCTCAGCCGCAGCATCCAGCTCCAACTCGGCTCCGCTCTGCTGCACTCCGCTCAACTCCGCTCCACTTCCGCGTTCTTCTGATGGTTTCCGATGCTGTACCGTGATACATGTAAGCCGCCACTTCGCTTCAGCGGTAACCCTCAGCTCCTGCACAGTTCGCTATCACCGCTATCAAAATCACTATAGACAGCTTTGTCAGTAGTAGTATTTAGATTGAATCCTGGCCGTTTTGCAAAGCTACCAGCTACCAGCCATAGTCAGCACGGCCGGATCCTTCAGCAGCCGCTCTCTGCACTGGCGGTATCAATCCGCCATCTTGGACCTCCCACCCTGATTTCAGTTTTTAACGACTTAAATTTAGATATGCCTGACCGAAGTCTGGTTACAGTATTTTGTAACAATTGCAGTTTAAGTTGTTGCTGCTGCATATTGAGATATTCAATATAGTCTGAAAGAATGACGCATTGGCGAAAATCAGTAAATACCCTGTCCTTACCCTATCATGTAGGTTGTATGAAGGGCTCCCCTAAACACACACTTCCCACTAACAGGATGCAATTATGAAATAAACTCAAGTAGCTGATTCATTTCTAAAATGTGTTTCTGATTTAGAAATCTGCTACAGGACACACAGTTCTAGTGTTCCAAAAAGGTGTGTCTAGAAATTATGCACGGACAAATGATCAGGTTCCTATGGACACCAATGTTTCATAACACAGTAGTGAAACCAGCAAAAAGGTTTATACCTGCCATCCGCAATAACTTCACACGACCTGTTGTTGATTTCATTATCCATTCGATGACGGGCCTGAAGGTGTATTATACAAAAAAAAAGTTTGTTTTCTACAATGTGAATTAAAAAAATTCAATATATCACAACATAACTTTATGCACAAAGCAGTTTGTAAACATTGACAAACATTGACAAAAAGCTTCTTACAATGTCGTCGACAAGATCTTTGATGGCAGTTATCGAAAGCACCAGCAACAAAGGTATCAAGGTTGTGGACCAGGACACAGATGAGATTTCCGGAATAGCCTAAAAGATTTATAAAAAAAAAGTTTCTATTGAACTAAGTTTGAGCACTCATTAACAACACAGGTATACAGGGTGAGAAAATTAATTCGAATTAGCCAACACACTGCCCCTGCTTAAGGAACATGAGACCGATAAATGTAGTTAGTTTGCACACATAGGAACTAGTGTGTTCGAAGACTCTGGGCTGGGAACAGGTTTAAAGGCTGTCACAATACATGATTCACTTTACTGAGTAATAGTTACCCTATGCCACTTTTGGGCACAGGGTGTGCCAGCCATGATCAACACTTACTCATGCCTAGCATAGCGGACACTGTAAAGGCACTTGGGTGGTGGAAGACACGGAACAGAGAACAAAGCAAGGACGGCACTGGTAATGATGAAGGGAAGAAACATTGCAGTTTGTGGTGATGCTATTGTGGGGCATTAGGGTGAGGATTGCATGCTTAATGGTGCCAAATATTGGTTGACTCTAATGAAGTCCTGTAAGACTCCTGTATGCTCAGCAAGTCCACCAGTGCGTACATTGCCTTCACTTTTCCCATTATCCCCAGACTCTGGCCCATACAGCCCTTTATTGCAGTCAAGATGGCTCTATGAGTTAAACGCTTCTCTATTGCGATGAGCATTCCTAGCTCAGAATTCTATCCTTCCAAGGTCACACTTAAATCCAGAAAGAGGAAGGCTTACATCTCTAAGAAAATGCATGTGTGATATGAAGAGCAAATATTTATCTCACACACACACACACACAGGTGGCTCTCTGGACCATGCTGATAATGGTTAATATGGAAAAAGTCGATGCTAAAATGAAAAATTATACATTCATTTATGAGAACGGAATTGCATCTTTATTAACAAATTTGCCTGTTGTGAACGCCACATCAACCGTGATTCACAAATACAGAGTCAGGCAGGCTCTGAGCCCTAAGCAACTGATTGATAGGTCACAGGTGAGGTGGCACGTAGGTGGCAGATAAATGCACAAACAGGAAACCCTAGGTCAATCACACAGATAGGTGAATCAACACTAAAATGGTCCAGGGAAACTGGCCCTAATAAAAACACACATGGCTGGAGGGGTATGCGCGCTCCTAAAAAAAAAAAAAAAATCAAAATCAGATGCCACAAGAGTTAGGAACATATAGCCAATCAGGACACGCAGTTATCAAGTACTCACCATGCCGGACATCTATAAATATTACCCACTGGCCACATTGTGTCCACGCAAGTTCATGTGCCACCTGTACTTTCCATTAGACAATTAGGCCCTCCTATCCTGCTGATGATCGCCCATGCAGGTACACCTATTCCTCCTATTGTGTGCAGCAGTCTACAACCAGCCATGTGACCCAGAAACAGACTGCAGGCAGGAAAATGAAAACTTTCTAAAAGTGGCATTTTCAAAACTAATTTAAAACCGGGCTTTACCATAAGAGGAGTATTAATTACAATTCGAAAGACACCAAACAAACTGGTTACCGGTTTCTATTAAGACATTACAACCTATTAAACTCCAATTTTATAAAAGAATACATTTTAGAGTTTTTCACTAGCAGGACATGTAAAACTTAAAAGAATGGGTACAACTTTTTAAAATGCACTGCACCCTGCCCTCTGGGCTGTCTAAAGCCTATTTTAGGGATGACTTCTGTGTAATAAAAGGAAGGTTTGGGTCTGGCAAGACGTTTATTTTGCCAGGTCGGAATGCCAGTTTAATACTGCATTCATAGGCTGCAGTGACAGACCAGAGACATATTTAAATGGCTACCTAAGTGGGTGGCATTATTAGTACTGAAGGCCCACTAGTCAAATTTATTTAACAGGCACCGGGCATAGGTAGTGTCACTTTACAAGTTAATATGCCAATTAGGCATAAGCCAATTTTACCATGCTTGGAGGAGAGAACACAAGTCCTGTAGTACTGGCTAGAAAGTTATTAAGTGTGCAGCGTCCTAAAGTCAGCAAAACAGGAGGGTTAAAGGCAAAAAGTTAGGGGGGGTGGGACTATGCCATTGATACCAGGTCTAACACCTAATGTTTAAATATTAGTTACACCTTCATATGTTTTTATTCAAAGTTCATCTCAAAATGGGTTGAAATCAACTGAATGATTGGATTCTCTGCTCAACAGCTCTGGGTTTAATCCATCACCGTTCTTTAGCCCACTGTAGTAATTCACGGCACTACATACAAAGGTTAACAGGTTCTTTATTCTTAAGTATACAAGGATGTCGTCAGCTGTCTTCTGTGAGTGGCGCTGCTCTGTCAACATTCTAGAGCGAGCGCCAGTTGACACATGGGATGTACCAAGTGCAGCTGTAAGGGAGGGGGGAATGGGCACAAGGGTGATGGGCCATGCTAAGGGGCTAGTTACAACACATCATCCTCCCTACAGAAACAGGTAACAGAAGATGAGAACATATGCAGAACAAGAAAGAATTTCTGATAGGAGCTATTTCATTAGAAACTGTTTTTGCCATTGGGGGGCGTGCCTTTGCCTACCACTTCTCCTGTCCAATCTTGTCTCCCCTCTGACGTCTCCACCCTCTAATCTCGCGGTGTGTGGCCTGGAAACTTCCCTACCTGCTGGCACTACCCTGTCCTGGCTCCACATTCTTCCATCTTCCATGACTACGGAATTCTTGTTAAGAGTCTTGATCGTACTGGGGGCATAGAATTTGTCTCCTCCTATTCTCAGTCTCTCCGGCTTCTTTACCCAAACTCTTTGTCCTTGCTGGAATCCTCTCTCCTTAGCTCCCCACTTCCTGTCATACCACTCTTTGTATTTGCGTTGATTGGCTTCAATTTTCCTCTTGATCTCCTGGGGGTTGGCTTCCACAATTTGACTCCTTCCCATCCAACTGGGTGTGAGTTTAGTGCCCGCTTTTCTTCCTCTAAGTAGCTCGAAAGGTGTGCATCCTGTGGTAGACTTCGGCGTGGTATGATATGCCCACAGCATGTCCCTTAGTGCTTCCTCGATGTTCCGTCCCGCTTGTTTTGCCAGCTGTATGCACTCTTTCACCATGCGGTTTACTCTTTCCACCTTGCCGTTAGCTTTGGGGCAGTACAGTGGCGTGCGGACATGTGCAATGGAACAGTCCTTGAGGAATTCCTTCATCTCTTCAGATATAAGCTGTACGCCATTATCCGTCACCAGAGTCTCAGGCACTCCTTCTCTTGTGAACACCTCTCTCATGAACTCGATGATCGTTCGGGTGTTCACGTTGTGGACTACCTTGTAGGTCACCCAACTCGAATAGTAATCCACCATGACTATAAGGTACCAGTCTTGAGGCCCTCTACCATGTATCGGCCCGGTTATGTCCAAGCCAAGCTTGTTCCACGGAGCTTCAGGTACCTCCACAGGTGACAAGGGTGCTCTTCTCACGGTCTTGGACTTGTCGCTCAAGCTGCATGCGTAGCAATCACGCACCTTGTCCTCCATCTCACTGTCCATCATTGGGAACCAGTAGTCCGTGCGAAGTCTAGCCTTGCTCAGGCTTCTTCCCAAGTGACCTTCGTGAGCTAGCTCCACAATTTGGTTTCTCAATGCTTCTGGAGGGACCAGTTTCCCGGATTTCAATATTAAATCTCCCTCCACTGATAGATCCTCTCTCACGTTCCAATATGGTTGGATCTCGGTCTCCATGTCTTTACACTTCTTCGGCCATCCCGTGAGTATAAACCTCCTTACTTTCTTCAGTGTCTCATCCTGACCCATTTGAATCTCCCAGGTATCCTTTTCTACGGCTGCTAGCCGCAACTCCAGAATTGGGTCACTTCTCATCTTCTCCACCACCTCTTCCTCCGCCGGCGCTCTCGACAGGAAATCAGCTACTCTATTCTGCTGTCCAGGAATGTAAGACACTCTGAAATTGTAGGCTTGTAGTCCGACTGCCCACTTGGCTATACGTGGCGTCATGCTCTCCATATCTTTTTTTGTGAACAAAGAGACCAATGGCTTGTGGTCAGTCTGCACTTCGAAAGGAGTTCCCCAGATGAAAAATTTGTAGTGGCAGACTGCCCAGTAGACCGCTAGTGCTTCTTTCTCTATAGTAGAGTAGTTTTTTTCTGATGCTGTGAGAGTCCTGGATGCAAAAGCCACCACATTGACTTTGCTCCCTTCTCTTTGTGCTAGGGTGGCCCCTATCCCACGGTTGCTGGCATCCGTCGAGATGATGGTCTCTCCATTGGGGTCAAACTTCCCAATGAATGGGGCTTCAATGATGGCCTTCTTGATGTCTCTCATTGCCATCTCTTGTTCTTTGCCCCAATTGAAAACACTGTCTTTTTTAATCAAGTCTCTTAGAGGCTGTGACACCATGGCAAAGTCTTTAATGAACTTGGCCATGTATTCAGCAAGACCCAGAAATGACAGAATGTCCTCTTTTGACTTTGGAGTAGGAGCGTCTCTCACCGCCCTGATCAGGTCACTCTTCGGCTTGATCCCTTCTTCCGAGAGAGTGTGCCCTAGGTAGTCTACAGCGCACACTCCTAATTTACATTTTGAAGGTTTTGTGGTGAATCCCACTTCTCTCAATTTTCTCAATACCTCCTTAGCCATTTCGTTGTGCTCTGCCTCATTGCCCCCGTAGATTAGTATGTCATCTTGGAAGCACAGGGTGTTCATGCAGTCCTTTAATACATGTTGCATAACTCTTTGGAAGGCCGCAGCCGCAGACGCCAAGCCAAATGGCATGCGCAGGAACTTGAAGTTTCCAAACGGGGTTGTGAATGCAGTGAGCAGTTGAGAATCTGGGTGAAGTCTAATCTGATAATAGGCTGATGATAAGTCCAGCACACTGAAATACTTTGCTCCTTTAATCGTGCTCAACATTTCGCCTATTCTGGGGAGGGGATATCTGTCCACCAGGATGTTGGCGTTGAGGCCTCTCAGGTCCACACAGAGCCTAATGGTATTCCCTCCATCTTTTGCCGTGATCACAATTGGGGCCAACCAAGCCGAACTTTCTATTTCTTCGATGACTCCCTGACTAATCAGTCTCTGAAGTTCCTGCTCAAGGGGCTCTCTCATGCGCAAGGGTATGGATCTAGTCTTATGCACCACAGGTTCTGCCCCCTCCTTGAGGATGATCTTGTGCATATAATTCTTAAACACCCCTAGATTGTCACTGAACACCTCTTTAAACTCTTCCGTGAGGTTCCCCGCTATGCCCAAAGGGTCAATTAACATCACTTGTTCTGTGTTATTTGGGTCTAATTTGATACCTAACTGTTTCTGATGCTTCCAGCCCAGCAGTGTTGAGCCCCTGGAGGAAACATACACCTTTCCCACCGTGTGTCTATCCTTAAAGGAAATCCTCATCGTCACCATGCCCTCCAGTGGTATTCTCCCTTCATTGTACCCCTTGGGATTGATGTCAGGTCGCAACAATTTTACAGGGTGATTAGCAAACTTTTCCTCAAATACATTTTTATCCACCAGGGTGTAGGGGGAGCAGGAATCAGCATACATACTAAATTTAACTCCATCTAGATGAACATCACATTTTGGATACGAGATCACGTCATCTTCCTCATCCCCACTCACTTGAAAAACATATGATCTTTCCCCTTCCTCCCCTTGAGTGGTTTCTTCAATGACATTCACATTTTTGCCTGGCGTTTTACACACTTTAGAGAAGTGTCCCCACCTGTTGCACTTCCTACACTGTACATTCCTAGCAGGACACTTCCAGTTACTTGCCAAATGGTTTGGACTCCCACATTTGAAACACACAATGGGGCCTGACTTACTACGCACCCCCTCTTTGTTTTTGTCCCCCACTTTGCAAACAGTTTCTCCCTCAGTACTAGGCTTATTTTCCGTCCTCTCTTTACTTGCCCCCTCTGGTGATTTCATCTCCCTAATGCATCTCGCGGTATGTTACAGACCCTTGGCTATGTTAATAGCTTCTTCTAGGTTTGGATTCTTGGTGAGTAACTCCTCCTGAGTCTTAGTGTCATTAGTGCACCGCACCAGTTGATCTCTGATTAAAGAGTCGGTGATTTGCCCAAATTCGCATGTAGCAGACAACCCTCTCAGTACCGCTATGTAATTGCTCACCTTTTCTTCCCTCTTCTGCACTCTCTTAAAAAACTTGTGCCTTTCCATTACTACATTTATCTTCTCCTTAAAATGAGCTCCCAGTTCCCTGAGTGTGCTTTCATACACATTGACACCTTCCTCCACTTCCTCTTGCTCGTCTTCCACTAACCTCCCTGTTATGTCTTCATAGATCTTTCTCCCATGAGTACCCAAGTTGTGGAGTAGTATGTGTTGCTTGCGTATATTGGTATAATTGCTACCACCTATGGCAATCAGATGCGATTTGAAAATGCCTTCCCACCTCCTCCATGGAATGTCAGGTTCTCCTAATTCATTTAAAAAGGGGGGAGGTTGACTCATGCCCGCCCCCGCCATTGCCATGCGGGGTTAAATTACCTGAAAAAGACCTTGCCTGCGAGGCGGACCAAAGATGTGCAGGGGAAACCTTAATTATAAATGTTAAGACACTGTAACTATTCACTGTGTGACACCAAAGAACACCAATTTCACTCTTCTTTGAAATCAACACAAGTATTCAAAAAGAGAACAATATTTGATGAAATTAGTGGAAGTCCCCTTTCTACTTCCACCAAATGCCTCTCCTCAGACCAATGGGGTACTGGCCCCCTCCCACTGGCGGGACCTTCCTGTTGAGGTGACTTCCCCTCATACGATCTCACCCAGTCACGTCAGAAAACTCATGGTGTCTCGAGGTGAAAACAGGTAAGCTTCTCCACCAAATCTGTTCGATGCTCTCTCTTTCACAGGCGAGAGTTAAGTTAATTAGTGCAGCACGATGTAAGACGATCTCGAAGCAAACACGCTGCCTCACATCGTAGACCAGGCGAAGCGTTTGGCTTTCCCTTTCCACTTCACGCCACAGTTACACTGACCCAGTGAAGCGCAGAGCGCAGCGCGTAGCTTGGATTGCTTTATCCCTCTCTCTCACACCGCCAACTGAAACTGCTCGATTCCTCTCAGGCGTCGTTAATTTCTTCGCGCTCTGCCTGCGCGCTAACTGTGCCCGTAATGACACACGACTAAAACGCGCTGGTGTCAGGAGCTACGCTGGATTGGGTGAAAGGAATTCCCGGTGCCCGGCCCGACACCCGATGATGATTCCCACCACCCTTCTCACACCGTGGGCTGAATCACAGGGGAATAGAGGCTGTAGGGTCACGACCTCTTACTTGAAGTGCTTTGGAGTCAGCGCCTTTCACGCTCGCGCCGCATCAATCTTCTTCACCTACTCTTGACTCTGACTCCGCTTATCTTTTTTTCCGCGTCACCTCAGACTCGCCTCCTAAAACTTCAAAGCTTTTATTGACAGCAATGACTTCACCAGGGGGGCGACATCCGCTGTCCCTGGCACAGCTTTCCTCGTCCTCGTCGCCAAAGAATGTAGTAATTCACGGCACTACATACAAAGGTTAACAGGTTCTTTATTCTTAAGTATACAAGGATGTCGTCAGCTGTCTTCTGTGAGTGGCGCTGCTCTGTCAACATTCTAGAGCGAGCGCCAGTTGACACATGGGATGTACCAAGTGCAGCTGTAAGGGAGGGGGGAATGGGCACAAGGGTGATGGGCCATGCTAAGGGGCTAGTTACAACACCCACTCTGCCACCCCAGTTCAGACATGCTTGTTTCCGGTCCAGGGAAGGCATGGCTTGGCAGTTCGGGCTGGACTGTTCCCATGAGGCACAGGGTCAGACTGATTTGGATATGGCCATGTCTGAACTGGGGTGGCAGAGTGGGCTAAAGAACGGTGATGGATTAAACCCATATCTGTTGACTGGGTGTGAGTGTTTGATTGGTTCAGATGCTCCGTCCATCACCACCTCCTTTTGTACCACTGGATTCAAGCCTGGCTGATGAACCCGAAACAGGTGCCAGGATGCTTGTTTAAGGCCCAGGAAAGACATGGCTTGGCGGCAGTTCATGGCTGGGCTGTTCCCATGAGGCACAGGGTCAGACTGATTTGCATATGGCCATGTCTCAACTGGGGTAGCTCAGTGAGGCAAAGAATGATGATGGATTAAACCCAGATGAGTTAACGGGGGTGAGTGCTTGCAATGTTCAACACTCCGTCCATCATCCCCTTTGGTTATGCCTACTTCTATAATGCTGCAACTAGATTTATGCACAGCGTACACAATTCACCATCTACCTTTACCACCAACCATAAAAGACAACAAACAACCAACCCGAACGAAAGTTTGCTTGGGGTCCCGTCATGGAACTTTCTTAAACAAAAAAAAATAAAAATGAAAATTTCAGTGATACGCAATGACAAAGGTTGATGGCAGAAGTAGATTTGGCCATGGACACTATTCCTCTTCCTGCAGATTAAGTGAGGCCTCTTGGGATTATCCTAGACAAGCACTGCCTCACAGTGCAGGAATATGCAGGCTCATCTGTCTACTTCCACACTTTAAAGCTCCTAGAAAAAATCTTTCCATTCTCCCCACAATAACTCCACGCTACAGTAGCATCTAAGTTGACCACTGTAATAGCTACTCCGATTACATGAAGTTAAATGCAACTGCGAGTCGCTATGAATGGCTGCCAATCAGGCAGAGAACTAAATTTAAGGTGCTCTGCTTTATGCAGATGGTATACTATGCTAAGGAGAAATATGGTTTCCGCAAACATTTTAGTCCCTACAACTCACATAAGAGCCAAGGCTTTAATTCCTTGCTCTTACTCTGGTTCTATTGCCATGGGTGTTGCCAGCTAGGAAGTCTCTCTTCGTCTGCTTGACCCTCCACTGGAATAACCTTCTATTATACCTTAATGCGATTCAATTCCACCTCACCTTTACAAAAACTCTTAAAATGCATTTATTCTATTACAGATTTCTAGCTTTCAGAATTTTCATTTTCTATCTGATCTCAGTGTTCTTTAGCTTCAAGATACCGTTGTGGATACAAGAGCTCTTTCTAATAATAAATCAAAGGTATCATAATAATTTCGCTTTTTCAAAAATTGTTTTAGTTCTCATAAAACTATATATCATAAAGTGTTTTTATTGGTGAATGGCTTTTAATAACAAGTACCATTACGCGTATGTCTACTTCTCTGCACAAGATAAAAAACAGATACATCTCTGACAAATAGCACATGCCACACACCAGTGATATGGATTATGAGGGGTTCTGCATACTTTCATCATAATGTTCCGGACACCACAGTCTCTTGTGAAATACTCTATACCTTAATATTAAATCTTTCGGGGGCAATTTTGTCTTCTGGGAAGATACAGTTTCTAAAATCAAAGCAATTACCTACTGTGTGTCTGTATCAACAACTTACCTGGAGAATAAGCAGGGCAAGGAAGTAAGCATTGGCTGCTCTCTTAAATTGTTCGTATAAATTCATGGGTAAGAAGGTGATTGGGTTGTATTTGGAAGTCTTAATTGCATTTCCCTATTTAAAAAAAAAATAACATAAGTGAGTGTTTCCAGATAACATTTCAATCAACTTTAGTCCAACATATCCGGACATTTCACTCAACTATATGAAGAACCATTATTTTACCCCAATTCTACTTTGACACATTCAATGCACAGGTTAGTTAGCAATACTTCTCTTGCTCATTCCGGGCCCCACTGTACAGTTAAGAACTGTGATAAATCCTAATTCTGCGATTATCTTTCTGGTAATCTTCATAATTCCTAGCTCTACTCATTCTCTTATCTAACCCATTTTATTGCAGAAAGTACATTGATGGGGAAGACGAAAGAAGTATAATTTAAAAAAGTTTGCTAAATGTTTTCTGGGCATACCCTGTATTTGAGGATCTAATTTAGTGCTGATGACCTGCAGTCTCTAGCGTGTAAAATAGTTCCACAGAGAAGAAAATGAAAACAGAGGCTCAGCATTGATGGCAATGCAGTACTCTTCTTAGGAACACCTAAGCATTGCTCCACAGGACCAGGTTTATTCACATATTACACGCTATGAATTGAGATTCTAAATTGTGCAAGTTTAGTACAAGTAAAGCTCAGGTGAGTGCTGCATTAAGAGTGCTGGAGCTCAAAACCTTATAAAGCAGTTTCTCTCAAACGAAGTAGATTATTTGTGGTTTGTATTGTAAAACTCAAACCAGAATCGTAGTAGTATTCAGCAACATAAGATAGAAGTTAAATAAATACTATTCAGGGGATTAGCATGCAGTATAAAAACAGAATATGTTCTTGATTATACAGAATTGTTATATTACTTCAGAGCAGTTTATTGAGTTTCAGATTCCCAAATATGTAAATGCGAAAACTCCTACTGACATTAAAGACTGCAATACAGAAGAATGATTACAGTTTTTTAGACCTTTGCAAAAAGGGAAAATAGTCGCTCAAAATAAAACAAATTTGCAACTTCACAATCGATTACAAATAAAGGTCAATAATGTAACTTGGAGCAATCCAGTTCAATCACATTAATATGGGCAAGGAGGTAAAGTGTGTGGTTAGGTTCACACAAAGCACATTTTGGGTTGAATGACCAGTGAACAATTTGGCTTTAGTGACTGTGGTTCAGAGGTTGACATATTGGAACAGGTCCCCCAACAGCGGATACAAATGTTGGAGAAAACCCTAAAAAGATAGCAATTGGTGTGATCTCTCTCTCGTCTCTACACATTCACAAAAAGCTGCTTTGTCTAGTGCAAGCCGAACATGGGGAAAAGGATTGATAACATTCTCAAGAGTATGTGGAACTCAGTCTGCTGGCAAGAATGGGTAATTCTGAAGCTTAAAGGTAAGCTGTGACACTCTGGACAACATGGCACAAGTAGTCTGGCACAAGAGAAACAATTCATGCATCAACACCCACCGCATCATTTTAATAATAAATATAGGTTGAAATACTGTCTGCTATTGTCTGGTGTAGTTTACCAATTGTGGGATTGACCTAAAGGTTACACAACCAGAAAAGGGGTAGGGAACGTGCTCTTCCATCATTTTCTCTAACGTTTTGTTTAAGGATTCTTTGTTTACATTAATAAAAAATAAAATTTACTTCAGTTGTTAAATACCTTAAAACCTAACCATTAAATATTATCATAGAAAGCCACTAGTGGACATTTTTTGAATAGGCTGGCTGGGACCAGGATGATGTGTAGGATTGCGCCTCTGATTTGTTCTGCCTGCATGATAGCTGTTCGAAGAAGCTGGTGCTTTGGCCTCATACTTGCTTTGCGTTTCTGGTCATGATTTAGTGAATCTAGGAACGTCTTCCTCTGGTGATGCATTAGGTAGACAATCATTGTGTTGCAGGTACAGCCTATTCTAAGGTGGGAGTAGACCAGTACAAAAGGTTTGGTGAGAGATACAATTGCATACATTGGAGAGACAAACAGACTAGAATTGTGCCATAAGTATGCAGATCCAGAATCTGGAAGCCGTGGCACACTTCAGGCCATACATTTCCCTAGGAATCTCAGTAAATTCAACTGACTTTTCTACTAAATATGAGGATCTTTGGCTGGAAGTGTATTGCGCCCAACACACACCCCCAAGTGAGGATCTCTAGAAGAGACTGCCCTCATACAGCTCCTGGGCAACAAGAACCTTCTGTGTCCTGTGATCGAAGGTAGAGAATCTTCCATAGCCTCCCATTCAAATGACATGGAGGACCTTGGTGCGCTCGGTGGCAGCATTATATCTAGTAGAATTTGGGAGGCTGTTGCATGCTGTTTGGCATCCAGGAATTTACTCTTTAAAGCTGTAACAAATTAACCCGGTGGCGTTTATTGCACTACCCCTCATGTGCACATACGTAAGGAAGAGGTAGTTTTACTCAATCTTGATAATGTAATAGACTTGTTTGGGATGACACACAACTCTGATCTACTTCAGAGGTTCCTGCTTGTTCATCTTCTATCTCCTACTACTCAACATCTATCATTAAGATAATGGGTAAATCCAAGGAATAGCACAGACTGAATTTTATGAACTTGTCCGGTAGTTCTTTAGAGCAAATAATACTCAATAGGTAGGACTCCCTTGGTACATATTCTAAATATCTAAATGATATCCTTAATGGTCACACATTTAAATGATGAATGATAATTTACGGAGATCAACGGTTAACCAACTAAGGGTGTCCTGCCATTAAATTGCAACACCAGTAAGACAGACGACACTAAGTCAATTTTGGACGAGATTGGTATATAGATTTTTCCCGAAATCTAGATCGGAAATTCTTTGTCGATGATTAGCTTGCAAATGATTCCATGGCTTGGCAGAGAGGTGGCTAAAAGAACAACCTCCAAAGGTTTGCCTTCATAGAAGACCAACACTAGAGCGCGGGGTGTGAGGAGGTTGATAAAGCATGAATCACTGCTGGATGTGCCGGGGTCCAGAATCATGTAATGGTCTGAGTTATTGGCTTTGAATAGATGACAGCTTGAACTGTGAGCCCCTTTAAGTTATTCAGCTAAAGTAAAATAGACAATAACACACCATCCAAACGTACAATAATTGAGAAACAGGGTTTCTGGTCAGAAACAGGTATGACACGTGGTTTAAGTACAAAGAAAAAACGTAATCTTACTGAATATTTGCTCTTCTTTAAGCACAAAAACGTTGTTTTCTGAAACTCTGGTAGGTTGTAGAAGTAGGGGTCATTTGCACGAACTTGCCAAGAGCAATCTGGAAATTCAAGAAAACACAATTGTGAACTATGCATGCATATTGAGGACACATGTACAATGCTTGTGGTACAGTGTACCTGGGGGAGGGAACCCATATTCTGCTGGTCTAAAGTACAATAATGCAAGACACTTCATAGGTCATAATGAAAGAAAGAAAACCCGAGCTATGGTTTCCATCTATATTTCATATTTGTGTGCCAGTGTAGTTGTAGGTTTCACAAGCGATTAACAGGCAGATGTAGCCCAGAAAATTGGAACAGCCAGTTATTTCTTCAGCATTTCCATCTTTGACCTTTCTTGCGCTATTGGAAGGGGAAACATTACTTTTCACTGAGCCAAGGATGTTGCAGGGCTTGCAATTACTTAATATGAGTGCAGCCAACACAGGAAACACCGAAACGTACTCCCACAATAACCTAGGGCATGGGTCTGCTTTGACACTTACCAATACAGCGGAAACCATTCCGTGTAAGAATCCATGCACCAATCGGTGGAAAAATAATACAGTCCTTCATCTCTGAGGGAATGACCACTACAAAAGTAATCATTATTATTTTGTATTTAGTAGAAGAGGATTACTAAGCCAGGAATTGGCCTAATGCTTACTTCTAAAGGATCTCATGCACACCTTTGACATCCTGCCCTCACCAACAACTGAAAGAGTTAATGCTTAGCTTCAGAGAGGCTTGAAACAGAAACAAGCCAACTGAGCAGGAGAAAAACACCAGCCCATGAACTGCTAGCAGCAAAGATAAACACAGGCACCATACACAGCCGTGTAGCCAGCACGGTACACGTTTGGGGTGGGGAGAAGCGGGATAATTACATCTTCCAACACAGGGATATACAGAAAATATTGACAAGCAGCTACCATAAAGTTGCTACTGGGCAAACAAGCTGCACTTCAAACAGATGTTTATTTTTCCTTTAGTCGCATATGTAATGTTAATTTTGGACAGACTTGCCATCTTGCATCAGAATATAATAGCAATACAAACAACTGCAAAATGACTTACTCCCCACCGTATGTACCAAACCACTACACCAAAGGATTCAAATGTCGTCCAATCGCACATCGAGCTACCTTTTACCTTCATTCACATTATTCATTCAAGAAGCAGGCAGGGTCATCTCAAACTTCCACACAATCCACACATCAATCAGTCACAGCGACAGCACATGTGGGACTCTGGCCAATCATTACATAACAGAAGGAGAACCATTGGACACTCCCATGTAGTTAAGTTAGCCGCCTGGCATGGTAAACAACCAGAATTTCTAGATTCAATTAACAGATCCACATAGTAAATGGCTTAAATAACTATACTAAACAGTTTAAAATCTAGGACTTTAAAGTAGTTTAAAAAAAAAAATCTGGTTTGTCACTAGCCAAGACCAAAGGTTTACGATGATCTCGAACAATTAAAACATGTATGTCTTTAGCTGGCCTTTTAATGAATTAATATTTTTACCTACAAAGCAGAACTTTAAAAGCATGGTTTAAAATATCACAGGACCATTTAAATGACCTTTACATATTTTATTTGTTTTGTAAATAATTTGTTATCATAACTTTGAGCACTAAAATGCAGGCGTTACCACAGCCATTGCCAGAGAACCGTTTAAAACCTTAGCTATACAAAATTAAGTTAGATATTTGATGAAGAGGATAAATAGAAAGCAAACGTGCCTAGAGACAAATTATTTTTAGGTTTTTAGCTGACTGCATGGATTTCATTGTCCACATCTTAAGTTACAATATTTAAAGGATAATGTGTCAAAGGTAAATGGACATGCAACTTAGATGGATTATAATTAGTATAATGGCCTTTGGGCAGTCGAACTAAATTGCCGACCTTTTTCTAATATCTTTATGCTGGAAGGTGATAGCAACTTGGAGGAGGTACCTTATAATAATTGTTGTCTGGACCCTCAAGTGCCTGGTGTAATTGATTTACTCTTGACTTAGTGCTTATAATTAATGACCTTGGGGTGCTTATAATTAATGAAGGCCTTGTTGTAGGGACCTTGGGCATTTGGGTTTAATATTGGTTCTTGTTTTTGGACGGATTCTTGTACTTATAAGTAGGTGTATTCATCACTAACTCTTTGCACTGGGGATGTTTTATTGGAGGTAGTGACTCCAAGTATATTTTTCCTTGGTATTCCTTCGAGCACTTCTAAGGTTTCGCCGAGCCAGCGCATGTGCTGCTCAGAGAGACATTTAGTAGGTGAGATTTCAAAGTGCTACTGTCTAGCCTAGTGCTTGCATGCACATGAGCCTGCACGCGCGCTGCCGCCATCTGTCTTTGAACGCGATCACTTTTACTTCCGCGGGTCGTGCAACACTTTCACGGGCCACGTGGCCAGTACTTATTTTTTCTTCTTTTTAATTAAGCACTGAAGCCCTGTCCTCCCGGTCTGATCCTTCTTCATGATCACCTCCTCAGCCCACTCTCTCCAGCCTACCCTTAATTCTTGCACTGTGGCCACTCTCCTCTCAGTTTGGCCATTTCTCATCAGAGCCTTCCTTCTCTCCTCTCAGTCCGTTTATTTTCCCCACTCTCCAATAAGCCTACTTGATCTGTGCTCAATCTACCAATCTCTGACTCAGCCTGCCGCTTCTCCTCTGTTTTATTTCTATATGCCTATTCTCCTCACAGTATGTCTTCTCGTCTCCCAGTCAGTTTGTTAACCTTGTTCATCCCTTTCCCTGGACCCTCTGTTAGACTATCCTCACTTCCAGGCAGGCAGTCTTTCCACTCTCCTCCAGCTTGCGTGCTTCCCCCACAATCTACTCGCAGTCCCAGGCAGCATGCTGACTTTCTCCATCACTGAGACCCCAGATGTAACTAAGTGTCCTCACCTGATGCGAGTCATCAGAGAGAAGATGCTCAGGATATGATGTGACATTCTTGTCATGTGAGGGCGGGGTGGTTGATACGATTGTCATTTATGTGGCTGTCAGCTGAATACTAAATAATCATTACTATTTAGGTGGCGACTAGCTGGATAGTAACTAGGTAATGCTGTTTAGACAGAGGCTGGGTGGCTTGTAAATAACCTTTGCTATTCAAAAGACTGCCGGCAGAAAATGAAATAATCAATTCCATTTAGCGGGTCGCGGATAGACACCTCCCTTTAAATATCCTTTATCACGGGTACCACTTCATTTTGTAATGAGTGTATCACCTCAAAACATGTTCTTTATCCTGCACAAATGGCAAAGTATAGAGTTCTACATTTTAGCTTTGGGTTGTGGCTTCTACAAATGCCCCTACATTTTATTCTCTGTGTGTTGCAACGACAGCACTACTGCTGTTCGTTATGTTGTATAAAGGTATATAGATGTGTCAGTCCAGTACCTATGCATAAATATTTATTTATTCTTTTCTAAATCGCCTGGTTACGCCAACCGGCGTGTCCCCGCGCTGATGCGTACCTCCCAAACCTTACATGGGGGTGGTAAGCCTGTCTTTATTTGTATCACAGTACAGAGGAGAAGAGCACGGTTTTCAGCTTTTTCCTAAATGTGGTTTCACATTGTTAAACTCTTAAGGTTTCAGGGAGCTTATTCCACAATTTTGCCGCCATGTATCTAAGGGACCTTGTCCCCATTCTAGTGGTCCGTATTCTGGGGATTTTTACCAGCGCCCTTCCTTCTGATCGCAACTTGCGGCCGGGAATGTAGTGTACTATTAAAGGGTGCAGGTATTGAGGTCCTTTTTTCGCAAGAATTTTATGGCAGTAACACAGTGCCTTAAATTGTACTCTTTTTTCTACCAGCAGCCAGTGTAAGTCCTTCAGAGCTTTTTTTGCAGATGCTCTTTTGGGGAGACTCAGTATCAACCGAGCTGCCGCATTCTGTACTACCTGTAGCTTGGTTAGCCCCTTTTTTGGCGCTCCCAGGTATAATACATTCCCATAATCTAATTGGGAGGTTACCAGGGCGTGCACTATGGTTTTCCTAGTGCTGGATGAAAGTAGGTCCAGTATTTTTCTCAACGTTTTTAGGGTACGGAAGCATTTACCCACTACCTTCCGTAACTGGGCATCAAAGGATAGTGTAGTGTCTAGCCAGACACCCACATTTTTAACCTCTGTTTTTGGTGTGGGTACGGGACCCAGTGCTTCTGGCCACCATGCAGAGGGACCATATGTTAGGGGTTTTACCCACTATCATCACCTCTGTTTTAGTTCCATTCAACTTCAGGCAATGATTGGATATCCATTTAGCCACATCCTCCAAGCATCTCGAGAAGTTGAGCGCTTTCTGATTGTTGTTTCCGGAGAGTGTTACAATCAGCTGTGTATCATCAGCATATGATACAATGTTTACCTGATGCTTTTCCACCAGTTCTGCTAAAGGTCCCACATATAGGTTGAAGAGCGTGGGGCTCAGGATTGAACCCTGTGGGACTCCCTGGGATAGTGCTACACTTTTTGATGTTTGCGATTGTTGCAAAACTTGGAAACTTCGTATATATATTGAAACATCACTCCTAGATGTTCTGCTGTTCAATCCCTTGTTTTAACCATCTATTCTTAGTCTGCATTTACCGAGGCAGCCGTTTCACGTTTAAGTGAAGGCTGCTAATGATCTCAGCTAATAGCCTGAAATGTCTTAAGGACAGCTATTGCTCATCAAAGGACACACGCACGGCAACAACAGTGGGATTGTGGTTATATTAGATGGTTTTCAGTCATGCAGTTTGACTTTTTGTATCTTTCTTATTTTTTTTTCTGCATGTTAACCCCACTTCATATAATTACATCGTTTCTGTATTTCCAGGACAGCGAAATATAAAATGCATGAAACAAAGAATTAATGCACATGATCAGGACTACAAAGTTGATGTTCTTAAAAATAATGTTTTAAACATTCCGGGTTTAGGTTGTTTTCGTGCTGCACTTGTAACATGGATTTTGTTTTTAAAACCTTTTTATTTAATTTTATCTCCACACCAGAATAACCAAGCATTGGCATAGCCAATAGGTCTCGCCTTTGGGACCTTATAAGTGTTTAGCCATGCAACAGTTGATGTTGTTGCACCAAGGATATTGTGCTGGATAACTAAACACTTATAAGGTCCCAAAGGCGAGACCTATTGGCTATGCCAATGCTTGTTTCAATCGTCTTCTGAACTAACTAATAGGTTGGTGATGGTTCGGTTATGCATGACACCCGGGTGATTTGTCTTGTGTCAGGCTTAATTTAGTGGTTTATATTATGAAATTTGGTACGCCCTTAAATCCCACTGTTTTGAATTCTAGATGGAGTCTGATGGTTGCTTGCAATGTTTTTGTACTGATGATGACCTAATGAATTAATAAAGGTCAAAACACCATAAACGCCTTATTTTGGTGAATTAGGAGTAAGCATACATTGTGTCTTTTTCTGTCATTAGACGGGCCTTTTTGTGTTAATCTCCCCTCTGCTATGGTCTTTCTGTTTACAATGCATTTTGTTTTATTTTATGATGTATGTTCTGTGCAGCATTGTGAGCACCAGTTGAATGTTTGCATATAGGGTTTATCTTTTTGGAATATTTTTCGATTATAAATGCTTTTTTATATAATTATTGTGGGTACCTGATTTCATTGGGTTTAATTTTCCTTTAATTCCTTGTTACATGTATGTGTTGTGCTTTGAGAAATTTGTTT
Organism: Lissotriton helveticus; assembly: GCF_964261635.1. NCBI lineage: Eukaryota > Metazoa > Chordata > Amphibia > Caudata > Salamandridae > Lissotriton > Lissotriton helveticus. The sequence continues at coordinate 301,441,735 of NC_136059.1, forward strand.
AAAAACATTTTTTCTTGAACAGCTGTTGCTATAATATTGTTGATTGCCCCCAGGTTCTGGGGAGTAGGTCTGCCCCGGTTTGTTCTACTCCTCCTATCAAGTACCAACATCTCAAGTCGCCATCTAAGATTTTAACAAGGGGTTCCGCATTCCACCACCAAATCTCGGACAGCATTGCCTCTCACTTTAGCACACACAGAATACTAAAATTAGAAGACCCCGTTCCTCGGAATACTTAATTTACATCAGCTCTCAATATTTTTATTGTTACACCTTTTTTGCCATCATACATCAATTTCATCCATCCAGGTCTCATTCATGACCTACTTCTATGGGGCTAAAATTCTTCTCACACACGCAAAACAACTGCAACCACAATTTTACCACGCTACAGTTTAAAAGGTGTTTTAATCATAGTCACATTTTCTATGGTGTGGAAAGACTACAATAAGGTCATCCTTCAGCAAAACTGTACTCACTCAAAGGACTATATTTATTGATTCGTATGTATCTTTTTGTAAGCAGTTTTGTGATATATGATAGCACTTGGACCACAAAACCACTTAATTGTACACTACACATGTGTATCCATCCCAAACCTTCAAATGTCTGCTGGCAACTTTCCTCTACATCTAGAGATGACCCTTATGAACAGTTTCTATGGTTTTCCTCTTCAACGCTTAAGTTGGCCTAAGCAGGTCTTCCCTCTTAAGCACATTATATAATACTGATTATTAGTCTTCTACCGTCCAGAAAGCCTTCTTTATACTTGGCCAACTCGGTCGACACACTACTGCTCCCGTAACAAATTTGGTTCATCTCCTTCGACAATCTCCACCCACTCCTATGGCTGGTTGTCATTCTTGATAAGCACTCTGCACTCACACTTCACCACCCTCCGAAGGATTATATTCAATCTTAAGATTGAACTCAAGTAGCAACACAGTAGCAAACATTTAAGCCTGGCAGTCTTTGATCTTTCCTAGATCTTTTTCTTACTTAGGAAACCACCAAATGGATTGTACTTTCCCCCCAGAACGGTTTTGCCTCCTCAGCCTTCCCACTCACAAAAAAAACCTTAAAATTGTCAATGATCCACAAACGCCAACATCGGGCAGTTAACAGAATACCTGCACTCAGGCTGATCATGCCATTCTCTTTGCATCATGGAGATGCAATATGTCCCTTAACCCCCTTCGATGCTCATGACGAGCTCAGCTCGTCATGGCATATACCTCTAGGGTGCTCATGACGAGCTGAGCTCGTCATGACCACACCCATTAACATTATGGCCCAGCACAGCAGATGAAAATCTGCAGCATCCATGTGGTTAAACTACAAAAGCTGAACTCATATTTGATATATACTTGCATGAGTGCTGCATAACTCCCGATCTTTGCAACATATGGTTGAAGGCAGGTGCATTTCCAACCTTTATGTAGTCAAACTATCGGACAATCTTCTGACCCAAAATCCTCTGCATGCTTACAGAACCACCTACAACATTTAATTTTCTACGTGAAAGTGGGTAAACATTTGGCATGAACTTGGCACCAACTGAGATGTTAGACTAGTAGCTCTTCCTCTTTTAGAAACTGGGCTTTTGCAAAGCTCTACAGCTACCAAGATTAGACTCAAATACCCCAGTTTACATATTCACAACAAAACACATATCCCTGCTATAAGTAACATGTTTCTCTAAATCCCGCAACATAAATTTCCATACTCTTGTAATGCCCTTCTCCCACATTACCAAAAAACAAAATACCATTTTAGAATGCGACTACTTCTTTTATGTACTTGAGCTGATACAAAAATCAACTGCTGAAATGCAAACATTATAGATACTAAGCCAAATGAGATCCAACAAACTTGAGAACTCGACGTCAGGTGAATAAAACTATATTATGGTGAGTTTGTCCATCCAAATTCATCCGATGCTAGGCTGCTCTCTAAGCCAGTTTAAAGTTTAAAAAAACACCACAACACTTGGCTTTACTCAAAGCCTTGATCAAATATGTGCCCTTCGGAAAAGGAAGGTTTTCTACCCACACAGTTTAATTCAGACTGCGCCAACCAAAGCACAAACTCACTTCAGTCTTTTCTTAAGGCAGCCATTTAGCAACCCGAACATGCTTGATGATTCTTTATAAACATACCTTCTCTTACAAGACACTAATCAATGATAAGTTTGACCAGTGTTACTCTCGTTTTCCCCCTTACTGTCTACCTCAGGGGTCTCCAGCCTTTTCTGTAATGAGTACAAAAAGGGGGTGGTGTTGGACAGAGTATCTGAGTTAATCAGAACACTCCTACCCAGTCAACAGATCAGGGCTTGATCCATCACCGTTTTTTAGCTCACTGCACCATCCCAGTTCAGAACCTGGCTATATGCAAATTAGTCTGTCCCTGGCCCAGTGCATCATGGGAACAGGGCAGACCAAACTACCAAGCCAATTCTTCACTGGAAAGGAAACAAGCTTCCGGGGACCAGTTTCTGGCATTACAGCCGTCTTCGGCCCGGCTTGCTTGAATCCTGATGGTGCAATGAGCAAGGGACTCATGTCTGAGCATACCCTTCCACACTCATGGTGGCCAAAATAATTACAAAAAGGGGGTGGTGTTGGACAGAGTATCTGAGTTAATCAGAACACTCCTACAAGCCCTGATCTTTTGACTGGGTAGGAGTGTTCTGCTTAATTCAGATACTCTGTCCATCACCACCCCCTTTATGAATCATTTTCTGTAATGAGAGCTCATTCTGATCAGTGAAAATCGTCGTGTGCTACTGAAGGCCATGTAACTCGTGCATGGTTACCAGATGCTACCTCATCCAGGTTCAATGACTTTACACCTAATATCCATGGAGCCTGATATTATGGTTTGAACAAAATGCTGTGACTAGAGGTACAATGATAGGGCTGCCTATCACACATCAGTGACTGCATAGTCTGTGAGGATGTATGAACATGTGTGTGAATGAATGTGATATATGTGTATGGGTGGGTGACAGAGACAGTGTCGTAGGTACTTGTGGCACTGGACATACCTTTAACCATATGTGGCACGATTACATGTACAACACAAATATACAACCATTTTTATTTTTTAAACGGGAGAAATAAAAAAGTAAAATGTTTTCCAGAAATGTTCCTAATAAGGAACATCTTTCCCCACTTGATGGAACATTTTTCTGCACTTTCAATTTCTCCCATTTAAAAAAAAATGGCTGTATGTTTCAGTTATAAATATGGCAGCGTATCTACCAGCCACTGGGAACAAGATGCCTGCTTTTTGTAAATCTTACACTTTGAAATTGGAGAAAATTTGGCTGAACAGTTAACCTCATGTATATGTGCACTTCATTAAACTTATTTTATTTTTCCCCAAGTCAAAGTATCTTTACAAAAAGCATGCATATTACTCCAGGTAGCCTGGAGACATGGTGCCATATTTATAATACGAAAATACAGTTATTTGTTTAAATTGAGAAATTTCAAGTGAAAAAACATGCTTCATAAAACATTAGGACTTAACTGACTTAATGTAAAGTTACGTAAAACATTAAGAGCGTTTCACAAAAACATATTTCTTCACCTTAAAGATTTCTCCGATTTAAAAGAAAAAAATATGGCACTGTGCCTACCAGCCAACGGGAGCAAGATTGCTGCTGTTGTAAATGCTTTCATTTTAATTTTCTCTCATTTAAAAGCATTCAGAAATTTAACTTTGTTCTCATGCTACAATTTTGAGATAAGGATTTTTATAAGAGTTAAATAACTCCGTGCTTCAGTTCTGAACCACTGTGACTTACATGGGTCATAAAATCGACTGAGTACTGCTCATAATCAGGCTCTACTATCTGCAGCCTGATAATTAAAAATTATAATAGCCTTGCCTTAACTTTAAAAGGAAAATCGCAACACTTACTTATTGCAGTTCTTAGTTAAACGAACTCAAGGCGGAGAGCTACTCTGAAGGTTTCTGCAACCTACTGGTAGCTCACGATGAACTGGTTGGAGACACCTGATTTTGTAAATCATTGACTCAGCATGTCCTGGAGTCCAACACTGCTTATGATTCAAATTGTAAATAAAGAAATGGCCTGGCATGAATGTCTCCCCTCATGTCGTGCTATGTGATTAATGATTTATAAAGTGCATTATCGCCAGTCTAGTCTGTTGCCAATAAAGTCAGTCCATCAGTGGAACAGACAATCGCTAAGCAAGATATTTGTTAAAAAGAAATGTGACTCTTACCTCAAGCAAAGATGCGCCATAATTAGTATAACACTCAGTGGCAGAGAATTCCACAGTGAAGGCACCTAAACTAATAAGGTGCAGCCACCCAGATGTGCTTTCCATAATGTGTACAAGGAAAGGAAGTTAAGAGGACAAAGTGATCTGCTGGGCCTGTATCCAAGAATTTAGAGATCAAATGAGGTGGAAGTCAGTTAAACATACAACGTTAAAGCAGAAACAAGCTTGGATAGGCAACCAGAACAGAGATAGAAGCGTCAAAGCCAAGGTGCCTAGGCTTCCATATGAGCTTGTTGATTTTCTATGTGCCAAAGGCACCGATTCAGGGCAGATTTTATAACTAGGTAGGCATCACTGCAGAGTTCAATGCCATGATGAAAGCACAGCAACCGTCTTTAGAATGATAAAGGGGAAGAATCAGTCTTTACTCCCACACTCTTCAGAGCTTTGGGGTCCAAAATCTAGGGCCCAGAGAGATGGATCCCAAAGGTTGGGATTTCCTCTATTGGCCAATATCCCTACTTTGTCTATATTTAAATTGAGTCAGTGGTGGCCCATCCACACTCTAACTTCAGAGATATATCGCTGAAGAGTGATCGCCTGCAAGGAGGTCACTCAATCTAAATAATATTTGGGCACCATCCTCATTGAATATAACCGAAGAATGATAGAGTAGTTGAGTAAAACAAGTAGTCTAAGATACAGAATAAATGGATAAGGGGACCGCATAGAACCCTGGGATATACAACGGGTTATGCCACTTGTCGAAGTTATAAAAGGACCAAGAGCTATTCATTATGATCTGGGAGAGGAAGGTTCAGAAAAACATCAGCACAGTGCCTCCAAGGCCAGCTAAGCAGAGTTTATTTATAAGAAGAGTGTGCTGGACAGTATCCAATGCCATTGAAAGATCTAATAAAACCAAGCTAGCTACACTGTCCACATCAGTCGCTAGGCAAAGACAATCTAAAACTGTAATACAGACTTGTACTTCTGTTAGGCCTATACCTTGCTTGAGCATCCTAAAAATGGACATTCCAAATAAACTTCTAAATACTAGATGAACCTTTTCAGCTCACCTAGTTTTTCAGAAAACCAATTTTGAATTCTCTACCAAGCCACTTTCTTTAAATTATACACAACTGCAAAACCCCAATCTCCTTCCATCCACTTACACTCCTACATACAAGTTATCACAACCATCCTTTCCTTAAATGTCCTCATCTTGGATATATAAATAAAATGTTCTACCACCTACACAATTTGTTTCTCATTATATGTTTCACCCATAAAACATACCTCCATGATTTTCCACCTCCTTCCATAAAGCCTAATGGCCGGACTGACTCACGCTTGTAACAGATGTTTTTAATATGTGGCTTCGTTTCATGTCTATATTTCATATTTCGAAAATTATGACTTCTACCTTGTACCTTACCAACTATATCTACTTTACATACCGCCCATGAAGCTAGAATTGTAAATGGGTAAATAATTTATGTACAACATTATGTTTAGGAAAATTAAATTATGCTGCAAGCTCATTGTGTAAGAGTTCAAAGATGTGATTTTAATTCTCGTTTGAATGAGTATTAAAGCGAATAATTCTGTGCTCCGCTGGTCATGCCGATTCAGAGTAAATTTTCATTTTTTTTAACTGACTCCGCAAATACTGAGAAATGATCATTAGAAATATTCATTCCCATGCATACATATATTACTCTCCTACTGTTCGGAGTTGAGAAAAGTGTTTTACAGGCAATTGCAGAATTAACAGCAGCTACCTCCTTGCGAGGAAGCCAGGTCTGTGCAGACAAGTATGTAAAGCACTGTTGATAGCTTGAGTGAAGGTGTTCTTTCTGTGCAGCTCTGGAATAAAAGGACGACCAAGTTAAGACTATCCAGGCTGTAAAGCTAACAGCCATCATAAAGTGCCCATTCATACCCGAGGTAAACAGTGGTTACTGAGAAAGAAGAGGATAGAGGCGGTATTATTTTTAAGCTTTAAATTCTCAATGTATGCTTTGACCTGGAATTGACTTTGAAATAAGAAACCTTGTGACAGAGCCTTTCAGAAAGCAAAGAGCACGTTTATTCAAGGCCCATAATAGGAATCAATAGAAAAGCACGATTTAAAATAGAGACGAGTGAGCACTACCAAAGTTAATGTTCCCAAAAGAACAGACTGTTGCTAAAATGATTGTTATAAAAACACAGGTTGTTATCACAAGGACTAGTTACATTTCCATAACTTACAATTTTACGGAATTAATGCAAAGCAAACTGAACAGAGACTGAGCTTAAGAAAGTGTTGTCGGATCTTTCTAAGTAGCCTTTGCAAACCATGGCAAAGTCATTCACATTAGAACAACAACATTTTATTAGGATATTGTGCGTACAACAGAGGATTTGCACCAGGATTTCCTGTGATCAGCAAACCATTAACTGATCTAACCTAAGGATATTACATATCAAAAAAGAAGGTGGAACGTGAAAGAACCCTAAAACAAGGTATTATGAAGTGTGTGAAGCCTCTGGTCTAAGATGAACTGCACAATGCCAGCAAGCATTTAACCAGCAAATTAAGAGGTTTACAAAGCCTTGGTATTAGTTTATGCGGATCTACATTTATCATTCTCCAAGTTGATGAAGTCAACATGCACAGTTTTTTTCTATGGTCGCTCTATTTTGGAACATTTCAAAATGATGCATCAACAGCTTTAGCTGACTACAGTTTTTTACTTGCCACAACTATTTTTATTTCTTCTGTCAAACAGATCCTGACACTAGTCCGTCCATAAAGTACTGAGTAGAAACCCTCAAATTGAATGTTCACACCTTATTTACCTGCATATAATGCATCCTCCGTCTGTATATTACAATATTTTGGCTACCCGTCAAAGTATTCTTCCAACTGCTTTACTGCAATCTTCCATTCATCCAGATTTTCACTACATGACTAACGGGGCAGTATATGGTGTCATCCCACCCATAGGTAATAAAACAGTAAACTTTACTTTCCGGTGTCTATATCTTGACCTACCAGTTGCTTTTCTGTAAACATTGATCACCCGCAACCACATCATCCATCGCACTGCAGGTTTTCCAGCAATGTTTGGGGGCGGGGGGTTTATACTCTGGGTGTCATCTATGTGATACATTTAAATGACTAAAAATCCCATCACAGTTCATTTTATTCTTCCCTGTAAATCCTTCCTGCTCCTCCACCACCTGTTACTTTCCCTCACTCTTTGCTGTACCCATGAGGCTCCATGGCAAACCTTAAATGGCCCTGCTTCTTTCATCTTACTGCCTCCCTTGGTCTTCTTTTTCACTTCACCTTTCTATTGGGAAGCTGGAGGGTTAGACATTGTCAACAAAAACGCTCAACCTACCAAATCCATATACGAGGATACTGCTACAGAATGTACATCTCTACCCATGTAATACTCTAACTTCAACTGTTATATTTTCATTGTGTCTTGTATGCAGACAATCCCACGTACAATTCTAGATTTATTGAACTATTCCCACCTTGCTTGGCATTTTCTCCCAAGATCACATTAAAAGCTCAGAAGCTACCTTCCCATTAAAAGTTCTTTGGAAGACAACTGTAAAAAAAAATTAAAAAACAGACTACCTCAATAGTAATTTGTTCAGAAAGAAATTTGCACCTCCTTCACATAAGCAGGACAGATAGAAACATACCTTCAGACAAAATCCATAGAACAAACCAATGAATTAACAGCTTCTTTGATCTCATTGCCCACAAGGTTTTTCTCCTTCTAAACTGTAATAATTTAATAATGGCATTGGCAAAGGGAAGCAGCCCATAATTAAGAGTATCACTTATTTGGTAAAAAGACACTCTAGAATACAACCCCACAAGTCTGACGATCTAGTCCATCTACAATTTGGGTTTATTTAAGAACACAAACGAAAATCACAGCATATATAATGTGCCTCTGGAAAAGGTATAAGCAAGACCAGGAGGGTGGGAAGAATTAACATGCATTTGCAATGCAATAGGTCTCGCATTTATGAGAGTTTGAGCTATTAGCATTGTAAAGGACAATGCCTCTTTTATGTGTTTTTAAAACAGATAAATAAAAGGCATTGTCATTTACAATGCCAATAGCTTAAACTCTCGCAAATGCGAGACCTATTACATTGCAAATGCGTGCTATAAAAATGTAAAAAGCAAGTTAGGAGAAAGCGTGTCCTGCCTGCAACAGCAAGCAGGACAAAGCTATTTGAGAAAATAGTGCTTGGAGGCTGTAATTAAAGCTACTGAGCAACAACACACGTAACCGGGGGTTTTGCTATGGGAGGTTACAAAATGAGACAAGGTGGTACTAAGGAGGGACCAAAGAACAGATAGAGTTTACAGTGGACAATGGCAGGCCAATGAAAAATGTGGGCAGAGAGTGGGTGGAGCTTCAAGTCCCTACCTCAATACAACATGGCTCACAGAGCAGCACATGCGGTGCCCAGACTCGACCTAAAAATGGGAAAATGTAACTAGAGGGTATGTGGCCCTTTTGCCACGCACCACCATATGGCTGATCATTTCACTCCCTGCATTACATTGCAGGATTCCACACCATGGTAGTCAGCGAGAAGAACAGTCCAGTTGCCCGACTTCTCCCAATAAAAAGGAAAAAACAAGCATTTGCAATGCAATAGGTCTCACATTAGGAAAGTTTGAGCTATTGTTATTGTAAATGACAAATTTTTTATTTATGTGTTGGTTTTGAAAATAGAGAATTTAATAGCTTTGACATTTACAATGCCAATAGTTATAACGTTCGCAAATGTGACACCTATAGCATTTGTAATGCAATATGTGTTGTATTTACGTGACTTAGATGTATTGATATTACAAATAACAGTGGCTTTTATTTTCTTCTATTAATTAATACTTAAATAAAAGTTATTGTAATTTATAATGGCAATAGCTTAAACTTTTGTAAATTACTTTTGTAAAGATTATGTTCAGTGTATTTTATTGTGACGAAAATCCAAGAAAAAAAGTGAAATATTAACATCTTTTTGTGACATTTGTAATAAAGCTTGAAACCGTGAGAGAACATATTTGAACCAGTTGTCGTTGAATGGTTGCACAGATTGATGCTGTGGTGGCGCTGAGTGATGCTGTGGTGGTGCCGAGTGACGCTGTGGTGGTGCCGAGTGACGCTGTGGTGGTGCCGAGTGACGCTGTGGTGGTGCCGAGTGACGCTGTGGTGGTGCAGAGTGACGCTGTGGTGGTGCCGAGTGACGCTGTGGTGGTGCCGAGTGACGCTGTGGTGGTGCCGAGTGACGCTGTGGTGGTGCCGAGTGACGCTCTGGTGGTGCCGAGTGACGCTCTGGTGGTGCCGAGTGACGCTCTGGTGGTGCCGAGTGACGCTCTGGTGGTGCCGAGTGACGCTCTGGTGGTGCCGAGTGACGCTGTGGTGGTGCCGAGTGATGCTGTGGTGGTGCTGAGTGATGCTGTTGTGGTGCCGAGTGATGCTGTGGTGGTGCCGAGTGATGCTGTGGTGGTGCGATAGAGTGAGTGCAATAGATAAAGGGAGTGCGATAGATAGCTAGAGGGAGTGCGATAGATAGCTAGAGGGAGTGCGATAGATAGCTAGAGGGAGTGCGATAGATAGCTAGAGGGAGTGCGATAGATAGCTAGAGGGAGTGCGATAGATAGCTAGAGGGAGTGCGATAGATAGCTAGAGGGAGTGCGATAGATAGCTAGAGGGAGTGCGATAGATAGCTAGAGGGAGTGCGATAGATAGCTAGAGGGAGTGCGATAGATAGCTAGAGGGAGTGCGATAGCTAGAGGGAGTGCGATAGATAGCTAGAGGGAGTGCGATAGATAGCTAGAGGGAGTGCGATAGATAGCTAGATGGAGTGATGGTGATAGATAGATGGAGTGATGGTGCTAGATAGATAGATAGATAGTGAGGGCAATAGATAAATAGTGTAATTATGTGGTGTGTAATTCAGTGTCACATTGATATTTGGAGTGTATGTTGCGTTGAGTGCAGTGTAATTATGTGGCGTGTAATTATGTGGCACGGAGTGGTATTTGGAGTGTATGTTGCATTGAGAGCAGTCTAATTATGTGTCGTGTAATTATGTGGCACTGAGTGGTATTTGGAGTGTATGTTGCGTTGAGCGCAGTGTAATTATGTAGCATATAATTATGTGGCACTGAGTGGTATTGTGTGTAGTGTATGTTGTATTCAGTAGAGTGCAATTGTGTGTCGTGTAATTGTGTGGCACTGAGTGGTATTGTTTGGAGTGTATGTTGCATTCAGTGCAGTGTAATTATGTTGTATATAACTATGTCGCACTGAGTGGTATTTGGAGTGTATGTTGCATTGAGAGCTGTTTAATTATGTGGCGTGTAATTATGTGGCACTGAGTGGGATTTGGAGTGTATTGTTGCATTGAGTGCAGTGTAATTATGTTGCATATAACTATGTGGCACTGAGTGGTATTTGGAGTGTATATTGCGTTGAGCGCAGTGTAATTATGTAGCATATAATTATGTGTCACTGAGTGGTATTGTGTGTAGTGTATGTTGCAATCAGTAGAGTGTAATTGTGTGGCGTGTAATTATGTGGCACTGAGTGGTATTAGGAGTGTATGTTGCATTGAGTGCGGTGTAATTAAGTGGCGTGGGAGGAGAAAGGGAGCGAGTGAAAGCACAACAATTGTTGTGCATTTGAAGATTTCGGAGAGGGGGCGGGGGAGCGGCTTGGGACGCACTAGAGTAGGGTTGCACTATGACAGATCGTAAAAGGGATGGTTCACAGAAAAGCGAGAGGGAACAATATACGAACGGGCATTGCAGCAACCAAGACTGTTCGGTGCACACACCACCCCATCACAACACCGGAAACATCATGGTACATCATAATGAGAACACTGTTAGAGTACACCAAATGGGAAAGTAAGGTTAAGACGGTTTGCTGTGGCGGGGGAACGCATTCCTTTGAAGTCTGATGGGGGGTGGGGCAGGGGAGCGGCTTGGGAGCTGATTGCTTTGAAGTCTGATGTCGAGGCAAAGGGAATGGGAGTAGGACGGGCAGGGAGGGCACAACAGGCAATATGTCTGCAAGCTGCAGGGAGAGAGCTCTGTGACGGAACCAAGCTCTTCACAAAACAAGGAACACGAAGCATGGGCAAGTGCTAAATGCTCAAATGAGGGATAGAATAAGAAGGGGAAAGAAACCAAAACTGGGGTACAGGTGCAGACAATAGATAGTGGGAAAAGAAAAGGCAAAAACATTCGAAAGTAAACTATAAAATAATATATGACATGTCTTATACTCCATTTATCCAGATAAGCACTTAACTGAAGTATAACCGCGATTACGTGTTATAAGAGGGCACCAGAAAAAAAAAAAGTCAGCATCCATGCTGTTTTAATTTATTCCGCAAGACTCGACAGCTAAAGATAGCCTGGTAAAGAATTGGAACCCCAGATTTTACCATGTTAGTCCATGCGGGCAACGAGCTTGAGCGCCTCCAGTTAGTACCTGAAGATTACCACGAGAATGTCCTTTTTTGGTAGATGATCCAAAATGAGTTTTTACAGCACAAATGTTTAAATATGATTCTAAAAAGTTACGGGTTTGAGCTGATGCTCTGAAGAAACACGCAGGAAAGTTGGTGCCCTGGAGCAAAATTTCTTTGCAGCAAATGTCGAAATAAGAAGGGGAAAGAAACGAAGATGGGGAGTACAGGGGCAGACAAGAGATAGTGGGAAAAGAAAAGGCAAAAACATTTGACAGTAAACTATAAAATAATATACAAAATAATTTGACGGAGGCGGTAACAAGGAGTAGGGTGTTGAATGTGGTAAGAAATGGCAAGTCTCAAAATGCTGGATAAACCAATGACTACATGAGACTGAAGAAAATCTCAGGGTGACAGAATACAACTTAAGAAACGTGCTATATGATTACTATTTTTTTAATGCGAGCATATAGTCTTGCTATGAAAAGTACGGAGAGGAGTCAAAGGAGGCTGCTTAAAAGATGGTTTGTAAGGCTATATTTTTTACCATTTGTACACTGAAAAGACAAAAAAATTGCGTAATAATTAAAATATCCTCATATTGCTGGAAGATTAAGCAGTAGATCGGATGGAGGATGCAACCTTAAAATGATAAGCAATATATGAGGAGCTTGGTTTAAGGCTGAAGTAACCACGCTTTTTGAACTGAGAATTTCCTTCAAAGAAAGATAACCTATCAGCGGAGGAAGAAATTATACATTTCAAAGAAAGGAGGAACAAGATAAGAAGAAACAATGGCAGAAAGGATGGGGAGAAGGGAAGGTAAGTGAGAGAAAAGAGGAAAATAAGGAAAAGGAGAAAGCAGCCAAGAAGGATTGTGAGGGAGTTACATCAGCACAAGAGACAAGAGGTGGTGAGGGGAAAATGGAATGAGACAGGATGGGAGAGGAAGAAGGAAGAGGAGACATGGTGTGGAGATAGAAAGGCAGAAAAGAGACACCAATATGAAGAAGGGGTGAGGCGGGGAGAAGGTTGGGATAAAAGCTGGAAGGAGAGCACCGGGGAAGGGTAATTTATGGTGGAAGAAAGGAAAGGAGAGGTGGAGAAGAGAATACGAGGGGCTTAGATAAAGGGAGAGGCGAGGAGGAAGGGAAACTGTGGTAAGGAACAGCCAACGGAGGAGAAAGACCCATCAGGGGCAGAGGAAGGAAGAGAGATGAAAGTGACTGCAGAGGAAAGAGAGGGATGAAAGTGCGACACGGTAGCAGCGCCGCCAGGCTGAAGGATATGGGGAGATGTGCTCCAGTGATGGAGGGAGCACAGAGAGCTGTGAATGTCAAAGCCGCAGATACGGGCCCGGTATCTCCGCCGCCATCAGGCGCCATCAAAGGCCCAGGTGTCCTTCTAGTCGAGCCTGGCGCTAGCCGGCACGAGATGGAGCTTAGAGACCCGTGACGGGGAGGAGAGAGGGGGGGTGACGGCCATGGAGAGACAGAGGCCGACAGAAGCAAAGATACCCATGCAGGGCCGCACACTAAAAGAACTAAGAGACAGAGGCAGGCGGAGGCAGGAAGGCTGTGACAGAGGAAGACAGAGTGAAAGAGTGACAAACATGCAGAAACGGAGGCAAAGACAGAGAGAGAGAGACAGGGAATGGTTGGCAGAGAGATGGGGACAGACTGAGGCAAAGAAAGAGCCAGACAAAGGCCGAATGAGGTAAGCAGAGTCAGACAAGTACAACAGAGACAGAAATTAACGAGCAGCCATAGAAAGATCCCAACAGCAACAGACCGATGCAAAGACAGAGACAGGAAGTAACAGATTTGCAGATACAGAGTTGGCAGAGACCTACAGAGTCAGAGAATTAAAGAGACAGGCAGGGGCATGGAGGCAGAGTTTAGAAGGAGGTAGACAAAAACAGGAACTGACGTACATGCAAAGACAGACACACATGGGCAGAGGCAAGGAGAGGCAGAGGCCGAAAGGAAAGCCATAGATAATTAGAGTGAGACAGAAATGGCCAGAAAGAGGAACAAGCACTCGGCATTGCGTGGCGGGGGAGCAGGGGAGCAGCGTTCCTTTGAAGTCGGGGAGGGAACGAGCATATGGGGTGTGAGCGATAACGAAAGTAAGAGGGGGAGCAGGAAGTGAGGCCGAGCGCACGCTGGCGAAGCTTCGCACTCAAATGCCTCACATGCACTAGGCGTAATCCGCACTCCAAAAACCTCTTGGTAGGATTTGCTGGTGGCCCTCTATATGTCTCGCCAGCAATGCGCAAGCACATTGGCAGGCCGAGAACTAAAACATGGGTGCAGGGGATAATCCTCATAAAAGATAAATAACACCAGGGAGATGGGCTACAACTACAGGAAAAAAAATACAAAATAAACTTCCATGTTGCGGATCGCCCCCTATAGCTAAAACCAAGCCACTCATCTTTTCGTTTTCCAAAAACAGATAGGACAGGAGAAGAGCAACAGTTTTTAAAAGAGTGGTGACAAAGGTGAGAGAGTGTAAGCATGAACGTGTGCAGCAGACAATCCACCACAAGCCAGACAATGGCACAGAACAGGTCTTGGTGAATGACCCACAGCTTCAGCTTTGCTCGATCTCCGAGTATCCCAAGAAGGTGACAATTCTATTTGTCTGAACCCAGTTGAGATGCACTCTCCTCATTATTTTGAAAAGGGCAGGCCTTACATCGAATGATTAAAATTGCAAAATTGAACATATTAACCTTACTGCTTCTTCACTTAAATGTAAAAAGCATTAGAAATCATTTGAATGATTTTATATAAATATATGTATGGAAACGAGAATCCCTGCGTTTCTAGAAGGAAAAACCGAGCCACTCCGGTGTGAAGGTGAAAATATCATGATCAAATGCCTGTCTATGCAGTGTTCTAATCTGATGTACTATGGTTAAATGATTCTGCATATTAATGAAATACAATCTCTTCAAATTTCAAAAAAGTGCATCATATTTTACATTAGGTTTGCTGCACGATATACATGGCAAACATTGCCATGGTTTAGCTCGTGCACAGACTCTTAGAGCCAAGCCTGACACTTGACTTGTCTCTTGCTCTATTAATAAGCCTGCACTCCCTCTATTTGAGACTCAGCCTTAGCACATGGGCCATCAATCACTTGATAAAAATGATTTATAAAATGTGAGGGCTAGAAACACGAAGCCCTGTCCACGTGCAGGGCTCCATGTGTCTAGTCCTCACCTTTGCAGTAGAGAAGAGGAGGAGTGCGTGCAGTAAAAATATATATAAAATAGTTGATCGCCCCCTTCCCCATCAAATCTCACTAAGATGCGCCACTGGTTAAACTGACTAAAGTACTCCGATCTATAACCTATACTAAATAGAAACAAGCTCAATTATACAATTTGGAAAACTGAATCCTAACTTACCTCATTAAAAGATGTGCCTTCTGTCAATCAGTATTCATTGGAGGAAAAACCATGTCTGCCATAGCAGAGTAAAAGAAACTGCATTCGTTGCAACAAACCACAATTTATTCAAATGGAGTTCCATATGTTTTATCACAAGACATCCCCTCTGCCTTTGGTACCATCCATCACGCTGCACTACTAGAGACTGGAAGACATAGAAGCATGGGATATTGTCCTTTAGTGGATTGTCTCTTCCTCTCTACCAAAGTTCTCAACACATCCCTTTCCCTTTTCTCCTAATTGGGACTCCAAGCCGGAGTCCCAAAGGCTCCACCTGCACGCCACTTCACCCACTCACACCAGTACCTGGAAATCCACCATTTCTCAATTTCCACAACACAGGATATTGCCTTTAAAAGGCTAACTAACTACTTCAAGCTAAGGGTGTATAAAACTGAGCTAATAGTTTGTGGTAACTTAGCCAATGACAACCTGTACCCAACATGGCCTAAAGAGCGTGGTTCAACTACAAAGTAATGAATCCTGGGGCGATTATGGACTCTAATCTCTGCGTTGTTGCTCATGTTAATGAAGTAACTCAAGGATCTTTTTTCTACAAATGAGATACCTTCATCTAATTATACCTGATCTAGGTTTCTTTCAAAGTGTACGTCCTATAATTAGCACATTACTCTTTATTCTAAATAGAGGAGGCCATCTGATTTGCAAACTACACAGAAAATGCAATTCTTGGGGTTCTCTTTACTTGTACCTGGAGACAACCAGCCATCAGCTTTAACACCACAAGGCTTAAAAACCGAGTAAGAAATATTAGAGGAATATTTACATTTTATGAAGGGGAAGGGAAATAGCGTTGCACCATGTAGGACAGCGACCGGTTTGAATACTCATCTATTTGCTCTTACTATATTAGTCTCTTATAGTGGAAAGATTTATCTGCAGTGTCTTGTTATTATTCTCACAAAAAATGCCTGAAGTATCAACAACTTCAAACAAGAATGGGACGGTCGGGGCAAAGAAATATCATCCACACCTTCTCTTTCGTAGCATATGTGTTAAGAGCATAGTTCTAAGTGACGTCACCTGGGGCACAGAAGAAATATAACTTATTGACAGTAAAATCTTTGTAAATGGGTGGGTAAACCTGCAATCAAAGAGCTGCAGGAACGAGGTTAAAACTCTGGGATCATAGGTGTTTTGAAAACGCCTACACAGTACTATATGACACATGGTGGCCTACAATATATTTTTAAACGGTTTATTGTTCTTATAATACTTGAGAAGCTACAGTCCCTGTATAAAAAGCCTGTGCCTCTCACCTAGAGAGTTGAAACATTCATCAAAACATGAGTGACGATAGCTGTACGTTTTTCACACTCTACTCACCTTTCTGCAACATCTGTAAAACCATGTTGTATGTACTGTTTTAAAATTAATTTAAACTTTCAGTAAAAAAGGGCGATAAAAAAAGTCTGTCTCCAATTGTGTTGCAGAAGAGTTGTGATGTCTCTAATCATCTGTAATAATGGCTGCTCTATTTTAATAAGATATTCAATCAGTAATTCTAGAATGCCTGCTGCCAGAGCGAGCAGCCAATGTTAATGGCAGCCATTGGCAGGTCACAGAGCCTAAATACAGCTATATTTTGAATTTAAAAAAAACAAGAAGTGTCTTTTCCTTCTTGTTTGTTGTTCTAAAATGAACAGTGATCTGCAGAAAGGAGATATTTATCGGAATATTTTTGTTTCGTATTCCATTGGTCTTATAGGAAACACATCAGCTCTCTGGATGTTTGTTCACCTTCCAAGCTACAGAATTGATTAATCTGACCTACAATAAATGGATTCTAATATTTTTGCAGCAAATTTAATTTTTTGGGTGTGTTTAATTTTGCACTACAGATTTCACTTTTATTCTTTCCTGCCTGCAATCATACTTTCAATTTCATATAAAAGAGTAGGAGACCAAGAATTTTAGTGGTTTGTTTGAAAAGTGAAGGTGTGACCATGTATTATAAGAAATAAAATACCCTCTGACTAAAAAACTTATAGCTTGTCCCCTTGGAGGTCAATGGCCTTATAAGGCCAAGGAACTCTGAGTTGATTAGCTATAACCTTTTCTGCCTTATGCCTCATTACTTTATTTGATTATAGAACTCTCCTGTGGCTTGCAATATCCTTATAATGTACAGCAGGTCATATTTTATCCCACATATTATCTTACATTTGGTACGTCACAAGCAACCTGTAATAATAAAATTACAAAGTAACTCTACTGTAATAAGTTAGTACACATTAGTTGTAACGTCACAAAGCCTGGCACCAGAGCTAGCAGACAATATGAAAAGAAACCAGAGCAGAATTACAATTGCAAAAAGAACTACTAAGTTTTTTGCTCTTCTGAACTTTTTCCACTATAAACAGTCCTTTGTAGTAATGAGACATTTAGAGCAATGTGTTCATGTATTGCACTGCTACAGTTCATTAAACGAATTATCAACATGTTAGTACACGTTCTAAATTACAGCAGTTTTTAGGTCTTTTAGATCTTTAAGTAAAAGTTTGATTTCAAGCGCACGGTCATCAGGTTTAGGTAGCGGCATGTTTCTTGTCTTTTCATTTTGTGCCCCAAAAAATGATGTCACAAATGTGCACCTATAATAATAATAAAGGGAAATTTATAAAGCGCCTGGTACGCTAAGAAGCGTGTCTCCGCGCTCACTGAAAGACTACATACTCAAACAGAAATAAGGAGTGGACCCGACTATCTTGAAAAGAGGTGTGTTTTTAGTTTCCTCCGGAAACTAGTTTCCGATGGGTCCAGACGGAGATCGAGGGGTAGAGCATTCCAGCTCTTCGCCACCAGGTAGCGAAAAGATCTACCTCCCATGCGGGCCCTTCTCACTCTAGGCACCTTTAATAGGCCTCCATGTGAGGAGCGCAAAGCGCGAGATGGAGCATACCTGGTGACTAGGCTCTGGAGAGGTACAGGCGACCTCTTAGCAAGAATGCGATGACAAGTACACAGGGATTTGAAATCAACTCTGCTCCTTACCGGCAGCCAATGGAGGGTCTGAAGGGCAGCTTTGGAGCTTGATCTTATTGGAAGCTTTAATATAAGGCGAGCTGCAGCATTTTGAAGCACCTGCAGGCGATTAGTCGCCTTACAAGTTGCTCCCAGATACAGCAGATTGCCAAAGTCCATGCGTGCTGTGACAAGGGCATGCACCAGGGTTCTGCGGGCGGTCATGGGGAGAAGAGCTAGGACCTTCCGTATCCTTTTTAATACACTAAAACAGATGCCCGTCACCCTGTCTATCTGGGGCCCGAAAGACAGGTCTGCATCGAGCCAGACCCCAAGATTTCTTACTTCATGTCGAGGTATTGGGGCCTCACCTAGACATGGGGGCCACCACGCCGACGACCAGACAGATGGGTTCCCCCCCACCACGAGCACCTCGGTCTTGTTGCCATTTAATTTTAGACAATTGGTGGACATCCAGGTTGCAAGATCTTGCATGCAAACCCTGAAGCTGTCCATAGCAAGGCCGGGTGCACGCGAGAGGGAGACAACCAGCTGAGTGTCGTCGGCATAGGATACAATTTGTAATCCGTGACCAACAGCAATCGGAGCCACTGGGGAGACATATAGATTGAAAAGAGTAGGGCTCAGGGACGATCCTTGAGGAACGCCCTGACCCAATTCTATGTCTCTGGAATAGTGGTCACCCTGGCGGACTTGGAAGCTTCTTCCAGTCAGGAAGGATTGGATCCATTGGAGTGCGGCTCCCGTTATTCCTCCGCTATTCAGACACTGTAGCAAGGTGGAATGAGCTACAGTGTCGAATGCCGCGCTCAGGTCCAATAGGATGAGGGCCATAGTATGACCCTCATCCACTCCCTGCCGCAGGGTCTCCACCGCCATCAAGAGCGCCGATTCCGTTGAGTGGCGAGGACGGAAGCCAAATTGGGTGTCGTGCAATAAGGCAGCTTTGTCCACAAAGTCCATGAGTTGCACATTAACCGTTTTTTCGGCCACTTTGGCCATGTAGGGTAGGAGAGAGATGGGCCGCAGATTTTCAAGATGATCAAAACTGATAGTGGATTTCTTCCTAAGGGGTAAGACCACCGCCTTTTTCCAATCTTTAGGCACGGTCATTGTGTTGAAAGACACGTCCAGTAGATGCCTGATGTAGGGTTCCAGAACCTCTAGGCTGTCTGCTAGGCGTTTCGGTGTAGTGGGGTCCCGGGGAGATCCCGATTTTACAGATCTACAGATTTTTAGGAGATCTTCTGTGGGCGGGGTGATAAAGTTGGTCAATCTAGGTTTGTCCCCCCATTCCCTTGGGCTTTATACACTTTAGCTGTTACGTGTACATATGTCTCCGGCACCTGCATTCACCAAGCCAAATATTACCACTGTATTTGTACGGCCCCCTTCTCAAGTGTGTGCTTGTACACCATAATCTCACCTGTATTCCCCTAGTCCCATCTCATGTGGGTGTGCCTAGATCTCTCTTACTGGTGTGTAACTACTTGTGTCATCTGCATCCATATCACATTACTCACCTGTCTGCACATAGAATTCCTTCACCCAAAACATGCCCAGCCTTAAACAGTGTATACTTATGGCTCTGACGTGTGTTGCACAGAGCCACACCCAAACAACTCACTTAAATTGGACATACTGTTATTTTTTATTCACCTATCCCCTCTCACATAGCCCTTGTCTATCATGTGTGCACTTCACCCCACTTAACTGTATATAACTCCTGCTAACCTATAAGTGCCAATGACTACAAGGTCAATCTGCACTAGGTCTCCATTACCAATATGCACCTACTTTTTATGTGGAGCTAACCCCATCAACCCCCTTTCATCTGTGAACACAAAGCCCCCTATAACCTATGTACATGGATACCTCTCTCTCTCGTGTGTACTAATTGCTCTTGCACCCTTATGTCCAGACTGTTGTCTCTAGACTCTTTGTACCTGAACTATGCTACTGTAGATTAAAAAAAGGTTTTATTTTGCGCAACCATAAATAATCAGCATGGTTTACACAGGAGCAAAATGCATTTCGTGCACACAATCTTGTCCCACAAAAAAATTGTAATCATAGGGTGTGACATGGATCAGGTTAGCGTAGAATCTTACACATTTCTGATTGATAGAGAAATGCACTGGAGTGCACCTGATGAAACTCTAGTTCCCCTGTGGCAATTCTAGTTTCAGCACGGTAACAAGCACACAGTGCAGAGCATTCCCACCCTCAGCTTGGAGGTCGAAATGTAACTAAGCATTGACAAGAACTGGACCTTTGCAACTGATGACTGCCAATTCCCCGTCTATGGGTGAAATGGTTTTATGGGTAGAAGGGCTCTAGTATCAGCAAGTTCCATCACCATCACCTTGTGGCTCATTTCTATTAATACATTGAAGGGCTGTCAAACTAGTTTATGATTTTAACATCCAGACAGCACTAATAAATCCAGAACTGTTGCATTTCACAGTGCTCTAAAATGCATCTAATTTGACCTAAATATGCGAATATATCATGTGAAGAACCAGAAAACCGCACAAATAATAGATTTTAGCTTAGCATTCTGTTACTAGTAACTAAACTTTCCTCATTTTAAATGCAGTAGTAGAGGTATGAAACTAGTAAAACACATCATCGGGACTGGGCGAATTACGCATACAAGTTATGGGACAACTTGAGAGCTTTGCAGCTCATTCACATATTGTTTCTACTTCCATTCAAGTGCTGGCACTCTGAACAGTGCACTAATGGCTATTTCCCTATCCTGCACAGCCCCTTCAACCGGCAAATAGAAACTTATTTACTTCAATTGCTTAATAGAAATGCTTCATAAGTTTTCATTTTGACGCTCCACCCAAACCCCGATAATCAAAGGCTCTCACCGGTATCAAAACAACAATCTAAATAGCTTTTCAGCACTTAAACGTCACTTTAAAAAAAAGGACTCCAAGTTATGGTGCACTAATTAATTTCCTTCCAGACTTGTTGTAGTAGTAGCCTATTTGATTCGGTTATTAAGTAAACAAAATAATTTAAATCGTCCCCAAGCAAACGTGCAAATACACAGTGCTCCTTAATGCCATACTGTGAAATGCGACCTCACCACTGTCGACAGCACGGAACAGCAGGCCCGACCTTCGCCTATCACAGTTTGATTTTTGCCGCCTCACTGGCTAAATTGCAGCAAGTGTTGCCGAGTATGAACGGTGAGGCCAAACTTCATTAAACTTTCAAAACCGTGCTGTACTGTTTTAATATTTACTATGCAGTGGTGCAACCTCATGGGGCACTGAAACCAACACCCGGGGACTCCAGTCGACCATGGACCTTATTTGCTTCAAGCAGGGAGGGGGGGGGCAGGTGGTAGTTCGCAAGCAACAAGCCGGGGGGGCGCAAGCAACAAGCCGGGGGGGCGCAAGCAACAAGCCGGGGGGGACGCAAGCAACAAGCCGGGGGGGACGCAAGCAACAAGCCGGGGGGGACGCAAGCAACAAGCCGGGGGGGACGCAAGCAACAAGCCGGGGGGGACGCAAGCAACAAGCCGGGGGGGACGCAAGCAACAAGCCGGGGGGGACGCAAGCAACAAGCCGGGGGTCAAGCTAAAGACCATTGGTCAAAGCTGCCACCCCTAAATGGCATCCATGCTCCTGAGGCTGTTTGTAGTGGAGTCAAACCAGAACTGCTCACACTGTAGCAATAACCCTGTTCCAAATAGAGATAAGTTACCTCTTCCACACAAAATTTACAACATATGCCTACTCTGGCACTCCTCATTCAAGAATAGATGGGTCATTCACATACCTCTAGTCAGAGTCTTCTGTCGCTCTTCCGTCTTTGTGTTGGCTTCATTCTGTCCTGGCTCAGCAGACTCCGGTCTGTCTAACTCATCCTCCGTTTCATCATCACTATATGGCATCACCTCATCGTTGGGCTCTTGGGACTCCTCATCAAATGTTGCATCAAAGTCCCGGTCCATATTTGAATCCCTGAAATCCGGGTTCATATTTGGATCACTGAAGTCCCGGTCCATATCTGCTTTGGGTTGGTGAAGACCTTTCAAATGTAACAAAAAGAACCAGTTAGCTCTGTGAATCATACCAACTACTGTTTGAGGATATATTTCGGATTGAACATAGTCCAAAAATTCATCAAGTTAAATATTTCCAGACTCAATAGTGGCATCTACAGATTTTACAGTTAATCGAGCAATATGCAGGTAAAACCAAAATACAATTGGAATACTATTATATGAAGTTAAGTAAACATCATATTTAAAACATACATAGGCATTCTTTTTAAAGCAGGATGTAGTTGCAATAAGCTTGCAGCTAAATTGTCAAACGCGCATAATAATGAACAACCTCCAAAATGCAGAACATGCAATCTACACGATCAAATATTTTTTATATACTGATCTCTTTACGTAAGTCAGCAATAATATATGTAAGAAGAAAAAAACCTGTTATAATCTAGATAACAGCACAACACAGGACAACATGGCGAGAGACCATGTTAAGAATGTAGAAGGCAGTAAGTTTTACTTAATGCACACTACAAACCTATGGCTATTTCTGTCTTGACCCCAAGTAAAAACGTGCTGGCGTCTAAATGTCTAAAAATCCAGAACAGAAATAAGATGACTTTTTTCAAAGTCGTAGCTAGAGAAAAGGAATGGTTCAAATTTGGAGGGAAGAAAAATCTTTATTGCAATGGGAAATCAATTGGAGAGTATACATTTATTGCTTCATAGGTCTGATTGGATTACAAGGAGATTGAAAATCAAATGTGAAGGGGCTGTTGCATGGATTCTGCCCCTACACAGAACTGTGCGCAGAGACCCAGGACCTCAGTGAATTGTGGTGGACCAAAAAACTCACCTCAGTACCTAGAAACCCTAACCAGCTAGCATCAGTGTCACATTAGCTCTTCGTCCTATACCAAAGATTAGACAACCCAGAACATGCGACTTAGGCTATACTCAGGAATGGTGGGAAATAAGAACACTCTTTCGTTATACTCTCAAACCAGTCCACAACAGGAGTAAAAAAAAGAGACACAGGAAAGTTTCAAATATTTATTTTAACGACATGCTCCAAGATGCAATATCTTTGCCCACATAAGCAGATATAGGATTAGAAATAATATGATCAACATTGTTACAACTCCATAAAACACAAAAGGAGAAATATTACAATGATGGTGAAAACAGGTATTATAGCGCCTAGTATACCACCCTCCTTTGCTAGGAACTATGTTTTATAAAATATAGAAGGTCTCTTAGGCTTATGTGGGGGATCCCATACCTCCAAGATCAGCAGGAGTATATCACATCAGGATCTGCAAAAGCTCTTTCTCTCTGGAAACAGAATTCTTCCAAGTGCCTGAAATCATGCCTAATGTGCAATATTAAAGGCGCCAGAATCTCCGTTGGCTTGCAGCTGCATGTATGTAATGTCTAAAACGTGAACCGATCAGCTCGAACAACAGCTACCTTGTTATGATAACATTGGAGGCTTTAGCACTCACTGTGCAGACTAGGGGTCGCAATGTAAGTCTAGGGATGCCAAAAACAAGCCTTTCTCATGTGAAGTAATTAACGCAGCCTAACTTACAACAACAGTTCTATGCAGTGTTTTGTGCAAAAGCAGCAAAAAGGTAAAATGTTGTTTAAACTACTAATAAGCCCATGCCAACATAGCAATGTGCGCAACAAGGCCCAGCCCTCACTACAGGGCAGCACTGCGCTAAGATAAAAACCCTGCCCAAACAATCCACAGTGTAATTTGTGTTAAAGTCTCCGTACACTTCTTTCACAAAAGAAGCTCATCACATCTTTTATTATACCAAGCGGGTGAACATGTAAAGCATCCACACTTTGATAAGAGCCCTGCTCTGCACAGGGTTATGTCTAGGGGTGGGCGTAGTTCGCGAAGTAGCGCTACGCATAGCTACGCAAAGTTCACTTCGCACTACGCGAGCTACACGTAGCACTACACGAACTGCGTAGTAGCGTGTTCGCACTGTGCAAGATGTTTTCAATGATTGCACAGTGCGGACAAGCATCCGGCACTGTGCAATCATTGAAAACGGCATCTTGAACAGTGCAAGCTGTACTTTTCTGCAGCTCGATTTTTAATCGAGCTGCAGCTTTCTCAACGCAGACTGGTAGTTTCTCATGCGCGACCACTCGCAATGAGAAACCTGACCTCCCCGCGTTGAGAATCTCGCCGGGATGTTCATTTTCCATGATCGCGATCGGCAACTTGATGTTGCTGATAGCGAACAAGGAAAAAGTCTCGCGAGGATGTCATTTTGCTTGCTCGCAGTCGCCAACTTGACATTGAGGACCGCGAGCAAGCAAAAAATTACTGCTACGCTACGCATGTTGGCACTGTGCTACGTGCAGTTCGCGTAGTGCGAAGTTGCGCAAACTTGGCAAACTACACTAGCATAGAGTAGTGCTTTGCCCAGGGTTAGTTATGTCCCTTGTGGATCAAGACAATTCACATCAGGTGAGTACTTGTTCTCTTTAAGAAGGAAACCCAAGATGGGCATCTGTTCATAGGCCACTCATGAGATAAGTTACATTTGCACCTTACTATGTAGGGGATTTGTGAGAGATTAACGAAGAACTCTCCAAGGTCCCTCCACTATCTGCAATTGTTCCCAAAAGGAGGGACTTGCCACATCTAAAGGCAGCTGAAGCTCAAGTGGCGTGCCTGTGAATTTCTCTATAGCAGGACGTTGTCCACCTCATTTCTCAATCGGTTCCTGGAGAAAGTAGATTGCATCCTTGGCGAGAGCCCACTACCTAGAATGCCATGGACCTGGGTTATGAGGTTTGTGTCATCGCATGATCGCAGCTCTGGAGGGCTGTGACCTCCAAAACACTCGGATCTACCTAACTCTACCCCCACCCCCAAGCCATGAACTCAGACTTTGATGAGGAATGTCATGGAGGTTCTCTCCACCATTTGATGTGCACTCGGGAGGTGGACATTGTATCTGCCTGCAGAGGACACTACAAACAGAATATAGCATTGTCATTTTGCTGGCCTAATCTGCCTGCCTGACTTGTTAGAAAGGGAAGAAAGACTATACAAATAGTTCCATCCTTTCTGGGTGACTATCAGGAAGGTAATTCTATATTTATTAACTGCCATTCAATTTTCACAGTTCCTCTTCTAATTCGACAATCGGAGATTTTTTCATGGTTCTGTTTTTGTTCTTACTTTACAGATAGTATACGCATTTGACTGAAAAGGCTCTGCAATATTTTACACTAATTAAACTAGCTCTCTTACACGAATTGTAATAGTTAATATGTTACCACACTGAAGAAGTCTCTGTAATAATGTGCAAGAGTATATATTTGTGATTCTTTCAACGATCTAGGAATCTGCTAGTACCAAAAAAAGCATACACGCCGGTAGTACCCGGTCCACATTTTGCCAACCTTTTTTATTTTTAAACAATTTTATTCTAATTTTTTTTTATAAAACAGACATCTCAAATAATTTGATCAGGATACAAACATCACATAAACCTCTGTAAAAATCCTACTCCAATTAACCAATAACCCCCCTCCTCTCCCACCCAACCTCTTAAGGTCCTACTGCTATCACATCATGCATCACTTTGTTACAATCAGTCTACAAAACGCTCACCTCAAAGTATATTTTTTCAGAATTTGCAATTACATATGCTCAATTCCAGATATACATTTTCATAATTTGGTACTACATATTCTCTAATAAATTACTATTATGTACATTCCTCTCCAGATACATCCACATGTCAGGATAGCTAAGACCATCTGTAGGAAAGTAGGATCTGCGTTCATGATCACCCCCACCGTTTGCTGGTGTCATCCTGTTTTTCTGCCTAGTCTGACTAGGATCCTGCTAATCAGGACCCCAGTCTTTGTGCTTCTTCCCTAAATTGGACATGGTGAGTACTTGGGTACACTCCAGATTAGTTACTGGTGTACCCTTGTAAGTCCCTAGTATATGTTACTAAGGTACCAAGGGCATAGGTACACCAGGGGTCTCCCATGGGCTGAAGCATGTATTATGCCAGTTATGAGAGACTACTCAAATTGTGACTACAGGCCTGCCATTGCAGCCTGTGTAAGCTTGTACTAGCACCACTTACAACAGATATACGTTTCCTTATATTTGAGGTCACTGAACTTAAAACCTATAAGTCACCCCTAAGGCAGGCCTTTTGATCCTGAAGGCAGGGTGCTCGGTTCTAAGTGTGAGGGTGCCCCTACATGAGCAGGACACCCCTACAACCTTCGGAGTCCATTTGCCCTGATTGTAGGTGCATCAGATATTAAGATACATTGAGTGGCCATGGTCATTACGCAATGGCTTTTTCTAAACTGGCTGTAATGAACCCTGTTGTGTGTGGTATCAAACATGTTGGAATCATACCCTCACACGCTAAACAGTGTGGGGGTATGATTCTATGCACTGTAAAGCTCCTCCCGGAGGCCCTCAGGGCTCCCGGTACCAGTCTTCTAGTCCCGGACAGCAAACTATAGCTGCTATTGAACAGAGACACGGTTTTGCCCTCCTGCTGCTGAGTCAAGCTTGAGCAGGGGAAGGCAGGACAAAAGGTTTCCTGTAACAGGACTTAGTGTTTTGCGACAGGGTGGGGGCGCTTGCCAATGACACTTGACTGTTTTGAGAGGCACATTTGGTGCCCTTCGTGCATTCTCCAGTTGGCTCCTGTGCTAGCGCAAAACTGGACAAAGGACATGGGAGTATCCTCTCCACGATCCATCCCCTTCTCTGGGAGGGACCCCTGGATCGCCCAAACCATTTCCTTAGGGAACTTAAGTGCTTACCTGTGGGTGGGTCTCTAGATTAGTCATGGAACAAGATTCATATCTGAAACCACTTCAACTTCAACCATCTGGGGAACTGGGAACAGAGACTGCAACTGGGAAGACTCCTGCTGTTCCTGATCTCCTGGTTTCGTCATCCTGCAAGTCTGCTGCAACGTCTGTGTCTGTGCTCCATACAGGTTCGTCACAGGACGTGGACATCCAAGACACCCAAAAGAATCTCGCTTGGAGTGAAGGATTCACTTCTCTGCATTTACAGGTACCGTATCACAGCTGACAGGCTTGCTGATCCTGAGCTCCCACGGACTCTGAAAGGCTCAGAAACACAGGTGGTAGTTTTACAACTCTTTTGAGGCCTGCACTGTCTTCTCACGAAATTTGAGGACAGTATCCCTCGTCGGAACTGCTAGAACAGAACCCCTGTGCACTGCATCGACTTGCCGTTGCTAGGCTGTTGACTCTTTCCTCCAGAAATCTTCTGGCTCCAAGAAGCTTCAGCCTCAAGCATCTCCTACAGCTAAGATCTTCACCTGCACAGTATCCTTTGCACTGTGGGCCTTCATCCTTTGGTGAGCTGGTAGAGGTCCTCTTGCAAATCCTGGGCCTCTGCCCCATGAATCCTCTTGAGGGTCTTTGGCTCCAGTGGCCTCCGCTGCTTGCTCAGGGCCTGCTCTGACACACCTGCTTTGGAGGGAGTCACTTGAACCTTGCTGGTCCCGACACGGCACCTTTTTCTACAACTACGTTGGTTGCCATTGTCAAGGCTTGTTGGTGCCTCTGCCTGACACCGACGACCCCTTGACTCTTGACATCCCATATGGGACAGCTCGTGAATGGCTCCTGGTCTTCCACAGCATGGCCTGGTCTGCACAGCTGCAACGTCATGGGCACGGTCATCTCTCCTGCATCTCCGGCATGGGTGGGAATTAGTCTTCTGTGCCTCCTGGTCACTCCAGAGTGGCATAGACGCTGTCCCCTTTGCTTGCAGGTACCTTTCATCTTGAATTCACCTTTAGGTTCCACCTGACTCTTCCCCCTTCTTTGCCAGCGGCATCTTTACTCAAGTCCACCATTGTGGTCTGCGCGGGTTCGAACATCACTTTGCACCAATGCACCCGGCTTCCGTGGTGCAGGTATCCTGGTTCATGGGGTATCTATGGGTGGGGTGATCTCCAAACTTCCATCTTCCACAGGGTTTCTTCAGGGTGCGCTGGGAAGGGTCCTCCTTCTGTAAAATTGCAACCACAACTTACACATTGACTTCTATTGGGCACGCAGTTGTATTCCCCACTCTGCACACGACCTCCATGGGGTTCCTAGATACTCACCTTGGGGGGGTTCTTTGGGTTCCCAGCTCTTCTATGTTTTTTCGGTCCATTCTCGACTTTAGTCGTGGTTTGCTTTCCACTATTTTAGTATATGGTTTGATCTCTCCCTGGAGACTTACGTATTATATTAAATTATTATGTTTATATCTCTGGGTAGGAGATATTTCATGGTGTTAGTGAGTGTTAATAATAAATACATATTTGTATAATCTACACTGTGTGGTTCTTTTTCACTTAACCTATACGAATAAGATTAAGTACTAGTAAAACAAGCTGCTTTACACTTCTCCTGGACTAAGCCTGAAGACTGCTCTCCACGGCTACCACTTAGAGAGCCTTCTAATGTTGTTTAAGACCACTAAAATCACCATAATGG
Organism: Lissotriton helveticus; assembly: GCF_964261635.1. Taxonomy (NCBI): domain Eukaryota; kingdom Metazoa; phylum Chordata; class Amphibia; order Caudata; family Salamandridae; genus Lissotriton; species Lissotriton helveticus. Next base: position 301,470,533 of record NC_136059.1, read on the forward strand.
TTGTCTGGATTGGTGCAGGGTGCTCCACTTACCTAAGTGAGCACCTAATACTAGGCCAGCCTACAACACAATCTAAGAAATGACCCCATGCTGCAGCCCGGTCAATTGATATCTTTCCTTTCCTTACTTCTCTTTGTAACACAGCACTCTGATAGCCAACCTACCAAATCAACTCCTCCTATTTTTAGGTCTCGCCTCTCAATGCGCATGCGCATGCGCATTGAGCGGAGCGAGACTATAGGGGCTTAAACAGACTTTAACTAACTGGCGATTTGATGCTGTGCCCGTGCGCTTTTAGGTCAATGCGCAAGCGCATTGACCTAAAATGCGCGTGCAAAGCATCAAATCGCCAGCCATCTGTTCCCCAGCAGCTCTTCCCGCTCCGCAAGCTTCCCCCAGCGTGCGCTCTGCCTCAGCCGCACTCCTCCCTGCTGCGGCCGTATCGCATTTCTCCTCCCCGCTCCCCACAGCAAGGCCTTCAGTCTTGTTTTCTCTCTCACCTAAATACCTATGCAGATATTTCAATACGACTCTTTCAAGTTCGACCTGTCCGTAGCAGACCGTTTTCAAGCGCTGTTGCGACGAGTTCTTTTATTGTTTGCCAGAGTGATTATTACCCAGGCAAAGCGCCCTCTCATAAAACTTGCCAATATCATAAGTCATGTTAAATCACTATATTCCACTCGCAGTATGTGAAATAGACACGCCCCTCATCCTTTGAGCCCGCTAGACCTATAGTACATTGGTATCCGGTATGTCTTTTCCGCCTTAAGTTACTGTTAGGGTTCTGAAACTTGTCACGAGGTGACCACATGTCCTTCAAATAACCCTGGTGTGACGGTGCTGGGACCCCACTACACCTTTTAACAGTAGCTGAATGGTTATGATGTGCATGGTTGGTTGGTCTTTGCTAACAAGGCAACCCCCATACATATATTCACGACCCCCTCCCCCCCGTGCTCTTTTTTTTTTCCTTACCCGTGCCATAAACCTTACCCAGAAAATTGCATCCTGGGCTTCTGTCCTCAGGAAAGTACTGTCCCACCCTCCCCCGAGCAATTTACACCTCAGTGGCAGCCAGAAGCTTGATAATACGACACTAGAAACCTAAATAGTGACCGTGGTACATTTACTACTCCAACATCAGCAAATGAGTGAAACACGCAGCAGGTATGTTTGAAGTGCGGAGCCGCAGCGGTGTAGCCTAGAGTCTTGCTGGTTCTGATGTCGTGGGCACAAAATACTACACTGGTGAGGGTATCCCGTCATGTCTTGTTACCATAACAAGCTGATTTCCATGCCAAGCCTGCCCCAGAATGTTGACCCTGTATGTTGCTGAGTTTTCATGCGCGAGAACCTGGCCCCCCTTTAGAGTGGACTTATGCAAAGTGGGTGGTGGGCAGTTCTTTGCCGCCACGGCTTCTATCAGAGGAGTGGCGTTCTTGTCCAAAAGGAAGTTACCGATAACTCGGAGCTTGCGTCCACTGGACTCTTCAGAGCATTCTAAAGAACCAAGTTATTTTTTGCATCCAATTCAGTAGCATTTACTTTAACAGCTTTGACCTCTTCAACGAGTTGAGTGAATTCAAAGTGTTAACATGCGGATGTTTCCCAGCAGGCACATAACCAAATGTTGCAGGTCAGTGTGTCCTGCAAGTTGCACATGCGATGACCACATAACCTCACTGAGCGGTCTTAGGATGTTGGGGCCTTATTTATGAAGGCCTTGCGCCACCGGTGCGTCACTTTTAAAATGGGAAAAAGGGACGCACCGGTGGCGCAAGGCCTTCATAAATAAGGCCCTTTGTGTATAGGTTTACACGCAGCGTTGAGCAAAAGACACAATATTGCAAAGTTGTGATAGTAAGTTGCTGGTTTTAAAAAAAATAATCATACACTTATGCACATACTCTGATTCTGAACACATTACTTAATTTCCCTGTGCCTAAAAAACAGGAAAAACTCAATGCGTCCTCGTGTTATGTGACTGGTGCTCATTTAAAGGATTCGAGCACCTTCTTGTGGAGATCGCGCTGTATACAACTGCAAAATAATAAGTAAGTAAAAAAAATCCCACAGCAGGGCTTCTGGCAGTGAGAGCCAATGAGTGTAGGGGGCATCGTGGGTGAGAATGCTAAGGTACTAACGGGCAATTCACACCTACATGCTGGGTTGAACAAAGGCCAGGAACCACTTCCTAATCTCCTGTCTGTTTGCGGAAAAGCTTTGAAGCAGGACATGACAAGTGACCAGAGCTGGGCAATCTGCAGAGAGAAACCCCAAGGGAACTACTTCACACTCCTGATTTTCACGAGCCAATTACTTTTTTTCTGTGCATTACTTTTGCGCCTGCTCATGTTACAAAACTTCGAATGTAACAAGGCAATTTTTACAGTAGGGAAGATCTGGTCTTTTGCCTAAAACAACTTCTCCATTAGAAACAGTTCTTAACCCTGGTGATTCTCATTTATTACCAAGATTAAATGTCATATGCATGCTTAATGATATCCCATCTTCCAAACCAACATTGCCAGTCTTCTTGACCCACGTAATCTCAACACATTATGCATTTCGATATGTTGTTACTCAGTTCCAAGGGGAATTCCATTTTAAATGAATGCAGTTACCCGAAAGAAAGGCCAATATTGCCTTTAATTTTCGAGGGGTCACTAAAATGCAAACGTTTTTCCATTGTACATATTGCGACTTTGTCTCAATGTTATCTTCGCGAGCTCCATCTCTTTTCACATTTGTCATCCGTATACATTTCAACAACCGTTTTGCCAGGCACGTTAAGCTGAACCAAATACACTCTTCATACATCAACTTGCTGTAAGATTAACAGTGACAGGGCTGCTCCAATTCGCACTAAACTGCAAACGGAATACAGTGTAGCAATCCTGAATCCCTCACCCTCACACCCCCTCACCCTCACACCCCCTCACCCTCACACCCCCACACCCCCTCACCCTCACACCCCCACACCCCCTCACCCCCACACCCCCTCACCCTCACACACCACCACTCACACCCCCTCACCCTCACACCCCCTCACCCTCACATACCATCACTCACCCTCACATACCATCACTCACCCTCACATACCATCACTCACCCTCACATACCATCACTCACCCTCACATACCATCACTCACCCTCACATACCATCACTCACCCTCACATACCATCACTCACCCTCACATACCATCACTCACCCTCACATACCATCACTCACCCTCACATACCATCACTCACCCTCACATACCATCACCCTCCCTCACCCTCACACACCATCACCCTCCCTCATCCTCACAACCCTCACACCCCCTCATCCTCACAACCCTCACACCCCCTCATCCTAACAACCCTCACACCCCCTCATCCTCACAACCCTCACACCCCCTCACCCTCACAACCCTCACACCCCCTCACCCCCTCACCCTCACAACCCCCACACCCTCACAACCCCCACACCCCCACACCCTCACACCCCCTCACCCTCACACCCCCTCACCCTCACACCCCCTCACCCTCACACCCCCTCACCCTCACACCCCCTCACCCTCACACCCCCTCACCCTCACACCCCCTCTCACACCCCCACACCCCCTCACCCTCACACCCGCTCACACACCACCACTCACACCCCCTCACCCTCACATACCATCACTCACCCTCACATACCATCACTCACCCTCACATACCATCACTCACCCTCACATACCATCACTCACCCTCACATACCATCACTCACCCTCACATACCATCACTCACCCTCACACCCCCTCACCCTCCCTCATCCTCACAACCCTCACACCCCCTCATCCTAACAACCCTCACACCCCCTCATCCTCACAACCCTCACACCCCCTCATCCTCACAACCCTCAACCCTCACACCCCCTCACAACCCTCACACCCCCTCACCCTCACAACCCTCACACCCCCTCACCCTCACAACCACCTCACCCTCACACCCCCTCACACCCCCTCACCCTCACACCCCCTCACACCCCCTCACACCCCCTCACCCTCACAACCCTCACACCCCCTCACCCTCACAACCACCTCACCCTCACACCCCCTCACACCCCCTCACCCTCACACCCCCTCACACCCCCTCACACCCCCTCACCCTCACACCCCCTCACCCTCACCCTCACACCCCCTCACCCTCACACCCCCTCACACCCCCTCACCCTCACATCCCCTCACCCTCACAACCCCTCACCCTCACACCCCCTCACCCTCACACCCCCTCACCCTCACACCCCCACACCCCCACACCCCCTCACCCCCACACCCCCTCACCCTCACACCCCCTCACCCTCACACCCCCTCACCCTCACACCCCCTCACCCTCACACCCCCTCACCCTCACACCCCCTCACCCTCACACCCCCTCACCCTCACACCCCCTCACCCTCACACCCCCTCACCCCCTCACCCCCTCACCGTCACATCCCCTCACGTCACACCCCCTCACACCCCACTCACACCCTCTCACCCTCACACCCCCTCAGTCACACCCCCTCACCCTCACCCACCCTCACACACCCTCACTAGCATAACAAAGCATAGCATAGCATAACAAAACACAGCATTGCATAAAAAACATAGCATAACAAAACACCGCATAGCATAACAAAAAGCATAGGATAGCAAAACATAGCATAGCATAACAAAACAAAGCATAGGATAGGATAGCAAAACAAAACCTAGCATAACAAAACCCAACAAAGCATAGCATAGCAGAACAAAACATAACAAAACATAGCATAACAACAAAACAAAGCATAGCATAACAAAACAAAGCATAACAAAACAAAGCATAGCATAGCAAAACAAAGCATAGCAAAACAAAGCATAGCAAAACATAGCATAACAAGACAATACAACATAGCTTAGCATAACACAACACAGCATAGCATAACAAAGCAATAGAATAACAAAGCATAGTATAGCATAACAAAACATAGCATAGCAAAACAAAGCATAACATTAAAATGCAACAAAGCATAACAAAACATAGCATAGCATAACAAAACATAGCATAACAAAACATAGCAAAACATAGCATAGCAAAACAAAACAAAGCATAGCAAAACAAAACAAAGCATAGCATAGCAAAACAAAGCATAGCAAAAAAAACAAAGCTTAGCATAGCAAAACAAAGCTTAGCATAGCAAAACATAGCATAAAGCATAGCATAAAGCATAGCATAACAAAGCATAACATTAAAACGCAACAAAGCATAGCATAACAAAACATAGCATAGGATGGCAAAACTAAACCTAGTATAGCAAAACATAACATAAGATAACAAAACATAGCAAACCACAACAAAGCATAGCAAAACACAGCATAGCATAATAAAACGCAACTAAATATAGCACAGCGTAACAAAACATAGTATTGCATAACAAAGCATCGCATAGCAAAACATAGCAAGCCTAACAAAACACAGCATAGCATAACAAATCAAAGCATAGGGTAGCAAAACATAGCATAGCATAACAAAACAAAACATAGGATAGCAAAACAAAACATAGCATAGCATACAGCATCAATCAGCACCACCACAGCATCACTCATTCAAATATGTTCTCTCAATGTTTCAAGCTTTATTACAAATGTCACAAAAAAATGTTAATATTTCACTTCTGTTCTTGAATTTTCATCACAATAAAATACACAAGTTATTTTCAAAAGTTTAAGCTATTGCCATTATAAATTACAATCACTTTTATTTAAGTATTAATTATTTGAAAAAATTAAAAGCCATTGTTATTTGTAATATCAATACATCTAAGTCACGTAAATACAAAACATGTTGCATTACAAATGCTATAGGCGTCACATTCGCGAAAGTTATAACTATTGGCATTGTAAATGACAAAGCTATCAATTTAGCTATTTTAAAAACCAACACATAAATAAAATAATTGTCATTTACAAGACCAATAGCTCCAACTTCTCTAATGTGAGACCTATTGCATTTCCAATGCTTGTTCAAACCTGGGGGCCATACTAGTTTTTCAATGAATAGCAATCCCACGCCCAGCAAGGATCAGGGCAAAGTCAATAAATCCTGAAATATTTTTGCACTTGGCAGATCTAGAAAATCTCCCCAGAAGACAAATCAAGGGAGCATAATCAATTAATCTCTGCGGAAGTTCATTAATGCAGGTCACTACTTTTCTGGCAACATCCACCAATAGTGGAGAAGACCACACCATGTGAAGCATAAGCACTCCCTGTTCACCACATCAAGGACATGCCACATCAGTGGAGTCAAATATGCCCTATGTAAATAATAGAAATTAATCAGCTTAAATTTAACATTCCTCGATACAGTATATGAACAAGCAAGTATTTTTGCCCAATGCGCCTCTGAAATAAGATGTGCAAAATCCTCTTTCCATTTCTAAGTCCCACTAGAGGTGTTACCTTATCATTCCATAATGCTTGGTAAAGACAAGTAACTGGCCTAAATCGACCAGACATAGTACATAACACCTGGCAAGCATTAAGTTGTTGAGCCTCCTCTATACCTATGCCCCAATGAAGACGCACCCAGGCTACTACCACCCAAGGCAATCAAGATTCCCCCTCTGGATTTCAAAGGAAGCTGAATACTCAAACTAAAGAAGTTTCCCATCTTTATAAAGATCCCCTATTCTATGCACTCCATGGATAGAACATTCCTTTAGGCCCCCTAAAACCTCTATGGATAGACCATTCCATTAGGCCCGTCAAACCTCCACCAGGTATAATTTGCTCCAAACTTCTCGATGGGATCTCTGGGCCATGGGGCACAGGAGCATAAGTTCACTGGAGAGCACAACACCAACATTGTCAAGCAACCTGCAATGCAGTGCGAGTCTCCTGAACAGACCTTCTCAGAGCCAAGAGGATTAAGTATAGAATACATAGATTTGGTAACAACTCCATATTTGACTCCTCAAATTCTTTGAGAATGGATCCATTGAGCAAACCACTGCAACTGTGCTGCCAAATAATAGGCCTCAAAACCTGGAGCTCCTAATCCTCCCATAATTGCTAGACGTTGCAATTTAGATAAATCCACTCTGCACCTACCTCCCCATTTAATGCTAATCACTAATGAATCCAGTTCACAGAAGATTCTACAGGGTTTCACTATAGGTAGTGCAGTAAAACAAATCGGGGGGGGGGGGTGCCACCATCTTTGCTATCGCTAAACATCCACCCACCAATAGCAGCAGTGACTTCTAGAACTCTACACCTCTAGTGGTTACACCAATGTTACCCTCCAGTAGGTCAGAGGTTCATGGTCCCATGTAGCCCTCTAGATCCTCAGTTTGAGGTGCATCTTTTAGTAATGGAAACAGATGAGATTTACTCCTAATAAAGCATAGACAAGATGCTTGCCCAAAACGTTCAATCAGGTTTATCACATGTGGCAAATCTACATTTGAATCTCTAAGAAACAAAAACGAATCATCTGCATAGAGAGCTGAGTAATGCACAATGCCCTGTCCCCTGTAGACTCCACCAGCTCTTATGCTACAAGCGCGTGGTTGAACTGCAAAAGCAAATAATAATGAGGCAAGCTGGCAGCCTTGCCGCGCTCCTCCACCCACCACACATTTTTCTGAAATATACCTTCCAGTCTGGACTCTGGCAGAAGGTGTTGAATACAGGAGTTTAGTCCATTGGACAAATCAGCGCTCCTTCCCCATTTTATTTAGCACTCCATAAAGAAAATCCCAGCAAAGAGTATTGTGGGCTTTTTCTAGGTCTATTGCCGCTTTCTCTTATCCTTCAATTTCTACATCCATATTCACCAGAGCCCTCCTGAATTGTGTGCTGTATTCCCCATGGGATGAGGCCAGATTGATCTGTGTGTATTAACTTGGGCATTAATGGTGGCAGGCTTGTTGCCAGGCTCCTACTAAGAATTTTGTAATCCGAATTGACCTTAGACAATATCCCATATATCCTTAGGAGGCTGTCTAGGCTTTAACAGCGGAATTACTAATCCCTCAGCCATTGTGGAGGGCAAGGATTCCGCCTCTTGGGCTGCAGAGTAGAGGGTAACCAGTCTCTGGGCCAACTCCTCAGCATAAGCTGCATAAAATCCTACTGGAAGTACAGCTGTCCTAGGAACCTTCCTTCTTGCCATATGTTTTATAGCATCCTGCACTTTCTGAATGGTAATCTCTCCACCTAGTTCTCTTGGTTCATCACAGGAGACCAATCGACAATTCGATAGGGTCTAGGAAACCCAGAAATAAACGGAGTATGTAACACCAGAGGTGGTACACATAACACTTAATAATAGTCCCTAAATCTACTACTGATGCCCTCCTCTTTATAGATGTTTGCCATCCTCTGAGTCCACCTCAAGGATTTGAAAGTTTATATTTTTGGGATTAGAAATCCAGCCAGCAGAGTGCCTGCCTTATTACGTTCTGCATGCACACAGGCCATATACTCTATTCAAAACAGCTTAATTTTTCCATATGAACTGCGACTTGTTCCCTGGTATCTACGAGCTGCTGTATCATACCCATGTCACATGGCTTAGAAAACTCCAGCTCCTGCACTACCTTCTCATGCATCTCATAATCGCTCACTAGAGTGTGCCTCACCCACCCACTGTTCTATAACACACCCGAACTGCAGCTTTGAACACATCCCACTCCATCAAAGGAAACATTGTCGAAGCCTAATTATCTAGGAAGTAGTTCTGCACAGTTTCTCCGATAGTTTGAAAAAATACAAAATACTCCAACGTCTCTACCCACAAACACCAATCTGGTATCTGAGGCTGCTCTCTATTCCACCCCAACAATAGCAGAAATGGATTATGATCTGAACCGTCCTGCCCAAGTACTCACCATTTAGTACCCAACTATGCACACTCAGGTGGCCCAAAAATGTATCCAGACGCACACATAGATCATGCATCCCTAAGTAATGTGAGAAATCCCTAGAGTCTGGATGTGAACATCTCCACAAGTCCCCACCTCTGCTGCCAATTTTTGAATTGCCTAGCAAGTGGAATCTATATTGGGTGGGTGTGATCTATCATGATCCAGGTCTACAATACAATTAAAGCCACCAGCTAAAAGTATATTTTTGCCAACCTTAACTCTTACCTCACTTCATAAGTCTACCTCCTGTCTTGGCAATTAGGGGATGCTTCACTATCTGATAAACAAACCAGGCAATCAGGCGTAAAGGGTCATCCATGTAGAGACTCCAACAGTCCAGAAAGCTCCAGTGTCTCAAAGATGTGGCTTTCAAAAATACTGTGAGGCAAATTTGAAACAATTTTTTAAAGCCCCTGTATTTGATACATTGTGGCTTCTCAAACTATTGTTTGTACATGGATGACCCTCTATCTCCGGATTGCTTGGTTTGTTTACATGGTGGACAATAGAATGGTGATTTGAGGTTTGAACGCCGAACACTGCATAATTATGTACAGATCTGAAGGACATTCCATTGGAATGTGCCAATAGAGGCAATTTGACTGATGTATGAACAATAAAAAAAGCTTCTTGGACAACACGTTTAGAATATAAACCCTGAGAAAGCTTGTGCTATACGAGCTAAATATTTTAAGAACAATAAAGGAATTCACTTTATTGCAAACTGGTCTCAAGACGTCTGAAGCTTTAACTCTGGACTAAGTAAATTAATTCTGGGATGCTATCTTTGCATTGTTTCAGTGGGTATTGGACAGCTGATCCAGAGAGGTGGGCAGCTTGCTTGTTGGACAAGGGGAAATTATTGGATAGTGTGGTTGAGTCGTCACAAGTGTGTTTATAAGGTATATCCCTGGGAGGAAACGTTCAGAGATGGCTCACTGTTCTCGCTTTCCTCTCGGGAATTTTTATACTTGTTCCCTAACTACCAACATGACAGTAAAAGCAAGACATCCGCGAGACGGAGGACTGAACCTGCCGGAGGACCCGGTAATCAGCCCAAATATCGTCGGACGGTGACAGCGGACGCAGGGCTGCAGGTACGGGGGACTGACTTTGTGAGTCTATTGACAACATCCCAGCAGCCCCCGGCGCCTACAAGGGCGTCATAGAAGGCGAGCCGTGGGAGGGCCCGGGGAAGATAGCTCCAGCGATGCAGCTACCAGTGCATTCCTGGGCATGCCACACGCGATGCCTGGAGTAAGCGTGCCCCTAATTAATGGGCCCGAGAGACATTTGGGGAGGCGAAATTAATAGTAGAGCAAGACACCAGAACAAACATATCGACTTTTCCTGACCCCAAGATGGCGATCCCTCTGAAAAAACGAGGAGAAGGGAGTGAATATACAAACAGGGAATGCTGATTTAACAGGCAGTTCTTTGCGGTGGAAAGTGATGAATCCCAGTTGGTAGAGCAACCATAGAAGAGTAGGAGAGGAGCCTTTTGGGGAGGTACTCACCTGACCCTAAGACGGAGACCAGGGTCCACGATTCACTGATGATCTGCCAACCACGGAGCCAACTTCAGCGCGGCAGATGCCCGGTGGTGATGTCTGGATGGCGGTCAGCTGGAGAGATGAATAGCGGTGGACGACGGCCATACCGCACAGAGGGTATGAATAGGTCAGCACCCATAGTGTACTTTGAGCAGACCTCGCTCATTTCAACCCCCACCCTCCACCCCCCCATCCGACTCACCCATCATGACATTGAACCTGTGAATCTTGCCACCGACCGTGGAGACTTAGCATTTTGGCCGAAGCCCAGTGGAGATCGCTAAAGATGAGATGGGCTGTGGACTCTCCCTCACCCCCACCCCCTCCTCAGCCGTCACCTACCCAGCCGGACATTGGGCAGACTTTTCCTTCGTCTCTCTGCCATATCTCCCTCCACGTTACCCTTTTATATTACCCCCTTTACCCTTCCACACACCCTAACCAACAGATGTAACTTGTAACTGATGTATCTTTTGTAACAATATGTAACTTGTAACTGATGTAACTGTCCTCATGTAAAGCGCTCTGATACTTCCGGGTCTAGCCAGCGCTATAAAAAAACTCAAAATAAATTAAAAAAAATTAAAAAAAGATATCAAAGATCTGAGCATCTCTCTAAAGCAAGTTCCCACTCTTACAATATTTTACAATGCTTACCTCTCTATGACTGCCACTAAAATATACCACACATGTTGCTGGAAGACTTCCCCGAGACCCTCAGACCTGTAGGACTTTTGCCCTAAAAGCAATCAGATAATAGACAATATTACTGACTAACACCATCACACTCTGGCTGAGACCTTTAAAGATTCTCTAATGGCCTCTTCGAAGTCAAAAATGCCCCATAAATGGGAACCAGCCCTTGCACCTTCTGCTTCACTCTATGCAGAAGAATATCTAATGAAATTCAAAAACCTCGATCAAAGTTTCAGATAATGTACAGAAATTAGAAGACCATTCTGTTTCTCTTCTACACACATGGAATTCAAGAACCTCCCACAGCCCTTGTACCTTTGGATCTGGGTTCGAGTCTCGGTAACGACGCCAAAAACCTCCTGTGATTCTGGGCAATTCACTTAATCTCCCCGTGCCTAAAATGAATGTGTGTCCTCATGTAATGTAACTGGTGCTATGTAAAGCGCTCTGATACCAGATTCGGTTCTAGTTCGCGCTATATAAAAAACAACAAACAAAAAAACACACCAATTCAGTCACAAACCCCTACCATTGTATGTAGGGCAGCCCAAACTTCCCTCCCTACTTCGAGTAAAGTAACTTCAAAACTACTCCTGGGCCTCCATGAAAGCAAGAACATGGTCTCAGCAGCCGTAAGCCCAGAATTTAGGATTCCACAGCTGCTCTTGTTTCTCTATTGCATCTAACATAGCGCAGGCCATCAGAGACCCAATTCCTTTCAACACCCTCTCAGGCACCCTTTCCCTCGTAATCCACCACAGGTATCATAAATCCCTACAAGCCTTCCCCCAATAAGCTGGTCAGCTTAACAAACTGAACTCAATGGTCTACTAATGGATTTAATCATACATGCTCAATGATAATTCCGAATCCGCTCTGCACTTGCCTTGTCCTTCCTCCTAATACTTAATTATTCCAAAACACAGGAAACTCGGAAATTAGGACGCTCTCCTTCGGGACCCATGCCCCCAGCCTATCTACATACAACCACTGTACTTCTTAATTCATTCCAATACTTAACACAGCATGCCTCTAAGAGGGACACACTGCCAGCTAACTTGAGATCTCGCCCAGTAGATTTAAACCTCACCTGGATTGCCCCTGCCTCAACTGAAAACTGCTTCACATCCAGTCTCCTTCATCTAGCACTTCACTAGGATGAACCACAAGTCTGTATCTCATATTAACAGACACGTGCAAACAAAATAGCATCATACTTATGAATGAGTAAGACAGAACCTCACCTACAGGACTAAAATGGAAACAGCAACTAGTACACTGCAAGGAGTCTCGGAAATCTGGATACTAGGCTAAAGAAGTTAGCTCAGATCCCTCCTAAAAGATCAGCAATGTAAAAAAAATCTGATTAGAATTGAGACTGAACCGATAAAAATTAGCTAAAACAAGGCAATCCATTTGGAATTGTTTCTTGCAGATGTAAATCAGCTTCTAGTCATGAACTAAGGAATGCGGAAATTATCACTAACCAAGACTTAGACATACAATTTTAACAGAAGCTATGCTTTAGGATGCAATAGACCTATTCATAAAAAAGGCTATTCATTCATTAGACAAGATCACTAGTGAGTAAGTGGCAACTATTTACAGAAACTCAATCAATTGCAAGATCCTGAAGGTTGACTAATCCCAATCATCCATTTCCTTAGCAGAAATAACAATAACCATCCCTCTTCTCCCAACCATGCCATGCTAGTGGGCTTTGATAAACACTGAGGATACCACAATGTTATCTGTGTTTCTGAAGTGGCAGAATCGTAGACAGATATGAACTTACTCAATCCTCCTAATCATAAAAAAGGTCTCTGTTTTGGATCTAATATTGCAAGTAAAGTGCTACTCAAGTATGAGATGCCAATCCCCAATGACTGGTTGGATCACTACTGCGTGCCCTTCTATCTTCCATCCTCAAAATTGGCAAGAAGCACTCAAATCATGAAGTCCTAAGAATGAGTAAGAGATTCTAACATAAGTCTAGAAACCTTGTCTAAAGCCTCATTGGCTCTCCAAAACATCCTGACCATGCAGGAGGTTCACCAAAATCACTAACCTACACAATAACAATTGCACTGAATATGGATGAACGAGACCCAAAGTAGCAAAATGGGAAGATATTTAAAATGTTGGGTAATCATAGTTCTGTGGCACAGACGAGAATCTGGACAAGCTTTAATAACGAGGCGACAATACAAAAAGTGCCTAGACCAAATGAACTTTAGAAGATATGCAATTAACAGAGCCAAAAACTGTAACTGTCCATAAAAGCTCAGTATTGTCAAATAGTGAACTAATCCTCTTTCTATTACTACAGCTAATTTGACGGCCAAAGAATATTTTGAAAACGCCCTACTTTAAAAAAAAAAAAAAAACGTGTGTGTGCGTGCGTGCGCGCTATGAACGAACTCAGTGAGGTTATATATAGCACTATTGGATGCTGTCCGCTTCCTTAGAGGACCTGGTGAAAGGTGCAGGCGGACCACTGCACAGTTAAACCTAGTGCTTTGCCCAGAATATAACAGAACAGGTGTATTTACCACCAGTAATACCTGAGCAACCATCAGATACCTAGTCACAAATTGATTAAAAAAGACGATAAAAAAGCGGATTAATAGTTTTATAGAGCTATTGAATGCATGTGGTTACATAACAAAATAGCCAGATTGTATCTACCCGTGCCTATGAAACACTAGTACTTCGTCTTAAAATAAAAGTGCATATTCATACATCATATATAATTGAGATGTTGACAAGAGTAAATAATGTTTGAAGAATCGAGAAACCACATATTTTAAAATGTTTGTTCTTTGCTCTTAAACCCCTTGGGCCATGCGGTAATCCTGAGTTAATAGGAGGGAGCAGCGACTACCGCCCGCTTCTCTACTACAGGATGCGGATTGAGAGACCGTGGAAAGGAGTAGATTATGTCCCCTTACTGTACTCTGCAAGGACTCATTAAAGCATACGACCACACTGCTCCCTGAAAGCCAGGTAGTAATCAGCATTGCTAATTTAAATAATCTAATCAGCGCTTGGCACCTGTGTAACCTGGCAATTCACTGGCACACAAAAGAAATGAAGAAAAGGAAAACGCTCACAAAGCAACTTTTGTTCAACGAGCTAAGATTAAAACGCTGAGGCACCACTGAACACAAACAAAAGAGAATTTCAATGCGTGGGGACCACAGAAAATTAAAACAGACCTTCGAAATGTGTTTCCAAGGAAGGAGTTAAACCGAATGTTATCTCCTTGTTTTATAGTAAGGTGAAAGGACACATACTACAGGAACAAGAGTGTTTCGGGTCACTGAATCTCTGGGTATTTCAGCAATAAGTCAATTTACAGATGACCAAACTAACTTTTACAAAAGAAACTGTATAATACAGCCATGTTCTGAGGTGCAGGGACATTTTCCAGAGTGGGGGTGCTGCATCAATGTTACATCACTGAGGTCATAGGGACTGTGCAAAATCCAAGCCTCCTCAAGAAGTGTAGCAAATGAGCCACGCCCATTCAGGAGAGGCGCGGCAATGGTGTGTGTGACATGCAGCCGGGGGAGCATTTTGGAGCATACAGACTGCAGATTTTCTAATGAAATGGTGACAAAATTTGCACCGACATGCAGTTTTACTGATAAAACTACAACGCACAAATGATACCATGTGAAAATCGGGTTTCAACAAATACTTATCAGTAACACATCAGGAAGTAAAGTGTCTTGAAATGTTGTGAACCCATTAAAATCTTGGTTTTCATCACACTTCAGAATTACAAAAAAAAATTGTTTCATTTGTGTATTTCTAACTGCTGATAAAATTTGAAATATTTGTGCAGTTAATTAACCGTTTTATAATGTTGTCGTGTTGATAAAAAATTGACATCCTACCGCCTTTCCTTTCACACTCTATGTACCCCAACAAGGTTATCAGATATTTCATCTTACAAAAAGCTCTAGCTTCACAGTTGAAAAAAGATTGGAGTTTACGTTTCTTTCTCTATGATAAAAGAATAAGCAGCAATCATTCACCTTCTGCTTATTTTGGGGGGTGCTGCAGCACACCTACGTCCAGCGCACATGCCTGATCGATAATATAGAGTACTCAGGGCCGGACTGAGAACCAAAACCGGCCCTGGCAAAGTGCTCAGCCGCCCCCCCCCCCCTCTCCCCTGGGGGTGCGACCGCGCTCTTTGCCAGGGCCGGTTTTCAGACGATTTTGTTATAGGGCCGTTTTTGCAGCAATGCTGCAAAAACGGCCCTTTAACAAAAAACAGCCCCCAGTGGCCCAAAACCGGCCCCCACCCTTGCGGCGCACCGGGGGATTGCCCGGTGCCCGCAACGGCCAGTCCGGGCCTGAGAGTACTCATCAACATCAGTAAGTAAACATGCCAAACCTTAAAAGGTGCATATCAGAAAGAATGCGGTGTAGAGATCTCTTGCTATAAATAAGTACATGGATGTTGTCACTTGGAGGCGAGTGCGTGCTTGGAGTATACTGCTCAATCTCTTCGGTGGCACCGCTTTGCAAGACCTAGTCGAGGTGGGTTAACGGATGGTCTGGAATGGACTGCATGGGTGGATTCAGGCTGCCAACGTGCCCAATGAGCGCATGCAACCTCTCTGGTGGCAAGAAGGTTCTAGTGTGAATAATAAAGAGAAAAATGTGTTGAAGCGTTCTGTGAACGGCGACAGGTGCCCACTACCATGCAGTGTTCAGACGGATAAAGCCCAAACTGTGTAGGGCCCAAAGGATGAGTTATTCTGAGAAGGGGATGCCAAGAGCATCAAGTTGATACTGATCCAATGGAAGGCTACCTATGGATAGCTTGGTTCCATGCACAGTTTCCCTGAAGATACGATGACCTTTGGATATGCCTTCTGAGAGCTTATAGGGACAAGCAACAAACAGTAACTGAACAAGACATGTTTATGTGCCCGGGTTAGGCCCATGTAGCGAAGCTGCTCATTTCTTACCTTGTCCTGTTTTTCACAATAACAATTCTGAATGACAATGTTGGATTTATTTTTCTGAAACTACATCTGTTTACACATCTAACTTCGTATAACATCATCACAATGCCTCGAACACCAAGTACTAGGTCTTTGCACATGAATGCACAAATGTTGTTCTATGTTTATCTGGCAGGGCTATCTACATATCCATAACATTGCTAATTCAAACATATATCACAAGGATGCTTTTTATTATAAATAATCAGCATCTCGTAAGATTAGCGGAGGAGGCACTTTAGCGGACACAGAGGGCCCCTGCATGCCAAGACTTCACCATGCAGTGGTCTGACATCTCCGTGGGGTGGGGGGTTTACGGTTCATGACCAAGACAGGGTCCTACATTCTCTCCCGCCAGGTAATGGGGTTGGATCATCCCTTAGGGGGGCTTCTTGGCTTTACAAATACATACACTCTAGACACACACCGAGTAGGGTTTGCATACCATGAGTACGCCCGATTACTACATTCTTTATATGCCTTCATATATACACTGTTTTAGCACCATCTGCTATTTACTCTTGATGATAATCAATTTCATCTGCTTCTGTCTAATGATTATCGCAGCACGTTTTATACAAGAATAACGTTGGTTCAATAAATATATTGAAAACTTCCTAGTGTGTATGCTCTGTATCTCTGAGAACAAAAGAGCAAGAGTGACTGAGCGAGAGGTTCTGATCTGTTATCCCGATCCCTGAGGGATCAGGTTTGTCATGTTCAGTGATTGCCAGAAACCATTTGATCACTGGTAGGGTTAGGAGGGCTTATGGTGGCACTGTGAGCGAGCTGCTCTCTAGGCCAACATATCCTGTAAGTGTGCTTTAAATCAGTCTAGGCACCTCATCCAAAGTTTGTTGTCCAACAAACACGCAGATCCTATGGATTAGTGGGAACTAAACATGTTTAACTCTCTGGGTAGGTTGGAGTATTCTGGCATGTCTTGCTCAACCAAGACAACCATCTTGTCTTGGCTGAGCAGAATTGGCTTTCCTCGTAATATGGCATCTTAGGCCCTGGGAAGTCTAGGATAAGAGTTATAACCCAATCACCATGTTGGGTACCTCAGAAGAGGGATGCGAGTGGAGATTCTCCCATACGAAGACACAGGCCTCCACTGCCCTTCCTGGAGTAATGCTCCCATGCCCC
Organism: Lissotriton helveticus; assembly: GCF_964261635.1. Taxonomy (NCBI): domain Eukaryota; kingdom Metazoa; phylum Chordata; class Amphibia; order Caudata; family Salamandridae; genus Lissotriton; species Lissotriton helveticus. The sequence continues at coordinate 301,487,875 of NC_136059.1, forward strand.
TGTGCCTACTGGACTAGGACGAAGATGGCATCGGGAGCCCACAGAAACAATCATTAACAGGATCAGGTGCTACCCTGATCACATTGCTGCACATTTCATGTGTGTTGAAGCCACCGCCATTATAGTGATGGCTGAGTGAATATTACTCACGGTTCTGGGGGATGTAGGTATTTAGTCTTCTTTCTTTAAGGTTAGGGTTAGCCTATTCCCTTCATCCCCCAAAATGGATTCTCCTACTTTACTCTTCCCAGAAAGACTGCAGCATGTCCCCATAGCATCGCATTCCATAACTGAGTTTGACTCACATGGGTTTGGTCTTTGGGGGAGAAATGTTAGTATCCAGTTTCAGGGCTTGAAAGGCGCCAGGTAGAGGTACTTTGGTTGCTTTGTCATGTATCTGGTACTTAACACTAGGGATGCTTTTTACCACAACACAGGCTGGCACCACTCTGTGCCCTGAGCTACTGGGACAGGAAAATAAATCTGCCCTAAGGCTCCCATTCTATTTTTGGAAACCAGTAGCCGCCATAGACTACAGCTGAAACCTTTACATAATCTTGATAAGAGATAGAGGACTTCCTCCAACACTACCAGGAATTTCTGAAATAATGTGGCACTGCTAGAGAAGTGCACTTTCCAGTCCCCTCTCCCCACTCTGTAGGTAGACATTTAATTCTTCCTGGGCCATTATAATAACACATATCTACTATCTGTGTTGGTACACTCATCACATCTCAAATGGTCCACTTCTCTTAAGCAGCTATTCTAACTGGCTAAGAGTGGTCAACTCCCTGTTTAGGAGATACTGAAAAATCATGCCGTAAATGTCATGATGCTAAAAGGGATGATACCTTGGTCCTCTGACATACCATCACTGAAGCCATGATAGCCTTTGGCTCTGGCTTCTGACCGCACTGAGGGACGGGCAGAAAGCGGCACGTGAATGCAACATGCAGGTCACCAATACGACTCAAAATAGATTTTTGCTTGTATCTTATTTTTTTTTTCGTTTTGGTATAGCGTGTTGCTCTGCATGAAGCTTTTCCATATATGGGTTCCCATTACTGCACCACATATCTCATCCATCATTTTATAAATAAATACATTCTCTGTATTTCATTTTTGGGCCGACTAAATGACTCGCATGATTTGTGATCCTCCTCTGAAGACCCTAAAAGTATCAAATATTAAATGACATGATTTGCCAAGGCTACAGGATGGCAGCTTCACATTACTGCAGTCTCCGGTCAGGCTCGATCATGTCTATAGTAAGGGCTGCCTGGAGCAGGGTGTATCACATTAGCAGAGTAGCCGGTGCTAGTAATAGTTGGTAAGTAAAGCTGGGTACGGTCAGCAGAGCTGGGTACGGTCAGCAGAGCTGGATACAAGTTTAGTCAAAAGACAGTTTTGGCTCAGAGTCAGGGACATGAGACCAATGACTACAACATCCCTTCTCCTCAGCTTAAGTTTCACTAGCTCCTTCAGGAATTAGAGTCTTCATGTAGCACTTCAGATTTGTCTTGAAGGAAGGAGCATGCCTGATACTTAAGATTGCAAAGGAAAAAAACTCAAATGCTAAATCCAACAGTAAGGTGTTTTTTGATAAAGAAGTTTTCTGGAGAAGAAAAATCCTGGTTTGCTGCATAGAGGGCGTTCACAAAGAAATAATATCTTTACAGTAAGGATGGTCTTCAGCGGTCAATAACGGAAGAGTAATCATGGAGCATTAATCTCAGCTTAAATATGTGATCTGAGGTGTTTAGCCAATTCTGTGGTGCACAACAGAAATCTGAAAAAGCAAAGTGTAACAGTTTTACCACTGGTGGTGTAGACTTGTCAAAAAATAGACCACAAATGTGGACTCTAGCGTGTGGGACCTTCACAATTCCTCTGGTGTCATTTTGACCTGTGGGGAAGGGTTTGTTGGCAAGTTGGTAACAGGCAGGGTTGACAGGGAGGACTTTGGTAACCCAGGTGTGGTGTTCTGTTCATCCCTTGTCTCTCCTCCAGCCACGGACCACTACCATGATTTTAAATAGGGATAAACAAACCCTTTTACAAAACATGGGAATTAAGACCTCATAGGTAAGGACTCTTAACAATAAAGAATGTTGTGATGAGATGAATAGGGATATAGAGTATGGATCCCAGAGGAAACATCTAGCGGTTCTACCATTAAAGTAACACTGAACTGAGCTGCTTGCGCCATGACAGCTCACATCGCAACAAGGAGTTAGCCTTTGATGGGTGCAGTGGGAAACCTGTTCAGTGTTCTACAGTTGAAACTCATGGTCTGCATCGAAGGTGAATGCAAGCCTGGAAAAGTAAAGTTCTCAAATGTTTCATCATTTGGTGCTGCATCCAGATTCAGACTGGGACATTGCACAGTTTGGGGATGTAAACTCCCAACAAACTGTTTGTATTTTAAAGGTTTGTCTGCTAATTAAGTATGCAGTCACTGAATGTAGATTCATGTTTGGTGAATAATGGTTGGTGTGGGTGGGTCCTTTTGGCAGATTATTTGGGTCACTGCCCCCAACAGACTTTGTGAACTTAACAGACACCCTGAACTTAACCCTTGAGTCCACAGGGAGCCAGCGGACATTTTCAGTGCTCATCTACTAGGGTGATAGTTGCAGAGATTCAGGAACAATGTGTCTGCCTGGTTTAGTTGCCCTTATAACTGAACCAATTGCTTTGTGAGCCCCTCTGAGATGGACATCGAAATAATCGAGGTCTTCCATAACCAGAGCTTTTAGAAGCTCCCTTAGAGGTCAGTTTAGAGTAGCTGAATGTAGACCGTCTTGACAACAATGGTGCACTGAGAGCTCGGAGTCAAAGATAATCCTCAGACTACTTTCAGTGAGACAATAAAGTGGTTTTGACTGACTGACTGACTGACTGACTGACTGAGACAGTTAGAGGTTTTCCGATAGCTATGAGATTGATGAATTGCAGTGGAACTGAGCTCTGCCACAGCCATTATCATAAACTCTGTTTTAGCTCCATTTATGCAGAGAAAACTAGTCTTGATCCAGTAAAACACATGGTTCAGGCTTCAGATAACTGTGTCCTAACCCCTGTGACTGCTTCTCCAACCAGAAATTAATTTGGGCAGGCATTTTGAAATTCACTTGATATGGTTGAAGTACCTCATTGAGGGGTCCTATGTTGATTTGGGGGAGGAGGCAAGACAGCGATAACCCAGGATAACACAGCAGGACACTGGTAATGAGGACAAATACACTCAACCAGTCTATATTTCTTTTGTCTACTATTGGCGAGTAAAGACTGAACCCAAGCCAGACTCAGACCAGACACTACCACCCAGTTATCCAGCTTATTCTATAGAATTCTATGGTCTGCCATAATGTAAGGTAAGAATGGTCAAGGAGTATTAAAGCTATTTTCTTATCTAAAAGGTTGATGAGTTGAATTTGTCAAGCTACAATCACTTACTCAAGTGCCTGGATCACACTGGTAATGAAGGAGTGTATGGCTTACAAAAAGCCTATTTCTGTATTTACACAGACATACAGTTCGTCACAGTCCTAATGAATTGACTATCGTGCATTCTGGGGAAACGTCTTTACAACGCTGTCTGAGCCACGCGTGCAGTGTGTGGTATAGATGTTGAGATGGGCAGGCACAGGAAGAGGAAGGATTGGGAGAGGACGCTTTCTGGTAAGCGAGGCTAGGGCTGGGTTTTGGGAGGGTAATTTTAAAGGGTTGAGGTAGTTTCTAGGACTCGGGTGGGGTAGTTTTTTGGGCTGGGGGGTATCCTTAGGGCTCAGGGAGGGTGTCAGGTAGTGATTAGGGCTCATGGGGAATGGGGTGTGATCTACACCACACATATCCCTTTATCAGTCATGCTTTTACCCCGGAATTGCATGGGAAAGGCATGCGTTGTTCAGGCGCATTCGTTGTTCAGCCAGTGTTGTAGAGGCATGCGTGGCTTAGCCATGTCTGCCTCGGTCATACAACCTGCATTCAGTGTTTGATGATGCAGTCACTGGCCCAGTGCCGTATCGTAATAAATATAATGTTTGGTAAATGACCCACTCCAAAAGTAATTTAAAACCCATCATCTACATAGTATGGCACCAATTTCAGTACACACCCAGTCAGACCTGACACACGCCTGCCCATTTCAGACAAAAACCATTATCACTGCTTCAGAGTTCCAAGGGATGAAATTATGAAGCAACTCAAGCAGCTACAACTCTGTCTAATAAATTAATAGTCTGTTCGAGACCTGCTTTCAACCTGCCGGTTGTACAAGACGTACCAGACATTGTCTCAACAGGAAGGTAACTGGATATTCATGTTTACATCACTTACCTTGCACAACAAAGACATGCATGAGGTCATGAGATCAGGTGCTTGATCTTCTCAGAGTAACTACAGGTCTTAGATTCAGAAACATTTCTATTTTTTATTGAATTTTATGGATATTAAAAAGACAGACATACAAGCGTACAAAGCATACAATGTCACAAGCGGTCATGTAAGAAAATTCCCACGTGAAATACCATCTTATATCGTCACGTTGCCATTATAACAATTAATCCTAAGGTACAAACCAGCACATCAGCACATTTGCGCATTCTTCTCTCCAGTGTTGTTGTACGTATAGACAAGCCCATCTTTATATATCGCATTGCAACCAGTAGCAACAATCCATACCTGCAGTCGGTGGTTTTAGGACCTAGTGATGGTCATAAAAACGTACACTTTATCCTCAACTACTCTACATGTCGGTACTCTACTTACTCATGTATTAGGGGTGTCAGCGTTCATGGTCTCATTCTCTTTGCTAGCCAAATATGTTTGGTATAGCTCCCAAAAATGTTTGGGAGATTACGAGGGAGCAGATCGCTGTAACACTCAGTCTGTGTATAGCAGTATACCATGTCTTTTGACCAGCATGCCATAGTGGGAATCAGGCCACTGGACCAACAAAACGCTACCCTACGCCTAGCTAGCAGCAGTTCCATATCAACCAGCCGCCTCACCGCTTTTGGCATGTGTAAGGAATACCCCAATCGGGCGAGCAGAGGGTCCGGAACCAATATCATAGCTGTAATGTCCCCAAGGCTTTAAATATCTGTCCCCAGAAGTTGGCAATCCCTGGACAGAACCATGCTAGATGAAAAAAATCTGCAGCGCTTTCTCCACAGAGTTCACATTCTGCGGTGTCCCGTAACCCATACCTGTGCAACTGCTCTGGTGTGTAATGTACCCTGTTAAAAAAAATGTAAATGAATAAGCCTGTGACGCCCATTCAAGGAGATAGGTTTCGTGAAAAAAATTCTATCTTTGTCTTATTTTTTCATATTACTTGCTTGTTTAATTGAGCTCGTATTCCTAGAGAGGACCTGCCCAAACATATACGGATATAAAATTACATAGGAAGTAAAGTATTTGCATGCAGTCTTTTGAGCCATGCTGTTCAAATTTCTAGCCTACCCTCTGTGCCCTTGCCCCAGTAAGCCTGGGATCTGCGTGCCCAATGGAGTGCCATCAATTTTACTCCTGTCTCATGGGAACAGTTCAGCCAGAACTGCCAAGCCAGGTCCTCCCTGGACCGGAAACATGCATCCTAGGACCGGTTTCGGGGTATCACCGCTCTTCAGCCAGGATAGCTTGATTCCAAGGCACAGTGCGCCCAGGACCCACGTCTGGGCATAACTGGCGCACTTAGGGCGAGAAAGCAAAAGACACACAATTGATGGGCGGAATGCAGAACAAATCAAAACATTCACCCCAGTCAATAGATCTGGGTTAAAGCAATCTTTCTTTTGCTCACCATGCCACCCCAGTTTAGACCTTGTCATATACAAATCATTTTTGACCCTGTGCCTCATGGGTTTCACCCCTCTTCAGCCAGAATAGCTTGCTCAGACGTGAGTCCCGTGCTTTCCAGGCCACTGGAATCAAGCTATCCGGGCGGATGAGGGCTGAAAACCGAAACCGGTCCTAGGATGCCTGTTTCCAGTCCAGGGAGGACCTGGCTTGGCAGTTCGGGCTGGAGTGTTCCCATGGGGCACAGGGTCAAGACTGATTTGCATATGGCTGGGTTCACCTGGACTGGCATGGTGAGCAAAAAAACGATGGGTTTAGGCCCAGATCTCTGTACTGGGGTGAATGTTTGACATTGTTCTGCATTCTGTCCATCAACTGTTGTTTTTGCACGAATTTTAAAAATAGAAAAAAGTTTAAAATACCATATATGATCTCTGTAGTTCCCAGGGAGACTGGTTACTGCTTTTTTAGGTGTAGAGGGAGCTCCCAACTCGGGTGGTTAGAACGATTTGGTCCAATATTCGAGCTTATTTTTGGTGGTAATAACTTCTGTTTTTTCCACGTTTAATTTCAAGTGGTTGATGTTTATCCAATTGCAGGGGAATGATATAATTTGAAGAGTAATTGCATGTCACCTTCGTAGTTGTAAATTGTACAGTTCTTTTTGAGCATGTGAACTAGGGTGCGAATATTTATGTTGAAGAGATGGGGGGGGGGGAATAGAGAAGATCCCTGGGGGCTCCGCAGTCTAGATGGCCTTGGGGGGAGGTAAACTGAGTCAGGCAAAGGGACTGGGAGCGTTCTCTTAAGGAGGTGATCCAATTGAGTGCTGGGCCCTTCAGCCCAGTGGCCTCGGCATGGTCCGCCAAGAAGTTATGGTCCACAGTTTCAAAAGCCACCAACAGAGCTAGGTGCACCAGTGCCTGGGTGGAGCAGTGGTCATCTTCCACTCGCATGTCATCCATCACAGACAGGATAACCGTTTCAATGGAATGGGCTGGATGGAAGCCGGTCTGACATGGGTCTAGGTAGTCGGACTCCTCTATGAAGGTGCAGATGTTATGTGCCACATGAGCTTCTACTACTTTTCCTAGATAAGGTAATAGGGATATTTGGCGGTGATTTTTCAAGGTAGGAGAATCTTCACCTTGCTGTTTTCTGGAGGGGTACCACTACTGCTACCTTGAAGGCACTGGGAACTTTTCCAGAATTGAGGGACTGGTTTAGAAGGGGCAGTACTGGGTTCAGGATGATGGAGAGAACCGTTTAAGATTTATGGCGGCAAGGGTCATTTGGAGAGCCCGATTTTACTTTCATCAGTAAAACCTTGAAGCAATCCTTACTGATTTCCGGGAATGAAGATAAGGTGACCAGGTTGTTCCTGTTTGAGTGTGGAACTAGAGGGGATGCTCACTTTGTTAGTCTTGATTTTGTTGATTAAATTGGTATTGAGTGCATCGCAAAGAGTCAGATATGAGGTGATGGGTAATGCGATTATCAGGGTTGGAGAGTTCTGAAATCATTCTGAATATCACGTTTGATTGGTTTGTGGACAAGAGGATTTTATTTGTAAAGAAGGTGGATTTGGCTTGCTAAATGTGCAATTTATATTGTTTGAAGTGTTTTAAGTAGTGTATCTTAGCCTCTGTGGCATAGTTCTTCTGCCATTTACGTTTGTGGTGACGTAATTCTACTTTTGCAACTAAGTTTTAGTTTGTCTGTAAACCATTTGGAGGCTTTATGGCAGCTAGTCTAATTTGGGCTGCGCAGGGTTGTGTGGGTGCCGCTGGCTTTTGTGAACCAGTCCGATATCTATTTCCGGGCTGGTCGATGTTTTGTTGGTCAGGTCCAGTTGATGACAGTGAGTTGCAAAATGAATTTATGTCTACTCGTATCTAGCCCTTGGGAAGAAGTCCTGAATGAGGTGGATGTTTTTTTTATTTTGGGGGGGGGGGGTGGGGAGGGGGGGGCAGTCCTGTAACGGAAAATTTGATTAGATGATGGTCTGACCAAGCACATGGGGACCCAGTGAAGATGGACAGTGATAAGTGCATGGACCAGACTTGGTCTCCTAAGGGGTGTCATCTTTTAATAGTAAATGGGAGAAAAAAAACATACGGAGAATAGGTAATTTTTTGTCCTGAAACCCATTGTGTAGAAAACGGTCTTATTACGAGAGCCATTCACCCTCATAGTGTTTAGAAAGCCTTTTAAGATATGGTTCTTTAAATACTAATTGTACTTATATTGTAGCAGTTTTTTACCCTAGAGCCACAAAGGGTTTAAGCAAATATAAATAAAATCACAAAATCAGATCTTAAAAGACAGATCAGGTTCAATAAATTTTAATAGTGTTTAGCAGTTTATTACCCAGCGTGCTCAATAACTCGTCCGGTTAATTCCCAATCCATCACCAGTCACCTCCAAAAACATTCCTACCCCAATGTTGCTCCATGCCTTCCATCTTAGTCAAAATATTTGCTAAAGGTGCGGGGACTTTACAATTGCATTATTGACCCTTTCCTTGTATCCAGATGACTGTGTGCAGGTCACAGCTCTACCCTTTTTGTCCCCATAATTGAATGAAGTGAGCATTAAATGGATGATTTTATCACTTTTGTTATATATGCTCATATTGGAATTGCATAAAACAAGCTTCAGCTTTAATGACAATTAAAATCCATTAGGTTTACCAGGAACTAAAATCAAACAGTGCTGAGGTCTTACTTGGGTTTCGCTGAGATAAACAAAGTGATGTGTTACTTCTACAAAAAGAAAATCTAGAATATTTTATAGTTTGATCCCTTTCCCAAAAGAAATAAGGACCTGGGGTTTTAACTCCTACAATTTAGATTAGCACTGTACTAATCCTACGAAACAATCAAATTCAGGAAAGCGATCTATGCTAGCACAAAAACTGCTATATAGGATAATATTTCTAATGTATGATACTCTTCAATTCTGTATTTAAGAGACCCTGTTAACAGGATTTTACTCTTTGTAACCAATCAATCAATAACTCAGCATTTGTATAGCGTAGCACTGTCACCTCTAAGGTCATCCGGGTCATGTCTCCATCGAAAAGTCAGGTCTTGAGTCTCTTTCTGAAGTCCACTAAGGAAGGTGCTGTTTGGAGGTGGAGGGGCAGGTTGTTACACGTTTTGCCTGAGCTGTAAGAGAAGGAGCGCCTCGCGCTGCAAAGAATGCAGGGGTTCTGTTGAGGGCAAGCGAGGAAGAGCGCAGGTGTTTTGCGGGGAAGTGGAAGTCTAGTCGATGGTTGATGTAGACAGTCCTTGGTTGTGAGGAGCTTTGTATGCGAATATGAGGATCTTGAACTGGCTCCTCTTCTGGATCAGTAGCCAATGGAGGCTTCTGAGGTGAGATGTGATGCTAGTCGGTTTGGGGAGGTTCAGCAGGAGTCTGGCTGCGGTGTTATGTATGGTCTGGAGTGTTTTGATGAGCTGGGTGGAAATTCCGGTGCAGAGAGCCTTGCCATATTCAAGGTGGCTTGTGTCGAGGGTGTGCAGGACAGTCTTTCGGCTGTTGGTTGGGATCCATCTTAAGATTAAGCAGATGCGAAAAGTGTCGAAGCTGGAGGCAGCGACTGAGTTGACTTGTTTTATGGTCAGTTGGCTGTTGAAGATGATGCAGAGGTTGCTGGTGTGATCTGTATGAGCGGGTGTTCATCTGAGTTCTGCTGGCCATCAACTGTATAGAAAAACAATGTTCCCAGACTTATTCCATTAACAGTTTAGCAATAAGCATTAATTATTCAAAAATTACATTAGTTATGCATACAACTAGCATAGGTTCATTCCTGCACAATCAAATACTTCAACGTGCAAGCATGTACATCTCCAAAAGACAAAAAGGCCTTCAATCTGGCTCCAATGGTGACTGTCATTTATTGTTCAACTTCTTTTTTAACAGATCACCAAAAATGTTTTAGCATAAAGGTTACTCCAAAAGGGGAGTGTAGAAAAGGAAGGTGTGCTCGTGAGGTAGAACAGATATGAGGAGAAGGAAATCAAGTCAGATTCAACAATCAATTTATACTTGATGTCATTTGCAAACTGGCTATGATTCTTAATGGTACCAGTTCACAGATAAGCCTGTTCCTCATGAATTATTGCCAAACAATGTTGTTTTACAGGTTTCAGAAGTTGCACAGAGAATTATCATCTGTGAAATAGGTAGGGCTAGGGTGGTGACAGGTACAGGCTCACTGGGGGGAGAATGTCGACATTTCGACCCTGGCGCAAAGAGGGCAATTTACATCCTCTACTGGCGGGTCTTCCTCAGGATAAGGGTAGGGAAGCAACCTATGGTAGAAAAGGTTCAGGAAACTGCCCCTCATATGGTGGTCCGCACTGTAATCACGGGGTAGGTTAAGGATTAGTCAGGTGAGTAGGGGCTGTAGTCACACATTACTCAAGGGTGAGTCAAACACCCACAGATTCTGGTAATCATCGCGTTTGTGCGGCCCGGGGGATTCGTGCTGTACTCAGCACAAACACTCTAATTACCAGATTCTGTGGGCGTTTGACTCACCCTTGAGTAATGTGTGACTACAGCCACTACTCACCTGACTAATCCTTAACCCACGCCGTGATTACAGTGCGTACCACCATATGAGGGGCTGTTTCCTGAACCTTTTCTATCATAGGTTGCTTCCCTACCCTTGTCCTGAGGAAGACCCGCCAGCAGAGGATGTAAAGTGCCCTCTTTGCGCCAGGGTCGAAACGTCAACCTTCTCCCCAGTGAGCCTGTCACCACCCCAGCCCTACCTATTTTACAAATGATACTTCTCTGTGCAACTTCTGAAAACTGTGAAACATTGTTTGGAAATAATTCATGAGGGACAGGCTTATCTGTAAACTGGTACCATTATGAATCACAGCCAGTTTGCTAATGACATTTAAGTATAAATTGATTGTTTAATCAGACTTGATTTTCTTCTCCTCATATCTGTCCTACCTCACGAGCACACCTTCCTTTTCCACACTCCCCTTTTGGAGCAACCTTTCTGCTAAAACATGTTTGGTGATCTGCTATTAAAGAAGTTGAACAATAAATGACAGTCACCATTGGAGCCAGATTGAATGCCTTTGTGTCCTATGCAGATGTACATGCTTGCACATTGAAGTATTTGATGGTGCAGGAATGAACCTTTGCTATTCGTATGTATACCTAATGTACTTTTTAAATAATGAATGCTTATTGCTAAACAGTTAATGGAATAAGTCTGGGACCATTGTTTTTCTATATCGACAGCTACCCAGGTTATTGGACATTTTTGGGTCACCCCATTAAATCATAATAGGTCACCAACTGTAGGACCATGCAGAAGTATTCTTCTCGAAGAACAGAACTTCTGCTTGGTCAGAGTTTAGTTTGAGGCAGCGGTCTCATCCATTTTGCTACGCAGGTCATGGTGTTGCAGAAGTTGGTTTTGGCGTTGTGGCAATACTCAGTGAATGAGAAGATCAGTTGAGTGTTGTTGGCATAAGAGATTATGTTGAGTCAGTGGGATCTGAATGTTTGCGATAAGGTGCATGTAGCTGTTGAACAGGGTGGGGCTAAGGGATGGCCCTTGGGGTACGCTGCATGTGATGTCCTTGGGTACAGAGATGATTTGAGGCAGGCTTATGCGGTGTGTGCGTCCTGAGAGAAAATAGGCAATATACTTAAGGGCATTTTGCTGAATGCCAATGTTGTGGAGTCTATCAAGTAGGGTGTGCTGGGAGACTGTATCGAACTCAGCAGAGGTCGAGGAGGATCAGGGCTACCATTTCTCTGAAGTCAAGGAGGGTCTTGAGCTAGTCAGTGGCGGCAATCAGTGCCTTCTTCAAACAGTGGTTGGCACGAAATCCTGATTGTGAAGCGTAGAGAAGGTGGTTTGGTTCCAAGTATTCTGTAAGCTGCTGGGTGAAGGCTTTCTCGAGTACTTAGGCTGGTTAGGGGAGCAGGGAGATTGGTCTGTAATTCTTGACGTTGATGGGGCTTCTTTAGGAAGGGGTTGAACTCTGCATGCTTCCTTTCACCAGGGAAGATGGCCATGGAGATGAAGGTGTTGAGAATTCTGGTGAGTTCTGTGCCGATAGGGTTGGTTCGGAGTTTGAAGAGACGGTCGGTGCAGGGGTCAGTGGGTGCCCTGAAGTGGATAGATGACATGATGGCTTAGGTGGTCTGAGTGTTGATCAGGGATCAAGTGGTTATGCGGCTGGTGTTTGCTGGTTGAGGGAGGTTGTCGAGGATGAGAGTTGGGGTTGGGAGTCGAAGTTGTTGATGGTGGCAATCTTGCTGTGGAAGTAGTCAGAGGGTGTCGCTGAGTTTCTGGGAGGGGTGAATGGTGGTCTCTCGCTGTTGGGTTAGAGAATTCCTTGGCAATTTTGAAGAGTTCTTCCATGTGGTTGGCTGCAGTATCTATGGAGGCGGTGATTGCTGCTCTCTTGGCTACCTTGATGTGGAGGTGATAGTTGCGAAGGGCTGCTTTGAAAGCGTCTCTCAGAGGAATCCTTGGTCATGGGCAGCACTTTGAGTCGGAGGCAATAGTGTTAGTTCTGGCCTTTGGAGTGCACCATCTGGCTTGCTTGGAGGTGTTGGTTTTTGATGGATTCAGTGGGGCAACTGTCGGCGCATTCAGTGATCCAATCGGTGAATTTCTAGACAGCTTGGTCAAGGTCCCCCATGGGCTTGGGTTGTGAGGTGCAGAGGGCCTGTGACCATTGGGTCTTGGTTACCTTGCCTCAGCTACGGTGGGTGGTGCTGTGGTGCTTGGGGATGGTGTGCTGGGTGAAGGAGATGGTAAAGTGGACCATGTCATGATCGGTCCAGGTGAGTTCAGTGACATGGGTGAATTTGATTCTGCCACTGGAGGTGAAAATGGCATCAAGCGTGTGTCCGGCTCTGTGCATGGGTTCAGAGAACAGTAGGCTGAGGCTGATGTGGCTGAGTAAACAGGAAGGAGGTGGGGTTGGGATCGTTGAAGTAGAAATTGAGATCGCAGAGTAGGACATAGTAGAGGGAGTCGATGGCAGGGGGGGCGCTGAAGCTGGAGATGGCATTGCAGAAGGCCAGTCAGGATCCCAGAGGTCTGTAGGAGAGGGTGCCTTGCATCGTGGTCTTTGGGTTGGTCTGTGGTCGAATGTTGAGGTGTTCCATGAAAGACATGGAGTCGTCATTGGTGATGGGGAATCCTGTGGTTTCCTTGAAGAAGCTGGCGATGCCCACGCTGTGTTTGTTGGTGCAGTCTCAGTGTATTATCTTGTAGCCATCGGGGGCGGCAGTGGCGAGGTCAGGGTTTAGGGAGGGTTTTAACCATGTTTTCGTGATTAAGGTGGCGTCCGGGGAGCAGGTAGTGATGATATCCCAGATTTTCGTGGTGTGTTTGCAGAGGGAGCAGGTGTTAAGTAGGATGTATTGGAGCAGTATTTGGTTGTGCATAGTCTTCTGCGTGGAGGCAGCGAGGTGGTCAGTGTGGGCAGGTGGTCCAGAGTTACAGGAGAAGCAGCAGTGGTGGCAGGTGAAGGATCCTTTGGTCAACCATGGGAAGGATGTGAAGCAGCTGTCGTGGTGTCCGGTGTCCAGGGCCTAATGATGGTGTAGCAGTGGATTGTTGTATGACCAGGGGTCCTGGTTTTGGGCGTGGCCCATAATCAGATAGGCCCAGACGGGCTTGCCTTTGGTGTGCCCGTGCTGCTGCCTCCATTACAAGTCCTGGAAGGTGGGTGGGGGCAGGGGGAGGTGGGAGCAGCAAGAAAGTGGCGTCAGCAAGTGGCAAAAGTAATGCAGGTTGTAAGCACCAAGAGGCAGGCAGAGATGCGGATGGGTAGCTGTGGCTGGCCCAAGAGGTCAGGCACCGCTAACCGAGATTGCACTGTAGCCTCCATTATGATTTCTGGGGGGGGGGGGGGTGAGCAGCAGCAACGGGAAAGTGGGGCGGCAAGGTGAGAATGTTGTGCAGGCGGTAGCTAGACAACAAGAGGCAGGCAGGCAGAGATGGAGATGTGGCTGGGGAGCTGTGACTGGCCCAAGAGCTCAGGCACTGCTCACTGAGATGACACTGCAGCCTCCATTATTATCATAAGTCCTGGGAGAGGCAGGGGGAGTGGCGGGGAGAAAGGGCAGATGTGGCAGAGGCGATAAAGGGTATCAGCAAGATGCAAATGTAATACAGTGGTAGCCAGGCAACAAGTGGTAGGAAGGCATAGGTGCGGCTGGGGAGCTGTGACCGGCCAAAGAGGTCAGGCACTACTGTAACTACTGTAATAATATAAACATATTGAACTTTTTCATCCAGAGATTTTGAGCAAACCAATCAAATTAGGAACATGACACTATGAATCAAATTCATGACATCGTGCTATCAAACGTAGGAACATGACACTATGAAGCATAAATCAGTTTATACACAGTATTCAATCTGCTGCGTTTGCTGTACTGCAAAAAATATATTTTTAAACTATAAGAATTCTAAAAAACAAAAAACTGTGAAATTGTGAAAAGAACATTCCACCCATAAGAAGATGCGAGCTCTCTATAAACGTGTGTTCTAGTTTCCAATCAGACTACTTTAGCTTTTGTTCCTAAAATACGATGTATTTAAAATCTGGCTCTGGTGTGGTAAATATTCAAACCTGGACCAGCCATGCAAACTGCTTTTGGATCGTGTGCTAAAAGGGAAGGATGATTTAGAACAACATGTTCCATTTGACAGCATAAGTAAGTATAAATTAGGCAGTTAATCGGAGTCAAGCTACAGCTACATTTGGGTAGAAGGCGTAACCAGGGCGCTTTATCATATTTCCATTCACACTCCTCGGGTGATTGTTCAAATGACATATCATTGTAAGTTACAGCTGAGCAAGTATTTCCAAAGAGGAGGCTCCTTGTTGTCGCCAACTGCTCTCCATTCATTGGTCGAACACTGTCACTTTAGTAACTTTTGCTCACAGCGCGGTGACTCATCCTCCCCATGTAGGCAATCACTAGTGTACTGCTGACAGGCGACACTGTGGACTACTTTTTGGTAGAGACATTACTTTTGACACTTCTGCAAACTGTGCAGTGCTTTTTCACACATGTGCAATTTCACTGTGATTTAATCCCCTCGCGCTGACATTTTAGATTGAGCCTGGGCAGCGCATGCCCTGCTCTGCGAGGCACGCTTTTTTCGAGTACGGACTTGAAGCTCTGCCCACTCTCCGTTCATATTTTTCATTGGCTTGTCTCATTGTCCTTGGTAAATGCTGGCTTCTGGTTCATTAATAGGCTTGTTAGTCCCTCCTTAGTACCACCTTGTCTTCATTTGTAACCTCCCACGAGGACTGGCCCTTTCACTTCTGTTGTTACACAGATGTCTTATTTAGTCTGTAAGCACTATTTTCTTTAATGAGTTTCTCCTTCTGCAGGCACAACATGTTTTCCTGCAACATTCAGCGCGCCATGCTCGCTTTCACTTTCCAAGCAGCCCAGGACAATGGCATTAAATAGGTCTCACATTTACAAGAGTTTGAGCTATTGGCAATGTAAATGACAACGTCTTATATTTATTATTATTATTATTATTATTATTTATAGTATTTGTATAGCGCATCTATCACCTTACAGGCATCCTGGCGCTGAGAACTTCGCAGGGCGGCAGCACAAGAGAGAGACAGAACAAAAGTGACCAACAAGTTAAGCTTTCGGAAACAGCCAGGTTTTAACACGCTTCCTGAAAAGGAGAAGTTCTTCTGTTTGGCGAATGTCCAGGGGCAGACTATTCCAGAGTTTAGCAGCAGCAACTCCAAAGGATCTGCCCCCGGCCCTAGCCTTCTTAAATCTAGGCACTCCCACAAGACAAGCCGTGGCTGAACGAAGGGCTCTGGTTGGGGTATACCTGGCAAACTTGGCTTGCAAAGAGCTGGGCCCAAATCCATGCAGGGCTTTGAATACTAGGCAGAGTGATTTAAAGGACACTCGCTGCCTTAACGGGAGCCAGTGGAGTTCAGCTGTCGCCGCTGTGGCCGAAGACCTTCTCGGCCAACCAAGGGCCAATTTGGCGGCAGCGGACTGAATTCTTTGTAGTCTGCCTAGCAGAAAGCCTGGAGACTCAAGTAATAACGCGTTACAATAGTCAAGGTGACTTAAGATAGTGCACCTGACTATTAAAGCCCAGGCCTGTAAGGGAAGTAGTGGTAAAATCTTACGTAGGGACCGGATGAGGGCAGAACAGGTGGACACCGTTTTCGCAACCTGGGCTTCCATACTCAGTTTGTTATCCATCATAACACCTAAGTTGCGAACAGTGGTAACCGGCTGGGTTTTTGTAACTGATTCTATTAATTATCAAAACAGATCAATAAAAAGAATTGTCGTCTACAACGCCAATAGCTTAAATGCTTGGAAATGCGAGACCTATTGCATTGCAAATGATTGTTGTGAATTGCTGCACTTTATGACATTTACTTATACAATTAACACAAGGCAGATCCGAAGAACTGGAAAGCCTTGTTTAATTTATATTGCCTTTAGTAACGGAAACACAACTGTAATGAATTTGCTGTGTTTTAGTGTCATTGATTTAATTAAGTACACACTTTAGTGATACATTTGAGAAAGTCACAGTTTCTGCTAAACCAACAAAAGCTACTTCTTTAAAGCTTGATCAATGGAATGTACACTCTGTTCTGGATGGAAGACTTGATGATTATCAGGCAAGGGAATATAAGTGGAAGAACCAGAATGCGGGGACCAGACTGGGCATACAAAAAGTAAGTTACGATCTGAGTTTAGTTTGCAATGTGCAAATGTTGTCGGCGAGACAGCCTGAAATGGCTGCAGCCATCTGATTCCATTAAAAAGAACCATATACATTGTTGATTTTTTTCCACCTTTAAACTCTCGAGTCTTGCTCTTGACTCAACATTGAACCTTTTCTCTTTTTTCCCTTTTTAGTGTCCATTCTACTTTATTTGGGTACTCTCCTTGCTTTTGCTGGTTCTGTTTCTGTAAACAGATCTCCCCAAAGCAACACTGGTTCAACTATTTTACACAGGTACGGTTTATCATTTTGAATATTTGTACTGCTTATGGCTATGAAAAAGGGTGCAGTTACAATGCTTCAATTATAGTGTTTTCTTTTTATTCTGCCAACTAGTTTTTGCTTTTTGTATTAACTATACACTAGTTAAACATGTTTCAAATGGTCTACCTCAGTTACGCTTTTTCTAATCCTGAATCTATTTGTAAAACAGGCACATATATACATATATATAGTATATCGAAAGGGTGAACAAAGCTTCAAAACAAACCCAAAAGAGAGCGAGCAAGCAACTGAAAAAGAACACAGCAGGTGTAGTCTATGAAAACATTACTGCCTGCAATTCCATTCACAAACCATCTTTGTTAATAATTCAAGTTGCTAACTAAGCTACTGTACCGCTTCTGAATTATTCATGAAAGCTGGACTGGGAAGAATTTAACACATTACTACACAGTGCTAATGAAACATTCACACGATTATTGAGTGAGACACGTTGAATATCTTCCTGCGCGTCTATCACCAAGCGTATTTCTCTAAAGCCATGTCCAACACAAATCTGGAACATTAGCGTTAGCGCAGAACTTGACTTACATTTGTTGTTTTTACAACACTTCAATGAACATATTTAAATTGCACAGGGTAAATCATCAATGTATTACTTGCCTATAGCTTTTTGTCAAAGTCACTTTGCAGATCACAAGTAAAAAAAACATATACATATATACATATATACATATACATATATATATATATATATATATATATATATATATATATATATAAATAATTCGATTGCAGAATCCAACTTTTCGGCAGGAACCACACGAACGCCACATGGGTAGAAAATAAGGCGGACTTCAACTCCCAAGATGCTTGTAGCAACACCCATCGGGGCGGGAGTGAATTGTATAAATGAAGACACGCTTTGCAAACGGTTTTCCCATGTCTCCGAAAAGCCACTGAAGAAAGGACTTTCCGTCCTGAAACGCGTCTGGCACGATGAGGAAGATGTTTAAGAATGCTCCTGTGTAAGGTCTTTTGCTGGCAAGATGCTGTTAATAAATAAGAGAGCCTAAGTACAGCGTTCGTGTGGTTCCTGCCGAAAAGTTGGATTCTGCAATCGAATATATATATATATATATATATATATATATATATATATATATATATATATATATATATATATATATGAACAACAGTTCCGGCTGTTCCCGGTTTCGGGCTTGCGGCGAGCCTGAGTGGGTCCCGGTCACCCTGAAATCTCACTCCAAATTTCTTCCGTTCACGAAGAAAACCACAGGCTACTTCTGGATGCTCAAATAGTGTTTATTTAAGGCACAAAATCAAGCGGCTGCCTATCGACGCGTTTCGCCACTAAGGCTTGGTCACGATACATTTGATATGTGCTAGGTGCTATTTACGTGTCGAAATAGTTAACAGAGAAGCAGGACTCAATTAGCTCATATTGTTTTACAATGATGGCAGACATTCTGGAATGGTGAAATGTTCCATATTACTCGCCCTTCTCTATAAGAGATATTTGTATAAACATTTTGCCCAAGTGGGCTATAAATCACCTTGGTTAATACACCCTAGCGGTTGACATTTCTGAATATTATTTATAATATCATACTGATCAAACAAAGCCTTAGTGCCGAAACGCGTCGATAGGCAGCCGCTTGATTTTGTGCCTTAAATAAACACTATTTGAGCATCCAGAAGTAGCCTGTGGTTTTCTTCGT
This sequence comes from Lissotriton helveticus, assembly GCF_964261635.1. Classification (NCBI taxonomy): domain Eukaryota; kingdom Metazoa; phylum Chordata; class Amphibia; order Caudata; family Salamandridae; genus Lissotriton; species Lissotriton helveticus. Next base: position 301,506,451 of record NC_136059.1, read on the forward strand.
GAACGGAAGAAATTTGGAGTGAGATATATATATATATATATATATATATATATATATATATATATATATATATATATATATATATATATATATATTCACTGTAAAAAAATGTTAAAGTAATGTCATACTTAGGTGAATAGGTCAGTGACAACAAATGTTTTGAACTAAAAAAAAACACAGAAATTCCTCAGTTCTAGTTAGTAGCACCAATTATAACTTGCGCCCGCCGTGCACTGCTTATGACCTCACATATTACATCACTCATGACATCTTCTATGACTTCAATTAGGATATCACTGATAACATCCCAAATGACATCATTGATGACATCATCTAATGAGGGAGTTAGTTTGTTTTTATAGTTTACATAGTTGTGGGTAACTACCATATTACTTTTCTACCTTATTTTGGACAGCCTATGTCCAGCTAATAGGTGTATGTGTTTACTCAACGCATCTACTTCCAATACATCATAGGTGTGTAGAGGAATCAAACACGTTATAAATCTCTGAACTGGACAGTAACTGTGTGCAGATAACAGTTGATGACTAGTGACCAGTAAGTTCCACACAAGTTCTTTGGTTCTGCAGAAAATGGTTCTAACAGGGTAAATCAGCTGTAGGAAGCTGGCGCTGTATATACTATACCAAAATGAGGTATAGTGTGCACAGAGTCTCCAGTGGAACTCCAAAGGTAGGCAGATGTAAAAGTAGATAGCACTTTACTCTCTATTTGTGGTAGTGTGGGCAAGCAGTAAGGCTTTATAAGAGGGTGGTGTTAAGCATTTGTTGCATACATTCAGGCAAGAAATGATGTCACCCTCAAAGACTGAACTCAGACCAATTTGTATTATTTAATGCTTTTATTTCTTGGACCAAGCCAAGCCTGGTGCAGGTAAGGGAAATAATACTTTGCAAAATCGTATGCAGTGATTTACAGTTGAATGCCAGTTCAAATGCAGGTTCAAATGCAGTTGGTTGAATTGCAGATAAGTAAACAGTTTGAAATTACTTTTCAGTTACTTTACAGATTACTGTGCAAGTTACTTTTTAGATTACTTTTGCTAATCAGTATGATACGCCTAGAAATCACACTGAGACATCTCCTAGAAACAAGGTTAGTAAATCAGTTTTTGTACAGTTGCAGTTTTTCAAGTTTTCATACAAACCAACTCTATGCTAAACAATTTTTTTTTTAAGCAGTCAATGCAACCCTATGGGAGGGAATGAAGTTATCGGTTTACAGGTAAGTAGTTATTTGTGGGAGGTGGTATATTGGGGTTAGAACCGGAGTTCCCCCAGGATTGAGGATTCACACTTCAGAGCCACTAGTGCGGCCGAGTGCAGAGTGCTGAGGTCCAATGTTATCCAATGGGAGATAAGGGTCCTCCAGTCGGTTGCTTCTCACGATCAGGCCACAAGGTTGTGGTAGCAATGCTCCTGGTATTAGGCTCAGGGAAAAGTGAAATGCGAGTAAGCACCCAAAGAACACCCGCAGTGGCAACTGGGCGCAGGGTGCTGTTTTGGAGTTGGGTGCCCTGTTGATTTCAATGGGGATTCTCCGGTTGTAATAAACACTGCAGGCTCAGGGACGAAGATCTTCTGCAGTTGACAACTGGTTGTAGCGGTAAGTTTAGATGCCTGGGGATGCTGGGACTCAGTCATTTAGGCCACACAAGGCAGGTGGACGTCGGGTGCAGGGGTGTCTTTAGGAGTCTGGTTTTCTTACCAGCTCTGGTTCAAGTCGGGGGGGATCCTCAAGAAAGGGGGTGCAGACGTCGATTGGAAAATCAAGGCAGGTCAGAGAATACCAGTTCTCAGGTCAGAATCTCCGGGGAGACCTCCTCGTGGTGTGAGCCACTCGACCTCGGGCCGTTAGCATCGGGTGCAGAGCAGTGCAGACTCGCAGATTTGGCCGGAGCCAGAGTCTGTTGAGAAAATTTAGTGCTCACATGAGACAATGTTTTGGAAGGCATGGCAGTCCTTTGGGTTCTTGATGGCTGCTTTTGCAGGTTCGAGGTGGGGACAGGCTGGGGCCAAGTCAGTAGGCATCCTCCTCTTCTTAGTTCAGCACGGCTTTTTCGGTCCTTCATTTGGTTGGTTCTTATCGGAGGAGGCAAGGTTCTGGGTTGCCCCTAAATACTAGATTCAGGGGTGTTACAGGTAAGTAACTGTCAGGTCCCTTCCTTGGGGTGGGTCCACCCCCTATTCGGCCACCCTCCAGTGGGAGGGGGTGCATATGCCTCTCTCTGGTTGGCTGGGCACCCCCCCCCATCTGCAAGATGGCAGGGATTAAGAGCTGTGCTTCACCTCCCCTCCCCCACCTGAGTGATAGGGTTAACAATGGTGGGCACACCTTCCTTCCTCACTTGGTTTTCCCACTGATACTCCCATCCAAGTGCGGGTCAGAACCGGTGGGGGCCAGTTGCTGGAAGCAGCAAATGGCTGGGGTAGCTCACAAAGGCGGCAAGCCTTTGAAGCTTCTCCTTCGTGGACCCTGGAGGTTTGGCACCCCGCCACAGAATGTGCATTGTTTCAGACCCCTGAGAGCAGCAGGGTCTCGACCCAGAGGTTCAGAAACATGTCTAGTGGTGGCAGCTGGCGAGCAGCCACTCAGCCAGGACACTAGTGTTAGTTCGTTTTTCAGGGGGCATCTCTAAGATACCCTCTGAGAGCATTTTTCATTAAATACAACACTTGCATAAGTGTGGGTTTAATGTGCTGAGAAGTTTGACACCAAACTTCCAAGTTTCCAGCAGAGCCATTATGGTGCTGTGGAGTTCGTAATGACAAACTTGCGGTATCATATACTCTTAATGGCATTACTGCACTTACAATGTTTAAGAATTGGCTTAGACACTGGCCACAGTTCCCTTGTCTCATATGGTACCATTTACAAAGGACTGACATGTGGCTAGAGAGGGCCAACTGGGTTTTGTTTTAACGCTGTTTAGGGAAAGAACATAACCCTTGGGTACCTGGTTGGCAGGAACCCAGGGCACACACAGTCAAAGTACATCAACAGTTTGGCAACAAGTGGGGGCAATCATGCAAAAAAGGAGGCACTTTCTTATTGCAGCTTTGAGATATTAGACAGACTCATCTCAGTGTGACAATTATAATATGAAAGACTGTGTACACCAGGTACTAACCTATGTGCATGTGCTTTGTTGGCTTCTGAAGATGGGCTGTTTGTAAAATTTTCACTACAGTATGAAGGCTGCAGATAGCAAGGTCTTTAGCACCTGTAAACCTTTGTTATTTTGAGCAAATAGTGTCATTTTTTGAAGTGTTGCACAGAGTGCACACTATTTTTAGTAGAGCGTTTTTTAAAACTCTGTGGTTTATTTCGTTGTGCATGGTGTGGAGTTACCCACAATGCCTGATTGCAGCCAGGCCCTGTTTCTAACTCCTCACAGGAAGCCAACCCCATGCTGCACACAGTCTTTGGCCATATGCAGCGGGGTGCTGGCCACTGGGCTTGGCCTGCCACCAGGCCTCATGTCCAAACCCCGCAGGCAGGTAACCCCACACCATACACAGCCTTTGGCATGCACAGTATAGAGTTGGCCTTCAGGGCCCAGGGACCCATCCCCTGGGGAAAAATATATATCTATATATTATGGGAAGGGGGCATGCAGTCCCCTCACCAACAATTCATTTGCTTCTGGGACCCCACCCCAGGGCCAGTTAAAAAACAAAGGGGTGGGGGGCAGTTGGCCATGGACCCTATCCCCAGGGGTAATTTATTATTTTATTTTAAAAGGGGAGAAAAGTTACACCCTGAGCTATATTATGGCCAGGGGAACTCATCCCCAGAGGCCGACCATTATGTAATATGTGGTCCTCTCCCTTGTCTCTTAGAAGGCCCAGGGGTACCCCATGCCCACAGGGTGTGTTTATTTTAAAGGGGAGGTGGCCCATCTGGCTGCCCCTCCACGAGCCTCATTAGGCCCTGGGGACCCCATCCACCAGCGCCATTTTTATTTTAAAGGGGAGGAGGACCAAGCACCCCCCTCTCTCTGTAGAACCTTTTTTGCGCCCGGGGACCTCATCCCTGGCCCCCGTTTTTAATATAGGTGGGCGACCCCCTGGGGCACCCATAAACATGCTGGAAGCTGCAGGTTGGATCCCCGGTGGTCCTAGCTGGCTCCCCTCATGATACGGGAGCTGGCATTCCTCCCTCCTGGAGAGGGCAGCTCTGAGAGATGGGGACCCTGGGTCTGAAAATGGCTCTGGGAGGGTGGCCATGAGCCCCCAATAGTAATTAAATTGGGCCCTGGGGGGATGGAGTCCCTGGGGCCAAAAACTGCTCAGGGAGGGAGGTTGTGCACCCTCCCCTCAATTAAACAATGCGCCCCGGACCGCCATTTTAACACCCCCCCCCCCCCCCCCGATTTTGCGTGTGACCCATGGGACCTGTAGAAGGGGTTTTTTTGGGCCTGGGTGGGGTGGTGGGGGGTGGGAGAAGGTCCATCTGTCTCCCCCCGGGGGTCTATGGGCCCAGGACATCTCTACCCTGCTCCCTTATCTTCCTTTTTTTTTCCAAACTTCAGGACAAGGGACGGAGTCCAACCCAAGTCCTGTAATGGCTGCCAGCAAACATGTTTCTCATGTTAATGGCAGACAATCAGAGCGCTCACTTCCGCAGGAGCGAGATTCGCCAAGGGAAACAAAAAAAAGCTATGTGAGCCTTCAAAGGTCCCAGGAACCCCAGCCCTCGGGCCCATAAACTGTTTAAAAAGGCAGGGCCCCACTGCCTGAGCCTTTAATAGTCCTGGTGGCCCCATCCGCTGGGGCCGCTCACTTGCGATGTCCCGGGGACTACAACCGTGGGAGACAGTAGTTTCCCTGCCTGCACAGGCGTGGGTAGAGGAGCATTTATTCTCTCCCATCTGGCAGGAGTATTTTTAAATCTCCCGCCTCTGGTCTGACATGAGACCGACGTCGAACAAATTCCACCAGCCTTTGGAGGGTAAGTATGTTAGGTGTTTCACCTATACCCAGATGTACTGGCCTGGAAATGATTATTTTTCGGTTCATTCAGCTTTCAGGGTAATGCTGAAAAGTGGTTTTCGGTTATAAATATGGCCTTCGAGGTCTCAGGATGTGAAATACTGTTGGCCAAAATCCCAGGACTGGCTGAGTGTGTCACATGATACTAAGCAACTTACCAGCTATCTGCCTCACGCTACCTAGACCTACTAACCAGTTAGAGAAAGAATGATTAGTAAAATAAAATACAATCACAAAACAGACAAATTATGTTATTGGGAACTGATGTCAGTAAAATATTATAGAAGTAACCACACTTGGATTTAATTAAACCGAAATGTCTAGCTCAAGTAATTTATTTCCAGGTTCATAAGATTTCTTAGCACACAGAAAAAGCCCGTACACAGAAGTAGATCAATGATAACTGTTTCACGAAAGGGCCCTAGAGATGCAGAAATTCAAAGGGACACCATCACTGGTAAAATAACAGTCTGCCTGAAAATGTGATATGTAATAACAGCAATTACTTATATCAAAATGTTCCCCAAATAGTGGCACGTACACCTAAGTTGCATGTAAATTCAAAAAGGTTAAAAATGCACCCAAGAGCAAATTATTTAAATGGTATTCAAAACAGTGTTTACTAGTGCTTATTTTCGCTGAATTGATATGTGAATTTTGCTAACCATTACTAAAAGACTGGTCGGGTCATGAGGAGCAATACCGAATTTTTAAAAATGCAATAGTTCCTTTTACTCATTATTTTTGACACTGCTTTGGTTAAATACAAGAGGCAGCCTCAATCCTTTAACTGAGACCAATGCCCAATGGAGAATTATTAATATACTTGGTTTTCTTTGTGACTATGGTTAGAGACAGAGTTTGTTCCGACATAGTTTAAAGACCACTTGTTTAAAGGATCCTTGCCCAATTTATTTTTACGTAATGGATCTAACAAAGAGTGTACATTTGCTCAGCTGGTTTTTTATATTAATTACGGTTTATACTTCTAGAAAGCTTGAAAACGAAGCTTCCCACATTGCTGGAATTTGGAACCTTTGGGCTAGTAAGCGGATCTTTAAGAACATGGCATGTGAGAAGAACATGCATTACTTTGTCCAGGCAGTAAGAGTAAAAAGATCAGCCTAGTCGAACAATAATTGCTGCTTGAGTGTATATCACATTCCAAATCAAAGTCCTACTCAAGCAGCGAAGCTAAGTAATCGCAGGACACCCTCTTGCATTTCTATAGTAATCCAGCACAGTAAACATAGCTATGACTGAGGGAAGCCTCCTAATGCAATAGAAATTGTATGGCAAGACCAGAGGCTCATTTTATGCTTCACTTAACTTGTATTATGTTTTAAAAAGCAGAAGTTTAGAAACACAAGAAAAAAATATATTTTCCCATAAGGCTTAGCGACAATAAGTCAATTTTAGAACAACAGTAGTACATTAGTTAAGCAGTCTGAGACAAAGGACCTCTACAATGTGATTGCAAACAGCCATCTTTTCTTACTGCACATACTCAAGAGAAGTATGTTTTTATTGCATTATATCGTTAGGTATATATTTATACTGTATAGTCTTTTTAGACCTCAGCTCTAGGTAGCGCATGCACTGGGTCAAAAAAGACATGTATATACTTTGGGGGCTTCAGCCTGCCCCTAAGCGTCCCATTTGCTGGCTCCATGGTCACACTCTTAATCTCCCCTCCCCATCCCCCAATTTGTCCATGGAAGGAATGCGTCGTGCCTCTTTCAGTGTTTAGCCCGCCCCAAGAGCATGGACCAATTACTACTATCCATCCTTTCCTCCCATTTAATTACCATTTTAGGAACTTAATGTTTCTTTGTTTAAGACCCCACCTCAAGAGCAGTCTTGTTTTCACTTGCTCCGAGAGCAGTGCCATTTCTGTAAACAGGCCTGTAGATCATGTTCTTATATCGTTTCTTATCCAGTCTCCCAATCACCCTCCTCCCGCCGTTGCTTACTCCATCCTGCATCCTAGTGTCTGCTTGCTCTGTGCTTCTCAGACTATTGTGAAATGGCTCTCCCCCACTCAAAATTTTTTCCTTATCCTGTCCTCCAATCACCCTCCTCCTGTTGTTGCTTGCTCCATCCATTGCACCTTTAGCGGATTGCCCTGTGCTACTCCGACTGTGATGGAACAAGCCTGTAAATCATGTTCATATCTTGTTTTTCAAGCCACAGCATGCTTTTCAATTACCAGGAGAGCATGCGTAGAGAGAGCAATCCCCTCCATGGTCTCCATTGCCTTGTAAGGTAACTTGACCGCTTTCTTTTAGCTACCCTTCACTTACTCATTCTCGTCCCCTTAGGTTGATACAAAAAACTGGAACATGTAATAAAGGGCTCACTGATTACTAACAGGCTGTGGGAAGGGCGTGTTTCAATTCACTGGACAGTCATTGTAAAGAGCCACACGCCACCAACTGCACTCCTAGGCGCTAGAGTACAATTGTAAAGTAAGCGTTTTGTGATTTAAAATACAGTGCACGGTACATCAGCAAAGCCCTCCATGGCCTCCAGAGCCATGCAAGGTCACCTGGCTGCTTCTTTTCAGCTGCCCTTCACTCACTCAATGTAAGTAAGAATTTATTGTATAGTTAATAAAAACTATTACAAAAGTAAAAGTGCATGAGTTTAAAATTGGTCAGTATACATGCCTGTTTAAAAAACATTAAAAAATATTTATATTCATAAAATGTCAGGTATGAAATTATTACTGAACTACATTATACGGTTTCATATTCGTCCTATACAAAAATAACTTTTTTCAGAAGTTTAATGTCAATTTACATCGATCCATTTGCTGGTGTAAAACGGATCACACAGCTCTTCCTTCTCAAGATCGAAGTTGATTTAGGTCCATCTATTGCGAGTTATGTGAAACCATTGAATGGCGTAAGACGGCAGGTGCAATTACTTGCGTGAAAGTGACAGAGGTTCTTATAGCCTTTTTACGTTACGTCTTGTTCTGAATTTTTAACGACCCTTTACAATAAAACCTCTTTTGCTCTCAAAATTCCTAACAAACTTGACTGATCTGCAGATAAATTGTGAATCCGCTGTACACAGAACTTGTATTATGGCAGTTCGACAAGTACGTATTTCATAGTCATTAAATGTTGCCTTTAACCAGCGCCGTCGTTCCTGGTCCAGTGTAGGACACATGCAAAATAGGTGGATACGGTCTTGTTTTGTGGCACCACATAAGTCACACTCCTTGGTGTCCGGTTTCATCCAAGCTGGTTGATCTGCATTTGTTGGCAGGTTTCCCATCCTTAAACTAAGGTATTTCAGTTTGACAAATGATGAAAAGGATAACCCGAAATAGACTGCGGGTTTGAGCATAGTGTATGATTGGATTATCATCCAGGCATGTTATGTTAAATGTTATGTTAAAATCACTTCTACCGCGCACGGTCATCGGGTCGGTTTCATGGCGCTCATGAGCAAACGCAGAAAGGGCCAGGCAGCGAGGTTACTCGTAAGCTAACTGGAAGAGATGTGTTTTGAGTAGTTTACAAAAGCAGGTGTAATTAGGACACAATCGGATAGTGGTCGGGAAAGAGTTCCAAAGTGTGGGGGCAAGAAAAGAGAAGCAGGAACCTCCGTGCTTTTTGCGTTTAAACCTGGGGACAGTGAGGTGGTTGTGTGTAGAAGACCGGAGATTTCTTGAGGGAATGTGACGCTTGAGACTAAGGAAAGTGAAAGCTGGGGCAAGAGCGAGGAGTGCCTTGAATACCGTGCAACCCAGTTTAAAAATGCATCGAGAGGCTACTGTGAGCCAGAGCAGTCTCCTCAGCAAGGGAGAAACATGGTGGTGCTTAGGCTGTTGAAAGATCAGTCTGGCCGCCTGATTTTGTACCAGCTGGAGCCGATGAAGATGGTAAGCAGGAATCCCAGCATACAGGGAGTTGGCATAGTCAATACGGGAAGTGACAAGAGCCATGATGACAAGTGTGAGAGCCTCAGTGGTAGGGAACCTGCGAATTTTGCAAATCCTGCGTACGTGGAAAAAACAGGAGGGGTGACAGCATTAATTTGAGGCCTCATAGAAAGATCACTGGAGATGATTACACCGAGGCTCTTCACCGTATTGACAGGACAGGGTGGGGAGCCAAGAGAAGGGGGCCAGAAGCTAGAGCTCCAAGGGTTGGACAACCCTCCTGTCAGCACCAACTCCGTCTTGCTGGGATTGAGCTTCAGCTGGCTGAAATGCATCCACTCAGAAATGGCATGGTAGTTTGGAAATTACCACAGGAAGAAGGGGAGGAATCAATAGGAAAAATTAACTGTAAATCGTCCGCATAATTGAAAGTAGAGACAGGGGTGTTGCGGAGAGAAGCCATAAGGGGTTGCATATAGAGATTAAATAAAAGGGGCAAAAGAGCAGAACCTTGAGGGACACCACAGGAAAGTGAGGAATAGGGGGCAGAGAAAGTGGACAGGTGAACCGACTGGGAGCGCTGGTGCAGGAAGGAGCTAATCCATGTCAGAGCCATGCCCTGGATGTCCGCATTTTTGACACGGTCGATCAAGAAGGCGTGATCGACCGTGTCAAAAGCAGCCTACAGATCTAATAGAACGAGAGCTTGAGCGAGGTTCTTATCGGCGCCTTGCCTCAGCACATCCATTACAGCCACTATGACAGCTTCCGTGGAATGGGCCGGTCTGAAACCGGCTTGCTGCTCATCTAAGAAGGAAGACCCTTCAATGAATGTGCTGAGGCAGCGGGTGACATAAGTCTCCAGAACCTTCCACCAAATTAGGGAGGAGGGAGATCGGCCGATAATTGCACAAAACGGAAGGGTCACTCCCAGGCTTTTTAAGTATGGGGACAACAACTGCCTGTTTGAAAGCATCGTGGACAGAGCCTGTGGCGAGCGAGTTGTTAAGGAGTGCCAACGGGGGTCCAGGACAAGCCAAGAAGGCGGCTTTCAGGATTTGAGGGGGACAACAATCATTAGGGGAACCTGAGCTGACCGCTTGTAACAGGGAGGTGAACTCAGTCTGGGAAATGGGAGGGAACTCGTTGAAACAACAATGATTCATGGGAGGTAAAAGGCAAGCAGAGGACGGGGAGGGGAATATTGTTTTTGATAGTAGTGATCTTGTCGATAAAAAATTAATTAAGGGAGTCGCAAAGAACCTGTGAATGTTGGGGTTGGACAGTAACGCGATCGGGCAAAGAGAGTTCCTCTACGATGGAAAATATATCCTTGGTTTTAGAGGCAGATCTGAGAATTTCCTCGGAAAAGTAGGAGGTTTTGAACAGTAAAATAGATTTTTTGTACAGTTTTAATAAATCAACATAAGCGGTTTTTAATAGTGGGTCATAATTATGCCTCCAACAGCGCTCAGCTTGTCTAAGGGCCAATTTGTCCTGTTTTAGCTGATCTGTAAAACCAGCGCTGAGCATCATGAGGGCGTTTAGTTTTAGTAGTTCTCAGCGGGGCTACCACATCACTCGCATGTTGCAGCCACTGGTCGAGGACGTCAGTCTGGGCAGATGTCATGGTCATATCGCTGGGGGCCGTAGAGAGTAGAATGGAGTGAAATTCAGAGATATCAGCTCGCTTCCAGTTCCGCGCAGTGAAGTTAGTAGTAGGTGATGGACGGTGGGGCAAAACGAACTCCAGTGAGAAGGAGATAAAAGAGTGATCCGACCAAGTGCAGGGATAAACTAGAGGAGGAGAAATATCAAGATTGGCCGTCCACACTTGGTCGAGAGTATGGCCTTTAGTGTGGGCAGCCAATGAGATGTGCTGTATACAGTTCAGGCCAAGTAGAAGATCCGTGAATTCAGCAGAAAGGCTGCTTTCGCGGGGATCCAGCGGCCAGTAATTAAAATCGCCAATCATGAGGATTTTGGCTGAGTTAATAACTAACCGGGAAATGAGGTCTCCGAATTGATGGGAAAAAAGAGGCATATTGTCAGGGGGGCGGTAACCCAGAACACAAATAAAGGAGAACTTAGAAGAGGTAAATTTCAACGTGAGGATGTCAGTTTTGAGGAGAGTGGAGGTTTCCAAGTTGGTAAAGTTCTATTGGGAACGGATGACAGCGGCTACCCCCCCACCCAATCTACCCGCCGCCCTATTGGACTGTAAGATGTAATAGCCCGAAGGCATGTGCGCGATGACTAAAGATTGACTTGTCGTTAATCAGCGAATGCCTGTTTGCCGCCTTTTTAACTACTTGCTTGAACAATGATACCGGTAGCTTAGTTTGCCACAATGATGCAAGTTCGGTGGTATCAAGGGACAGGTTTAGAAACTTGGTGTACTGTGAATTGGGACTATTTTGCATTGCCTCTCACGTAGCAGAATTGATCTCTGTTTGCCTGTTCATCCAGCTGTGATACCAGAACTTAATGGTCTCATAATTTTTTTGCAGATCTTGAGATTGCAGGCCAAACTAGAGTTGGACCTGTGCCGGAGAGGCATTGCACGGTAAACTAAATATACGCTTGTAGACTCTGGTTTGAATCGTGTCTAAAAGCTGTGCACTTCTCCCATGGTGTAACACACTGCCGTAGGCTATTGTAGGGAGTAGCTTGGCCTTGATGACAGCCAGAGGTGGATTAAACAGAGGGCCTTTTAACTGCTTGGAAATACTGTTGAATGCATGTAACAGTGCTATTCCCTTTTTTTCGATAGCCTCAAAGTGCAAGGAAAAGTTGAGGCGTCTGTCCAGTTGTATTCCCAAGTACTTATAGCTATCCACTACCTCCAGTTTCTTGTTATCTATGACAAAAAGTGACTTCACTCACTCACTCTCCCTCCCCTCCCTACCCAGAGATAGTTACAAAAACAGAAACACATCATATCGGGTGTGCTGGTTACTAATAAAACAGGCTGCGGGAAGGGCTCGTTTCAGTTCACTGGAAAGCACCACATGCCACCAACTGCACTCCCAGGGGCTGGAGTACATCTGTATAGTAAGTATTTTGTGGTTTAGAATACAATGCACAGCACATAAGCAAGCACGTGGTTTGTTATGCTGCAGAATTACAGGTTAGAAGCAGATGATCAGTAAAAGGCTTATTGCAAGATCAAATAAACAAAGGTATTTTCAACAGACAGCACCCTGCCTTTCAGAAGTAGGTTTGGTAAATGTTGATACCAGCACCCAAGTAAAATCACATTTACACAGATTTTGAAACTGCAACCTACCAGGAGCACCAAAGAGGCACTTTTGCATGTTCACGGTCTCTGAGCCCGTGCGAACCATGACCGTGGTAAAAAAATAACAATACTATTACATAACAGTTAAAGGCGAACATATTTAAGTACTGCAAGAAGTTGTACTGTAACACAAGTCAACAGGATTCATTTTATCAACCGCAAAATGTCTAGAGACCAAGATAGCCCTGCCAGGATCCGGCCATGTGACCCATTGATAACAGTACAGTGGCCTAATGAAAGCAGGCTTCCCACTTTCTTGCACTGGTCTTGACATCTAAGGGATCATTGTAAATCCAATTCACTGACTAGAAGGGCGGTATGGTCAGACTATACTATGTATATGAAAACGGACACTTGTAACACTTCCCGACCATTGGCTAAGAAGTATATTAGGATACCCTCAAAAACTCAATGTTTGTTGGTATGCGGTTTATATGTACAGACACGGAGCATGGCAGCAGCACAGCCCTCATCCAGCAAGACCAATCCTTGATAGTCAACCTTTCAAATACTATATTATCAGAAGAACAAATCAGTATCCTCAATAAGGGACTAGGATTTGTACCCACTCCCCAACTCGACACTTTCAAACTTAAGTGCGAATTGGCAGAATTCTGCAGAATACTGAAATTGAAAGCTTTCTTTTCAAACAACACTTCTAGCAGACAAGAAGGTGACACCTCTCTACGAAGGAAGTCAACATTCAATCCTCCTAACTCCAGTGTCCCCATAGAACTACAAACGTTTGAACAAGCATTGTTAAAAGGGGTGGATCAGCTGGAAAAGAAGAAAACCTTCCAGAACTTGACGAAAAAGGAACGCATGGCATTAGAGTCACTTCAGTCCAATACGGAAATTGTGATAAAGCCCGCTGACAAGGGGGGGCATAGTAATCTTGAGCAAAACTGGTTACAATCAACAATGCCTCGCCCTCTTGTCCGACATGAGATTTTATCACAGGATCACCACGGATCCAACAGAGAGACTCAAAAATACAATAGCCATCAAGGTGTATGAGGCAGAGACTAAGATGTGGATATCGAGAAAAGAGGCTGAATATCTGGTTACAAAAGAACCGAGAATTCCGTATTTCTATTCACTTCCAAAAACGCATAAAAATAGGTCTCCACCACCTGGCCGACCTATAGTTTCTGGAATAGGGTCGATCCTTGAGCCGCTTTCCAAATTTGCGGATGAGTACCTTAAACCTCTGGTCCAGAAAACACAAACATACCTAAAAGACACTCGAGATCTCCTCATACAAATAAAAGACAAACCTTTCGACCCTGAACAAATGCTTCTAGTTGGTCTTGATGTTGAATCATTGTTTACAAGCCTACCACAAGATGAAACTATCCAGGTTTTGGAGGATGTCCTTTACATGGAAGAATGGCATCATAACACACCTAGGCACTTTATCCTTGAGTGTTGCAAACTGGTACTAAAAGAAAACTTTTTTGCCTTTGATGAAACACTATACCTCCAAACCCATGGCACCTCTATGGGCAGTGCCTTTGCGCCTTCGGTGGCAGGACTGTATGTAAGCCATTTTGAGACCAAATATGTCCAAAACGAAACAAACCCTTTCTCTTCCAGTATTATATACTGGAAGAGATATATAGATGACATCATACTTATTTGGAACACCACAAATAATCTGGAAGAGTTTATGACTTGGCTCAATGGGCTAGATCCTTGGCTGAAATTCACCCACACAGCCAATAACAACAGACTGGATTTTTTAGATCTTACTATTTTCTGTAGAAAACAACGTCCTACATACCAGAACATATACTAAGCCAACGGCCAAGAACAGCCTGCTTTCGTATAAAAGTTACCACCCCAAGCCACTCAGAGATAACCTTCCTTACAGCCAATTTCTGCGGCTTAAAAGAAACTGCAGTAAAAATGAAGACTATCAAATTCAAGCCAACGAATTGAGTGAAAAACTGAGGAAGAGAGACTACACAGAAAAAACAATAAAGTACTGCAAAAAAAGAGCAAACAATCAACCGAGGGAATGCCTTCTGCAAAATTATCCAAAGGCACAGATAGAAGATCTAACTACCTGTGTCACTACATTCTGCCCTGCTTCCTACGATGTACAAAAAATGGTCAACAAGAACTGGCATATCCTGAACACTGGGATTTTCAGTTGGCCCAAACCAAAATTTGCAAATCGAAGAACAAAAAACCTAAAAGATGCCTTAGTGCATACACGACCTCGCAAAACACAAGACTTGGCCATAACAAGAGACGTCAGGATGACTCCGATAACAGGGCACTACCCTTGTGGTTCATGTGTAGCTTGCAAGACAACAACAATGTCAAAAGCACTGCAACTGTCAGAGACCTTGGTATGGACACAGAAACAACATACCAACTGCAATTCCTCTCACGTTATTTACATGGTGAGTTGCCCCTGCAGAAAGAAATATATCGGGATGACTTGCCGCAAAATCAAAACAAGAATAGGAGAACATAAAAGTAACATCAGACTTAAAAAGAATACAACTAAACTATGTTCCCATTTTATTGAACTGAACCATTCCTGTGACGAAATGCATTGGACCGTCATAGAAATGCTTACAGACAAAACCAACAACTGTGAAAAAATACTCTACGAAAAAGAACAGAGGTGGGTGAATCGACTTAAAACATATGAACAGGGTTTGAACGATTCCATTGCCTGGCACCAATTTGTTAAATAAATCAGTAATTTTCGCCAGTCTTTGATATTGAACATAACGTAATACTACACCTAGCGATATAATGTGTAAAAAAAATTTGTGAAAATTTTGTTTCCTTCACCAGTCTAAGACTTTGTATGACTGGGTTAAATTCACCTCATTGGGTCCATCTATTAATATCATTACCACGCTGATTTGGTATTAGACTAGAGCCTCTCTCCCTGAGCCCATAGCCTTTAAGAAATATAAAGTTTCCTCAATAACAAAAGAAAAAAAAGCTTGCTTCTACGCGTAATAGCAAGAGCCCTTTAAATAACGAGCCCGGCCCTCTGACCCTGCATCCGGGGGCAGAGTCAGCACAAGTCGGGAAGCAGTCCCACATGAGGGTAATGGCGGCGAATTTTCTCCCTAAACGAATACCGGTAAGACGAGCTAAACAATACCTTAATAAACTCGCCTTCTCCTAAACAGCTCTGGCTAATAACTAGCGGAAACCCCGTTGAAGATACTGGCTCTACTGACCCAGGTAGGATTTATATTTCTAACCGGCGTACTAGCGCGACAGTACATAGACTTAAGCTCTCGACAATGACTTAATGCAGAGTAGTCATAACCACTACTAGAGCTATTAGAGTCTGCTCTCCTTTTCCCTAAGAGGAGCTACCACCCTGAATACAGAATACATTGAATAGGTACCCAACAAGGTCATGCCTTAAGACAGAAACGCCAGCCCGTGTTTCTCCGTACTTTGCCCGAATGAATGTTAAATAATGAACTATGACCACCGGCAAGGGGCCCCTTATTTAGCGTCCTCTTCTCAATCCAAGACACAGTCGCCTTCCAGTAATTGCTTTTTAATAACAAATTGTTATTTCTGTGACCAAGTATACTTACTTTTTCCAGCCTTATTTGATTACAATACAAAAAGTGTGTATATGTATATGTGCATTTTTTCCTCTCATTACAGAATTTGGAGGAACAGTTTTGCCCTAAAATAGTATCCGAAAAATTGACTATAACAAAGGTACTACACAAATTGTGTGAGTAACATTTTTGTATCTATCTGTTTATGTTAGTCCTGACGAAAGCTCGATAGACCCCTCGGGCCGCAAGAGCTGAAACATGTCGACAATTAACTACCAATACTCCAAGATCCAGTAACTTGATCTGAACGCAGTATGAAAATTTTTTAATACAGTGGGATTTCACCCTACATTAAAATACTTTGGGTGCTCTTCCACCTTTTAACATTTTTACCTTTTTTGTAAATTTTGATTTCACACTCTGTCTTCGTCATTAGAATACCCGATGATAACTGCCAAAACTACAATGTGGGGCGGAAGAAACATATAAACAGCATACCAACAGCCATTGAGTTTTTGAGGGTATCCTAATATACTTCTTAGCCAATGGTCGGGAAGTGTTACAAGTGTCCGTTTTCATTCTGATTAACTTATACTCGCCCTGGGGAAAGAAACGGACCTCTAATTCCTCATCCCTCCTTGTTGATAAATTGATATACTATGTATATGTCAAACCAGATAGACACAACAGTGACCCACAAAACACAATGTAGTAGGAAGAGGGAATAGACTTAAAATTCAGAGGTCATTGAATGTGTAGATTCAAATTCAGGAATCCTTTATTGAGGATTGTTGGCCAGGGTACTCCTAGCCAGTCGGATAGCTCAGTGGGTTGAGTGCCTGCAGCAGGCACAGGTGTGTAGCATGCAAGTCATAAGTAGATGCACGAAGGCAGACGGTACCTTCTGTTCTTGTGCACTGTTTAGGTGAATCCTAAACCTTGGATGAACAAAAAATATTTTTGTTGACTCTAAAGGCACTCATTGCCATAGTAGTACCGGTCGCTCAAAGAAATATAACTTGGTGTGAATGTGCTCCGTGTTAAAGAAGACATTACATAAAGTGAGAGTAGCCAACGGCTGAAGTGGGCTGACCCATTTCTCCATGCTGTAGTGGGTAGAATTAAAATGTGAACACAACAATCAGTGATGAGGGCTGGCTTAAAGCCTCTAAAAGTAATATACCATATATACATATATAATTCTAGTTAAAGGTGTTGTACACTTTCCAGGGCTACATAAGTATGCAATGGTAAAGCCACATGTTTTCCTACAATAAATAAATTTAGAAAGATCTGCGAAACAGCTCTATTATATAGAAATCTACTAACTAGAGGGTAAAGCGTTCATCGATTCTTTCTACTTCAAGGGTTCAAAACAAATCGGAGGATTATGACATCACTAAAAACGCAGTCACTTCGGACAGACTTCATGTGCATTTCACAGCCCGGGTATCCAAGGCCCCTGCTCGGTCTCCAGCTCCTGCGAGACATTTAAACCCTGCCACGCCGTGATCTGAATTAATGAGACACGATGCCCTCCCCACCTCCTCCCCCGCTGCCGCTGATCCCTGCCAAAAAGTCAAATTGAATATTACCCTTCATTAAAGATGTATAATCAGATCGCCTGGCCGCAGCAGAAGAGCACTCGTGTAAACTGCCAATCCAAGCAAACTGGCTACTACTGATAAAACACTGCAGAACGACAACACCTCGCTGAGTAACATATGAATGGGTCCGATATCTTTATAAAGCCATTCAGATCAATACATTGCAGAGGAAGCAATGACCTAGGAGGGCTAAGAGCCAAACACAAAACCCTATTAAGAAACTTCAAACATGGCAATATAAAATGCATTCAAAAAGACACCGCAAGTAGCTTCCCATGCAGCGCTGCAAGTGGCATCAACATTTAACTGTGTACAGTTCTGCAATGTCTGAGACAAATATCCTTTAGAGTCAGCAGATTTTTTTGCAAGTATTAATACACCGCATGGAGGTGACGACGTAGTGTTCCTATCAAGCGTTTGCGCTTAATGATTTGTTAACTTGTAGCCTGCATAACCATAGCTTACGTGATTTACACACTATTTATTCAGCATTTATGAATTATTTCACAAATTATTTGACGTTATTTTGCATTTAGATTTAGTAAACCAAGTTAATCACCTCATTTGATTAGCTTCAGTAAGCAAATGTGGATTTTAACATGGTCATGAGTAACCCTGGGCAAAGCACTACGCTATGCTCGCGTAGTTTGCGCTACTTCGCACTACACATATTGCACGTAGCACAGTGCAAACACGCGTAGGGTAGCGTAGTGCAGCGGTCATTTTTTGCTTGTCCGCGGTCTTCAACGTCAAGTTGGCGACCTTGAGCAAACAAAATGACATCCCTGCAAGACTTTTTCCTCTTTCGCAACATCAAGTTGCCGATCGCGAGCGTGGAAAATAAACCTCCCGGCGAGATTCTCAACGTGGGGAGGTCAGGTTTCTCATTGAGAGTGGTTGCGTATGCTCGCGACCACTCGCGATGAGAAACTACCAGTCTGCGTTGAGAAAGCTGCAGCTCGAGTAGAAATCTACTTGAGTAGCAGAAAACAACCGCTTGCACTGTGCAAGATGCAGTTTGCACTGATTGCACAGTGCGGACAAGCATCCGGCACTGTGCATTCAGTGCGAACAGCATTTTGCACAGTGCACTACGCAGTTCGCGTATTGCGAAGTGCACTTCGCTTAGCTACACGTAGCGCTACTTCGCAAATTACGCCCTGGGTTAGTCATGAGTAGGACTAGCTGCCATACTCCATTTGAAATAATGTAATTGTTCTGCTTGTTGTGCATAACATTTTATTCTGTTTTAGGCACAAGAGACACCGTGTTCTGATTTGGAAATGTTTTTTGTTAGCTTACATTCTAAAAGTTGTAAAGTAGCAAACAATTAGCTTGGATGAGGTTTCCCAGCACACGCAAGACAGGAGGAGAGAAGGTGAAAACTCCTTTGTGCGTTATCCTGACGGCCAGGGCTGGACTGGGAACCACAACCGGCCCTGGCAAAGTGCTCGGCCGGCCCCCCTTCCCCACTCGGTAAGGGGGAGTGGGGGGTGGGGGGGGGTGGAGGTGCCGCCGAGCTCTTTCCGGGGCTGGTTTTCAGCCGATTTTGGTACAGGGCCGATTTTGCAGGCCCTGTAACAAAAACGGCCACAGGGCACCAAAACCGGCCCCCACCCGTGCAGCGCACCGGGGATTGCCCGGTGCCCGCTATGGCCAGTCCGGCCCTGCTGACGGCCATAATGATCAAACAAGTTGCCACTGCATTATTTTTGGGGAGGTTGACCCCAAGTAGAGTAAGATCCCTGGGTTTGGTTTGGTTGTTGTTTGCTGAGAACTTGTGTAATTTAACACTTAATGAAATTTCACAATTTTAATTGTGTGAAGCTTGCAAATTGGTTAGACTTCTCGTCCTAGTCCACCTTTGCAGGCAGACGCGCTTTCCTCGAGACCGAAATGATCCTTATTTTCTTGCTCATACAGCTACTTTCAAGACCAACTACATTCTTTCTCATTCTAATTGGGACATTCGTTTGGTTATTTTTTTATGCTAAATTTGGTGGCATCTGCTGCTTTTGAAATTCCCAGATTTGCCCACACTCTTAGCTTAGCCTTATGGTGTTTAATTGTGGTAACAAAGCTTTACTTAATTTGCATATGCTGCTCTTAACACAATATTTGCATCTACTAAATTGAATTACTTGAAACCTATTAATGTATCCTGTATTCAGGTGAAGTTTTGATGCATGTCTAATTGATTTGACTGAAGACTAAATTGTTAATGTTTTGCAAATCCACTTATCTGTAACTGAGCAAAATCTGCTTTACTGTCATTTAGATTATGTTGAATTTATGATTTCAGCCTCACTTACAGCAGACATTGAGTAGTCTTGGGTTTGCACCCAAAATTTGCAAGGTACAAATACGATCCTTATCTATCCTGCTATCAAGGTGGAGCATAACATGTCTGACTAGACATTACCATTATTTATGCGATAACTGGATGTGGTGAGGGCGGGTCCTCAGCAGAAGGAACCACCCTCTCATCATGGGTACACTGGGTACGGTGAAAGGACAGCATGACTGCGTATGATAAGCCATCATTCGGCAACTATGCCTTTATGTTGCTGTGCTTGTGCTCAGGGAATCATTACACCTCTCCGCCACAATGAGCTCAATTTCTGCTCTGGAACGATGCAAGAGATTGGGTTCTTTGGATGAAGGTAGGCTGAAGTGTTTGGTGGTGAAGAGTCTTTGGCTGCTACAGGAAGTAGAAGAAAGAGCTCTGGTAAGGTACGGCGAAAGCAGTCATCGTTTGGATTGCAGAAGGATGGGGAAAGAATTTAGCAAAGAATGGAATTGGAGATAGTGTGTGGCTGGTAACAAAAGAGCACAAGATGTCAAGAGATTTAGGAATTAGGAATGGGAAACAGAAAAGTTATATTTATGGGCCTTGCAGATGAATGGATGTTCACAATCGGTGAGAGAGAGATAATCACTCAAGAAAGCCAGGGAGAACTAGGAGGCATTCTTTCTGAATCTGCATGAATGTTCTCCACTAGATCCGTGTGCTGTGGAAGTGGGAGGATTTCCACTCTTCCTCGGCAAGGCGCAGAGGGACAAATGTTACACCCGCCTCATTACAGCTCTTATTTGATCGCTGCTGAGCTCTGGAATACTCTCCCTTCCACCTTGCGTTTTGCGTCCACTTAATCCCTAACTTTTCTTCTGCTCATGAAACACTATTCATTTTACAACTTCCTACAGCATTCTGGCAAAAGCTCTAAAAAATGCTGCTAGAGATTAACATCTGGTGCCAAAAAGTGCCACCCACCTGAAATAAGCCGCTCCATAAAAACCAACAAGCCCTGGCATGGTCTGCGTGCCTAGAATTGCAATCCCGCACTTGAAAGGTTGTGCAAGGACTGCTCCCTTGTATGGAGGGATGGGCAGGTTATTTACACCACGGGTACTTCAGAGTGTAAACTAGACGAACAACCCCCAACTCTCCCCTGACAGACGTGAGAAAGGCTAGATTGTAAAGGCATTGTGCTCGAGTCACCCTTTGCTCGCGGAATTCACGCTCATCCAGACCGAATACTCAAAGTGCATTTAAAGTTATGGCGTGCACTTATTTAATAAATAGCTCGGTCTTGTGCATTTTGTAAAGTTTCAGATTAGTTATTTACATTGCACGATTGACAGATCACAAGCATCTTTTGGCACATTCATGCACTGCATGCATTGAACATTCAGAGTCTGTTAATACAACGTGCGCAGGATAAAGTGCGCAGGAAAGTTACCAGCGTATGGGTCGGCCGGCACCACCTTTCACCCCGGTCAGAACCCAGGCGTTCCTCTATCGTTTTCGTAACATTGCACTTTCTGCTGCCGTTTCACAATCACCTGGAGCGTATGTTGTAAATAGAATTATTACAAAATGTTGCATTTACTAAACACAGTAAAAGGACGAGCAGAAAGTGGTGGCATTTTTTTTTTAGAGGTTTTATATAGCGCTGGCTGGACCCAGGGGTATCAGAGCGCTTTACATTTTTGCGACAAGAAGGTCAATAAGAAAGGGGACATACATACTATCAATGTATATAAACAACATAAAAGTCTCAGCCTGACAGATTTCTCAAAAAATATGGTGAATAAGCACACCAAAATGTGAAAGATGTGATAATCAAAAATATCATAAGGCACAAATTGAAAGGAGAGCCGGCAAATTGCACAGTCAGAGTAGGGAGGTTAGTGGTCCGTTAGGTTGGTAAGGAAGAGAGCGGGAGTGGGAGAAGTGGGGAGGTTGGAGGGGATGAGGGCTGAGGGTGGACAAGGGAAGGGGGGTGCAAGGAGGAGTGAAGGTGGTAAACAGGGAAGGGGAAGTGACAAGGAGGAAGGGCGAGTAAGGCTGAAGAAGGAAGGGCGAGTAAGGCTGAAGAAGGGAGGGCGGGTGCATCTAGGGTCGGACAGATGTGGCCGGTGGGAGAGAACGGATAGTGATTAGGGTCCCCAGTACTTATTGAGGAGATGAAGTTTGAGTTCTTTTTTGAAGCTAGCTTAGGAAGGGTTGCAGCGAAGGTCAGTTGGAAGGGCATTCCAAATGCAAGGTGCGTTGCCGGAAAAGGATCGTGACTGGGTGTTTTTCTTTTTTAGATGGGGGGGGGATAAGAAGGAGGGTGTTAGTACTTCTCAAGGAACGGGAGCAACCGGCTTTAGTGAGTTTGTTAGCGAGGTAGGTTGGTGTGTTCTGATGGAGAATTTTGTGAGTAATGCAGACTGTTTTGTAAGTGGACCTACCTTCAACGGGGAGCCATTTAAGGGTTTTAAGGGCAGGGGAGATGTGGTTGAATCGCTTACAGTCTGAGGTAAGCCTAGCTGCAAGGTAGAGCACAGATTTAAGAGGTGCTAGGTGGATCTTGGGAATTCCGGTGAGAATGGCATTACCATAGTTGATGCGAGAAAGAACAAGGGATTGGACTGCTAGTTTGAAATCGATAGGGATGAAGGGCTTGATTTTCTTAAGGTGGCGGAGAGTGAAGAGGGCTCCTTTGGCAGAATTGTTGATGTGTACCTTGAGGGTAAGGAGGTTGTCAAGGGAGATCCCTAGTGATTTGACTGAGGAGGACAAAGATAAGGAGCAGTTGAGGGCATTAAGGTCAGAGATCCAATTCTGAATGGGGAGCTGTTTACTTTTAGGGGAAGAAAGAATAATTTCAGTTTTTTTAGGGTTGAGTTTGAGGTGGTTAGTATGGAACCAGGCTTGAATCTTGATGAGTGTTGAGGTGAAGGATGTCAGCATGAGTTTTAATCTTATAATAGAGTTGGGTGTCGTCGGCGTAGGGATGGTAGTTGATCCCGGCTTGTTTAAGAATGAGTGTGAGGGGTTCCATGAAAAGGTTAAAGAGAGAGGGAGAGAGGATGGATCCTTGCGGAACTCCTAGGGAGATGGAGGTAGGGTTAGATAGGCAATTTTGGATTTTGATTTGTTGAGAACTGTGTTGTAGGTATGAGACGAACCATTTGTGTGTCGTACCATTAAGGCCGAATCGATCTCTAAGAACATTTAGTAGAGCAAAGTGGTTAACAGTATCAAACGCTGCAGAGAGATCAAGGAGGATCAGAAGGCTAGATTCACCATTGTCGAGTGAGTGGTGGATGTCGTCAACAATGTTTAGCATGGCGGTTTCAGTGCTGCATCCTTTTCTAAAGCCAGATTGGAAGGGGTCTAGTAAGTTAAAGTGTTCAATGTGTCTATCTAGTTGGAGAAGGACACATTTTTCCAGGGCTTTAGAAAGAAGGGGAAGGTTGGAGATGGGACGAAGGTTATTGAGGTCGTTTGGTTCTGCCAGAGGATTTTTGATAATGGGGGTGATTTGGCCTAGTTGCAATGAAGTGGGGACACAGCCGGTGGCAAGGGAGCTGTTGATAATAGAGGTCCAGGAAGGGGTGATGATGTGTTTGAGGTTTTGGACAAGTTTGGAGGGGAGAGGGTCTTTGGTGTGGGAGGAAGGCTTGAGTTTGGTAATGATGTTGAAGACGTCTCAGTGACTGGCTGGAAGTTAAGCCATGCGGCATTGTTTTTAGGATGAGAATTAGGATGATTGGAGTCTAGGAAATTGGAGGGCAAGGGGGGGGTAAGGGAGATCAGAGTTATGATGGGCAGTAGTGGGTGTGGGGGGGGGGGGGGGGAGTATTGATGGAGGGTGGGATGTTAAGAGATGTTCGGATTGATGGTAGGGTTCGCAGTAGAGAGGAAGGATTGCTCAATTAGTTTAATTTTGTCTGAAAAAAAGAGACCTATTTCTTCACATCTAGTCGTCGAGGCCAGAGGGACAGGGGGAGCGGAAGCGGTTTGATTGCGCACAATGTTGAATAGTTCTCTTGGCCTATTTTGAGCTCGATCTAGTTGTGACCTGAAGAAGGAAGTTTTTTTGTCTAAAGATGTGTTTTTTGTAGGACGATCTAGCAAGTCTGAGGCGGCCCAGGTTAGAGGGAGAGGGGTGCTGTCTCCATAATCTTTCAGTCAGTCTGAGTCTACGTCTTTCATTATTAAGATCTGTGTTAAACCATGATTTGGAGGGGATATTTCTTTGTTTTTTGAGTTTGAGAGGGGCTAGAAGGGCAAGGGTTCAAGTTCCAGGTAGCAGTGACAGCTTTGTTATATTGTTCGGTAGGTTCATTCGTGTTAAGGGAGGGAGGGATAGCGAGAAGTTGGGCATGAAGTTTGGATTCAAGTAAGTCTGGAGGTATATGACTGAGATTTCTGATCAGTTTCATGGGTTTAATAGTTTTGGTAGGAGGGGGGTAGGCGGAGATAGTTATGGAGAATAGGATGAGGTGATGGTCGGACCAGTCAATGGGAATGATGTTAGATAGGAGGGCTAGATCCTTGTTGGTAATGATAGCGTCAAGGGTGGCTCCTTTGGAATGGGTTGGTGACTGACAGATTTGCTTGAGGTCATTAATTTGGAGAAGGTCAGAGAGGAGGGAGATTGAGGGATCTTTGGTATCATTCCAATGGAGGTTAAAGTCTCCCAGGAAGATGTTTTTAGATTTGGAAATTGAGGATTGGGTAAGAAGGTTAGATAGCTCGTCAATGAAAGGGTAGTGATTTCCAGGCGGATTATATATATTGTGAAGGCGGATGGGGGGAACCCTGTATTTTGAGTTCGGCTACAAGGTATTCAAAGGAGGCATATTCGGCGTTATTGATAAGGGAGAGCTGTAGTTTGTCTTTGAAGATGATAGCTACGCCACCGCCTTTTCGGATGGGTCTATCTTTCCTAATGATGGAGTAGCCCGGGGGTGAGAGTAGGTCTAGAATGCTAGTAGAGTGGTCATTAAGCCAGGATTCTGTAAGGAACGCGATGTCAATGGATTCGCTAAGGATGGTTTCATAGATTTCTATAGCATGTCGGGCAGTGGAGCGGCAGTTAACAAGCATGCAGGTGAGGGGTTTGGGAGTGGGTTTGGGAGATGGGAGGGCATGGATGGAGGTGAGATGAGGAGGGGGTCTAGGTGAGATAGGTGAGAGGGGATCACGACTAGTCCCCAATATGACGAGGATGCTTGAGAAGGGGGGAGGCGTGTTCATGGTTATGACACAGGCGATCGGCCCTCCTTACTTCTTTGAGTTGGCCAAAGGCAGTACATGATGTGATCGACAGGCTTGAAGTACTCATTACTGGGGACTCCATCTCTGGCTCCAATGACTGCCAATTGTAGATCATTGTATCTTTTGTATGTGGTGGCTGCGATCACTCAACTGGCTTGACGTCACGTCACCCAACTCGGTGGATCTATTCCTGTTGACCTGAAGCCGTGCAGGCTTTGAATTAAACCAGCGTGTGTGCTGAGCTCCAACACTGAAGGCAGCGGCAGCAACAGCCACATAGGGGGCGAGAGTCACCAGAAAAGGTGGGACTAAGGGAGAAGACAAAGGCACGGGGACTAATTGGGCCGAGAGAAGAATGATCGATAGTAGAGTACAACAGGAGATGGGTGAAGAGTGGAAAATAAAGGTATTGTGGCAGGGCGCAGATAGTACACACACTTCGGAGAGGTGATGTTGGCACCTGTTGGGATTGAATTTTCAATACCATGCATTATTGGCCTAATATATCCAATGTAACCTCGTAATTATATAATCACGAAGTAAGATACAGTATAAACCGTAATTGCAATTTTTATTCGCTTGTTCCTATTGATATAACTAGAGTCAGTTAGTTTCGTTTCCTTGTGTGCCCGTGTTATTTCCCTGAAATCATGTGATCACCCTCGCTGCTCGAAACCATGATGGCGGCTAGGCCGATTATCATTGTTAGCTGGTAGCTCAGGGAAACTCAAGGTCACATCTGCCTTTCTTGTGGGATGCGCACATTCTAGCAGAGCCCGTTCCTGTACTCCCCAGGCTACAGATAGACACGGAGGCACCTCATTGACCTGCCCCCGGAATAGCTTAGGCCCAGGCTAATAGCAATCAATTGTGCCTTATATGGGCATTCCTCTTGGCTTACTGACAAACTGTATCTTTCCTTGCAGGGTGTCATCTTGAATACATGAAACGTATATATGCTTTGTGTTTTGTACATGTAGTCAGTCTCCTCTGCGCACCTCTGAGGGTCGTGTAGACTGAGGCTCCCCTGCCAGGGCGTGTATTTTCTGAATAAACGATTGAACCTTCTCCATTGCCGACTGAATTATTAATACTAATATATGTATGCGGGCTATTGGTAAGTATAGTCTATTGGCATTACATTTTGGATCCTTCAGTTGGCGACTCCGCCGGGACTCCGCGATAGGGTCGTCCCCTCCTGTAAACAGGGGTGACGGGACAGGGAGGAGTTCTGGCCGAGTGGGTGGACAGAAAACGAATCCTGATTTGAACCACCCGTTTGCGGTACAAAGCCAAGTTTGTTCCACCCTCAAGTCCAATTTCCCTCTTAGCTGCTGAAGACCCTACGCCGGAGTCCTATGGGCTTAACCCGAGAAAAGAACAGACTGTGTTGGTCTGTCTAGGTGTCGGCAGTGGAGAACTCGCAATCAACCTGAGTGCACCAAGTGAGTGATTTTTGCATTTGAAATTGGATAAGACTCATTTCGGAGAAGTGGGTCTTTTGAATATACAGTTAACTGTCTTTGTTTGAAGGTGGCCGGGGAAGCCGGACCACGAGGGAATCGAGGGACCGGTCGTGGCGGCGAAGGGGCTGCACGGGCAGAGATCCCTTGGACTTGTTTTGTGATTAATTGAGACCGCCTCTGATGCCTTAGCAGAGTACGGTGTTGCTCGCTTGGCCGAATTCTCTATGGGAAATCTCTGGGAGCACCTGGGTAAGCTAGGGGTCTGGAGACGTGTCCAGATACCCGGCCCAACCAGAACAGGACAATGGGATGGCCTATGAGAGAGTTCGTGGTTCGCCGATCCAAGGGTCTCGGAGCATTCTAATGATTGTCTCTTTTTGTGAATCTGTTGGTCTAGAATTCTTTTGAATCGATTCCCCGAACAGGAGTCAACGGGCTCTGTTAGTATTTGAAGACGTCATTTGCATTTGAATAGGTTACGATAACTAATTGCCTTGCACTGCTTTGCAGCACTTTGAGACGATTGCATGAGTGAATGCTATGAAAGGACGCGTCCAACTGTGTGTGCGTGATTATATGTGAAAGAGTGAATAGAAGAAACCACAATGTCGTGTTTTAGTAAATTGTGTTTCGGGTGCTGCTGTCGGAAAGGAACACGGCTCGAAGAGAGACAGCCTGCCCCTCCCGAAGGCAGCCCCAGTTTCGACATGTACACCAAGCATGGCTTACAGCCAATTTTGTTTAATACTTTGTGGAACAAGTATACTAGGGACAATTCGGATTTACAATGGCCTCTCACGGGGTCTTATGATGAGAAAAAGATTAATTATATACAGAATAAATTATTCATGAAGAAGAGTAGTCAGTCTATGTTTGATTCCTTGAATTTATGGTTAAAGGAAGCAAAAAGACGACGAATCAGGGAAGAGAAGCTGGGAAAGATGAAGTCGGGTCAAACGGTCACACAGAAAGCAATAGCGTATAAGGAAAAGGTGGAAAAGAATATTGAGCGAGACGCCGTAAGGTATTTGCGCGCTTTAGAAATTTTATAAATAAATAAATAAATAAAATAAATAAATAGGCAGTTCCGGTAGGAAAC
Organism: Lissotriton helveticus; assembly: GCF_964261635.1. Lineage (NCBI taxonomy): Eukaryota > Metazoa > Chordata > Amphibia > Caudata > Salamandridae > Lissotriton > Lissotriton helveticus. The sequence goes on from NC_136059.1 coordinate 301,533,946, forward strand.
TGATAAAAGCTATGTGGCTAGACCAGAGACAGGCGATGAATTAAAGGAATTACTGGAAGCTCGACCACCTCCCCCTTATGCTCCGCAAGGCTTGTATCCGGCTGTGCCTGTGGTACGAGTTGATCAAGCGGGTATCGTCTCGGCCGTTCGACCCTCGTCGGGACTGCCCGCCACGGCCCCCATCGGTAGATCGGGACCCGATATTCCGATCTCCCCTCCTTCTCTTCGACCAACTACCTCGCCCTTAATATCCCTTCAGCCGGACGCGGCTGTTCCTTCTCCCCTGCACCCCGTATTTCTTTCTCCTCCGACTCAGACCATTTCAGAGCTTCGGGATCTAGTTGGCCCAGGTGCCACGCCCAAGCGACCGATGTCTGACTGATCAGCGAGCTTTCACTCGGTCGTTATTGGGACAGGAGGAGAGGAGAACTATTATAATTCAGGCATCCCAGTGGATGCGGAATCCTATTTATACTTTGGAGGATATTTGCTGTACTATGAAGGATTTTGAACCTGTTGCGCAACAATTGGCTCTAGAGAGCATGGCGATTCGATTGATCTCCCTATGGGAACAGTGTTTTGAGGAAGGATTACCTCCTCAGATACTGCGTGATATCAGGGATCGGGCTCATAAATTTCATCTCCAAATCGAGGAAGTGTATCAAAATGTAAACACCCTTCTGCATTATAGGGAACGGATGCACCGGAAGAGTGCTGAATGGGGGGCACAGCATCCTATGAGAGAGGTGCATCCTCTTTTCTTTCTGGAGCTACCTGAATTAAGGGATAATGGGGGCACGATCACAAGAGCACGAGTGGACGCTAGACTTCAGGAACAATGGGTCTACACCCCTTGGAAACGAAGTGAGGTCCTTACGTTAAAAGCCCAGCTCCCTGACCCCTGTATAAATCCTGCTGCCTATTATAAAGAACTGACAGAAGCTGCCAATTCGGCCATTATGACTATAGCTGACATCGAGCTATTTTTTGGTCTCCTAATTCCGGTGGATATTTGGAAACAGATACATGATACAGACCACGTTCCTGAGTTGGGAGGAACTTGGACTCAATTAAAGGATTGGGATAAGGAACGGAAGCCGGGTGAGAAACCCCAGGATGAAATATTAGCAGTCCCAGAAAAAATGGTTACCTATATGCAGACTCTCCTCCCTCCCAGGGAGGTAGATTGGGATAAACTGACAGCTTGTAAGCAGAAAAAGGATGAGTGTGTGTCCAATTTTTTCACCAGGTTTGAGAAAGTGTTCATAGATTTTAGTGGGCAGGACCTCTCTACGGAGGGTGGGATTCGATTATTTGTAAACAGATTTGTCACAAATTTGCTTCCTGAGGTTATGACTCGTCTCCAATCGGCAGAAAGCACATGGACTACGGCTGCACCCTCTGTTATTCTTAGCATGGCCCAATATTATGAACATCGAGAAAATGAAAGTAAGGAGAAATCGGAGAAAAAGGCTAAGGATCTAAAAACTCAGGTGCTACTGCAGCAATTCGTACAGGGAATAGTTCGGGACGGGAGTAAGAGGTTCCTTTCAGAAAGGTCAGGCAACAGGAGGAGGAAGGGGAGGCCCGCCGAGTATTGGAATAAATAAGTGTTCTTATTGTAAGGAGGAAGGCCATGGGAGAGTAGATCTCCCTCTGTTATTGACAAGGAATGGACCTGGTAGAGGACGAGGAAGAGGCTGAGGGAATACAGATCGGAATAGCATGAGAAGAGAAGTCACTACGTGAGGGTTCTGGGAAAAATTATTTCAATGACCCACAGAATAGACAATATTACAATGAGATTTACCAGGATGACAGATATGATGAACGGGATTATGCATGAGACAGCCATGGACAGAGCGGGGGCCATATTACTGTACCAGTTGACCAAGAGGGACCTTACGTGCAAGGAAAACTGTTGGGTACATCGGGAAAGTTTTAGTGGATATTGGGGCGATGAGTAGTTCAGTCGCTCGTACACTGGTCCCAGGGGCAGCTCTGTCTGGCCAAAATAATGTATCAGTGGGATTCTCTGGAATACCGGTAGTGAGCCCCGTTTCAAAACCTCTGCCTTTTACGATAGGTCCCATTTCCATGCACACCCCCTTCCTTCTGACTTCTAATTGTGGCGAAAACCTTTTAGGGTTAGACATTCTAAAAAGATTGCATGCTCGTATTTATTGCTCCCCTGATGGTGTTTATTTGACGATGCAGAAACCATCTGTAAAAGAGGCTCAATACTTTGCTAAAAATGAGACGTTGCCTCCTGAATTCTCCGCCATTCCTCAGACGCTGTGGGCAACTGGGGACACCGATGTTGGTTTGTTGAAAATAGCTCCTGTGTCAATAACCCTGAAACCAAATGCGCAGCTGCCCCGCATTCTCCAGTATAAGATTTCACCAGAAGGTGAACAGGCCTTGTTACAAATCATTCGTGATCTAGTGGACAGAGGGGTGGTGTAAGAGACGGCTGCTAATGTTTGTAATAGTCCTATTTTACCGATTTTAAAAAGCACCCCGATTGATGGTGCTCCTGATTACAAAACTGCCTATCGTTTTGTGATTGACCTACGAGCGGTCAATAAAGTAGTCATCCCCCAGTACCCAGTGGTACCAGACATAACGACCATTTTGACAATGATTCCTCCGACGGCTCAATATTTTTCTGTGATAGATTTAAAGAACGCCTTCTTTAGTATTCCAATCCATCCAGATAGCAGACATATCTTCGTATTCTCATTAGGAGGCCGAAGCTTCAGATTTACGCGTGCACCCCAAGGCTATACAGAAAGTCCTAGCATTTATAGCCAGGCTCTAAAAGCAGTCCTGGATGAATTAATTTTGCCTGCAGGCAACGCAATCATCCAATATGTGGATGATATTTTGGTGGCTTCTGATACGGAGGACGGTTGCAAGGAGGCAACGGTAAAATTGCTACATCATTTGGCTGTCAATGGAAATAAAGTCTCCCTCTCTAAATTTCAATATTGTCGACCGGAAGTGACCTACCTCGGCCACTTGCTGTCGAAAGCGGGGAGACGTCTAACACCAGAACGAATATCTGTGATTACTAACATGTCTGTACCTCATACTCAACGTGATGTTCGTGCTTTTCTTGGCATAACCTCTTATTGTCGTCAATGGATTCCTAACTATTCACTTCTCTCTAAACCATGGGTACTCACAAACTTTCTCTCGGGGGCCAAATTTACAGTGTGGTTTGTGGCCGAGGGCCGCACCGGTGGAGGCGGGGTCAGTGGGGGAGGGGGAAGGGGCTAGAAAGAAAAAAACTGTGACCATGAAGTTGAACACAGGCCCCTGCAGCTGACGCATTCATCCACTGAGCCAACAGACCAGCATACACACACATCTCTCTTTCTCTCTCCCTCCTTCCCTTTCTCTCTCTGTTTCCCTCTGTCTCTCTGTCTTACCTCTCTTTCTCTCTCTGTCTCCCTCCCTCTCTTTCCTTCCCTCTCTCCGTCTCCCTCCATCTGTCTCCCTCTATCTGTGTCCCACTGTCCATCTCCCTCTGTCTCCCTCCCTCCCTCTGTCTGTCTCCCTCCCTCTGTCTGTCTCACTCTGTCTTTCTGTCTACCTCCCTCTGTCTGTCTCCCTCCCTCTGTCTGTCTCCCTCCCTCCGTCTGTCTCCCTCCCTCCCTCTGTCTGTCTCCCTCTGTCTGTCCGTCTCCCTCCCTCTGTCTCTGTCTCCCTCCCTCTGTCTGTCTGTCTGTCTGTCTGTCTGTCTGTCTGTCTGTCTGTCTCAGTCTCCCTCTGTCTGTCTGTCTCCCTCCCTCTCTCCCTCTGTCTCCCTCTCTCCCTCTGTCTCCCTCCCTCTGTCTCCCTCCCTCTCTCCCTCCGTTTCGCTCCCTCCCTCCCTCTGTCTCCCTTCCTCCCTCAGTCTGTCTCCCTCCCTCCCTCTGTCTGTCTCCCTCCCTCTGTCTCCCTCTGTCTTTCTGTCTCTCTCCCTCCCTCTGTCTGTCTCCCTCCCTCTGTCTCTCTCCCTCTGTCTGTCTCCCTCTATCCCTCTGCCTCCTTGTCTCCCTCCCTCCGTCTTCCTCTCTCTGTCTCCTTCACTCCCTCCCTCTGTCTCGCTCCCTCCCTCTGTCTCCCTCCCTCTGTCTCCCTCCATCCTTCCCTCTGTCTGTCTCCCTCCCTCCGTCTCCCTCTGTCTTTCTGTCTCCCACCCTCTGTCTGTCTCCCTCCCTCTCTGTCTCCCTCTCTCCCTCTGTCTCCCTCTGCCTCCCTCTGTCTGTCTCCCTCCCTCTGTCTGTCTCCCTCCCTCTGTCTGTCTCCCTCCCTTTGTCTGTCTCCCTCTGTCTGTCTCCCTCTCTCAGTCTGTCTGTCTCCCTCTCTCCCTCTGTCCGTCTCCCTCTCTCCCTCTGTCCGTCTCCCTCTCTCCCTCTGTCTGTCTCCCTCTGTCAGTCTCTCCGTCTGTCTCCATCCCTTCCTATGTCTATCTCCCTCTCTCCCTCTGTCTCTCTCTGTCTGTCTCTCTCTCTGTCTGTCTCTATCGCTGTCTCTATCGCTGTCTCTATCGCTGTCTGTCTCTATCGCTGTCTGTCTCTGCCTCTTTCTGTCTCTGGCTGTCCCTGTCTCTGGCTCTCCCTGTCTCTGACCCTATCTAGCTCCGCCTGTCCCTGTCTCTATCTGTCTCTGCCTCTATCTGTCTCTATATGTCTTTATCTGTCTCTATCTCTATCTGTCTCACCTCACCCAGCTCTCAGTCCCTGCTGCCCTCTGTCACCTCATCCAGCTCTCATTCTCTGCTGCCCTCCCACCTCACCCGGCTCTAACTCCCTGCTGCCCTCTGCCACCTCACCCGGCTCTCACTCCCTGCTGCCCTCCACCTCCCTCACCCGGGCTCTCACTCCCTGCTCTGCCCTCCCACCTCCCTCACCCGGGCTCTCACTCCCTGCTCTGCCCTCCAACCTCCCTCACCCGGCTCTCACTCCCTGCTCTGCCCTCCACCTCCCTCACCCGGCTCTCACTCCCTGCTTTGCCCTCCACCTCCCTCACCCGGCTCTCACTCCCTGCTTTGCCCTCCACCTCCCTCACCCGGCTCTCACTCCCTGCTCTGCCCTCCCACCTCACAGGGCTCTCACTCCCTGCTCTACCCTCCCACCTCACCTGGCTCTCACTCCCTGCTGCCCTCCCACCTCCCTCACCCAGGCTCTCACTCCCTGCTGCCCTCCACCTCACTCACCCGGGCTCTCACTCCCTGCTCTGCCCTCCACCTCCCTCACCCGGCTCTCACTCCCTGCTCTGCCCTCCACCTCCCTCACCCGGCTCTCACTCCCTGCTCTGTCCTCCACCTCCCTCACCCAGGCTCTCGCTCTCTGCTGCCCTCCACCTCCCTCACCCGAGCTCTCACTCCCTGCTCTGCCCTCCACCTCCCTCACCCGGGCTCTCACTCCCTGCTGCCCTCCACCTCACTCACCCGGGCTCTCACTCCCTGCTCTGCCCTCCACCTCCCTCACACGGGCTCTCACTCCCTGCTCTGCCCTCCACCTCCCTCACCTGGCTCTCACTCCCTGCTCTGCCCTCCACCTCCCTCACCAAGGCTCTCACTCTCTGCTGCCCTCCACCTCCCTCACCCGAGCTCTCACTCCCTGCTCTGCCCTCCACCTCCCTCACCCGGGCTCTCACTCCCTGCTCTGCCCTCCACCTCCCTCACCCGGGCTCTCACTCCCTGTTGCCCTCCACCTCCCTCACCCGGCTCTCACTCCCTGCTCTGCCCTCCCACCTCACCCGGCTCTCAGTTCCTGCTCTGCCCTCCACCTCCTTCACCCGGGCTCTCACTCCCTGCTCTGCCCTCCACCTCCCTCACCCAGCTCTCACTCCCTGCTGCCCTCCCACACCCAGGCTCTCACTCCCTGCTGCCCTCCACCTCCCTCACCCAGGCTCTCACTCCCTGCTCTGCCCTCCACCTCCCTCACCCGGGCTCTCACTCCCTGCTCTGCCCTCCACCTCCCTCACCCGGGCTCTCACTCCCTGCTCTGCCCTCCACCTCCCTCACCCAGCTCTCACTCCCTGCTGCCCTCCCACACCCAGGCTCTCACTCCCTGCTGCCCTCCACCTCCTTCACCCGGGCTCTCACTCCCTGCTCTGCCCTCCACCTCCCTCACCCGGGCTCTCACTCTGTGCTCTGCCCTCCACCTCCCTCACTGGGGCTCTCACTCTGTGCTCTGCCCTCCACCTCCCTCACCCGGGCTCTCACTCCCTGCTCTGCCCTCCACCTCCCTCACCGGGCTCTCACGCCCTGCTCTGCCCTCCACCTCCCTCACCCAGGCTCTCACTCCCTGCTGCCCTCCACCTCCCTCACCCGGCTCTCACTCCCTGCTCTGCCCTCCCACCTAACCCGGCTCTCACTCCCTGCTCTGCCCTCCCACCTCACCCGGGCTCTCAGTTCCTGCTGCCCTCCACCTCCCTCACCAGGCTCTCACTCCCTGCTCTGCCCTCCACCTCCCTCACCCAGCTCTCACTCCCTGCTCTGCCCTCCACCTCCCTAACCTGGCTCTCATTCCCTGCTCTGCCCCCGCACCTCACCACGCTCTCAGTTCCTGCTGTCCTCCCCCCTCCCACCCCCTCTCCCCTGTGAGTCAGCCTGGCTGACACAGCCTCCCGGGCACCCCAGTACTTAACAGGTCTTTAAACGACCATTTGTTTGTTAATGAGGCTTTGTTCACCTCTTAGCGCCCCTGCAGCTCCACTCTTGACTGTGGCTGGAATCGCCCGGGCCCCCACAGAGCAGTGTCTCTGACTCGCACTGCTGCTCCCCGAGGTGTTTGCTGAAGATAAAAAAAAACACACACAAAGGTGCGATGTCTAAAGCTCCGCGGGCCGCCACTGAAGGCTTGCCGGGCCACTACTGGCCCGCGGGCCGTACTTTGAGTACCCCTGCTCTAAACCCTTGTTGTATTTGACCACCAAAGATGTGCATGAACCCCTACCCTGAACGGATGAATGTCAAGAAGCCTTTGATTCTTTGAAATCTGCTTTATGTTCTGCACCTGTCTTGGGTACCCCAGATTACCGAAAACCTTTCTCTCTCTACGTGCACGAGGTGGATGGTTGCTCCCTTTCAGTGTTAACACAGGATTTCGGTGGGAAACAGAGACCCTGTGCTTTCTTTTCATCAGTATTAGACATGGTCGCTCAAGCCCTTCCCAGTTGTCTGAGGGCCACTGCGGCAGTAGCGGTGGCCATCCGACAATCGGAGGGTATTGTTTTGAATACGGAACTTACAGTCCTGGTACCACATGCAGTAGACATTCTGTTAAATAGAACTAAGACTCAGCACCTTACGAGTGCTCGCTTGACAGGATATGAATTAACATTGTTTGCACCACACATTACAATCAAAAGATGTGCTACATTGAATCCAGTCACACTATTGCCTCTCCCTTCCGATGCTGAAACAAATGATGTTCACGACTGTATATTTAGAACTGAGGAAGAAACTAAAGGTCGTGTAGACCTTACTGACACCCCCTTACCAGAACCCCAGGGGGAATTGTATGTGGATGGTTCTTGCTTTAAATTACCAGATGGTACGGCCACAGCTGCATATGCCATTCCAACCCTAAAAACGGTGGTGGAAACCACTAGGATTTCACATCACTCAGCCCAGGCAGCAGAACTAATAGCACTACTACGAGCCTGTGAGATTAGTAAAGGCCTAAGGGTAAATATTTACACAAACAGCCAGTATGCTTTCGGTGTCGCCCATAGCTTTGGGAGGCTGTGGAGGGAGAGGGGTTTCTATACTACACATGGCCAGAAAATTCAACATGGTCCTTTGATTGATCGTTTACTGCATGCCCTGACTTTACCAGATAAGGTTGCCATTATTAAATGTAGCGCTCATAAAAAAATCATTGATTCTGCAGGAAAGTGAAATGCATATGCTGATTCGGTAGCAAAAGAAACCGCACAAACTAAAATGACTCCCATGTTCCCTAGTGCCTCAGCCCGGTGGGTGGCAGAAACATCTGTGTTTGATAATACCATTGAAAGTGTGAAAGAATTGCAGAAGGAAGCCACGGTAGATGAGATACAGAAGTGGGAACAAGAAGTGGGACAATTGGATAAAAATGAATGTTGGGTAGATCGAACAGAGAAACAACGTTGGTTACTCCCCAATGCATTGGTGTACGCTGTAGTGACCATGGCCCATGGACTAGCACACATAGGAGCAAAAGGAATTTGTGCAGTGTTGGATCCAGTTTGGAATAACCCCAACATTCCTAAAACAGCAGTACATGTGGTCAAGTATTGCACAGTGTGCTTACGTTATAATTCGGGGGGGTAGAGAGACTGTCCTGAGTGGAAACTTTGCTCCCCCATCTTTACCCTTTGAAGTGCTTCAGTTTGATTATATAGAGATGGAACGAGTGAATGGTTTAAAATATGTATTGGTGGTGGTTTGTGCGTTCAGTAAATGGGTTGAAGTCTACCCCACTAAGGAAGCCACCGCAGTGGCTACTGCTAAGGCTCTGATTAAGGAGTATTTTCCCCGTTTTTGTTTGCCCCGAATTATCTGGTCTGACAATGGCCCACACTTTAATGCTACCCTGGTCCGGAGTGTTTGTGACGGATTACAGATCAGGCAGAAGTTTCATGCAACCAGACATCCACAATCGGCAGGCCTCGTTGAAAAATATAATGGCATACTGAAGTTAAACATGGCCAAGATTTGTGCTAGTACAGGATTAAAGTGGCCCGATGCCCTACCCTTAGCTCTGTTATCTTTAAGAACCACTCCCCACACACGAACCGGTTTATCCCCTTACGAGGTGGTTTTCGTTAGGCCCGCTAATGTGTGTGGAGTCCCAAGGCCCAGATCCTTTAGAGATATTGATTATCCTTTGATCACAGACTATATATATGGATTAACTTAAGATTTACGTTCTATTCATCAACACGTATCCGAAACATTGCGGCCGCTACCAGAGGGTCCAGGTCATCGGTTGGAACCCGGCCAGTGGGTCCTGGTGAGGAACTATCAACGGAAATCAAGTTTGGAACCAAAATGGTCTGACCGCTACCAGATCATAAAGGCTACGAGGTCGGCGGTGAAGGTGTATGGGCGCAAACACTGGATTCATGCGTCCCATCTGAAGCGCCTTCCGCTTCCTTTACCTTTTGATTTGCAAAACCGTGAAAGAATTCCTAGCCAAGAAGGAGAGTCGCTACAGAGCTTTGTGCCCTTTTCTGAAGCTCGAGAGAAGGGGCAGGCAAGCAAAGCATTGCCCACAGGTGACGAGGTGGCGGCTCGAACGGCGGAGGCTGTTGTTTCTGATATATCATTGGGATCAAAACCATCTGATGTTCCCACAGCTGAGTTGTTTTTTGACCAGGAGCAACCTGGCCGTTGTATGTACAACCTGCGACCCCGAAAACAGCACGGTACCCCAGTTCTCCGTGGGAAAAGATAGGGAAAGACTTTGTTTGGAAAACATTAGATAGTTTTACTGGGGTACTGAGCGAGACACTGGACTGAACTCGTTGAGAGCTTGGAACATTGTGCTAAGAAGCTCTGTTCCGAAAGAAAGACTGAATTGGGGGTCGCGGTTGTTCTCCCAGACGAAGGAGATACTTTACTTTTCCCATCTGACGGATGAAGAGAGTCTGCCCGTGAGGCTCTGAACGGACACGGGAAGAAGATCCCCTCTGGTGGCGTGTGTGCTTTGTGGATACAAGGTAGTTGTTGGACTTGTAGAGAGGGACCGGGTTATATCTGGACTTATAGAGAGTATGTTTCCCTTTGCTCGATTTGCAATGGAGGATGAAAGGCCTTTGGCCCCTCGTCGATATGTGGATAATATGCATTTATTTTCTGGATGGTCCGCCAGAGTGAAGGTGGCATTCATTGTTTTTATCGTTATTATTACCGTTATTATGATGTGTATATTCATATACTTGGAATTTCGGCACCCAGCACAGAAATTGTTAGGAACTACTGTTGCCCCAGAAGAGCATCTTTTCTAGTCTTTGCCCCCTCACAAGGCCCGACACAGAGAAACTTATATGAAAAATGCCTTCATTGAAATGTTGCACCAGCCACATAGTACTACGAACAAAATGAATTGTTGGGTGTGTGGGTTACTCCCTTCTGTTATGCATCAGCATGAATTGTTTATCTCTCTGACGATGTCTTATTTAGCTAGTTGTGAAGCTTGGTTCCAGTTGTTATCCTTAATGTATTCACATTATGTCACAGAACCAAAAATTTATACTGAAAAAGATTATGAAGCCATTTTAAAATACATAGAAAAACACCAAGGATTTGATGCAGCCGGAAATGGAGGGGAGAGTTCTTTGGACCCAAATGCTTGCATGAACGTGTATACAGATTACAAGAATGTCACGTGGTTAATGGAAGAAATGCAAGATTTTGAACTCTTTAATGACACCATGTATTTTCAGCATTTTAAGGAAAGAAAAGTTACCAATGATAAGGCCTTACCGATTCCCATTATTAATACTACTTCACCCTTTTGTATACAGGGGAGGGGACATGTTAAGGTAGGGAAGAGCAGATGTAATTACACCTACACGTTACAGATATATAGTACCCCCCCCTATGATCACTCCACCCGATGTATATTTCGTTTGTGGGGAGAATACATGGCTTCCCCGGGGATGGGCCGGAAGTTGCTATCTTTCATTCCTCTACCCCCCTGTGTACATTGCTCCGCCCGATTATCACCGAACTCATCAGTTAGTGCAGAAAGAAGCAGTAGTTAGCCGAAATGTTAGAAGCTACGACACTGATAGTACTGACCAAACGGACACTTCCCTCCAACAATTCGAAGATTTTGGTAAGGGCCTGGTCCCTTTCTGGGGACCTATATTTAATAGCCGCAGCATCCGACGCTTGTCTAGAATAGTTGAGAACGTGGTTCAGACCACTACTGGGATTCTGACTAATATCACTGTAGAGCTTTCTGTGACGAGGCTTGTTTCGCTCCAGAACCGGATGGTTCTTTACGTCATCCTCGCAGATAGGGGAGGAGCCTGTCATGTGATCGGCAGCTCTTGCTGTGTGTTTATTCCAGATTCGGCCCCTACCATTCATCTAGCTATACAGAAACTACATCGTTTAGCAAGTGAAGCCCATGTGGATAACGGCACCTGGTCCCTTAGTAGCTGGTTCTGGGGTCTATTTGCCACATGGGGTTGGAAAATATTCATAATTCTAGCCGGAGCTTTTAGAGTAATATTCACGTGCTGCTTATGTCTTCAGTGTGGCCCGGCTTGCTGCTCGTTTTGTGCAGATAGAATGACATCTGCTTTTAATTTTTCTCGGCAAGTAAAAGTCGAGAAGCAGATGATCCGAAAGGAAGTATCAGATCTCATGCAGATCGATGAGGGAATTTTCGTAGAATAGTATTGGCTATTGTAGGCCAAAAGGGCCGTCTGTTGGGATTGAATTTTCAATACCATGCATTATTGGCCTAATATATCCAATGTAACCTCATAATTATATAATCACAAAGTAAGATACAGTATAAACCGTAATTGCAATTTTTATTCGCTTGTTCTTATTGATACAACTAGAGTCAGTTAGTTTCGTTTCCTTGTGTGCCCGTGTTATTTCCCTGAAATCATGTGATCACCCTCGCTGCTCGAAACCATGATGGCGGCTAGGCCGATTATGATTGTTAGCTGGTAGCTCAGGGAAACTGAGGGTCACATCTGCCTTTCTTGTGGGATGCGCACATTCTAGCAGAGCCTGTTCCTGTACTCCCCAGGCTACAGATAGACACGGAGGCACCTCATTGACCTGCCCCCGGAATAGCTTAGGCCCAGGGTAATAGCAATCAATTGTGCCTTATATGGGCATTCCTCTTGGCTTACTGACAAACTGTATCTTTCCTTGTAGGGTGTCATCTTGAATACATGAAACGTATATATGCTTTGTGTTTTGTACATGTAGTCAGTCTCCTCTGCGCACCTTTGAGGGTCGTGTAGACTGAGGCTCCCCTGCCAGGGCGTGTATTTTCTGAATAAACGATTGAACCTTCTCCATTGCCGACTGAATTATTAATACTAATATATGTATGCGGGCTATTGGCAAGTATAGTCCATTGGCATTAAAGTTTGGATCCTTCACACCCGTCCAGTCAATCAGAGGCATAGGAAGACAGGCGGATGTTCGTGAATAGATGATCAGCCCCACCATCCTCCATGGCTAATCTTGCTTCCATCCACTGCTACAGTTTTTTTTTTTTCAAAACCAGATTTTATTGACATTTTCAAATACGGATTGCGAAAACATTCACAGCGCTCCAGACACTGGAGAGGCTGTAAGCACAGAACCAAGAATCATAATGGACGCAATCTGCAGTTAACCTACATAGGATGTATTGCTTTTAACCTCCCGGATCCCTCCCTCCAACACCCCAACAACCCCTCACCCGGTTCCCACCCCTGTCCCGTTCACGATGGTCACCAGTAACGAAGAAAACATGAGCTGTACAGAAGCATGTGTTCACTCTCACTCCCGCCCCGGTACACATGGCTGTTGGTCCACTAATGAGTCCTGCTGCCGTGGCGGCTCCAGCCACAGTCCCCTATATTCTGCCCACCTCTTCCATATTTTATAATGTTTTCTGGGGCAGCCCCGGGCCTCAAAGACGGGGCGTTCCAGTCCCATACAATAGTCCAAGCCCCGTTTCCAGACTCCAATCGGGGGCGCCCCCGGATCCTTCCAGGCGCGGGCCACATCCCGCTTAGCAACTGTAAGGCCCAAAAGCAAGAGGTGCCGCTTATAGACGTTGCCGCCCACCTGCTCCAAGACATGTAGAAGGCCCAGCTGCGCCGTGCGCGGGAGCTGCCAGCCCAGAACCTCATCCAAGCAGTCCCAAACACGCTTCCAATAGCGGGCAAGAACCCCACAGGACCATACTGTGTGCAGAAACGTGCCCATCTCCCTTCCACATCTCAAACAGTCAGGGGAGGCAATCAATCCAGCCCGCCACAGCCTCTCTCTCGTGTAATACGCTCTGTGTAAGTATTTAAATTGGATAAAACGCAGCCGCACGGCGACAGCCGCCTCCCTCGGGGCCGCAAGAGCCTCCCTCCACCCGTCCTCATCAATCTCACCAACATCACTCTCCCATTTAGACCGCAGGCCATCTAAGGAGGACGCACAGTGTGTAACAAGGGACTGGTATATGCTCGAAATCTTCTTCTCCGTCAATTCACCCATGAACAGTTTAGCCTCTATAGGACTAAATACCGGGAGGGAGTCCAACCCCTCCAACGCGGGGGAGATAGCATGACGGAACTGCAGATATCGGAAGAACTGGGTGCTCGGCATTTCAAATTCATCTCTCAGTTCCTGGAAGGACTTCAGGGTCGTGCCCTTCATAACGTGTCCCAACGCTGAGATGCCTATCAGGTCCCAACCTCGAAACCCTGATAGGGTCGACAAGGCCGGCAGGCGGCCATTCTGCCACAGCGGGGTCTCCCCCGTCAGCTTATTCCACCACCCCATACGACCAAGCGCTCGACGCCAGACCTGAAAGACAGTCTGCGTAACTACCGGAAGCTTCTTCCTTTTCCCGGCTGAGCAGAGGAGCATGTGTAGGGTGTCGGGTTCCATTAAGTACCTCTCCAAGGCGTATGTCGGGTCGCCTCGATCCCCATACCACCACTCATTAAGTATCAGGAGATGGTATGCCCGATAGTAGGATAGAATGTCTGACGACGCCAGGCCACCGCAGTACGTGGACAAGAAGCAGGTGCGCAGGGCCACGCGCACCGCACCCCCAGCCCAGAGGAAGCGGCCCAGGGCCGAATTGACCTGGCGGAACCACTGTGGCGAAACAGGATATGGGTGGTTCTGTAGTTGATAAAGTAAGCGTGGAAGGGTGACCATCTTAAAGATGGCCGAGCGGCCATAGAGATTCAAGGGCATACGGGACCACGTCTTCATGTCCGATCGGACTCGGTCCCAGACCGGAACAACATTACGCTCCCATGATACCCCAGGGATGTCGGTCAGGAACACCCCTAGGTATTTAAGGCCTCCCGTCGCTATTTGGAGAGCCGAGGCCCAGGCACCGGGAGCCATCCCTCCACCTAGGGTCCATAGAACAGACTTCCTCACATTGAGATGCAGCCCCGACACCTCGCCAAACACTCATGATCTCCAGGACCCTGGGGCCCGATCTGTTGAGGTCCGTAAGAAAAAACAGGACATCATCCGCGTATAACGCGATGCGGTCCGACGGTCCCGCTTCCCACTCGAAGCCTCTCACTTGCGCATCGATTGTCACCCAAGCCGCAAGGGGTTCCATTGCGAGAGCAAATAAGTACGGCGAGAGCGGGCAGCCCTGCCGGGTGCCCCTGCCGATGGCGAATGCGTCGGAAATTGCGCCTGCCACCCGCACAGACGCCGTCAGATCCGTATATAGTAGTCGCACATACGAAAGGAAGTGAGGTCCAAGATTCAAGCGAGGCAGGAGCGCTTGCAGGTACGACCAGCTCAGGGAATCAAAGGCCCTATCTATGTCGGCTAAGAGGAGCGCCCCCTGGGAGCCAGTGGCGTTCATCATTTCCAGAGCAACTTGGGCCCGCCTAATGTTGTGCCTAGTGGCCCTGTGGGGCATGAAACCAGCCTGGGCCGGGTGGACCAGAGTGGTAATGAGAGGCAGGAGACGATTGGCCAGTGCCTTCGCCAGGATCTTCGCCTCTACATTCAGGAGAGAGAGATAGGGCGATAAGAGTCGTGTCTATCCGGCGGCCTCCCTGGCTTACAAAACACCACTATGTCTGCATGTCTCCAGTCCTGCGGCATCCGACCTCGCTCCCTTGCTGCGTCCAACGCCTTCTTGAAGCGGGGCCCTAACTGGGGGTGGTATTTCCTTACAAACTCGCACGGGAAACCGTTCGGCCCAGGGGCCTTTCCGGCATTCAGCTCGCCCAATGCCCTATCCAGTTCTTCCGCGGACAGAGGGAGCTCCAGATCCACCCGCTCCTCATCGGAGACCCCCCCGCGGCGGGAGATCCGCCAGAAATTTGTCTACCTCCGCCACCAGCAGGGAATCCCTGGGGGCGTACTGCGCCTCATAGTAACGCGCGAAACTGGCAGCCACGGCCCCAGGGTCGGTGATAGGGGTCCCAGCGTCATCCATCAGTGCAGGCATTGTGTGCGCCTGGAGAGCCCCCTGGCATAGCCTGTACAGCATAGAGCTGGATTTATCCCCCCACTGGTATATTCTACTCTGCGTGGTTAGCCATATAGTGCGCGACTCCTCAAGTAACAGAGGCAGCATCATTCTGCGCCTGCAGGAGCCGTCGCATATCCTCCTCCGCCCCCGTCTCCGTAGACCGCGCCTCGAGAGTGCGGACGCGATCCTCCGCCTTCTCCAAGTCTTCCTTCCGAGTTTTACGGGCCCTCGCGCACCAGGCTATGTCCACACCTCTGAGCGTTGGCTTCATAGCTTCCCACAGGGTCACCGCATCCATGTCGGGACCCTCATTCTCCTCCCAGTAGTGAGCTATAGCTGCACGCATGTGGGATTGATAATCCTCCCGTTGTAAATGCCAGGTGGATAGGCGCCATCGAAACGGCTGGCGCCGCCTGTCTAGAAGGATGTCAACCATAATCGGGGAGTGGTCCGAAAGCCCCCTGGGCAAAATAGCGGTCGATGCCACCCTTCCCATGACGGCGCGCGGGACAAACAGATAATCTAGCCACGAGAATGAGCGATGTACAGCCGACACGTATGTGAATTCTCTACTGTGAGGGTGTTGGCAGCGCCAGGCATCCATCCATCCCATACCACCGACCATATCACTCAGTTTCGTAGGTGCAGCCGCCAGCGGTCCTCCATCAGGCCTAAAGCGATCCACAGAGCCATCCATTACATCATTCCAGTCTCCGCCAATCACCGACAATACATCCGGCACCTCAGCCCAGACCATAAACAGCTTCTCCACTAGAGACCATTGCAATGGGGGGGAGCATACACACTACCAAACACCACTTGTTCCTCACTGATCATTCCCTTAATGATGACATACCTCCCTTGGGCGTCAATCCATTGCGAGGAATGGGTATAAGCAACCCTACGATGGACCAAGATCGCCACCCCCCGGGACCCCCGGACAAACCCTGCGTGAAACACCTGGTGATACCCATAGCGTTGCAGACTCAGCGTCTTCGTACCTAGCAGATGGGTTTCCTGTAGTAAAAGGACGTCTGCTTTTTCCCGCTTCCCCTGACGTAGCACAGCCCCACGCTTTATTTTGTCGAGCATGCCCCTCACATTCCAACTTACAACTTTCAACGCAGCCCTAGAGGGCTCCAAAGTACGACCTCTAGCCGCCATGAAAAGCATCTGGGCGCAGCCGCCCGGGCATAGGAGAGCACACCTGCTCAAATGACAAGAATCGAACCTGGCGAACCATCGTGCGTGAACAAGTTACCCCTGTGGACCCAAACAGTGTGCATCCCCCCTCCCCCAGCCCCCAGACCCAACCCCAACTCAACATCCCGCATCCCAACCACCCCCCTTCCCCCATACCTCAACAACATTGAAGTACCTGTCGCGGCGCAGGCACGCCCCAACCCCCAACGGGGGGTCAGCGGCCACCCACCCCATAAGTCTCTTCCCCAACTGTCCCAACTACCCACCCAACTAATCGACTCCCCTCCCCAACATCTCCCACTTAAGTAGGAGGCAAAGCCCCTATAGAAGGGCTAACCGAACCCCCCCTACCCCCCCACACCGCCACACAACTGTTAGGATATCTAGCAACCAGCAATGACACAGTTCTGGCAGCAAGCAGCTGTTCAAACAGACCTAGGAAAGCCCTACTCCCAGCGGGAGTTTGTAATCAGCACACGTTGAGTCAGTCCCCTGAGGTACCACCGTCCTTGCCAGAGAGGTCCGAGTCTGCAGGCGCGCCTTCCCGCCTCCCACCCCGTGAAGGGGAGCGATTACGTGACCTTGACCGTCTATTTCTTTTGCCTTTGACGACGGGATCCTCACGCTCCGGCGACGGGCCCCTCGAGTGGCCCGGGTTCAGTCCCGGCTGGTCGTGCGGCCGGACCCTTACTGTCTCATCCGTCCACTTAAAAACATCCTCTGGAGTGTCAAAGAAGTGAGTCCGTGACTGGAATATTACCCGCAGGCGGGCCGGATAAAGAAGAGAGTACTGGATCTTCAGGCCTCGCAGCTTTGCCTTGGCTGCGATAAACGAGTGGCGCTGTTGTTGCACAATCCTGGTATAATCCGGGAAGATCATTATCTTCTGATTTTCAAATAAAAGCGAGTCTTTGGACCGTGCTTCCCGTAGGATAGTGTCCCTGTCGTGGAAGTTTAGGATCCGTGCGATCACTGGTCTGGGCCGCTCCCCCGCCGGCGGTTTCTGCGTCAGGGCCCTATGTGCCCGCTCAATCACAAAACATCGTGACAGCACCTCAGGGGGAAGCCAGGACTCCAGCCATTGGGACAAGAATTGCTCCATGTTGCCCTTCTTGCAGCCTTCCGGGAAGCCCACGAAACGCAGGTTGTTTCTGCGCGCCCGCCCTTCCGCGTCCTCCACGCGGAGCGCAAGGCCTCGCTGAACGTTTTCCATCGCCGCCATTTTTCGCTTCAGGGTCACGACGTCGTCTTCCACCTCCGATATTCGGGATTCGGCTTCAGTAATGCGCACCACGGCGTTCCTCAAATCCTGACGCAGGAGGGTCACATCCGCGCCAACCGCCCCGATCTTGGCGTCCAGCATGTCTCTGGACTGGGTGATTGCCGCCATCAGAGCCGCGTTGTCAGGGCCCGAGCCATGGCCCCCGCCCGAGGCACCCGATGCCCCACTCGTTCCGGTAAATTTATCCAGGGTCCCTTGCTTAGCGGATCCGCTGCCGCCCCCTCCTCTGGTCATGGCCACAGCACCCCAAGGTCCGACAAATGTCCGAGCAGTTGCGACCAGCCTCTGGGCCCACCTCAGCACCCCGGACCACCGGCACGCACTCACCGCAGGATGGACACCTGGCCCACAAGTCCTCAAACACTGTCCGCCACCAGGGGGGGAATAAAGGGCCAGGGGGGGGAGGAGGGGGCTTTCTTCTTATCGTCACCCGCGCTCCACTAGATCGTCTGGAGAGAACGTGTGCACTGCAGTGCACCGGCCGGGCCCAGCCTCTGCTCCGCCTTACCCCACCGGTACTCCAGACACCAGCGGGGGGGTCCCGTGAGGCCACTCCCGTCCACACCGCAAACCACCACCTGTAGTCAGTCGGGGAGCCCCCCCGCTCTGTCGACCAGCAGTCTCGGGCACTCACCGGCGGCTCTCAGGCCCAACCAGGATATCGTCCAGCCAGGCATCCCCACCGGTCTTCTCAGGATCGCCCCTGCTGCTGCTCCAGCCGGCCTCGCCGCCTCCGCACTGCCTCTGCTGTTGTTGAAGACCCCGAAAATCGAGGCCCCGGTCTCTCGGCCCCGATGTAGGCCGCGTCGCTCTCCAGCTGCCTCCTGACGCCAGAACGAAACACCCACCACAGCTGGAGGGTCCGTCCAGCAGCTCCTCGCTCCGCCAGTTAGGAGAGCCCCGCCAGCCCCGAGGAAGCGGGTGTCAGCTGGCCGGCGCGAAGACCCCCCCGGCCGGGGAGCGCCAAACTCGAGGTCCCGGCTTTCCCTCGGGGACAAGGCCGCAGACTGCTGCCGCTGCTGCTTTCGGCTCTGCCAATGATCCGGGAGCACCGAAGGGCACACCGGATGACACCTACTGCCCTCCGCAACTCTCACCGGCGGTGTGGGTGACTAAAGGGGTCCGGAAGCCAGGATAATTAATCTGATTAAGAACGGGCCGGTGGGAGCTCTAACAAGCTGCGTCCACCATCTTCGCCCGCGTAGCCACGCCCCCACTGCTACAGTTTTAAAGTCCCCATCATC
The DNA here is from genome assembly GCF_964261635.1 of Lissotriton helveticus. Lineage (NCBI taxonomy): Eukaryota > Metazoa > Chordata > Amphibia > Caudata > Salamandridae > Lissotriton > Lissotriton helveticus. The sequence continues at coordinate 301,552,860 of NC_136059.1, forward strand.
ATACGCCCAAAACGCACCGTGCAAACTCTGGGACCCTTACACCGTATACCACCACCCATATCTTAACAATAACCACAAAACTAACTTCTATATTGTCACAAATACTAGACACACCAAACAATGCACACAAGTATATACAATAATTTGCAACTAGATCCTACATCACCTTCACAATATACACCACATATACCTACACCACCTGCATCTTTTCAGGGAAGATTGCTTGGCAGCAGCGTAAGCAGGCATCAGCACTATTGTACACCATCTTTTACATCAAACATATGACACCTTTTACAACCTTCATTGCAATCAATACTTATGCACCAGACCCTATAGCGCAACGGCACTTTATACAACTAAAACACTGACTAAACCATCTACTTGCTACACCCTTACACTATTCTGTAAAAACTGAACTTCTTAACTCCAGAAGATACTATGAGATTTTAATTTTCCATTAGTGCAACTGTACTTACTGCAGTCGATTTCTGCTTATACTGCCAGAAATTGAGTTATTATTTTGGGAAGGGGGTGCCCTGCCAATTCAAACAAGCATTGGCATAGCCAACAGGTCTCGCCTTTGGGACCTTGTAAGTGTTTAGCCATGCAGCACATTATCACCCACCGGGCAGATTATGAATCTGATGCAAGCTGGGATTTTAGGGCAGGATTGAAATCTATTGTAGAGCAGGATTTGGAGAGATTGCAGATAGGGGAAGGAGTAAAGGTAGATAGGGGAAGGAGTAAAGGTAGATAGGGGAAGGAGTAAAGGTAGATAGGGGAAGGAGTAAAGGTAGATAGGGGAAGGAGTAGAGGCAGATAGGGGAATTAGTAAAGGCCTTGAGTTTGAAGCAGACTCGATCTAGATCCAATAGACTCTGGTAAGTCAGAGTCGGCCACAGATTTAAGTGCAGACCAGAGATCTAGTTCAGTCTGGACATTTGACGCATGCTGTAAGGGACTGGTGCGAGATGGGAATCCACTGCTGGCTGGGGATCAAATGAATGTGAGAATCCCGTGCAGACTGCTAATAATATGCAGGAGAAATAATCCCGCACATGCGGAAAGCCTAGTGGGGCCACAAGAGGCTACGGATCCAATAGATCACAGGATCTCGTGCAGCCTGACCGGCCCCCATACACGCATGTAGATCCTGAGTATCTAGAGCAGCACGATACCGGCTGATGATGTAGTGGTGGTTTCTGTGGCAATGCACGAGACCCTCTCTTTTAACATCAAACATTTACATAAATAAAATTCATGAGTTTGAGCTCTGGACAGAACTTGTACACAAGTTTTTCTAAACGTAAATTGTGGAGAAAGCCGACTTCATGCTGGCTTTGTATCCCACGCGCTATAAATAACACGTTGACTTTACATGCTGCCATTAAATATTATATTATGAACATTCCTATTTCTTCAACTCAACTTCAATAACATTGGTTTGCAGTCACATGATTGTAAGTGACTATCCTTATGTTTTGAAAGTGAATATTTAATATACCATTGACAGTCTATGGAAATAATTTCTAGGCGCACGGTTTAAGATGTCAGACATCCCGCACCCCATTAGAGGGCGTTAAAAGGTTCAAACTCTTGTTGCAGGATGTTTTAAAACTTTGGCTGTTTCCAAGTTCTTGCACTTGTACTTCGGGGATTTCTGAATGTAATATATTGCACTTACACTAACAGGGCGCTTCTTAGATTACTATTTCTTTTTGATATAGAGTCTGGAACTCTGAGTAGCTTGTAGAAACCTGGACGGGGTGTCTGGATCGTATACTGTGCACCCCAAAACACCATGAATGAAGTCGTCCTATGCAAGCATTTTCAGAGCACACACAATTTTGCTTCTTAAATAAATTATTTCTCAACTGTTCACTTGCGGATTTGTTCAAATGTAAGATGTGAAGTGTGACCGTAAGAATCATAAAAATAAAGGACACACTAATGTTTTACACAACACTTCATATCAGAGGTACTGTTTGTAAGCGCCCTCAACGAAAGGTCTTAGCATTGCCCAGATTAAAGGCACTTTATTTCCTACAGGGGGTAGGACGGAAGACAGAGCCTAAAGTGTCAGACTTGTGATCTGCGTGTTATGGCAGCAAAGGTTTAACTCACTGAGCCATGGAGTTGCATTACAAACCACTTAAAAAGAAGTGCTGATACCACCACTAAAGATTGAATTGCCTTGCAAGATAAATTCACATTGTTTGCAGCAAGTGCACAACCCACAGAGCTACTTGAACAGGACTCCAACCTCAGTTACATCAGACTCTGTAATGAACAGTGCGTCACCAAACAATACACACTGGTGAACCAAGCATGGGGTACGCTGTGTTATAGGTGCTGTTTTATTTGAACAGGGAACTGTTTCTTTGCGGTTTTCTCACGCCTGTACCGGGCCACTTGGGTGGGGAGCGTTGCAAACTAATAATGCATGGGATCAATGATTATACTACTTGGCAAGGGTCCTGGTAAGATGGCCGTGTCTGTAATTCTGCCCTCAACAGATACTGGCCTGTTGATTACGGTCATCTTCGTCTAAGCAGCTCTGACTCAGCCTTTCATCCGTGGATGTCAAAGCACCAAACTGGCAGGAGCAGCTCTTTTCTTCGTCCCTTCGACCCGGACTCCAACCCAGCTCACTAGTCATCACACAGGCGAACCCGAGGCATTACCAATGCTTGATACTAGTGTCAAATCAACTTGCGTGTTGTGTGCTGGGAGGCGTGGCGCTTTGCTTCGTGGCGCTCCCGCATCGGTAAGTGTGAGCACCCTCAGTCCAGTTAGGCTCTTGTGCAGAACTCCGATAGATCTTCTTATATATTAGATCAGTTTTTAAAGTTTCGTTTTTTATTCTTAAAGTTTCGTTTTTTATTCACAGATCAGGCTATCTTTTGAAAGCTAAGATCCCAGTGCTTTGCACGACTTGCCAGTGACTTGTAAGGCAATCGGCCTTGCATCTCCGATATCTATGCGGAGCACATGGTAAGTCATTTTTTTTTATATATATTTGGGCTTTACACATGGTATTCACAACCGTTTCTGCTTTTCACGGGCATATGGTACCCTCTATCTTGACCAAAATGTCTCCTTTTGATGTTTATCCTTTGCTTAAAAAGGGAGCCAGTAAGTAAAATATATCACTTTCCATTCTGGATTCATCCTGAACACTGGTGTTGGTTCTTTCCACAGCCTATTGTCATTGCTTCGAATTGTGTAATAAGAAAACATGCAACTATATATTTCATGTCTCATTGTCCCCTACAGATGATATAATCATGTTGATTGCATCTCAAGATTGAGCCCCCCCCCTCCTTTTTTTTGTTGTATCATGTTGATTGAACTATAAACATTAAGGAAAGTTCCGCCTATTTATTTATTTTATTTATTTTATGAAGCTTATAAAAGCGCACGGCTACCTCCAATGGGGGTGTCCCGGCGCTGTAGACTACCGATTGAAAATGGAAAGGGCGATTATGAGGTAGAGAATAGCCAGGTCTTCAAATGGCCACGAAAAAGGGATTCAGAGGGAATGAACCTAAGATCTAGAGGAAGGTTGTTCCATAGTTTGGCCGTCATGACAGTGAAAGCTCTACCGCCCATTCTGGAGCGGCGGAACCGAGGGACTGTGAGAAGAAGTAGATTATTAGACCGCAGAGATCTGACCGATTGGGAGAGTACCAGTGTCTTTCGTAAGTATCCCGGGCCTGACCCATTAAGGGCCCGAAAAGCAAGAGTTAGCATCTTAAACTGGATGCGCCTGGAGATAGGGAGCCAGTGCAATTTTTTACGATAGAATGCAATCGACTGACGGTATGGGATATTGCCAATCAGCCTCGCCGCCGCGTTCTGAACGATCTGTAGACGTTCAATTTGATACAGAGGACTGTTGGCATAATCCAAGTGTGATGTTATTAGGGCGTGGGTGACCGTTCTATGGGCATCCGCGGGAAGGTACGGAAAGATCTCTCATCATGCGCAATTTCCCAAAACAGGCAGCCGTAACCTTGTTTATTTGGGCTTTACAAGAGAGGGCATCATCAAATTGGAAGCCCAAATTACGCACTGTTTGGACAGGGAGGGGAGGAGGATTAAGTACGGTCGGCCACCACCGAATGGAGGGTATGGTGGTTTTTTGATTGAAAAATAAGACCTCCGTCTTATCGGTGTTGAGCCTAAGATGGTTAGAGGTCATCCAGGAGCAAATGTCGTCAAGACAGTGGCGGAAACAGGAGAAACTGGAGTCAGAGTGATCTCTAAAAGAAAACACTAGCTGTGTCTCATCAGCGTAAGAGATCACTCTAATCCCCCAGGACTCCACCACCCTCGCCAATGGGGCAAGATACACATTGAAAAACAGTGGGCTCAACGCCGAGCCCTGAGGCACGCCACAGACAAGGGGTTTACTCTCAGATTCAAATGGTTTGAGGAGGACCCTCTGAGTTCGTCCACTAAGGAAGGAACTGATCCAAGACAAAGCTGAACCACCCAGTCCAATCTGCTTTAGGCGATCCAATAAAATCACATGGGACACCGTATCAAAAGCGGCGGATAGGTCGAGGAGGACCAACATGGCCTCCTCGCCCCTATCCACACACTCACGAATAGTCTCAGAGACCTCCAGGAGCGCCGTCTCAGTACTGAACCCAGTTCTGAAACCCGACTGGGAGTCGTGTAGCAAAGAATTGGTTTCCAGATAGTCCGCAAGTTGTAACTGCACGGCCTTTTCCAAGACCTTCGCTGGTTTAGGGAGAAGGGAGATGGGGCGGTAATTACAGAATTGCGCTGGATCTGCATCCACCTTCTTCAGGATGGGGACTAGCATAGCCTCTTTCCAAGCCGTTGGAAATTGGCCCAGGTGCAGGGAGGAGTTCCAGATAGAAATGAGTGGTTCGATCAGAAGGGGAGCAAGGTTACTCATAACCTTGGGCGGGACCGGGTCTAACGGGGAACCAGATTTGCACTGAGTGAATAGCTTAAAAGCAGACTTAGTGGTAAGATCTTTAAAAGCCACCAAAGAAGATGTTGTATGATCCAAATTCTTGGCAATGGAAGGGATTAGAACAGGAGCCGGCGCCGGCGGAAAGGTGGACGTAATTTTCTCAATTTTATCTTGAAAATACTCAGACAAACCGTTACATAAGGCCTGGCTAGAGAAGTTCTGGGGTATCATAGCGGGAGGCTTAAAGTCTTTTACGATATTAAAAAGAGTTTTAGAAGAGTTCTCAGCGTTTTTAATTTGTAAGGCGAAGAAGTCTCTCATAGTGGACTTTTTTAATTTGCTAACATTTTTCAAAGCAGATTTGTAGATGCTTTTAGCCTCTGGATCATAAGTTTGTCGCCATCTGCGTTCTAATTTTTTACAGTGACTTTTCTCCGCACGCAGGGCTGGAGAGAACCACGGGGCAGAGGGGCGGGATCTTGCAGAAGCGACAGGCAGAAGGGGGGCGGTGGCCTCAATGGCAAGCAATAGGGCTGAGTTGAATTGGGCCACGCTTGCATCAATATCATAGGTTAATGGATCAGCTGGGTACGAGAAAACGGGTTATAAGGCAGAGCAGGTGGCTTTATGCCATTTTCTCCCGTAGTCCCTGCCAAGTGGAGCAGAAGGGAGCAAAATCTCGAACAGGAGAAGGAAATGGTCGGACCAGGTGAGGGGAAGGGAGGGATGAACTGTGATACCAGGGAGATTTGAAAAAATGAAATCAAGAGTATGGCCTGCTGTATGCGTCGGGCCCTGGATCAATTGGGACAAGCTCAGACCCTGCAAGGTGTCTAGTAATTGAGTAGCCTGAGAACATGAAGGGTCTTCAGCATGAAGATTGCAATCACCAAGCACTATAAAGTGCGGATGTTTAAGGGAAAGGTCCGCTATAAGGTGTACTAGTAGCATTAATGAAGGGGCTGAGGCACTGGGAGATTTCAGAATGATAGCAAGGCCACCCCCCGTTTTTCCCTCTCGGTTAATACCCTTCAGAAAATAGCCGGGTGGGGAGGCTAAATGGATATCCGGTTTGGAAGTATCCTTTTTCCAAGTTTCCGTAAGGAACAAGATATCCCAGCCATGTGAGACAAGTGCTGACCAGATCTCGCTCGCATGACGGGTAAGAGAGCGACAGTTGACCAATCCAGCCCTCAGAGTCAATGGGAGACTTGTACGTTTGGCTAAGATGGTAAGTGAAGGAGCGGGTTCAACCCAAGGAGGAAGAGTCAAATCACAGCGTGGGCATTTAAAAGGATGACCCTCCAGCTTGCCCGGAGGGCAGCGAGAGAGCGGCGTACAGACGCCTGTCCGAATTTGTAACAGCTGCTCTCTAGTCCAGCTAATAGGGCTAACATTAGTAGAATGGGCAGGGGGACTGGCCCTAGGCCCGGGCCAGGCGCAGACGGGCGCACACGGGCTTGCCTTAGGCGCGCCCGCTGCGCCCACGGGAAATCTGTCGACTTTTATACATGGCGAGGAGGGTGGGAGTCATCCAAGAGCTGGACCGCTACCCTGCCTTCCCCTAATATGGCGGCGGCAATTTTCTGCGTGCCGGCGTCAGCACCTCAATTCGGCTGCGCCGGTAGGCAATGGAGTGAAGGAGACCCTGGAGGCGATGTAAGTCTCACCTGCAAGGTCGACAAGGGTCGTGTCGCCAGGGGATTAAAATTGCGCCAATTCAAGTATTTACAAGTTTTAAAATAGTGTCAGCCAAAAGTAAAGTAAATTGATTAGCGTAGAGGGAAAGTGAAGAGCGCCCCCGGCTTCCGCCTCAGGGGAAAGTAAACAGTAGTCTGCGAGCCGACCAGAGCAGATCCCTTAAGTAACGCAGGAGGGTGGGAGTCGTCCAAGAGCTGGACCGCTAACCTGCCTTCCCCTAATATGGCGGCGGCAATTTTCTGCGTGCTGGCGTCAGCACCTCAATTCGGCTGCGCCTGTATGCAATGGAGTGAAGGAGACCCTGGAGGCGATGCAAGTCTCACCTGCAAGGTCGACAAGGGTCGTGTCGCCAGGGGATTAAAATTGCACCAATTCAAATATTTACAAGTTTTAAAATAGTGTCAGCCAAAAGTAAACTAAATTGATTAGCGTAGAGGGAAAGTGAAGAGCGCCCCCGGCTTCCGCCTCAGGGGAAAGTAAACAGTAGTCTGCGAGCCGACCAGAGCAGATCCCTTAAGTAACGCGGGAGGGCGGGAGTCGTCCAAGAGCTGGACCGCTACCCTGCCTTCCCCTAATATGGCGGCGGCAATTTTCTGCGTGCCGGCATCAGCACCTCAATTCGGCTGCGCCGGTAGGCAATGGAGTGAAGGAGACCCTGGAGGCGATGTAAGTCTCACCTGCAAGGTCGACAAGGGTCGTGTCGCCAGGGGATTAAAATTGCACCAATTCAAATATTTACAAGTTTTAAAATAGTGTCAGCCAAAAGTAAAGTAAATTGATTAGCGTGGAGGGAAAGTGAAGAGCGCCCCCGGCTTCCGCCTCAGGGGAAAGTAAACAGTAGTCTAAACAGTAGCCTACAAACAATTATATTTACTCAGCCCTGACGAAGGAACTGTGGACACGGGTCCTACTCCAAAACGCGCGTTGGCGCCTCCTTCTGTTGTAATGTTGTATGTGTATTTTTCTGTGATATGATTATTGTGATGTCTTGTCCAATTTGCTTCATTGTGGTTTAGTTGTGTATGGTATGTTTGATGCATGTGAGGATGTGTGATGCTATTAGATGGATGTATGAAATTTTGCCTTTGGGGGTCATTGTATATATAAAATATGTAAATCAAGGAACTGTATATATAGAATGAAAAATTGGATACCAATATTGTGTTATGAATATATATTTTTTGTCTAATAATAAAAGAGAATAATGTTTATCAAACACGTTTTGTTGTGGGAATGTTGATGTATATTAAATGAAGGATATATTACCTATGTACTATTGTGTTACCTAGGAGAGGTTTCGTTCTTGTAGGTAGTCAGAGATGTGGCCATGTTGTTATAAAGTGGCAAGGGACTAAAATTGAGACATAAAATATATAACTTTGTTACGTCAAAATCATGTTAAGTGAGACTAAAGGCTGCTGCCACGACTTTAATTTTAAAAAAAAATCATCAAATGTACCCAGGATAGCCATTGCAGAAAAGGACTGGGAATCCCAGAAAAAAAGAAGGTTGGGGGTGTGGGGAAGAAGAGGGTTGTTTAAGTGTTAATGTACTAGAATCAGACTCAATTTAGAAAAAACGAACACAGCACAACCCTTTTGTCTGACTGCCTTTGGGTGATGACTACCAATTGGGAAAAGACAGCCATGCTGGAAGGTAATCAAAATAAAGAAGCAGAATGCACTAATGGAGTCAGTGTTAATCCTCTCATTTCCAGGTTTATTCCTATGGAAACCCACACAACAATACACAATTAAGAAAATATTGTGAGCGGTGTTATTGCTGATCCGAAGCGTATTACAGTTTTGCGCCATTTGAATCGTATAAGTAAGCTGCTCATCACCGCAGGAATATATAGGATAATAATAGCTGCTGCCATTCCCCAACCTCTGTTCGAGACTATATGGTGTGCCGATTCCAGGAAGCAGGTGTGCTTTAGAAAGAAAATCTCTAAAACAAGGGCAGGCAAACAATCCGCTCCGGGTATCAATAGAACCAAGAATGACTGCCCGGCTAACAGCGAGATACATGTGGACATAAGAAGAATAGAGTAAATAGCCAAGTAGGCTCACCCAGGGCAGCAGCATACACGGGCATCTTACCTTGTAAGTGACGGATTGATCGTAAAGTCAAAACCATGACAGGTATTTATTAAATGTGTAAGTGAAAAAAATATGCACACAGGAAATTTGGTATTACTTGTAAATGCAACCAATGCAATCATATGAATTATCATCTGCAAAAAAATGTGTCACATCTTGAAAAAACCTAACACTCCTTGGTAAGAAACCTAAGTTGTCAAGAACATCAAGTGAGCGGGCTTCAAGCAAATGAAGTTAGATATGTTTTCCACAGCATGAATCCTTGGGTCGATTTCTAATCAAACTCCCTTTGATTCATCTGCGCAAAATCCCACTGAAATATGGGACTATGGAGCAGTGCTACAGCTCCAAGTATCCCTATGAGCTGCAATATTAATTTCCAATTTGCAAAAACAATTTTCGAGTTCCTCTGCCTTTTTTTTCCAATAGTTAAGAGCTGACCATGCCCTTCAAGAAATTCAAAAGCTTGGTTGAAAACAGCAGTATGTATATGAAGACTTGCCTTCACAATCCAGAACGTAGTTTGAAAACACCCTTCCTTCTTCAATAAACTTGGAACAATTTTATTGAACTCCTCAAAATGCAACTTTCTACCGATAACAAACTAGGATTCTTGACACTTCAGGTTTCTAGTGCAGGGCACACAGGTAGGCCCACAATCCCCTCAATAATTCAGTCATCCATGTACAGCAGACAAATGCATACAATCATCCACATGTCTAATAGTCCATTCTACCACGGCATTTCTTTGCGGGTGATAGAGACTACAACTATTACGTACTTATCCAGTAATGTTCAATAATATCTGCACACCTGTAAAAAATGATTGGACTCCATTGTCTGACACTGTATATTTTAATTGTTCTTTTTGCATTTGTCACCCCGAGTGGGACAGGTACACCCTGACGTGGGTCCCGTGCTCTCCATGCCACTGGAGTCAAGCTATCCTGGCTGATGAGGGCTGAAAGCCCGAAACCAGTCCTAGGATGCACGTTTCCAGTCCAGGACTGTTCCCGTTGGGCACAGGGTCAACACTGATTTGCATATGGGTGGGTCCAAAATGGAATGGCATGGTGAGCAAAAAACGATGGGTTCATGGCCAGATCTCTGTACTAGGGTGAATGTATGGCATTGTTCTGCATTCTGTCCATCAATTGTTCTTTTTGCAACTGTATATTTAGTCAAACTATCCATGTAAATTGTGTGTCAAAAACTGACAGCCTAACCTCCTCCAATCTCGACAATTAAAATCAAAGCAAAACAATTTACAGTAGGCCCAGATTTTTACTGGGTAGAGGACCCAGAAAAATTCTCTCTAACCTATCCTACAGTTGTCCGGAAAATTCACTGGAAGCAGTGGCATTTTGTAACACTTAAAATAATTTTTAGACAACAGACTCTAGAACCTCCAGTTCCATCAGAGGACACCAATACTTCTCATGAAACCTTTTTCTCAAATACAGTGTCAAACTAAGAACGTTCCTTAGACCACAGTGTCTTAACCTATTGTATGACTTTTTCAGTGTAACCTTTTCCTGCTTGGTATCCTTGTATTCATGGTCCTTCACACATGATCAATCAGCTTACTCCAGTGACACTATAAGCTATCCCTTTTCACTTCTTCCACGCTATTCTTCCCACTCACATGCAAGGGCCGCCTTAACAAAATATCTGCTTTCTTGTTCTCAGCATTTGCCCTATTTTCCACTTGAAAATCAAATTCTAATGGTTTTGTACATAATTTACTCAAAATACAAAAGAGGGTCCCTGGCTTCCAAAATATAGGGAGAGGAGGACAGGGAAAATCGGTTGTGTTCTCAAATCTATTTTCACCATAGCATCTACATGTATTGATATATATTTATACATGCTTTTCCATGGTCGTCCACAGACTATGTTTACACACACACATATACATACATATATATATATATATATATATATATATATATATATATATATATACACACATACATACATACATATATATATACATACATATATACATACTTGCATACATACACATATATACATATATATATATACACATACACATACACACACATACACATACACATACACACATATATACACATACATATATACACATACATACATATATACACATACATATATACACATATATACATATATACACACATACATACATATATACATATATACAGACATACATATATACACACATACACATATACATACACATACATACATACATACACATAAAATTCCACAATCCTGAAGTGTGTGCAACCAGCCGGCAACACAGACACAGGTACAGACCACAGCAAGGGATCGTATGGTTTTAAAGTGCTTTTATTCCATCGATGGGATCGGCAGCATGACGCGTTTCGTCCGGGAAACCCAGACTTGACCACATGACAGACTCAGAGATACAAGTGGTTAAATACTGTCGGTCACTCCCCCTGACCACTCCTTCTTCTGGTCATAAACATAGTAAACATACTACATCATGTAATACTATGAATTTCAGCTGATTATCACAGCGTAATTCATTGCAAATATAAAGTATTTGCAACAAATAACATCGTATTCAATACAATCATAAATAAGGAAAAATAGTTCCTAAACTTTCTCCACATAGTGTGAGTGAGAATAGATCATAGTGAGTCCTAAACCCTATGGTAATGCAAAGGGCAATATATGCATAAGGACATTATATGTATATATAGTATGAATACAATGACTAAAATAAAGGGCAAGTGCCCAATAATAAAACTGACTAGTATAACAGTAGTACATAGTTATCCTAATGTAACTATTCATGGAGGTCAGAGGGTACACAGTTCAGTATATGGAAAAACCACATATTATATCAAAAGTGCCAAAAATAGTGCAAAATTGCTAGCCACAAAATGGACTATATATATAGTGAAAATAAGAGCCCCTACACCACTTTGTAAATATAAGTTCGAGATCTTTGGATGGGACCAGACCACCTCATGAATTGTACCTTCTGCGCCCTGACAAAGGAATTGTTGGTCTAATTACCACTCCGAAACACGCGTCAGCGCTGTCTGTTTGTTGTTCTATTATGAATTCTGAAATATTTGTGTTATTTTTGTACTGCTGGTTCCGTTGGATGTATTGTTGTTTTTCTTTGAGTTGTGTATGATATATCTGGTGTGCTTGTGATTTGTGGTTTTGCTATGTTCCTGTAGACTTTGTATAATGTCAATGTGGGGCTGCTCCATTGACTGTGTATAGTAATGAAAAAGATTTTTTATAAATGAATATATATATATATATATATATATATCTCCCAAAAAGGTTTTGTTAAAATAAAAATTAAGAAAAGAATACTGTCTATGGGACAATGATGTTACTTCTATCATAGGATGTACCACCTATATATTAATTAATCCATAGAAGGTGGTTTGTTGTTATTGTTCTTTGTACATAATTTAGCCAATCACGTTGTGGATTTCTTAAAACGTACTTTTGCACCGCCAAACAAGTAAATAAGCGGCTTCTGTTATATCTGAAGGGTTAACGAGGACACCTCCACAACTCCTGAACGCATGCACCACCCATGTGCAGGTCAATATTTCTTCCTCTTCAACGGAATACGATCGTTCTTACTGGCTACAGAATGGGAGTTATACGCCACATTCCCTTCATCGCGGTTGTGCCACTACGTGGTCACTTACATCAACTGTAATGCATACTGCCCAGCCAGTATTAAGAACAAACCAAACTCCAAAAATAAGATAAATGCATATTACTGCAATCCGCAGAAAGCAAACACGTTAACATAAGCTGGCTAAAAGACACTGACCAACAGACTTCCTTTACAGAACTCACACGAGCAAGATTTTACTCCATTATAATATTATTAATACACACTACATAATAAGTATGTCACACAACCATCAACACATTTTACTTGATCTCTATAAACCGAAATACAATCAACACAGAAATAAAAATACTTTCAGATATGAGCACTACCATCCATCCGTGGTTTTAGGAAAGCAATGAGCAGACAATGAGCTAAACTTAAAACAAGCATTTAGGTTTGCTTTAACAGTAATGCTACGTTGAAAAACAGGGCGGGGACCGTACGGCACACACTACAGCACAAACCTCAAAGCAACTGCATGAACACATCCGTGTTCTCACCAATTCAACCAAGCATACCAATATTATAAAACACTTTGAAACTTAACTAGGTTTTTAGCAGGAAGATAAAGAAGTGAGGTTCACACAAAGTCAGTAGGCAGAGTAGCATTGCCTTTGATCTTGATGCTCTATATTAAAAGCTTTAAAGAACATTTACAGACTCAATATACAGCATTTCTAATCCCAAATACTGGTGGACATGAGTTCTCATTTAGTAGCAAAGCCAAATCAAACTTCTCATGCACACATACAAATCTTACAAAACAACTGACCAGCATACCTGAACAGCTGCATACACTTTCACCAACCCACCAGACACCTACGTTCTGCCTCACTTGCACACTCCCTGCATCTGCAAAGGCAAAACTGGAAGTCACTCATTCTCTTGCATCGCACCAAAGTCATGGAACGAGCTTTCTCAAAACACCAGAGCCTCCTTCTCGCTTCTAGAGTTCAGCAAGAGGCTGAAGACCTGGCTCTTCGTATAATCACCTTGGGGACCACACTCCTACACAGCTGCCCAAGAGCCTGGATACCCTCTCAAGTAATTATTGTGCTATACAAATCAACATGACAAATATAGATACACAAACCACACACACCTAGCTATATAAAATAATGAAGGATTATGTTACTTACCCAGTAAGCATCTGTTCTAGGCATGTAGAGCTGTAGATTCACATGCTTTGCATACTCCTGCCATCTAGTGTTGGGTTCGGAACTTTACAAGTTGATTTTCTTCAAAGAAGCCTTTTCTAGTTACAAGGTAAGCTGGTGACTCCTTTCGGGCATAGTGCGCATGGGCATCGACTCCATTGTTAGATTGTTTTCCCGCAAGAGGGTGAGAATGGAGTAAGTGAGTGTAGTACAGAGTTGTCCATGCATATGTAAAGTACATAAAGAAAACTGCAACAACTACAGTTGCCCGGGGAGGTGGGAGGGCGCATGTGAATCTAGAGCTCTACAGGCCAAGAACATATGCTTACTGGGTAAGTACACAATCCATTTGAGGCATGTGTGCTGTAGATACACATGCTTTGCATAGACTATATAGCAGTATTCTCCCAAAGTGGTGGCTAACTGGTAGATGTTGCAGTTGTTTGAAAAGTGTCTTTAGTACTGCTTGCCCTACATCGGCTTGTTGAAGTTCTAACACATCCACACAATAGTGATTAATAAATGTGTGTGGTGTGGACCATGTTGATGCCTTACAAATGTCAGCTATAGGGATATTACCTAAAAAGGACATAGACACTCCTATTTTACGAGCGGAATGTGCTCTAGGAGGTATAGATAAAGTTATTTTAGCTTTAGCATAACACGTTTTAATTCATTTAACAATTCATCTTGAAATACCATATTTAGAGAGAGGATTGCCTTAGTGAGGTGTAGCAAATGCAACAAACAGTTGTTTTGTCTTACGAAAATCTTTTGTCCTTTCAATATAGTACAATAACGCTCTTCTGACAAAGTGTGTGAAGAGCTCTTTCTGCTGCCAAAACAGGCTGAGGGAAGAACACAGACAATTCAGCTGATTGTTTGATATGAAAAGCAGAAACCACTTTTGGAAGGAATTTTGGGTTGGTGCGAGCTACTCTACTTTGTGAAGATGAAAGAAGGGTTCTTCTAAGGTTAATGCTTGTAGCTCACCAACTCGCCTTAATGAATTGATAGCAATGAGGAAAGCAACCTTCCATGAGAGAAACTGTAACGGACAGTTGTGTAATGGCTTAAAGGGTGGACCCAAAAGTCTTGTAAGCACAATGTACAGATTCCAAACTGGTGCAGGAGGTACCCTGGGTGGTCAAACACTTTTAAGGCCCTCCATAAAGGCTTTAATTACTGGAACCATGAGCAAAGATAAATGTTGTCTGTTCTGCAAAATATGCGGCTACTGCTGCAAGATGCAATCGAATGGATGTGTAGGCTAGACCGGCACACTGTAGATGCAAAAGGGAACACATAATATTTTGGATAGAGGCATCTAGTGGATTAATATTGTTATTACAATATATCACACATCTTCTCCATTTTGCTGCATAACATGCTCTGGTGGTAGGCTTTCTTGCTTCCTTAAGAATAGTCATACAGTCTGGTAGCAAATTTAAATATCCAAACTCTAGGACTTCAGGAGCCAAATCACTAGATTGAGCTCCTAGGGATTTTGGGTGTCAGACTTCTCCATGGTTCTGAGTGAGCAGGCTGGAATTGAGATGTAGCTTTTGATGTGGAACTATCCAAGGGTGTGGGGAACCACGGTTGATGGACCAAAGTGGGAGCCACCAGAATCAGGGTGAGGGATGTTTCCCTGAGCCTCCAAATCAGAAATGGAAGGAGGGGTGAAAAAGCAAAGGCAAATATCCCTGACCAATTCATCCATTAGGCATTGACTTTGGATAGAGGGTGCGGGGAAACTGGAGGTAAAGTTTGGACATTTTCAGTTGTCCACTGTGGCGAACAGATTTATTTGTGGGTATCCCAACTATTGAAAGTATGGAAGGAGAACTTGGGATGACGTTCCCAATTGTGTATTTGTTGCTGCATCCTGCTGAATACGACAGCAATTTGATTGTTCACTCCTGGGAGGTGGTCTGCCAGAAGATTAATTCTGTGATGGATTGCTCAACGCCAAATTGATTAAAGGAGGTGTGACAGTTGCAGAGAGTGCCCCCCCATCTCCGTTTTTGTATATAGTACATAGCTGTCATTTTGTCCCTGTTGTCTAGGACAACTCTCCCTTTGAGGTGAGACTGAAAAGCTTTGAGTGCTAGACACACATCTAGAAGCTCTAGATAGTTGATGTGAAGACTTTTGTAATTGTCGTCCCATAGACCCTGAATTGTCAAATTGTGGAGATGGGCACCCCAACCTCTGAGATGCGTCTGCTGTTAGCACGATCTGTGGAACAGGGTCGATGAAGGGCTGCCCTTTTGATAAGTTTTGTGTGTTCAAACACTACAGAGAGCAATGGGTGCGGCTGTCTACCAACACTAGATCAGTTAATTAACCCGGAGACTGGTTCCACTAACGTGCTAAGCATTCTTGTAGAGGACCCATGTGTAACCTTGCATGAGGCACTATTGCAATGCATAATGCCATCATTCCTAATAGTTGCATGAAATTCCTGACTGCTAAGTATCGAGTGGACTGAAACTGCAATAGCAGAGTTTGAATATTTCAATATAATAGTGTCCTCTGAACTGACTTTGCATTTGGAAAGTGTTTTAGCTAAAATGTGTCCAGTATCTGGATTGATATATAGCTTCTTCTGATTAGGGTCCTATCTTTTCTTCATAACTTCCAAGATTCATTCCGTGGGCTTTGGATGGTCTTCTTTCGATTTCAGCGCCAAAGGTTTCGATGCCGAACCAGACTTGCCTGTTATGAGCTTGGAAGCTGAAGGTTTCGTTTCCGAACCAGCCTTGTGTTTCGGAGCAGAAGGTTTTGGATCCAAAGACGATCTGTCTCAGTTCGAGCCAGAGCCGGAAGGCTTAGCTGTTTGTTTTGATGCAGGGTCTGAGGGTGGGGCGCCTGAAACATTGTCTCGGTGCCGACAAAGGCCCGAAGGCAGAGGTGATGCCTAATCCTTATGTTTGGTGGAAGAGAGTTTATGGGATAAAGAGGCTTTAATACTCATGGCACCCTGTCCTAGTGAAACGTCCTCTTCCGGGTAAGAGAAGGCTCCTTCATCTACTACTGTAATTTCAAACGCTTCCTGTTCGGATTCTTCTCTGAAGATATCCAGAGTATGTTGAATGCGCTGCATTTCTCATCGTCGAGCGCGACGATCCTGAAGTGTCTTTCGAACAGAATGACAGACAAGCCTCTCAATCTTCTTCCTTGTGTTCCAGTGAGAGACACACGTTGCAGACTTTATGTAGGTCGGTGCGAGGGCACTTGTGGTACTGAGGACAGAATTGAAACTGAGTCAGTTCCATCGGGAGAAGGTTAGACCGACGCAGCGATGCCCGAAGGCCGCCCACAATGTTTTTGACCGAAGATGGAGTTTCCTCATTGAATCGATACGTGGAGAATAGGGAAACGAGTACAATAACAATACCGTCGAGGGTACAGTGCACACTGAGAGAAACCCGAAGGACGGTTTCGAACCGGCACGCAGCAATACACGTCAGAACCCAATGGCGGAAAGAAAACAATCTAACAATGGAGTCGATGCCCATGCACACGATCACCGAAAGGAGGAGTCACCTTACTTCGTGACTGGGAAAGACTTCTTCGAAGAAAACCAACTTGCAAACATCCAGACACAACACTAGACGGCAGGAGAATGCAAATCATGTGTATCTACAGCACACATGCCTTGAAAAAGTGGGCAACATAAAGGATAGAAAGATCAACTGCATAGCAAAGTGACATTCTTTTGGGCAGTGGTACGGTGAGAGCAGTGCACGGTGAGGAAAGAAAGATATGCTCTAGTTGCTTGGTAAATGGCACAGTGGTGTCTGCCTACTTTTCGGACCCACTTACTTCTGATGATGTGACTAGGTCAACTACCACTAGCAGAGATCATGCAATAGGTAAAGACAATGAAATAATTTTTTTAAAACTGCAGGAAAGTGCTAGATGAAGTTGCAGTCCCCTTAACACAGCATGAAGGGGACCTACAGCTCAGCACATCCCCACTCACTCAAAACAGCAAAATAAAAGTGAAGGATGGTCTACGGAGGTACTTATGTCATTAAGTCTCTTATGAGAAGTCCCTCAACTGTCCCCAAGTTAGTCGTTCACTTGAGAAACAGGAAGCAGCTGGGTCTTAGTTTATGGATTGTGCTCCAGGAATAAAGCAACAGATGACCTACCAGACGGTTAACCAGGCTTTGAACTCAACATGCAAACATGCTCATGAAATGATCCTTAAGGATTTGAGTCACGAGACAGTCAACACAAGCAAATATTGCATGACAGGGCTGGTACTGAACTAGAAAATGGATGTTTTGTTATACCACTAGTATGTTGCCAGGGAATTGCTATCAGCAACAGAACTCCCAGTAGCCTACAGCACATCAGAAACTGGGGGTTACGGTTATCAAGCCAACTGATTCCTCAAGATAGTGTGCAGAGCAGTCATTGTTACTACGAGTGGAGTTAGAATGTGCTCTGAGGTACAGGCAATTACTTTGAAGTAGTGTGCAAGCCCACGTGATACATTGTAAAGGTTCTATTATCTGTGTGCCTGTAGTAGCAATTCTGATTTTCCTTGAGAAGATGAATCATCGGGGGCAGGGCAGTAGCAGCAGGGGAAGACAGGCAAAAAGAACAAACTACTTTACAAGATGCTGCACAGTGGTATCAGTTTCTTTAAGGTTCGTGGTGACTGGTCTGCTAGTCTCAATGACACCAGACATCGATGGTGGTGCATCACCAATCATTGTACCGGTTTCAGTGAACTGGTAATAGGGAATGATAAATGGTGATCTGGGATCGGCCACTATGTCAAGGTCGTTCTTGAGAGGGGGGCATTAGAATAGGGAGTATGTTGGTTAATTGGCTGCACTACTCAATACTGACAGAAATCTGTTCCTTTTGTGAGACTTCACCATGAGCAAGGAGAGACGGAGTACCAAATCTGGCATCCAAAGCATTTACTAGGTCTCGAGACAGAATAGAAGGTGCACTCTAAGAAAAGTCAGTATCAGGAATTGTTTTTTTGTGTAAATTCTTCTTTATTTAGAAATTCTTTCAAACATCATAGGCACAGCCAACGCGTTTCGTTCCACTCTTTGCCTTTTGGAACTTCGTCAGGGCGATAAATAATAAACTTGAGACTCCGAAGAGAAAAAGATTCAAAGTACGATACAGTTCAGCATAGTAATCTGTACAGGCCGGACGTGCGTTCTCAATATTAAGGGTAGCGTATATCAGCCTGCAGATCCTGGAGTAGTCTTGTGTCTCACGTGGAGAGATTAAAAACCAGTTTCAAAATTTGACCAGCCTCTATTCGTATTTCAAACGTCGAGGTTCCCCGGAATATAATCCCAGCCCAAGTGCCTGAGATCAGTGTAGGAAACGTAAAGTACAAAGTGCCGAACCTGTGATATGGTATCGACTGTCAGACCCTCGCCGCCGAGGGTCTGACAGTCGATACCATATCACAGGTTCGGCACTTTGTACTTTACGTTTCCTACACTGATCTCAGGCACTTGGGCTGGGATTATATTCCGGGGAACCTCGACGTTTGAAATACGAATAGAGGCTGGTCAAATTTTGAAACTGGTTTTTAATCTCTCCACGTGAGACACAAGACTACTCCAGGATCTGCAGGCTGATATACGCTACCCTTAATATTGAGAACGCACGTCCGGCCTGTACAGATTACTATGCTGAACTGTATCGTACTTTGAATCTTTTTCTCTTCGGAGTCTCAAGTTTATTATTTATCGCCCTGACGAAGTTCCAAAAGGCAAAGAGTGGAACGAAACGCGTTGGCTGTGCCTATGATGTTTGAAAGAATTTCTAAATAAAGAAGAATTTACACAAAAAAACAATTCCTGATACTGACTTTTCTTAGAGTGCACCTTCTATTCTGTCTCGATATTCTCATTAATCACGCATCCTACGGCAGCGGATGTCAGAAGTGTTTGCACCACTGTTAACTAGGAATCAAATGAATCGTTGTGCATGACCTGGTTTGCTGCTCTGGTCCTTTTGTCTTACCATTTACTAGGTCTGCGCAGTTCGGGATTTATCTTTGAGAGTAAAACTATCATCAGACTGGTGTGGAGTTCTTGTTCAGATTGCAAATATGAAGTTATCACTCAAGTGGAGAATGGCTTAGTGGCTGGTGATCCCTTTTCTGTTTTCGTCCTTAGAAGATCTCCATGGCTGGCACGGCGCAGATACTAAGGGGATTTTATCTGGGAAGATAGACGGACAAATAAGATTATTTTTGGGGAAATGTTGGTGCAATTCAAGTTAGTGCTACCAAGATAGGTTTGGAGAACAAGGACACGCCATTGAGGGGATACAGTGACCGATGCATGGAGTGGAACATTAGAAGAGCTCCAAATTCAAGTAATGGAATGTGATTCAGAGGCTGCCTTACTTATTTACCATCCAGTCATTGGCTTAAAACCCTTATAGTCGAACTTCACCCAAGATGGTACAATATCACTATTCATGCCAAGAACCGCCAATTCATAAACAAAAATATTTATAGGTGTGCGGGTGTAGATGACAATTTGATGGATTAGTATAATAACATGCAAATTAAAAATAAAACTGATGAATACAGTGCCACTTTTATCTTTACTAGAAAAGTTCACTGGAATAAGCCGCTGAACTCAAAGACACCTTTGTACTAACAACCCTTTACATCCTGTCTCCTGTTGCAGCAATTTGAGAAAGGCAAATTTACCGTGCTGTTTAACAGCTCCATTTGCAGCCGACAGAGTAAATAAGGTTCCATGTCCCAAACAAAGGCATGGCTTCACCACAAGCCAGTTAAATATGGGCAGAGGAGGAAACCGAGACCTCAGCCTGGTCGAGCCTTTCCAGTTCAGTAAATGAAGACCTGGGCTCCCTGCTTCTGCCTCTCTTCCTATGTTGCTAGTTTTAGATCTACATGAACACACGCACTGCGACCACATCAAGTAGGCCCCCGCTCTGGAAGCACATCCCCCCCCCCCAGCAGCACAAGTTGCCCTCCACTACCTGCCTTCTCCGGGCAATTTTTACGAGCCACACCCTGCAACGTACACAATCATTTACAGGTAAATTGTTCAAACACTGCAAATGACAACCCGTTTGACTATTTTTCAAGAGATTTAGAAATCCAGATTTCTTGGTTTTACTCCAACCAGCGACAAAGCTAGCAGAGGGGCTGCATCCGGTGGCGGCGGGGGGGGGGGGGGGCGGGACCCAGCCTGCTCTGCATGGTCGGCTTTGATTTTAAAAGCACCTGTAGGCCTTGGGACTGGCTTTGAGTTTGCTGGCTGAGAGGAAGGGCAAAAGGTCGTGTCACGGAAAGGAGAGGGACAGACCGGCCCCAGGAAAGTAGTTCAGTAAAGCTCGAGGCCATTCCACACATTCGAAATCCACAGACAGACAGCTCATGGTCCAGAAAGGATCCAGTTTAACCATTAGTTTGTCCACATTAGAGACGGAATCCGTCTCATTTTAAGGAATTTTGGAACCCTGGCCAGACTTAACTTGGATTTGTCCAACAGGATCCCAACAGGAAAGTGAAAGTGTTTAGTAAATTCACGCTAAGGAGCTAAATGCATAGGGAAGTTATACAATATTCATTTATTTATAATTTTAGTTTCTCATAGAAAAAGTATAGAAAAATGGAGATATGGAACTCAAAGTTGGGTAGATCAGAGTGGGGGAGGTGGATTTGAGTTTTACATGGAATGCATTTATGATTATTGCTCAAAGTACAGGGACAGGTAGATATATCTGTGTTTATTGAAATGGCAACAATGGCACAACAGCGGAACAGGAAGGCTCTTTCCTTTGCATAGCGAAATGAAACTATTAAAGCAGAGACTTGGAACACATAGTGGCTAGGTAACCATAAAAAAAACAGACTGCCTTACATGGAGAGGCAGGGTGTCTAGACTGTCATGCTTCAAGAGACGAATCTTGGTACTGGGTCGGCTAGTTCCTTTGAAGACACCTGGCATCAGTCTACTACTTTGTCTCCTGTAGCAAATGAATGAATATTAGATTTATAAACCGCGAACTTAGGCCAGAGGGGTCAAGGCGCTGCAAGAGGGACTATCATACAGAAAGAAAAGAAAAAACTCAAACCGACATCTCTGTAAAGAGCCAGGTCTTAAGAGCTTTGTGGAAAAGGAGACATTTGTCCAGAGAGATCTCCAGGCAGTGAGTTCCATAGCTTAACAGCGGCAATGGAAAAAGCTCTGCCTCCCCATCTAGTCTTCTTGAACCTTGGGACTACCAACAGATTTTTACTAGCTGACCTAAGCTGCTTAGCAGGGACATAGCGCCGGAAGTGCCCTTTAATAGAATCCGGACCTAGGCCATAAAAAGCCTTGTGGGTAAGACAGTGCTTTGAACTAAATTCTTCGATTTAAAGGAAGCCAATTCAGCTTGCTCAGGGAGGCTGAAACAGAGTGGTATTTTGGACGATCCATCACTGCCTTGCTGCTGCATTCTTCACTAACTGCAGATGACGAACCAGGCTTTTGTTAATGCCCAAATAGAAGGCATTACAATAGTCCAGTCTGGACATCACTAAGGCAATCACCGCCTGCTCTCGAGAGGCAAAAGAAAAGAAATGGGAGATTTTCCTGAGAATCCTAATGATGCCAAAACATGTGGAAACGGTTCTATTAATCAGCTGACTCGGAGGGAGAGAGAGAGAGAGTTGTCCACTAGGACCCCAAGATTTTTACTATGGATACTGAGGGCAGCAACCAAGCGTATCTGGCCACCATTCACTCGACCAGATGCTCTGTTGGTCTTCCAAAGATCAGGACCATTTTTTTCCCCATTTTTTTCCCCATTAAGTTTAAGGTAGTTCTCCACCATCCAAGAGGAGACCGCCTGCATGCAATTTAAATTAAAAAAATTCGTAGCAGATTCCCTAATGCTGTGAGTAATAGACACCATAATTTGCATGTCATCAGCATAGAACAGTACCTATAATCCAAATGACCTTATGACCATTGCCAGTGGGGCGACATAGATATTAAAATGGGTTTGAATCAGAGAGGAGCCTTGTGGGACTCCACATACCAAATTATTAGGAGCCAAGTAGAATTGATCCATTTTTACAATCTGAGCACGATCACAGAGGAAGGAGTTAAGTAGCTTGAGGACCATGCCCCCATCCCCATCTCCTTGAGCCGTTCCCCCAGTCTCAGAGGAGATCGGGTACCAAAGGCTGCAGTCAGGTCAAGAAGAACCAACAGAGTGGCATGTCCTGCATCAACCTGAAGACGAATGTTGTAAAATGCAGAGGTTAGTGCGGTCTCCGTACTATGTTCACCTCTAAAGACATGCTGCGAGCCATCAAACAGCTGGTACTCCCTCAGATAGGAACGGAGAGGAGAATTCAGATATTTCTCCCAAATTTTGGCTGGTACTGGCAACAGGGAGATGGGGGCGATAATTCCTTAGTTCCGCTGAATCCAGAGATGGTTTCTTAGAAAAGGTTTAACCACTGCAGTCTTCCAGGGGATGGGGTACTGCCCCACTGAAATAGCTGTATTTAGTGTTAAGGTGAGGAGGGGGACAATAGCTTGCCGTCCCATTTTCAGGATCTTCAAAGGGCATGACTCCAACGGGGACCCGGTAGTAATCCCCCTTAACAAGTGCTCTGTGAGTTCAGGAGACGGGGGTGAGAAGTTTAGGTATCTCCTCCGTCGTTGTAGAGTCGTTAGAATAAAGGTGAGAGGGATTTATGAAAACTGATGGGGCCCTTTCAACCTTAGCAATTTCCAACGAGGAGTGAATATCCATGATTTTAGTGCAGAAGAAAATCTGCCATTTTATCGCAGAGCTCCTGAGATGTGCCCATCAGATCAGAGGCGGGAGGCGAAAAAGCTTATTAATAACATTTAAAAGCTCTCTAGGAGATTTAATGAGTTCAGTAGCCTTGCAGTAAAATACTACTTTTTCCTCCATAATGGCCATTTTATTTTCCCTCAGGTTCAGGCGAAGTTTGTGTAGACCTGCAGGACTTGGTTCTGAATGCCATAACCTATCCTGCTTACGAAAAAACTGCCTCAAATTTCCAAGTCTTTCAGAGAACCATGGAGCAGATGGCTTTTTCCTTGCTGTGTAATGCTCCTTAAGGGCCGCCAAGGGATCCATGGCTGCTAATAGCCAATTAGAGAGATCACCAGCCACTAAGTTAGCATCAAAATACATGGGGGCCTGATATTCTTTAAAGAAATTAAGAAGAGCCCCTTTACTGGTACGGTTAAGATTTCTCTTTTTCTCTGTTACCCTGTTATCGGTGGGAACATTACCTGGTACCAAAGTCTGAAAATTAAAAGGGATGGCATAATGGTCTGACCAGGAGAGGGGTATGGCGTCTCTACTTTGACTCGTAAATCGTTAGAAAATATACCATCTAATATATGTCCTGCCACATGGGTGGGGCTCAAGACCAACTGTGACAGCCCACAACAACCCAGAGTTTCCAATAGGGGTTGAGTATCTTCACATGAGGTTTTGTCTAAATTAAAATCACCCAACAGGGTGAGATTGGGTTTTGCCAGATATGGTTCTAATAGATTGCTAAAGTCCTGTCCGGGTTGCCAATAAAGTAACAACACTGGTAAAACTTTCAGTCAAGTGAATTTCTATTGAAAAATATAATGCCTGGTATACATCCATAGATGTAGTAAGTGGCTCAGTACGACATATGCAAGAGGATGTGCTGCTAAAAAAAACTACATGTATACAGGGACATACAGGGGAGATTTTGTAGGATTATGGGGTTATCCATGAATCCCCATTATTGGTTATTAATGTATATGCCCATATAATAAGTGTTCCCCTGACTTATTTGAAGCACTCCTAGCAACATACAGACAACACAGAACCATTAACATACTATGGGGTGGGGATTTTAATCCGTCTTTGCAACCCAACCTGGACAGCAACAACACCAATTAGTCATCTGTCAACAACATACACTCCTGCATTGATTTATGGCAGACTTTCTCAGACACGCTGCTGTGGGCCACAGACATCACACTGCTTTGTATCTGCCCAGATCATTTTGTGGTGCTCCTGCAGCTGGAGGCAGCAGACATACCTTTGCCCTGTAGAATATGGCACGTCTCTTTAAATTTACTCCACAACAATGCTTACCAGACGGACAATCAGGAGGCTGTAGCCATTTTATTTTTAAACTAGGGGTTAGTAGATAGCACCTCCACAATCTGGGAGACATTCAAGGTCTACATTTGAGGTTTCACCGTCAGCAAGCAAGTTAGGGTACTCCAATGAATTTACTCACAAACTCAATTGAATAGCAACCCTTGGAACTAGAACAAAAACACATGTGAAACGGAGACTCTAGTGTGCCATCAGAATTTGGCTCAACTCTCCATACATACAGAGACTTGGCCAGGACCGATACTTTTATATGGGACGGGATTCCTGGCATGAGCTACGGCAAATTTGAGCACCCCAATAGGACCCACTCTAGGCTAATAAAGAAGGCACAGCCGAGTAATCGGATATATACTATTAAAAGGTCAACTAGCAACGTTTGAAGGGTAAGAGAGGATATTTTAAAAGAAATTCAGGGAGTATTATGAGCAGCTATGTACCTGCAGTTCCCCCTTTTTACTGAAATGGGGTAGCATAAGACTAGAGGCAGGGCTCAAACTTTTTGCAAGAGCTGATTGATGCGAAGGTGATCATGACTGCAATTGAGGGACTGGAAAGCGGCAACAGCTCTGGCAGAGAAGGCCTGATGGCCAAATTCTGGCACACCGTCTAGCGGACTTCTATCAGGAGGCTATGGACAAAGATAAGAACCCTCAATCCCCACTGTCAAGGAAGCTCTACTTATGGTCATTCCAAAACCAGGTAAAGTACCCCAGGACCGTGGTCCGTACAGGCCTTTAAAGCGGATTGAGCTGGGCAAAAAGAACATTACCTGCATACTTGCAAACACGCTTCTCTCTCATGAGGAGTCCAGTGCCCCCATATCAATCTGCTTTATCCCAGGTCAGGCTACCTGTAATAACTTCAGGACATTGTTTGTTCTCATACATCAGCTACGACCATAATGCGACTCTTTGGTGGTTTTTCGGGACACTGAGAAAGTATTTGGCTCACTGGAATGGTCGTACTTATTTGCAATGCTCTGCAGACTAGGTGTAAGTGGAAACATCTAAGAAATTATTAAGTTGCTGTACATGTTATATGTTATGTTATATTGCATTTGTAGCGCGTACTGTTACTCTAGAGTGTCCTGGCACGACATGGGTATACATCAGTGACAACATTTCCCAGCCCTTCCAGATATATAGAGGTACGGGGCAGGGCTTCCTGTTCCTCCACTTCTCTTTAGCCGTGGAGCGCTTGGCAACCGGACAGCAAGAGTGCCACAGCCACACGGATTATCACTCTCCCATTCCAGCACATACGATTATCACTTTATGCGATGACATCAAGTTGTATGTTCGATGCCCGGCTATGAAGCTGGTCTCCCTGGTGGAAGAACTAGTGTGAGGTATGAGGAAATCTCTGGGGAATGGATTAACTGGGGAAAATCAGATTCCCTTGATGAAGGCAACACAAAGGGTTGTATGTTGGAACCACACAGGCATGTACCGTTCATGCCTTAACGCGGTCCAAGCCACAAATCCGTCTTTACAACACATTCCTTTACTACACAAGTCGTTACAATGATTTGCCTTAGGGAAAGTGCTGGATTTTGGTATAGTATAATTGACTTTCCAACTTAATAGTAGGGAAAGCGTTGGACTTAAATTCCAACAAACTTTCCTTAAGGCAAGTCGTTGTAACGACTTGTGAGTCAAAGGAATGCATTAAAAAGATAGATTTGTGGATCGGACAGCGTGAAGGCACAGCATGGTTCAAGCTGCAATGTAAAGGCTGTTTCCACGCACGAAGACCACAACTTGACTATCCACTAAGTTGGTGTGAGAACTCAGTCAAATATTTGGGAATTAGGATCAATAGAGATAACTAATGCCCGGAATAGACAAATTGTCTGGTCAAATAGATCATTGAATGACGCTCCCCCTTTCCATGGCAGGCCAAGTGGCCAAATGCTGGTATTCCCCAGGCTCCTATACCTGTTAAACAACATCTCCATCCCTCTAGATAAAACATTTTCCTCTAAATTGCAATATTTCTTTACCAGATTAGTGTGGGACATCAAGAATTCTAGACAAAGTGGAGATTCTCATCTTATAGGTAGGACCAGCAGAGTAGAGTCCCACACTCCTACACATGGAGATGGATCATGTGGACAACGTTGGGCTCAAATCAAGCATGCCCCTTCAGTATATTCAGACTGTCCTATGTACTCATTTGTCCATTTGGATCAGGACTTGTTCTTCTGATGGGCTTGTACTGTCTGCAATTGGGGCTCATTGGAAATCCTGATCTTCGCCCAACCCCATGCTTGAGAGGGGGATCCAGATAAGGTTGGCAAAGGCTGGCTTTCTCAAACCGGTCTAACTATACCCTGATCAGAAATTTCTCACCCTCAAACAATACAGGGAGGTGAGAGCTTAGCTCCACTTATTTGATTATTGCAGACTTGGAAAAGCAGCAAAATCTTGCATCCTCGGACGAACACCCAGAATTTTCACCACTGGCACAAATGATTGAAGAACCGTTTATAAACTGTACAGCAATTTGAGTTGGCAGATCTTCTTCCCATTTGGCAATAATTGAATGATCTGGGGGAACCAATACCACTAGATCAATTAAAGCACTGCAGTATAAGATCATGCAAAACTTTACATTTCTGAACAGACTTTATTGTTTTCCCAGTTTCCTGCATAGAATTTACCCCACCAAAACTTTGTGATGTGCAAGCTGTGGTCTTGAGCTGGCTGTGTTCTTCCATCTTGAATGGAAGTGCCCGGTGATAGGATACTGGGCAGAAGTGGCACACAATATGGAGGAATGCAGACTATGATGGACATGAACAACAACCCCATATGCCCCACTGCAAGGACTGATAACTCTCTGGCAAATAAAGAGTTCAGAGAGGTTGCTGACACAAAAGAAAGGCCAAACACATTTAGAAGCCTGGCCAGTACCTTTGGACCGTACTAGGAACTGATGGGCGAGTAGGACATACTGAAAGGACACTTTTTTCTACATAGAGCAACATAAACAATCATGAACCAGACTTCGGAAGCAGTACATGCTGAATCGCCCAAACACACAGGGCTTCAACGTTAAGCCAAAAGAATATTAGACACATCTAGAGATGACTTCTAACACAAGATATGGAGATGCTGAATACAGAGCAAATTTGGGAAAACATTAAATAATCAATTAAAGAAGCCACAGATATACAAACAGCACACCACAAACATTCTAGTCGGACTATGCCAGCATCTCAGGAATAAATGACCCACATCTGGATTCATACCTCAAGGTTTACTGTTGGCCAATAGGCAACTGGCTAAGAACCGGAAACACAAAATATTCTTCAAGTATTCACGCATGGCAATGAAATGGGCAGCATGCGCGGGTGCACTCTTGCAGGCCGAGCCAAAGAGAGGGACAGAAAACAGGAGTTGAGACATTCAGCGATGAAACAGACAAAGATACTGAGCACTGAAAGGAGCATAAAAAGTTAAACTGAGGCCCATGAGAAAAAGAAGGAACAACTGTAATGTGATCACAATACAAGAGACGCAATGGGACTGACTGCCCTCCGGCTAACAGAGACTCACTGATGCCAAACTCAGAGACTAATCAAGTTGAATATTAAGTGATGTTGATAATAAGCACAATGATATGCAAGTATTAACGTAGAAAGGTGTTCTCAAATGTCAATTTTAATAAAAATGTGAAACTGAAGGAAACCAAAAAAAATGATGTAGACAAGTTAGATATAAGGCGGATGTATCATCGGAATAATAGTAAAATAATAAACTTTGCTTATTAAAAAAAGCATGCATTCGTAATATTACAAATATGCACATATTTACACAGCCTGCCAGAGAAAGCCTAAGTAGTACTCTTATGGTGCAAATCTGTCACCCCCAAGATTTTTTAAAGAGTCAGTCAACACAAGCTCATTTGCCTCCTATAGTTATATATTTTTTTATTTTTTATTTTTACAATCTTCACTCCCAATTATTTGCAAGAAAGGAGTAAAACATTTCTCGGTAGGACTTCTGGTATTGAGCTCGAGCTACAATCAGGCATATAGACTTTATCACTGACTTGTCACCATAAAAAAATGCCTACTGTATTGTAATCATCAGGCAGCATCATAAAATTACAGAAATATATCATATTACAGTGTGTAAAACAAGATACAACTCCTATGAAAAAATGTAACCCGGATTATCACTTTGCAAATCTTCAAATTTTGTAACCAACAACAAAATTCTTACCTACTATGGTAATCTAAGATTCCACGTAACAAACTATTCGGTCCACAGCCTTGAAAGATAATTTACCTATAAAGACCTATCGGCTCTAACAAATGCTTTTCACAATAAACTGGTCTGGATTACTAACTACTGAATTATACATCAGCTTTCCCTCAGGTATACCATAAAACAAAAATATATTTGGAAAAACAATATTCAGTTCCTCCTAAAAGAATTAACAAGGATTATCAAAGTGCAAATCTACCTGCAGGGTTTGTTAGAAGAGGAAACCAACACCAAAAGTGCTCCAACTCAGGCATACTCTATTCTGAATAAGCTTTCCAACAAGACAACTATCGGTACACAGTCCTAAAATTACAAATATGTACAACCTGACAGCTATCAAAACAAAGTGGAAATCCTCTTCTCGAAGCTCTGTCACCAAACTGCTTACCTAGTATGGTAATCTGTGAGGTAACCTCTATAAAAATACCGATGTACCGACTTTAATACAGTGTAAAGGCAATCCACCCTTAAATGCCTATTGGCTTGAACATATGCTTTTTACAATACATAAGTTAGGCCTACTGTCTATGGCATACATTTTTATAATAAACAGATTAATAATGTTGATCAATGATTTGTCATCTATGTAGGTCATAGTTTTTCCCACAGGGCAAAAAGCACAAAACAAGCACTTTTTTCATTAAGCCGAGAATTGAAGCAAAGTGTTCCACTGTACCAGACTGTTTTTGAATCTCTATGTATCCAATGGACTGGAACTTCGAAAAGTCCTCTTTTTGATCATATTCTAGTCACTTACACAATCCACTGTCACATCAACCTTACTAGCCATTGAGCAGGATAGCGTGGTAAACTGAAGTCATATAGAAATTAAATAAAGCAGTAGCCACGACATTTAACAAGAAGATGAGACCGACAGAGTTAAAAATGTGTTTACGGCAAGCCATGTCGTAGGAATAAAAGCTGAACCACCACTATATTATGTGGTTCAAAGTGGAAGATGTTGTCACTTGCCAACGATGAAAACTCTTGGACGACACAGCTAGTGTGTAGAGTTAGAGGGACAGTGGTGGAGATAGACGCATCAGCACGATGGCTGGAACCTTTAAAAAAAAGTAGCAGACCGATTTGGGGCTCGTAGGTGGCAGCATAATTAAGAAGTGAAAGGAAAAAGAATGGAAATATTTATAGGGGTTGGAGAAAAAAAATGGCCACACTAGGGATTAATTAGTAAGATCTCTTTGCAGAAAGAGGGAGATTCGGTAACAGATAATGAAGAAATTATGGTTTGGCACAGTTAAAAGTTGGGCATGATGGTTAGGCATAAACAAAAGTTATAAGCATTGGCACAGCCAACCGTTCTCACCTCTCGGGTGCAGAGCAAATGTTTGTGACAACTTTTATGCAGATGGTGGAGTATGAGCACATACACATGGGGGCCTTCTTGGAATGCTTTCTCTTAAGCTTTATGAAGAAGCATTTCAATAAGGTAGAGGTAGTGCGTGCTTGTTTTTGCGTGTGCGTTTTGAAATCTTCATGAGCACTGCCGTTTCGTAGGTAGTTGGGGTGAAAGGTGGGACTGCACTTTGTTGTTTAAGTTGAGGAAGTTTTTCAGACAGACCTGGTCCCAATTATTGGTTCAGGAAGCCTGATGACAGCTGTTAGAACTGGCTATTTCTGGTAGGCTAGGGCTGACGCCAAAGCCAGGCAGAAACCACCATTCTAGTCAGGCCAAGGGAGTCACACGCCAAGATAACCCCTGCTCACCCCCTTGGTAGCTCGGTACGAGCAGTAAGGCTAATCTCGGAGGCAATGTGTAAAGCATTTGCGCCAGCGCACAACAGCAACAACATCCTAGGCACACCACAAAAGGAACTCCACACAAGGTTATATTAAAATAACTTTTGTATTGTCAAAACACATCAGATAGAATCACACATGTACATTGTGCCAACTGGCACGGGCAATATTCACAAGGGATTATGTACAAGACCGGGCCACATGGGCCACGGTCATAATCAACACTTTCAGAAATAGCACTTTAGGACTTAGAATAAGTATAGCACAAAATAACAGTTGTAAATCACATCCAGTAAATACTGGGAACAGGTAAGTACCACCTACGCAACCCTAAACACCTTAGGAGAATGTCACGCAGGGGACCAGGACCTCACTAGGACCACCTGTACTAAAAAGAACAACCACCTAAGTATCACATAGCATTTAGGGGTCTAGGAAAGAACACATTACCCATGTTGCATAAATATACATTCAGAGGAGTAGTAAAGGGAAACAAATGATGCATAAACCTACACATTCAGCGGTGTTAAGAACAGAGCACATGATGCATCACAAACACATTCAGAGGTGCAGCGCTAGAAGACACATGATGCATGAAAACATTCAGAGGTGCCCCAACACAACTCAATAGTGCAAAAACACACAGTAGGCAACTACCATCCTAAACATAGCAGGTAACCACATTGCGCAAAACTTCACATAAGTCACCACCTGTGGCAGTCCCTAGGCCAACTGGCCTTGTTGGGGCTAAGACGCCCTGTGTCTCAATGTCAGGGGCCTAAACGGTGCAGGTGCCCACTACTTGCTGGGCACCTGTGAACATCCCAAGACCTAAACGGTGCAGCTGCCCACTAATTGTTGGGCAGCTGGGGATCATCAAAACTGCGCCAGGGCCCTCACTGACCCTTAGGCGCAAACTGCACCCACTGCTGGCAAACTGCGCGTAGTCAAACGTTGGAGCCACACAGGCTCTAAACAAATATGCTCCCATAGGCTGGAGCCAAATAGGCTCTGAAAGATCACCATGCCCGTGGAGCACTCTGCTCCTAAACTAAGTATGCGCCCAGGGAGCCTCTCGGGGCTCTAGACAACGTTGGGGCGACCCGCTGCCAATCGGGGCCGCCCTGCTCGCACCAACTATGCCCCCCTAGATAGAGGGCTGGACACGGGCCATCGAGAGAGCCTACGGGGCTCTCAAACACATCACGGGAAGAAGAGAGGAGCGGCCCGCTGCAACGGGGCCGCTCGAACGCTGCCTCGATCAGGCACTGCCATCCGCAGAGCTCCCCGCCTATCCCAAGCCCTTCAAACACTCACCGGGCTGGTCGGGGGGGGGCTCTGCCTCACACGCGGCTTCCTCTGCTCTTGCTGCAGGGCTCCCTCAGCTCACGGGAGCCCTGTCGACCAGCCACCACGCTTCTCCTCTTCTCGCTGGCAGGCGGGCGGGCAGGCAGACCTCTCCAGTCCCCCTCTCTCTCGGCGGTGGCATCTCCGGTCTCCCTCGGTGAGGTCAGCTCACTCTTTCCCCGGCTTTGGGGGCCACACACACGGCTTCGGCGTCGTCCTCTAGGGTCCCGGGTACGGGGACCACTCACTCCGCGACTCAGCAGGCGAGCCCCTGGGATGACGTAGGGCTTCTGTGGGGATCCGCCAACCAGAGCGCGGCACCTCACGAACAGCTTTCAGCCCGCAGCCAATCAGATCGCGGGTCTTCCAGACAAGCCTCCTGCAGCCCGCCAATGACGGCGCGGCACCGCGGAAGAGCTTCGTATCCCTGCGCGACGTTCCTGAGGGGGCTCGTCCTCCTCAACCAATGAGAGGACAGTTTCGCCGATCTTTGTTCTCCGTGGTCCCGGCGAGGCTTCTCAGGCAATTTCAGGCCCCGGCGGTGATTCTCCGGCGGCATAAACGAGGTAATAAGATGCCTGGTGGGCACCGGCCAAAGCCCACAAAGCGCCCCCCAGCGCTAGAACACAATAAAGCGCTCCTAAGCGCTATGGCCAAAGATAAAGCGCTCCTAAGCGCTAGGGGGAAATAAAGCGCTCCAAAGTGCTAGCAAACAGGCAGAGCGCTCCCAGGCGCTAAGGGGGAAGCACAGCGCTTCCTGCAGGAAAATGTACCGTATTTTCTGGCGTATAAGACGACTGGGCGTATAAGACGACCCCCTTCTTTGCCTTTTAAAATATAGGGTTTGGGCTATATTCACTTGCTTATTAAATGATACCGGTGTATAAGACGACCCCCAACTTTTTAAAAGATTTTCAAGGGTTAAAAAGTCGTCTTATACGCCAGAAAATACGGTAGCTTCTCCATGCTGCAAAAAAGGTCCCAGAGATTCCCAGGGGGCAAAGCCAAGTCCCACCCATCAGCCCAGGCAAGGCAGAGGGGTCCCCCAGGAGTCCTCCAGGCATCCAGGAAAGTCCATCAGGAGTCCAGGGGCTGGGCAGGGCTCAGGGATTCCCCTGAGCCCAAGCAGCAGCACGCCCCTGGCAGCTTCAAGTCCAAAAACAAGAACATTTTGGAAGGGGACACAGCCCCTTCTTATACAGAAAAAAGTATTTGAAGTCTTTGTGCAGGCAGTGTGAGAACCAGCTAGAACTGGTTATAGGGAAGTCCTGTCAGTATCAGGGACAGAGGTGACAGTCGCCCAGCGGGGTGGTGGAACCAGCATTGTGGCAGGCAGGCACAGCCTCATTCACACTCAGGTGCTATCTCCACCCACTTCCCTGGCAGCAGATGCTGCCTTTCATCCACGGGCTGACTCAGACAACCTCCTGGGGCTCTGCAGCCCCGGTCATCCTCAAACCAGACAGTCAATCCACAAGCAGGCCCAGCGACTCTGGGCCAGGCTCACCAGCCAATCACACGCCAGGCAAAAATTACACAAATATGCCAACTTCTCAAAGTAGCACTTCTAGACTAGACACAATCATGCCGCATACACCATTACGCAGCATTCAATCTCACGAGTTCGCACATATCAAACTCGACCCTGCACTCCCCACACATCAGGAACTACCATGGGCATACATATTCCCCATTCATTCCTGAGGGAGGGCAGGTCACTCACCACACATACACAGAGAGCTCATGCACTTTACACTGTACCACAGTGAAAAAGTGCGCCAAGACCTAAAATCACTAACACCAGGTTCCAGAAACAGGCTAGGAAAAAGCAAAAAAGTCTCGGGGTGAACCTGCCAAAAGGGCCAGGTCCAACAACAAATGTTTCAGGCAACACACTGCATTGAGTCCATGTTCTGGGTG
This sequence comes from Lissotriton helveticus, assembly GCF_964261635.1. Classification (NCBI taxonomy): domain Eukaryota; kingdom Metazoa; phylum Chordata; class Amphibia; order Caudata; family Salamandridae; genus Lissotriton; species Lissotriton helveticus. Next base: position 301,586,912 of record NC_136059.1, read on the forward strand.
CACTTGCTTGATGCAGTCCCGGCTCAACCTGCTCTGAGAATCGTCCCTTTATACCAAAGGGGTGTCTGCAGAGTAGCTCAAGGAGGACATTTGGAAGAGAGCCACCCCAAACAGGATATGAAGTTTGAGACATTAACTTCACATCCATAGTCTACTTAGGGGTGTTAACGTAGGAGTCAAACCACCCCACTTGGTTCCAATCCCAAGTTCTTCTTGACCAAGAAAGGGAGCTTTCCACGCTATATTCAAAGAACTGCTGTTTAACCAGGGTTAGTGTCCGCTAGACATTCAGTCTCCTCGAGGCGAGAGGACATTGTCCATAAGTCACTACTCTCTGCTGGAGGAGTACCTGCTTGAAAAAAACCTAGAAGCCTGCATGCTGACACAAATAAGGAGTGTGCATGGCCCAGCAGGAGGAGCAACTGTCCAGGAAGAAGATGCGACGCAGGTTTCTGACCTGGGGAGGAAAACAGAGGAAGTTTGCAAACTTTGATTGTGCAATCCAGAAATGATCCTTGCTGTGACGGGGTCCCCTGGTCTCGCTCTATGCATTAATGATTAAACTGCACTATAAGTTTACCGGAAGCATTCCACTGAAATAACCCCGCAGCCTGCTGTAGGTCAAAATGACTGGAGTTGCCAATGGCAACCAGAGACCCAAACTGGCCTATTGGTCACAACTGATCTGTCACATAAAGAGGACTAGCCCTGGACACTGCAATGCCTGCCAGCTAAATTGCCGTTCACGGTGAGTTGAGAGGGCAGCTGCTGCCGAGAGCTGGTACCTCTGTGGGATCCTACCTAAGCTAAGTCCACAGAGATCGCCCAACAAACAGCCCTGATATCTGGTGAACAATTCCTCTAGAAGTCAGCACAATACAGGCTGGAACTCCCCCATGTGCCTCCAGTACCTCCCAGACAGACATTTATTTTCACTGAGAGTAAAATGAATTTTTAAAAAGACTAGCATCGTGCTGGATAGTTTATTATTGTGTCTGCTTGATTTTGAGCTCTTGTCCTCCACTTTACGTCTCTAAGAAGCCTGTGATTGCTCACTCTCATTACCCTGTAAGTAAAGTGTGGAAAGGGTTGTACTTGGCCCAGTTTGCATAGGCATAGGTCAATGGAGCATAAGACACTATGGCAAATTACATCAAACATCATGGTGTGTGATCAGTAGCTCCCTTCTGCCCAGTGGGCAACTGAAGGGGTCTGAAAGCAATCTAGTCCTGAGCACTGAATTGAGAGAGACCGGAAACCACCCAACAATGAGTCAAACCACCCACTATTCTATGTGCTGCAGACAACAGGTCTTCGTCAGCATAGCAAAAACCTAACAGAGACCTAAAAAGCATTGATTTTTTTATTTATTTATTTTGGAGTTTTACATAGCGCTAGCCAGACCCGTAGGTATCAGATCGCTTTACAATATTTGTTGATTAACAGTTGAGTATTCAAAGAATGGAATAAACATACAGTGTTCAAAGATGGGTCATTACTCGGTATAAGTCATGTATCATTCGAATGCAGAATTGCAGTGGGGGTGTTAACAGTCGAGAGAATAATGTGCATGGTAAGAGTAAGATGCTGTAAGGAGTTGGTCTTATTGTAGTGTCTGGATCCTCAGTTGATGTTGGATCGGTAAATTGTAGGACCTTTGTCATTTCTGGAGAGCTCGATTGAGGAAGAGCACTGTGAGCTGGCATTTGAATTCTTTGTAGGAAGGGTTAGTCCTGATATGTACAGGGATGGCATTCCAAATTCTGGGTGCATTTCCAGGGAAAGATCGAGATAAAGTCTTTTGTTTGCGGGTTTTCCGGGGGGGAAGGGGGGGGTTCGTAGAAAATGAGTAGCATAATGTTGGTGCTTCTGAGATTTGTCTGTTCCGCTTTGTTGAGTTTAGCGGCTAGATAGGTGGGTTTGCCAGTGTGGAGAGCTTTGAGGGTGAGATAGCCAGTTCTGAAGTTGGCACACAATTCTATTAGGAGCCAGTTGAGCTCTTTGAGAGCAGAGGCGATGTGATCGTATTTTTTTACCCTCGTCACCATTCTGGCTGCTGCATTTAAGGTAGATCTATGAGGAGCAAGATAAAGCTTAGCTGTGACTGTGAGGGCGGAGTTCCCGTAGTCTAATCTGGATCGCACTAGGGATTGTGTGACTTCCTTCAGGTCATTTGGAGGGATGAAGGGTTTGATTTTGTTTAATAGTTTCAAGTTGAAGAAGGCACATCTTGCGGTGTTTTTGATGTGCTTGATCATGTCAAGGTTGGGGTCTAAAGTTATTACCAGTGACTTCACGGGGTTTGCCGGGATGAGATTGCAGTTGAGAGCATCAATAGACTTTATCCATTTCGTGATTCAGGGGGTCTGCTCTTTGTTGGCTATGAGGAGGATTTCCAGTTTGTCCTGGTTAAGTTTTAGATGGTTTTGGGACAGCCAGTTTTGAACTTCTATTAGGGTGTCATTGAGTCTTTGCATGTCCGCTACGGTGGAGGTTTCAAGGTAGTTCTGGGTGTTATCGGCGTAGAGGTGGATGGGTATGTTGGCTTTTTTGAGGATGATGGTGAGTGGATCCATGTAGATGTTGAACAGTGTGGGTGAGATAACCTTGGGCAACGCCTCTGGTTATAGGGTGTAGGTCGGACGTGAAGTCTCTGATTTTTATTATTTGAGAGCGGTTTTTCAGGAAGGAGGTGAACCATTGTAAGACCACCCCATCTGCTCCTACCCTTTCTCGGAGTACGTTGATGAGTAGATTGTGGTCAACCGTGTCAAAGGCTGCCGAAAGGTCAAGGAGTAGGAGTAGACAACAGCAGTCCATGTCCAGTGATTTATGGATGTCATCAATGACATTTAGGATGGCAGTCTCTGCGCTGCATCCTTTTCTGAATACCGATTGGTGGGCTTTGCCAGTGTCTTTTGGTCTTGCTGTACAACATCAGTAAGATGCTGTGCAGCATGGTCAAAAGAAAAAAAAGCGAGAAAAAAACCCAAAAACAGAAAGGTGTGATTTCGCAGACAAATCAGCAGAGTTATTGTGATGGCAAGTGCATGAGCTTACAAAATGACGCAGATTGCTTTTTATTTTTTTTAATTTACCAATCCACGATTAATCAGTAAATAAAAAAACTTAAATAAACAAGCAGCGTGAAAGTGCTATTTTATGGTGATGGGGCTAGCAGCAATTTGTGGCCTGATCCTCCCTTAAAAATGCTATTTTTTTTTTTTTTTTTTTAAACAGACCGGGGGGATGGGAGGCAATGGGGAAGAGAGAAGTTGGGAAGAAAGCAAAGGGGAGTGGGCGGGGGAGGGTAAAATCACCCACGAGGGAAAGCAACAGAGGGGCAGGAGAAAAGCACACAAGCAAGAGAGCACCACGAGGGAGATACAAACATGGAGAGCGTGGGTGTGGCTACTGAAAATAATATGCACTCTCATGCAGCACTTAAGCGAAAAGAAATACAAAGTGAGCTGTGGAATGATACAAATCGGTAAAGCCAAAGGATGGTTAAGATGGAACAATATGCACAAGCAAAAGCATAAAATAAGAAGCAACTAAACGAGTAACAATAAAGCCAACCATATGGTAGGTGAGGACATTGAAAAAATGTGATGAAAGGTCATAACTGGGAAAATACCACAAAAGTGTGCGAGCGATGGAGTGCAAAATAGCCAAACAAGGGAGGCTGAGCTCTTCCAGGTTTGGATTATCCTGTATTTCTGTGGGAGGGTTCAAAGTGTACGAGCGAGTAGAGGCCAGAAAAAGACTTGCAGGCATTTATTCACATTACAAGACTTAAAGAAGGCCTAAACTATACTGGATGGTCATTAGATATTTAAAAGGAGATTATTTTAGGATCAATTTACTGACAACTACCAATATCAAGATGTAGGTGGGTTGTCTGGAAGAATTAGAAAATGAACAGCCAAAAAGAAATTACTAAACTATGGAAATGCAAAGTTATGGAATGAGACCGATAAAAGCAGCATGTCCCAACTGTATGCCCCCAAGTCCGGTGATCTATAATTTGCAGCTAGATGGAGATTTATTCTACTACTTGTGAATGATTTGCTACAGAGCGGCTGGGTCTGAGAAATACTTGGGCTTAAAAGTACTCCTCGAGTACTTCACTACTGTGGTTTATGCAGGAAGATGATGAATCACTTCTCAATAACAGATCAGATGAGGAGAAAACTACAATACACTAACTACACAGAGAAATGTGAGAAGCTGGATTGAAAAATACGGTGTGCTGTTCGTACTCCGAGGCAGTATTCTATTCCTTTTTAGCAGTGAGACAAAGCAATGCCACACAAAGAAAATGTTTTGTAAAAGCTAAATTTACAAATAAAACAGTCTTCCAAAGACGCAATTTTACTCATTTGCAGGAAGTAGTCATGTTTCAAAAAAACACTGTATTAAATAAATGTGATTATCAGACCTTGCAGTAAATGTTCTGGGACTTATATTATGATGCACATGATGTCCCAAAATAACAGGAACTCTTCTTTGTGTACCAGGCCACGTTTTTCATTGGGGTAAAGCTTCTCAAACACTATTAAATACCACAGCCACAGGTGCACCCTCAAAGAGACCTGATGGTTTTCTCGAAGCCAAAACAGCAGACACTGTTATGGTCATGTACCCCCCCCCCCTTTTTTTTGTTTCTAAACTTTTGTTTTTCAGTTGTATGATAAACAAGACAACCGCAGTTATTGGAGACTGGGACATACAGCAATGCGGCACATCCAGGGAGATCACATTTGTAGCCAATCATCCAGGGCACGAGTCGGGGTACCACGCGGGTGGATGGCATCCCCCCACTTATTTTCGAGGGTTTTCCAGGGTGGACGCTGTCCACCCTGCTCAATCAAAACGCCGTCCACCATTTTGAAATCAGACGTTTCTCGGACTGCCGCAGGTCAACGCAAGCAGCAGGTTTCTAAATGTAAAAAACACCTTGCGACACTTGAACATTTGAATTTGTAAATATCAATGTGTGTAATTGGTAAGAAGATGCATTGAGTTTGATGCCCTGTAGTGAGCAAACGGTGGGCGTGTAATTAAAAAGAAGAAACGCCCTTTCTGGAAAACATGAAAATCCAAGCGTGCAAGCAGCTAGCGCTTCCCGGACGGCTCCCGGGGCGCACGTGCCTCCCTCCTGGAGCCGGCGCGAGGCGAGCAGCTTACCTGGTCGATGTTCTTCCAGAAGTCGGAGGTGTGAGTGGCATTGTCCGGCTGGTCCCAGAGGGTGTAGTTCAGGAACCCCGGCCCGAGGCGTTGTTGCTGTTGCCCATCTCACCCCCTGCCCCAGTGACGCCCAGATAGGCAGGCGGCAGCGGGCATCAGTGGCCATGCAGGGGCCCAGGCAGCTCCATTGGCACAGGAGGCAGCAGACGTCTGAGGAGTGAGCGCTAGACCCAGCACCGCCGCCATGAAGGGTGAAGGACGCTTCAAACTAAGAATGTGTCGTGTATTGTCGGTAGAAATCTTGATTTGCTTCCGTGTAACGAGAAAAGCAGCTGGTTCCTAGATAATTAAACGTGTGTTCTGGGGTGTATACAATCAGCCCAATAGGCAAATCATGTGCCGACTGACCAAACAAAACTCTTTACTAAGGGCCTGTACAGTACACACTGTTCACGATGCTTTTGCTGAAACTGAACTGTACTCGTGAAAAACAAACAGCTCCCGTTGCCAGGGTACCCAATAGACGCCGAGATCTTCAACCAATGGATGGACGCCGTCCCCCCCTGCGCAAAAGCGATCCACCAACTATTAAACACATACCTATTTTAAGATGTTTTTTCCTTTTCGTGACGTCACTTCCGGTCGTGACGTCACTTCACGTATTTGAGCGTCCCCCCACTTCTAGGTTTTTGCCTTTCGTGACGTCACTTCCTGTCTGTGAGCGTCCCCCCACTTCTTTATTTATGACTTGTGCTCTGCAATCATCCCATACATGATTACTTAAAGCCCAACCAGAAGACACCCTCTCTCCACTGTCCCCTTCCCTCTATGAAAGTTCTCTCATCTTCATCTGCGTCTTCGCTAGCTGTGGAGGTCGTAGCAGCCTCGGGGCCCAGGAGTGTGTATGAGAGGTCCCTTCACACTGAGTTCCTCAACCGCCTTGTTGTTCTGCCTACTGAGCTTCATGTGGGATTCCTCAGCTAATGACAATTCTTGTATATCACTGAGTCAACAGTCCAACTCAGGTGCCCTCTGCTGCCCCATCCAGGTAATGGCGATCCTGCGACTGGCCAGGACTAGCAGCAGTTGCAAATATTTTATGCCACCTACCTGCCCTTTGGACATTTGAAGTTGCCCAATAGACTGCACTGAGGCGCAAGTTCAAGGCGCAGGTGCACGGTCCTCTTTACATCTGTAACTACTCAGACCAGTAGCACTGCACCTCACGGCAAGGCCAGGCTAAAGGCAAAAAACCTGCCTCACTGTTACCGCATTGTGGACAACTGTCCGGTTGGGAGAAGTAATTTCAGTGTTGCGACTTTCTTGGTAGCATTTTTCCACGGTTGGGAGAAGGACATATGCTGCAGGCCTTTGGGGGTAAGGTAGGTCCTGTGCAGGAAATTGTAGTGAACCAGCTTGAAGCTGGAGTTACAGAAAGTGTATGTGTGAGGTCATTGACTCGTGTCCAGTACCCATCATCCAGTGGAATATCCAGGTCTGTGTCCCACGCGACTGCAGAGTGGGCCCAAGGGCATTTGTTTGAATGGCCTTATACAACAGTGTGATCAAGTAGTGGTCTGTACCGCAAGACAAGAGCATGCCAAGAGTTTGTGCAGGTTTGGGTGCAGCAGGTTCCCCACTTTAAAGCCGTTGGCCCTTCATGGTGCTGGGATGGGTCCAGGGCCTAGCCTGGGGCCAGGCCCCACACGTAAATCCCTGAGGGTGCCCATCCACCCTACCGCCACGCACAGCTGGCTATGCCATCCAACACTATAAAGGGTGTCATTTTAAGTAATGTAGACCCATTGGCTTCGACAATGAGTTAGAACAACTAAATAGAAAAAGCAGCAGTCCTATTAGCTTTATCAAAGCGTCAGCACAACACTATTAACAAATGGTTGCGGTGCCCCTGTTCCTTCTGGGACACCACCAGGAAGAAAAATATAATTTACAAAAACGCTCACAGGGCACTATGTGGCACTATTTGCATAGAAAAGAAACAATGAGCTGCTGCTGCTCATTTATAATTATTTTTAATAATATTTTTTTCCCGGTCCCACTCAGGATTTGCAAAGTTTGTAAAAGGTTTGGGGCAACGCATCCCCTGCTGGCTCCCCAGCCAGCACATTAGTGGGTGCGGCTTTTATTTGAAAGTTTATGGCCTAGTGCCCACCCAGGGCACCCACAAGAAGGGAAACTGTTGGGGGAACCCCAAGGCCCCCCACGGACACTGCAGCTCATAACCAGCAGTCATTTTGGGTGCCTATAGGAGCTAGATATTATTTCAAAGTGGGTGCCCTGGGATACCCATAACTGCCCAAGTCACTGGGGGCTGTGGGAAGCTAAAAGCAGCCCCCAGACGTGTCCTGTTGCCATTACAGTGCCTCAGATAAGTTTAGCTTTGTTCAGACACAAAGGAGCAACCAATGTAAGCCAAAACTATACCCTATGAGGCTTAGAGCGCAGCATAAATTATGCAAGACAGGAAGCAGAGAACTCTGGGTAGTTTCCAGGAGTATATATTTATTATTATCAAAACCTATTCCACACTAGGACCCGTGGTTGCCTCTAGGCCTGATATCCCTTACAGGAGAGCCTGGTTCATTCATGACACTATAGTCAGGAACAGCCCTGAAATAACCAATACCACCAATTGGTTAACTAATGAACTAATGCTAAAGATTTTCACAAGTGCAGCAGTTGCAGGGCTTGCAGATTTGGAGTTACCACCACCCAAATCTCGGCGGAATTCAGAACCAAACCCATAATGTTACAACAGAAACTAACCTGCAGAAAAGAATTCGCAGTGTACATTCTCACTTGCAGCTGCGGACTCAAATATGTAGGAAGCACTAAGCTCCAAGTGCACCTACGAATTTTGCAACACAGAGCCATTGTCAACAGTGACCCTACATACCCTGTCGCAAGACATTTCAAAGAGACACACCAGGACAACATAGACCACCTCAAATACTGCGTCATTGATAGCATTCCGCCACTCAGACGTGGTAGCAACAGAGAGAAACTGTTGAGACAACTGGAGTCGAAATACATAATAGAACTCAACACTAAGGCCCCAGCAGGATTAAACATCAGTGAAGACCTTTACAACTTTCTATAGTGTCCATTTACAGTACTCACTCCCAGTCTTGCGCTCTGTGACTTTCGCCAATCTGACATTTTTAGAAGTCGGCTGACTTCAAGTTGGCTGTCCAGTTTTTAATCCACTACAAACACAGTTTTTAACTTTACTGCTCCAATCTCGCCTATTCCTTAAGCGACTGTTTGGATTTTTGTCTTCACCACATCTCACGGCACGAACACGAAGTTCTCCTACAATTATGCACTTACTTTTAACTTTACCCATAAGTGACTGCACTGTAGAGCATTTTTCTCACCTATTCAACTTGTTTTTTAGCAGTTGTCTCGATTTCCATACATCAGGCTCAGCCCTCAACATGTTAAGTGTAAACTACAGCAACATCTAGGCCCTTCTTCCGCACCAGCACTAAGCTTATAATTCTTGCCTGAATTAGTTGCACGCCGACTGATACATAGACTTTGGTATTGGCTTCCACACACTTTTAAAATATGAATGTGTTAAATACATTGTTCCCCTCTTAGTTATGATGGTACACCAGATTCCTCCCACATTTAATTGTGCCATATGGCACTCATGGTTTTTAGAATGTATTCACACACCCACAATTCATGAGGGATACCGTCTAATTTTGTTTTCCATCAGACAACATTTGGGAGACTTCAAACCCAATCATTGCATTCATTTATCATTTAGCACACAAGCTTACCTTCCAATCTGCTGCGATCAACTGATGTTACAGAACATTTGGCCATTCACACCTACATATAGAGGGGTAATTGCATGTCATTGCTGCGCCTAGTCATCACTGCATGACAAGATGTTTTACTACATGCTGCTAAAGTAACTTTCTTGCCTTGTCACTATAAATTGAATGCCTCTCACCTTAGCGCACTAGGTGATCAAGACCACAGGCTTGTGGTCAAAACGTGTCATCCTGACATGCTAAGACAATAACATTTCTTTATTGCATCTTTAACTGGAGTCTGTGCCCTTATTTGGCCCACCGCGGTCGTTCTTAGGGATCCTGGTATAGATTTGTTTGGGACATGTGTGCATGGCGTGAGCCTGCCAGCAAGATGCCGTTTTGAATAAAGAGCAGCAATTCACTAACCTCATGTGGTCTCAGTTCGAAATTGGTTCCTGTTTCGGTATATATACAGCCGCACTGCCACAAGCCCAGGAAAAAGGTGCGAACAGCACAGAAACGCGTCGGCAAGCAGGGGAAAGGACGGATGTCAAACCATTTTCTGCAACATGAATAAATAGAGGAATATTACCTCACTGCTGTCGTGTGCTTCTCTAATGCAGAGCATTTTGGACAAAAAAAAAAAAAATTATATATATATATATACACACATACACCGAAACCGGAACCAATTTCGAACTGAGACCACATGAGGTTAGTGATAAAGTGTTAGTATAAAGAGCAGCAATTCACTAACCTCATGTGGTCTCAGTTCGAAATTGGTTCCCGTTTCGGTATATATATATATATATATATATATATATATATATATATATATATATATATATATATCTATATATATCAAGTACGAAGAATCTCCCAGATGTCAGGAAATGCACGACGACACACCAAAGGTTGCTGTGCTTCAAAAAGTTTATTTCAGGCAGCAAAAACAAACAACGCGTTTCACCAACAGGCTTGATCACGTTTGTAATGGATTTCAAAATGATAGTCCTATTTACAAAAAACAAAATATTGACATAGAAAAAGGACTACTGTGCACTCACCCCCCAGTGTAAAATACATGGCAGACATATTGGAGAGGTGTAGTATTTATAACAAAATCAATATGATATGCAATTATTGCCTCAAAAAGCGATAAATACAACAAATTCTTTGGTTGTCAATGACAAAACAAATCAAATAAGGCTGCATAGGAATGTAGGATCAAAATCATTCATCTTGACCAGAAAAATCAAATGGACAAACCCTGTTCACATATATTCCCAAAGTGAAGAGTAGTTGTCTATATGTCTCATAATACCGCCCAGTGGGTATGGTCACTTTCTAACAAAACTTATTAGACCACATAAAAGTATAAAGTAAATTGTGATAACAAGTAATCCAAATGGACAGTCCATGTTCAAAATTGATCATAGAGTTAGAATTAATTATCTCTAGTCTCTCAATGCCGCCCATGTGGGCATATTTAATCCTACTACCAAAATAATGATTTATCCAAAGCAGCCCAATAGACGTAATACCAGTATGTTCATCATAAAGAGTGTCTTCAGTAATTCATATTCCTCATATATCATATCGACAGATCATCTTAATTTTCCACTGTTGTATCCTATCCTGGACTATTTGATATCCAATAGTCCAAGTGCAAAGTATCTGTGAATTAATTAAAAACAAAATGTTTTAAAATCAAGGCGCAATATTTTAACGGACTATGCAGGCAAGACTTAGTTCAACATGCAAAAATATAAAATTTACAAAAATCCAAAAATGGTACCTAATCATTTTACCAGTCAAACGGCCCATTCTTTAGACCCATATCCAATTATTGCGATTACTTCTCCAAATGAACAGACAGTTCTTCGTGATTATTGAGCCCCTCCGGGTATGTACACTCAAAATCAATAATCATTCTTGATTCAAGTTTGCGTAAACATGCAGTTCTATCTCCTCCTCGAGCACCTAGATCTACTTTGTCTAGCACCACCATTTTGAGAAGATTCTCATTCTGGTAGTGCTGCTCGAAGAAATGCCTGGCAACAGGGTATTGTGTGTTGTGATTTTTTATCGCCCTCATGTGTTGAAGCACCCTATCCTTAGCCTTTAAAGTCGTGCTCCCCACATACCATTTGTTACATGGGCAAATTAACAAATACACACAGTACATGGTATTGCATGTCAAAGTTTTACGTATCTTGAAGATTTTGCCTGTACTAGGTATCGTTATTTCCTTACAGTTGGTACTATTACGGCACGCTTTGCAGGATCTACAGCACCTGAATCCTGGTGTTTCTTTAGGTTTACTGGATCCAGTCACAGCATTGGGACTAAGCTCATCCCTGAGTGATTTACCTTTTCTAAAGGTCACCTGGGGGTACTCTTTAACATGTGGTTTGAGGTGTGGATCTGTAAGTAACACATGCCAATGTCTATTAAGAATACTCCTCAATTCCCCAGATTGGCCTGAAAATGTGGTTATAAACCTGATTTTGGATTCAGTTTCTGTGCCCGCATTAGTGTTAAGGAGATCCCTTCTTGTTCTGGTCTCAGCTTTCATGACTGCCCCCTGTATGGTCTTGTTGTTGTAGCCTCTCTTTGAAACGTGTGACCATTCTCTTTTTCTCAACCTCAAATGCCTCACTGGTGCTACAATTACGTTTGGCACGCAGAAGTTCCCCATAGGGGATACTATCCACAAGTCTTCTTGGATGCGCACTTCTTGCATTCAAGAGACCGTTGCCGGCAGTACTCTTTCTGTAGAGACTGGTGGTCATTCTTGTCCCTTGTATTTCAACTAGCACATCCAAAAACTCTATTCTGGTAGAATGTATTCCAGCTGTGAACTGTAAGTTCATAGAGTTTTTGTTGAGCTGAGCCACAAATTGTCTAACCGATTCTTCCGAACCGTTCCAAATCATAAAAATATCATCGATGAACCTGAGCCACAGGACAACTTGGTTGTTAAAGGCGTGAATTTCAGTGGACACCTGCTCCTCCCACCACCCCATGAAGATGTTAGCATAACTGGGGGCGAAGCAGGTGCCCATCGCCGTGCCCTGTGACTGACGGTAGATAGATTCATCAAAAATAAAATGGTTGTGTGTAAGACAAAAATCAATCAAGTCAAGTAACATGTTTGAGTGGTCAAGAAACGCAATGGATCTAGCTTTCAAAAAATGACCTACTGCCTGTAGCCCAAGATTGTGTTTAATGCACGTGTACAGACTGCACACATCCAAAGTGACCAGCATATAGGTATCCTCCCACACAATACCCTCTATGCTTTTGAGGAAAATATATACACATACACATACAGGAACCAATTTCGAACTGACACCACAGGAGGTTAGTGAATTGCTGCTCTTTATTCAAAACAGCATCTTGCTGGCAGGCTCACGCCATGCACACATGTCCCAAACAAATCAGAACGCCGAACGCGTTTCAAGAATAAAATCTCTTCATCAGCGGCGTGAGTTCATGGTGGAAATGAAAGCGCTCTTCCTTGCGCACTCGATATATAACTATCCCTCGCTCTGGTAGGCGTGGCCACCCTGTAGCCTTCTGGGATATGCAGTGCGAGGACGTCTTCCACTGTGGGCTGGCTGTCATCTCCATCATATCATTTTTAAAAGTCAAACCCAAGTGGGCTGGCATGTAGTCATGGCGAGCACCCGCCGTGCTTTGTAGATGCAGTCACGAGCTTCAGATAGGAGACTCCCTGTAAAGCGCCAGCTTGTCCCTCCTTCCATTGTTTGTACACCGATGGTGTCAAACGGACCACGTTCCAGAGGGGGTCTCCTGTTCACGACCAGGCAAGCCATTACATATCCACCGAAACAGGAACCAATTTCGAACTGAGACCACAGGAGGTTAGTGAATTGCTGCTCTTTATTCAAAACGGCATCTTGCTGGCAGGCTCACGCCATGCACACATGTCCCAAACAAATCAGAACGCCGAACGCGTTTCAAGAATAAAATCTCTTCATCAGCGGCGTGAGTTCATGGTGGAAATGAAAGCGCTCGTCCTTGCGCACTCGATATATACCTATCCCTCGCTCTGGTAGGCGTGGCCACCCTGTAGCCTTCTGGGATATGCAGTGCCAGGACGTCTTCCACTGTGGGCGGGCTGTCCTCTCCATCATATCATTTTGACTCATCTTGTGTCTGCTGGGTGCCAATAAATCACGGAAATGAAATTTTATTCTTCATGTGGCCTCCTTCAATTGGGTAACCTGTACTATTGGATTTAAAACGGCTGACCTCGGTCGTGAAGGAGGCCCTATGCAGGAAAGCGGGTCCTTTCAAGTGCAGACGAGTGCTTGAAAGAAGAATGAGCTGGCGTTCTAGCAGTAGGATGCCTGCTCACCCGGATTGGCAGCCATAAAGCGGGGCGCAAGAGTGCAGTGGACTGTCCATCTATCCACTTGGAAATGAACTATGGTTAATCTTGAACTGTCAGCACACCCACAGGGGTTTAACTCATAGCGCACTACGAGACCCAGGGGGCCTTGCATTTGCCACGCCCGGGAGGCAGGTATTTAATGAAATGTGCGCGATGTCATGTGCTTGCAGTTTTCTTCAACTATACGCCGCAGAGGAAGGGAAGTGAATTCCCGAAACGCGTCCGTAGTGCACACCTTGTTAGACGGAAACTACTGACTCATCTTGTGTCTGCTGGGTGCCAATAAATCACGGAAATGAAATTTTATTCTTCATGTGGCCTCCTTCAATTGGGTAAGAGATAGATAGATAGATAGATATACACACACACACACACACACCTCAGACAAAAAACGGACCCAGCCGAGCTCCAGTTCGTAGCCAAGCAGTCCGGATACACCACAGCACAAACGGATTCCAAAAACGTAATTTCTTCAGGTAAAGGTAATTTTTATTTTTTTACAACACCATTTTGTGCAAACAAGGACGGTCAACGCGTTTCGGCGATTGCCTTCAACTGGACCATAGAGTCCCACTGTCCATTTAAAGTGATAAGTGCACCAGTCCCTTCTTCATTTCATTTAAAAATAGACTAGACTGTTAACCCTACTAGTTTGTTCTTATTCAGTGGCCATTTAGGACATACATTTTTGTAATGACTCTCTGATGCAGAGAAACATAATGGTAAAGTACCCTAGAACAAGAAAGGCAATTTGAAATTAATTTTAACATTCGCTCAATTAATTTAAAATCGTGTTTTAAAATTGCATGTTATAAGATTTCATAAAAACTGAAATATGGAACTTTATATATCTTTCTCAAAATATACAATGTGTGACCTTCAATTGTCATGAATTGGAGTAATGGAAATCCTAGTAAAAGAGGGAAGATAGGGAAGGAGAAGGAAAGGGTGAATGGCAATTATCTATCAGATGGATCAAGAACGATTTTATATATATCAAACTGTTTCGAGTGCTAAAGAATTGGGATATAACATTGACAATAATGTTAATTTGATGCTTAAAAACCTTGAGAGGAAAATGGAAATAAAGTGGTGGGAGCATAAGTCCCTCACGAAATATGTAGAGGTGGACAGAGTGCCTCGGGGACTAAGAATTCTTTTGGCTCCAAGTTTTGATAACCCCAACTTGGCAATGCTAAAGGAGTGGGGTGAAAGCAACTTGTTAGCATCCATTAGCTTGGTACACATATTAATTAAATATGCTGAAATCGATCGCCAAGCGCTTATAATAGAAATTGAAAAAATTTACAAAGAATTGTGCAAATCTGACAAGAAGGAGTTCATTGCAGCGAAAAAGAATGAGATCAATGTAAGTCTTAAAAAACATGAAGACAAAATAAAAGCCAGGAAAGTACACAAATTTGCGTGGGATCAGGCAGATTATGAGCTAGGTCAAATTTACACATTTGCACGCAAGTATGACAACGCAAAGAAATTAAAAACAAGTGGTGCAAGTAAACCTACTATCCTAAGTTGTGCACAAACATGTGAAACCGAGGCAAATGCAGCCGAACGGAGACTGAATCATTGACCAGAGAATCGAGTGTGGGAGGTTCAAGCACTGATAGAGCACTCAACAAAGTGATCCTGAGTTTGGGCGAATAGGTGGAGGCACGGAGGCAAACATTGAGGCCACGAAACGATAAGAATACAACAGAAAAAGGCAGAACACAATCAGAAGGGCACGGCGCCGCAGGCGGAAACGCGAAGCCGAAAGTAAAACGAAAAAACTACTGCCGCAAGCAGTAGAACCTGATGAAAAAACTATCAACTTGTCCACCACAACGTTGACTAAGGCTGAGAAACAACTTTTGGCCACGAGTGGATATTTTCTGTTTTATACGTAAATTGAAACTACGGAAATTCGTCATGATAAAAAGCAGGATTAGAAAAGAAAAAGAATCTCGGAAATGTTGCTAATAAACCAAAGTTACAGGCCTCTGATGTACACATATTACTAACCATGCACGACTTAAATAATGAGGAACAAGAGGAACCAACTGACTCTACACAGAGGTTAAGTCCAATTAATTTGCTCCAAAAAGGCGCAGGTGAAAGTCCATACAAACCGAAATAGACATTCGTGCCATTGATGCCGAAAAACGCTGTAGACATTTTTCATGTGTGTCACAGAAGAAATAAAAAAACTCAACCGACAAGTCAATTATAAGACAAGACAATTACATTTTAATTAAGCAGAATATCAAAACCTCATGAAAAAAATTGGCAATAACAAAGACATTGTTGTGAAAAAGTCAGACAAAGGTGGGAACATTGTTCTCTGGCCAAGGGAACAGTATGTACAGGAAGCCATGCAACAACTAAACAACGTAGATTGTTATGAAAAATCCACAATGACGGCTTATAATACAGCAAAAGGGGCATTAAATAAAGAGTAACAACATTGGAAACAAGAAGGGTTGATATCGGCAGACAAATATCACTTCATCTTTAATGAGCACTTAGTCCTTCCGTTTCTGTATTTACTGCCGAAAATCCACAACATAACTTTTCCAATACCTGGACGCCCCATTATTTCGGCGATAAAGAGCATGTCCGAACAAATGGGGCAATATGTGGATTTTTATTTACAGGACTTAGTAAGAATATTACCCTCTTTTCTGAAAGATACTGGCGATTTTTTAAATAAATTGAATAACATCGCATGGACTGATAACATGATTCTCATAACTCTGGATATAGAATCGCTATAAACCAGTATTAAACATTCCTGTGGCATTAATGCAATCAAGCACTTTCTGAACTCTAGGCCTTGTGAATATTTTATCCATAACAAAATGTTGATATCTTTGATCACCTGGTGCTTAGAAAATAAAAAAATTTTATTTGGCAAAGATGTGTACAGGCAAATACAGGGTGTTGCCATGGGGGCCTGCTTCTCCCCTAGCTACGCTTGTTTACACGTGGGCTATTGGGAGGAGCAGGTCCTCAGGGTACAATACAAATAAATTTTTGACAACAGGATTGTGCATTGGTTGCGTTACATTGATGATGTTTTTATTGTGTGGAATGGAGGTATTACCAGCGCGGAGGATTTTATCAAAAGAATCAACGTTAACCATTTTAAACAACACTTCACATCACACATCAACTCAACCAAAATTGAATTTTTAGATGTTTGCATTTATGTTAACGATAATAAGTTAGTAACTACTGCATTTAGAAAACCAACAGCAGGGAATGCAACACTTCACGCAACTAGTGCAAATCCTAAACATTTAATTGGCAGCATCCCGTATGGTGAGATTTTAAGATTAAAACGTATTTGCAGCTCACCGGAAGGTTTGAGAGGTGCCAAAGTGAAGCTCTATCCAGACTGAGGAAAAGAGGTTATACAAATAAAGTATTAACAGATGCAGTACTAAAATCTAGCAAGAGACCTAGGGCATCACTCCTACAACAAGAGGAAGAAGAAGGGTTAGACAGTACATCAGAAGACCCACCTCGGCTCATTACAACATTTAGTCATCAGGAACGGAAAATCAGAGCCATAATTAATAAGAATTGGCCTATCATCTTGACGGATAATGGTCTCAGCAATAGACTGCCAGATAAACCCACCATCACTTTTAGGAAACCTCAATCTATGGGAGGGCAACTTCCAAATAACAGTCCTGAGTTAGAACATATGAAATCATGGTTGACACCAAGGAAAGGTTTTTATAAATGCACAACTTGTCGTGCATGCAAGTTTGGAGTTACTACAACTAAATGCAGTACTCCATTCAGAGAAAATGAGCAAGACATCAAAGGCAATTACAACTGCCGCACTGATTTTGCGGTCTATGTACTCGCGTGCGCCTGTGGGCTGAGGTATGTGGGAAGTACCAAGCTCCAGGTGCACGTGAGGATACTGCAACATCTTCGGGCCATCATCAATAGCGATCCGGCATATCCGGTCGCTCGTCACTTCAAAGAAGTACATAATAAAGACATCATTTGCCTATCCTATTTTGTTATTGATTCTGGCAACAGAGAAAGATCATTAAGACAGTTGGAAACTAAATACATTTTAGATCTTGATAGTAAATTTCCAAATGGTCTTAATAATACACTATTATTGCAGTTCTAGTTACTTGTTTTCTTATAGACCACAAGTAACTAGAACTGCAATAATAGTGAGAAATTGGATATATCTAGGAGATATTACATATAATATAACATTTCTATCCCCACAGGCTTGTGGGACATAGGTTCTCCTAGTATCTAAGAAGGATACCGTTGGAACACATCGTTAATATGATAATATTTGTCCAAATCTGCCTCAATTTTAAACATTTTAAATAATTTTTTTATTGGTACATTTTTTGCACCTATTCTTTGCACTAGACACTTGTGAATTTATTGATTGCACAATAGATGATCATCATAACATACATTTGTATCATTTGGGTCTTTGTATATGCGTATGCATCAATTCTACAATGTTGGAATAACAATTTTAATTAGTACTATAAGCAATAAGGGATGTAGATATCGCAATGATGGTTTCCTTGAAACACATTGACAGTACCTAACATAGTGACTAAACTCATCTGAGAATATCTATACATTATGCAGTAATTTTGCAGATATCTTTGCATAATTTGCACAACAATTTCGCATTTAGGCGGGAATTTGCACTTGTGTTTGCATATTTTCCACAAGTTGTATTTTGCGTGATTTGCACAAACAAATATCCTTGGATGATTATGTTTTATAAATATGGACATATTGCGGATTTTGCACAGATTTGTTGCGTACTTTGCACAATTTCGCGCATTATTGCAGTAATTTGCACAAGTGTCTATACAGTAGGTATATGTTATTTATTGCGTGACCTGTTCAGAATAGAATCCTTGGGATTCAATGACATTGTTTTATAAGGGTTATTTTTCGCAGTATTTGCAAGTTTGTTGCGTCATTTGTACATTTGCGTAATTTCCACAAAAGATGTTAACATTCATTTTATAGGTACTGTATATTGATGTTTTCATCAGGGAAGTATTGCACACATCTTGTTTCCATACTAAGATCCCATGCATTTAAGATTACACAGCAATAAGCCTCGCAATACGAATGTTTCTTTACTGTCTATCATCACGTGGTGTAGCAATGAAAAAAAGCATGTATGAAAAAACAATGACGTATCCCTGTCTCACTATGTGATCAAGGGCACTTGATGCCCGAAATGAGTCATGTGAGGAGTGAGAGAAAGGACAAATAAACTTACCTGTCATCTTCAGCTGCCTGGTGGTCCATTGATTTCCATGTTCGCCAAAAGGAAGTGCTGGAAGTGGTTGTCCGTCTCTTCATTTCGCCGCCGCAGTGGTGAAGATTCGTGATATATATATATATATATATCCAATTACCACTCCGGTGCTTAAGCCCACCAAAAGGAGAGAAACTGACTCTTCAATGCCTTCAAACTCTGCTGGCACACAGTGACTATTTATTTAATCCATAAAAACGCAATACATGCGGACAAGATTACGCGTTTCGGCCAAAGGTGTGGATATGTGGATATATATATATATATATATATATATATATGTTATGTTATGTTATGTTAACAGGAGTTTTGGATTCTGGAGGTAGGGCCATGCTGGACTTGTCGGCGGCGTTTGACACCGTCCCCCATGATCGCCTGCTCTCGAGACTTTACGAGATAGGCCTCAGGGGGACGGTGTTCAGCTGGTTTGTTTCATTTCTAGCCGGCCGCCGACAAACGGTCTGGACCCCGCCGGATTCTGCTGTGATGCCGCCACTGGGTGTCGGGGTCCCTCAGGGCTCTATTTTGAGCCCGACCCTTTTTAACATCTTTATGACCCCTTTGGCGGCTCTGGCGGAGTCTTTCGGGGCCCGGATCGTGTCCTATGCAGACGACACTCAGCTCCTCTTCTCCTGTGAGAGGGGAGGAGATTTTAACGGGGAGAGCATCCGGGATTGCCTTGGGGCTGTTTTCGGATGGTTCCACTCGAGTGGCCTCAAGTGCAATCCAGAGAAATCGGAGGTGCTCTTCTTTGGGTGTGCGTCTGACCCTGACTGGCATGGCTGGTGGCCCATTGATATGTTTCCGCCCTCTTCCCCTTCCTTAGTTGCCAAAAATCTTGGGGTAAAGATGGACAAGGGTTTGTCAATGAGAGCCCAGATCCTGGGAGTGACGGGTTCCTGCTTTGGTCTTCTGAAGACTCTTAGAAAGTTTCTTCCCTTGTTATCGGAAGAGCATCGGAAGCTGACTGTGCAGGCTCTGATTGGGTCCAGGCTGGACTATGCCAACGTCCTCTACCTGGGCCTGCCGGAGTACCTGTTACAGCGCCTTCAGGTAACGCAGAATGCGGCGGCGAGAGCCATCTTTGGCTTAAATAGGCGAGCTAGGGTGTCGGGCCTCTTGCAGGACCTGCACTGGCTGCCTATTCGCAACCGCATTATTTTTAAGGCGCTGACTTTGACCTTCAAGGCCTTACACTCTGGAGGGGCGAAGTATCTCCAAAGGAGATTGTCTTTTTATCATCCGGCCCGGGCGCTCAGATCAGAATCACAGTTTCTGGCGGTTGTACCGCGCGTCCAAAAAGCTCGCATCGGAGGTCGCTCCTTTGGTCTGCGCGCCCCCCAGTTGTGGAACGCCTTGCCGCTGTCACTCCGTGGCGCTACTAGTCTGTTGGCCTTCAGGAAGGGTCTCAAGACGTGGTTGTTTACTTTATAGGTCCCCTTTTGGTTTATTTTATTTCCTGCTGTTTTTATTGTCGTGTTGTGTTACTTTCTGTAGGTCTCGCTGTGAAAGCGCCAGGATACTCTTTTTGAGTCGCTGCGCGCTATATAAAAAAAATAGTAACATAACATAACATAACCTACTGGCGATAGCCAGTAGGTATATATAGTTAGGATTTTTTTCCTATGGGATTTTTGAAAATTCTATGTCGAATAACTTTGGCGTTTGAGGACAGAATTGGCTGAAATTTTCAGGAAAAAATGGAACATTTTGTTTCTGAGCAGCCCCTGAAAATTTGGGGGGGTTTCGTCAAGGGGGGGCCGAGAAAAAAAGGGGGGTCCCAAAACGTGTTTTTCCCATGCAATTTTCCATAGGGCGGTTGGCCTCACTTTTAGCCCGAACGGCTGAATGGATTTACACCAAACTTGGCAAAATTGTAGGGACTGGTAGCCCGATGTGCCTTTGTTATGTCTCAAGATATAGGCTCCAGTGGTTTTTACGAAAATTAACTTTGAAAAATATATATTGGGCTACATTGGGCTATATATATGTTGGAGCCCAAATGTAGCCCAATGTAGCCCAATGTAGCCCAATGTAGCCCAAAGATGGCCACCAGAGACAAAAAAAAACAAATGTAGCCCAAATATCAGCTAGATGTAGCCCAACTATAGCCCAATGACAGAATGTCCCAGAGTGTTCTAAAGAACAACTAGAGTGCTAACAGTCCTACTTATTACAAAGGTATGGCACACCTGAAGCCATCTTGATTGGAATAAAGTGGTAACTCTTAAAACATTTAATTTAAAAAGGAACAACATGAGGGGGTTCATTTTGCCATAGAAAGTATGATTAGCGAATATATGACGAAATCCCGCATACCATCAGTACGCAAAAAAAATCCCGCATGTACTATTAGGCCGCAAATTAAAATAACGAAAACTTTTAGAACGAATATGCCTTTAGCATACACTAAACAACTAAACTACCCTAAACCCTAAAACACTACCCCCAGCATGACCCTACACTACACAAACAGTACAACACTACCCTAAACCCTAAAACACTACCCCCAGCATGACCCTACACTACGCAAACACTACAACACAACCCTAAACCCTAAAACACTACCCCCAGCATGACCCTACACTAAACAACCACCACAACTCTACACTACACTAACACAACACTACACTACACTACACTACACAATCACTAACCCACGAAAAAATTAACACAAACCCACTTACCTCTCTCGTCATCGTGGTTTTCACAACGCAAATGCATTTACCATACATGCCTTTAAAACGTAATTCTTTGTAAAAGGCATACGCGATAAATGCACATGCGTTTTGAAAAAATGCGGGATAATGGTATGCGAGGTCAATGACCTTGCGGGATAATGGTATGCGGACTGAAAGTCTGCGGGATAAAAAATGCGGGAAAATGGCTGCAAACCATGATTAGCAGCAGACTTCCCTGGTGAGCACTAGCTTTACTACAGTGATCTAATGAGCAACTAGAGTGCTAACATTCAGAATTTATGGCAAATGTGTGACACATCTGAATGCCTTCTTGATAGAACCAAAGTAAACAAGCATTGGAAATGCAATAGATCTCGCCCTCGTTTAAGTTAAAGCCATTCTGTTTGTAATGAGGTGGCTTTTTAGCTTTGCTTTTATTAGTGTTTTTAAAACTTTCATGTAAATAACATGCATATGTATGCATATATGTATATATGCATTTATATTTATATAGATATGCAGATTATATATGTTTATATATGTATATTACCTACTGGCGATAGCCAGTGGGTATATATAGTTAGGATTTTTTCTCTATGGGATTTCTGAAAATTCTATGTCTAATAACTTTGGCGTTTGTGGACGGAATTGGCTGAAATTTTCAGGAAAATGGCACAATTTGTTTCTGAGCAGCCCCTGAAAATTTGGGGGGTTTCGTCAAGGGGGGGCCGAGAAAAAAGGGGGGTCCCAAAACGCGTTTTTCCCATTCATTTTTCCATAGGGCGGTTGGACTCACTTTTAGCTCGAACGGCTGAATAGATTTACATGAAACTTGGCAAAATTGTAGATATGGTTTGCCCGACGTGCCTTTGCTATGTCTCAATATATGTGCTCCAGTGGATTTTGAGAAATTAACGTTTAAAAAAATATATATATCTGTGACAGCGCTCCGGTTAGCGCCCCGGTTCGCGTACCTGACGCGTAACGGAACTTCGCGAAGCGAAGCTGATTGGCTCTCCGGTGTCTGTCAACATTCTAAACAGTCCGGAGCGGCCGCCATCTTGTCTCTCGGTAGGATCGAGAGACAAGATGTGGTGAAAAACGAAGGGGGAAATGAAGGAAAGGGGGCAAAGTAGACCCCTCCTGACCCCCTAGGATTGATGAGGGGGATATTAAAGTGCCCCGCGGGGCAAAAAATAAAAAAAAAAATTTTTTTGCGAATTTACGCTGTAGAGGCGCGTCCCGGTACGCGAACCGGGCAGCTCACCGGGCAGCTAACCGGGCAGCTAACCGGGCAGCGTAGCTGTCAACATTGTAAACAGTCCGCAGCGGCCGCCATCTTGTCTCTCGGTAGGTTCGAGAGACAAGATGTGGTGAAAAAAGAAGGGGGAAATGAAGGAAAGGGGGCAAGGTAAACCCCTCCTGACCCCCTAGGATTGATGAGGCGGATATTAAAGTCCCCCGCAATTTTTCGCGGTAGAGGCGCTTCCCGGTACGCGAACCGGGCAGCTAACCGGCAGCGTAACGGGAGTCCGCCATCTTGTGTTTTTGGAGCGTCCGGTTCGCGTACCAGGTAGCGTCCCGGTAAGCGTAACAAGGGGAAAACCAAGAGAAACAGTAAAAAAAAAATTAAGGTAATAGATTTCCAGCAAACTTGGCAAAATTGTAGGGACAGTTTGTTTGATGTGCCTTTGCAAGGCCTCAAGATATGTGCACGTGTGGATTTTGTCTAATTAAGGTTAAAAAAAATATATATATCTGTAAGCGTGCTCCGGCACGCTTACGTTACGGGTTTTGTTTGCGCTGCATAGCCGATACGTCACGGTTATGCGACGCGTCATGAGGCGTCTCACGTGGCTACGTGATACGTCACGTAATAAAGAATATATTTTACAGCTATAGATATTAGCTTTTAAAAAACCAATGAAATTCACTGAAAAAACCATAGGTTATAGACCATATATATTTAGGAATTTGCATTTACAAAACCTTGAAAATTCACTGAAAAAAACATAGGTTAGAGACCATATATAGTTAGCTGGACATTTTATTGACATAAAACCAATGAAATTCCATATATAGTTAGTTGCACTAACTATATATCGCGCACCCGCAATCCACTGCTGATGATGTCACATATTACATCATTCATGACATGGTCAGTGACATCACTGATGACATCACTGATGACATCTCAAATGACATCACTGATGACATCATGACACACCAATACCAGTTACTACATACGCACTCACCGATTCCTACGTCTACACACACATTCACTCATTCACCCATACAATCACTCATACATACAGTCACTCATTATTACAACACTATCATATGCACTCATACACCTAGTCAGTCCTGTGAAGAAGCAATCACACTTCGATTTCCTCATCTATACAGTTAAACACAGAACACCATACTTTTTCACACATATACTAACACATACTTACTCTCTTATACAATCACTGATACAAGTACACATTGATATGCACAGTCACACACCTCCCAGCCAGCCACACACAGTCTTCCACACATCCACTCATTCTTCAATATGTAAAACATATTTAAACTTTACAAAAACACTAGATGATGTCATCAGTGATGTCACTGACCATGTCATGAATGATGTAATATGTGACATGATCAGCAGTGGATTGTGGGTGCGCGATATATAGTTAGTGCAACTAACTATATATGGAATTTCATTGGTTTTATGTCAATAAAATGTCCGGCTAACTATATATGGTCTCTAACCTATGTTTTTTTCAGTGAATTTTCAAGGTTTTGTAAATGCAAATTCCTAACTATATATGGTCTATAACCTATGGTTTTTTCAGTGAATATATATATATATATATATATATATATATATATATATATATATATATATATATATATATACATATATACATATATACATATATACACATATACACATATATATACATATACACATATATATACATACATATATACATACATATATACACATATATACATATATATATATATATACACATATATATACATACATATATACACATATATACATATATATATATATACACACATATACACATATACATACATATATACATATACATACATATATACACACATACATATATACACACATACATATATACACATATATACATACATACATACATACATACATACATATATACACATATATACACATATATACACATATACATACATATATATACATACATACACGTATGAGCAAATGTCCCAAATAGCGAGAGGAGCTCTGTAGCTGGTGCCGGCGGCGAGGTTCAGGACACCCTCGCAGGATACTTTTCAGCAAAAAATTGTTTCAATCAAGAAACACGCCGCACACTACTCCATAGGTTCAAATCTTAAGTTTATTTTCTGTAGGATCCCCACCTACGCGTTTCGGACAACAATCTGTCCCTGGTCACGGTACAAACATTAGTCCATCATCACTTTCCATAATTTATACCTGTAGTCACCACCTGGCAGTTAAGGTGCATTGTGGGCACAGTAGTTTTATGGATTAATTACCATTCCAAATCATGCACCATAAAGACCGGATCCCAACATTTTCACGACCCAGATAATGCTCAATTCATTGAATTCAATGATGAAACAATATGACGCTAAATGCAGTCCAAATGGACTAATAATGATGTAGCTAAATATGCTTACATCTTGAAGCGCCAATTTCATCTCTGTTTAATGTTTTTCGTGGTGGACTGAGTGTCCTGATTATCAGTGATGGCTAAGTGCCTGTGAGCATACATTGAGTCGCTCCATGTTATGGATCAACAGTAATCATGATGCTTGAATAATTAAAATCGATTTACAGCTTATCACAAATTGAATATAAAGTACTAGGTTTGTTAAATACAGAAACTTATTTGTTGCTACAGCATTTCATTTCTATAGATGCTACGAGAATTATGGACTTTAACACTTGTTTAGCCAAACAGAGTATTAATGATGGTATCAAACTTATAAATGTACATGGAGTTCCTCATCGGCATTGAGACCCCAAGGGCTTCTTGTTTTGAATCTAATTATTAACTTGGACTCAAGCCTTCTCAAGTTAGTTACTCTATCACCCCCTCTCTCATTCTCGCCAACCATCGCTATTCCTGAATATTTCATGTCTTTCCAGGTTTTCCCTGGATGAGAGTTCAGGTGTTTAGCTGTTGCGTAGGTTTGGTCATTGTTCTGGATCGCTCTAGTATGTTCAAGAATTCTCTTCTTCAAAGGGCAAATTGTCGAGCCAATGTACTGCTTAAACAGAGATGAAATTGGCGCTTCAAGATGTAAGCATATTTAGCTACATCATTATTAGTCCATTTGGACTGCATTTAGCGTCATATTGTTTCATCATTGAATTCAATGAATTGAGCATTATCTGGGTCGTGAAAATGTTGGGATCCGGTCTTTATGGTGCATGATTTGGAATGGTAATTAATCCATAAAACTACTGTGCCCACAATGCACCTTAACTGCCAGGTGGTGACTACAGGTATAAATTATGGAAAGTGATGATGGACTAATGTTTGTACCGTGACCAGGGACAGATTGTTGTCCGAAACGCGTAGGTGGGGATCCTACAGAAAATAAACTTAAGATTTGAACCTATGGAGTAGTGTGCGGCGTGTTTCTTGATTGAAACAATTTTTTGCTGAAAAATACATACATACACATACACATACACATACACATATATATAGTCCAGTGGAAGGCTAGCAATAGCCGAAACGCGTAGGCCGTCCTATTTGCACATGGTGTGTAAAAAATAAAAAGGAACTTTTGAAAACAGCAGGTGGCCAACAACATCGTTGCCTTTTCCCAAAATGTGGTCCTTTGGGCCAGGTATATAGACGACGTGTTCTGTCTCTGGAAAGGTACAAAGGAGGCCGCATTACAGTTCGTTGATGATCTGAATGTAAACAATTGCAATTTAAAATTCAGCTGTTCTATTGACAAACAGTCGATTGAGTTTTTGGATGTGGTGGTTTTTGTTGACAAGGATAAACTGGGAAGCAGGCTGTTTCGCAAACCTACTGCAGGTAACAGTTTGCTCCATGCAACAAGTTGCCACCCTAGAAATTTGATTTACAGTATACCTTTTGGCGAACTGTTGAGAGCCAAACGCAATTGTGGTACTCCCATAGATTTTGCAAAGGAGATGCTTTGTATGAAACAACGGTTCCATGAGAGAGGTTATTCAACTAAGATTATAGAACAGGCATGTGCTAAAATCAAGAATGTAGCCAGATGTGATCTTTTGAGCCCAAGACCTCTGGTTGACCCAGATAATGAGGATGGACCGATCAGGTACATCACCTCATATTCTGATCAATCTTGGCAAGTGAGAAGAAGCCTTAAAAAATATTGGCATGTTTTGAATCTTGACCCGGTACTCAAAAAAGTGGTCGGAAGTCAACCACAGATCACTTTTAGGAAAAGCACTGCATTGAAGGATGTTCTATGCAGCAGTACCATAAGAGATAAGAAGGAAAAGACAGCCATTAAAGGCTTCTTCACCTGCCAATCGTGTAAGGCTTGTAAAAACAGCATAAACAGAAAAGAAATTGTTCTCTCTGAAATTCATCAAGCCTTCAAAATAGAGAAACACTTGTCATGTAAATCTGATTTCTGTGTTTACGCACTACGTTGCCCTTGTCCCCTGGTATACATTGGGAGCACAATACACCAAGTGAAGAAAAGGGTGTTGGAACACACTAGGGCAATTATTAATGAGGACAAGAATTATCCAATTGCCAAACATTTTAAAGATTTTCATCACAAAAATGTTAAGTTGCTCCAATTCTGTGCACTAGACAGGATTCCTGTATCAGAGAGGGGTGGCAACAGACTCGAGCAATTGCGTCAACTTGAATCACGAATGATTATCAAGTACGAAACGGTCCAACCATGGGGTCTTAATAAGAATGAGGAACTATCTGTCCATTTGGGTTAAAATGTGAACATAATTGGAGAATATATGTCTGCATATCTTAAACACTGAAACAACCGAAGCTTTTTTAATCAGTTTTTTAGCACTATTCAATATTTTTAGTGATTATGGTTTTTTCTTTTATGTTTGTAGGAGACTACTCTATACACAGAGGAGATCAGGACAATATGGTTTGCCAAAAGAACACGAGTCTATACAAGTTTTCAACTGTACAGATAATATATTTTGATGCCATTGATTGGATATATTAATTGCCTACAGAGGCGGTATATTGTACTGTAATGTTTTTTTGTTTTTGGTTAATGACTGAACTGGCTTAAACTTTGTTTATTCTGGCATTATGAACACATGCCCACTTGGGCTAGATTCTGTACAAATGGAGAAAAATATGACTGCACTGTAAATAAATGTAGTATGCAGATTTTGCCCACTGGGGCAATACTCAACTTATATTTAGGATTATAACAATTCCTGAATAAGAATTAGGCAGCTTAGAGGTTCTGTTTAAATGCCAGTACAACACTTTATATGCTTTGTGTCATACTTAAAACTGTGGCATCATTGAGTCTAGAAAGG
Source organism: Lissotriton helveticus (assembly GCF_964261635.1). Classification (NCBI taxonomy): domain Eukaryota; kingdom Metazoa; phylum Chordata; class Amphibia; order Caudata; family Salamandridae; genus Lissotriton; species Lissotriton helveticus. Next base: position 301,614,891 of record NC_136059.1, read on the forward strand.
TATGATTTCAATGAGAACTGTTGACTTTCGTAAATACTTTAAAATGGCCGCCTCCATAGGTCCACAAACCTGGGGTTGTGAGGAAGTAGTCCTACTTTTATGTTTATAAAACACTTTGTCAAATCACTTTAAAAAAGCACGAATGTATTTACTGAAGTCACCCGTGACCAAGGTGCGGCTGCACCGAAACGCGTCGGGCGTTTGCGACCATTTTTCTTGCTTAAATAAAATCACCACGCTTATGGAATTAGCGGCTCGAGTTTCCTTCTTTTTGATACTTGAAAGTTGGTGTGACGAATATATATATATATATATATATATGAATCACGTCACCACCAGCGCTCTCCTTCCCGATATTAAGGAAAAGAATTACACAGGAGCCGTGGCCTCGGTTAAAGTGCAGATTTATTTTCAGACACAACGTCCTACGCGTTTCGGAGTCAACACTACTCCTGTAATTCTTTTCCTTAATATCGGGAAGGAGAGCGCTGGTGGTGACGTGATTCATTTTAGGGGGTGGCTACCCCTGCCGTGAGCCCGCCGATACTGTGGCTTGGGAATAGCTACAACTGTGTGTGTATATATATATATATATATATATATATATATATATATATATATATATATATATATATATATATATATATATATATACACACACCAGTGGAAGGCTAGCAGTAGCCGAAACGCGTAGGCCGTCCTATTTGCACGTTATTTTGCTCATGGTGTGTAAAAAATAAAAAGGAACTTTTGAAAACTTACCTGCTGCTGTGCTGTGACATCTGCCAAAAGGGAACCAAAGGGCTAGAAGATTCGAAGGAATATATATATATATATATATATATATATATATATATATATTGATCCATACATAGACAGATATATCATACATACCCGCTCACACAAATACTGCCAAACTCGCCTAGGCAAATCTTGCTTATCCTCTTGTTCTCATGCTTTAAATACCCACTAAACTTCAAAGTAATGCCACTGAAATATGGCGACGTTTCACAGAAAACGGTCAATACTTTTTTGACCTGATAGTTGGTGAAAGATCAATGCACATGCCAAAACTGAGGGAAAAAACGAAATGCTAACAAATGGAGTAGCATTGGTAGCCTGTGCAAGTTAAGTAGTTACATTTTAATGAATGGCAGTAAAAAATAAATAATTTTTTATTTGTAAGTCTAGAAAAAAGCATTAGTGACTGACACTAATCGCAAGGTAATATGGCACATTTCCCAGACTGGAAGGACGTAAAAAAAAAAAAAAAAAAAAAAAAAAAAAGCCCTCAAGTGTACCTCTATTCCATTTTCTGTTTCGGATTACTTTAAACATAGAATACAAATATTGTTGTGTATACATTCTGTTTGTGTGGCGGTTATACTTTTCACTATACAAACTATTGCAAGAAAGAAGGCTTTTACAACTCTTTTTTTTAATTCAGCAATAGTCGTACATACCCACCAATTCAGGAGAACGTTACAGAAATAAAACAAGCATCGGCATGGCATTAACGAGAACAATGTGAGGTGACCCATGCTTTTACCCTTTAGCAAAACACTCCACTCTGTGTTGTTAACCCATCTCCATTCGTTATTTGATCGTTTAGGCTGAATTTGATAGCGAGGTAGGAAGCTTTCCTTAACAAAAGTTCCACAGTTTTTATCCTGTTGAATGTGAATGGAGCTTTTATTTTCACATCCAGGCACTCATGATTTTGATCCAACTGTTCCAAATTACCTTATCTGAATTTTGTAAGTCTCCTGAAAGGTTAGGGCTGTTGGCAAGCCTGTGATATTGAATCTCTTCTTGGCACAGAATGCTATCCAACAGCTTGTATGCGGACAGATTTAAGTTAAACTAAAACAAGCAGAATAGCTAATTAAATAAAACTTCGGGTGGCAGCAGTTATGGAAATCGCCTCTTCAAAACGTTACACTTTAAAATACACCAAATAAAATAAACTAATTAATAAGTAAATTCTGACTAAGGCAAGTCAAGTACCACTTAAAAAAGGCATGTGGGAAAAGCCACCTGACCACAAAAAAATAGTATTTTAAAACTTTTGTTTCTCGGGGTTTTCATTTCTCTTCCCATCAGAAAATATATGAAACTGTAAAAACTTTAGAATAGTGGGTGGTCAAACACAATATCTTTTCAGTAACTGGCTGGCGCTCACATACTCAGGATTCATTTAAAGAGAAGATTGGGAAGAGGATGGGTTTAAATTGCCCCGTGAGCCAGGGGGAAGGAAGAATTGGAGTCTTACAAACACCGGATAGCCTACATCAAAGAAAATAAATATTTTGATCAAGGAGCCTTCCTCATATTGGACTTCCTCTCACATTTCCCCAGTAATGGCCATAGCAACTAGATCAGTAATCAACATACAGGGAGTCATCAAAAAAAGTATTAGTGCACAAAACTACAAGGGTCGCTCCTACAAGCAGATGGGCATTTTTAGTTCTAAAGAACAGCTCATAGGTCCATCTCTGCTAATGTCAATTATCCCCCTCAGTATATTAAAGACAGACTCCAATTACACACCACTAACATTCACCACTGGGTGCAGCAGAGAGCTGCAAACGGGAAACAGGCACGAGAGGTGGATTGAGGCGGTGGTTGTAGCCCCAGCGGAGGCGGCTCTGGCGGCAGAACTAAGCGGCAGAACTAAGCGGGACAAGCATCACCCAGCACGAGTACAGCGGGGGAACTGTGAGCCATATCGCCATAGAGCCGCGGGTGCCGCAAGAGCAGCGGGTGCGGGAGCCGTGAGTGACACGAGTTCCAAGGGTGGTTCTGCAAGTACCGGGGAACTACCGTGGAAGTACTGCAGAAGTGCTGCGGGAGTGGCCGCGGGTGCTGCGGACGTTGCCGCGGGTGCTGTAAGTACCGCGTGTGCTAGGAGTGCTGCAATGTCGTGGAGTCCCGAGACTAAGCCCTGAGATTATTTCCTGGTTCCTTTGATTTCCTTGATTTCCCGCCATAGAGCTGAGAAAGCTCAGGAAAGCCAGACACTTATCAAGCAGCCTAGCCAAACTAAATAACTGCTAAATAACCATTATACTGCAAATCTCACATCCGTATTTTCCTTTTTCCTTTTGGTGGCTCCTTGTGGGAGTTCTTGGTAGGCTTCGTTTGTGCCCCCCCCCTCTGGCGTGGAAGGAGTGGGTTTGAGCCAGAGACAGTCACAGCAGCCCCACGCCACAAACCCTGAGCCCTGAATTCCAGAGAGCGGCTAGTCACCAGAGACGCCAGAACGCCAGACGCTGCATAGACGGGCGACCGGCTCACTAATCCATTTGACACACTGTCCCACTGTTCGCCGTCAACCCGTGTCTGACCCGCTTGGACCCTTGCTTGGACAATCGCTGCAATCGCTGCAATCACTGGGCAGCACGCTGGTCAGGACAGGCTGTGCTTTGCATCTGGGGCGTGCTGTGACGCGTCGGAGAGGAGTACAGGAGGGACACGGAATACGGTCACAGGCACGGGCACGTTTCTAGGCAGCCTGAGCTGCCGTGCTATCGAGGCTCCCGGCATCCCGAGGCAAACCTTCACCGCAGCCCCGCCCCGCTCCACACCACACAGCTAGGAGAGAGGAGAGGTGGCAAGAAACGGTGAGTTGGGTGACGGGTGCTGGGGCAGGGAGCAGGAGCGGGTGCGGGTCGGGGGCGCTGTCAGCTCTAGCCCGAGCCCCTGAGCCCCAGAGGCCCCTGAAGCCATACCCCGCCAGCATTTCAGACTTGAGGGCCAGTCACAGACTTTTCGCTAGAAAAGGGCGAGTCGAAGGCAGCAGCTGTAGCAGCGAGCAGCGAGCAACAGGCCTACAGGAAACCTACCACGGCAGAGTTACGGGGGGACCAATGCACTACTTAAACACTAAGCATCAAATAAAACATTTAAGCTACTAGCCACTATTCAAGCACCAACATTTTACGCAGGCAACAGTAAAAATTACTGAGGACTGCCAGACAAAAACTGTTAAAGCTGTCAAATTAATAGTGTGCTAATTGTTGGAGAACTTGACCTGAGGCCCCAACAGAGGGATCCAAGTAGGCACTTTATACCTCGACGGGTCTGATTGTAAGCGACTGGATACGATAGAGAAAGTCACCACATTGCCAGACACTACAAGACACTGCAACACACCAACGCAGTCCCTCCCTGACGGCAGCTGCCACAATCCTGTGTCGTGTGTCACGCACCAAGCCACCCCTCAGCACCTTGCGCCACACCTAGCGTAAGGGTTGGAAGCTGGTGGGGGAGTAGTCACTCAGTAGGACGCAGAAGGAGCAAACAGGCTTGGGAGGAGGCGCTGGAAGTTGCGAGAGAGGCGAGAGTCCGGAGGAGATCTGAGTAGAGAACTGGGGATATGCGTTCAGGAAAAGTTCGCCAAGCCCCCATTTATAAAAATAAGAAAAGAGCGACAAAACGGGAACAATTAAAAGCGGCTAACAAATCTGGAAACAAGAGCAAGTTAACAGAGGATTCCAACCCACAAGAAAAGAGTTTGATCCCTACAACAGCTACAGAGCCATTTAAGTTCGGTGGGAAAAACCCAAAGCACAAATTCCAATTTTTAAAAGACACGATGGCGGCAATGTATGCAAATACAGAAGAGGTGCACAACCTACAAACCCCCATAAAACCAATACACTTGACAACACCAAAAATAACCGGAGACAAAAGCCGAGAAGCAATGTCGAGACAATCAGAAAAGTGCCAACAAAACGAAGAGAGAACACCAGAAGAAAAGGATGAAAGACCGGTTCAAGAGAAATCAGCTTTAAAAAAATGGCTCCTTAAAACGACAGCACTAATACATGTCCCAGTCCCAAACCTACATCTCAACTAACATCTCAACATACAGTTACTCATGAAAAAAGCAAGGAAGAAAAAACTGCACAAAGGTATATGTTAAGGGAACAAAGTGAAGGTGGGGATCAAGTAATACAACAAGGAAATATCCGAGAGACAAACTGGTCTAGATCCTTTTCAATAACAGAGGAAGAAGATCTTATAAAGATGCTTGAATTCAAAACACCAAAGGAGGGGGAATCAGGGACAATTAACCAGGGAAAACAGAGACACAAATCAGCAGGAAAAAAAGGAAATGGGAGTTGAAAGGGGAGCAGTATCAACCCCCCCATCAGACACACCCCTAGCCCCATTCTTTGGAAAGAAGTAAACACGGGGCGAAGCGATTCGCCACAAGGAGACAAAAAAAGTCACCAATCACCATTTCATCAGTAAGCGGGTTTGATTCCATATCAGGGATCTCAATACAACCAACAAACAAAGAAACAACCACTTGGAGTGATTAGTTACTAAAAAGCCTACAGCAAGCAATCACTGTATTAAATTTTCAATCCGACAAATTGGATGTCCAGGTTGACTTAATGAACCTGATCGCAACTCACATTGCAGGAATCAATAACAAGCTGGATAAAATTGCAGATCAAATAACTAATGGAATAAACAAAGATAGACAAAACAAAAACAAAATACTGGACCAAAGCTGCGGGTGTGGCAAAATAATAGATAAACTGGCATGTCTACCCGAAATTGACGGAGATCCTACGTGCAGCACAAGTAAGAAAACAAATAGAAGAATCACCGCGCTTAGATAACATAGGTAGAATAATAATGATCGAAAAACAAAGAAGTATGAGGCAAAGCATGGAATCTGCAGAAAACTCCACGGAAGGTGAGGCAAATATAACAAATAAGAAGGGCAATATGCACGGCGAAAACACTACATCTGCCGCCCCAAGTGTACTGGAAAATCAAACCAAAAGACAACGCAAACGAGCACGAAAAGCCAGGAAGAACGCCAACTTAAAAACTAAGCAGGGAAAAAGACAAAATTATGCTAACAATAGTGTACAAGAGCAAGCAGTCGATGACTCAACAACACAGCAAAACATCGAAGAAATAAATACAGTAGACAACTTGAGGGATGGCAAAACATTCATGCTAAGCAATCAGTGTGCACCGGAACCTGCTGACAGAAAAGCAATAAAAGGGTGGAAAGCAGTCGAAAAACTAAAAACAAAAACTAAAACAGAGGAGGAGACGGAAAACGTGATAAGAATGGATAAAAACAAACAACAAGACAACAGGAAATAGAAGACACGTCTCAGAAAGTGGTACCTGAAGCAAAAAACGAGGACGGTTCAAAAACCAAGCACCAGGAGGCAATAACCAAATGGATAACCAATGAAGATCAAACAAATTTGCCAAAAAGGGAAAAAAGTCCCGGACGGTACATAGAAAGATCCTCAAGCACTGACTGCCACCTATCAATCACCCTGGATAAAAAAGGCAGGACGTTCAACACTATCGGAGAAAAACCAAATGGAAAAGACCAGGACAGTAAAAATTATCAGAATAAAGGAGGAGAATAGACGTCAAAATGAAGAAGAAGATACTACGCCGAAATCAAGCCCAAAAGGATGGCCCACCATCGAGCGCACGATCAACGCTAAGGCAGAGGAAAGGACAAGGGAAAAAAGGGAACAAAATGGAAATCAAGAACCTAAATCAAACCCAGCAGAAACAGGCCGTAAACTAATCTTCAAGCCAGAATAATCAAACGAAGGGAACAAACGACATACTGAATAAGGGTAACATACTGAGATTATTCAGAGAAATTCCAAAATTAAGGGAAATTCCATCGTCCGATCTCTTGTCATTAGAATTTGTCCAATCAAACATGGAAATGGATTCGGAAGTAAGTAGAACAACATGGGCATCGATTGAGACAACGGAACTGATCTTCTCCACCAGAGAGACCTTTGCAACTTGGGGCATAATAATATCATATCCACCGTTAATTAAATACCCATACCCGCTAATAAATGACGAGGCATCTGGGTTTCTGAAAACAAAGGGAAATTCTTCTACGGTACTAAAAGGAGCCAGAAGTACGTCACCAAATCAAGAGACATGCAGGGGAGCCGGCGTGCAAATTCTTACGGATAGGCAAACAGCCACCCAGTCAGAGGGAAAGCATGACTGGTCCTGGCTAGCCCTCACCTTGAATTCACATCGATCCTGAAGAATACAGCACAGTAAGGGGGGAACAAAACAATAAGGCTGTAAATCAAAATGAGAAAAAGACCATGATCTGCTCCTGGAACTTTCATGGTTTTAAAGAAATGCAACAAGATCAAGAAACCCTCACCTATTTAAGTAACTTTAAAGTAATATTGCTGCAAGAAACTTGGAACACTTCACCAATGCACTTGGAAGGTTACGAAGAATTCCACATTATGGCGGAAAAAACCTCCAAGTATGGGCACCCAAGAGGGGGTCTGTCCACATATACTGCAGTAGAAAATGACTGGAAAACTGAGGAAATGGATTCCGGAGAAAACTGGATCCAAATAATAAAAGTGGAAGAAAATCCCCCTGCACAAGGAGAAGGAGTGGGAGATAAGCTAATAATCCTCAACATATCCACCCTGCAAAGAACAAAAAAGAAGAGAAACTGTCAACCTTAATAAACTTAATAAAAACACTACAAGTCACACACCAATATCACGATATGATTATATCAGGGGACTTTAATTATAATCTGATAGGAGGAAAGACTAATAAGAATAAGAATAAAAATCAAAATATACGAAACGAGCTGAAAAAACTAGGCCTGGTCATCCTAAATGGAAGCATGGAGGGAGATCAACCGTCATCACCTTTTCCAGTGGAAAAAAACAATCAATTATCGATTATACGATAATTAGTAAAGAGTCAACGCCCCGGGTAGGCAATTTCTGCATCTCAACACTACCTGAGAGAGATCATTTCCCTCAGGAGACAGTATTATACTTATACACCAAGTAAAAGGAGAGTGTAGCATCATTAGCCGCATGGCCTGAAATATACAACTTACGGAAGCTTAAATGGAGAGGAAACATCATGGAAGAAATAATGAACATGGTGAACGAACACAGAGAAGACTGAGGAGCCAGAAGGACAACTATTAAGTAACTGGGAAAATCTATGTGAAGCACTCCTGGATAAATTTCCGGCAAAACCAATAAGCAAAGGTAATCATAGGGCTATTAAAGAGCCATGGTACACAACACAGTTGAGAAACAAAAAAAGAAATATTGCCAAAGAGGCGAGACAAAAAGCGCAAGCAATTAAAATGGGAAAAAAATAGACAGCGGAAAGATTCAAAAACTGAGAAAAGACTATAAGGTGGAATGTAGAGCGGAAAAAAGGAAATACAGAGAAACGTTATGGGAAGATCTGCTGTGGGCAAGCAAATTACCAAACAGTAAAGAATTTTGGGGTATAATCAATAAACTAATGAAAAGGACACGGAAAGCAAAATAACATCGGAATAAGTGAAAACACTTGGTTAGAATACATTGACAAATTGTACAACCCCAATCTAGGATTAGAAAAGGCGGATGCAGTAAGGTCGTTGAACAAAAAGGAAAAAGAATCTCACCCAGAGTCAACTAGTACTACTATTGAAAGTGGAAAAATCCAGCTTAGTTGGGAAGCAGATGATCAAACCCTGACAACCGTTAAACGCATAAAAACACTGAGAAAAAATTTGAAAGCGGAAGGAGCAGCGGGCCCAAATGGGCTACCTAATGCCCTGTTCAAACGAGATCTGGACGTTTGGGCAAAATATCTAACACCTCTTTTTAACCAGGTTTTTCGAGATAACAAGATCCCACAGTCCTGGAGCGGTAACCTGTTCCACCCAATTTACAAGAGCAGCATCAGAACAGATCCTGGGAACTACAGGTTGATCGCCCTGATCGATGTAGAGGCCAAACTCTATGCTTCATGCATTTTGAAACATCTACAAGAGTGGACAGAGGAAAACAACATCATCCCTAAACTCCAAACAGGCTTCAGACGGGGAATGGGCACCATCACAAATCTAACAGCCTTGACAATTCTTACGGAAAAAGCTGAAAGGAAAAAGGGAGTATTAGTGGCTTGCTACATCGACCTAAAAGCGGCTTTCGATATAGTGCCGCGGGACCGTTTGTGGAAGAAACTGAAAGCATGTGGATTGCCACAGCCACTGATAAATGCAATACAATCACTATACAGCGAAACATGGGCCACAGTTAAACTTGGGGACGGACAAAGAGTCTCTTCAAAAATAAACATAACAAATGGCCTAAAACAGGGCTGCGTCCTTTCGCCATGCTTATTTAACTTATACTTAGCAGATTTGCACAGTCACTTAGAACAAATAAATAGACACCCTCCGAATCTGGCAAAGGAGCGGGTTCAATACTTACAGTATGCAGATGATATTGTCCTGGTAAGTCAAAATCCGATAGGGCTGCAAAGGACAATAAACAAACTGATAGACTACCTGGACGCCCAAGGTTTAGAATTGAATAAATCCAAAACCAAGGTGGTAAGATTAGCGGGCCCAAGACAAGGAAACTACAAATGGTATGCAAAGAACTGTCAAATAGAGGAAACAAGAGTTTATAAATACTTGGGCATCAGAATGGCAAGAAATCTGTCAATGGTAGAGCAGAAAAAGGAGATCACAGCAAAAGCTCAATCCTTAACATTTGCCTACAAACAACTGTCCAAGAAACTGGAAAGCCCTTCACATGGACATCTTTTAAAAATCATGGCAGCCCAATTGCTACCAACCCTGTCCTACGACCTGGAAACCTGGCATGGCCAAGAAAGCAACATCTTAAACAAATTACAAACCGAGGTTTATAAATCAGTATTCAATCTTTCTAAAGGTTCCTCGCCAGCACAAATTCGCTTGGAATTCGGATTACAGAATCAGGAATTCCAAAGGAAGGCAACCATGGTAAATCTATGCTGGAAACTCAGAGCAGCAGAGTTGGGAACTTTGAACAACTTATGCTGGTTGGAAATAAAACAACAACTAGAGCAAAGAACATCAAACACATGGGGGGGGACCAACTGCGGATAGCGCTGGAATTAGAGATCAATGGGCTTTGGAACAGCAAGATGGAAAAGTCCACATTTAAAAAAGCTTGCAATAACAAAGCAAAAGCATTATCCTTCGTGGAGGATAAAAGGAGATTACTAAGACGCCGCCACGCATGGGTCATAATAAACTCTTACACACGGCTAAGACCACAACCCTATCTAGCAGCTCATTTCCGATTGTCTTTAAAAAGGAGATTCATGGCATACAGATTTGGCGATCATTGTTCATTAGACTTGGTGCCCACCTGGAAAAATAAGCAGCAAACAAAGGCATGTCGTCTATGCGGTTATCACATTGAAACTCTGACCCACCTGCTGTGTGTTTGCGAATCTGTGAAATCAGAAAGAAGGAAACTGCTGAGAAGGGTTTTTAATGATTTAAATATCCGCACCTGCAGACAGGCGGCGACAAGTTGGATCGGTGCCGCATCAAACATTTTAATATGCAGGGGGATAAAATTTATGATAGCTGTAGAAAGCTTACTTATAAAAATGGGCAAAGACTGAAGGCTCAGTGCCACAATGGAACTAAGTAGAATTTTTATGAACTGAAAAAGTTTTTTATATGAAATATGTTTTATATGCTTTATGGTTTGTGAAACCCAATAAAGTTATTTTTGACTGACTGACACACACACCACTAACGGAGCTCTGTGGTAAAATTGGTCACCTACTGGATGACTACTATATCCGATGAGGAAGTCCTGAGTGCTAGTAGGTTTCGGTAGGGCTAAGCAACAGAACTGGTCCCTTAGTATGCACTGGATGGAGGAACTATAAGTGGGCTGGATACACAAAGAAACAGTGTCCCGAGTATGCAGTAGAGTCCTGCTACAAAATATGGCTTAGAAGCAATGACCACAGAGTCCATTCATGAACATTTAGGTGCTGGAAGGCAACACCATATGTCTTTCCTCCAAAGCAAGCATGTTATTGACACGATGCTCATGCCTCAGAGGTGTGTATGAGAAATAGATAGAAATAATTTCCATAGAAAGTCAGCCTTTGGTTTCATTTTCACAATCAATATCAATTTACCAGGGGACAAAGGGAAACTAACAGACCCGTCTCTTCCTGGTGGGGATGGGTGGGGGTGATTAACCGGTTTAGTGGAACCTTCTGGCTGCCTGGTAGCACAAGTAATCGTTTCTAAAATAAATTATCCATCCATATATGTTGCATACTGATCCAGAGTTTTTTCAGAGTTCTTGGCTTTTATGATTATAACAGCACCATACAAGGCACTCACAGAGCTCAACCTTAATCTAAATTGAGTTTATTGCTTTCTAAGAATAGTCCCTCCAATCCAAAGGAAACTCTCTGGCACTTACTGGAGAGTTCGAGTGCATTATTATAAATAATTTCACCAAAATTAGGCGGAAACATAGATTACGAGAAAGGAGATGTTCTGCAATGTTGAAATGGATGGCAGGGAAAAGCGCTCGTAGTGGGGTGTGAACACACAGAAAGGGAAATAGACTGGCGAGACAGAGTCAGACTTCTGTAACACCGTGACTCCCTAGTAGAGCCACAATGCTTCAGGCAATGGGAATATAAGAGACAGCGGAAGAGAACTTCTAGATACTAAAAACAGCACATACCTAGCTAGGAGCACATTGTATGGTTTGTATTTACTCTTAGCATGCACTACAGATTGGTGTGGCTTATTTTTGGGTCAATATACAAGACAGAAACTGATCAAGTAATTTTAATAGCATAACTATGTATGGATGTGTTCCTTGCCTAAAAGTATAAAGTTTCAAATAATGTGCTTCACTGCTGAGACTACTGTATTAGGCAGCAGGCCAATTGACTGTGTCAACATATTTAACATGCAGTGGTCTGTTCTCCTCTGCATTTTCCGCTTCATTCTGTGGATGCAACAGACCTCACAAGGTTCCAGGGCCAATGCTTGAATAGATGATGCGGGTCAGGCTTATGTTTGCAGGCTGGGAAATGTAGCCATGATTGGAGAACAGAAACTCAACTGGATAAGCTACTCAAGCTTCGACCTGGGAAATTTGAGAGCTTTAGATTCTCTAAAGATATTTTATGCCGCAGTCTGACTGAGCTCAAGTACCTCAGATTCTCCAAGATTCTGAGTCTGTCTAGTACTTGTTGGTCGTTATTGTGAGGGTAAATGTAGGAATTATATGCGCCTATGAATATTTAATTACCATGTAGCTTTCAGAATGCCATATGCTGTAAAGGACACATTTAAATGACTGCCATCTTCACATTTTCCTAGATCTTAAAATGAACCTAATAAAGACATGTCGGTTTAATTGTGACGCAGCCAGACTCGGAACGAGTGACCGCCCTACAGAGGACAGCCTGGTCGGTCACACATGCGTCTTACGTGACCTTAGAGGACTAGGGTTCGGAGCAAGGAATCTAGGACTTTCCCACCAATCGAAAATTAAATACTGAATAGTAAACTTCACTTTCCAGATGTAAAAATTAAATTCTTCTAATACCTTGCCCAGGTTATGTGAAGACCAGCTCAGCAATACATGGGCTATGCAATCCAGCTCAACCTTACAAAGGCAGTGCTTTTGAATTAAGTTCAATTTATGATGCAGACTATGTAAACTCTAGTCCGTCCAATCAACAGCCAAAGATTGACAAGTGTTGGAACAGATGCTACTCTGTTCTGTTGAACAAACCTACATGATGTACCTAAAACAAAAGGTCTGTTGTATAGGCCACTTGTGGGGCAGTGCTTTTGAATTAAGTTCAATTTATGATGCAGACTATGTAAACTCTAGTCCGTCCAATCAACAGCCAAAGATTGACAAGTGTTGGAACAGATGCTACTCTGTTCTGTTGAACAAACCTACATGATGTACCTAAAACAAAAGGTCTGTTGTATAGGCCACTTGTGGGTTCTCAAAAATCAGCCAAATGGTAGGTGGGCAGAAAGAAAAATGTACAGGCATTCACAAACATTTCAAATTCCTGGTACCAAACTGGGGGGTACTTCTCAAACTCATTACAGGTTGGGACATGGGTCACCCGAAAAAAGCTCTTTTCTGATATCAAGGAAGTTTAAGACCTAGATTACGCTCTATAAGAAGAGTTCACAGTCCCATTCCTTTCACAAACATTATAGGCACTTGCAAAACAGTCAGGCAACCTCTGCCAGAAGGCAGCAACTCTGGCCATGGAAACCAAATAGATCTAGGAAATTATGTCAGTTATCTTGAGGCAAATGTCATTTTTAAAGCTTTGTGGTTTACCTTTTTAAAAATAGAGTGCCCCGTTTGTAACTACATATTTATTTATTCAGTAATGCACACATTAATTTACAATTCATGTTGATTCTTTCCAACAGCAGAGGGTCTTCCTTTACTTTCTACCTTAGTTTTTACATTTACGAACTGGACAGTTTGCTCTCTGTCTGCTCCTAAATACATCGTTCTACCATCTCTCAAGCAGTCTCTAGTCTGTTGAATAATGCTACTACAGAATTCTAAAATAAAATGTTTTGTTTACCATGCAAGCTAACTTATGCTAGCTAATCATTAGCATGTATGTTTTTTTAAGAGAAACCAATTAATTCATTTACACAGGCCAGTCTTTCTTAGCTTACTGTGAAGGCTTGTACAAATGTCTTTAAACCCACATTCAATTTCCAGTGGAGTTCCTAAGGAATCAATCCTGGATATAATTCAGTCTAATTTATACAGGAAGCCACTAAAATATAATTCTGGTGAAGTAATCCATCATATTGCTTATAGCAAAAAACTTCCCCACTTGCTGACATCAACATCCTAAAAAAATTGCATCTTCAATGAATGAATGAATGAATGAGTATTTCTAGAGCGCACAGCTACCTCAGCGGAAGTGACCCAGCGCTAGCGGAGTGCTCATGTGCGGGTTGTGTAGGCAAACTATCACTGCCTGAAGAGCCAGGTTTTTAAGGCTCTCCGGAAGTCTGTTTCTGATTACAGCAGACACAGATGGAGTGGGAGGTAGTTCCATGGTTTAGAAGACTGCACCACGAAAGATCTGCCGCCCAGCCGCAGTTTGCAGTATTCGGGTATACGGTCAGTAGAGGGCAAGGTTCAGGTAAGTATAAAGTCTGTACCACCAGCGGCACTGGGGGGCCGGGTGCAGGGGTCAAATTCAGAAATAGGCCCAATCCAACTGAATGGAGACTGGTAGTGCTTGAAGCAACGCTGCTTGCAGGTAAGTAAATTGGTTACAGGGGCAAAGCTTTGGGGGTTAGAGCAAGTACAGGGGGGGGCGGTCACATGGCAGCACCAAACACACCACCAGGTTTCCTATGATGTCAGGTTCTTCTTGCTGGTCGCTGGAGCCTTTGGATTCACACTGTAGGTACTGTTGTGGAGTCCAGGAGGGGGGTCAGCCAACGCTGGACTTGGAATCAGGAATGGTGGAGAGCCTTTTCTGGATCGATATGCCACCTGGACATAGATATAAAGTGGTGGTTCATGCACACCAAAGTGTAAAAACAAGATTTGAAAGGCTTGTTAGGGTGATGCTTGCAGATTGGGTAACACTCACTGATCTACGAGCATGAATTTTCACTGATCTACGAGCATGAATTTAAGTAGGAAAGATAAGCGCTGCCCTGGGCGGCGTCCCCTAAGTGCACAGCGTGATGTCCAGTTGGTGGACTACTCCAAGTTGAATCAAAGGTACAAAATCGTGGGCGTCGCTTATCTTGCACAACACCAGGACATAGGCCAGAGGCATTGGGTTCAGAGTGGTCAGAGGTAGGCAGTCCCCTCAGGGTTTGTGGAGTTCTATCACTGCTGAACAGGCGTAGTTTCTTCACAGGATTTTCATGGGCTGCAGACAGGCCTGTAGGGTTGTCGCCAAGTCGATAGGTGTTTTCAGTCATCTTCTGCACAGCGTGTCCTTTTTCTTCTTAAGTTGGCAGAAATCGTTTCAGGGTCTGAGGGAGCCACCTAAATATTAATTATAGGGGTGTTTTAAGGGAGTAACAGGTAGGGCTAATGGGTACCTTACTTGGGGTGTCTACACCCTCAATTATGCCACCCGCCTGTGGGAGGAGGCATAGTCCTAGCCCCGATTGGAGGAGTTCTCCCATCTTCAAGATGGCGGGCCTGAAAGATGTGCTTCACCTCACCTCCTACACCTTAGGGGTGAAGTTGGCAGAGGTGGGCACACCTCTTCCTAGCTTTTCCCACTGGTTTCTCATCCAAAGTGGGGATTTAAACCAGGGGCTACCATCTTCAGCTAGCAGCAGAGGCTGGGGGTTTGAGGTGTGGGGTGTAACATTACAAAGGCAGCAGGCCTTTGAAGCTTCCCTCTCGAGCACTGTGCCCATTCTCGGGGGGGGGGGGGTAGTGGGACACCTCTGCCCAGGATGTGCTTGGTTTCTGGTCCCATAGAGCAGAGGCTCTCCACCTAGGGGTCCAGAAACATATCTGGTGGTGGCTGGCTGCCTAAAGCCAGTCAGACATGACACTAGGGTTGGAAGGTTTTCAGGGGGAACCTCTAAGGTACCTTCCGAGAACATGGTTTAACAAATCCAACACTGGCAGCAGTGTGGGTTTATTAAGAGGAGGTGTTTGGTATCAAACACTCCTGTGTTCAGGGAAGCCTTCATGATGCTGAGTAACTCGAGTTTACAGCCCATGTATTGTCCAAGGCTGCCCTGGCATTTACATCATCTAAGAATAGACCAATATTGTAGGGCAAATCTGCTCATGCAGCCATGCCCACACCTGTGAAATAGTGCACCCTGCCTTAGAGCTGTAAAGACCTGCTAGAGGGGTGACTAACTTCTACCTCAGGCAGAGCTAATTGCCATTGCAGCGTGCCATGTCGACTTTGTTCTGTCTGCACGGTCTAGGTGAGGGGTCTCTAAGGGACCCTCTTCAGTCCCAATGCCCTAGGTAACCAGGCACCATTTAGGGAATTACAGGGCCCATTGTGGAACACTTTGTGGAAAGAACACTGGTGCTGGGGACCGGGTCCGATTAGCAGGGACCCAGCACACTTTCAGTCGAAATTGCACCAGACACCAGGTAAAAAGTGTGGGGTGGGGTAATGCAACAAAACCCAATTTTCTCAAAATTACTATCCTTAATTTTTTTTCCCTCTACATTCCACCTTATTCCTGCCCCTCCACTACTCTTTTTCTACCTGCCTCAATGTTTATTATAAGGTAATAAATATACTGCACTTCTCTTCAAAGCACCTCCTAATCCTAACTCTCGTTTTCTTCTTTATTCTTTTCCCTTTCTACCTTCATTTCAGTGCTCCTCCGTTTTTCTGCTAGTCCCACGTCGGTTTCACTTGTTACCTCCCCCAAAGTTGTGTCCCAAATATTTTTCTCCTGCTTGGCTCGCACAACATACTTATAACTTGCTCCTCAGCCTCTCCCGCGCACCTAAAATGAATATCCCTGCTTACTCATACTTTCAACACCTCACGGCCCTTCTTGCCAATTCTTTTTCAGGTTTGTGTATGGCTCCACCGGAAGTTAATTAGCATGCCATTGTTTTTGGTTTTTAGCGCTTCCTCTTCCGTGTTCTCTGTAAGAAAATTGTCGATCTCCAATGGTGTTTAACTGTAAAGTGCACTTATGCCTAGCTTGCAAGAGTTGTGCAATACAAAAACGCAATATATATATATATATATATTTTAATTATACTAGACTCCTTAAGCCCTCTTTACTTGCTGCATTTTTCACAGTATGCCCTTAGCGGCGCATAAAGAAGCTGGAGTTAGTTGTTAACAGCTTGAGGTGGTAAGGTAGTTAAGTAATGCTGTCGAGGGCTAAGTGTTGCGAAATCACTTCTGCTACTTTGGCATTTTAGTGAATAACCATCCATGGCAGTCGGGAAGCCGAGTTACGCATCTGTGGGATTTTCTGCTTAATTATGGCTTTACCACACCTGTTGTATATTAAACTACTACCTGCCTACTTTGTAGATTTCAATAAAAAAATGTTTCCATCTCAAATAATCCGAAGTTACGAAAGAAATGGAGTGGCAGTCACTTTGCCAAAGTAAACTCGTCAGCATCGGACATTTTTACTGTCCATACCTGCCGAACTTGGGCAGTGGCATCTCTAGAATTGAATTTTAGGGGTGGGCGTCGCACATCAGGGGGCCACTAACAAAATGTATTTTTCTACATACATGTGCTTAATGTAAATATATATATATATATATATATATATATATATATATATATATATATATATATATATATATATATATATATATATATATATATATATATATATATATATATATATATATATATAGGTGACCGAATCAAACAAAGTCTATGGTGAAATGCTAAGTGAATGGCAAGAACGTGGTCTCTTAGAATGGGAGGAGCTTAACTACTTGAAATGTCCATATCCTCGCATCCCTGTCCTATACTTGTTACCTAAAGTTCACAAGGACCCCATTAACCCACCAGGGAGACCTATTGTGTCATCCATTGGGTCACTTCTAGAAATGACATCTAGATTTATTGATCATTATCTGAGGCTCTATGTTGTCAGCCTGCCCGCGTACCTTAAAGATACCACCCACTTCCTCACAATTATTGAAGGAATCCATTGGGAAACCAATTACATTATGGTCACACTGGACGTGTGCAGTTTGTACACGTCCATAAGACATGATTTTGGTTTGAAAGCTATTATTCCACAATACTACCTGAGGAGACGTTCGGTTGCCTTCCTCTCCCATTCCAAAATGATTCTTATCATGATGAAATTTTGTTTGCAAAATAATTTTTTTCTCTTTGATGAGGTGGTGTATCGTCAGTTACAGGGCACGGCGATGGGCACCTGCTTTGCCCCCAGCTATGCCAATCTGGCAATGGGCTGGTGGGAGGAGCGGGTGGCCGCCCAATTGGAAGATCATGATCGCTGTGTCCTGTGGCTGAGGTTCATAGATGACATTTTTTTGATTTGGGATGGAGACATGGAATCTGCACGTAATTTTGTTAAACGTCCCAATGAAAATGATTACAATCTCAGATTCACTGAACATATGAGCAAAACTAAAATTGAATTTTTGGATGTTCTAGTGGAGATTGTAGACAGCACCATGCAGACGAAACTATTTCGTAAAAGCACAGCAGGCAACAGTATTTTGAATGCTGCCAGCTCACATCCGAGACAGCTAGTGTATAGTATCCCCTATGGTGAGCTATTACGGGCCAGACGCAACTGTAGCTCTGAAGAAAATTACCAATTCGAGAAACAGACTATGATTAGTCGGTTTTTAGAAAGAGGGTACAGTAACAAGAACATTCATAAAGCCTGTGCTAAAGTGGATATGACAACTAGAACCAAATTACTTCACCCTGACTCAGAGGCCCCAGAGAAAAACACCTTACGGTTCATAACCAAATTCTCAGGTCAAGCCTCACAACTTCGCAAGATATTGCATAAACATTGGCATGTACTGTTGACTGATGTAAATCTTGAGAAGCATCTGAGTGCTAAACCACAGATTACATTCCAAAAAAGCAATTCTTTAAGAGATGAGTTGAGTCCCAACTTGATAACTGGCAAGCAAATGAAGGACAGGGTAGTTTTTGGGGGTTTCACCAGGTGCAGGAAGTGTAAGGCTTGTAGTAACAGCTCTGATTGCAAAATTCTATCCATTGCAGGCACAGAAAAAAAGCTGACCATAAAAAAGAAACTTAACTGCAATACCATGTATTGTGTGTATGTGCTACTATGTCCGTGCAATAAGGCATACATAGGGAGTACGATCAAATGTGCTAAAAACCGAGTCTTAGAACACATGAGAGCAATCAGACATAACAATAGACAGTACCCAGTTGCCCGACACTTCTTCGAACAACATTTTCAAAATGAAAAATTGTTGAGAATGGTTGTCATCGATGAAATCCCCATTAACATCCGTGGTGGTAACCGCAAACTGGCACTTCGAAAACTTGAGTCCAAATACATTATCGACATGGAAACGATGATGCCACAGGGTCTCAACTCGAGTGAAGAATGGTCTATCCATCTGCACTGAGAACTGCTAATATCATAAGTGGTCATGTATATAGTGAGATGTAATTGGTCCTACCTATGACCCGCATAATTGGTGAGAATGTCCCCTATGTAAATATACATGATCTGTGCAATTTACAGTTGCTGCCGGTTTAAACTGTTTTTAAGAACCTTTATATGTTTTTTTCATTGTATGATATCTTTCATTTTATTTTTAGGTGAAGGCACATTATTGGTGATGGTGGAACACGCCTATCAGACCTTCTTTGACTAGTAAAGTTATATTGTTTTGAATACCCCTTGAAGTTCGTGTCCACTTTTTACGCTTCTGTCTATTTAGGCAATTGGTATGCATTCAGCGCATCGGTGTACATAACCTTTTGATTTATTATGGATGATTGATGATTGCCCACATGGGCGGTATTTTGGAATCTTTAGCAGCTTGATTAATGCTGTTCCATATTTTGTTGAATCAACTACTGTGGCTGCTTGTATCAAGTATACTACGAACTGCTTAGGGGCTTCTTGCATATACAGTGGTTATTTACAATGACTAGGTCAAAATGGCGGAACCAGACATAGAGTTGTATATTACAATTTTCACGGTGGTGAAGTACTTTGTTTATGTTTATTATTGATGCATACTTAAATGTGTAAACTGCTAGGCTTCTTTAGCGTGATCAAGCCGAAAGGTGAAACGCGTTGCGGTGCAGTCCTACATTTGAAATAAATTACCTGCAATCCATGCAAGGTGTCCGTGTTGTTTCTTCCTTAGTGGGGAAGTGCTGGAACTCGATAGTGTACAGGGCTGCCGGTGCCCTGACCGCGGTCCGCCCTGCCTGACGGCTTGTTTCGGAACCGGAGTTTGTTGATATAGATATATAGATATAGATATATATATATATATATATATATATATATATAGATATATATATATATATATATTATATTATATTATATTATATATTTGCTCTGTGTATCCCCCTGGCTCGTTAAGCAGCTGTGGTTGCAGGGGGCAGGGTTCAAGGGGGCCCAGAGGAATATAGCTGACGCATCTGGCTCGCCTCTACAGAAGTCATTGAACTTTGGAATGGCTTTCTCGTCATCAATAAACGAATTCTTACATATTTTATGCAAATTAAATAGAGTGGTTATAATTCCCTGTCATGAAAAAAATGTTTTGTTTCATATTTCAAATAAATTTACCTTAGGACGGAGGCACTGTTCTATTTGCAGCATTCATTAATAAACATTCTGAAAACAGATAAATCCCAAACATTTGTTTTTGATGTTTTTGAACGGATGTCAACAAAGTACCTGATGTTAAAACCCACGAAGACCGAATTCCTCCCGTTCTCCAATAACGACAAATTTCTTTGATTTAGTCATGGTTGTCCAACTTAAACCGAATGGGCTTTACTTGCCATGTAACAGAACAGGGCAATTCCCACTCAGCTCAATCCTTTCACTGAAATAACATTACCAGGAAGACCAAAACAGCCCGATTCAAACTAACTCTCCTGAAAACAGTGAACCCATTTCTCCCAGGACAAGACTCCAGAATGTCAGTTCAAGCCCTAGTCCTCTCTCAACAAGATGGCGGCAACTCTCTGCCGAACGGCATCCCAGAGACCACCCTTGCTCCCCTAAAAGGCATTCTTCAGGCAGAAACATGGCATATCAAGGGGAGGCAGAAATCAGACCACACCACCATTGTGCTACTGGATCTATTCTTGTCCCCCATGCAACCCAGATCATCTACACCACTTATGAGGTCCTCTAGACGAAGAACCCTGTGATCCAAGCTAACAATATCTGGAGATCAGCGTCAGACAATGAGCTCGGATATTGCCAGAAGGGGAAAACCAGCATTTTTAGCATATGCCCACAGGATCTGGAACTACATCTCCTCCACCATCAACCCTTCTACAACTAAGAAAGAAACGGAAAATTCACCTGTTCAAGAAACTCTACATTAGATATGCTGATTTATTACCCCTTCCAGTAGCTCTTCCTTATCCATCTGTAACCCTATACATTCCCATGCGGGCTTGACCCATGTACTGCACTCAATTGCTAACCAGCTAGACTCACGTTTTAGAAACACCAAAATGTAAATATTATTGAATCTTACTGAAGATCTAATTGAGACACATTAAATACAAGTAATCTTCAATACACCTATGCAGGTATACTTAGGGAAAGATACATCAAAAAGGCCAAAGCAAAGAGTGAATTCAGAATTTAAGCCAGCTGTAAAATAGAACTGGCATATGCAAAATAAGGGGCACAGTTTTTACTACAAAACGTGTGCACATTTAGACTACTTTTCTGATGAGGGAACAAACCATGCTGTATTCTGCAGAAAAAAGCCCACACGTGCAACCTTGTAACACTATTCTACCCTAGGAGCCATTAGGAACGGTGTTAATAAAATATTGCACTATTTGAGATTCTGTGGAAGATAAAACTATTCTTTCATCATCAATAACATTTTCAATAAACAAACAAACCTGTGGTGGCCTTTCAAACGGACACCACAGGTTTGCAATTATAGCCTGGGTAAGATGGTGTACCCACCCCTTATCTAGATCTAGATAAGGGGTGGGTACATCCCTAAGGGGTGGGTACACCACCTTACCCAGGCTATAATTGCAAACCTGTGGTGTCAGTTTGAAAGGCTAACCAGGGGTGGCACAATACACGCTGCAGCCCCTGGTAGGCCTAGGGTGCACCTATGCCCTCGGTACCTAAGGTACCATATACAGGGGCTCACAAGGGTGACCCAGTAACCAATCTGGTATGTACCTAAAGTACATGGAGTCCATTTTATAGAGAAAGCAGATAGACTGGGGCCTGAATAGCAGGGTCCCAGTCCAACTAATTCGAAAACCAGAAAAATACAAGGCAAAAAGTGGGGGAAACCATATAATCAGATTTCCACCTTTCTACACAATACAAAAGGTTTATTAAGAAAAAAATGTACATTTTCACCAGATCCTATTGAAAATGTTATTGATGATGAAAGAATCGTTTTATCTTCCACAGAATCTCAAATAGTACAGTGGTGTACCAACCCCTTATCTAGATCTAGATAAGGGGTGGGTACACCACCTTACCCAGGCTATAATTGCAAACCTGTGGTGACAGTTTGAAAGGCTAACCAGGGGTGGCACAATACACGCTGCAGCCCCTGGTAGGCTGCAGCATGTGACCCAGTAACCAATCTGGTATGTACCCAACATACATGGAGTCCGTTTTATAGAGAGACTGGGGCCCTGAATCTAGATATAGATAAAGATATAGATATAAACACATAGTAACCTATAAGTCACTCCTATGCAGGCCTTGACAATCCTGGAGGCAGAGTGCTTGGTTTTGTGTGAGAGGGTGCCCTAGCATGAGCTGAGCCCCTCTGCAGCTTTCAGAACCTATTCGGGCCCTATTCGGCCCCTGCCCCGAGCACCTTTTGCACTGAAGCTCAGAGGCCTACACTCCACGAGTGTCCCGTGGGCCCACTTCGTGCATTTCTGCTCGAGGTCCCTTCGCGGTTCCTAGTCCATTGGCTAGTGAGCCCCCACAAAGGGCCATCTTTGATTTCTTGAGCTTTCCTGGTTACTCCAGATTTGCTCCCACTCCTTTCCAAAGGAGGAGTTCCTCAGATCTTGCTGGTCTGCACCGAAGCCCATCTCGACATCCTACGTGGATTGCGTTTGCTAAGGCTAGTTGGGTCCAATCCGGATTCCGACACCGCAGTTAACTAGATCCTTCATGGGACAGCTCAAATCCAGCTCCTGGTCATCGCTGACACCTCCTGGTCCTCGTGGCTGAAGAGACAAGCTTCACCTTTTCACCTGAAATCACCAGACATCGGCTGGCATCTTCCTATCGCCATCCTGGTCACTGGCTAGTGACCCAGACTCTGTCTCCTCTGCTTTCAGGTTCTTCGCATCTCCGATCCACCCGGAAACTCTTTTCCTCTGGTCGCCTGCAGCATTTCTTCGCAGCTCTCCATTGGAATCGACGACGAAGGCCAACACCAAAAGACACCTATGCACCCGGCTTCCCTGGGTGAGGTAACAAGGGTACACCGATGCTCCCGTGGGTCTGGACTCTCGAAGTGTCCTAGTCTAAAAGAGTTTCATCATAGGTCACCTAGAAGTGCCCTTAATCCTTAAAATTGTAACTTGTTAGTTTCCCATAGAAAGTCACTGGTGATCCGCGGCTGTGTTTAGACACTGCACGCATCCCCGTGGGCCTCCTGCATCCTAACCTTTAGTGATTCTAGGTAGCCCCAGCGGTTCTACAGGCCCTAGGCCTGCTTTCTAACTCTCACGTGGTTCTTATAACACTATTTTAGTATATGGTTTGTGAGGCCCCTAGGGCATAACGTATACTGAGCAACTTATCGTATGCTAATTAAGTTCCTTGTATTGTACTTTTACCTCTGACCTCATTAAGAGTCCAGAGGGATTGTGTTTAGAATAAAAAGATATATATTTGATATTTACCTTGTGTGGTGTGCTTTCATTTGCTCATTCAAGAGATTATAATTGGTAAAACATCTAGCTTAACTCGCCTCTACGTCTTAGCCTGAAGGCTGCTCTCCACAGCTACCAATAGGATAGCTTTCTATAAGGTTGACTTTATAACCTACCATCAATAAGGGTCGTTTGGACTGGTGCAAGGTGCCCACTAGATTAGTGGACATCATATACCAGGCCAACTTCTCACATATTGTGCATGCTGTCTGGGATCATTTTTGTGTTAATAATTGTAATTGAGAATGTAGCCACAGAAAAGATCACATAATGTCGTATTCATGCTGCATAAATTAGCCAACCATGCTCCTCTACTGCCGCTACCTGCGATTGAGGATGGATGAGAAGGTTCCTGGGCCTGGCATATTGTTGAGAAAAGTTCTTGCTGTGAAGGCAGCAGATTTGCAAGTTGGATTTCCTTGCACGTTTGTGCAGAGTAGTGGTCTGCCATTAAATGAGATGGTGAGGATCCGATTGGGATGACCATTTGCCTTCTTGCTTCAGAGATGGTATTCATATTTTTTGGGTTCATAATAGGGTCACAGAAGTTGTTGGATTTTGGTGCAATCTGGGTTGTGGGCATTTGAAATGATATTCTGTACATCCATGGACAAGGATTTGGCTTTAGTTCTGTACAGAGTAATTAGAGCCTTTATCCATTCTTAAATTGATGGTCTTGATACTTTAATCCCTCTGGATGCATATTTTGTCAATATTAGTTTTGAGCTTGTCTCTCTTTTCATTGATCCGTGGGCTCAAATGAAAACGAGGGGATTGAAACTTGTAACTTACATATTAGTGCAGGGCATCCATTCATTAATGTCCATTTTACTTGTAGAGGAAAGGAACATAGAAAAATTAGCCTTTGCAGTATTTTAGTTATTAAAGTTACAAATAATAAAATACACTTTGTAAACATTAAAGGTTAGCATTCTGTCTCCACCAGAATGGTAAAGAACAGTTTTTAAAGTCAATACGTGACTTTAGTGGTAGCACATGTAAACTCAAAATCAAGCAAGAGTTTTTTTCTGCCTAGATCTTGGTTTGCTGTTTTCAATCAAAAAACAATAATCCTAACCCATAACAATGTGGCTGCAACGAGTTAGATGCAAGACAAAAAGTTGATGGATGGAATGTTGAACATGGTCAAACATCGACACCCTCCCCCCCCCCCAATCACAGATATGGATTTAATCCATCGTTATTTTCTTCATCACGCCATTCCAGTTTGAATCCAGCCATACGTAAATCAACCTCGACCCTGTTCCCCATGGGTAGTCCAGCCCTAACTGCCAGTCCAGGCCCCTCCCTGGACCGGAAAACAAGCATCCTGGGACATTATATGGGGTGAAACCCAAATCCCAGGATGCTTGAGAAGGCCCAAGTCCCCGACAGACAAAACGTACTAACAAATGCCACGTTATGTTCGGTTAAAAGAAATAAAATAAGAAATAAGTAAAACTGTGTAAACATCAAACAATTAAAGTTAGCACGGGCAAAGACCACCTGATAGATGTACCACATAACCCTACACGTCACAACTTAATATGTTGTTACAAAACCAAACATTAGCAGATGCTTGAGGTGTTCAATCAAGCAACATCACTAAGGTTGTCACAGGCAAATTCTCCAGTCTTGACATCTACCACTTAAACTCATACCTACAGGTCACGTTGTACATTACAAAAAGAAACATCAGTAAACGTTTGTGTACACACAGCAACAATGTACTTTATTATTTCTTGAACGTGTAACACAAAGAGCCTACAAAGTATCAGCAACAGCTATTGCACCAAAAAAAAATACAATTTAACAGCGTTCACGAAAATTGGACGTAAAACAAAAAGCCCATTCACACTCAACATGAACCACAAACAAAAACCGACACCCAAAACTGAAGCAAACTCCAATAAGACGTTTGTAAGCAAAACAAATGAAAATGGTGAATAGCTACTTCATATACATCATACACTGCAATGTCAATCAAAACACATGGATGGAATTACAGTTTTAAATGACGAAACGTTTAGTACTACCATGCAACTAAGGTTGCTACCTCCCCCCTTAACCCACCAAACAATACGGGACATTTGTTTAGTAGTGTGTAAAGTCCTGGACATGACACTAAGTAGGACACTCAACAAAATCAAATGTATTTATTTGTAACATTAATTTTCTTTTTGTGCTTTAGTCAGAGACGGTTAATAAAGCTTTAAAACACATTGAAAATATTTTCTATTTGTATTTATTGTTTTAAGTATGTGCAGGTAAAGGCTAAAAAACACTGGCTTTAGATGATTTTGCTTATTTTTGTACCAACCGGGACATTAAAATACCAGTGGTGCCAGCAGAAAATTGGCCAGGAGGCAACCCTACCTACAACACTGAAAGTATAATCAAACACAGGCTATAAACAACTCAAGACCATAACAACAAACCTATGAAGCGTTACCTCAATGAGAGGAAGCTTTACGGAGTACCATTATATATTGAAACAAAAATAGCCATATCCTGGGCTCAAGCTATCCTGGCTGATGAGGGATGAAACTCCAAAACCGGTCCTAGGATGCTTGTTTCCGGTTGAGGGAGGACCTGCCTGGACTGTTCCTATGAGGCACAGGGTAAAGACTGATTTGCATATGGTCAGGTGTTAACTGGGGTGGCATGGTGAGAAAAAGAACAATGCATTAAACCAAGATCTCTTGACTGGGGATGAATTTTTTGATTTGTTCTGCATTCCGTCCATCAACTGTGTGTCTTTTGCTTATATTTCAAGTCATATCACACTTACAAAGGATAACCCTCAAACTCTTACAGACTCAGCAACATGTCAACTCTTCTCTTAACATCTCATTTTCACATTTGACATATGACTTCCAGATGGTTAAGTTACCTTAAGTTGTGAATTTCACTTTTTAGGTTTGATGTTGTACCCACTTTGGAGTAGACTGACTGACACTCAACAACCTTAACATCCCATAAAATTATGTTTTTGGGAAACTTATAAATGTATTTATTTAATACGTTATTTAGTGCCATAGAAGGCCTATGACTCGCAGGTCACTGGTATTCAAGATTACTTTCTAAGGATTTTTTTTTAAATCCCTTTGTCTTATAACTTTGGTTACCCAAATTTAATACAGACTCATAGATTTAATATGTGCTGAAAGATGTGGAATCGATCAACATTGTTCAAGGATTTCTACCTTAATAGAGTGTTTTAATCTCCAATAAATCACAAAAAAGCTAAAGAGCTCAATACGAACCAAATTAAATGTGCATTTAAATTGACAAAATTACGAACACATTTTTATGTAGTGTATTAGCTTTTACAGAACATGTATTCCTTTGAAGAACAGTACATGCACAAAAGAAACTATGCAAGCGAATAAAAAAGCACTGGCAAAGTCAATAGGTCTGCGTTTAAAGTGCCAACGCATGAATCAATTGTACATCAAGACACGAGTGGGAGACAGCAGGGGCAGACAGAGGGCTATAGTTGTTAAGTAGTCTCTCGTGTAATTCATTGCTAGCATTGGAGTGGGTAGATTAAACCAAGACTTGACTGACACATTTTCAAGTCAATGGCTTAAAGAGGCGGATCTGAAAAGGCAGTGGTTGAAAGAGGAGGACTCAAAATACACAGTGTGCATATTGTTAGCAATAGGTCTTTTTGATAGCTGCTCTGTCAAAACCCATATCTAAACGGGGGGAGAAGGACAAAACCCACTAAAATAAACACCAGGTCATAACATGTTACATTTAGACACAATAAATATTCATCAACAACTACGTTAATGACTAAATGCTACCACATACAGAATTCATCACATCTACCATGGTTGTACAGAGCCATCTTTACAACCACATTCACAATGCAATACATGATTCATAGACTGAATACAAAACCAAAGAATTTGAAAAAAAAATGTGTATCCTTCATAAACAAAATGAGAACCAGTAAATGTCATTGTTAGATCTGGGGGTCTCTAGTTGTCCGAGGCAGGTACCAATGTCCAAATAGGAACCCTTGCTTCTAGTCAGGGTAAGGGGGATACACTGTAGATAACCCCTGCTCACCCCCTGTGGAAAATGACAAAATGTATATGTACATAAGCGGCGTTCATTTGTGTTCACCCTCGCCACTGTTGAAGGTAAAGAAAGTCACGAAACAGTGGCCCCGCCATCTTGTTCCCTTTTAGGCTCCATCACGAACATAGATAGTAGCCATCTTTGTGTCATGACCTCCCTGCCCATTGCCGATAGCCATCATCTCTCTCTCTCACTCTCCCTCTCTCTCTCTCTCTCCAGCCCCGCAAGCACCCCGCGCCCCGACAGCCCCCGGTCTCTCCTGTTCGGGCCATAAACGCACCGCTAAACACGACCTTGTCTCCGTGCTGAACCCCTGCCCCCTCGCTCTTTCATCCTACCCATAGAACGGGCCCTTTTGGTAACCTCTTCCTCCCTGCCCGATTGCCCGGCCTGATCCCAGGCCAACACCTAGCCCAACAGATGCAGTTTATTGCTTCCTACAGTAGGACCTCGCCTCACATCGGAGGAGCGGTGATTAATCAAGGCCTTCGCACCCCTAGACCTGACCGACACCCCCGCATCCCTCCCAGGAACACCCTTCCTCTCTTCTGATGCCCCCCCCCGGCTACACCTGGCCTCTCGACCCAGTCCCACATCATAAAACTAGGTCTCGTGGATGTACCCCTCCGGCCCCGCATAGCCCAACCTTAGATCTGACCACCCCCTCCTGCCCTCATGCCCTGTTGGAATGTCCGGCTGCAGATTACAATCACATGTCACATTTGGGAGGGGAAAACAACATCAGAGCGGTCAGTATGGGAATGGGCCTGGAGCTGGGGTCCCAAACATGCCCTTTTTGTACTTCAAAGTGTCTTTATTGCAATAAGGAATGTTTGTACATCATAAACCTGTGTATAAAAGACGGAGCCATAGAGAAACTTGCGAGAGCACCTCGAGAAGATACCCTGTTGTCCGATTTGACGTGTTCTGTTCCGTCGGAAATAAACTCCTGTTTCCTGCCTTCCAGTCTCCAGTGCCTGCCTCTTTATTTGGGTAATCGTGAGTTGGGTGAGAAGCGGCTAACGCCGGGCAAACCTAGAAAAGGGGTAAAACGACCTGATCTGCCTGAACCCTTTTTCGACAATTGGCGCCCAACGTGGGGCCCATCAGCGACACGTGGATCCAGTGAGAGAGGTCCCAACGACAGAGTGAACGACTGCAACGATCGGGAAGAGCTCCTGCCCGATAGACCCTTGTCTGGCAGCCGATCATCCGAACTTCACCGGTTCCGAACAGACCTCTCTCGAGTGATCTACGGTCCTGACTGGGAACCATCAGGAGTGCCACAGCAATTACGGAGAATAGAGGACGATCGGGCACTGGAAACGGAAGACGAGAAACCGTCCATACGGTCCGGGTAAGGTCGTGGAAACACGACAAATTGCGAATTGATTGTTTGATTGTCATTGGAAAATACTAGTATTACGCATTTTGATTGTTTTGTCCTGAGCGATTCTCTGTCTACAAACGGGGAAGGATAGGAGTATTCTCCCTTTGCAGATAGTGAAGGGTGGGTAGCGCAGGCTTTTGCCCCCGTTGTAACCCGTCGCGCCTACTTCCCTCTCCATTTGATTGATTGTTATCCAAGCATTTATTGTTTTGGAATTGGTTCTTTTTGGATCATTCTCTATTTGCAAACAAGCACAGGGCCGCCATACTCTGTTTAGTCTTTGCAGATAGTGAAGGATAGGTAACGCAGGCTTTTGCCCCCGTTGTAATCCGTCGTGCCTATTTTTATCCCCCACTGATTGATTGTTTGACCGGACCTTGATCGTTCGGAATTGGTTCTTGGAAAGGATCTTCTCTGCCTACAAACAGAGAGGAACAGGAAGATCTCTCTCTTTGCAGATAGTGAAGGGTAGGTAGCGCAGGCTTTTGCCCCCGTTGTAACCCGTCGCGCCTATTGTATTCCTCATTTGATTGATTGATTGTTTGTCCGAACTTGACTGTTTGGAATTGGTTCTCTCTTTTGGGTATTCCCTATTTGCGAATACTGTAGAATAGAAATATTCTACCTAGTCTCCGCAAAGTAGTGAAGGATAGGTAGTGCTGACTTTTGTCCCCGTTGTAACCCGTCATGCCTATCTCCCCCCCATTGCTCAGTAGTTGGTTCAGCCCGGACCGTTTATTAAAGGTAGACCATCTGGCTCCACCGGAGGACACCCCTAATAAAAAGGACATATATAAAGAAAATGCGGATTAGCCGCGGTATCGTGCTAGCAAATAAAAGAACATAAGAATCATTAGGAAAAACAAAAGGAATCGAGTAAAGTCAGTAGGCCACTGATGAGATCTCTTTTCAACCTTACTGAAATGGAAACATTAGGAACAACCCCTCGAAGTATGAAACTAGTGAGGAAAGCCGAACTCAACGCCATGATGACTGCGAGACAGCTCGGCTCCACCGACCACCCCGCCCAATTAACGACAAACCCTAGGCAAATATTAGAAATATACAACACTATAGCAAAGTAACAGGTTAAAACGTTTTTATTTGAACAAAAATACATTAAACAACTATTTACACGGCAAACGGCTGCAACAACAAACCCACAATGCATTTCGCCGTCTGCTTGACGCCGTTCCTGTCCCTCCTTCCCCAAAGTAGCAATGTCGGGCTACTTTGGGCTACTTTCTAGTAGGTTTTTGGGAGTCAGAAAGTCTACAAAAGCCGTCGGCGGCGGCCTGGGGTGGAGAACCATTACGCGAATAGTCCGGAGGCGACACCACGCGCCAAGGCCTGTCCCCGGGATGAACCAAGGGACCCGTTCCTGGGGCCGTGGCAAAGAACGGCCGGCCGCCGAAGGCATGGGCCCGACCCGGAATGAACTGGACCTCCCATTCCCTTCTTCTCCCGGCACCTTGCAGGCCACGGGGGGGGGGGGGATGTCTTGCATATGCCTCCGACCCCCCCCTCTTCTTCATCGCCTGGTCCGGCCATAACAAATAGCGAGACGCCGTGGGGTGCACTGGGAGGGAGAGGCGGCGCGGACGAGCCTCTCCCGCCTCCCCAGGTGGAGGCCCCTCAGCTGCACCCCCAACGCTCCACGCACCCGGCAAAGGGTTCGTCCACTCTTGCGGTGCAGCGTCGCTCCACACACCCGGCAAAGGGTTCGTCCACTCTTGCAGTATAGGGACGCTCCACACACCCAGCAGGGTCTCGTCCACTGTGGCAGTGCTACGACGCCTCACCCAACAGACTGGAGTCCGTCTGCTCATTTGACCCAGTGACTGCCGGTAGCTGCAGAACTCCTAAAAATGGCGGTCGACCTTGCAGGAACTAACCTGGCGTGCAAGGATGGCCTGGTCGCTGGCCAACTAGAAAAACGAGTCCTCCGTTCAGAAACGTTCTCCTCAGCTTTGAAGATTCTACGAGAGTTGCGGAGGGCCCTCGACCTCCGCGGGCCCCCAACCGCCACCGATGGGAAATGACTGCCATGATCACCCGCAGAACGACCAAGACGTAGCCACAAGACTTCGGCGCCCTCATGCTGGCGCCAGCCTCAGTTTTGAATGACCCAAGATACTGCAGACTACCGATTTGATCAGTTCCGGTGGAACATCAGTACGACCCGGTAGGAAAGATTGTTGCCCCTCCCTTTTCTTTGATTGATGGTTCATGTCCCCGGTCCCTTCTGTTGCCCCTTAACGAAACTTCTGGACTGCCGAAAAGAAGTTCTGGTCCAACCACGAGTTGGTAGAGACAGTTTGACTATACTTGGATCCACCTGACCCCACCCAAAATGGCGCCGGTACAAACGAAACTCACAATTCCCCGTTGTGTTCCGGATGCTCAGACTTGATATCGTGAGATATGTATGCAGTTTTGAAGCACATGGAGTATTGCTCGAACATTCGAACAATGAATTTGATATTAAGTTCTGACGCATCATTGATTACAGTATTATTGAAAGTTCGAATCTTTTTGACACTGATGGTACTTACCCACAATGAATTTTCGATATGATTTTATTGCACTTATCGTACCTTGATGAAATAAAACAACCACCGACTCAGTTATGTTTTCCGCAGATAAATATGCCCTCATGTACAGTTCCAGTCTGCTCCGTGGCTGGCCCACGTGGTTGTAGGCCTGCATTTGTACGTCAACATTTTTAAAATAAAGATTTTGTGACAAACAAATAGTCGTAAGCTTTTGGATTGGTAAGTTTTGAATACATAGCCCTTGTTTCCGATCTACGTAAAATATAGGCGAAATAAAGCAAGTCGATTACTGAAAGGTTAAAAAGCAAAGTACCTAGGAATATTGAAAATGTGAACGATCCAAGTTGTTGCGTGTGTTTTTTCTTTTGTGCAACCTAAGGCAATCGATAAAGGTCCTGATGTTCTGTTTTACTTTGTATGCCACATATATCAGGGAAATTGTTTCAGATGCCCCTAAACTAGACCCGGTACCACTGTAGACCACCCCGACTCCTCGAAGAAGAACACGAGTTCACCCACCTTACCCTGATTGCCCTTTTGTTTTAACCCCCCCCACACAAGATCCGCAATACCACACGTGGGCGATCTATGCAATGAGCAGTCCATAAATGATTATGCTTCCCGCACCACCAGTCCCACGGGGCTTAAACGCCGAGATGGAAGGGACTGCACCCCGCGGAGATAGGTCGAAATATGTAGTAAGTAAAAAGCCTTTTGGGTGTATGCGCGCAAATGTGTCTTTAAACGCCACCCCCACCCCTTCTTCTTCCCCTTCTTTCTGCAGGTCGCATCAGAACATCGACTAAAGTGTGGAGAAGACCTAAGCAACGCGGATTTGGGTGATATGAATGCATGTGTGTATGACCGAATGTGTGTAACTCGACTGGATATGCGTTGCACGCGTTGACCTGATGAGAGATGTCTTTGTACGACTTGAGTGATGATTGGACGGCCGATGGAATAGGGAAAAAGGGGGTCTGAACATAGCACCTGTACACGATGAACAGACATAGATATAACGCACCCTTACTAAGAAACGACCATCTCTCTAATAATGCAACCAAGAATGACGTGCACCTACGAGTAGATTCTTACGCCATGAAACTCGAAGTTGCCCATTGTTCCCCCAACTAACACCCTCCGTTGCCTTGGCCTGGATACCCGTCCGCTAAAAATGATTCAAAGATCCCACCGTAAGTACTAGCCCGACCAGGATAGTTCCCGAACAATTGACGAAAGTATAAGTATTTGCAACAGAGACGAACAGCAAAAGACAGCCAGGCGAATTAAATAGGAAACTAAGGATGCGGAGCATGCAGGAGGAAATGTCTTTGGCCAAGTACTGTTCTATGTTTTGTCTTGAATTCTGTATGTAAATGCATGTACCCCCCCCTCGCCTGAATTCATGTGTACGTGGTATATGGATTTACGTTGTCCCTCAGTCTGTGTTTCTATATAATATGACCCCTACTGTTTTGTGTTTTGTGCGCATCAAAATGGCCTATTATTGTACACGTTTCTCTCTCGTCCTTTCCCTTCATGTTGTACGTGTACCGAATAGATCATTTAAGATGCGAACGACCCCTGCCCCCTCTTCCTCTGTGTGGTAATGATTGTGCCCCGCCGGCACGAGCCGAATTGGTTTTTCGAACACAAAGGTGATCGACAAAATTGCCAGAAACTAAAACAATTGTAATTTGCCATGTTACTACCTCTCCCTTTCTGTAAAAATGACAGAACTCGAATTGGCTATAAGGAAAGGACAGGTAAGACGACTGATGTCCCCCTAATCTGGCCCTTTTTATAGGAGGACTATACGTCAGTGGCCTTCTGCTCTCAGCTCGTTAGAAACACAATCTCCTAGGCCCAGATTGCCCCACCCCTCCGCACCCAAGTACGGATGTCCAAAACGTCCCCGTTCCTCCCGCTTGACCCCAGCTCCGTAAACTCGAGGTATAACTGATGACCCTGCTTAACTGTTGCTCCCCGAGAAAAGAGTGTTTAACCTCTACCCCTCTCTCATGATGATAAAAGACTGCCAGGGCTAGGGTCAGAAAGCCACATGCGACATGAATGAACGCCAAATAGACCTAGTTCAAAATCAGTAGACACGCCTGTATACATACTCCACAGTGATAACTTCTGACCGTGACCAATGAAACGTACCCCCAGCTACCTAGATCTGGGACGGAATTGAAATGTATAAATGCCTTCTCTTGCCAGTTCGCTAAAACCTGTTTTGTACCCATTCAAGGATACACAGCCACCGGAGGAGAGGGGCTGGACGTGGCGCACAGCCTGGCCACAGATCGTGAGACGCGTGTGACCTCGACCTAAGATGGAGCCGCAGAGCAGCGGGACGCGGGACGATGCACCACTCTCAAACGCAGAAAACGAAGGAATGGAAGGCTGCCTTGAAGCCCTCTGCTTGTTGTCCCACGCGTGCCAGAAGTCCCCGCCCCTTTTAGCCCGATTGATGGACCTGCCTGCGCATCACCCTTTTGCTCCCCTGGTCCGTCTCAAAGATCCGGTCCCACTCCGCCCTCTCCTCCCCAGATTATCCGACAAAACCCCTTCTATCCTTTCCACGTGGATTTTGACTCCGAGACAGAAATGCAGGTGCCCAGCATAAGGCACCCTTAAGAGAGATTAGCTAGGAAACAGGACTGTGGCCTAACGGCAAAGGACAGATCACACCCTGCGACGTGTAAAGAAGGACCCGAGCTGGACCTATAGTTCCACCGCCGGTGCTCAACAGCGCCAACGGAAGAAAACGAACTACCAGTGATGACTCGCTACTAATAAAGACACTGTGGCGAAGACCCCCCTTTTTTGGAACTTTCTACACCCCTTGACTAATTGCTTGTATTGGACTAAATTCCTCCCTCAATCACTTTTGCCTGTAAAATGTTTCATCGGTCACTTTTAAGTACGACAAATGTAAATTTATATGTATTCCACCTCGTATGTTGCATCAACTACACACAGTTATATGTAAGTCTACCAATATTGACAAACGCTATTTCATTGACTAAACACGACTATATGTATGATAAACACAGAAATGATCTAGCTTATGTAAAAAGCGGCGACTGTGGAAAATGACAAAATGTATATGTACATAAGCGGCGTTCATTTGTGTTCACCCTCACCACTGTTGAAGGTAAAGAAAGTCACGAAACAGTGGCCCCGCCATCTTGTTCCCTTTTAGGCTCCATCACGAACATAGATAGTAGCCATCTTTGTGTCATGACCTCCCTGCCCATTGCCGATAGCCATCATCTCTCTCTCACTCTCCCTCTCTCTCTCTCTCTCTCCAGCCCCGCAAGCACCCCGCGCCCCGACAGCCCCCGGTCTCTCCTGTTCGGGCCATAAACGCACCGCTAAACACGACCTTGTCTCCGTGCTGAACCCCTGCCCCCTCGCTCTTTCATCCTACTCATAGAACGGGCCCTTTTGGTAACCTCTTCCTCCCTGCCCGATTGCCCGGCCTGATCCCAGGCCAACACCTAGCCCAACAGATGCAGTTTATTGCTTCCTACAGTAGGACCTCGCCTCACATCGGAGGAGCGGTGATTAATCAAGGCCTTCACACCCCTAGACCTGACCGACACCCCCGCATCCCTCCTAGGAACACCCTTCCTCTCTTCTGATGCCCCCCCCCCCGGCTACACCTGGCCTCTCGACCCAGTCCCACATCATAAAACTAGGTCTCGTGGATGTACCCCTCCGGCCCCGCATAGCGAAACATAGCCCAACCTTAGATCTGACCACCCCCTCCTGCCCTCATGCCCTGTTGGAATATCCGGCTGCAGATTACAATCACATGTCACATTTGGGAGGGGAAAACAACATCAGAGCGGTCAGTATGGGAATGGGCCTGGAGCTGGGGTCCCAAACATGCCCTTTTTGTACTTCAAAGTGTCTTTATTGCAATAAGGAATGTTTGTACATCATAAACCTGTGTATAAAAGACGGAGCCGTAGAGAAACTTGTGAGAGCACCTCGAGAAGATACCCTGTTGTCTGATTTGACGTGTTCTGTTCCGTCGGAAATAAACTCCTGCTTCCTGCCTTCCAGTCTCAGGCGCCTGCCTCTATATTTGGGTAATCGTGAGTTGGGTGAGAAGCGGCTAATGCCGGGCAAACCTAGAAAAGGGGTAAAACGACCTGATCTGCCTGAACCCTTTTTCGACACCCCTTGGTAGCTTGGCACGAGCAGACATGCTTATCAAAGGCAATGCGTAAAGTATTTGTACCAACACTCACAGTAACACAGTAAAAACAGCACAAATGGACCCCACACCTGTTTAGAAAAAGAAAGTATTTTTATCTAGACTACACAAGACCAAAACGACAAAAATCCAACAGGCACGGTTCCAAAATAAGACTTGAAAAAGAGTTCAAGGTCCAAAATAATCCACAACTGCGTCACTTTTACTCCAATGTACCTGTTGATGCGACAAAAGTTCCAAGCGGCAGAACACAAGCGATGTGTCACTCCTGAGACCCTGGGGAGGCGATGCGACAACCCCGCTGCACGCAGCGGGCGGTTTTGTCGAATCCGGTTTGTATGGGCGCAATGACATAACTTGTATGGATTCCGGTTTGCAGGTTCTCCGGTGGAAGTGTCTTGCACAGGCACAATGAGACGATCTCCGGGCATTGGTGCTGGGCTCTGCAGCGATGTTCGCAGTGAGGATGCGGTCCGCAGGCAAACGGGCCTCGAGTCTCGCATCGACGACAGGCTCTGCGACGATGTTCGCAGCAACAGGAATCTTCCCGCACCGGGGCGATGCGCTCTGCAAGCGAGTGTCGGGTCTTGCAGCGGCAACAGGCTCTGCGACGATATTCGCAGCAATAGGAATCTTCCCGCACCGGGGCGATGCGATCTGCAAGCGAGTGACGCATCGGGTCTTGCAGCGGCAACAGGCGCTGCGTCGATATTAGCGGCAACGGGAATTTCTCGCACTGTCGACAATGCGTTCCGCAAAGGAGCGATGTGTGCAAAAGTGTAGATGATCTTCTCTTCTTCCTTTCCAGTTCCCCAAACAGCAGGAAACAACCTCCAGAGGCCCCACAACGGGATGCAGGTCAGAACTCACACAGCAGAATTCAGGGGGGAAAGCTGGAGGTGAAGACCTTTTGTTCCTGGGACTTCTTAACAAGAGACCAGCTGTCCTCAGGCCCTTGGAGATCTCTTCAAGCAGGGGACACAGCAACAGCAAAGGCCTTCCCCTCTCCTTGGCAGAATAGCAACTGCAGATCAACCTACAAAACACACAGCAGGTCAGTCCTTCCTCTTCAGTCTTCCAGCTTTTCTCCTTGGCAGAGGTTCCTTCTTGATTCCAGGATGATCTAAAGTTCAGGGGTTTGGGGTCCGGTAGTTATACCCCAAAATTTCTTTGATCCCTTTGTGCAGGAGGGCTCTGAGCCTGGTCCAAACAAGTCCAGGGTGCTTCCGGCCAGTGGACACCTTCTTCCTTTGAGAGAGAGGGGCACGGTCGTTAGCCGCCCAGCAGGAGGAGGAGCCAGAATTGTGGAAGGCAGGCACCGCTCTATTCAGGCCCCACTGCTATCCCCTCCCACCGCTCAAGATACAGATGGAGCTTTTCAGTCTAGTGCCGACTCACCCAGCCTCCTGGAGCCACCCCAGCCCCCGTCACTCACATACCAGACAGTCAATTCACAAACAGCCAAAAGGCACACAGAAAGGTCAGACAAGAAAGCAGCCACTTTCTAAAAGTGCCGCTTTCAAACACAGAATATAAAAACCATCCTTCCTAAAAGATGTGTTATTAAATTCTGAGTTCAGGGATACCAGACTTCAATTTTCCATCTTGCTCCTATGGAAAGATATGCAGGTAAACATTATACATAGCATTCCCCATTATAGCATATGGGCAACATAGCCTTTCAAAAGTGAAAAACAAAAATGGCTAATTCAGTACCAGAGCATGTCACCCACACTAGTACATGCTCTACCTATCACATACACTGCGCCGTGCCCAGGGGGGTACCTTGGGCCTTCCATAGGGGTGTCCAATGTGTACAGAAAGGGAAGGGTTGGGCCTGGCCAGTGTGGACACTGGTCAAGTCAGCATGGCAGTTAGCAACTGCACACAGGACCTGCGGTGGCAGGCCTGAGACACCATTTTAGGGCTACTCATGTGGGTGGCACAATCAGTGCTGCAGGCCCATTGGTAGCATTTGAATCACCAGCCCTGGCACATGCAGTGTACTTTACTAGGGACCTACTGATGAAACAAATCTGCCAATCATGGATAACCAATCATAATAGCAATTTACCCTGGGAGCACTTTCACTTTGACACTGATTGGCAGTGGCAAAGTGCCCAAAGCACCTAAACCAGCAAAAACGAAATCCAGCACAGCGTCAAAAATTCAGGAAATAGAGGCAAAAAGTCAGGGGAAACCACACCAAAGATGCCAAGTCTAACAGTCATCCCCAAGAACATACATTAAATGTGTCCAATAGACGAGCTCCCCCTTTCTATTCTAACAATCATGAGCTACCATTGCTCACATCGTTATTGGACCTAAGGTTTTTTATTAAAGCTCTCCATGTATTGATGCGCCTCCAAAAATTGGTAAACAAACTGCATAAGATGCAGGACCATTCCATCTCAGGTATATTCAAATGTAATCGGGTAACTCAACCCTGCCTTCTTTACAACGACTATTCATTGAGACAAAGATTCTCATTCAGAGGCTGTCTTCTTGAATGAATTCCTGTAAACACCTTGGACTTGTACCACAGGACGGTGTGCATTGGCCAAAGAGTTGAGCTCACCTGGTGCTAATGGGGTTGGTTGAGGATATGTCCCTTGCTGGAAGTTAAGCGCTGAAGCTCTGGAATGAGTTAAGAAAGTGCAACAGCCCTGAGCAGTTAAAAAAGCATGCCTAAAAAGGCTATAACTTAGGTTTGAAGTAATACAAGCACATGGATCCCTCCTGGTTTCACAGCTTTATAAAATGTTATGGTTAATGTCTGATAAAGTACACATCTGAAAGATTATAACACATAACCATGCACATAAACTATCCAATAAAAAGTCCACAATATCAAACAGATGAAATAAAAGCCACACTTAATTTGGTAATATTTGCATTAGTAACAGCTGAACTGAGAGGCAATGTATAAAGTATTAGTGGAGCACTTCAAACAGTAATACAGTGAAAACGCACCACAAATGGATCATACACCTGAATTACAAAAATAGGATATTTTTATAGAATAAAACCAGACCGAAATGACAAATTTCCAAATCAGTAGAGCCAGAGTTATTCAAACTTTGAAGATTTTAATGAAAACAGTGAAAAATAGACAAAGCACCAACTGTGCATATCTGGTTGCGCTGGACCATTTCACAGGTTCAACCCGACCACGATGGAGCACAGGCTGACTACAGGGAGCCAGTTAGGCTAGCTGAACAAGAGTACCTTAAATCCTCGTTTAAGAAGCGTTGCAGGGGTCCCTGTCGAAGTTACATTGTGCAACTGAAGTGATGCGTCGGTACCAAGATGAGGCAAGGCTGCACTGCGAGGACCAGTGTCACCATTGCAGATCCTGTCGATGAGGACTTGCAAAACCAAGTCTGGAGGCAAGGAAGTGTCATGCAGTTGGAGCGATCTGTCTGTTCAGAGGAGCTGCGGTTTGGAGTCGTCGAGGCTGCTGTTGACACAGGGTGGGAGGGCGTGCAAAGAGATGTGTCACAAAGTAGCATATCCAATGGGACGACGGGCTGCGATGTGGCTCTTTACAATGGGAGACTATCCACACAGCAGCAGTGATGCATCGGTTCTGCTCAGGGTTGCGCAGGAGAGGCATTGACTCGCTGGATCCACAGAGAGCCTCGCAGAGCACCTTAAGCCCACTTCCAGGGGGCCAACGAGGAGTGGCAACACTTGGCAGGGTAGACTCACAGATGGTAGAGTCCAGGTGCTGTGGTCAAGGCTGTTGGAGCTTCTGTCCCAGAGGCGCAAATCAGTAGACCAGCCAGATAGCTCTTGGAGTCACTCTGGGGTACTGGGTTCAACAGATGCACGTCCAATCCTTCTCACCCAGGCAAGGCAGCAAGTCAGCACAGTAGGGCAGCAGTCCATCGGAGCAACAGTCCAGCAGATTGGAAGTCCTTTCAGCAGGACAGCTGTCCTTCCTAGAAGAGTAACCACAGGTCCAGAAGTGCATTGAGTCTGTCTTGGGTCGAATATTTATAACTGGTGCCCTCACTCTGGAAAGTGGGAGTAGTTTCTAGAGGTTTCCCTTGAAGTCCCTAGGCATCCAGCTTTCCCTGACCTGGCTACAGGCTAACTACAAAGGATATGCCGTCTTTAGTATGTGCTGTGTCCTGACTCCACACAGTGTAAGCAGGGCTGTGCCTAGTTCCTCCCTCCGTCCTGCCAGTGATGGCCTATCCAGTTACACGTAAGCGCTTTATTGTGTGCGGCTGTCCAGGAGGAATACACAAAGCCCAATTCTCAGCTACACCTAGTCATGTGACCTAGAGGCAGTCTACAGGCACTATAAAACTAAGGCTGGAAATTAACAACTTTCTAAAAGTGCAATCTTCAAAATTGTAAATTTAACATTAGACTACCATAAAAGAAGATTTTTCAATACAATTCCAAAGATACCAAACATGAAATGGTTACCTGCTCCTAGTTGGAAATGATCACTTATTAGATGGTATGTAGTAACTCTAATGTTAGCCTATGGCAGAGGTAGATCTTGCAGTCGTGAAAAATTCATGTAAGATTTTTTTCACCACCAGGACATGTAAAGCTGAAAAGTACATGTCGTACCTTTTAAATACACTGCACCCTGCTCTCTGGGCTGTCCATGGCCTACCCTAGGGGCAACTTGTATGTATTAAAAAGGAAGCCTTCATCTTTCCAGGTCAAAATCGCAGTTCAAACTGCAAACACAGGCCACAGTGGCAGGCCAGACAGTTTTACAAGGCTACGTAAGCGAATGGCACAACAAGTGCTGCTAGTCCACTAGTAGCATTTAATTTACAGGCCCTGGGTAAATGTAGTATCACTTCATTAGGGACTAATGAATAAATTAAATATGCCAATTGGGTGTAAGCCAATTCTACCATGTCTAGCACTGGTTAGCAGTGGTAAAGTGCACAGAGTCCTAAGGCCAACAAAATCTATTTTCAGCAAAACAATTGTAGTGAAACAGGCAAATGTTTTTGGGGAGGGAGACCTCCCAACAGCTGAACAGTGTAGTAGCTAGACCTTTGGCCACCTGTGTGGAGGTCCGTGCATTTACTGCCCCGTGGTAGCCGCAGATAGAGTGGGGGGTGCCCCCCAAACTCGTGCCTCCCAGACCCCATCCCCCTTGCTTTGCCACTGAGGGGGTCTAACAGTGCGAACTCAAAGGGAATTGGAACACTTTACAGGAGTACCAGATTACATTACAAAAGGACAGATTAGTTTGTGATTATTGTTAAGGAAGCCTGGGAGATTAAGTGGTTTGCCCATTATCACAGGACATTGAGCTGTTACCAGGACTCAAACAGGTTCCTCAGTTCTAAAGTCAGCATCTCTGGCCAATGGACCACATCTTTTTCCTCAATATTTATTTCCTTGTGTAATTTCTGAGTAAAGTCCAAATAATATTTTTTTTATTAAAAACCATGAGATTACAAGATTACAGAGGTATAGAATGACCTGTCAGAAGCATGCCATAAGTGAAGAAAGGCACAAAGGAGTGTC
This sequence comes from Lissotriton helveticus, assembly GCF_964261635.1. Taxonomy (NCBI): domain Eukaryota; kingdom Metazoa; phylum Chordata; class Amphibia; order Caudata; family Salamandridae; genus Lissotriton; species Lissotriton helveticus. The sequence goes on from NC_136059.1 coordinate 301,656,172, forward strand.
AACAATAAATTGTGAGATGCACCCCATCCAGGTAGATAAGCATAGCGCAGTCAACGTAAATGTGGAGCAATGAACATGTATAGCATTTCTGCATATGTGGGTCACCTCTGCTAAGCAACTGCAGTCTGATCTAGGCCAGGCTAACGCCTAGCATCCAGGGCAAGAGTAAAGGTAAAATGTTTGGGAGAGAAAGAGCCATGTGACAACACATGCATAGCTCAGAATCATTCCAATTTCCAACACTTCCCTGTCAACAACTGTTGCCAAAATTACTCAAGCCCCTGTGTGGACAAGTAGGTAAAACAGGCAGTGGCATTAGGTCTTGATTTGGGACCTTATAAAAGTGTTTAGCCATGCAGCACATTATCCCCCACTAGTATGCCCAGACACTCACAACATCTTTGCATAGTTGTACAAGTTGTATTCTTTTTTAAGCCGATATGAGAGGAGAAACATGAAATTGTTTTACTTTTGCCCAGTGTTAGTTGGCATTTTTTTGTTTACTTCTCACTTTGGCACCCCTCGTTTACACAGAAGTCATCAATGTTAGGAGTTTTAAATGATAATGAGTTGATGTCAAAACTTATAGAAATGAAAGACAGTTGCAGTTAAGGGTGTTTCTTCCTTTTTTTATGATTTATAAAGCGCACAAATATCTGGAGTTGTCTTAGTGCTAAACAGAACTGTAGGGAGCAAACGAGGGCAAAGTACGAGTGATCATTGATTATATAACCAGGTTTTAAGATTTCTCCTCAAAATCATGAGTGAGGGTGCCATTTTCAGAGTTAGTGGTAAACGATTCCACTGATGGGCTGTGAGCCTAAAAAAAGCTTCTGCCCCCTTCCCAGTAGCACACTTGAAGGGGGTGACTTTTAGTAGATTGGCTGAGCAAGAGCATAAAGTTCTGCCCGGAATTTTTAGTAAAGAAAGCAGGGGCTTTTCCATAGAGAGCTTTATAGGCTAAACAAAGGGCCTTGAAGGTGATCCGATGGCAAACAAGAAGCCAATGAAGTTGTCTAATAGAGGCCCTGGCTGATTGATGTTTAGGAATTCCCAGAAGAAAACGAGCTGCCGCATTCTGGACAGTCTGCAATTTTTTAAGTGGGCCCTTTGAAAGGCTAATAAAAAGGCTGTTGCAGTAGTCCAGTTGTCACAGAACTAGGGCAATAACCACCCCTTACAGTAGGTCAGCCGGAACAAATTTTGCAATTTTCTTTAACATTTTTTTTTTTATCTTAGAAGAGGTAATTTGATCTTTATATTTTAGTTAAATGTCAAGCATAAAGCCTAGATTGTTTTTACTTTGGGCATTGGCTTGGCAGCTATACCCAGGTACGATGGCCACCAGAGAGGAGCCCAAATGGCCGGATTGCTCCCGAATTGGATGTCTTTTGTTTTAGAAGAATTAAGCCTTAGACAGTGGTTGGCCATCCAATTGCTCACTGACTCCATGCAGTTATTAACCGTGGCACCAGCAGCACGTACATCATTAGCCAGTGACACTATGATCTGAGTGTCGTCTACTTAAGATGCCGATGACAACCCAAAAGATTTAATCCGAGCCACATAATTAGCCAGTGACACTATGATCTGAGTGTCGTCTACTTAAGATGCCGATGACAACCCAAAAGATTTAATCAGAGCCACAAGTGAGGTGACAGATTTAATAAGGTGGGGGAACAGGGACAATCCCTGAGGAACCCCACACAAGAGAAAAAAAAAACCTGAAACAAAGTCACCAAGGGATACCACTTGGAACCGTCCTGAGAGGAATGATTTAAGCAGAGTCAATGCCAGGTCTGTTATCTCTAATTCCTTCATATGGTCGATCAGTAGTACATGGTTGACCGTATCGAAGGCTGCAGAGCGATCCAACAGAATCAAAACTGCATTGCCTCTGCGGTAGAGAGATGAACGAATTTCCTCTGTGGCTGTAAGCAGTGCAGATTCAGTGGTATGATCTGTCCTGTAGCCAAACCGCGAGGTGTCCAAGAGATGGTTGTCCTCCAAATAGGAGGAAAGTTGATGGTTCATGACTTTTTCAACTACTTTCACCGGAAAAGGGCGTCTAGCAATAGTTTGATAGTTGTTAGGATCAAGAGGATTGAGCCTATATATAGAAGTAGTGATTCTGCTTTCCAGGTAATAGGAAAAACGCCAGTATCAAACATAGATGAGAAGACCGTAAAAATGTATTGTGCAATGACTTCAGAAGCCATACGAATAATCTTGGGGAGGGCACGGGTCAGCAGGGGATGCAGCTTTCAGCTGTTAGAGGAGTTCAATAATCTGCGATACTGAAGGGGCGTTGAAGTGCTTGATGCAAATTAGATTGGGACTAGAATGGGGTACTCCCATTGAATCGTTATGGTTCGTAAAATCCTTGAAAATATTGAGCACATTATCCTGGAACATGCTAGCTAAAGAATTGCAAAAACCTTGATTGAGATATGCTGTGTCTGTTCGTCTAATAGTGGTCAGTTGTTTTATGGTCTGAAACAAAGTTTCATCTAGCAAGTTCTGCCAATCGCCCGATTTAACTTGGACAATCTTTTTAGAAAGCTGGCACCAGACAAATAGTCAAACTGGGGATGAAAGGGTTCTCGACAGTCTTCTCCAGCCGTTCATTATCCTAGTCTCACGGTAGAGGAGGTTAGATCAGGTGGTTTCTGTCAATATACGTTATTTGACAAGTCCAGACCCAACTCTTAGACTTCTAACAAATAATTGAGGGCCGACAACCCAAGCCCAAATTGGTTGGCAAACTTGGCATAAATTAGCATGGTGTCACCCTGCTTATCATTTGACTTTGTCAGAACCATAGACCTCTCTAACATACAGAGGCAATCCTCTCCTCAAGGAACTTTCCAGCATCACAGTGGCACTCTGAAAGTCAGCCTATATGCTGCAGCACATTTGAAAATAGACTTGATGAAGTTTGACAGTACCACCCAACATTAAAAGAACTGCACTGCCGAATAACAGTCAACCTTCCTCCAAATGCATTGTATAAGGCTATCAGCGAGACACCACAATACAAGTAGCCAAGTCATCACCAGACTAGAAGCAAATATATATCAAAAAGGAAACAGAAAGCTGGAATTCTCCATTAATTAATGGAACTACATCTAGATGCTCTTAATCTCCCTGCAATCTAAAGGGACTGAAGACAAGGCTCTCCAGAAACTCCTACCTTCCTACTCCTACATACTCAGCAAAAAAAAGCCCGTCTCATTATAAACTAGGAATTACTGGATTGATGACTTCATGTTCATCTCCTGGGGTCCGACTCCACTAACACCATTACACACCAACCATAGCCATGACACTTCTACTATGGTTCCAGTGTTGGCAAGACAGATTGGCAAATAGGATATCACCATCAGAGAGATAGAAGGGAATCACCATCAGAGAGATAGAAAGAAGTCTCTCAAAATTACGAAGTGACAAGAATAAGAGACCTGTGGACTTTGAGTCTCCAACTTGAGGAGATGTTTTCCGCACTGAAGCTTTCCTACCAACACCGGCTGTTCATTCAGCCCTCTCCACCCGATGGAAAGCACTAAATATATATAATACAATATATTTCCAACAGTCAATCAATCAGTGACACTTGTAAAGCGCGCTACATACCCGTAGGGTCTCAAGGCGCTGGGGGCGGGGGGGTGCCGCTACTGCTCGAACAGCCAGGTCTTCAGCTTCTTCCTGAAGGAGAGGTGGTCTTGGGTCAGGCGCAGGTCGGTCGGGAGGGAGTTCCAGGTCTTGGCGGCCAGGTAGGAGAAGGACCTTCCTCCTGTAGTCGTTTTTCGGATGCGGGGGACGGCGGCGAGGGCGTGGTTGGCTGATCGGAGGTGGCGTTTGGGAGCGTAGAAGTTGACTCGGCTGTTGAGGTAGCTCGGGCCTTGGGCGTGTAGGGCTTTGTGTGCGTGGGTGAGTAGGCGGAAGGTGATTCTTTTGTTGACGGGGAGCCAGTGAAGGTCTCTCAGATGTCCGGAGATGTGGCTGGTTCGCGGGATGTCGAGGATGAGTCTGGCTGAGGCGTTCTGGATCCGCTGGAGTCTCTTCTGGAGCTTGGCGGTGGTACCGGCGTAGAGGGCGTTGCCGTAGTCCAGTCGGCTGGTAACGAGGGCCTGGGTGACGGTCTTCCTGGTCTCGGTGGGGATCCACCAGAAGATCTTCCGTAGCATGCGTAGGATGTTGAAGCACGCCGAGGAGACGCTGTTGACTTGCCTGGTCATGGAGAGGGAGGAGTCCAGGATGAAGCCCAGGTTGCGTGCATGGTCTGTCGGTTTGGGTGCGGTGCCCAGGGTGGGAGGCCACCAGGAGTCGTCCCAGGCGGAGGGTGAGGAGCCCAGGATGAGGACCTCCGTCTTGTCAGAGTTCAGTTTCAGGCGGCTGGTCGTCATCCACTCGGCTACCTCTTTCATCCCTTCGTGCAGGTTGGCTCTGGCGGCGGCGGGGTCGTTGGTCAGGGAGAGGATCAGCTGGGTGTCGTCGGCGTAGGAGATTATGCTGAGGTTGTGTTTGCGTACGATGGCCGCGAGGGGGCTCATGTAGACGTTGAAGAGGGTGGGGCTCAGAGATGATCCTTGGGGGACGCCGCAGATGACTTTGGAGGTCTCTGACTTGTACGGTGGTAGGCGGACTCTCTGTGTTCTTCCGTCGAGGAAGGAGATGATCCATTCCAGCGCCTTGTCCTGGATTCCGATGTTGCTGAGGCGCCGTACTAGGGTGCGGTGGCAGACCGTGTCGAATGCCGCGGAGAGGTCTAGGAGGATGAGGGCCGCTGTTTCTCCATTGTCCATCAGGGCTCGGATGTCATCGTGGCGGCGATGAGGGCGGTCTCGGTGCTGTGGTTGGCTCGGAAGCCGGACTGTGAGGGGTCAAGGGATCCGTTCGTCTCGAGGAAGGCGGCCATCTGCTTGTTGACGGTCTTCTCGATGACTTTGGCTGGAAATGGGAGGAGCGAGATGGGGCGGTAATTCTTGAGGTCGGTGGGGTCCGCTGTTGGTTTCTTGAGTAGAGCGCTGAGTTCGGCGTGTTTCCAGCTCTCAGGGAAGATGGTGGTGTCGAAGGATGTGTTGATGATGTCTCGCAGGTGGGGTGCGATGACAGCGTCGGCCTTGTTGAAGACGTGGTGAGGGCAGGGGTCGGTTGGTGATCCGGAGTGGATGGAGTTCATCGTGCGGATGGTGTCTTCGGTGCTGATCGGGGTCCAGGCGTGGAGGGTGGTGGTGGGGGGTGGTTGCTCGGTCATGGTGTGCATTGGTTGGTTGTTGAAGCTGTTGTGTATGTCCGCGATCTTGTTGTGGAAGTATGAAGCGAGGGAGTTGCAGAGGTCTTGCGATGGGGTGATGTCGTTGTTTCCTGCGCTGGGGTTGGAGAGCTCTTTCACGATGTTGAAGAGTTCCTTGCAGTTGTGTGCGTTGTTGTCCAGCCGGTCCTTGAATGCTGTTTTCTTGGCGGCGCGGATCAGCTGGTGGTGTTTCCGGGTGGCAAGTTTGAAGGAGGTCCTGTTGTCCGGTGTCGGTTCCCTTCTCCAGACTTTCTCGAGGGCTCGGCAATTCTTCTTGGAGCTCTTGAGTTCGTCGGTGAACCATGGGGCCTTCTTGCTGCCGGGTCTGCTAGGCGGGGTCCTCAGTGGGGCGAGTTCGTCCGCGCAGTTGCTGATCCACTTCGTGAGGTTGTCGGCGGCCTGGCTGGGGTTCGCTGAGCTGGCAGGGGGGTGCTGGCTCAGGGAGGTGGCGAGCTTGTCTGCTGTGATCTTGTTCCAGCTTCTGCGGGCGGCCTGTTGCTGGTGTTGGTGGCTCGTCGTTCTCTTGAAGGTGAAGTGGACGCAGCTGTGGTCCGTCCATTGAAGCTCTGTGGCGTGGCTGAAGTCGATGTCTGGGCTGGAGGAGAAGACTGCGTCGAGTGTGTGTCCGGCGAGGTGGGTGGGGGTGGACACCAGTTGCTTGAGTCCCAGGTTGGCGAGGTTGTCGAGCAGGGTGCTGGTGTTGCGGTCGCTGTTGTTCTCCAGATGGAAGTTGAGGTCTCCCAGGAGGATGTAGTCAGCGGAGGGGAGGGCATGCGGGCTGACGAAGTCGGCGATGTCCTCGCTGAATTGCGTGCGTGGTCCAGGGGGTCGGTAGATCAGGGTGCCTCTGAGGGTGGTGTTCGGGTTGGTGTGGATCTGGAAATGCAGGTGTTCGGCGCTGGTCAGGGTGTTGTCGGTGCTGGTCGTGAGACGGATGGTGCTCCTGTGGACGATGGCGATGCCTCCTCCCATCTGGTTGGCGTTTCGGTCCCTCCGGACGATCTTGTAGCCCTCTGGGATAGCGATGGCGATGTCGGGAGCTGAAGAGGCGTTCATCCAGGTCTCCGTGAGGAAGGCAACGTCCGGGGCTGTGGCGTCTAGGAGGTTCCAGAGTTCGATGGCGTGTCTGTGGACGGAGCGGGTGTTGAGCAGGATGCACTTGAGGTGGGTGCTGCTGGTGTTCGACTTGGCGGGTGCTGGTGCGAGGCTGGTCCGGATGCAGGTGAACTTGCAGGCGTGGCAGCTGAAAGGTCCGTGGGTACGTCGTGGAGTGGCTTGATGGCATTCTGGGAGTCGGCCGGTGTTGAGAGCGGTGAGGGTGGCGGCGGAGTACGACAGGCGGGTCGGTCGGGGTCTACGTGGGCCAGGGGTCCTGGCGCTGGTCGCGATCCGGTCGCGGACGGGCGCAGACGGGCTTACCTTTGGCGCGCCTTCGGCGCACAATCGGCGCACCCGCTGCGCGTGGCCGCTGCGCGTTCGCACGGTCGCCATTTAAGGCGAAGTGCGCGGGTGGGCAGAGCAGCTGGGAGGCGGGGAGGGTACAGAATAGAAAAAGGGGCGGGGAAAAGCGGCGGTGGCGGGAAGGGAGGGCGGCGAGGTAGGCGGACAACAAGGAAGGAAAAAAAACACGGGCAAAAAGAAATTGACCACGACAGGCACAAAGTATTGACAAAACAAGGGAAAATGAAATTAAACAAAACAGGCACAAATTATCAACAAAACAAGTCAAAAACAATCTCTGCAGCGGAGGCAGCCGGCAACCGGCAAACGAGGCAGCAGCGAGGCAGAGGGCAGGCAAGGGGCACACGCAGCAGCTGGTGGCCGTGCGGCGCGGGGGTGTCCCACAAGTGGTTAGAAACAATGCACATTACTTACCGCCATCTCCAAACTCCCATCTAACCTCTCACCTTACGCCTCTGTATTGGCCTAAGACAAAGGGTGAAAGGAATAGAAGTACTAACTTGTTCACCAAGGAGATGGAAAAGACTAATTTCAGGATACAATTAAAAGGTGTGCTAAAGGAAATGAATACTGCAGAAACTCGTGATACTTTTCTGATGGAGGCTAGAGGAGTCTATGTTACATCAATGGGGACAGAAAACGCAGAGGGCAAAGTATTGTCCTGTAAGTCTGATATAACATAAGAGAGCCTTCTATGGACATAAATGATCTAGCAATAGGCCTGTTAGAGTAACCCCGCCATAGCAAGACAAAACAAGCAGTGGTAGGAGAAAAACAAGCCCACAGAGTGCCCCCACTCCTTCCTCCAATAAGTGTGCCTGCAGAAATAGAGAAGGACGTGCTGAACAGCCCCTGACTGTGCGTTTTTGGTCCTGAATTTCCCTGTTTCTATTAATAAAGAACTCAGTGAGGTTGGTGCATGTGTTTTTTTAAACCCAAAAAACATAAATGAGCAGTTAGTGCTCTGAGCCATAGAAGGTAAGCGCATGTGATCTCAGAGAGCTCTGAAGATATACACCAATCTGAACAAGCCCTGGCTCTAGCCTAACCCCTCCTCCAGTTAACAGCCTGCCGAGCCCAAGGGAGGATACAAAGACAACAACAAGATAAACAGTCACTCAAAAAAGATTGCATGAGTAAAGTACAAATGTCACCACATAAGTGCGTGTAGTCGTAAATTAAAAAATAATTACAATCCAAAAATAAGCAGAGGCAAACATAAAATCAGTGAATACAAAAAACAAAAAGAGTAAGACCACATATAACAGAGGCAGTTTCCATGGGAGGTTCCAAAACTCCAAAAGGAGGGACTAATTAAGCAATTTACCAAACAAAAGCAGGCATTTTCGATGGGCACTAACAGGAACCAATCAAAAAGTTGGGAGGTGCTTGAAACCCACATTGTAAATACAGCATGTTTATTAGAGATAGAGCATGCATTACCTGGGCGAAGCCTAAAAAACAAGTGGCTGTCCACCTCTCATTAATTCCGGGGGTCTGACATTCCCTGCTAATGTCCGTACCTTGAGGCCAGGAAATCTCACAAAAGAGGGTCTCCGCTCTTTATCATGCCTATCGCCCTACCACAGCGGTCTCCAAGCATTCAATATCAGGCCTGTGATCTCCAACCAGTTGCGGCTTTTTAATATCAGTCTACTTTGCATGTGGGTGCTTGCAGCCTAACATTTACGAGAGCAGTAAACGTCCTGGTGCCTGTGGACTCGTGTTCACAATAATACATATAAATGTGCTTTTGCTTGCAGTGTAGCATTTAGATTGGGAGATTTACAGATTCTGGTACTTGTTGCCTAGAATTTACAACTGAAGCAGTACATGTAGCCTAGCATTTAGAATGAGGTACATAAATGCACAAGACCCAGAGCTCCAGGTGAGGTGAGCTAAAAAGCTAAGGATAGGTTAACATATCTCACTTCACGTGAAAGCTCTGCACTAGGTATCCAAAGCTTTCAATTTATGTTTTTTCTAATCACAGATTACAAGAAACATAAAAAATATTAGCCTCTCATCATAACATATCCTTAAAAATAACATCAGCATTTTCAAGCTCCCAAATGCCAACATCAGGCCTAAATGCCACGAATGGTTGAAACGTCTCACATCAGAAACAGAACCCACAAGAAACCACTCAAAACTCTAGTTTGCCCCTAAAAACAGCACGTATTTGATGAAGAACAGACACATGAATGGATATCTTCCGAGCTCTTCAAAATGTGAGACAGATATTTAGTAAAGAACAACCATGCTTTGGAGGACAATAAGATTTGAATGTTTCGATAGCAAGAGGCACTTAAAACACATTCATAGTAGGACGGACCTGCTGACAGAAATTACCTTATTGCAAGCAAGAGCCATGATGGGAGCTGGATTAATATATTTCAATAGCACGAGGCATTTATCGATAGCCATTATGTACGCATGGCGAGACCGTATGTCAGATAGTAATTGACAATTTATCAATCGACAGTCCGAGTTGAGCCATCGAGAGAGCACATGTCAGGTCAGCACTGGACATCAATGAGCAGCCATTAGTCGAGTGATCTCGAGATTTTAGGTCAGATTCAGGACATCACTAGACATGTAGCTACAGAAGCTATGACGTGGGATGTATGAGAGCTTCTCCAGGATCCTCTTGATATTTCTTTTTTTGAGTTTTATATAGGGCGAACTAGACCCGAAGATATCGGATATCTGAGCGCTTTACATCGCACCAGTTTCGTTACACAAGGACACATTCATTTTTGTTAGGCACAGGGAGATTAAGTGATTTTCACAGAATCACAGGATGCTGAGCGTCGTTGCGGAGACTCAAACCTGGTTCCACAGCATCTACGTCGACCGCTCTAGCTGTAAGGCTACATCCTCTCCCCAATAGTTACAGGCATACAGCAAAGAGCCAAAGGTATGGGGCACCCAGAGAGTTACTTGAGAAACTGTTGACTTATTCTAATTATTATATGATAATTGTTTTAACAGAACACTAATCTTGTTAGATGTTCTCAAAGTCAATTAATGCGGACAAACTGAGCCCTGAAGTAGCTCAAGGATCAACTTTGAAATATGTGCTTCATGAATTCTAGGAAACCGGGCTTGTTGTTCTTTGTAATTACTTTAGAAAAGTATTGTCCTAATGATTCCAAGTAACTCCCAAATGCTTATTTATTTTATCAGACAAACTGGTGACTCATGAGAGGTGCTACAACGCCCTTTGGGCCTTGCTGGCACCAATATAAAAAATATTTTTCCAAAACAAAACCCACACACACACACAATATCAGTTGATTCTGGCGTTATTGATACTGGGCATTTAACTAAAAAAAGACCATATGGAATAAAATACTCCCTGCAGTGCATTATGTGGATATAGGAAGTCACTGAAGGGTTCCATGACCATTTAGAGTAAAGAGGATGAAGGCAGAGTTCCTTTATAAGGTTATGCAACTCCAAGGGGACTTGCAATATCCTCTTGTATTGCAGGGGGTACTTTATTCCTTATAATATGTCGTCCCACCAACACCTTTCCAACACACCTCTTAAATACTTGGTGCGTAGCCCCTTTAAATTAAAGAGAACATGTTTGCAAACATTAAGAATGAAAACAGAATCTCTAGGACACAAGAGATGTTTTAAGGCATGGGCAAAGTGAGCCCTGGCCCAGGGCCCCAGCCTTTTAGGGGGGTCCTCTGATACAGCCAGATCTGTTCTGCAGAGTCTTTCCCCAAATGCCTTGAATAATTCTTGAACAGGCCTTTCTACTTTAACCCCTTCCCTGTGCCGCCAATTCCGCCGCGACGCGGGTGGCTGGGGGGTGGGCGTGGCGCTTCGGTGCTCATCACGGCTCCACGCCGTCATGAGTCACGGGTGGCGAGTGCTCATGACGGCGTGGTGCCATCTTGACCCCGCCCACTCATTAATTAGCCCGCACAGGCGGGGATTTAGTGCCGCATGGGCGGATCGGCATGACGGCTCCACGCCATCATGAGCACACGCCTACCATGACTCATGACGGCGTGGAGCAGTCATGAGCACCCAAGGGGTTAATTTACTGTTTAATGTGGGTAATGTGTGAGAATCTATTACAGACATTTTGCAGTAAAATGTGTTTATGTTTCATGCAACAGCCATAAAACAGGCTTTTTTTTACATCAAAACAGGACCTCAATATGAGAAATGGGAGGATGCCACAGATTATTTTCTGTAACAGTGATCTGCTCCTGTGTTACAATATTGAAAGCACGTGCGACTTCCCCTGAATATTAGTTGTAAACACATTTAGAAGAGTGTGTCTGTACACTGAAAGTGACCTGGCAAAAGAGGGCATGGCATGAAAGAGCTGAAACTGAATCACAAATTCAAAGCGGTTCCTATCCCCACCCACCTCCCAAAAAAAATACGTATGGCCCAGGGCCCCCAAAATCCGAAAGATGTCCCTGCTAGTGCAAAACTGTTAGCTATTTGTTGAAAAACAATATTAGAATCAGTTTAATACAAGTCAGATATTAAAATAACACAGTGACTCAGAATGTGTAGAACCATGCAGAACGATTCCAACAAAAATAAGCATATAGCCCTTCCTGCTTGTCACGGTACAGCTACAAAACAAAGCAGATGTAAGAAGCGCCTCGTTTCATTTTTGTTCTTTAAACAACTTCTTTAATTATGCTCCGTAACATGATGACCTGGCTTCCCCCTCACTGGCTCTGGCAGCAGGCATTGAGATGTCAAAACTCAAATGTAATAAGTTATTACAGCTGAGTTCTCAAGTCATTTCTTTATAGTAGGCTACTGGGTGTGTCACAAGTCGCCTATTTAGAAACTGTGTTTTCAGGTTATACAGGGATTGCAGAATCCCATGTATTATAGTAAGAATATAGGACACGTATTAGCTTGGGTACCATGTCTGAGCTTGCTCTTGTTAACAAAGGATATTTAGCAAATAGAAACCGTGGTTCAGGGCACCGTGAGAACTCGGGTAGCATGGAGATTTAGCAAAGAAGAGCCATGGTACAGGGCACCATGGGGGCTCGGGTAGCTGTGCCAGCGATCAATGGGCATTTAACAAATACAAGTGGGGATAACTTAAGAGCTTGGATAGCTGCACGAGATAACGGTAGACAGTTATTAAACAACAGCCGCGACACATTACGCCCTTGAGAGCCCGGATACCATTCTCTGATGGTAATGTACATTTAAGAAACACAAAACATAAAATGTGACACTTGAGAGCAAGGGTAAAGCAGTGCATACTTTGTAAACAAATAAGTGCCGGGCCTTCGTGTGGAGACCACTGCAGTTTGCACCACACATTGCTAGTGCCAGCGCTGCCAATAACAGAACGTTCACAACTAAGTGCAGGTGCCTAGCACCGGCTCAAAATAAGCACTGGGGTAACGTCACGTGTCCGCAATAATAATGTAAAATCATAGAAAAAGGCCATGATACACGGCAGCTCGTATCTCGTTTGTGATATAAATGTATAATTGTCAAACGGCAGCCAGGGTACAGGGCACCTCGAGAGCTCGGGCAGCTGTGCAGGAGAACAAGGGGCACTTACCAGCCGTGAATATGATGCCTCGAGAACCCGGGTACCGGGTCCCTGTTCACAATGGGCATTTAGCAAACAAAAATCGAGATACATGGCACCAACAGAACTCGGGTGGCATGTTCCTGTCAATACCAGCCATTTAATAATTAATAGTCACTGTATAAGGCAACACTGTAGTGAAAACAGGGTCAAATGAACTTTGTTGGGTGAACGGATATGGGTTGACATGAAGAGCCAATAAGAAATAGAAGGGGGTTCCCCGAGACTAATAAATGATATAGGCAGGAACGGGAGGGGAAGACACAATCAAAAATAGAAAGAAACACCCTGCCTAGAATGATGAATACTGGTCCCAGATGGGATCCATTAGAAGTTAGGGGGGAGCAACGAATGACCAGGGCCAGAGAGGCGAATAGACCACACTTTTTATAAGAAAAAAATATATTTTTTAATTATTGTTGTTTAGTTTAATTTAGTGCAATAAATCACATTAGCAAAGATAATCAACGAATACAATTACATAAAATCATTCACATTTGATCATATCGTGAACGGAAATGCATACATAGGTAAGTGTAAATAAAAAAATGCAGTGTTCCACTCACTCCAGGGAATGGGATGGGGGGCTCAACAGACGCTCATATTCAAAAAATCATTCATACTCTAATACATTCTGTCATTTCATACATGTGTGTTGGGTTGGGCCTGCAACAAACAAAAGATGGAATGATGGTTGCATAGACGCAGGTACAATTTAAGGAAGGCGAGAAGATGGAATATAGTGACCGTTCCTGGTGGTAAATGCCGTAATGACGTCCTGTCATTACGGCATTTACCACCAGGAACGGCCACTATATTCCATCTTCTCGCCTTCCTTAAATTGTACCTGCGTCCATGCAACCATCTTTGCTAATGTGATTTATTGCACTAAATTAAACTAAACAACAATAATTAAAAAATATATTTTTTTCTTATAAAAAGTGTGGTCTATTCGCCTCTCTGGCCCTGGTCATTCGTTGCTCCCCCTAACTTCTAATGGATCCCATCTGGGACCAGTATTCATCATTCTAGGCAGGGTGTTTCTTTCTATTTTTGATTGACATGAAGAGCCATCTACCATCCAACAGCAAACGTGACTCAAAGCAAAAAAAAAGCGGCACATCAAAAAATAGGTGTAACAAACGAACATTAAAAACAAATATTAATAGGTTTCGCAAAAAAAAGCCGTTCCTTTGTTTACAATTTTATTTTCTTAAAAGCATTTCGAAGCAGTAAAGAAATATGGAGAATTGGGGGATGAAAGACTCGGAAAAAAAGGTTAGGAGGGGCCTTTGAGTTAGGGAGTAGAAAGGGTCTGCGAACACAGCAATTACAATTATGCAGTCTAAAACGGGGGGAGTGGGGAAAGGGACAGTTACAGCGGTCAAGCAGCAAAGGGTCGTTTGGCAGAGGGGATGAAAGCCCCCGCTGCCCAGGTGCGGAGGCTGCCCACTGCCGGGCGAGGAGCCCGCCCCGGAAGAGAGCTCCGTGGGAAGCCGAGCAGATGATGGTCCCTTACCTCTCGGGCGCACGATGGGGGGCTCAGCTGCTGCCCCCCTCCAACTCCCTCTCCCGCGGTCGGCGCCTCTACCTGACGAAAGTTCTTTTCATCCCCCCAAAAAGTCCAAGGCGGACACAAAAGCTCCGGGAACACACCTGCCCACTTCACTCCATGCCGCGCGAATGGTTCCTCCCCTCGGCAGCCGTGTCACTCCCTCGCCCAACTAGTTAGGCAACTTTCGGCTGCTCCCTGCCTGGTGCGCTCACCTCACTCCCGGAACACGGGGGAGGGACAAAGAAGAAAGACCACAGCTCTACCTGAGCCCCACCGGGAAAAGAACCAGACCAGGTCATGTGACCCTCCCACGGCCAGAGGGCGAGGTCAGCGTGGGGGATTCCCTACCCCCAGCCCTCCCTCCACCTGGCACACCCACCTCCCCTTACATCCCGGCGACTGGATTTGAATAGCTCAGGTTACCCTATTAGACAGGCGCACGCAGAGGAAACAAACACGTCGGTAAAAACACCAGCACTAGTACAAAACACGCAATGAAGTACAAGAAGAGGGTGCAGGCGCCTCCTTCAATTTCAGGATCTTTTGTGCTAATGATGCGTCCCAGTATCGGGTCCAGGTAGCTTTAAAGAGCAGGCTGGGGGGGGAAAGAACCCGGCTGTAGTCATTACACATTCAAAGCACAACAACAGGCGCCCACATATCTGCAGAGAAACAACATGAAGCACTTTAACAGTGTTTTATTTATGTATGCGTTTTTACATAGCGCGAACTTTACCTGAAAGTGTCAGAACGCTTTACAATAGAAGCAGTTGCATTACATATAAGTGAGGGGGCCCAAAGCTTTTCTTAAAAGTCCACTACTGGCTTAACCGAATGCAGCCGGATTCCTAATCGTAAAGCTGCCTACTATAAGTAAGGGTTCTACCCCATGCTTTCTCTTCCATCACCCTACACCTGCTCTTTATTTTGCAGTCTCCTTTTCCCGCCATGCATTTTCCCTTTGTCACTGTTTTCTTATCTTTCTCTTCGATTTTCTTTTTCCCGTTTCTACCCTTCTCTTGTTATGGGTTAAAGTCTGATGAGGAAAATTAAGGACCAGTCCACAAAAATGAGCGCCAGTGCCCAACAGCTGCTTAAGTTAAGCACTCCGTCGAAAGAGAACAAGATGACGCAATTGCAATGTGTGGACAATGCCAATACGTACAGTTGCTGACTACTTGTTGATCTTCTTGTCATACTCATTTACTTGCTTCTTATTGGATGGTTGTCTTTCCTCTTCTTGTTTTGTCCGTCCCCTGGAGCATAGCTTCTTTGTATCCTTCCACAACACTCATCAGGGAATTTCGTTTTTCTTTAAGCACACTGTTAAGATTCAAGGATACACTTCACTCCAGGTTAAGGGCAAGTTGAATTTATTTCTACGAACAAGCATGTCATCCTCAGCTCTTCTTCCAACTGTTCTCCCTCCTAGAATACCCACGTCCAAGATTCCCTTGACGATATACACAGTGTTCCTAGGAGAAAAATGTAGGCCGCAACACATCTCCCCCACCCAGAACATACCAAATGCAAAAACAACAACAAATAAGTTAAAGAAAAAACAACAACATATTGATAACTACAGGCAATACAATAAAACTTTGTAAGTAACCAATACACATACCACAAGCTATGGCAACATTATCAGTCCTGTTGCCACCAATACAAATGTTATGACACCTTTAAAAGTTGTGCAGAGACCAAAAAGGGTGGAATAAATAAATCCTATCATAACGTATAATCCTTCAAATAGGTTGGGCTCTTCCTGATACGTATGCCTACATTATTCTTGCCAACCGAGACTGGCGGCAAGTTTGCAGCCCTACAAAAGTCATCTGGCGTGCGCACAACACTTACAGAGTCATCCAGGAACTCAGAGGCACACCTTTGTCTCTGTTGAAAACCCTTGACCAAGCGTGACATACTCCATTTTTCACCATTTCCTGTACAGCTACATTCCTCTTGACATCAATCACTTGGAAAGGTCCCATGAACCGGATTCACCTTTAGAGACCCACTTCGGTCCTTCCACAAACACCATCTCACCCACACACCAGTTTATTTTAGTAACCCCATGTTTAATGTCATAATGTTCTTTATATTTCCTTTAACAGTTAGCGACCTTCCTGGGGTCATAAACTGTAAGATCCTTGAAACACACTGTTGGACCTGTAATTGTTGGGTGGTCATCCCCCAAACCTTTTGCTTGCTTACCTCCTCTTTTTGCTGATTCTTTTTGTTGGCCAGAGGACTCTGAGCATGTTACCACTGCTGACCAGTGCTAACGTGCACATGCTTCTCCCCTAAACATGATGACATTGGTGTATACATAATTGGCATATTTAGTTTACTTGTAAGTCCCCTGTAAAATGGTATGCCATATACACAGGGCCTGTAACCTAAATGCTACTAATGGACCTGCAGCACTGATTGTGTCACCCGTACAAGTGGCCTTTCAACCCTGTCTCAAGCCTGCATTGGAGGGCCTGTGTGTGCAGTTTACTGTCACTTCGACTTGGCACTTAAAACTACTTCCCAAGCCTTAAACTCCCTTTTATTACTCATAAGTCACCCCTAACGTAGGCCTAGGTAGCCAACAGGACAGGGTGCAGTGCAATAAAAAAGGTAGGATATGCACTTTAAAATTTTGCTTGTCCTGGTAGTGACAAACCATCAAATTAGTTTTTCACTACTGTGAGGCCTACTTCTCTCATAGGCTAACATTGTAAATTCCTTAATACACCTTTAAGCTGCAATTCCCTATTAGAAAGGAGTAGCTGCCTCATGTTTTATTTCTTGGGAATGGTAATGATAAATCTTTTTTACTCGTATAGTTGGATTTATACATTACTATCTTAGAAATGGCACTTTTAGAAAGTAGACATTTCTTTACTCATACTGCTCTGTGTGCCTGCAGTCTGTCTCCAATACAAGTCTGGGGTGGGTGACAGCTACACTTTGTACCCTCTAGACAGGCACAAACACAGGAAGGTTAGATGTGTGTTTTTTTGTGTCTGCATACTTAGCTGCATTCTGATGGCTCTTCTTGAGCAGAAAGGGGAGGGGTAGCTGACACTTTGACCTGAATAGGCAGTGTCCTGATTAATCCCTACTAATAGTCTAGATGCAGAGTTGGGAAGAAATTACCTATGTTCACTTCAAAAACCCTTCTTTGAAGTCACCCTCAATTTCAAAGGTACATTTGGGTATAAGTACTGGATATCTGACCCCACCAAATCAGGCATTTCTGGACCTAAAACTGCACTCTGTCAGTAGAACTGATGTGCTGAATCAAGACTGCTGATCAGGAAAAACCTGCTTTTCTCTATTGCTGCCCTACTGCCTTCTGAGTCTGCTGAAAATAGCTGGACTCTGCCTTGCACTGAAATGATCTCCAAGGGCATGTTGGCTTGCCTCCTACAGCTTGAGACTCAAATATATCAAATTCTCTACCCCTGCTCCAGTGCCTGATCTACTGGAAGTGGACAAAGATACTTGCATCATGGAAATCGACGCATCTCCAGTCTGTGTGTACCAGAACTGGTGCATCAAACATGTTGCAGGAGTAGAATCGGTGCATCTCTCTCAGAACCAACGCATTGCCTTGAGAGCCACAACACATTGGAACCACGCCTCACTGCTGCAGCAGTGTGGAGAGAACGATGGATCCTTCGACTGCTTGGAGAAACCTGGCGCCTCGCACTTTGAAACCAACGCATCTTGGCTTGGCGTATCCTCTATGGAACTGGCGCATCGCCACTCTTGCGGGACAGGCATCGATGCATTGCTCGACTGCCCCCTACATCTCGCTGTTGCGACTAGGATAAGGTACTTTGGTCACCGGGGCCTGCGTGTGTCCTGTAGTTGGCCTGTGCTCCATCGTGATCAGCTTGAACTATTGACTTTGCTTTGGATAATCAATCATTGTACACTTTAATTGGTCGAGGCCCACAAGATAGCCCAGCAGCTTTTACAGGAGTGACGGCAAAATCAGGAGCAACCATCGACTTTACTCTAGCAGACCCAGACCTATTTCCCTTCATTACGAACTTTCAAATAATAGAAAGAGTAGATACCGACCACTATCCTCAATCTTTTATATTAACCAACATTCGAGAAAAGTCCTGCCAACCAGTGCCCTCACACAACTCACCCAACTGTACAACTTAAACCGATTAACATGAAACGATAATACCATAGATGCAATTCTGGAGCTTTGCTCGGCTCGACACATAAGGTATCCATGCCAAATTTGCGTCCTTTTCTTCCAACATCATTGGGATTTTAAAGGTATGCAGGGTTTGTGGATTCCCCTGGAGGGAACTTAGAAATTAGCCAAAATAAAGCTAAACTTAGTTTTTGGGGGAAAAAAAATTGGGAAAAAGGGCTGCAAATGAAAGCGTCTGGTTTTTTTCCTGCAAAGGTATCAGTAAAGAGTTTGTGGGGCTGAACTCACAATTTCCCCAGCTTTTAGGGAATGACAGTGTTTTGTCAGAAAATGAATATATTTTCAGAGTTTTAGCATTTTTCTGGGACATAGCCTATTTTTGCTATTTTTTGTGCTTTTAACCTCTTTCCAGTTAATGGTAGAAATGGGTATGAAAGCAATAATGGATCCTGGCAAGCTATACATTTTAGTAAAGTAGACATAATTTTGAATTCAGTAAGGGGTCATTTGTGTAGATCTTTCAATTTTTTAAATAAAAACTAACAGTTAAATATAGGGAAAATTGACAATTATTTGAAAAAAACAGCCTTTTGTGTTCACGTTTTCACCTGGAACTTCTACTAAGTACGACAGCTCCTTATAAGCAATATACTGTTAAATCTGTGGGACCTTACTGGTTGTGGCGATATATAGGACTTGTAGGTTTACCAAGAACCCGACGAACCCAGACGCAAAAACTGAGCAGCAACGTGCAATGGTTTTTTATTATGTACCGGGTATATAGCAATTATTCTGGGAAAATGTATACATGGAAAAATCGGTATGAAAGCCACCTAAGTATTTCTGAAATGGGAACAAAATATAGAGTTTAGAAACAGAAGATATTTGAACATTTTCAAAATTGGGAATACTCATACTACTATGAGAATTATCGGGCATTTTTCAATATGACTTCCTTTTGTTACATATTGTCTTTCATTTGGAAGGCAGAAATGCATTGACAGTCAATAGATAATAACAGTTGTTTTACAAATCTGAATTACCCTAAGTCTCTCGATAAAAATGGTACCTCACTTGCATGGGTAGGCCTAGTGCCCATGACAGGAAATGGCGCAAAATGCAATGTGGACACACCACAATTTAACAGTGAAAAATTACCCTTTTTTGGCAGAGTGCCTAGCTGTAGTTTTTTAACCCTAGTTCTACCGGCACCTAGGGAAACCTAGCAAACCTATACATTCTTGAAAATTAGACACCCAGGGGAATCCATGATGGGGTGACTTGACTGGCTCCCACCAGGTTCTCTTGCCCAGAATCCCTTGCAAACCTAAACAATTGTGAAAAAAACATATTTTCCGCACATTTCTGTGATGGAAGGTTCTTAAGTCTGCGTGGATCCACAAATTTCCATCCACCCAGCGTTCCCTAAAGTTTTCCAAGAAAAATGGTACCTCACTTGCATGGGTAGACCTAGTGCCCGCGACATGAAACGGCGCAAAACGCAACATGGACACACCACAATTTCACAGTGAAAAATGACCCTTCTTTGGCAAGGTGCCTAGCTGTCGATTTTAACTGTAGCTCTGCCGGCACACAGGGAAACATAGCAAACCTATACATTTTTAAAAACTAGACACCAAGGGAAATCCAGGATGGGGTGACATGACTGTCTCCCACCAGGTTCTGTTATCCAGAATCCCTTGCAAATCTATAAAATTGTCAAAAAAACACATTTTCCACACATTTCTGTGGTGGAAAGTTCTGGAATATGCATGGATCCACACATTTTTACCCACCCTGCATTCCCCAAAGTCTTCCGAGAAAAATAGTGCCTCACTTGCATGGGTAGGCCAAGTGCCTGCGACATGAAACGGCGCAAAACACAACGTGGACACATCACAATTTCACAATGAAAAATGACCCTTTTTTGTTAAAGTGCCCAGCTGTTGTTTTTTAACCATAGCTGTGCCAGCATAAAGGGATACCTGGCAAACCTATGCATTTTTGAAAACTAGACACCCAGGGAAATCCAGGATGGGGTGACTTGACTAGCTCCCACCAGGTTCTGTTACCCAGAATCCCTTGCAAACCTAAAAAAGTGTAAAAAAAAACACATTTTCCCCACATTTCTGTGGTGGAAAGTTCTGGAATCTGCATGGATCCACAAATTTCTACCCACCCCCGTTCCTCAAAGTCTTCCGAGAAAAATGGTACCTTATTTGCATGGGAGGCCAAGTGCCTGCAACATGAAACAGCGCAAAAACGCAACGTGGACACACCACAATTTCACAATGAAAAATGACCCTTTATCTGGCAAAGTGCCTAGCTGTAGTTTTTTAACCCTAGCTGTGCCGGCACCCAGTTAAACCTAGCAAGCCTATGCATTTTTGAAAACTGGACACCCAGGGGAATCCAGGATGGGGTAACTTGACCAGCTCCCACCAGGTTCTGTTACATAGAATCCCTTGCAAACCTAAAAAAATGTCAAAATAAACCTATTTTCTGCACAATTCTGAGGTGGAAGGTTCTGGAATCCGTGTGGATCCACACATTTCCACTCACCCTGCATTCCCCAAAGTCTTCCGAGAAAATGGTACCTCACTTGTGTGGGTAGGCCTAGTGCCCACGACAGGAAACGGCGCAAAACGCAACATGGACACATCACAATTTCACAGTGAAAAATGACCCTTTTTTGGCAAAGTGCTTAACTGCAGTTTTTGAACCCTAGCTCTGCTGGCACCTAGGGAAACCTAGCAAGCCTATACATTTTTGAAAACTAGACACCCAGGGAAATCCATGATGGGGTGACTTGACTGGCTCCCACCAGGTTCTGTTACACAGAATCCCTTTACAAACCTAACAAATTGTAAAAAAAAACCAACACATTTTCCGCACATTTCTGTGGTGAAAAGTTCTGGAATGTGCGTGGATCCACAAATTTCCACCCACCCCGCGTTCCCCAAAGTCTTCCAAGAAAAATGTACCTCACTTGCGTGGGTAGGCCTAGTGCCCACGACATGAAACGGCACAAAACGCAACGTGGACACACCACAATTTCACTGTGAAAAATGACCCTTTTTAAGCAAAGTGCCTAGCTGTAGTTCTTGAACCCTAGCTCTGCCGGCACCTAGGGAAACCTAGCAAAACGATATATTTTTCAAAAGTAGACACCCGAGGGATTCCAGGGAGGTATGGCTTGTGTGGATACCCCAATGTTTCCTTACCCAGAATCCCCTGCAAACCTCAGATTTAGCTGAAAAAAACACTTTTTTCACACATTTTTGTGTTGGAATGTTGTGGCATCACCATGCTGACATAAATTTCCTACCACCCAGCATTTCCCTGGGTCTCTCGATAAAAATGGTGCCTCACTCGTGTGGGAGGCCCAAGTACACAGGGCAGACAAGGGCCCAAAACGTATTGAGGCGACCTAAAAATTGCCTATCTCAAAACGACCTGGTTTTGCAAGGAGGGTCACCAGGGTTTTTGGCCCCGTACTCGGCAGCCATCTAGGGAAACCTACCAAACCCTCACATTTCTGAAAACTAGACACCCAGGGAATTTCAGGGAGGTATGGCTTGTGTGGATTGCCCAACGTTTCCTTACCCAGAATCCCCTGCAAACCTCAAATTTAGCTGAAAAAAAAAATCACTTTTTTCACACATTTTTGTGTTGGAAAGTTGTGGCATCACTGGGCTGACACAAATTTCCTACTACCCAGCGTTCCCTTGGGTCTCTCGATAAAAATGGAGCCTCACTCGTGTGGGAGGCCCAAGTACACACGGCAGACAAGGGCCCAAAACGTATTGAGGCGACCTAAAAATTGCCTATCTCAAAACGACCTGGTTTTGCAAGGAGGGTCACCAGGGTTTTTGGCCCCGTGCTCGGCGGATCTAGGGAAACCTACCAAATTCTCACATTTCTGAAAACCAGACACCCAGGGAATTTCAGGGAGGAATGGCTTTTTGTGGATTTCCCAACGTTTCCTTACCCAGAATCCCCTGCGAACCTCAAATTTAGCTCAAAAAATCACTTTTTCCACACATTTTTGTGCGGGAAAGTTGTGACATCACCGGGCTGACACAAATTTCCTACCACATAGCGTTCCCCCGGATCTCCTGATAAAAATTGTGCCTCACTCGTGTGGGAGGCCAAAGTACCCGCGACAGGAAAGGGCCCAAAACATATTGAGGCAACATCAAACTCCCTGGAATGCCCTGGGTGTCTAGTTTTTAGAAATGTGTGGGTTTGGTAGGTTTCCCTGGATGCCCGCTGAGCACGGGGCCAAAAACCCAGGTGTCCCCCCTTGCAAAACCAGGTCGTTTTGAGATAGGCAATTTTGTGGTCGCCTCAATACGTTTTGGACTCTTGTCTGTAGCGTGTACTTGGGCCTCCCACACAAGTGAGGCACCATTTAAATTGGGAGATCCGGGGGAATGCTGCGTGGTAGGAAATTTGTGTCAGCCCGGTAATGCCACAACTTTTCCACACAAAAATGGTTGGAAAAAGTGATTTGTTCAGCTAAATTTGAGATTTGCAGGGGATTCTGGGTAAGAAAACATTGAGGAATCCATGCAAGCCATACCTCCCTGAAATTCCCTGGATGTCTAGTTTTCAGAAATGTGTGGGTTTGGTAGGTTTCCCAAGATGGCCGCCGAGCACAGGGCCAAAAACCCTGGTGATCCCCCGGGTGTCTAGTTTTCAGAAATGTATGGGTTTGGTAGGTTTCCCTAGATTGCCGCCGAGCACAGGGCAAAAAACCCAGGTGACCCCCCTTGCAAACCCAGGTTATTTTATGATAGGCAATTTTGATGTTGCCTCACTACGTTTTGGGTCCTTACCTGTTGCGTGTACTTGGACCTCCCATACGAGTGAGGTACCATTTCTATTGGGATACTTGGAGCAAGGCGGGGGGTAGGAAATTTGTTATTTGTTTCTGCAGCGTGAACATTTTGGCACAATAATGCATGGAAAATGTGACAGACATTTTGAGGTTTGCAGGACATTGTGGGCAAGATAACGTGTTTGTATCCACAAGAGAGACATCACCATGTACTCCCATGGATGTTTAGTTTACAGTAATATCTACAGTTGGTACGTTATTCTTAGATGGAATGTACACCTTGGCAGAGAGACTAAAAAGACAAAGATTACTGGACAGCCATCTACTCCTCAAGCACACACACATACTGGTTGGATTTGGCACGAGGGCGAGTGATGGTTCAGTATATAACATTTTATGAAAAAGAGATTTCACAAAACTGAAATGCACTGTCAATAATTAAAAGGACAAAAAACGGAACCAGTGACTCGCTGCTCGTGAGCTGTAAAGACACGGCAAGGCAATATCCGCTTTACAGGCCATTCACACACCATTCATAAGTGATACACACAAGACCATTCACACCACCAGGCATGAAACCAACACATTACAATATTCACAAAAAGGGACAAGGTACACCCTGCTTGAGAAACATAGAAAAAGGCAAATATTTCTCAACAACCACCTATTCTTCAAGCACACAGACGTACTGGTTGGATTTGGCACAAGGGTGAGTGATGGTTCAGTATATACAGTTGTATTAACCAGAGATTTCACAAAAATTAAATGCACTGTTAATAATTGAAAGGACGAGAAACTGAACCATTGACTCACAGCTCGTGAGCTATAAAGCCATGACAAGGCACCAACCGCTTTACAGGCCATTCATACACCTTTCATACGTGTGACACATACAAAACCATTAACACCGCCAGCAGCGGGCCCAGCACATTACACTACTCACACCGGCAGACAGCGCCATTCAAGGGCCCATCACTTTCACACGCCAACATTCCTGACACAGCAACCACACCAGCTCACGGATTGCATGGAGTGGCGTTTGGCTAGCATTGTGTGTAGTGACCAGCAGCAATTCCCTACTCACACACCGCCAGCCAAGCGCCCATCCACGCTCACCACCAGCCAAGCACCAGTCCACGCACACCACCAGCCAAGCGCAGCCACACTGCCAGCCAAGCGCCAGCCCACTCACCACCAGCCAAGCACCATTCCACGCACACTGCCAGCCAAGCGCCAGTCTATGCACACCGCCAGCCAAGCGCCTGTTCACGCACACTGCCAGCCAAGCACCAGTCCACTAACCGCCAGTCAAGTACCAGTCCACGCACACTGCCAGCCAGGCACCAGTCCACGCACACCACCAGCCAAGCGCCATCCCATGCATACCACCAGCCAAGCACCAGCCCACGCACACCGCCAGCCAAGCACCAGTCCGTGCACACCGCCAGCCAAGCGCCAGTCCACGCACACCGCCAGCCAAGTGCCAGCCTACGCACACTGCCAGTCAAGCACCTGTCCACTCACCGCCAGCCAAGCACCAGTCGACGCACACTGCCAGCCAAGCGCCAGTCCACGCACCCTGCTAGTTAAGCACCAGCCCATGCATACCGCCAGCCAAGCTCCAGCCCATGCATACCGCCAGCCAAGCACCAGCCCATGCATACCGCCAGCCAAGCATCAGCCCATGCATACCGCCAGCCAAGCACCAGCCTATGCATACCGCCAGCCAAGTACCAGCCCACACATACCACCAGCCAAGCACCAGCCCACGCACACCGCAAGCCAAACACCAGCCCACGCACACCGCCAGCCAAGCTCCAGTCCGCGCACACTGCCAGTCAAGCGCCAGTCCAAGCACTCCGCCAGCCAAGCTCCAGACCACGCACACCGAAAGCCAAGCACCAGCCCACGCACACCGCCAGCCAAGCACCAGTCCACGCACACAATCAGCCAAGTGCCAGTCCACGCACACAGTCAGCCAAGCGTTAGTCCACGCACACAGTCAGCCAAGCGTTAGTCCATGCACACAGTCAGCCAAGCGGCAGTCCACGCACACAGTCATCAATTTTTTTTAACAAGAATAAAAATACAAACAAATTGCAACTAGATACAAAACTATAACTACAAAAACAACAGCAGTAATTAAAGACATCATTCTAATGCCAACAGTGAGACTGAACAACAACTATATAAAACCATGCTGACCAGGCAGTAAACTAGTAGAGCAATGGATGTGTACGGGGGCTGCACTCACTTAATCAGTGTTTTGAATGTTTAACCAATATGTGTGCTGCGCTAGATTAGTGCCTGCTCACTGTATAATAACAAAGTATATGGCCTGGTACAGAAACCAGGACTCTAGCACGCACAAATAATAATTCCAATTCTCCAATACCAAATTCAAGTTTGATTTTATCTCGTCATCGACAGTATATCATCATACATTTACTTGAATATCATTCAATGCCATATAGTCTCATGTATTCGAATAGCGAATAGAATACTCAGTTATACAATACATACATCATATAATATATTCCAAAACAATTCAACGAAACCCAATGCATTTCGGGGCAAGAGCCCCTTCGTCAGGGGTCTGTAATAAGAGAAAGAGTGAAAGAAAAAGAAAAAGGAAACTGTGTTACTTCTGATGCTTATATGGTCTATATCATTTCTGTGTGCTGAATTACTTGATGATTCTTACCATAAATATAGGATCTCATAGCCAATCATAGATTGGATGATTATGTTTGATGCGACTGCGAAAGGTCTAGAGAATAAATGAATGATAAATAAAGTGAAATAAAATAAATGAACGAGCCACTACTTTTGGTTGTGTAAACACAAGTACCCTTGGGTACTTATGAGATATAGATATTACCTGAGTTTTCGCGTGTGAACAAACTGTAATAAAAAGTGCACAATAATCAAGGTTAGAAGAAACTTTAAAGAACGTGCTCTACGCAATGTTCACAAAAATATATATGGTAGTGCTCACCTGGACTGAATTAATTCTAGGCAGTCAATCCTGTGAAAGTTAAAAAACTGAATGAGCATTCTGAATTGCGTTAGCAGTTTCGGTTTGTAACTATGCTCTCCTAAGTTGAAAAAACGTGTTTACCTGCTGACCTTTAGGCAGCGTCTATCTCCGTCATTTAGTCGATAGACCCGTCTTTAAACTGCAGATAGAAAAAACATGAAGATCTTCAAAAAACGGTTCCCTTAAGCTCGAGATATTGTAAAAGGCTTAAGTGCCTGCTCTAAAATTAGAGCTTACCGTTTATCGCAAGGGAGTCTCCTTGTATGTAGTCTATCCGCGCGTCCACATCGGTTGAATGCGAACCTTTCTCTGTTGCTTATTTACTCGTTAGTGTGAGTGTAACGATAGAAGAAGGACTATTGGATGTGATGTTTAAACCGACGCCATTACTAAACGTTATATAATCATATTCGCTCGATAATCAAAGCTGCAAAATCTAACTTAGGTTCAAACGATAAGTGTCAAGAGTATGATTATAGAGCAGAGAAGAATAAAATGAAATGAATAAAATGAGAGTGAAATTAAAGAACGGATCGTGACTGCTATACAAAATACGAAAAATATTAATAACATAACACAGCAGTCATTATTTGCATTTTCCTACCTATTTACAATCTTATACAATCAAGAGTAATCCCACAACAATTTTCACATTTACTAACTCGGTGTGATTTATTAATGTATTATGGATCAATGTGTGGTTGTGTGTATTGAGCGCTTGTATCACTGCGAGGTTGAATCCCTCGAGAGTCTTGTAGTTTAAATGTTTATAAAAAGCAAACCATTTCCATTTTGTCATTGAGCCCATTGGGGGTCAAAGTTTGTAATTTGCGGATCCAAAAGGCCTCCCTCTGGAGGAGGGTCTTAGCATTATCATGTCCTAGACGCTGTGGAATCTGCTCAATAATTTGAAATCTAAGTTGGGCTAAAGTATGCCCTGTGTCAATCCAATGTTTAGCCAACGGAGAAGTACTGTTTTTGTTGCGAATTCGACTTTTGTGCTCAGATAATCGCACTTTTATTTTTCTATCTGTTTTCCCGATATACAAAAGTCCACATGGGCATTTGATTGAATAAACCACATGCTCTGAGTTGCAGTTCGTAGTGGGCCTCAATGATATTTTTTCACCTGTACGTGGATGCAGTAAAGTACTTCCCAATATAGCATTGTTGCAATTCTTACAGTTGAAGCATCTAGTTGTTCCTTTATGAACTTCTTGTTGCTGTTTCTCATCTCTTAGAGGTTGGTTTAATAACTCCTTAACTAGTAGAAGCACGGTTGCTCCCAAAAACTCTTTCAAGTGTGATACAATCTGAAACATGTGGGCACACACACCCCAGGATTAGAAGGACAATCGGCACAGTGCATGCGACTCTCCTTTCGCATATCTCTTCGCAAACAGACTCTACATCTCTTACAGGGATTGGGTTTTTTGGGCGTGGGAGGAATTAAATCGGGAAAGTGGCGCTCTTTCAATCTAGCCACATCCTCCACCACTCCAACTATAGGAACCCTTGCCTGTTCCACAACAACAATGCTTACTATCACAGACTCCTGAAACTGAACAAAAGTCATCTTTGATGCAGAACACTCCTTGAACACAACAAAAGCATTAAAAGTTGCTAAATTGAAGCGATGGATAGCCAAACTTCTAATACCAAATGTAAGCCTTACGAACAGCAGTGTAAGGTTCCAACCTCTGATCTACTCTATCAACACCACTCATGTGCTTATTGTAGTCTACAATGCACACAGGTTTGCGCACTTCAGCAACCTGACCCCAAACAGTCACAGGTGAAGTACTCTCATCATGGATGGTAGTCAGCAATGACACATCCCTCCTGTCCACAAATTTCACAGCTAGCAGTTCCTCACTACGCAAGGCACTGCACAGTCCCCTCTGAAGCTTTTTGCAAACAAGCTCTTTTGGGTAACCTTTATGGTTAGAGTGGATTGTGCCATAAGTCAAAGTGTCCACTTTTAACAATTCCTTAAACAATGGCACAGCAGTGTAGAAGTTATCAAGGTACAAATGGTGACCTCTGTTAAGCAGTTCTCTAGCTATTTCCCGCACAATTTTCTCTGAAACTCCTCAAGTGGACGGACAACCAGGGGGGTCCATAGTGGAATCCTTAACAGTGTACACCCGGAACTTAAAGGCGTATCCTGCCCTACTCTCAGATAAAATATACAGCTTAGTTCCATAACATGCCCTCTTGCTAGGAATGTACTGCCTAAAAACCAAACGGCCCTTGAACAGGACCAAAGACTCATCAATAGATATTTCTTTGAAAATCGATCTACAAAGCAAGAGCAGGCCAAATCTCAAAAAGATAGTCACAATCAGGGTGATCTTGTGGCAATGCCAAAGCGTTATAAACAAAATGCAGCATCCGAAGCAAAAGTAAATACCGATCACGACTCAAAATTGCAGGAAATATGGCCGTTGCCATCAAGGGACTGGTAGACCAATATGAAGCCAGGGACGGCTTCCTTATCAAGCCCATCAAAAAAGTAAAACCCAAAAACTTCTTCATCTCATCCAGATTTGTGGGAGTCCACTGGGTAGCTCTAGAGCGGGGCCTAAGTCTGGCACTGTTGTCCCTCAAATACTGTTCAGCTTACAAATTAGTCTGCTCAACTATCTCAGCCAAAAATACATCATCCATAAACAACTGAAAAAACTATATAGGCAAAAAAAAATCACAATTCACTCTACACCCTGCATCACTACTAAAGGCAGGCAACACCGGCTGCACCATGTTTGGATCAACCCAGAGTCCAGCGCTACCAATGGAAAGCCTTACAGTCCCAGGTTGTAATCCAGATGCCTCTTGCACCATTGGCACATCAGTGCCCTCCTCTAAAACAGGCACTTCATCCGCACTGAAAGTGCCTTCATCCACACCGAGAGTAGCTTCATCCGCACTGAGAGTAGCTTCATTATCCGATGATTCCAAAGTGGAGAGAAAACTCACTGCCTGAATCTTCCCCTCCCTCCTCTCCCTCAGACTCACTATCAGTCACATAATCATGGTCAGAGGAAGATACAAAAAGTATTCCAACCACCTGCTGAGCAGTAATTCTACAGCTAGCCATAATCCTTACTAATAAAGGTAACTGGTCAAACAAGTCAACAACAACAAAAACTTTGTAAAATAAGTAATAAACAAAATGCGTCTTTATCACAAAGACCTATATACTCCAAAACTATACCACTCACTTGCCAGAAGCAGCTAGACTCACCACCACCTACTCTGCACAGACACCGTAAGGATCAACAATATCCCACTAAAAATGAAAAAGAAAAAAGAAAAGAAAATTACACATAAGACAATGCAAAACACATTGCAAAGAATTTCATGCTGAAAACACTAACTAAATATGCTGCCATTATCACACCACTTACATAAAAATTAATTCATGCATGACAATAATACTCATTTGGAGTAAACACAACAAAAATGTTTTTCTTACCAAATAAATGCAACTACGCAAAACTGCAGAACAACCACTGCCGAAACCGCAAACAAGAATCAAAAGCTTTACACTAGAATAAAAGGAGAAAAACCCATTACAATCACATTCACAAATATAAACCAGCCAAGCTAAGGGATAGGTGGGCCTAAGAGTATAAATAAAATATTCACCCCCGTAAAAGGGGAGTAACCCTTGCCCAAGGGGCCACTCCCCACAGTTAGTCCCTGGTGGTCTAGTGGGCATCTAAAATACCATTACATGGCAAGATCTGCCCCCCTCCCTGATGGATGCTTCTTTGAATAGGTCTTGCATTTACAAGAGTTTGAGCTATGGCATTATACATGACAATGCCTTTTATTTATATGTTAATTATCCAAACATACAAATAAAAGGCATTGTCATTTACAATGCCAAAAACGTAAACTCTTGCAAATGCGAAACCTATTGCATTTCAAATGCTTGTTGAAATTAGCTTACAGGTGTTAGCAAGGGGTTCATATGCAACATAAAATCGTATATCTCAGAATCAATAACGTGGAGTGTTACACATCGAGGTTCCAGGTGACAGCATAGGTTATGCTAGGTAATTATCTAAAATCCTATATACTATAGGTCATTGATGTAGTGATTATACTGTCAAAAAGCTGGTTCAGAACCATGATGTCAATTCAACAAAATACCAGTGGCAGCTGATAGAATATCACATGCTAGTTTACAACCTCCGACAACTCTTCCGTCAATAACGTCGCATGATCTTGGAGGAGTGTGGCTCACTGATTAGAGCGGCAGACCCTGATGCAGAAGTCTGGCCCGGGACCAGGCTTCAATTCCCGACGCGGCAGGGTCCTGAGCCCAAAATGTCCAGGGACTCGATAATTCTCGCCTCGTGCCTATTCTAATCATGGTGTCCCACGCTGCAACTCTGGGCAATAGTTGCTTAATCTCCACTACGGCGGCCCACCCGCTGCGGGATGCCTGGCTTTCACCCTGGGGATACCCAGTAGGGGTTATCTCACAGGGAAAAAGCCAGGACGGGTTCCCAAGGCAAGCGCCTTGATGCCTTCGGGTGATACGTGCGCTATATAAGTCGCAATACATTTACATTTACATTTACATCTTGACTCCAAGGGGTCGATTCCGATCCGGTAAAATTCTCTTCCGTACGATTTGCATCCGGAGCCGTTTCCATACGACTCGTACACACACCGTACGACTCGACAAGTACGATCCGGTCTGGGGTATCAGGACGCGACTCGTACGGTCCACGTCAGGTAAGGGCGATTCGTACGGAAAAGCGCACATTCACATACACACTGTACGGTGCGTAACCCTCCATGATCGCAGGGGTACGCACCGTACCCCTGCGATCATGGGGGGTACGCACCATACACCCAGAGGACATGGGGTACGCACCGTACACCCAGCGTACATGGGGTACGGTGCGTACACCCCAAGATCATGGGGTACGGTGCGTACACCCCGTGATCGCAGGGGTACGCACCGTACCCGGGGGGGGGGGCATTCCGTACCTGTTTCGGGGCGAACTCTGCTTTTACGGCTGTTTTCAGCTCCCGTAGGAAAAGGGTCGTACGGTGCGTACCCAACACGAATCGTACTTGCCGGTTCGGAAAAAGCAGCCGCAAACCGTACAGATGTCGCATACAGCGGGTTCCGAGGGAGATTCCTACGGGGATTTGATTCGTACGGTCCCTGTACGATTCGTACGGAGTCCAGCTCCTGGTACGGATCGTACTTCGTCGTACGTACGGGGGACGTTGCAGGGTACGATTCGTACGGGAAAAACGATCGAACGGCAATTCGGAGCGCATTTTACCGGATCGGAATCGACCCCCATGTGTCACAAATCACAAGTCAAGGTTTACATTGAAAAAGTCAATATTTCTAGTATAAAGTGTGCAAGTTAAGACTAAACGTCATTGTCCTCATTATGAATGGCCCGGTTCTTTGGCCGATATTTAATGGACCCAGCAATAAAATCCAACTCCATCTGGTTGGAGTTCATCAGATTCAATACATAACCCCCACTTAGAAGTTTGTCACCGAAAATGGAAATAACATGCACCCACCAAAATGATCATGACCCGATAATTATCGGGCAATGTTCACCAGATACATTTTGGCAAGTTTGACCTACTGAAATTTATGAGGGGAAAACGGTAGCAGTGCAGTGCTCTACCATGAGTGAGGATGGCCACTGCCCCTTTTACCTGGCTATAAAGTAACTGGCATTGCTGGCATCGTGATGCTAGTCCAGAGGCACAGGCCTTTTGACCAGTTCGTATGTGGGGAAACTGCATTATGTCTAGCCTTGTAAAAAGGTCGGTCTAATGCCCCATTTTTAGAGTCCCCTGTACTACCAACACATCTTGCACCATTTTTCTGCTCCCCATACCCAACTTAGCATGTCTTGTACTCCCACCCCCCAGTTGATTCACTCCTTTAGTGCTTCTATCGTCCAATCCAATTTGACCCCACTTAGTACTCATTGAACTACCCACGCAGTGCATCTTGTGCTTTCTGTGTACCATTGAAAGCATATTCTGAATACTGTGCTCTATCCAGTGTATATTCTTCTTGACTGCCGCTGTGTCTCTGCATATCACAAGGTTAAAAAAAAAGAGCACGTTTAGGAGAAGTTGGGAGATGAAACAACACCATGGAGAGCACATGGGGTCAAGGAGAGAAACACAAGGGCAAAAGAGAGCAACTGGAGAGGGGGTAGAGAAGTGCATAGGCAAAGGAGAAAGCAACCTGGGAGGAAAAAAAGCTCGTGAGGGAGACAGCTGGAAAACACTTGCACACTCATTCGTGCTTAAACAAAAAGAAAAAAGAAGTTCCCTAAAAGCGAGCAGAGGAAGCACAGAGGCATTCCAGTCAAAGAGATGGTAAAGAGGTTATGCTCCATGGAAGGGACCAACATAATATGGACAGGCTGAAACAAAGAAAGCCATCCAATAGGAAGCAAGCAAATAAGGGTGACAGTAAAGCCGGCCATCAGTAAGTAATGGGTGGGCTGCAAATCCCTGTCTTTTCTCGATAAACCGACAGTATGTCCTTTGCTTTCAGACATCTTTCACTGTCTGTTAGGCTCGACCTAAAATTGCCCCCTTTCAGGCCCATCATAACTATTGATTAATTGCAGTACTTGATGCTGAAGCCAAATATTACACAAACATCTTAATGCATGAACTAGAAACTTGGGTTGCCCATCAAAATCTTTTGTCATTCTTCCAAATAGGACTCCAAGAACGGTACATCAGACAAAATTCTAGCACTTTCTTTGTTCATCCACAAACATGTTTATGTTGGAGAGCTAGTGCATGCTTGCTTCATCAATTTCACAACCATGCAAAATGGAGCTGATAAGAACTTATTGCAGAATGAATGGAGTAGGTCGGGAATACCCAGTCATTAGTTTGAGCAGGTGGTTTCTGGTGCTCGGCACCCTCACTTAATTGTCAACACTGCTGCTTGTGACAGTTTGCCACAAGGTGACACTGTGTGGCTACTTGCAGATGACCACAACAGTTAATTATTAATTCAATATACACTAAAAATGACTATTACCTGCAGCCCAAGCCATCCTTATAGTTTTGGGGATCCTGGAATAATCTGAATTGCCACACTTGTAAAGGAGTAATGGTTAGTAGTTCTGTTGTTACTATCATTGGTATAATGGCAAGGGCAAGGTATGGTGCAAGCTGCAGCGGTCTCCTGACAAGAGTCCTGACACATATTTTTTGCAAATTAAGCACTGCCTGTATTTCACCTTTACTCAGCGCTACACGCAAACTTTAGTATTGATGTGGCCCTCTATTATTCTTGAGCACTCGCCGGAGTCCTTGGTTGGCCACACATGCTGTATTCCTCTGATGCCCATGCCTAAACCATCTGCACCCACAAGCACCAATGGCGATCCTTGTGGATTCTATGTCCTATTCTCTATGCTTCATTTATCATAATCTAGACTCTTGATCCAGTGTAGAATTATATTAATGACCTTGTGAAATGGCAGGCAAGTTTTATCTGCTTTATCTCTCAAACATAAATTCACAATTCATTAGGTTAAATGCCTTCTTAGCACCCAGTGCAACTGCTATTATAGATATTTTCAGTATTAACTTATTACAGCAACTCAATCAAAACGTCAGTGTCTGGGAGGTGAGTACTTATCCTCTAAAAGCCTAATGTTGTTGGCACTGCAATGTTCTCAATCACAAACACCCACAAATATCTTTTTGGGGTGGTAGAGGGGGTTTATAAGGATCTAGGATACTATCTCCCTCACTACATCAATTGCACAACTGGTATCCAACAACCCAAACAAGTGATCCCAATGTTGGGAAATTGGTACCTGTATAACAGAAACACTCTCATTTTCATTGAAGCCTCTCGCCCACTCTATTAGTGGCATGCTTCATCATCGGAGCTCATTGTGGTCCCTATAAACAGGGATGGGCTGAACCATGTCACATGGAGCTCTTTGGATATTCTCCTAGTGTGGTTATATAGATAAAAATGCCTAAGGGTCACCCTGGTTTCCCCTTATATTGTGTGTCCTTGGTATAGTTTAAGAGGAATGCATATGGATGTTCACTGGTAATATTGTCCGTACATTCCTATACAGGTTGACTTGTTTCAGCCAGTTCCCAGGACACTATGGTTCTAAGGCTTTCATTAGGAGCAATGTTGCACCACCTGCTCTATATCCAGTCCTATTACAACCAGTTTAGTAGTTTTTATGTAACACAGGTAAGAACTTAGGAGAGGTCTGTTACGATAAACTGAGTTTTGGAAATCAGGTAAACACTGTTGTTTCATCCTCATTTCTCACCTTGAGAATGATCAAAATGATGCTTTCTTTTCTTCCACCAGATAGTAAAAAACCCATTAACACAGCATTAGTCTTGTCAAAACTTGTCTATTGCAAAGGCCTATATCTAAATAAGCAAGAACAGTGTCTGAATAAACTACAGATTTTACAAAATACTGCAGCCAGGTTACTACTTGGCATGCCTAAGTTCAATTCAGTCTCCAAGGCAATACATAAGCTACACTGGCTGCCAGTCAGGTATCACATTCAATTTATGGCTCTCTGTATAGCCTATAAGGCATTACATAACAAAGGCCCTGAGTTTCTGAGGCAGGCATTTGTTTGGTACGACCCCAGCAGAAATCTCGAATCATTCAGGGCCATGAAGCGGAGAAGCGTGGCTCACTGGTTAGAAGAGGCAGACCCTGAAGCAGAGGTCAGACCCGGGACCAGGGTTCAATTCTCGACGCGGCAGGGTCTTGAGCCCAAATATCCACGGACTCGATAATTCTCGTTTCGGTGGCTACTCGAATCACGGGTTCACACTCTGCAGCTCTGGGCATTAGCTGCTTAATCTCCACTACGGCTCCCCCCCGCGGTGGGATGCCTGGCTTTCACCATGGGGATGCCCAGTACGGGTATCTCACAGGGAAAAAAGCCAGGACGGGTTCACAAGGCAAGCGCCGAGATGCCTACGGGTAATCGAGCGCTATATAAGAACGCATAATAATAATAATAATAAGGAAAACAGTGGTCCCCAGATTTAAGCGAATGAGCTGGGGAGGAAGAAGCTTTCCTACGGGCTCAACAAAGAGCAGGTATTGCCTTCTACAGTACATTACAGCCTTACCTTCTCTGCTCTTCTTTAGAAAGGAGTTGAAAACATGTCATTTTAATAATTAAAGATTGTTTCTTGGTTGTGTTCAAGCAAAGCTAGCGCAATGACACCTCTGAATATACGAGTGCTTTACAAATCACTTTAACATAACATATATTAGAACATTGGAATGTTGGGAGCTCCTTTTAAAACAATGGAGTGCTCCAGGCTTCTAATGCCCAGTAGAAGACCAGAGCTCAAACATTCCAATGTCTGTTCACAGTTGTTGCTGTCAACAAAAGGCCTCACGGAACCCGAGGGGAATTCAATCCCCTCGGGTTCCATGAGACCTTTGTTTTACAAATTAGGAAATCCTGCCCTGTGGGATGGAATGTTCTAATAGCCTTAGAGCCCTCCGTAGGGGGCTCTGCCAACCATTGAAGGCCCGCTCCCTTGTTAAAGGCCATCACTTTTGGCTCGGGCATTTAACACTGGATCAGGCCTTTAATGGCTGGGAGAGCTCCCTATGGCAGACTCTAAGGGTATATAAGAAAACATGCAGACTTAGCCCAAGCATCTAGCACCAGGTTGTGCCACTGGAGTAATAAAGGTATGCCTATCAGTACGAGTTCAACATTATATAAAGATATGAACAAAACTGCAAACACTGCATGCAATACAACATTCATGATGTATTGCACAGGAAGAATAAATGTATCATCCTGCTTAAAAATCACATAAACGGTACAGACAATATATGTAGTATTCGATATAACTAGTAAAACACCCAGCACTGCAAACTAGAGGTGATCAAGACGCATAGTAATTTTTGTTTTTTAATTATCAGTCTTTCACCTTAGTTGTTATTTTATAACACTTTATAGGAAACAATGGGTGCCGTTCCTATAGTCACACGCTGTGCCGAACGGATGGGAAGGAAAGAAGGTAGGGGTTTGAGGAGTTAATGGAGTTAAGACAAACCGTGTGCGGATATGCATTCTGTATATAATTTCCCTGGTTACTTCAGCCCTAATACCTGCTTTCTCAAGGGTGCCAAGATGAGGATTATCCTTAGGTTACCCATCGTTGTTCTTAGCTGGGGTCACCACATGGGTGTGTGCTGCAGTATTTCAAGAAGTTTGTCTCTTGGAAGGTTCTGAATACATGATTTTTTGGGACCGTGCATGGCGTGTGACTTTTGCATCATGTGACGGTGCAAGTATGCGGGCCTTAGCCTTAGGGTGGGTGTTTTTTTTCTGACAAATAGTTGGGTACGGGTGCTTTCAATCAGGCATGGTGAGGTGTCTGTCAGATTTCACCAGGAATTATCGCATACACACAGATAAAAACAAACACACACTCTCCCTTTCTTTGTTTCTGAAAGTCTTTAAATTATTCTGTAAGTTTACATAATACTGTGTTTTTCCACGTTTAGTAGTCATACAACTCTGCATTCCTCTCACCTTCTACTGCCCGTTAAGCCCCGCTCATGCACCTTGCCCTAGTATAATGTATTTAACCTTACATGTCAGCTCCTCCTCTCTGCTCCCCCCCCAATCGTACTGACCAAGCTTAACCCTATATGGCAAAGGAATGCTGTGAAGGGTAGTCTAATTTGTGTTAGCTAACACTGCGTTGGTCATTCCCGGATGTGTACCAATAATCATTTCCTTTGGGAGTTTATGCCCATCTGCATATACCTGTTTACACAGAATCCAAACTAACGTGAGGAGCCAAGCTCAGAATGCATGCTTAGTTGGCAGCACCCGTTGCATCTGATGTGCGCATCATATGACACACTGAAAACAATGGGGTGAACCCAAATAATCAATAGGACCTGGGTAACAGTAGTTATGTAGAAAAAGTGGTCCTAGATATAAGTTTTAGACGCGGCTAGTGATGTAGATGTTATTATTTCATAATCAACCCTTAAATCTATCCCTTTACTTTCCTTCACTTGAGCACCAATTTCTTTTCCTTTCAATTTTTCCCTTTGCTGAATTTTATAAATTTGTAAATAAACTACAGTCGCATTTGTTGAATTTATTGGTTGTGTTGTGTTACGTGCATGTATTGCATTTTTTGAATTGATTTAAGCTTGCATTACATCTCCATGTGGTTGTATATTCAGATTCATTCTGATCCTTTGTTGATTATGAAATAATAACATCTACATCACTAGCCGCGTCTAAAACTTATATCTAGGACCACTTTTTCTACATAACATCATATGACACAGGCTTATTTGGCAATGCCGATGTTAGGAAACATAGTCCAAAAGATAGATTGAATAATGTCAGCAATGGGCCGGGGGAAGTTTCACAAGGTCTCATTATGGAAAGTGTTTGGTAATAACTGTCCTGCATCTATCTCTGGTGACGTATTATCCTAAATAAATGTAAGAATAAGTAAAATTATCAAATTTCAGTTGCATCCATCAGAGTTGATATCAAGATTAAACATTAGACAAGAAATTTGAGAAAAAGTGGAAAATGTCAGCTTATCCATGATTGAAGCTCAACTTCTTTATAATGTATTGCGAACAAAGACATATTGCTCGCAATGCCCCTCTCTCAGGCACGAGGTCGGACATTGACTAACTCCCGTGTAATGCAGGTA
Source organism: Lissotriton helveticus (assembly GCF_964261635.1). Lineage (NCBI taxonomy): Eukaryota > Metazoa > Chordata > Amphibia > Caudata > Salamandridae > Lissotriton > Lissotriton helveticus. The sequence goes on from NC_136059.1 coordinate 301,693,888, forward strand.
AGAAGGAGAGCATTAGACAAGAACTCAAAAAGAAAGGAAGGGTACCTCACCTCCATGTGGATGTGGTCTATCGAGATGACACATATGGCACAGAATGTTAACAGCATTGGAAACCCTCAAAGGGCTGTGCCTACTGCTGGGCCTCCATATACTGTGCCAGGTTGGATCCAGGATTATTGTGAATGGAGATGAATCCGAGGGCTATCATCATTGAGCCCACTGATGTTGGCTTTGCATCTATGCAATCAACAAACAATTATTCTAGGGTTCAAGGGAAGTGTTTTGAGACCTGAGCACAGTTATACCCCCCACACAAGTATTTAAGAACAGCAAATAACTGTGGGTCTAAAAGTGAGCTCAAAACATGATAAGTGTTGCTGGCTATGTGTCTGCTACTATTATGACGATAGAAGACAGACTGGACAGTTAACCACTGTGAAAAATGTCCATCAGTTACGCGATTTTGGGCACCCAGTACATCATTTGGTCTACTCCACAGTAGTTTCACCACCACTCTATCACCATAGATATATATTGGAGATACGGAGTGATGGATGGATGTCTGGTGGATTGAGTTTATTTGTAACTGTGAGCAGTGCACAAAAAATGAATGTAATGAAAATTATAAGTGTAAGATTGGATGGTACATACAATTATTACTTTATTCTGGAGTCATGCACCTCCAAAGTTAAAAACAATAGTGCAAAAAAGTCAGGTGGTTCAAACAAATACCTTCTGACTGGGCTATCTGGTCGACATGTTTCTGCGGTTACTGGTCAATTATTATACCATCCGCTTCCTCAGGACCCATAAACTTAATTGCTACTGCTAAACTAGTGAAATGTGAAAAAACAGGACATTTGTGAACGAAAAAGTGTCACCTGTACACTTCCATTTTCCTCCTGTGAGTGTCCGTTTATGACACAGCCAGCGAATCCGCATGTAATGAAACACAAACAATCATAGCACTTACGTTAGTTCAGGCTATACAAACATTATTGTTCAAATTATTCTAATACTGCATCTGGGTCAGAAGACCCTAGTGTGTATAACATTGTCAGCGTAATCAATGTCTCACCTTAATTTTTAAGGGGAATGGCCTCACCTCACCTGGCAAACAGCTCAGGAAAATGAAGCACCGCTCTATAGTGCAGAGAAATATATACAAAAGTCAGTGTTAAAAGCCAGTGCCTGGCAGGTACAGAGTCACCACCTATAGGATGCCAAGCAGCACCCAGTAGGGGTCAGTTGTCTTATCATTATTCACAAATATGGCATATTTTTAATCATTCGGCGTAGATCGCCATGAGGTGTCTATCGTTGTCACCTATAGGATGACAAGCAGCAACCCAATAGGGGTTAATTGTCTTATCATTATTCACGATTATGGCATATTTTAGAGCATTCGGCATTAAAGAACTGTTAAATAACTGTTAAATCGCCAATGAGGTGTCTATTGTTACCAAAACGTAGTGCTTATGCTCCAAATGATGATGATATGGCCATAAGCACCAAGCACTATCTTGCACTAAATGTCTAAAATCATTGACACAGACAGATACACTCTGTTTATCACAGTGAAGTCACGCTGTGCCTACAAGTTCATTCCAACCATTTACACAAGCAGCGTCTATCACGCCCTGCATATCAAGTAAGGAGTTAATGAGTTAAGTAAAGCCCCTCCCGCAGCCTTACCTCTCCGTCGGTACTTCAGACAGCCAGCCGGGCTGTTTGGGGAGGTGCCGCGGGGGGAGACGTGCACTTCCTTATTGTTTCTGAGCCAGCGCGATAGGTCACACGCGCGGCTCACAGAACTACAAGTGCTGCTGGGAAATGTGGTCCCACTCGCGCTAGACAGGCGTCCTCTGGCGCGTGTCAGTTAAGAACTACAACAGCCTCTGGGAAATGTAGTTTCGCACGCGTCCCATGGTCGCGTTTTGTTTGTACTGCCGCTATTCATGGAAATGTCAATTATAGCGCGGTGACTAGTAATGTCAATTATCATGCGGTGACTATATATCTTGTCTTAATGTGTCAAATGTTTAAATCACAGTCATACAGCCATCGGACTCCTATTCAGGAGTGCTGGGAATCGGTGTGGACTCTAACCGATGGTGGCTAATGAGTGTGTTGATGGTACAAATATCGCCAATTTCTGAGCATATGTACAAGACAGACATCTACAAGGCTGTATAGCCTGAATATCTGTGGTGGAAATGAATAGATATGGTCCATACCTCATTAGATAGGACTCACCTCAGGATAATAGCAGGTGGCCAGTCAAATTAGCCTCTCAGTGTACATGCAATCATCGGATGATGCTCCTACAGTGTCATCCATGGGATGTCTTCGTTAAGCCCGCCTTTGTCACAGTTGAGCTTGTACACCCATTTTTGCTCGATTTTGAACAGGTACCTAGATATGTCCGTGATATGAGTTGGAATATTGGGTTGTTCTAACACAGTCCACTCAAACTCCGTTGGTCTGTGCCCCACTTGAATAAAGTGATTCGTCAGTCTTGTTGCTTGCTTTTTGCACCTTATTGTGCTCTTGTGTTCTGAGAATCTTGTTCTGATCTTCCGGGTAGTCATTCCGACATACCTCAGTGCGCACGGGCAGGTGATGAGATAGATCAGATTACTGCTGTTGCAGTTGGTGAACCTCTTTTGTTCCCATGGACGATTCGTACCTATATCGACAGAGGTGGTCTTTCTGGTCTGTGGACATGCAGCACAGTTGCCACATGGATGGTGCCCTGTCACAGGTGGCATATTCCATATCGTCCCCACTTGATGAATTTCCTTAGGAGGAGGTCTGGTGTGTACCAGCTTGTCTCTCAGACTCGTTGCTCTTTTAAAAGCAAATAATGGTTGTGGTAGGGAGTCTTCACCGGTGTTCAAAATCCTCCAATGTTTTCGGACTATACGCTGAATGGCGTTGGATCTAGTGCTGAACGTGTTCACGAATGTGAGCCTGTCATTCTTGGTCTTTGGAACAGGTGGTTCCAATAAGGATTCCCTATTATTGTTCGCTGCTCTCTTCATTGAGCGCCTAATCAATTTCTTAGGGTAGCTCCGTTCGGCAAGTTTTGATGCCAAGTCATCAGAGTGCTTGATCGAGTCTTCTTTGATGGTACAGTTCCGCTGCACCCGCAAAAACTGTCCATACGGGAGATTATCGCGTAACGATTTGGGATGACAGCTGGTGTATTGCAGCAAGGAATTGCGAGCCATAGGCTTTCTGTAAAGCTCGGATTTCAGCCCCTGTGGTGTAGCCGTAATCAGCAGGTCTAAGAATGCCAATGAGTGTTGGCTGTTCTCCAATGTGAACCGTAGATATGTATTCTGTTCATTGAGCCAACTGTGGAAATCGTGGAGAGAGCGTTCATCTCCACGCCAAATCACCAGGATATCGTCGATATACCTCTTCCATGAGCATATCGATCTCAGAAAAGGATTCCCATTGGTTAGAACACAGTCTTGTTCAAACTTGTGCATGTACAGATTCGCCAGGGACGGAGCAAAAACGCTGCCCATGCTTGTCCCAGACGTCTGCAGGTAGAACTGGCCCTCGAATTCAAAAAAGTTCTCCTTCATAGCTATCGTTGCCAGATTCATCACCAGTGGAATGGGTGTTATAGACTCCCACGGTAGTTCGCCCAACAGAGATTCAATAGCCTCTAATGTTTCGTTCTGGGGGATAGAGGTATAAAGTGACTCCACGTCAAAGGATACCAGGTGATCTGTCAGGATGTTGAAATCCAGCTCTGGTAGCAATCTAAGTAGGTCCTTGGTGTCCTGCAGGTAGGTTGGCATCAATTTCACCATGGGCCTCAGAAAGACATCAACGAATGTAGACAGGGGTTCTAGTATTGACCCAATACCCGAGATAGTAGGTCTGCCCGGTGGTGGTCTCCTAGCCTTATGGATCTTAGGCAGGACATAGAAGTATGGAGTGACCGGATGTTGAGTGGTCAGGTAGGCTGCTTCTTTAGTCGTTATCCAGCCTTCTGCCAGTGCCTCTTCCACAATGTGCCCAATCGTTGTTTTCAATCTTGGCGTGGGGTCTGTCGTTAGAAGCTGGTAGGAACGTGTGTCTCCCAGCTGGTGTAAACACTCCTCTCTGTAGGTGGATGTATCCAGAAGGACTGTAGCACCCCCCTTGTCAGCTGATTTGATAGTGATGGAGCGATCATTAGCCAGATCTTTGAGGGCTTCTTGTTCAGGTTTAGAAATATTCACAAAAGGATTGTGAGATTGTCTGAACAGTTCTTGTATGTCATGCTGTACGGCTTCTTCGAAGGTAACTACCTTCGCGGGAACCATAGCTGTAAGGGGACTGAAAGTAGATGGTTTCTTAAGTCCTGTATTCTCAAGGAGAATATCAGTTGGTTCTTCCTTCGAGAAAAAGAAGTGTAGTCTCACTTTACGGAAGAATTTCGACATCTCAATCTGTGTCAAAAAGGGGTCGCCTGTATTAGTGCTCACAAACCCTAGGCCTCGGTTCAGTACCTTCTCTTCCATTGGTGTTAGATTGCGTGAACTGAGATTCACTACGAGGCTGGCCCCGTGCTCTGGCCTGCTTGATCCTGCGGGATCTGTTTGCCGCTCCGGAGTCCCATCGCCTGTGGGGGGACGTTCCATTGTACTTGTCCTTGTCCTTGTCCTTGTGCGGTCCGACGTCGTCCACGCGACCTCCCTCGGCCAAACCCTAAAAAAGGCATGTTAGGACCTGGATAGTATGGTCCGGGTCCGAAAGGTCCCAACTGTTGGGGTATCTGGGGTGGCCCTTGCATCCATGGATTGGGTGGCCACCAAGGGTTGAATTGGCCCTGATTGTAGTTCTGTCCTCCTCTCTGTTTCCACTGTCCTCTTCCTCTAGGTTTTGTCATTTGATTACCTTGATTAGAGGAGTCAGAGTCAGTTGAATTCTCGGATGAGGATGTCCCATATGTCGAGCCACCAGTTCTTCCATTGCGATTGAATGGCGTCGGAACATAATTTGCGCTGGTGTAAGGATAGACTTTCTCCTTAGAGAACTTTTCTAAGTCCTTCTTACATTTCTCTAGTTTAGAGAAAAGAATGTTATCTTTGAAATCCTTGTTAGTCTTATTGTTTTCATCCTGTTGTTTAGTAAATAGTTTGCCAGTTATGGTAGTTTTAATTTGGCCTTCTAACAGTTGAATCTCGATCATTATTTTATCCGCAGCCTTTTTTGCAGTCTTTATTATCAGGACCAGCCAATCTCTGGTGCATTTCCATGCAATGAGGTACCAATCTCTAAGGAAGTCGGGATCATCTAGAAAAAGTCTCGGTGAATTGACAACAATCAACCCTGTTGGTGCACCGTTCCCTCTGAGATACTCCGCCATGGTAATTCCATGAATGCATGTTCGAGAATGACTTTTTTTCAAAGACAAGATCTTAGGCCAACCATCCTGACTACTATCCTGAGGTTTGGATAAGTTATCCAGCATGCTGGGATTGTCATCTAATATAGATTGTATTTCGGCCTCATCGAATGCTAAACCCAAAATGGAGGCCATCGTTGTCAAGACAAATACTGCCAACTGGGCCGATAAGAACAAAGGGTGCTCTGTCTGTACCTCGACACTGAATAGTCAACAAAGACTAGGTAGCCACAACCTCACTTAGGAGGTGGGCGGTGATATTTTTATCACTCTCAAGGAATAATGAACCCGCAGCCTCAGCTGCTCCGGAACTACAATCAACAAACAATTATTCTAGGGTTCAAGGGAAGTGTTTTGAGACCTGAGCACAGTTATACCCCCCACACAAGTATTTAAGAACAGCAAATAACTGTGGGTCTAAAAGTGAGCTCAAAACATGCTAAGTGTTGCTGGCTATGTGTCTGCTACTATTATGACGATAGAAGACAGACTGGACAGTTAACCACTGTGAAAAATGTCCATCAGTTACGCGATTTTGGGCACCCAGTACATCATTTGGTCTACTCCACAGTAGTTTCACCACCACTCTATCACCATAGATATATATTGGAGATACGGAGTGATGGATGGATGTCTGGTGGATTGAGTTTATTTGTAACTGTGAGCAGTGCACAAAAAATGAGTGTAATGAAAATTATAAGTGTAAGATTGGATGGTACATACAATTATTACTTTATTCTGGAGTCATGCACCTCCAAAGTTTCGGACCCGGACCATACTATCCAGGTCCTAACATGCCTTTTTTAGGGTTTGGCCGAGGGAGGTCGCGTGGACGACGTCGGACCGCACAAGGACAAGGACAAGGACAAGTACAATGGAACGTCCCCCCACAGGCGATGGGACTCCGGAGCGGCAAACAGATCCCGCAGGATCAAGCAGGCCAGAGCACGGGGCCAGCCTCGTAGTGAATCTCAGTTCACGCAATCTAACACCAATGGAAGAGAAGGTACTGAACCGAGGCCTAGGGTTTGTGAGCACTAATACAGGCAACCCCTTTTTGACACAGATTGAGATGTCGAAATTCTTCCGTAAAGTGAGACTACACTTCTTTTTCTCGAAGGAAGAACCAACTGATATTCTCCTTGAGAATACAGGACTTAAGAAACCATCTACTTTCAGTCCCCTTACAGCTATGGTTCCCGCGAAGGTAGTTACCTTCGAAGAAGCCGTACAGCATGACATACAAGAACTGTTCAGACAATCTCACAATCCTTTTGTGAATATTTCTAAACCTGAACAAGAAGCCCTCAAAGATCTGGCTAATGATCGCTCCATCACTATCAAATCAGCTGACAAGGGGGGTGCTACAGTCCTTCTGGATACATCCACCTACAGAGAGGAGTGTTTACACCAGCTGGGAGACACACGTTCCTACCAGCTTCTAACGACAGACCCCACGCCAAGATTGAAAACAACGATTGGGCACATTGTGGAAGAGGCACTGGCAGAAGGCTGGATAATGACTAAAGAAGCAGCCTACCTGACCACTCAACATCCGGTCACTCCATACTTCTATGTCCTGCCTAAGATCCATAAGGCTAGGAGACCACCACCGGGCAGACCTATTATCTCGGGTATTGGGTCAATACTAGAACCCCTGTCTACATTCGTTGATGTCTTTCTGAGGCCCATGGTGAAATTGATGCCAACCTACCTGCAGGACACCAAGGACCTACTTAGATTGCTACCAGAGCTGGATTTCAACATCCTGACAGATCACCTGGTATCCTTTGACGTGGAGTCACTTTATACCTCTATCCCCCAGAACGAAACATTAGAGGCTATTGAATCTCTGTTGGGCGAACTACCGTGGGAGTCTATAACACCCATTCCACTGGTGATGAATCTGGCAACGATAGCTATGAAGGAGAACTTTTTTGAATTCGAGGGCCAGTTCTACCTGCAGACGTCTGGGACAAGCATGGGCAGCGTTTTTGCTCCGTCCCTGGCGAATCTGTACATGCACAAGTTTGAACAAGACTGTGTTCTAACCAATGGGAATCCTTTTCTGAGATCGATATGCTCATGGAAGAGGTATATCGACGATATCCTGGTGATTTGGCGTGGAGATGAACGCTCTCTCCACGATTTCCACAGTTGGCTCAATGAACAGAATACATATCTACGGTTCACATTGGAGAACAGCCAACACTCATTGGCATTCTTAGACCTGCTGATTACGGCTACACCACAGGGGCTGAAATCCGAGCTTTACAGAAAGCCTATGGCGCGCAATTCCTTGCTGCAATACACCAGCTGTCATCCCAAATCGTTACGCGATAATCTCCCGTATGGACAGTTTTTGCAGGTGCAGCGGAACTGTACCATCAAAGAAGACTCGATCAAGCACTCTGATGACTTGGCATCAAAACTTGCCGAACGGAGCTACCCTAAGAAATTGATTAGGCGCTCAATGAAGAGAGCAGCGAACAATAATAGGGAATCCTTATTGGAACCACCTGTTCCAAAGACCAAGAATGACAGGCTCACATTCGTGAACACGTTCAGCACTAGATCCAACGCCATTCAGCGTATAGTCCGAAAACATTGGAGGATTTTGAACACCGGTGAAGACTCCCTACCACAACCATTATTTGCTTTTAAAAGAGCAACGAGTCTGAGAGACAAGCTGGTACACACCAGACCTCCTCCTAAGGAAATTCATCAAGTGGGGACGATATGGAATATGCCACCTGTGACAGGGCACCATCCATGTGGCAACTGTGCTGCATGTCCACAGACCAGAAAGACCACCTCTGTCGATATAGGTACGAATCGTCCATGGGAACAAAAGAGGTTCACCAACTGCAACAGCAGTAATCTGATCTATCTCATCACCTGCCCGTGCGCACTGAGGTATGTCGGAATGACTACCCGGAAGATCAGAACAAGAATCTCAGAACACAAGAGCACAATAAGGTGCAAAAAGCAAGCAACAAGACTGACGAATCACTTTATTCAAGTGGGGCACAGACCAACGGAGTTTGAGTGGACTGTGTTAGAACAACCCAATATTCCAACTCATATCACGGACATATCTAGGTACCTGTTCAAAATCGAGCAAAAATGGGTGTACAAGCTCAACTGTGACAAAGGCGGGCTTAACAAAGACATCCCATGGATGACACTGTAGGAGCATCATCCGATGATTGCATGTACACTGAGAGGCTACTTTGACTGGCCACCTGCTATTATCCTGAGGTGAGTCCTATCTAATGAGGTATGGACCATATCTATTCATTTCCACCACAGATATTCAGGCTATACAGCCTTGTAGATGTCTGTCTTGTACATATGCTCAGAAATTGGCGATATTTGTACCATCAACACACTCATTAGCCACCATCGGTTAGAGTCCACACCGATTCCCAGCACTCCTGAATAGGAGTCCGATGGCTGTATGACTGTGATTTAAACATTTGACACATTAAGACAAGATATATAGTCACCGCGTGATAATTGACATTACTAGTCACCGCGCTATAATTGACATTTCCATGAATAGCGGCAGTACAAACAAAACGCGACCATGGGACGCGTGCGAAACTACATTTCCCAGAGGCTGTTGTAGTTCTTAACTGACACGCGCCAGAGGACGCCTGTCTAGCGCGAGTGGGACCACATTTCCCAGCAGCACTTGTAGTTCTGTGAGCCGCGCGTGTGACCTATCGCGCTGGCTCAGAAACAATAAGGAAGTGCACGTCTCCCCCCGCGGCACCTCCCCAAACAGCCCGGCTGGCTGTCTGAAGTACCGACGGAGAGGTAAGGCTGCGGGAGGGGCTTTACTTAACTCATTAACTCCTTACTTGATATGCAGGGCGTGATAGACGCTGCTTGTGTAAATGGTTGGAATGAACTTGTAGGCACAGCGTGACTTCACTGTGATAAACAGAGTGTATCTGTCTGTGTCAATGATTTTAGACATTTAGTGCAAGATAGTGCTTGGTGCTTATGGCCATATCATCATCATTTGGAGCATAAGCACTACGTTTTGGTAACAATAGACACCTCATTGGTGATTTAACAGTTATTTAACAGTTCTTTAATGCCGAATGCTCTAAAATATGCCATAATCGTGAATAATGATAAGACAATTAACCCCTATTGGGTTGCTGCTTGTCATCCTATAGGTGACAACGATAGACACCTCATGGCGATCTACGCCGAATGATTAAAAATATGCCATATTTGTGAATAATGATAAGACAACTGACCCCTACTGGGTGCTGCTTGGCATCCTATAGGTGGTGACTCTGTACCTGCCAGGCACTGGCTTTTAACACTGACTTTTGTATATATTTCTCTGCACTATAGAGCGGTGCTTCATTTTCCTGAGCTGTTTGCCAGGTGAGGTGAGGCCATTCCCCTTAAAAATTAAGGTGAGACATTGATTACGCTGACAATGTTATACACACTAGGGTCTTCTGACCCAGATGCAGTATTAGAATAATTTGAACAATAATGTTTGTATAGCCTGAACTAACGTAAGTGCTATGATTGTTTGTGTTTCATTACATGCGGATTCGCTGGCTGTGTCATAAACGGACACTCACAGGAGGAAAATGGAAGTGTACAGGTGACACTTTTTCGTTCACAAATGTCCTGTTTTTTCACATTTCACTAGTTTAGCAGTAGCAATTAAGTTTATGGGTACTGAGGAAGCGGATGGTATAATAATTGACCAGTAACCGCAGAAACATGTCGACCAGATAGCCCAGTCAGAAGGTATTTGTTTGAACCACCTGACTTTTTTGCACTATTGTTTTTAACTTTGGAGGTGCATGACTCCAGAATAAAGTAATAATTGTATGTACCATCCAATCTTACACTTATAATTTTCATTACACTCATTTTTTGTGCACTGCTCACAGTTACAAATAAACTCAATCCACCAGACATCCATCCATCACTCCGTATCTCCAATATATATCTATGGTGATAGAGTGGTGGTGAAACTACTGTGGAGTAGACCAAATGATGTACTGGGTGCCCAAAATCGCGTAACTGATGGACATTTTTCACAGTGGTTAACTGTCCAGTCTGTCTTCTATCGTCATAATAGTAGCAGACACATAGCCAGCAACACTTAGCATGTTTTGAGCTCACTTTTGCATCTATGCACCCATCTTGGATGTATGACGTTACAACGCAGGCTATTACAACGCCTGCCTTTACAACGCGGTTTTTACATCGCAATCCATTACAACGCATAGTGCTTTTGGGTGTTGGATAGTGAATAGTTTAATTTACTATTCCAACTCCAGTCCCCGTGGACACTAGGGAAGGTTATTGGATAGTAAATTAACCTATACCCTATCCTAGAGCGCCCCCAAGCGCAATGCGTTGTAATAGTTTGCATTGTAATGACCACGTTGTAATGGTAGTGCGTTGTAAAAGTTTCGTTGTAAAGGTTGTTTACCACCCATCTCTGTTTCCTTTCAAGTAATATTTGTATTATGTTAGTATGCTTTGATATAATTTCAATAATGCCTGATATAAGATCATCGATAGATGATCCACTTGTCAAGAAATGGACAGTCATTTTAGTCATATTACGGATACATTTGATATTACTACTATGTTCTCATATCCTAACTCTTATTTTTCCTAAGTTCATCCTGATTCACTTGAGACCACAAGGGCACCGGATGAGATATTGAACATTTGTAGAATTCCGATTAGTGTGATTTCTCAGTTCCTGCAGTCGTTGCAGACCTCGGTCTAGTGGTTTTGTAGGTAATGTAAACCTGCAGCCTGAGCACTGCCCACACAGAACCTGTCCAAAAACTAGGAGTAGGTTCCAGAAGTTATTTGTTTCATACTAGATAGATCCCTGTGGCCCAGTATATACTAGTACATCCTTTAGAATCCTGTTGCATTTAAAAGAGAACATGGGATTCTCCAGCAAGAGACTATCTGAATTAAGTATGCATCAGTGCTTGTTGATTATCTTTTCACCCATTAGATGTGTTATTGTATGTTGTGGCACCTATTTATTGTGTTGGCTCTTCCCTGAGTTTGTCCCTCAGTAAGCTTTCTCTGAGGTTGTATTTTTCTCCTATACTTCTGTTTTCCCAGTTATAAACAATGTATAATATATGTAGATCAAAGTAGTAATGATATTGTCAGCCTCAGACCAATGGCCCTGTAAGTTGGTACTGTTCCACCTGATGAGCAAGAACTTCATGAATAGTAGCTTTTTTCTAAGTGCACGAGGTTGTGCACTGTTGTAATGTAGTAGGTTGTTCCTATCAGTGGGTTTATTGAATAGTAATCTATCTCATGTTCCTTATTCTGCCTCTGTAAGTAAATCTAGAAATGAGGATTCCAAGTTTTTGAAGGAATAAGTGAATCTCAAATATTGTTTTTGTAATCTGAGTTCACAAAAGTGTTTGCCAATTCTCCGTTGCCCTTGTCGGATGACGGATTGATGGATCAGCACCAGAGATGTACATGTTCTTGATAGGTGCTATTTGAAGTCCTCTGTTGATGTAATCATTCTAATGTACCAGGTGATCATTTATCCTTAATATTTGGTTTTCTACAACTTATACAATGATCTTATAGTATGTGTTAAATACTCTTGTTATGAGTGGATTTGAGCAATCAAAGTGATCCTAAACAGGATTCAAAAAGTTGACAATAACTCTTTTGTGAAACATGTGATCATCTATCATATAATAAGAGAGGAAAACAGCCTACAAAATGTAGGTAGTTGAATAGTATAAAAAACAATTCCAGACACCTTGCATTTAGAAAGTTGATATATTGCTTCTTACTCGGCTTGTGGAAAAAAATGCAGGCCCCATTTTCAAATCAAAACAGCAGCACCTTTGAGTTCTACTGGGGTGGCTATATTTACCCTCTTCTTTCAACGTCCTATCTTTTTAAAACACATTCCTGACTTTACATTGCATGTATAGCCCTTCGAGTAAAACAATAGATTTGTCTGAAATATTTATGTTAATTTTCACTCAGAGTATCTGTTGAAAATTGCCCTTTTTGCAGGGTTATCCCCAAACTTTTTGCTCCTTCCTCCATTATTTTTCCTGACCTGTGGTTGTTGGCAATAGGACTCTGGGCACTTTACCACTGCTGATTAGTGCTAAAGTGCATATGCTCTCTGTATAAATTATAATTGTAATTGGTTATCCATGATTAGCATATTTGTATCACCAAGAAGTCCCTAGTAAAGTGCACTGAGTGTGCCAGGGCTGGTGATACAAATGCTACTAGTGGGCCTGCAGCACTGATTGTGCCACCCACATGAGTTGCCCTACAATGGTGTCTCAGGCCTGCCACTGCAGTGCCTGTGTGCAGTCTTTGAACTGCCATGTCAACCTGATCAGTGTCCCCATTGACCAGAACTAACCATTCCCTTTCTGTACACATCAGTCACCCCTATGGAAGGCTCAAGGTACCTCCTTGGGCAAGGTGCAGTGTATGCGAAAGGTAGAGCATGTACTAGTGCAGGTGACATGCTCTGGTAGTGAATTACAGCCATTTTGATTTTTCACTATCATTATTGTCAGGCTCTCTTGCCCATAGGCTATCATGGGGAATGCTGGCTACAGTGGTTACCTGCATATCTTCCCATAGGAGCAAGATAGGACATAAAGGTCTGGTATCCCTGAACTCAGAATTTAATAGCACATCTTTTAGGAAAGGTGTTTTTTAAATCCTGTGTTTCAGAACAGCACTTTTAGAAAGTGGCTGTTCCCTTGTCTGACCTTTCTGTGTGCCTTGGCCTGTTTGTGAATTGACTGTCTGGTTTATGAGTGGCAGGGGCTGGGTGGCTCCCAGAGGCTGAGTGTGCTGAAAAGCTCCATCTGCATCTAGAGTGATGGGAGGGGGTAGCACATGGGCCTGAATATGTCTGTGCCTGCCTTCCACAGTTGTGGCTCCACCTCCTGCTGGGCGGCTGACAACCCTGCCCCTTTCTCTGAAAGGAAAGGAGAGGCCAGGAAAACAAAGTGCTCAAGGAACACCCAGAACTAGTTCAGACCGGGCTCAGAGCCCTCCTGCACAAAGGGAACAAAGACCTTTAGGGGTATAAGTACAGGACCCCAAACTACAGAAAATGAGATCATCCTGGAATCAAGAAGGAACCTCTACCAAGGAGAAAGCTGGAAGACTGCAGAAGGAAGACTGTCCTGCTGTGTGCTTGTGGACTGACCTGCAGTTGCTTTGCTGTCAAGAAAAGGGGAAGGACTTTGCTTTGTGCTGTGTCCCTAAGCTTGAAGGAATCTCCAAGGGCCTGAGAAGAGCAGGCTCCCTGTTAAGAAGTCCCAGGAACAAAAGGACTTCACTCCCAGCTTCCCTGAAATCTACTGAGAGAGTTCTCTCCTTTCCAGAGTGCTTGGGCCAGTCGTGGTGCCTCTGGAAGTTGTACCTGTGCTTGGGAAGCTGGAAATCAAGATACTAAAGACTTTCTGCAAAGTTTCATGCATCGCTCGCTTGCGGAGCGCATCCCCGTCAGTGCGAGGAAATTCCCACCGCTGCGAAGATCGAAATCATCGCAGCGCCTGTTGCTGATACAAGAACCGACGCATCCATCGCTTGCGGAACGCATCGATCCGGTGCGGGAAAGTACCATCACTGCGAATATCGTCGCAGAGCCTGTCGTCACTGGGTGAGATCATCGCACCGCCTGCATCACGTCGCTGCGAGAGTCATCACAGAGCCATCGCATCGAGGGGCCGCGAGAGGAGAAGATCAACGCTGTGCCGTGCATCGCTGCCTCACCTGAGATTGTCGCCATCCCGAAGATCGTTGCACCGTACCTTTAGCGAGCCGCTTCCACCGAAACCTGCGCACTGGAATCCACGCAAGGTATCTCATCCCTCCCCATACAAACCGGAGTCATTGCAACACGCCCAATGCGTCCAGTGGGGTTGTCGCATCGCCTCCCAAGGGTCTCAGGAGTGACGCATCACTTGCTTTTCAACGCTGCAGCTTTCACTTGGAACTTTTTGTCGCATCTAAAGGTACTGTTGGCTAAAAAGTGACGCAACTGTGTATTAGTTTAATGCAACCTTAAGAACTCTTTTCAAACCATATTCTTGAACTGTGTATGTTGGATTTTTGTCATTTTGGTCTTGTGTAGTTTAGATTAAAATACCTTTATTTTTCTAAACTGTTGTGGAGTCCATTTGTGGTGTTTTTACTGTGTTACTGTGAGTGTTGGTACAGATACTTCACACATTGCCTTTAATAAGCCTGACTGATCGTGCTAAGCTACCAAGGGGGTGAGCAGGGGTTATCTAAAGAGTGTATCCTTCTTACCCTGACTAGAAGCAAGGGTCCCTATTTGGACATTGGTACCTACCTCTGCCAACTAGAGACCCCCACATTGTTGGTCAGCGGTGGGATTTTGAACTTGTATTTGTACTTGACCCACAGTGATTGGTGTACATCACTAATGAGTGCAGACCACTATGCCACCACATATTACGTTTGAGTTTTTGTTTTGGTTCTATTTTAGATCGTAACCCTGAAAGTATCCACGCATCATGTCTCAGAATGGTAAACCAGCAAGTGAGGTTGCAGAACAGGAGTTTGATATTGAAATGTTAAGTGATTACAAAGTAGGTCAACTCAAGCAGTTCTGCAGAAGCTTTGGATGTCCTCTGAAGCGCCGCTCCAAGAAGGAGGAGCTACAGAAGGCCTTAAGGGCCTGGTGGGAGACCAAAGAGGCTGGGGAGATAGATGGTGCAGAAGTGGACGAGGATGCAGAAGGGGAGGGTTTCAGGTCACAGGATCTGCCTGTGTCCAGAGCAGCCTCCAGTGCTGGCAGCAACCATTCCACTAGAAGTTTTTCCCCAGAGGAGTTGGAGGAAAATGAAAGGGTTAGAGATCATGAATTGGGAGTCATGAGAATCAAGATAAAGCAATTGGAAATAGAGAAAGAAATGGAAAGGATGGCAGAGGAGAGTAAGACTGCTCATGCCTTGGAAGAATTGAAATTAACATTGGTCCATGAATTGAGAATGAGGAAGCTTGATTTGGAGCTCGAGAGTCTTGAGGCCATGAGTGTCTCAGCTGAAGAAGAAACATGGGTAGCTCAAGAGGTGAGCTTTGCTGAGTTGGAGTTGGATTCCAGCTCAGATGGTGGCAGCAAGATAATAGTTTCCAGTGCTGGGAGAAAGGTACAAACACCCAGAGATGTGGCGCCTGACGTGAGGGAGGGGGTTGACATACACCAGGGGGTTCAGGTTTATGATGTAGTTCCAGTGGTGTGCAGTGTCCAGAAGTAGATTGGGTGACTGACACAGAGGATCATATTCCTAGGGATGGGAGGGACACTCTACTGACTCTAGATGAGAGGTGCAGGGAGAGGGGTTCCCCCATGGTAGAAACCTTGGTGTGTGAGTGTGTAGACCAGCTAGAAGAGTGTGGGTTGTGTGACAGAGACAGTAGGACACTGTCTTGCCAATTTCAGGAGAGTGGTGTGGGGTACTTGTGTGGAGCACTGGAGGGTGAGGCAAAAGGTAGCTTGGTTAACAACTGTGGGGGGCTGTGTGATTCACTTGTTGGAGAGCATATTTTAAGTCCCTGTTTTCCAGAGCTATGCCAACACCCGGTGGAGTGTGAGTTATCTGATCCCAGGGAACTTGCACAATAGGCAGATCTCTTGGTGGATTCCAGAGAGTCTGAAGAGACATTGGGGAGTGATCCCAAAAGGAGTGGCTCAGATATCTTCCATACCTGTGAGGTGGAAGAGGTTCAGTGTAGCCCAGCTAGGTCCCAGTGTAGTGGGAGGGGTGTAGGGGCTCAGGTCCTGTCTCAGTGGAGAGGAGTGAGTGTGGGACTGCGTGTCCCAAGGTGCCTGAAACCCAGTCTCAGGGCCTGGAGGGTTCCTTAAGGGAACACCAGGTTGGGGGCCTAGAGGATGCTAGTAGGCCATTTGAAGAGGATCTTCTAGTGTATGGTGAACGGGGAGTGCCTGTAATCAGGCCTCCATCAGTTCTGGTGTCTGGCAGTGCCACTCCAGTTGGGAGGGTGCAGAAGTCCAGACTGAGGGGTGAGAGGGGGGAAGGAGTCCCCAGGGGGAGAACCAGTGGGTCAGGGGCCAGCCAGAAGGGCTGAGTCACCGGTGAATGACCATGGTGACCTCACTTCTGTCCTGGGGGATCTTCCCGTGCTGTCAGATGGACAGGGGTCGGGAGATCTGCAACAGGCAGACTGTGACATGACAACTGAGTTGAGTGTCACCCTTGGTGGGGCTTATGTGCTGCCAATGAAGTCCTGGCATGCCAGGCAAGTGCACAACCGCAGGTGCTGGTCCCTGGGTTGGGAGGCCAGGTTCAGGAACTGCCTGACCTGGAAGGAAGGATATCTGTAAGCAGTGTCCTGACCGGTTTTGCTTCCAGGGGTACCACCCCTGTTGGGGGTGCAGAGGGAAGGAGTCTCTGACCCCGGTGCAATGTGAGGGTTTAGACCCTAGGTTGAGAAACCAGTAGCAGGAGAGAGGTTCTGAACTGGTGGGAGAATTGTATTCTGAGGGTGACTCTCGTGGGAGGAGAGGGCAGGACCCCAGAACAAGAGGTAGGGGGAGGAGAGCCTCGCACGCGACCTCTGGTCAGTCTGAGGGTACAGGCCCTGGGCTGGTGTGCCAGTGTCAGGATACCATTCCTGACTTGGCAAGAGGGAGAGTGGAGGAAAGGTGCCAGGCACCTGGGGCCACTGCCCCTCACTCTCAGACGCCACAGAGGTTAGAGAGGCCTGACAGGAATGTGACCTGGCTCTCATCACTGACAGAGTCAGTAGCCCCTGTGGCTGGTTGTCCGGGTGGATAGGGTTGCCCCTGGAAGGGGGGCAGGAGTCACACCCTGGGGGTTGACTGGGCCACACCGTTGTGTTTGCCAGGTGGGTACTGTGCGAGTCCCCAGAAGTCCTGGTGTGCCAGGCAGGTGTTCAATTGCAGGGATTGGTCCCTGCGTGGGGAAGCCAGGTTCAGGTGTTGCCTGACCTGGAGGCTTTGGAACCTAGGTTGGAGGGTCAGGTCCGGGGTGTCCCCCCCTGACCTGGAATCCCAGTTGCAGGATAGAACCCCTGAACTGGTGGGTGGATGGTGCAGGACACCCACCACAGGTGCCCTGACTATTCTAGAAGGGTGTACCGCTCCAGATGGGAGGGTACATAGCCCCAAGGAAGAGGAGGATCGGGTGTGGGGAAGCCCACCCCAGCCTCCTGTCCAGCTGCCAGATACAGGTCCGGGACTGATAGGTCAGTGCCAGGATGTCAGACCTGACATGACAGGAGGGAGAGTGGACAAAGGGTGCCGAGCACCTGGGGCTACTGCCCCCCACCCTCTGACGCCACAAGGGTTTGAGAGCCCTGAGAGGCATAAGGCCTGGGTCTCATCACTGACCACTGTCAGTGGCCACTGTGGCTTGCTGTCTGTCTGTTGGGACACACCTGTGAGCAAGTCTAGTTTAGGTGCTGCACAGGTGGTGTCCACAGGTGAGGAGAAGGGTTCCACATGGGTTGGCTTGGTGTACCCTGAGAGTATGGATGGAGTGATCCAACCGGGTTCAGGAAGGCGTAGAACAGAAATAGTACCCTGCTGTTTGGGCCAGTTTCCGTGTTCTATCGCCCTAAGCAGGGAATCCCATTGAGGTATCGTTTGGTATACCCTGGCTTTAGGCTGGAAAGGTTTTGTGTTGGAAATGGCCCTTTTTGCTTCTTCCTCCTTTATTTTTCCTGACCTGTGGTTGTTGGCAAAAGGGATTCTGAGCACTTTACCACTGCTGATCAGTGCTAAAGTGCATATGCTCTCTGTATAAATTATAATTGTATTGGTTATCCATGATTGGCATATTTGTATCACCAACTTAGTGTGCCAGGGCTGGTGATACACATGCTACTAGTGGGCCTGCAGCACTGATTGTGCCACCCACATGAGTAGCCCTAAAATGGTGTCTCAGGCCTGCCACCGCAGTGCCTACGTGCAGTCTGTGAACTGCCATGTCAACCTGGTCAGTGTCCCCACTGACCAGGCCTAACCCTTCCCTTTCTGTACATATTGGTCACCCTTATGGAAGGCCCAAGGTACCCCCTTGGGCAGGGTGCAGTGTATGTGAAAGGTAGAGCATGTACTAGTGCAGGTGAAATGCACTGGTAGTAAATTACAGCCATTATCGTTTTTCACTATTGTAAGGCTACCTTGCCCGTAGGCTATCATGGGGAATGCTGGCTACAGTGGTTACCTGCATATCTTCCCATAGGAGCAAGATAGGACATAAAAGTATGGTATCCCTGAACTCAGAATTTAATAGCACATCTTTTAGGAAAGGTGTTTATTAAATACTGTGTTTGAGAACAGCACTTTTAGAAAGTGGCTGTTCCCTTGTCTGACCTTTCTGTGTGCCTTGGCCTGTTTGTGAATTGACTGTCTGGTTTGTGAGTGGCAGGGGCAGGGTGACTCTCAGAGGCTGAGTGGGCCATCCCTGGGCTGAATAGCTCCATCTACATCTTGAGTGGTGGGAGGGGGTAGCACCTGGGCCTAAATAGGGCTGTGCCTGCCTTCCACAATGCAGGCTCCACCTCCTGCTGGGCGGCTGACGACCCTGCCCCTCTCTCTGAAAGGAAAGGAGAGGCCAGGAAAACAAAGTGCTCAAGGAACACCCAGAACTGGTTCAGACCAGGCTCAGAGCCCTCCTGCACAAAGGGAATAAAGACTTTTAGGGGTATAAGTACAGGACCCCCGACTATAGGAAATTAGATCATCCTGGAATCAAGAAGGAACCTCAGCCGAAGAAAAAAGTTGGAAGACTGAAGAAGGAAGACTGTCCTGCTGTGTGCTTGTGGACTGACCTGCAGTTGCTTTGCTGCCAAGGAGAGGGGAAGGATTTTGCTTTGTGCTGTGTCCCTTTGCATGAAGGAATCTCCAAGGGCCTGAGAAGAGCTGGCTCCCTGTTAAGAAGTCCCAGGAACAAAATGACTTTACCCCCAGCAACCCTGAACTCTACTGAGAGAGTTCTGTCCTTCCCAGAGTGCTTGGGCCAGTTGTGGTGCCTCTGGAAGTTGTACCTGTGATTGGGAAGCTGGAAATCAGGATACTAAAGACTTTCTGCAAAGTTTCACGCAACGCTTGCTTGCGGAGCGTATCCCTGTCAGTGTGAGGAAATTCCCGCCGCCGCGAAGATCGAGATCGTCACAGCGCCTGTTGCCGCTGCAAGAACCGACACATCCTTCGCTTGTGGAACGCATCGCTCCGGTGCCGGAAAAGTACCATCGCTGCGAATATCGTCGCAGAGCCTGTCGTCACTGGGTGAGATCGTCACACCGCCTGCTTGCGGGCCGCATCACGTCGCTGCGAGAGTCATCGCAGAGCCATCGCATCAAGGGGCCGAGAGAGGAGAAGATCGACTCTGCACCGCACATCGCCGCCGCACCTGAGATCAATGCCGTCCCGATGATCGTCGCATCGTACCTTTTGCGATCCGCTTTCACCGAAACGTGCGCACTGGAATCCACGCAAGGTATTGCATCCCTCCCCATACAGACCGGAGTCATCGCAACACGCCCGCTGCGTCCAGCGGGTTTGTTGCATCGCCTCCCCAGGGTCTCAGAAGTGAACCATCGCTTGCTTTTCAACACTGCAGCTTTCACTTGGAACATTTTGTTGCATCTAAAGGTACTGTTGGCTAAAACTGTGAATTATTTTAACGCAACCGTAAGAAATCTTTTGAAACCATATTCTTGAACTGTGTATGTTTGATTTTTGTTGTTTTGGTCTTGTGTGTTTAGATTAAAATACCTTTATTTTTCTAAACTGTTGTGGAGTCCATTTGTGGTGTTTTCACTGTGTTACTGTGAGTGTGGGTACAAATACTTTAGACATTGCCTTTGGTAAGCCCGACTGCTCGTGCCAAGCTACCAAGGGGGTGAGCAGGGGCTATCTAAAGAGTGTATCCTTCTTACCCTGACTAGAAGCAAAGGTCCCTATTTGGACAGTGGTACCTACCTCTGCCAACTAGGGACCCCCAGTTCAGACAGTATCTTTATTCAGATGAATTTAAGTTCCTTATTCATACTTATTGTTCATAACATATTAGGTTATAAAAAATCTACTGCTTTTTCAACACAGATTTCAACCTGATTTTGACAAAGGTACTGGCCTCCCATTTTATTATTTTTCAGCATCTACACTCCATTTTACCATCTTCTTCCCCTACTTGGCAAGGCACTCTCGTTCCCACTATCTACTATTTGCTCTCCCTCCCCTTTCTTCCAAAGTAATATAATAAATAACCCAAATTTGAACAAGCTTCCGTTTTTACTGCTGCTAAGGATGGAGAAATGGGAGAACCTATAGTTCCAGGTACAGGGTCCTACTGCTGGGGTGTCAGGGCTCTGATGATGCTCCCATTCTTGTTCTCTGAGTAGGTTAGTGAAAGCCACGTCTGAGGACTATTGAAAGGGACGGGGAAGAGATGCATGTGCTGCATAGCACCTTTGTATGGATTATTCTCATATTCTGTAGTTTTAAGATCTCTGGTCATAAAAGAAGAAAATAACGGAAAATCTTTAACAATCTAATGGAATTAACTATCTTTGGGATCTTACATTATGATTAAGCTATTTTGTGTTAGGTTTAAACCTATAATAACTGATAAAACCCCACCAAAAGGGAAATATCCCTTACCAGTGTAAACATATAAACACCGAAAAAACACCTGCACACCTACCAACTAAGTAGCATTCAAAGAAAGGAAAAGGAGAGTGATTCATTTTTATTTCTACTTGAAGGGAACAATACAATGTAACTTTGTTATAGAAAGTAGCAGCAAGAAAGAGGGGCTAACAATAATCTGCATGAGTTTGTTGTTTAGGGATGTCACTAAAATATTGATTCTTCTTCATTTTGCAGTTTTGCGACCTCGGGTCTAAAGATGCAGGGTTTAGAAGCATGTTTTTGGTCTTGTTGAATTATTTTATAAACTGTAGAAAATTAGGAAATAACAAAATCATATTTGATATTTTGACTACGTTTGATTATTTCACTGATAGGTGATAAGGCTGGTTTCAGAATAATCTTTCCCAATATGTACCATCACATTTACCCACTGAGAATGGATAAAACCCCTTGATACATCAGCCCCCATGTCTAGCGGGACTATTGATATTAGGCGAATTGCCAAATAACCTAGGCTTTAAACATTCAATGCGAGGTATAGAGACAGGTGTATGTGAAAAGAATGCTGTCATCAAGCATCTTGGATAAGGGTGAAAACATGACACCAGACGTTTGGAAAACATGGAACACAGTGTCACTTGGAATGCTGTTGCAAAAAGTTCTTATCGAGTTCAACAAAGATTGGTGTGATATTATTTGCATTTGCAGTGATTCAGCTACGTGTAGGAAAAAGTTGTCTGATGACTTGTCAAGATCGATACTTGAGCTGAAGTGCTTCCCTGTAAGAGATCCTTGCCATTTGTTGGATGGTGTGCCTTCTGGGACACTGTTTTGTTATGCGCAGGAACTAAAATGTTGTTTTACAGTTCTAGAGGCCGTGAATGCTATATTATCTATGTGGCAACCGTTTACATAATTTATTATGAGTGATGATGCCAAAGGTAATAAATGTGAGGATCTTAGGTCACATATTGATAGTGATGTGAAAAAAAGTACACTCTACTTTTTTTTAATAGATTTTTTCAGGAAAACATGACTGCTGTAGTGGACATATTAAAACAAAAACTAGTCTGATAACACCTTTGTCTATCAACTGCTTGCGTACCGCATAATTGGTGTAGATGTCAAACATCTCCTTGAGAGTAGGCTGGGCAACACTTTTAGAAGGGAAAGTGAGACACTATATCTAGTGTGCACTAAGGTGGTAGGATAACTCAGTCCCTGCCTACTAAGGTTCTGTGGTCTCAAGCATAGTTCTGTGACTCCACAGACAGCCTGTAACATAGCCCCACCAACGTTTGGTCTGGTACTTATTTGCGGGACCCTTGAGTAGCGCTTGTGCTTGTCCACAACACCCTTGCACCCCTTCCCAGGGATGTCTGTGGTGTGGGAGCTTTGCCTCCTCAGTTTGTATGGATTACCTCCTGCTGTAGGTTTTTCAAGCTTGGATTTTGAAAGGTTTGTACCCACTTTTGTGCTGCTGTTTGAATCCCTTGCTTTCCACTATGGCTAACACTGCTGCGATTCCGGCTCATTGGCACGAAACTCTTGCTCAACATTTTTTACAGCATTGAGTCCCCAATGTGGGACCTCCTGTTGTTTTTGTAGTCAACGTCGGCCCCACTTCCCGCTATGAGGATTTTTACTCCTGGGTTGTATTTTCCCCTGTTGATGCGAATGATAATACTTTTCATTCTTATACTGTGGCCTTTGTTCCTGTGGCTTATCACCCATATGAGTTTATTGAAATTCCTCTTATGGCCTGGAAACACCAGATTTGGCTTGATGGCGCACTTCCCCATCCAATTGTTGTTGTGCGCATGGACCCCTTAAGTGTTGATGCGGCCACATGGCCTGCATTTTCCGTTTTACACTGTACCCGCATTATGTCAAGGCCAATGTGGCAAGGTTCATTTGTTTTATGCCCAAGTAGTTGTTTATAGATGCTTGATTCAATTTGTTGCCCGTGCCTTTCTGGCAGCTCCACCTGTGGCTGCGCATTCTGTGCAGGATCCACATGGTAGCGGGCTTATTATTAGGCATGATATTATGAACTCAGTTATGGGCAAACATCCCCTTACCCGTGAAGACTTCCCATTTTGGATAGCTCAAAACATTTATCAGCTTGATGCTGTTTTTTCCTATAGAAAAGCATAGGATCCTTACCTTATGTTTGCCTAGTGGTCTGCTTTCCTCTTTGGCCGACTGCAACACCTGCGGGACAGTGTTAGCCACAGTGTATACACTTTGTTATTCCACCCCCTCAATGAGAGTTTTTCCGAACCTTCTCAAACATGTACAGAATGAACATGGGGCAGGTCCTGCCCTATATTTTGGGGATGAAGCTACTAGGTAATTTTCTGGTAGTATCCGAAATGATTCTTTCTAATGTTAAAGGTTACACAGCATTGTTAATTATACACCAGCAACTTTCCGCGGCGGCCGTTGTCGACCACGTATCTGACCACGTGCGTGAGTTGACTATTATTATCTCTGATGTTTATACATCCTTGTGTCATAATAGTTTGGGTTTCAGACCATCTGCACAATCTCTGGGCAAGCCTCCTCCTAAAAAGGATGGTTGTCTGGTTTTTCCTAAGAAGTCTTGGGGTAAACCTAAACAACAACAACAACAGAAGCCTAGGTCTCATGGCTGGTCGTCTCCACCAGATGCTTCTGAGCAGTAATATGATTTGTGTGATCACACTAAAATTAAGTCTCCAGAGCGTTTCAGGTTCCTGATCCTCATTCGCCTCGTTCCTTTCAGTATTCATCCATTCAATAGTATGACAGATGTTAAAGATTGGAGGGATTTGTTAGCATGAGCTGAAAGCCATTTTGTATTTTGGCAGCCATTTTAGTTAGCCATGTGCTAACCATGTGCTGTTTCCCTCTTCAGAGCCTTGCACATGCTCAGAAGGGCCTAGCTAGTAGAATGCACCTGCTTCTCTCATACAACTGTCAGGCTATTTTTGCTGCTGTGTGGAGAAGTAACTCTCCTCCTACTTTGCTGAGCAAGCAGATCTTATATGCCCATAATAGGCATTTTGCATGCTTACATGAGCCAGGACTGCCCCTTGGTCTTATGCTGACTATGTAACCCTAAGCATATATAAGGCCCCAGTTTTCTGTACTCCTTAGACTGCCTCTATCAGTTGCTAAGGCTTCTGTGTGACGTAGTCTCCCTCATCTGAGGTGAATAAATGCATTCTTTTTATATTTCAGCTTCTTTGCCAATTTCTTCTTTGTTGGTTTAAAAGGACCAAGTATCAGTGAGACCCCTGAGAACGTTTTTATGTTCTTCACAGAGGCGGGTGACAAGATCGCAGATAAGGCAAGTCCGTGCAGCCCAAACGGGATATGCAACGCTCTTTTGACGTGAAAGTCAAGAGGGAGGAACTTCCCCCAAATAGAGCCCCCTTTCGAAAGAAGAACGTTGCTGCTTTATCAGAAAAATATGCCCCAGACCGTGAGAACCCTTCTCCTGGACAGGAGTTGGGCGGTGACTCTCCTTGACAGTGCGGCAGAAGTCACAGTAGTGTGCCAAACACACCGCTAGTTTCTGTAGGCAAGAGCAACTGACACCTTTGTAACTGTTGAAACCTCAGCTACCGCTTTGCGCCACCTGATCGGCTTCATCATTTAAATATTCAGATTGAAGGTGATATTAAATGCACCATTAATGCAATTTTTTGGGATAATTTAACTTCTACTTACAACATTTTACCAGCGGAGGTCGATTGGCCTCCTGCCTTTGTTCTCGTCTGTACCTGTGGTAAGGATGTGAATCTCCCTTCAATTTCGCATCTTCTTAGATTACAGACATTTGAACAGTCATACACGGACCTTTATGGTGCAGAACACACATAATATGGCTTTTATTAAAAATATCATCCATAAAACATTTAAGACTACACTTGATAATTCTAAGGCTTTTTTCAGTCACATTCTGGCTCCTGAGAGCCGTGACTTGTCTGCGTTTACCACCCTAGGTTCTCAGAGGTGGTACACCCATTTACCAATGGGGTATAAGAATAGCCCCGGGATTTTTGCAGCTTGTATTGTGTCCTTTTTACATTACATTGATCCCTATGTTTTCTCCTATGTCTATGACATACATCTTACTGATGATGAACTAATCCTCATTTAGCGAGGGGGGGTCGCGTCATTACGTGGTTCGCTGACCTTGGCTACAAGTTCAATTTTCCAAAATCTCATGTTGCTTTTCTTGCTGTACTTTTTCATGGTTATGAATTGACCAATGAGGGTGAGGGTTTGGCTTTCCATTTTTGGAGTAATGTGAAGAATTGCCACCCCCTTTCACCCTCAAAGAATTACAGTCCGTGCTTGGTTTTTGAAATTACTCAGATCTTACATTCCTGATTATGCTCAGTGAATTAAACCTCTTTATTTTTTAATACACCCCACTTTTTCTGCTTTGTCCTGGCTTCCTGAACATGCTGCAGTCTTACGTGATTTGCAGGCAGATCTACTAGCCACACAATTCCTACAGACCAGGCTTAATACCACGAATTTGGTAATCCGGATTTTGCTGAGTGCTTATACATCACATCTGTGCACTCCTGCTGAAATATATTTTCTTCCACTGAGAAACGTTTGGCTTCAGTACAGTTGGAAATCCTTAAAGATCGGCCTCTCGCGCAAGGTAAACGACTCTTTGCAGTTTCACCAGTGCCTGCCTTAGAGGCGGTCACGAAGGCTAACGTTCCTGATTTATAAGCTCTTCACCCCTTGGATTCAATGTGCTACATCTTTGACATCCATTGATGATAACTTTGTTTTTGACCCTTCCTTGCAATTCCTTCAATATGAACATGTTCATCTTCTGCCTTCTTAGCTTCTTCCTCTTGATCAGCATAAATGTATCATTTACACCGATGGTTTGGCACAGCCTGCTATTGGTTCTAGCAGTCAACAAACGGAGGTTTTGGGTCCTATCCCTGACCAGCCTGGACCTCAACATTCGCTAAACGGAACACAGTGGCTAGTCCGGGTCACTTTGTGACGAATTTACACCCCACCCAGCCAGTCTATGCTACGTGGGCCACAATTTATTTAGGAATTATTTATTTTCCTTTTTTGGTTTATGAAATGTTTTGTATTTTTTGAGTATTTTCTGAATATGTATTGTATATAGTAACTTGGTCTTTGGTGCTTCGAATTTTGAGTATCAATTGTGATTCATTTTGTCACTAGAATTTATTTGTCACTTGTATATATTGTGCACACCTATGCCTGTTTGTTGACTCAACTGTTTGACAATTGTGCCTCTCATGTCATATGTGAAATCAATGAAACCAATACCAAAAAAGGAAAATAAATAATTCCTAAATAAATTGTGGCCCACGTAGCATAGACTGGCTGGGTGGGGTGTAAATTCGTCACAAAGTGACCCGGACTAGCCACGCTATTGGTTCTAAGCAGACTTATTCTGCAGCTTTCGCTATTGTTCTAGGAACTTTGATCCACTTCACTTTGATTCATACACATACATTCATTCATACACAGTCACTTGTTGACTGTACGGCACAGTTGGCCGAGTTGAGACCTTTACTTTTGGCTCTCAAGCATTTAGATCCTGAGTAATTCACCCTTGTGGTGTGTAATTCTTTTTATTGTATACAATCTTTTAATGACCATTTGCATTTTTGGAAACAAAATGAATGTAGGGTTTCTAAAGGTAACACACTAAAGTATAAAACGCTTTGGGTCAAGGTGGCTAATCATTAAGATCGCCTACCTCTCACACATGTTGTACACACATTGAACCATCAATGTGTGGGAGCGTACGCTGTCGGAAATTCAGTCAACTAAAGTACCCGTTGTTACACGCTCTATGACTAAAACTGATGATGACATTTCGACTGCCATCGCCGGATCTAGGGATGGTACTGCTTTTCCGCAAGGATTTCCTACTAAACACACTTATCAGTTAAATGCTGACAAAGTTGCCTTTGCCACAATTCCTGGGGTTGGTGACTGCTTGATACCCAACCTGGACTGCAGACACTTATTGATAGTGGCCACTCATGAGGGTATAGTTTCTGCGCATGCAGGAGTTGCTGCCACTCTTTCACTCTTACAGCAATATTATTGGTGGCGGGTTTGTACCAGAAGGCTTGCAGGTATGTCCTATGTTGTAAAGTTTGTCAACAAATTAAGTGTTCTGCTGTGCCCCGTCCACCTCAGACACATCTATATATATTTCTAATCAGCCATTTTGCTGTTTCTATCTTGATCATTGTGGTCCCCTTGTTTCAGATAATGTATTCAAATGCATTTTGATTGCATTAGATTCTTGCTCTAGGTTCCTCTGGGTTTGGCCACAGCGCTCAGCTGATGCTTGAACTGTTATTACAGATTGGCAAGTCTTTGTCAGGACTTATGCCTGTGATGATAATAATGCCTTTATTGTTAATACTTATTTAAAATCTTAACACTGTATAAAACCACAAATGTAAATAGCCTTAGCAGAGTTCTTACTAGTGGCACTGAATAAAATTAAACATGTTAAAACAATAGCGTTTTGGAATGCAGTACAACAGCAAGTCTGAATTTGTTCATTATTCAATTGGATAAAACAGCAACACAATATTTGGATGTAGAACTGATTCTTCAAAGCACTTGAGACCTTATCTATGAAAACACAAATTACAATTCAGGTATAGTAAACAATTAATTATGTTAGTTTTAGCTGAACTTGGTCTTTAAAGTACAAAGAGTATTTGAAGTGCTGGTACATCAATTTATGAGTAGGGCCAATAGTTGCTCCTAAGAGATAGCAGCCTGAATTTACAATAAAGTGCAAATGCTAAGCAACAACTCAAATTACAAGCAACTTGATATCCTGAGTTAAAACACTCTTTAAAGTGCAGAGAATAGTTAAAATGCCTGTACCAGGATTTATAAGAGTGGAGGTAACAAGTTGGTCCTAAGTAATAGCAGCATAGAATTTCAATAATGTACACCAAGGACCCCCTCACCGCCGAAACCAACCTCCATGAAGGAATGAAAGCCATCAAAAAGTGGATGAAGAACAGCCGCCAGAAGCTAACCTCGGACAAGACAGAAGTCCTCATCCTCGGCTCCAACCCCTCGGCCTGGGATGATTCCTGGTGGCCGACTGCACTGGAAACAGCCCCAACACCCACCGACCATGCACGCAACCTGGGGTTAATCCTCGACTCTACTCTCTCCATGACAAAACAGGTCAACGCCATCTCGTCCTCCTGCTCTAACACCCTCCACATGATCTGCAAGATCTACAGACGGATCCCCACTGAAACGAGAAGAACGGTCACCCAGGCTCTCGTCAGCAGCAGGTTGGACTACGGAAACGCCCTCTACGCATTAGCTTCGGACAAACTCCTGAAACGGCTACAATGCATTCAGAACGCCTCTGCACACCTGGTCCTCGATATCCTTCGCCGCAGCCACATCACAACCCACCTGAGAGACCTGCACTGGCTCCCCGTCAACAAGAGGATCACCATCAAGCTCTTCAACCACGCACACAAGGCACTCCATGACACCGGACCAGCATACCTCAACAGATGACTCCCCTTCTACACCCCCAACCGCCAGCTCTGCTCCGCCGACCTCTCCCTCGCCGCCTTCCCCCGCATCTGGAAAGCGACCTCCGGTGGCAGATCATTCTCCCACTTTGCCGCCAAGACCTGGAACACCCTCCCCATCCTCCTGCCGGCAGACCCAGGACCTACTTACCTTCAGAAGACTACCCAAGACCTGGCTATTTGAGCAGTAGCAGCTTCCCCCCCACAGTGCCTTGACACCACCACGGGTGAGTAGTGCGCTTTACAAATGTTCTGATTGATTGATTCATTGTATGTGGCGTTCTCGCTTTGGCAACGCCGGCTGGATAGATGTTTACGAAAAAGGCCACTCACCCAACCTCATGGCCATAAATCGTATTTTCCAATAAAGGGTGTAAGTACAGGAGAGGTAAGAAGCGATGGTGGATGGCTTATATCCGGCGATAATTGATGAGGTATGTCGACATTTCACAAGTTGTGCCCTGTCCTAGTGAAATGACCAGAGGTGGGTGCCCTTTCTTATACTTATTTTGAAATGTTGTTGGGTAGGATTACTATCCCAAAGATCTTTTGCTTCCAGTAGCTGCAGGCAATCTTCTAGGCATCAATATTGTACTTGACCTAGTTGGCTGTCACTAATTTCAGACAATAGCAGAGCCTACAGACTGCCCACCCTGGCTCTTCGAAGCTTATTGCACATATTAAGGAAGACACCAGCCCCTCCCCTGTTGATCTCAAAGGCCAAATTCAAGTCTGACCTGGGCAGGAGAAGAGTGCTGCGGCAGTTGGAAAACTTGCTTAAAGATCTTAGCAATTCATTTGTTTAACAGATTGTAATCTTTTCCTAACATGATTTCCCGGCCGTATGTTAAAGACGGTAGAATTGTAGTCCTCATAACTGTTAGTAATGGAGACAGGCTTGGTCCCAGTAGCTGTTTCGCAAATTTTAATAGCATCTCCTGCAGCATCAGGGCTTTCGCTCCAACCTCTTTTCATTGCTTCACGAAGGAACATCTGTTGTCATTATGGTCCCTAGATATTTATAGGACTGTTCCTTGGTGATGCTTTCGCTACTAAAAGACCATCCTCCTCCTAGATAATTTTTCCAGCCATTTGTTACAACCTTTGTTTTGATCAATTTCACCTCCAATTGGTGGTTGTACAAAATGCCCAGTTGATCGAGAAGCTGTTGAAGGCCTACCCTTGTGTAGCTAAACAGGTCAAGGTTGAGCATTCAGCAGGCTATAATCCGAGTGTCACCTATTTTTGGTGGATGACGTTGATGATAGAAAGAGTGCGATAAATCGGAGATAAATAGGTTACAAATCAGGTTCAGATATTTAATGCTTCTGATACCACGGGCTCTTTGGATCCGTGCCCCTAGATGCTCTGGATGCCCGCAGGTGTGGGCAGGGAAATGTAATTTTCTCCCACCGGGTGGGCGCACAAAGCTGCTGCCATCAGGTGGGAGAACACAACTTTTACCTTACTGTACTCTTGGGTACGGAAAATACATTGAATTGGTCCTGGCCTGAGGGAGCAAAGTAAAAACTTTTCCCGCAAGCTGGAAGCAATACCAGCTTCTGCTGCACCCGTGATGTGTGCAAGCAGGGAAGCTGGCAGGGCTGTGGGGACCCTGGTCCTCCTCCTGTAGCCTCCAATGATGGACCTGCTGTGGGGTGCCCGGGTGGGCAATGGGGCACCTCAATAAAAAGAAAATTGTCAGACCCTGCTGGGCCCCATGAAATGGGGACACGCATAGGCAGCCGACAGTCCCACAGGGGCCCTAGGATTTCCTCCGTGGCCACCCTAAAATAAGAACTGTGCGCCCTGGGTGCAATCAGGGCACTTGGAAACATAAAAAAAAAAAAAAAAAAAAAGGGGCTTATAAATGAGCAGCCACTAATGCTCATTTATTATTCACTGCTCCCTCCAGGAGTGCCCCATAATGCCCTACAAGGGCTATTTACGTATTTTACATTTTTGGTGATGTGCCTAGTAGGGACAGAGACACCACCAGGTTTGTATTAATCTTGTAGAGCAGTGGTTCCCAAACTGTGGTCAGCAGAACCCCAGGGGTCCGTGACACATTCCCAAGGGGTCCACAGCCAGCAGTTTACAAAACACTGCAAAGTTCCTTGTATAATCAGCAGTTTTTGGGCAGCAATAAAAGTGTCAAGATAACTCCAGCGATTAGCTGAAGAGAGATGGGGTTTTTGTGCAGTGGCAGCTTTGACTCATTTAAGGAAGCGCAGATTGTTAATATGTCTGCTGCGAAGAATGTCTACAATGCATTTAAAAAAAGTAGTATTTTGTTTTGTGCATAGCTCAGAGGGTTCCTGCTTTTGCCATAGAGATTCTTTTGTTATTGTGCAGTTCACAAGTTCCAATCGTAATCTAGCACCGTGAGCTATGAATTGCCATCAAAAAGCTGCATGCAAACTGCATGATACAAGTTAGTAAGTTATGCTTTTTCCCGGCCTTTCATTTTCCCAATGCTGCTAAAAAACTTTGTTTGGGTAGAAATAAATCCTTATTATTAAAGTCAACACTAACCCCTGTGTTATGTTCTGAATCCTGAGTTTGTGCTTCTCCAGAGCAAGCACTTTTAAAAATGCCTACCAGTATGGATGACATGTGAATCCTACACCTTGTAGTCCCCTTTGCCTTATGTAACATTTTCTCTTCACTGATTTACAGACGTATGATTCATTGTCTCTGTATGTGTGTGATGTAAAGTGCTCTGACACCCTACAGTGGTATGAGAGGTGCTATAAAATAAATTAAATACATGTGACAGTGGGGCTATGGGCAGATGAGAGGCACTGTTGGAGGGTAGTAGTGAGGGAATCATTAAAGATTGCCAAAAGATTGTTGTATCCTGGTGCATAGTCAGGTCATTATTTACTATGCTTTAAAAATGAATACAATTCAATATATAATGACAAATGTGCTGTGAAATACACCATTTTCCCACTAAATTTTCTTTGGGAAGAGCCCCTCAATGCCCCCTTTGTAGTGGTTGAGCTCACTCACTGCACTTGGTGTGCACTGTACAGGGCTGCTTTGGGTTTCCAGTCAAGCCATTGGCAGGAGCAGGAGCCTCGAGCAGCGAAATAAAACTAAACAATGATAAGTTAGTCGCAAGTTGCGGCAACAACCTTCCAATTAAGATTTTTCAATTTTTTGCAAAATAATTTTAATATAAAAATACTAAAATTGTTAATAATTCAAGTCTAGTCTTTGTTTGATGTGCACACATGTGTGTTAATTTTTTCGAATTACAGTTTTAATGTTTGACATTTAAATCATACAAATTGCTTGGGGGTCCCCGGCTTCCAGTAGTAACTCAATGGGGTCGTCAGGAGTGAAAAGTTTGGCAACCACTGTTGTAGAGGGCTGCAGGGAATTCTGCAGCCCCCAGCAACATTTGAAAAAAAGAGTAAGTCTCCTTGGTCATTGTTATCATTACCCCAGGAGAACTTACCATATAAGGTGGGTTTCTGGAGTCCGGTGGGGGTTTGTGGCCGCAAAGAGGCATCAGGGGAGAGGAAAGAGATTTTCCTCTCCCCTGATGTCTCTTTGCAGGGCATTTCTGCCTCACAATCGCACACAGCATCGCGATCGTGCGGCAGAAATGCCCCCACTAGCACCAGGGATTGTAAATTTAGCTTTTCGGAAGCGACCCCTTGGGCATGGGTCACTTCCAGGTGGGCAGCCATATTATTTTCGATTTTCTGCCCCCCCTGGGGGCAAATCGGCCCGTTTTTTTGGCCGTTTTGCCCCCAGGGGGGCAGAAATGCCCCACTGACACCAGGGATTTTTTATAGGGCAATGTTTGTTTTGGGAAGCGACCCCTTGGGTAAGGGTCGCTTCCAGGTGGCCATGATTTTGTTGTTTATTTTCTGTTCCCCCTGGGGGCAAATCGGCCCGTTTTCTTTTGCCGTTTTGCCCCCAGGGGGGGCAGAAAATGCCCACTAGCACCAGAGTATTTAAATTTAGTTTTTAGGAAGCGACCCCTTGGGCAAGGGTCGCTTCCAGGTGGGCTGTGATAATTTTTTTGATTTTCTGCCCCCCCCCTGGGGGCAAATCAGCCTGTTTTTTCGGCCATTTTGCCCCCTGGGGGGGCAGAAATTCCCCACTAGCACCATGGATTAGTTTTGGGGCAATGTATATGTTTTGGAAGTGACCCCTTGGGGAAGGTTCGCTTCCTGGTGGCTAGTAGTTCTGTTTATGAATTTCTGCCCCCCCTTGGGGCAAATAGGCCCATTTTTTTGATGTTTTGCCTCCTGATGGGGCAGAAAATTGCCGCTAGCACCAGGGTTTTTTTTTACTTGGTTTGTATTGACCCCTTGTGCAATGGTCACTTCCTGGAGGGCTCTTAATTTTTTATGTATATTTTTGCCCCCCCGGGGGCAAATAGGCCAGTTTTTTTTGCCTGTTTTGCCCCCAGGGAATATAGAAAATACCACTAGGCACCAGGGATTGTTTTTTTTTGTTATGGCGGCTACCCCTTGGGCAAGGTTTGCTTCTTAGAGGGAACTTGTTTTGGGAATGTTTTTTCTGCCTCACCCCCACACCCCTGGGGGCGAATAGGCCCTTTTCTCTTCTGTTTTTTGGCCCACTAGGCCCTAGGATTTGAGATTTGTAGTGTGTCGAAGCGATCCCTTGGGCGAGGCTTGGTTCCAATGGTGGTTATGTTTTTGGTTGTTTTTTACTGGCCGCCTCCCTTGGTGCCAGTTGGTCTTTTTTTGTCCTTACTGCCCCCGTGTGATGGGGGTACTGTTAGGAGCAAAAGACCGACTGGCACCAAAGGGGTCAGGCAGTAAAAAACTTTCAAAAAATTAACCAGTGTTTTGATGGTTTTCCTCACCTAATCCCAATTTGTCCAAGCCCTATTTGATGGCCCATCTGGGCGAATGTAAATTTGGGGGGCAAATTTGAGTGTTGTTTTTTTAATGATTATAATGTTTGTGAACTGTGGTATTAATTTTTTTTTCTTCTCTATTTTTGTCTTGTTCCAGGCTTTTGCTGTTTGGATTGTTGTAGGTTGCGGGTCTGTTACTGCTGGTTTTGCAGCTTGTGTAGTTGCTTGTGCTTGGTAAATGAATGTATTTTGTACTACTTTCCCTTGATGATTGTCTTTTTGAAAAAGGTGTACTTATAGCAGTTTGTGTGGCTCTGTGTTTTTTTCTTTCAGCATTAGTGCTTGATGTGCACTTTGTTTTCTAATCTGTAATTTTTTTTTCTTTCTAGTGGGATATCATTTCTTTTTGCTGTGTCTCAGCAGAGTAGGTGCTGGTGAGTGTAGCTATTTTTGGTAAGAGTGAAGTTGTTTTGGATTGTATTGTTCTTTGTGTGAAAGCCTTACCTTGTTTACTTCTTACTTTGCACAGTGTAGGTTGTTGTTCACTTGTGTGTGCAGTCTTCTTGCTTTGTAAGGATAATGGCTAGTCGCAGGATTACTGCTCAGCAGGTTCTTGGTTTGCTTTTTGAGTCTTCCTCTGACCATGGTTCAGAGACTGACTCCGATTCGGACCCTGAGGTAGGGGCAGAAGATTCAGGCAGTGAGTTTTCTCTTCGCATACAATCATCGGATGATGAATCTTCTTCTAGTGCTGATGAAGGGCCTATGGTAGAGGAGGACATTGATGTGCCGGTAGTGGGCCAAGAGGCATCTGTGCTGCTGCCTAGGGCCGCAAGGTTTCCTTTCTTTTTAGGTCGGAAAGAGGCATGTGGGCTGGAGCCTGCACCCAAAAGGCTTCACATTGCTGTGGTGCGCCAAGAGGCATCTGGTGCTTTTCGTCTTCCTGCTGGTGTAGTGCAGCAAGAGGCATCTGGGGCTGTTAGGCTTCCCATTGGTGTAGAGCGGCAAGAGGCATCTGGGCCTGCTTGGTTTCCCGGTGGTGTAGTGCAGCAAGAAGCATCTCAGGCTGCTAGGCTTCCCGTTGGTGTAGTGCAGGAAGAGCCCTCTGGGGATGCTATGTTTTCTGTTGGTGTTATGCAGCCAGAAGTATCTGTGGCTGTTAGGCTTCCCGTTGGTGAACAGCAGCAAGAGGCTTCTGGGCTGCAGGCTGGGGTGGCTGCTCCCCCCGTTGATAGGGATGGCCTCTGGGTTCCCCCTGGCATGGTGCAGCCGGCATTGCCAGAGTTCACAGGTGTTCCTGGGTGTAGAGTGAATACTGAGAATTTTCTGCCAATACATTTTTTTCA
The DNA here is from genome assembly GCF_964261635.1 of Lissotriton helveticus. Lineage (NCBI taxonomy): Eukaryota > Metazoa > Chordata > Amphibia > Caudata > Salamandridae > Lissotriton > Lissotriton helveticus. The sequence goes on from NC_136059.1 coordinate 301,728,788, forward strand.
GTTGTTTTTTGACGATGTGTTTTTGCAAGAGATTGTTAATCAAACTAATTTGTATGCAGAACAGTTTTTGAGGGACAACAGTGCCAGCCTTAAGCCCCATTCTAGAGCTACCCGGTGGACTCCCACAAATGTTGAAGAGATGAAGAAGTTTTTGGGATTAACTTCTTTGATGGGCTTGCTAAGGAAGCCATCAATGTCTTCATATTGGTCCACTAATCCCTTGATGGCAACAGCTATATTTCCAGCAGTCATAAGTCGTGATCGGTATATGCTTCTTCTTCGGATGATGCATTTTGTTGATAATGGTTTAGCGCTGCCACGCGATCACCTGATTGTGACCGTTTGTTTAAAATTCCGCCTGTCCTTGATCACTTTGTTGATCGTTTTTCTGAGATCTTTGCCCCTGGTAAAGAATTTGCAGTGGATGAGTCTTTGCTATTGTTCAAGGGCCGCTTGGTTTTTAGGCAATACATTCCTAGTAAGAGGGCACGCTAAGGAATCAAACTGTATATGCTGTGTGACAGTGAGACTGGGTATGTCTACAATTTCAGGGTGTACACTGGTAAGGAGTCCAGCATTAACCCTCCCGGTTGTCCTTCCACTTTTGGAGTGACTGAGAAAATTGTGTGGGAACTAGGTAGAGGATTATTTAACAAAAGCCACCATTTATATGTAGATAACTTCTACACTGGTGTGTGGTTGTTCAAGGAGTTGGCCAAAGTGGGCACTGTTGCTTGTGGCACAATGCGCAGTAACCGTAAAGGTTGCAAAAGGCTTGTGCGGGGACAGTCTACTGCATTGCGATGTGGGGAGCTTCTAGCTGTGAAGTTTTCAGACAGAGAGATGTGTACATGCTGACTACTATCCACGATGAAAGTACTGTACCTGTGCCTGTTTGGAGTCAGGGTGCTGAAGTGCGCAAACCTGTGTGCATTTTAGCTTACAATAAGTACATGGGTGGTGTTGACAGAGTAGATCAAAGGTTGGAACCTTATGCTGCTCTTCGAAAGGCTTATGTTTGGTACAAGAAGTTGGCTATCCATCAGTTCCACTTGGCATCCTTTAATGCTTTTGTTGTGTACCAGAAGTCTTGTCCTGAGTCGAAGATGCCTTTTGTTAAGTTTCAGGAGTCTATAATAGGCAGCCTTGTACTTGTGGAGCAGGCAAGTGTTGCTAGATTTGGAGTGGTGGAGGATGTGGCTAGATTGAAAGATCGCCACTTTCCTGAATACATTCCTCCCACTACCGCAAGAGACTTTCCGACTAGAAGATGCAGAGTCTGTTGGCGAAGAGGCGTGCGGAAGGAGTCTCGTATGTACTGCCCTGACTGTCCTTCTAAGCCTGGATTGTGTCTGTCAGCTTGTTTTAAATCGTAACACACGCAAAAGAAGTTTTGGGAGTTTTAATGAGCTGTAAAGTTAATTGCCTGGTCTGCATTCTGTAAAACCTTTTAGTTTGTTTCAAGGATTGGCATTAGTGCAATGTGTTTAGTTTTAGAATTTGTGTTAGCTGATTTGTAGGTATTTCCATTTGTTTAGTGTTATTTTGAAAAAAAGAATTCTAAATGTGTTTGTGGTGTGTGCAGGCTGGTGCTTGGCTGGCGGTGTGTGTGGAGTGGCGCTTGGCTGGATGTTGTGTGTGGAGTGGTACTTGGCTGTCTGTGCACGGAGTGGTGCTTGGCTGGCGGTGTGTGTGGAGTGGTGCTTGGCTGGTGGTGTGCGTGGAGGGGTACTTGGCTGTCTGTGCACGGAGTGGTGCTTGGCTGGTGGTGTGTGTGGCGTGGCGCTTGGCTGGATGGTGTGTGTGGAGTGGTACTTGGCTGTCTGTGCACGGAGTGGTGCTTGGCTGGCGGTGTGCGTGGAGTGGCGCTTGGCTGGTGGTGTGCGTGGAGTGTTACTTGGCTGTCTGTGCACGAAGTGGTGCTTGCTGGTGGTGTGTGTGGAGTGGTGCTTGGCTGGTGGTGTGTGTGGAGTGGCGCTTGGCTGGCGGTGTGTGTGGAGTGGCGCTTGGCTGGATGGTGTGTGTGGAGTGGTACTTGGCTGTCTGTGCACGGAGGGTTCTTGGCTGGCGGTGTGTGTGGAGTGACGCTTGGCTGGTGGTGTGCGTGGAGTGGTACTTGGCTGTCTGTGCACGAAATGGTGCTTGGCTGGTGGTGTGTATGTAGTGGTGCTTGGCTGGTGGTGTGTGTGGAGTGGCGCTTGGCTGGCGGTGTGTGTGGAGTGGCGCTTGGCTGGATGATGTGTGTGGAGTAGTACTTGGCTGTCTGTGCACGGAGTGGTGCTTGGCTGGCGGTGTGTGTGGAGTGGCGCTTGGCTGGTGGTGTGCGTGGAGTGGTACTTTGCTGTCTGTGCACGGAGTGGTGCTTGGCTGGCGGTGTGTGTGGAGTGGCGCTTGGCTGTTGGTGTTCGTGGAGTGGTACTTGGCTGTCTGTGCACAGCGTTCCCCTTGATCTTCCGAGTAAAATGATACCTCACTTGTGTGGGTGGGCCAAAGGCCTGTGACTAAGGTGGGGTGCTTAATTTGTCAAACCTAAATACTACATTTTTTTTTAAATTAATTTTTAGCCTGTTCTGCTTTGGGGCACCCACACAAGTGAGGTATCATTTTACTCGGCATAACAAGGGGAACGCTGGGTGGTAGGACGTTTTTGCCGGCACGGAGATCCCACGCAAAAAAGTTTGGAAAAGTGGTTTTTGTACCTAATGTTAAGGTTTGCAAGAAATTCTGGGTAGGAATACATTGGGGGGCCCACGCATGCCATACCTCCCTGGACTCCCCCGGTTGTCTAGTTTTCAGAACTGTTTGGGTTTGGTAGTTTCCAAAGATTGCTGCCGAGCCCCGGGCCAAAAACTCAGGTGCCCCCCCCCAAAAAATCAAGGTAGTTTTGCTATAGGTTATTTTAAATTCACCACCGTACGATTTGAACCTTTTCCTGTTGCATCCACTATGCCTAACCACGCAAGTGAGGTACCATTTTTATCGGGAGACCTTGGGAAAACCCTGGCTGGGTGGAAATGTGTTGATCCACGCAGATTCCAGAACTTTCCACCACAGAAATGTGGGGAAAATGTGTTTTTTTTGTCAAATTCTTAGTTTGCAAGGGATTCTGGGTAACAAAACCTGGTGGTAGGCAGTCGAGTCACCCCATCCTGAATTCCCCTGGGTATCTAGTTTTCAAAAATGAATAGGTTTGCTAGGTTTCCCTAGGTGCTGGCAGAGCTAGGGCTCAAAAACAAAAGGTAGTCTCTTTGTCCAAAAAGGGCAAGATTTCACTGGGAAATTGAGGTGCGACCACGTTGCGTTTTGTGCTGTTTCATGTCGCAGCCACTATGCCTACCCACACAAGTGAGGTACCATTTTTTTCGGGAGACCTGGGGGAACGCTGGGTGGGTGGAAATTTGTTGATCCACGCAGATTCCAGAACTTTCCACCACAGAAATGTGAGGAAAATGTGTTTTTTTGTCAAATTTTTTGCTTTGCAAGGGATTATGGGTAACAAAACCTGGTGGTAGGCAGTCGAGTCACCCCATCCTGAATTCCCCTGGGTGTCTAGTTTTCATAAATGTAGAGGTTTGCTAGGTTTCCCTAGGTGCTGGCAGAGCTAGGGCTCAAAAACAAAAGGTAGTCTCTTTGTCCAAAAAGGGCAAGATTTCACTGGGAAATTGAGGTGCGACCATGTTGCATTTTGCGCTGTTTCATGTCGCAGCCACTATGCCTACCCACACAAGTGAGGTACCATTTTTTTGGGAGACCTGTGGGAACGCTGGGTGGGTGGAAAGTTGTTGATCCACGAAGATTCCAGAACTTTCCACCACAGAAATGTGACGAAAATGTGTTTTTTTTGTCAATTTCTTAGCTTTGCAAGGAAATCTGGGTAACAAAACCTGGTGGTAGGCAGTCGAGTCACCCCATCCTGAATTCCCCTGGGTGTCTAGTTTTCAAAAATGTATAGGTTTGCTAGGTTTCCCTAGGTGCTGGCAGAGCTAGGGCTAAAAAACAAAAGGTAGTCTCTTTGTCCAAAAAGGGCAAGATTTCACTGGGAAATTGAGTTGCGACCACGTTGCGTTTTGCGCTGTTTCATGTCACAGCCACTATGCCTACCCACGCAAGTGAGGTACCATTTGTTTCGGGAGACCTGGGGGAACGCTGGGTGGGTGGAAATTTGTTGATCCACGCAGATTCCAGAACTTTACACCACAGAAATGTGAGGAAAATGTGTTTGTTTTGTCAAATTCTTAGTTTTGCAAGGGATTCTGTGTAACAAAACCTGGTGGTAGGCAGTCGAGTCACCCCATCCTGAATTCCCCTGGGTGTCTAGTTTTCAAAAATGTATAGGTTTGCTAAGTTTCCCTAGGTGCTGGCAGAGCTAGGGCTCAAAAACAAAAGGTAGTCTCTTTGTCCGAAAATGGCAAGATTTCTCTGGGAAATTGAGGTGCGACCACGATGCGTTTTGCGCTGTTTGGTGTCGCAGCCACTATGCCTACCCACGCAAGTGAGGTACCATTTTTTTCGGGAGACCTGGGGGAACGCTGGGTGGGTGGAAATTTGTTGATCCACGCAGATTCCAGAACTTTTCCCCAGAGAAATGTGAGGAAAATGTGTTTTTTTTGTCAAATTCTTAGCTTTGCAAGGGATTCTGGGTAACAAAACCTGGTGGTAGGCAGTCGAGTCCCCCCATCCTGAATTTCCCTGGGTGTCTACTTTTAAAAAATGTATAGGTTTGCTAGGTTTCCCTAGGTGCCGGCAGAGCTAGGGTGCAAAAACTACAGGTAGGCACTTTGCCATAAAAGGGTCAATTTTTAACTGCCAAATTGAGGTGTGACCACGTTGCATTTTGCGCCGTTTCCTGTCGCAGGCACAAGGCCGACCCACACAAGTGAGGTACCATTCTTATCGGGAGACTTAGGGTAATTCAGATTTGTAAATCAACAGTTATTACCAATTGAGTTTTAATGCATTTCTCCCTTCCCAATGAAAGACATTGTGTAAAAAAAAATCTTTTTCAAAAATGACCAATAATTCTCATGCTAGTATGAGTATTCCCAATTTTGAAAATGTGCAATTATATACTGTTTCTAGACTCTATAATTTGTACCCAATTCAGAAATACATAGGCGTCTTTCTTACCGATTTTTCCACATATACATTTTCCAAGAATAAGTGCTCTATACCCAGTAAATAAAAAAAAATCATTGCAAGTTGCTGCTCAGTTTTTGGATCTGGGTTCGTCGGGTTCTTGGAGAAACTACAAGTCCTATATATCCCCACAACCAGTAAGGTCTAACGAATGTAATGGTACATTGCTTTCTAAGAGCTGTCAAAATTACAAGAAGTTATAGGTAACAACGTTGAGACAAAAGGCTGTTTTTTTCAACACATTTTCAATTATTCCAATATTTAACTGTTAGTTTCTATAAAGTCAGTCAGTCAGTCAGTCAGGAGTTTGTTAAAGCGCGACTACTCACCCGTAAGGGTCTCAAGGCGCTAGGGGTGGGGGGGGGTTGGGGGGGTGCAGGTTCCATTCCATCAAGGAGGGGGTCTGTCGAAGAGCCATGTTTTGAGGTTTCTTGTGAAGATGGGGAGCGATGTTGTCTGTCTGAGGTGGAGCGGAAGGGCGTTCCATGCTTTGGCCGCGAGGAAGGAGAAGGAGCGGCCTCATGGAAACCTCAAGAAACCTTCATGGATTTAGACAACTGACCCTTTTTTGAATTTAGAATTTTGTCTACTTTTTGAAAATGTATAGCTTTCCAGGATCCCTTATTGCTTTCAAACTCATTTCTACCATTAACTGGAAGGAGGTGAAAAGTTCTAAAAATAGCAAAAATAGGCTATGTCCCAGAAAAATGCCAAAACTGTGTGAAAAATGTTGGTTCTCTGACAAAAGACTGTCATTCCCGAAAAGCTGAGAAAATGGAGATTTCAGCCCCACAAAACCTTTTTTGATGCCATTTGCAGGGAAAAACCCAGAGGCTTTCATTTGCAGCCCGTTTTTCCCATTTTTCTGAAAAAAACAATACGTTCACTATATTTTGCTTAATTTCTGGGACCCCTCCAAGGGAATCCACAAACCCTGGGCACCTTTAGAATCCACATGATGTTGGAAGAAAAGGACGCAAATTTGGCATGGATACCTTATGTGGTCAAAAAGTTACAGGGGCCTAAGCGCGCACTACCCCAAATCACCAAAAAAAGGCTTAGCACAGGAGGGGAAAAGGCCTAGCAGCGAAGGGGTTAACATGTGCTGTGCTAAGAGAAATGTATTTCTTTGCTTCCTCACACATATGATGCATTTCTTTAGCCTTTTCACACCATATGATTTCCTCATTTCACTGACAATAGAGCCCTGTGCTGGGTCACAATCATCACTAAAGAAAGATACATCCAGCACTTGTGCAAGATAGTCGTGTGTAGGTACTAAAGAGGGGTCACAAATCTACAGCTTACCACAATGAATCCAATGGAGGGGCACATAGATCAATGCAGGGGACATTACTCAATCCCAACAACAGCCATTCAAAATCTTTCATTTGGATAATTTGTAACTGGAAATAAATGAGATCACAGCTCAAATATTAGGAAATAATTACATTGGCTTCCTACAAATGGCAGCATAAGCTGGTATTCAAATGCTTACACTGTTTAGGTGCAATTTACTTGCAGGTGTGTCCGCCACAGGTAACAGCTGGGTGGGGGTACTCGACAGACAATGGGATGGGGAAAGTAAGATAAAAAATAAATAATACCACTTACCTTGCTCTCGCTGCATTGTCAAGTCAGCAAACAAACTCATGTTCAGTCATTATCTAAAATGTATAAAATTTGCAGTATGCCGCAAATCCATTACTACTGTTACTATTACAAGTTGTGCAGGTTTGGTTAATGTCCAGTCAGCACAAAATGGGCATGACATTTGAGGCTAGTACAATGTGCAATGTGCACTTCATTAAGTATCTGTCATACATAGAACTGAGCCTAATAACATTTCCATTAGCTTCAATCAATGTCTATAATGAACAAGCATTGGAAAAGCAATCGGTCTTCCATTTGTATGAGTTAGAGCTTTTGACATTGTAAGAATTAGTTGTCAGATTATGTGGCATTGAATTGTGTGGTGTAGAGTGTGTCGGTCAGTTTAGGCCTGCTAAAACAATGGAAAAGAAAGGAGAGACGGGATAAGGGAGACAGATAAAAGGAAATAGCTGAAGAGGGATGGCGAACTACAGGAGAGAAAGAGAGCAAGGAGAAGATGTAGAGCCTGAAAGAAGGACAAATTGAGATGGGCAAAAGAGCAAGCAGATGAAAACCATAGTCAAAGAGCGGGGAGGAGAGGGAGAGATAGATAGACATTCTGTGACCAGGGTTCCCACCCTGGTCACAGAATGTTTTCAGGGTGTGCTGCGATGCCTGATTACAGCAGAGCTGGTTATATTTGACAGTGAGTGACTAGTACTCAAGTGTAGTGCCCGTTTTAAAATTGGCTCAAACATTCTCAGTCCTGGTTGACCTTAATTTTATTGGCGAGAGTATTGGTCAATGTTAAAAATCATGGTGGATATGTGAAGGATATAAATTGGAAGCTTCTTATCCTGCGTACGGCCTACATGATTCAGCCATATTCTTATGTGCCCGACAGGGTCAGATGGCTTTGCCAGGACCGAAATATGAGCTAAGATGAATGCGAATCCATTTAGCTAATTTATGGATTGTACTTACAACCCACTGAAATTTCCCAGTGTCACATTCATTTTTCAACGACTGTAGCTAATTGCTACCTGGGATCGGCCAAGAGGGTGGACCCTGTAATAACACTTTCATCAAGGTATCTCACCCTCCGTGATACCTGTTCTTCCTCAGTCGTCCCTCATTCTTTAGCCAGAGCTGCATTGCTTGTGCTGTGCTCCAAATAAATCTATCTCCTCTAATTATCACTTGTTCATTTATCATCATTATTCAGCATTCTGTTTAGAAACCTTTGTTTTCAGCTGTTGTAGTCCCATTGGTTATGCGGTTATGGCTCATGACTACAACTCCCTCAAAGCACCATGTTAACAAAAAGCCAAGGCGTTGGGCATCATGTCCTCGGTGCACAGTTATCTGATACCTTAGATGTAGGTCGAGCCACTGGAAATAAGTGGCCACAGACTTTTCTGCATATTTCTGGATTTGCCATATAATCCTTCAAGTGCTCTAAAAGGTGTAGGTTTATATTTAACACACACATGTTTCTACCTCAAAACAGACACAAGTTACAAAACACACTATCAGGCGTCTTGCCACTAGGAAGTTGCAAATATTAACTTCCATTGCTGACTACTTGACTTGGGGGCTAATTTAACACTGATGATGTAGCAGAGAGTAAATGTCCAAATATTATCGCATAGTGGCCCTAGTTATAGGGCACTGTTAGTTTTCAACTATGCAGACTTAAATCATTAACAAGAAGCCTTAGCTGTGGCACCCAGACAGACAAGTTATATGCAAAAGTGACATCATCCCCTCAAAAGGGAGTTTGTTTAGCATGAGAAACAAACGGCCGCAGCCTCGCAGAGCAATGGTCAGCCCGCCCCGTGCAGAAAGCGTGGAATGGTCCGGCCACACAACTACTCAAGGTTGGTTGCGGTGCAATGCTCAGCAGGAATTCAGCCCCAGCCATGCGCACCAGGGCACATCTCTTTTAAGTTGGTGAGAGAAGCCAACATCACTCACCGCACTTCAAGCAGCAACAGAGGCGGAGATGGCTGGGTTGTGGCAGGAGCAGAGGAAGTTGAAGGCTGGAGCCACGGAGGTTGAACTAAATGGGTAAATGTAAAAAAATGATTCTGCACAAAAAGGGCCAAAATTTGTAGCAGCCACGTGTTGGACCTAGGCTTGGGCATGGAGCAGAGGTTCCCAGGAGTGGCAGGAGGGATTGGGGGTTACATGAGATGATAGGCTCATGACTATTTAACAGTCCGAGTGGCGCAAAACAGAAGCTGCTCAGTACAGCAGTTGAAGCCATGAATCCCTAAAGCACTGACTGATGCAATTGGATGGTTGTGCGGTCTACAGATTGGCTACAGCAGGCTCAAGCTTGCAGAACAGGTTGTGATTAGCTGCAAGTATACCCTATAAAATAGCTGCACTGGAGGCACCATCAAGCAGCTATTAGACACAGGATCCTAAAAAAAACTAGTTAGCGGTGTGGCCAAACATATAATTATAGTTACAAGATTGGGTCAACAAACGTTCCAGCTCTAAAAAAAACATGCCCAATGTAACAATTTAATTTGAACGTATAATAAATATACTTACAGTTACAGGATTGGATGAACAAATGTTTCTGGAGCAAAAGAAAACAAGAGGGAGGGGAAAGTGCACTGAGCAGGAGGGGGAAGTGCATAGAGCAGGCCACAATGTATGGTAAATAACATGAAAACGTGACAGCACATGTAACAGGGGCAGTCCTCACGGGTAGATACACAATTCTTAAAGGAGAGACTCCAAAGTGTATTCACCAATGAAAAGCCAGCATTTCTAAAGAGGAGAGGAACCAATTAAAAAGATGGGCGTTTTTTGAAGCTCAAATCCTAGATATAGCATGCCTCAAAGAGACAGCACACGTGCTGCCTAGGCGAGACCTGAACACTAATGTAGATTCATTCTAACAAATGCAATTTTGAACCAAAGAAGGTACATTTAGGCGAATCAATGTTCATTTACAGAAAGAAATAAACATTCATAAAGTATAAAAACACATCACATTTAAAGAAGGCGACTAAACATGTTCAAAGCGTATGCACCATGAAAGAAGTCAAAAGTATGTTGCTAAGGTACTGAAATACATCATCTAAGGTGTTTTTTAAATAAAAAAAATAATACTACTAATCAAGCCATGAAGTAATTCTGACTGATCACCACTATACTGACCAACATATGATGCAAATACGCTATATTTAGGAAGACTTACAGTGCTATCATGTTTTGTAATAAAGGCACCTTAACTGAGCATTTTTGAACTTCTGAAACCGTCCTTAGGCATTAAATGTACACCAGTTCTAACATTAAATTTCATTGAAATGCTGCTTTCATTTACCTGATATATAAATGTTTGCACTACATACCATTTGCCACTGCAAATTTTGCAGTTTTGCAGCACTGTTGACAACTTCTTCAGTCATATACATTTTTCAATTTTAGAATGATGAAAGGTTGAAGATTCTAAATCCACTGCCGACAGGTGTAGCGTGAACGCCGATCCTGGCAGCTACGATCTAATATTGCTCTGCGCGGTCACTGGAAATGCAACATAATTCTGGCACACACCAACGAGGAAGCACTGCCGTTATATGCGCTTAGGTCCTTTCTGACACTAGAGGCGAGAGGGGCACGCCTTGACATGCTGGGTGGTCTTATGATTGCTGGCTTCAGAATGTGATGTACAGTTTAAGCCGGAGCAAATAACATGGCAGACCTGGCCTGGTACAATGCTGCAGGACATTTCCCCGCTTCATCGGAGACAGAGACTTTCCTTTTTTAGGTTGAGCCTACACAGCGCTTGAGCTGTCTGCAAGACATGTTGTATTGTATTATATGCAAGAGTTGTTGTATTGTATTCTATGTGTATTAAACAATTAACTGCTTTCTATTGGCTGTTAGCTGTGCCATTCAAAAAAGTAGCCTTTGTATTGGTGTTGGGTTGTAAAAGTCCCTTCCTTCTCTCCTTCTGGCGATTTCACTTAGTGAGTATTTAGTTCGGCCAGAGGCGTGCATCTGTTAGCAATTATCCTTATTGAAACTGCAGTCTGACTTCCATTCTGACCTAAAGAAGCTCTGTGGCTTTTTTTTCTGTTTCAGCGTGCATTTGTTAGCAATTATCCTTATCTTAACTGCAGTTTCACTTCAATTCTGACCTGAAAAAGCCCTGTGCCTTTGTTTATATTTTAACGTGCATCTGTTATGAATTATCTTGATGGTAACTGCAGTATGACTTTTATTCCAACAGTCAAACATTTAAGTGATATTTAAAACTACAGAGCATTTTATCTTACCAATATTAAACATTGCGTGTTATTAATTAAATAATAGGGTAGAGCGTTTTTAGTTTCCTTCTCTGTTGACGTCTGGGTTTGTTTTCCGTTTTGCCAGCGGACATGGGCAGAGATGCTAGTCATGTAAGGTGTGGCTGGAAGTAAATCGCAGTGCATATGCACTAGTTTTGGCACCAGCTTTTTAGAGCTAACGATGGTGAGCACCGTCAGGACCCGGGCCATTTAAACCTGGTGTTATTAAAAAAATACATTAGAGCATTTTTAGTTTCTTTTTCTGTTGACGTTGTCGGGTTTGTTTTCCGTTTTGCCAGCGGACATGGTCAGAGATGCTGGAGTCATGTAAGGTGTGGCTGGAAGTAAATCGCAGTGCATATGGCCTTGTTTCGGCACCAGCTTTTTAGAGCCAACAATGGTGAGCACTGGCAGGACCCGGGCCAATTAAAGCTAGTGTTGATAAAAAAGTACGGTAGAGTACTTTTTGTTTCCTTTTCTGTTGACGTTGTCAGGGTTTTTTTCCGTTTTGCCAGCAGACTTGGGCAGAGATGCTGGAGTCATGTAAGGTGTGGCTGGAAGTAAATCACAGTGCATATGCACTTGTTTCGGCACCAGCTTTTTAGAGCACCAGCAGGACCCGCGCCAATTAAAGCTGGTGTTATTAAAAAATACAGTAGAGCATTTTTAGTTTAGTTTTCTGTTAATGTTGTCGGGTATGTTTTCCGATTTGCCAGCGGACATGGGCAGAGATGCTGGAGTCATGTAGGGTGTGGCTGGAAGTAAAGCGCAGTGCTTATGCACTTTTTTAGAGCTAATGATGGTGAGCACCAGCAGGACCCGGGCCAATTAAAGCTGCTGTTATTAAAAAATATGTTCGAGCATTTTTAATTTCCTTTTCTGTTGAAATTGTCGGGGTTTGTTTTCGTTTTGGAGCGGACATGGACAGAGATGCTAGAGTCAATCGCAGTGCATATGCACTTGTTTCTGCACCAGCTTTTTAGACCTAACGATTGTGAGCACCGGCAGGACCCACGCCAATTAAAGCTGGTGTTATTAAAAAAACATTAGAGCATTTTTCGTTTCTTTTTCTGTTGACGTTGTCGGGTTTCTTTTACGTTTTGCCAGCAGACATGGTCAGAGATGCTGGAGTCATGTAAGGTGTGGCTGGAAGTAAAGCGCGGTGCATATGAACTTTTTAGAGCTAACGATGGTGAGCACCAGCAGGACCCGGGCCAATTAAAGCTTGTGTTATTAAAAAATACAGTAGAGCATTTTTTGTTTCCTTTTCTGTTGACGTTGTCGGGGTTTGGTTTCCGTTTTGCCAGCGGACCTAGTCAGAGATGCTGGAGTCATGTAAGGTGTGGCTGGAAGTAAATTGCAGTGCATATGCACTTGTTTCGGCACCAGCTTTTTAGAGCTAACGATGGTGAGCACCGACAGGACCCGCACCAATTAAAGCTGGTGTTATTAAAAAATGCGGTAGAGCATTTTAAGTTAACTTTTCTGTTAATTTTGTCGGGTTTGTTTTCCGTTTTGCCAGCGGACATGGGCAGAGATGCTGGAGTCATTTAAGGTTTGGATGGAAGTAAATCGCAGAGCATATGCACTTGTTTCGGCACCAGCTTTTTAGCACTAAAAATGGTGACCCGGGCCGGTTAAAGCTGGTTATCTTAGGCTATTTAATACAACTATATCAAAGAGTCAAACTTAAAAATGATACTAAAAAACCATGGAGCATTTAATTTTAGTAATGTTAAGCAATGCATGTTATTAAAAAATACTGTAGATGTTTTTTTTCTCCTTTTCTGTTCACATTGTAGCGGTTTGTTTTCCGTTTTGCCAGCAGACATCGGCAGTGATGCCATAGTCATGTAAGGTGTGGCTGGAATTAAATCACAGTGCATGCCCAGGTAATGATGGGGATCCTTGGCAGAGGGGGGGGTGTCACGGATTTACAGTTCCCTGGTGAACAATGGTCCCGCGTCCCTAGATTGGCTCCGTGCCCGCTGGGAGGGGTGACTGGGTCCCCTGGAAGAGGCGGACTGGAGAGATGCCCGTATGGCCCCCAAGACCCTGACAACCTCTTCCAAACTGCATCTCGTTCAACTCTATTATCTCCATGTGGCATACCTCACCCCAGCACACCTGTACAGTGCCCACATGCGGCCCTCCCCAGCCTGCGTGTGCTGCAACCACGCTCCACCAGATTTTTACCACATGGTGTGGCAGTGTCCCGGTCTTGGGCCATTATGTGGGGGGGGGGTGGAACTTGAGCTTACACGGGCCCTGGGTTGGGATGTTCCCCACGACTCACTGCGCCTTATCCTGGGGTGTTTGATGGCCTTGATGGATCCCGGGCAGATAAGCACTCCCTGGGAGCAGCGGTAGCGGTGGCGAAGCGGGACATAGCAACACTCTGGTCCCAGGCTAAACCGCCTACTGTCAAGAGGTGGAGGCGAGGAGTAGACTGGTGTGGATCCCAGGAGGAGCCCCTTTTCGAAGCCCGGGGACGCCCCAAACTTTTTGGTAAAATATGGGGCAAGTGGTTCAACTTATTGCCCGCTTGAGAGGTCCGGGTGTGTCGAATACATGGATATTGTTAAGCAAGTGTCGAGCCCATTTCTCCGGTCCATTATGAGTCCCTGTTGTCTCAACTCAAATGTCCTTTATCCCAATAATGTGTTTGATTTGCTGCCGATTAACTTTTGTTTTTGTTATCAAAATGCAATAAAGTTGATTATCAAAAAAATAAATCACAATGCATATGCAGTTGTATTGGCACCAGCTTTTTAGAGCTAACAATTGTGAGCACTGGCAGGACTGGCCCAATTAAAGCTGTGTCTGTTGGTATGATTAATACAACTATACCAAACAGTCAAACTTAAAAATAATATAAAAAAATCACAGAGATTTTTATTTTATTAATATTAAGCATTTCTTGTTATTAAACAATACAGTAGATCATTTTTTTTTCTTTTCTGTTTACGTTGTCGGGGTTTGTTTTCCATTTTGCTATCACTGTTACAACGACTTGCGCTGGAGGGCGCTGTTGGAAAAGGAATAGTTTAATTTTATATTCCAACACCTTCCCTACTGTAACGTGGGCTGGAGTTGGAATAGAAAATTAAACTATTCCACTATCCAGCGCCTACATCGCAAGTCGTTGTAACAACTTGCGTTCTAAAAGCAGCATCGTAATGGCAGCGCTGGGTAAAAGCCCGCGTTGTCATGTCATACATCAACTAAACATTAACAATAACAGAAAAGAGAGTGAACATCCCCACTAATGCACTTTAATCAGATTGTGTATATCTAAGGTGATGACGCACTCCAGGCAATGGGGTATAGGGTGTGTCCCGTGGTGACCCATGTTCTCCGGTATGTGGTGTGTGTGGGCGAGGGTGGAGTTCTAGTGTGTATCATGTGGTTTATCCCCTACAGCATCGCAGCATCTGTATCGCCAATGTGTTCTAGTAAATAGGTTTGCAAGGGGCCCCAGATGTTTTTTGGCCATGATGAAGGCGGTTGGAAGTCCGCGTATGTATGTAGTTGCTCTTGGCAGTAGATAAGGTCTTGGAGCCAGTCCTTGAATTTTAGTGCTCTCCCTCTACCACACCTACAGGATATTCTCCTCTTAGCGAGAAGGAGTGCAAGAGAAGTGTATTTTCGTACTTTGGCAGCATGGGGTTCAGTGTATCCCAACAGTGTAGTCACAAGATCTTCAGGAATGTGTAGGCCAGTCATAGGGTCTAGTGCGGTTAGGACCTCCGACCAGTAGCGTTGTATGGGCGGGTTGTCCCAGGATATATGTTTAAAATCAGCCTCCTCTCTTCCGCAGCGGTCACAGTTATCGTTATCTCGAAGACTCGGGCAGAATAACCGTGCCGGCGTGTAGTAGAGGCGGTGGACATATTTGTAGTGTATTATTCTAAACCTTCTGCTGGCGGATATGTCTCCCATTTGCCTGCAGCAAAATGTCCACTGTTCCTCAGTAAGAGAGTGTCCCAGTTCCTCCTCCCATCTGCGTCGGCCGAAGGGGGGTCATATTCTCTGTTGGATTGTACTGTTCGGCATAATAGTGAGAGCACATGTGCGGGCGCATCTTGCTGCAGTAGTGCGTGTAGTGGGGGCATAACTGGGGACCCTATTGGGAAGTCGGGTGTGATGGCTTTCACATCCTGGCAGAGTCGAATGTAGTAAAAGCGCTCTAAGGGGTGGGGTTTGTGTCATTAAAAAATGTGTCACTTGTACAGAATGTCCCTCCTGTGTAGAGGTATTCCCAGGTTTGTATGGAGAGTTTGCGGAAGAGCCGGCGGCAGCCTCCTTCTTGTTTGACCGGGATATCCTGCCACCCAGGGAGGGGCAGGAGCGTGGAGTACATAAGTGTGCATTGAGTGGCCTTAGCTAGATCATGCCATGCACTGGTAGTGCATTGGACAGTGGTAGATGCGAGGCGTCATGTGACTTCAGGGATGCTAAAGTAGAGGGCGCATAGGGTAGGGGCCATATAGCCGTCCTCTATTGCAAGATGGGGCATGAGGGGGGGGCTTCATTCAGTATGCGGCATAATGAGCTTGTGCGCAGCTGAAGTATAACTCCACATCTGGTATCGCGAACCCACCTGCACAGAAAGGGCACGTGAGGTAGTCCCACCATAGTCTAGCTTGCTTCCCTCCCCATGTGAGTCGTATAAGCTGCGTCCTAATGGCCGAGAAGAAATGGCGGCTGGGGGCATTGGGAATATTTGCAAATAGATATAAAAGCTTGGGTAAAATGACCATTTTCATAATGGCTGCTCTGGCAGCCTTTGACTGGGGCATCGCAATCCATCTCGTGATTTTATCAATTAGTGAAACTAGCGTCCGCCCATAGTTGGCTCTCATAAGTAATACGTGATTGCGATAGACGACTATTCCGAGATAGGTGAGCATGTTTGTCGCACCATTTAAGGGGAAAGTCCGGTTTGAATTTCATAGTGGATTCAGTGAGGGGATATATCTAGGATTTACCCCAGTTAATGTTGACTCCCGATATCTGTCCAAAGAGAATAAATAGTCGTAGGTTGGGATTCAAACCTACTTTCGGGAGACGTAGGTAAATGGTGAGGTCATCAGCATATAAAGAGATGAGTATTTGTCTTTCTGGATAGATGATGGCATGGTCCCAGTAGTGTTGTTGAATCTTGGCGGCCAGGGGCCCGATAGCCAAGGCAAAAGGAGGGGGGACAGCGGACTGCCCTGCCTGGTGCCTCTGGCTAGCGGAAAAGAGGAGGAACGCATGCCATTGACAATCACTGTGACTAAGAGTCCTGTAAGTTGATCCCGGCCAGGAATGGGGGAGAGAATCCCATGCGCACTAATATGAATGATAGGTAGTCCCATTCCTAGGAGTCGAATGCCTTAGTGGCATCAAGGAAAATGGTAGCCGCATCCTCCTCAGGGTCAATATCCTGGAGTAATGCGAATTAAGTGAGTAAATTATGGGCTGTGCTTCTAGTCGGGACAAATCCCGATTGGTCTGGGAGGACCAGCACTGGCATAAGGGGACTAATGCGGTTTGCGATTAGTTTGGCAAGGATCTTGGCATCTACGTTTATAAGGGATAGGGGCCTATATGAGTCCAATTGCGTGGTCAGTTTTCCTCGTTTGGGCAGGGAAATTATAAGCACCTCACGCATTGTTAGGGGCTAAATGGTTTCTTGGGCCTCTTCAAAGACGTGCCGCAATATCGGAATGACTAGATGACGGTATGTTTTATAAAACCCGGCCGGAAGACCGACTGGCCCTGGAGCCTTGCCAGATCGTAGTTGCATAATCGCGGAGATATTTTCCTCATCTTCATGATGTACTAGCAGGAATTCTCTCTGGCCATTACCCAGCCAGGCGATAGCAGTGTCTTCAAAGAATGAAGTGAAGTCTTCTGGGGCCTGTCGGTGGGTTGCATACAATGCTTTATAGAATCTTTTAAATGCGGCGATTATATCCGAGGTGTTTCTGTGTGTTAGGCCATCCTCATCCTCAATCTCTAAGACAGTGTTGGTGAATGGAGGGGTCGGATAGAGGAAGCCAGCACCCATCCCCGTCTCTCCCCCTCCCCATAGCAGCGAGCCCGGTGATACTTCCCCCTAAATTTGCTGTTTCCTGGTACTCTGTGAGCAGGGTGGGTAGGTGTGCTTGTAATGTTGAGGAGGGTGTGGATTCTATAGCCGACTCAGTTTGTTTAATGTCTAATTCCAGCTTTCGGAGTGTGTTACGGATATCTTTTAATATTCCACGTTTAGCTATGCAGACGCCTCGTATGGTGACATTAAAGGCCTCCCATACCTTGGAGTATTCTGAGCCATTATTGTGGAGGAAAAAGTCTGACACCTCCTGCTCTAGTTCGTCTTTAAAGACAGGGTCTAACAGCGACTGTGGATTGAGGAGCCATGAAAGGAAGGTTGTTCCTCGTGTGGCGGCATGAGAGTTAATAATATAGGAGAGTGATCCGAGTATGTGCGCGGAAGGTGGGATGTGTGTGATGCCCAGGTTGCTAGCCCTTTGTCGACCAGCCAATAATCTATTCGCGACCAGGAGGAATGGGCAGAGGAATAGCAAGAGCCCTGCCGAGTCAGCAGGTGGTGAGACCTCCAAGGATCTATGAGGTCGTGATCTTCAATTCTGTTTTTAAGGGCTAGTTGCGCATTGGTGTAGTTTTGAGGTTGTGGGTGTGACCGGTCCAGATTCAGGTTGATGATAGCATTAAAATCTCCCCCATGTTAAGTGCGTGGACCCCACATCCTGTATCTTTCCCCACAATACGCGATATCTGTCAAACATTTTACTGAGTTCAAGGTTTAGGGTTCAACTGGTGGGCAGCAGCCAAAGGGCAACCAGATTCTCCTCGCGAGGGCGATGGTGTTTGGGTATATTGGTGCAAGTCCATCTTGGCATAGTGTCTGGTGAGGCACGCAGCCCATTTTAGGGTCTTTCTATTGGTGGGAAGTAAAGCGTGTGTTTCGGTGCAGGCCTGCGGGGCCCATCCCGGGGCAGCGAATGTGGGATCTGAAATAAAGATTCTCCTTCCAGATCATGTATGTCGCACTGCGCCTTGAGGAGTCCGGTGGTTGGCTAAATAGGGTGGTGTGCATTGCACATTCCTGGGAGTGTGTAATCGTCTGCCCCAAACCGGGCCAGGATGTGCGTCCACCGAAGCTCCTCCGCGGAGAGTGAGGCCCAGTCTCTCACCTCGTTAAGTCCGCAATATGTGAGTGGGGGCCATAGAGATTTACTCCCTGGCCACAGTAGACGCGGGGGTGCCTAAGGGCCAGCATGGAGGTATGATATCATTGTCAGTAAGTCCAGTGTCTACTGTGAAAGGTGCTACTCAATGTCTGATGTGCCTCAATTTTCGGCTTCCTGGCGTTCAGGGGACGTCCGGACCCCAGGCTGTTTGAGTAGGGTCTTGATGAAGTCCTGGGCATGTTGGGGGTTGGTGAAAATGTGCTGTTTGCCATGGTATGTCACACTGAGGCAGGCCGGGAAGAGCATAGCATATGGGATATAGTGCTGTTAAAGTTTTTTATGGACTTGAATTAATTTACGTTTTTGGCCATGGTAAAATCTGGGTAGATTGATATCTCCATTTCTTCATGTTTGAGGTTTCCTTTCTCTCTGGAGAGTCGGAGGGCTGTGTCTCTATCGCGATAATTCAACAGTTTGGCTATGATGGAATGGGGAGGGGTCCCGGCAGCAGGTCGACTCGCCAGCGAGCGGTGCGCTCTCTCCAACACCAGGACTGATGAAAATTCCTCTCTAGCAAATAGCACTATGAACATGCATTCCACGTAATCCTCCATTTTCCCAGTGTTCGTCGACTACGGTACGCCTAGGATGCAAAGGTTGTGCTTCCTTGAACGTGATTCCAACTCCTCGTTTTTAGCGGCTATCACTTTCAATACTCTGTCCATTTCGAGCGTGCGGCTAGTGGTAGCGCTTGACGTGTCCTCCAAGTCAGATATCCTCCTCTCTGCCTCAGTTAATCGATCATCATGTGTCAGGCCTACCAAAATTCTAACGAAACGGAAACATTCCGTATGTGTAATTGGAACCCTCAACCCACCGAGGAACCGCCGCTGGAGTTCGCTAATTCGCGAGCGGAATTCCAAAATGCCCGCCGACTCGGAAGACGAGTCGGCGTTCTAGTTGTTGCCTGCCAGTAATTCTTGACAGCTGGGGAAGCGCGAGCACTAATAGAAGTGCGAACTTCACCAGAGCTTCTTGAGGAGATAGTCGTGTGTAGCCCTGTTCCCTTATCCCTGCCCACAGCGTCGTGTATTTCCCAACCTTGAGTCTCCGTTATACGGACTCGAACTCTTAGCCCCTTTTCCCCTTTCCGAGTTTACCCACAAACAAGATTCAAGTCAGCAAGGCAGAGTGTGAAGAGAATTAATGAAGCGGGTTTGAAGGATTTCTAGTCAGCCGGAGTCATCGCTTACAGTTTCCTGAAGAAGAATACGAAAAAATACAGATAAGTGACAAGAGCCAGAGCAACATAAACGTACAGCAATTGGAGTTTATAGAGAGTAGTTTCATCGCAATACAGAGAGACAATAGATAAGGAATAATACTCACTCGATAGACAGGTTATCCTCCAGCATAAGCCTGTAATGAAAAGGAAGAGTACTTAAGAGAAATTGAAGTGGAAAAAGTCTTAAAAAATAAATAGAACAGCTAAAGAACTCTATAAGAGGTTAGAGTAGGAAAAGTAAGGGAATAACAGACAGTTATCTAAAAGGAAGAAATAAAGGTTTTACTACCTAAAACTATAGGTAGTAAAATCAAGAAAAGAAACAGCAGAATTAGCTCAAAGAATGGGGCAACCTTTCAGTGCAAGTAGAGAGGTTTTAGGAACTCCGCCAGAGAGTTCGAACAGATTAACAACACAAGTTATCCATTCCTTGTCCCCAGTAATTCCACTGGCCCCTCCTGAGCGATTTAGTGGGGACCCTCAGAAAGCACAAATCTTCCTTACATAATGTTCTCTCCACTTCATGTGCTGCCCTTCCATTTCCCCAGATGCGCAGTCGCGGGTGGTGTTCGCTCTTTCATATTTGAGTGGTGACGCAGCAGCTTGGTCGATGCCTTTAGTCACTAGAGATGATCCAATCCTACAAAATTATGACGAGTTTAAGAAGGAGTTTCTCAGAAACTTCGACAGGAGGAGAATTTCGAAAGCTGTAGACAATGAATTACTGGAATTGCGACAGGGCAATCGGGACTTGGTTGCCCATTTAGCCCAATTCAATAAGCTGGTTGTGGAGACAGATTGGCCAGAAAGCAAGAGAGCAGCGGTCTTTTATCGTGGATTGCGGGATGAACTGAAGGATGTACTAGCACAGATACCTAACCGACCCACAGAGATATCAGAATTGGTAGATTTGGTGCTAGAGATAGACTTTCGTCAAGGAGAAAGAAAAGGTGAAAGAAGAAAGGACCAAAGACCTATCGTACCCAGATTTGATAGATTTGATAAATTGGAACCATAAGTGGTCCATTAAATAAAGAAAAGAAAAGAATTGGAAATGTATGTATGTACTGTGGCTCAAACGGGCACTTTGTGAGGGGTTGTCCGAAAAAAACAAAAACCTCGTTTAAGCCGAAGTAAAACTTACAGCACCACCTATAGAGGGAGTTGAACCGGTGGATGCAAATCAAAAATCAACTCCGAAGGAGCACCAGTTGGCAAATACACTTCAGTCCTCTTCACCTTATTTGGTTCTGTCAATGATAATCAAATTTCGACAAACAACACTTACGGATGTGGCGGTAATGGTGGACTTCAGAGACACTGGAAACTTCTGTGACCTAAAGTTTGCAGCAAGTGTAGGTTTGAAGGCCATACAAAAACTTAAAAGTGAGCCAGTGCGAGCAGTAGACGGCACGAATCTTTCGTCCGGACCGATTGGAAGTCTTACTGAACCTGTACTGATGACATCAAGTGACGGACATGAAGAAGTCATTCAATTTAATTTAATTGATGCAGCTCAATTCCAGCTCATCTTAGGTTTGCCATGGTTGACAGAACACAATCCTACCATCGATTGGAGTGCCAGAACGATCACAATGGAGTTGAAATATTGTAAAGAGAATTGTTTTGAAAGAAAAGAAGAAGGCTATGAATCTAACCCCGCTCATTCGTTGTGTATGATGGGTGCATCAGTGTGCGTGATCAACTTACAAGAAATACCCCGAGAATATCAAGATTTTGAAGATGTATTCAGTGAAAAAGAGGCTGAACAATTACCTCCGCATCGGACCTATGACTGTGCGATAGAATTGGAGCCTTGGGCAAATTTACCCTGCAGTAGAGTTTACGCTCTGACTGAGAAAGAACATCAACATTTAAAAGAATATTTGGATAAGTATTTGGCAAATGGCTTCATCCGACCGTCCAAATCTCCAGTATCTTCGTCCCTGTTTTTTGTGCCGAAGAAGGAGGGGGATCTAAGGACGTGTATAGACTATCGCGCCATCAACAAGATTGCAAAAACAAATCGTTATCTGCTTCCCCTCATTTCAGTCTTATTAGATCAGGTAAAGAATGCAAGAATGTACACCAAGTTGGATCTTCGGGGGGCCTACCATTTGACCAGAATGAAAGAAGGTGATGAGTGGAAGACGGCATTCAGGACAAGGTTTGGGTTATTTGAATACCAGGCCATGCCGTATGGCCTATGTAACGCCCCGGCAGCTTTCCAACATTTTATCAATGACACACTGAGAGAATTTATAGACCAATGTGCAATCGTATACATTGACGACATCCTGATCTACTCCGATGATACACAGAAACACAAGGAACCAGTAAGACGAGTCTTGCAAAAGTTACGAGAAAACCGACTGTTTGTAAAACTGGAGAAATGTGCCTTTGGTGTTTCAAAAGTAGAATTTTGGGGATTTGTCCTTTCTCCAACCGGCATGAATATGGATGAACGTAAGATTCAAGCAGTGATGGATTGGAAATCTCCCACCAGTGTAAAAGAAGTGCAGAGCTTTACTGGTTTTGCAAACTTTTACAGGAGATTCATTGAAGAGTTCTCCCAAAAAATCCTGCCTCTCACCAAGTTATTGCGAAAGGGCGCTACATTTGAATGGACCAAGGAAGCAGAAGAGGCCTTTAAATTGTTAAAGAAAAGTTTTACTTCAGCTCCAGTGCTGCTGCATGCTGATCCATCTGAACCATTCTATGTGGAAACGGACGCTTCCGATCAAGCCATAGGTGGAGTGTTATCTCAATGACACAGAGAAACTGGCCAATTACACCCAATCACTTACAGGTCAAGAAAACTAACATCTGCAGAACAGAATTACACAATTACGTAAAAGAAATTGTTAGCGATAAAGGACGCTTTCAATGAGTGGCGACACTATTTAATGGGAGCCAGACATCAAGTAACTGTCTTTACGGACGATAGGAATTAAAAAAATTGAAATTTGCCAAAACCTTAACGCCGAGACAGTTGAGATGTAAATGTATGTAAATGTATTGCGACTTATATAGCGCACGTATCACCCGAAGGCATCAAGGCGCTTGCCTTGGGAACCCGTCCTGGCTTTTTCCCTGTGAGATAACCCCTACTGGGTATCCCCAGGGTGAAAGCCAGGCATCCCACAGCGGGGTGGGCCGCCATAGTGGAGATTAAGCAACTATTGCCCAGAGTTGCAGCGTGGGACCCCATGATTAGAATAGGCACCGAGGCGAGAATTATCGAGTCCGTGGACATTTTGGGCTCAGGACCCTGCCGCGTCGGGAATTGAACCCTGGTCCCGGGCCAGACATCTGCATCAGAGTCTGCCGCTCTAATCAGTGAGCCACACTCCTCCACAGATGGTCACTGTATTTAGCAGAATATGATTTCATAATCACTTACAGACCTGGAGCTCAAAATGGAAAGGCGGATGCCCTGTCCCGGATTGGCACAGAGGAGAAAAGGTGTTTGGAAGAAGGTCAAACCATCACACCAACTTCAAGGATTGTCGGTGCCACTTCACTAGATACCTTTGGAGAACAAATCTTACGAGTCATGAGTTTTGAAGACGTCCAGAAATGGGTTAAGGAAGAAGAAGGAAGAGAAGTTTGTCATCAACTGCCTTATCACCAGGGAGCCTTGTACATACCAACTAAGGAATTACAGAACCAAGTTTTGCATGAGTGTCACGATAGCCCCTTGGCTGGCCACAAAGGAGAGACAAAAACTAAGGAATTGGTAAAAAGAAACTATTGGTGGCCGCATATGAACACTGATATCGAGAACTATGTGAAAACTTGCGAAGTCTGCGCACAGGGAAAATCAGAACGGCAAGCACAAAAAGGTTTGTTACAACCAATCCCCACCCCTCCTGGTCCTTGGCACACCATCACTATGGTCCTAATAGTGGACTTACCTTTCAGTCAGGGTTATAATACTATCTGGGTGGTGGTGGACGCATTTACCAAAATGGCACACTTCTTAGCATTAAAGGGGGTACCAACATCAAAACAGTTGGCAAGCCACTTTAGTACACACATAGTCAGAGTTCATGGAATTCCCAAGGTTATTATAACAGACCGAGGTTCACAGTTTATGTCTCACTTCTGGAAGGCTTTTCTGAATGGGTTAGGAATAGAGGCTAGATACTCTACTAGTTTTCACCCAGAGACAGACGGGCAAACTGAGAGGGTTAATCAAGAGCTAGAACAGTATTTGAGGTTATTCCTACTGAAGCAGGGAGGGGAGTGGTCGGATTATTTGTGGGCTGCGGAATTTGCACACAACAATGCAAAAAATGTTTCGACAGGTTACTCCCCGTTTTACTTAAACTATGGCAGACACCCAAAGTTTACTGTAAAAAACTGTGAACTTACTGTTCCAGCAGTAAAGGACTTAGTTGTTCATTTGAAACAGGTTCAGCAAGATGCTTCCCAGAATTTAGAGCAAGCCAAAAAGAATTATAAAACCCAAGCAGATAAAAGAAGAAGAGAGGGTCCAGATCTGAAAGAAGGAGACAAAGTTTGGCTAAATACTAGAAATTTGAGACTGAAGGGTAACAGGAAGTTTTTCCCAAGATTCATAGGGCCCTATCCAGTTGAAAAACAAATAAATCCAGTTACCTGAAATTGCAAGTTAAGATGAAGATTCATCCGGTCTTTCACATCTCTTTATTAAAGAAAGCTTCCCCAGAGTTACGGAAAGAGTCACCACCAAAACCCATTTTGTTAGAGTCAGGGGTGGAGTTTGAAGTGAAGGAAATTCTAGATTCGAAGTACCTAAATGGAAAATTGTACTATTTGGTGGATTGGAAGGGCTATGGCCCTGAGGAAAGATCATGGGAGGTGGCTTTGGATGTTCATGCTCCTCGTTTAGTGCGATCTTTTCACAAGAGACTTCCTACAAAGCCAAATGAGAAAGAACCTCCTTTGTTGGGGGTACTCTCAGGCCTACCAAAATTCTAACGAGACGGAAACATTCCGTATGTGTAATTGGAACCCTGAACCCACCTTGGAACCGCCGCTGGAGTTTGCTAATTTGCGAGCAGAATTCCAAGATGGCCGCCGACTCGGAAGACGAGTCGGCGGTCTAGTTGTTGCCTGCCAGTAATTCTTGACAGCTGGTGAAGCACGAGTGCTAACAGAAGTGCGCACCTCACCAGAGCTTCTTGAGGAGATAGTCGTGTGTAGCCCTGTTCCCTTATCTCTGCCCACAGCATCGTGTATTTCCCAACCTTGAGTCTCCGTTATACGGACTCAAACTCTTAGCCCCTTTTCCCCTCTCTGAGTTTACCCACGAACAAGATTCAAGTCAGCAAGGCAGAGTGTGAAGAGAATTACCAGAGCGAATTTGAAGGATTTCTAGTCAGCCGGAGTCATCGCTTACAGTTTCCTGAAGAAGAATACGAAAAAATACAGATAAGTGACAAGAGCCAGAGCAACATAAACGTACAGCAATTGGAGTTTATAGTGAGTAATTTAATCGCAATACAGAGAGACAATAGATAAGGAATAATACTCACCCGATAGACAGGTTATCCTCCAGCATAAGCCTGTAATGAAAAGGAATAGTTCTTAAGAGAAATTGAAGTGGAAAAAGTCTTAAAAAATAAATAGAACAGCTAAAGAACTCTATAAGAGGTAAGAGTAGGAAAAGTAAGGGAATAACAGACAGTTATCTAAAAGAAAGAAATAAAGGTTGACTTATATAATTATTTTGCAGATATAGTTCTTAGAGGCAAATTATCAGAAAAGACAGCAGAGTAGCACAAGTTCTGGAATGTTAGGTAAGATGTAGAAATTAACCATCAATAGACAAGAAAAAAAGTGCCTTGAGACCTCACGGTGACAAGCTGCGCTATATAAGAACTTCTGACATTGACAAGAGAGTAAGGAAAGGAAATGTGTTGATGTCTTTTCTCTTAATGCGTTAGGATTCCTTAAGATTCATCAGGCAGTAGACGAGACCTAGGAAGCCGAACAAGAACATTCTGGAGCTGTCTCTTCTTGTTTGTTATTTTATCCATTCCCCCTTCCCCCGTTGAGGTCCTAGAGAGTTGAGTTTTATATAACGGAATCTCTGAATCTTGGAGGTGGAGTTGGGAAAAAGGTAACTACCTGTTCCTGTGCAAGTCGTGGTAAGAATTCACTTATAGTCTTTTACATCATGCTTCTCCACTCTATGTGTTAGGCCATCCATTCTGGCTGACATGGAGGTCTTTTTTGATTCTATAGACGTCAGGCTTGATTGCATTACGAGCAATAGTTCCTTCAGGTCTGCTGTAGATGTAGTTGGAGCCTCTGCATGGTCTTCGTCCGGCTCCATCTGGGAGCAGGGAGTTTTCTGAGTGTCAAAGGTAAGTTTTGGTTGTTTACCGTCTGGTTTCCCCATGGCAGCTTGTTGGGAGGACCTACAATGCGGCTGGGACCGGAGGGGATCCGTCTCTTCCTCCAGATAAGTGCAATCAGTGGGTTGAGATGGGGGCCAAAGGCGTGATGACAGCAGGGAGAGCGGGCTCCTCACTAAATGTTTTCCCCCCTGCCATAGGTGGCAATGGGTCTCACTGCCAGTGCGAAGTGGCGGGTTTTCCACTCTATGCACCTCAGCAGCCTCGCCCACCCGCTCCGCAGACTGATATTACGGCGTTTGAGGACGAGTAGTGATCCAACGGTCTCTGCGAGGTGCCAGCTGGGCAGTCAGTGATTTCTTCTCAGAGATACCACTTCAGCAGACGCAGTAGTGGCCTCCATGTCCGAATCACAGGCGTCAGTGGCCCTTGTGCGGAGTTATGGGGATGGGCAGTTTGCCTTCTCCAGGGTCCCCTCTGACGTCCTCCCAGTCGGGGGGCACGCGCTCTACTGCACTCTCCTCTCTAAGCAACCAGGAAGGGCCTGGGCCCTGAGGCACATCCTCCACTGGCCCTATTTCAATCTTCGTCCGCAGTGTGCGCCAGTCAGGTCCAGGTCCAGGGCGTTACTTTGTTCAATAAAGGGATTACCCCCCGGAGGACGCAGAGCAGGCCCTATTAATACCAGGTGCACGCTCGAGCACAGGAGCACATGATCCCCTAACCGCAAATGACACAGCAGAATCTCAGCAGGAGATGGGCCGCCCAATCCCCCATTTGCAAGGCCGCTGCCAGTTGGTGTCCATTGAGGGCTCTCAGTGGGCCCGGGCAGTTTCGTGCAGCAGTCTGCGCCGTCTCCGCACCAGCTCTCCAACACAGTCAGTGGTGCAAGGGAATGCCTCGCGTAGGGGCCCACGAGGTAGACACAGCCACCCAACCCTGGGGCGCACCGGACAGTCACCTCCTCCTCACCTCACCAGTGCCTCCGGGTCTGCTGCAGGTCCTACTCGTCCGCCGGCAGCTCCTCGCTGCGGTGATCCATGGGGCATGACGATCCAACCCAGGGAACACCAGCACAGCTCCGATGCAGCGGAAGGGGGACGCTGCGTTTCAATCACCCCGCAGGGCCCGGCAGGCCCCCCGGTCCAGGCGTCCCCCTCAACTGCACAGCCGCACGCACCCGTCTCCAGCCGTTCACTCCAGCGCGCATTACTTGTAGCGCAGTCGCGGAGGCCAGATGGCGATTGATGGGGTTCCCAGGTAGGAACCTCTTCGTTTTTGGTGGCAATATAACACTGTGCCATTCCGATGTGTGGAGGACTGCTTCTGGCATGCTGGTATTCCCAGATGGCAAGGATAATTGACGGATCTTAGGCCGAACTGCAAGAGCCTCACGCAAGTGCGGCCATCTTGCTTGACGCTCTCCAGCGCCCCCCTGGTGTTGGATTTTTATTTTGTGTTGTGTCTTAATTATTTACTGAAATGGTGTTTTGATATGCTTTACATACCTGTCTTTGAAGTTAAGCCTGCCTGCCTGCAGCCACGTTACCAAGGGTTGAGCATAGGAATAATTTGCTAAGACCTATGCTGAGTCCTACCATATGTTAGTGGCCTTATTGTCAGTGGCAGACCTACATTTGCCCCTACCAATAACCCACTTTCCAATATTTGGTGCTCAGCGGTGTGGATGAGGACTTAAAAGTACACCTTTCAGGAAAGTGAATTAAGATGATAAAAATTCTGTAAAATGCCTTAGAACAAAACTTTTGAGTTTGATTTTTGGAATTTGGACTAAACTGTTTTTAATCCATTGTTTTGATTTTTCCAAATTGTTGTAAGTCTGTTGTGCCTATTTGTTGTGACCCAAAACTAGGGAATCATGGAGCTGGGCCTGGCTAAAACGTCTCAGTTCAAGATAGCTGATCCTAGGGTACGGTGTAGGCTTAGGGGGGCTGCATGATTCCAAGAAGCTTAGGAAGGCAAGGTTGATTGAGTTCCTAAAGGCCTGGGCTGGGGTAGCTGAGGAGACTCATGGGGGATGGAGGGTGAGCCCCCCCCAACGTCACCCCAGAGGGGGGTGAGGATGATGCCTCTTCCATTTTTTCTAGTGTTAGCCATATGATTCCAGGTGGTGGGAGGGGGGAAGGTTCCCTTACGCCAGAACCCCCACTGTTTCTTGCAGAGAGAAAACGAGAGCGATACGAAATGACTAAAAGAGGCACTGTTGGTTTCTAAGCACTAGAAAGTGACTAATCTTTAAAAATTCATATCTCTGGTTCCCTGCAGTGGATTATTTTGTCTTGGTCTCATTTAAAGATCAAAATATTACCTATTTTTATAAATTGGTGTTGGATTTTTATTTTGTGTTGTGTCTTAATTATTTACTGAAATGGTGTTTTTAGATGCTTTACATACCTGTCTTTGAAGTAAAGCCTGCCTGCTTGCAGCCACGTTACCAAGGCTTGAGCATAAGAATAATTTTCTAAGACCTATGCTGAGTCCTACACTGTGTTAGTGGTCTTATTGCCAGTGGCATACCTACATTTGCCCATTCTGATAACCCACTTTCCAACATTTAGTGCTCAGCGGTGTGGATAAGGACTTGTGTTTAAAAGTACACCTTTCAGTAAAGATAATTATGATGTTAAAAATCCTGTAAATTGGGAGGCGTGGCCAACCGCCAGCAGACATGGCCGCTTCCTAAGGTGGCTCCATCAGAGCGCACCCGCTCACACGAAAATCTGCTTTTCATAGATCCAGGTAGCTAATCTAATTGCACACCGGAATGCACAAGGAAGCACTAGGGATCATTTGAGCCGAGTCTCGCCTGAATCTGATCGGCGGGTCTCGGGATTGGGCTGCTGACGCCTTCAGTGGGGAG
The DNA here is from genome assembly GCF_964261635.1 of Lissotriton helveticus. NCBI lineage: Eukaryota > Metazoa > Chordata > Amphibia > Caudata > Salamandridae > Lissotriton > Lissotriton helveticus. Next base: position 301,757,545 of record NC_136059.1, read on the forward strand.
AGAGGCTGCCTGCCTCGCTGCACGGACCGCGCTGGGCCGCGGGCCGCGATTCCGTACTGGTGAGCCTGTGAAGTCCCTGTCTCCCCGCGGTGTACATGGGGCGTAATAACTGACCGGGAGCTGCACTGCCTGGCCTATGACCTGGTGTTCCTCGCTGGGGTGGCGTGGGATGTGACTCTGCTGCGGCGCGAGCTCTGGGATTCCTCAGAACACCTGGCTTCCTTCCGGCTGCTGGAGTGACTCAACTGCACTGCCCATCGGTGTTGGTGGGGTGGCTAAGCATGGGTGTAAAATCCGTTCCGTTCGCAGAATTTGCAGATTTTCTGCAATTTCGCGGTCCGTGAATCTCGCGAAATTGCAGAAAAATCTGCGAAATCGCGTTCGGGAGGGATTTTCAAAAACTGAAGTACATGAAGCACTTACAGGGTTACAGCAGGTGCCCAAGTTGAAGCTAATTTCTTTGTAACCATTTACAAAATGGTTACAAAGAAATTAACTTCAACTTGGGCACCTGCTGTAACCCTGTAAGTGCTTCCTGAGCGGCGCCTCCAGAGTTATGCCTACTTGCAACTATTCTCTGACCCTGCTCTGACCCTCGAAGCAGGGTCAGAGAATAGTTACAAGTATGGCACAATGCTCCAGGCTGTCACAAAAATTAAACCACAACAGGAAGCACTTACAGATAAGGAAGCAGGTGCCGGACTTGAAGCTCAAATTCAGTAACACATTAACCAGCCCCCGGTTGAGACTGGGCAGGTGTGCTTTCTCCCCATAATCTACAGTGGTGAACCAGAGGGTGGCAGTGGTGAACCAGAGGGTGGCAGTGGTGAACCAGAGGGTGCTGTGATGAACCAGAGGGTGGCAGTGATGAACCAGAAGGTGGCAGTGATGAACCAGAGGGTGGCAGAGGTGAACCAGAAGGTGGCAGTGATGAACCAGAGGGTGTCAGTGGTGAACCAGAGGGTGTCAGTGGTGAACCAGAGGGTGGTAGTGGTGAACCAGAGGGTGGCAGTGGTGAACCAGAGGGTGCTGTGATGAGCCAGAGGGTGGCAGTGATGAACCAGAGGGTGACAGTGATAAACCAGAGGGTGACAGTGATGAACCAGAGGGTGGGGATGTATGACGTTACAACGCATACTTTTACAACGACTACCATTACAATGAATTTTTTACAACGCAAAAACTTTTACAACGCATACCATTACAACGCAAGATTTTACAACGCAAGTACCTTTACAACGCATACCATTACAACGTAAATATTGGTAAGTATATAATATTTTTTTTAATATAAATTATTTTAAATTTTTAAAATATAATTAAATTTTATTTAATTTTATTTAATTAATTTAATTTAAATATAATTTTAATTTATTTTGTACAAATTAACCCTGTACCCCAAAAACCCAAAACTGACCCTGAACCCTAAAAATATTTTTTTTAATTTAAATTAATTAAAATTATTAAAATATAATTAATTTTTATTTAATTACATTTAATTAATTTAATTTAAATATAATTTTATTTTATTTTTACAAATTAACCCTGTACCCCAAAAACCCAAAACTGTCCCTGAACCCTAAAAATACCCCTTTACCCAAAAACCCAAAACTGACCCTGAACCCTAAAAATACCCCTTTACCCAAAAACTGAAAACTGACCCTGAACCCTAAAAATACCCCTTTACCCAAAAACTGAAAACTGACCCTGAACCCTAAAAATACCCCTTTACCCAAAAACTGAAAACTGACCCTGAACCCTAAAAATACCCCTTTACCCAAAAACTGAAAACTGACCCTGAACCCTAAAAATACCCCTTTACCCAAAAACCCAAACATATAATATTTTAAAAATAATGATATACTTACCAATACTTACGTTGTAATGGTATGCGTTGTAAAGGTACTTGCGTTGTAAAATCCTGCGTTGTAATGGTATGCGTTGTAAAGGTTTTTGCGTTGTAAAAGTTTCGTTGTAATGGTAGTTCGTTGTAAAAGTTGCGTTGTAATGGTTGTTTCCCGAGGGTGGCAGTGGTGATCCAGAGGGTGGCAGTGATGAACCAGAGGGTGGCAGTTGTGAACAAGAGGGTGTCAGTGGTGAACCAGAGGGTGGCAATGGTGAACCAGAGGGTGCTGTGATGAACCAGAGGGTGGCAGTGATGAACCAGAGGGTGACAGTGATGAACCAGAGGGTGGCAGTGGTGAACCAGAGGGTAGCAGTGATGAACCAGAGGGTGGCAGTGGTGAACCAGAGGGTGACAGTGATGAACCAGAGGGTGACAGTGATGAACCAGAGGGCAGCAGTGGTGAACCAGAGGGTGGCAGTGATGAACCAGAGGGTGGCAGTGGTGAACCAGAGGGTGGCAGTGATGAACCAGAGGGTGGCAGTGATGAACCTGATGGTGGCAGGGGTGAACCAGAGGGTGGCAGTGGTGAACCAGAGGGTGGCAGTGGTGAACCAGAGAGTGGCAGTGATGAACCAGAGGATGGCAGTGATGAACCAGAGGGTGTTGTGATGAACCAGAGGGTGGCAGTGGCGAACCAGAGGGTGGCAGTAATGAACCACAGGGTGGCAGTGATGAACCAGAGGGTGGCAGTGATGAACCAGAGGGTGGCAGGGGTGAACCAGAGGGTGCTGTGATGAACCAGAGGGGGGCAGTGGTGAACCAGAGAGTGGCAGTGATGAACCAGAGGGTGGCAGTGATGAACCAGAGGGTGACAGTGATGATCCAGAGGGTGGCAGTGGTGAACCAGAGGGTGGCAGTGATGAACTAGAGGGTGGCAGTGATGAACTAGAGGGTGGCAGTGATGAACCAGAGGGTGGCAGTGGTGAACCAGAGGGTGGCAGTGATGAACTAGAGGGTGGCAGTGATGAACCAGAGGATGGCAGTGATCAACCAGAGGGTGGCAGTCATGAACCAGAGGGTGACAGTGATGAACCAGAGGGTGGCACTGGTGAACCAGAGGGTGCTGTGATGAACCAGAGGGTGGCAGTGATGAACCAGAGGGTGACAGTGATGATCCAGAGGGTGGCAGTGATGATCCAGAGGGTGGCAGTGGCAAACCAGAGGGTGGCAGTAATGAACCAGAGAGTGGCAGTGATGAACCAGAGGGTGGCAGTGATGAACCAGAGAGTGGCAGAGGTGAACCAGAGGGTGGCAGTGATGAACCAGAGGGTGGCAGTGATGAACCAGAGGGTGGCAGTGATTAACCAGAGGGTGGTAGTGGTGAACCAGAGGGTGCTGTGATGAACCAGAGGGTGGCAGTCATGAACCAGAGGGTGACAGTGATGAACCATAGGGTGGCAGTGGTGAACCAGAGGGTGCTGTGATGAACAAGTGGGTGGCAGTGATGAACCAGAGGGTGACAGTGCCGAACCAGAGGGTGACAGTGATGAACCAGAGGGTGGCAGTGATGAACCAGAGGGTGGCAGTGGTGAACCAGAGGGTGGCAGTGATGAACCAGAGGGTGGCAGTGATGAACCAGAGGGTGGCAGTGGTGAACCAGAGGGTGGCAGTGATGAACCAGAGGGTAGCAGTGATGAACCAGAGGGTGGCACTGCTAAACTGCCCGGGAGCCCTGTGGGTGTGAGCCCCTGCGCTGCTGAGCTGCCCAGGGGTTATGAGCCCACGCGCTACTGAACTACCCCAGGGCCCAGTGGGTGTGAGCCCCCGTGCTGCTGAACTGCCCCAGAGCCCTCTCAGTGTGAAAATCATTCGTGCTCAATTGCCTGGGAGCCCTCTGGGTGTGAGCACACATTGTGCTAAGTGTCCCCCTGCCCCCAGTACATATATACCCGTACCGCACAGCACCATTATGCTCTTGCACCGAAGTCTTGTGCCTGGATGCTCCTGATCCGTGTAGGTGGTACCACCATCTGGTACAGTCAAAATGTAAAGTCATAACTTCCTACACAGCACCCATAAACACGTGTCCCCCCTGGCACCGGTATGCGCATGTACTAGGCGTGGAGCACCCGCATGCCACTGCACCCTACTGCCCAGCGCCAGCATATGCCTGTATAGGACAGTTTATTAGGAGATGGGACATTGTCCAGCAGCAGCAGCTGCATGTGCCTGAACCCATTGAGCAGGATCAGAATGGCTTTGTACCAACACGCGCAGCAGAGCTATCTTGGACATCTGAAGGATTCTGGGGTCCTGTGACAAACGTATTTTTGCATCCATGAGTTTCCCGAGCGCCATCCCTGTGTAGCTCCTGTGACCAGGAGGCTGCTTTCTCCTCATCTGCTGCTCTGCTCGGTCTCTGACCCTTTATAAACAAGATGCATGTGAACTCGCATAGAAACCCTGCCCGTTTGGCCCCATCTACCACACACTAGCGATATGAAACGTCTTCCCGTCCGTCCCCACTATAATGGCCAGCTCACTCACGGGACCTCGGCGTCTTTTGGCGCACTGGCAAAGTTACAGGCACACGTGGTCACATATTTGTGCAAATGGCACAAAAATCCGCGAGTTCGCGGGAAAATTCGCGAACTCGCAGACTTTTTTTGCAATTTCACACGAATTCGCGGACAGCGAATTCGCAAATTTCACCCATACTTAGCTAAAATTCACACCACGCTGTCGGAGACGAGGTGCGGAAGCAGCCTGCCATATTCTGCAACGGAGTGGTGACCTCGGTTAGACTGTGCTCTGCAAACTTATGCTGGAGGTGACTCATCACTTGCAAGAAGCACCAGCCGGTGAGCCTGACTCCCTCCTCCCTCTGGGTTTACTAACTCCTGGGTACAACATTGCGTTTTTCTGGCTGGCTCCAATTTATGTTATTGACTGCTCGCTGCCTTTGCGACGCCCATTGCTATACGCGGAGAGACGCGGGTGTCCTGACTCTCCTCGTGGAACCAGGGAAGGTGCTGTATGCGTTGTGCCCCGCCTGGGCTCAGTGCGGCCTGTGGTTTGGGCGCTGTGGAGGGGTGCTGGGGCCTGCTGCTTTTATGGCCCAGAGGAGAGTCTGGCTGTTTTGGTGATACGTGCAAAAACAACAGTTGATGGACAGAATGTAGAACAATGTCATACATTCACCCCAGTGCAGAGATCTGGGTCTAAATCCATCGTTTTTTTGCACTCCACACCACCCCAGTTCAGACATGGCCATATGCAAATCAGCCTTGACCCTGTGCCTCATGGGAACAGTCCAGCCCGAACTGCCAAGCCATGTCTTTCCTGGACCGGAATCAAGCATCCTAGGACCGGTTTCTGGCTATCAGCCGTCTTCAGCCAGGATAGCTTCACTCCAGTGTTGTGGAGAGCATGGGACTCATGTCTGAGCATACCCATCCCACTCGGGGTAACAAATGCAAAAACAACATTGATGGACAGAATGTAGAACAATGTCATACATTCACCCTAGTGCAGAGATCAGGGCCTAAATGCATCGTTTTTTTGCACTCCACACCACCCCAGTTCAGACATGGCCATATGCTAATCAGCCTTGACCCTGTGCCTCATGGGAACAGTCCAGCCCGAACTGCCAAGCAATGTCTTACCTGGACCGGAATCAAGCATCCTAGGACCGGTTACTGGCTATCAGCCGTCTTCAGCCAGGATAGCTTGACTCCAGTGGTGTGTAGAGCATGGAACTCACGTCTGAGCATACCCATCCCACTCGGGGTAACAAATGCAAAAACAACAGTTGATGGACAGAATGTAGAACAATGTCATACATTCACCCCAGTGCAGAGATCTGGGCCTACATCCATCGTTTTTTTGCACTCCACACCACCCCAGTTCAGACATGGCCATATGCAAATCAGCCTTGACCATGTGCCTCATGGGAACAGTCCAGCCCAAACTGCCAAGCCATGTCTTTCCTGGACCGGAATCAAGCATCCTAGGACCGGTTTCTGGCTATCAGCCGTCTTCAGCCAGGATAGCTTGACTCCAGTGGTGTGGAGAGCATGGGACTTGGATTCCAGTCCAGGGAGGACCTGGCTTGGCAGTTCGGGCTGGACTGTTCCCATGGGGCACAGGGTCAAGACTGATTTGCATATGGCTGGGTTCAAACTGGAATGTCATGGTGAGCAAAAAAACGATGGATTTAGGCCCAGATCTCTGTACTGGGGTGAATGTATGACATTGTTCTGCATTCTGTCCATCACCTGTTGTTTTTGCATTTGTCACCCCGAGTGGGACGGGTATGCTCAGACGTGAGTCCCGTGCTCTCCATGCCACTGGAATCAAGCTATCCAGGCTGATGATGGCTGAAAGCCCGAAACCGGTCCTTGGATGCTTGTTTCCAGTCCAGGGAGGACCTGACTTGGCAGTTCGGGCTGGACTGTTCCGATGGGGCACAGGGTCAAGACTGATTTGCATATGGCTGGGTTCAAACTGGAATGGCATGGTGAGCAAAAAAACGATGGATTTAGGCCCAGATCTCTGTACTGGGGTGAATGTATGACATTGTTCTGCATTCTGTCCATCACCTGTTGTTTTTGCATTTGTCACCCCGAGTGGGACGGGTATGCTCAGACGTGAGTCCCGTGCTCTCCATGCTACTGGACTCATGCTATCCAGGCTGATGAGGGCTGAAAGCCCGAAACAGGTCCTTGGATGCTTGTTTCCAGTCCAGGGAGGACATGGCTTGGCAGTTCAGGCTGGACTGTTCCCATGGGGCACAGGGTCAAGACTGATTTGCATATGGCTGGGTTCAAACTGGAATTGCATGGTGAGCAAAAAAACAATGGATTTAGGCCCAGATCTCTGTACTGGGGTGAATGTATGACATTGTTCTGCATTCAGTCCATCACCTGTTGTTTTTGCATTTGTCACCCCGAGTGGGACGGGTATGCTCAGATGTGAGTCCCGTGCTCTCCATGCCCCTGGAATCAAGCTATCCAGGCTGATGAGGGCTGAAAGCCCGAAACAGGTCCTTGGATGCTTGTTTGCAGTCCAGGGAGGACCTGACTCGGCAGTTCGGGCTGGACTGTTCCCATGGGGCACAGGGTCAAGACTGATTTGCATATGGCTGGGTTCAAAGTGGAATGGCATGGTGAGCTAAAATACGATGGATTTAGGCCCAGATCTCTGTAGTGGAGTGAATGTATGACATTGTTCTGCATTCTGTCCATCACCTGTTGTTTTTGCTTTGGTGATACGCCCGGACAGTCATTTGCTTTTGCAGGGGAGTGCCGCCTGACCCCCCTGAGACGTGCTGCCTGATCAGATTTGGGGGCCCGGGTGCCTGCATCTCTTGACCTGCGCCGTCCGAGTTGCAACTCCAGCAGACCCTCACTGGTACCAGACGGTCTTGCCCTCTTTCAACTGGGATCCAAGCTGACAGAACTGGCTAAATTATGGTGGAAGGCCGAAACTCTAAAGCAGCAGTTCAAGCCAAACTGAATACATACTCTTGGGAAGGTGGACCTGGCGCCAGCCCGAAGGGAGACCCTGTCATGCAAGAAAAGCCATAGTCTGGTGGGAAAAAGAAAGACCCAACATTACCGGACATCCTGGATGCCATTACAACTGTGCGGACATCGCTGGAATCGCGAATTTACTCTGTGTCCTCTGAGGTGTCTCTTATCCGGGTGGACATGTGCTCGATGAACTCGCGTCTAAAGGATGTAGAGATCAAAATGAGCTCTTTGGTTAAAGATGCCTCTGATCTGCAGAGCAGGGTGGATGACATGCAGACCCATAATGCAAAATTGGATGCGCAGCTGGACGATAATGAGGGGTGCTCCAGACGTAACAACGTTTGTATTTTGGGAGTGCCGGAAGGGGAGGAGGGGCCGTCTCCTGACCTCTTTGTGGAGGATTTGATCACTGCTCATCTCAAGCCAAAAGGTCTCTTCAACTTCTTTTCCGTCGAATGGGCGCATCGAATGCCGGCTGGTCGACCGAAGCCCGGAGACCCAGGGGCCCCTATTAGCTAGGATCTTCAACTTCTAGGATAGGGATGTTATCCTACAATGTGCGCGGTCGGTGCTACCGGTGGGTACCAGAACAGCCGTATCATCTTCTTCCCAGACTTCACCCTTAAGGTGCAGCAACAGCGACGCAGCGTTTTGAATGTTAAGAAGGCGCTTTGCGAGAAGGAGTTCCATGCCATGCTCTTCCCTGCAAAGCTGAGGGTGGAATCGGAGGGGAAGGCCTGTTTTTTTACCACCCCTGAGGAGGCCTGGGAATGGCTGAATGGCTGGCGCACGGCAGGCCGGGCCAACCCACGCGCCCGGAGAGCAAGGATGGAGGAGAGTGCTGGAGGATCCGGCAGAGATACCCCGCCCAGAGGAACGGGAGGCGGCCACGGGAGGGTCCGAATAAATGGTCTGTATGTTCAGTTATTAAGGGTGGTGGGCTTCTTCTTTACCTGGAGGATGAACTAGGGTACCGGTCCCCTTCGGTGCAACAGACTTTGCCATTGAACTGTGATAATGCTGTGCTGGGGCGTTTGCACATTAGACTTGCTGTGGCTCCATGTTCTTCCAGGACACTCTGCATTGATTATTAGTATCTTAGAGGGTTTGATGGCTGCTTCCAGACTATCTTTGTTTATAAAATGTGAATATCAGTTGCTTAACTTTCTCTGTGAAGGCTGCTCGGTTGGTGACACATACCCACAAGTTTGTGAGGGGTGGGTGATAGGCACTCTGCTAGTTTGGGTGGGCGGTAGGTTATGATACCGCCATGCAGAGAGGCAAGGGATGTACTTCGGGTTTGGTGGGGGTTCGTATTCATTTGTATTGTTGTTTTTTCATTGTACAGGCATAGCATATTTGATTGGGATTGTATTTGTGTTTGTGTTGGGATTTTATTGTTTTTCAGGCATGATATACTTGATCGCTCTAAGGTAGAGGCAGCTACAGGTTCAACATTTTAGATTTTTCCAAATTGTTCTAAGTCAGTTGTGCCTAGTTGTTGTGACCCAAAACTAGAGAACCATGGAGCTAGACCTGGCTATACTGTCCCAGTTCAAGATGGCTGATCTTAGGGTGCAGTGTAGGCTTAGGGGGCTGCCTGCTTCAAGAAACTTAGGAAGGCAGGATTGATTAAGTCCCTAAAGGCCTGCACTGGGGTAGCTGAGGAGACTCAATGGGGGATGGAGGGTGAGCCCCCCAACCTCACCCCAGAGGGGGGTGAGGATGATGCCTCTTCCATTTTTTCTAGTGTTAGCCATATGATTCCAGGTAGTGAGAAGTGGGAAGGGTCCCTTACGCCAGACCCCCACTGATCCTTGCAGAGAGAAAACGAGAAAAACAAAATGACTAAAAGGGGCGCTGTTGGTTTCTAAGCACCTGAAAGAGACTAGTCTTTGAAAATTCATATCTCTGGTTCCCTCCAGTGGTTTTTTTCATGTTGCTGTCATTTAAAAGATGAAAATATTACCTATTTTTAGAAATTGGTGTTGGATTTTTATTTTGTGTTTTGTGTTGTGGCTTAATTATTTACTGAAATTGTGTTTTTAGATGCTTTAAATACCTGTCTTTGAAGTTAAGCCTGACTGCTAGCAGCCCCGTTACCAAGGGTTGAGCAGAGGAATCATTTTCTAAGACCTATGCTGAGTCCTACCAAGTGTTAGTGTTTTATTGCCAGAGGCAGACCTATTTTTGCCCCTACCAATAACCCCCTTTCCAACAGCCACCTAATGGCAGACCACTAAACCACACACATTAAAGCAAGCCTCCATACCTACAGTGGTGCCCAAAAGCTGCTCTACCTGCTACCATCTGTCATGGTGAGGAGGTGCCGCGAGTAGAGGGACCCGCTGAAGGAAACTGTCCAGTGCGTTGCGAGGCCACAGTATCATGAAAACTGCTGTGGCCTCCCGAAGTGATTCTAGCGCTACCTGGCAGTCGCCAGTATACAATGCACCATTCAATGGCAATGATATCATAAGGAAATAGCCACAAAGAGACAAACACTTTCAAATGAACAAGACACCCTGTACTACCAAAGAACCAAGAAACCCCCTGCATCTGTAGCTCCAGTGCCGCTGCATCAGTGGAGCTGCCCTTGGCCTGCAAGAAGTGATAGGTGCAGCGCCGCCAAGTGGCAATTCCTCCACACCAGCATCAAAGGTACCCTCACATCGGCATTCCAGCTCTCTGCAGTCCGCCAGCAATAAAACTGTGGCTGCAGCAGTTAGGAATAAGAGGTGGCTTCAGCGCCACCCAGGGAACACTCACCACACCACAGCCCAGGTGGAGAGCTAAACTTGACAGGAAGCCCCCTAATGTGATGACACAGACCTGTTAGCATGTCCCCACAGAGTCACCATGATATCTACAGCAGAGAAAGACAAAAGTGAACAGTCCCTGCTCAACCACAGGGAGGCTAAGCCAAAGACACCAAGGAACATGTGCAACAAGGCTGCACACAGCACAGTAAGCGCTATGCGCCCCCTAGCAGCTACTGGACACCATTGCTCTGCTACCATAAAAGAAAGTGGTAATGGAGGAAGGACATGCAGCACTGCCGTGAATGTCTCCCTGCCCCAACATTAAGCACCTGGTCAGAGGGAGAAGATTGAGGAAGCAGGTTAGCCGAAAGGCAACACTTGTCAGTGAGGAAGCTCGTGATTCCAAAATGAGTGGCCGTGACGCCACCTAGGGAGCATGTGCAATGACAGGAGAAGAAGAATCACTTGTGCCCCAATGAGGCACCACAGCAAGAGACTGTTAACGCCTTAACTGCGGCGGTTTTTCCACCGCGGTACGGGCGTTCTGAAGAGTGGGCGGGGCTGCGTCAGCCGTTGGCTGACGGCAACACTAGGGAGGTAGTGCTGCCGTCGGCCAACAGCACGCAAGGGGTTAAACCCTTGCAGGAAACCCCATGTAGAGGAAAGCTTCCCCAACCAAGAGAGCCGACAAGAATACAGTCTTGCTAAGAGACTGGAAGGCCCTAATGGGTATCAATGTGGGGGAAGAGAACCTGCAGCTGTTCCGCCCCAGATAGCAGGTTGAACAAGTGCAGCACTGATGAAAGTGCTGCCCCAGCACTGAGAAAGAGTGCCAAGAAGCCCAAAACTGCCCCAGCCAAGTCAAGCATCAAATAGCCAAGAGCAGCAAAGCCTTAAGAAGGCAGAAAGCTCCACATCAAGCATGAGGCATTTGGGCGCAGAGCGTGCAACCCCCAGTGACCGTCTGATGCCACTGCAAGTGAGAAGGCTGCACCCCTTGCCCCAGTGGTAAACATGCACCACACCAATCTAGAAAATAGGCAAGGCATGCGCCAGCTGAAGCTGTCCATGAAGGAGAACCAAGAGCACAAAGTCAGTGGTGCATCGAAGGCCGCACCAGCGAACCTGACAGCACGGGCATGCACCCAGGAGAAACAGACCTCTCCGCAGAGTGGAAGCAATGCTGAACAGGAAGAGGCTGAGTCAGCTGGCCGCCCGCGACACTGAATGGCCACCATTGGCCCAGCATTAGACGTGTCACATGAAGTGACCAACCCTACCAAGCATGCCTGAACGGAGGCAGGAGCAAGTGCCACAATGGAGCAGGCTTGAGGTGCAAGCACTACGCCCTCGAACAAAGAAGATGGAAGAAGGTGACCCTCCATCCAGGTAGCGGAGAACCGAGAATATCCCTGAGTAGAAGATGGGGCCTGCGAGAGGTCCACAAGGAGGAGAAGTATGTCCTATCATCAAGACAGACCTGCAACAGATACGCAGCAAAGCAATCCATGATGTCCATGTGGCGCGAACATGAGACATGTGGCCACATCAGAGTAAGGAACCTGGTCAGAAGTAGAAAAGAGCGTGGCACGATGCCACAGGGTGAACAACCACCACAGGTGCACAAGAGACAAGGGAGAAAAGCAAGGACTCGTACCACTAGAAGACAAGGGTGCACCCGTGGACACAAGACAGCCACCAAGGCGGAGCAGCATCCCTGTATACAGCTCAATTGGAGAACCACATGTAAGCTGTCTGCAAGCGCAAACAGTGTCTCTCCCCCTACACTTCCCAAAGCAACCGTCAGTCCCAGAGAGTCAGCAGTTTGAGTCAGAGTGCATCCCCGCTTATGACCACAGATGCCACGGGAGGAGAATGGCACTAGCATTGATATGAGGCCATGAAGCCCCTCCAGTCCTCCTCACTCCAAGTTATCGCCACCTGTAACCCAAGTATAAGAAGGCAACCGTCATTATTACCCAAGTGCATCATCAGAAACATTAGGTGTGCCCCCATGGACCTGAAGCCCGCTAGAAGGAGCATACTCAAACATTGAACATTGAACCATTCACCCTTGGGGTTGCACAAGGTGAGCCATGGCCCTGTTCTGCAGTGACCATTTGGCGAGGCCTATAAGAGGACCCGCACAGCCTACGTTGTCACGTGGCATTCCAGGGGAAAGATCCTCAAGGGAAGTCTGGTGAGTGGGGACCCCCGAAAAGAGAGATGCATCTGCAGCAGTTCCACCACGGACAACGGGAAGCATGAAGGTCGCAGGTGGAGACTGGTCATCCAAAGACTGTCTGATAATGGCATGTGAACCTAAGTCCTGATGCCACCCTTGGCAGCTGCAAGAGTGACTTGGTTGTGGTCCTGTTGGTAGTTCCTCAGGGCAGCATTCAAAAGCCTTCACAGTCCATGCAGTCCAGTGACAGCACGGAAGAAAGGGCCTCAAGGAGACTGTTGTGAGTGGTGAGTCCTGGCACGAGAGGGAAGTCTGAAGCTGCTCCACCAGCGGACACTTGTAGACATCACAGCCTTCAAGGAAGACCAACATTTCATCAACATCATCCTCAGTCTTTGCAGTTAGCCGTCCATTGGAGTCTGAGGTCCTTCAAGAACGTCTCCAAAGTAGACTGCACCACCGATCCTGATGTACCCCTATTGAACTGTGTAAATAGTCTCCAACACTGTGACACCAGGCCGGACCGAAGTACATCACAAAGGGGGACTAAAACCTCATGGCCAGGTGGTCCAGAGGTCGTGCACTGCCCGGCGGATGACCTGAAGAGACTCAGTGGTGCTGTGTTCTTGTTGTTGTTTTTACCCATAGGTTGAACTTTTGTTTGTTTCTTTTCCAATAAAGTTGGGGAGGAATGTAGTGCAGGACATGTTCTAGTGCTCTAGAGTGTGATGTATTGCACTATACACCTACCCAGCACAGGTGTCACTGGTCAGGTGACCCTGATAATAAAAGGGGCCGGGCGCATGTGCCCTGAGCCAGTTACCTGTACCATAACCACTGTGTCGGTGTGCCTTATTCATCAGTATGTGGGCCTAGTGCACACAGCTCTACGCTGTCCTCCCCCTGAACACGAGAGGCACAGCAGATTCCATCATTGGGGATAATTTTCCTTTCTGCCCAGGGGCGGGCCCGACGTTTGCTTACACCCCCTGGGCTGGATAAATGTGCCACAAATGGTTTTCCTCAGCCCTACTTCAGAACCATTATGTTGTGCAATGCATAGGTAACGTGCAGCTGCAAGGGAGGAGGTTCCTGAGGTACATGGTAGTCCAGGTGATTCTCGTAGTGCACCTCAGAGGCCACTAGTGCTATTTGTCGATCTCCTTTCTCCTCTTCTCTCTTTCCTACTTTTCTTACTACAATCACTTGAGGAAAAATTGTGATCCATTGAACAGTGACCAAATCACACGCTGAATTACATGAGACAATAATACTGTCAAAGAGACCCCAACCATTCGGCCTTCTCCTTTCTCATAGCTAACAGAATCCCTCTGTGTTTTGGGAAGAAATCTCTGAAATAACAGTGTTTTGCTTAAGCACTTGGATCTCCATTGGGCCACTCTTTTATGGTGACGTGTGACCTTGTTAGCGGGCCACACAGGGGGTGGGCGCACCTGTAATGGGGATGGCCGAGCTAGGTTTCGGTGTGGTTTGTGACAGTATGCCCCCTCATCTCTGCTCCTGAACCTCTCTGTCTGCCTTTTGGGCCTTAGTAGTGGGCCCAAGGATGCTATAATCAGAGAGGAACCTGGATCCCGGCTGCTCATGCTCCTCCAGCATTAGCTCACGGTGAGTGTCAGGTGGGTCAGTCATGGGGCCCTGTACTGCACCAGCAGGGTTACTGTGTCCCGGTCCACTCTTAGCATCATAGTCAAGGACAAGGCTCCACCTGGTGCAAAACAACGCTTGGCAAGTACATAAACCTGGGGAGGCTCTCTTCATTCACTGGGGAAAGCAGAATAGACAATTCAATTCCTAACAATGCTGCCCTCCTGTCGGCCATCACGCAGTTGCAAGACATGCTCGATGCCAAAATTGGTGCTGTGGGCACTGATGTTTCGTTGCCTCACCAAGATTTACGGAATGTCGTTGAGCTAAGGTACCTGGGGTGGAAGAGACAATAAATTCTTTGCAACAGCCAGTGACCAAACTTACCGCAATGATCACAGAGCTAGCAGCAAGAGTAGAGGACATGGAGGGGAGGGCTTACCACAATAACTTAAGATTTGTTGGCTTCCTAGAGGGGTGTAAGGGTCCCTCAATGGAGCGTTTACTAGATAAATGGCTGTGTACATTGATGCCATTGGAGGCCCTGTCCTCTTGCTTTGTGGTCGAGCGGGCCCATAGGGCTTTGGTACGGCTCCCTCCTCCCAGGGACTTGGCCTAGACCTGTTATTGCAAAGCTCTTTAATTATATGGACAGGGACAGTATCCTCAAACATGCCCGGCTCCAGGGCAAAATCATGTATCAATATCAAACTATTATGATCTTCCCTGTTTACACCAGGATAGTACATCAGCAATGGCAGTCATTTCTGGCAGCTAAACAATGTGTTTGGGACCTCAATATTTGGTACATCCTCTTTTATCCAGAAAAACTAAAACTCATGTATCAAACTTTTTTCTTCGAAACACCTGAAGACATTTTTCAATGGACTGACAAGAGGATTCATGTGAATCCCCACACTCCCCACACTCCCCTGCATATGGACTCTGATTCATCCCAAGGGGACAGTCATAGCTAGCCTTCGAAGACCCCAGTAAAGTGCTACAATAGGTCTCGTTACTTGTGGAGGAATCCCCAGTAGGTTGACAAAACTCTGACTGCTGATGGCAAATCCCCGAAGCCGACCACAGTACCTCCTAGGTGACATTGGTGGGGACTCTTGTTCCGTCTGGTGCTTCCTAAGAACTTCGATGTGATCCATATCACTTGCAACCGTAAGACATTGCGAGTGGTTATTTGAGCTCCCTGATTGTTTATCCAAGTTGGGTATAGTGAACCATTAGGACAGGCCTGGCAGAGCTCCCTGTTGGGGCCTAACGTCAGTCTGCCTCACAACATATTCTTCCTCTTCTAGAAGTATGGGGGGTTGGAGGTTTGTTTATATTGTTATTGTTCTTGTTATTATTTTTGTTTTCCTTTAATTTTGCAAGCCTGCCACATGCCTGTCCCCCTATATACCTCCCCTGTCACTACTACGGCCCTATTACATCCGTTACTCACCATTGGACGGTCCCATAGACCAATTGCGCTTAGTGTTGTGGAATGCGAATGGCCTACTTGACAAGGTAAAAAGAGGGGTGGTTCTGAAACATGTTAGGAGGGCGGAGACAGATGTTCTACTCCTCCAAGAGGACCACCTCCTCAGTAATAGGGTCCCACTCCTGGCTCGTGTTGGTGACATTTATATCTTTCACTCTGGGTTGAAAAAGGGATCCAGGGGTACAGGTGTTCTGATAAAAAATGCTGTCCTGTTCCAGCATACTAATAAATGGGTGGACCGACTAGGTCGATACATTGACGTAATAGGTACATTATATGTGGAATATCTTACATTTCTTTGTGCTTATGCCCCTCCCCTCCTTGGCTTATCTTTTGTAGACCTGATAACGGTATTGTGGGGGGAGCTCCTTGGAGATTCACGGTGTTGGGTGGTGATTTAAATGATGTTGTGAGCCCTTCTGTGCATCTGGCGCATTGGTATGGAGTGCTCCCAGAGTCTGGGACAACAGATCTATTTTATATCTGCATTGGGTCTGACTGATGTGTGGAGGGCACACCATGCATCTGTGGAAGGCTATACATTCTCCTCTGCCACCTGTAACTCCTTCTACTACCTTGACAATTTTTTTATTCTGCTGTCCTACTTGCACAGAGTCTACGACATTTTTGTTCTGGCTGGGGGGATTTCCAATCATTTCCCAGTAGCCATGTGGCTCAGTGTGGGCTGCCAGCATCCAGTCTTCTGCTGACACCTCTCATCCTGGCAATTACAAAATCCAGAATACCATTTGCACATACAGCATTCTATCTAGGAATATCGTACACATTACAGCTGCGGCGTAAGGCACATGACCTAGTGGATCTTGAAACCCCTCGTATTCCCCTCAGCAAATGTTTTCATTTCACATACTGTGGGGGTATCACAGTGGCGGATCTTGAGTCGTATTATCATAGGTTTGCAAGTTAAAATTAGCTCAGCAGACTATAATAAACTATAACAAGTGAATTTCAGTATTTTTTAAACATTACTTTTTATCTCATTTCAACATCTAACTATAACGTCACTTTAGCCTTTGTTTCTTTCAATTAATTTCTGTGTGTATATATATATATATATATATGTGTGTGTGTGTGTGTGTGTGTGCGAGTATATATAAATGTGTGTGTATATGTGTGTGTGTGTGTGTGTATATATGTATGGGTGTGTGTGTGTATATATCGTTGCACGTTCTTTTGCACATGGTGTGTAAATAAATACTTTTGTTTAAAAATCTACCTGTTGCTGTGCCGTGACTTCAATCGCCAGCAGCGAGGTGAGAAGAATCCAAGAAATATATATATATATATATATATATATATATATATATATATATATATATATATATATATATATATATATATATGACAACAATTTTCTTTCCACGAAAGAAGGTGAGTTGCACTCCTTAAGGTGGTGTCGAAAGTCTTTTATTTTGAAAGCAGATTTCTAGCCTGTCAATTTTCCCAATGCATTTCGGTCTAATCATAGACCTTTCTCAAGGGGGCTAGTGGCATCGGCGAGAGGAGGTGAGGTTAGCTGTCTTCGGCCTCGTGAATTTACTTGTTATTAACCCCTCGGTGGGCGTCACTCTGGAGACTGATTGATGTGATTGCCCCCTGGTGGGCGCCGCAGTCGGCAGGTCAGCCGCACTCTTCAATTCAAAAGAATTACTGCACTCTCGGGGATGCTTCGAAAACTTTATTAAGCAGGCAGTCAACAAACGCGTTTCGGGTAGTGCCTTCCTCGGTGTTCATGACACACCGAAGGAAGCTCGTTTAAAAACATTGGCTTTTGATATGGAAAATGAGAAGGGACAGGCACCCTTTTGTTATCATGGGCGCCATTTTAAGGTGGTAAATACGACCTAGCAATCAATGTTGCACATTATTATATGTAATGCAAAGTTGCAGACATGACAAATGATCTTGTTCATTTAACATTGCCAATTGCTAGGTTAACAGTCTTACTTATGACAAAAGTATGGCACACCTGAAGCCAACTTGATTGGAATAAAGTGGTAACACTTAAAACATTTAATTTGCACAGGAACAAAAGGAGGGGGTTCATTTTGCCATAGAAATTATGATTAGTGCTGCAGAAAGAAAAATTAGGGCACAGTTTGACTTCTCAAATCCTCTTCTATTTCATTAAAAAATTCTGACATGCAGACTGAAACATGCTTTTTGAATACCAGCAGCAGACTTCCCAGGTGAGCAGTAGCTTTACTACAGTGATCTAATGAGCAACTAGAGTGCTAACATTCAGAATTTATGGCAAATGTGTGACACATCGGAATGCCTTTTTGATGGAACCAATGTAAAAAACTGAAAGTATTTCCTACTGAGGAGACTGCAGTAAATGAGGAAAGTAGGAAACTTCATAACAAATAAGTCTCCCAAGATGGCCACCAGAGACAAAAGAGCCCAAATGTAGCACAAATATCACCCAGATGTAGCCCAAGTATAGCCCAATGACAGAATGTCTCAGAGTGTTCTTAAGAACAACTAGAGCGCTTACTGTCTTACTTATGACAAAAGTATGGCACACCTGAAGCCATCTTGATTGGAATATACTGGTAACACTTAAAACATTTAATTTGCAAAGGAACAAAATGAGGGGGTTTATTTTGCCATTGAAATAATGATTAGTGCTGCAGAAAGAAAAATTAGGGCACATTTTGACTTCTCAAATCCTCTTCTATTTCATTAAAACATTCTGACATGCAGACTGAAACATGCACTTTGAATACCAGCAGCAGACATCCCTGGTGAGCATTAGCTTTACTACAGTGATCTAATGAGCAACTAGAGTGCTAACATTCAGAATTTATGACAAATGTGTGACACATCTGAATGCCTTCTTGATGAAACCAAAGTAAAAAACTGAAAGTATTTCCTACTTAGGAGACTGCAGTAAATGAGGAAATTAGGAAACTTCATAACAAATAAGTCTCCCAAGATGGCCACCAGAGACAAAAGAGTCCAAATGTAGCATAAATATCACCCAGATGTAGCCCAAGTATAGCCAAATGACAGAATGTCCCAGAGTATTCTGAAGAACAACTAGTGCACTAACAGTCTTACTTATGACAAAAGTATGGCACACCTGAAGCCATCTTGATTGGATTAAAGTGGTAACACTTAAAACATTTAATTTGCAAAGGAACAAAATGAGGGGGTTCATTTTGCCATAGAAATTATGATTAGTGCTGCAGAAAGAAAAATTAGGGCACAGTTTGACTTCTCAAATCCTCTTCTATTTCATTAAAAAATTCTGACATGCTGACTGAAACATGTACTTTGAATACCAGCAGCAGACTTCCCTGGTGAGCAGTAGCTTTACTAAAGTGATCTAATGAGCAACTAGAGTGCTAACGTTCAGAATGTATGGCAAATGTGTGACACATATGAATGCCTTCTTGATGGAACCAAAGTAAAAAACTGAAAGTATTTCCTACTGAGGAGACTGCAGTAAATGAGGAAATTAGGAAACTTCATAACAAATAAGTCTCCCAAGATGGCCACCAGAGCCAAAAGAGCCCAAATGTAGCACAGATATCACCCAGATGTACCCAAGTATAGCCCAATGACAGAATGTCCCAGAGTATTCTGAAGAACAACTAGTGCACTAACAGTCTTACTTACGATAAAAGTATGGCACACCTGAAGCCATCTTGATTGGAATAAAGTGGTAACACTTAAAACATTTAATTTGCAAAAGAACAAAATGAGGGGGTTCATGTTGCCATAGAAATTATGATTAGTGCTGCAGAAAGAAAAATTAGGGCACAGTTTGACTTCTCAAATCCTCTTCTATTTCATTAAAAAATTCTGACATGCAGACTGAAACATGCACTTTGAATACCAGCAGAAGACTTCCCTGATGAGTAGTAGCTTTACTACAGTGATCTAATGAGCAAGTAGAGTGCTAACATTCAGAATGTATGGCAAATGCGTGACACATCTGAATGCCTTCTTGATGAAACCAAAGTAAAAAACTGAAAGTATTTCCTACTGAGGAGACTGCAGTAAATGAGGAAACTAGGAAACTTCATAACAAATAATTTTCCCAAGATGGCCACCAGAGACAAAAGAGCTCAAATGTAGCAAAAATATCACCCAGATGTAGCCCAAGTATAGTCCAATGGCAGAATGTCCCAGAGTGTTCTTAAGAACAACTAGAGCGCTTACTTCCTTACTTATGACAAAAGTATGGCACACCTGAAGCCATCTTGATTGGAATAAACTGGTAACACTTAAAAGATTGTAGCGTGGGGGTGTGGACAGGTGAGGTCTTACTACTGGGGAAGTATGTATAGGCTGGAGACGTATTCTGCGTAAGGAGGGCTTTATTTTAATAAAGGTTTTGCGAGTCCTGAAAGTCAGCCTTTCTCTTGCAAAGTCAGCCCGGTCCGTGGTGGAGTCCGTTCTGGTCGAGGATGACGAGGCCGTCCTCTTTCTCCTGTGATGGTATGGATATCTTCAAGGGACCGTGTGGGCTTCTTACTCCGAGTCAGCTCCGTGAAAAGAGAAACCAACAAAGGGATAATGTCAGTTTCGCTATCTGATATCAAGCGACCCACGGGACCCGAGTCCAGTGAAGGAACACCAGTGCTTCACAGTTTCTTGCCGGTGCTCTGTGCTCGGGAGATAGTGAGGTATGAGGGGGGGTTTAGGAAGGTAGGATGTGAGTGAAGGTAAAGGAAGGTGAGGACTATATACACTATGTAACACGGGCCCCCTTGCCCCCGACCCAAGCTGCCCAATGCCGCTGTACCTGTGACAGCCACACTCCTCCCTCGGAGTGTGGCACGGCGGTTCACCGAGTCGTTGGCCTCCTGGCTTTCCACCGTCTCCCGCTCTCTCTCCTCTGGTCTTTTCGCGTCCTCTCCAGGGCTGTCCGTCCTCCTCGTCCCGTTGCACGTTTCCCGTTCTCCGCTCCCCTTCCTCCTGGGTATAAACACACCCCGAATAGAGGGCTTCCTGGCTTATGTCCAATCCGGGTCCTCCTACGTCATGAGGGGGAGTGGTCTCATCATCTACGAAGGCCCAGTTAAAGGCGCCCTCCTGCAATTCTCCTCCGTCCTCGGAAAGCAACGGACTGGTGTCCCATTCGGACTGAGGGGAAGGAGGGGAGGGACAATCAGCAATCCACCACGGAACAGGGGTTCCCGTTCCCACCCCGTTACACCCCTCCCCCCCTGGCTTCTCCCGATCGGGGAGAGCAGGAGTCTGGGACAGGTAGTCTGCATTACCGTTATCCACTCCCCTTCTATGCACAACAGTAAAGGCATATGGTTGTAGGAAGAGGAACCACCGTAGTACTCTTGAGTTCTGGGATTTGTTTCTCTGCATCCATTT
This sequence comes from Lissotriton helveticus, assembly GCF_964261635.1. Taxonomy (NCBI): domain Eukaryota; kingdom Metazoa; phylum Chordata; class Amphibia; order Caudata; family Salamandridae; genus Lissotriton; species Lissotriton helveticus. Next base: position 301,778,339 of record NC_136059.1, read on the forward strand.
GAGGGGAGCATGGTCTGTATACAACATGAACGGCTGCCCCTCTAAATAGTATCTTAGTTTCTCTACAGACCAGCGAATCGCTAAACATTCTTTTTCCACTGTAGGGTATTTGCGTTCTCTAGGGTGTAGTTTCCTACTAATGTACAGAATCGGGTGCTCTAACCCGTCCTCTCCCTCTTGGGACAACACTGCTCCTATCCCTGTGTCAGAGGCGTCCGTGGCTATGGAGAACGGTTTCCCAAAGTCAGGGGGAATCAACACTGGGCTGGAGGTGATCCCGTTCTTCAGAGTCTCAAACGCCCTTCTCGCTTCTTCTGGGGGTGGTTTTACGAGGATGTTCTTTATGTTCTTTTTCAGGAGGTCTGTTAAAGGCGTAGCTACGTTGGCAAAGTTCTCAATGAACCTCCTATAATAGCCGATGAGACCTAAAAACGCCCTTACGTCTCTTTTGGTGGAGGGGAAGGGTGTATTGGTTATAGCCCTGATCTTTTCCTCCTGTGGTGCTATTACTCCCTCACCTAGCATAAACCCCAGATATTTGACCTTGGGAAAGGCAGCTCTGGATTTTTTTGCGTTTACGTGTAGTCCAGCGTGCTGTAGGGCGGTTAGTACTTTGGTTATGTGATCCATGTGTTCCCTCCATGTCGTGCTAAAGATGACAATGTCGTCTAAGTAGACTGAACTTTACTGGGTGTGGGGGGCCAACACCTCCGTCATCAGCCTCTGGAAGGTTGCTGGGGCCCCGTGAAGGCCGAAAGGCAGGACGTTAAACTCAAACAGGCCATCGTCTGTAGCGAAAGCTGTTTTGTGCTTGTCCTTTTCCCTCAATGGTACCTGCCAGTAGCCCTTGGTCAGGTCCAACGTGGTGATATATCGGGCCCCACCTATTCTTTCTATGAGTTCGTCCACTCTTGGAATTGGGAAAGCGTCGAAGGTGGATATTGTGTTTAGGGCCCTGAAGTCCATACAAAACCTGGTGGACCCATCAGGTTTGGGGACCATTACTATTGGGGATGACCAGTTGCTCTTGAACGGCCTTATGACCCCAAGACCAAGCATGTCCCTTACTTCCTTTTTCACGTCTGCTCTTCTGGCAGCGGGTATTCTGTAGGCCTTCTGTTTAATCACCCTCCCCTCTGCAGTATCAATGCAGTGTTCTGCCATATGGGTGAGACCTGGAGTGTCAGAAAACATGTCGGAAAAAGGACGTAAGGTGTGGAGTAGTTCTCTTTGTTCGACCTTGGACAACTCCGGGTTGGTAGGGAGGTGTTTTAGCGTCGAGTCCTCCCCTCGTGTGGGCAACACCAGGTGGGTTGTTTTGTGGAAAAGTAAATTTTGCCATGTTCTGTGTCCCTACGTGTCATCCATCATATGTTATGTGTGCATGATTAAATATGCATATGCATTCCCTATGTTCGATTAATGACGCAATTACAGTTGTGTCCACCTCTAGTATGCCAGTTTCCAGTTCTCGTGAATACTACGAATATCAGGCCTATGTAAAGCTACGTTGCCACGTTTCTCAGTGTGCACGTTATTCCATTATAAAGTCCCCGTTTCTAGGCCTCAAAAGGGGCCCGGACACAAGATTCAGCTCCTGTCTCCTGAAGCCTCGCTGAGGAGCGATACAGCCCCCACCTGTATCCTCGACCCTTCACTTACTTCCTGCCTCGCAGTGCCCGGCTCACCCTGGCTCTGCCTCTGAGTCTGCCAAGAATATGTTATGATTCCAGTTATCAGTTCAGTCCTCCTTCTCTGCATTCCTAAAGCTACTGAATCGCATCGATAGTTTCCGTCATTGTCTAGCCTTCACGTCTCCACGTTAGAGAAATACTGCATTTAATGGTCATTTAATATTCTTCACCACGCACTACATGTAGAATAATGCATGGTCCAGTCTTAGAATCAAGTTAGCCTTTCCCCTCCTGACTTCTAGTTTATATCAACATGTTCTCTAAACATCAGATACTAGATACTGTTTAGGTACATGTCGCCCTGACTCTCCAGACTTCAGTCTCTGCTCCTAGCACAGAGTTCATAGCCCCCAGCTTCTCCTAGTACCACGTCATTGCTAGTTTGCGCGCACCATCAGGTTAGAGGTCCCGGCTCCTCAGATAGCCCCCTCCACGGTTTCCGCCCCATTCATGACATATTCTGTTACGTTTGCATCACATGTCTATGTATACGCCCTGTTACACCTCTTTTCACCCTTATCTTTCGCGACTGCTACGCGCCACGCCTTTTGCTCCACCCACTGCTACGCCTATTGCAATGTAATGCTATGTGTTTGCGTTATGTATATATGCTCATGCACTGTTATTAAAAAGTTGTTCCCCTTGTCCCGATCCTGACCCCGGCAGCGCTGCTGGGCCTTACCATCCTGTTCCTGTCCTTTATGCTGTAATAAACCTGCAAACTCCTACTACCTCGAATCTTGACTCTTATTTATTGAGCTATCTGTTATTCATTTATTCATTCAAAAATAGGGTATTATTTATTTATTTACCACATAATGGCGCCCGAACAGGGACTTGCCCTTTCCCCACGCGTCGGTGAAGCCACGCCGACCCCCTGACCCTCTGCAGTCGTGACGGAACTCTTCTGCGCACCGGCAGATATTTCTGCTTCAAGTATCCCTCAGGCCCACGGAGGAGACGGAGGAGGCGGTCCAGCATCCAGACGAGACGGTGGAGGAACGCGGCGAGTCCCGACCAGAGCCCAAGCCGAGAGTTCAAGGTCCGAGGTATCCGGCGGCCCACCCGTAACAGAAGTCCGAAGTTCGTCGTCCGTCGTCGAAGCGGTCCAGTCCAGTCTGAGGCCTTCCGTTCTTGCTGCCCGGTGAGTACCATTACTGGGGTAGTATCTAGACAGGGTCAATTTAATTGACTCTGGTCCGTGGGTTGGTGGTACACAGACCCACAAACGAAGTGTCCACTTCGGTGGATGCGGGTCCTGACGTGTCTCTTTATGAGACCGGTAAGTTTCGTACTGTTTTAGCAGTGCATCTAGTTCCTGTTCTAGTCAGTTCTGTTCTCGAGAAAATTCATGTATTCTGTGTTCCGTATTCCAGGTAGTATTCTGTTCGAACTGTTATTTTTAAATGTTCTTCATGTATTTTAATGTCGTGGTATGAATGGGGAATAAGTATCGTGTTCATTGTGTATTGTATTGTGTCTAGATTACAGTCCAGTCATGCCCTTGTTTTCTAAGTTACGCCAGTTAAAAACTAGAAAGGGTCTGCTGGAAGCAGCAGTTCCTGTCCCGCCTAGGGACAGTCCAGGTCATTTTATGTATCAGAAGCATGGCATAAGCGCCATACTGTATCTAGATTTATGGGTAGATTATACCAAACAGTTAGAAGAAAAGTATAGATGGCCCGTATCGGGTACATGGGATGCCGAGTGCATCATGCGAGTAGAAGAGGCATTATGGAAAAAGAAAGCCAGACAGTCACAGAAAGATGCCATCGAGTTATGGCGCAAAGAAGCTCATAAAAGAACTGAAAAAGAAATCAGAAAGTCAGAATTAAGTAGAGAATCCTTGGAACGAGCCCATGAAAAAGAACTAATCGAGATAGGTGAACAAGTCAAAGCCGAACAGTCAGACAGACAGAGGCATGCCCTTATTAGGGGTATGTATCCTCTCCTTGCCGAGGGCTTGCCAAAAGCGACCCCAGAGGCATCCAGTAATTTCCCGCCACCATTAGTTCCGACCAAGCTACGTCACAAACAGACCGCAGCTGATATTTTTATTTCGTCCTATTTGGACGACACAGTCCCAGAATATGCAAATCCTGTTCGCGCTCCGCCAGTCCCTGTAAATCAGGCACTTCCCGCTCCTCCAGACACTGGAGTACCTGTTACGGTACCCCCGGTCCAGCCCGCCATACAAGTCCAGCCTACATTTCCATTTCCCACTCTGCCAGGACGAAGAGCCTCAGTAGACGACTCTAGTTTAGGGGCCGCAGGGGGAGGTACTCCTCAAACCCCGCCGCCACACAAGCGTTTAACGACAGCCGAATTACATATGCAAGCATCACAGCGTACGCCCAGACATCAGACTGTAGCAGAAATCAGAAAATCCCTTGCCGAATGCGGCTATGATCCAGTCCCAGGCGAGGATAATATGGTTTTATATTCATTCCGCGTAAGAAAGGTGGCCGAGTATCTAGTCACCTTACCGAATATGAAGGAAGATCTAGACAGAATATATCGTTTCATCCGTACAGGGGATGATCCAGAAAGCATTGGCGAGGCCATGTCTCAAAGGAAAGCTGAGACCCAGCTCATGATATTAAAGTTTCTGATCAATTGTCTAATAAGAGAACAAGATTACCCGTCTAAAGATCCGGCTGAAATGAAAACCCTGACAAGGTGGAGTGATAATATAGCCGAGGGTAAGCACAAGACCGTCGGTGCTATGGAGAGTATGTACAAGAAAATCCGTAAAGAAATAATAAAGTTACACGAACAGCGTAAAGCAGCACAAGTAAGCGAGAAAGAAAGTAACTCTGATCCTGAAGAGTTAGACGACGAGAATCCCGACAGAATAGCGTATGTAGGAAAATCTAGATTTCCAGATCGCCATTTACGCCTAGAACACAAGTCTATTTTCCATCATCCAGCACCAGAACAAGGTTCTCTAGAACAAGTGTTTCAAGCTACCGATCACATTCTGAAATCACGAATCGGTTACAGTGAGTTAAGTACCATGCATGAACAAGAACTAGCCCGATCAGCAGTCCGATGGATTACTGATTCTACCACTTTTCCAGACGAAATAGTGGCACAAATGTTTCTAAAAATGCCCCCAGCCGAGCAGCGACTGGTGGGTATGTATATGATTCAGCACCTCATTACATTGTATGAGGGTCAGCACTCTGATCCAGGCCCGTTACATGATGTCCTGAACGAGTTACTCCAGTATAGATGGAAAGGTTTAGGTACCGACTTAATTAGTGTCATTCTAGAACAGCGTCACAAATATAGAACGTTTCTGAACCCCCATTTTGTTCATGTCTCACCCCCAGAAGGTAAACCATTTTACATAGAGAGACAGAATCCGTTACGAGAAGTCCACCCAGTTAGAGGAACGGGTGGCGAACTAGAACGAGTGTTTGTTTACACTCCGATTACAAAGATGGAACTCCTAGAGATGAAGAAATTAATTCCCTGTCATGATAAAGATCCAGCAGGGTTCCATAGAGAATTAAAAGACATGCTCCGTATGGGAGAATACACGTATCCAGATATAATTAAAATGTTAAAGGTTCTGCTGCCCGCAGGGGTGTATGAAAAGCTCAAGGAAAAAGAATGGGAGGTGGGAGAGAAAAAGATCGATTGGGCAGTTCTAGAAGCTGAAGACAAGGCACGAGTACCAGGTACCGGTCTTGGAGCGAAATGTAAAGAATTACCAGAATTATTAATACAAGTTTTACCTAGATTATTGACAACTAGAAAAGAAGACTGGGATGCAATCTCAGCCTGTAAACAGAAACAAGACGAAGATATTAGTGATTTTTATTCTAGATTTGAGAAATGTTTTAGCATCAACAGTGGCCTCAAGACAAGTAGTGAGTCATACCCTCACCTTTTTGTTACTAAATTAGTCGAGAATTCAAGTCCACAAATTAAAAATCGAGTTTTGAAAGTCGAAAGTACCTGGCAAGCTAATACCCCGTCCCAGATGTTGCAGATGCTCCAATACCACCAGAATAGGATCAGGGAAGAACAAGAACACGAGAGAAAACGTATGAAAGACACGAAAATGAAAGTACTAGTTGCACAATCTGTTCCTCAAGACAGTCAGAAGAGGGGTCCGAATCAAGCCAGTCATCCTGCAGCTCCCGTTAAAGGGAACTGCAATTATTGTAAACAGCCAGGTCATTTTATAAACGAGTGTGCAGTTCTGAAACACAACATAGCTACTGGTAAGACTAAAGAAAGACCACGTCCGCCTAGACAAGAACAAGTTTCACAGATTCCTCAGCCACAGAATGCGCCACAGACAGTTACAGCTCCGCAGCCCATCGCTGCAACACAGCACGTCACACAGCAGATGTACCAGTATGCACAGTCTGAGTATCCAGAGTACCAACAGTATTCATGAAACAGCCTAGAGAGGGAGGTAGGCTTGCCTCTCATCGAGATACCTGTAGATCAAGAAGGTCCCTATGTTCACAGTCAAGTATTAGGGAAAGACAGAAAGTTTTTGATTGATACAGGGGCAAGTAGGACCACAATTAGTCACGCCGAAGTTCCAGGGGCTCCGCTCTCAGGCTCAAGAAATGTTTCCCTTGGATTTTCAGGAAAACCTATCGTAAATGAAATTTCAAAGCCAGTTACTCTAGAAGTAGGTCCATTGTCCCGTACTACTGATCTGTTACTTACTAAGTCATGTCCAGAAAACCTATTAGGCATTAAAACACTGAAAGAGTTAGGTGCAGTTATATGCTGTTCCCCAGAGGGAATACGATTGTTCCTACGTGACTTTAAGGGTCACTATGTATTACGAGATTTTGATCCCAGATTGTCTAATGTTCCGCAGCATCTATGGGCGCAAGGTCCAACTGATGTTGGTTATATGCAAATCACACCCTATCGTGTGACTCTCAAGCCAGGTGTAGTGTTACCACGAATCAGACAGTACAGATTGCCACCTGAGGCTGTAGCAGCCTTATCCAAAATTATTGACGAGCTCATGGCTCAAGGAGTGGTTGTAGAAACTGACTCCAATGTATGCAATTCCCCGATCATTCCAGTCATGAAACGTACTGATCCAAATGCACCCCCAGTATATCGATTAGTGATTGACCTACGAGAGCTTAATAAATGTATTATTCCTCAGTACCCAGTCGTTCCAGATATCTCTTCCCTATTGACAGCCATTGATTTCGAAGCCACGTTCTTTACTGTCATAGACCTCAAGAACGCATTTTTCAGTGTCCCTATTCATCCAGACAGCCAGTTCCTTTTCGGATTTTGTTTAAATGGAAGGAGCTATATGTTCACACGCGCTCCTCAAGGTTTCACAGAAAGCCCTAGCATTTACAGTCAAGCACTTAAGAGACAACTAGACAACATTCACATGCCAACTGACACTGCCCTGCTCCAGTATGTCGATGATCTCCTGATCACAGCCCGTTCTGAACGTGCTTGCGAGCGAGCATCCCTTACAGTCTTGTATTTCCTAGCCGAGATGGGGCACAAGGTGTCCCCTTCTAAGCTTCAATTCTGTGTCCAGCAAGTGGTATACTTAGGACACTTACTGTCCAAGAGGGGTAGGCAGTTGACACCAGACCGTATCCAGTTAATAGCGAGTCTTCCTCAGCCCAAGACCCAGAAGGAGGTACGTGCTTTTATCGGCCTTACTTCTTACTGCAGACAATGGATTCCTCAGTATGCATTTCTAGCCAAGCCACTGATACAGTTAACGACACAGGAGGCAGCCGTATCGACTGTCCTCCCTTGGACATCTGAACATACACTTAGTTTCAATGAGTTAAAGAAAGCCCTATGCCAAGCTCCAGTTCTAGCGACACCGAACTACAGTAAGCCTTTTACACTTTTCGTCACTGAACGCGAAGGTACAGCATTATCTGTTCTCACACAAGATCAAGCAGGACAATACAAGCCCTGTGCTTATTTTTCGAGCACATTAGATCCTGTAGCCCAGGCTCTGCCTGCGTGCCTCAAGTCAGTTGCAGCCGCAGCCCTAGCTATCAGACAAAGTGATTCCATAGTCTTAGGACACTCCTTGACAGTACAAGTTCCACATTCCGTGGAAGTTCTTTTAAACCGAACACAGACTCAGCACTTGACAATTGCACGTTTAACAGGTTATGAATTGACACTGTTCCAGCCACACATAGAAATCAGACGCTGCAACATCCTGAACCCTGCTACACTGTTACCATCAGTTACTTCGAATTCTGCCGCACATGACTGTGTGGAAGTAGTTAACATTATGACCAAGCCAAGACAAGATCTGACAGATATTCCGTTACCAGACCCCGACCTGACACTTTATGTGGATGGTTCATGTATGAGAACAAGTACAGGAGAACTAGTCGCCGCGTATGCAGTGACTACTGACACCGAAGTTATTGAAACACACCGTATTGACACCCTGTCCGCTCAAGCAGCAGAGCTAGTTGCTCTGACACAAGCCTGCATACACGCCAAGAACTTGAAAGTTAATGTTTACACAGATTCACGCTACGCATTTGGAGTTGTACACGACTTCGGAGTGCTCTGGCAAGAGAGAGGTTTCATGACTTCTCATGGAACCAAGATTCAGCATGGTCTCCTTATTCAAGCTCTGTTAGATGCCATACATTTACCGACATCTATCGCTATCATGAAGTGCAAAGCACATACGAAAGTTACTGACACCATTTCTCAAGGTAACGATCTAGCAGATCGCACAGCCAAGCTTACAACACAGACTCTAGACATTCCAGTTAACATGACACACACTCCAGATCCGATTACATGTATGACAGTTAAAGACCCTACACAAGATGTCATAGACATACAGTTACATGCTACTCCCGAAGAAATCAAGAAATGGTCCGAACAAGGAGGGGTCCAGACAGATCAAGGATGGTTAACGAAGGGTAGAGCCACATGGTTTCTCCCCGACTCTATGGTTCAAGTCATTATTAATACCGCACATAGTCCAGCACATTTAGGAGAAAAAGCTATGTTAGACAGTATCCAGACCATCTGGTTCAACAAGCATTTACGAGCTGCAGCCAAGCAGAAAGTCCGTACCTGTATGATATGTTGTCAGTTTAATCCAGGTAAAAGTGTCCCGGTGGAACAAGGTGGATTCCAGCCTCCTGACCACCCTTTTGAAGTCCTCCAGATGGATTATATTCAGATGGAGCGATGTCGAGGTTTCAAGTATGTCCTTGTAGTTGTATGCGCTTTGTCCAGGTGGACAGAAGCATATCCAGTCCCAGATTACACAGCCGCGACCACTGCCAAGCAGTTGGTTCGTGAGTTCTTCCCCCGTTATGGACTCCCTAGAGTCGTATATTCTGACAACGGCCAGCCATTCTCATCCGAGTTGATGAAGCATGTTTCCCTTTTGTTGGGGTACCAGTGGAAGTTTCATTGTGTACGCCATCCTGAAGCAGCCGGTCTCGTAGAGAGACATAACCAGACTCTGAAAATCCGTATTGCAAAAGTGTGTAAAGAGAAAGGTGTGGACTGGCTAGTAGCTCTGCCAGTCGCTTTATTTTATATGCGCATGGTCGCACATTCCAGATCAGGTCTGTCCCCGTACGAGGTCGTTTTCGGCCGCCCCCCTAACATGTGGGGTACTCCTAGACCCCGAAGTATTACCGATGTTTCAAGTAATATGCTGACAGATTACCTAGCTTCCTTGATGTCTGCTCTCAACTCTTGTCGTTCACAGGTTGCCGCCGCATTTCCAGACAATACCGAGGTGGCACCGCATGAAATCGTTCCAGGATCCATGGTCCTTGTCCGCAATTTTGACCGCTCAAGTCCGCTGGAGCCACGCTGGAAGGAGCCCCGACAGGTCCTCCTCGCCACCCGTACAGCCGTGAAGTTGGAGGGTCGCAAAGGCTGGGTGCACCTTTCACATATAAAAAAGTTTTATGGACTGAAACCCGTCTCAAAGAACATTTCCCAGGATTTGAAGGATTGCCAAAATATTGTTCTCAAGGACTGTCCCGCAAAAGACATTGCTACAAACCCTCCCCTGTTAGAGAAAACTCCGCAACAGGAGTATAAGTTGAAACTCCGGTCTAGTAAAATAAGTCAGCCAGTTTGATTGTCTAAGTCCTCCCCTAGGTGAAACGGTTAGACTGTTTCTGACATGTATAAAATAGACCCCCATAGTGAGAGAGTTAGTCAAAACTCAATTCGATGTATCGTTTTTCTATGTTTCATATTATTTCTCAGCATTATGATTTCCTGCACCAGTTATGCATTTTTCTTGTATTTCCCAGTTCTTCATGTAAATAAGTCTGCTAATGCTACAGTAGAGCACACGTTTAGTGATCTGCCTCCTCATGAACTCTCTTACCGCCTCGCTATGAAAAATAATTCTTTCATCCGCATGTTACATTACTCACATCAGACCAGCAATGCCACTAATTGCTGGGTGTGTGGTCGACTCCCCCCTTTCCAGATACCGAAGGGAGTTCTGCCACTTTTTCCTTATCCATTTTCACATAATGGTTCGTGTGGAGCATGGTCCACGTTAACGTCGTCCTCAACAGATATGTCTTTTCTTAACAGTACATGTTTCCCAGACAAGCAAGGTCTCCCCCACAGAACCGGGTTAGATCTAGAAAATGAAGTGTATAATTTAGGTAACTATTCTTCGAATTTCATGGTCCTGAATGTTCAGTCTGATACTACTCCAGACTTACCTGCTATTTCAGTATTACCAGTTAAAGGCGAATTATGTGTCCGAAATAATGGTTCCGTACATGTAGGACATAGTGATTGTACTACTATTGTCAAGTATAGTGACAGTGGGAAATCCATTTTCAAAGCTTCACGTCATTCTTATTTTATTTGTGGTCAAACTGCATATGTTCGTCTGCCCCTCGATTGGGAGGGAACCTGTTACATTGCCTTCCTACTGCCACCAGTTTTCCTAGCCCCACCTGATTATCATAGAAACACACATCTAGTACACATTAGACATAGAAGGGAGTCCCCAATTGTCGATTATACTGAAACTGCTCTAGAACAGTATACAGATTTCAACAGAGGTTTCTTTTTCTTTATAGGACCTATCCAGAATAGTAAGCTAATCCGTAGGTTAACCAGAACCCTCGAAGCTGTAGTAAATGAGACTGCCTCTGCTCTAGGTAATTTAACTGAAGAGCAATCTGCTATGAGATTTGTCGTTTTACAGAATCGTCTCGTCCTTGACGTCATACTGGCCGATAGGGGCGGGGCCTGTAGAGTCATCGGATCTAGTTGCTGCATTTTCATTCCAAATAACGCGCCGTCTGTTTATTCAGCTATAACCAGACTCCATAAGATTGCCCATCTGTTACACCAAGATCCAGGCACCTGGACATGGTCCGGTTGGTTCTGGAATATAATTTCCGCCTGGGGATGGAAAGTCTTGTCCTTTCTAGGTATTGCAGTAGCGATCATATTCAGCTGCTGCCTCTGTATACAATGTGGCCCTGCGATTTGCGGCATTTGTGCTACCTCTTGTATTCCTAGTCCCAAGCCCCGTTCTAAATCCCGTTCCAGGATAATTCGAGACGAGCAAATGATACTGTATGAAATGATAGATGGTATCATGAATATTGATGTTTCCTGATGGAAACGTAGGAACAAGGAGGGAATGTGGAAAAGTAAATTTTGCCATGTTCTGTGTCCCTACGTGTCATCCATCATATGTTATGTGTGCATGATTAAATATGCATATGCATTCCCTATGTTCGATTAATGACGCAATTACAGTTGTGTCCACCTCTAGTATGCCAGTTTCCAGTTCTCGTGAATACTACGAATATCAGGCCTATGTAAAGCTACGTTGCCACGTTTCTCAGTGTGCACGTTATTCCATTATAAAGTCCCCGTTTCTAGGCCTCAAAAGGGGCCCGGACACAAGATTCAGCTCCTGTCTCCTGAAGCCTCGCTGAGGAGCGATACAGCCCCCACCTGTATCCTCGACCCTTCACTTACTTCCTGCCTCGCAGTGCCCGGCTCACCCTGGCTCTGCCTCTGAGTCTGCCAAGAATATGTTATGATTCCAGTTATCAGTTCAGTCCTCCTTCTCTGCATTCCTAAAGCTACTGAATCGCATCGATAGTTTCCGTCATTGTCTAGCCTTCACGTCTCCACGTTAGAGAAATACTGCATTTAATGGTCATTTAATATTCTTCACCACGCACTACATGTAGAATAATGCATGGTCCAGTCTTAGAATCAAGTTAGCCTTTCCCCTCCTGACTTCTAGTTTATATCAACATGTTCTCTAAACATCAGATACTAGATACTGTTTAGGTACATGTCGCCCTGACTCTCCAGACTTCAGTCTCTGCTCCTAGCACAGAGTTCATAGCCCCCAGCTTCTCCTAGTACCACGTCATTGCTAGTTTGCGCGCACCATCAGGTTAGAGGTCCCGGCTCCTCAGATAGCCCCCTCCACGGTTTCCGCCCCATTCATGACATATTCTGTTACGTTTGCATCACATGTCTATGTATACGCCCTGTTACACCTCTTTTCACCCTTATCTTTCGCGACTGCTACGCGCCACGCCTTTTGCTCCACCCACTGCTACGCCTATTGCAATGTAATGCTATGTGTTTGCGTTATGTATATATGCTCATGCACTGTTATTAAAAAGTTGTTCCCCTTGTCCCGATCCTGACCCCGGCAGCGCTGCTGGGCCTTACCATCCTGTTCCTGTCCTTTATGCTGTAATAAACCTGCAAACTCCTACTACCTCGAATCTTGACTCTTATTTATTGAGCTATCTGTTATTCATTTATTCATTCAAAAATAGGGTATTATTTATTTATTTACCACAGTTTTGGGAGGGGGGCCTATCCATCAACATTTTTATGTGAAAGGTCTGTTGGCGACTGGGTGTGATCTGTATTTTGTAGGTGGTCCTGCCTATGGTCTCTGTGATTTTTTACGGTCCTTTCCATTCACTCCTGAATTTCTGTGTGGAGGAGGGAAGGAGCACTAAGGCCCAGTCACCTTTCTCCATTGTCCTCCATTTTTTTCCTTTGTCATAATACTGCTTTTGTTTTTGCTGGGCTCGCTCTAGGTTTGAATAGGCGAGGTCTCTAAGCTTACCCAACCTGGATTGCAACTGCTGTGTGTATTCCAATAACGATCTCTGTTCGTTGGCCTCTTCCTGCTCCCAGGCCTCTTTGGTGATTTCCATGAGGGACCGTGGCTGACGTCCATAGAGGAGCTCAAACGGGGAGTACCCTAAACTGCTCTGTACCTGTGCGCGCAGGACGTATAGAGCCAGAGGCAGAAGCCTATCCCATTCCTTGTTTTCGGCAGACAATTTTTTTTTCAGTGTGGTTTTCAGGGTTCGATTGTAACGCTCTACCAACCCATCTGTTTGTGGGTGGTAGGCGGAGGTGCGTATTTGTCGGAGGTCTAGGGTTTTACATACCTCCTTCATCAACCTCGAGACAAAGGGTGTCCCCTGGTCCGTTAGGATCTCTCGGGGAAAACCTACCCGTGAAAACAGTTCTATCAACTTGTCTGCCACGTTCTTTGTTGTCGGGGAGCTGAGTACAAAGGCCTCAGGGAACCGGGTATTGTAGTCCACCACTACCAGGGCATACGTATGTCCCCTTGAGGTGCGTGGAAGGGGTCCGATTAGGTCCATTCCCACCCTTTCGAACGGGTTCCCTATTATGGGCAATGGTTGGAGGGGAACTGCTGTTGGCCTACTCATGTTTTTCTTTTGACATACCTCACATTGCTTACAGTAATTTTCGGCCTCTTTATATATACCGGGCCAAAAGAAAAGTTTTACGATGTTGTGAGTTGTCTTTTCGGGCCCCGAATGACCTGCGGTCAAATGAGTGTGGGCAAAAAATAGGATTTGTTCCCTAAAATCCTGTGGCACCACCAGCTGAGGTGAGTCACCTGCTTTCCCTTCCCTATACAACAGATCGTTGTCGATCCTAAACCGTGGATATGGAGTGTCAGGGTTGTCTTGAGCAATATGAGCCGCTTCCCATGCATTTAGAAGGGTGGGGTCATTGGCCTGAGCAAATTTAAAGCTGCGGTCTAATACCCATGGATCTGTTGTCAAATAGGTACCCGGTGTATGCTTTGCAGTCTGTTCTCTTATCTCCCTCCCAAACAGTGCCAAAAAGTCAGGGTTGTCTACTCCTAGGATAAGGTCCTCTGGTAGCGAGTCTACCACTCCTACCCTAACCGTACCGGGGCGTCTGCCTACAGGATGGAGGATGAGATGGGCCACTGGATAGGGTTTTACGTCCCCGTGAACGCATCTAATGTGTACCAGGACATTGGGACCCAGTTGGGATGAATGTACTAGCCTTTTCTGAATTACTGACTGCCTACATCCTGAATCTAAAAGCGCTTTAACCCATCTGTTACTGACCAGAACCCTTACGTAGAAAGAAGGCCCCATCTCTGCGGTGTACAGCACTGCCTTGGGGATGTAGCCGACCTCCATGGGTTCTTCACCGCTTCTTCTCCTTGGGCAGAGTCGCGCTATGTGTCCCCATTCACCGCATTCATAGCACTGGGGGCCTTTCACAGGTGGCATTATGTCCATTTTGAGGGGTCTTGTCTTCATGGGTTCGGGCATGGTTTTGTTTTTCTTTTCTTGCCTCGCTACCGGAACAGGTTTGCCTCCCTTGTCCGTTTCCCATGGGAAGGTTCGTGGCTGGGCCCTAGCATAGTTGGACGCCATCTCAATGGCCTGAGCGGCGGTGAGGCCCGAGTGTTGCCTCAACCACCGCTGCGTGCCAAAAGGCAGGGCCTCCATAAACTGCTCCAGGTATATGCTGGACATGATCTCCTCCTCACTGCGGCTTTCTGGTTTCAGCCACTTGTCAGCAGCCATTTTGAGACGCAGAAACAAAGTCTTTGGGTTTTCCCCCGAGGTCCCTTTCTCCTTTCTGAACCGTAGCCTGTACGCCTACGCGTCTAGTCCCAAGTGGTCCAGCATTACTTCTTTTATGTCAGGATATGAGGTGGTTCCTGCGTGGTTTGCGACTTGGTACGCCGCTTGTGCCTCTCCAGACAGTAGCGGAGTCAGAAAGAAGGGCCACTTTTCTTCTGGCCAACCACAGGCACGTGCCGCCCTTTCGAAGTTAGTGAGAAAAGCATCAGGGTCCTCACCTGGAACATACTTTTGGAGAGAGACCCCAGCAGGATGGTGTGCGTAATTCCTCCTTTCAACCGGTACCGGGATGCTGGGATTCTGTACCACTTTTTGCAGACCCTCTATCTGAGCTGTAATAGTGTTCCTGAACAGAGTCCTATCGGCATCGGCAGTGGAGATTTGCTGACTGACAGCCCACTCCAGCTTCTGTTGTCCCTCTATCAGGTGTTGTATTACCTGATCCATCTGTGGTTCCTTGATGGAAGGGGCGGATCCCACTTCTGACACCACTTGTAGCGTGGGGGTGTGGACAGGTGGAGGTCTTACTACTGGGGAAGTATGAATAGGCTGGAAACTTATTCTGCGTAAGGAGGGCTTTATTTTATTAAAGGTCTTGCGAGTCCTGAAAGTCAGCCTTTCTCTTGCAAAGTCGTCCCGGTCCGTGGTGGCGTCCGTTCTGGTCGAGGATGACGAGGCCGTCCTCTTTCTCCCGTGATGGTATGGATATCTTCAAGGGACCGTGTGGGCTTCTTAGTCCGAGTCAGCTCCGTGAAAAGAGAAACCAACAAAGGGATAATGTCAGTTTCGCTATCTGATATCAAGCGACCCACGGGACCCCAGTGCAGTGAAGGAACACCAGTGCTTCACAGTTTCTTGCCGGTGCTCTGTGCTCGGGAGATAGTGAGGTATGAGGGGGGGTTTTAGGAAGGTAGGATGTGAGTGAAGGTAAAGGAAGGTGAGGACTATATACACTATGTAACACGGGCCCCCTTGCCCCCGACCCAAGCTGCCCAACGCCGCCGTACCTGTGACAGCCACACTCCTCCCTCGTTGGCCTCCTGGCTTTCCACCGTCTCCCGCTCTCTCTCCTCCGGTCTTTTCGCGTCCTCTCCGGGGCTCTCCGTCCTCCTCGTCCCGATGCACGTCTCCCGTTCTCCCCTCCGCTTCCTCCTGGGTGTAAACACACCCCGGATAGAGGGCTTCCTGGCTTTTGTCCAATCGGGGTCCTCCTACGTCATGAGTCGGCGTGGTCTCATCATCTACGAAGGCCCAGTTAAAGGCGCCCTCCTGCAATTCTCCTCCGTCCTCGTGTAGTCCACATGTAGCCAGGTGGCAGAAGTGTGCAAAACACTTTTTATTTTGTGTGTTTTTGCAATTTTATATAGTGCAGACTTGTCAGGTATTGGAGTGCTTTACATGAGCTTTGGTTACATCACAAAAGAACAAATTCATTTTGGTTTTAGACATGGGGAGATTAAGTGATTTGACCAGAATCACAGAATGTCGAGCTGAAGCAGAAAGCCAACCTGGTTCCCCAGTTGCAAAGTCTGCAGCTCTGGAAGTAACAGCACATCCTCTCCCATGAGTGCAACATTTAATCAAGTGGCCAACTGGATAAAAAAACATAAGGATAACAAATCATTTAAAAGTGCTTTGTCGCTATTTGAACACTCAGAAAATATGTCCTCATTTTAGTTTTCTAGAGCACTAACCATAATTTTGATGCAAATAAGACCCTCTCATATATGTAATTTCTAAAGGAAATGCTCTAGGTATTACAGTTTTGATTACATCAAGATGACGTCAGGCGTTCCACACTTTTGTAATAAATATAGAATGTTAGCAATCTAGTTGTTCATTAGGATACTGTTGAGAGGCAGAGGCCAGGGGCACGGGCTCTGAAAATTGAAGGCAGGTAGGAGGGTACAGAGGCAACAATTTGACCACACTGGGTGGGAGGAAGGGCAGTGGCAGCACAACAGACTATGGAGGGCAGTGGAAAGGGGGGCAGGGGCAACAAACCAACAATACAGGACTGACAAAAGAGGCTGTGGCAATACAATAAACTATTGTGGGCAGAAGGAAGAGGCATTGGTAGTACAACCATACATGCCAACAGACCCCATTCAGCCAGGAAACGTCCAATGTTTTTAAGCCCAAATGGGCTTTATTTGATCTGTCTCCTGTCTTCAATCTCCTCTTTTTCAATGTAAGTCAAAGGGGAAAATCAATACTCTAGTTTTTTTCAAAATCTCCCTCCTACCAAGTTTAAAATGTTAGCAAGTATGGTACATTGGATCGTGGAAGGCAGGAGGAATTGGGGTAGGGACATGGACTCGAAGAACAGAGGACAGGAGGGACATGGAGGGGTGTACCAAACTGACCCTACAGGGCAGGCATCAGGGTTTGCAGATCCACAATACACCACACAGGGCATGCAGGACGGGAGTGCAGCACAACAATCCACAGAAAGCAATAGGGAGGGTACAGGACCATGCACATGGAAAACAGAGAACAGAGGGGGAAGAGGCAATGATAGCTGGCTGACCATAATGGCCAGACAGGAGAGAAAGCTGCAGCATAATGGACCATAAAAGGCAGGAGGGACGGATCAGGGGCAATACAATGGAACAGACAAGCCAGGAGGGAGAGAATAGGGGTCTGCAAATGGAAACAGAGAGCTGAGGGCAAGGAGGCAGGGCAGCAGCAGCAGGATTACCATGGAGGTCAGGCAGGATGGGTACTAGAAGCAAGGCACACCATGGAGAGAAACAGTGAGACTATAATGGCATACACACAGCCCATGGAGGGAAGGTGGGAGGGGGTCAGGGGCAGCTAGCTGACCACACAGGGAAGGTGAGAGGGGCTGTGGCAGCACAGAAGACCATGCATGGCAAGCAGGAGAGTTAGTGGCAGAACAATGGGCAAGAAGGAGGGTGCAGGGGCATGCACAAAGGACCATGGAGGATAGAAGGGAGGGTCAGGACCTGGACACAGACAAGAGAGTTCAGGGGAAGGGGCCTCACAACAGACCACACGGGGCAGGTAGGAGGAGCATTTGCAGCACAACAGACCAGGGAGGGCAGAAGGGTGTGAAGGTAAAATGGACCATGGGGGACAGGATGAAGGGGATAGGGCCATGTAATGTGGACAATCAGGGTGGCGGTGGCAGGGACTGGTTACAGTCATCTGACAATGTTAGACAAGTGGGAGGGGAGTGGCAGCTCAACAGAACACTCAGAGTAGATAGGAGTGGCAGGTCCATGGAACATGGTGGGCAAAAAGGATGGAGCAGGGGCATGCACACAGACATCAGGGCAGGGGGAAGGAGGATAGGGGCAGCAAGCAAAGCACAGAGGTTAAGCAGGAGGTCAATGATGGGGCATAGAATTGGGCAATGGAGGGCAGGAGGAGTGGACTGGTACATCATGCTAAATGGAGGGCAGTGGCAGCAAATCAGACAATGCATGGCAGGAGGGAGGAGGCTAGTCCATGAATTCAGACAACAGAGGATAGGGAGGAGGTTGATGGGTCAGCAAGCTAACTGTTCAGAGAAGGCGGTAAGGCCAGTGGCAGAACAATGGCCACACAGGGCTGTAATAAGGGAGCAGAGACATGGACTTGGTCAATCGATGGGTAGGAGGAGGGAAGGAAGGAGCAGCAAGCTTGGGTGGGGGCAGCACAATGCCAGGCCCTGCTTCCAACCCCCCACCATCCATTGTGATATGCATCTTACTTAACATTAAAATAACTAGAAATTTGCTGAAAAAAATCAAAGATTACAGGGATGGTATAGTTAGACTCAGATTTCACTCATTCACAACCAGTGAAATTCATCAGTTATAGTTACCTGAGCTAATTATAACTTACGCCCCCGCAATGTACTGCTAATGACCTCAGACATTACATCATTCATGACATGGTCAGTTACATCACTCATGACATCACTCATGACATCTCAAATGAGCTGTGAATGGAATGGAACTATAATTGCTAGAACTTTATTTAGGGATAGTGTGTGTATATTAACACCCCTTTTTTTTTTTTTTTCTTTCGTGTAAGAATCATTATAATACGCAACATACCCAGATTAATATGGCGGATAGCCTTTCACCTTAAAGTAATGTGTAGTCCATTGTTTATGTTGATGTTTGCAATCCTAAGTATGTTTATTATGAATAAGTCACGTTGACGAACATACAGGTATGGCGGTCACGGGGCAAGATATGCTGAAATGACAAAGTGTGCATATTAACAATTGTTTTCTTTTCTTTATTGTATCAGATCCTGAATTTTCACATTGTGACTAGGCCAATATGGCCGGTAGCTTTTTGGATTAAAGTAATTTGTCAATGTTGGCAACTTTAGGCATTTGTACATTTAAATAAGGATGCTACAATAATTTCTTGTATCGTTATCAAGGTTCGGACCAGCCGAAACGCGTGGATCACATCCTTTGCAGATTAAATATTTCCAAACTACAACCTGAGTGCAGATTCCTTCCTTGTATGAGTGAGAGGAGATTAAATACATATATATAAAATGCACTGGAAAAAACACAAGTTTCAGGGACATTATAGTTAGAAATTAGCATTTAAAAAACCTCAGAGATTCACTGAAAAAACAACAGGTTTCAAGGACTTCATAGTTAGTTGGACATTTCACTTGTACAAAACAAGAGAAATCTGGCCGTTATAGTTAGTTGTGCTAACTATAACTCGCGCCCCCACAATGCACTGCTGATGACATCACATATTACATCACTCATGACATGGTCAGTGACATCACTGATGACATCTCAACTGACATCACTGATGACATCATCCACGTGATCATCTTATGCACCTCCTCACACCCTAAAATACAGACTACCATTCTCGAAACCATAGAGACACCAATACTAGTACAGCTACAATATTACGTGCACTATCCATGCAGACCTCTAACCAGCTACATACTATTGATACTAAGCATGGGTGGATTTTGCGAATTGGCAATCCGCTTAATTGCGTATTTACGGATTCGCAATCTGCAAAATCCGCGTACTCTCGCGAATTTTGCGGATTCCTTTTTTTTTTTGTGTTCGCAAGTGTTTCTGCCATTTCGCAAGGGTTTTTTACCAGTTCGCAAATGCGAACTTACTTGTCGGGTAGCAACGGTCTCGACCATGTTGTTTCTACGTCTGGTTCATCACAGCACCCTCTGTTTCACCACTGCCACCCTCTGTTTCACCACTGCCACCCTCTGGCTCACCCATGCCACCCTCTGGCTCACCCATGCCATCCTCTAGTTCATCACTGTAGATTATGGGGGGAAAAGCACACCTGCCCTGCCTCAACTGACATGAATGAATTAGGGGCTGATTAATGTGTCACTGAATTTGAACTTCCAGGCTGGCACCTGCTTCCTTATCTGTAATTGCTTTCTGTTGCAGTGTAATTTTTTTAACAGGACCTTTCTTGTATACTTGTAGCTATTCCCTGAGCCTGCTGTGAGGGTCAGAGCAGGGTCATAGAATAGTTGCAAGTAGGCAACTGAACTCTGAAGGGGCCCCTCAGGAAGCACTACAGGGAATGGTTACTAATGATAAGATTGAACTTTTGCACCTGCTGAGTGCTTTCAGTTTTGCAAAAATCCAAATATCCAGCAGCATCCACAAAAAGTAATCCTTCCAGGTCAAGATCCAAATCAAAGTCACCAGCACACGCAGAAAGGACTGGGAGGAGCCTGCTGGACAGGAACAGGAAGTTGGAGACTGTGGGGCACTTCCTTCCTCCCACCCCCCCACCCCCAAAATGGACTCCTTGCACAAAACAAGTGCAGGCAAATGTCAACCTGATGAGTTATTCTGATAAAAATCATAATTTTCAAGGTTTATGCTGCCTGCTGGTGGATTTCTTGTGCGAAATTGCAAATTTTGCAATCTCGCAATTGCGAGATTGTCGCTGCCCGCCGCATCTACGTGTTTGCAAGTGTTTACTCCCGCAATGCGTGATCACGGGCCTTTATGATGTACTCGCATTGCCAAACTCTCGCTGTGCAAGGTGGCAAGCCGCGATGACGTCGACAAACTCCCGCGGGATCCCGCAGCAAGATCCAAAATGGCGCAGCACACGCAAACATGGAGAAAAACAACTCCAAACGTTGAATGACGGTAAGTGAACGCTGCGCGGCGCAAAATTGTATAGTATTCTAGTTGGCAAGTGCGACCAAGCAAAAAATCCGCTTTGCGCGGATTTGCGAATTTTCGAATTTTCGGCAAATTCGCGAGAGTTCGCCGATTGCGAATTTGCCGAAAATCCGCAAAATCCGCGAGCGGAACGGATTTTACGCCCATGCTTAATTGATACGCTCTTCTAAATACGCAGTTAGTACCTATGCAGTCTAGGAATCCTTCTGTCTGTCCCATGCACTTCTCCATTCACCCATCCAGCACTATCTACGTATCCTATCACTCCACCAATACTTAAGCACTTATAAATTCAGAACGCACTTTCTTTGCAACACTGAAATTACTCTAGTTATTAGTCGTATAGTTAAGCAATGGCGTAGTCACTAACACAAGTGCAGGTACAATATTTTGTCTTAAAAAATAAATCCCTTTGGGAAATATTCGTAATGCATACACACATATGCTCTACTCACTCAATCTCACTCAGCGACTGAGGCCATACACTAGCCAATCAATCAGAAAAATATATCAATGTTTATTCATTCAATGGGTTGCAAGTTCTTAAAAACAAATATACAAAATTAGTTAGATAAAATAGAGCCTTACACTCTAACAATTAAAAACAATAAAGCCCATATAGACTATTCTACGTAGTTAATCACAAGCTTGTTGCAATTAATACATAAAATGACAGATCATGGGGAAACAAAATGCAAGTACATTTTCCCTCCAATTTTGAGTATCATGTGGAGGATATCCTGTAATGTAAACACATATTTTTACAGAAATAAACACATGTATATAATTGTTCCTTATTTCCTTTTTATACTCAAATGACCAAGAAGCGACACGGGGTATACTAGAATAGTGCAGGTTAAGGAATCAAGAAAACAAAGTAGCATAGAAGGCAGTGCTGGGTCAGGAACAAGAAGTGAGGTAAGGCTCAGGAGTCAAGGCAGCACTGCAGGCAGTGCTGGTTCAGGAACATGGAATTACTAAAGCTTCAAGGAGTCAAGGTAGCACTGCAGGCAGTGCTAGTTCAGAAACAGGGAAATTACTAGAGCTCAGGAGTCAAGGTAGCACTGCAGGCAGTACTGGTTCAAGGAAACAGGACATAGCTAGAGCTCAGGAAACAAGGAGTCAAGAGAGCACTGCAAGCAGTGCAAATCAGGAACAATAAATTGCTAAGCCCAGGAACAAGAACAAAGAATAACTATTGCTCTGGAACTCAGGAAACAAGGTAGCACTGCAGGCAGTGCTAAATCAGGTACAAGGAATAGCTATGGCTCAGGAACTCAGGAAACAAGGTAGCACTGTAGGCAGTGCTAATTCAGGCACAAGGATTAGCTATAGCTCAGGAATCAAGGAACAAGGATTAACTATAGCTCAGGAATCAGGAAACAAGGTAGCACTGCAAGCAGTGCTAATTCAGGAGAAGGGGAACTGCTGTAGTTCAGGAACAAGGAATACTAAGGGTCAGGGTAGCACTGCAGCCAGTGCTGATTCAGGAACAGGGAAAACAGCAGCAGATCAGGAACAAGTCATAATTAATGCTCAGAAAACAAGAATAGCAAAAGCTCAGGAGCATTGGAAACAAGGATTGGTCTCACCGGTAAACAGCTACAATGACCAACCTTTGCCTGAAGGGAGCTGGGGCTTAAAAGAGCTCACAGTAATCACATGCAGCTGGTGTGAGCAGGCTAGCAGCAGACAGCCACAGGTGAGCTGAATTCCTCCACCCATCCTTGGCCTGCAGGGGTGGAGACAAAGCAGTGAGCAGGGAATTCTGGGTAATGGAGTTTCAGGCATGAGTAGGCTGGCTTTAAGTCTAAGCAGGCTGGCTTTCATAAAACCCGGCATGGATTGGGAATGGATGTCAATTCCCAAATAGTGTCCACATGGCTGGAAGTCAAGATATGCATGCAGGGGAGTGTCAGGAAGCATATTAGAACACTGGAGAGTCCCACAGTTCAGCCCCCTATTGGTGGACACGAGAACATAGGGAGCGAATCGTGACACTAAGCACTTATGGGGCAGATTTACAAGCACCCTGTGCCACCAGTATGTCACTTTTTGTAACGTAGTGATGGCACCAGGCACTCCTTGATATTTACAAGCAGAGGAAAAGCCACCCTGCATGGTTTTTCCTCTCTTTTCAAATACAACCCCTTCATAAACAGAACTTTGCGTTGAAGCGGTGTTCCATAGGTGTTGCTGCGGGTGTTCCCACGCAACACCCATAGAACAAGACACATCTTCAGATTTACGAGAAATCGTAAATCTGGAGATGTGTGTGAATGCCGTGCCATCTTAGAGTTGGAGTAGCAAGGCGCAATGAGGAGAATTGTTTTATTTCTCCTCATTCATTCCTCTTTCAATGCATGCTGCATTCCACAGCATACATTGAAAGAGGAAAATGCTTTTACTGATTGTTTTTGTGGAGGAAGGTGTCCCTTCCTGCACAAAAACAATCTCCGCATGACACAGACATCCTTGCACCATGGTGCACGGGTGCCTGTGTCACAGCATGGCAGCATTTTGTGCAGCAGTGCAGAGGGAAGCACAGAGTTGCAATATATTCATAACATATTGCATATCCCTATGCTTTGGAAGTGACACAGTGCAGTGCAGCTAAAGAGCTTGCAGTGTCATGCTGCAGTACTTCCTCATAAATCTTCACCTATAAATTCACCATACTCTACTAATGCATTCTTTCAGTCAATCATGCTGTATACATATATTCAACCACACTTTCACACATTACCTTGCAACTATAGTTCTTTCTTTAACCAGAGAAGGCAGTTCTGATAAGAACTTTATTTTCTTTTGTATTTTTTTTTTTTTTTTGAACAATTTTGTATTTTTTTATGTTTTTTCAAAAAATTAACAAAAAAAAGAGTGACCAAAACAGGAAACTTTGGGAATTACTTATCATTCCAAAAACAACAACAACAAAAAATTAACAACGATGGTTGCGTTGCGCAGCACAAACTGCATCCACCGACTGCTCACCGAAGCGTATACGTTTCTCACACTTCAAACAGTGTTGCTCGAGAAAGGCAAATTCCGGCCTAATGTCCATTGCAGGTGTTCCTGAGGACGCTCCAGACGTACTTGCCACACCATGTGAGGGGTTCAAAGCAGCTCGCCTCATTTCCTCCCGAGCAAGATTGAGAGGATGTGTGGTTTGGAGATGCTTATATATAGAAGCAGTGCCACAAGAGTATTTTTTTCACTGCCTCTTGACAGGGCTCGGCACAAATTTTGCATGTCACCTTTCTCGCATTTACTTTTTTTCTCTCTAGGTGGAAAAGTGAAGAATTTCCACACAACAGATTCCGGCCTCTGTGGACGTGGTGCCTCCTGCAAGAATTCTTCTTCAGAAGATACTTCCTCATGCTGCTGTCCAGATGCCATTTTGTTTGATATTTTTTGAAAAACACCAAACACGCAAAAAGGGTTCTTGTAGGAAAAGAGATGTCTCTCTAAAGATGCTCCTAAAAGAATGATTAAAATGGGTGGGGTCCTTCAATAGTTACAGTGGGAAATGTTATGAACCAATTAATTCTTTTTTTTTAGGTCACATGGGATCCGTGCACTCTGCGCTCACGATGCACGCACCCGACACGACTTCGCGAAAATATATTTAAAGATAATATACGTTTATTGTAAGTACAACTATATTATTTTTATGAATATCTTAGATAATTTTTTGCTCTAATATGTATATTAAAGACACATACATATAATTTTAGAACATAATTTTTTTTGTGGTAGTCGCGCACCCAGCAATCCCCAGCACGTATATGATGTCACGCGAGACTCGCCACCGCGCAAGCGTCGCATACCGTAATGCGCATGGGTCGCGAATGTGCGGGAGCAGGAGTCCGGGACTGGTCGGATACCAATCGTGCGCATCACGTAATATTAAATGTAAATGATGTAACTGAAAAACACGCAGCCGTTGCACACCATACGCGGATCCTTCGTGACTTTTATAAAACAGCGGCTAGAATCCACGCACCCACCATGATGTGTACGTTTTAGGTGTGCACCAAGCGCGCCCCAGCATGTATATGAAGTCACGCGAGACCCGCCACCACGCAAGCGTCGCGTACCGTAATGCGCATGTGTCGCAAATGCACGGGAGCAGGAGT
Organism: Lissotriton helveticus; assembly: GCF_964261635.1. Taxonomy (NCBI): domain Eukaryota; kingdom Metazoa; phylum Chordata; class Amphibia; order Caudata; family Salamandridae; genus Lissotriton; species Lissotriton helveticus. The sequence continues at coordinate 301,803,288 of NC_136059.1, forward strand.
CGCGGACTGGTCACATACCAATCGCGAGCATCACGGAATATTAAATGTTAATGATGTAACTGAAAAACACGCAGCTGTCGCACACCATACGTGGATCCTTCACGACTTTTCTAAAACGGCGGCTAGAATCCACGCACCCACCGTGATGTGTACGTTTTGGGTGCGCGACTCGGAACATTTTTGGGGAAAAAAAGAAAATAATATAAATATATTAAAATAAAACAAAAATATTAAACACTATTTCAGTTAGAATTTTTTAATTTTTTGTTGTTGCAATTTTCAGAAAAATATTTAATGTTATTTAATGAATAAAATATTTATAAATAAACAGTTAAAAACTGTAGAAAATCAGAACAAAAAAATAGGTATAACTACTATTACACTTAAAAATTAGCATTTAAAAAACCTTTGAAATTCAATGAAAAAACCATAGGTTTCAGAGACTTTATAGTATAAAATTAGCATTTAAAAAACCTTAGAAATTCACAGAAAAAAACATAGGTTTCAGGGGTGTTGTAGTTAGCTGGACATTTCACTCGTACAAAACCATCATTCCTCTGTTATAGGTAGTTCTGCTAACTATAACTCGCGCACCCGCAATGCACTGCTGATGATGTCACATATTACATCATTCATGACATGGTCAGTGACCTCACTGATGACATCTCAAATGACATCACTGATGACATCATCCACGTGCCAATCTGATACACCTCATCATACACTAGTATAACCTTTCATCACTCAATGTAAAATACAGAGTACCATATTTGAAACCATTGACACACCAATACCAGTTACTAAATACCCACTCACTGATTCCTAAGTCTACATACACAACTAGCCATTCAACAACAGAATCACGTATACATGCAGTCACTAAGTAATAGAACACTATCAAATGCACTTATACACATATATAGACATTGACACATCAGCACTCATATTAGTCGGTTATGCTGTCATCCTACTGACTCATGAAAAAAATTAATTACACTTACATTTACTCACTTACACAATTATACACACAACACCTCATTTATTCAAACACATAGTAACTACTAGTTAATATGTTAAAAAATCACCATTACAATTATACACTCATTCATATAGTTACTCTCACAATCACTGACTCTTACATATACTTATTTATATACACCAACTTTCACATACAATGCCTTTTATTTTTTTACCTTGTTGAAGATGCACAACTAAAACATATATTCACTCACCAACACACAAATAAATACACTCAGTCACCCAAACAACTGTTTCCACATGCACTCTTAAACCTATACACCTACTCAATCAACCATTCACACATCTATGCATAGAGTTACACACACCCCATCCAACCACACACAAACTCAGTGTCCCTTACAAATACTCACAAAACTAATCAATAACTAATATACACACTCATGTAGTTAGTAACCAACTGATGCAGCATGTTATACAACAACAAAGACAGTGATGAACACATTCACATAGTTTAGTTACTAATCCATGTATTAAGTGAGACACTTTTAATTATTCACTTAAACAGACAGTCAGAGATATAGTGAGTACAACTAACTATATCGGAGGAATTTCAATGGTTTTGTACGAGTGAAATGTCCAGCTAACTATAACGTACCTACGTTTTTTTCAGTGAATTTCTAAGGTTTTTTAAATGCCAATTCCTAACTATATCAGGCCTGAAACCTGTGGTTTTTTCAGTGAATTTAAGAGTTTTTTTTAAATGACAATTTTTAAATGTATTGTTATTTCTTTTTTATACTGATTTACTACATTTTTGAAACTATTTATTTTGAGATATTTTTTATATTACATTATAATTACATTATACATTACATTACAAAATATACTTTCTCAGAATGAATTACTTTAGTTTAAATACTTTGCAAATAGGCAATAGACTTTTAAGTACAGTACTTACAGTTGTTGCAATGGGCAACACAATTTCAAACACAATGCAACATTGACCTCAATATGAATTTCTAGTTAAATGCAATTAGTTACTTTATGGATTACTTTTCTAGCTACAGGACTGGATCCTAGATTCAGTCTTTGGACATCTCCTGTAAACAGTTGAGTAAACGTGTTTTAGTTACAGTAGTGATTTTTAAGGAATATTATAGTATTTTAAAAGTTCACACTCAGACATTTTTTCACATAGAATCACCAATGTTATCCTTCAGCAGGAAAATCCTTTAGCAGGTAAGTAGTGCTATTGTAACTTTTTCTTACTCAGTGGTGGATAATGGATCCAGCACTGGTGCCTCTCCTGTAAACAGTTGAAAGAATGCGTTTAAGTCATACAAGCAATTTTTAAGGACTATTTTTAGTTTGTGAAAATAGATACAGAAACTTTTCTGGTGAAAACCAGACAATGGATTCTTATGGAAGGAAATACAAGTTACTGGTAAGTACGGTTAGAATTACTTTTCAGGGTCAGTCCTGGGCTAAAACACTGGGTTCCTTCCTGAAAAAAGATGATTTTAGGTGAATATTTCAAAGTTCCAAAACTCCACACTTAGAATTTCTAAGTGAAACCAGTCAATGTTAGCCTATGGAAGGAAATTCAAGTTACTGGTAAGTATGGTTAGAATTACTTTTGAGCATCAGTACTGGGCTCAAAGATGTTATGTTATGTTATGTTAAATTAAGTTTATATAGCGCACGGCTACTCTAAAAGAGTGTCCCGGCGCTTTCCACAGGCAGCTCGAAGTAGAATAACACAACACGAAATAAACAGATACAAAGAAGAAAAGAAAAAGAACCCACCAGAGGAACGCCTAAAGATTAAAAAGCCAGGTCTTCAGGCCCTTCCTGAACTAAAGCAGATTGGAGGTGCTACGGAGCGCCAGCGGAAGCGAATTCCACAACTGGGAGGCCTTGTAGCTGAAGGAGCGCCCCCCAGTGCGGGCCTTCCTCACACGCGGAACCACAGCCTTAAAAAGGGATTCGGACCGCAGTGAGCGGGCTGGGCGATAGAAGGCCAATCTTCGCCACAGGTATCCGGCACCTAACCCAAACAATGCTTTGTGCATCAGCGTCAGGGATTTAAACATAATCCGCTTCCGGATAGGCAGCCAGTGAAGCGTGTGCAGCAACCCAGAAGCTCGTGCTCGCCTGTGCAGGCCAAAAATGGCGCGGGCAGCAGAGTTTTGTGCCACCTGCAGGCGCTGGACCAAGTACTCCGGAAGGCCAAGGAAAAGGGCATTGGCATAATCCAACCTGGATCCGATGAGCGCCTGAACAGTAATCCGCCTATGCTCCACAGACAGCAGTGGTAAAAACTTGCGGAGCATCTTCAGAACACCGAAACAGGTGCCAGCCAGCCCCAGGACATGTGCTCTTAGTGAGAGCCTGTTATCCAGCTTGACACCAAGGTTTTTAACAACCTGTGATGACTGTGCAGGGGGACACATATCAGAGGGCCACCATTGCCGCCAGTCAGGGTCAGTGGCACAACCAAAGAATAAGACCTCCGACTTGCTGGAGTTGGCCTTTAAACTGTTCCGCTGGAACCAGTCGAAGACCATTCCCAGACAGCCCCGAACACTCTCCCCATCAAATGCCTGGTCTTTACCGCAAGTGAAGAGGAGTTGCGTGTCGTCGGCGTAGGACACGATCTGGGCCCCATAAGCCTCCACCGCAGCCGCCAAAGGGGACATGAAGATGTTAAACAATGACGGGCTCAACACAGAACCCTGTGGAACCCCGACTCCCAATGGCGGCATCTCGGCGTAGCTCTGGGAAACCCAGATCGTCTGGCGACGGCCTTCAAGAAAAGATGTAAACCATTTGAACACCGTCCCCCTGATGCCGATGTCATAAAGCCTGGCGAGGAGCGCCTCATGGGGGACGGTGTCAAAGGCCGCCGACAGGTCTAACATGACTAACATGGCCTTGCCACCCACATCCAAAGTCTCCCTGATGATCTCTGAGACCTCCAACAACGCCGTTTCCGTGCTAAAATTAGGGCGGAATCCGGATTGGGATGGATGGAGCAGATTGTTGGCTTCTAGAAAGCTCGACAAGACGCCATGGACATGTTTCTCTGTGATCTTAGCCAGAGCCGGGAGAAGTGAGATTGGCCTATAATTGGCCAAAACCGTAGCATCAAGACCAGGCTTTTTCAGGAGGGGGATTACCATCGCCCTTTTCCAGGTACGTGGAACACTCCCCTCCCTCAGGGAGGCATTGAGGATATGGTTAACCAGGGGGTTCACCACCGCCGCCATCCCGGCCAAAAATTTGGCAGGGCATGGGTCCAGTGGCGAACCTGATTTAAGACTGGCCAACAACACCCGGGACGCGTCGCTGGAGACAGCTGGAAAGTCTGACAACACAGCGACCGGCATGGATGGTAACCCATGACCTGACCCGGGGCCGCAACAGCCCTCCTCCGAGCTCTCGGAGAAGGAGGCCTGAATCGCCTTGATCTTGTTGGTAAAAAAGCTGGCAAGATCACACGCCCACACATCTGATGATACTGGCGGGGGCGAGTGGGAACTAGGGGTCGTGAACTCCTTCACAATCGTAAAAATCTCCTTACAGGAGTTCGCCGACGCCTCAATCCTCCTTGCAAGATATTCTTTCTTAGCTCCTAGGATGTCCCGGTGATATGCTTTCACAACCGCCCTGTAGGCACTTTTAGCCTCCCCGTCGTACTGAAGGCGCCAGGCCCGCTCAGCAACCTTGCATTGACTGCGAGCCACGCGCAGCGCCTCCGTGAACCACGGCGCAGATTGCCGTATTACCGTGGACCGGGGGGCTGACTTAGGGGCGAGGTCTTCCAACCTCTCAGTCAGCCACACTGGATCCAGCACTGGTGCATCTCCTGTAAACAGTTGAAAAAATGCATTTAAGTCATACATGAGATTTTTAAGGAATATTTTTATTTTGTGAAAATAGACACTTAGAAACTTTTCTGGTGACAACCAGACAATGGATTCCTATGGAATGAAATACAAGTTACTGTTAAGTACGGTTAGAATTAGTTTTTCAGGGTCAGTGCTGGGCTAAAAGATGCAGCACTGGGTTCTCACCTGATAACAGGTGAGTAAATCGGAATTCGTTGTTCGGATGATTTTAGGTGAATATTTTAAAGTTCCAAAACTCCACACTTAGATGAATTTCCAAGTGAAACCAGTCAATGTTAGCCTATGGAAGGACATTCAAGTTACTAGTACGTATGGTTAGAATTACTTTTGAGGATCAGTACTGGGCTAAAAAATGCAGCACTGAGGTCTCTCCTGATAACAGGTGAGTAAATCGGAATTCGTAGTTCTGCTGATTTTATAAGAATTTTTTAAAGTTCCAAAACTCCACACTTAGAAGTATTTCCAAGTAAAGCCACTCAATGTAACCCTATGGAAGGAAATTCACTTAGCAAGTAAGTAGTGTTATCATTACTTTTTTTTACTCAGTGGTGGATCCTGGATCCAGCACTGGTGCATCTCCTGTAAACAGTTGAAAGAATGTGTTTAAGTCATAGAGGCGATTTTTAAGGACTATTTTTTATTTTGTGAAAATAGAAACTTTTCTGGTGAAAAGCAGACAATGGATTCCTATGGAATGAAATACAAGTTACTGGTAAGTACGGTTAGAATTAGTTTTTCAGGGTCAGTGCTGGGCTAAAAGATGCAGCATTGGGTTCTCACCTGATAACAGGTGAGTAAATCGGAATTCATTGTTCGGATGATTTTAGGTGAATATTTTAAAGTTCCAAAACTCCACTCTTAGAAGAATGTCCAAGTGAAACCAGTCAATGTTAGTCTAGGGAAGGAAATTCAAGTTACTAGTAAGTATGGTTAGAATTACTTTTCAGGGTCAGTGCTGGGCTAAAAGATGCAGCACTGGGTTCTCTCCTGATAACAGGTGAGTAAATCAGAATTCGTAGTTCTGCTGATTTTATAAGAATATTTTAAACTTCCAAAACTTCACACTTAGAAGAATTTCCAAGTAAAACCACTCAATGTTACCCTATGGAAGGAAATTCACTTAGCAGGTAAGTAGTGTTATCATTACGGTTTCTTACTCAGTGGTGGATCCTGGATCCAGCACTGGTGCATCTCCTGTAAACAGTTGAAAGAATACGTTTAAGTCATACAGGCGATTTTTAAGGAATATTTTTATTTTGTGAAAATAGACACTTAGAAACTTTTCTGGTGACAACCAGACAATGGATTCCTATGGAATGAAATACAAGTTACTGTTAAGTACGGTTAGAATTAGTTTTTCAGGGTCAGTGCTGGGCTAAAAGATGCAGCACTGGGTTCTCACCTGATAACAGGTGAGTAAATCGGAATTCGTTGTTCGGATGATTTTAGGTGAATATTTTAAAGTTCCAAAACTCCACACTTAGATGAATTTCCAAGTGAAACCAGTCAATGTTAGCCTATGGAAGGACATTCAAGTTACTAGTACGTATGGTTAGAATTACTTTTGAGGATCAGTACTGGGCTAAAAAATGCAGCACTGAGGTCTCTCCTGATAACAGGTGAGTAAATCGGAATTCGTAGTTCTGCTGATTTTATAAGAATTTTTTAAAGTTCCAAAACTCCACACTTAGAAGTATTTCCAAGTAAAGCCACTCAATGTAACCCTATGGAAGGAAATTCACTTAGCAAGTAAGTAGTGTTATCATTACTTTTTTTTACTCAGTGGTGGATCCTGGATCCAGCACTGGTGCATCTCCTGTAAACAGTTGAAAGAATGTGTTTAAGTCATAGAGGCGATTTTTAAGGACTATTTTTTATTTTGTGAAAATAGAAACTTTTCTGGTGAAAAGCAGACAATGGATTCCTATGGAATGAAATACAAGTTACTGGTAAGTACGGTTAGAATTAGTTTTTCAGGGTCAGTGCTGGGCTAAAAGATGCAGCATTGGGTTCTCACCTGATAACAGGTGAGTAAATCGGAATTCATTGTTCGGATGATTTTAGGTGAATATTTTAAAGTTCCAAAACTCCACTCTTAGAAGAATGTCCAAGTGAAACCAGTCAATGTTAGTCTAGGGAAGGAAATTCAAGTTACTAGTAAGTATGGTTAGAATTACTTTTCAGGGTCAGTGCTGGGCTAAAAGATGCAGCACTGGGTTCTCTCCTGATAACAGGTGAGTAAATCAGAATTCGTAGTTCTGCTGATTTTATAAGAATATTTTAAACTTCCAAAACTTCACACTTAGAAGAATTTCCAAGTAAAACCACTCAATGTTACCCTATGGAAGGAAATTCACTTAGCAGGTAAGTAGTGTTATCATTACGGTTTCTTACTCAGTGGTGGATCCTGGATCCAGCACTGGTGCATCTCCTGTAAACAGTTGAAAGAATACGTTTAAGTCATACAGGCGATTTTTAAGGAATATTTTTAGTTTGTGAAAATAGACACTTAGAAACTTTTCTGGTGACAACCAGACAATGGATTCCTATGGAATGAAATACAAGTTACTGTTAAGTACGGTTAGAATTAGTTTTTCAGGGTCAGTGCTGGGCTAAAAGATGCAGCACTGGGTTCTCACCTGATAACAGGTGAGTAAATCGGAATTCGTTGTTCGGATGATTTTAGGTGAATATTTTAAAGTTCCAAAACTCCACACTTAGATGAATTTCCAAGTGAAACCAGTCAATGTTAGCCTATGGAAGGACATTCAAGTTACTAGTACGTATGGTTAGAATTACTTTTGAGGATCAGTACTGGGCTAAAAAATGCAGCACTGAGGTCTCTCCTGATAACAGGTGAGTAAATCGGAATTCGTAGTTCTGCTGATTTTATAAGAATTTTTTAAAGTTCCAAAACTCCACACTTAGAAGTATTTCCAAGTAAAGCCACTCAATGTAACCCTATGGAAGGAAATTCACTTAGCAAGTAAGTAGTGTTATCATTACTTTTTTTTACTCAGTGGTGGATCCTGGATCCAGCACTGGTGCATCTCCTGTAAACAGTTGAAAGAATGTGTTTAAGTCATAGAGGCGATTTTTAAGGACTATTTTTTATTTTGTGAAAATAGAAACTTTTCTGGTGAAAAGCAGACAATGGATTCCTATGGAATGAAATACAAGTTACTGGTAAGTACGGTTAGAATTAGTTTTTCAGGGTCAGTGCTGGGCTAAAAGATGCAGCATTGGGTTCTCACCTGATAACAGGTGAGTAAATCGGAATTCATTGTTCGGATGATTTTAGGTGAATATTTTAAAGTTCCAAAACTCCACTCTTAGAAGAATGTCCAAGTGAAACCAGTCAATGTTAGTCTAGGGAAGGAAATTCAAGTTACTAGTAAGTATGGTTAGAATTACTTTTCAGGGTCAGTGCTGGGCTAAAAGATGCAGCACTGGGTTCTCTCCTGATAACAGGTGAGTAAATCAGAATTCGTAGTTCTGCTGATTTTATAAGAATATTTTAAACTTGCAAAACTTCACACTTAGAAGAATTTCCAAGTAAAACCACTCAATGTTACCCTATGGAAGGAAATTCACTTAGCAGGTAAGTAGTGTTATCATTACGGTTTCTTACTCAGTGGTGGATCCTGGATCCAGCACTGGTGCATCTCCTGTAAACAGTTGAAAGAATACGTTTAAGTCATACAGGCGATTTTTAAGGAATATTTTTAGTTTGTGAAAATAGACACTTAGAAATTTTTCTGGTGAAAACCAGTCAATGTTAGCCTATGAAAGGAAATTCAAGTTACTACTATGTCTGGTTAGAATTACTTTTGAGGATCAGTACTGGGCTCAAAGATGCAGCACTGAGGTCTCTCCTGATAACAGGTGAGTTAATCGGAATTCGTAGCACATCCAGTGAGCGCCACAGAGCTGCGTAGCAGAGAGCTGTAAAAAGGGGCACGGCATGCACCACCTCTATACAACGTAGCGCAGTGGCGCTTCCTGGTAGCACCTGGTGGACCACTTGGCCCCCATGGTCCCTCAGATTTTTTTCCCCAACTTTAAACGTGCCACAGGGGGTGTTTGCACACATCACGTCAGGCCCCGTCCCCCAGCTTCACCACTGTGTAAACGCGCCCTGTCACAGTTCTAGGTTGAGAGATTAAGTCCCCTTCAGTCCTAAGGATCCCTAGGGTCAAACTAGCCCACTAGGTACCTCCAGTAAGCACCACAGAGCTGCGTTGCAGAGAGGTGTAAAAAGGAGCGTGGCCTCTAAACACCTGTCTGCAACGCAGCTCCCTGGCGCATGCTGGAGATACCTGTTGGGCTATTCCACCCTCCGGGACCCTCAGTATTGAAAGAGAATTAATTCCCCAAGTTAAAACACACCACGGGACGCGTTTGCGCACTAATAAAGGAAGGGGGCGTGGCCTGAGGTGACATGTCTGCAAACACACCCTGTGGCGCGTTTTAAGTTAGAGAATTAATTCCTTCTCAATCCTGTGTGTCCCTGGGGGCCAACTAGCCCACCAGATACCTCAAGTAGGCGCCAGGGGGCTGCGTTGCAGAGAGGTGCTCAGAGGCCACACCCCTTTTTATAACACTCTGCAACGCAGCTCAGTGGCCCTTACTGAAGGTACCTGGTGGGCTAGTTGGCCCCCAGGGACCCTCAGGATTGACAAGGAATTAATTCCCCAACTTAAACCGGGCGTGTTTGCACACAGGTGAACTCAGGGCCTGCCCCCTACCTTCACCACAGGGCAAACGCGCCTGTGGCGTGTTTTTTGTTGGGGTATTAACTGCCCTTGAATCTTGAGGGTGCCTGGGGAGCAACTAGCCCACCAGCTACCTCTAGTAAGCACCACATAGCTGTGTTGCAGAGAGGTGTAAAAAGGGGCGTGGCCTCAGAACACCACTCTGCAACGCAGCCCCCTGGCGCATACTGGAGGTTACTGGTGGGCTAATTAGCCCACAGGGACCCCCAGTATTCAAGGGGAATTCGTTCCCCCTCTGCAAACGCGCCAGGTGGCACGTTTGCAGAGTGCTGCATGAAGGGGGCGTGGACCCGGGTGCGATGCCGGTGTTTTTCTTTTTTTCTTTTTTTTTAAGAAGGGGGGCCGTGTAGCCCCCCTTCTTTATCTATTTTTTTTGCCCTGGGGACCCCATCCCCCAGGGCTTGCCCCCTAATTTTTATTTTGTTTTTAAACTGTGGAGTGGGGCTGCGTGGCCCCCTCCTGAGGCTTCTTTTAGCCCCGGGGACCCCATCCCCCGGGGCTCTGCCTCATTTTCTTAAATAAATTTCTTGGGGGGGCCCACTTCTGGCCCTGGGGACCCCATCCCCCGGGGCCTGACCTCTTGTTGGGGACCGTGGGGGGTCCCCAATCCCCCCACGGTCCCTGCCGGCTCCCCGCATCCTGCGGGAGCCGGCATTGCTTTTCTACATGGGGAGCAGCAAACATGCTGTGCCCCCGCTATTACACATAATTTTCCCCAGGGGGTGGCGGTCGCCGGGGCAGTGTGGGGGGGATTGGGCCCCCCCACACTTTATTTTTACACTGCCACCAGGATTTGGCGCCCCCGGGGGCTAATTAGCATTAAAGCAGGCTTCAGGGTTTTTTTTTCATGGGATATGCGTATACTACTCTGATCCCACGATTTTGACCTAGGGGGTCAGGGTGTTTCTACCCTGCACCTTTGCGTCTTTTGCGCACTTCTTTTTCAGTTTTCTTGTGCCTCGGTTCTACCGAGATACAAGATGGCTGCCAACACTTCCTGGTTTGGAGTGTTGAGAGAAAGTTGACAGCCAATTAGCATGCAGCTAATCGTAAGGGTACTCAAAAGATCCTCAGAGGATACGCATATCCTACTACATACATAGATATATCTAAGATTTTACTTTTGATTTTCTCATTAACTACTGCACTGATTTAGACCATTTAATAAAAAGTGTGATCTGTGAACCAAACTCTACCTTTTTGCCAAATTTGGTGTAATTCGGTTCAGCAGTTCTGGCTGTAGTCATGTCTAAAAGTCCCTATGGAAAATTGCATGGGGAATACATGTTTTGGGACCCCCTTTTTTCTCGGCCCCCGCTTGACAAATCACCCCAAAACTTCTAAGATAGGAGCGGAGAGGAGCGCCCCATCTTCTTGGAGAATTTCGCGAAGATTCGTTGACCGGCGCCAAAGTTATTCCAAATAGAATGTTGCGGATTTCCTATGGAAACTAGGTCCTAACTATATCTACCTACTGGCGACCGCCAGCAGGTTATATATATATATATACATATATATATATTCCAACCACAATCCAGTCTCCGAGAAATAAAACTCACTGGTGTCGTGGCCTTGATGTAAGAAGAAGGTGTTTATTTAAAGCAACGGGCACCCGTTGCTTTAAATAAACACCGTCTTCTTACATCAGTGATGTCACTGACCATGTCATGAGTGATGTAATATGTGAGGTCATAAACAGTGTATTGAGGGGAATGAGTTATAGTTAACTGAGCTAACCATAATAGCTGAATTTCATTGGTTTTGTACGAGTGAAACTTGAGCCTAACCTTTGGTTTTTTCAGTGAATTTCTTTTTAAGTTCAAAAGAGAATTTCATTGAAAGTATAGAGGTGTCATCTTACAAAACCTGTAATCAATCAGTAAACAGTACATCACATATGTATTCCAGCATAAATACAAGAGTGAGAAAAAGAGATAAAAACAAATTGAAGAGAGTAAAATAAATAATGCAATACAAATTAATATATGAGATAAAGGAATGTCAAAAGAAAATTATGGGGGTTTAAGTACTTCCTGCTGAGACGGCTTAGGTAGAGAGTTCTGCCTTGCACAGTTATCAAAGAATGTTATAACAGGTGCCCATAACTGAGTTCTCTTCATAGCCAAGTGAAGAGGAAAGGTGGAGAATATGTCCAGTCTGTGATTGTGGCATACATCATACCACCAGACCTTATAAGAAATCTTACTGAAGTCCTTCCAATTTCTTGTTATTTGCTGAAAAGCAACTGCTATTAGTAAATCTATAATTTTGACATTAAGTTCACAATTATCCCAAGAAGGTGAGAGACTTCCCCCAAAAATTTCTTTTACACAGAATTGGATATTGGTACCAAAAATGACATTAATTTGAGACCATACAAGTTTCCAGGACAGTTTACAGGTAGACAAGAAAAAAGCATATGATACAAATCAGCGTCAGGAGATGTGCAAGACCAGCAAGTATTCGGTAAATTGGGGAATCTTTTGTTTACTGTGTGTGGAGATAGCAGAAGCCTGTTATAGATGTAAAATAATGTTTGCGTTAAACTAGCTGTCCTTGAGGTTTTACGTAACTTAGTCCAGATATTGTTCCACATAGATAAGGACCAAACTACATCAAAGTCTTTCTCCCAAATTTCTTCAATGCTAGATTTTTGTCGTATTGTACCTGTGGATTTAAAGTAAACACATATTTTGGAAGCTTTAGGTTTAGTATGTAAAATAAAAGACAAATCTGCACAAAAGTCACTAGTCGGAGATTTGTGGGGCTTGCAACTAAGCTGAGTACATATGTTAAGCACAGTGTTGGGTAAAATATAATACTTAGAAACGAAAGAGGCGGGCAAACTATATATCTGTCGAAGCAAAGAAAAATAAATAAATTCATTATTTGAGATTAATTGGTGAATCAAGATTAAACAGCGTTGCCTCCACATTTTCTAATAAAAGGGCTTGTTATGTATCAATACAGTTCTATTATGCCATATGGTTGAGACTAAGAAGGATTCGAGAGTGTCATGTAATAATGGATATAGAGGGCTAAGTAGTTTGGAAGTACATTTAAAAAGAGGATTAGATAATGATTGGGGTTTGCGGGAAAAGGAAAGGTATTCATGAAATGAGAATGGGGACAAAAACGAATTCTCAAGTAGAGTCCATATGGGATGGTCTCCTGTAGAATCATGCAGCCAGTATGAGGCTTGTCACAACAAAAACGCTTTTTGATGAGCTGGGAAATTGGGAAAATGAACACCCCCCTTCAATTTTGGGTCACATTAACTTAGAAATAGACATTCAGGGCTTTTTATTATTCCATAAAAAGTAAGATAATATTGAATTGATAGATTTAAATAGTTTAATAGAAATGGGAATCAGAATATTGGAGATGGTGTATAAAATTATAGGAGTGAGCATCATTTTTATAGTGTCTAAGCAACCCCACCAGGATAGGTAAAGGAGATGCCATTTGGTAGTAAGCTCTGAGATTTATTTAATGCAATGTTTCATGCACAAAGTTACTGTGCCTTTAATTGTAGGCATGAAATTTAAACCTAAATATTTGATATGAGAGGATTTCCAAGTAAAGTTTGCTGAAGCAAAATCAGCTTTAAACGTGAATTTAGTGAGAGGTAAGATTTCACATTTATCACTATTTAGTTTATATCCTGAAATCAGTGACAAGGAATGGACCCCTTTTAGAAAGGCAGGAAGTGATTCACTGGGATTTGAAATAAAAAGCAGAATATCTTCAGCGTACGCTGCAAGTTTGACACTGGTTGTGGGAGTTCCAAATCTATGTATTTGTATATTTTGACGAATTTTTTAAAGGAAGGGTTCAAGGGCCAGATTGAGAAGGAAAGGGGATAAGAGGCATCCCTAATGCACAGGGCCATAGCGGGCACTGGGCAATCCCCCGGTGCGCCTCATGAGTGGGGGCCGGTTTTGGGCCCCTGGGAGCTGTTTTTGTTACAGGGCCAATCGGCCCTGTACCAAAATCGGCCAAAAACCGGCCTCGGCAAACTGCTCGGGGGCCCCTCCAAACCTCCGAGTGGGGAGGGGGGTGTGGACGAGCACTTTGTCAGGGCCAGTTGTGGTTCCCAGTCCGTCCCTGCTGATGCACTCCTATACCAAGATCAAAAAATGATGATGTTAGATCATTAGCACAGACAGAAGCGCGTGGATTAGAGTATAAAAGTGAAATTGGGAACGTAAACTTAGGGCCAAATCCAAACCATTTGAGAGTATAGAATAGATATTGCCATTCAACTCTATCAAATGCTTTTTCTGCGTCCAACGCTATTGCTGCAAGAGAGTGTTTTAAATATGGAGCTTTAGATAAAAATATTTTTTTTTAAAGTCCTGTGTTATCCGTGATTACTCGCCCTTTCACAAAACCGAATTGTTCTTTGCCTAATATATTTGGTAAAGTAGGATCTACGCGTAAGGCTAGTGCTTTGGAAAAAATCTTATAATCTATATTAACAAGTGATATGGGTCTGTAATTTTTACAGTATTTTGAATCCTTGCCTTCTTTGGGTATTAGACATATATGGGCATCTGAAAAGTAACCCTTGGATTTTCCTATAGCGAAAAAGGAGTCAATTATAAAGTATAGTTTAGGGATTAATAATTTAGAGACTTGGATATAAAATTTGACTGTAAAACTGTCTGGCCCAGGTGCCTTATCTTTTTTAAGGTATTGAAGTGCATTTAAGAGCTCTTGTTGTGTTATCTCCATTTCTAAGGTTGATAAGTCAGGGAAGTTCTGCTGAGTCTTATGTAAAGTTAAAAAAAATTGAGAAAGCATTTGACTTGTGGGATTCATGTCAGAAGAATACAATGATTTATAAAACAGTGCAAATTCATTCCAAATTTCTGTATCTTTGAATTTTAGGACAGAATGATCATCATAAATAGAATCAATATGCAGTTTGTTTTGTTTTGTTTTCAAATAATTGGCTAAGATTTTACCAGCCTTATTTTCCCCCCCTTAACATTTTGCACTAGATTTCAGTAGATATAATGAGGCAGTGTCAGTCGATTCCTTGTTGAACTGTAATTTTGCTTTTATAAGGGCATTAAGAACATCTTTTGAATTAGATGTATAAAAAGAGTGCTCCAGTCTCTTAATGTCTTGAAGTAGGGATCTGGTACGCTTGCGAACAATGTTACTTTTTTTAGCCACAAAATGTATAATAAAGTCTCTTGCTGCAGCCTTAAAGGCATCCCAAATAGTTGAGAAGGGTAAAGATTCTGTGTGGTTGATGGAAAAAAATTATTCCGGAAAGGTAATAAATGAGGAGGAGAAAGCTGGTTCCAGAAGAAGAGAGTTGTTAAATCTCCATCGTTTAGGGGCAATAACTTTAGGCAAGATGTATAAGTCGATTGAAATGGGAGCATGATTCGATAATATTATTGGTCAAATATCTGCAAGTGTTTGAGATAAGTTATGAGATACAAAAAAGTAATCTATCCGTGATTGAGAGTGGTGCACCGGAGAATAAAAAGTGTACTCTCTGGTGATTGGGTTACATATCCTCCAAGCGTCTAAGAGTTTATGCTGTTTAATGGTGTGAATAAAAGATTTATGGGGTTTGTTGGGAATAAATGAGACTTTAAAATTCCGATCTATAAAAGGCTCGAAGATCTGATTGCAATCTCCTGCTAATATAAAGTTGTCTTCTATGCAAAGAGTAATCTGCATTGCTATATAGGCTCCAAAATGAAAAATCACCGCTAGTGGGGGCATAGACATTGAAAAAAGAGACTCGGGCATCCTTCAACATCAGTATGAGTATCAGATGGATCATTATGCAATCAACCATCAGTATCTGATTCTTGGGACATAAATTTAAAGTTAAGTGATATGCGACATAGCATCATGACTCCATTTCGCTCACCATCACCATTGGAGTAAAATATTTCTCCCACCCAACCTTTTTTTAGTTTTCACGACTCATTCTCTGTGAGATGAGTCTCTTGCAAAGATACTCTGTCAGCATTTAATTTAGCCAGATGAGTTAAAACTCTTTGTTGTTTTATGGGGGAATTCAGCCCTCTAACATTCCATGAAACTAATTTCAATGGGATGATGGGTGAAGATTAAGGATAAACAAGTACTATGAACAGTGGTAAGTTAATTCAATGAAGAACTCAGGACAAATTTTAAAGAGGATAAAAAAAACATAGACATAGTGATCATGGCCATTATAAGAAGAACAAGGTGGACAAAGAGTGGTGAGAATAGAGAACAAAGCTGATAAGAGAAAGCTGGAGTACATAAAAATATAAATCTAGAGCTATAATTCAGAAGGGAACGATAAGGAAACAATAACATATTGAAAAAAGTGAATAACCTTGAAAGCTGGACATGAACAACCTCTATAATAAAAGTGATTGAAGCAGAAAAGGTAACAGAGTAGAGTATACTAAAAGTAAGAAAATTAACAACAATCAAAAAATGGGTGAAGGAAAAGTTAAGAGAAGAAAGAAGGAAGAGGATAAGAAACAAAGTTAGGACAGAAATGTAGGAAGACATACCTACATAAGGAGAACGCAAATAGACACGGGGGTGGAGCCACATGGAATGAACGACACATCCAGGGTCGGCCAGACGGAACACCAGGAAGACATCATGAGAAAACGATAACGGATCTGTGGAGACGAAACATAACGAGTGTTAAGCTAATGTTATGAAATGGACATAAACAATGACTACTGAGAACATCATTAAACAAATTTGCGATGAATGAGCTCTGGTAAGAATAACAATAAATAGAACGTGAACAAGAAAGAACAAATCATAAACTACGAAATACAATAATGAGGAGAACGCAACCCAAATATTGTAACCAGTAAACAGCAATATTAATCATTGAAAGAACCAGAAGGACGAGATAAATGCATAGCAGACGGTTTGCAGGAATTGATGAAGCATTGTAAGCACAGAGGATCCTCATACATGGTCGTTCTATTGTTGAAGGTGACTTTAAAGAGGCAAGGGTAAAAAGACCGTATCTAGCCCCTATTGAGCTTAGATAAGCTTGCATGTTAAGAAAAGTCTTGCGTCAATTATCAGTAGCTTTAGAATAGTCTTGCGCAAAGAACAAAGAAGATCAGGACCATGTGAGTCGTGGAGAAGCTCTGACTACAGAGAGAACCTTCAGCAAATCCGTGTATTCTAGGAAATATAAAATAACTCCTCTCGCTTTTTGTGAAGGTGATGCATTGGATGGAGCACAACCTAGCCGGGGCGCTCCTTGAATGTTAAGTACCGTTCCCTCTGGCATGTGGCGCAATTTAGGGAGAAAAGATTTGAAAAAAGCAAGAGAATCACTCCCTTCAAGGCCCTCTTCCAGGCCGTTAGTGGGCAAATTATTTCATCTATTTCGATTTTCCAGGTCCTTAACCTGTTTCTGAAGCATAGAGAGTTGAGAATGGAGTTGAGAAACGCTGGCACATGTCTCTGTTAAGGAGGAAATGCTTTGTTCAACTGAGGAGACCCTTGTTTCCAGTTGTGACCAATTGTCCGTTAAGACTTGTAATTTATTGTTAGGCTGTTCCATGAAGGGTCTGAGAGCCCTAATTTCCTACAGTAATAATTCCTTTGACACTGGTGATGTTGATTTTGGTGGCGATGGAGGGTCCTTTTTGAGTCGTTTAGTGTTAAATTTCCCCGGAATCGTAGGAGAGGGCTCCATTGTTAGCTCCAAACTTTAAGAAGAGAATGCCAGAGAATCTTCTAATCTAGAGAGCTCAGAAAAACATCTTAGAGTTCTTTACAAAAATATCCTTAGAAAGACAGTGGAGAATGTGTTGATTTTATTCTGCCCATAAATCACAATTAGCACACTCCGCACTGAAGGATTCAGTGCGATGAGATAGGAACCGAAGCAAAAAAGGTGGGGTCATGAAGAAAAAACTCAATACTTTGAGACATGGAAAGAACTTTGATAACAAGTTAAGAAGTCTTTTTTTTCTTCTTTATTTTATTATTTTTTTAATGAGGATAATAGGCATCGACCAGACTTCTTATCCTCTTCAAAGGAGTGATATGTGAAAAATAGAGAAACATGTTTCAGAGAGACAAATAAGATGCAAAAAATGATTGTACTGCACTTGAAAAGGCCAATGTACAACAAGAATCAATTGGTGAAATGCACCATAATGTGGTATACTCTTAGTTTGCAGAAGAGTATTGCTTCCGAACAAAATATGCCAAGAAGAGCAAGGTACAATTGTCTCAGAAGTAACTCAAATAGAAGCTGTGAGGAGCTAACTGTTGAATACAAAATGAACGCTGTGCAAAATGCTCTGAAGAAGCTGAAATGGAGGTTACTTCTTAATGCACCACATTAATTTCCTTAGTTTCCTCATTAAAAACGGTAAAAATTTCATTTCTAACATACTTGAAGTCTTGTAGATGGCAACATGAAAATGGGGCAATTTTTCTGCATCTTTACTGAGAAACGCGTGTTCGTGTGACAGAATCAAAATGGTGGCCGCAATGAATGCGCATCTTGAAAACAACTCACGGCGTTAAATTAGGCAACTTTGCGCCCACCAAAGAAGTCTCAGAGGGTCACTGAGTGTTCTTTAAGTCTTCATGTGCCTTTACACTCCGTCATCCGAGCTGCAATTTGGTGCGAAGCGCAGAGTCCTCCAGGTGAGCCGCGGAGCTTCACCCGGGCGCAACCATTCGGCTCGGGCACCAAGCCACACCCCCTTTCAGTGAATTTCTAAGGATTTTTTATTCATACCTCCTAACTATAACATCTCTGTAACCTTTGTTTTTTCAGTGAATTTCTAAGGTTTTTTAAAATGCTAATTCCTAACTATAATGTCCCTGTAACCTTTGTTTTTTTCAGTGATTTTTGAAGGTATTTTTAATTTTATTTCCTGACAAACCTGTAAACTTTCAGGGTGAGTGTGTAAGTCGCTGTGCACGTTGGTAACAGGGTCTGTGAGTGGCTGTATGGGTCTGTGAGTGAGTGTGTAATGTCTGGGTAAATACATTAGTTCATGAGTAGTGCCTGTGTGATTCTATGAGTGCACTTGCCAAGGACACACTGCGAATACCAGATGTTTTTGACAGAGTGTAAAACAGATATATAGACATATTTCTCATAAAGGTTTAGTGTAACTGTTTAGTAAGATACTAATTTAACTTTCCATTTGAATTAATTTGTCTAAATAACTACATAAAAAATGCATTTTCCTTTTTCACATCAACACTTGAGGTCACACTGACATCAGTAGACACGAGTAAAACAGATATGTAGACATATTTTACAGAAAGTTTGAGTCTACCTGTTTAGTAACATATTGATTTAACTTTAACAACAGATTTGTAAAAAAACAACAGTTTCAAAATATAACATTCAACATCTGAACTCACGAATAGAACATAACTACCAAACACCCATCAAACTGCCCATTGTTACCCAAACTCCTGGGGAATCAAAAACTGCTGCAAAACTAGTGCAATGCACAATCTGTGACAAGACTATGGAGGGACAAACAAAAGATATTCAAGTGGGACGACGTCCATGTTATATCATCTTAAAACCTATCATAAAAAACATCTCCAATTGGCGATCTAGCAGAGGGAATCTGGAGGACCATCTGCATCAGTGCAAGCGGCCACAATGTCCGGCCAGAATGTCCCTTGAGAGGTGCAGATTACTACAACAGATATAGCTCCAGAGTTTTCAAGAATGGCCACATATTGCATGGTCTGTAGTGTTGTTATAAGTGCTGGTGAGCAGTGTGTTACAGCTATTCGCAATTAAGCATGGGCGGATCTAGCGGATCTCGCGTACGCGAAATTGCGGATTTACGGATTCGCAATCCGCGAAGATACGCGAACTCTAGCGGATTTGCGGATTTTCCCGTTTTTTGTGTTGGCGTTTTTTGGGACAAGTTCGCAATTGCGAACTTACTTTTCGGCTCGCAACGGCCGCGACTATGTTGTTTCTACGTCTGGTTTATCATCACAGGTTCACAGCACCCTCTGTTTCACCACTGCCACCCTCTGGGACACCCATGCCACCCTCTGGTACATCCTCACTGCCACCCATTAGGTTTATTTATCACTGTAGATTATGGTGGTTGAAAAAAGCAAGCACACCTGCCCTTCTTCAACTGCCATCAATTAATTTGTGGGTCATTAATGTGTCAGTAATTTTGAAACTTCCAGTCTGGCTGGCACCTGCTTACTTCCTTATCTGTAATTTGCTTTTTGTTGCAGTGAATTTTTTTTTCACAGGACCTTTATGGTCTACTTGTAGCTATTCTATGAGCCTGCTGTTTGGGTCATAGCAGGGTCATAGAATAGTTGCAAACTCTGGAGGGGCCCCTCAGGAAGCACTACCTTGAATGTTACTAATGTTAAGTTTGAACTTTTGCACCTTCTCATTGCTTTCAGTTTAGCTAAAATCGTTTTTTCTGCAATTTTGCGTGTTTTTTGGGGCGCGAATCCGTGCGAGATCGATTTCGGAAGCCGCGAATGCGTGCGAATACCAAATTTTTTTTTTTGCGACGTGTATGTTCGCGTGATCTTGCGCGTGTTCGCGAGGCGCTTCTAGCTATACGTTTGCCAAGTTACCCTATCGGTCGTACACGGGCGCGGCCATCTTGTTTGCGTGACGTAATTCCGTTTCCGGCCGCTATGTGTAATCTCGCAAAGTGTGCTGCTCGCTAGTACAATTTCGCGCGTGCTCGCGAGGAAAATCTCGCGCGAACTTACCCACGCGGTCGTGAACGGGCGCGGCCATCTTGTTTCTCATTCATTGCTATGGTTCTGGGCATGCTTTCTCTATCCTCTCTCAATCTCTGCCATCCTTTGCTTGTTTGAAGTTTATTTGATCTAATTTTACTTATTATCTATCCCTCTATTTTTCTAGCTCTATATTTTTGTGTTTTCTGCTGCTTTTAGTTACTTTTAAACTACTTTTTTAAACTCTTTTCTTTTCTTCTTCACTATTCTATTTCTTGTTTATCATTTAACTGTATTTCTGCCCAGACCATGGTAAAGGGAGCCGGGAAGCACCCTGAGAAGGGGAAGGGTCCCGCACCCCGTGCCCGGCTCCCGTGCGGGCGTTTGAGGGGGGAGCAAGTGGTGCCGCGGGAGATCTTCAGCGCGGAGGAAGTGGCGGCACTCATCTTCCACGTCCAGCGCCGCCTCCCCAAGACGATCCTGGGAGGCGGCAAGATCGCGACTGGCTATGGCATCCGGGAGCGCCGCAAGCGGTGGGAGAAGGTGTGCCGGGCCATGTATAAGCTCTCTGGGGTCCGGCGCACATATAACCAGGCCACCCACCGCTGGACCGATGTCATGGACCGGGAACGGGACTTGCTGGACGCGCTCGGCGTAGAGGTCCCCGGGCTTGGTGAGTAGTAGTAGCTATTCATTTACTACTCTGTTTTATCCGGCTCTGTTATTTGCAAATCTTTGTTCTTTACCAAGAGCAATAATGCTGCCGATTACATTGAGGTAAATTATATTTCAAAATCTTCTATGCATTTCAGGTGCACTGCTCTCCTTCTCAGTAGCCTTGCTTGCTACTATGCTTCTTTGTTTTGTATGTTGTGTTCAGAAGCATTTCATTGGCCTGAGAAATTATGTATGAGTGTAGTGTAAAGATAAGAACTGCGTAATGCTAGACACTAAGGGTCATATTTTCAATTACCGGCGCATCCCTGCAAAGTAGCAGGGATGCGGCAGTAATTGTGTGCCATGCCACCACCACCCATTGGCCCAAAACGTCACAGAAGCCTTACGCATCTGTGCCGTAAAGGCAGCGCATTGCTGGAGTTGCGTGCCAACGATGGCGCAGCTCCAGCAATGCTCTGGGGTACCCTATCTCCCCAATGCTGCATCAAGCCGTACGTCGGCTTCAAGTGTGCAGGGTTTGAGTCATGCATCATTGTCCTAAAAGTGACTGATTGACATCTTGTAGATTTCCCTCAGCCACTTTTAGGATTCGTTCCTGCGCAGGTACGCCCTCCCTTGCGCCGGAACGCCCCCTGATGGCGCAGGGCTTTACAACGTGATGCATCGCCCATATGCCCATATGTGGTTTTTTTTAATATATACGCCGCACCAACACCATGGCGAGTCTTTTGTTCTGCCGCTGCGTCACAAAAGGCACGCAACAATGGAGGAAAATGAGCCGCAAGGGACTTCTAAATCAGCCCCAACAGACTGAAGTCCAGTCCTTCCTTTAGACACATGGCTATAAGAAGAAATAGTGGCGGTGGTGGGTGGATTGATAGTTTGAGTATTCACTGATCTGCAAGCAGGATGGACTTTGTCTGTCACTTCGCGTGCTGCGGACTGCTGCCTGCAGTGCCAGGCCTAGGCAAACCTCTTTAGTAGTCTGTTTATTGAGTTACATAGGAACTTTCTAAGTCAACGTTCCGCAAATCAGGCAATACGAATAACGTAGTATACCACATGAGATAGATCCCGTGGAATAGTTGTCTACTCTATTTGCTATTTCTCCAAAATATTTTGTTATTGTTCTTTTGAAATGTTTGATTTGGTTGAAAAATCTCATCCATGTTTTCTGGTCTTTCTTTCTTTCATGTTGTACATCAGCTCCCCCCAAGGGCAAGAGGACACAGGAGGAGGGTGCTGAGGATGCAGGCCAGGATCGGGCAGGCGAGGGCTCCTTTGCTGGCCCCAGTAAGTTTACATTTTAATAAAGAGTACCTATTTTTTCCTAGCGGTCCTCATTCGATTTTTTCTAAATCGTCTTTGATCTTCTTGTAGACTGGATATAAATTCTTATCCTGCCTCGAATATGACTCCCTGTGGTATTACTAGACTATTCTTATTAGTCTGTCTGTGTAGCTAACTAAGATTGGACATTTGGCAATTCCATTGGACTCCCATTCTATTCAGCAATAGCTCTATGCACTGTCTCCTTACTGACTAGATAGTGTGGCAGAGTCATTCAGCTCCCGAAGTCACCGATTATTGATCCCCAATGATCTCTAGATTATCGTACGCAGGACAAGAGAGTACGGAGTCACAGCACAGTCAAGAAGTGTCAGAGGCACTCATGCTTGAAAAAATTCCAAAACCTTTAGCTCATCCACTCTAGTCTGGAGGAACAAAAACCACAGAGTCTATTTAAGTTTAAAAGCTTTATTAAAAGTAAACACATTTATTAAAATCTACTTTGTCATAAAACTATTTAACTGAAAACGGAAAAGTGTTTAGTGCTGACGATTAATTGGACACATTTCTTGTGGTCGAGCCGAGCTCTCACCTGGTTTGAACTTGATCCTGGTCGTGTTCTTAGGAGTCAAGCTTCTGTCTGTTAGGAGAAAAAGTGGTGCGTGTTAAAAATCAAAAGCAAGCATTCATCAGTTGTGCATAAAAGTGCAGCAAGACAACAGCCTTCCCTGGAAAAAGGGACATTTTTACTTTGGAGTAGACAGTCACAAATTATTACATTGTATTCAGTTTTTTTAACATTTCTCCTAGACCAAATATTATATAGTAGTGAGTGGTGTATTCTAACATTCTTAAATGTACTTTGTAGGTGTAACATCTGGTGACGGGGCCAGCGCGGAGGTGGCTGTGTTGGGCGAGGACTCGGAGGACTCTGGGGAGGAGGCGGTGCAAGAGCCGGCGGACGGTCCTGTGGGGGTTCAAACGGTGGTGGCGGAAACAGGTAAGCTATATATTCCTTACTTATTGAAATTGAAGACTGCATAGTGTGCTTTCTGCACGGGTGTATTACAAATCAACCAGGTAGTAGCCTCCTCGAAATGTACTTCGACTTAGCTGTGAAGTTTTTGGTGAGAAGAATCCCAATAAGTTCTTAGACGAACGTGATGGATGGGATGAACGAAAAGCGAAAGAAGGGTGTAAGTAAGTGGGACGCGAACTTGTATGATGGCTGGCAAAGAAGAACGATATGTGTTTGCTTGGCCCCCGAGGTGGCTGGGAAGGAAAGAATATGGTATGGTGCATGGCTGGGTCAATGATGAAGCAAGGATGGGTGGAAGGACAGCAGCCTGGGTGGGTGAAACAGAAACTGTATGTGTGCGTATACTTTGACTGAATGGATGCCTGGAGCATGGTATTCTCTGACTCTTAGATAGCACATGTGTATCTAGAGAGAGTAGATGGTCGCCAGATGAACTAAGTGTTACCTTGAAGAGCATGTACCACCGCACCCGCACGTCCGTTCCAGTGCAGGGAAGGCAAGGAAAAGAAATTGTAAATGTGTCCAATACTACCATGAATAGTAGCAGTACTTTGTATTGCGTCTGCAATCACAGCATATATCTGGTTATTACGGTGGACACTCCGTACCTCTCTTAATAACTTTAGTTTACTTGTAGTACGTCATTCATGTGTGGGTGTATCACTGTTCACTCAATATTAAGCAAAGCACCTAAAGTCATCCCATATGTCATCAAATACGTCCCATGTGAAGTGATAGATAATCAAATTAGTTAGCTTCTTCATTTTCCTTTTCTAGTACTCATTTGCACTGTAGGGTGAAAGGTAAATTAATTAAGCAGTAGCCCTTGTAACAGAGTATTCTCAGTGCCACCCGTAATAGAAAAGTAATAGCTTCACCACCTGCATGTACTGGACCGGTACAGTAACGCAAGTCTGTCTCACTCATCATGGTGTGCAACTTTTTTTCTCGGGTGCAAGTTCACTGTGCTGTCCATGTCATTCTGCCGGCTTGCATAAGATAACGTACCAATTTCCCTAAACAAGAGAGAAGAAGAAGAATAAGACTGGTGTACTGTCATAGTCGACTGTAATGGAAGTCCATAGTGGTCGTAGAATTTGTTCATTAAACTACCACTAATGTTAGAGCAAGGATGTAGAAGTGGGAGGTTACATAGATACTGTCCTCAATAGTTATGTACTGTGCTTTCAATTTGCTACTTGTACTGTGACCCAACTTTCGGCTCAATCACTTTGTGTTATTAATGGTAAGGAGCATTGGTTACAGACTATGTCTTTCTTTCTTCATATAGTTGCTCCTTCCAAATCAACAACACGGAGGGAGCAGGCTAGAATGGCCCGGCAACGGAGGCTGGAGGCCACTGTCGCCGAATATCGGCGGCTGGTGGCCCTGGAGGAGGAGGAGGACACGCAGTCGAGCGGGGCAACAACAACATCCTCGACTGGGACCGCTGCATCCTCCTCCGTGACTAAGCCAGCGGGACCGAGCCGGGCTAACAAAGACAACCGCCACCGCCAAGCAACAGAAATACCAGCTGCCCCCCACAGGAGCTGCAAGGAACGCCAACGCCGCCTACGAGTCCGAATGTCCAACCTGGAGCAGGAGGTCCTGAAGTATAAGAACTTGGTTAAGGGCCTCCGCTCCGAGCTTGCCACCCTCCGCAAGGAGTATGATGCCCATGCCGCAAAATGCACCAGCACCAGCACCCTCCAGTAGTGGAGTGTCCCTTGCCCTTTTTTTATAGACTTTTGGGGGGTGGGATTTGGGAGTTGGGATCGTTTTGGGACGTTTCAAAGACAATCGTTGGGGTTAGGGTGGGTGAGGGAGATTATTTTGTTAGGGCTACATAAATATATTTTTAAACTTTATCTGACCATACCTGTTTTTTACTGCTTTTCAGTCTGGTGGGTGGGGGGCGGGGGTGTAACAGTAACTTTGTTTTCCTGAACAGTCGTAGGACTTTAGTAGTACAACCGTCAATCTCTTGTCTACTCCGAAATAATACTCCATTATACTACCTCCCACCAAACGCTTATCTTACCTCTAATTTGTGTTAGAAATTAGGGCTAGGCCCAGGGCTGGCTCCACGTGAAATGGGGATTAACGTTGTCAATCCTGGGCGGGTGACATTTCCTCATTGCGGTGGTACTAGTGGTGTGACACAGTGGCAGTTGCATGCCTATGGAAAAAAAGAAAACGAAACCTTGTTTGTCCTTACTGTAGCATTACAACGGTTACGGTACGATCGAGAATATAGCAGGTGACAGACAGAACAGTGCCATAATGTAGCCTAACGAATGGTAAAGTATTTGCTTGCAAGTATAACTAGTACTTGCGTTGAATTTATTTGACATTGGCTACTACTACTAGAAGATATAGTACTGAAGCTGAGTAAGTCTAGAAGATATCCTCGTATTCCTTCACCAGCCTGTTGCTATGACCTTATCCTCCCCAGCAAGTGTGTGGAATTATTGATGTCATTTTAGTCAGACATCAAGCAAAACAACACAGCCCGGGGGAAGAGGGTTAGGGTTTGTAAAATGGATGGGAATGGGGGTTTCTTTTTGGGTAGGTTTTGTTGAGAGAAGAAAAAAAAAAGCAGAGCATGGACAAACAATAATTGAAGATAAAGACAATCTTTGGTTACAAACTAAAGCTAAGCACATGCAGTCACAATCATAGAATAAAACAATGGATACTGTATCTGTATTGCGTATGTTGTTGGAGTTGTCCTGTTGAATTTGGTAAGTAAGTTGCATGCAGCAAACAATTCCTCTTATTGGCGGCACTCCTCCATTCCAGCTGACGCTTCGTCCATCAATGTTGGTGACCACTGACAGAAGACACCCTGTCCACTGCCTGCCTGGCGGATGTTGACTGAAACCCGGCCTGTAATTATTGAACGGAAAACAGGAAGTGCTATTACAATACCACTGATAAATAAATAAAAGGTATGTACGCTGTGTGGTTCAAAAAGTGACACTTTGATTTCCCTAATAGACAGTACAATATTTTTGAAATTGCGTGCTCTGTCTGAGTCACCTTTTTAAGGATAAATAAGTATGGCCAAAATATTATAGCGGATCTTTCCCCTCAAGGTAGGTGTACTGTAAACTGTGTTTTAGAACAAAATTTGACCTTCCCAGCAATGCTCCCACCAAGACCCTTACTAAAGCCAGTCGCAAAAATGTAGAAGAACCCCAATCAGATCTCCAAAAACGATGCCTAGCAGAAAAATGGTTACAAAACGCACTTTGAAAGTAACAGTAGGCCCAAATACAGACCGTGGATTGTATTCAAACCACTTGCAAGCAAGCAAAAGTATCCATAGCCAGCATCGCTCCAACAGTGCTCTACAACACCAGAACTGCGTTGCAATAGAACCCCCCGAAACACATGCAATCCTGCTGCTAGGGCTAACCCTAACGAACCCTAACTTACAAAAAGTGCCAAAACTGGTGTTTCCTTCAGGATTTTGTCCAAAACACTTCTATCCGGTATTAGACCTTCCCAGGAATGCCCCAGGCAAGACCCGCCAACCAACCCACCCGGAAAAAACCACCCGACAACACCCCCAAACAGCGAAAAAGCTAAATCTCATACTTACAATATCTCTCGGCCTTCGGTCCAAACGCGGCGCTGTGCAGCTAGGTCATCATCATCAATCATCATAACTCCTGTTTTCCACCACGGATTTCCTGAAAAGCAAATGCAATCAAGATTAGATTGTCGCAGCAGTGCTTCGACAGAGACCCCGGCCGCAACCCACCCACGAACAGCAGGAAGCCCCCCAAAACGCTACATTGAGCAAGATGACAGAAGAAATAGCAAAAAAAAGGCTGTTCCTTAAGGATTTTGTCCAAAACACTTCTATCCGGTATTAGACCTTCCCAGGAATGCCCCAGGCAAGACCCGCCAACCAACCCACCCGGAAAAAACCACCCGACAACACCCCCAAACAGCGAAAAAGCTAAATCTCATACTTACAATATCTCTCGGCCTTCGGTCCAAACGCGGCGCTGTGCAGCTAGGTCATCATCATCAATCATCATCATAACTCCTGTTTTCCACCACGGATTTCCTGAAAAGCAAATGCAATCAAGATTAGATTGTCGCAGCAGTGCTCCCAGACACCAATAATCACCCACAAACACCCGGAACCCCGCCAAAGAGCACCCCAAAGGCAAGCAAGTCAGCAAAAACGGCAAGAAATTTCCACCTCATATTTGGTCCAAAACACTTTTGTCCATTATTAGAGCTTCACAGCAATGGGCCCAAATCCGTCAACTCACCCGCAAAGAAGTACAACACCCCCACAAGTGCTGAGTCTTTCTTCATTGGGCGTAATCCAGCACTCTGCTTTGAGGGAAATTGCAGTCTGGAGGAGGAGGATAGAGGAGCATGTTCTTCAGAACTTGTGAACCTGAGGAATGTAGACTGCGGCACCTTCAAATCAATAAGCAAACAAGTGAAGACAGTTCTGCTGATGGTCTTGTTTTTGGGATTAGGTGATTAAAGTTTGAATTAAATTAACTGTGCAAACCAAAGAAAGAGAGACAAACAGGAATAAAAGTGAATAAGGACGAAAAAGAAAGTTCTTGATTCATTGTCTCATTTTCAGGGCTCGGTGTCAGGGAATAAGAAGAAGATTTCGTCATCATACTCTGCGAATTCAGGCTGGATGAGGTCAGTGCCACCGAACAGAGAACAAATCCCCTCATCTACGTTGCCGTCCTCCTCGTCTTCATGCGGCGTGCTTTCTCGTACTTTGTAATCTGGTGGTATGAGGTGCTGATTCATCTTGATCATTGTCAGCCGCTCCACATTTTTGGGCGAGAGGCGGCTCCGTTTGGGAGTTACAATGCCACCAGCAGCACTGAAAACACGTTCAGAAGACACACTTGCGAGTGGGCAAGACAAATAGTTTATAGCCAGGTTGGAGAGCTGTGGCCACAATTGTTTTTTGCCATGCCAATACTGCAATGGCTCATCATTAAGAAAGACCTCTGTTGAGTCATTCATATAGTCCTGCACCATCGGCTCAAGGACATTAACGGTTCCTCCACTTTGCTTACTTTTTGCTGTGCCTTTGACATTTTTTCGAGAACCATACCCAAGCAAACTTAGCCAATCCTCTACAACAGCCACTGATACTGTTGTGTGTGGAGCAGATGATCCAGTTGCCTTTAACGGCTGAGAGGTCACTTGTGCCCCAGCCACAGGTGCAGAAGTGGATTCTTGTGACTGGGGATGGCCTGCTGATGCTGATGCTGATGTACTGTCTTCTCCTTCAATAACCTGCCGTTCTTTTTCAAACCTCTTGGCTGACAAGGCTAACCAATGTTTGTACTTTTGAACATCTGCATCAGCAAAAGGAAAGAATGCTTCGCCTGCCAGTGCCTTTTTGTAGCGTGGATCCAGAATAGTAGCACAAATGTAATGCTGTTCTGACTTGATGTTTTTAAGACGTTCATCACCACGTAGGCGCTCTAATAATTTCTCAGACAAAATAAAATGGTCTTTTTTTTTTCATCTTTTTCAAACTCAGAAGACACCACCATCAGTTGGTGCTCCAGCATGCACAACAATGGGATAGCTTTTCCCAAATTACAGTCCTCCTGGCTGACTGCACGCGTGAAGAACTCAAAAGGACGAAGCATGTCTGTCAGGCTTTTAACTATGTCCCATTGCGCCGCACCCAACCGCATGTCCTCCTTCTGAGATGTACCCTCTGTGAAGAAATAGTGATCGAGTACCGTATACTGCTCATACAGACGCTCAAGCATGTAGAAGGTTGAGTTCCAACGTGTTGCCACCTCCTGGATGAGTGCTTTCACTGGCATTTGACGTTCAAGTAGCAGTCTCCTCAGATGCTTCCGGGCCTTAAAAGAATGGCCGAAATGGTTGCACATTTTGCGGCAGGTGGCCATTACCTCGAACGCTGGACTGTGTTTATCACTCAAGAATTTTTGAACTACCAGGTTGATACAGTGCGCCAAACACGGCACTCTAAAATAGTCACCCTTCCACATGGCCTTAACTACATTGGCGCCATTATCCGTGGAAACATAACCAATCATGCGTTTTTGGGGGGATAGCATTTTCAAGACCTTTTTGTTAAACTCTTCCAAAAGGTTTTCTGCTGTGTGACTTTTCTCCAAGCCAAACATGGCTAGTGTTGCATGTTTCCGAGCAGCTTTAAAAACTTGGTCCGGGTCAACACCTGCGTTTAGCTTTGCTTTAACACCTGAAAAAGAGACCCAGTGTGCAGTGATGCACATGTAATCAGCGCCTGCGCCACTGGTCCACATGTCTGTTGTCAGATGTATTGTGTGAACAGCACTCTTCTGCAAAGCTGCCCCAATCGCCTCCAGCACATCTTCATGTAGTGCTGGAACCGCAACTCTGGCAAAATAGAACCGGCTAGGAACCTTCCATTTAGGGCAGAGCGTTGCCACTAATTCTAGAAAACCTACCGCTTCTACAAAAGAAAAAGGGAGAAGGTCCACAGCTAGCATTTTAGCCAGCTTAGTGTTATACAGACGCGTCAGTGGGTGGTTGCGTTCATATGGCACGTCTGAAGTAAGCATTGTTCTAATGTTGCCCTGGACCAAGCATTTACGGGCTGATAATGACTTCGTTGACCCAATTTTGCTCGCTGGTGAACTTTTGTGCGTTGGTGTCTCAGTCGCTCCAACACTCTTAGTGTGCCTCACATTGGGTGTGCTGCTGACAGGGGTACTGGGTGTAAGGGAAGTGTTTGACACGTCTTCTTCCTCCTCGTCATCATCAGATGAAACATCAACGTTTCCTTGAATTCGGCCTTTCTTGATCGCATCTAGGTGCGCAAACCATTTGACAGTGTGCTGTCTCCTAAGATGACCTCTCTGGCCTCCGGTACCATAGTTGGTACCTGGCTTACCACGACTAACTGCTTGCTTACAAATGGTACAAATGGCAAACTTTGGATTTTTTGGACAAACAGTAAAGAAGTCCCAAACTGGGGACTTGAAGTGTCTGTGGGACATGGAGGAGGCGGCGATACTGGTGGTGGTGGTCATGAAGCTAATGCCAGATGAAGTGGAGGATCTGGATTGCCCAACTTTTGTACGTTTTGCACTTTCACCGCCACTAATTAAGGTCGAGGTTGACGGAGGTCTCTTCTTGCCAGAAAGAAATATGGAAGCGGGACGAGTTGGTGTACTACTTAACTCCAATGATTGTGGTGTTTCCACTGCCTCCTCATCGACAACATCATCATCATCATCACGCTCAGCAGCTCTTCGGGCTAGGGTCAAAATGTCTGTTTGCTGCATGCCCGCTGGGGCTGCAGTGACCTTTATGATGACTGGGTCGTCGTTGGCAGAGTCTTCATCAGCAGCAGTATCCCCCACTTCTTGTTGAGCCTCATCACACTCCATAACTCTGAGACTTTGGACGAGCTTCCTTTTACGCTTAACTACCTTTGTCGGATCATGGTGTGCCTCACTCTCAGACGGCTGTGGTGCTGGTTCCCAAGTTTGATCCGTATCATCAGAAGGAGGTGTGCTTGAAGAAGATGTAGACACCACCCTTGATCTCTTCCTTGCTAGGGGTGTGGAAGACAATGAAGGATCATCAGGAGGAGTGGCTTCCTCAAATGATACCTCGCCTTGATTGTCGATTTCCTGATGTGCCCCTACTT
Organism: Lissotriton helveticus; assembly: GCF_964261635.1. Classification (NCBI taxonomy): domain Eukaryota; kingdom Metazoa; phylum Chordata; class Amphibia; order Caudata; family Salamandridae; genus Lissotriton; species Lissotriton helveticus. Next base: position 301,834,362 of record NC_136059.1, read on the forward strand.
CGGGAGGAACAACTATTGTGGCCACTTGTGACCCTCCATGCACCTCTGCTTGCGCATCTCCTTGCACTGCCTCTCCTTCCACATGTACTTGGGCTTGTACTTGCACATGTGATTGTTGTTGCGGCTGTGGTTGTTCAACACTCGTCAGATGAGCTACAACAACCTGTGTTGATTGAGGGACATTGCTGCTGCTTTCTTGCGATGAGCCAACATCACTGGTCGATGGTGATTGAAGAACTATACTGGCTGCCTCTGCAGCACTCAAGGGCTTGGACTTAAGTTGGAGTGGTGGTGGTGGTGGCACTGAGCCCAATGGAGCGGGGGTGCTGCTGCCAGCTTGGTCCCCAGCAGATCCCGCTGCTGCTGCAGGCATACTTTTTTTTTTACTCCCAAAAAAAGGGGCGGGCGGCACACCAGTGTCCTTGGTAACTTGCTTCTTCTGCTCTTTACTGGCACCTTTCTTGCTAGAGGAGCTACGGGTTACTTTTTTTGGGGCCATCTTCTTCAGAGCAGGTCAGCAGGCAGCAGTTGCACGAGTTGCAGAGGGTTCTGTGTCCAGACGTGACTTCGCGTGACGTTATGCTGCACACACACACCGCTGCAGGACTTCTTCCTGGCACTGGTGGTTCTCTTGAGTCTTCTTGTGCACCTAAAAGCAATGGAAGACAGAGGAACATCAGTTCAGTTATACACCCCAAAAAATGGACAAAACACAGAAAAATGAGCACAATCCCATGCCATCCATGATGTTTACATTGAAGACACCCCACAGAAAGACTAGGGACATGCAAGTATGCAACACTCACTACCCCTGGGCATAATGGATGAAAAGTAGGCAAAATAAGTGCATGCCTCAGACACTGCCTCTCTTCAAAATGGCCCCTTACACCCCAAGCACATGTTGCCTGTACCAGCCAGCACTCAAGATGGCCACCACCACCACCCACATGGCCAGTCCACATCAACAGTACACCCCCCAAAAACAGAAAAACACCCAGAAATCACCACAATACAATGCCATCCATGATGTTTACATTAAAGAGAGTGAGACCAGACCACACCACAGGCACACTCAGTCCATGCACCACCACCCCTGGGCAAAAGGCCACACCAGCACGCCCAAAAAAACGACAAAAAACAATCAAATCAGCACAATCCCAGCCCATCCATGGCCTCAATGGTGTTTAAATTCAAGAAGACACCCCTCAGAAACACTAGGCCCATGCAACACTCACTACCCCTGGGCATAAAGGATGAAAAGTAGGCAAAATAAGTGCAGGCCTCAGACACTGCCTCTCCTCAAAATGGCCCCTTACACCCCAAGCACATGTTGCCTGTACCAGCCAGCACTCAAGATGGCCACCACCACTACCCACATGGCCAGTCCACATCAACAGTACACCCCCCAAAAACAGAAAAACAGCCAGAAATCACCACAATCCAATGCCATCCATGATGTTTACATTAAAGAGAGTGAGACCAGACCACACCACAGGCACACTCAGTCCATGCACCACCACCCCTGGGCAAAAGGCCACACCAGCAGGCCCAAAAAAACGACAAAAAACAATCAAATCAGCACAATCCCAGCCCATCCATGGCCTCAATGGTGTTTAAATTCAAGAAGACACCCCTCAGAAACACTAGGCCCATGCAACACTCACTACCCCTGGGCATAAAGGATGAAAAGTAGGCAAAATAAGTGCAGGCCTCAGACACTGCCTCTCCTCAAAATGGCCCCTTACACCCCAAGCACCTGTTGCCTGTACCAGCCAGCACTCAAGATGGCCACCACCACCACCCACATGGCCAGTCCACATCAACAGTACACCCCCCTCAAACAGAAAAACAGCCAGAAATCACCACAATCCAATGCCATCCATGATGTTTACATTAAAGAGAGTGAGACCAGACCACACCACAGGCACACTCAGTCCATGCACCACCACCCCTGGGCAAAAGGCCACACCAGCAGCCCCCAAAAAACGACAAAAAACAATAAAATAAGCACAATCCCAGCCCATCCATGGCCTCAATTATGTTTAAATTCAAGAAGACACCCCACAGAAAGACTAGGCCCATGCAACACTCACCACCCCTGGGCAAAGGGCCCCACCAGCAGGCCCAAAAAAACGACAAAAAACAATCAAATCAGCACAATCCCAGCCCATCCATGGCCTCAATGGTGTTTAAATTCAAGAAGACACCCCTCAGAAACACTAGGCCCATGCAACACTCACTACCCCTGGGCATAAAGGATGAAAAGTAGGCAAAATAAGTGCAGGCCTCAGACACTGCCTCTCCTCAAAATGGCCCCTTACACCCCAAGCACATGTTGCCTGTACCAGCCAGCACTCAAGATGGCCACCACCACCACCCACATGGCCAGTCCACATCAACAGTACACCCCCAAAAAACAGAAAAACAGCCAGAAATCACCACAATCCAATGCCATCCATGATGTTTACATTAAAGAGAGTGAGACCACACCACAGGCACACTCAGTCCATGCACCACCACCCCTGGGCAAAAGGCCACACCAGCAGCCCCCAAAAAACGACAAAAAACAATAAAATAAGCACAATCCCAGCCCATCCATGGCCTCAATTATGTTTAAATTCAAGAAGACACCCCACAGAAAGACTAGGCCCATGCAACACTCACCACCCCTGGGCAAAGGGCCCCACCAGCAGGCCCAAAAAAACGACAAAAAACAATCAAATCAGCACAATCCCAGCCCATCCATGGCCTCAATGGTGTTTAAATTCAAGAAGACACCCCTCAGAAACACTAGGCCCATGCAACACTCACTACCCCTGGGCATAAAGGATGAAAAGTAGGCAAAATAAGTGCAGGCCTCAGACACTGCCTCTCCTCAAAATGGCCCCTTACACCCCAAGCACATGTTGCCTGTACCAGCCAGCACTCAAGATGGCCACCACCACCACCCACATGGCCAGTCCACATCAACAGTACACCCCCAAAAAACAGAAAAACAGCCAGAAATCACCACAATCCAATGCCATCCATGATGTTTACATTAAAGAGAGTGAGACCACACCACAGGCACACTCAGTCCATGCACCACCACCCCTGGGCAAAAGGCCACACCAGCAGCCCCCAAAAAACGACAAAAAACAATAAAATAAGCACAATCCCAGCCCATCCATGGCCTCAATTATGTTTAAATTCAAGAAGACACCCCACAGAAAGACTAGGCCCATGCAACACTCACCACCCCTGGGCAAAGGGCCCCACCAGCAGGCCCAAAAAAACGACAAAAATCAGCACAATCCCAGCCCATCCATGGCCTCCATGGTGTTTAAATTCAACAAAACAGTTGTATAATGCACCCCTAAGCAACCCTGGTCCTACTGGAAACTGTGGCTACCCACAATATAATTTATTTAATGTTCTGAAAAAGTTCCAAAATTTTACTTGCAGCAACTGTAATGCCCCAAACAAACTTACTTGTGAAAGTTGATTTCTAATCCAAAAGTGATCCAAAGACAGTCAAAAAGGCCTCAAATCCAAATATCCAGCAGCACCCACAAAAAGTAATCCTTCCAGCTCCAGATCCAAATGGAAGTGACCAGGAGATGGACAAAGCACTGGGAGGAGCCTGCTGGACAGGAACAGGAAGTTGGAGACTGTGGGGCACTTCCTTCCTCCCCCCCCCCAAAAATGGACTCCTTGCAAAAAAAAGGCCATGCAAATGTCAATCTGAGGAGTGATTCTGACAAAAATCATAATTTTCTGAAGGTTTATCCTGTTTGCTGGTGATTTTCTTGTGCAGAATTGCAAAAGCTCTATTTCGCGAGTGCGAGATTGTTCCTTTCCGCCGCAACTACGTGTTCGCAATTGCGAACTCTCGCGAGGTGTGCTGTGCAAGGTGGCAAGCCGCGATTACGTATTCGCGGGCGCCAAACTCCCGCGGGATCACGCAGCAAGATCCAAAATGGCGCGTCACTCGCAAAGAAAAACAACTCGGCAAACGCTAAATGACGGAAAGTGAACGCCGTGCACCACGCCGCGCGCCGCAACCAAGCAAAAAATCCGCCGCGAGCGGATTCATGGATTTTCGACAAATTCGCGAGAGTTCGCGGATTGCGAATTTGCCGAAAATCCGAAAAATCCGCGATCGGAGCGGATTTTACGCCCATGCTTATTCGCAATGCTGCAAAAAATCATACATGCACTTTTTTTCCCCTTTTCTATTTTTTGCAAATTTTTCAAATTCCTTCTGTCCCAGTTGCCATTTTTGTTACCATAAAAAAGAACAATTTTGCAAAAATAAATCTTTTCAAAATCACAAAAATAAATTTAAAAAACAAAACAGAAAATCATATCACCAGGAAATAAATGAAAATCATTGGATAATACACTTTTCAACTAAAAGAATAAGAACACACCCATTAATCTATCTTGAACATTCCTTAACCCCTTCACTGCTAGGCCTTTTCCCCCCTGTGCTAAGCCTTTTTTTTGCTATTTGGGGTAGTGCGCGCTTAGGCCCCCGTAACTGTTTGACCACATAAGGTATCCACGCCAAATTTGTGTCCTTTTCTTCCAACATCATGGGGATTCTAAAGGTACCCAGGGTTTGTGGATTCCCTTGGAGGGGTCCCAGAAATTAGCCAAAATACAGTAACATTTTTGTTTTTTTCAGAAAAGTGGGAAAAACGGGCTACAAATAAAAGCGTCTGGGTTTTTCCCTAGCTCTGACGGCACCTAGGGAAACCTAGCAAACCTATACACATTTGAAAAGTAGACACCCAGGGGGAATCCAGGATGGGGTGACTTGACTGCCTCCCACCAGGTTCTGTTACCCAGAATCCCTTGCAAACCTAAATAATTGTCAAAAAACACATTTTCCCCACATTTCTGAGGTGGAAAGTATTGGAATCTGTGCGGATTGAGAAATTTCCACCCACTCTGCGTTCCCCAAAGTCTTCTGCGAGCCAGTCAAGTTACCCCATCCTGGATTCCCCTGGGTGTCTAGTTTGTAAAAATGTACAGGTTTGCTAGCTTTTCCTATGTGCCTGCTGCGCTAGTCCCCAAAATCAACAGGCAAGCATATTGCTAAAAACAAATCTGTGTCTAGTTGGCTTTCTGCTGTCCTGGGGGGGATATCGGGGGTGGGGTTGCCCGATATGACCCCAAGGGGGGGCAGAAACACTGTGGCTAGTTTTTTTGGGGGGAGGGGGCATTGGTATGCCCATTCTGGGCAGGCCCCACCCCTACACATAAAAAAGCCAGCGTAAACGTTGCTACCTAGTGGGCTTTTTGTCCCCCGGGGAGCAGATTGGGGGCTACTGCCCCATTTCCCCCCAGGGGGGCAAAAAGGCTGTAATTGTTGCGGGTGGGGGTTTTGGGCAGCCTCCAAAAATTTGCCTCTAAATATCCCTGGCATCTAGTGACCTTTTTGCCCCCCTGGGGGGGGCAGATTGGGGTAGAAAGATGAATTATGGCAAACTACACATGGGGGAGCAAAGGGATCCACTAAGGATACCTCTCCCGTCTCTCTACATGCTCAGGGGGCTGAGATAGCCCCCCTGAGCACGTAGAAAGGGAAACTGAAATGAGCCTCTTGGCTCATTTCAGTTTTGGTCTAACTGAAATGACGTCAGCGCGACGTGCGAGCCGATCGTCATTTCAGGGAAACCAGGGGGGACTCAGGAGCTGCGGAAGCTCTTCCCCAGCTACCGAGGCATTGGGGGATAAAAGGGAATCCCTCTGGTGCCTGCACCAGAGGGATTTCCAGGGTGGGTGTGATGACGAGCTGATCTCGTCATCAGCACACAAGCAGTGTGTGCCATGACGAGCTCAGCTCGTCATCAGCAGGGAAGGGGTTAAGAGAAGTTCATAGTGAGCACATTTGCAAAATGCACAATACGTCACAAGACATTGTCAAAGGGTACAAAGAAAAAATATTCTTGTGGGACTGTGTCCATGCTTTACCATCTAAATACATACTATAGCAGTAGTGTAAAAGCAGCAAGAAGGCAATTCAAAGCTGAAGGGCCCTCAACTTAAATAGCAGCCGCCACAACACCGGGGCGATGAGTCCCTTCAGAGGTTGAATCTCGAATTTACGATTTGGCTCCACAGTTTTCCCAGATGGCATCATACTGCACTGATTTGTGGTGATTGCTGGAGAGCAGTCCATAACAGCGCTTCGCAGTGCTGCAAAGAATCATAAATGTTGATTTCTTTTTATTTTTGGCCCTTCATAGTTTTTCTACATTAGCAGGCCTTATATTATCTTCGAAAATGGGTACCTAATATCTATGTGTTTTTCATTCAATTATCTTCCATTTTATTGCAAAACTACTTACATATAACTTGCTGCATGCATAAGTCAAAGTCTTCCTCAACAAATAAATAAACATCAAACTATTGCCAGTTATCATTATTTACTTTTTCATTTTTTAAATACAAGTCAGGCGTCTGTGTTTGAATCTTCTAGTGAGTGCGTCAAGAACATATACAAACATACTCTGGTTTTTGAGACCACACTGTGTTAAATTTGGTATTCTCTTTTTTAAAACTACCAGCTGTAATATCTGTGTCCTGTTCTGCAACTCCTCCTCTTAACAACTCTTCATTTTCCCTAGAATTCTGCTCAGGACAAAAGAAAAGAAACTGCACATCATCACATACCTTTTCTACGTCTGCCACAGTACCATGCAAATGTGATCTAATCATTTCGCCTAAACATAACGCAGGAGTTTTCACATAGTACAGCCTCCTAACTAAAGTTTGCATTGTTGAGTGGTATACAGCTAACATTGTGAAATAATGAAAGGTACTTTGGTATACTTTGTTTGATGAACAAGCAAGTGAGTGCCCCTGCAAATTTGTATGCTTGCTAATCTTGCAAGGATCTAATCATTGTGTTTTAAACTTCGCCTTGGAAAGATATATAGAAAATTGCTTAATATATAAATGGTTTGCGGTGAAATACTACAAACACTACTACAATTCCATTTCTATACAGGTGCCAGACGCACCTTCCTTGTACCTGTTCTCCAATAACTTGTTCTACCTTTGTAGGTACCATCACCTCTTTCGCTATAGGAGTGCCATTCTTCATTTCATAATATTGTCCTCTGTAATCAATAGCATGAACTAACCTTTTATTCTGGAGACAGCTTTCTCATTAAAGAATGACTCTGTATTGGAAGAATGTATGCATTCTCAACTAAAAACTGTACAAAGTTTGCTTCTATTCACTACTCTTTGTTTCTGGTTTTGTCTCCTCATGCACAACATCATTTTGTCAAGAGTTTTCATTCGATTTATAATCAAAATATAAAGCTTCACTTTCAAAGCAAAGACCTTATCTTCTACTCTCTTGACTCGTTTTTTCTGTTTCAGTGCATGTCTCCTTCTGCTCTATCGTGGAGAAGTGTGGCTCAATGGTTAGAGCGGCAGACCCTGATGCAGAGGTCTAGCCCGGGACCAGGGTTCAATTCCCAGCCTCGGCGGGTCTTGGGCTCAAAAATTCCATGGACCTGATAATTCTCGCCTCGGTGCCTATTCTAATCATGGAGTCCCACTCTGCAACTCTGGGCAATAGCTTGCTTAATCTCCACAACGGCCCCCACAACGATAAAGATGCCTGACTTCACCTTGGGGGTGCCCAGGAGTGGACACCTCGCAGGGAAAGCCAGGATGGGTTCCACAGCGGTATTTGTACAAGCACCTTGAGACCCTTGTGGGTGAGTAGTGCGCTATACAAGTATCAATTTACATTTACATACTTCTTCATATTTCTCAGTAGTTTTATAACTGCTCTACTATCAAGCATCCTGGCTCTGATTTCCTTAAAAGGCTTCTATCTCCAGGTTAAGGTGTGTCCATCTTTGTTACATGCTTTACTGTTCTTGTTATATAGATTTTACCCATTGTTAATCTTTCTCATAGTTTGAATTTTGTTTTAATTATTTAATAATCTTTAGAAATGTCCACATATATTTTTAAGAAATTACTTTGTCCTCTTACCAGTACCTCTTTTTTCGTTCATCACTTTTTCTTCATTTTGCCCCTTTTGAGGCTCAGTTCTGCATAGCTGTTATAGTTGCTTCTGTTCATTTTTCCTTCTAGCTTTTGCAGGCATTCTGTCTGTAACTATGCAGAGATTTTTCTGTAAAAAAAAAGGAAATTATTTTTGGATTTTTTTCTAGCCAATGTACCATCTGCTTTACACCTGGCTTACATATAATAAAAAAACGGTATTTATGTTATGTTGAAGTTTTAGATCTATAAATAAACCTACCTACATAACTACAAGCACTTACTTCAATGTACCAAACCCAAACCTAAACACAAAAAGTAATTTATTAGTCACCTTTTATTATTGTAGCACCTTCTCCTACAAAACAGCTGCACCATATCTCAGTTCTCACTTATACACACTAAAAGACTACATTATCCCTTATGTACTCAATTTTAAAATAAACATCAACCGAAGAGAAAAAGTACTTACAGTGCCTCAATACTGTAAATCCAAACAAACAACATAAGAATTATTTCTGTGACTATCTACCACTGTGCTACTGGTACATTTAGTATTTCAATACTTTTCTACTTAGTTGTGTCAGATTTAAATTTTGTGAAACACTGCATATAAATATCTGCCCATTAATCTGTATCACAGGATATAGCACAGTAATTCTTCTGAGTACATGCAAGCAGTGTGTTACAGGTTACATATATAATTCATCAGATGGTTCTAAAAGAGTACATGTTCCTCACTAAAACTTGAAAATACTTGTGTTTCTGGTTGACTACAACAATAGTCCCTGGATAAATGGATGATTGCATAGATACTGGATAGGTGATTTCCTCATAATATAGATAATGCCTGCTTGATTCCCTGAGTATGTAGAAACTTTCTCTGTGTTCCCATATCTGCATAGATAGTGCCTGTGCATTCGCATGACTATATTGCTATTTATTTATTTATTTTATTTGAAAGGTTTTATAGAGCACAAACAAGACTCCAAGGGTTATTAGAGTACTGTACAGAATTGTCATCAGCAAATAAACAAAACATAAAGAACTATCTATCTTGGTGATTGGATGAATGCATATGTGTTGCCCGCGTAGTTTAATGAGTACACAATTAGTGCCTGCGTGATTAGAAGAGTCCATGTGTAGTGCCTGGGTGATTGAATAAGTCTAGACTATATAATTGCATACAAGGCTCTCTAAGAGCATACATTGATTTGTTAGCGTGCACATGCATAGATGTTTCTAAAACTGAAAACAATTCTCACTTTTTCAAAGCACAATACCTTTTCTTAATGGCATACCTACATCAATTTGCAAATATTTCTTATGTCTTTAAAACATATATTCAGGATTTCTCAAACAAAAGTTAAACATAAACAAGTGAAGCTAGCACAAGAACTCTCAAGAGACATTCTGCTTTATAAAACCTCCTCAATTTTAAACATAGCATGTTTAAAGAAATACACCACCGTCACCATATTCATGAAATTTTTAACAGCCTTAAAGAACATAGATCACCATGTACGCATATATGTGATTCATATTAGATCTAGACCTTCAGGCCATTGTTCAAAAAATATATAGTTCTCTGCATCTTTAAGTAAACTCAAGAGTTTCATCATACATATAACTATCTGCGACCACAAATACCATATCTCACCAGCTAAGTATATGCAAATCTGTTATATAAGTTAACAACCACACTTACTAATATATACCTAACAAGTATTACTACTTTATAATTCATATACAGACGCAGCACATTTTCTTATCTTTTGTCACTGACTACAGTACTGTTTAATAATGCGATTAAAACTACCACAGCTCCCAGAATGCAAATAGTATAGATGTATCTATTCTGCACATAATGCTTAGACATTTAAAACATTGTGACATTTAAAAGCACTGCCCATGGTAATTTTCAACAGTACTAACATCTTAAACACATACCCGCTGCCCGATACAGTTAATCTGATATATGGTTTTTTTCACATCACAGTGATGCTCTTTCTAATCAAACTCATAGACATCTCAATTTCGAATTTACATATTTTAAATAACTAAAAAGTTCCATTTATACCAATGAATTGAGTTTGTTCTCTTTCTGGATAGTATTGACAATGTTAAGGTTTTTAAAAACTAAGCACAAGAATGGTACACCACTCTCATAAAAAGCAACTATAAAATGGCAACCTCTCAACTTTCCACTCTATGTTAATGAGAAAGGCAGAAAATGAAATCTCTTTCATTTTAGACTATTGGATCTCAACTTGCGAATGGTTAGCATCTGTTAACCCTTCCCCTCTGTTTTAAAATGAGGTTGGTGTCTCTGTGTGTTCGCAATGTTTTCACGATGATCGTGGAGTAATCCCCCCAAAAAAGGAGTCCAAACTGTTATTTAGCTACAGTTTAAATACTGAACAACAGTTTATTACATAGTCCTGAGTTGGAAATTAAAGTTTGCCATCACTTAAAATGCTTAATAACTCCTCAACACTCTTCCCCTCCAATGCACTCTTGGCTCAGTGTAGCTCGCAACTCAGTTAAACCAGTAGGTTACAAGTTCACACTACATTCTAGAAGGAACATGCTACTTCCAAATGAGATACAGCAGGTGTGGTTTACTCCAGAGATTCAGAAGCATTTCCATGTAAGTAGTGCATTCCTTTTTTTAAACAACAGCCAATAAAAGGACTTCTTACTAATGCATCCAATGTACTACCTAATTTTAGTCACTTACTGACACCATCCAATGAATTTTATCTCTAAAAAAACTTCATTTTAACTGCTTTTTATTTGAAAAACTATCCCATTAAGCTCCACCCTTCTCCATACTGATATTGCTCCTTCACTTCAAAAGGCTTAGAGTGTGGATTGTGGGCCACATCTATGTCTATGGGGCTAAAGAGGCTGCAAAAAGCAGAGGTATTGACAGGGACTAGGGTTTGCCAATTGCAGAGATTACTTAGTTTGGCCAGAGAGGGTTAAAGTGTCATCAGTTGCTGGCTTCGGTTAAATCCATTGTGGATTGCCAGGCTCCTCACCTCATGATTGTGCACTGTGGTGGCAATGACCTAGGTACATTGACTGGGGTAAGGCTGGAAATCCCAATGAAAGATACCTTTGCAGAAATGTTGTTGCTTTTTCCTCACACTGTCTTGGTGTACTCTAACATCTGCCAAAGACAGAAATGGAAGTGGTCAAATCAGTTCTGTCCACAGATATACAAAGCCAGGAAGCATGTTAATAAAACTGTTCCTGCATCTGTCAGAGACCATTGCATTGGCTGTATCTATGACAACAATCTTCTTTTGACATGCATGGAATTTATAGAACTGCTGGAGTATACTTTACAGACGAAGGCAACAGGGTGTTTCTAAGTAACCTGAAATTCTGCATCCGGTCTTATGTGTATCTGTCATGTACGCTCAATTAACACAAAGGCTCTTCTCAGAGCCACCCTAGTACCTGAAATATTGTTAATTTTTTTTCTAAAGATCCTTTTTTAGTTTTGGCAAATTTCACGATGACATTGCGATGGTCTCGAATAAGTAGCGTAATCGCAAAACAAAAGCAGATTTTCAAACGCCACCAGCACATCCAAAAATATCAACAAAAAAAATCCATTCTAAACATTGCGCTACACTTATTACTATATACATGCTTCTTTAAAAACATGTTTAAACTTATGTTGTTGTACTATGTTTCTCTAAAATCCATCTTTAAGAGCTGCATTTTGTTTTTGCGGCTATTTGGAAGTCGTCTATGCCGTTAACTGCGATGATTGTGCCTTTTCCATAAGGTGAAAAACACATATATGCATTGTGTATTTCTAGAACAATCATCTCTAAAACCTATTTTCTGTTTTTGCTGTGAGGCTGAAGTTCGCGATGACATCAGTAATCGCAATCCCACCTGATACGGTGCAAAAGCGAAAAGCAAAAGCAGGAATTCAATAGCCACCACCACATTTAAAGATTATAACTATAAAATTAATTCTAACCATCACACTAGATAAATCACTTACCAAAGTAACTCTATAGAAACATTTATCAGAATCTCAATATAATACAATGTGTATTAATGGTTCACTGATATGTTTTTTTATACTTCCACCCAAATTCGGTGTCGCTGTGATACTCGTAACATCATGATGATACATGGGGGGCCACGCTGGCGGTCTCAGTGTTGTTGCGATTTTGGGCACATACATTTTGTCACTGACAAACCCATTTCTCAAAAATGGGGTCAGAGTATCTCCACTCTGACCCTTTATACATAGCACCCTCATCTTGGTTGTAAACATAGAGTTTTGTTATTGATTTTGATATCAGAAAGCTGAATTCAAGGAATTCACGGAATACATCAGAGACTGAAATAGCATGAGAAAGCATGGTATTGAGAAACCATATATTACTTCTTGACATAGCTCGAATGTACATCTACCGTTTATGTCCTTTTCAATAAGTCCTCTCCTACTATTACAGCAGGTGAGACACACTTTGTTAACTTTCCTGGATTATTAAAATTAGAGGCGTTAAGGGCCTCTTGACAGCAGCTAAGAAGGAAAAAAGACATAAAAGAGGGGCATTGTCTATACGGTGGGGATATGAGATATTTTGTTAGGTGTTGTCCATAAACACCAAAAATGAATATTTCAGTAAAAGCAAAAAGATGAGTCATACCAGCTCAGATAAAAAGCAAATAGAACAGGAAGATAAGATTCTACTTACTTTAACTCTACTTGTTAGATTATGTTCCTCTTTTTTGTCAAAGCCCAGATAATGCATGGGGAATGGCAGAGAACAAATGATTGTTGTTGGGTTGTTGTTGTTGGGACATTTGTAAAGCGCTGCGTTACGCACACCGGCGTGTCCACGCGCTGAAAGTGAGAGAGGCAGCAACAGGGAGCACAGTAGCTTAAATAGTCAATTACTTCGCATAGAGGTGGGTTTTTAATTTCGCTCCAAACCTCGCTTCTTCAGGTTCCAGACGCAAATCCACTGGAAGTTTATTCCAGTAGTTTGCCGCTAGACACCTGAAAGATCTGCCTCCCATGCGCGCTTTCTTCACCCTGGGGACCCTAAGCAGAACCACATCGGCGGATCTGAGCGCTCGAGTGGGTATATAAGCTTCAACCAATTTCCTCAGTGGTCGAGGAGCCCTATCATGCAAGATACGGTGACACGTGCAGAGGGCTTTATATTCAACTCTGCGCCTCACCGGAAGCCAATGTAGCTTCTGCAGTGCCGCCTTCGAAGGCGCCCTTTTGGGCAGCCTGAGGATCAGACGAGCTGCCGCATTTTGCAGCACTTGGAGGCGAGCCATGCTCTTCTCTGGCACCCCCAGGTAAAGCAAATTCCCGTAATCCATCCTGGCGGTTACCAAAGCATGTACCAGGGTTTGGCGAGCTTCCATCGGCAGTAGGTCCAGGACTTTCCTCAATCTTTTCAGTACCCCAAAACATACGCCAACCACACGGTTGATCTGGGGCCCGAAAGTGAGACCTGCATCAAACCATACCTCTAGATTTTTTGCCTCCTGGCAAGGGGTGGGGGTTGGTCCTAAACAGGGTGGCCACCATGCCGATGACCATGCAGACTGGGCTCTCCCTACTACCAATGATGAATTATTAATTGATTCAGGGGCCACAGGCAAATTGAAGGCAATCACGTACAACAATTACTCTTTCCTTTAATGCAGTGAGGACATGATTCTGAATTAGAAGGTCACATGGAAGTTATGAAAACTCGTGAAGTGGCACAAAGGTCTGACCCTCAGTTAAAAAGGGCATAATAATCACCTTGATTGGGAAATGGTACTGAAAATTATTCAGGTGGCACAAAGGTATTTTTGGTGGCCATCTTTAGAAAAATATATTGAAAAATAAGCTCTAGATGTGTTCGTAATTGAGTCTCCAGTTGGCAGAGGCATGCACCCTGTCCACGTAGGGACCACAATCCTAATCAGGACAAGTCAGATACATACCCTAAATTAACCTGTGCTCACCCTCTAGCAGCTTGGCACAAAGCAGTCAGGATTACCTTTGGAGGCATGTGTAATGTATTTGTGCAACATTTAATACAGTAACACAGTGAAAACACCACACACAAACATCCACACCATGTTAGTAAAATAGAGCATATTTTAATGGACACAACAAGACCACAATGACCCAAATCCAATAAGTAGAACCGGAGTTATAAATTTGTAAAGATTAGATTAAAATTTAGGGATTTAGACACATAAAGTGCAGGTCAGATACAGGAGCCACACAGGGCCCACTGCAAAATTACCTTGGATGGAGAAAATGCGTCGTGGATCCGATGTGAGGAGCAGAGGAGGTGATGCGTCGTCGTTGATCCTGTTGGATGTGGGTGAGTCGTCAGTTCTGAACTGCCCAGTCAGAGATGCGTAGTTGTCGAACCCCTCTCGATGAAGCCAATGCGCCATTGCCGGGCCGGGCAACCAGTGATGCGATATCATCATCTTTCTGCAGCAGTGACAATGCATCTGCATCAAGTCAAGATTTGTAATATCAGCAATACTTGGATTTTGAAGAGAACAGCCAGAAAACCAATTACCAAGGCCCCAGAACTGGATTGGCAAGACATGGCAGTTTAGGACTTGCAGTTGGCAGAGTCCAGAGGCTGTAGCATGGTTGAATGAACTCTTTGATGTCACTGAAACTTCAAAATGGGAGGCAAGTCAGCAAGTCCTTGTAGTCACTTGGTTCTGGGGATGTAGAGATGCTGGTCTAATACTTCTCACAACCAGTCAAGGAGGGCTGCAGGCAGCAGGGCGGGCACTGCATAGCACGAGTCCAGCAGCACAGCAGTAATTCTTCATGGCAGAGCGTAGTGAGCTCTAGAAGTGTTTCCTGAGTTGGAAGTGTCAGGTTCCAGTACTTATACCAAGTTTTGCCTTTGAAGTTGGGAAGAATTCAAAGAGAGGCCCTTGAAGTCCACAAGGTTGCTGCGCAACCTTCCCTGGCTCCAGACTCACTAAAGGAGGTGCACAGCCCAATTTAGGAGCAAATAGTCAGCTCCTCCCTCCCAGCATGCCCAGGGTGGTCCATCAGCCTGGTGAAGGCCCATCAGAATATGAATGGCCACCAGGAACAACTAAGCTCTTTATGTGTGGTTCTGTCTAGGGGCAATGAAGAAAACCCATCTGTCATCCACCCCAGACAGGTATTCAGAGGCAGGAAGAGGCACAGAATGATTAAAGTAAGAAAATTCCAACTGGGTTCTGTTAGACCTATAATATAGGATTCGGTTGAACCTTTCAACCAACCCATTAGTTTGGTGATGGTAAAGAGTGGTGACTTGTAAGGTTACACCACACCCCTTCTACATAGCCTTCATGTAGCAAGAAATGAAGTTGGTACCCCTGTCAGACACCACCCCCTTGGGGAAACCCATAGGGTAAAGATCCCCATCAGTGCCCTGGCCATAGCGGGCACATTCGCTGTTCTCAGAGGGATAGACTTCAGGTACCAGGTTGCATGGTCCACTAAGACTAGAATGAATATGTTGCCATGTCTGTCTTGGGGCCCAGAGACCGAATTATGTAAATGCCGACCCTCTCAAATGGATTGCCAACAACAGGAAAAGGTTACAGGGGGGCTTTGCTCCTCCCCACTGTCTTGCCACTCATCAGGCAGGTAGGACAGGACCTACAGTACGCATCTGACGCCTCCCTCATTTGAGGCCAATAAAAGTGGGTGACAAGGTCATGTCTTGCCTCAAATGAGTCGCATATCCAGTAGGATGGTCCTGTAGCCTTGGGGGACCACCAAGATACAAGTTGCACTAGCCTCAGGAGCCTTAAACTCACTATACAGCAGACCATTTTCCCAGTAAGTTAGTAGCTTCTCAGAGACATCATCAGCTGCCTGGCGCTCAGCCTTCTGCTGCAGTTCCACAAGAGAAGGGCCTTCCTTCTGCGCCTTGCAGAATTTCTCCCTGGTATGACCCCCCTTCCTGCTGCCAGTTGGACAGCTAAGTAGGTTCCCCAGTTTAGCCACATTGTAGATACTGCAACAACTTGGTGAAAAACGTTAGGGACTGATGGTGACCCACTGACTGTACTTTCTAGTATTGTCAAACATGTGGGTCCTCTGCACAATCTCACCGTCACCCAAAAATACTAGGGTAACCTCTGCGCTGTCCGGCAACTATCTGGGACAATCTCCTCCCCAAAGCCTACGCTAGCCAGCCCCAGAGACTGCCCACCAGTAGGGGACTGTGACCACTTGGGAGACTCGTCATCTCCCTTGAAGTGCCCTTTCTGCTGACAATCAAAGCTCTTATAGGGGTGCCTTATCTGCAGACCTACTATCAGGAAACCCTTTCTTCTTCTTCTCAGTAGGGGAATGGGAGTCCTAACCAGAAGAATTATGTTTCTTTCCCAATGGGAAACTACACTTATAATGTAATAAGGGAATCCCAATGTTAACCTATTGGAGAGATAGGATGTGTAGTAGTGAAAAATGAAAAACAAATTTCACTACCTGAACATATAAAGCTTAAAAGTACATGTCCAACTTTTTAAACAGACCACACTCTGCCCTTGGGACTGTCCAGGGCCTACCTTAGGGGTGACTTACAAGTATTAAAAAGGAAGGTCAGGGCCTGGCAAGAGAGTTAACTTGCCAGGTCGACATGGCAGTTTAATTGCAAACACAGGCTCTGCAGTGGCAGGCCTGAGACATGTTCAAGGGGCTACTTAAGTGGGTGGCACAATCAGTGCTGCAGGCCCACTAGTTGCATGCAATCTAGAGGACTTCACACATGTATTGTACTTTATTGGGAACTTATAAGTAAATTTAATATGCCAATTGTGGATAAGCCAATGTGTCCATGTTTTAGGGAATGAGCAACTTCACATTAGCATTGGTCAGCCATGGTAAAGTGCCCACAGTCCTATATCCATCAAAAATGAATTCAGTAATACAGGTCAGAGGGCAAAAAGTCAAGGGAAACCATGTCAAGGATGCCAGGTCTAACAGGGTGTGAAGTTTGTATTAATTCCAAAACAGACACCAGAAATTGTACTGCCTACACCTTTAGCCCCTTTGGAAATGGTGGCCATGGATTTCGTATTAGAACTACTTTTTTAGCTCACTCCGCCCCTCACCCCAGTTCAGACATGGCTATATGCTAATCAGCCTCATGGGAACAGTCTAGCACATGGTCTAGCCTGGATGATGACGGCTGATTAGCCAGAAACTGGTACCAGGATGCTTGTTTCCGGTCCAGGGAAGACATGGCTCGGCAGTTCGGGCTGTTCCCATGAGGCACATGGTCAGACTGATTTGCATATGGCCATGTCTGAACTGGGGTGGCGGAGTGAGCTAAAGAATGATGATGGATCAAACCCAGATCAGTTGACTGGGGGTGAGTGGTTGCATTGTTCAACACTCCGTCCATCATCCCCTTTGGTTTTGCTTTCCACAGCAGGAAGCCAGCTCTCCTCAGGCCCTTGGGGATAAGTTACTTCAGGACACAGTACAGAGCAAAGTCCTTTTAAGTAGGGGGACACAGCACACAGCAAAGTCCATTTAGCCTATCCTTGGTTAAATCAGCAAACTGCAGGCCAGCCCCAGAACACACAGCAAGTGTCAGTCCTTTCCTTCAGTCTCTTCAGCTGGATCCTTAATCACTCAGCAGAAGATAGAGCCATTGTTTTATGGTGGCAGCCCAGTCCTCTTCACCTCCAGGGGCTACTCCTCCCCCTACACTCCAGATGCAGGTTAGCCTGTTGCTGTCTCACCTCCTCCACTGGGTCAAGACATTCCCCAGAGCCTATCACATTCAAATCCAGACAGTCAATTCACAACTAGGCAAAGATACACCGAAATGTTAAACACAAAAGCCCAGCCACTTCTAAAAGAGTGGTTTCTAAACACACAATGCAGAAACCACCTTCTCAGAAAGATGTGTTATTAAATTGTGAGTTCAGGCACACTAAACTTCACCTCTCCATCTTAAGCCTAAGGGAAGATAGGCTGGAAACATATTACACAGCCTCCCCATTCTGTTATGTGTAAGATGCGCTTTCAACAGTGAAAAATGAAATGGAGAGTATTTCACTGTTAGG
Organism: Lissotriton helveticus; assembly: GCF_964261635.1. Taxonomy (NCBI): domain Eukaryota; kingdom Metazoa; phylum Chordata; class Amphibia; order Caudata; family Salamandridae; genus Lissotriton; species Lissotriton helveticus. The sequence goes on from NC_136059.1 coordinate 301,852,485, forward strand.
AGATAGTACACCTCAGTACATGTCCTACCTTTCACATACACTGCACCCTGCCCAGGGGGGTACCTTGGACCTACCATAGGGGTATCTGATGGGCATAAAAAGGGAAGGGTAAGGCCTGGCAAGTGGGTGCACTTGTCAGGACATCATGGCAGTTAGCAAACTGCGCGCAGGCACTGCTGTGGCAGGCCTGAGTTTTCTCTTTAGGGCTACTTTTGTGGGTGGCACAATTAGTGCTGCAGGCCCACTAGTAGCATTTGTATTACCATCCCTGGCACACATAGTGCACTTTACTAGGGACTTTACTAGTAAGGCAAACATACCAATCATGGACACCCAATTACCATTACACTTTACACAGGGAGCACTTGCACTTTGACACTGATCAGCAGTGGCAAGTGCCCAAAGCATCTAATTTGGCAACATTATGTCAGAAAAAAGGTCTAGGGGTAATTCAAAAAGTTAAGGGAACTTTAGCCAATAAGGGCCAAGTCCAACAATGACGTCTTATTATTGTCTGCTCCCACAAATGGCCTGCTGTTTTTACCTTGCTGCTTTGGGTCCAGGTTTAGGTATGACCAGTGCTCAGGATGTTTGAAAAGAGCAACAAAAAGCCCCAGAGGGAAAAAAACTGCACAAGCAGGAAAAAAACCCTGGTTGCAGGGAAGTCAAAAGCAAATGGTGCAGAATATATTTCTAAATTTGAGAATAATAGCAGCCTAAACTGGAACAGCGCTAGCAATACACAGCAATGTTATGACGCACTGATCTAAGTTTATTTTTTATTTTTTTAATTATCTTTATTGAAGTTTTATCCCAATTTTATGCAAGAAGAACAGAACATAGCAAATGAAAAAAACCTTCAGAAGAGATACACTTTAAAGCCAGTCAGGACGTGTCAACATGAAAAAATCATTTCTTGTAGTCAGTCACAAATATACATCAAAAGATAACGAGACCATATTTAAAAAAGAAGTAGTAATAAAACAAAGAAAATCAAATAATTAATTCAGCTCCCCTTGAATCAATTGCATTACAGGCGCCCAAATCTTCATGCCTAAAGCTCTTTTTTTCCGGCCCTTAGTTCTGTAAATGGCAATTTCAATATTATATGTGGCTAAAAGACGGGCTCTCCATGTTTCTAAAGATGGGGGTCTGGACTAATCCAATCTTGCGTAATGCACGCCCGGATTAGTGCCATACAGATAAATACTAAACATTTCCTCTCTTCTGAAAGAGTATCCAAGGTTACCCCTATCTAGACTAGTTCATCTGTCAGTATAACTGTCGAGCTAAACAAAGCTGCCAAAAATCTTTGAATTGATGACAAAAATTTAGATAATTGTGGACAAAGAAAAAACATATGTAGTGCGTCAGCTGCAAATTCCCCACATCTACTACACGAGGTACCAACAGTTGTCCCCCATTTCGAAATCTTAGAAGGCGTATAATAGAGGTCAAATAAAACCATATAATGTTGAGACCGTGATCTGCCAGTTATCAATATTCTGTTCGCGTAAGCAATTGATTCCTCTATATGAATTGTGTCCCTAGCCAACTTTAGAGCCCATTTATTTTGAATTGCTTCAATATCATCTGGACACGAGAAAATAATCAATTTATAATAATATCCGATAGGTTTTTTACTAAACATACTGTCAATAATGGGAATTCTCCGTAGATGAGATCGTATTTGTATTCCTAGGGAATTGAAAAAGCTATGAATCTGTAAATACTTAAAAAAGTCATTAACTGGTAGATTAAATGTATCTTGTAGTTCATCAAAGGATATCAAATGGTCATTTTGCCACATTTCACCCACATAATGAATTCCACAGTTACGCCACCTATTCATTACTGTATCTTGAAAAATTAATTGAAGGGTATAAAGCGAAATCTTAGAGATGCCTAGTTGGCGCTTTATTATTCTCCAGACCGCTTAGGCTGCTTTCACGGTCTTAAATTTGGTTTTTTAAAATAGCTGGGCTCTATGATCTTGATCAAACATCCACGACACTCTTCTCCTAATGCAAATTCATATATTGAAGGTGAGTGACTCAATGGTATCCGTGCCTTTTCACCAATTACCAGTGGACTAATAAACTGTATAACCGATGCCAAATAATAATTAAAAAAATGCGGTATACCCATCCCTCCCCTATCCTTCGGCAATATCTTTATTTATAAGCCCTTCACTGGCGTTTAGAGCCCCACAAAAACCTGGCTGACATCCTTTCCAATTGTTTAAAACAGCTAAGAGGGAATTCAAGAGGGATAGCACGAAACATATATAAAAACTTGGGGAGTATCAGCATTTTAAGAATATTAGCTCTCCCAACTAAAGATAAATGAAGATGATCTATTCGCTCAAGCGATGAATTTGCTTTTTTTAAAACAGTGCTTAAGTTTAATTCCGGGCTAGAATAAACATGGGATGTGATTTTGATACCAAAATATGTAGTTTCTGACACAGTTTTTATGTGTGCCGGCGGATTCTGTCCAACATATAGTATTTGCGTCTTAGAAATATTCCGCTTATAGCCAGAAAAAGACCCAAACTGGATTGTTAGGTCCTCAATTATTGGAAGTGCCTTCTGTATATCTGTTGTCACCACAACGATATCATCAGCATAAGCGAGGGCTCTGTAGTTCATACGTGAAACTTGCACAGGTGTAATATCTACTGTTTGATTCGGTTTGTTTAAGAGAATATCAATATAAAGAGCGAACAACAGAGGTGAGCACGGGCATCCCTGTCGATTACCACGAAAAATTGATAAAGGAGTAGATTTCTGCCATGCTAATCTGATGCATGACATTGGAGAAACATATAGAGCTTTTATAGCTAATATCATCCGAGGGCCAAAGCCTTTCAAATTCGGCAGATCCCATAAAAACGGCCAGGCTACCCTGTCGCTTGCCTTCTCGGCATCCAACAGGGTAATTCCAAGTGCTGTCTTAGTCGCCTGAGCCCAATCCATTAAGGCAATTAGACGTCGTATATGGTCTGTGGTAACCCGGATGGGTATAAAACCGTGTTGAAAATATGAAACGATTGATGAAATTATACCTGAGAGTCTATTAGCTAAAATCTTTAAAAATATTTTACTATCCGCATTAATTAGGGATATGGGCCTATAAGAGGCAGGCGGAAGAGGCGACTTATCTTTTTTCAAGAAAGCCATAATAATTGATTGCCGCCAAGATGCTGGTGCATTACATTTCTGTGCTTCTTGGAAGGTGAGGAGCAATTCTTTCTTCAGCAGATGCCGAAATATTCTGAAGAATTCCAGCGGAATACCATCTGGTCCCATTGCCTTTCCAGTTGCGGGATACAAAATAGCAGTTTCTACCTCTTCCCAAGTAAGGTCTGTAGCTAAAACTTCCGCCTGTGCTGAAGTTATTTTAGAAATGCTCCCACTTCCATAGAAATTCATAACATCCTCGGACGAGTAAGTTGTGACTTCCTCATTATACAATTTGATGTAATATTGTCGAAAAACCTCTACCACTTCTTCTGGTTTTTCATAGATTTGTCCAATCTCATCCTGTACTATTAATGCACTTGAAAATTTCTTTTTGCCTGATCATTTTGGCTAAAATACGACCTGCGTTCTCGCCTACCTCATACACTTGTGAGCAGAAGACTGCTATCTGTTCTGCTAGATTTTTAGCAAAAATCTCGTATAACCTTGGTTTGTGTATAGCCAGATTTGATTTTATTATTTCAGTATCTTGCATAAGCATAATAGCTGTTACTAATCTGGCTTCACATTCCTGTAATTTCCTGTAATACGATGCTAGTACATCTCGAGATTCTCTTTGCTTATTAATTGAATAAGAAAGAGTCTCCCCCCAATGAATCCCGGCTTTAAAAGCATCCAAGATTACTTGGGTAGAAGACGAATCTCGATTAAATTAAAAAAATTCTATTATCCACTTCCCCATAAATTCAATATATAATGGATCTGCCAACAGTTTACGCTCGAATGTCCATGAGCTCCCCTTAGACGAGACATTCAGGACTACATTAATTTCTATCATTATAGGATTATGATCAGAAATTATCTTTGGGAATATCTCATACCTTATATCCCTAATAAGCCGGGAAGTAACGAAAAAGTAATCAAGGCGGACAAATTTCTGATGCGGGGCAGAAATAAAAAAATACCCTGGGACAGCAGTACATTTAGCAAATCCAACATCCACTAGCCCAAATTCCTTTACAAGGCCTTTTATAGCTTTATAAATCTTCTTTTTTTCCCCTACATAGATCATATCATTTCTTATATCAGAGTTGCCCTCAAGGTGAATGTTAAAATCTCCACATAATAATAGGGGGTCTGGCCACCCTGCAAGCTCTAGACTAATGAAATGCAGCATTTCGGGATCATCCAAATTAGGACCATAAATCGAACAAATAGTCCAAGAGTTGCCCGCCAAGGAGATTTCACATATTATCCATCTGCCATATATATCAGTTTTAATGCGTTTGCAGCTCCCCACTCCTCTTTTCATCAGAATTGCTACTCCCCTTGTAGTAGTACCTTGACGCCTACAGCCCACCATTTGCATACCTAAGTCATTAAAACATCGTCTATCATTCCATGTTAAATGTGTTTCCTGTAAACACAATATATCTACCTTCATATTCTGAAGTATCTGTGATGCTATCCCTCTTTTCTTTCTGTTATTCAGCCCACAGATGTTCCATGAGCATATCATTAATTTACCCATCTTAGTATCTTTAACTGGTTAGTTAGTGATAGACCAAGAAATGCAGCTTTCTCTCCATTGACCACTGGCAACTTCATACAAAAAAAATATTTACTAGACGCATTACAGCATTTTCTTATATTAATACAGCCTGTTCTGTTCTTGCTTGCCCCACCAGCTTTCCACCCCCACCGGTGCCCCCCCACCCACCAACCAAACCCACCCAAAACCCCACCCAAAAAGGGCAAAGGGACTGTAGAGTCCCTATTTATGATGGAAAGAGAAGCATAATGCGTCTCGCTGTTCGCTTCCCACCGCCATAAAATATCACCCTAGGCAGATTGTCATACAAAAAGGACAAAAGAAAGAGTGAGAAAAAAAAGAAAAAGGAAGAAGGATGAAGACAAGCAGCAAATCTGCACATTGAGATCAATGATCAATGATATTGACTCAAAGATATCTACTCAAATCATATGTTACAGTACATTTCTATTAGCTGCCAAAAGTTATTTTGCTGCTCTCTCCGTAGTCAAAAAGTAAGTTTTCTCTTTGTGAATTATCTTCAGCTTTGAAGGGTTAAGCAGAAATACTTGCGCTCCTTTGGCCTGAAAAGGGGGTATAAGTTGACGAAATTGCCAGCGTTGTTGAACTGTAGCATGGCAATAGTCCGGACGCACAAAAAAATCCACTCCCTTCCCCTTTCTCTTTCTGTCAGGCCTGGCCAAATCATACAGTTCTTCACAGGCAAGGAAGTTATTTAAACAGATTAGCACAGCTCTTGGTTTTGCATTTGCGGCCCCTTTAAAAATGTTCTGCTGAAAAGGGAATTGATGAGCTCTTTGTAGTTCCGTATCCTACTGCCACCGGGTTAATTCTGGAAAAGCTTCTGTAAAGAGCTCAACAATATACTGCCTGATATTAGACCCTTCACTTCCTTCTGGTATGCCCAAGACATGTAAATTGTTCCGCCTAGATCTATTTTCTAAGTCAACCAGTTTCCAATTTATGTCTTCACGCAATGACTCTAAGGAAGAAATCTGAGTTTTATGTTGGTTCAATTCATCTTCAATTACAGAAATTCGTCCTTCTGCCTCTCCTACTCTGGTTGCTATTTCATTGCAAGTTTTAACTACTCGCCGGACGTTATTTTGAAGCCTTCGCACTGTTCCTTGTGTGCGCAGGTTCTCAGCTTTTGTCTCTTCGCGATGTTGAAGCATAACTTGGTAAATAGTGCTTAATGTAATTTCCGAAGACTGATTCTTGTCCCCCAAATCTATTTCAAGTTCAGCAGAATGAGTTAAGACTGGGAAGCCTTGAGTATTTATACCACCTCCATCTGTCTGTAAACGAGTGGGCCTACCATTGGTCACTACAGTTTTAACAGTTTTACGAACTGTGTCTTCTTCTATGCCCCACTCTATTCTCCTAGATGGTGATGCATCATTCTCCCCATCTTCTTCATTCCCTCCATCCTCTAGCTGGCCGAGCTAGTTAGGCTAGCTACGCTTAAATCGTCTCTCCATTCCCCCTCCAGACTCTCTGATTCCAAAGCATTAGATAGATCAGACATCGAGTAGAAGTTTCCTGCTGAGTCAATTGAATCTGTGTCCTCAACAGGCTCAAGTGAATCCGAATTTAAATTCAATACAGAGCTAGGGTGGCTCATTGTGGCTTCTTGTGTAATAGTAATGCTAGGAATATGTTCTACCAGGTCCTGCTCAGGTTGAGACTCAGACGCTACCAATTTGGCACCAGTCTGGACTACTGCAAGCACATTCTCACTTAATTTAGCCAATATATCGCTGCTCTCTATGCCATTACGATTGGAGCCCTGTGGGGGAGTCATATCGTCAGGAAAACGATGTTCATTGTTCGTTACAATTATGTGTTTTTTTTAAACATACCCGGTATCTTCGGGATGGCTCCAGTCCTACTAGTCCCAGAATTCGCTGCTAGTGTTGCAGGGGGTGATGTTTCAATGTTTTCAGGATTAGTCAGCTCCGGTTCAACCACGATGGTCGGCGTCCCCCTTGCACTTTGTAAGCCTGTGATGTCTGCGGCTCCTTCCATTACCACCGTAGTCGCTCGAGTCTTTGGCTTCGATCCCTTCGCCAGTACGGTTGCATTAGGGTTTTTTGGAGCCATCGCCGAGCTATGCCTCCAAGCCCGGCTCTTCCGCAAGGTCAATCTGCGCTTCTCCAGCGGCGCCTTCTCTCCCCGGAGACGAGGATCTGCACAAGACCATTCCGTAAGCCAGCCCACGAGCCACTCAGCGTTACCAGCTGAAGAACGCCAACCAACGAGCAGCAGTCGCCGATAATAATGCTGTTGGTCCAGGAGCATTCCGGCTCAGAAACCAGCACAATCTGCCATAATCCGGGCAGCAGAAATCTTTTCCACAGAGGAGCGAGGTAACGAGGTAAGAGCTACCCGCCAAGTGATGGGAAGCGAGACACCAGCGAGGTGCGGTTCAGCTGCTCACTCGGACGCGGGCGCATCCGCCATCTTGCCCCCGACTTCACCTTTACGCTGATCTAAGTTTAGGCAGCCATTTATATATAGAGATCACAAAATGCCCTAGAACTACTTCAGCCATGATGGATTGGTAATATTGAACTTGAAAAGTTGAGACTGGAGAATACGATCCCTAGGAGGCGATTCTTCTATATCTGGGAACATCTGGAGCAAAGTGTTGGCAATTTTTTTTGTGTAGTTGGAACGTATGTGATTATGGAGTCATACTGTTGAAAAAGTATGCCCATTCAGCTTGTCAACTGTTAAATGTTCTGCTTGCTGCAAAATGCAGAGATTTACGATATTACAACATGCAGTTCTGATTCTTACTGGATGGATCACACTAAGAAGAACTTGTCTCCATGCCTTGATAGCGAACTTAATTGACAAAAGTTATTTTTCCAAGACTGAGTAATTTGTCTTGAAAGGGCTTAGTTTTCCAGAATAAAAGGCTATACGTGATTCTTTTGAAGAAGAAGCACCCATATTGCTCTGTTTGAAGCACCTCTTTCAACTAGGATTGCTCTGGTTGGATAGCGAAGTGAAGTATAAGATCTGAAAAAACTGAATACATGAATTTCTGAAAAATTGAAGGCATGACCCTGATATTCACGATGGCCAAAAGGATTTATAGAGGCTGTTTTCCATTCATCCCCTTTCCCTGAATCTGAGCACATGGTGCGCCCTTCATAGGTCAAGTTTAGTAAACATCCTTGCTTCTCTGGCGGCATCAAATATATCAGAAATCTGTGGTGACTTAATTAAATCCAATAGGAGATTTCTGAGGCATAATCACACCATTTTAAAGACTGGTGTCCAGATATTCTTGAAGGCCTCTTCTTTCCCTTGATAAGAAATGGATTCATTCAATGGAGAAATAACTTTGGCTTTGAGATAAATACTACAATTGAAAGTTCTGTGCAGAGCCAAGATGGTAACTTCACTCTCTTAAAAAAATCTCTTGGAACTCTGCATATGCAGCAGGAATGGAATTTACAAGGGTTATAACTCATTCAGTTGACAATGGAGCAGAGATTTCCAATTGTTGAACTTTGGGTGAGTGACATGGGTCTCAACAACAGAGAACAGTTGAATATTTCTGAAAGAACTCTTTTAATATTTCACTCATCCTCTCCCAGACTCAGCTATCAATCTAAAGGGTTATTGAAATTAACTCTTGAAGTGAGGATGGTCTCACTACTTGCACCAATTCATTCTTCAATTCAACTTTTAACCTTTCTAAAAATGGAGAAAAATCAGTCTCACAGTCCAGAGCCTTCAACCTATTGTACAACAGTAAATCCGCGGAGCCTCGTTCAATTTAAAAAATATCATCTTGGACTCTATACTTTTGATTGTGTTGATTAAACATGGCTTAAAAGTTTGTAAGAAAGGCTGGATAGTTATTAATTAAGAAAATGTCTTCTGTCACTAAGGGCCAGGTGTAGGTAACTTCATTTTACCGACTTATAAATACCGAATTTTACCGATTCGGTATTTATGAATCGGTAAATATGAAGGAGGGAGATGTAGGTATTTATTTTAATTTGATTTACCGAATCGGTAACATTCTGTATTTACCGATTCGGTAAATACCGAATCGGTATTTCCCATTGATTCCTATGGGCTTCTATGGGAATTACCGAATCGGTATTTACCGAATCGGTAAATACCGAATGTTGCAAGGGTGCAGGGGGTGTCACTTTGACACCCTCTAGCACCCAAAGTAAAGGCATGTGTGACATGTGGCACACATACATGCCCTAAGGGCATGTCTGTGTGTCACATTGCACAGTGTGCATGCACAGTTGTACATGCACACCTGGATTCGGTATTTTACCACACAATAGGATTGTGTGGTAAAATACAGACTCTTAAGGGCCTGTGGCACTCTCAGGAGTGTCACCTACATTTGGATTTACCGAATCGGTAAAATTACCGATTCGGTATTTTACAGAATCGGTAAATTTACCGAATCGGTAAATTTACCGATTCTGTAAAATGATGGCCCCTACATGTGAAAACCCAAATACCGGTCGGTAACGGCCGAATTCGGCCGTTACCGACCGGTATTTGCTCTCCTACATCTGGTCCTTAAGGTGAAGAAAAGGTCAATTATTTTCATGAAACAAATGGGTCCCCCAGGATTTTTCAGTTTTGCCTACACAGCTTTTGGATTTTTACTGTGAGAGAGTCTCACAACCTGATTCCCACTCAAGGTAAATTTGTGGTAAATGGACTGTGTTAACCACCGGGACACTTCTATTAAGATAAGTCAGCTGGTGTGCAGCTAGGATACAGTGTGCACACATTTGTGTGCATGTGCGTGGTCTGCAAGTGTGAGACTACCATTTTGCGCAGCCTGTTATCTGTGCAGAGATAGCCTGTCACAAAAGATACTTTTCAGGGATTAGTGCTGGCCTGGGGTAGGTCTTTTAATGTCCGTGGACATTCATAGTGTTGGTCTGTAGTGCTTACTAATGCTCTGTGGTGCTTATACTGTGTACATAGCCCTGCAGGGCCAAGTTAATTACTCTGTTCCATAGCAAAGGGATCAAAGGCTTCCCCACATAATAGAGAAATTAACAATGCTTCGCTTAGTTACTGGGAAAGGAAGGTGTGTAGAGAAAATCTGCATCTGATAATTAGCTTGTCACACTGCACCTGGACTGGGTCAGCCAGGCTCACTGGAACAAAGAAGGAGGGCCTGTCAGAGTGCAACACAGGCACTTACCTGTTTAAGACCCTCAATATGGCTCCGCAGAGATGATAAGAACCCATTTCCGGTACCCTAACCTTCCTTACTTGTGAAGGGATGTACAGCAAGCTGAGATGATTAGGAACAGGGAACAGGTTCTTGCTTCTTTACCTGGAGCTGAACAATGTAAGGGGCTGCTGTTGACCTTAAACACAACAGACAACTTGTGCATTATGTCATAGAGATTTCTAGACTTCCCTATCTAGGTACCTTTCATTGGTTGGGTGAGGTCTATACCTATGATACAGCTTGGGTGTGTGCGGCCTCCTTCCTGGCCACTATTGTCTTTTCTCTCTAGTTAAAACTTGAGATAGAGCAGCGTCTCCTAACATGTCTTTTTTGGAAGAGCAATAGGTAACATATGCAACATATACACAATAACTCATTAAGACCATATACATAACACATTTGTCAATTGGATATCATAAGTTTGGCAATCTTCATTTCCTTTTTAAATCCGTGGTAGTTGCCAATGTTGGAGATCTCTTTTTTTCACTGTGTTCCTTCACACTAGTGTAGTGTAGTTCCTATATTCCCAATAGGCTCTGCGCATTGGAATAATAAATCCTATAGATTTGATGTAGGACTTAGGTTGACTAGGTTTCTATCGAATATATTAGACTTAATTGTGAGTGCCAGCTAGCTCAGAGGTCACTAGAAACTTTCACAAATACACAAGTAGGGATTCATTTCTGACAACCACATATCATGACAACTTTGTTTCCCCAAGATAAAACGTATCTTCAGAGTCGTGGAAACAATACACAGATATTTTACTCAGTCAATCGTGTATGCTTTGTTTCAACAGAGGTGCAGAGAAATAGAGAGACAGACGTTTTCAATAAAAGTATTTATTGAACAGTCTTCTTTCTCATGCAGAAGAAATGAACTGCTACAATCGTAATACTGTCTGTAAAGTATTATGCGTACAGCAAGAAGAGTATTATGAAATAATACTGTGAAAGCATGGTATGGTTTGTAAGCCATAAAATACATACATAAATAACAAAGACTAAAAGTACTCAACTGGTGCTTCTAAAATACTCCTTACCCGATGTACCTAACCTAATTCTAGTGTGAGGGAAGAAGTAAGTGTGGTGTAGCATAGGTTTAGTTTCTTTGCCAAGAATCTATCCAAGATTTCTCATAGGGTCTAATCAGCTCCGTACCTTGGTTTAGAATGAAGGAGGTCTGGTATCTCTGTCTCGGGACTCGATTTCCCAACACCCCGCAAGGGGAGCTTGGAAACACTGGAGCTGGATTCTCAGCGAGAGAAAGGCAGCCTCTCTGTCAGTGCGTCAGCTGAAGGGTCGGCTTCCTTCGGCACTTGCTATAGCAAGCTGCGTCGGGCAAGTAGATAGTCGAACTGCTCCAAACCACCGTGTGTTTGCTAGGGCAAGTGTGGGCATATTTATACCTTCAAGGTGCCTGGTTTGACGTAAAGTCGGACATAATAACATCACCAAAGAACCCCAAAGGAATGGTAGTTCTTTGAAAAGCGCCATGATTTCTAGGACAAATCAATATTCAAGAAAGGGGATGTCCCTGACTGCCGTAGCCGAGTTTTCCAAGAAATCATTGTGCATTTTAGAACAAGTGGAAGTAGCCATGCCATATTTGGACTGGATGGGTTATGTCTAAATATGGGTATGATTTCTATGCCTATATAAGGCTAATGTGAATTATACCTATATAAGGACATGAATCTGTAAATTTCACTTGATTCTAAAATGCTTTACAACACCCACTCCACTTTATTATGTTCAATATTACTAAACTCTAAGCATCTCAAAACATATCTAAAGCAAGATGTGTAAAAAATCCCTCTCAAAATACATAGAATGCATTCGAAATGGTTGTACACGAAAATTAGCATTGGTGCTGTACGCATTTTAAAAAAGCAATATTTGCATTCAAAGCATGTAGTGTGACATTGGAAAAATGCTTATCAAAATGAATCATGAAATGACAGTTATAAAATGGCTCTTAAATACAGAAAAAAGGTGGAGACCATTCCATGGCAGAATATAAAAACTGTTTTGGTTGTGAGCAAGGTCAAATATTGTCTCTTGGAAGTGTTCAAAGAATTCTTGTTCTTTAAGAATAGTTCTTCTTTAAGCAGATTACTTTGTGCCAAACAAGAAGTTCAATTTCGAAAAGTTAAATCAAAGAAAAATAGAGTTCTAAAGTTAGAAGTTTTGGTTTGAAAATTGAAGGTCGAATTCAGAGTATATCAGAACGCTGTGTGCCAACTCAAAAATCACTGTCATTGTTTGGAGAAAACATAAAATCTTCTAAGTTTGAAAAGAACTCGTGTACTACTGTAGGTGAAAGTTGGCTACCTCATTAAGCAGATCAATTGCACACAGATGAGAAGCATCACCGTCAGCGTCAGTCGCATTAGCAATGTTCGCAGTAGATGGTACCTGTGCGCCTGTTGGTCCACGTATCTCACCGTCAGCTGGTTGTGCCGGTGAGATCTCCATGAATACCGTCATCAGGATTGGTAGCCGTTGGGGACAACACAATGCATGAGCCATTACCATACCAAGCAAAGCGTCAACATCCGTTGGCAGTGCCGATGGAAGTGTTAGACAGATGTCTAGTACGTGTTCTTCTCCACATAGCAGGCATCGTAGAACAGGTAAGATGCAATCTTGCCAGATTGGTCTGAATGATAGAAACCATGTGGTATTCAGATCTCTTAAACGAGCCAAGCCCAAAATTTGGATTATGCGCTCACGACACTTCATTGCCAGGAGAGTGTTCTCGATGGTAATCTGGGCATTGTTGGTGGATTGACTTGCCATATCGAAGCAGAAGTAGTAAGAATAATATTCCTGCTGCGAGTCAAAAAATGAGAGGCAGTCCGCCAAACACAGAGTGCATGAAGTTTGGAAATATACAGAGGACTGCTTCAAAAGGTGCTAACAGTCCTGAAAAAATTGTCTTGAATACATGTACAATACCACTGGTATCAGACATGTCTAAGATATGACCTAACATTTCTACGAAGTGTATTGAACAGTTTGTGGATAAAAGGGCATGTATTTCTGCAGAGGACCTTGCAACTTGCACATCATACGTCTCTTTGGATGAGGTCAGTGGCACAGTTTTTTGTAAAAGAATAGCTTTCATTCTGCTTAAAGTATCAATTCGAATAGAAGAGATGTTCAGTGAAGGTCATAACGGCGACTTCCTGTCTGTCTTAGCGTTAGGAAACAATACTTGCATTCAACAAGTGACCCTGGCTGACACAGTTACGAGATAGGCAATTCCTGGCATCATTCCACAACAGCTGTGATCATTTAACATTATGTAGCTCCCATTGGAAAGCTGCCTAATAATTGGATCTATCACTGCTGTCAGAGAACCTTGCAGGCGGCAGGATAAGTTGGTTGAAGAACCATCACAGGCTCCGTGTAAATTAATACCCTGACATAAAAGTGTACCGCTTAGTGTGCTGTTACATTGTGTACCACTAAGAAATACTTCTTTTCCCCCACTCCAACATTTGTGTGTGAATGGTAAATCTCAGGTTGACTTAATGTATTCTTTACCCAACCTTTCATACAGGCCTGCTGGTATGTGTTTCAAGCAATACTGAAACTGGAAAATCGTCACTGGCAACGTAATAGTGCCATGTATTATCCATTCTACGGCTGGTTTCTCAGAAACAGTCAATGGTAATACTTCCAGTTTTTCTATGCTCAGCACCGTATAGTCTACTCCCCTTTGTGCCAAAGAGATTCGTTTATCTGTAACGTTAAATCTAGTAAACAATGATGTTGTATTGATTAGATGCCAAGGCACATAGCCTGAACGAAGATTTGGTAATGTCCAACCTAGCAGCATTATAGAACGCAATTGAGACTGTCCATGTTGTAACATGAGCAAGTCCTTTTCCATTATGTCTATGGCAGAGGATACAATGATGTCCAAAGAATAAATTCTGGATGACAGAGTTGTTAACCCATTATCAATTACAGAGAGAGCTTTCTCTAAATTAATACGATCACTTTCTCGTATTCGTTCTGCAGTTTCCATTTGCATGACTTTCCATGCTTCATTATAAGCAGTATAAATACCGGCATATATGAAACGTTTATGACGTGGTTTATGAGGCCCTAGTAAGAAGTCTCTCAAATCAACGCCATCTTTATTTAAAGTTAAGTGCTGTTTAACCTCTGTAAGTGTAGATTTATGTAGCCATTCGAGGCACAGTTTTCCTATACTGTATGTTGGTAATATCCCTGGATGTTGTCTCTGGGCATATCTTGGGTCTGGCCTAGTTACTGTAAACCCTTGTGTCTTGTTCGGGAATCTATCTTGACAGTTATTCATGTCTGTGGGTCAGAATAATAATTTTTTCCAATAAGGATCAGTTCTGTTTTTTAATAAAATTGATGTTACGTCGACCCCTCCCTCTGAAGTGTTTTTACTATCAGCTTTAGGTACAGGTATGGACGGTTTGTTTAAACCTTTTGTCTTGGCTAAGCCAAGACAGGATGTTTGTTGAACAGTGTCATTCAAAAATATTATTTGCTCAGGAATAATGCAGGCTCGGAATAACACTTCTAATCCCTGCACTTGCCAGTCTTTTGGGCCCCAGACAGTTTTTGTTTCTATGTTGTCACTCCAAAAGTCAAAGCCGACTGAGGACAGCTGGGCATAAAAGGCTGCTGAATAAATTTGCTTTGTATTTGTTAACATACTTTCCATTCCTGTCTTATTAACATTTTTAAAATAAAATGTTTCCGGATTTGTGGTAATAAAACCTGAGAAGTATGGACATTTTTCATAGAATGTTTTTGAGCTACCTTTTGGGTGGCGTTGAACAATGTTCCCATTGATTGATGTATTATCCATTCTATGGCTGGTTTCTCAGAAACAGTCAATGGTAATACTTCCAGTTTTTCTATGCTTAGCACCGTATAGTCTACTCCCCTTTGTGCCAAAGAGATTCGTTTATCTGTAACGTTAAATCTAGTAAACAATGACGTTGTATTGATTAGATGCCAAGGCACATAGCCTGAACGAAGATTTGGTAATGTCCAACCTAGCAGCATTATAGAACGCAATTGAGACTGTCATTGTTGTAACATGAGCAAGTCCTTTTCCATTATGTCTATGGCAGAGGATACAATGATGTCCAAAGAATAAATTCTGGATGACAGAGTTGTTAACCCATTATCAATTACAGAGAGAGCTTTCTCTAAATTAATACGATCACTTTCTCGTATTCGTTCTGCAGTTTCCATTTGCATGACTTTCCATGCTTCATTATAAGCAGTATAAATACCGGCATATATGAAACGTTTATGACGTGGTTTATGAGGCCCTAGTAAGAAGTCTCTCAAATCAACGCCATCTTTATTTAAAGTTAAGTGCTGTTTAACCTCTGTAAGTGTAGATTTATGTAGCCGTTCGAGGCACAGTTTTCCTATACTGTATGTTGTTAATATCCCTGGATGTTGTCTCTGGGCATATCTTGGGTCTGGCCTAGTTACTGTAAACCCTTGTGTCTTGTTCGGGAATCTATCTTGACAGTTATTCATGTCTGTGGGTCAGAATAATAATTTTTTCCAATAAGGATCAGTTCTGTTTTTCAATAAAATTGATGTTACGTCGACCCCTCCCTCTGAAGTGTTTTTACTATCAGCTTTAGGTACAGGTATGGACGATTTGTTTAAACCTTTTGTCTTGGCTAAGCCAAGACAGGATGTTTGTTGAACAGTGTCATTCAAAAATATTATTTGCTCAGGAATAATGCAGGCTCTGAATAACACTTCTAATCCCTGCACTTGCCAGTCTTTTGGGCCCCAGACAGTTTTTGTTTCTATGTTGTCACTCCAAAAGTCAAAGCCGACTGAGGACAGCTGGGCATAAAAGGCTGCTGAATAAATTTGCTTTGTATTTGTTAACATACTTTCCATTCCTGTCTTATTAACATTTTTAAAATAAAATGTTTCCGGATTTGTGGTATTAAAACCTGAGAAGTATGGACATTTTTCATAGAATGTTTTTGAGCTACCTTTTGGGTGGCGTTGAACAATTTTCCCATTGATTGAAAGTATATACATTTCTAGAGTTTGCAGATTTACGCCAATACTGATGACCATAGTTATTGTAACAATACATTTGTTCATAATTTAATGAACCTTCTAAATATTCATGGTTTGTAAAGTTTGCAAACATCTCTAAATCTGGCATCATACCATTAACAGTCTCAAAGTCCCAATCATCAGAAAATGTGCTGGGTGAAACAAAGTCACTCAAGGAAACCTTAAATTGGTGTGGAATCTTCAACAGCTCGGCCGGACCATAAATGTCATAATCAGTTCTGTCCCATGCTATACCACCAGGTATAGGAATGGCTGTGATGTTCACTGATGACAGGTCTCTTTGTTCACGATGAGATGATTTGTGTGGCTTCAGGAGCAAGTTGATGTTCTTACTTGCTGTGTCCATTTTACTATATTTTCCATCTATCAGTTTTCCCAAACTTAATACAAGAATGAGCCAAAGTAGGAAAAAAAGTATGCCTAACACAGTCCAAAATTCAACCCATGGTGAAACCTGATAAGTCTTTTCTAGTTGCTGAAAAAGTTCTGTTACTTGGTCTTTGAAAGTTTTATTTGCTGGCGTTGTTTCGAGCTCACTGGGATCCTCAGAAAACGTATCAAAGTTGATGAAATAGCCGGAGGCAGTTCTGTCAATTGTTGGTATTGCATCCGGATTATTTGAAATTGCAGGAGTTGCTTGATCCCTTGTCATATTAGTATAGTCAGATGCTATATCATTGTAGACAGGAGTGTCTTGACAAACTGTTATTTGGGTATCAAGAGGCACAAGTTCCATGGCTTTGTTGCATAGTCCTTATTTTCTTACTGCAGATTCTTCAAAGGTGATGAGTCTCTCAGTTTGAACCTCTTGGATAGTAGCAAGATTTGGTTGTCTGCTACATCTTTAGAGTCCACTGGGCCTACTACTTATTATCGGCCACATGATGTGGTTTTACCAGATCAATGGACACAAACCGGTTCTCCTTTCTTCCAGCAAGGGGTGGCAATAACACTGTTATATCCATCTTGGTTGTAAAGCCTTTGCATTTGGAATGCTTGCTTTTGTCACTGCCTCTAGGGCAGGTACAGGAGTAACAACCACTATGCGTTTACCCTGTGGGAGAGCTCTCTCTTTTGCTACTGCAGTTTGAACCGCTGTCAGAATTTTTTCTGTTGAAGTGAATTTCATTTCAGCTTGTGTGTACAAGTGTGATTTGTAAGCAATTGGTACTTTTTCACCTTCATTAAAGGTTAAGTACGTGAAACCTTCCTGGGATTATTCTGATTACAAGGTTGCGTATGTTTACGCGTGTCTGTAAATGTGATGTTGCTAACATATCTGTTTATATTGAATACAAAATTTCTGTGTGTTTTTGAGTCCAATTAGTTGGTTTGAAATTAGGTTTGATTAATTCGTAGAGAGGTTTAAACCTTTCTGCATAATTTAGAATGTACATTCTTCCGAAGTTCAGGAAACCTAGAATTGACTGTAAGTTTTTCAGCGTTTTTGGAGGTTGAAGCAGTGCACATTACTCTAAAAAGTTTGCTGCCAGGCTTTTGCCTTCACTTGAAAGTTCGAATCCTAAGAATAGGACGTTGAGATGGGCAATTCTTGATTTTTTTAAGTTGAATTTGTACCCTTCAGAGGCGAATCCAAGTATTATGGTGTTCACCCTGTTCAAGTGCCTGTCCAAGAATTTGTCTGTTACATAGATGTCATCGACATAAGATAATGCCTTATCATCATACGTTTGTAGTAACTCTGTTACTCTGGCTGAAAATAACCCTGGACTATTCTTGAATCCCTGGGGGAGACGACAGAAGTAACGCTCTGTCCCCATAATTGAGAAAGCGGTCAAGTACCTGCTTTCAGGTGCAATGCTTTGAGAGAAAAAACATTAGACATATCTAATGTGATTTTATATTTTTTGTGCACGATGTTATTCATCAGTGCTGCACTGTGTGCGTTTTGTGCTGCAAAGGTTTTGCCACAAGAGCTTAAATGTCTGTAGTCCAGAACTAGACAATATGGAAACAAAGGATTGTTCATTGACGAGGTGCATGTTTCAATCACCCCTTGGTATTCAAGTTGATCTAAGATCTCCCGGACCTGTTTTTTAGCTTCTTGCTTAACTGGATACTGCCTCTGTCCAGTTGGTTGATTTTTTAACTGGATTTTATGGTGAGGAGAATCCTCATCCCATCCTCCATGATTTTTATATAATGCTGGAGCCTGTGCTACTGCCCATTTTCTGGCATAGGTGTATTTTAAGTAAATTGGAATAGGTGTAGCGAAGGCTGGCATAATGATGTCTTCGCCATGTGGACACTCCCTGACAAATTTTGGTGGCCAGTCATTTTCAGCTAGAAGAATGTCATAACCCTTAGAGAGCCTCTCCCAAAAGAGTGCTCTTATTTTCCTAGTTATGTCCCCCTCCATCCGGAGAGTTACTTCATATAGCTTATGGGGTACACTAACCCTGGTATCGGCAGTTTCAACTTGAATGTATTAATTCAAGTCCACTGTCTCCAGATAATCCTTCAGGATCTTGCGAGCTATGGTGACTTCTGCTGCACTGCCTAGCATTGTCTGGGCCCACTCCAGTTCTTGAGTTGTGTCCTCAAGATCCTCGGCATGTCTGATTTTAAGACCTGCTACCTTCTTCTTGGTGAATTGAGTTTCATATTTTTTGGAATGTGTTGATCGTCTTTGGACTTCACGCGTTCTTCCTTGTGTTCTGACTGTCCTCTACTTTCCGATTTGTGTGAGGACGTCTGAAAAGTATGAGAGGAACATGTATCAGTATCTTGATACCTATCAGGTTTTCTCAAATTATCCCTATTTCTGAGGTTATACCTTTTTTCAGAGTGCTCTTTTTGAGGAGACCAACCTCTGGATTGGGAACGCTTCTCTTTAGAAAGTGCTTGTTTAGTGTTTTCCCACTTCTTTTTAGGAGTAGTGAGAGTGTTTTTAATAAAGACCTTTTCAGGATTTTCTGTTAGTTGGGGCTTAACTGGTTTCCCACCCAAGCTACCTCTACCTAGTTCTTAATAGGATTTTTCAATTATTCTGGCCAATTCATATGGTTGCTCAGTTACATCAAGTTTTTTTAATTTTTGGCGGATCGCCACGGATGCTGCTTCACCTTTAATATTAGCTAATATTATAGCTGAGACCTGTTTGAAATCTTTAAGTAATTTCATACCCAGATTTAAAGCAGATTTAAATTTATTTTGAATTTGTTTCAGGATGTCTGGTATTACCGCCATAGATGGAACACCATGTGTTTTTGTGTAGATTGCAGCGAAGAGTGTACCCCAAGTTTCGCAGTCCTCCAGGTGTGGTACGATCCCCATTGGTAAACAGATTGTTAAAATTCTGTATTTCTCATGAGGTGTACTATCTGGAAATACTGCCTCTATTTGAGTAATCTTTTGAGCTAACCAGAATGGAATGTGTTCCCTTTTTGCGGGCAATTTACCAATGACTGATTGTATAGTCTGTGGTGTAATTTTATTTGTGTTCCCCTGGTAAAGTGCTTGCTGTGGAATCCTGATAGCAGGTTGGACTGTTAAGTGTCCGCATGATATATTGAACCAATTGTCAATGTATTTTTATTAGCTGTTTTAGTTGAACTAATAGTTCTGGACCTGACATTTGTTCGATGGCAGGATGTGGTGTATAGCTGGCTAGTACCGGCCATGTTGCTCCTGGTCTACCTAGTGGACCGAGCCTGGTAATGTGATTTTGATGTTGTAGGGCGCCTTTAAACCAGAGCGCATGCTCTTGGTATGTTAATGGAATTTCAACATCCTCAAAAGGAGTGTTTTCCGCTGGAGGTTCCTCTACTTCGTAGAAGTGGAACACACATGTTAATGAATTTACTTCTGGGAAGATAATCCATGAATAGAATACCTCTGTCTGCCAATATTTGTGTGCCTCTATTACAAAAAATACCCTACCACCTCTTGATGATAGGTCATTTGTTATAAGCTTTATAGTGATGGTTTTCCTTAGGTTTTGCCGGGATGATCATAGCATCCGCGTCGTCTTCATCAAACCCTGTAACGTCAAAAAGCCCGGTCGGGCTGCTGTAGCTCCACCGGTCTAGTTTTCAGTCATTTTGTTGACTGAAAGTTTGCAGAGCAAGTTTCAAGAAAACAAAGATCAGGTGCACAATATTTTGGAACACTATATCCTTCAACGTTGAATCAAACCAAAAACTAATACATAGGATTTCCGTCCTACTCAGTAATGGTGGGTATTTTATCCTTTAACCCACTCCAGAAGTCTAGTGGAGTTTTTATGGGAATAAGGGGTCTCTGTAAAAAGCACGACTGAGTTACTCTAATATTTAGCGTTAAATTAGTGCCTCCTCAAATGTTGGGTGCCATGTAGTGTAGTTCCTATATTCCCAATAGGCTCTGCGCATTGGAATAATATATCCTATAGATTTGACGTAGGACTTAGGTCGACTAGGTCTCTATCGAATATATATTAGACTTAATTGTGAGTGCCAGCTAGCTCAGAGGTCACTAGAAACTTTCTTGAATACACAAGAAGGGATTAGATTCTGACAACCACATAAACATGACAACTTTGTTTCCCAAGATTAAACGTATCTTCAGAGTCGTGGAAACAATAGATAGATATTTTACTCAGTCAATCATGCATATTTCGTTTCACCAGAGGTGCAGAGAAATAGAGAGACGTGCGTTTTCAATAAAAGTATTTATTTAACAGTCTTCTTTCTCATGCAGAAGAAATGAACTGCTACAATCGTAATACTGGCTGTAAAGTATAATGTGTACAGCAAGAAGAGTATTATGAAATAATACTGTAAAAGCATGGTATGGTTTCTAAGCCATAAAATACATACATAAATAACAAAGACTAAAAGTACTCAACTGGTGCTTCTAAAATACGCCTACCCCGATGTACCTAACCTAAGTCTAGTACGAGGGAAGAAGTAAGTGTGGTGTAGCATAGGTTTAGTTTATTTGCCAAGAATCTATCCAAGATTTCTCATAGTGTCTAATCAGCTCCGTACCTTGGTTTAGAATGAAGGAGGTCTGGTATCTCTGTCTCGGGACTCGATTTACCAACACCCCGCAAGGGGAGCTTGGAAACACTGGAGCTGTATTCTCAGCGAGAGAAAGGCAGCCTCTCTGTCAGTGCATCAGCTGAAGGGTCGGCTTCCTTCGGCTCTTGCTGTAGCGAGCTGCGTCGGGCAAATAGATAGTCGAACTGCTCCAAACCACTGTGTGTTTGCTAGGGCATGTGTGGGCATATTTATACCTTGAAGGCGCCTGGTTTGACGTAAAGTTTGACATAATAATGTCACCAAAGAACCCCAAGGGAATGGTAGTTCTTTAAAAACGCCATGATTTCTAGGACAAATCAATATTCAAGAAAGGGGATGTCCCTGACTGCTGAAGCCGAGTTTTCCAATAAATCGTTGTGGCTTTTTGGAGTGGAAGTAGTCATGCAGTACTTGGACTGCATGGTTTATGTTTAGAAATGGGTATGATTTCTATGCCTTTATAAGGGTAATGTGAATTATACCTATATAAGGACATGAATCGGTAAATTTCGCTTGATTCTAAAATGCTTCACAACACTAGTTATAACCTCCAAGGTGATTTTAGTACTGACAGTTATTTATATTACTGTTCACTGATGCAGTGTTTAACATAAGGCAGTTGGGAACATTATTATCTTTATTTACATTTTGCACGTGTAATTAAAACTTAAGTACCTTTGGGATGTTGTTTTCTTAAATTTTGATTATTTCTATTCCTTTTAAGATTCCTGATTCCTGATGCGGAAGATTCAAGGAGAGGAAATTCGAAAGGCTAAGATGATCACCTTCTGTGAGCCAGGTAAGCAAGGTACTCTTAATGCTCAGATTACAAGGCAAAGCATGGTGCTGGTTTTGGGGGTGGGTTAAAAGCTACCAGGCCCAAGATGGCCACTGAGATTTGCCAAGATCTCAAGGGAATCTGAAGTTGTGCAAGAGTTTGGCAAATTATAAGCTGACCGTGCTGAGGACATGTGAGCAGCTCTTGATACCGAATAACAGTAACTGAAATAAATGCAAAGTAAATAAAATAGAAAAGAACAGTACTTGGTGGTGTTTAGAAGGCTAAATAGAACTTGATGTTGGAACATGGTCTCAGGTGGCTCATATAAAACTCGAGGGCTGAGATGTGACCCTAACAAAGAGGAACTACAAATACTTGGGCTGAGATATTGCTCTAGAATGCTCTAACAATGGTGACCTAGGGAGCTGTGAATGAGGTAGAGATACCACCATGACAGGGACAGACCTCTAGCCAACAAAGGGGGATGGGTGGTGCCTTTGAAGTTTTGGTGGGAAGGGAACTGTGTCATCGAAGTTCAGAGCTGAGGATCTCAGGGGAGCTTTTTCCAACTTGAAGTAGCAATTTTAGTTTGTCTGAGAATGCTGTGCAAGAGGGCTGGTGTTGGGGTGCAGCGATAGGTGGCCTGACTTCTAGAACTTTCCATTCCCAGTCTAGAAGGAAGGACTGAATGCACCAGGACCTAGACCTTTCTACGGAGGTCTCATTTCCAATGACCATCACTGATCTGGAATATTGTACCTTACGAGTATAATACTGCACATGGTGATATTATTAGAAAGATATTTGTATTCCCTGATGAAGGGTAGAGGATGTAGCCTTACGGCTAGAGGAGTCAACCTTGAAGTTAGGGAACCGGGTTCGAGTCTCGACATGGACGATCAACATTCTGTTCTTCTTAGAAAATCACTTAATCTCCACGTGCCTACCCCAAAAAAAAGGTGTTCATCTGTAACACAACTGGTGCTCATGCAAATCATTCTGATACCTGATATCTTTGGGTCAAGTTTAAAAAAAAGGTCTCCAGGACGGAAGGGACAGCGACGCTGCCGGGCTCGTCAGCGGCCCATAGATCCCATTGAATGTCTGCGGTAGGAGGGACTTGAGCGCTGGACATGATTTTGGCAGCTGGGCGCCGCATTTAATCGAGGCCCCGGCTCAGAGGCCTAGTGAATGGGGGGCCAGAGAACGGGGTCACTCAGTGGTGAACGTTCACTATCTGCCACAGAGATCAAAAGACTCCAAGGCAGCAGGAGTGAAAAGCATACGAGCGCACAGATAATAAACGCAGAGGAGACCCTAGGGAGCCGTGACTGCGTCTGTGATGAAGTCAAGTTGCCTTCCAGTTCACCAACTCGACCATCGCCAGGCACCCTACGGTAGGAGGGAGAACGGAGTGAAAAGATCATCCGGCAACTCTGCAAGCTCAACCAGATTCTGCACCCCTCGCCTCTCACCCGGGATACAACAATACTGTGTGGGGCCTCATCTAGACTCTTTTCCCAAACTACGGGTCGATTGATTGACCAGGAGACCCGACAGGCCGGCAATGGTAGGAGACCCACACCCGCGCAGCCAGTGGCGTGTACTGGGACAGGGCCTTGGACAATTGGCAACACAGCACCCAACACTTAGAAATGATGGCCAGTGGAAGAGGAACCAAGACACAGGCTCAGATCAAACTGGCCAGATTTGCCTGGGCCAAGACTGGTGAGGAGGAGAACACCGTGTCTCAAAGGGGAATGGGTAATCAACAACATCGAATGCCCCAGCAAGACTTGACACTCCAAGACGTCATGGAGGCCATTGACGGAGTGCAGACCTCCCTGGAGACTCGAATTGACTCAGTTAACTTTGAGATCTCCCTCATAAGAGCCCACTTGCAGAAAATTAACTCCAGAGTGAAGGAGGTAGAAGACGCCACTGTAGTACTGACCTAGGATACCGCCCTCCTAAAACAACAAGTAGACCAGCTACGGTATTAACAGACTAGAATGGAGGGTTTGCTCGACGATTACGAAGGAAGGGCGCACAGGAACAATGTACGTATCCTGGGAGGTCCATAGTGGGCGGAGGGTTTGGCATTGAACCTCTTTGTCGAGGACTTGCTTCTGAAAAAACTCCAGCCAAACGTCTGTCAAGCTACTTTTCCATTGAACGGGCCCATCGGGTCCCCGGACGGAGGCTGAAACCAGGAGTCCCTCCCAAGCCAAATTTAAGACCAGTCTTCCATTTTCACGTTCGTGACATCATACTTCAAACGGCACAGGCCAACCCACCACTAAAATTGGAAGACAGTGCTGTCGCCTTCTTCCCAGACTTTACCACTAAGGTCCAAGCCCAACGATACAGTTTCATGGCAGTCAAAAAAGTATTGCGGGACAAAGAGATAAAATACTCCATGCTGTCCCCGGCGTAGCTCCGTGTTGAATCTAAGGGTAAGGCATGTTTTTTTCCCTCCCCAGATGCTGCTTGGGAGTGGCTGGAGGGCTGGCGGAGAGGTGGGAAGCCGAATGGAGACAGAAACGGCGGACGAGTTTCTACTTACTTACCTCTGCTTTCATTACGATTGCACAGTATGCACTCATGTTGTTCTCTTGCCAAAGTGAACTTGATTGCCCTTGTGTGTCTCTCCACCTGGCAGTGGCGGTGTTGGAAGAGATGGTCTCCCCTCCTACTATGTTCACAGGAGCTCACATTTTCCTAACGCACTGTCTATTCTGACGTGGAATGTGAATGGGTTGGGGGACAAAATAAAACACGGGTTGTTTTGCAAATCTAAAGAGACAGGCTCCAGATCTGGTCTTGCTACAAGAACCACACTTAGTGGGTAATAAGTGTAAGGCCCTCACACGATGGGTATACAAGCTATTGGTTCATGCAGGGTTCACCTCTGGGTGAGAGGTACTGGTATCATAGTCCAGAAGAACATCGCACTTATTCCCACCCGCACATGGGCGGATCCACAGGGGAGGTTTGCAGTTATAGAAGCTAGGTGGGAGGGAAAACCGCTTAATGTAGTCTCGGTAAATCTTCTCCTGGCTTTGGGCAGGGAGGCACTTGCCGACTTAGGGCGCACTTAAACTGGGGGGGAGACTTTAATATGACTATGAATGATCATAAGGACAGATATCCCCAGCGTCCCCTTGCACAGCCTAACCCCCAAATGAAAGACTTTGTGCAGGCCATGGGCCTAGTAGAAATATGGCGCACCCTGCTCCTGGACTTGATTCACTACACCCTCTACTCCAATGCCCACAGGAGCATGTCCCGCATTGACTATTTCCTCACCCATCTAGCAGATACGGACATTTTAGACACCCACGTGGTGGGCCGAGGGGCATTTCAGGCCACTCTCCATTGTGGATTGAGCTTATTTATTACAATACACGACACCGAAACACGATTGTCCTTAATCCCTGGCTGCTGAAAATTCCAGACATCAAAAAAAACCTGACTACGCAGACAGACCTTAACTTTAAGGAGAATGTCAGGTCTGTAGATTCGGTACAGGTAATTTGGGAAGCCTATAATGCAATGCTTAAAGGCAAGGCCCTAGCACTGAAAACAGGTTATGTCAGACAACAAAACCAGAAGCTCTCTCAGTTGAAGAATGAACTCCAGCTTTAGAGGTACAAAATGCTTCTCTACCCAATGAGAATACAGTGCATCATTTACTTGTTAAACAGCTAGAATACAAAGCCCTGGCAAGGGAAAAGACAGGGGCCCGATTACTCCTGTCGCACCATAAGGTGTATGAAGTGGGTAATAGAGTAGGGAAAATGTTGGTGTGGCTGGAGAGGAGGGAGCAGGGGGAGCAGTGGGTCCCTCAAATGATTGTCGGCAGGGCGGGACAAGTCTCGGACCCGCAAGACATTGCAGAAGCATTCGCGGATCACTTGGAGAGGGTTTATAAGCCATAACTTGGTATACAGCCAAGGACTCCCGGCAACTGCTGGTTGACATGCGCTTACCCACCCTATGGGAGGTAGATCCGGACTTCATGGATGAAGATCTGACTGAGGATGAAATTTGCAAGGCCTTATATAGTATCCAGTCAGGGAAGGCAATAGGCCTAACGGGGTCCCTATAGAACGGGTCGCACCCCACCTGAAAAACATGTAAAATGAGAGCCTGGAAAAAGGGATTCTGCCTGAGGACCAGCGTCTGGCCTCCATTGTTGTTATTTGGAAGCCGGGAAAGCCCAATAATAGCTGTGGATCCTATCGACCAATATCGTTAATCAATGTTGAGGCAAAAGTACTGGCAAAACTCCTGGCTTCTCGCTTGGTGTCAATAATCCCTTAGTTGGTCCATATGGACCAATCCGGGTTTATGCCGGGGGAGAAACACAGCTCTCACATTCGCCATGTTAACGACATCCTAGATGCCAGACCCTTATTGAGGAAGATGCAGTGATACTCTCTTTGGATGCCTCCATGGCGTTCGACTTCCCAGAATGGCCCTATCTTTTTTAGGTGCTGAAGCGCCTGGGGTTAGGCCCGAGATTTCTGAGATGGATCAAACTTCTCTATACGGACTTAAAAGGCTTGGTGAAAGTCAATAATCGCATGTCTAGGGTGTTCCCGTTGGGTAGTGGTACCAGACAGGGCTGCCCCCTGTCCCCCCTGATCTTCTCCTTGGTTCTTGAGCCGCTGGCAGCCTGGGTGAAAGGAGATGTCTCAATTAGAGGTCTGAAATGGGCAGAGTGACACAAAGATAGAATTTCATTGTATGCGGATGTCATCCTGGTCTATCTCACCTCCCCATATACCTCAATACACGCACTGTTGAACATTTTCATCAACTTTGGTAAATATTTAGGATATGCCATTAATTGGGCCAAATCGGTGCTTTTTGTTTTTCGGGGCTCTGTCCCATGGATTCCTTTGGGATGTGAGATTGAAATCGCTCAAGAAGGATTCAGATACTTAGGGGTTTATATTACATCGGACCCCCGACCTTTCTATGATAAGAATCTGACCATTCCCTAGATAGGTTACGCAGTAATGTCAAATACTGGAGATCTTTGCCACTCTCTCTGCTGGGCAGAGCTGCTCTGTTTAAAATGCTGGCTCTCTAGCAATTCCTCTATATTCTTCAAAATTGCCCCTACAAAGTCCCTGACTCATACTTCAGAAGTATTGAGGGTGAGGTTCAATTGCTACTATGGGATGGGAGAGCGCCCCGTATAGCGCTCTACAAAATGACTAAAGGGTGGTATGTTGGAGGGATCGCTCTCCCAGACATCAGACTGTATTATTGGGCCTTGCAGCTAGTGGCCGTAAACCATTGGCTATACTGCTCCCCGATAGACCCTGCGTATATGCTAGATAGATATCAAATGGGAAGGGAAGGGGGCCTAGGAGCTCTATATACCAAGGTCCGGAGAGGGAGATACGTGGGCCCTACCCTGCAGATGGTCGCCATCTGGCATCAGGCAAATAAACGCCTAGGTTGGAACGGAGTGTTGACCAAGGCCACGCCCTTACAGTCTACTCAGAAACTCGGCCTCCTGTGTTTTCAACCGGACTTTGATAAATGGGACACAATTTGTATAACTTACATTGGCCATCTAGTGAAGAAGGGCAAAATCCTCACATTTAATGAACTACAACAGAAATATGAATTGGCCTGAGGGGAATTATTCCGCTACCTAGAAATTCGCCATGCACTCCTGCCAGCACTTCTGGACCTAAACATCCTAATGGAATTGTCCTCCCTGGAGGACCGACTGCTCTCTGACCCCATGCAAACACAGCCGTATCACAAACATATCGAAAACTTTGTAATAATCTCACAGATCACTTTCAGGCTTTGCAGGACAGGTGGCAGGGAGATGTAGGCCCACTTGAAGATGAGGACTGGCAGAAAGCACTGATGTCACCAAGGGAAGCAGCTATCACTCTCCGGTTTCGCTTGATTCAGCTGAAGGTCCTCCATAGAGCATACTTCATGCCAAAAAAAATATGTATAAATCTAGAGGATGCCCTAAAAAGTGGGATAAAAAATGGGAAGGGTGGAACACACATAGAGATGGTTTATGTGTATCCCCAACGGTCAAAATGGACATGTCAAGGCGTACTAATCAGATATTCGGATTGTTCAACCAATTGACTGTATAATGTTTTTGCTATGAAACCATGGTATTATGCTAAGTATGGCAGTTGTGCAGACGAATACTTTGTGAGGTTTGAAATTAAAAAAAAATATATAAAAATAAATAAATAAAAACACTGTTGCTGGGCTGGACGTTCAATGTGTGAAGAATAAAGTGTTTTGAAAACTTACCTCTACGTCTAGTCGTGTTGTTCATGAACAAAATAGAAGAATCTCTGAACCCATCTGGATGAACTTTAAAATGATTACATTCTCTTTCTGTCCTTAATATGGATACTATTCCAATACCCCAGTGATTATTTGGAGAGCGCTCCCTATTCTGTTCTTATTTTATATTGTGAGGTCATTAAATGCTGGGGCATTTTTCTGAGATGTAACTCTACATAAAAAAATCAGAACACTAGCACTTGTGTGATCACAAACGGCTTACTACTGCTCTGTTTGATTCGTGTCTTTCTACCCCCACTTAAAAGCCATTGCACAAAGTAGAGGCAGTTGAGAAGATCCTAGGAGTGATGACAGAATAGAATGCCAAGCTCAAAGGAAAACTATGTGGTGTCCTGCAAGGATGGCCTGAAAGACAGGAACTCCGGCTGACCCCGATGACTAGAATGGGTCTTTCTCAGGGCCAGTGGCGCTAGCTTCCTTATGCTCCCTGAGGAACAGTTGCAGGCGAGGAGTAGACATGTTGGGGGACCTTGGATGGTTTACCTAAGTATTCTGTGCACTGGTCCTAGACTCTGCTGACTCAACATTGCCCTGCTAGAAGCCAGGAGGCTCTGGGGCTGGGGAAGTATGGCAGGGAGGTTGTTTTGCTGGCTAGTGGTGGAGGAGCTGTGCAAGATGCATTCACCAGCAAGAGAAGAGCACCAGTCTGGTACAGAGAGCTAGAAATGTAGCCAAAAGCCTGGCCTTTGGCAGGCGAGATGCCTGAAAAGAATATTCCTGGTGGCTAGTGCTGACCACCAGTACCGAAGCAAGCTTGCGTTTGTCCAATGTGACCCTACAGGACATGAGAGGTCTGGCCCCTGCAGCATGAAGCAAGTAGAAAATTGAGTGCATGGCACTTCACAGCAATGTTTAACATTCCAGGAAGGGCCAAGCCCGAGGGGTCACCACTATCCACATTTGTTCTTTTAAATGTGCAGGGGTCATAGATGAGGCCCTGTAAAAAATGGGTTATTAGTTGCAAAGCATGTGAGTCCTGCAGACGTAATACGTCCTCAACTGTCTTTTTACAGGGAACTAGGTGCCCCATTGTAGCACTTGATACTCTCAGGGTAGTGAAGGAGAGCAGTCCAGGGCCTAAAGAAGTACTTTTATTACACACTCTTATCAGGGTCCTAAACCCAATAAACACAATACACCTCACTTATATCCGATGTAACATCATACTGTAAGTGAGAATCATTATTTCTAAGGCGGGCCTACTGCTTTTTCAAGGTGTTACCACATTAGTGAAACAGCCACATGCTATGTTTTAATATTGCACCACCATTAAAACCTGCTTGGGAGACTGCTGCAACTCCTGCAGCCGCCCACAACACAGGTTCAGAACATTGGTGGTGCCCCTACTCCTCCTTTGGGCACCACAAAAGAAGGATGTGCCTATTTAAGCACCTCAGCTGGCATTACTCCAGGCCCAAAGCACTGAATATGATCTGAGCAGGAAAGCTGCTTGGCTTTGTACTTTTACGGCCTAACCTTGCATACCTTTTTGTCTTTTTTTAGTTCCTGGGTATCCCAGGCTCCTCTAGGATCCCACAAGTGGCAGGGATTTGTTTGGGGACCCAGGATAGTACCAAAGCCCCCGAGGCTGCAGCTGGCTCCCAGATGCAGCTCCCTTCCTCTGGTGTTGCCCACCCCATCTCCCCTGAGCAGGCCTTGGACTGCTCGACTTCACTACCCTGAGACTATCAAGTGCCACAATGGCGTACTTGGTTCCTAGGAAAAAGGTAATTGTGGACTTATTACTTGTGAAGGACTCACATCCTTCATAACTAGTAGCCCAATTTCTTACATTTACCACTTAACTTACTCTTTATTAAGCCAAACATAGAGCAATCTTATGAATAAATATTTGGCTTAATTTAAAGTTAAAATGCACTGCACATATATGTAGGAACGTCTTGCATCTTTTGAAGCTGCCATACAATTTTAACTCTGCCAATCCAGCCAGTGGAGGTTCTGGTAGATTTTGCTGAAGGAACGCCAACAAGGATTTTAGGATAGTATTTTCAGACATTAACATGTGAACCTGAGTGGTCAGGTTACGTACTGCTGCTATCAGATCCTGAATGTGATCCATTATAAGATCCTGACTAGAATATCTGTCGTGAGTAGGTCTCCTTGGTCTTTTTGGCACCATGTCTTTCTTTGCTTTCAGGAATGGTCTGTGGCTCTCACCTTGCTGCTCTGGGTCCAGGTTTAGTAATAACTGGTACTCAATCATGTTGAAAAGAGAAGTAAAAGGCCCCTTAATGAAAAAACTACAGGCAGAAAAAAACCCGGGCACAGCCAAGTCAAAGGTAAACTGGTACAGGATTTACTTCTGAATTGTAGAAGAATAACAGCCCAAACTGAAACAGCGCAATCAGCAGAGAGCAGCATTGCGACACACTGATCCAAGTTCAGACAGCCATTTGTAGCTGGAGCTCCCAAAATCCCCCAGACATACTTCAGCCATGATGGACTGCTAATAACGAACCAGAAAAGAGACAAATGTTACTTATCCCCCAAAAAAGAATCCTGGCCTGGATTACTTGTTTTTAAAAAGTAAGGGATCTGGAGCTAGCAGCCTCAGAGAAACAAAAAACAAAGATGCAAGCGCCATCCGACCAGATCAAGCCCTGCCTACAACATGACCCTGTACTGCATGGATTGCTGAGCAGAGAGAAAACGCAGCGACCACGACAAGTAGAAGGAGTAGTCGAGAGCAAAATACCAATATGCAGCACCTTAGCTTTCATGATTGTCAAAAGGGGAGATAGGCTATGGCCGAGTAGCTGTCTTGAGAGTTTCATTAATGCTGCTTCAAGAGATGGTGCTTTCGCTTTATCCACTTCTTTCTGTTTTAGGAAGGAACCCTTAGAGTGCATATAGATGCCCAAGTATTTGTACTATGTCACTGTTTCGATATTTTTACCATTAAAAAAACACCCGCCATTCTGCTGCTTCCATTTCCCAAAGCTGATGGCCTTCATTTTTAGAAGATTTAATTCCAGGGCATTACTTGTTGAATAAGAAAGAAGCTGGTCAAGTAATCTCTGCAAACCAACCCTCGTGTAGCTGAGTAGAACGAGGTCATCTGCGTATAGCAGATTGCTAATTCGGGATCCACCAAGTTGGGGGGAGTGTGGGAGTTGATATTATCCAATAGGTGTTATAATCTGAAATGAAAAGATTAAATAGGAGGGGGGCCAACACACATCCTTGTTTGTCCCCACAGGAGGTCTGCATTTTTCTTGAAATGTGTGACCCCTCACCCAACTTTATGCAGATCCAAGTATTTGAGTGAAGTTGGAATATGGACCGTAGCAGGTCACGGGGTATTCCCCATTTATGCAGTTTGTGCCATAATAGGCCCCTGGGCACCCGATCGAAGGCCGCTTTAAAATCAACAAAGCAGCAATGTGGTGACATTTTTGAAGATGCTGCTTTCTGCATAAGTACAGATAGGGCCGGTAAATTAATAGTGGGGCCTGATTTAGCCAGGAACGGTTTGTGGCTCTCACCTTGCTGCTGTGGGTCCAGGTTTAGTAATAACTGGTACTCAGGCATGTTGAAAAGAGAAGTAAAAGGCCCCTTAATGAAAAAACTACAGTCAGAAAAAAACCTGGGCACAGCCAAGTCAAAGGTAAACTGGTACCGGATTTACTTGTGAATTGCAGAAAAATAGCAGCCCACACTGGAACAGGGCAAGCAGCACAGAGCAGCATTGCGACACGCTGATCCAAGTTCAGACAGCCATTTGTAGCTGGAGCTCACAAAATCCCCCAGAGGTACTTCAGCCATGATGGACTGCTAATGCCGAACCTGAAAACAGACAAATGTTACTTTCCCCCCCCCCAAAAAAAAGAATCCTGTCCTGGATTACTTTATTTTAAAAAGTAAGGGATTTGGAGCTAGCAGCCTCAGAGAAACAAAAAACAATGAGACAAGCGCCATCTGACCAGATCAAGCCCTTCCTACAACATGACCCTGTACTGCATGGATTGCTGAGCAGAGAGAAAACGCAGTGTAGGGGCGACAAGGAGAAGGAGTAGTAAGCGGTCGGGAGCCAAATACCAGTATGCAGCACAACATGGAATTCATCCTAGAATGATCCCTAACTCTAAACCTACAACAATTATTCTAGTCATCATAGAACATTCTATGGTTATTTCACAGTTTTGAAGTGAGGTCCAAGAGAATTTAAAGAAGATGAATAGGGAATACAAAAGATACGCTATTTTATAATCGGAGGCTTGCCCCTGTTTGCAAAGTCAGAGATAAAATCTGGTTAGAAACTCATCATATTACATTCACTGATATGACTAAACTCAAACTTAAATTGATTGGTTGATGTTCTATATTCATAATTATCAATGTTGGTATTTAGTGTACTGGTTAGGATATTTATCCTGAGGGAACCTTATGCTACTTTCCCAGGCCAGTATATTGTGTGTCAAATCTGACAATAGCGTAGATGTATACTCACAACCACTTTGATGAACACTATTCCATTTAAACTCTAACATAAATGCACCCCATGGATGACGTGCAGCTCACATCCATTACAGTTGTGACAGTCCGACATGTATCAATGTTTGATTATTTCACTGTCTTCTTATTTGACCATGGAGTCATATGTCAATTTGTGTTCCCTTACAGGAACACAGTTACATTGTTGCTAATTCCAGTTCAGTACACAAACCAAGAAGTGAGGTTGAAGATATAGCTGTGTCCTTTTAAGATAGCAATGGCCAGATGACAATGGTCCCTCTGAATGTGCATATATTCGTATGTGTCTTTGGTATGAGCTCAGTAGATGCGCGCAACAGTAGTATGGGAGACGTGCATGCGGATCAAAGTGGAAGGATTTTGCTTGGGGCATTACTGGTCTGTGTGGTGGAGTCTTGACAAACTGGCATTATGATAACAGCGAGACCAGCGTTGCACCACCAAAGAGTGCTGGCTCAAGTAAACACAGAGTTGAGGGGCGCCACCATAGTGAGGATCACACCACCAATTGGGACATGACTAGTAGTAGGTAGCTAAACTCTGCTGCAGCAGTGTGAAGAACCAAGTGTAGAGGATTGGCTATAGAACATGGATGTTTAGTGCAATAAGGCATGCTTTGGTGAACTAGTGCAGTGTATTAGGATGTATGCCATACTACATCTCTTCTACTCCCTCATGACAGGATTCCAGTAAGTTAATCATGAACTAAGTCTTCACTGGATATCCACTGCTTCCTGTAGAAGGAAGGGTAAGGTCTAGTTTGCTCTGGCCACCTATATTACCATGTTCCCTGGAATATGTCTCATCTGCTCCCTGATGACAGGGTTATGATAAGTCATCATCACATGTGTGCTTAATGAATATTGCTGTTATGTCTTGGAACAAAGACAGGCTTATGATTGTATGCAGCTGTGTGGACTAGTGCAGCACATTGTGTTTGTATAGGCGAGTTGTGGGATTGCTCTTGTAGGACAGTTTCTTTATGTGTTTTTTCACATAGGTTTGGCTACCCGCAAAGCTTCCAGTATGGAGGCCTCTTATAAGGGCTTGTGCAGATGTGTGGGTCAGAATTTGGATTTGTGTGGCATTTATCTCACCAGGTAATTAACAGGTGTGATAAAGTCCGTAGCCTTTGTTACATTTTGGCAGGTCAAACCTGCCAAAATCTGAAAGGGGAAAACAGTATAGTATTTACTGTGACAGGTGGTTTTGGCGCTAGTCAGAATAGGTGAAATTCATCGCACCTGATAAATTGCGAACTCAGTGAAGACAAATTTTATTGGGTGGGTAATAGCAATATGTAATAAGGGCCTTAGGGCCAGATGTAGGTGGCCAATTACCGGTCGGTAACGGCGAATTCGGCCGTTACCGACCGGTAATTGGATTTTGAGATGTAGGGCCAGTCATTTTACAGAATCGGTAAATTTACCGATCGGTAAATTTACCGATTCTGTAAAATACCGAATCGGTATTTTTACCGATTCGGTAAATTTGATATGTAGGTGGGACACTTCTGAGTCCCACAAGCCTTACTGAATCGGTATTTTACCATCAAATTCAATTTGATGGTAAAATACCGATTCCGGTGTGCATGCACATGTGTGCATGCACACCTGTGCCATATGACAGGCAGACCTGCCCTTAGGGCATGTATGCCTGCCACATGGCACCCGACCCTGTTATGGGGGTGCTAGAGGGTGTCAAAGTGACACCCCCTGCACCCGTGTGAAATTCGGTATTTACCGATTCGGTAAATACCAAATCGGTAATGCCCATTCCTTCCTATGGGCTTCAAAGCCCATAGGAATGAATGGGCATTACCGGTCGGTATTTACCGAAT
Organism: Lissotriton helveticus; assembly: GCF_964261635.1. Classification (NCBI taxonomy): domain Eukaryota; kingdom Metazoa; phylum Chordata; class Amphibia; order Caudata; family Salamandridae; genus Lissotriton; species Lissotriton helveticus. Next base: position 301,887,100 of record NC_136059.1, read on the forward strand.
CGGTAAATACCGAATATTACCGATTCGGTAAATGCACATCTGGATTTACCTACATCTCCCTCCTTCTATTTTACCGATTCATAAATACCGAATCGGTAAAATTCGGTATTTATGAGTCGGTAAAATAGATGTACCTACATCTGGCCCTAGTCGTTAAAGTGCCCTGCAGGACTTTGAGGCCTTTAAGGGTTTTTTGCAAGATGACATACAATTATTTTTATTTATTTATTTAGAGAGTTTTATATAGCGCGAACGTGACCCTTGGGTATCAGAGCGCTTCACAGACAAGTATACATTCTGTAGATATATAATTCAATTACAGTACGATCAACATATAATAGAATGCGTGAGGTAGATAAGTGTCAAGTTGCTTAAGTCAAATAATATATCAGTACCACTATTATATTGAGTGAGGTAGATAATTGTTAAAAATAGATAATGGTCTAGCTATATTGTCAGAATTTCCTCCTGTTATAGGGTAGGTTGAGGTAGATAAGTGTCGAATGCTTAGTTCATAAAACCAACCATACCAAATTAATATATTAGGTGAGGTAGCTAATTGTCTACTGTAAGACCAGAGTGAGGTATCTAAATGTCTAGTTATATAATCGATAATCCCCTCCGCGTTGCGGTAGGATCGGTATCAGTCTAAAGAAAATATTCTGGCATACATACAAGATTTGTATGGGATATTCTGTATTCCTGTATAATGTTCAGCCTTGTCCTTTATTTGTGTATTCTTCCTCCCGGTTCCAGGGAGTCAATCGCCTCCAGTTTTCTTGGTGATGGTGCGTTCTTGTCTTTATTGTGTCAAGAATTTACTCATTAGGAAGATCTTAGTTTCCCTTTTGAAGGTTGTCGAGTTTGTAATTTTTCTGATAGTTGGGGGGAGCGAGTTCCATATTCTGGGGGCTGCCCCTGTGAAAGCTCTGTCGTATGTTTTCTTTTTCCTGAAGATGGGTGGTTTCAGCATCAGCAGATTGGCGCTCCTTACTGGTCTGCCTCCACCAGCCAGCTCAATCTTCTGGGCCAGGTATCTGGGTGTTTTGTGGTGAAGAGCTTTGTGGGTGACACATGCCATTTTGAATTGGATTCTTGCTTCGTATGGTAGCCAATTTAATGCTTTTAGATGCGGGAGATGTGGTCGAATTTCCTCGCTCTGGTAGTGAGTCTTGCTGCCGCATTGAGGCAAGCTTTCAGCGGCGCAATGGAGATTTTTGGTAGGCCTGTTAAGGTTGCACAACCGTATTCAATCCTTGAGATTACTAGTGCTTGTAATGCTGGCTTGAGGTCTGCTGATGAGATGAATGGTTTCACTTTCCGTAGATAGTTCAAGTGAAAGCGAGCATTCTTTGCCATTGAGTTGATGTGAGCTTTCATGTCTAGGTTCTTGTCTAATGTGATTCCTAGTGATTTCGCTGAGTTCACTAACTTAGGGGTGCAGTTTAAAGCTGTGATCAATCTAGTCCATTCTTCCGCCTCTGCGTACTTCTTTGGGGGAGAGATTAATAGGAATTCCGTTTTTTGTGCATTTAGCTTCAGGTGATTACTTGTTAGCCAATCTACTGTCCTTTTTAATGCCTCATTCATTAGCTTGATGTCTTCCAAGGATTCTATCTTGATGTACACTTGCGTGTCGTCCGCGTACATGTGATAGGATATGTTCGCGTTTCGGAGGATATCTGTCAGAGGTTCGACATACAATGAAGTTGAGAGCACTCCTACATTTTTTCCACCAAAGCTTCAGAGTGGGACTAGCTAAAGATTATAGACTCTAAAGTTACTTCACTTCCAGGATCACCTTTTCCCACTGGATTCCTTCACTTTCATTCTTAGTTTTGTTTTCTAGAGTGAAGAATCCCTGAGTATGGCAAGGGTGGACTGTATCCAACAGGGCATCCTGGCTTTATCTGGATCAGTCATTTGCAGGGTCTTTTATTGCCAAAAGCTCAGAGTTCATGCTGTCTTCATTGGGACTTTGTCACATTTGTGGTGCTTGAAATCCTATAATAGGATATGGATGAAAGCTGTAGCCAGTCAGGGCTCCACAAGGCTGGATACCTGGAGTATTTTGTTTCCCAGCTAAGCAGACACAGACAGCACATTCTTCCTCTTCTATTCTTATGGATGTCCATTTGTGTTTTTGTATTCTCTGAAGTAGAAGTCTTTATTTTAATAGTCACCGGCTTGTAATTGTCGATGGAACCTAATCCTAAATTCCCACACTTTATCTTATCCCTCTTTGGCATGTTCTATTTAACGGCAAACCATTCCAGAATTCACTATTCAATACTAGGTCACCACCACCTGTGACACTCCCTGAGCCTTATGACTCCTAACCACCTCAACTTCATCTTTGCCAGCCACATAGAGACAAGAACTTTACATGGCACCTTAAAAGTGACCTCTGAATGTACACTCAGGCGTGCACAGAGATATCACTTACAGCTTTATCAACTCCAGACTGGGTCATACTAATGCTTCTATCCTGGCCTTTGCGGAGTATCTATTGGGCAAAGCTAAACAAGCACAATCAGGACCAGCCCATGTTTCCTCTCCATCAGAAAAGTGATAAAGATTTTATTCCAGCCAATTATGTATTTCATCTTAAGTGATTCACACTCAGTGATCCTTAACCATCTTTATATGATAGCAACAATGTTCCAATGAAGTTTCACTGATATATATAATCCCCAATTGAGAGGTACCCGTTAGTTATACCAAGAAACACATTTTATGGGGCCGATTACGATGTGGACCATGAAGACTCCGACTATCGGTCGAAGCCTTCAGGGCTGCATTGTAATTGGCCCGAGGTTTACTTTCCGACCGCCTAATTATGATCTTGGCACTCGGAAAGTAAACCAGCTATTCATTACGGCTGGCTTCCGATGGGCTCCAGGAGCCTGTCGGCCAGTCAAAAACCGGCCAGTAATCTCAAGGACGGGCCTTTCCACCCATGAGATTACGAGGCACGGTTTACAGCATGCTTTCCATGCCGGCCTCTGCAACATGGAAACCAAGTCCAAAATCTTATTTGGGGCCCGCAACAGGGGCCCCTTGTGTATGCGGCCACCGGTTGGAGGCCAAGGGGGCACCTATAGTGCACCCCTGTTGATTCCTGCACTTAGTGGCAAGCACCTTGACGTGCCTGCCACGGGGTGAAGGAATGAACAACACCTCCCATTTCTCAATGGGAGCTCGTGTTTGATCCGGTTTACGGCAGTAACACAAGCTGCCATTGAGAAATGGCAGTATGCAACCGAACAGAGGTTGGTCGACCCCAGGACAGAGAAGTATCAGTCCGCCCGACATCATAATGAGGCCGTTAATGTGAATGAAGTGACCACAAAGACAAGGACAGTGGATACACCTTGAGTTTACTTATGTTCGTCTCCACAGCTTCCAGGGAAATGAGTAACAGACTCTGGGAGTTCAAGTATACACATTCCTTTACAATGGTGCTAGGGAAAATTCTAAAGAATAAGAGAATACATTACTTCAACAGCTCCCTTCTGTTCTACACAAGAGATTAAAAAAATAAAAACAAAAGAAAAAGGGAAAAAAAACAAAAGTAAAAAGAAGCAAGAACAACAGATCATAGGAAGCATTGAAAACAATAAATAGCTAAATGCAATTTAACAGATACATCGTAATGGGATGCATAAAAAACATTTGCATAACCATAGAACAAATACAAACTAAGGGATCTATGAAAAACATTCACAGAATATTAAAACAGATTACAGATCCATGCGTTTTGGTGGAACTCTTCTCCTACCACTACCACCGCATAGAGGGAGATTGAGCAGAACTCCTGAAGATGTCGGAATCAGAAACTTCTTGAATAGACTTTCCTCCAGTCCCATTTGATAAACAACATAATTGGGAATTCTGTAAATCATTGAGAGATTCCACCAACTCTTACCACTGACTCTACCTGCATAACGAGAAATAACATCCACACGAAAAGGAGGACCAAATTTGGACAAACCCGTAGGCGCATTATGAGGAAGCCTAATTTTCACCAAATCTCCCACCTGGATTTTAGAATCCCATTCCTTCTTATCCAAGTCCCATTTGGAGGGAACACCAACAGAAGATTTGCTACATTCACCACCAACTCTAGGTTTGCAAAGTTCAACACCACCTCCCACACCGGTCAGGGAAGTGGAGACCTTAGAACACAAACCCCATTGCCTCATCCAAGCAGGACAGATACCAAAAGTGACCACTCCCCCTCGCAGCAATTCGAAAGGACTCTTCCCCAAACTACACAAGGAGTAGTGCGATGAGCCCACAACATGCTCTGAACAGCTGTTGGATACAGCCCACTGAACACACTCAACCAAAATGCGGTTCATGCGCTCAATAAAACCATTGACCTGGGGGTGATAAAGAGCAACCTCCCACCCTTTACTATACTAATCTGCAACCACCAAGGTAAACCTATACCTGTTGGGTGGAGCATTGAAAGGTCTGACACAACCAACAGCCAACTTCATCCAGGGTCCAGAGGGAAGCTCTACAATTAGTTTAGGAGGAGTAACTGTTTTGAACACTTTATCACTTGAGCAGCAAATAACATAACTTTTGACCGGCCACCAATACACAGCATGAATTCTACGTTTGGTGCTGGTCTGCCCCACATGACCCTCATGCCTGGCATCAACAATGCGATCTCTCAGACAAACTGGAGGCACAAACTTGTCACCAAGTAAAATCCTTTCACCACCCACAAGAGAAAGTTCGTAAGCAATCTTGGATAACGACTGTAGTTCAAAATCAAGATGTTTTTCTTTGGGCCATCCGTGAACAATAATATCATTTACCTTCTTGAGTATAGAATCAGAATCCAAAGCATCAAACCATTCCTTTTCATTGAAGCAACCAATATTGCAAACATCCACTTCTGCAATTAAGCACTCCTCATCATCATCACACCCAGGAAAATCATACTCACAACAAGGTAATGGTGATCTAGAGAGAAACTCAGGTCTGATATTTCTTCCACCGGGAATGTAGTCAACCAGAAAGTTGTACTGAAGCAATTTAGAAGTCAATCTGGCTATCCAGGGGGCATGTTCTTTTACCACAACCCCATTCAAAATGGGAATGAGAGGCTTGTGGTCGGTCCATAGCTTTAAAGTCCTACCCCACAAAAAGTTCTTAAATCTCTCTACACCCCAACAACAACCTAAACGCTCTCTCTCAATAACGGAGTCGTTTTTTTCACTTTGACGCAAAGAACAGAATGCAAATCTAATGGTGTGCTCAACACCCTGTTTGACTTGCATTATCATTCCACCAAAACCATCCAAACTGGCATCAATCATGACAATGCACTGCAAAGAAGGATCACAGGGAGTTAAGATTTTACAAGCACCAAGCTCATGCTTAATCTGTTCAAATTCACCTTGGCACACTTGATCCCACAAAAAGGTAGCCCTCTTTTTGAGAAGTTCACGTAAATGAACAGTCTTGGCAGCAACATTGGAGATAAATTTAGATTAAAACTCACAAATCGCCAAAAGCGAAGACACTTGTTCCTTTGACTTAGGACACGGAACCTTAATGATAGCGTCAATCAACCTCTCTCTTGGAAGAATTCCCTCACCGGAAATACGATGGCCCAGATACTCAATGGAATCTACCCTGAAGACACACTTAAGCTTGTTGGCAACAATCCCCTTCTCTTGTAACCTGCTCAACACGTAGGTAAGATTCTTGTCATGTGAAGTTTTACATTTTCTGGCTACCAGGATATCATCCTGGAACACAACAGTATCTTCAATTCCCACCAAAACATTTTCCATAATATGCTGAAACACGGATGCCACTGAGGCAAGCCCGAAAGGCATCCTTTTAAACTGAAAAGTTCCAACAGGGGTACGTGGAAGATAAATTAATTTTAGAAAACCACTTTGAAATTGTAAATTTAGAAAGAATATCATCAATACAGAGTAAAGGGTGTGAATCAAACCATATTTACTTGTTAAGGCTGCTCAAATCAAAGCAGACTCTAAGATTACCATATTTATTTTGGGCCACAACCATGGGACTTAACCACAGACGATTCCACAGGCTCAATGACACCCGACTCACACATTCTCTTAAGTTCCTCTGCTAAATCATCTTTAATACTAAAAGGTACATTATGCAACTTGTGTTCTACAGGCACAGCTTGATCAATCACCTTGATACGTTGTTGGAACCCTTTAATTAGTCCAAGGTTGTCATCAAACACACTGCTGAACTTGATAGCCCAAGGAGAAGGACCATCATTATGTACACCAACATCCACCACAGACACAGGTTCCTTTGTCCCAGGCCAAAGAGTCATACCAAATAACACATGGTGGTACCACCCTAAAATGTTCAAGCCTTTTTTTGCAACATACACTTTTCCAGTGATACATCTCTCTTTGAACACCAAGTTACTCTCAAGAAAACCTTTCAACTCAATTCTCCTGCCCTCATATGAGACCAGATTTCTGTCAGGAGGTTCCAGACACTTATCAGTTCACACAGACTTAAACAGTTCCTCCGTGATCATCGTCATACAAGCACCCGAGTCAACAAGTAATTGTTTTCCCATCAACAATGATATCAACAATGGGATCTACACAGTCCTCACAGTCATCCTTGACCACTAACATTAAATCATTCATAGAACTTACCACGTCCACAGACGTGTCACACTTATCATTTTCAACCCATACCGCATTGACATTACCTCTGGAATGACACACTTTGGGAAAATGACCTTGTCTTCCACACTTTCGACAAGATGAATTCATTGCAGGGCACACACGTGAGTTGGGAAAATATGACGGGAAACCACACTTCAGACAAAGATTTCTTTGTTGACTTTTTTTTTTCATGCTTAACAAAAGGTAACTTATTCCCCTTTTGTTCACTTGCTTGTTTTTCCCCATGGTCCTTCCCTTCTTTTATTACACCAACAGCAGTTGTGTCTGGTTTCAACTCTCTAGAAGTGATATGGGATAACTCGATACTTTTAACAATAGAAATGGTTTCTTGTAATGAGGGATTTTTCAATGTTAGGAGCTTTTCTTGTACTTTGTTATCCCTACAATGGACCACAACTTGATCTCTGATCAGCTGAGAAGTGAAATGTTCAAATTCACACTCTGAGGCCAGAATACGCAAAGAAGCAACATAAGATACAATACTTTCATCTGCTTCTTGCTCTCTAGTGAAGAATTTGTGCCTAGCCACAGCTAAAGTACCCTTAACGTCAAATTGTTTTTCCAACATAGCAACAGCCTGGTCAAATTTATTCAGAGGCTCCTCACCCTCCAGTGCTTCAAGTGGAGTAAAATGTTCCAGAACGGCTTGTCCTTCAAGCCCAAGATTGTGCTCTAAAATATTGTTTTGCGTTCTGCACTAAATCTATTCCTCCAATAGCTCCTAAATATTTTGTAAAAGCTCTATACCATACTTTCCACCTAACCTGGTCGGTTTCCTGGAAGCTGTAAAAAAGGAGGAGGAGCTTGTACACTTTGCATGTTGATTAAACAGAGAAACAAAAGTGAGCACACTAAAGCAAAAATTGTACCTCTGAGAAAAAAAACAGCACAGTTGTATGGTACAATAATCAACAAAGAGTGAACTTACTTCCGCCCCCCTTTTTAAAGTAACGAATACTTCTTCTGAGATAAATATTTATTTATTTATTTGTATGTCCTTTTGTTTTATGGAAAAAAAATCTTTAAAATAAAAGGTCACAAAACGACATACTAAAAACAATTTCAAAAAATCTCAAAGTTTGAAATAGTGTGAAAGATGTCACATCAGTAAATCACAAAGATTCCCACGAAGAAAGTCTCTCCAGTGAAGCGTAGAAGATGTCCTAACTGACAAACATGGTACAAAACTGGTTACACTACAACAGTGCCAAAATAAACTTAAAAATAAGCTTTCCTCCTTTAGCGCAAAGATAATTCCTTATGTGCGTAACTTGGAGATGCAGGATAATGTACATTGATGGAATGTTATTATATGATTTTTTTGTTTATCTACAGTGACCCCAGAAGAAGGGCAATATATGCCCGAAATGCATTGGGTATTAATTAAACACTGCTTTTTACGAAACCTTGCATTAGTCATGTTCTTTCAAGAGGCCCGGAGCGGCACAGGCAGAACATCAGAAACTAGGGAAAAGGCATATGAAGTCAAAAGGGGATGATAATTGAAACTAATTGCAATAAACAGATGAGAAAAGGATAAAGAAAAAGAGTTAAAAGGGTTCAAAAAAGAAAGCAAGCAGCGCCGAAGGTGGCACATTTCGCTGTGCATTTGGTCTGGGTCGTAGACACGTCCCATTTTCACGTCGTAACTGACTACAGACACCTGACGTCCGACGTAAGAGATGCTGCGTTCATACGCACGTCTCTTCTCTTTTTGTGTATTCCAATGCAGGCGTGAAGGAAGAATGGTAGAAACAGCATGCGCAGAGCACACGTCATAGATGTTGTGTTCGGCTATGTCATCACTCGAAGCGCGGCAAATAAAGAGCGCAGATCAACTAATTCCCCTCCAGTCTCGCCACGCAGCACCCAATAAAATGACACAACACTCAAATACACACCTGATTTGCAGAACAAACAACGAGGCTCAACAGGACACCGAAGGAGGCTGTAGACTGCAGAATGTGTACAGAGGCACAATGTCCCATCGGCACACTGAATTCACCCCTCACTTTCCAACTTGATAATCCCCGTGCACCACCAACTCTGGCATTAGAGCAGAGAGAGCATTGAAAATGTAGTCCATAAAATTAGAACAACACTTTAAACCGAGACACGATGTCCTATCGGCAGTTTCCTGGCAGATACCGTTGTCATTACACTTCAGAAGAGAAAGATTACAGGACACAGGCTGCTCCACTTCTTCTCAGCTACACTCGTAGGTGGAGACACAGAACGGTAGACCAACCTGTTGCCAATTGAAGTGACCACAAAGACAAGGTAAGTGGATACACCTTGAGTTTAATTACCGTACGTCCCCACAGCTTCCCAGGGAAATGATTAACAGACTCTGGGAGTTCAAGTATACACATTCCATTACAATGGTGCTAAGGAACATTCTAAAGAATAAGAGAATACCTTACTACAGTGAACAATGGACTGATTATAGCATGTAAATATGTGATCAATATATTGCTTTGTAGAACTTAAACACAAAATCAAGTACTGGGCCAAAATGGTGCACTGAAAACTAGAAAAAGAGAAAAGAGCAGAAAATACTATACAACTGGAGAGAGGGCTGAGTGTAAACTATAAAATGAGATAGAAAATCCAAGACAAAGATACAGAACAAGACAAAGAAGAGGAAAACAATAGTAAAATGTACATAATATAAATAAAAAGAAATCACCAGTAAGGCACAAGGGAAAAAGAAAATGCAGGTAAAAAGGAGCCGGCCTGTAAAACATTGATAGTTGAGATGGAAAAAAAAAGCAAGAAAACTTCAGGAAAACAAATAAACACTAAGGGGCCTATTACCGACCTCCGATGTTGCGGCGGTCCCGCCATTCAAAATAGGATGCGCCCGCCACACTTGCGGGCGCAATCCACATTTTGTACATTACGGCGGGCGGTGCTGTAAGCAGCACCCGCCGCAATGTACAAATTGCATGTGGTGCCTGCCACCTTGTGTATGCAAAAGCAGGGGGGAACCATAGGTACCCCCCATGTGCACCCCACCCACCAACGCCCTGGGGGCACGCAACGGCGAGCAAGAACCGCCTGCCTTTCCATGGCGGCAATCCCGCCATGGAAAGGCTGATCCCCGCCTGCATAATATGGATGGTGGTGTCTGCAATTATGCTCGTTCCGCTGGTCGACTCGGTGACGGTCTTTCTGTCCGCCATGGACCCCTCAGCCATACTAATATGGTGGTGGGTCAATCAGGCATGGATGGCGGGGGGATCGACCCCGCCGGGCTAGCGGTGGTACCGCCGGCCCGGCAGGGGCGATCTGCCCACCATCCTAATGGCCTCCTGAGTATATCAAGATCTAAAAATAGAGATATCACAGTATGCAAATGTACCTACTGTAGAGATTTGGGTTTAATCAGTAGGTCACCTCTTTCAATCCCAGAGATCAAGGAGTAATCTGCATTACCCTCAGCTCTGGGCGTGAACAGGGTTTACGAGGCCCCAGAATGCCAGCATTCTAATCATTCTGATGGGCTGATCGTTCTCAGCATTCGATTCGCAATGTTTACATGTGGTTTGATCTTTAAGTCCCTTTACCTTTGCAGTAAAGTAATGAGTTCACCCCACCCTTTAGCCTCAGGATTTTGACACCTGAGCTCACTCGACAGAGGGCAGATGTTATTTTTTGCCATTAAAGTGAACTATTTACTTTGGGCGTCCTGTATTTCCACTTACCTCATCCGGAAAGAAATGAAGCAAACACTGTAGGTACTTTCAGTGGCTTAGGTCATGAAACAGACGCTTAAACAAATAGCCACAACAATGTCAGAAATCTCTCCTTGCTGCAAACTATTGTACAGGTAGACAATGCGTGCAAGGAGAAATGCTTTTCATGCATAATTAAATGCGTAGACCACATAAAGGCTAGACGGTGTAATTCTATAATTATTGTTGTTTCACTGCACATTCTCTTTTTTTATCAATCATGTTGCTGCTGTGTGCCATAAAGACGCTTGCTTACACCGATAAGGTACACAAGTAGGTATATACTAAGTGCCCATCACCCTACTCAACAGTGGTGATACATAGCTTGTTATACTTTGAGTGTCTGCATATAAGGTTTATGCCCTGGCATTTTTTCGTGTGCATTTAACAAAAGGTATATCTTTTTTTAAAGTATAAAAGGGGTTACATTTATGACTATAAGGAGAGTTGATTCCATGTCTAAGGTATTTGCAGCATGCAATCTGTGAGGCAGTAGATAATACAGATTGCTCACTTACTATAGTAAGAAACATGAATCTAACCTTGGCACTGAAGTAATAAATATGTAACTGTGAGTTAATTAGTACAGGTTCTCTAAATAAAATGTGCTATATATATATATATATATATTACCTACTGGCGGTCACCAGTAGGTAGTTGTAGGTAGGACCTAGTTACCAAGACTCCATGGGAAAAGCTTTTTTTGACCTGCCTATATCTTTTGCGCCTATTGATGAATCTTAACGAATTTTTACCAAAAAAGTGTGCTACTGGGTCTTATTGTGCATGGAAAGGTTTCAGGGTGATCTGTCAAGCGGGGACCGAGAAAAAGAGCTGGATCAAAAAAAGTGTGTTTCCCATGTTAATTCCCATAGGGATATTGAACTTAACTACAGACCAAACTGCTGGACGGAATTCCATCAGATTTGGCAGAAAGTTAGCTCTTGGTCCAGAAAGAATGCAATTTGTCATTTGGTGTATTTCGGTTCAGTAGTCAGGGGTGCGGGCAGAGAAACATAACAGAAGTCTGGTCCCAGCTGGTGGGAGCATGTTCAAATTCCCAAAGGGTGGGAGCAGACTTGTATGGGTGCTCCTGTTTGGCGTGAGATTTAAAAATGCTCCCGCAAGGTGGGAGCTAGCATATGCTTCCATGCCTGTGTTGGTGCGGGCAGGGAAACTACTGTGTGCTGCGAGTGGGCTCCCTGGGACACTGTCACTGACCTGGCCCTGGGGGATGGGGTCCTCATTTCCTTTGAATGCTCAGGAAAGGGGGCCCCAAGGCCGTCACCCTTTTATAGATTTTGACCCTGGGGGATGGGGTCCCCGTGGAGTCCTCAGGCTCAGGGAGAGGGTTGTGTGGTCCACCTCCCAGGGTCCCCAGGCACCAAAATAGGTTTGGGGAAGGATGCCCTATTCATGTACCATATATATATATATATATATATATATATATATATATATATATATATATATATATATATATATATATATTTTATCCACCAAATCGTTCACTCGGAAGTGTACTCTTTGTACGGTTGGTGCTGGACAGTAGGGATAAACGTCCCCCTACTATAAATTATCCACCAAATGAAATTATGTCCGCACTCGCTCAATTCGATAAATTGGGTTTATTTAAACAGAGACTACAATACAGCCCCCTTCACCTAAGCGTAGGTGAAGGGGGCTGTATTGTAGTCTCTGTTTAAATAAACCCAATTTATCGAATTGAGCGAGTGCGGACATAATTTCATTTGGTGGATAATATATATATATATATATATATATATATATATATATATATATATATATATATATATCGGGTAGTTCTCCTCTACTTCGCACTTACTCTCGCAGGATACCGAAATGAAGAGCACGGACCACAGATGCAGGAATACCTTCAGTATTTTATTTTGTTGCAAGTACAAACACAGATGGGGCAGTCATGACGCGTTTCGTCCCTACCTTGGGACTTGATCACATGATGCCTATCCACCTATACAATGCATTTAAATAGTGGTTCACTTTTTTCTACACTTCCTCCGTTTTTTCCCTTTTTTTTGGACAATTTTCTCTTTATTTACACACGCACCTGACAAACCATGTATTAGTGCAATACCCACTCATATGAACGTGATAAAAACCATATTAATTCACAACCAGTGATTAAAATTTGTCAGAATTCTGAATAAGGCAATTATTACTCCCCCTCCAAAAAAAAAAAAAACAACAAACATCTTATTTTTGCTTAAATGCCACAATCGCCATTAATTTTGTACGTTTCTTTGTTTGTTATTATGTGCATTGAACAGTCTTTTGAATTCTGGTCATGATTCATTCCACCTATGCAAATTAATAAATATATATATAAATAAATATACTTAAACTTTTAAAGTGAATAAATAAGAATATAATTGCATTATATACACTCATATTTACATAACCGTATAAATATGATAAAACCGCTTAATAAAACCATAACTCTATAAATACACAGAATATCTTGCATTGGCGGTTTAATACCTTATTGGAAATCCATCAAGCATTATAGTACCTCATCATAACCACTGTACATGCACTAATTTATTTTGAAAACTCTAACCAAAGGGAACCGCAATGGCTATATTTAGATTGCTCCTCAAATTCTATATTTGTAAAGGTAGAAAAAAGGAAGGAAGGGAGAAAGAATGGTAATGCCCTATTTATCGTAGGATTGACAATGTTTTGTCCTCACTGGATGTGTTTAATTAACAGTGATATGGACACACCCACATCTAAGTTTTGTGCCCACGATTAAAGTTAAGAAAAAGTAAAACCATTAAAATTACCAGTGATATATAAAAAATGCTAAGGTGATTAAAAAGAGTAAAAAATGCAAGGGATTTATAGTGCTTATCCATGTAATCTAATTGTATGTACATATATAAATATATATTCTCTTATTTGATTTTGATGCTACCGGGTCACACAATTCTGTACTCCAATTGATCTATTTCATCATATGGAATATCGAGGAGATTTAAGCTGTATACTGTTATTTGGTATCAAACTAGTTCCAAAAAAGTATTTTTGTCATTTTAGACATCGCAATTTGTACTACAGGAAATGTATCATTCCCTATAGGCTGGCATGTAGTTCTTCAGAACTATTTAAACCATTAGGGTGCTTACTATCCATGCTCAAAATGTAGTGCATTTCCAACAGTCTAAGACTCTTCTCCCTATTCCCCCCACGTTTTTCCTGGGGACAGAGTCTATGAGGTAATATATATATATTCGTATATATATTTGTATTCCAAGAAAGGTCCTTCCGGGATCCTACTCCCATTGTCAGGTGGCGCGTTACTTCGACGAACCCAGGTGCCGAACGAATATTCTTAGATAACACTATGCGTTTCGACACAGACTCTGTGTATAGAGATATATATATATATATATATATATATATATATATATATAAATATATATATATATATATATATGTATATATATATATATATATATATGAACACACTTCTAAGTACCAAATCCTTGGTAAACAAAATAGATACGGACCACCAGAGCTGAATTCTTTTAAAGGGCTTTTATTGCAATCCGTTCAGCATGACGTGTTTCGGCCGTGTCTCCACGGCCTCGATCACATGACACACTGTGGTGAATTCAAACATTATATAGTGACGACACATCATTTCCAGTCAGTTCCTTAGAGAGACATAGAAGACATACTATATTAGGTGGTATATAAAACCATACCATATTCATCATCAATTTTGTTAAAATCAATTTCAGTATAATAATCAAGGTAGGTGAATTTTACTTTCTGTGGCCCTGTGTCGAATGTTGGTTCCTGCAGGTCGGTTCTGACACCACGTTGGTGTTGAAACTACGGAGAAAGTTAAGTGAGTGCTTTGCAGGGAGCTGCCTGCTTTTGCTTCACTTGACACCTGGAAAGCGGACACGAAAGCATGCAAGGCGGACTGCATCCACCCTCTTGGGTTTTATTTGGTTTTATTGTGAGGAGAGCTGACAGTGCACCCACTTGGGAATACTATTGACACAACATGTACCAGGATGCCTAGACATAGGCATATTTATAAAATATTGTGGATACGGGAAACAATAGAGGTAATGTATCTATTTTAAGTTTTTATTTTTGTCTTACTCTCTCTAAAGGTCACCCCCATTCAAAAAGATCATCTGATTGGCAGTAGTGGGTTTTCAAACACTGCAGTGTCCATCCCCACAACAGGTGAGAGGACGTTTGGTGCTGAACCAGCCTCTTCGCCCTGGCAAAACTGTGCACTCTGGAGGTGGCTTACCATGACTTAGATAGGGAGCTGAATGCCATAGAGCAGCAACAAGGTGCTACATGTATTGACCTATAAACCTTTGCATATTGTTATTAACCTTCTTTACATTTTGCAAGTAGGGATATTATCTCATAAATGTTAGGCCCGCATTTATGGGCTGGTGTAGAATTATGCCAAATGTTACTCCTACCCAATTTGTCAAACATATCCCAGCCACCTTATTACAAGTGCATAGATATAATTCATTAGCAAAAACACTGATGCAATAGCTGACACATTTATGAGGAAGATAAAAATCAAACTAAATATAATTCAGGACATTCAAGTTTATAAAATGTTGTAAACAGAAGCACATAAATTAAATATTGACTTTTGCCAAGATGTTGGGCCTGATTTATTTTAGTTTTGCAGACAGGTTACTCTGTCACAACACGACTGATATCACATCCACTTTATTAAAAGTGCATTAAAATACAATGCACTTTTACTGAGGTAAATGGGATATCCGTCACATTCTAATGTAGTCACCATCTGCAAACCTCAAGATCAGATCAGGGCATAAAGTAGGCCCTATGTTCCTGCTTGACAGCTATCCCATGCCAAATGCGATAGAAGTCCCATCCACCATATAACATGTCAATTTACAAATAAGGCACTCATAATTACAATACACCAGACAGGATATATGCCCCATTTGTGACACAGTAATGGGTGCTTCAAAATATAAATGTACTACAGTTACAATACTGTAGTTGTAACTTTGCTGATGTTATACGTGGAACAGATGGTTTATGCCAGCTAAAATAACTCTAACCTGGACTTTCATCAACTGATTCCTGATACTCGTAGTCCTGTGACTCACAGACAAATTGACCAGCTGTTCATATGTATATTAACCAAAGTGTTTAAGGAGATTTATGATTAACTGTATAATATGTCACATGGATAATTTTCCTTGGCCTTCTGGGAACAGGTCAAGTACATGGATAATTTTCCTTGGCCATCTGGGAACAGACCAAGTGTCTGAAAAAACTCCTGTTAAATGTGCCCTATGCCTTTGCAATTTTTATTTTTTATTTTTAATATGTCTATATATAGTCAATGAAATGTGTCCATGGCCTATGAGTATACACCATGTGCACAAACGTTGTCTCCACACAATGTAAAGGAACCAAAAAGAACTATTTTCCCAGAGTTCCATCTCACCAGATAGGCGTTTCCTTGAAAAAATTCAAGGAGGTCTTCAGCTTTTTGAATCGTTAGCAAGTCATATAAAAGTTGTAAGGTGTTAGCCACAAAGTATGGGCCACATTTATAGTTTGTTCGTTGCGTTACTCCATCACAAATCCTGTACAACGTATTACAAGTGTTAGATAATATAATCCACTTATAATCAGGCAGACAGAATATCCTTGACATTTTCGAAGAAGCAGCTGTTATTTCGAAGTCACAATCAGGCCCTTTATAATGTCAATTTTTGTGGCCTGTATTGTGAATAGTATGGCAAAAGGTAGTATGTATGGACCTCTTTGACGTGTGTAAGTTTTGAAGTTGACCTCTGTAGTCTGTAACTGATGTGTGCATATATGTACTTTCAGCATATTCTGGAGCTACTGGGGAGATGTTGGCCAGACTTCGGGGTTGGAACACAAGAGTAACTGGGAGTCGGAAGATAGAGCCATCGACCCTGAGGGACCCAGTGGCACTGAGGGTTATGAGGCAGGCCAGGAGGCCAAATCATCATCGTACTCTGAAGCCTCCAACTCGAGAGAGCCCCTCATGATGGCAAAGAAAAACATCTTAGGATGTTCCAACTTTTCCTGTGTCTGCCACCACCACTACTGCCACCAGCGCCCTCACTCCTGTCCTCCTGGAAAAAAGCTAACACTCAGTATGGAAACCGGCTAGGGTCTGCTTTGCCCCAGGCACCTCTTCCCCTACTCCCATCCACCAAGCACTGTGTTGTAGCTTGCCCTTTAAGTTCAGTTTACGTCTTTAGGAATGTGAATTACATCAGCTGAGAATGTGAATATTGCAGTGGTCGAAGTGTCAGTTACGATGACTGCTGCAGGCACAGACTTTCCGGTGGGTGTGAATAAAGTTTACCTTCAAATGGATACTAGACTATCGTTTTATTACTGGCGACGATTTGCGACGTACACCCACCAAAAAACCCAGCGTTCCACCAAAGGAATTACAGTGAAGTCCAGACTCAAGGTCGGTTCATGATTTATTAATGTAAGCGCGCAGAACTGTGTGTGACTAATGCGTGGTTGAAGACTTACGTGAAGGTGTGGCCAAGCGGAATACTATATTTGGACTTGTGGCGGAAATTAAATATTATTTATTATGCTGATCAGTCGCCGTTACACAGATTACATGTGCATTGTTTGAACTGTGCGCGAGCTGTGGACGCGCAAACAAACTCACCACGTGTGTGGAAGTTTTTTAACTCCTGATGTCTTCATCGAGGAAACAATGAAGCAGCGTCAGAGGAACGTGAGATCTGACGTGTGATGAAGTGTCGTTTTATTACACTGATCTTAAAGGAAGCCCTGGAAGTGAAAAGAGCATCTATGTAGGGCACACAGCACTGTTGTATGATGTCAATCAGCAACTGACACACGTCATCAACATCTTGGATGGCATGCGCTCTGCCATTTCTGCCTTACAGTGCAGTTTGTTATGTTATGTTAGGGGCATTTGTAAAGCGCAACTGTTACCCAGAGTTGTCCTGGCGCTAGCTACAATCCTCTGAAAAAGTAAAGATTAAGACCGGGGTGAGCAATCGATCAAAATAGCCAAGTGTTAAGGGCCTTCCTAAAATCAGGTCAGAGCTGTTCCTCAGGTGGAAAGGCAAGTCATACTAAACCTTGGCCGCACCAACGCTAAAGCTTTTTCCTCCCCACCTGGCTTTTTTTTTGTGGGTGGTACAATCACCAATTTTGCTTTTGAAGAGCGCAGTGGTCTATTGGGCACATACCACTGAAATTGCCGCTTCAGATGGTAAGGACCTATGCCTTGTAGAGCCTTAAAAACCATACAGAGTGATTTAAACTGCACTCGATTCTTGACAGGAAGCCAATGGAGTCTCCAGTGACCCCTAAACCTGCTCACAGGTCAGGTCGCTCCCCACGCCACACGTCTCCCCCTGTGCGCCCGTGACTCCTGCTCCCTGCTACCACTGCAGAGAGTTCGCCGCTGGTGAGCTCCTGTGGCTATGGTCTGGTGACTGCTTCGTGCCTTTTCATACTGTTATTTTCTGGCGACTGCTTTGTGCCTTGTGGTCTGGTGACTGCTTTTTGCCTTTTCATACTGTTACTGTTATTTTCATTTTTATTTTTATTCTCATTGTCATTCGTTTTGTAGGTACCCTTAGCGCCCCTTGCCCTCTGTAGCCCCCTGCTCCCCGCTTCCCGCCGCTGCACCCCTGCGGCCATTCCCCTTTGCCTTATGTGTCCCGTCCCGTATCCGTCCCCCAACGCCCATTGGCCGCCCCGCTCCCACCTCCCAGCTGCTCCTCTCTCCCACTTCGCCTTTTACGGAGGACGCCGCGCGGAAGCGCGC
Source organism: Lissotriton helveticus (assembly GCF_964261635.1). Classification (NCBI taxonomy): domain Eukaryota; kingdom Metazoa; phylum Chordata; class Amphibia; order Caudata; family Salamandridae; genus Lissotriton; species Lissotriton helveticus. The sequence continues at coordinate 301,905,423 of NC_136059.1, forward strand.
AGCGGACGCGCCAAAGGCAAGCCCGTCTGCGCCCGTCCGTGGCTGGACCGTGCCCAGCGCCACAACCCCTGGACCCCGTGCCCCCCGCAACGCCAGACTCCGATACGACACCAACGCCCTCCTTGCTCTCAACACTGGCCGGGACCGCCGCTGCTTCCAGGCTGCCCCGAAATGCACCCACGGACCCTTCTCCTGCCACACCTGCAACTTCTCCTGTGACAGAACTACCAAGCCTCCAAGGACCGGACCCAATCACCTCCGCTGCATACTCCTTAACACCCGCTCCACACGCAAGCACGCCATCGAGCTCAGGGACCTACTCGACACAACGGCCCCAGACGTAGCATTTCTGACCGAGACCTGGTGGAACTAATCCTCGGCACCGGACATCGCCATGGCCATCCCGGACGGCTACAAGATCACCCGCAGGGATCGTGCAAACGGAATCTGAGGAGGGATAGCCATTGTCCACAAGGCCACACTCCAGGTCCACACACTCGCAGATGACTCTTTCAACTCCGCCGAACACCTTCACTTCCGGATCCACACCGACCCCAACTCCACTCTCAGGGGAACACTCGTCTACAGACCTCCCAGACCCTGGGCCCTGTTCAGCGACTCCATCGCCGACCTCGCCAGCACCCACGCACTCGCCTCCACAGACTACATCCTCCTCGGGGACCTGCACTACCACCTCGAAAACAACAACAACACCAACTCCGCCACCCTGATCGCCAACCTCGCCAACCTCGGCCTGAGACAACTCGTCACAGCACCCACCCACGCCGCCGGCCACACGCTTGACCCCATCTTCTCCACAAGCACCCACATCGCCTTCAACCACACCACCCAACTCCACTGGACCGACCACCACTGCATCCACTTCACATTCATGAAGGCAACCACGCACCACCACACCCAACAGCTACCCCACCGCTGCTGGGGAAAAATCACCGAGAACCAACTGACCTCCACCCTCGCCCTGGACCCTCCAACCGACCCCACCGACCCTGACACCGCCGCCCGAAACCTCAGACAGTGGATCGAAGACTGCGCCAACACCCTAGCCCCGCTAAAGAAGCCCTCCATCAACCACTCCACCAGGAAAGCAGCCTGGTTCACCGAAGAGCTCCAGACATCCAAACACACATGCCGGATGCTAGAGAAAAAATGGCTCCAAGACAGCACGTCAGACAACCACTCTGCCCATAAGGACGCCATTCGCAGACACCACCAACTCATCAGAACAACCAAGAGATCCTCCTTCAAAGCCCGCCTGGACAACAACGCACACGATTGCAAAGAGCTATTCAGCATCGTCAAGGAACTTTCCAACCCCAGCGCCAACAACAACGACATCCCGCCCTCACAAGAACTGTGCGACTCATTGGCCACTTTCTTCCACCGCAAGATCATAGACATCCACGACAGCTTCAACGCAACGCCAGCCCAGACCACGACTGACCCCACCCCGAACACCACCCCCACCAACCAGCTGACATCCTGGGCCCATGTCAACGACGACGAGACATGAAAGTTCATGAACTCCATATACTCTGGATCACCTGAGGACCCCTGCCCACACCACGTGTTCAACAAAGCAGACGCCACCATCCCACCCCAACTGCGAAAGATCATCAACATCTCCTTCAACTCAGCGACATTCCCGGAAAAAAGCACACCGAAATCAACGCCCTCCTCAAAAAGCCCAAGGCGGACCCCAAGGACCTCAAGAACTTCCGCCCCATCTCCCTGCTCCCCTTCCCGGCGAAGGTCATTGAGAAAATCGCCAACATACAGCTGACCCGCCACCTCGAGGACTACAACAAACTAGACCCGCCACAATCCGGATTCAGACGGAACCACAGCACCGAGACAGCCCTCATTGCCGCCACAGACGACATCCGATGCCAACTAGACAACGGCGAAACCTCAGCCCTCATCCTCCTGGACCTGTCAGCTGCCTTCGACACGGTCTGCCACCACACACTAAGAACACGCCTCCAAGAAGCCGGAATTCGGGAAAAAGCCCTGGACTGGACCACCTCCTTCCTCTCCGACAGAACCCAGATGGTCCGCCTCCCCCCCCCACCGTCCAAAGCTACCAACCTTATCTGCGGCGTACCTCAGGGCTCATCCCTCAGCCTGACGCTGTTCAACATCTACATGTCCCCCCTCGCTCAAGTGGCCCGCCAACACGACCTGAACAACATCTCCTATGCCGACGACACCCAGCTCATCCTCTCTCTCACCAAGGACCCACACACAGCCAAAACCAACCTCCACGAGGGAATGAAGGCCTTCGCGGAGTGGATGATGAGCAGCCGTCTGAAGCTAAACTCGGACAAGATGGAAGTCCTCATCCTTGGCCCCACCCCGTCTGCCTGGGACGACTCCTGGTGGCCGACAACGCTAGGAACAGCACAGACGCCCACGGACCACGCACGCAACTTGGGAGTAATCCCCGACTCCTCCCTCTCCATGTCCAAGCAGGTCAGCACGTCTCCTCCTCCTGCTACAACACCCTCCGCATGCTTCGCAGGATCTACAAGTAGATCCCGATCGAAACCAGAAGAATGGTGACCCAAGCCCTCGTCAGCAGCCGGCTGGACTACGGCAACGCACTCTACTCAGGAATCCCGACCAAACACCTACAGCGACTACAACGCATCCAGAATGCCTCGGCCCGCCTGATCCTCAACATTCCCCGACGCAGCCACATCACCCCCCACCTCAGAGAACTTCACTGGATCCCCATCGACAAGAGGATCACCTTCAAGCTCCTCACCCACTCTCACAAAGCACTCCACAACTCCGGACCAACCTACCTAAACAACAGACTCAACTTCTACACCCCCAACCCCACCCGCCAGCTCCGCTCCGCCAGCCTCGCCAAGACCTGGAACACCCTCCCCACCCACCTACGGCAGACCCAGGACCTGCTCACTTTCAGGAATCTACTCAAGACCTGGCTCTTCGAACAGTAGCAGCAGCCACCCCCTCCCCTCCCCCCGCAGCGCCTTGAGACCCTCACGGGTAAGTAGTATGCTTTACAAGTTCCATGATTGATTGATTGATTGATTGATCTCACTGGAGACAGATGCATATTTGGGTTTACCTGCGAGCAATCTGGCTGCCACGTTTTGCAAAATGTGAAGTTTATGCAAAAAATGCTCCTGGATATTCAGATATAAGCTGTTGCAATAGTCTAGTCTTGACATAATCAGTGAGGTAATTACCAAGTGCTGACTGTTTCTTGGCAACAAAGGCAATATTTTCTTGCATGTCCTAAGGACATATGACATGGCAGAAGCAACTGCATTAACTTGGGCCCCAAAATTGAGTCTGTCATCAAAAACAACTCCCAAGTTTTTTACTTTCCCGGTGGAAGTCGAAAGAGAGCCCATAGAGTCTGGCCACCAACTTGGGTTCCAAAAACTGGGATTATTCCCAAACAGGACAACTTCCGTTTTGTTTGAGTTGAGTTTAAGACAATTTTGGGACATTCACCTCCCTACCGCTTCCATGCAATCATGGAACCGTTTATCTATTCCAATCTCCTGTCCAGGCACAGCGACACCACAATTTGTGTGTCGTCGGCATAAGAGGCGAGACAGAAACTAAAGAAGCCAATAAGGGGGGCCAGGGAAGACACATACACGTTGAAGAGTGTAGGACTTATGGATGACCCCTCTGGGACTCCGCAAGGCAGATAAAGCGGTGAGGTGCAGAAATCATCCAATGAGACTGTTTGCGATCTGTCAGAGAGGAAAGACTTCAATAATTTCCAGGCTTTGCCCTGAACTCCGCAGTCCCGCAACCAGTCCATCAACAGATCATGGTGGACCGTGTCGAAGGCCGTAGAGAAGTCCAGCATGATCAAGGCCGCTTTACCTCTCTTTTCTAGGGTTATCTTGATCTCGCCCGTAGATTTAATAAGAGCGGACTCCGTGCCCCTCTCTGAATCCAAATTGGGTCGGATCCAAAGCTTGAGTGTCTTACAAGTAGGTACTCAACGGAGCATTAATACTTTTCTCAACCATTTTTGCCGGAACAGGGAGATGAGAAATGGGGCGAAAATTTTTGGATCCTTAGAATCTAGACTAGGCTTTTTAAGGAGTGGCAATATTAAGGCTTTTTTCCAGACTTTAGGAAAATATCCATTTGAGAACATTGCATTAAACAAAGAAGTAAGTGTCAATGCAATGGGTTCAGGGGCCATTTTTAATACTGCGACCGGACAAGGGTCATCAGGAGATGCTGATTTAGTGGATATAAGTAGATTATAGGTTTCGAAAGTGGATAAAGGTGTGAATTTATCAAAAGTAAACTGCAATTTGGAACATGACTTATGACTCATATTTTGGTCCGTTATATCCTTTGTAGTTGGTCCTTTAAACTTAAAAAAGATGGCCTTGACTTTATCCAAGAAAAACCTGGGAATATCTCACAAACTCCCTGGCTCATTGCAATGTTTGCTGGGCGAGGGCGTGCCAAGCAAGTTACTGTTTTGAACAGTTCTTTTGCCGAATTCTTAGCTGAATGAATTTGTTTAGCGAAGAACTCCTGTTTCGTCTTAAAAAGTAGTTATTTGTAAATCCTGAGACTTTGGTTATAAATGATTTTTTCAGAATCTTTGTATTCTTTCCTCCAATTTCTCTCCATCCGTTTACAGCAGAATTTCTAGTTTTTAAGTTCCTGCATCTACCATGGAGCAGAAGGTTGTGCCCTCTTTAGAAATAGGATTTTCTTAGGGTCTAGTTTATTACCAGCTGCCTCCAGCCAGTTGGTATATAGCGTGGTGGATTCCTCCATGTCTGGGGGCATTAAGTGTGCCGTGGCGGTAAGTAGTTCTCCTAACTCCAAACCATACACTTTATTCCTTGCTCTGGATTCCCTCTGTCTCTTTGGGGGTCTTTCAGCCGCGTGGTGATCTAGAACGGCCCACTCGAATAGTGTTGCCACGTGGTCTGACCACTCCAAGGGCAGCAAGCTAGAAAAAGAGAGAGATGGATGGTTAGAAAAGATGCCATCCAGCGTATGGCCAGCCACATGCGTATGCCAGATTACTATTTACCCAGGTTTGGCACTATTCATCAAGTCAAAAAGGGTAACCGTATCTGGATCTGTGTGTGCCTCAAGATGAAAGTTCAAATCTACAAGTAGGGTGTAGGGGTTAGCGTACAACCCCTCTTCCAACAGATTACCCAATGATGTTACCAAGGCATTCCTCGGACCAGGAGGTCTGTACAATAGGGTGCCTTTGAAGGTATGGTGCAAGGCAAAGGTGAGGCTAAAGTACAATACCTCACAAGCAGTATTTGAGGCTTTTTGAAAAGCTGCAATGATTGATTCTTGATAAATTACAGCTAACCCCCTCCCCCCCTTCCTGTCTGGCCTATTCACAGTATGACAAAGATATCCAGTGGGTGTGGCTTGTACTAAATCTGGGCCAGAGGCATCGTCTGTACAGGTTTTGGTGATGAATGCAACCTTTATTTCCTCATCCTCAATAAGTGATGCACACTCAATGCTGTGCTTTACCAACGATCTACAATTTAGTAGTGAGCACCTTAGTGTGGGTTTCACTTGATCGATTTTAGCTGACTTTCCCTAATTTCCCCATTCAGTCAACCCGTAAATTCATTCTGGGAGGATGGTATTACAATTGGGATAAATCATTAGGTCAGATGGGGCATAATATTAAGAGCAAGACCTAAACACCCGCTCGATTTACCCATAACATTTAAGCTCCGCAGCAGCTCACTGGAGTATTGTGTGAAACCCTGCTTACCTGCACCCAATCTCAGTTGGGCAAGGGTTCTGGCGGTGAGTGCCATCAAAGCGCAGACTGGCGCAGACGGGCTTGCTATCTCCTAGTGATTTCTCTGACACCAGTGCGTCCAGTAAACTTGTCCCTATTCCTTCTTTTGACTCCAAACCCTTCTGATACCATTACCCACTACCGAGACCCTTTTTACCACCTGCCACCATTCCAATACCTTTTTTTTTTAAACAAACTTTATTGGGTTTTCTTTTTGCTGTTTACCATACAATAAGACAATTAAATTGTGCATGACTCCGTGTACATCATATTTCTGAGCAGTATATGGCCTGTCTCCAGTATGTTATTTAGCCATTCTCGTTATCATCTCAAGAATTCCCACCAGCATTTATTTCTGTACATTAAATTCTCCCTTCAGGCTGTACAGCACATGTATCAGAATATTCCTAACAAATCAATACCCAATAACCCCACCCTCCTCCCTGCTAACACCCACCCCCCTCCTGGCTCCGGCACTGACTATGTAACTTATAAATCTATTAAACCTCTCTGGTTAGTTGGATTGTACTGTGTTTAATGTTTGATTCCACCACTTCATCTAGTACCTACAGGGGTTGACACGCACATTAGTGTGTGATTGCAGTTACTATTGAGTGTTTGCAACGCCTGAAGCAGCATCCAGATTGATGTTTCTATATGCTTCCACCATTGTGTTCCATTCCAAGGACCATGACAATACCTTAACGCACCTCATCTTCTCCTTCTGAAAGCATCCCTCTTTCTTCACCGACCATTCAAACTTTCCCAACCACACCCAAAACCCATAAAACTTCACATACCCTCAAACACTCAACCCTAAACATTCCTACACCCCAAACCTCACCAATCCCCCAAACCTCACCATTCCCATCGGTTGTATGACGGTACAACGCGGGCTATTACCACGCGTGCCATTACAATGCTGTTTTTACAACGCAAGTTGTTACAACGACTTGCGGTGTAAGCGCTGGATAGTGGAATAGTTTAATTTTCTATTCCAACTCCAGCCCACGTTACAGTAGGGAAGGTGTTGGAATAGAAAATTAAACTATTCCTTGTCCAACAGCGCCCTCCAGCGCAAGTCGTTGAAATTACTTGCGTTGAAAAAGCAGCGTAGTAATGGCAGCGTGTGGTAATGCCTGCGTTGTAAAGGCTGTTCCCCTTCCCATCGCACTCACTCCCCAGAATTATCAGGTTCATCATTATTGTGGGCAGGGTTTGGCTATTTATGCTCCTTTTCCTCCAATACAGGTGTGGAAGATAAACTGCCATGTTTCAATTGATGAAACGTAAACTCTAAACATGGTGGGTGGAGTATTGGCTTTCTGTCACCCCATCCATCATTTTTGGAGTATAACTCCATCGATGGAGTAAGCAAAATGCAACACACTAGGCAGATGGTTGACAAACCTATGTCGGTCAACCCATCATATTCTAAACCATACGGATGGATGGACGGACCTCCATGGCGGTGGGCAGATAAACAGACTTTTTTTGACGGACAGTATGCATCTGCCAAACTCTAAACCATGCCCTGAGTCATGATTCTGGCTTAAATATGTAAAACCACTGAAATGTGCCAATTACAATTTCCAAACAACACATCACACACCGTGATTTGTGCTGCTCGCCATGCATGTTGTGTGCATTGGAAAACCTAACCTGTGAATTTGAATGGTTTTACGTGCTAGAACGATAATTCAGTTTTTAACTGTGTGGTTTTTTTTTCAGTGAATTTCATTGTTGATTTATTTTATCATTGGCGGCTCCTCCGCTGTGGGGGAGGAGCCTCTCCCTACTGCTAAAACGCAGCAGACAGAAGAAAAATAAAATGAAAATAAAACTATTTTATTGTCCTTTTATTTTTGACTTCTAATCCGCAATTATAGGGTGGGGCGGGGCAATGTCACGCCAGCAGCATGGGGGGATTGGTGGTATGCACTGAAAGTGTGCATGTCGGTTTTGCCAGCCGTCCACGGCCACATGCGCACTGGATATCTCCAGGCTGTTCCCTTGGAGATATCCCCTGTGCTTAGAACACAGACTTCCAATCCTTACAGGAGTGTGAGATTGGCCTGCTCCGCCCAATCCAAGCGCTGTTCTCATGCTGGGAATAATAGCATGAGAGCAGCATTGGGTTTGCATGGTGAGTCTGGGAGCCTGCCGGACCTTAGCTGACGAACCTGGTAATTTGTCAAATAATGTGGAACTCCATCCATGGGATCAATAGTTATAGGCAGGCACGGCCCGTGCCCGGCGTTATACTGGGGCGGTGACGTCAGACAGGGGAGGGTCAGGGTGGTGGGTTGTAAAATGCGAGATATGGACCATTAGAGGTAAGTACCGATAAAAATAAATAAAATGAATTTCGTTGCCCATGCTGCATCACATTTGACGATGCAGTGTGGGCAACGAAATTCGTTTTATTTATTTTTATCGGTACTTACCTCTAATGGTCCTTATCCCACATTTTACAACCCACCACCCTGACCCTCCCCTGTCTGACGTCACCGCACCAGTATAACGCCCGGCACGGGTCGTGCCTGGTTATAGGCAAACGGATAATGTATTTTCAATGGAAAGTGCAATTGCTTCATACCATAAGAGGCAACCGCCACTGTCTAATATATATATATATAGAGAGAGAGAGAGAGAAAGAGAGAGAGAAAGCGAACGAGAATACATATGCAGATGCGCAGAGTGTAATATCCTATTTGCTACCATTGTTGAGTGAGTGCGGGAAGAGGCTATGATGCAAAAGAGGTGAATCCTCAAGGGGGACATTATGCCACTGCCACTTCTCTTCTATGAAGAGCCTTTTCAGTGATAGTGTGGGGAGGTGTAAACTCAAGGAATTCTGCACGGAAGATGCCATGATTACCTATGGGTTTTGTGCCATTTTTCCCTCAAGGATGGCACTCTGCTTGTGCACTAGTTCAACTCTCAACCTGTATCTCACATGTGGTGATTGGGCCTCCTAGTAGTTTCTCTGCCATCTCTTCCTTGATCTTGCATTTACTAGTTCTCTTAGTAGTGTCAAAAGCGTTGTTTCTGTTTTTTGCCCCACAGAAGTGACTTCAGTATGTTACATATTTGTTCAAACTAACTTTGGGCCTGCTGTACATAGCAATTTACGGTCACAAAGGTGAAATTTGAGCAATTGAGACACAAAATTGCTTTTTCAAAGGTACAAAGCCAAAATTGCGATTCGGTAACACATTACAGAATAGTGATTTGGGTATCAAACAAAATATAGAACCAGTATTTGGATGGGGCCTGTAAAAGGTGAGCCCATCCAAATACCGGTTCCTTAAGTTATATGTTAATGTTTTGCAGATAAAAGCTGGTAGAAAAACATTATTACTTTACCACAAAATCCAAATTGGTTGTAAACCGTCACAAACAAGAAGTGTTTCCTAACATGTTCCCTTTGAAAATGTTGACGAAAATATTTTTTGGAGCTAGCAGTGGTCCCTTGCTCCCCAAAAACCATGTAAATGAATCATGTTCTTTTTAAACGCATCCCATTTTTCTTTTAGGAAAACTGACTGCATATAAAAAATTACCTTCATTTAAAAACAATCACAAAAATGGCGGTCTGCTGACCCCAGCAGAGCATGACTCTAACCACTCAGTGGGTCTCTATTTGTGACCTATCTCATGCATAATAATGAGATAGGTCGAGTTGCAACCCACTGCGAATCAGTATTTTTTTAACCAAAGTATTACACATGGGAGGGTTCACAAAAAAACAATGTATTCAGTAGAAATCGGTGCACAAATTGTTCCCTCTCCTACCAAATCCATTTTGGTAGATTTCGAATTACAAATCGCAAATTGCAAATCGTTATTTGATGCAATTTACAATTTCAGGAATCTTTGTACATCAGGCCCCTAGTTCTGTAGATGTAGAAGAATTTAAGATAGCAGTTCAGTTAAACATGTATAGTCATGATATTAACTGAAGAAATCATGTGAACTTGGGTGGAGCTTGGCAGGGCAAGATACTGGATTAACTCAGGTCTGTGCCAAACAAATGAGTACGCAGGGAGATTCCGTGTCTGAATCATAGGTTTTTTAAGTTGTCAAAAGACATGAATCACCAAATTAGTTTTTCTCATGTTTTCATTTCCTTAGAGTGGTTGTCTGCCATATATTAGTAGAGACGATAAGGTTAGCTAGCAGAAAATATTAAGAAGAAAATGTTGGATCCTTATGCAGGATATTGCATCAGTTCAAGATTTTGGTGGCTAGGGTTGTGGCAAGCTGTCGACTCTTTGGATGTAGCCTAATACAATTCTTTCACATACTGCAATTTCTTGACTGAATCTTGTTTGTACACAATGAAAAGTTCCTTCCTCAATAAATCTGCTTGAATTTTTCTTTAAGACTTGATGACCAGAGCAGCAATTTAAAAGGAGCCACCCCCTTTCCTCCTTTGGGTATCTAACAGGCGAACACCAAACAAGGGGTTGTATTGTCCACCCCTTCATTAATCCAGACAAAACAAAGTGTGTGCTTGACGATTAGTTCTGCCTCCCATCTGATGAATCGTGAGATGATAGGAAAGCTCCCTCTAGTGCTCATATAATGGTCCAAGAGCTGGTCCTGGTGGGCTATGTACTGAGTGAACACCAGAGGAAACAGCACAACTACCATGGTCCTCTTCCAATAGCCTACATCTATACACAAGCAAGCGCACACAACATAGCCTGTAGGAGCACATTTTGCAAACTTATATACTTAAATTAACTAAATCGCTGACTGTGCAGGCTTTTGGACATCCTACTTTGAGATATACAACAGAAATCGTTCCACTGGCTTCTGGCTAAACACATAATGTTTTGTGGAGAAGTGTGGCTCAATGGTTAGAGCGGCAGACCCTAATGCAGAGGTCTGGCCCGGAACCAGGGTTCAATTCCCGCCTCGGCGGGTCTTGGTCTCAATTTCCCCGGACCTGATAATTCTCGCCTCGGTGCCTATTCTAATCATGGGTCCTACTCTGCAACTCTGGGCAATAGCTTGCTTAATCTCCACAACGGCCCCAACAGTGCTGGGATGCCTGGCTTCACCTTGGGGGTGCCCAGGAGTGGACATTTCACAGGCAAAAGCCAGGAAGGGTTCCACAGCGGTATGAGTACAGCGCCAGGACGCCCCGTTGCTGGGGCAGCAGTGCCCTTTGCAAATACAAATTCATTTCATTTCATTCATTCATTTCATAATATACCATCACCTTTAACCACATCGATGCTATGCATTTTCCCCTCCTGTGCTGAGTTTTTCTCATTCCCATGTTTCATGACGAGCTGGGCTCGTCATGAGCGTGCGAGGAGGCTACCTCATGACGAGCCCAGCTCGTCATGAGCGTGGAAGGGGTTAAACACATTTGAGGACAGGCCGTAGTGGGCACATTGTACATGATTAAGTTAAGGATGCTAAAAAGTGTGGATTGTCCTACTGATTGTGGATAGATGAGCAGCACTCAAGCTCCAGGGTGACCCAAATTGCCACAGCAAAGAAAAATGGGGACATTTATAAGACAGCAGTCAGTAGTGGCTAACACACAATCTCAGAAAAGAAGTCAGCAGCAACTGATGAAGTAGTTGTACTTAAATATTAAGCAGATATGAAGATAAAGAGGATACATGTAGTACTTCGAATATATACTCTGTTCTAACCCCTGACTTTCTACAACTCTGGAAATAATTAATCAAACTATACAGTACATTTGACACCCACACCATCATTCTAATTTTGGACAGCAAGAGAGGTCGGTGAAAGATGTGATGCCTGAGTGACTGAGCAATGTCAGCATTACAGCTTCTGACACAAAATACATTGGCAAACGTGAGCTATACTTGCACACCTTCAACTCACCCGCGTTACGCATATACGCACATCGTTCTCTACTGTTAAAATAGTGCCAGTTTACTTCCGTATCACTCATACATTTTCATTTATGTTTCATTATAGACCAAATGTATTTCCCCTGATGAAGTGCTCTAGCACGAAATGCATAGGGATTGGGATTGAATTTACATTGAAGAATCTTCTGGATTGTATATTGAATCATATTAACCATGTTACTGGACATCTGACTGAGATGCAACAGTTGAACCAGTCGAATGAATAACTAATGAATAACTGATGAAGATTAAACACGCATAGACTATCTGGATGTGTATGGATTTATTCAGAACACACAGCATTAACTTTCCTTTAAACCAGTGAAGACAGTTTTGTCGCACAAAGGAGTGTGGTTGGGCACATTGTCACGTTTGCCAATGTATTTTGTGTCATAACTTGATTATAACTCCCCCAGGTCAGAGGGAGCAACCCGCCAGCACCCAAGTATTCTACACCCACGTGTACGAAGTAGTGAACAGACTAATGGGAATACACACTGAGTGCCACACATACCCATTGGATTTGCAGCATACAGCTTCACCATAATTTCAGGCCATCAAGACAAAGGCTTGGATCTTATGAGGCTTAAGAAAAACCAACAATTGCATTGTGAATGCCATCGCTGAGATCGTTGATAGGGGTAAAATATTAGAACTAGAGTAAACATTCTTGAAATCAGAATGATTCAGATACCACTCCTTTAGCATCCCTTAGTCAAGCAAGCAAGCTAGTTTTCCGAAATCATGTATTTAACCAATACAGATTGTTTACAATAGCTGTGATGATAGGGTGTTCCCCAGATTGTCACCAATAAAACTAGAGGGTCAGAGATTAGAAATATTAGCAGGGGCTGAGGATGAAATGGTGGCAGGTAAGAAGTTTGGCACATGCTGCGAAAAGCTTCAAAAACAGGGATGAGAGGTAATATGGTCTTTTCATTGTAACATGCAAGAATATTTTCATGGAACTTCCCAGAGCCCTTTCTTCTTCCCAAACAAAGAAATAAACTTTGACGGGCATGGCTAAATCTTTCAGAGAAGTTTGTCTCAAAGATTGAGCCCCACATGTGTAAGTGTACATGGCTGGTACAGTTAAACTGCGAGTGACTCATTAAATCAGTTATTAGTCCTTTGAACCGGCCAAAAAGCACAATAAAATCAATGGATTAAGTCTCAAAACTTTGCCCCTTGCTTAATTATTGGATATTATTTTTGCATATATATCAAGCTAGGCAAGCTGAAATAAAGCTAAGGGTTTAAGACACAAGTCTAATTTGTTGTGGTTTGCCAATGCGGATTGTAAAAAACTTTGCACACATACCCTTTCCCCACACAAATTCCTACCACTTAGTACCAATACCAGGTAGTTTGGTTGTCAGTGAAAAACATTACTATGCTAAAACATTAAATTCTAGCCTTCAAAGACATCCACAGCAGTATTTCAACTTACTTCATGCAAAATGTCTCCAGGCTTAAACCACCCTGGACCCTTAGGTCATGGCAATGCATGCTGATGTATCCACTACGTTGCATAGGAAAAGATTAAAGGGGTGCCAAAAGTACTAATATCATGAATAACATAAACGCATTTGATAAATAGATTAGGCCTTTAAGGAAAGGGTCCCATTGGCTCTGCATCCAGAACAACGAAACATTCAGCTATAATAAAAAAAAGATTGCTTTATTTAAAAGCAATAACAACCCTGGTGGTCTGCTAACCCCTGCAGGCTGCCATGTCTGTGATAGTAGACAATCATAGTGGGTCTCAATTTGTGCCCTACCTCATTAATATTTTGTAAACCAACCTAATAATACATATTGAAAATGCTTTTGGTAAATGTCAGAGCTTAAATTGCGACCCCTTTTACATAATGCATTATTTGAATGTGAGGCCCCCTGCTTTGAGGTATTTCCAGTGTGCAGTGCCTTCTATTCTTGAAACCTGCATGTTTTGGCTTTTAGTAAGCCATGTGCCTAAATAAGATTTGGTAGGATTTAACTGGTGAAAGCATTGAAGTGTAGACAGTTGGGGTGTGATAGTCAGAATTCTAATCCACAAGATCAAAATTAAATCCCCACAAATAAGAGGAAACATAATGTCCAAAAAACAAAAGTGTACTATATGGTTATTTACAAGTTAACTATACTCCAGCCATTCTATGCTTTTTTTATCTGTGTATCCACAATGTCACAAGAAAAGAGTGTTTCATGCATAATTTGAAGCTTTGACATACGGTGGCTGTTAGACATGTTATCCTTCCCCCCAAATGTTTTGCCTGTTTAACTCCTCTTTTTGCTGCATCTTTTGTTGGCCCTAGAACTCTGAGAATTCTACAATGGATAACCAGTACTCAAGTGCATTCACTTCTCTCCTACACATGGTGACATTGGTGTATACACAATTGGCACGTTTAGTTTACTTATAAGTCCCTTGTAAAGTGCTATACCATATACCCAGGTCCTGTAACCTAAATGCTACTAGTGAGCTTGCAACACTGATTATTCCACCAACACAAGTAGCCTTTCAAAACTGTCTCAGGCCTGCCATTGCAGTGCCTGTGTGTGAAATTTACTACCACTTTGACTTTGGATATAAAACTCATTGCAAAGCCTTAAACTCCCCTTTTATTACACGTCGTCCCTAAGCTAGAACCTAGGTAGCCCTCAGGGCAGAGTGCTGTTTAAGTAAAAGGTAGGACATGGACTATTAAGATTTACATGTTCTGTTAGTGATGAACAGCTACATCCCTTTTTCACTACTGTGAGGCCTACTCCTATCATAGACTAGTATTGGAAATTCCTTAATACGCTTTTAAATGGTAATTCCTGATTTCAAGGATTTGCTATGTCATGTTTCATATTTTTGAAATGGTAATTATAAATCCTCTCTACTGATAAAGTTGGATTTATTATTGCTATTCTATAAATGCAAATTTTAGAAAGTGTACATTTCTCTGCTCTTACAGCTCTGTGTGCCTTGCAGACTGTCTCCAAAACAACATGTCTGGGTGGGTGATAGCTACACTTTGTTAATTCCCTCTAGATGCCACAAACACAGGAAGGGTGGATGTGACAGAGAAATCATCTGCATTCTGATAGCTCCTCCTGGGAAGGAAGAGGGGGGGAAGTTAACACTTACAGCTGAATAGACAGTATCCTTTTTCCACACAAAGAGCTGATGATCCCCTAATGATAGTTTGGGGCCAGAGCTGGGAAGAAAGGACCTGTGTGCTCTTCAAAGACCCTTCTTTGAAGTCACCCCCACTTGAAAGGCACAACTGGGTATAAGTACTGGGCCTCTGACCCTACCAAGACAGTACACTACGGGACCTGTGAAGAACTCTGCCAGGTGTAAGGACTGCTGCGCTACAAGGATTGCCACTCTGCTTCACTGCTGCTCTGGATGAACTGATTTTCTGCTTTGCTGTGCTACCCTGCTGCCTGCTGATCCCTGCTCTGCTGAGGGCTAGGTCTGGACCCATCTAACCTGAACCCAAAGTGACTCCAAGGGCTTTCTGGCTTGCCCCCTGTTCTGAAGACTCAGGGCCAATAAATACTTCCTCAACCCTGCAACAGAACCTGGGCCCTGCCATCTTTGAATTGTGCCTCGCCAAGTGGTGCCAATCCAGTCCTGGGCCCTTGAAAGGTGATCTCTACTGTCCAGAATCATCAGAATCAACAAAGTGACGACTTTGCGCTGATCGGAACCAATGCATTGCCCTACGATGCCGAGGCAGGATCTGATCGAGGACAGTGCTTTGATGGACTGCGCTACCTGATGACGCGCAGTGCCTGCATCACAAATGGGTTCGTGAACAAAGCCTTCATCGCCTTCATGGATTGGAACCAAAGCATTGAGTCTTCGACATCGAAACTTGCTCCTTCGAAGGTACTTTTTCAGCGGGACCTGTGTATCTCCTGTAGCTGGTCTGCACTTCATCGCAGTCAGCCTGAACTTTGTTGTACCCCAGTCCGGCACGACCTCAAGTAACCCCAAAGAGCTATTTGACTTGAATCACTAAATTTTACATTTAATCTTTAAAATTCATAACCACGGTTCTACTTATTGGATTTTTGGTCTTGTTGTACTCATAAAAATAATATCTATTTTTCTAATCCTGTGTGTAGTATTTGTGTAGTGTTTTCATTGTGATACTGTGTGTGGTGTACAAATACTTTACACTTTGCATCTTTAGATAAGTCTGACTATTCTGCCAAACTACCAGAGGGTGAGCACAGGTTATCACTTAGTGTGTATCTAGCTTACCCTTACTAAAGTGGTGGTTCCTGCTTGGACAGGGTGCATACCTCTGCCACCCAGAAACCCCATTTCCAACAGTGACTTTGTTTTTGATGTTGGACTTAGTGGCATCAAACTAGAATTTCGATTTCTGATTATGTTTCACTATCTATCATTCCAAGGTAATTTCTCATTATTATGCCCTGCTAGTCTGCCAGTCCCTGCCTTATTGACTTTACATTTAATCATACGTTTCTACCTCTGAAAAAGAATACAAGAAATCATTACAGCCTTTGGGAATTTATAATGGAACTATAGGAATCTTCCAGTGTGAAAAGGTAATCGATTTCTTATACTCTGGCAATGAACCTTACTTGCTCTTTATGACTGAATACAGTAATGTCAAATACCTAATACTCATAACATGCAGATTTGTGTTAAATGTTATCATTATGACTCTGAACTGTGTCTTAAGACCAGTAGAAATAAGGTCCAAAAAAGGTGAAAAATCCAGTGTGACCTTGAAGAAAAACTAACTATACTACAGCATAGTCAATAGATTTTCCATGTGGGGAATCTGGGACCTGATGTATCAAAGTGTTTTACGGATTCTCGGGCACATGCAGCAACGATAATTGGATTCGCAAATGGTGCGAATCGCAATTTTCTGCCGTTTGCGAATGCAATTATCAAAATTGAAATGCATCATGTATTTCGCAATTTTAGGAATCGCAATCATGTTGCGATTTCTAAAATTGCGATTGCATTTCAGAAATCGCAATTTCAGATTTCTGAAATGCAATGCATGAACATTTTAAAATTGCGAATTTTCAATTTGGAAGGGGTAAATTAGCATGAGGTTGAACCTCGTGCTAATTCACCGAAAACCTTCAAACATGCAAAAAAAAGCTTTTTTGAAAGATGCATTTTACACACGCACATGTCCTTGGGACATGTGTGTGTGTAAATTGCAGTTAAGTTTAATTTCAGGGGTGCAGGGAGGGGTTCTTTGGACCCCGCCTTCACCCTTGAAATTGCATTTTCAATTTGCGATTCGCAAATTGAAAATCACAAATTGTAAATGCCTTCCCATTGATTCCTAGGGGCCTCTTGGCCCATAGGAATCAATGGGAAAGGTTTTCCTACATTACGATTCGAAAAATTGTGAATCGCAATTAAGGAAAAATACCGAATCGTTAAAAAAAATGCAAATTATTCATGCATTGCCGTTTGCGAATCCTTAATTGCGATTCCTTAATTTTCACAATTAAGGATTCGCAAACAGCAACATTGATGCATGTGGCCGTCTGTATCTATGAGTCTATGAGTTAATCTCCAGGAAGACAGTCTGTTGCATTGTGAAGTTACCTCAATTTGAGCATCAAAGGTGAGTGATTGGACACTGCTGTGGGAAATATGTTCGCTGGCACACACCAATCTGGATTATAACTAAGCTTGATCAATCCAATAAAATGCATATTACACTATGGAGTGAACTGTGTATCCTCTGTACCCAGGAGGCATCTGTCATCATATATCTGCTAGACTAAACAGGTCCTGAAACTGTAATGTTGATGTATGGCACACACACCTCAAGAACAACCTCAAGGAACGTGCTGGAACAAGGAAAACATGTACGTGAAATGAGCACACTGTCAACAAAGAAACAAACATAGCGCTTCTTGAAAAAAGAGGGAGAATCAACACTGCCTGCAGAGCAGCCCGACCCTCTCTTCTCTGATGACGAAGAGGACCACCACAGCTTCGACTCGGACGCCCTCCAAGAGTTCATTGACAGCCTCCGCAGCCCACCTCCAGGAGCAGGGCAACCCAGCTGCAACAAGGAGACTCCACCCCCTGCACAGACCACACAGCAGGCAGCACCCACCACCACCGCTGCCTCCCAGGGCCCCCACAAAGAACACATGGCCTTCCAACGCCGTGTGTTCGGAGGCAGGCGACCCCGGTGGCAGAGGGTTCGCGCCTGCAGCCAGGAACGAGACTGTGTTTGGCGGAATTTGATCGCTACGCCCTGCTGAACGAGAGTTGTGGCGCTGGACTGCATTATTGCTTTTAAAATATCTCTGAGTCAACAGGAGACCAACTTTTAACTTTACCTTGTCAGGGCTCGGTGGAGTGTGGGCGCCATCTTCCTTTGGGCTCGTCAGGCGACCCAGCTCGGCGCCACACCCACCGCGCTCCGCCCCTATTTAGGAGTGGCTTCCCTCATCACTCGCTATTGGAGGCAGGCGACCCCGGTGGCAAAGGGTACGCGCCTGCAGCCAGGAACGAGACTGTGTTTGGCGGAATTTGATCGCTACGCCCTGCTGAACGAGAGTTGTGGCGCTGGACTGCATTATTGCTTTTAAAATATCTCAGAGTCAACAGGAGACCAACTTTTAACTTTACCTTGTCAGGGCTCGGTGGAGTGTGGGCGCCATCTTCCTTTGGGCTCGTCAGGCGACCCAGCTCGGCGCCACACCCACCGCGCTCCGCCCCTATTTAAACGTACCCAATGAGGAAGCGCAGCGGACGAGCGCAGCGGGCGCGACGAAGGCGCGCCGAAGTGGCGCCTAAGTCAAGCCCGTCTGCGCCCGTCCGCGGCCGACTGGGGCTTGGGGCGCGTCCTAATGCTCTTTTTTATTCATCTGAGGAACTACGCTCCATCCAGGGTGATTGGCCTCTGTCTGTGCCTATTATTCGGCACATCTCTGCTCTCGGCCTTAATTCTACCCCTTATCACACCATCCCTTCCCACATGACTCCTCTATTGTCCGGTGCTCCCGACCCTGGTTCCTCATCCCTTACCCCTGCCCTGTCTGTTATTTTACTTAATACCAGGTCGGCTGTAAAGCACCACCAGGAGTTATTTGTGTTACTCGATACACACCAGCCTGACATGTTACTTTTAACAGAAACATGGTTCTGTGAGTCCTCCCTGCCCTCCCTTTTGGCCGCTCTTCCTCCATCTTATGTGGCTCTCCGTGCTGATCGGTCAGCGGGTAAGGCAGGGGGTGGCGTGGCTCTTATAGCCCGATCTGAGCACAATTTTCAACTCCTCTCCTCTTGTCCCATTACTCCCACCGAACACCTTGTGGCTCGCTCCCTTGCTTTTTCTCCCCCGCTTACCTGCTTATTAATGTATCGTCCTCCCCAGCCATCCCACTTGTTTTTACCAGCATTTCAGGACTTATTGGCCCCTTTAGCGATTAATCACGCTTCAGTTTTAGTATTAGGAGATTTTAATTATTGGCCCTTGGACCCTCACGAATGTGCTGCTTCTAAGCAATTTTCTGATTCACTTGTATCCTTGCACTTTGTCCCTCACTTGCAGACTTCTACACATATTCACGGTCATGTACTAGACCAGGTCTGGTCTCTGAATATCTCGGTCTCTTCCATGTCCGTGTCCCCATGCCCCTGGTCAGATCATGCTTTGATCTCCTTCTCCCTCAGCCTTAAGCCGGCAGTAAAGATTCCGCTTGCCAAAAACACCTGGGCGCGGAACTGGAATAGGGTAGACCTCCCTGCATTGTCATCTTCCCTCTTGAACTCTGCACCTAACTTAGAGGGGTTATCTTCTACCTCTCAAGCCACTGCCATCGATACTTGGCTTGCTGGAGGCTGCGACACGGTAGCCCCACTACGTCGGATTTCAATCCGAAGACCTAAGGAGGCAAATCGGTGGTTCGGCGATGACTTGAAGATAAAAAAGCTGACCCTCAGGCGGGCCGAGAGGCAATGGAGAAAGGATTACTGCCCCCTATTAAAAACTCACTACATGACTCTGCTGAGTGACTATAAAAGGGCCATATTAGGCGCTAAAACTGCATACTTTTCAGCCAAAATTCTGGTGGCGGAGAATAAACCTAGGGAGATTTTGTCCATCATTCATGACTTGGCCTATTCCGACAGGGCCACACTTAAGCCTCCCCCTACCCAGTCCCTCTGTGATTCTTTGAATTTTTATTTTTTGGAAAAAATTAGTAACATGAAAGCTAATATCCCACTTCCTTCCCCTACTTTTGTTGAGCCCCTCCCCCCGGTTGCTCACGGCTGTCTCTCTTCCATCCCCCCCCGCTTACCGAAGAAGTGTTCCTTGCAATACTTCCAAAAGTCAAGTCTGGATCCCCGGCAGACATCTGCCCAGCTCACATCCTGCAACGAATTTATTCTATTTGCCCCAAACCGCCAATTTCCTTTCTTAACAGCTCGCTGGCTCAGGGTGTGGTAATTCCAGCTCTTAAATCTGCCACCATAGTGCCCATTTTGAAGAAGCCTGGCGCGGATCCTTCTGCGCCTGCTAATTATCGTCCCATCTCCCTTTTGCCCTATTTGGGCAAGGTGCTGGAGCGACATGTAACATCGGTCCTCAGTGCCCATGTAGAAGCCAATGGGGGCCTAGCATCCCGCCAGGCAGGCTTCCGACCTAGGCACTCCACCGAATCCGTTGTGGTGTCGGTCCTGAACAACCTCAGGGAGGGTATGGACCAAAACATCCACCAGGCTCTGGTACTCCTCGATCTCTCCGCCGCCTTCGACACGGTGGATCATTCCATCTTGCTTTCCCGTGTCGGAGCGACGGGGGTCGGGGGCTCAGCCCTGGTTTGGCTATCAACCTTCCTGAGGGACCGCACCCAGGCGGTTCGGCTGGGGGATTTTTCAGCCACCCAACTCAAGGTCACATGTGGTGTCCTCCAGGGTTGTTCTTTATCCCCTCTTTTGTTCAATCTCTACATTTATCCTCTGATTCTTGCACTTCAACAACTGGAGGTCACCGTTTATAACTATGCGGATGACCTCCAGCTTATCTTTTCTCTCTCCCCTTCTTCTCATTCCATTTCTAACTTTCAGACTATTATGATTTTCATCAGGGACTGGATGAACCACAACCATCTGAAGTTGAATCCAGATAAAACAGAACTGGTCCTTACGGGTGGTTCCTCCAGTCCCTGGAACTCCCTATTCTGGCCTTCTTCTCTAGGACCCCCTCCCACGTCTTCTCCCTCAGTCAAAACCTTGGGCATTAAAATCAATAACCAACTTAATCTTCACTCACAAATTAACTCTATGGTCTCTTCTTGTTTTCCTGCTCTTCGAACTATCCGTTCTGTCTCTTGTTTTTTTTCTCCCCTTGCACTTAAACTAATCATGTCCGCTCTGGTGATTTCCCGGCTGGACTACGCCAACGCTCTATACAACGGTATTCCGGCGTATAGTTTGCGGAAGCTCCAGCTGGTTCAAAACCAGGCGGCCAGATTGGTGTATGGTCTCTCCCGCTCTCATCACTCCACTCCATTACTGAAGGCATTACACTGGCTACCTGTTAGGGAGCGATCCCTTTTTAAAACCGGCTGCATGGTCTTCCAGGCGCGCCAGGGCATGGCTCCTGCCTTCATCTCTTCTTTGCAAAAAGAGTATACCCCTGCCCGTGAGCTTCGCTCATCCACCCAATCTCTCCTTCATGTACCCCGTTACAGACGTAAAAAATGGGGCGGAGCCAATTTCTCATTCCTGGCACCATCCTTTTGGAATTCCCTCCCCGATCACCTACGTCTGGCCAGACATTATTCCCCTTTCCGAAAAGATCTCAAGACTTTTTTGTTCACTCAGGCTTTCCCTAATGTAATCTGATTTTATTTTTTTCCTCTCACTGGTCTTTTTTGTTCCTGCTGCTAATATTAGTCTCCACAAGCGCCAAGAAACCGTATGGTGAATGTTGCGCTATACAAATATTTTAAATTCAAATTCAAATTCACACCTGATCTTATTTTTAATCTGTTGGTAGCAAATTCTCTATTGTTGTTAAACTCACCAGCAAAAAGAATCAAAGATTCACAGTCATCATGCTTAGGGCTGTAATCATTAACCAGCTGCTGCAATAGGTCAGCTATGCTCATATGAATGATCACATATGTTGCCTCCTTATCTGTGATGGATTCTACCATTTGTAAGCCTATTGAATTGTGGATCACATTGATGACTGTCCTTTTCTGTGAGCTGAATGAGGAACACTACTGGTGGCATTACAAAGGATGCATGATGACTTTGTAATAGGTGGCTTTCTTGGAGTATGCAAATATTAATGTTGTATCTGTTTAACCATGCAAGAAACTCCTGATCTTTGTTGATCTCTTTATGTTACTAGGAAGAAGAGATCCTGCCTCATGATTGGGGTCTGGACCACAGGAAGTGACCCAAACGTCAGCAATGCAGACACTGGAGTATTGAGAGTTGCTGGCCCTGACATGCCTGTTGTCCATGTTGGCTACACCAATAATGTCACCTGGCATGGCCATCAAGAGTAAATCAAGTTAAGACTAATCAAAATTCCAGGCTGTGTCCTGCAATGACTCCCAGCACCAACTGGCAGGCCACTTGCAGGCACTGATCATCCGGAAGATGATATGTGCCAAGACTAATCTAGATAAAATTTCTTAGGAAGCTAATGGCTTTCTTTCTGCCCTTTGTATCCTCTTTGCTAAAAATCACATAATTCCTGATTGTTCTCCCTTGGTTGCTTTCAGGTGTTGCTTTGGGGTCGTAGCTTATGTTCAACCAAGTCTCTAGATTCCTCAGCAGCAATGAGAAAGTGTGTCTTGCATGACAGTTCAGTATGCAGTTTAACTGGAAATGGCATAGGGCACCTCATTCCATGGCCGTGTTGAAGTTTATTAATCTTTAAAAAGGAGTTTCCTGAATCTTGCATAGTTGGAGTAAGGCTTGCAATATCCTAATTTCGGAACCATCATATGTCAACGCACCCTTCTCTGTTGCCAATCAGAACATGGTATCTCTGTCAAAAAGTTCAGTAGATGAGCAATTGGGGTCTTGATGGCCTGTTTGGAGGGTAGTGCACCTTGTGAGTTCTATGTCCTTTCTCCACCTCAAGGTACAGCTGCAGTTGTGGTTCTTTCAGATTCTTCCAGTGATGGTAGTCTGCTCTGCTTGCCATGTTTATCCAGTCTAATCTGTATCTCTGCCATTTTACAGTACATGACCTCTAGTTTCGATGCTGGCAATAATCTATTTCTGCAAGTAAAGCCTTGGCATCTTTATTAATGTCAGTAGGAGTATGCCCTGTGCCCATTACAATGGCCTTGGTAGTTGCCTTACCTGTTTTTTATCTTGTGTTCAGTATTTTCTTTTTTTTTTTGCTAGTAAGCACTATTTTATCTGCTGTAGAACTGATTAACCCACTGTGTTTGTATGTTAATAATACGCCTATATGATAACAACATATTGAGAAAGCTCTGCCTCTAAGCATGATCAACTACTGCAAACAACTAGATCACAGCTAGATTGGCATCACGGTGAAAGAGGTGTTGAGCAGCGTTTATGCTCTGAGGACTGCTCAGATCAGCACAGCAATTAGCAGAGATGGCTGGTCATGTGTCTATAGTTAAGGTCTACTGGGTGCTTGGGAACACCATAAATGTGTCTAGCAGTAAGTTCCTATCTTTTTATTCATTACATCCCGAATAGCTTAGTGGCTTCCACACAATATTTCCATCAGTCGATGCCTGGAATTGATTTCTGCAGCATTTTCGCTGCCCTTGCGACATATTTGATCCCGCCTGCCTTCCACCTTTCGTTACAGCAAGTCTCAGATGTTTACTCCATGCTCCAGATCAGCAGCCACCATCGATCAGCCGCAGACTTCAATGGCCTTACAAGGTACATTGGTCAATCAGATCTTCAAGTCTTTGCTTTCCTTGCACTCCTGTGCACTCCTTACAACTGTTGTGGTGTGCTGCTTCTGTCTTTTGGTGTAGGTGATTCTCAGGTTTAAGGTGGGCCTTTTTCCCTGAAGATAATCACCCAATAAGTTCTTCAATGCCAGACTGCCCTGGGGCACCAGAGCCACCATCTTACACCAGGGGCCATGTGCATCGGCCAGAGAGGGTCCTTGAATCACATCTCCTTGAATCAACTTCAGAGTCTGATCATATTTTGGATTCTCGGTTACGTGGGTGGCTTCAGATCGCATTTGCAATACATTTTTATGCACCGTATTTTGTAAGGATTTTAGTTTCACAGTATGCTCATGGAGCCACTTCTTAGCATCAGGATGGCTGGCACCTCAACTGTCACTGCTGAGATCTTATTTAAAAATTATAATTTCTCAAGTAAATCATGTAATACTATGATTGCTATTAACATCATACCAATAACCAGTAAATGGAACAATGATGAGTATTTTGTATGTAGTAAATTGTGTAATTCACTATTTAGTATTCAGAGGCTGGGAAAAAAGAACAAACTGCACTGTCTTCATAAGAGAATAATATAGTTGAAAGAATTTAGACGTCTAAAGGATATATTAATTAATAGAGAGAGGAAAGGCAATCAAGGAAGCAACCATGTATTATGATTTCTACACCTTTACAAGTGCTAAAACATGTGGACTTTTAAACATGTGAGCATGCTCCTTGTATCATTGCCCAAATTGTCAGCATGTACTTTTATCGTAATTGGATAGTTATAATCTATAGGAATATTATATGTGTAGCTTGTTGGATTTTGGTTCTCCTAAGACTCCTCATCTGATTCCTGTCATTTCCCCACTCATTGCTCTTTTCTAATGTTCATGCAAATTTCTAGTCAATGACTTAATTTGAGCAAAATATTAGAATAATACAAGTACTTTTGTTGGCAGATTAGGTGTGTACAGTTCTTGTCTATGATTAGTGGGGATCATATTATTTTTTGTATGCATAGAAACAAAATAAATATTTTGAAACTACAAATAAAGGGTGGTTCCAGAAGTCATGTGTTTTTTGGCAGCTGCAGAGCAGGCAAGGCAGAGAACACTAAACAGTCTTGCATTTGCAGCACTCATAAGAGCCTATTAGATCCAACTGATCTGAATCTTTTCTGCTTTCAGGCCCAGTAATGTTCCTTTGCAACATTTACTTGAAGTTTCAGGTCCTACTTGGCTGAGACTTTGCATAAGGCGTGCATTTGTAAGGGCGGAGATGCCAAGCCTATAATCCTGTAAATGGCCACATTCCAGACTTGGCACAATTAGACTTCAGTTTCATCAAATGCTTTGGGAGTTTGAATAAGTGGCAGGTCAAGAGAATCATTTAATCTTTGCCTTCAACATCTGCCAATCTCTGGATGACAGCAATTCCTCAACTTCTGTTCTTACGCCTGATCCTACACAGGAAACAGGGAGACTACAACAACAATTGAAGTGTGTAAAGAAGGACGAAACTACTAGTTAACATTTGATTAATTCTACACCTAGTTTTGTGTTGCTTTTGATCTTCCACTACTGCATTAGGTAGGTCATTAAGCCGTACACTGCAACAGTCATGCACACATTGTTACATGAATGGTTTAGTGGAGGTGTAACAGGAGAATTAAAAGACATGTGGCCTATTTCACAAAAAGAAGGCAAAAACGTCAGGAATGTCAGAAGTATTCCTAGAATTGATGACATCTTAGAATATGCCAGTCCTAATTTCCCAGAACATGTAGAATTTGCAGTAATTGATTCTATGAAACTCAATGAGAGGGAGCTAGCTCCCATCACCACCACCATGTGGCGAGCTTTATATACCCCAGAGAAAGTAATCCAAAGATTATCATGGTGCTTTGGGACACACAGGATCATGGACTTGGAGACATCCTGAGATCGCTTCTGCACCGCTGTGCATACACAGCAGTGCTGACAGGAACCCCAGGGGTCTCTGCAAGAAGCTGGTACCACCCAGCAGCCGTTCAGGGCCATTAGGCAGAACAGGGACATCACCATGGAGGATCTTTTACTGTCATGCCGATGTTTTGCACCGGCCTGCCATTCCCACTGTTTCTCCCACTGTAAAAGTAGTTGGACATTGATATGGATAGTTTTCAACATGAAGAAATGGTTGATGTGAGCTTCCTTCTTAGGGGTGTTTGTGAGTGTGTATGATACGAGATCTAATCAGTGTCCTTAAAGTCTTGATTGACACCAGTGCCTTTGGGGCGGGGTGTTCCTTTTTGCTCAATGAAGGCCAACATACTGTTACGGCATAGACTATTGCATACATGAAATTGAGTTTTTGTGGTTTCCAGTTTTTTCCCTGTCAACATAGCTGTGTACATTTGGCTTTTAAATGTTATTTCTGGGTGCATCTTTGTCAAGTTCTGTGAAATACCACGAGCTATGAGCAGGTGAAACTTTTCAGTGGTATATTCAGCTGCCAAACAGCTCCCGCTGCAATTTGTAATAGGGCTTTCAAAGTTGCACACCGTATTACTTGTAATCATGTGAAGTGGTATTTCTACATGAAAGCATATAGTAATACTGCTCTACACAACTTCTAAAGAGGGGCAGAGTCTGCCTCTGTCTTTGTGTCTCAGATTCCTCATGTTGCAGATTCTTATGCCACAATCTCTTCTTGCTGCATGTGCACGTGTTGCATTCTAAAATAATGTATTACCTTTTCATTGCATGGTATATGAATTTCATTGTAAGTCATATCCATTCTAGGACATGTTATATTTAATGTCAACATTTCACATTAATTTCAATGCAAGCCAAATTCTTTGGGGCACGTTAATTTCGACATATGCCTTATTCATTTAACTGAATGCCACATTTAAGTTACAGGGTTTAATATTATTTTCAACAAACGTCATATTAATTTTAATGCACATTTTATTCATTTTGACACAGACAATTTTGATCTCAGCAAGTGCCATATTTTTATTTCAGTGCATGTTATATTCATTTTGACATTTAGCACATTTATTTCATAATATGACTTAATTATTTTAACCCATCTCATACCAATTTCATTACATATTATATTCACTTCAAGATGTGTTATATTCATTTCAACACATGTATAGTCATGTCAGCAGTGGTTATATTCATTTTTAGAGGGGGTGCATTATTTTCAATGCATGCCATTAATTTCACCGCATATCATATTCAAATCAGCATGGACCATGTTTATTGTAATGCACGTAATATTCCTTTGAAAGCTGTTATATTAATTTCAAGACATATCATAAGCATTTCAATATATGTCATATTTACTTCAACATAAGCCATACTTAGTGCATCTATTATTCTTTTAAGCATAGATGGTATTAATTTTTAGCAACTGTCATATTTATTTTGACGTTTTTCATATAACTGCAATTTATCTTTTGTTCATTTCAACACATGCCGTATTCACTTCATGGTGTGTCATTTTCTTTTCAACACATTCCATAATTATTTCAACGCAGGTCACATTCATTTTAGCATAGGTCGCAATTATTTTAACATTTATTATTCTCATTTTAGTGGCTCTCACATGCATTAGAACATACGTGCTATTGGCTTCAAAGTAGTTGATGTTCATTTTCCCATGTCTCATGATGTGTCATTTTCAATTGAATATGGGCTTTATCAATTTCAGGACTGGTTATATTAATCATAATAGGAGTAATATCCATTTTAAGGTGTGTCATATCCTTTTCAACGTGTAAAATATTAATTTTAAAATACAACAGATTTAGTTTAACATGAGTCATATTTGTTTAATTGAAGGTTATATTCATTTCAGCACATCATATTAATTTAAACATGTGTCATATTCCTCCTAACATGTCATTCCCTTCAGTGAATGTTCTATTCTTTTTAATGAATTTCATATTCATTTCAGAGCTTGCTATAGGCTTCTCATTGGTGGCCATATTATTTCAGTATGGTTGACATATATTTTCATAAATTCTGTACTCCGTTTAGTATATGTGGTATTCATATCTTTTACTAATTAATGTATTTATCCTGCTCTGCATCTTATTTATTTTGACACACTTTGGGGTACATTAGAATGTCGGGCGGTGGCACCACCGCAGTGCTGGCGGTGCTGAAAAATGCATGTTTCCGCCGTGGTGCGAACTACACTACCATCAAAGTGCGCCCGCCACCGCGGTGAGAGCCAATGGAGACTCACCGCCGTGTGGAATAACATCCGCCCTGCTCCACAAATTAGGATGCCCAAACAAGGAGACGCACCGCAGCGGAGAAACCGGCCAATCAGAGACGGCGGAAGCACGACAGAGGAGCGCCAAACCAGAGTCCCAGTCCATACCACCTGGTCGCGACCGCTATGGATCCAGCTCTACACGTATTTCCGGTGCTGTAACTGCTACATCACCAGCAACTCATGGACCACCACGGCCGCCGCCGCAGGTGCGCAATAACACAAACACAACACACAACACATGGGCTGACTCAGGGTCCAAATCCACATCAGACACCCTGCTAGGGACAGGAACACATCCACAAGGGCACCCACACATGACCTACCTGCCACCAAGTCACCTCTCTGCATCCTGGCACATCTTCTGCGATCATGCAGCAATGTCCCGGTCACGTCACTGAAGCGGTGAACATATAGGGAATAGATGCACACAATGCAGAAGGCAGGGCCAGGCAGGGGCAGGGCACAAAGACCACAGGGCCACACCTCCTCCCACCACACATAAGCACACCCTAAGAAGGCACATGCCATGTGCCCCTCCTGTCCACCCCCATGCACAACAACAAGACAGGTCAATCCACACCCTGCACCACACAATAAACAACCAGGGTGACAGCCACCTCAGGGGTGGCTGCACAGGTACAAAACACACAGCACAGTAGCACAGGGCCAGGGAAACATACAAATCACAACAACACCACACTCAGGGAAACATAAATGAGTACAAGCACCAAATGAACACATACAAGGAGCAAACATCAAAATGGACACAAAGCCTGCATAGCCACACATACATACCACAGACTGACACACAGACACATACATATCCCACATGCCAACAGCAATAGAGCACAACAAATGGGAAAGCCAAAGTGGGCCACACACAAATGGAACACCATGGAGACACAATACACATGTGTACATCACATGCAAAATAAGGAACACAGAACTACACACTCAGACCATCAAAGCACCTGTACAGTCAGTGAAGTCAAACCACAGACATCACAGTGTAACAACACAGGGAGATAGCAAGGCAAACCATGTATAGGCACAAGGATGAAAGGAATGCCCTGAAGTCAAACTGTGAACAGCCACACGTGTATACAAGTACTTCACAGGAGTACACCAGCAGCACAACACACAGGGCTCACCGACACTCTCCATGACTGCCAAACACCAATAGGAATGTACACACATACCCTCCCTCACACCAGCATCACAAAACACCAGTGTCAAACACACTGAAGGCTGGCAATACGGGCCAGTCTATACACACACAAACAATCACACACCCTGGGGGTAGCCACAAACATCACACACACACACACACAGGGATGCTAGAACAAATGTCTGCACAAACATATCAGACAAACACATAACCCAACAGAACCACAACAAAAACAGACATGACCTGTGCATCAAAACTGTGTAAAGGCAATGGGAGCACAGACACAACAGGAGTGCACAACCTCCTCAGTCAGGAACAATGCACAGACAACATACCACAACACATACAAGAAGTGCACCATCACAGAACAACACAGCCACATCAAACAAACAACTGATGCACTGGCAAATGAATCACATAGCAAACACAACAGGACACTCAGGGATGCACACCAGGCAATGAAAAGGCAACATATACACACAGCACTGCATGCACAACAAGCAGTGTGTGCACACCAAGCATACCAACCACACACAGCCATGAGTGACAGAACAGCAACCCACACAACAACAATAAGCACAGCACAAAGACAACAGCACACCCAGGACGTGAAGCAATACCACAGCCAACACACATACATACAACACAACACCAACAAATGCACAAGTCTGGGACACAAAGGTGGAAAAAACTTGACCAGAGGATTGAGCAGCACACACAGCTGAACTGCAGATGAGCAACCATGACTGCCAAACAGCACAAGAACATCACATACAACCCAAAGGGGCAATGCCCTGAGGGACACATTGATCCTGGCCAAAGAACTGCACCACACAGCACAGTGACACAAATGAAGTGATGGTGAGGCACACACATGGAAACCAAGGGGACAGCTGAAATCAAAGTGAAGTGTACTTCATGTAAGTAAGGGACATGGCAGGAGTGTACCATACACAAATGGAGGGAGTGCAGAGCCCCAATGGTTAGGCACCTGAAGTACAGATAGGGATGGTATGACACCACACACAACATGCCACACTGGAGTCAAGAAGGCACAATGTGACAGCAATGCATGAGAAAACAAAACCACAATGGCAGTGTGGAGCAGCAGGTCTGCACAGTCACCACAAACAGTACCAGACACATGGATGATCAACAAAACACAACACTGACTTTCCAGTCACACACTCTGCATACTCACAAGTGACAAAAACAACGAGTAGGAGTCAGACAGAACTGCAAGGACACACCAACACACTGCAGAGTGCACAACATACAACTCACACATAGGCACACAACCACATCCACAGGGCTGAACAATCAGAACAACAGGCATACAACACCTTGGTGACACGTGTGTACTTGACAATGCAGGGGCATGCACACATCAACACTCCCGACAAACTCACCCCCTGTACACTGCACACTTCCTGACCATCCAAGAGCACACATGGAAAGTTAGCCATGGGACTAGGATGACTGGCCATCCCAAGATGACCACACACATGCACCACTGGGCACACATAAAGACAGAACACACATACATGATGACCCTGGCCAGCCTGCCTGCAAATCTGTGGATAGAATCCCACTCTGTGCTGGCAGTGCACCCCAACCTGACATGTGTACAACATAGCCAACATGAACAAAGTAAGAAACTGACAACTGATTTCCATTAGAAATTGACATCATTGCCCCCACAAGTATCTGGGACAGGAAGCACTGAAGTCTGTGTCACCCCTGGAAAAAATAGAGTAAGTGAGCCAAAACATAGACTATGTGGAAGTGCCACACAGACCATGTGGCACGGTAAAATACATACACAGAGAAAAATAACTTCATGCAGTAAGGACACTGACAAAATAGACAACAGGGGCAACTGTCTTTATTCACATATTGCACAGATAGGCACCATGAGAAGAGAATAACAAGGCACAAAATGCAGAGTATGTCCATGAGAATATGCACAGGCAGGGACAAAACAGCAAGGCCAGTGTCCAGGGCAAAGTGCAGAGCGAGAACATGAGAATCTGCACAGGCAAGGGCAAAACAGCAAGGCCAGTGTCCAGGGCAAAGTGCAGAGTGAGTCCATGAGAATCTGCACATGCAAGGGCAAAACAGCAAGGCCAGTGTCCAGGGCAAAGTGCAGAGCATGCCCATGAGAAGCTGCACGGGCGAGGGCAAAACAGCAAGGTCAGTGTCCAGGGCAAAGTGCTGAGCATGTCCATGAGAAGCTGCACTGGCAAGGGCAAAACAGCAAGGCCAGTGTCCAGGGCAAAGTGCAGAGCATGTCCATGAGAAGCTGCACAGGGAGTGTGTGTGAATGCACCTTTACATGATCAGAAACACAGTCAGGGGGTAACAATGGGCAGTACAGGCCCACCGGTGTGAGAGACAGGTGTTTGAGGGTGACTAACACTCAAACTTGGCTGTCATGCAGACTGGGAGCTGGCTGTGTGTCGGGGACAGTTGGAGCTCTTGACCGGGGAGAGAGTGGCCCAGCTGAGGTAGAGCTATCAGTGGCTTGGCAAGTCAGAGGGCTGCTAGGACCAGGTAGTGTAGTGGCACGTGGAGCTGGAGTCATGCTGACGTGAGATACAGTGTGGCTGGAAGCCTGTGGAGGGGTGTCTTTCCACTTCTTGGGGAGTCTAAATGGCCTCACTGTCTTGGTAGGAGTGGGTGGTGGGGCGGACACAACAGGCACACTCTCCAACAAAGCTGCATCAGGTGCCGACGCTGGCACTCCCTCTGG
This sequence comes from Lissotriton helveticus, assembly GCF_964261635.1. NCBI lineage: Eukaryota > Metazoa > Chordata > Amphibia > Caudata > Salamandridae > Lissotriton > Lissotriton helveticus. Next base: position 301,937,288 of record NC_136059.1, read on the forward strand.
GGACATGCTGGATCCGGTGTAACGCTTTGCCTGGCTACGCCTTTGCCCCTCCATCCCCTGTTTACCAGGTGTAACCCCTACAGTGCCCTCCTTCCCCTGCTTCACTGGGCTTGGAATGGGAGTCAAGGTGGTGGGTGAAACTGCCTTGGAGCCCTTCTGAGGTGTAACCTTGCCATGCACTACCTCCTCAGTGGACGGAGAAACTGCATGCCTCTCTTTGCGAGATGCATTAGGGACAGGAGAGTCCTTAGCTGGGAATGACTCTGAGGCATGTGAGCCTGAGGTCTGCTTCTTTGCTTTTTGGGCTTTGATGTTGCCTGACGGGCTTTTGTCTTTGCGCTCTGGGGTGGCTTTAGTCATCAGTGGGGATGGTGTCTGCGGCCCGGGACCGCTTGGGTTGTTGCTGCGGAGTGCTTTGTGTGCTGTATCATGACTATGAGGTCTGTGGACCGCGGTCACTATCGTAAGACGTGGCCACTGCCAGGGGGGTGGGCAAAGGCCCCGGAGGTGGACTGGGAGTATGTGCCAGTTGAAGGGCAGACGTCACTGTGGAGGACAAAGCTTGGACAGTCCGGTGCTGAATGTATGCCCTCCATGTAAGCAACCACCTGGGCCAATTTGTTGTCATGGTCAATGAAGGCATTGAGGAGAGCTGTCCGGCCTACACATAGCTGGCGCAAAGGTTCCACAGACTCAGCACTGGTGGCAGCAGGGGGGACACGGGCAGGGGCAGCGGTGCCAGGTGTGAAGGTAACTCGTCCCCTCTTACTGACCCGGACACAGGCAGCACCAGAGGTTGTGGCTGGGAGGGTGGCCACTGGCCGCTGTGTGGTTGAAGATGATGCAGAGTCCCCATTCCCTGTGCCTACCAACATGGATGCATCCCCGCTGGCATTAGATGATGTGGTACTTTGTGTCTCAGGCTGGGATTCCTCCTGCAGACTCCGGTCCCCCTCTGAGGCGCTGGTGGCATCTGTGTCACTGGGCTCCTGTGCAGCTGTTGTGCTAGTTTCACCCCCACTGGTGTCCGTCTCCTGTCCCTCCATGACCACAGGAGATTCTGCACGAGAGAGAGATGTAGGGTCAGGTCAGTGGCAGCAACATCACAAACCTATGCAAGCAATGCATCACTGAAGATGACTAAATCTACATGTTGCACACCACCCTCTGCAATCACATTGCGGCAACTCACTATATAGACTCAAACAGTGCGTGGAACCCAGATTTACAGTCATGATTGAGCCATGTGATGGCCCCACAGCACAACACCCTGCTTGTGTCTCTATTCAAACAGGGACACAACTAACTCTGAGCACACCTAGGGACATGATGGGGGCACACCACTTGTTGACAGTGACAGATCTGGATGAAACAGGAGGGGACAACACAGAGACAGGCTACAACATGACAGTCCACAATGGCGATGAGCCAATGCCACCGACCATGTTGTCCTTTGGGGCCAAAAGACTGTTGCACATTGTTGTCAGATGTCTAGGCCTCCACAATCTGGGTGCATTGAATGGATGCATTGATGATGTCACACTGCCGTTCCCTCCCAATGTGATACCCCAGACAACCCCAATGCAGAAGACACCTGAAGAGCACAACTCAGACTGCAATGGAAATGCACAGCATGGAAAATTACCTTTGTAAGTATAAGTAGGGTAAATGCATGACACTGCCCCCCAGCCCAGCAGCCACTTACATGCCACTGCATCACACCACCAACATCACATAGGCCAGTGTCGGCACAGGCTCTGTACACATGCAGCCACTCCCAGCCAAAGTCACCCTCCCAAAATACTCACCCCTGGCTTGCTGCTGATGCTCCTTCAAACGTGCATCCAGCTCATGCAGAGTCATTGCCAAGATTCGGCCCATTAGTGGTGTCATGCTGCTGCCCAGTGCCAAACGCCCAGTGCGAGGAAGCAGCCCCAAGGTTTTCTGCCACGTTCTTTGCCAGCCAGCTGATGTCGTCCTACCTCTTGTGGCAGTGAGTGTGCCATCGGTTAGAGTCCCCCAGAACTCGCATCTTGGCTGCAATGGCCCACCAAACAGCCTTACGCTGGTGTACCTTGAGCTGCAGGCATGGGAGACAAGAGGGGGAAATGATCAGTGACACAGTGTAATGTTCCAACATCTATCAGTATAGCGGCAAGATACAAACTCATAACAAATTCAACGATATGTCCATCAGAGACAAGGGTACATCTCACATCGGACATCTGCATGGGATAAACTGATGTGAATGCATGCAGTTGTGAGGGGGAACACAGTCCCTATACATCTCACACACATGCAGGATGCCAGCACTGAAACCCCTATGTGGCCTGCCCACATCTCCAGTCCATTGTTGGGTTGGCAACACATACATCACATATCAACCTGTGTGTGGGGGTGGACTCACTGTGTGCAAGACTGCGCAGCACTCAATGTCCCTGCCCAGTGAATCGATAACTGTGTCATGGGTGTCGCATTGAGGGACATGGACTCACAAACAGAAATTCCTCAACACAAGGCCGGTCGTGTGCAATCTTCAGGGCTGAGAAGGCGCATAGCTGGAGTGCAATGAGTAAATATTGAGGAAATACACTGTAAGTGAAGTGATGTGTCCTTGTATTTCTGGGCGGGCACTATGCAGGCCATCTGGGCTCACACTGAGATGGACAACAGGGGCACACACAGCCATTCAGCCAAGCAATCACTGTCCTGACTCCTGTATGCCTGACAACACAACACAGTTCACTCATACCTACAACTGCAGGCAGGGAAACCTGTGACATTGGGACACACACCTTCACCCTGGAGACAGCATGTTTGGCAGTGCATGACACAACCCCACACCCTCAGGCACATACTGCATCAGTCCAACTGCATGTGTGCCCCCCCCTGCCCTACACTTCCACTTTTGAGAACTTACCACGACATTTGGGGCACCATACAGCCTTGGGTACTGTGTGAGCACCTTGTCCACCAGAACCTCCAGCTCCTCGCTTGTGAATGGACTGGCACGGATCTTCTCTGTCCTTGCCATCACTGTGGACATGGAACAACTGCAGTGGAATTGGGTGATGAGGGGTATCAGGCAGCAGTCCCTGGAGGCAGCAGCAGAAGAGGGGTCTCAGGAAGCAGTCCCTGGAGGCAGCAGCAGAAGAGGGGTCTCTGGCAGCAGTCCATGGAGGCAGCAGCAGAAGAGGGGTCTCTGACAGCAGTCCCTGAAGGCAGCAGCAGCAGGTCAGGGGTCTCTGTCAGCAGGCTATGGGAGCTGTGGAAATGTGAGGCTCCCTCCCACACATATATAGCCCCCCGGGTACCTTCAAAGGTGCCAAGCTGCAGCAATTGGTGGTCCAGGTCTGCCTCTTTCAAAAGCATCCAATGACCGCCTCCGCAGTGGCTGAGCACGCCTACCGCGATTTTCAAAATTGCATCATGCCACCGCAATCAAGGTTCCCATTGGATCTAGGGCACACTCCATGGTGGTGACACACAGAAAGGGGCCCGGTGCGCGCTACAGCGATGGCGCATCTTTCAAAAGCATCCAATGACCGCCTCTGCGGTGGTGGAGCACGCCTACCGCGATTTTCAAAATTGCATCATGCCACCGCAATCAAGATTACCATTGGCTCTAGGGCATACTCCATGGTGGTGACACACCACAGGGGTCAGACGGTAGCTACCGCGATATGGTTGCCATACAATCACATGAGGCACAACGATTTGGGTGGCGGAGCATGCCCACCACCATTTGGGCATGTCTCCATGCCCATCACTACAGCTCTTATGTGAATGGGGGTGCTGGTGACACACCGCTGGGGCCAGGAGGTAGCTACCGCGATATGGTTGCCATACAATCACATGAGGCACAGCGATTTGGGTGGCGGAGCATGCCCACCGCCATTTGGGCATGTCTCCATGCCTATCACTACAGTTCTTGTGTGAATGGGGGTGCTGGTGACACACCTCTGGGGCCGGGCGGTAGTTACCGCGATATGGGTGCCATACAATGCCAATGGCCATCTGGCAAACATCAACAGTGCACATTTCCCACATGGTCAATGGCACAACATTGTGCACATGATGGGAATGTTCCATTTCCTCCACTGGTGACTACACATCATGTTTGTGTATGTGATTTCGGAGATTGGCCTGTACTCCTTCACATGTCACTTATGTATTTGATGGTCGTGAAGGCAGGACGATGTTGTTCAGGACTCTACGATGTGTACACATGTCAATGTGTTCAGGTGCAGTGACAATCACAGCAATGCTCGTCTTAATGGATGATGTAATTATTTTTGCATGGCCTCTCATGTCTGCTCATCCGCACAATCGTCATTTGTGCGCCAACTGTGGTAATTGTGTAGTGGATGTGTGGCAGGTAGAATTGACGCATTAAGGTGTGACAGGTACAGCAGCTAGCTATGAGACAGTGGGGTTGCTTTGATACACATATGCTGGATGCCATGCTCCCATGCCTGCACATGTGATATGTGGCCATATCACTATGTGCATTCACATTGACCTAGGTGGCTTTTGATGTACTTGGTTAGTCTAAGTTGAGAGGTGTGCCCTTTGTGTAGCTGAAGGCGTCCCTACATGTAAGCTGCTCTGTCACTCAATTTTTTGTTAGTCATTGTTGTCGCTGTGTCATCCAGAATGTGAGATGCTGTGCCCATCTCATGATGTATTGCATTGACATGTGTCCACTTTCATCTCAACTAGGAGGAGGCCAAATCTGCTTTGTCACTTGACAGTGCTAGAGGACATGGAGGATGTGGCGATCACCCCGAAACTCTGTCTTTATAGAGCCACCCTAAAAACCCTTTGTGATATGTTGGAGCCCCACCTGCAGCCTAGCCGGACACATCCAACAGCTGTCACCCCAACTTATAAAGTGATGGCAGCCCTGCATTTGTTTTGCCACTGGATCATTCTAGGAGACAGTGGCCAATGCTGGTGGGATGTCACAACCGATATTCAGCATGGTGCTGAGTGATGTTCTGTCTGCCATGATGATATACAAGGACAGATATATCCATTTCCCCAGGGGTGCTGAATTGCCAGCTGTGAAGGGAGACTTCTATCCCCTTGGGCATACCCCCCACGTTGTTGGTGCCATTGATTGCACACATGTCTGCCTTGTGCCACCACAGGCAAGTGAGCACATTTACAGGAATCGCAAACATTACCACTCTATGAAATGTGCAAGTGGTGTACCTGGCAGATATGATCATCTCCAAAGTGTGTGCCAGATTCTCAGGCTCAGCCCATGACTCCTACATCCTGCGTAACAGCATTGTGCCCCAACTGATGGCAAATCTGCTTCCCTGTGCGTGCATGGATTGTGGGTGAGTATACCTAGTCGTATGACGGGCTGGGTGTGTGACCTGCTGAACACTGCCTCTGCGACATTGCAATGTCTCTTTGTGTTTGTCATACCTAGGTGACTCTGCATATCCCAACCGTTCCTGGTTGCTGAGCCCACTGCGGAATTCCAGGACCCCGTCTGAAGTACGCTACAATGAGGCCCATGGCAGGACACGTTGTGTGGTGGAGCGTTCTTTTGGTCTGCTGAAGTCACATTTCCGCTGCCTGGACAAGACCGAAGGTGCACTGGCATACTCGCCCAGGAAGGTGTGTCAGATTGTAGTGGCATGCTGCATGCTCCACAACCTAGCCGTTTGCAAGGAGATTTCCCTGCTCCTGGATGATGATGTGGACCCAAGGTCCCCATCTGCAAACCAACCCGTGTCCAGTGATGAGGACAGTGGAGAGGAGGAAGGTGTTGACCTGCGTCAACAGCTCATCACCTGCTACTTCACGTGAAGGTGGGTGACAATTTACAACATACCCATTGTCTGATGATATTGCTGCTGTCGTGAAGGGGTATGTGAAAATTGTAACAGCAGCCACTTGTAGACTCAGCAGTGGTTGGCAATGTATCTGGAACTAACTTGTGAACAGCTACAGGATGTGTGTGTTGACACTTGTTGCCCATTGTGACGTGTGCATGTTGGCTTCTCTCAATGGTAGGTGTTGTGTGATGTATGTGATGCCACACCCAGAACAGTGAATGTTGTTATGTTGTGTTTCCCTAGGCCTTCAACTTCTCCTTGCCTACATACAGCCCATACTCCTGGTACATTGTGATCATGTTGTAGACTGTACATCCTGCACTAAAGACGGAGCAGACCCAACAAAATGTGTGTGCGGTATTTTTATTTACAATGGTGCCATGTGAGGGGGACATTTCCATTGAGGTGGTGATGGAGCAGTGAGTTGAAAGTGATGGTAAATGAGATAATCGAGTAGTCACAACATTGATGTGGTGACCCAGTCCAACAGGCAGATGCCATTGACAAGGCAGTGTGGGTAAGGACAGTCCCAAAAGTCAATGCAGTGGTGAAGAGGGTTGCCATCAGGGCTGGCTCCGTGACTGGCGTTTGGCGGGTGCTTTGCCTCCAGATACTCCCAGGATCTTCTTAGGATGACCCCTTCAACCCTTGGGAGGGTGGGGCCTACTGCAGGGCCAGTGGGGTCTGAGGACTCACCCCTCTCTGTGGGTGCAGGGGAGTATGGTGAACTGTCATCCTGCGGCCCACCAGAGGGAGGTGAAGGCGTTGGTTGTGGCGCAGGCCTGTCTCTCAGTACCGCCACTTGCTGGCCCCAGAGGTCCACAATTTGTCCCATGCGGGTGTCGATGGACCTCATCAGCAGGATAAGCTCGCGTAACAGATCGTCCGACCGGCCCGTTTGTCCCTGGGCCTGTTCATAAGCGCCAAGGACCCTGGTGATGTGTTCCAGGGATTGGGTCCCAGCTCATGATGTCTGCCACGGACCTGTTGCCTCACCACTGTGGGCTCCCGCATCCTCTCCCTGCCATCCTCAGTCAGTGTTGTGGGGTGGTCATCCTCTGGGACAGGAAGGGTGCTGCAGGCAGCACTGATGGGGTGGTGGTGGTGGTCGCACAGGCCATAACGGTAGGGGTTTGCAGTGAAGTTGTTATTGCTGCAGATGTGGTGAGGGGACGATGGGGTCCTGGGACCTGTTGCTCCCTGGCACACCAGATGGGCCGGCTTCAAGCTCATCGTTCAGAGGATCCTGGGAGTCAACATCCGAGAGTCCATGTACCGGGGGTGGAGACTGGCTCTGCAGGTTGCTGGTGTTGTCCTCAGCAGTGAGTTCTTGGTCACCTGTGGATCAGATGGTAAATGGTCCTTGTAGTGCACCCTGCATGCTTTGTGTTAGCTCTGTGTCATTCACTGTACACTACACATTTGACTGATCATCACATTGTTTTCTATGAGCACTACTGTGCCTCCTGATATGATGCAGTGGTACATGCAATTCTTTGACCATGGTGTGAGGTGTCATTGCATACCATGCGACCGTGCATGATTCATGATTCTAGGGACCTATTGCCATCTAAGGACTGGCACAACATGTTTTTCATTGAGGACTCTTTGTTGATTTGTCTGACCTGGCAGACGTCACGTCTGGCCATGGACTGGCCATTGTCATCTCTTGCATACCTTTGCCCTGTCATGTGCATATCTTGATTTATACCACCACACATGCTTTCTTATTTGTGGGATGGTCCTTGTTGCTGGGGCCCCAGGGCGATGCACATATCAATAGGTGCTGTGCATGATTGTGCCCAGACTTTCTTCTACATGTGCATTGGTGTATCACACTTTGGTAGCAGTGTCAGTTTCCTTTGCTTACCTGTGTACACACTGTGAGTGGCAATGGGGGTCGGTTTGCATATTTGTGCAATGAGAGGGCTGGTGTTGTCATATGACGCCATTTCTTTTGTGATGTGTGGGTGCACGTACTGGCTACTTACCTGTTATATGATCACATTTGGCTTTGTAATGTGGCACATCTGGTGTGCACGGTGGAAGCTTACAACCTGCTCAGTGGTGTCATGAGACAGAATAATATGTCTCCCTACCTGTTAGTTTGTTTGAGGTGGGCCATTATATGCCACATGTGTCTGGGTGGTATGGAGAGCTCCATCTTGCTGTACTGGGGGACAAGGGTATATAGTGGGAGTATTGGTACAGTCCTCCCACCCAAAGACACCCTGCCAGGGAAGATGGCTACCTACTTGTTAGTTTGATGTGGGTAATGTAATGGCTTCTAACTGCTTCTGAGTGGGGTGGGGGGAGTGCTCCATCCTGCTGAGGTGTGGGCCAGGGTGCATGGTGGGAGTAGTAGTGCAGGCCTCCCACCCACAGACACCGTCCCAGGGAAGAAGGCAACCTACCTGTAAGTTTGATGAGGGTAATGTAATGGCGGACACATGCTTCTGGGTGGGGTGGGGGGAAGGCTCCATCCTGCTGATGTGTGGGCCAGGGGGCATGGTGGGAGTAGTAGTGCAGGCCTCACATACACCGTCCCAGGGAAGATGGCTACCTACCTGCTAGTTTGATGTGGGTTGTGTAATGGCTGACATATGCTTCTGGGTGGGGTGGGGGAGGGCTCCATCCTGCTGAGGTGTGGGCCGGGGGCATGGTGGGAGTAGTAGTGCAGGCTTACCATCCACAAACACCCTCCCAGGGAAGATGGATACCTACCTGTTAGTTTGATGTCAGTAGTGTAATGGCTTCCAACTGCTTCTGAGTGGGGTAGGGGAGGGCTCCATCCTGCTGGGGTGTGGGACAGGGGGTATGGTGGCAGTAGTAGTGCAGGCCTCCCACCCACAGACACCCTCCCAGGGAAGATGGCTACCTACCTGTAAGTTTGATGAGGGCAATGTAATGGCTTACACATGCTTCTATGTGGAGTGGGAGGAGTGCTCCATCCTGCTGAGGTGTGGGCCAGGGGGCATGGTGGGAATTTGAATTGAATTTTAAAATACTTATATAGCACACGTTTACCTGGCGGTTTCATGGCGCTGCGGGGACAAAACAGCTTTAACAGCTTTAACAGGGGGGGACCAATTTAGTTAGGATGAGAAGGCCTGTGTAAACAAATGGGTTTTCAGTCTCCTGCGGAACTCCATGTAAGATACAGAGGTTCGAATGGGGAGGGGCAAGGAGTTCCAAAAGTACGGAGCTAGGACAGAAAACTTACAGCCTCCTGTCCTACATTTCTTGTAACGAGGTAAAGCTAAAAGAGAAAGGGAAGAAGAACGCAGCTGTCGGCCCGGAATGTAATGATGGATATTGGCTTTGATGAATGCAGGGGCCGTCCCAGCGCGGGCCTGAAAAGTCAGGCATACGAGTTTGAACAGGGCTCTTTTCTTTATCGGAAGCCAATGCAGGGAGCCAAGGGACGGGTTAATGTGCTCAAATCTGGGTAGACTAAGAACCAAGCGAGCAGCTTGGTTCTGTACCAGCTGAAGCCGGCGAAGGGCATAGCTGGGGATACCATTGTACAGTACATTGCCATAGTCAAGGCGAGAAAGAACCATCGCCATGACTATGAGCTTGAGGGCAGAGGTAGAGAAAAAACGCAATATCTTGCGAATAGTCCGCAACATAAAGAAACAAGAGGAGACCACCGTGCTGACATGTGAATGAAGGGTAAGGTGTTGATTAAGCGTGATCCCCAAGGTTTTAACAGAAGAAGAAGGAGAAGGAGGGGAACCAAGTGAGGGGGGCCAAAAAGCAGAAGACCAAGGATTAAGTTTGCCTCCAGTCAGGACAAGTTCGGTCTTATCAGGGTTGAGTTTCAGGTGGTTCGAGCTCATCCAATCCCTGATAAAGACCATCACTGACTGGAAGCTGTGAATGGAATGAGAGGAATTAGACAGAGTGAAAATAAGTTGGAGGTCATCAGCATAATTAAATACTGTGACCTCCATCTGCTGTAAAGCAAAGATCAGTGGGAAAATATATAAATTAAAAAGAAGAGGAGAAAGAGATGAGCCCTGAGGGACACCACATTGTACTTTTTGAGCAGCTGAAGAAAAGTCTGCCAGATGGACAGCTTGGGTGCGATCACTAAGAAATGAGGTCACCCAAGTGAGGGCAGAGCCCCCGATGCCCGCCGCCTCGACACGGGAAAGAAGGATGGCATGATCAACCGTGTCGAAGGCGGCGGATAAATCGAGGAGAATCAGCGCTTGTGAAAGATTGGAATCGAGCCCCTCTCTCAGTGTGTCCATGACGGACACTACCACCTTTTCGGTGGAGTGAAGGGGACGGAAACCCGCTTGAGAGGAAGCAAGGTACCCACTAGACTCGATGAAAGAACTGAGGGTAAGTGTGATATGCCGCTCCAGCACCTTAGCCAAGTAGGGAAGGAGGGAGATGGGATGGTAATTGGCTGGCAAGGTGGGGTCGGCACCCGACTTTTTTAGAATGGGAATAATCGTGGCTGCTTTGTGAGAGAGAGGGACAAGGCCGGTTTTTAGGGACACATTGAGAAAAGTCAAGGGGGGAACGGAGCAGGTCGGGCAGATGTCGCTCATGATGTACGTTGGGCAGACATCTGCGGGAGAACCAGATTTAATGCTGGGGAGAATCGAAAAAAAAGTCTCCTCGGATAGCAGAGCTATTTGATCAAGGTGATGAGAGTTATTAGGTGGGACAATGTCACAAAATGAAATAGATGGAGGGGAAATATTTAACTTGATACCTTCAATTTTACTGATAAAAAAATTATTTAGGGAATCACATAAATTTTGGGAGGGAGCCGGTTTGGCAGTTGTTCTGTCCGAAGAGGCCAGATCAAAAAGTGTGGCAAAAATTTCCCTCGGTTTATTCTCTGCCTGCAGAATCTTGCCAGAAAAATAAGAAGTTTTTGCCTTCAGAATTGAACTCTTGTATTCCGCCTGAATAAGGTGATACCGGGTTTTCGAGGTCTCACTGTAGGTGCGTCTCCAGGTGCGTTCTGCTTGGCGGGCCGCCAACTTTTTCTCCTTAAGCTCCTGATTGAACCACTTGTTCGCGTGGTGGGTACGCTTCACCTGGATGCGCTTAAGGGGGGCCACCTGATCACATGACATGGTTAGCCTTTTATTTATTGCCTCAGCCTGAGATGGAATAGAAAGTTTATCAATAGCTGGGCTAGAGGTAGAAAGAGAGGAGCATAGAGAAGGAATAATGACTTTCCCCCAATTAAGCGCCCAGATATTTTTAGGGCGGGGTGGCCTGTAGGCTAAGCTCAGATCTAGGAGAAAGGAGATCAGGAAGTGGTCAGACCATAAGCAGGGGGTAACAGTCGGGGCAGAAGTAGAAATGTTAAGAGACCAGATTTGGTCCAAAGTGTGGCCAAGAACATGTGTGGGAGTGTGGACATGCGAGATAAAATTTAAGCTGGGAAGCAGCTCAGTAAATTCTTTAGATAGTGCGGTTTCCGCTGGGGCTGAGGGCCAAAAATTGAAGTCTCCCAGCACCAGAACCGCTGAATGGTTTACAATGAGTGTAGCCAATAGTTCCTGAAGGGCCGGGAGAAAATGAGACATAGGTTGGGGTGGACGGTACATCAAAACGCAGGTAATGGGGTTTTTAAAGGACGCAGAGCGGGCAATCAAAAAGTCCACCTCTGAGATCGAAGGAGAGGGAAGGAGTTGGAACTGAATGTCCATACGGACGAGCATGGCCACCCCTCCTCCTGCCCTTCCAGAGGGCCGGTCTGCTCGCAAAGCATAGTATGTAGTAGGCAGGGCGGCCAGAAGGTTAGGCAAGGACTCAGGGCGAAGCCAAGTTTCCGTAAGGAACATTAGGTCCGGTTTATGGGTGTCCAGAAAAATGAACAGGTCTGACTGGTGTTTAACGGCCGAGCGGGTGTTTAACAAATAAGCTGAAATGGTGGGGGTAGAGTTTACCGGGGGGACCGGGATAGAAGGGACTGTAGTATTTAAAATAGCCCCGGAGGGTAAGGAAATGAGTGGTAATAGCTGCTGGGGAGTGTTCAGGGAAAGGGAGAATGAAGGTGAATCGCTCGCAATGCCCATGTGACGGACGTGGTCCTGAATTACAGGATCTAGTTTCCAAGGACCTTGGTAAGCGCAGAGTTGGTCAGCCGAGTAGGAGCGAAAGTTGGCATAATGCCGTGCCCCTTGCCCCGTCTGGCCGCGGACGGGCGCAGAAGGGCTTACCTTAGGCGCACCTTCGGCGCGCTCAAGGCGCGCCCGCTGCGCCCGTCCGCTGCGTTTCCGGTAGCACATGTGCTACCGGCACTACCCCTACCGGTGGGAGGGGTAGTGCAGGCCTCCCACCCACAGACACCCTCCCAGGGAAGATGGCTACCTACCTGTTAGTTTGATGTAGGTTGTGTAATGGCTGACACATGCTTCTTGGTGGGTTGGGGGAGGGATCCATCCTGCTGAGGTGTGGGCCAGGGAGCATGGTGAGAGTAGTAGTGCTGGCCTCCCACCCACAAACACCCTCACTGTGAAGGTGGATACCTACCTGTAAGTTTGATGATGGTAATGTAATGGCTTCCAACTACTTCTGGGTGGGTTGGGGGAGGGCTCCATCAATCTGGGGTGTGGGACAGGGGGCATGGTGAGAGTAGTAGTGCAGGCCTCCCACCCACAGACACCCTCCCAGGGTAGATGGCTACCCACCTGTTAGTTTGATGTGGGCAGTGTAATGGCTTCCAACTGCTTCTGGGTGGGGTGGGGGAAGGGATTCATCCTGCTGGGGTGTGGGATTGGGGGCATGGTGGGAGTAGTAGTGCAGGCCTCCGACCCACAGACACCCTCCCATGGAAGATGGCTACCTACCTGTTAGTTTGATGTGGGTTGTGTAATGGCTAACACAGGCTTCTGGGTGGGGTGGGGGAGGGCTCCATCCTGCTGAGGTGTGGGCCGGGGCATCGTGGGAGTAGTAGTAGTGCAGGCCTCCCACCCACAGACACACTCCCAGGGAAGATGTTTACCTGCCTGTAAGTTTGATGACGGTAATGTAATGGCTGACACATGCTTCTGGGTGGGGTGGGGGAGGGCTCTATCCTGCTGAGGTGTGGGCCGGGGGCATGGTGGGAGCAGTAGTACAGGCCTCCCACCCACAGACACCCTCCCAGGGAAGATGGCTACCTACCTGTAATGGTGTTAGGTGTACTGCAATGGCTTCCAGCTGCTTCTGGGTGGGATGGGGGAGGGCTCCATCTAGCTTGGCTGTGGGCCAGGGGGCATGATGGGACTAGTAGTGCAGGCCTCCCACCTACAGACACCCTCCCAGGAAATATGCCTACCTACCTGTAAGTTTGATGTGGATTGTGCAATGGCTTCCAACTGCTTCTGGGTGTGGTGGAGGAGAGCCCCATCTTGCTAGGCTGTGGGCATGGGGGCATGGTGGGAGTAGTAGTGCAGGCCTCCCACCCACAGACACCCTCCCAGGGAAGATGGCTACCTACCTGTAAGTTTGTTAGGTGTACTGCAATGGCTTCCAACTGCTTCTGGGTGTGTTGTGGGGAGGGCTCCATCCTGATGAGATGTGGGCCAGGGGGCCTAGTGGGAGTAGTAGTGCAGGCCTCCCACCCACAGACACCCTCCCAGGGAAGATGGCTACCTACCTGCTAGTTTGATGTGGGCTGTGTAATGGCTGACACACGCTTCTGGGTGGGGTGGGAGAAGGGCTCATTCCTGCTGAGGTGTGGGCCAGGGGGCATGGTGAGAGTAGTAGTGCAGGCCTCCCACCCACAGACACTCTCCCAGGGATGATGGCAGCTCTACCTACCTGTTAGTTTAATGTGGATTGTGTAATGGCTGACAAATGCTTCTAGGTGGTGTGGGGGGAGGGCTTCATCTTGCTGATGCTGTGGGACAAGGGGGCCTGATGGGAGTTGTAGTGCTGGCTGCCTTTACACATGCCCCCATGGTGATGTTGGTAGCTACATTTGGGGTGAATGGGAGTGGGTGAATGTTGGATCTGTGAGACATGGTTTTGTGAGTGTGTGGTGCAGATGAATGGTATTTGTCCTAGGTGGTGTAGCTTTGTAGTTGTGCAAGACAGTACATATCAGTGTGGTAGTGGTCATTTGTTTGTACTTACCAGCCTCCACTCCCCCAGCTGCTCCTGTGAGACTCTCTGGATGCAGTATGGCAAGCACCTTTTCCTTCCTTGGAGTGAATGGTTTTGGTGGAATAGGAGGGCCTCTGCCAGTCCTCTCAGCCAGCTCCCGGTTCTTGCTTCTCCTCTCTTTGACAACCCTCTTCAGATCATGCCACCGCTTCATGATCTCATTTTTGGATCGCAGGGTGGTCCCTACTGCATTGAACCTTTGGACTATCCTTGCCCACATTTGTGTCCTTGTGGCTAATGGTGTCTGTTGGGCCAGGCTACCAAACAGTTGTGGCTCCACTCTGACTATCTCATTTACCATGACTGTCAACTTACTCTCTGTCAATATGGGCATTTTCTGTGCTGCCATGGTGTGTGGTGTACAAAGTGGTTGTGGGTGCAGGGTTGTGATTGGTGGGTGTGGTTGTGATGTCTATGGTGTGTGATGTGCAGGGGGTTAGAGGTGCAGGTTTGGAAGTGGTGGTGGTGGTGGTCGTGCTGTGTGTGGTGTGAGTAGTGCTAGTGTGTTGCTTTGCCTATCCTTTGTTGTGAGGGTTTGTGGCCTTCAGTCTTGGAATGTTGCAAAGGATTGTGGTCAGGGAAAGGCTGGTTTTATACTCAGCTATGTGGGTGTGTCCAAATGGGGTGTTGCTGTCAGGTGTGTTGTGTGTGTGGTTCTGGGAATTGTATTTTTCTTGTGTATTTGGGGAGCATGGCTAGTTTGCTGTGTGCACTTTTTGGACTTCTAGTGGGTTTTTTGCTTTGTCCGCTATATTTTTAACGGATCGTCCGCAGCGGTGGCTATGCTGCAGCTCTTCCACTGGCCCTCCCATTCATTCCAGTGTGTGATCGTGGCGGTCGGAAACAGCGGAACGTACTGCGGGACCATCGGGGATATCCTAATTTCCCGTGTGGTGTCTCCGCTATGCTTGTGGCGGGCTGGTGTTTTTCCGTTGCGTATCCGACCGCCGCGGATGGATTTTGGCCATCACCGCCCGCTACGGGCGATTTTTCTTGGGCCCGTTCCGCCATGGTCAGTGTTTTTTGTGGGATGGTCCTAATTTGGCCGCTGGTTTTTCCACAGTACTGGCAGGTGGTTGTTTTCTGCTTCCATGGCGGTCGGGGTGGTTTTCTGACAACCATCTTAATTGGCCATTTTATGTTCATTCTGATATGTGTTATATTCATTTTTTGCATATCGTATGCATTTCAGGAGGTGTCTTAGTTGTAAAGATGTGATTTTAACATGAACGCCTTCCCATATATCACTGGCTTAGAGTTTGCACCAAAAGGAGTTAAATGTGCACTCAATACTGACTGTAAATGGCAGTGGCTTCAAATAATTTTAATTATGGGTCATGTGTTCAAACTAAATAGATTGAAAAACTTTCTACCAGGAAAGGATTACAATTTCCCTTGATTTGAGACTGTAATAGCATTCTCATTCTTAAGAATATATTTGGAAGGGAGGATAGAAAAAACAAGATTTGTTAATAGGTTACAGAAAAGTTAATTATGGTATGGCAAAACTATGTGTACCAGATTTAATTCATTTTAGCGAGTGATTAAGGGCTTGACAATCATGAATTAGCTCAAAATTACAGTATGAAATGTAATGACTTTTTGAGTTGTACGAATTGTGTGTGGGTGGACTGTGGGGAAGTGACAGGACAATTTTTTGTTTGTTTTTGTTTAATCTGTTTATTGAAATTTTTTGATATCTGAAGCATGATACAGACATGCATAAAATCAATGAGTACCTGTTGGAATGGCAATTCCCATAGTTGAATATTGCTTGAAGTCATTACACGGACGGAAAAACAGACATTTCTTGTCGCAGTCATATACCGTCATTATGCCAATATACATTGTAGTACCACAATTTTATATTGCCATTCACAGCCTGTTGTTGGATTAATATCCAGGCACCATGGAAGAGCACAATTTGCTCCCCACAACATCCTATCTGCACATTTCCAGCGACTGCTCTCTGCTAGTGCTAAGCCATAGGGTCATGACTACTGTGTGAGCAATCAGATCCTGTATAACAAAACTATATACATCCACTCATAAGAATCAACTGGGAACAACAGTGAGGACTAAGACAGGAAGGGTGGTAATAGGGGCTAGTGTTTTTATGACCATAGCATCCTTCACACGATCCCAGTTACATCAAACTCAGTGTCATATTTCAAAATACCATTCCCTTAGAACTCATGTATTGCACTTGATACAGAACTCATTAATGACTGGGCACGGATCAGTGACTAAATATAGAGGGACACAATATTGAGTGTCCAAATATAGAAGCAAAAATATCGAGGGACATAATATCGAATACCTATCTACAAACGGGTAAGTACCAAAATATTGAGTACAAAATATTGTTGTTAAAAATATAGGTAACTAAAATATCGATTTTTTAAAATATATTAAAACTAATATAAAAGTGATAAAATAATAAACGCAATTAAATAAAACAGATTTAAAATAATGTAAAAAAGTTTAAATGTACAAATAATAAATATAATATAAACAAAAACAAAAAAATATGTTTAACATAAATATATTAACTTAATATTTTAAAAAAATATTAATATTCTTAATGATAAAGTATTAAAAACATTATTAAAAATATAATGTCATATATATATAAACATATATAGATTTAAAGATAAATAATATACAATAAGTTAAATAATAATATTAATATTTTTATGTTCATTATTTTACACTACATTAAACGCAACAATAATGAAAATGTTGCATAGCGTAGTGAATACAAATAGAAATTCACACTACAACAAGTGCAAAAGTATAGAATATGTTGGATAGCGGGTGGGTGCAAATTACTATTCCCACTCCAATGAGTGGAATAGTAGGGAAAATGTTAGCTAGCAGGTGGGTACAAATTACTATTCCCACTCCTACGAGTGGAACAGTAGGGAAAGTGTTGGATAGCGGAAGGGTAAAAATTACTATTCCCACTCCAATGAGTGAAACAGTAGGGAAAGTGTTGAATAGCGGGAGAATAAAAATTACTATTCCCACCCCAGTGAGTGAAACAGTAGAGAAAGTGTTGGATAGCGGGTGGGTAAAAATTACTTTTCCCACTCTAGTGAGTAGAACAGTAGAGAAAGTGTTGGATAGCGGGAGGATAAAAATGACTATTCTCACTCCAATAAGTGGAACAGTAGGGAAAGTGTTGGATAGCGGAAGGATAAAAATTACTATTCCCACTCCAATGAGTGGAACAGTAGGGAAAGTGATGGATATCTGGAGAATAAAAAATATTATTCCCACTCCAGTGAGTGTAACACTAGAGAAAGTGTTGAATAGCAGGTGAGTAAAAATGACTATTCCCACTCCAGTGAGTGGTAGGGAAAGTGTTGGATAGTGGGTGGATAAAAATTACTATTCCCACTCCAGTGAGTAGAACAGTAGAGAAAGTGTTGGATAGCGGGAGGATAAACATTACTATTCCCACTACAATAAGTGGAACAGTAGGGAAAGTGATGGATAGCGGGAGAATAAAAATTATTATTCCCACTCCAGTGAGTGTAACAGTAGAGAAAGTGTTGGATGGCGGGTGGGTAAAAATTACTATTCCCACTCCAGTGAGTGGTAGGGAAAGTGTTGGATAGTGGGAGTGTAAAAATTACTATTCCCACTCCAGTGAGTGAAACAGTAGAGAAAGTGTTGGATAGCGGGAGAATATAAATTACTATTCCCACTCTACTGAGTGGAACAGTAGGGAAAGTGTTGGATAGCAGGAGGGTAGAAATTACTATTTCCACACCAATGAGTGGAACAGTAGGGAAAGTTTTGGATAGCGGGAGGATAAAAATTACTATTACCAGTCCAATGAGTGGAACAGTAGGGAAAGTGTTGGATAGAGTAGAGGAATAATTTAGTAGAACCAGTCCTACAATTTAATTAAAATTAATTAAAAAATAATTAATTATTTAAATTTAATTTACCTCCCACTATTTTCCACTATAAACATCACCTCCAATAGTCTAAAATATTAATCAATTAACATAATTAATGAACATTTAATTAATTAGCTAATCACAATTAATAAAAATAATAACAATGATATCTAAATTAATTAACACAATTAACAGTATAAAATAACTTTGATTAAATATTATATACATATTAATAAAAATGTATTTTCAATTAATTTATTACACACCATACTCCAGCATAAACACTCAACACACTCAAAATTAACATATTAAGACTTTAATTATGAATAATTCATATTTAGTTAATCCTTTCCGTGCTCGTGACGGAACCACTCCGTCACGAGCCATGGACGCGCTGTGTTGGTGACTGACGCAATGGTTCCGTCACGGCGCCTTCGCGGCACGTTCTATTGAGCGGGCGGGGCCGTGACTGAACCACTCCTTCACAAGCACAGCGCGCCGTGGCTCGTGACGGAGTGGTTCCATCACGAGCATGAAATTACCGCCACCGCCAAGGGGTTAATCACTAATTAATAACAATTTACACAATTTAGCTAATTATCAATTAAATAAAAACTTGTATTAATACATTTTTTAATATTTAATAATACATTAATTAAGTAATTACCAATATTAATTATTTACCCTAAAATTATTAATTAATAAAACATTTTTTTTAAATTTGAATTAAATTACTTCCCACCCTATTCCCGTATAAACCCCCAACCCACTATGGAACTAATACATGCAAAATGAATTACCAATATTAATTAGTAACTATACAATTAATTAATTAATTAATTATTATTTTTTTAAATTACTTCCCACCCTCAACCTGCTACGGAACTAATATAAGCAAAAATTAATTACCAATATTAATTATTAAACAATAAATTATTAATTCATAAATTATTATTTTTTTTAATTTAAATTAAATTACTTCCCACCCTATTCCCCTATAAACCTACAAACCGCTATGGAACTAATATGTGCAAAAATTAATTAACATAAAATTAATTATCTTAAAAAAATTGTAACATACATTAAAAAATATATATACTTTTAACACATATACTAACATATAATACAATTTTAAAAAATTTGATATGACATTCTATATAATGACTTACAATATAATGACATTCAATATAATGACATTCGATATTACTTACCTATATGACGATATTATTTCCAACTATATTATGTCTATTCTATATTCTGTCCTCTCGATATTTTTGATTCGATATTGTGTCCTTTCGATATTTTCAATTCTATATTTTGGGTGTTGAAAGGCTTAACAATTTGGTTGCTAATGATGATTCCTATGCAGTCAGCAAATTTTTTTTTTTAAAACATATTTTCTTGATTTTGTATGGTACCATCTGGGCTGCAGCCCTGCATACACATATTGAAACAATGGGTAATTCAAGAGTACCAGATGTATACATAATTAGTAACAGTAACATGTAAAACAATGAAAACTTTGCGCAGACAATCCCATTACCCGTATAATTTAGTAAGTATGTTTGAGTACTCGCGCCGCAGGTGATATGGTATTGAGCTAGGCGTGTTGTGGTCCTGGACTTATGGGAAAACTCATACATCAAGGGGTCTGGGAGGGAAGGAGGGGAGATCTATACCCCGGTATGTTGCATCCGGACCATATTTTTCTGTGTTTCAGGGGACAACCTCTTGCCTGGAAGTCCGCAATCTCTGCTCCCATGCATCAATCTAGGTCTGTTCGCCATTTCCCTAATGTTGGGGGGGAGTTCCCTTCCATAACTGAGCGATATCACACTTAGCAATAGTGAGGGCCAGGAATAGCATGTGTTGTTAATACCGATTTCTCCCTATCCCATCAGTGCTGTGTAATAAAAATTGTTATAATAGTGCGTATGGGAGATCCCAGGATAGAACCCTACCCAGACAGGCCGAGACATTGTGCCAGAAGGGCTGTATTGCTGAACAATTCCAGACCGTGTGCATAAAAGTTCCCTTATCCCTACCCCAGCATAGACATTGGGGATATAGTACAATCAGTGTATGTATTTAAATTGGATGAGGCGGTATCGAGAGGACATGGCATCGCCCCAAGGACTAGCCACAAACTCGGCTCAGTTAAGTGTGGAATATTTACCTCCAACGTTCCTCTGGTCTTATGTAGGGTCGTTTCGGCGTGTGTCATCAGGGTTTGGTATGTCTGTCTGATTTTATGACATTCTAGATCCCCATGAGAAGGCGGCCCTCCATGTGGTGAAACTCTGGAACGGTGTCCATGGTGAAAATTTTGGGAGTGAGAGCGTGGCCTAATTGAAGATACTTATTGAATTGTGTTTTATATGATTGGAATTCTGTCTGTAACTGCTGGAAGGACTTCAGTGTGGACCCTTCATTACATCACCAAGGGTGGAAATACCTATCAGGTCCCATTTGCGAAAAATCCGCTAAAGCCGCTACCTGGAGCAGATGGGTGCCATGTCATAGGGGGGGGGGGTCGACTGAGTCAATCTCCGGCGCTGAATCGCTGTTCTGCTGGCATGTTGAAGGAAGTCAAAATTATGATTAATGTAAAATAACTGAAGAAGGGGGAC
Organism: Lissotriton helveticus; assembly: GCF_964261635.1. Taxonomy (NCBI): domain Eukaryota; kingdom Metazoa; phylum Chordata; class Amphibia; order Caudata; family Salamandridae; genus Lissotriton; species Lissotriton helveticus. The sequence goes on from NC_136059.1 coordinate 301,957,811, forward strand.
CCCCCTCCTTTGCCGCTCATTCTAGAGCAAACGCTGGATCCGATGGTGTACTGTACCACCATTCATTAGTGATTACAGGGTGAGAGGCTGCGTAATAGGCGTAAACGTCCACCGCTGCAATGCCGCCACAATACGTAGATTGTGCACAAGTTTGTAGTGCCACCCGAACTGCTCCTCCGTTCCATAGAAACTTATTATGGTTAACATTGATTTGCGCAAACCATGACCGCGATATATGATATGGAATATTCTGTAACCGATATAATATTCTAGGGAGGGAGACCATCTTAAAGATCACTGAGCACCCATATAGCGAGAGGGCAAGGGATAACCATATAGTTGTCTCATCACGGAGGCCAGACAAAAGTGGGTTTATGTTATGCGTCGATGAGGTCTTTGGGCAAGGAGACATGAAAATCCCCAGGTATTTATAATGCCCTCTGTCTCGTGCGTCAACTGGCCCACCCATGTACTTCTCCCCTGGTTACCGCCAACCAGGAACAATACGGATTTGGAGGAGTTAGTGTGGAGTCCCAAGGTTTAGCTGAATACTCGGAGGATCTGTAGGATCCGTGGCCCCAAAATCCATGGGTCCGTTATAAAGAAAAGGACGTCATCCGCATATAGGGGCCAATTACGATGGCGTTGAATCCGCGACCGCAGGGCCGGCGGGGAGGCCCGCTGGCCCGGCGGTCGCGGATTCACCGCCATCGACCTTAAAATTCCCACCGCCATATTAGGATGGCTGTGGGAAGGGAAAAGGTACCGCGGCGGACGGAAAGACCGTCCGCCGTGGTCCCGCAAGGCGGGCCTGTTCCGGCCGCCTTGCGGGACCAGGTACAGGGGGTTAATGGAGGCGGTGCCGTGAAGACACCGCCGCTGGTATTAGAATGCCTGTCTTTTGCAGCGGAGTTTCCACCACAAAAAGACAGGCGGAAAATGCCTTTGGGGGTCCGATGCGGCCCCCCAGGGGGGTGGGGTGCTGCACGTGAGGGGTACCTATGGTACCCCCTAAATTTGCATGTACAAGGTGCAGGCACCGCACGGTTCCTGCCATGTTGTACATTCAAATATAAAACATGTGTTTTTACATTGTGGTGGGTGCTGCCACCCTCCACAATGTAAACATACAGGATGTGCCCGCCAGTGTGGCGGACGCATCCTAATTTATCTTGCGGGACCCCCGCACCTATGGCGGTTGGCCCCGCTTGCATCATCCGCCCGCCATCGTAATCGGCCCCATAGTGTGATCCGAGCAGGTTGCGACTGATGCCACTCGAATCCCCGAAGCACAGGATCTCTAAGTACCCAAACTGCCAAGGGTTCAATTGCTAGGACAAATAAAAGAGGAGACGGGAGCAGCCCTGTCTCGTGCCACGGCAGACGGGAAAGGGAGCCAAACAATGCCCTGAGGCGCACTGAAGCGACTGATTCTGTATATAGTAAGCGGTATATGCTAGAAAACACAGGCCGAGATTGACTGTCTTGAGAAGTTGAAAAAGATACTCCCAACTAAGGGAGTCAAATGCCTTGTCTATATCGGTAAGTAGTATGGCTGCTGGGCGTCCCAGCTCTTGGGGCAAAGCTATAGCGTTGTATACCCGGCGAATGTTGTGACGGGTAGCCCGGTATGGCATGAAGCCAGATTGAAGTAAATGGACCAGGTCTTGTATACAGGTTTGTAGACGATTGGCTAACACCTTACCCAGAAGCTTGGGTTCAAAATTAATCAGAGAGATGCGGCGCTATGAGGAGGGGTCTTCTGTCGGGTGGCCCGGTTTTAAGAGATGGACAATCTCCAATTGCCGCCAATCCTGAGGCAGTATGTGCCGTTTGAGTGCATTCTAAATGGCCTCTAACAGATACGGGCCCAATGTAGTCAGTTGTGATCGAAGAAATTCCATGGAGAATCCATTAGGACCCGGGCCGTTCTCGGGTGCTTTGCTACCAGTGCTACATTCAATTAATCCAATATGATGGGTGTATTGAGTTTGCCCCTCATCTGATCGGTTAGTCAAGGGGGTGTGGGGGTCATCCCTATAGAACTCTGCAATGAGAGTCTCTGAGAGCTGATCTTGCCGCGCATATAAGGAGAAGAAGCAGTGCACAAATTCTGTGGCTACAGCCCCAGGAGAGGAGTGTAAAGCACCGTCGGACCCACAATAATTGGAATAGCAGCCATATACTGTGCAGCCTGTCAGAGCCTATGTAGCATTTTGCTTGACTTGTCCCCCTATTAATAAATCTGGTGGTGCCAACCGGATTTCTATAGCCTCATTCATGAGATGTTGCTGTATCTCCTGTTGGGCTTGAAGTAGGTTACGCCGGAGGAAAGGGCTGGGATCTCCTATCTTTTGTGTCTCTAGGGACATGTGATGGGCCTCTAGCTCAGTTCGTTGGGTGGAATGTTTGCGTTTCTTATTTGTACGATAGTTGATGTCGAACCCCCAGAGTGTGGGTTTTAAGGCTTCCCAGAGGGTTATTTTGGATGGGGCAGAGGCAACGTTCATATTTATGTATTCTTCGATTGCTCAAGCAAGTGTCTCTTGATAGTTAGAGTCGCGGAGATGCCATGGGGACATTTGCCACCTAAAGGGGGGGGGGTTGAAAATGCATTTGAAGTTTAACTCTGACTGGGGTGTGGTCCAACAGCCTCCTGGGGAGGTGAGAGGCCTAGGAAAATCTGTGAATGTACCTAAGTGGTGCAAACATACAGTCCAGCCAGGATAGAGAGCCATGAACAGTGGACATATAGGTGTAGCCCACCTCTGCTGGATGATATTCACACAATATGTCCAACCATCCCAGTGTGCTAGCAAGCTGAGAAAATTTCGAGGCATCTGTTATGGGTCCCGAGCCGGACCCGCACCTTCTATCCAGTGGTGACATAACATCATTCCTGTCACCACCCAGCAGAATTAAACCATCCGCATGTTCACTCCACAGACAGCTGATTGTATCCATGAAAGTAGAGCCCAGGGGGCCCATAGATACTACCAATGCTAATGTGTTCCTAGTATATTGTGCCTGATATCATGATATATCTCCTCCCAGGATCTGCCCAATGTTTCTCATAAATGAAAGGGACATGACAGTGATTAAGGATAGCTGTCCCCCGAGAGCCCCTTGTAAAGCCAGCGTGATATATCAAATGGTATCCAAACCTAGCCAGGCAGGGAGCCTTGGTGCCCAACAGATGAGTCTCCTGTAGGAGAAGGATGCCCGCCTCATAATGCATGGCCTGGCGAAGAATGGTGCCCGCTTTATTTTATTTAATAATCCCTTGACGTTCCATGACATCACTGTCGAGTCTCCCATAGGGAGAGTATTAACCGGAATGGTCATCTATTGCGTGTGTATGTATACCGTGTGTCTTGCAAACGGGGATTGGATTGTGTGTCTGCACGGTTGTAAGAGCTAAGATTAACATAAACAAAAACCCTATGACCCCCAACCCCCCTCCACCCACTCCCAATACTGCAAAGAACAAGAAGTATCTGTTGGTGCAGAGGGCACACCCGGCCCCCAACAGGGGAGCCGAGTGACCCCCCTCCAATGGTTCCCAACATTTCCCCAGAACTTCAACATGGGGTACAAATGTCCGGGTCTGGACAGTCACAGAGAGTATTGTCCACGCTTACTCAGTGCACTAAATGAAACATGCTTAAATGTCAAACAGTTGGTGGAGACCGAAACACAAGGAGTCCAGCAATAGTTCAGCTCAGGATGCCTGCTCCGGGTTGGAGTAGCATTTGTTCAGATCCAGATCTTTATCACCTCTTCAATTTTGTTCTTCTAGATCGATTTCACTATGAACCACTGGATGAATCCAACTCCGGCGGAGATCAAGGTTTTAGGTGAGTACGTTCATCAGTCCAAGCAAACACAGCTTCATGCATATCAAAAATGTAATACTTGGAATTATAGACAACGCGTAGCCTGGCAGGATACAGGAGCATATATTGAATGTTAAGATCTCGCAACCGTCACTTTGCTGCCATGGAAGATTGATGCTGCTGCTGCAGCAGACGGGTATAGTCTGGAAATATCATTATTGATCTAGATTCAAAGATGAGTTTGTCCTCATGTATTCTGGCATATTGCAATGCAGCATCTCTGTCAGCATAGTTAAGCAATTTGACGATGACAGCCCGTGGGTTTTCCCCAGGAGCGGTTTCTTCATAAGTGCCTGGTGGGCACTCTTAACCACAAAGCAAGAAGATAGCATTGCATCTGGTAGGAGATCTCTGAGCCACTGGGTGAGGAAACAGTTCATGGAGGTGTCCTCACAGCCCTCAGGGAAGCCTCAGCGTTCTCCACCCCAGATGCTAGTTCCTGCGTATTGACACGCTGCTGCAAATTGCTCACAGTATCTTTGACTGACGAGATCTGTGTTTCTGCTTCAGTTATGTGATCCACTGCTTTACTTAGATCTTGGCAGAAAAAGGAGACCTTATATCCCAGGGCACCCATTTTCGCATCTAGTGTGTCCCTGGCTTCTGTGATGGCTGCCAAGAGCGCTGCGTTAACTTGAATGGTGCCACTTGTGGTTCCCCCTCCCGTCTTTATGGTATATTGATCAAGGGTTCCCTGTTTTGTAACTGTTCCGCCAGGCTTGTCTCTCCCCATATGTGAGCCGAATGGTGGTTATCCCGGGTAGCCAAGGGGGGTACAGTGTGGGCACTGGGTCCTGTGTAATGCAGTGATGGTTACACAGGACCGTGGTGCATTGTGGGTCTATTGTACAGGCCGTCCCTGAGCCGCAAGACGCACCAAGCCTAGCTGGGCCGCTTCCACAGCCCGTGACGACTAGCCAAGTAGGCCCCCCTACCGGGACCAGGCTCGCCGGACCACCAGATCATCACGTGTCTCACCCCACCGTGCTGCTCCCAGGCTGTGCCCTTGAGTCCAATCACTGCATATGACACCCCCAATGCCCGCAGCACAATTTCATGGTTCATTTGGGCTTCAAATGTGGCCTCTGTCTGGTGTGATGGCTGGTTGTAGGAGAAAAAAAAGGAAGGGGGAGCGGCCACCGCCCATTACACCCCTGTGTGTGGCTCTGCAATGTGTGCTAGTGCCCAAAAGCACCAATCAGAGCGGAGAAGCGCCCGGCCTATTTGAAGGTCTTGTGGTGGAGGCCCCTGGGACGCAACATCTAACAGAAAGAGTGCACTGCGGTGCCCGGGCAGGTTTGTACTATTCTGCCCTCAGTTCAAAGATCCAGCCCAGCTATATCCCCCAGGTGAGAGGAATCCCTCATAGAGTTGGAAGGGGGGGAGGTCCCGCGTGGCCGGCATATAGCGCCAACTGCTCTTCGGATGGTGCAGTAGGAGTCTGACACTATTGGGAATGCCCAACCCTGAATGGGAAGCGCAACCAGAAACCATGAGGCCGGTCCCGGCGGGTGCCGACTCACACTCACGGTCCCCCCGGGCCCGGTATCAGCCACCCTGGCGCTGGAATCACACTCACCTTTGAGACCTGAGCAGACCCCACGGCCCTCTGCTACGCTCCGTCCGGGGCCCAGGAGCAAGGTGGAAGAGGCAGGTCCTGCCCACCTCAGGAGACGGGCAGCCCTGTTGTGCGATGCACGGTCCCCTGCAGGGGCTCCGCGGCTCACAAGAGTCGATACTGGTTAGGTCTTGGTCTCCCTCACACCCAACAAGCTGCACTGGGTTGCATATTTCGACAAAATTAGGCAGGATATTGAGCGTGGATGGGTGGAGCTCGGTTAATCAGCATCCGCGATGTTGGCTGTCCAAGCCACGGCCCCTTGCAGTCAGCAAGTTTTAATAGAATTTGATATCTTGATTTGTTTGGTCATTGTTTTTAAACAATAAGTAATTGCTGCAAAGACCCCCCGCCATATTAACATGGCTGGGGGGTCCGCGGCGGATGGAAAGACCGTCCGCTGCTTTTCCGCCCCGGTCGCCTTGCGACCGGGGTGGAAAAGGGTTATACATGGTGACGGTGTCTATCAGATACCGCCAGCCATATTACAATGGGCATTCAACAATGCCTTTCCGCGGTGGCAATGCCGCCACGGAAAGGCATGCGGAGTCTCCCTGCAGGAGCCGTTGCGGGCCCCCAGGAACTCCAGGGGGGTGGGGGGTGCACATGGGGGGTACCTATGGTACCCCCCTGCATTTCAAGGAACAACTTGGCAGGCACCGCGACGCGCCTGTCACCTTGTGCTTTGAAATTCACAAGATGTATTCTTAGCATTGTAGCGGGCAGTGCTTTCAGCACCGCCTGCCACAATGCTAAGAAACGGGATGTGCCCGCCACTGTGGCGGGAGCATCCTAATACCCCCCACGGGACCCCCGCCCTTATGGCGGGCGGTCCCTTCACATGATTGGATGGCGGGCAGACTAAGTCCTTCTCCCACGGCGGGTACTGGGCAATGACTGTGAGGTGGAATACATGGCGCTTGGCATCTCTGACCACTACCCATTGTTGGTTAGAATGGGAGGGAGGGCTAGGGCAAACAGTGGTGATTGGAGGTTGACGGCTTGGGACCTTCAGAACGCCAAGATATTAAAGAGCGTACGGGCCGACACGAAGGTGTATTTCACAGAAAATGTTGGATCTGTGCAATCAGGCGTAATAGTGTGGGAGGCATATAAGATGGTGCTCCGTGATAGGGCACAAAACCGAATAACCTGGGAGAAGCGGAAAGCACGAGAGGATATAGCCTCCATGGAAGTCCAAATCCTGACGCTGGAGCGCCGGTATCTGACAGGGCGCGACCCGCAGGTACTCCGGCTCCTGACTGACACCCAACAACGCTATAGAGCTCAAGTAACAGAGGAGGACAAGGCACAGGCGACCCTTCATAGGCTATATGATGTAGGAGATAAATCAGGCAAACTATTGGCCTGGCTTAGCCGCAAGGAAATCGATGCCCGCTGGATCGAACGTATAGTGGGATCCCTGGGAATGCTCCATGGGGGAGATGCACAGATAGCACAAGCCTTTGCCTCCTACTTTAGGGATTTTTATGCGGCTAGGGAACTCGCTACCCCGGAAGAGGTACAGGCATATCTATCCACTGTTCAGACTCCGAGCTTGGAGGCAGATGATATGGCAGACTTAGAAGCTGACTGAACCTAGGGAGGCGATATCTAAATTGCACGCTGGGAAGTCCCCGGGCCCGAATGGACTCCAAGACGAATTTTTTAAGAAAGGGGCAGACCTCCTGGCGGCCCACCTGTTAGCTATGTTCAGAGACGCGGCCCAAGAGGGCGCCTTCCCACTGGACCTTAAACTGGCCACGATCATCCCCATCCATAAAGCGGGGAAACCCCCTGAGGAGTGTGCGTCCTATCGCCCCCATCTCCCTCCTCAATATCGAGGTAAAACTTCTGGCAACGATTCTGGCCCTCAGATCACGCCAAGTAATCTCAGGCCTGATGCACCAAGATCAAACAGGTTTCTTTCCAGATCGGGTGACCCGCCAGAACCTACGGCGGACTCATAACTGGCTTATGACAGTACGAGACCAGGAGGATCCACATATGTTCCTTTCTTTGGACGCAGAAAATGTGTTTGACGCTGTTCACTGGACCTTTTTGGAAGCGGTTCTGGTTAAATTCGGCATCGGCCCCAAATTCCGACCATATGAGTGTTTATTGCCTATGTACTCCTATACAATAGAATTTGAAAGACATTTAATTATATCTCATTTTTACTATTTTTGTTTCTACAAGACGCTATTGCATTGGCCACCTCCCACTGGCACTGTAAGGTTGCCCATTGCTAAGTAGAAAATTCCCCTTCATTGGACTCGCTTCCTGGGATGAGACGCCGCTCCTCGTGGATTATGTAACCTCCTTGGGTTGATTAATTCATCAACTAAAGAGGTTATTATGATTTTTCTGACGTTGCACACTGTGCCTCTCGTGACTTTGCTGTTTGTACCTGTTTAGACTCTTTTTCAACGCCTATTGGCCAACTACCCATAGAGCCCTGACGAAGTTCCCTCTTGGCACAACTGGAAACGGAACGCATTGGCTGTGGCTGTTGGCGATTATCAGAATAAAGAAAGAAGTCTTTTTTTGGCCTAACTGATTCTGCGTCTAATTTCAACGAGTGCACCTTCCATTTTTCTATGAACATTTACCCCCTGATATGTGGAAATCTATTCGTAAAGTGGATGATCATACAACTTTTGGGGATGTTCGGAATGTATTAGAGAGGATCGCTGCGGAAAGGGAACCCGCACAGAAACCACAGCAAGAAATTTTAGACCTTCCAAAAGCTATACTGGTTAAATTGAAGACTCTCATTCCTCCTAAAAAGATAGATTGGACTGTGTTAGCATCCTGCAAGCAAAAGGCAGATAAATCGGTCTCTGATTCCTTTACACGTTTTGAGGAGGCATTCCACAACTTTAGTGGCAAGTCATTGACAGATGACACGGGCAGGTATCTGTTCGTCGATAAATTTGTCGTGAACATGTTGCCAGGAATAGCTAGTTGCCTAAAAGCCAGCGAAAGTTCATGGACCACGTCTTCTCCAGTCTCTCTTTTGACTATGGCCCAGTATTATGAACGGCAGGAATTAGAAGCTAAGGGCAATGAGGATAAAACAATAAGGAGTTGAAAACAAAGGTTATGATTGCTCAGGTTTATGGCCCATCTTATGGAAGTGGTGGAAGAGGCAGACGTGCAATGTATCGCCCAGGCACACCCTCTTTTTCCCGAGCTACTTTGTCTTCTGATCAGTGCGCTTACTGCAGGGAGACTGGACATTGGGCTTTTGCATGTCCTCGTTTGCGTACTCAGCAGTACCAGCGTGGTCAGGGACAAATGAGAAGCTGCCCGGGGAATCCAGGACATAGGTAAGGTATGGATGATCGTGCTAGATTTGAGACTGTGGGCATACTTCGAATTATTTTAATAGATTTGATAGGCGTAACCAATATCAAATATCTGATTATTTGAATTTGGATTTGAAGGTCTCTGCTTATGCATAGGAATGCCTAGGATGGGGTAAGGAATCAGATGAAGACCCAGTAGATCAGAAGGGTCCCTACGTTCAAGCACATGTTTTGCGTTCTACTGATTAGGTTCTGGTTGATACAGGAGCTACTCATAGCGGCTTGTCTAAACAATTGGTTCCAAGGGCTCCCCTGTCTGGCTTAACCATTACATTGATAGGTTTCGATGGGACACCTTCTTTAGCCCACTGTCACAACCACTTGCATTTCATGTTGATAAATTTACTGCTCCATGTACGTTTTTGCTTTCCCCTAACACACCGGACAATATTGTGGATCTCGATATGCTCAAGTATTTTAGGGCTACAATACGTTGTCCCCAGAAGGTGTGCATGTTATTTTGAATGATAACTATCCGGTGGCTGAGAAGGCCTGTCTCATTAGAGAGGATGTTGCTTTGGCTTCACTCCCTAGTACTTTGTGGGCTACTTCAGACACTAATGTGGGACAAATGGTTATTCCACTAGTGCATATTCATGTACAGTAGGGAGCTTCTTTGCCTCGATTGCCTCAATACAAAATTTCTCAAGAAGTTGAAGAAGCACTTGTACGCATTGTTCATGATTTAATTCAAGTAGGGGTTGTGGAAGAAGTCCCTTACAATATTTGCAATAGCCCTATCCTGCCTATTCTGAAGAAAGACACTGATACTAAAATCTACAGGTTTATTATTGATTTACGATAAGTTAACAAGTTGTAGTGCCACAATACCCGGTAGTCTATGACATCACAACACTTCTTACCTTGGTTCCTCCAACTGCTACATTTACTGTGATTGATTTGAAGAATGCTTTCTTCTCAATCCCTATTCATCCTGATAGCTGATATTTGTTCGGCTTCACTTTGAATAACCAATCCTTTAGAATCTGTAGAGTTCCCAAAGGGTATACAGAGAGTCCTAGTATTTACAGCCAAGCATTGAAAAGACAGCTTGATTCTTTTCCTGTGCCGACTGGGGTGGCTCTCATACAATATGTCGATGACATCTTGTTGGCAGCTGATACGTCTGAACAGTGTGAAGAAGGAACGCTGCCATTGCTTTCATTTCTTGCATCACACCATCACAAAGTTTCACTGAATAAATTGCAGTATTGTAGACAGAAGGTTATCTATTTAGGTCACCTCCTGTCTAAGGCGGGACGTGCACTTACACCAGATCGCATTCAAGCTATCTTAGACACACCAGTGCCCCGGACTCAGAAAAAAGTCAGTGCATTTATTGGTGTTACTTCTTTTTGTAGGCAATGAATTTTAGGCTTCTCACACATTGTTAAACCTTTGTTGGCTCTTCTGACTAAAGACACTCCAATGCCCCTTCCATAGACGAATGAATGTTAGACTGCTTTCCATCAGTTGCGTCAAGCTCTTTGTTCTGCACCAGTATTAGGCACTCCTGATTACACTAAGACTTTTATACTCTATGTACACGAGAGAGATGGGTGTGCACTTTCAGCTTTAGTACAGACATAAGGTGACAAGCAACGTCCTTGTGCATATTTTTCAGCCGTTCTCGATCCATTTGCTCGTGCATTGCCTGGGTGTTTCCGTTCTGTCACAGTGGCAGCTGTGTCTATACGTCAGAGTGAAGGGATAGGCCTGGCGTAGCCGCAAGGAAATCGATGCCCGCTGGATCCAACGTATAGTGGGCTCCCTGGGAACGCTCCATGGTGGAGATGCACAGAAAGCAAAAGCCTCTGCCTGCTACTTTAGGGATTTTTATGCGGCTAGGGAACTCGTAACCCCGGAAGAGGTACAGGCATATCTAGCCACAGTTCAGACTCCGAGCTTGGAGGCAGATGATATGGCAGACTTGGAAGCTGACATATCGGTGACTGAACCTAGGGAGGAGATATCTAAATTGCGCCCTGGGAAGTCCCCGGGCCCGAATGGACTCCCAGCCGAATTTTATAAGAAAGGGGCAAACCTCCTGGCGGCTCACCTGTTAGCTATGTTCAGAGACGCGGTCCAAGAGGGCGCCTTCCCACTGGTCCTTAAACTGGCCACGATCATCCCCATCCATAAAGTGGGGAAACCCCTTGAAGAGTGTGTGTCCTATCACCCCATCTCCCTCCTCAATATCGAGGTAAAACTTCTGGCGACGATTCTGGCCCTCCGATTACGCCAAGTAATCTCAGGCCTGATGCACCAAGATCAAACAGGTTTCTTGCCGGATCGGGCGACCCAACAGAACCTACGGCGGACTCATAACTGGCTTATGATGGTAAGAGACCGGAAGGATCCACATATGTTCCTTTCTTTGGACGCGGAAAATGTTTTTGACGCTGTTCACTGGCCCTTTTTGGAGAAGGTTCTGGTTAAATTCAGCATCGGCCCCAAATTCCGATGCTGTGTGGGTCTTCTCTATGCGGATCCGCGCGCCCGAGTGAAAGTGAATGGGTTCCTATCGGAAGACTTCCCCATCAGGAGGGGCACCAGACAAGGGTGTCCTCTGTCCCCATTACTATTCACCCTCACCATTGAAATTGTGGCCTGTGAGATAAGGCAGACAAAGGAGATACGGGGGTTCTAAATTACGCAGGCCGATCTGGAGGAAGAAAAGATCTCGCTATACGCGGACAATATCCTTTTGTATGTCACTCATCCAGAAAGCACAATCCCACGCTGTTCCAGCTCCTGGACAGATATGGCACCTTCTCGGGGTACATGATTAATTGGCACAAGTAAATCCTGTATATCCCACGAACTGAGGTACGATGGCCCCCACCACCTGGGGCTCTCCTAACTACACAGATGGGGTTCACGTACCTGGGGATCTATATAACTATAGATAGAGGTCTTTCATACCAGAAAAATATCCAGCGCATCATTACGAATTTTATACAGGACGCTCTACGTTGGAAAATGCTCCCCCTCACGATACTTGGCCAAGCCGCCATGTTTAAAATGATAACACTACCTCGCTTCCTGTATGCTCTCCAAAATGAATATTTCCCTCTCCCATGACAGACGTTCCAGACGATAGCGGCGGAACTGCGTTCCCTGTAATGGCTAGGGAAACAACCAAGGATTGCATCGTACCCAGTACAATGGGGGGATATCCCTACTGGACGTAGAGGCCTACTATTGGGCGGAACATTTAACGCTGGTGAATGACTGGCTCCATGCCCCGGCGGATCATCCCACCTACAGATTAGAACAGGACACCATGGCGCGTCGTTCCTGTCTGTTTTATTTGTATGGAGGAACGGGTAGGAGATCCCTGCTGCTGGCCATGCAAATAACCATTGAGATATGGGACAGGGCGACTAAGGCCATAGGATGGGAGCGTAAGCCGACAAAACAAACACCACTGTGGAGCTGCACCTGGTTGCGGGAACTACATAAACTTAAGGGCTTTTGGGGATGGGATGACATTGGGATCTCCACCCTGGGGGACGTAGTCACAAAGGGGGAACTTAAAACCTTTGGGGCATTGACACGGGAGTTCAGGCTGCACCCCACCCAAATTTTCAAGTACGCCCAATTGCGACATGCATGGAGGGCGGAGGCGGCGCTGTCTGGCCCCCTGCCGGAATATGCCCCGCTGGAGGGTCGCTTATTACAAGAACAGATTCCCAACAAGACGGTATCGCTCACATACAGAACACTGAACAATAATATGCCTGACAAGCTGGGGAAATTAAGAGAAACGTGAGAGCTCATCGTGGGCGAGATGGACACAGTGGACTTGGAGGCTGCCCTGATGCCTCATAGTGAGGTAGTCATCAAGTCACGCCTCTGTCTCATCCAATACAAAATACTACACAGGGTATACTTCGACAGGGCTCGACTCCATTGAATAGGGCGGGCAAGTGATCCCAATTGTCTGCGATGTGGCCTTTTGCCGAGGGACTTCTACTATTTGGGACTGCACCGTCATCCACACATACTGGTCACAAATATTGGGAGAGTTGACTAAACTACTTGAGACTACACTTCCCCTAGACCCTAAATTTGTGCTGCTGGGAATCTCTCATGATGTTGACTTGTGTAGCCCACAGCTTAACTTTGCATTATTGGCATTAGTGGTGGCGAAAAGGGACGTGGCACGCACATGGGGGTAAGCGCTTCCCCCACAGCTAGATAAATGGAAACGGGCCTGGACCTTTATATGGCGGCAGAAAGGGTCGCGTATATGGCGAAAGGGTGTTGTAGTTCTATCTAGGACCCTAAATTCGATAGTCCTGACTTATGCCCTTATGTGGTTATAATGAATAATATCATTATAAAGGCATAAGAATCATATCCATATTTAGTCATAGCCCATGCTGTTCAAATTAAGCAAGGCTACTTCCCCAGTCTCCTAGCAAGTACAACGAGTTCTGTAAACAAACCAAACCTCCAGCAACCTGGGAATTCCCCATTGCTTTTGTTTTGATTTCATCCTAGAACTCCTGTGAGCACTCTAAGAACGGCCAGTTCTTGGTGACATCTTCATTGATGTCTTATGTCCAACCTTACGTCAAACCCGGCACCTTTCAGGTAGAAATATACCAACATTGCCTTAAGCAAGCACACGGTGGTGGTTTTGGAGCAGAGCAGCTATCTACTTGCCCGAAAGCCCAGCTGATGCGAGAGCCCACGGACGCTGCCCCTCCCTTTTGACGCACTGAGAGAGACGCTGTCTTTTCTCCTGGCGAGAAATCCAGCTCCGGTGTTTCCAGATACCTTCGCGGGTTACTGGGATATCGAGTCCTGAGAGAGAGATACAAGACCTCCTGCTTTCTAATACCCAGCTACGGAGCTGACTAAACCCTTAAAGAGAATTCTTGATTCAGATTCTTGGCCAAAACCAACTTAACTTAAACTGCTACTTACTTACTCCTTCCCACGTATTAGGCTTAGGTCAAGTACACCGGGGTAGGCGTATTTAGAAGCACCAGTTGAGTACGTTAGTCAATGTATATTTGTATGTATATATTTTATCTATTTTAAGTATCATATGGCTAAGAAACCATATCAATGCTTTTACAGTATAATTTCATAATACTCCTTTTACTGTACGCACTTTACTTTACTATGAGTATTGCAATTGTGGCAATTCATTTCTCTTGTATGAGAAAGAAGACTTCTCAATAAATAACAACCTTTTATTGAAAACGCCCGTCTCTCTTTTCTCTGCACTCTGGTGAAACTAAGTATGCACACTTGACTGAGTGAAATAGCTGTCTATTGTTTTCACACGACTCTAGAGATACACTCTTATTCTGAGGGAGCAAAGTTTTCATGTTATATGGTTGTCAGAAGCTAATCCCTTCTTGTCTATCCAGGGAGGTTAAACTCCTCCTCGCTTATTCGAGAAAGTTTCTAGTGACCTCTGAGCTAGCTGGCAAAAACTTAAGTCTAATATAGTCAGTAGAGACCTAGTCGACCTCAGTCCTACGTCTACACTGCTGAATATATTATTCCAATGCGCAGAGCCTATTGGGAATATAGGAACTACACTACATGGCGCCCAACGTTTGGTAAGGCGATAAATCTAACGCCAGACGTGAGAGCAACTCAGTCGTGCTTTTTCACACAGACCCTTTTCCCGTAAATACTCCAAAAGACGTCTGGAGTGGGTAAAAGGTTAAAATCCACCGGAACTTAGTAGGAAGAGATTCCTATGTATAGTTTTTGGTTTAGTCAACATTGAAGGATACAGTGTTCCAATATATTGTGCACCTAATCTTTGTTTCCTTGAAACTTGATCTGCAACAAAAACCTTTCTGTCAGTAAAAATGTCAGAAAGTGAAGACGAAAGGGAGACAGCTAGAATAGCAGCTCAACTCCTAGCGGATGACACAAGTCTCCAAGACAATGACCCGAATGTTATACTCATTCCGGTCAACATAAGAAAAACTATAACTCTTAAACTTATAGAAAACGGACTGACATCACGAGGTGGTATAGTCATATTCGTGATAGAGGCCCATGAATATCGGCAGACAGAGGTATTCTATTCATGGATAAACTTTCCAGCAGCAAACGCTGTCACACACGAGTTCCACTATTACAAAATAGAGGAACCTCCGGAAGAGTACACCCCTTTCGAGGAGGTGGAAATCCCACTAAATTACCAAGAGCACCTGCTCTGGTTTAATGGCGCCCTAAAACATAACAATCACATCACCAGGCTCGATCCACTAGGTAGACCAAGAGCAACGTGGCCGGTTCTAGCCAGCTACACACCACATCCAGACATCGAAAAAATTTCAGTACCAGAACTTTTAGCCCAGCTAAAACAACTGATTAAAATACATAGACAATTAGTCCAATATGTAATGCGGACTACAACAGTCCAACCAGCAATTAACATTCCACAGCTGACCCCTCATCAGGGGAACACAAACAAAATAACACCACAGAATATACAATCCTATCTTGGTAAAACACCCGCAAAACGGGAACAAATTCCATTCTGGTTAGCACAAAAAAATCACTCAAATAGAGGCAGTATTTCCAGATACTACTCCTACTGAGAAACACAGAATTCTGACTATCTGTCTCCCAATGGGGATCGCACCACATGTGGAGGACTGTGACACTTGGGGCACAGTCTTTGCTTCCATTTACACAAAAACACATGGTGTTCTGTCCATGGCGGTAATACCAGATGTGCTAAGACAAATTCAAAATGAATACGGTCCAGAACCTGCTTTAACTCTGGGTATGAAACTACTGAAAGACTTCAAGCAGGTCTCGGCTATATTATTAGCCAATATAAAAGGAGAAGCAGCATCTGTGGCGATCCGCCAGAAATTGAAAGAAACAGATATAGCAGAACAACCATTTGAACTTGCCAGAATCATAGAAAAATCCTATGAAGAACTAGGTAGAGATAGTTTGGGTGGACACCAGTAAACCCCAACTAACTGAAAATCCTGAAAAGATATTTATTAAAAATAATCTAAACACTCCAAAAAAGAGCTGGGATGGAAATAAACAATCCGCTCCCAAAGAAAAAAGATTCCAGTCCAGAGGAAGGTCTCCTCAGCGGAGAGAAAGATCTCCGGACCAAGGAAACAAGTCTCCCCAGAGGGAGCCCTCTGAGAAAAGATACAACCTTAGAAATAGGGATAATTTGAAAAAACCTGATAGATATCAAGATATTGATACACGTCCCTCTCGATCTTTTCAGACTTCCTCGCAGAAATCGGAAAGAAGAGGACGGTCAGAACACAGGGAAGAGCACGTCAAGTCCAAAGACAAAGAACCTGCTCATCAAAGAAAAAATTACAATTTCCAAGAAAGAAGGTAGCCAGTATTAAAATAATTAAACATGCCGAGGATACTGAGGATACAACTGAAAAACGGAGAGTGGGCCCAGACAATGCTAGACAGCGCAGCAGAAGTGACCATAGCTCGCAAGATCCTGATGAATCTTCTGGAGACAGTGGACACGAATGAATACATTCAGGTGGAAACTGCAGATACCAGGGTTATCAAACCTCATAAAATATACGAAATAACATTACGTATAGAGGGAGATAAGACTAGGAAAGTAAGGGGTCTATTTTGGGATAACCTTTCCAAAGGTTATGACATCCTTTTAGCTGAGAAAGACTGGCCACCAGAGTTTGTCAGGGAGTGCCCTCACGGCGAAGAAATGATTATGCCTGCCTTCTCAAATCATATTCCAATGCATAGAAAATATACATATGCAAGAAAATGGGCAGTAGCCCAAGCTCCTGCATTATATAAAAATCATGTAGGATGGGATGAGGACTCTCCTCCTCACAAAATCCAGTTAAAATGTCAACCAACTGCACAAAGGCAGTACCCAATTAAGCAAGAAGCTAAAAAACAAGTCAGGAAGATCTTAGATCAACTTGAATACCAGGGGGTGATTGAAACATGCACCTCTCAAATGAACAATCCTTTGTTTCCTGTCTCCAAGCCAGACGATTCATATCGTCTAGTTTTGGACTACAGACACCTTAACTCATGTTGCAAGACATTTGCAGTACAAAACTCACACAGTGCAGCACTAATGAATAACATCGTGCGCAAGAAATACAAAACGACATTAGAAATCTCTAATGGATTCTTTTGTCAAAACATTGCACCTGAAAGCAGGTATTTGACCGCTTTCTCAATAATGGGGTCACAGTGAATTTCTTTCGACTTCCACAGGGATTCAAGAATAGCACAGGATTATTCTCAGCAAGGGTAACAGAGTTACTACAAATGTATGATGATGAGGCATTATCTTATGTCGATGACACCTACCTAACAGATGATGACTTGGACACTCACTTGAAAAGAGTAAACACCATAATACTTGGGTTTGCTGCAGAGGGTTACAAATTCAACTTTAAAAAGTCACGAATTGCCCATCTAACAGTCCTGTTTTTAGGATATGAATTATCAAGTGAAGGCAAAAGCATAGCAGAGAACTTCTTAGAGAAGTGCGCTGTACTCCAAGCACCTAAAACGCTGAAGAACTTACAATCAATACTAGGTTTCCTGAATTTCGGAAGAACATACATTCTAAATTATGCGGAGAGGGTTAAACCTCTCTATGAATTAATAAAACCTGATTTCAAACCAATCAATTGGACTCAGAAACACACAGAAATTTTAAGATCATTGCAAACAGACATGTTAGCTAAAACAAAATTACAAACACGCGAAAACATACGCAACCTTGTAATCCGAGTCATCCCAGGAAGATGCGGATTCACATACCTGACCTCTAATGAGGGAGAAACGGTACCAATAGCTTACAAATCACACTTGTATACACAAGCTGAAAAAACATTCAGTCTTACAGAAAACATTGTAAATGCGGTTCAAACTGCTGTAGCAAAAGAAAGAGCCCAAGCTCAAGGCAAAAGGATAACTGTTTTAACAGCAGAATCAGCCTTTGAGGCATTAACAAGACCACGCAATTTGACTACCGTGGCATTAGATCCAAAATGGATCGAATGGGAAAATTCTCTTGCTGCAGAAGACGTGAAATACTATTTTGACCTGAACATGAAAAAACTGAAACATCTAACATATGAAAAAGAATATCCTCTGCCAATAGAAATTCTTCCCCTACAACTTTACGCCTGTGTCATATATACAGACGGATCAGCACAACCCACAGTTTGGGGTAAGCAAGCTTACAGTGCTGCGTGCGCGGTTGTTAAATGCCGGTGGCACGGAGGTAAATTGAGACCACTGGTAACTATGTCTCAATCTGTAAAAGACAGTTCAGCTCAACGAACTGAACTGCTAGCTTTAAAAATGGCGCTCAATATTGCCGATCGCGAATTCCCCACACTAATAGTGTGCGATTCGCATTACTGCGTCAAATCTTACAATAATGACTTGCAGAACTGGGTTCAAAACGGTTTCAAAGATGCGAAAGGTGACACAATCAAGCATAAAACGCTTTGGGAACAAGTAGTTCTTTTGCAGAAGGAACTACAAAAGACTCACGTGATACATACACTGAGTCATCAGCGTGATGGCGTTCACGCAGCAGGGGATTCACAGGCAGCCATTTAATTGTAGGCCTCAAAAATAAAACAAACACAAAGATAATATTTGCGCCACATTTTCATAACTACATGTAATGCTTATATGCAGACTGTAATGTGTTCTGTATTATTGATATTTTTCCTGATCTCCAAATTCTGTAACCTGATTGATATTTTACTAATGAACAAAGGGTCAGAGAAAAATTAACTTTTGACTAGAAAATAAAACCCTTTAAAATACTCAACAACTCTCTTTATTGGCTTGAATAATAAATTGCATTTTTGACTGTTCAGGTTTATTTAAGTCTCCTGAAGGTAATACATGGTGTGAAGGGCCCAACACCTTTTGAGCGGTAAATTAGAGGTAGCATGAAGGTTTTGCATTGAGAAACTACCAGAAGAAATTACCGCTCCATCAGTTTTTGGTAAGCAGAGGATGGTCATTATTGATTAGTTTGGTGATTAATGATTATTTATTTCACCATCAACTATTCAACTAATGGATCATTGACCTTAAGAGGGAAGAAAAATAATTGCCCAAGTTAGATAAATGCCCAAGTCCTGATTCCTGACTCCAATGCTCAGAACCTGAAGACTGGCAAAGCAGTACTGGCAGGTGATGCAAGAAGTGGTGTGAGTATCAATAGGGTTGTGAAATGTTGTTAATATGCTAGCATGTATTTTTGAAGTGATGAAAATATTAAGTTTTTTTTTTACTGTTGGTGACATTTTGCTCATTTTGAATTGATGGTGTTATTGATTATATTGGTAATTTCATAGGATATATTTTTTTGGTTATTGATTACATGTTTTAACTCTTCATGTTAAGTTAGTGTCTTGTTCTATGTTGTCTGGAACACGCAGGTATGCACACCTGTGGAATCCCGGGAAGGAATAGCGGGTGGTAAATGGAAGCCACACTGCACTGAGGTTACTCGTCTGTTGGAATAACACTGAGAAGCTAAGGAGGGCTGGCAGTGTTAAATTAGGGACCATTTTCTGTGTGAGTGATTGATAGCAAAGAGTTCGCTGGTGAAACTTTGGTCTGAGATATATCCTGAAGGATAAGTCCAAAGGAGTAGCAGGTTCTTCTGAGCTTGATTGACAGCAAAAGGGTTCGCTGGTGAAACTTTGGACTAAGATATATCCGAAGTCATCTGCGGCGTTCCTCAAGGCTCCTCGCTCAGCCCAACACTCTTCAACGTCTACATGAGCCCCCTCGCAGCCATTGCACGCCAGCACAACCTCAGCATCATCTCCTACGCCGACGACACCCAGCTGATCCTCTCCCTCACCAACGACCCCGCCACCGCCAGAGCCAACCTCCATGAAGGGATGTCAGACGTAGCCAAATGGATGTCGAACAGCCGACTGAAACTGAACTCGGACAAGACGGAAGTCCTCATCCTGGGATCAACACCCTCCGCCTGGGACGACTCCTGGTGGCCCCCCACCCTAGGCAGCGCACCCAAACCAACAGACCACGCACGCAACCTGGGATTCATCCTGGACTCCTCCCTCTCCATGACCAGACAAGTCAACGCCGTCTCCTCGTCATGCTTCAACATCCTGCGCATGCTACGTAAGATCTTCCGGTGGATCCCCACCGAGACCAGGAAGACGGTCACCCAGGCCCTCGTCACCAGTCGTCTGGACTACGGCAACTCCCTTTATGCCGGAACCACCGCCAAGCTCCAGAAGAAACTTCAGCGGATCCAGAACACCTCAGCACGACTCATCCTGAACATCCCACGCTGCAGCCACATCTCCGGTCACCTGAGAGACCTGCACTGGCTCCCGGTCAACAAGAGAATCACCTTCCGGCTCCTCACCCACGCACACAAAGCCCTACACAACCAAGGCCCAGGCTACCTCAACAGCCGCCTCAACTTCTACGCTCCCAAACGCCAGCTTCGATCGACCAACCACGCCCTCGCCGCTGTCCCCCGCATCCGAAGAGTCACCACAGGAGGAAGGTCCTTCTCCTACCTGGCCGCCAAGACTTGGAACTCCCTTCCGACCCATCTCCGCCGGACCCAGGACCACCTCGCCTTCAGGAAGCAGCTCAAGATCTGGCTGTTCGAGCAGTAGCGGACCCCCTCCCCCCAGCGCCTTGAGACCCTCCGGGTGAGTAGTGCGCTATATAAATGCTTTGATTGATTGATTGATTGAAGGATAAGTCCAAAGGAGTAGCAGGTTCTTCTGAGCTTGAGTGAAAGGTAAGCGGAAGGGATTTACCTGTAGTGTTTGAAGAGTAAACGGAAAGTCTTACTTTGTGAAGGGTAAGCGGAATGTGTTACTCGCAGTGAATATAAATCTATCCTTTATTTAGCACAACAGACAGAGTAGCGAATGTATTTATGTTGTTACTAACAGAGTTATTGATTAAGAGAAATATTGCAGTAAGATTTTGTGGAGGGTCAGTGGTAGGAGTAAAACTGACTAAAATTGAGACTGACAGCTTTGGAGAAAAGAAATTGCATTGAAATATTGCAAAAATGAAAATGTTTGAAGGTTTAAAGGAGCTGTTAGGAGGTAAAGTGAAAAATTCGGTTTTTATTGGTGATGCTCCTGAAGGAACACCTGTGCATTTTATGTCTACCAGTTTGGGACAAAACACATGTATGTGGGTTCACCAATGGTGCAAGATTACTGAAAAAGAGGGTGCTTTGAGGTTTCCAAAAGATGGTACTTTTGAATTGCAAATTATTGACAAATTAAGGGAAGTGGTATGTGAAATAAAGACACCATCTAAAGCTGCACAATTTGAGGCCTTAAGCCTGTGGGAAAAGACAGCAAGAGAGAAAGCAAGTGAGGATAAAAAGGTAAAGCACCAAATTCAGGAGAAGGGAATTAGTGATGATAAAGAGCTTCAAATAAATAATGATTCAGGTGATGAAATAATGGATGCATTGATAACTGAGTGTCCACCACTTTATGTGGTTCCCATGAAAAATACTGAAAATAGTGCACCAGTAAGTAGTACAGTGGCTACTGCTTCTGTTGAACAGAGAGAAATACAGACTGAGAGATCTGTGCAGACATTTCAGATTGAACCATTACCTGTTGATTCAGAACTGACAGTGATACCTCCAGGTGTTACTGATTCAAATGTGCCTGATTCAGTCAAAGAATTACAAACTGCAGATGCACAGATAATGCCTAGAAAAATTATGACTGTCCCGATTAATATGGTCCCTAATGAAAAAGTTCAAAGAGCTGCAGAATCAGTGATTATGGCAGGGTTTATTTCCGAAACTCAGAATTCACAGATTATTGAACAGAAATTACCCCAAACACTGAAAGGTGAGGAAAAAATGGTATTTACAACATCTGCAGCCCAGGATAAAATGAATGTAATTGAAAATGGGATTTTTCAAACCTGCTTTGAGGAAGCAGCAGTGATTAAAAATATAGAGAACATGGGAGAACATATTAACACAGGCCATGAAAAAGAAAAACAGCTTAATGTTTTAAATGGAACATGTGAACGTGAAGAAATTAACAGTCCTTGCTGTTTAAATAATGAAAATGTGAACCAGTGTCAGGAAAAAGAATTAATTTCCCTGAGTAAGGAAACAGCTGTATGTGCATTAACTACACATAATGGACTGACAAATTTGGTTCAAAAATATGAAACTGATGTTTCAGGAAGTTTTCCATCTCAGAAAAGTTTTAGGGTACACATGGATGATGAAGCAAATGAGAAAATGTGTTCTTCAGGAATGCAATTGCACATTGCAGAAATAAAATATTTTTTTTAATGCAATGGGTTTGAGCAATTAGGAGACAAGTGGGCAAGAAAACATGAGAAGAAAAAGAAACCACCAGACCTAGCAAGGAAAATAGATAAGGGAAAGAAGCCACCAGATATAATTAGGAAAAAATAATAAGCAGAATGAGGGAGAAGCTTTTGCTTACTCATTGAGAGAAATGGTGGGAGAAGTGTATGTGCATATGCCACAGAATAAAAGTGAACTTGCAGCATTTCTGAACACATTCCCACAGTTAAAAGACAAAATTATGCTGTGGTACCCACAAGTTGATGGATTTGATGAAATATTGAAAGAGTTGTGCATTAATTTGGAAATGTTCTTTTATATTGCCATGCTGACTAAATTGTGGTTTGAATCTAAAGTTGTTGTTCAAGGGCCAGGTGAGGAGACAGTGAAAAGGGTTTGCATGAATGCACCATCATTTTCTGTTGTTATGGAGGAAAATATAGCAGTGATTTATTTCCTAAAGGGCAGAGTGCTAGCAAAGGATGTTGATTGGGTACAGATTAAAAGAACACAGGATGGAAGTAAAGGTGTTTTGGTTTGTGCAAATTCAGGTATGGATGTTGTACTGCTGGAAAATGTGTCTTTTTGCCATCTTTATAACAGATTTGAGCATTGGAAGAAGAAATATAAATTTAAACATGATGCACAAAAACATGGAGAAATGCAGGTGCAAAGTATGCCAGCTAAGCAAATGCAAATGTCAGTTCAGAAACAGGTACCTATGGCAGGAATTTGTCAAGCACAAATGGTCCCACAAAATATGGAAAATGCTAAAATTAATTTAAATAAGGTGTCCAGAGCAAATGTGAATTATGTCCAGAGACAAAATGAGAACCCCGTCAAACAGGTTGCTTTTTTTGCAAATGAGAGTTTTAACACTCACAATTCTGAATTTACCAATTCCATTGTGAAGGCAGTGGAAAGTCCAAATTTAGTTGCAGGAGTTTTAAACAGAGAAATTACAAACCCAGTGTTAGAAGAATTTGCACCAAAATTAGGCCCATTTGAGGAAAATTGCAAAACTGTTGCCTGTGACTCAGGCCTAGCAAGAAAACAATTATTTTGCAAATCAAGCAGCACAGATTACTGTACACCAGATAATGTTATTTTTCAGGTTCATGATGAGGATGTAAATTTTAAAATGGCTCAACAAGAGACAGTTGTAGCATTGTTTTCAGAAAAGACAGTTGAAAAATTACCTTCTGCTTTGGAAAAAATAATAAACACAGAAATAAGAGAGTTCACAGAGAAGGATGCCAGATTAATAAAATGTGCAGAACATGTCTTATTAAAATTTGAACCAGATGACGTATTCAGGAACACAATCAGTTGCAGGAATTTTACCAATAAAAGGATTTTTGATGGAATTGATTAGAAGTTTGTGTAACTTTCTGATCATAGGTTCACAGAAAATAAATGAAAAGAACAGAATAGTGCAGCAGATTAAAAGCATATTTTTTCCATGTTGTCCTGTGGTACCGAATCCAGCCAATATATTTTTTCACATTCCATGTGGTGAAGAATGGCTTATTTTTATTGATTTTTGCCAAGTTCATGTCACAGTGCCATTGCATGAGAATAGTCAGGAGTACTGTCAAAAAGAAGATGAATGTCTGGGACACAAAATTGGAAAGGGAGGTAGAAAAGTGTCACCAGAGAAGGTGGAAATAATTTCCAAGATGAATACACCTCAAATTCAGAAATAAGTCAGGACATTTTTGGGAATGGTTAGCTGCTGTAGAGAGTGGTTACTAAACCTTTCCCTAGTGGCTAAGCCTTTACTGAGGCTGACACACTCAGGTGTGTCTGATCCGCTTCCATTGGACAACAACTGCACAAAAGCATTCCTAGAGTTGAAAGAGAAAAAATGTCGTGCCCCAGCACTAGGAATGAAAGTTTATTTGAAAGAAAATACACTAATTTGCAGTGAGAGGGAGGGCTGCGCTCTCTCATTGCCTATTGAAAAAGATGACTGTGTTCAAAGGTCTGTGATGTATTGCCCAATGACCTTTGACCCTAACTTCACAGAAATGTCAGCAAATGAATTGGATTGTGATGAAACTGAATATGAGTGTCTAAATATCATGAAAATATGCATAAAGCCAAATTCAGACTTTAAGGATCAACGTCTGAGTCAGCCCAACAATGTCCATTTTGTAGATGGCCCATGTTTGAAAGATGACACATTAAAAGCAGCACATACTGTGCTCCTTATGCATTATGTTGTCAAAGCTTCATGGCTTTCAGTAGTTACCCCAGCCCAAAATTCGAAATTAATTGCCCTTACCCTAACATGCAGTATATCTGCTCAATTGAGAGTCACTGTTGTCATGGGAGAGAGAAATGCTAATTCAGTTGCACAAATTTGTGTTCTGTTAGCATGTACATTCTATGGAATCTTCACGGTTGAATTAAAAGAGGCTCAAGAAAATGTTTTTGAAGCAGAACAACAGGGTTGTATCAGAACTGTTTTTGAAAAAAGTGACAACTGCATAGTGGCAAAAGTGTTATTGCAAAGACTGATGCCCAGGTATATATTGCCAGTTTCTCTGAAATCAGATCATAATGTGGGCTTAAAGATAATGAGTGCAGAACAACAGATTGGACATGGAATGGATTGTAGCTATCTGCCTGAAGTGTCAAGCATAATAAAGCAACACAATGGCAGCACAGAGTTACCTTTTGCAAAAGACTGTTTTTCAGCATCATTAAAGTGGCTTGAAATGACATATGCAAATGCACTTGTGGAAAACACTGATGAGAACACTAGCCATTGCTGTGTAGGTCTGGTTGATGTACAGTGTGCAGTTTCTCACCAGATTGCAGCTGCTACACAAGATCTGCATAATGGATGGTGCAACGGCTTTGATCTGAGAGATGCTGTGGTGAAACAACTGAATCTGATCAAAGTGAAAATAAGAGTGAAAGGCCTAGGTTGAAAAAGTGCAAAGGATTGATGGTGCTCTGTCAGAGTTTCTCAGCACCTAAGTAGTCTAATTTGCATGGAAAAAGTACAGAATGCCACACTGTATGAGCCATTCTGATGGCAAGCTGAAGATAAAGAGCAAAGAAATGCTGAAACTGTCCTGTTGAATTCTCCTTTTTTATTATTTTAGTTACTTGTTTTAAAGAAGACTAACTGTTCCAAGAAGCTACTTACAGATCTCTGCACTAAAACATTTGAGCTTGGCTATATATGATCTGATTACAGACCAAACTTGTGTTTGCCTTAGAAATAGAAGTAACATTGTTATATGCTCAGCTTTTGCAATTAAAAAAAATATATATATTGTCACTTGTGAAATGAAATAGGTGTGATGAATTATAAATCATTTTATTATGATTTGAATCATCAGAAGGGTGGATTGATGGAGCAGATTTCATCTGCAGTCAGGCATTGTTTTATTTTCTGTGCTTCAGACAGATTGCATTTAAATTGCCACGTACATTTTGGTGCACGTTAAAAACATGGCACATGAAAAACATGAAAGGGAGGCCTATTCAGTCTGAAATGCTTTTGCTGAATTAACATGTGTTTTTACAGTGTAGAGAAAAGTGGCCTTTTTAGCTTTGAAGATTAATAGAATGTGTTTTTCTCTTCCCAGCCCATCCCATGCAATCTAAAATTCCATATTTCTGTCTTAAAAGACTTTGACTTGTTGCATATTTTGATAAATATTTTCAGTTAAATAACGCCTCTTTTTATAATGTGTGTGAATTAACAAATGCACCAAACACTACACAGGGGACTAAATGCTTTTTGCATGAAAAGCTATCTAAAACACTAATGCATGTTGCTGTGTGCACTATATTAATTGTGTGTGCTTTTAAAATTTAGACTAAAGCATGAAGATGCTATTTTGCACATTGCACATTTTTGCATGTTGTACACAAATTAGAAAAAGCAGCTTTATACTAATAGCTTGGCTAGGTAAACATTTATAAGGGGTATTAGTATGGAGTTGGGAAACATAATGGGCTGATTTACATGAAATTAATATTATCTTTGTGTTTGTTTTATTTTTGGGGCCTACAATTAAATGGCTGCCTGTGAATCCAGCAAGGCTATGGCTTGCATTAAAGAGAAGAGAGCATGTGCAGACTGTACCAGCTTTCCTAAAGGAGTCAAGGACACTTTGAACTTTGTACATTCTTGTGATTCTGCCAATGTACCAGTGTTAGTTAAAAGTGTCCATCTGACTACGCTGTGGAAGGAAGGAAGGAGAATTAGAATGAAACATTTTTCCTAGTAAATGTTGCAAATGTTTATAAATGTAGTTATGTATGCTTCTTTTGTTAAAACTGGTAAAGTCAGGATTTTAGAATGAGTCAGGGTATTGAGAACTCATGCCATCATGACTGACCAATCACGTACAGGTTTTCCTGAAAGATGCTACATCTTTGTGTAGTCTGCCAATAATTAGGGTATAAAATAATGTCCTCTCTGGATGGGGGCTGGCTTTTCTCAGCTCAGCTGGCTTCTATGGGTTAGGTACGAGAAACGTCCCGGGAGATTGCTGAAGGGGAGGTGCGTCCGAGGAGATTCAGGGGGAGGTTTCTTGCTTCCACGTCATATCTTGCCACTGCAGGCCACATTCCTTTGAGGTCTGGTGAAGGGCGGGCTGTCTCCCTCCTTTTTGCTCTTTAGACACAGAGATGCACATGAGCAGCAACAGATAGAAAGGCTCTTTAGATTTAGATGCTAAACTTTAAGTTTATGCTTTGACTAATTAATTAGGTCTGAAAAGATTTATTTGACTTATGCATTTATTTCTCTTTATGGGAGATTTTTGCCAACTATTTAATTATTGATTAGCTTTGCAAGACTATTTTTCTTAGAAACTCTTTAAGAATTTTGACTGATATTTTGCGCCACATTTTCATAACTACATGTAATGCTTATATGCAGACTGTAATGTGTTCTGTATTATTGATATTTTTCCTGCTCTCCAAATTCTGTAACCTGATTGATATTTTACTAATGAACAAAGGGTCAGAGAAAAATTAACTTTTGACTAGAAAATAAAACCCTTTAAAATACTCAACAACTCTCTTTATTGGCTTGAATAATAAATTGCATTTTTGACTGTTCAGGTTTATTTAAGTCTCCTGAAGGTAATACATGGTGTGAAGGGCCCAACACCTTTTGAGTGGTAAATTAGAGGTAGCATGAAGGTTTTGCATTGAGAAACTACCAGAAGAAATTACCGCTCCATCAGCGGTAAAAACGTCTTCAAAAGGCGACTGTGCAGCATTACCCTTGAACTATCCACTCAATTATACATACATAATCGATGTAAACTCCGTTCCTTTTACTCGAATCCCTGGAGTGGGGGATAGAGTGATTCCAAACACGAACAGGAGAATCTTCTTGATTCAAGAAGCACATATGGGATTAGGTCTGAGGCACCAGGAGATCTTCACATCTCTGAAAGAATTACAATCAGAATACTGGTGGCCGGGGATGAGCCTGCATAACTACAAATTTGCAATGGGCTGTCAAAACTGCAACAGAGATCGCAGTGGCGAACCAGCCGGAGTAATGCCAGGACCCTTCTTTTAGAAAGCATAAGGCTATCTATATGCAGAAATCCAATAGGAGAAATGCGTCCCATTTATGTTTAAGACTAGATTCACTCAAAATGTAGACACCAGCGCTCGGCTGACGCCAGAACTGTTATAAAAGATTTGCGAGTCCATATCGGCACATACGCAATTGGCATGCTACATTCTGACCAGGGTCCTGCTTTTAGCTCTCGAGCTTATAAGGAGGCCATGACCATCATGGGCATTGCATTGCGGTACTCTTGTCCTTTCCATTCTGAGGGAAATTGGATTGTGGAAAGAAAAAACCGGGACATAAAGCAATCTATAACGGCGAGGGTATTAGGTTCGGGTGATGGGTGGGTCCAACATTTAACAAGTGTCCAACGTAGTCTTAATAATCTGCCAAGAAATTCTCTGAAAGGTTTCAGTCCGTACGAACTATTGTTCGGGACTAGAATGCATATTCAGGACCTCAATAGTCAGACTTCAGTGATAGAAGAAAAATGCTTTGATATCAAAGATCGTTTGGCTATTTTACAGGACTTAAATGAAACAAGAAAAGACCTGAGCAACGTAAAGTTAAAACAGCAGCCAACAGCCACTGAAGATAAACCACCTGTCCCAGCAAGGCCTGCCTGGATTCCAAAGATTGGGGATCTGGTCAGAGAAAAGATCGCGGTGAAGGAGGAATTTGGGCCTTCTTACAGAAAAGCAGTACCTGTCTTAAGCTGTCAGCGGAACAAGTTCAGTTGTACTACCGCCCCTTGCTGGTAAAAAGGAGAACCGAGTTGTATCCATCGACCTGGTAAAGCCACAATCATGTGGCCAATAATAAGTAGTAGGCCCAGTGGACTCCCAAGAAGTAGCAGAGTACCAAAACTTGCTACAATGCAAGAGGTTCAAACTGAGAGACTAATCACATTTGATAAACCTGCAGTGAATAAAAATGGACTATGCAACAATGCCATGGAACTTGTGCCTCTTGAAACCCAAATTGTAACAGTTCGTCAAGAAACACCAGTCTACAATGATGTAGCCTCAGACTATGCTAATGAATCAAAAGATGCAAAAGCAAATAAAAATCCTGAAGCGATTCCAACAATTGACAGAACTGCATCTGGCTACTTCATCAATTTCGATAGCTTTTCTGAAGATCCAAGCGAACCTGAAGAAACGCCAACAACAAAAACTTTTAAAGACAAAGTAACGGAACTCTTTCATCAACTCAAAGAAACCTATCTGATTTCTCCATGAATTGAATTTTGGATTGTGTTAGGTGTACTTTTCCTCCTGCTTTGGCTCATCTTGGGTCTTTGTTTGGGAAAATTCATTGAAGGAATTTACAGTACAATGGACACAGCAAGTCAGAACATCAACTTGGTCCTAAAGCCTCACAAGTCATCTCACATCTAGAAAAGAGAACTATCATCAGTGAATGTCACAGCCAATCCAATACCCGGTGGGGTAGCATGGGACAAAACGGATCACGAAATCTATGGCCCGGTTGAGCTCTTGAAATATCCACACCAGTTCAAGGTTTCATTAAGTGACTTTGTAAAACCGAGTACATTCTCTGATGATTGGGACTTTGAAAGTATTAATGATATGATGTCAGATTTAGTAATATCAGCAAAATTTACAGAACATGATTACTTACAGGGTTCATCAAATTATGAAGAAATGTATTGTTATAATCACTTTGCACATCACTATTTGCATAAATCTGCTCAGCCTAGAAATGTTTTTAATTATAATCAATGGGAACATTGTGCAAC
This sequence comes from Lissotriton helveticus, assembly GCF_964261635.1. Taxonomy (NCBI): domain Eukaryota; kingdom Metazoa; phylum Chordata; class Amphibia; order Caudata; family Salamandridae; genus Lissotriton; species Lissotriton helveticus. Next base: position 301,987,375 of record NC_136059.1, read on the forward strand.
TCCACCGAAAGGTAGTTCAAAAACATTTTACGGGAAATTCACGTACTTCTCAGGATTTGACACAAGTGATGCAGAAACTTTTTATTTCAAAATTTTAAATAAGACAGGAATGAAAACAATGCTGACAAATACTAAATTGATCAACTCGGAAACATTTTATGAAAAAATGAACACATTTGGTTTTGATTTCTGGAAAAATAACATTGAAACAAAAACCATCTGGGGTAGCAAAGATTGGCAATTCCAAAGTTTAGAAGCATTATTTAGAGCCTGCATGATCCCAGAACAAATTATATTCTTGAATGATACCATTCAACAGACAACCTGTCTTGGCCTAGCCAAAATTAAAGACTTAAACAAACCGTCTATTCCAAAACCAACACCTGACAGTAATAGCACTACAGATGTTGAAGTAGACGTATCCCATATTTTTAACCAAAACAGAACACATCCTGATTGGAAAAAATGGTTGATCTGGCCCACAGACACAAATAACTGTCAAGATAGATTCCTGAACAAAACACAGGGGTTAAAAATGACCAGGCCAGACCCAAGATACTCCCAGAGACAAAATCCAGGGATAGTCACAACATACAGTGTAGGGAAACTCTGCCTCGAATGGCTACAGTAATCCACACTGGCTGAAATTAAGCAACACTTGACTTTACTTAAAGACGGTGCTGACTTGCGTTATTTTATAATGGGACCACGCAAACAGCGTCAAAAACGTTTCATAGCGGCCGGTATATACGCTGCATACAACGAAGCTTGGAAAGTGATGCAAATTAAAACAGCAGAAAAAATACGAGAAATTGATCGTATTCATTTGGAAAAATCATTTTCTGTTGTGGACAATTGGTTAATGACTCTGTCCTCCAGAATATATTCACTGGACAGTATTGTATCCTCTGCTATTGATATAATAGAGCAGGACTTACTAATATTACAACACGGTCAGTCCCAATTACGTTCTATTGTACAGCTTGGCTGGACGTTGCAAAATCTGCGTTCAGGCTACGTGCCCTGGCGTTTAATCAACACAACGTCATTATTCTCTATCTTTAACCTTACTGATACACAAATCAGTTTGGCACAAAGAGGAGCAGACTATACGATTCTGAGCATTGAAAAACTTGAGAGATTACCATTGACAATGTCAGAAAGACCTGTCATTGAATGGATAATACACGGAATAATCACAATTCCGATAACAACTTTCCAATTTAAATACTGCCAAGAGTATATACCAGCGGGCCAGTATGAAAGGTTGGATAAAGGGTACATTAAGTCATCATGGAAATTACCTTATACACACACATGTTACAGTGAAAAGAAACAGAATGTATTTCTTAGTGGAAAAAATTTTAAACAATCACTAAGCGGTATACTTCTGTGTCAAGGTATTAACCTGCATGGGGCCTGTGAGGGGACTTCAAATAACCTTTCATGTCACCAGCACGGCACACCTGCAACACAAATAGAACCATTCTTTAGACGACTTTCTAACGGGAGTTACATTCTAATAGTGGACCACAGCTGTTGTGGCATGGTGCCAGGGAAAGCCTATCTCGTCAGCGTGAGTTCCATGGTCACTTGCTGTATGCAAGTATTGTATCCAAACAGCACTCCAGATACGGAGGCAACAATTTGGCTTTCTTTGAATATCTCTTCTATTCGAATTGATACTTTAAGTAGAATAAAGTCTGTACTTGTACAGACAACTGTGCCCTTAACGTCATCAAAAGAAACGTATGATCTGCAAGTTGCAAGGACAACGGCAGAGATACATACCCTTTAATCAACAAATTGGCCCGTGCATTTCGTAGAAATGCTAAGCCAAATCCTAAATATGTCAGATACCAGTTGTATCCCAAATATATTTAAGACAATTTTTTTGGGACTGTTAACACCCTTCGAAACAGTTCTGGGCATTTTTCCTAATTTTGTCCATTCTGTCTTTGGCGGCCTGCCACTTCTGTTGGGACTCGTAGCAGGCATTTTATTTTTGATCCTTCTGCTCCGATATGGCAAGCCAAGTCGCATGACAAGACTCCAGCAACGATGGAAGAAACGATCCTAGCTATACGCTATCGGGACCGCATAACTAGAGTCCTTGGATTAGCCCGGCTAAGAGATCTGAATATGACCTGGTTTCTTTCATTCAGACCCATCTGGCAGAATTGCATCTTACCTGTGCTTCGATGTATGCTATGCGGAGAAGAATGCGTGTTGGACGTCTGTCTTACACTACCATCAGCAGTACCAATGGATACAGATACTTTGCTAAGTCCTGTAACGGCTCATGCATCGTGTTGTCCCCAGCGGCTACCCATTCTGATGACGGCATTCTTTGAGACTGCACCACTACGATTAGGGGGTAGTGAAGTACAAGGTGAGAGCAGCATCACCCAGGTACGACCTTCTGTGAGCATTGCTGATCCTGACATCGATGATAGCAATCATTCTCACGACTTAACTGTTGCGGCATTTTCAAACTTGGTCGAACTTTCACCTGAAGCCGTAGACCAATTTTTTGAGAGTCTGTCTGAAATGATGTTCTCCCCTCAACAGAAAGAATAACTTTTTAAGCAACAAGCACACAGCGTTCCCTGAACTCTGAATTCGGCCTTCAGCTTTGATAAACAAAAGCTACTGAAAATATTTGGAACTATTTTTTCCCCTGAAGCGAAATTATTTTTTTTTCCACTTCCAAAATATTTACCTTTTTCTGGCACATGTACTCTGCTTAAAGTAGAACTATTCTTAGAGAACAGAGCTTCTATTTTTAGGAACTCTCGAGACAATATTTTACCTCAGCCTCTAGGATATGTACAGAATTTGTATTATTATGTGATGGAATGGTCTCGACCTTCTCTTCTGTATTAAGAGACATTTCATGTGTAAATTTTCGCAATTCATTCAGATGATAATAATATGCATTTTTTAACTTAATGATACCACTGCTTGAAAAACGTACTATACCATTACTCATTTTCGTGTATTACGATATATTATTTCAATATGCAACTTTATGTATTTTGGGGTCGGTTGGAAAACACATGCATCATTATATGTTTACTATTGCTTAGTTTTTAGTAATGAGGGACATTAGATCGTGGAGTGGGTGTTGTAGTTCTAGCTAGGACCCTAAATTCGATAGTCCTGATTTATGCCCTTATGTGGTTATAATGAATAATATCATTATAAAGGCATAAGAATCATATCCATATTTAGTCATAGCCCATGCTGTCCAAATTAAGCAAGGCTACTTCCCCAGGCTCCTAGCAAGTACAACGAATTCTGTAAACAAACCAAACCTCCAGCAACCTGGGAATTCCCCATTGCTTTTGTTTTGATTTCGTCCTAGAACTCCTGTGAGCACTCTAAGAACGGCCAGTTCTTGGTGACATCTTCATTGACGTCTTATGTCCAACCTTACGTCAAACCCGGCACCTTTCATGTATAAATATACCAACGTTGCCTTAAGCAAACACACAGTGGTGGTTTTGGAGCAGAGCAGCTATCTACTTGCCCGAGAGCCCAGCTGATGCGAGATCCCACGGACGCTGCCCCTCCCTTTTGACGCACTGAGAGAGACGCTGTCTTTTCTCCTGCTGAGAAATCCAGCTCCGGTGTTTCCAGATACCTTCGCGGGTTACTGGGATATCGAGTCCTGAGAGAGAGATACAAGACCTCCTGCTTTCTAATACCCAGCTACGGAGCTGACTAAACCCTTAAAGAGAATTCTTGATTCAGATTCTTGGCCAAAACCATCTTAACTTAAACTGCTACTTACTTACTCCTTCCCACGTATTAGGCTTAGGTCAGGTACACCGGGGTAGGTGTATTTAGAAGCACCAGTTGAGTACGTTAGTCAATGTATATTTGTATGTATATATTTTATCTATTTTAAGTATCATATGGCTAAGAAACCATATCAATGCTTTTACAGTATTATTTCATAATACTCCTTTTACTGTACGCACTTTACTTTTCTATGAGTATTGCAATTGTGGCAATTCATTTCTCTTGTATGAGAAAGAAGACTGCTCAATAAATAACAACCTTTTATTGAAAACGCCCGTCTCTCTTTTCTCTGCACTCTGGTGAAACTAAGTATGCACACTTGACTGAGTGAAATAGCTGTCTATTGTTTTCACACGACTCTAGAGATACACTCTTATTCTGAGGGAGCAAAGTTGTCATGTTATATGGATGTCAGAAGCTAATCCCTTCTTGTCTATCCAGGGAGGTTAAACTCCTCCTCGCTTATTCGAGAAAGTTTCTAGTGACCTCTGAGCTAGCTGGCAAAAACTTAAGTCTAATATAGTCAGTAGAGACCTAGTCGACCTCAGTCCTACGTCTACACTGCTGAATATATTATTCCAATGCGCAGAGCCTATTGGGAATATAGGAACTACACTACAAGGATGACCTTCGGAAGTTACGTACGGTATGGAGGAAATGGAGGAAATATCATGGTCTGGATATAGGGTTGGACCCTGAATAGTGAGACATGGACGTCTTCGACCCTTACTATGTGCTGGGCACGAGACTGCTAGGGGACATAAGTATTAGACCCTGGGGAGGACAGGTAGGGAGGGGATGGGACATTCAAATGTATTGCCGGTTGCAGACCCGATTCTTTGGTGGGTAATATGTCATGGAAATAATGCTATGGGAGGCGGGGGGAGGGCGGGGGTTTGGGTGTGAGCGTGACCATCTGTACCACGTTGGTTATTTGGTTGAAAAAGCAAATAAAAACATTTCTTAAACAAAATAAAAACTAATAGTAACGTTCTCACCAAGAGGAGATGAAAACCACAGGAAGGCTGATTCATGGGTAGACGTTTTTGGACTGTAAGAAACAAGACTTTGTAACTTTCCAAGGACAAATGTCTGAAAGTCTATTATGTTCTGAAGAGAGAGTGAGGTTTGCTTATTCACAGGACTTGCTGATATTCTATTGGAGAATGAATAAGACAAAAGAAAATAATGTTGCAACATAGAATTTGTGTGTTTATATTAGTGTGTGTTCCTAGAGGAGGGCGGATTCCTTTCCCGACATTCGGGCTGGATACTTGTTTCTGATCTCCTAGGACCAGATGTAAGACCCTACCAATTTGCCAGTCTCTAATTGCGTCGTTTTGCGAATCGTAATTTGCAACTCGCAAATTGGAATGTACAACAGTGTCAGACACTGTTTGCGATTCCTACGGGGGTCTCAAATTGCATGCCTCATTACTATTCACGAGGCAGGTGCAATTTGCCAGCCCATTAGGAATGGCTAGCACTTCCAGTGATGGTGGCCAACTGGGGTCAGCAGGCCACCATGTCTGCGATTGCTTTTTAAATGAAGCAGTATTTTTAAAAATACAGCCCATTTTCCTTATATGAAAACGGGATGCAATAAAAAAAGTAAATTGAAACATTTCTGTTTCATTTTTTAAGGGCAGGCAGTGGTCCCCTGGGGACCCCTTCCCGTTTGTGAGAGGCTTACCTTGAATTAGGTGGTAAACTGCAAGTGTTTTGCTGCAGCAAATGCGGTTGCAAAACAATGGTACATTCCATTGTGACTTGTTATTAGGAAACTGCGCCACTTCCTAATAGCAAGAGTCGCAAACGCTATTTTGCGAGTCACTGACTCGCAAAATAGCATTTGTAGATGCCAGGACCCTTTTTTGCAGTCACAAACGGGCAAATTCCCCGTCTGCAACTGCAAAAAACAGTCGTACATCTGGCCCCTAGTCTTCTCTACATGAGAGGTTATTCAGACTAATTCTATATGTCTGCGGATTCATGACTATGAATAATTTCCAACCTGATCGGCATAGGCTTTATGCGTGTGCATTAATCTCTCTCTCTTTCTCAACATCATCTCCTACGCCGACGACACCCAGCTGATCCTCTCCCTGACCAACGACCCCGCCGCCGCCAGAACCAACCTCCACGAAGGGATGAAAGAGGTAGCCGAGTGGATGTCGACCAGCCGCCTGAAACTGAACTCAGACAAGACGGAAGTCCTCATCCTGGGCTCCTCGCCCTCTGCCTGGGACGACTCCTGGTGGCCCCCCGCCTTGGGCACCGCACCCAAACCGACAGACCACGCACGCAACCTGGGCTTCATCCTGGACTCCTCCCTCTCCATGACCAGACAAGTCAACGCCGTCTCCGCATCCTGTTTCAACATCCTGCGCATGCTACGAAAGATTTTCCGGTGGATCCCCACCGAGACCAGGAAGACGGTCACCCAGGCCCTCGTCACCAGCCGACTGGACTACGGCAACACCCTTTACGCCGGAACCACCGCCAAGCTCCAGAAAAGACTCCAGCGGATCCAGAACGCATCAGTCAGACTCATCCTCGACATCCCCCGACGCAGCCACATCTCCGGACACCTGAGAGACCTGCACTGGCTTCCCGTCAACAAAAGAATCACCTTCCGTCTCCTCACCCACGCACACAAAGCCCTACACGACCAAGGCCCGAGCTACCTCAACAACCGCCTCCACTTCTACGCTCCCAAACGCCACCTCCGATCGACCAACCACGCCCTCGCCGCCGTCCCCCGCATCCGAAGAGCGACAACAGGAGGAAGGTCCTTCTCCTACCTGGCCGCCAAGACCTGGAACACCCTCCCTACCGACCTCCGCATGACCCAAGATCACCTCTCCTTCAGGAAGAAGCTCAAGACCTGGCTGTTCGAGCAGTAGTGCCCCCCCCCCCCTAGCGCCTTGAGACCCTCTGGGTGAGTAGTGCGCTATATAAATGCCATGATTGATTGATTTCTCATCAGAACTCGTCAATGGATTTCTGAGCTGACACCTTTTTCTCTCTTAATACCAAATGTATTTAGAATAGGGAGTTTCCTTTATGGAACATGCTTATTTTGGCACTGAATAGTAACATTTTGTTCTGTTCTATAATCAAGTATCAGTTATTGAAATATACATACTTTTAATGCTAAAATGTACAGATTACTGCCTAATGAATAAATAGATGAAAAACTAAAAGATCTGAAAATAAAATCCTTTAACTAACACTAACTCTCTTTATTGACGGAATTTAAAGTGTTTAATGATTCATTGTTATGTGGAGGTTTGCCCCTAATTTCCATTTATTGACCAACAAAGGCCCATATGACCAGAGGTGGGGGTTATTAAATGATTATACTCAAAGACTAAGATATGGAAAACCCTGCTTCCTCAAGTGGAAACCAGAGCACGGTTTGTGTCAAATGAGAGAAGAGATGAATTAAGTTATCCCAACTCAAAATTGCAGACGTCCTTTAAGCCCAAAGCCCAAACTTGAAGACACAAGTAGCTGTGGTTTTGAAGATGTTTGCAGAGGTGGAAGTGTGAGTAGCAATAGGGTTATGCGTCGTCATTGTCTTTTTGAGATAAGGTTCTTATGTTGAGGTTATGTGTTATATGTCTTGTTAAATAGTGATGTTTATATTTCGAGGTTGATCATGTGATAATGTCAGACTCAAAGTAGATGAAGATCCCTGGATAGTTGAAAAATAGAAAAGTGTTATTTGTCTGCTAAAGGTTTGTGATGCAGATGTATGAGGTACCATCAACTGCACAATTGAGATTGGGACTATAATGATTTGTTGGGACTGTACTAATATTGATTGGTGTTAGTGGAACCTAATGTGCAAAGGCGATGCTATGTCATTCAGGGTGCTTTCCCACTAGTTAAGATTTCATTCATAGCTGTGTTGTAGAGCTGGAAGGTATTAAACCTCATCTCTGATTTGTTTTTGTATGAATGGCCTACTTTGAATTCTTTAGTGAAGGCAGACAGCAGTTGTATGATTATTGTGCTTGTATAAAGTTGCCGAATTTGCGGATGAGAAAATTGTAAAGGAGGGTGACTGCTGCAAGGAATAAATAGTTACGTCATAGTGCCACGCTGGGATAGGTCAGTTGATGTGAAGTGCCACGCAGAGATTGGTTTACAGGTCATCAAGCATTAAATTATGATAGGTTTGCGAAAGAAAAGTTGCAACAGGTTTGGAGGAAAATGTTGATGTATACAGAAATGCAAACAGAACTAAAACATTGACATTTTAAATTTGATCATTGTTCATTCATTGTTGAATGATTGCAAAAATGAACTATTTCTAAGCTATTAGAAACTTGATGAGAGGAGATGTGCATGTCCATGAGGGTGAGGAGGCTCTACTGGAAGGTATGCCAGCTCATTATATGGCTACATATGTAGGGCTCCATACATGTTCTATGCCTTGTCAAAGGTGCAAGATCACTGAAAATTAAGTCATCTAAGCTTCCACAATATGGTACTTTTGATTTAAAGATTACTGAAAATTTACAAGAAACGTTATATGAATTGTAGCCACCTCCTAGACCTACACAGTATAAAGCATTAAATGCCTGGAAGATAGCAGCTTATGCTAAGGAGAAAGAAAAGTACCGAAATAAAGCAAGGAGAGCAGTGTGACATTACACAGATGCTCAATTAGATGAAGGGCAGGAAAAGTGGAATAAGTGTGTGCTGTATTATGATGTATTGTTATCTTGCACACGCGCGCGCTCTGTTGTGCTATTTGTTTTTCACTGCGGGTGCTACGCTTCTTGGTGCCATGTATTCTGTTTTGACTTAACCCCTTCCGTGCGGCCGGGATACCCCCCCGTGTGGGGCCGCGGAACGAACAGGGTGGGCCGTGACGAACCCCAGCCGCCATCCGCACACGAGCACCGTGGAGCGCGACGGCTGGGGTTCGTCACCAGCATGGAAGGGGTTAATATGCAGTGCATCCTATGAAGGACTTTCTATGTTCCGTTGTTTCGGTGACTGATCGGTCATTTCCCAACAGCATTCAGTTAGTGGATCACGGAATATAAGTCGTCAGAGAATGGGCTCCTGGATCTAACATAAGAAAGGAGAACACGTTACTAACCATACCTGTTACACCTGTGAGCTCTTCTTCTTTTACGAGGATACCGTCACTACATATTTATGACGACAAGGATGGTTTCGTTCTAACACGGAGCAGGATTGGGTTATGTAATACTCCTGGGAGCCCACCTCATCTGCATGTCTGCACCCTCAAGCGTGGAATCGCCTACAGACGGATTTCCTGAATCAGCAGGGCGGAGTTACGCATGATTGCTGCCACACCAATTGGAAAGTTTTTGTGTCGTGTATGATTCCAGTGGTGTCAGGACGGAAAGACTTTCTGTAGGCCATGTGGGCAGAGTCAGTCATGTTTATACTCTGCCGTAATTTGAGCTGTGCAGCTGTGATCTCTGTCACCTCATTTGCAGAAAGTTATTGCTTGCATACACGCACGTCAGTTTATTTGCCTGTGTGGCTCCTTGTTTCACTACGTTATGAAGGAATATATGACGTTACAACGAATTCCGTTGCAACGCATGCCTTTACCACGCATGCGTTACAACGGAATTTGTTTACCACGCATAACATTTACCACAATTACTAGCGTGGTGACGTCATACGTCGTTAAGAGAAAGCGGAAGTTTATTTTCCGTTTTCTCTTAAACGACGCTGATACCCGACGTGACTTCAGGTGAGTTTCTTTTTTGGGGGGGAGACCCCCCCAAGCCCCCCTTTTTTTACTTTTTACCTTAACCACATATACCTTTACTACAAACCTCGTAGTAAAGGTATGCGTGGTAAAGGCTTTCGTGTTAACCACGCATGCGTTGTACTGCATGCGTGGTTAACGATTTCATTGTAAAGGCTTCGGTGTAATGGCCGTTTCCCGTTATGAAGGAATGTGTGTGATGGCCACTGAATCCTGTCATCTTTTTGCTCGTCTTCCCCATCTGATTCATTTTTCACCGTTGTCAGCTTGCATCACCTAAATTGCTATTTCACAAGGAATATTTTTTAAACTTATTTATTAAACTTTATGTATACTTTATTTTAAACCAGCCTGGAAGTTGTAAGCATTTTTGAGCTACTCTGTATACTTATATTTTACAAAGTTGACAATCCAAAATGTCTGGAGGAAGTAATGCACATCGACATCCTCCATGATTTTTGGATAGTCCTGACAAGCCAAATTTAGAATGGAAGCACTGTTCAGTTCAGTTCAGAAAATCTTTACTCGATGGTTAAAAAACATCATCAAAGCACATATATACAATTTAAAAAAAATAATGAAATACAATATCCGAACTCCATCTAAAAATCGCCGATACAGATAAGAGGTAGAAAAGGATTTTATCTTAAACATTAATTAACTCAGTCCTCTAGTGTTTCTTAGCCTTACTGAGACCTTAATGACATTCATAATACAACATAAAGTGTGTGTATAATTTGCTCTTTGTAAAAAGAGCAGGGCAACTTTGGCATGACAGAACTTCGCCTGTTTTAGGATGTCTACCAGAAATTTTCGTCTAGGAATCCTATAAAAGGGACACAAAAGTACAAAGTGAAGGGTGTCCTGCGGAGACCGATTGTCGCAGCCGCAGGCACCCTTCTGCTCAATTGTTAAAGTAAAACCTGGTGGGTCAGCCAGTATATTTGGTAATAAATTGAGCCTAAAATGAGACATTAAAAACTGGTCCTGGGAATTGTGCATCAAATACAAATAAGGTTCCATGCCCTCGCTATTCTTAATGAGACAGTGGGCACTTACTGAGCGTTTGGAAAGTTCCACTCCTGCTCTGCGTGTGGAAAACTGTTCAAGCAGCATTTTTTTAATCTTCAGTTTGTCAAGGTTTGATATTGCACTTGGGTTACTGAAAAGATCCTTCTCATCTAAATACTCTAGGGTGTCCTTAATGGATTTTATGCGTAATCAAGAGAGAGAGGTAGGACCAGAAAGCTAGTCCATGTCCCCAGGTTTATATGCGGTTTAATCAAAATGAGACTAGCTCAAATTACTTTGTTTTACAAAAGTTATTTAGGGGAGGGGGAAGACTCTGGTGTGTTTTGTCACGGAGTGGGAACACCTTGCAGGTGTGTTCATAAAGCCCTCACCCACCAACCTAGTTGGTGGCATGCTTCATCATCGGGCCCACCCAGTAGCACCTAGCGTGCCCCGGGTGTGCTTCAACGCCTGACTACAGCGGAGCTGGTATATTGCTGAGTGTGCAGTGATGAAGGATAAGAGAGTGATGTTAAAACGGCTAGACGGTGGTCCCAGTACCCGAGGGTGAATTAGACTTTAATACCTGGGCCTCCGTCAGCGGTTAAAAATAAGGCAAGGGGATGTGAGAGGCGAGTTACGACCGGTCACATCCAGTGGGTCAACATGTTTCAGCCAGTGCCTTATGACTAGACTGGCTTTCTTCAGGACCTAAATAAAAAGGTGAGTGTAGGTAAACTAGTGGGAGTGTAGTTGGGACTATGTGTCTACACGCCCTAAAGTGTATCTATGTGTGAGAGGGGGATTCCCTTCTCAAGACCACGCTAGTTTTTGCTCAGTCAGACCTCAAGGTTGGGAGGTGGCAAGGGCTTGACCAGCATTTCTGGGTAGAGCCTGCTCTGGACCTGTAGTGCCTCCACCGGTATGCGAAGGAGGCACTACAGGTCCAGAGCAGGCTCTACCCAGAAATGCTGGTCAAGCCCTTGCCACCTCCCAACCTTGAGGTCTGACTGAGCAAAAACTAGCGTGGTCTTGAGAAGGGAATCCCCCTCTCACACATAGATACACTTTAGGGCGTGTAGACACATAGTCCCAACTACACTCCCACTAGTTTACCTACACTCACCTTTTTATTTAGGTCCTGAAGAAAGCCAGTCTAGTCATAAGGCACTGGCTGAAACATGTTGACCCACTGGATGTGACTGGTCGTAACTCGCCTCTCACATCCCCTTGCCTTATTTTTAACCGCTGACGGAGGCCCAGGTATTAAAGTCTAATTCACCCTCGGGTACTGGGACCACCGTCTAGCCGTTTTAACATCACTCTCTTATCCTTCATCACTGCACACTCAGCAATATACCAGCTCCGCTGTAGTCAGGCGTTGAAGCACACCCGGGGCACGCTAGGTGCTACTGGGTGGGCCCGATGATGAAGCATGCCACCAACTAGGTTGGTGGGTGAGGGCTTTATGAACACACCTGCAAGGTGTTCCCACTCCGTGACAAAACACACCAGAGTCTTCCCCCTCCCCTAAATAACTTTTGTAAAACAAAGTAATTTGAGCTAGTCTCATTTTGATTAAACCGCTTAATGGATTTTAGCCACGGAATATGTAGACTTTTATCCCTATTCGGACAGTCTCTCATTATTTGTCTGCTTAGGTCTGCTTCGGGGTTTCCCCAGATACTAAACCATGCCATGATTGGTCTAAGCTTAACCTGGTTCTCAATGAATGGTCTGCCTAGTTCTCTATGCGCAATTATTGCTGGGGTACTCTGAGGGATTTTTAAGATCCTTCGTAGGTATTTATCTTCCTCCAGCTGTAACTGCTTGGCATCCACAAAGCCCCACACTTCTGCTCCGTACATGGCTTTCATACTACTTATAGAGCCATAAATGTTCATAACCTGTTCTGGGGACCAGCGGCCCAACCTTCGGGCAAAATTTGTTATAGCACCATTTGAAGATATAAGTTTTGTGCACCGCTCTTCTACCAGAGATTTAAATTTCAGTGCCCCATCAAATAGCAGCCCGAGATAAGAAAAAGACTGCACCTTCTCTAGGGTATGGGTCCCTATTTTGCACGAAAACTTCCTACAGGGGTTCGTGCCTGCCAGCATCACGAAGGACTTGCTTAAATTCACCAACAGGTCTAAAGTGTCCATGAAGTTAGCAAATCCATCAATTAGGCACTGCAAGCCCCTCGGGATACGGGCGAGCAGGACCGCGTCATCCGCGTACAAGAGCACCGGTATGTGGCGCGTACCTGCTTTATGGCAATCTGTGTTCAAGGCAATCAAGGTCCTCTCTAAGTTATTGATGTAAAGCAAGAATAAAAAAGGGTCAGGAATGCAGCCTTGTCTCACTCCACTAGTACACGGAAAGGATTCTGTGTTCCCACCCTCCGTGTTGTAGCGGACTTTCGCAGTGGTGTCCCAGTGTAACTCTCTGAGGATGTTAATCAGACCTGGATCAATACCCATGTTACTCATCATGGCATATAACTTGTTCCTATTCACGTGATCAAACGCGGCTGCGAGATCCATGAACCCCATGTAGATGGCTTCATTGCTGGCTTTGGTGTATTTTGCCACCAGCATGTAGCGGTTCAGACATTGGTCACTAGTGGACCTCCCAGATCTGAAACCGTTCTGGGTGTCTGCGATGATGCGATGATCTTCTGTCCAATCCATAAGCCATTTCAAAATTACCCGGCCTAGAATTTTGGCTGAGACATCGATCAGTGAAATTGGTCTGTAACATTGGGGGGTTGTCCCTGTGGCCTTTCTTAAAGATAGGGACAATTGTTGCGGTGGACCACGAGCGGGGCAATCCAGACTTAACGGCCGCATTTAACACCCTCATGAGGATGGGGGCCCATAAGTCTACATTGCTCAGATATAGGTCGGGTGGGGTGCCGTCAGGGCCTGGAGCTTTGTTACGAGTGAGGCCTTGGATCCCCTTGGTTATTTCTTCTAGGGAAAATTCTATGTCTGTACTCCGCTTTCTAGCCCACCCCCCCTCACCCGTCAGTATCCTGGTTATGATTATAAAGACCCTCAAATGTGTCACCCACTGTTCGGGTAAGATATTTGTCCCAATACCAGGGGTAGTGCTATCCTGAAAGCATGGCCTATTGATTATCCTCCAAAATTCTGTCAGGTCCCTTTTTTCGCCCGCCTCCCTTAAGTCTGCCCAAACTTCAGTTTGGAGAGAGATCTTTCTCTGTTTCAGAACATTTTTATATGTCTGTCTACAGTGGGATATTCTTAGTTTATCGCTAGGGTTAGATTTCAGGCTGAATTTTAAGTCTCTCAGAGCTCGTGTTGTTGAGCTACTCTGTATACTTATATTTTACAAAGTTGACAATCCAAAATGTCTGGAGGAAGCAATGCACATCGACATCCTCCATGATTTTTGGATAGTCCTGACAAGCCAAATTTAGAATGGAAGCACTGGTTTAGGGTGTTTGAAAATGACTTGGTGGATCGAGTTGAGTATAGTTCTGCTAGGAAAGAAGCCATTTTGTACGGTTGTCTAGGTACAGAAGGGCAAAAAGTTGCCAGAAATTCCTGCTCCAGGGGGAGAGCCTAGGGATTTGCGGAATGTGTACATTGAAGCAAAAAAAAGACTAGATAAACAATTTACTACTGGACCTAATGTAGTTTTAGAACGTTTTAATTTTTATTCCATAAAATAAAATTGTGATGAGAGCAGTTATCAATATGTGTTTGCTCTCCTAATATTGGCTAGTTCATGCCGCTTCGAGAATGCTAACGATCAATACTAAAGAGATCAAATTGTACTGAATTGTTATTCCAAAAAAGTGCAGGGGCATTTACGATGTTGTACTAATCCTACTTTAGAACAGTCAGTTAAAATTGCCAAAGGTATTAAAGGTTCTGTTATTTCCATTAAAGCTTTAGCCAATGCATCTACTATGTCTAGCATTGTAAATAGCACAGGTGTGATTGCTGTAAAGAATGTCACACACATTAAGTTTGGCAAATCTAATGCATGTTACTGATATGGCTCATACAATCATTTGGGCAATAGTCCCAATTGCCCTGCTATGGGTAAAAAGTGCAGTAAAAGCAGGAAAATTGGTCATTATATGAAAGTGTGCAAGAGTTCTGTTTCTAATGCAGTCAGAGTAAATTGTGTGCCTGAAGTTACACATAAGTATTCACCTGAAGAAGATGAGAGTGCTAACACTGTGACTGTGGAAATTTGGCAGAGATTGCTGTTAGCATTTAGCTGAAGCCATCTTGTTTACGGCAGCCATTTTGTTAACCATGTGCTCGCCATGTGTTCTTTCCTTCTTCTCTGTCGTTTGCCCTTGTGCTTTGCTCAAAGAACTAGCTATACTCAGCCTCTGCTACTCTGCACATGCTCAGAAGAGTTTGTAGCTGCCCATGCACCAGCTTGGGTTTGTTACTGTCAGGATGTTTCTACTAAAGTCAGCAACTGTTGGCTCCTCCTTCTTTGTTGACTGTGCATTTCTGTATGACCATTTCTGTATGTAACCCTCCTGTGTGTGCTTGTACCACCTTCTTTTGAGCTCCTGTGTGGGTATAAAAGACCCATGGTTCTTCTACTCCTTGTGCTACTTCATACACTACAGAAGGGTGTTGTGTGAATGTAGTTCCACCTCATGAGGTTAATAAAATATCTCTTTGCTATTTCAGTTTCCGTGCCAACTTCTATTTACTGGTCTGAGGACTTGTGTGCAGAGACGGGCGAACCCCTAGCCCAGGAAGGCCTTGCTGAGGTCCACCTCTAAAGATTGGTGGCCAATCAAGTGGGGCTTATCAGCGACTCGGATGCCCGAATGAGTGGTTGAAACGGAGGATTGGTATCTCGCTACAGACAATCACTGCCCGAGGAGACCCGCGTCTTAGCACTCAGAGCGTTTTTTCCTCTCTTCCTGATCTGACTCTCCAGGCGGTGCCGGTCCTCGACTGAGATCCCTTCTGGTGTTCACCATGCAGAGACTATTTGGTCGATTCAGAACTTGGCACTTGGAATCTGGAGACTTTTGCTTGGTGAGGTCGTTTGATGCAACAATTTGTTTATGGAAATCGACCAATATTTGGAATTTGTTTGGATATTGTCACGAGGACGTGTCCCCTGACTTGGACGGGCGGGACGTACCTTCTAACTTGTGTCCGTTTCCGCCCCGTCCGCAGGATCCCTTTGATGTGGCTTGGAGCGGCTCCGAGTTCCCTTCGATACCTACGCTGTTGGCCCTCCCTTCGCTGACGTCAGGGGGGAGTCCCCTGTCTCTTCCACCGGTCAGCCTATCCGGTGCGTCCTCGTCATCACCGACGGACCAATCAGCAGAGCCAGCGGAGAATAAGGAAGTGGTGGAAATGTCCAATGGCGCGCTGCCTGACGGGAAGACGCCGACCCGCGAGGAGGACGCCGAGACAGAGGAAAACGGACGGAGTGAAGAAACATCGCCGGTTACACCGAAGGAGAGACGCGACAAGCCAGGAGGCCAACGGACCCACGAGCCGCCCTGCCACGCTTCCAGGGGAGAAGTGTGGCTGACCAAGGTACGAGGGCGTCTACAGGGGTTGTTCACTGCACGGGGTGGGACAGGATAGGACGAGGGTAGCCACGGAGCCCTGCACGCACTGCTTGTAGCGACGCTGTAGACACGGTGGTGGAACCCGGTGATCCCTCACTTCCCCCTTCCCCTCTTTCATACTTGTCCCCTGGCCACGCCACTAACGAGGCTCTCCTGTGTCTCTTTTCTCCCTGTCTATATCCGGAGCCGTGGAGCCTCAGGAAAAGAGACAAAGGGACCCTGCTGTGCATCGTACCTGGAGAAGACGTCTCTAAGGATAGGAGGAACCCTTGAGTGGATAGAGACATTGACCCGGGCAAGCCCCGTCTGTTATCAATAAAGCACTTGTGGACTGCACATTTTGGGTTGAGTCCTTCCTTCCCCAGCCCCTCCGTCACAATTGGCGAGCCAGATAGGAGCTATTAAAGAACCTCCCATTCGATACAGGATGGAGAACATATTGACCCAAATGGAAGCTGACCGGAACGCTTTCACAATGGCCATCCAAAACCAGTCTGAGAACATTCTGAAACTGGCTGAAGGTCAAACCCAGTTAATGACTGTCATTGGACAAGGAAGGGCCACCGCACCGCCCCCAGGCACGGTGGTTCCATTGCAAAAATTCACCCCGGGTGAAGACCCCATGGCATTTTTTTTGAACTTTGAAAGGGCAGCAAGAGCCAGTGCATGGCCGGGGGATAGGTGGCCGTTCTACTTGGCGCCCCTGTTGATAGGGGAAGCACAGGCGGCCTATCAAACGGTGAACAGAGATGGCACCGCTGTCTATGCTGTGGTCAAGCAGTATATCCTTGACCGGTTGGGCGTGGACGAGGAAACGCATCGCACTCGGTTTCGGCAAGAGAAAGGGGCACCAGGGGATTTGCCCAAGACGCTGTTCTTCAAGTTAAAGGAGGCCGCCGATCTGTGGCTCAAGCCACAGGACGGGAACATAGAAGCAATTATGAACAAGATATACCTCGAACAGTTCATTGAAGCGCTCCCGTATAGCAGCAGCGGTGGCTCAAACAACATGCAGGACTAACTTTGGACCATGCCATAGAGATGGCCACCTGTTATGCTCGGGCTCAAGGGAGGCCATATGTGAGGGAACCCGAGAGACCACCTAAAACCATGCCTCCCATTAAACCGGAAAAGAAACCACTAAAACCCCTACCTGAACCACCTAGATTGCGAATCCAAAGGCCAGAACAACCAAACACAGGGCCTCAATGTTATGACTGCGGGGAGTGGGGACATATAGCCCGGTATTGTAGGAAAAAGAAAGACAAAGAAGACGAACCAATGGACGTGAGCTACGCCCCCAGATCCATCCTTTATGCACAAGAAACCGGCACTACGTTCTATGTAAGGGTTTCCCTTAATGGCAAAGTTATAAGGGCTTTGTTGGATTCGGGATGCAAACAGTCAGTGATACGAGAAGAGTTGGTAGAACCGTCAGACCTCATCCCGGGGAAACAGGTTCATATCCGTTGCGTACATGGCGACGTGAAGGCATACCCAATAGCATCAGTCACTTTGTACTCTCCGTCTGGAAAGGGACAACAAGTTACCTTAGGGGTTATGTCCAGATTACCTGAGTCCATCATCATAGGAACAGACAACCCCTCCTTTCCTGTTCTGTTACTTGAGGTCCTCCAACACTTGTCTCTTCCCCAGGACACCCTCCTAGCATCCGAGCCCTGGGCTAGGGATACACATTTCCGGACAGCCCAATTGAATGATGCCAGTCTCACCAACGCGTGGCAGATAGCACGAGACGGGAAAGATCCATCCACCAAAAGTTTTCCTACGTTTGTGGAGAAAAACGGGTTACTGTATCGAATCGCCAAAGCTGGTGCGGAACCACAACTGTTGGTTCCGAACGACTTTCGCGATCAAATATTGTTCTTCGGCCATGCCCATCTATTGGCAGGTCACTCAGGGGCTGAAAAAACGAGTCAAGCCATCTTACGCCATTTCTTTTGGCCCGGTGTTTACGCCCAAGTCCAGAAATACTGTCAGGAGTGCAGGATTTGACAAAAACGTAATCCCTACACCCCTCCTCCTGTACCACTGGTCCCCATGCCCATCATAGGGGTTCCTTACGATCGCATAGGAATGGACCTTATCGGCCCTTTGCCCAAATCATCCCGAGGACATCAATATGCCCTTGTCCTTGTTGACTACGCAACCCGTTATCCAGAGGCCTTTCCTCTGAAGGCAGCCACTTCAGCCGCCATAGCCCAGAGGCTCGTGGAAGTATTCTCCCGTATGGGTTTTCCCCGAGAAATCGTTACGGACCAGGGCACCCCTTTTGTTTCCCGTCTGATGCAACAAGTATGTGGACAGCTAAACATCACCCACATTAAAACATCTGTGTACCATCCCCAGACAGACGGATTGGTCGAGCGATACAACGGCTCCCTGAAACTCACCCTAAAGAAACTTCTGTCTGGGGACGGGAAGAACTGGGATCAGTTGCTACCCCTTGCCCTCTTTGTCCTCCGTAGCCAGAAACAGTCTAGCCTAGGGACTTCCCCATTCGAGATGTTGTTCGGAAGAGCCCCTAGGACTCTCCTGGAAATAACAAAAGATAGCTGGGAAGCCGAGGGAGCCCAGGAAGCGGAGGCTCTGTTGGATTATACCCGCCAGCTACAGACCAGGTTACACAAGCTCAGAACGCTAGCACATGAACACCTGGCCATAGCCCAAACCAAACAGAAGGCCTTTTATGATAGAGGTAAGAAGTGGAGGATACTTGACGTTGGCGATTGGGTTCTTATATTATTACCCTCCTCGTCACACAAAATGAGAAAGGAATGGCAAGGACCCTTTAAAGTCATCCGAAAAATAGGGCGAACAACGTACCTCGTTCAATTGGGAAGAGGCAAAACTCAAATGTACCACATTAACATACTTAAGAAGTGGTTGGGCAAGCCTCCCCAGGATGTCAATGTTGTGTCTCCGGTCCTAGACAACACCCATACGGTTGGAGATACCCCTATTAACCCAAACCTGTCCACTGAACAAAGGGAAGAAGTCAGTTCTCTTCTAATGTCCTTTTCGGGTATCTTCTCTGATCGACCGGGACATACGCACCTGGCAGAACATCACATTGACACTCTCCCTAATGTAGTTGTAAAACAAAAACCCTATCGAATTCCCGAAGCGAGACGACTTGCCTTCCAGAAAGAAGTGCAGGACATGTTGAACGCAGGAATAATCGTGCCCTCCCATAGCAACTGGTGCTCCCCGGTGGTATTAGTCCCAAAACCGGACGGGAGCATCCGTTTTTGCATTGATTTTAGGGCCGTGAACAGGGTTTCCAAACAGGATGCGTACCCATTACCCCGGGTTGACGAACTGCTGGAGCGCCTTGGTGAGGCTCGTTACATCACCACCATAGACCTCACCAAGGGCTATTGGCAGATACCATTAGCAGAAAAGGACAGGGACAAAACAGCCTTCTCTACCCCTTCGGGACACTATCACTTCACGGTTCTGCCTTTCGGGTTGCATGGGGCACCTGCCACGTTTCAAAGGGCTATGGACACCCTACTGGCCCCGCACTTGTCTTATGCTTCTGCCTACTTGGACGACATTGTTGTGTTCAGTAAGTCCTGGGATGAACACATCACCCATCTAGGAAACATTCTGTCTAGCCTAAAGGCGGCTAATCTCCATATCAATGCGAAGAAGTCCAGAGTAGCTTTCCAGCAAGTCAAGTACCTGGGCTATCTTCTAGGGGATGGCCGTATCATGCCTCAGACCGAAAAACTCGAAGCCATTAGGGCTTTGCCTTACCCATCCACGAAAAAGGAACTCAGGGCCTTCCTAGGGTTGGTGGGGTATTACCGCCGCTTCATTTCCCAGTTTGCCCACATGGCCGGTCCCCTCACTGATCTCCTCGGTAAAACTGTCAGGTCCTCCTCTTTGCCTCCTCCCTCTTCCGCCCACATGTCCGCCTTCCAGGCTTTGAAGGACGCTTTGACTTCCTCCTCTGTCCTTGTGTCTCCTGACTTCAGCAAACCTTTCATTCTTCAAACCGATGCCTCTGGGGTTGGCATAGGGGCCGTCCTTTCCCAAGAGGATGAGCAGGGTGTGGAAAGGCCTGTCCTCTTCATCAGCCGCAAACTGTTTCCTCGGGAACAGGCATATTCCACCATCGAGAAGGAATGCCTGGCTGTCAGGTGGGGGGTCGACAAATTGAAGTACTATCTCGAGGGGAGGCCCTTTGTTTTGTATACTGATCATGCCCCCTTGACTTGGCTCCAGCGTAACAGGGGTACCAACGATCGGATTCTTCGCTGGTTCCTCGCTCTGCAGCCTTTCCAGATTGATGTCCGGCATCGTAAGGGTTCTCAGCAGGGGAACGTTGACTTTCTGTCCCGCTATCCTATTTCCCCCGATCGGGTCAATCCTGGGGGTGGGATGTGTCACGAGGCATGTCCCCTGACTTGGACGGGCGGGACGTACCTTCTAACTTGTGTCCGTTTCCGCCCCGTCCGCAGGATCCCTTTGATGTGGCTTGGAGCGGCTCCGAGTTCCCTTCGATACCTACGCTGTTGGCCCTCCCTTCGCTGACGTCAGGGGGGAGTCCCCTGTCTCTTCCACCGGTCAGCCTATCCGGTGCGTCCTCGTCATCACCGACGGACCAATCAGCAGAGCCAGCGGAGAATAAGGAAGTGGTGGAAATGTCCAATGGCGCGCTGCCTGACGGGAAGACGCCGACCCGCGAGGAGGACGCCGAGACAGAGGAAAACGGACGGAGTGAAGAAACATCGCCGGTTACACCGAAGGAGAGACGCGACAAGCCAGGAGGCCAACGGACCCACGAGCCGCCCTGCCACGCTTCCAGGGGAGAAGTGTGGCTGACCAAGGTACGAGGGCGTCTACAGGGGTTGTTCACTGCACGGGGTGGGACAGGATAGGACGAGGGTAGCCACGGAGCCCTGCACGCACTGCTTGTAGCGACGCTGTAGACACGGTGGTGGAACCCGGTGATCCCTCACTTCCCCCTTCCCCTCTTTCATACTTGTCCCCTGGCCATGCCACTAACGAGGCTCTCCTGTGTCTCTTTTCTCCCTGTCTATATCCGGAGCCGTGGAGCCTCAGGAAAAGAGACAAAGGGACCCTGCTGTGCATCGTACCTGGAGAAGACGTCTCTAAGGATAGGAGGAACCCTTGAGTGGATAGAGACATTGACCCGGGCAAGCCCCGTCTGTTATCAATAAAGCACTTGTGGACTGCACATTTTGGGTTGAGTCCTTCCTTCCCCAGCCCCTCCGTCACAGATATATATACAAATTGCAATTTTTACAGACAGGTAATAAGGAGACTTTTCTCCAACTTTTGAGTAATTCGTAACAGCACAGATTGTGTTAAGTGTCAGTGCTGTATAGTATTGTATATGCTACAATATTTTTGGCATTTTCAAAAGAACAAAGGTCCTAAGCTTAGAACAATTTCTAGAAAATTAGATAACATAAAGACCACAATCGGACAATATGTACAGTTCTTCTTCTACCCAGCCGGGCAAAGAATTTATTTTAAGAATGTTTGACAGGGAGTCAATTCAGGTATTACAATATCATATCAAACATAATAGTGTTTGAAGTAAGGCACAAGCCTGTGCCGTACTCATCAGGATAGAAAAAGGTTGTGAAAAGGGGGTGCAGAAGAAAGAATAGTTTACATCAGGCAAAGGAAGAGTTGAGCAAAACAGTGGTACTGCTTTAGGATTTAAATTTGCAGTATTCCCTTTAGTAGATCATACAAAAATAAATCACAATACTAGAAATGTATGTCTACATAACAGTGTCGACGGCGTTTCGATCCTGTGCTCTAAAATAAAAGGATCATCATCAGGACTTAATATGTGCCTGGAATAACATAGAACAATCAAGCCTGTAAGGAAAAACAGGAGAAAACAGAGAGGCAAAAAATATTTTTAGAACGCTACTCTGTGTTTTAGCATATAAGAGGTCAACTTAGTCATACTCTAAAAGACATGCAATTCGGAATCGCAGTGCGGTGAAGGTGTTTTCATTGCTGTCGGCGATCAGATCCGTAAGTTGTGGCTGGGATGTGCCTATTTCGTGAAAGATAGTCATTTCTGTGAGAGTGAAGAAATGACAACTAGTGTTTGTATGAGCTACTGGCAATTCGGATTCAACAAAAAGGTGAAACAGTAGTGGAGGAGTGCAAGTCTTACAATTATTGGACGTGGGAATGGCTAGATTACAAACTGACCGACGTACCCAGAGGCCGGTTTGAAGAGGCGCTTTCAGTAAATGCTGACCTCAATGCGGGGGTACATTGGGGGCGTTTGTGATGTGCTTCAGGAGGCTGTAAAGGAATGGTCATTATAGGTAATTCGATCAGGCCCACATAGGTGCTCATTTCTAGCCGACTATCAAATAACGGCTCTTACCAATATATTCTCAGCGTCCTGGGATGGCTGCCCAGTCTAGAGTGCTCGATTGGAAAGGATTATGGGGGAACAATCTATTGGGAAGAAGTTGCGGTATTATATTTTTGGCATGCCTGTTTCAAGCACACTTCGTAGAAGGTGTTGCTTCTTTGGAGGTACCAATGTGAATATCGAGCGGAATCAGCTGACTCCTCCCGAAGGGACACTTAATAGGGATATGTATATCAAAAATGGTATTTCTTCTATAATGTACAGCACGTTATGGAATAAATATACTAGCAAGGATCCTGAGTTGCGGTGGCCTATACATGGGTCATTTGATCTTAGAAAAATTCAGTATGTGGAACAATGTATGTTTTAAGCTTATATAAATGAGAAACTACCGCCAAAAGAATATTTAGATTGGGAAAGTGTTGATAAGTTGGAAGAAAAATTTACAATAGCTGAATTACGCTTAGCGGTCTTTTCTCTCCCATCTATTAAAGCAGCAGGTGAGGATACACTTCCAATAGAATTATATAAAATTTGTGCAGATGAAATTCTCTCGTTTCTGTGTTTAGTGATTAATTCAATTGGCGATACAGGAAAGGCCCCGGATTCGTGGAAAACTGCCAAAATCATGTTTTAAAAAAAAAAAAAAAAAACACCTACGGACTGTGGGTCTTATAGACCAATTTCTCTGATAAACGCCGACGCCAAGGCTTATTCCAAATTGTTAGCAATGCGAATGGCACCCCTTATGCCATATTTGGTAAATGATCAACAGCATGGCTTTGTAGTAGGAAGGGACACTACTACCCACATCAATATGGCCATCACAGCTTTTGATGTGGCTGCTACTAATCTCACCCCACTTGGTATGATACTTTTAGACGCAGAAAAGGCGTTTGATCGAGTGGGGTGGGATTATCTGTGGACGGTTTTGAAGCAGTTTGGCATTAAGGGACAATTCCTTAGAAGTATACAGGCTTTATATAGGGACCCTAACGCTAAAATTAGCTATGCCGGGTTACTTTCCCCAACCTTTGGGATCTTAAGGGGGACTCGGCAGGGGTGCCCGCTCTCACCCCTGCTCTTTGCTCTCTCCATGGAGCCGTTTATTAATGCCCTGCAAACTCAAGAAAAGATTGTTCCAATGCAGCATAAAGATAAAATCCTTAAAATAACAGCATATGCGGACGATTTAGCTATCTACACTACCAATGTGGTGGATGCATTACTTGGAATAACAGAGGAAGCTAAAAACTTTGGAGTTATCTCAGGTTATAAATTAAACATTAATAAAACACAAGTCATCATGAACTACCAAGCTAATTCCGTAGTGTCAGGACTTTGTAAATCCGCAGTCTACCTAGGGGTAAAAATCTCCTCTAAGCCTAGTGAAATAAATATACTAAACTATGAATCCTTACTAAAAGAGGTGACCAAGCTGCTCAAAAAATGGCATAAGATTCCACTTAATCTACTTGGTCGAATCAATCTGATTAAGATGAACATTTTGCCGAAATTTTTATACTTCTTTCGCTCCATTCCTTTTCGGGTTAATAATCTATTCTTTAAAAAATTAGATGGAATTCTGAGTAGTTTTATTTGGGGTTATAAGAAGGCCAAAAGGTCTATGACTATTTTAAAACTACCACTTGAAAAAGGGGATCTGGATTTTCCGGACTTTAAAGCTTATTTTTTTGCATCTTTCTTAGGCCGGCTTCGTAGTCTATTTGTTAACAATCAACACTTTTTTTATCAGTTCATGCTTGGCACTAACTCAAAGCAGTTCTAGGCAAAAGTGCAAGATCCAAACTATTTTAAACGCGTAAAATTCAAGACGGCGAGAGATGCGGTACGTATCTGGAACTTGATCCTCAGTCAGTGAGATACTTCTTTTTTTCACACCGAGTTAGCACTCTGGGATAACCCGGGGCTTCCTGATATTTTTTGTGATAAAACTGGGCGGGACTGGGCCAAGTTTGGAATTAAGAAGCTAGGAGATTTGTATGGCACAGACGGATTCTTACCATTTACAACATTGCAAACTTTGTATAATTTGCCGGAGGTAATGATATTCAAGTACTTACAAATCAAGGACTATTTGATTCGTAAGATGAATCTGAAGCAAATAACTAGCTCAGCTATTTGGAGCTGTTTTTACTCTACGAAAAAGAAATCATTAATTAGTCTGGGATACAAATGCTTTCGCCTAAACAAATTAGACGACTGCCCTAGATTGGCGTCAAAATGGTCTGACGATTTGGGAATTAAAGTGACATCCCAGAATGTTTCAGATGCACTATATAATATTAATAAAGTAGTCCATTCTTCTAGTCTGAAATTACAACTTTATAGAACGGTTAGCCAACTTTATCATACTCCACTAAAAATATCCAAATGGAAACAAAATGCTACTAGTAGTGTTCGTACAAAATGCCCTAAATGTGGTCTGGTTGCAGCAGACCTCATACATATGATCTACTCATGCCCTTTGTTAACTAAATATTGGTTAGAAATCGAAAATGTCTTACTCCAAAAGCAACTAATCAACACCTCAATTACTGCATCATTGGTACTACTTTCTATATACCCTACGGGTATTATAAATAGGAGTTGGTTAAGTATAGCTTTGTCTTGCGCCAGATTGGTGGTAGCTAGGGCTTGGATTTCACAGAACCCACCTCATACGATCGAGTGGTGGAATCTTCTACATGAAATTTATACTATGGAAAAGGCACTGGCTAAGGGTAGAAGCTTAAAAGCAACCATCAAATTTGAAAAAATATGGGATAACTTCTCGTAAATCTTACTTGGATTTGTTTAATGGAATTTCTGTGTTTTGGATGACATTTTTGATCTTGTTAAGAATTTATATTTATGTTCGATTGCGACTAGTTTTCTTCTTTCTAGGTACTTGTTCCCGTTGAACGCTGATCTGTCCCGCCAACGATCGAACATTATTATTTTGTGTATGTATATGAAAATTGCTATACTCCTTGACTTGCTTGTCAAATAAAAAAAATAAAAATAAAAAAAGGAACAATGTATGTTTAAGCGCGAAAGTAGACAAGATATGTTTGACTGTGTACGAATGTGGGAGAAAGAAGCGCGTGAACAAGTGAGAAGAGAGCAAGCTTTGATAGATAAAGAAGAACGCAAAAATATCCATGCGAATTAAAAAATTAAGAAATGAAGGAGATAAAAGAGAGAGAGGATAGGGAGAGTTGTTTATAGGTAAATGGCCAATACCCTGTCCGGCGCCCCCTCTACCCTCTCCTTAATAAACCACAGGATGTTTCAATTCTGCAAGATTGCTCGCCACCTCCATATATTTTTACCTCTGCCCCTGTCCCTGATTCTCATGATGATATTTCTCCTTCGGATCAGGATAAGTTAGGATTAGATCCTCTGCAAGAGACTCGCTCTATGCTGACCGTTGAACGTGTGGCTACCCTTAGATCTGCAGCTCGTAAAGCCGCCTGTGATAGCATTTCTGCTTCAGATCTTTTAGACCAAGTACAACAATGGCAGGATAGAGAGCAGTTATATTTTGTAGAAATGTTTTCCACAGAAGTAATTGAATGGTTTAGAAAGCATTCCACAGAGGTAGAGCCTTCTGATATAGCAAATGATTATAAACAATTGTGTGACGGTCTTTTTCTCCCCTCTCAGGTGGCTGCCTTAATTAGACGCGTGGTTAAACTACGAGCTGATGCACTCCGTTTGCGTGAGGAGAAGAAGGCAGCTGCTGCAGCTGCACGAACAATTCAGACCACCGTGCCGCAGGCTGACCCTTCAGGGACAGATAGAAATGTTGTAGTTCATGGGAAACCCATGCGGAAAGCCGCGCCCTTGTATGTCCCACGTGGGGGTATGGGAACAGATGATGATAAAAATTCCACTGATGCAAAGGGTTATTTTATTGATAATTGGGTCTATACTCCTTGGAGTAGAGCAGATGTCATGGCTCTTAATGCTGCTTTGCCTGACCGCGGAAAAATCCGGCTGCTTTTTATGAAGAAGTTGAAGGAGCCATTAGTTCTTGTACCATGACTTTATCTGATATTGATATGTTTTTTGGGCTTATTTTACCCCCTGATATATTAGAAAATGAAGAACAAACGACAGACCAGGGTCCAGCTCAACCAACACACATGTACCATCAACAATCAAAGGTTGGTGCAAAACACTTCCCGCACCCGTCGTCCAAAGGTACAAGTCAGGTTACAAGGATTCATGTCAGGAAGGATTCCTGCTACCATGCCGGGGATCGGCATATGCGTTGAAGAGTAATACTCTTGATCCACTGCCTGTGTCGTGTACCCTATTCACTGGGACCATATGAGTGTTTATTGCCTATTGTGGCGCCCCGGGGTCTCCCGCTTGGTCTGGATTACGTGCAAGCGAGGGTGGTGTAAATTCCAATAGACTTACGGACACCGGTATTCGGGGTAGAGCAGGTTTTATTGATTTAATGGTTCTCTTTCGGTGTATGGTCTTTCGGTAATACGGTAGGGGGGTCTCCGTATCCTCCGTTAGTCTTTGTTGTCGCTTTTCACTCGCTTTTCGTCTCTCGTCCCGTTGTCTTCTGGGACTGGAAGTTCGTCCGTCTTCCTCCACGGTGTAACGGCGTCTCGTCCGTGCAGGGAGGAAAGATAAGGCAGATGTAAGAACCGTTCTACCCAACAGCACAGGGGAGGGAGTGAGGGTACACACGTGTGCAAGTACTCATCTAGGGCCCAAAGTGCAGGGGTAGTGAGGGATGGGAAATGCACTGGATGGGGTCAGGAGTACTTTAAGGGGTTGTCCGCCACTTAAAACCCGCCCAGCCCGAAAGCTTTGATCGTACCTCTGGTAGCCACACTTCCCTCGATGAAGTGTGGCTGGGCGAAGCGCCTTCCTGTTGGCCTTCTGGCTTGTTGAAGTCTCCTCCGGTCGGCTCGCTTCTGCTCCTCTCTCCTTCCTCGTCTGTGACGGTCGCCTCGGTTCCCCTCCAATGGTCACTCTCCTCCGGTCCCGTCCCCGCCTCCGTTCTCCGATGTTCTGTCTCCTCCGTCTCCTGCTTCTGTTCTGCTCGGCCTTCGTCGTCTTTCCGCTCCCGCCTCTCCTCTGTCTCCGCTCTCTGACTCCGCTCCCTCTCGTATTCGTCCACCTCCTCTCCTCGTCTCCTCTCTCTCACGCCTCTACTTCCTCCGAGTGTAAAACACACCTGTGAGGAGTCCTGGACGGCCTTTACCTGGTAAGTGGGGGTGGGCTCTGTGACGTCATCCGGGTCCAACTCCGCCCAATTAAAGTAGCAGGACTCGCCTCGTTCTTCCGGGTCTGGGTCGTCCAGGAAGTCGGAGTCTCTCCAGTCCCCTGTATGCTGGTCAAAGAGAGGCAAGACAGGTAAGCCAGGTGGTCCCCCGTCCTCCCCGTTACACCCCTCCCCCCTTGGAATCTCCCGATCGGGGAGAGGATACCGGGACAGGTAGTCAGCGCTAGCGTTGTCCTTTCCTTTCCGGTGAGGCACTCGGAAGGAAAACGGCTGTAAGGAGAGGAACCACCTCATGACTCTTGGGTTGTTGGAAGCATTGCGGCTCATCCATTGGAGCGGGGCGTGATCGGTGTACAGTTGGAAGGTGCGTCCCTCCAAGTAGTACCGTAGCTTGTCTATCGCCCACTTGATAGCCAGGCACTCTTTTTCAATTGTGGGGTACCTCACCTCTCTAGGGAACAGCTTACGACTTATATACAGAATGGGGTGCTCAGTTCCCTCCACCGATACCTGTGATAACACTGCCCCTATCCCAAAATCGGAAGCGTCCGTGTGTAAAATGAAGGGTTTCGTGAAATTGGGGGAGGTGAGCACCGGGCGGGTGGTGATTATTTCTTTTAGGGACAAGAAGGCTTTTCTCATTTCGGGTGTTGGTGTCTGGAACCCGGATTTTGGGGTCTGTTTCTTCAGGGTGTCGGTGAGCGGGGCGGCTATGTCGGAAAAGGAGGGTATAATTCTCCGGTAATACCCAACTAACCCTAAGAAGGCCCGCATGTCCCTGAGGTTGGTGGGAAAAGGGGTGTCTGCGATGGCCCGGACTTTTTCTTCTTGGGGTTCGATGACTCCATGCCCCAATATATACCCCAGGTACTTCACCTTTTGGTAGCCGATCCTCGATTTCTTGGCATTGACGTGGAGTCCTGCTTCGGTCAATAGGGTCAGGATGGTTTCCAAGTGTTTGAGGTGTGTCTCCCAGTCAGGGCTGAAGATTATTATATCATCAAGGTATGCCGAGCTATACTTCTGGTGTCCCCGGAGTACCTCGTTCATCAACCGTTGGAACGTCGCGGGTGCCCCGTGTAACCCGAACGGTAGCACGGTGAATTCGTACAGCCCGTCAGGGGTGGAAAAAGCGGTTTTCTTGCGATCTTCTTCTCTCAGTGGCACCTGCCAATACCCCTTAGTGAGGTCGAGGGTGCTGATGTATCTGGCCTCGCCTAGCTTCTCGATCAACTCATCAATTCTCGGGATGGGATATGCATCGAACGTTGAGACTGCATTTAGGGCCCTGAAGTCCATACAGAACCTACTGCTTCCGTCCGGCTTTGGTACCATCACGATAGGCGATGACCATTCACTTCTGGACGGGCGTATAACCCCAAGGTTGAGCATTTCTCTCACCTCCCGACTTATGGCTTCTCTTTTTGCGGCGGGTATCCTATAGGGACGTTGTTTCACGATGGTACCAGTTGGTGTATCGATCCGATGTTCGGCCAGTGTTGTGGACCCAGGGAGGTCGGAGAAGATAGACGCACACCGAGTTAGGACATTCTGTAGCCCTTCTTGTTGTCCCTTGTACAGGTCTTCGTTAATGACGAGTTGGCTCACCGTAGACGCCTTTTTCTCTGTCTTGGCTGGGGTAGTATAGGCAGAAAGGGGAGGAGCCCCCAACCACTTCTTCAGGATGTTGATATGGAAGATCTGGGTTTTTCTGCCAGTTATTTTCAGTCGGTATGTCGTTTTACCGATTGTTTCGATGACCTGGTAAGGGCCTTGCCATTCTGTCTGGAATCGTTTAGTGGTTGATGGAAGCAATACCAAGGCCCAATCGTTTACCTCCAGTTTTCTCCATTTCTTTCCCTTGTCGTACTGTATTCTTTGTTTCGTTTGACTTTTCTCCAGTTGGGAGTATGCCAATTCCCTTATTTTCCCCAACTGGTTTTTGAGGTTCTGGCTATACTCAAGTAGGGTTCTTGTGTCTCTGGTAGGTTCGGCCTCCCAATACTCTTTTGTCATTTCTAGGAGGCTTTTGGGCTGTCTCCCATACAACATTTCAAACGAGGAGCAGCCAAGACTGCTTTGGGTCTGGCCTCTAATGACATAGAGGGCAAGAGGTAGCAACATGTCCCAGTCCGTTCTGTTGGCGGTGAGCATTTTCTTTAAGATGCTCTTTAATGTCCCGTTATATTGTTCCACGAGGCCATCGGTCTGGGGGTGATATACGGACGTTTTGATTTGGTGGAGGTCCAAGAGCAAACACACCTCTTTCATCACTTTCGACATGAAGGGGGTGCCTTGGTCCGTGAGTATCTCCTTCGGGAACCCCACGCGAGAGAAGAGTTCCAGGAACTTCTCGGCGATGTTCTTTGATGTGGGAGATTTCAATGGAAAGGCTTCGGAGAATCTGGTGGCATAATCCACGATGACTAAGGCGTACTGGTTCCCCCTCTTAGTCTTCGGGAGTGGGCCTATGAGGTCCATCACTACCCTCTCGAACGGGGTCCCGATGATGGGTAGAGGCTGCAAAGGTACAGCCGGGGGTCTGTGGGTGTTTTTGCGTTGACATATATCACATGACTGACAATGTTTTTTTATGTCCTGGTAGACTCCCGGCCAGTAGAAGTTCCTCAGGAGGTTCTGGGTGGTTTTTTCGCTACCCGTGTGTCCTGCGAGAAGGTGAGTGTGGGCATAGAACATCACTTGGTCCCGGAAGCACACCGGTACAAGAAGTTGTTTGGGGTCGCCTTGTTTCCCCTGTCGGTAGAGGAGGTCGTCTTGAATCAGAAACCGTGGGTACCTGGGGCTTGTGTTATCTTGGTCGGCATGGGCCTGTTCCCAGGCATTAAACAGCGTAGAGTCATTGGCTTGGGTGAACTGAAAACTACGGTCGCCCTCCCAGGGTTCAGGGGAGGTGAGCACTTTCTTGGGATCGGCCGTCCCCTTTCTAAGAGATTCGGAAAAAAGATCCAGGAAGTGGGGGTTGTCTGTCCCTATAATGAGTTCTTCGGGGAGGCTATCCATGACCCCAACCTTTACCACCACATACCGCCCCCCTTCTAGCTCCAAGGGGACGTAAGCGACCGGGTAACTTTTTATATCACCATGCACACACTTGATATGGACAAGCATCACTGGCACTACTTGGGGAACACACACAAACCAACCCTGCATCACCGATTGTTTGCACCCTGAGTCCAGCAGCGCTTTTACCATTCGTCCGTTAACCAGAACACTCACGTGAAAGGCCCCTCCCAGCTCGGCTGTGTACATGACTGCACGGGGCAGGTATCCCACCTCCATGGGCTCTTCATGATTCCACTTCCGTGGACAAAACCTAGCGATGTGGCCCCAGGAGCCGCAGTCAAAGCACTGAGGGCCCCTAAAAGGGGTTACCTCGGTGTTCGTTGGTCTGGGTCCCGGAAGACCTGGTGGAGGTCGCGGTTTGCGTTCCAACCGAACCGGGGCTTTGATGTTTCTTTCAGGCTCCATAGGGTGTAGTCGTGGTTGTGCCCTCGAAAACGTCGAGGCCATCTCCATAGCTTGAGCAGTGGTGAGATTGGAATGTTGCCTCAACCACCGTTGGGTCCCGAAGGGTAGGGCCTCGAGATACTGCTCCAGGTAGATTTTGTCCATTATAGCATCCTTCGTGCTCTGTGCAGGGGTCAGCCATTTATCGGCTGCTGCCTTCAGGCGGAAGAACAGGGTCTTCGGGTTCTCCCCGGGGGTCCCTCTCTCCTTTCGGAAGCGGACGCCATATGCTTCCGCGTCTAATCCTAAATGATCCAGTATGATTGTTTTTATCTGTCCATAGGGGGTCTGGCCGTTGCCATTGGCCACCTGGTAGGCTGCTTGGGCCTCTCCGGTTAGCAACGGGGCGAGAAAGAACGGCCATTTCTCTAGGGGCCATCCACAGGCTAGGGCAACCCTCTCGAAGTTTACGAGGAAGGCATCCGGATCTTCCCCGGCGACGTACTTCTGTAGGGATATCCCTGATGGGGTGGGCATGTGCTGTCGTACATCGCGAACGGGGTTGCCGGCCGGGTCGATTGTGAGTGGTTGCAGCTCTCCCAGCCGCTTAACTACCGTGTCTCTGAGGATATCACGGTCTGCTTGAGCGGTTGCTATCTGCTGTTCTACTGCCCACCCCAACTGCTCCTGCCCCTTGACAAGTCTTTGTAGCAGTTCCTCCATCTTTTGATCCCAGATGGCTACAGTGTTGCCCGCATTCTCCACCACTTGTGGCGCCCCGGGGTCTCCCGCTTGGTCTGGATTAGGTGCAAGCGAGGGTGGTGTAAATTCCAATAGACTTACTGACACCGGTATTCGGGGTAGAGCAGGTTTTATTGATTTAATGGTTCTCTTTCGGTGTATGGTCTTTCGGTAATACGGTAGGGGGGTCTCCGTATCCTCCGTTAGTCTTTGTTGTCGCTTTTCACTCGCTTTTCGTCTCTCGTCCCGTTGTCTTCTGGGACTGGAAGTTCGTCCGTCTTCCTCCACGGTGTAACGGCGTCTCGTCCGTGCAGGGAGGAAAGATAAGGCAGATGTAAGAACCGTTCTACCCAACAGCACAGGGGAGGGAGTGAGGGTACACACGTGTGCAAGTACTCATCTAGGGCCCAAAGTGCAGGGGTAGTGAGGGATGGGAAATGCACTGGATGGGGTCAGGAGTACTTTAAGGGGTTTTCCGCCATTTAAAACCCGCCCAGCCCGAAAGCCTTGATCGTACCTCTGGTAGCCACACTTCCCTCGATGAAGTGTGGCTGGGCGAAGCGCCTTCCTGTTGGCCTCCTGGCTTGTTGAAGTCTCCTCCGGTCGGCTCGCTTCTGCTCCTCTCTCCTTCCTCGTCTGTGACGGTCGCCTCGGTTCCCCTCCAATGGTCACTCTCCTCCGGTCCCGTCCCCGCCTCCGTTCTCCGATGTTCTGTCTCCTCCGTCTCCTGCTTCTGTTCTGCTCGGCCTTCGTCGTCTTTCCGCTCCCGCCTCTCCTCTGTCTCCGCTCTCCGACTCCGCTCCCTCTCGTATTCGTCCACCTCCTCTCCTCGTCTCCTCTCTCTCACGCCTCTACTTCCTCCGAGTGTAAAACACACCTGTGAGGAGTCCTGGGCGGCCTTTACCTGGTAAGTGGGGGTGGGCTCTGTGACATCATCCGGGTCCAACTCCGCCCAATTAAAGTAGCAGGACTCGCCTCGTTCTTCCGGGTCTGGGTCGTCCAGGAAGTCGGAGTCTCTCCAGTCCCCTGTATGCTGGTCAAAGAGAGGCGAGACAGGTAAGCCAGTTGGTACCCCGTCCTCCCCGTTACACCTATATACTCATATACAAAAGAATTTGAAAGACATTTCATTACATCTCGTTTTTACTATTTTTGTTTCTACAAGACGATATTGCATTGGCCACCTCCCACTGGCATTGTGAGTTTTCCCATTGATAAGTAGAAAATTCCCCTTCATTGGCCCCGCTTCCTGGGATGAGACGCCGCTCCTCGTGGATTATGTAACCTCCTTGGGTTGAATAATTCATCAACTAAAGAGATTATTATGATTTTTCTGACGTTGCATACTGCGCCTCTCATGACTTTGCTGTTTGAACCTGTTTAGACTCTTTTTCAAAGCCTATTGGCCAACTACCCATAGAGCCCTGACGAAGTTTCCTGTTGGCACAACTGGAAACGAAACTCGTTGGCTGTGTGCCGGTTTTTTAAAGATTATCAGAATAAAGAAAAAAGTATTTTTTGGCCTAACTGATTCTGCGTCTAATTTCAACAAGTGCACCTTCCATTTTTCTATTAACATTTACCCCCTGATATGTGGAGATCTATTCATAAAGTGGATGATCATACAACTTTTGGGGATGTTCAGAAAGTATTAGAGAGGATCGATGCGGAAAGGGAACCCGCATAGAAACCACAGCAAGAAATGTTAGACCTTCCAAAAGCTATACTAGTTAAATTGAAGACTCTCATTCCTCCTAAAAAGATAGATTGAACTGTGTTAGCATCCTGCAAGCAAAAGGCAGATAAATCGGTCTCTGATTTCTTTACACGTTTTGAGGAGGCATTCCACGACTTTAGTGGCCAGTCATTGACAGATGACACAGGCAGGCATCTGTTTGTCGATAAATTTGGCGCGAACATGTTGCCAGGAATAGCCAGTCGCCTAAAAGCCAGCGAGAGTTCATGGACCACGTCTTCCCCAGTCTCTCTTTTGACTATGGCCCAGTATTATGAACGTCAGGAATTAGAAGCTAAGGGCAATGAGGATAAAAAAATAAGGAGTTGAAAACAAAGGTTATGATTGCTCAGGTTTATGGCCCATCTTATGGAAGTGGTGGTAGAGGCGGACGTGCAATGTATCACCCAGACACACCCTCTTTTCCCCGAGCTACTTTGTCTTCTGATCAGTGCGCTTACTGCAGGGAGACTGGACATTGGGCTTTCGAATGTCCTCGTTTGCGTACTCAGCAGTACCAGCATGGTCAGGGACAAATGAGAAGCCGCCCGAGGAATCCAGGACATAGGTGAGGTATGGATGATCGTGCTAGAATTGAGACTGTTGGGCATACTTTGAATTCTTTTAATACATTTGATAGGCGTAACCAATATCAAATATCTGATTATTTGAATTCGGATTTGAAGGACTCTGCTTATGCATAGGAATGCCTAGGATGGGGTAAGGAATCAGCTGAAGTCCCAGTAGATCAGAAGGGTCTCTATGTTCAAGCACATGTTTTGGTTTCTACTGATCAGTTTCTGGTTGATACAGGAGCTACTCATAGCGCCTTGTCTAAACAATTGGTTCCAAGGGCTCCCCTGTTTGGCTTAACCATTACATCGATAGGTTTCGATGGGACACCTTCCCTTAGCCCACTGTCACAACCACTTGCATTTCATGTTGATAAATTTACTGCTCCATGTACGTTTTTGCTTTCCCCTAACACACCGGACAATATTGTGGGTCTCGATATGCTCGGGTATCTTAGGGCTACAATACGTTGTTCCCCATAAGGTGTTCGTGTTATTTTGAATGATAACTATCCGGTGGCTGAGAAGGCCTGTCTCATTAGAGAGGATATTGCTTTCGCTTCACTCCCTAGTACTTTGTGGGCTACTTCAGACACTGATGTGGGACAAATGGTTATTCCACTAGTGCATATTCATGTAAAGGAGGGCGCTTCTTTGCCTCGCTTGCCTCAATACAAAATTTCTCAATAAGGTGAAGAAGCACTTGTACTCATTGTTCATGATTTGATTGAAGTGGGGGTTGTGGAAGAAGTCCCTTACAATATTTGCAATAGCTCTATCTTGCCTATTCTGAAGAAAGACACTGATACTAAAATCTACAAGTTTATTATTGATTTACGAGAAGTTAACAAATTGTAGTGCCACAATACCCGGTAGTCTCTGACATCACAACACTTCTTACCTTGGTTCCTCCAACTGCTACATTTACTGTGATTGATTTGAAGAATGCTTTCTTCTCAATCCCTATTCATCCTGATAGCTGATATTTGTTCGGCTTCACTTTGAATAACTAATCCTTTAGATTCTGTAGAGTTCCCCAAGGGTATACAGAGAGTCCTAGTATTTACAGCCAAGCATTGAAAAGACAGCTTTATTATTTTCCTGTGCCGACTGGGTTTGGCTCTCATATAATATGTCGATGACATCTTGTTGGCAGCTGATACGTCTGAACAGTGTGAAGAAGGAACGCTGCCATTGCTTTCATTTCTTGCATCACACCATCACAAAGGTTCACTGAAGAAATTGCAGTATTGTAGACAGAAGGTTACCTATTTAGGTCACCTCCTGTCTACGGATGGACTTGCACTTACACCAGACCGCATTCAAGCTATCTTAGACACACCAGTGCCCCGTACTCAGAAAGATGTCTGTGCATTTATTGGTCTTACTTCTTTTTGTAGGCCATGGATTTTAGGCTTCTCACACATTGTTAAACCTTTGTTGGCTCTTCTGACTAAAGACACTCCAATGCCCCTTCCATGGACGAATGAATGTCAGACTGCTTTGCATCAGTTGCGTCAAGCACTTTGTTCTGCACCAGTATTAGGCACTCCTGATTACACTAAGACTTTTATACTCTATGTACACGAGATAGATGGGTGTGCACTTTCAGCTTTAGTGTAAACACACGGTGACAAGCAATGTCCTTGTGCATATTTTTCAGCCCTTCTCTATCCATTTGCTCGTGCATTGTCTGGGTGTTTCCGTTCTGTCACAGTGGCAGCTGTGTCTATACGTCAGAGTGAAGGGATAGTTTTGTCGCATAGACTATTGGTGTTAGTACCCCATGCAGTTGATGCTCTTTTGAACCAAACTAAAACATAGCATTTAACTAGTGCTAGGTTGACAGGATAAGATTTGATACTTTTGGCCCCTCATATCACCTTGAAAAGATGTTCAACCCTGAATCCAGCTTCTTTGTTGCCATATCCAGCGACTCAGTCCCAGTCACACGAGCCTCATGATTGTATATTCTTTACCGAGCAACAGACAAAGAGTTGTGTCGATTTGCAAGATACGCCCCTCTCAAATGTTTATGGGGAACTGTGGGTTGAAGGGTCCTGTTTGAAATGACCAGATGGCACGACGTCAGCTGCATATGCAATTACAACACTTCAGACGGTAGTTGAGACAGCTCGTATTCCACAGAAGTCAACTCAAGCAGCTGAGCTAATAGCTTTGACACAAGCGTGTGAACTTAGTACTGACTTGTCTGTGAACATTTATACTGACAGCCGCTATGCTTTTGGAGTGGCTCATGATTTTGGGTTACTCTGGAAGGAAAGAGGCTTTCTTACATCCCATGTGATGCAAATAATGCTTGGAGAATTGGTACACAATCTTCTGACTGCCTTGACATACCCGAAGAAAATAGCGATTGTTAAATGTAGCGCACACAATAAAGTGGCCAATGAAATAGGACAAGACAATGCCGTCGCAGATCACACAGCCCGTGAAACTGCAATGCAGAGAAGCCCCACATCTATGTACCTAGGGAAGTCACAGGCTGAATGTTGGCATGATGTTAGGCAGGAAGTGCTAGACATGCAGTGATCTGCTTCTGCAGATGAACTTGAGCAATGGGAACATTGGATGATAAAGGCTGTTGGCGAAATAAAGACATGACCAAGTGGAAACTGCCCACAGTATATTTACAACCTATGATTCATATGGCACATCGTCCGGCACATGTTGGAGCCTCCTCGATAACGAAATTGCTTACGCAAGTTTGGGAGCATTCAGAAATTGCCGACACAGCTAAAAAGATAGTGCAGTCCTGCTTGATTTGTCTTTAGTACAATCCTGGAAAGGGACACGTACTCCTACAGGAGGGTTTGCTACACCAAATGCACCTTTTGAAGTTTTACAAATGGATTACATACAGCTTGAACGCTGTAATGAACTGAAATGTGTCCTAGTAGTGGTATGTGCCTTCAGTAAGTGGATAGAGGCGTCCCTACGAAAGATAATACAGCTCTTACTACAGCAAAGGTACTTCTAAAAGAATTATTCTCCAGATTTGGTGTATGCAAACTTTTATGGAGTGATAACGGACCCCATTTTATTAGGCAAGTTGTTGAGTATGTCCTGAAAGGATTAGGGATTAAGCAGAAGTTTCATGCTGCCTTCCATCCACATTCAGCAGGGCTAGTGGAGAGATACAATGCTACCCTCAAGCTTAAGCTAGCTAAAATTCAGGCTTCTACATCCTTGAAATGGCCTGATGCACTACCCTTGGCATTGTTGTCCATTAGATCAGTGCCACATTTACGATCTGGTCTTACACCATATGAGGTGGTATTTGGAAGACCTATGAATATTTGGGGGATTCCTAAGCCACGCCCCATACATGATGTACCATGTGTCTCAATGAGTGACTACCTATCACAGTTGACTGACAGTTTGATTTCTATTCATCAACAGGTTTGAGAAGCTCTTCCTGACAGGTCTGAGGGGGAAGGCCATGGACTATGGCCCGGCGACCATGTCATGGTCCGATCCTTCCAGAGGTCGAGCAGCTTGGAGCCTAGGTAGCGCAGCCCAGAGCAAGTCCTCCTAGCAACAAGAACTGCGGTTCGAGTGACAAACAGGAGGAACTGGGTACATTCTACCCATTGCAAAAGAGTGCCGTCTACCCTGGTGGAACCTCCTGCCCTGATCGACCGTCGAGACATCCTGGACACGGAGAAAGGCCAAGCCATATCACCTGAAGAACCTGAGGAAGTCTTCCCGGACCATAGGATCCCTGGTGTATCTCGATATCAACTGCGGCCCCGGAAATAAACTTCACTGTTGAGAAAGACTGGTTGAGCAACCGTCCTGGGTTAGTAAGAAACTGAGCCTTCGGGGGGGGGATCTTTTGAGTAGTGACACCCGTCTTAACCCTCAGTGAAGAAACCAACGGCTGCCCAGGACTTTAGTGCTCCAACAGTTTTGTTACCTTAACAACTAGATGAATATGCCTGTGAAGAAAACATCAACTGCTGCGAGGGTCTGTGATAAGAAGATAATGTGCATTGTTGGATTTACCGTCACTGTGGTCACTATGGCAGTGATAACTTGGGTTGTAGAGGAAGTGGCTCCTGCTCAAAAAATACTGACTGCCACTACTCCAGCACCCATTGAACACCACTATTTTATTCTCCCTTATCATGAGCAGAAGCATAGACAGTCTTATCTGAACAACACGTTCATCCAGATGTTGCACCACACACACACTGCTACGAACATTACTAACTGTTGGGTGTGTGGAATGATGCCAGCTCATCAGAAAAAGGGAGAAACACCTTTCATTCCTCTTCCCTTTTCCCATAACGGTTCTTGTCAAGCCTGGTTTGCACTTCTATTGGCTTCTCAAGTGGCTAATATTACTTATATGGCTGTAGGGAGAATAAACTAATTTCTTAATAAAGAATGTTATCCTGATGAAGAAGGTGATCCGCAAGCTAAAGGAACTAAATGGGAGATGGAAGAGTACTGGCGAGGAAATGCTTCTACACATTATGTTTACCCAAATACTCGAATTGCCAAGGGTAATGGACCATTTGTTATAGCTGTTACTAGAGCCCGAGCAGATTTTTGAGTGAATAGTGTTGGGAAAATTCCAGTGGGAAGAAGCAAATCTACTCAGATTTTGACTATTGATGGTACCAATAATAATAACTTTACGTCTTCACATAATACACACTTTATCTGTGGAAACATGGATACTACCATCTACCTGTTGGATGGTCTGGAGTCTGTTATGTGTCCTTTTTGCTACCTCCTGTGTTTATGGCACCTGCATCATACCACAAGGACTATTGATTGTTTAATGACATTTCTAAGAACAGATACAAAAGAACAATAAGTAATGATGAGGTGGACCAGACTGACACCGCACTACAGCAATACGTTGATTTTAACTTGGGGCTGTTCTTTTTTGTTGGTGCTGCCTTGAATAGCAGGAAAATCAGACGGTTGACTCGTATCGTGGATGCTGTGACCAACCAGACAGCTATGGCACTTAGAAACATCACAGACGAACTGCAAATTGCGAGGATTGTGGTCTCCAAAATCGTATGGTTCTAGATGTGGTTTTGGCTGATGGAGGTGGTGCTTGTCGCATCATCGGAAGTAGCTGTTGTGTGTACATTCCAGATCATGCCCCTTCAGTTTTTGATGCAATCTCTAAACTTCACAAGATTGCTGCTGAGATCCACCCTGATACCGGCACCTGGACTTTCGCCAGTTGGTTTTGGACATTGCTCGCTACCTGGGGCTGGAAACTATTGACAGTTCGGTGTATATTATTTGCAATTCTACTGACATGCTGCCTATTTATACAATGTTGTCCAATGCTTTGCTCCATCTGTATCACTGCTTGTACACCTACCAGATGTGATGCTACACAAATGAATGCCCACCGTATACTAGAAAAAGAAATCAATGGAATAATGAAAATGGACATACATGATGTATATTTAGACTCCTCTAGAGTATGAATGTCTTCAGCTAATGCTAAAATGGTCATCTGTGGAAATTTGGTAGAGATCGCTGTTAGCATTTAGCTGAAGCCATCTTGTTTCCAGGAGCCATTTTGTTAGGCATGTGTTCGCCATGTGCTCTTTCCTTCTTCTCTGTCGTTTGCCCTTGTGCTTTGCTCAAAGAACTAGCTATACTTAGCCTCTGCTACTCTGCACATGCTCAGAAGAGTTTGTAGCTGCCCATGCAACTGCTTAGGTTTGTTACTGTCAGGATGTTTCTACTAAAGTCAGCAACTGTTGGCTCCTCCTTCTTTGTTGACTGTGCATTTCTGTATGACCATTTATGTATGTAACTCTCCTATGTGTGCTAGTACCGCCTTCTTTTGAGCTCCTGTGTTGGTATAAAAGACCCATGGTTCTTATTCTCCTTGTGCTACTTCACACACTACCGAAGGGTGTTGTGTGAATGTAGTTCCACCTCATGAGATTAATACAATATCTCTTTGCTATTTCAGTTTCCGTGCCAACTTCTATTTACTGGTCTGAGGACTTCTGTGCAGAGAAGGGCGAACCCGTAGCACTGGTAGGCCTTGATGAGGTCCACTTCTAAAGCTTTAACTTTGGAAGTAAATTGCTTAGAAGTTGCCTCACTCTCTGTTGATAGTGATACTGGTAGTATTACAAAGAAAAATGGACTGTTTTGAACAGTCCAAATAGAGGTTTTGAGTTTACAGATTATGGTGGATTTTGGTTCACCAGTAACCATGTTGTCTGTAGAAACCTTTGAGCTACATTGGAGTGCTAAATTGCTTGAAGCTCCCGAAATTTAAGCCGTAGTATATGGGGAGTTTGAGATTGTTACCAGATGGTATTTTGTAGACCCCTTGGAGTTTTCTGGGTGGTCTATTTCTACCAAGACATATGTTGCAGTTAATTGTTGTGACATAATGGTTTGGATTGATCAAGGGAGACGGGGTATTGTACTGAAACTAGGGACCACTGTTCCTGTCATGCTTGTAGATAGTTATGCTAATGAGGTACATACATTTCTGCAGAAATACCTTACAGTTCTTTCTGATTCTATTGGAACTGTTATGGATTTAGATCATAAAATAATCTTGCAACCAGGTGCCTTGCCTGTTAAGCACAACGTTAGGGATGTTCCCCTGTCAATTAGGAAGGATTTGAGGCAACATTTAGATCCATTGTGTGCTAAGAAGGTTATTGAACCTGTCTCTGCTGCTGAATGGGTCAGTGCAGTTGTGATCACCAAGATAAATAATGGGAAATCCGTTAATGTGCGGAATTAATGCTTTTCCAATAAAAACATTTTAGTTGATTGTTATTCTCTTTCAAAAATAAATGAATTAATTTCTACTTTGGATGGGGCAAAGGTTTTTAGCAACATTTATTTAAAAGCGGCTTATCATCAAGTCTTGCTTAAAAAAGAATCTCAATCTATTTGTACTTTCATTACTCCTTCTAGAGCTTTGAAATACCTATGGTTGCCGTTCGGTCTTGCATTGGCAGGAAGAGTATTAAAAAAATTAATGTTCACATTATTTAAGGATGTACCTGGAGTTTTAGCCTTCCAGGATGACATCCTTATTATTGCTAAAGATGTTTTAGAGCACAACTGCATTATAGACAAAGTTTTAAACATTTTGGCTAAGCATGGCATGAAAGTTTCAAAAAACAAATGCACATTTTCAACAGATAATGTTGAATATTTAGTCATTGTATTACTGCACAAGGTATCAAGCCTAAGGAAGACCTATCAGAGCGCTGAAAGAAGCACCTGCACCCTGCAATAATGATGAGCTGAGAGCCTTCCTGGG
This sequence comes from Lissotriton helveticus, assembly GCF_964261635.1. Classification (NCBI taxonomy): domain Eukaryota; kingdom Metazoa; phylum Chordata; class Amphibia; order Caudata; family Salamandridae; genus Lissotriton; species Lissotriton helveticus. Next base: position 302,029,029 of record NC_136059.1, read on the forward strand.
GTTAGGCTACTATTATTCCAGATTTGTTTGTGGTTATGCTACTCATGGACCACTTAAAAAATGTTGCGGAAAAATGAAAAATGTGGTTGGAGTATGGTAGAACAAAGCGTTTTTCAGGTTATAAAGGAGATTTTATCTAAGGTTAAAAACCTATGTGAGTAGTCACAAATGCATTATAACCGTAGATGCCAGCAGGGTAGGTTTTGCCACTGTTCTTTGTCAGAAAGTGGGTACATCTGAAACAACTGTTGCTTTTACTTCCAGAGTCTAGTCCTCTACTGAGAGAAAGTATAGCACTACTGAGAGGGAGGCACTTGCCTTTGCATGGGCAATAGCAAAATTTACTTTGTGCACAGATCACACACCTTTAATGTATTTATTGGGTGATAAAGGAACATCATGTGCTTCTTTTGGAATCATCAGAATGTTATATAAACTACAAGAATATAATTTCAAAGTAAAGTATATACCTGGAATCACCAACTCCAGAGCTGATTTTTTATCCATGTTGCCTGTACCAGAACAAGAAGAAGGTTTGGGGATGAATTGTTTGAGAATGAGTGTATTGTGGCTAGCATGGATGTAGTGCAATTACGGAAGGGTACTCTTACTGAAACTGAGTGGGAGGCGGCGTGTTATTCTGATGTTGTTGTGAAGGAAGTCAAACTCTTTGTTCAACAAGGTTGGCCTCCTGTTAAAAATGGCAAGGGAGATTTATTTGTATTTTGCCAATTAGCTGATCAACTTACTGTTGAAAATGATATCCTCATGAGGGCTGGAAAAATTGTGGTTCCCAGATGTTTAAGATCTAAGGGGCCGATTACGATGGCAGGCGGTCCGCCACTGCTGGGCCGGCGGTGAGGACCGCCGGCCCGGCGGTGGCGATCCGCCCGCCATCAGCCGGAATATTCCCACCGCCAAATTAGGATGGAGGTGGGAATGGGAATGGTACCGCGGCGGAAGGAAAGACCGTCCGCCGTGGCCACACAAGGCGGTCCTTTTTCACCCACTTTGCAGGACACGGTACAATGGGGTAATGGCAGCGGTGCCGTGCAGGCACCACTGTGGACATGACGATGCCTGTCTTTTTTGGTGGAGATCTTGCCCAAAAAGACAGGCAGGGAATGCCTTTGGGGGCCCATCGCGGGCCCTCAGGGGGTTTGGGGTTGGGGTGCTGCCCATGGGGGGTACCTATGGTACCACCCTGCATTTGCATGTACACGGTGGCAGGCACCGCACAGTGCCTGTCAGGTTGAACATACAAATGCAAAACATCTATTTTTACATTGCGGCGGGTGCTGCCGCCCGCCGCAATGTTAAAATACAGGATGCGCCCACCAGTGTGGTGCGCGCATCCTAATCCGTATAGCGAGACCGCCACACATATGGTGGGCGGTCCCTTTGCAGCTGCGATCTGCCCGCCATCATAATCGGCCCCTACGAGTTTGGAATTAGCCCATAATGGACACTTAGGAACTACTTCCACTAGAAAACTTTAAGGTGCTATTTTTGGTGGCCTTATATGGATTCTAAGGTTGACAAGTTTGAAAGTAACTGTCAAGAATGCATTTTATCTTACAAGCATTGGAAGACACAGGATACTCCTTTAGTCAACACTCCGTTACCTCAAGGCCTGAGGCATAAAGTGGCACTAGATTAAGCAAGCCCTATCATGACGTTACCTTTTGATGCCAAGTATTTGGTTATCATGATTGACTATTTTTCAAAGTGGATATACTATGATTGTGTTCAATAAACATCCACCCAAGTTGTCATTACATTTTTGGACAAGGTTTTTGCATTAGAGGGTTATCCTGAGGAATTAATCACAGACTATGGAGTCTAGCTTTGTCTGAAACTATGGAGGCTTTTCCAAAAAATAAGGTTATAAAGCACTGCAATGTTGCACTGTATTCGCCTCAATCCAATGGTGCTGTTGCGAGGGTCAATAGATTAATCAAGGAGGGTATTTGAACAGCTCTCACATGCAGTAAGGATCTAGTTAAGTTTGTAAAAGAAACATTTTGGGCTTACCATAATACCCCTCATAGCATCACAAGGGTTTCACCATTTTCACTATTGAGGGGTAGACAATATCATCCCAGCTTGTGTTCCATTTGGTTGAAAGATTAGTCACTAAGTAATCCGGGTCGGTTGTGGATTAGAAAGATATAGATATGAAAGTTCAAAATGTACAAAGAAAAATGATGGCATATCATGATAACAAAACAAAAACAAATTCTGGAGGATCTTGGGTCATGCTGAAAGACATGAGACCTAGGAGATCCAAAGTAGAGTTCAATTTGTATGGGCCTGTTAAGCTTATCAAGGTGGCTTGTTCTTCAGTTCTCTAGGAGGATGGGCATTAGTAGACAAGAAGAAGTTTGGTGCTATCAAGCGAGTTTCAAAGCACTGTGGTAAGAAACAATTTGCAGCTACAACAACAAACTGGTAACTTATGTTTGCCGTCTTTGGATTCCACTACCACTGATATGTGTAATAATTACTCTGGTAATTATTATCCCCAACCTGTAGATAATAGTAGCCAGCATTCGTTGGTAGGGGATTCTATAATCATCCAGGGACGTCCTGGAGTTGTCAGTGATACTAGAGAGAAAATAATTTAGCTTTTTACAATAAAAATGTTACAACAAAGAGTGGCAGGGTTTAAAAAAACTATGTATTGGCAAGAATGTACTGTTTAATGCTGTATATTCATATACATGTATTTGTTTTTTGGGGAAAAAGGGGAGATGTGTTGTATTATGATGTATTGTTATCTTGCATGCGCGGTCTGCCATGCTAATTCTATTCTAACGCGGGTGCCCTGCTCCTTGGTGCCATGTATTTTGTATTGACTTAATATGCAGTGCATCTTGTGAAGGACGTTCTTTGTTCTGTCTTTCTGGCGACTGATCGATCATTTCCCAGTGGCATTCAGTTACTGGATCTTGGAGACAGAAGTCATCAGAGAATGGGCTCCTGGATCTAACATAACAAGGAAGAATAAATTACTTACCTTACCTTTTACACCTCTGGACTCTTCTTCTTTTACGAAGATGCAGTGACCACAGAGTGTAATCGATGGAGCTAGAATGTATCCAACGATAACAACAGAAAAAAATGAAAAGAATCGGAAACTGGCAGATGATGATGATGAGGAACCTGCATGGAAAACAAACACTGAGAGCGAGTCAGGGGATGACAGTTTATAAGCTTTGTTGTCCTTACGTCCACCTCAATATGTGGCCCCTAAACGAATATAGATGGTGTTACAACCACTCGTGCTATGGTGACTACAACCCCTGTTAATCCATGCACAATGCAGATTGAGGGACCACTTCCAGCACTTCCAATTGTCCCTGCACCTAATGAAGCACCCCCTATTGTAAGAGCTCCGGGTGTTACTGCCTCAATGTTGACTATTCCTTACCCCGTGTCACAAGTTGCATCAGCACAGACACTAGCTACTGCACTAATAAATATTGTTCTGAATACTGTTATTCAAGGTGTTGTGGGAGGAGTGACTACGACAAGGTTTATCCCAACATCACAGAATTCACTGAATTCACAGATTGTTGCCTGGACGCTACCACAAAAAGTCCAATCATTTAGAGAAGGGAGGAGAATGCCGATTCTCCAATTAAAATGCAGAGAGAATTTTGATTTCATTACAGACAGCGGAGGCTACCATTATGCAAAAACCTTTAATACTGCCCCACATACAGCCCTTTAAAGAATGTAAACACATTACCAAGTGAAATATTCCATTCTGGAATCATGGTACAGTATATATGACCATGACACACCACTATCTTCCACTTTTAGGCTATGAAACAAAGAGAACTTGAAACACCTTTAAACATCAGAAACAATGTACTCAATAGGGAAGAATTACAATATTCCCTCTTAGTCCGGTCTAATCACGAACTGTTTCCTACGGGTAAACAGGACAAACTAATAATATTCTCCCCATAAGGGTGGATGTAAATACCAATGCTTCAAGATTTTTTTTTAGTCTATATTTACTCATTTTTTAAATGTTTTACAATTTTTTCATCAGATCCAGCCACAAAATGCTGGGTGCGGTAGGTGGAATAATGATAGAATCCATTGTCTTTAATGAAATCAAGATTCTATCTGCATGTTAATTAGAGAATCACCATTTCATTATAATACCAGAGGCTATCATTATGCATGATTAAAGCTTTCCATACCTACCTTGCTTACATGCTTCACTGATCGCAAGCAGAAATTTGCAAAGGTGCTGGCTTTCAACCAGTCTGCTGCTTTCATGACCTCAGAAAGAGTGATACTGGCCCAAAATACTTTACTGGCCATTGCACCTATAACTGAATGTGCATCGAAATGTTATAGATCTATTCCTGCTTCTCTTATTATTGCTCTAACCCACCTAGCTATTGTGGCAGTAGATACTGCTTTATGTAGTTTCGCATAAGATATTAGTAGTTGACCATCATGTCTAATTTCTACCATTCGTTGCTCGTCTGCCTTCATGCAACTTACCACACACAGTTTCAAACAATACTTAGCTGAAGGACAGAAAACGTGACCAGACATCTTTTTGTCCTCTTCCAAATATCAAAATGTACACCATCTTATAAATAAACTCTGTTGCAAGTCTCTATAACTTTAATATCTGAAACCCTTCTGAAAGATACTAAGCAGAAACGTTTTGCCAATATCTGGGAAATCTATTACAGAGAAAGGTAGCTATTATCTAGTCATGAAACAATGAGTTTAAAAACAAAATTTACTTCCCATAAAGCAAAGTAAAGTCATTTTTATAATGAATGATTAATTAAAATCATTGCATTTACATAACACATGTATTTAAAATGAATGATAGGAAATTGTTATTTGGTCTGTGGTTTCATTTTAGTATTTCTTTAAAGTAAGAACCAAGGGAGAGCGTCTCTTGGATCAATTTGTCATTTCACCCTGTAGTGTTGTTTTGGCTGCGAGTGAATCCTACAAAGTCTTGTGCAAAATGCTCCAGTGTAAAATAGGCTTTTTTTTTAAAACATGTAGCTCCAGGGTTCCCCCTTGTCTGTCTTGAGTCCACAATCCTTGTTCTTTTGGCTTGACGTTTGCTATTCTGCCTTTTTATTTTAAGATTAGTGCTGTTATATCTTGTGCAAAATTCAGTGCATAGCAGTCTTTTTACAAAACACATAGGTCCAGGCTTCTCCCGTGACAGTCTTGCACCCACAGTCCTTATTTTATTTTATTTCTTTTGGCTTGAGGTTTTGCTTTTCTGCCCTTTTATTGTGCGATTAGTGTTATTGCATCCTTGTGGAGATTATTCGATCTACAAAGCTGGCATGGTTCTAACTGCAATCTCCGTTCTGTTATGCTTAGGAATTTTGTGAAACGGTAGGACAGTTGTGTGGAACCTGATTCTAAGCAAGCCAGCAGTGCCTGTTTGCATGAGCAAATCCCGCTTTGATTGAAAAGGGGGAGCAGGAGTAGGCGTTGATCTTTTGCTAAACATGTGCAGTTGCAGAATATATGGACAAGATCCTCTGATCCGTGGCTACATGGTCAGCAGGTGTTGTCTCCAGGTTTCCTCTTCCATGGTGAAAGGTGAGTTAAAATCAGCATTATGCCCATCTGATATTTTTAAAATGTCTCTTTCCGAAGAATGTTGAATCCTTCACTCAGATATGTTTGGGGTTTGGTTGTAACATAGTTGTTTAGGACGTGCCAGTCATGTGCACTTTTCGCAAAGTTGGCCTTGTCTTCTTCTATTGACAACGCTTTGACGGATTTAGTGACTGCTTTCTCAAAGCTCGTGTGGGCCACTGGTGCCTCCCATGGACTGTTTACGCCTGGTTGGCATAGGGATTCTCTAAGGTACACTCCAGCCGGTAAGTTCCCTCTTAGTGACAGTTCAGCCCAGAGTTGCCAGTTTAATTTATCTTGCTCTTCGACTCTGGTCTTATGCATACATTTTACAAATGCACCCCTTCTGGCCAAGGACTGTTTCTGTAATCCAAACTCTAGCCTTATTTGCGTGGGTAAGCATATTTTGGAAGATGAAAAATCGTTCTATACGACCCAGTGATTATTTTTACCACAGCGATGGCATCTCTTACTCGCATTGCCTCTCTCATGTATGTTTTCGTCGGAAGGAGTTTTGTTTGTATGACCTCGAGTAAGGGTTACAAAGAAGGCCAGAAAGTGCTTTTTTAGTGCCTTCAGTGCTTTTTTTAGTGCCTTCATGGCGACGGTTATTGTATTGCCTTTTCATCTTAGTGCTTCTATTTGGGTGTTAATGGAACCTTTGTCGTCGAGCACGACTCCTAGGTATGTGTAGTCCTTTACTGGTTCTAATTGGTGTGTGTCCAGATGCCAACAGAGTTTTTTCTTTTTGGGTAAGATTTATGGTCATTGCTTTTATTTTGCCTAAATTGACCTTCAAAGTATTCTCATGAGAGAACTCTTGAGTGACATCTAGTAAGTGCTGGAGTCCTATTGGTGTTCGGCTTACTAAGACTAAATCATCGTCATATAGAAGGTTGTAGATGGTCGTCTTACCTAGCTTGGGGGCGTGCAATTTTCATTCATCTAGCTTACAGGTGATCTGCCATAAAGAGGTTGAATACCATGGGAGCTAGGACTCACCCTTGTTTTAGCCCCTTGGTGGTTGTGATACATCTCAAAAGATGTGTCCCAGTCCCCAGCTTGACTTTTACCCATGAGTCTGTGTATAATAGGACTAGTTGTTTTAGTAGGGTTGGAAGTATGCCCTATCTTTTCAGCTTTTGCCATAGTCTTGTTCAAGAAATCTGGTCAAAAGCAGAGCTGTAGTCAATGAAACACAAATATACCAGTTGTCCGGCTTCCTTTGCGGTGTCAACCAAAAGTGTTAGGGCCATGAAGTTCGTGATTGTTCTTGTGTGTTTGCAGAAATCTGTCTGGTTTATTGGTATGATGGGTAGGAGGAGGCACAGGCTTTCAGTTCTTCCAGGATCAATCCTGCATAGTATTTGGCAACGTACTGTTTCACATCGCCCTTGTCACCCTACTTGTGAATTGGTGAGATTATTAATCCTTTCCATGATTCTGGGATTTTTACGTTGGCCAAGATCTGGTTGTATACTGGTACTGTAGTGTAGTTCCTATTTCCCTGATAGGTTCTGCGCATTGGAATAACATACATGATAGGCTTGGCATAGGACTGAGGTCAGTATGCCCCTATTGTGTATATTAAACTTAATTACTGTGTACCAGCTAGCTGAGAGGCCTCTAGAAACTTCTTGAAGACAAGAAAGGAATAGCTTCTGGCAACCACATAACCCTGATCCCTCAGGATCGTGGAAACAATATACTACTTTTCATTCAGTCACTCATCTCAGAGAAGTACATAGAAGAAACAGTTGCGTGTGTTTACAATAAAATTTATTGCACAGTTGTTATTCTAGTACTGGTTATATGTGCTGCGACAACTGTTGGACAGTAGTAGAGAAATATGACCAGCAGTGCAGTTAAATAAAAAGGCATTGTATAGTTCTACCATTTTGCAATAGTAATGAACACATACATGAAATACAGAATGCATTAAGATAAAGCCTGTACCCCTATGATGCCTAACTAGATGTACCTATGTGTACCTAGCATATGTGTAGGTCTTAGGGAGCCAAGAATCCCCCTAGGATTTAGTCTAACCCCATTACCTTAGTGGGACTTCACCCTGATCTCGAGCTGGACCCTCCAGCATGGGTGAATAGACTTCTGCCAGCTGGAGCTGTGGCATGACGCAGGTTGCAGCGTCTCAGGTCAGAGTGTCGGCATCGAAGTCTCGGTCTACTCTGCTTTACTTGGGCAAAGGGAGGTATATTTATACCAGATAGGTGCCTGGGAATGTTAGTATTGACGCAAAGTCGGTCAGAGGAAGACGTTAGGAATGAACCCTTAGGGAATAGTGGTTCATGCATATTTAATGAGTTCTTGGAGAAATCAATAACGCTGTGCTAGGGAAAATCCCAAGAGCTTAAGGGTCTATTTCTAAGAATTTGTTGTGACGTAGGTTAGTCACTGTTGGACATGGAGATGACGTATTTAGGATGGACCGTCTTCTGCGCCCAGAGCACACGTCAAATAAGGGACAGCCTCTGTTGCTCGTTATTGTGAAGGGAGGGCTAATGTAGGTGAAAGGGCCTTAAGTGGGTGAAAGGGCCTACCTGTCTTCGTGGCACGAAGGATTTGGGCACCTGAAATGGCGCACCTATGTTAGGGCCTCAATCTAACACATAACAGTACCAAGGTGTTAGACCAAAACTGTGGGTCGTATTTGTATAGTATTGGCAGAATCCCATGGAGGGCCCGGGGCACCTTCCGGTCTCCCTTTTCTAATTTGCCTAATTATCTGTTGTTTTGCTATCTTCAATTATTCTTCTCATGAATTTTTAAACTCTCAGTTTCCTGGCCAATATTTTCCTACTTCAGAATTGTTAGATTCCTGTCGCATCTTGTCGTCCATGCTTGCTTCAAGGTCTTCCTCATACCTGTTTCTCTCTGGGCCAGGACTGTTGAAGTGGTCAAGAAGATACGTGGCGCAGTCTTCCTCTGGAAGATAGGAGTCTGTTCCATGATAGAATGGCATTGTAAAGAGTTGATTGTTTGCCAGGATTTTGCACTGTTCTTGCTTTATGAATTGTGGAGAAGTCTTGCCCATATTGTTTCATTTTCTTGACTCTATACGACCCATTTTGTCTTTTTGAGATTTGACTTATGTTTCCTCACTTCTCCTGGAAGGGAGAGCTCCTGTGGGTTCTGGCAGAGCTTCTTTGAGGTTTGGTTGATGGCGGATTTGAGTTTTGTTATTTGGAGCGCGTTGTCATTAGCTGGTTGTATCTTGCTTAGAGTTCCTTTCCTGAATCCTGCATTAGTTGCAAACTTCTCCCTGAGAATGAGAGTGAAGTTCCGCCACTTAGCTAAGGGGCTCCTTTTTTGGTTGGAAATTTCAAGAAGGATAGATTTGGCTGATTCTAAAAGCTTCTCTATTGAATCTGGGTTGCACTTCATCCTTTTATTTTTAGTAATATATTCTGTGGATATTGCTTTATTTGCTGTGTGTAGTTGGAGAGCGACACCTTTGAAGATAACTTCTTGTGGTGAGTGATCGCTCTCAATCAGTTCTACCAAACTATAAGAAGAGATTTCATGAAATAGTGTGAGTGACGTAAATGTATAGTTAATATTTGAGGTGGCGGATGCTGAATAAAACGTGGGGGCTGGTGGCTTGTCTTCCTGGAAGCGGCCATTCAGGGCTCTAGGTTAAGGTGTTCAAGTTCCCTTACAAGGTGCGTGATTAAGCCAGACTGCTTAATTGTGGTGCATTTTCCCTGCATTGGGATTTTCCGCACCCTGTTTAGGTCTTGCAACAGTCATCTTCAGTTGGAATTCCCATAAGCTGTAGGTTGAATTTTACTGCAACTATGATATTATAGGTCTCTTCCTCCTCAATGATTTTAAGCAGTTTGTCGATTAGTTGTTTAGCACCCTTAGATCTATGCCTGGGATGTAGGTAAATGTTTATAAATATCATTAGGCATTCATCTCTGTTGATTCTAATTGTTGTTCTTACGTCTAATAGTTCATTGGGCGTCGGTAGAGTGGACTTTAAGTGTGTGACTGGCCCTAATGTTGTAATTGATGTATAGGTTAACGAGCCTCCTTTCCTGTGGCCAAAGCTGGCTTCTTTCTGGGTATGGATGTGTTGGTTGGGAGTTGTGTCCCTGCAGATATTTTGGTTGATCGAATGGCTAGGGGCGGCATGGCCTAGTGCACGGCAAATGGCCGCACAGTAGTGTAGCTCTGCCGGCCGCCGAACTAATCCGCTCATTATCCTGCTCCTGAAGAGCCATCCACCGGTGTAACCTGCATGGACGTGATTGCTGACATCCGGGGCGTGTGAGTGGTGTGCTGTTTAACAGCGAATTTGCCCCTGAGACTGGCGGAAAGCTCACCGCACACTCTGCTGGCGGCCATGATGGCGGATGTGGCACTGACATTGAGGGGACTTTGCTAAGGGTTTGACCCATATTGCTGCACTGCCGGCGGAGCTCAGGTACGTCCTGGGACCTGCGCCGCCTGTTGCTGTAACACGGGCTTAAGAACCTTCTGACCGGATGAGTGAACCCGTCGCTGGCTGCAAGTGCGGCGGTTCCTGGACATGAACGGGAGCTGGACCTGTAGCAAGAGTGGCGCGCTCTGTTACGCAAGGGGCCAGCTCCAGCCTGCAAGGTAGGCCTGTGTGAGGAGAAGGCTGTCAACCTGCCCTGCCGCACCGCATCCCGTAGTTAATTGCGGCCCACACAATTGCCTAATCTGCACTCTGCCCTACCCAGTGTTCAAGACTTTGATCACGAGGAGGCCAAATACTGCATGTGGATCAGCACAACATAGGGATAGAGCCGCGTGGTGACTGGCTCTTTTTGATTCTGGAGGATAGCTGCCGACTGCTGGGGGCATTGCTGTTTGCGCTGATTAACTGGGTGTCTAAGCAGCCCTAACCACACCGCACTGCGTCTGCAACTTACATCAGCCCATTCTCCCTGCTTCATGTCACTGATATCTAGACCTATTGCTGCCATGGACTGAGGTGCTTATGAGGCGGGTGGTGGCGCCACATTGTACTGGATTGCCGTGCCGTGGGTCGCTGCACGCTAGACCCGCCGCTGTGGTGTGTTGGGGATAGTGGACACATTACTGCGACTGCACACATCCTGGTAAGAGGACTGTGCTCACCTTAATACTTGCGCAATTTGGAATGTTGCTGGCCTTGTGGTACGGACCTTCTGTGTGGCGCGCCGGGCCGGTCTGCACTGCAATTTGTAGCTGGATCCTCCGCTCCCTATAGCTTGCGTTCTGTAAATCATCGCCAATCGCGAGCTGAGGCATCCCTCACTGGCATAAATGCATTGAAGCCACAATACAGAATCTAATTCATCTGTCGCTTAAATGGGCAAGCCAGAAAAAAAGCCTAGGCTGACCTTTGATTCGCACAGGGGCAGTAAGTCTCCCCAGACTGCTGCCTCAGACTCAGAGTTGGACTCTTCTGCCCCGGCCTCCACAGGTCTGGAAAAGTCACTGTCCGCAGTTCAGGCCAGCCTACAGGCAATAGATGGCAAAATAGAGGCACTCAACGGCAGGATGGACCACTTCTCTTCCAAATTAGACAAGCACGCAGCACGAATCGGTGAGGCGGAACAGAGAATATCAGATGCTGAAGATGACCTCCAACAAGTTGCCGTCAAAACTACAAACATGGCGAAGTTGCAGGCTGTCATACAGGCGAAGAATGAGGACATCAAGGCGTGCTCTAGGCGCAATAGTGTGTGCATTTTGGACCTGCCCGAATCAACGAACATTGGGCGCCTGGAGGACTATGTTGAGACTCTCATCTGGGATATCTGTGGGGTGGAACAACTTTCCACCATGTTCGCCATAGAACGGGCTCACTGATCGCTGACAGCACGCCTGCCACCCGGGCCCCCCCCCCAGACCGATCATTGCCCATCTATTGAACTTCAGGGACAGGGACACTGTATTGCGCATCATTCGCCAGAAGGGTACGATCAACTATCAAGGCAATGTTTTATCATTTTATCCGGACTTTACTGCCACGGTACATGCAGCGCGAAAGGAGTTCTAAGGGGTCAAAAGGCTCCTAATAAAGGAGCAAGTTCAATATGCCATGCTTTACCCAGCAAGTCTGCGCATAGGAACTGATGACAACGCCAAGATCTTCACGACTCCTAAACAGGCCATGGAACATGCCAAGTCCCTACGCCGCCAACGGAATTCTGCAGCCACTACGTCAGTTGTTAATGATTGAGTAACATGTTTGCTTCATATTTTTGACTGTATACCCTAATGCTGCTGTCACTATATCAATGACTGTCATGGGGGCATAATGTTACATTGTGTTGTTGATGTGCTGAACTGAAGAGGGCAATGGTAGGTAACTGCTTATGGTGTTACATATTTGTGGTATGGCCTCCGGATGTCGACTCATTATGGTGGGTTTACGTCCTCATGTTTTTACCCATTGCATACAAGCGGAATGCTATCCTCTCTGCCCATTGAGCTGACTGCCTCACTGTCTTTGGGGTATTCCGGCACCCGAAACTACGATTCTAAGTTAATCACCTTTGCTCCTAATGTGATCCTTTATGGCCCCACTGCTGGGTCCGGCTGGATGGCTTGGGGATAGGAGAATCTCTCATTACATCGGCGGCCCCCTCCCGACCACATTGGAGAGTGGACCCTGCCGCTACATCCCCCAATGGGTATACCCCACACAATGTTTCATAGTCATTTGTTTTTGTTGGGTTTGTTCATGTTCACGGGATTTGTCTTTGGCAATTTGGGATTGCTAACATGGGCGGGGGAGGGAACGGGTTCTTTTGTTTTACAGTTGAAGGTACTGTGATCAGAACACATGTTGCAAATGATACCCCAACCAATGTGTGCGCGAATAACACACGGGGCGGCACTCAGGGTGTGTTGAACATACTTGGAACTGAAAATGGGTGAGATGTATAAATGCTTAACGTGGAATATACGTGGTTTTAACACCCCCAAGAAAGTCCGCCGAGTATTAACGTATCTAGATAGACACGCTGTGCATATCGCTCTATTGCAGGAGTCGCACCTGAGTAAGCAGACAGAGGCTAGGGTGGCAAAAAATGGGCAACTTTCAGGTTGGCGTCCTCCTACTCTAATTACTCCAGGGGGGGTACTTGTCCTTATTAAAAAGGGTGTATCGTTTCGGGCCATACATACTTGTACAGACACAGAGGGTCAGTGGGTTATGGTACAGGGCAAGTTAGGAATGTCCTTCATAATGATTGTTAACATGTATGGTCCCGTAGTGGATGACCCGGCACCATTTGTCAACATGCTCAAAGTTCTGCGATCATGGCCTGAATCAGCAGTCATCTGGGGGGGCGACTTAAATACCCATCTTAATCCGCAAAAGGATAAATCAAATCCATCAGGTGAGCCCACTGTTAAAGTGGCCCAATGTGTTTGAGATGCCATGGCGGAAATGGGTCTTGTGGATGTCTGGCGCAGTGCGCAATCCGGAAGTTTTAGAAGGTACACATATCATCCCTGCATACAATAGCTGGTCTAGGCTTGACTACTGGCTGCTGAACGAAGAAGCTAATTGATGGTTCACACATGTATACACATTACCACGCACATTATCTGATCATAACCCTGTAGGCCTTGATGTCTGCATCCAGCGAATCCTCATCGACCTTTCACTTGGCGATTTCAGGCTGAGGCATTGCTGGATCCTATATACAATGTGGCCATCAGAACAGCTATTATACAATATTTTGACTTAAATGTGGGCTCTGTGGACAGTCAGGCCACACTCTGGGAGGCATTTGATTTGACGATACAGGGGGTGTGTATTGGTACTGCAGCGTGGATCCTGAGAGACATTAGGGGACAACTGTCAAAAAACGGAAAAGGCCTTGGGGGAATTGGAGAGTCAATGTCAGAACTCACCAGCTGCGGATACATTAGCTCGAATTCAAGAATTAGTGGTAGAGAACAACACATTGGCTGACACGGAGGCAAATCACAAGGCGACATGTGGCCCGGGCTTACCGGGAGGGGGAAGACCTGGGGGGAGCATGGTTTCTAGGTTACGATTCAGGGCCGACCATCACCCGATTGACCAAATAGTGGACCCTCATGGGGATGCACATTTTACCCCACTTGCAATAGTTGATCAATTTAAAAAATTCTATTCGGCTATGCATACCACGCGGGGCAGAATGGCAGATGAGGCACTGGATGAATATCTATCAGACACGGCCTGTGCATAGTTGTTGGATGCTCACAGGGAGCATCTGAGTCAGCCCATAGATGAAACTGACGTGAGGGAAGCTATTCACTCTCTTCCTAATAATAAGGCTCCCGGGCCGGATAGCCTAACAGCAGAATTTTACAAAGCCTATACAGATCTCCTTGTACCCCACTTTTTAGAGATGTACGCAGAGGCACATGAATCCCGGATCCTTCCTCCTTCCTTCAGACAGACCCTGATTATCACCCTTCTTAAAAAAGCTAAATCGCCCACGCTTTGTGAGTCCTATCACCCCCTATTGCTAATAAATCTAGATGCAAAAATATTAGCGAAGATACTGCAACCAAAATCCAACCTCTGATGCCTCTTCTTGTCCTCCCGGACCAATCCGGGTTTATTCCAGAGCGATCCACCTCTCACAACTTGTGCACCATTTTAGCAATGTTCCACGTTCTTAATCCTGAGTTATCTGCAGCTGCTGTCATGCTTGACGCGGCGAAAGCATTTGACTCGATAGAATGGAAGTATATGTTGCGCATACTGCACAGAATGGGCTTTCCCCCTATATTGACGTGTTGGAAACGGGTCCTATATACGGACGCATCGGCGCGGGTGGGAGGCCTTACCATGGAGCCTTCTAATATAGAACACAGCACCAGACAGGGTTGTCCCTTGTCCCCACTTCTGTTTGCCCTTGTTCTGGAACTGTTAGCGTGCAAAATCCATCAATGCCACAGAGCGGCAGCTCTCAATTTTAATCATCGTCCGGTCGGTATCTCTATGTACGCGGATGACATGGACTTTTTTTCTGTGATCCTCAACTTCATCTGTCTCCAATCATCCGGGAATATATTAGATTTGGCCTCTTCTCTGGACTCCTAATCAACTGGGAGAAATTAGTTATTATGCCTTTGACATTGGTCACATCTCCGCCTCAGCTGGAATATCCTCTGGTGTGGACAGCGGACCCGGTCAAGTACCTTGGGGTCTGGGTACATTGTGACCCGACATCGTGATCAGAGAAAACAACGGAGCAGCCTATGGCGCCTAGGTGTAGCAAGTGGACAGGTGGTCCCATCTCCCGCTGTCCCTTGCAGACCGTACCACAGTCATTAAAATGGTCATCCTCCATCCTCCTGCGGTTTCTATATCTGTTTTGCAATATTCCAATCAAACTTACAAACATTTTTTTAAAACAGTGCGAACACAGCTTTTGAGATTGGTGTGGGGAGATAAACAGCACAGAATTAGTTGGCATACCCTGACGCTCGTTTATGATAATGGGGGGTTTTCTGCTCCTGATTTCTATGTGTATTATCTTAGTGCGCAGGCCCAATACGCTTACTATTGGTTCCCTGACGCATGATTGTATTCCGCATATTGCAGTAGAGGACGGAGATGCACACCCCGTGCCACTTGGGGGCATCCTCATGCACACTCACCGGCATATTCCCAGGTCTGAGATTAACACCATTGACACCACTATTGCAACTTGGCAGGCGATTGGCAAATGCGCACACAAACACCCTCTGTAATCTCCTGCTCTGCCCCTTGCTGGACATGAGGCCTTATCTGTTACTTGGCAGCAGGGGCCTGTAACAGCTTTAAAGGAGGCCGGCATCACACACAAGAGAGACCTTTTTCCTAAAGGGTAGTTACATAACTGGGGAAGATCTGGAATACATCCAAAATCCTACCTTCCTGTTCCAATATTCCTGCTATCGCCTAAAGCATGCACTTAAGAATCATTATCCTGATTTCCCCGCTGAGCCCGCTGTACTTCAATCACTTCAATTATTACAGGTAGCCCCATCCAGGAAAAAACTGATTACCAAATTATACAAGGAGGTGCAGGATGAATCGATGTGTGGGCCTGATCGTAGTTTAGAGCGTTGGAACATGATAGTGACCCCTCCGATTACTCTGAAAGAATGAGAACAGATTTGCATGTTAACAAGTCGTCTCACGCCAAATGGCAATATGCATATAATTCATGTTAAATTCATTCACCAAGTGTATCACACCCCTGTTAAATTATCTAAAATAGTCCTCAGAGACTCTGACCAATGTAAATGCTGTGGTCAAAGTAATGCTAATTTTTTTTCCTCCTCGCCTGGCAATGTGCCCCTGTGTTTAAATATTGGGAAAACAGTTGTTGCACGCATAGACACCATGATGGGCATTGTTTTGCAGTGTACACCTCTGGAGTACCTCCTTGGCTTCATTCCCCAGTTGAAGGCCACTTTGGGCAAGTTCATTAGATTGGCACTCCTGGTGCCAAGAGGCGAATTATGTTCACTTGGGAAAGTAAACATGCCCGAAAATTGCCGAATGGATGAAATACCTGATTTACTGCTGTGAACAATTAGAATTATATGCTGAGGAATTGCCGGTCACATCCAGAACAACTGATATTTGGGCTCCTCTTCAAGAATATTTGCTACTCCAGACTCATGCCGAGACTACGTAATGTTGACTGACGATTGGTAATATTGTGTTATCGTATCACCCAGAATGCTTGTTTTGCATCTCCAGAGCGAGACCGCCCCATTACATTTATTGTAATATCTGATCATTAACTATGCCTTTTAAAATGTGTTTCTACTTTCTTGCTTGTTCTGTTTTCTCATGGAAGCAGAGTATACTGTTTAAGATGCCAATACGCTGTATGGTACTGAAACCTTTAATAAACACATTTAAAAAAAAGATATATTGGTTGATCAGTGCAGAAGCACTAGATCGAAGGATTGTAGATAGGTCATTAGTTGTGGGTCTCTTTCCATGTTTGGTAGGCCACTGATGTTCCATATGCACATGCTGATTGATCTGAACTCTGCTGAGTTATCAGGAGGAATTGCCTGTCTTTGGCTGTTGGATACATTGAATGTTCAGGTTACCCCACTCTAATTGCCCCTGTTTATTCCATCCAATGGCTTGCTTGTTTCGTTCTTATCACTTGTGTGGCTGGGTTGAGAGGTAGCCGGGAATGTGCTTCTTGCTGCCCTTAATATGGAGTGGATGGTGTGTTGGTCCCGAGATCCAATAACTGATAGTTTTTTTTGTTACAAATGGATTAGGATACGTTGGTTTATGGTGGGGGTATGCCCTTATCCCCCATTGTTGGAATAAGAGTGATTCATTCATTATCTTCTTTGATATTTATTTTGTGGTCCATGTTGTTTTGGTTGCTTTTAGTCCTTGAGAGTTATCGATGTAGAAACATTCTATGGATTCTAGGTCTGCTGCTCTTCACGTCTTCCAAGTTCTTCGTAGCATGAAAGAGACTCATTATGTTCCCTCTGCTTAAATGTTTCCTGTCTCCCTTGTTTTGTATTCTGACTGGAATACTAGGCAGTAGGCTAAGAGTTGTTAGTTTTCTCTGTCCCTTTTGTCCTAAGTTTGCATCCCTTTAGGTTGCACTTGAGGTGCAACATTTGTGGTTGAGTTGATGTCATACTGCCTACTTTCTAAGGGCTCTCCGGGCTCCATAATCGTTCTTGTATTACTGTATGTTGTGCGTTAGTGCTTCCGGTGATCCTTCTACCGAGGGTATGCAGTTGTAAGGACCTTTTTCATCCTCTATTAATGGATAGTTTGCTGCCAGCTCAGTGTGTGCCAAGGTTGGCTCTGTATCAGGTTTTTTGATCTGATGTTCTGGTGCAGAATGGCAAGCATGGTTTTTGGCATGCTGTCTTGGTGTCCCAGGATTGAAGTTTGCAGGTGCATTTATTTTTTGCTAGTCAAAATAATTCAGATTGCTCGCCAGAAGGTATGCATACTGGTAATCCCGCTTTTATCGTGGTTACCTTATTTTGTTCCTCTTTCATTGTTATAAGTGGAGCATGGAGGACTCTGTGAGTTGTTTTTTCATTTGATGTTGCCTGAGTTGTTCTCTTTTCCATTGCTATTAGTTTTGCAGATTGGTGAGAGAGTGGCTGTTGTTTTGTTTTTTTTGTTGTTGTTTTTTTTAGTTCTCATCAGCCTAGGTCCACAAAAGGAATAAAGAAACAAAACTCCAGGGTCTCCCTAAATATAGCACCGTCTGGAGCCCTTTTTTATTTTGACCTAAGATGGGTCTCTCTATACCTTGCATTTATTACTCCGACCATAGGAAGCCCTGCAATCGATCAGACCCTCTCAAGGCCACCACTCGGGTAGTCAAGCAACATGGTATAAAGGCCTAATCATAGGACTATAATTGTTTACAATTACAAAGGGTTATCCAGTTCTTAAAGGGGAGCCAGAACTCATTGCTTAACTGTATATTTTATAGAAGCTAACCATTCTACTTTGTTATGGGGTGGAGCTTTAATCCTATACTTACAAATTTCTCTGCGGGCAAGCAGTATTAAGTAGAAAATAATTTTCTTGTGTTTTGCGATAGTGTTTCGTAATTAACTGGAAGCCCAAAAAAAACAAGGATATGCTTACCCAGATCAATTCTCCAAGTACAAAAGATATCGTATTACTCACATCCCGCCAAAAATCTCGCAGCAGCGGGCAATCCAAGAACATATGTTCATCGTTACTTTTCTCTTCCCCACACTTAGGACATCTCGGCATGACACCTTTCGCAAATTTTGCCAGCTTACATGGCGTCCAATAAACCCTATGGAGACAAAAGAGGTGGTTCTGCCTTAAATTTGGGGCTCGTACTGTGGAGTGTAGCATGTTACAAGATACTTGCCATAAATCTATGGACTGCTCTCCCGGCAAGTTCTTTTCCCACAGTGTTGCTGGCAGATTAAAGTCTCCATCAGTTCTACTATCCTCAATGATTATCTGGGGGGTTTGATTTGACAAGAATCGGCACTCCTCTTATAGTGAGTTGATGATCCGTGCATATTACTATCTGCACCCATCTTCTAGATTTAAAAATCTCCATTGTTTCTTTACTCGTTAGATGCGTATCTTGAAGGAATATAATTTGGGTAGGGGCATCCCTTATATATTGCAAAAATGTTTCCCTCCTATGCCTCACCCTAAGGCCATTAACGCTCCAAGATAATAACTCTATCTGAGCCTCTCTACTGAAACTCAATTTTTATTCCTAGCTTTCACCCAACCCTTGCAACCGGAGTTCCTAGACATTAGAAGAGGACACATTTTTTTTTATTTTTTTTTGCCAATGCTCCCATACTCATGTCTTCACACATGCCCTACCCTCCCCTCCCTTGGAAAATCCTCCTCACTCTCCCTCATAGCCTAAGCCTAGCCTAAGCCTTAAGGAGACCTCCCAAGGTTGCAGAGCTAGTACTACAATAAACAAAAACCCAGTGAAAAAAGTGAGCAAAATACACCAGAATAGAACAGACGGTGTGGAAAATGACTAAAATCGGTATACATAAGCGGCGTTCATTTATGTTCACCACAGCCACTTTTGAAAGTAGAGCGACAACCATGAAAACAGTAGCCACGCCATCTTGTCCCTTTTAGGCCCCATCGCGAAAGTAGGTGGCAGCCATTTTTGTGTCACAACCTCTCTGCCCACTGCCAATAGCCTGCGCGCCTCTCCCCCTCACACCCCAGCCTCGCAAGCATTCCCCCGCGCCCCGACAGCCCCCGGTTTCTCCTGCTTGGGCCATAAGCGCACCTCTAGCACGACCCTGTCTCCGAGCCACATCCCGTGCTGAACCCCCTCGCTCTTTCATCTCATTCAAAGAACAGGCCCCTTTTTGATAACCTCTTCCTCCTTGCCCGATTGTCCAGCCCAATCCCAGGCCATCACCTAGCCCGACAGATGCAGTTTATTGCCCCCTACAGTAGGACCTCGCCTCACATCAAAGGAGCGGTGGTTAATCAATACCCTCACACCTCCAGATCCGACCGATCGCCCACTTTCCCGTTCCCAGCAGAGTGTCCAGCTGCGCGACAACCACCACATGCTGAGGTTGAGGTGGGAACTCTACTGTAAATATGTGTGGGAACGGGGGTGAAGCGGGGATTCCGAGGATGTCTTTCCGTACATCAAGTATTGACAAGAATGTGTTTCATGTAATAAAGCAATAAACCTGTGTATAAGAGGCCAGGCCTCAAGGATGCGTTTAGAGCACCTCGAGAAGATACCCTGTTGTCTGATTTGACGTGTTCTGCTCCGTCGGAATAAACTCCTGTTTCCTGCCTTCTGTCTCCAGCGCCTGCCTCTTTGTTTGGTAATCTCGAATGGTATGAGAGGCGGCTAACGCCGGGCAAATACTGAAGGGTTCTTGGTCGAATTCGGCCCTACCTTTCGACAACGGGATATACTGAGCATAACAACATGTAGGTATGGGGATATTGATTGAGTCTAGAGGGAAAAACCTTGAATGAAAAACCATCCTCAGCTTCCTGCTTCATTTTTATTTTATTTTTTATATTTAAAGACCTTCATTGTTCAACACTCTTTTTTTTCACACAGCACATAGCCTACAACCCTCAGGGGCCGGCAGCGGAGGATGGCAATCAAATGAAATACTTGCGAGATGACACAGCCATTTAGCCGGCAACCCTGGGGTCTGGCGGCGCTCAGCTTCCTACTTTATACTAGCGCCAGATAAAGATCTTAGGAATTCTTCAGCTTCATCTACTCTCCGAAAGGTCTGCATTTCTTTATTATGCATCACCCTTAGACTAGCGGGAAATCTTAACTGAGCCATCCCACCCCATTTTCTGAAAGGTCAATCAGGTTTCCAAACTCCCATTGCTTATTGGCTGTAATTTGGGAGACATCAGATCTAATATTGAAGTTAATTTCAACTACCAATAGTTTTCTTTGTTTTAGAGTACTGGATAATATCTCTTCCTTTATTTTATACGTTAGAAAATTATCCAAGATTCTCCTGGGTTTAGGTTTCTTTGGAATTAACCTGAAAGGATCCCTGTGAACCCACTGCATATCTTTAACCAGGTCTTCTTCAGAGCATTCCATATGTACTCCATTTTTAATCAACCTCGCCACAAAGGTCTTAATATCCTCCCCCTCTGATCCTTCAGGGATTTTTAAAACACGGAGATTGTTTCTCCTCTGGTTATTCTCCATTGATTCCAGCTTTTCCTTTAATATAGCCTCATTCCCTTTTAAAACCATGATCTCCTTTGAGTTGGCCTCAGTCTGTTCGGTTAAATCTCTAACTGAGCTTTTCAACTGCAAAGTCCTAACTGCGATATCATCCAGTTTCTTCTCTAGACTATCACAGGAAGCTCTAATCTCTTTCTGATTAGTTTCTGAGATTTCAAATCTATTCCTGACTTCAATGGTTAGCAAATGAATAAGACCCGAAACTGACTGGTCTTGTGGCTGTTCTTGGGGCTTATACTTTGTCTGGGTATGGCAAATGTCTTTTATAGAGCTCTCCTTGCCTGCACAATCCTGAACATCCAGTGGGGCTTTACCGTTCATATTGTTTATGTGGGAAACATGTGGATCCATGTTACCAGAAGGAGAAAGTGATCCTACCTCTTCATGCTCTGCTATTTGTTATTCTGGGGGCTCAAGAAGGGGCTGATTTTTGGCCTCAGAAAATTCTGCCAACACCTGATATTTGTTAGGGCTCAAAATGTCTTGACTTCCCGAAGCCAAGGTAGGGTTTTTTTAATTCCAGAGTCTATGGTACCACTTTAAAAAAAGTTCTTAGTGATGGGGCAATTTTTGGATTTGAGACCTGCAAATCTTTTTCCCTTTTGACCTTCTCCTTTTCGGGGTAACACATTCACCTTCATCAGCTTTAAGAGAGAGATTAGGCTCTGTCTTAAAGATGTTCTTTTGAGTTCTAGGTCGAGTGCTCGTCCCGTTTTTCCTAGCCTCCAAACTTCGTAAATTATAACCACTAATCAGAGCAGCTTTTTCCCTTGATTCGCCTAACTCTACTCCTCTAGTGTTGCCCCTCAATTGTAAAGCTTCAGAGAGACACTTTTCTGTTTTACCGGGAGAAGAGCCGGGAGAGGCACCTCTTTCTTGTCGATAGTAAAGTTACCCGATTTCCCTTCCCAAACACCACTGGCAGTTTCCCCCTCAAGAGTTATTCCAGGTTTTCCAA
This sequence comes from Lissotriton helveticus, assembly GCF_964261635.1. NCBI lineage: Eukaryota > Metazoa > Chordata > Amphibia > Caudata > Salamandridae > Lissotriton > Lissotriton helveticus. The sequence continues at coordinate 302,050,899 of NC_136059.1, forward strand.
CTTTTATCAGTTTTCCCCCCAAAAGAAGATTTTCCTACCTCCTGTGCCTCCTACACCTCCTGTACCGAGCAATTGGCAGACTCCCCAGCTTTGGGGGACTCTGCCGACTCCAAACCCCTCCGCTCCTCCAGCGCTGATCGGCTGTCTGTTTTGCAGTCGCATGGAGCACTCTCTAGCGCTGCTCTTGTGCTGTCTCTGCCGCTTCCCCCCATGGAGCGCTGAGCCAAAGCCCTCCATCATCGTCGTCCTGCCGGAGAGTGGCTGTTGTTGGTCAATCATGAGTTGATCTGTTGATGGACTTATGGTTGCGTCCCCCACAGGCAGGCCGAGTGTCTTGCTTTTCTTATTTCTGCGTTTCCTTCTTTGCTTGTGGCAGATTTGTTTATTATTTGGGCTTGAAATTCCAGTCTCTCCCATGGGTGGGGAGACTGAAACTGTTGTTGCCACTGTGGTAGGTAATTCTTGTTTGCTAGATGCCGTTGATGAGGGGTAGCCATTTGCAAAGGAACTTTTTATTGTGTTGTTCTGCTCAGATGTGTCCACCATTGGTTGCTCTGTCTGAAGCTGGGCGACAACAGCATTTCTTGGGCAGTGGTTTTGTTTTAGGTACATTATTATGCCGTCTAGCATGGTGAGGAGAGTGGCTATCTTATCCATTATTGGAGCGCAGGCGCAGTCTGTTTGTGCAGATGCATCTGCTTGGGGAGTCGCCTGGCCACGTTTTATCAGCCCATTGAGGTCTGCCAGCTTGTCATTGATTCTAGATACAGAATCTGCTAAGGGGTGGAGTACTATCAACTGCAGATCCATTTTGTCTGACTGGTATTGTAAGACAGTCACTGAGTGCTGCATGGTGCTGAAGAGTGCTCCCCAGGGGGAGACTGATGTGAGAGAGTCGGCCATTGTCCCTCTGTCCTTGGAGCTTGGTAAGTCGGGTTGGCTACAGTGTGCCTGCATCATTTTTTTGTGGTAGGAGGCTACCAGCTTTTCCAACTCCTTAGTTGCTAAATATGACATATATTTCTACCTTGTGCTTCCTCCTTGAACTGTTGCGGGTTTTCCTCTGTCTGATAAATAAGAAATGTGTCCTCAGCCTGCATTAGCAGCTCCAGGCTGGGTACTACAGTACCCCCTTGCAGGTGAAACTTTGTTGTGAAAGTGGTGGCTGCTGAATGGGACAGATTTCTAAGCAGGATTTTCCAGTTCCGTGCTGTCCATGTTGTCCAAGCACTGGTCCGTGTTTCGGTGTGCTGTCTCCACCTGGTTTTTTGCTATTGGTGTATTCACCTGTGCCTTAATCTGGGCTGAGTTCCAGTGATGAGCCCAGATGTTTCTTACTGTCTTCCTTCTGGTGTTCATCGTCACTCGCGGGGGCCCCCTGCTAGTCAGCGATAGCCACGGAAATTTGCTCAATAGGTTTCTCCTCATTTTGGTGGTCCTGCATGCTGCACCCCCCAGCTCCGATATTTTCTTCTAGTCCTCATTTGTCCCCCTGCATAGGTTTTAATAGTTTTCAATGATTGTTTGCGTTTGTGTTCAGTGTCTCAGGGCAGGAGTTTGAGGATACTGGCTGTAGGGGGGATTGCAGGCACTTTGCTTCGTCATTGGTGGAGTAGAGTACGGTACCGGGGTCCTGCAAAAAATGCAAGAAAGCGTAACGAGCTTTAGGTGGTCTCTTAAGTCTGATTCCCTTCCTCATTCTACATATTATTGGTTGCATCCAGCCGCAATGTCGCCTACCAGGGCATGGCCAGCTGATACGCCCGAACTATGGTAATTAATGGTCCTGTAAGATTAATCTGCCTGAAACAGTTTGGCTAAATAATTTTCCCAGTCTGTCACAGGAGCCTACATGGGATGCAAACCCCTTTCCATGGACCAACTTCCCTGTCTACACCAAACCCCTTTATATCTCTTCCTAGTGCCTGGTGGCCAAGACTCATACAGTAAGTCCTTAGCCTTTCTTGAAAGGTAGAAAATCTTCTATAGCCCCTGATATCTTCTAAACAAGAAGGTTCAGCTTTCCTTCTACTTCCAAAGAATGCTCCTCTCCATCTGGGCCCACCAGCAAGCCCTGATGTACCGATATAAATGAGGTTCCTCTACTGCAAGCTCAATTACCCTTGGGAACTAAACTTGTGAAGTCCAAAAGGGGATTACTAGAATTAACTTGCACCCCCCCTTTCTGAAACTTCCATACCACTCTCTGGATCATTGCAAATGGCGGGAAAGCATAAGCCCTTTCCACCAACCAATGCTGCACAAAGGCATCCACTCCTATAGCCCCTGGATCTGGCTTCCAACTGAAATACCTTTGCACCTGACATGTGAGTCTGCCTACAAATATATATACTTCATTTAGGCCCATGAGAGCTTGTTCCTTCCTGTAAATCACTGTGTTCAATTTCAAATCGCTGATATCTCTGAGATGACATGAATTCCAATCTGCCCTCTGATTCTGCTCGCCCGGAATGTGGCCTACTGACAAAATGATCTTGTGTTCCCAACAGAAATACAATATGCCCTTTGCTAGATCTGCTAACTGCTTTAATTTCCAGGCAATTGATATAAGAAACCGCTGAAACATTGTCCGTGCTAAGAGCACAATGCTGTTCGCCAAATAGGTTTTTTCAAACCACTCAGTCCTGCCGTCAACTCTTAACAATTTATGTGTAATAGTTTTTCTTGTCTCACCCCTCTCCCCTCCGGTCTCTAGGTTGTTCAGGTGAGCCCCCAGCCCAAAGTATTGGCATCTGTCTCTAAAATAAAACTTTGGCAAATTTCCAAAAATAGCTTTGCCATTTCAAATTTTTAGGCCACCAATCCAGATCTGCTCGAGCTTCCAGAGACAAACTCATTGAATCTGCATACCATAAATCTTTCCTCAAACCTAGGGTCTTTAACCTCTACAGAGTCCTGTAATTCAGGAGGCCTGGAGAAATTGCTTGGATAGAAGAAAACAGGAGACTAATAGTCCTTTCAAAGTTCCTAAGTGTTACTACCTCCTTCCCTAGGATGTATCTGATTTCTTTCCATATCTTCTTTATATTTTTCTGAGAATGAAGTAACTGGGTTCATAGATTGTCTACCTGAAAACCTGGAAACTCCAAGGACTGGCTTGGTACCAAGACTGACTTCTCAACGTTCACAATGAACCCAGGTTTTCTAGAAGTTTCCCCGTCATATGTGAATGATCAATTAACTCTGTTTTTACTTGACTCATCAACAGGATGTCGTTTAAGTATATTATTAGTCAAATTCCTCTCCCTCTTAGAAAGGCCACCGCCAGTCTTATGACCATGGTAAAACACCATGATGCGGCAGATAACCCAAAGAGAAGACAAGAAAACTGGTACAGTACACCTCTGTATTTGAACCAGAGATACTGCTGCAAAGTAGTTTCCATAGGAATCATGAAGTACGCAGAAATTCAGTTTTACTAACCAATCTTTTTCCTGAAAAATATCCCGCAAAAGATGGCTTCCCTCCATCTGGAAGTGCCTTTAAATCGAGTACTTGTTTAGGTTTCTTAGATTTATCACTGGGCGCCACCCTTTGTCTTTCTGTTTCACCAGACAAATTGCACTCACAAAACCATTGTTTGAATCTACAACATTTATTGTTGCTCCCTTTTCCAACATTTGAGCAACCTCCACATCTACCAAGTCCATTCTTTTCTTGTCGAAGACAATCTTCCGAGGTTGAGAACTTTGAATTGGAGACTCCCAAAAATCTATCTTGAAACCTGCTATAACTTTCAGAACCCACAGATTGCTTGTCACTTCTCAATATCTCTGTACAAATAGTTTTAGCCTACTGGCTACCTTTACTTGGGAGGAACCAGTAGAAATTGTTCCACTTACCTTCGTGTCCTGAACCTTTATTTTGTTTTCTTTTTTGGGTGGAGTTTTATATAGCATGAACTAGACCCAAAAGGTGAAACATATGAATACGAATAATGGGTTTGCTTAAGGCGAGCCGCACATCAAAAGTGTTATGCCAGTCGTAAAGAAAAAAGCATCTATTAGTGACAAAAGGCAACTATGGCCAGGGTGCTCTAAAGGTATATGACACCTACCCACCAAAGTGTCAATCAGTCCTAGGGTTCAGCCGAAACCAGGGCATACACATATATACAAAACACCTGAGCACACCAATATCATGAATTCCCAAAAGTCAATCGAATGTGTAAGTATTTCTCCGAATACTCCAATGACGTCTCAGCATACTGTATGTTATAAGTCCATACTGTCTTAGAACAACGATTCAATTAGTCCAAACAAATCTTCTTGGATTGGGATCTGTGTTTAATTCCCACAATTCACAAACGATAAACAGAAGCCGACGCGCGTTTCGCCCACAGGGCTTTCTCAAGGCTGCAAAAGATGTTTATACAGGTCCATCAACCATTATAGATGTTTACAGTCTAGTTGACAAACTTATAATAATCTGTTACGCATGCTAAATCCATTGTGACTAGGCAAATTCAACCTAGTTTCCATGTAAAATTGGTTCATTCATTGAGTTCATACTTTTTACCCAAAAGGTATCCCCCTCCGGTTTCTAGATCTTCCTTCCTGCAGGTAGAATCCTGATGAGGTTTGGAAACGTCTGCCAGCGTGGCTCAGTGGTTAGAGGCGGCAGACCCAGAAGCTGAGATTGACCGTGGACCAGGGTTCGATTCCCCGCCTCGGCGGGTCTCGGGCTCAAAAAAATTCCACGGACTCGACAATTCTCGCTCTGGTGCCTACTCAACCCACGGGGTCACACTCTGCGACTCTGGGCAATAGCTTGCTTAATCTCCACTACGGCCCCTCGCGGCGGGATGCCTGGCTTTCACCTTGTGGACACCCTGCCGGGGTTTCGCACAGGGGAATACCAGGACGGGTTCCCTAAGCAAGCGCCGGGACGCTCACGGGCAGCTGTGCGCATTACAAATCCAGCACATTTACATTCACATTTACATTCCCTTGAACTCTGGGAGCGCTGGTTTTGGGTATAAAGTGGGACCTTCTAACTCCTCTGCTGACAGCTAGTCCCCTCCTGTCGGCCCTTCCAAAAATGCGTGTGCCAAACGCATGCCTCATGTTATATTGGGCTTTACTCAAATTCATGAAAGTGGACACGCACTTGCCCACAGACTTAATGAAGTTGTGTCCAAAACTTAAGGCACCAAGTTGGCTATCCAATTTTTTATTGGCCATCTCAGTGAGTTTAGGGCTCATACTTATAAGAATGCGTTTTTTCTTTCAGATATTAGGCCTCTGTTGGCTTTGCCAAGCATACAGACTGCCCTTTGGCTCCTGCCCCTTACGAGCACAACGTCTACTTCTGTGTTATTCATATGTGCTTCTTCAGCCAGTGCCAAAGGACCCAAGATGTTCAAATGTCGCTCCTGACATTGTTTAAGGCACCACTCAAGGCTCTTTCTGGGGTCTTTACTTGATTTGTACAGGAATGTTATTAGCTCAAGATCCAGGTTTGGTGTATGACATGCCTTATCATCTATCACTGGCCTCGGGCATTCAGCCTGCATCAGATTTCTATGCTGCCTCTCGAGGGGCCTTCTCACCCGCTGTTTTATAAATTTTGCAACGTGTGTCAGTGGCCACAACTAAGGGCTACCTGGGTATTTTATGGAGTCTGGGTTGAACATATCCTTCCCCAAAGTATCCTTTTTTTAAAATCTCTTTATTTACATTTTCAAAATACAAATCACTGCGTCACTTCCCCAAAGTATCCTTTCCTTCCTTAGTGGATGAAGTGCCCTGTAAGTCGTCATCTAAACTCTCAAAGGTATCTAAACCTTCATCAGGGTCAAAGACGTAATCATCAAACACTTTGTCATCATTAATGTTATCGGACAATCCAGGCTGAGTGTCCTGACTCTTTTTTGTGCTGCTAAGGACACCACTCCTTCTTGTGCCGCAGCAGACACCACCATATCTTGTAGCGCTAAGGGTGGTAAAAAGATAATGTAATGAAAAGTAAATTTGCCAAAAACAACCAAAGGTGCATTACCAGTACTCACTCTGTAGCGCTTCTCCCAGGTTTGTAGAAGATCCGTCAAGATCTTTAAATCTTTAGAACAAAATTACAGCTTCAGCAGCAATCAATCAATCAATCAGGTCATTTATAGAGCGCACTACTCACCCGTAGGGTCTCAAGGCGCTGGGTAGGGGGGGGGTGCCGTTACTGCTCGAACAGCCAGGTCTTGAGCTTCTTCCTGAAGGAGAGGTGGTCTTGGGTCAGGCGCAGGTCGGTCGGGAGTGAGTTCCAGGTCTTGGCGGCCAGGTAGGAGAAGGACCTTCCTCCTGTTGTCGCTCTTCGGATGCGGGGGACGGCGGCGAGGGCGTGGTTGGTTGATCTGAGGAGGCGCTTGGGAGTGTAGAAGTTGATCCGGTTGTTGAGGTAGCTCGGGCCTTGGTCGTGTAGGGCTTTGTGCGCGTGGGTGAGGAGACAGAAGGTGATTCTCTTGTTGACCGGGAGCCAGTGCAGATCTCTCAGGTGTCCGGAGATGTGGCTGCGTCGGGGGATGTCGAGGATGAGTCTGGCCGAGGCGTTCTGGATCCGCTGGAGTCTCTTCTGGAGCTTGGCGGTGGTTCCGGCGTAGAGGGCGTTGCCGTAGTCCAGTCGGCTGGTGACGAGGGCCTGGGTGACCGTCTGCCTCGTCTCGGTGGGGATCCACCGGAAGATCTTACGTAGCATGCGCAGGATGTTGAAGCAAGACGAGGAGACGGCGTTTACTTGTCTGGTCATGGAGAGGGAGGAGTCCAGGATGAAGCCCAGGTTGCGTGCGTGGTCCGTCGGTTTGGGTGCGGTGCCCGGGGCGGGGGGCCACCAGGAGTCGTCCCAGGCGGATGGCGAGGAGCCCAGGATGAGGACCTCCGTCTTGTCCGAGTTCAGTTTCAGGCGGCTGGTCGTCATCCATTCGGCTACATTTCTCATCCCTTCGTGCAGGTTGGCTCTGGCGGTGGCGGGGTCGTTGGTCAGGGAGAGGATCAGCTGGGTGTCGTCGGCGTAGGAGATTATGTTGAGGTTGTGTTGGCGTGCGATGGCCGCGAGGGGGCTCATGTAGACGTTGAAGAGGGTGGGGCTCAGTGAGGATCCTTGAGGGACGCCGCAGATGACTTTGGTGGCCTCTGACTTGTACGGTGGTAGGCGGACTCTCTGTGTTCTTCCGTCGAGGAAGGAGGTGATCCATTCCAGTGCCTTGTCCTGGATTCCGATGTTGCCGAGGCGCTGTACTAGGGTGCGGTGGCAGACAGTGTCGAAAGCCGCAGAGAGGTCCAGGAGGATGAGGGCCGCTGTTTCTCCGTTGTCCATCAGAGTTCGAAGGTCATCGGTGGCAGCGATGAGGGCGGTCTCGGTGCTGTGGTTCGCTCGGAAGCCCGACTGTGAGGGGTCGAGGGATCCATTCGTCTCGAGGAAGGCGGCCAGCTGTTTGTTGACGGTCTTCTCGATGACTTTGGCCGGGAACGGGAGGAGTGAGATGGGACGGTAGTTCTTGAGGTCGGTGGGGTCTGCTGTGGGTTTCTTGAGAAGGGCGCTGAGTTCGGCGTGCTTCCATCTCTCAGGGAAGCTGGCGGTGTCGAAGGAGGTGTTGATGATGTCCCGCAGGTGGGGTGCGATGACAGCGTCGGCCTTGTTGAAGACGTGGTGAGGGCAGGGGTCAGTCGGAGATCCGGAATGGATGGAGTTCATTGTGCGGATGGTGTCTTCGGTGCTGATCGGAGTCCAGGTGCGGAGGGTGGTGGTGGGTGGCGTTGTTGCGGTTGTGGCTTGCGTTGGTTGGTTGTTGAAGCTGTTGTGTATGTCCGTGATCTTGTTGTGGAAGTAGGACGCGAGGGAGTTGCAGAGGTCTTGCGACGGGGTGATGTCATTGTTTCCGGCGTTGGGGTTGGAGAGCTCTTTCACGATGTTGAAGAGTTCCTTGCAGTTGTGTGCGTTGTTGTCCAGTCGATCCTTGTATGTATTTTTCTTGGTGGCGCGGATCAGTTGGTGGTGTTTCCGGGTGGCGAGCTTGAGGGTGGTCATGTTGTCCGTAGTTGGTTCCCTTCTCCAGGCTCTCTCGAGGGCTCGACAGTTCTTCTTGGAGCTCTTGAGTTCTTCGGTGAACCATGGTGTTTTTCTGCTGCAGGGTCTGCTGGGTGGGGTTCTCAGAGGGGCGAGTTCGTCCGCGCAGTTGTTGATCCACTTCGTGAGGTTGTCGGCGGCCTGGCTGGGGTTCGCTGAGCTGGCGGGAGGGTGCTGGCTCAGGGAAGCAAACAGCAACTCCCTTATTTCAATCAATACATTCTAAGTGACACCAGATAATTCTAATTGACATAAGATAATTCTGTAACACACATTACATCACCTGGAATGAATTAAAAAATGAGGACACAACACTACCCCAGTCTTTTGTAGCTCTAAAGCTACTACTCATGGAGGACAGGGGTTTGTCCCTCCTTGTCCTTGACCCAGTGTTCAGGGGTCTGTTCCGATATCTCGCCTCAGGTTTGCTGGTCTGTCTTCATAGGAGACAAAGAAGTACTCCTCTTCTGCAGGAGTGCTCTTCTTTCTCTTAGACATAGCGCCCTCCACTGCTTCTTGATAGAGGTCTTTATTTTCTCTTCAAACAACCTTATAAATATCTCCTCACTTACTTCTCCTCAGCCATACCACTACCTAAAGTAATCAGTGATATACACTATTCTTAATAAGAGCACAAGCCTAAAATCACTATATATCAATTACTAATATTTACAAAATCTTAATTCTAAATATTAACGACAAATATTTAAAATGGAATCCTAAATTTGTAATTAGCATTAACTGACGTTATTAAACCTAAATTTGTAATTAATAACCAAGTTATGAGTCTAAATATAAATTATAGAGAAAGGATATATTGAATGAAAAAGGACCAGTAACCTCAGGGGAAAGAAAGTGGCACTAATTATCAGCTGACAGCCAGATCGGAGCCAAGGCAGTTAAAAGCAACTGGCGATTGCCTTTGAGACAAAAGCCTTGTCATGGTAGCCAGTTAATTATTGGTGTTCCTATTCAAACTGGTAGCTGGATTTCAGTCCGCTTTTCATGTATTTACCTTCTATTTTTTATGCATATATGATTGCCGGGCTCACCACTGCTGCCGGGCTCACTGCTGTCGTGTGATCCCACTTTGAATACTCATTGCTGTGTCTAAAAGAAATGGGAGAGGGGGCACACGCATGAGCAGCCGCATTAAGTTCATGCCCCGAGCCGAGTCTCCGACTTCCACTAGTGCATCAGGAGAGGTCTCCCTGGGATGGGACTCACCAGTGGGTGAAGGCAAGAACAAGTCGGAGAGACTCCTTGGCCTGAATTAAAGTTGCAGTGCCCGCTGAGTAGCGAAAGGCTCAATTGAAAAAAAATATGTCGCTAGTAAGTGCCCGCAATTTACAAACAAATAATAACTTCAAATGACCAACTATGGCATTATTATCTCTTGTACTCGTATTGCCTCAACCAAATAGCGTATTGCTTGGATAAATAAATACAGTTTAACAGCACAATTAATTGAAGCGCAAGACATGAAAACCTAATAGTTACTCCATATATTGGAACAGCTCCACAAGAAATCAAAGCATATATATACTAACAGTATATAAAGAAACAACAGCCAAATAATTTTATATAAGGTATACAACAGTAAATGGAGTAATGTACTTATCTGTTGAGGGAGCAGCTAATAAAAGAGGAAGATAGCTGTATGTCATGGTCATATGTACTGTACTATGATTTCAGAATGGAGAATTTTTCCTTGCGATATGTTTGCGTTCTTCAAAGGACTGCATGTGGTGCAGCAATAGAGGTTTATGCATAATGATAGCCTCCGTTCTTGAAATTAAATTGTCTCCACAACACCAATTTCACAGGGCAAAACAGGATAATTTGATGATGGGATTTTTGAACCCATAGTTTGAGGGGACTTACAAGAATAAGAGAAAGAGAAACCCTCTAGTAGCCAGGAAAAGGCTTTAGATATGCCAAAATCGAAGGTAGAATTATGAGAAATCATTATCGGGTGTTTAGACATTCCAAATCTGAATTAAAATCAGGGAAAGAAGTTGTTGCATTTAAGTACAGAAATTACGAGACGTGTGGCTGCCACCCATGATAAATAAATTGAATTGATGAGAAAATATGAGGTGAACCATTCTAGGAGCGATCGCTTATACAACTAGATTATAAAGGTATTGTGACAATGAGTTCTTCAGGGATGAGAATAAACATTGCCGAATTAGTCAAATGCATCCGCAAATGTAGTGGTTTTGAGTAAGTGAACAAAGACACAGGGAAAGAAAAAGAAACAATCAAATGCCACCTCAACAATGGTAAGCCACCATCAACACAACCAGATGAAGATGACGGTTTAACCTTTCCTATGAGGCAATACAAGGTGTAAGGTATGGTCATGTGCCACAGGGTAGAAGTGATGTTGCGACATTTACGAACAATTTTCCAAAGTTGAGAGGGAATCCTGCACAGTGTAATATGCAAGTAGTGCATATTTGTATTCTTTGATATTGTAGTACTGATTAATCTGTGGGCCGAATGATAGGTGGGCAATGGCCATGTTCTGAACCTCCAGGGAGATGTGCATATTCATGCACCTTCACCTGTAGTAATGACTAAATACGATGAGGTGATTACCTTTCTGAAAGGAAAAGTTCCAGCAGGAGACATTGATTGGTTAAAGATCAATAGAACTACTCAGGAAGCCAAAAAATCAGTGCACGCTTTTTACGAAAGATTGTTGCAGGTGTTTAAACAACACAGCGGACAATAAAATCCCAAAAAGAGAGATATGGGGAGCTCTGTGTCACAATTGTTATTGGATTGAAACCAGAAATTAGTATGCACATACAACAGAATGTGATTTGTTGGCACACAAAACCTTTAGATAAGATGATGAGGTATGCAAAATATTGTAGTGATGCACATGAAATGTAGCAGAAGAGACATAAGGCGAGGTTTATGCTTGCGCAAACAAAGCTGGCGCAAAAGATATTTCAGAATCAGTCACATGGAGGAAATGTTGGTGGAATGCAAGGTGTTGGTCGTCAGGCTGGAGGTCAAGTGGTTGATCCAAATTCAGGGATAGATATTGCAAAGTTGAATAAAACAACTCTTTATTATTGTAACAGGCTCGGGAACTTGAAGACAGTGTGTAGAGAGAATCCAAATCAAGTGAGTGGTGATGGACAAATGCCAGGAGTAAATCAAATACACATGCAAAATGTTCAATTTCAAGTACCTGCTGAAAGAATGCAGATGACAATGCAATCACAAGGTCCCATGATGCAAGGCCCAAAAACTTCGATGGCCCCAAAACCTATGGGTAATCCAAGATTTCACATGAATCAGTCACCAAGAGCAGGTTCAAATCTATTCCAGAATCAGAACCCATTTCAACAGTTCCCCATGTTGGACAATTAAAATTTCGACTGACAATTTCCAATGACAGTGCCTGAAGAGGGAGGAAGATTGCATACTTGGCATAGTCTTAGAGGTCGGAAAGGTAGACCAAAGTAGACTACTTGAAGAAGGAGAGACTAATGGCCAATAAATGTAATTTCTTATTGACACAGGAGCTACCTGTTCCACTGTTAGAGCAGCAGAAGTCCCAAACCTACCCCTCTCAGGAAAGAAGAACCAAGTGTCACAAATAAACAAATAACAAACCCGGTTTTAAAGTAAGTGCCTGTAAAAACAGGTTAATTTAAGGAAAATCATCAGTTTGTAGTATGTGATTCAAGTCCTGTAAATCTGTTAGGAAGGGATCTTTTGTGCAAGTTAAATTGCAATACATACTGCACACCACATTCAAACGCTTGATGAAGATGTTGAATTCAAAATAGCCAGACAAGAAACAGCTGTAGAATTGTAGCCTGTGAGAATGATGCAGGACTTACCTCTCAATCTGAGAGATGCACTAAAACAGAAGTATGGGATTTTTCAAGCAAAGGCATCTGACTTATTAAATGTGTAGAACTAGTCCCAATAACACCAAATACTCTGTTACAGAGAACTGCACCCTATAATATAACACCAGAGACAGTGGCTTGAATAGCTCCAGTGACTGAAAATATGTTAAACCAAGAGATTTTTAAATAAATTGTAAGAAGTTCTTGCAATCAGCCCATTATGGGTTTACAGAAGCCCAATGGGAAATACAGGATTGTAAAGGATCTTCCAAAGATTAGCAACATGGTTGTCCATGGTACTGAACCAAACAACAATATTATTTCAGATTCCCTGCACTGCATAATGGTTTACCATTGTGGATCTTTGTTTATTTTATTTATTTATTTATTTAAAAGATTTCTAAAGCGCGTAGTCACCCAGAGGGTATCCCAGCGCTGAACCTCTTACTCACAAAGGGGAGAAAGCCGGGGGGGAGAGAATGGCTCAGGGAAAGCCTTCTTCTCTATTCCATTGCACAGTAAATGTATTTTCTCGTTTGTGTTTAGAAATACAGTTTGAGCATAGTGGTGAGTTCCACAATGGTGTACCAAAAGTCCTTCAATCTTTAATCAAATTTTGAAAAAGAATCTTGAGACTCTGCAGATACCACACAATTCAGTTCTTGAACAGTACATTAACGACTTACTTGCGGCATCAAGTAGGCAAGAAGCCTGTAAACAGGACCCACTTGCTCTTTTAAACGATTTATTTTAGAACTGACACAATGTGCCCATGAGCAAACTGCAAAACGGTCAAAAACAAGTTCTGTATTTGGGACCTATCATTGAGAAGGGAAGGAGAAAGGTGTCACAGAAGAGAATAGAGAAGATTGCAAGAGCAATCCAATGACCAAGACAAAGAAAGAAGTGTGAGAAAAGGAAGACCTCCTGGAAATTGGAATGGCTGAATGGTAGGAGGCAATTGAGATCAAGTGTGTCAGTTGAGCGAATATCACAAACCATCGTAGAGGAAACAGTCTAGTGGTATAAGTGAAACAGAAGAACATCAACAAACACCAAGGAGATCAATGAGAGCAAGAGTACCCTGTCAAAGGTATTCTGCACTTGAATGGACCTGCTATGTAAAGAATATGCCAAATTAGTCGGGTCAAATTCCTAATGAACTGAGATCAGAGTTAGTTGAACCTCCATGATATGGCACACTTAGAAATAGCATTGATTAAAATAAGATTCCAAATTAAAATTACAAAAGGAAGAAAGAAAATTTGACACACACTATTTAGTTAATTTAAAAACCGAATCAATTGAGATGACACATGAAGGACTGTATTTAAAACTATGCAATAACTTACCAAAAGAAATGACACTAACAATAAAACAAATTAATGAAAATAAATAAGAACAATTCCATAGGGCCAAGGTTGCAGAGTTAGGGATGTAGCACAAATATGTCTCTATATAAGTTTAATGTAATAACTGCAAGTGATGAATCAAGAAGTTTTGCACATTTGCACAAATAGAAGTCAACGTAGAATATTGAATCTGCCTGCTGTGATTATTCTACTAAAGGTCTGACTTTAGACAAAGGTGTATTCCTACCAAAGCTAAGTGTAGGATCATAATTATTGTCACTTGAATAGTTATTATATTGGCTATTATAATTAGGGCTCCCAGTTTTCTGGTTTTACTGATTTTTACGGATAAATACAGACAGAAAACTATTTATTTTCCTGTCTGCATATATTTTAATTCAGAAAATAGGACTTCTTTATATGATGTTTTCTACTGTCAATCATGAGTGCCAGGTCAGTAGATGCACAGATTGAAAGGTAGGGGAGATGGAAAAAGACACTAAATTTCCTAATTAAGCTTAATTAAGAGCAGATCTACAGTTATGTATGCAATTCTACAATGCCAGTGTTTTCAGATAACGCTTTTTCACTGTATATTGTTGAAACCTTCTGGACATTCAAATGCAAGTATACATTTATCAGTTAAATAAATGTGGAAAAATCCCAGTTGCAGCTTCATGTATACAGAAAACACAAAATAAAAATGGATACATACATAAAAAAATTAGAAAAAAACTAAATATAGATAAATACAGATGGAAATGTTGAAAAAATATTTATCATAAAACCGCAAGCCCTAATTATAATCCTTTTAGTTGGCCTCAATTCTAGACCAGAAATAGAAACACTTAGGTCTACATCTGCACCTACAGCACCTGCACACACAGTATTTTAGACAAAATGAAAGGCTTTGCTTGCAGATTATTCGAAAGAAGAGTTTTCAATCAATGTTTATCCTAGATTAGTTCAGAAATACACTTGAGCTCTAGATGTTATGGGCTGTTATGTTTGTGCACACTTACTTTCTTCAGCTGCAAAAGAAGTGACAAACCACCCTATCCCATTGTCTTATGCAATTACACGTATTATTTTGCTTATTTGTTTTTATAGGCAGGCCAGTTTTGAATATAATTTTCCGATTATGATATGGTTCTTTCTAAAGTTCCCCTACAGAAAATAATGAGCACTCATCCACAAGCTAAAGATATGGAAATTGCATGGTGTTTCTTTAGACCCCTTCCCCCCAACACAGTCATAGATACCGTCAAGGCATACAAAAATAACCTAACCTGTTTAAGGAGATCATTAGAAAAGACATTCATACTAACATTTGAGTAAAGGAGAGCTCAATTGTTCCATAGTAAAAACAAAGAAAAGATGTTTTAAGGAATGTTTGGAAGAAAGGAGAAGAGGAATATAAAAATAAAATTGTCTGTATACTGTAAATTGTCTGCTCTCCCTGCGCATACAGTGGTAGGTATCTGGCAATTCGAGTTATAGGCCCCAGGGGCATTTTCTTATCCTGTTTCCCAGTCATGAGGATGTTATTGGGGTGGAGCTAGGGATAGTTGGTTTTGCCTGGTGTGGGCATGCCTCTAGAGCAGGGTAGTGATTTCAGAAAACTTCCCATTTCACAGATGGTGGTGGGGCGCAAGGTCGCGCAGCATGCAGAGAGGGCAGTATCTCGGTATGAGTGGTACGTACAGGGAGTTGCAGACATGCTGAGCAGGGCCACAGATCACTCTTGGTCAAAAAGCTGGAGTGCCCGGAGCTTTGGGGGATTAAAGCATGTGAATTCTATGCGAGTAAGATAGTGTATAAATGGCTGCCATATCCATTGAATCTTTTTTATCAGTGTTAACTATGCTCTGGGACAGCCTTTCCATCTCCAGAAGGTACCAAATCCTAGTGAACCTCTGTGCCACCAAGGAGGGCAATGTTTGTTTCCAGGTGCAGGCTATAAGCTACCACGCGGCCACCAGCAAGTGACTTGCCAGGGTCCAGTCAGCATGCGTCATGGCAGTGATGCTGGGTAAGTCGTATGCCTTAGACAATCTTTCCAAAAAGTTGTAATCACCTTGAAGGACCACCAGTTATGGCAGAGGGTGCCTCCCTCCAGTCCGCAGCGCAAGCATATATTTGGGACCGCATGGTAGATAGCCGCCAGACGAGCAGCAGTATGGCACCATCAGAACATCAATTTAAACGCGGTTTCACGCATGGCGAGACTGCGTTAAGTTTTGGGGATAGCCTTCCATAGTGTTTCCCATTGCTCTGTGGTAATCACCCGGGGGATAGCATCATGCCATGCAGCCTGGTAATCATGCATGCGGTCATGGGCTGAGTATCGGAGTACCTGATAGGTTCTGGAGAGCAACCCTTTGGAGCCATCAAAGGCCCGTACAAGCTTCTCGAAAGGGGTGAGAGGGCGAGTTGCCACTGTGTATATCCCAATTGCATTGCCCTTTGCCGTAGCTGGAGGTATTGGTGTCAGCATGGTCGGGAGAGCAAATTCTGTCCAACAGTTCTCAAAAGATTTCATGGCGCCTCCCACAAACAGGTCACTGAGAGTTCGACAATCCCCCTCCGCCCAGTGGCAGAAAGCGAGCGTTGGCTGGCCCAGGGGAAAGGCCAGATTACGTGTAAGGGGTGTATTGGGGAATGAGAATGATGTGGGTCCCCTCTTCTAGGCAATTCTATCCCAGATCTCTAGTGCCACCCTAGTTGGGGCAGCCACGTAGGCACTGGGCGGGCAGGCCCGTTTGGGCAGCCAGGCAAGGTCCCACAAGGGCCGCATGCCACTGCCCGGTCCATTTGGAACCAGTGCTTCTCACTTTTGTGCACTACCCACTCAGAGATATACTTCAGGTGCATCGCCCAATAACATTCCAAAGGATTAGGGCATGCTTGCCCCCCTCTATCCCGCGGCAGCATCTGTAACCAGTAGGCTATGCTGGGGGACTTCCCAACCATATAAAAGTATGTAGGTCTTTCTGGAGGCGTTGAATGCCTACTTGGGGGATCGATATGGGCAATGTTAGAAAGACGTAAAAAAAACTTGTGGGAGGATGTTCATTTTGGTAGTGTTAACATGCCCCAGCCAGGAGATATGAAGGGATTTCCACCTATGCAAATCTGCCAGAATAGAGCGGTGAAGGAGAGCCCAATTAGCTCGGGACCACGTTGACAGAGTAGGGTTGGTGTGAAGGCCGAAGTACTTAAAGGAATCTGAGGACCATAGGAAGGGGTGACACCCTGTATTGCCTTTGCCTACGTGGTCAGAAGGGTAATGTTGAGGACGAATGACTTGGTCATATTGATCTTAAAGCCAGAGACGTCTGTGAAGGTCGGCTATGACATCAGGGAGCAAGACAGCATGTTGGGCAAGGGTAAGGAGGAGATCGTCTGCAAATAAATTGGGCTTATGCTTCTGCCCTCCAAGGATATCCGGATATCCGGATGCAAATAGTCAGGGACTCAACTGTCAAGGCAAATAAAAAAAATAAAAAACAACTTTATTCACATTTGGTACATACATAAAAGTACAGAATAACATTTTCATAGTGCAATTTGATTGAAGAGGAGTTTAAAATCAATTGATAATTCATTTTATGTTTTAACCTTTTAAAATAGCTGTATTTGCAAGTATTTATTTATTTATTTATTTAACGGTTTTATATAGCGCTGGTTAGACCTGGGGGTATCAGAGCGCTTTACAGGGTTGGGAGCGGAAAAAAACAAGTTACAAAATTATATAAGTACCAAACAGAGTCAAATGTAATAAACGATACATCAAAAAAAACATAACCAATACATTTAGTCAATGACAGGAAAAGGATAGCTGTGTCATAGTGGGAGCCAAGGAATAGAAGGGGATAGGGAAAGACCATGGTGGGAGAGGGGGGAGGAGCAAGAATGTAGGAAAAAGGTAATGCCTGAAAGGGGGAGAGTAGAAGTAGGATAGGATATGGGAGAAGGGTAGAGGCGAGGGAGCGATTCCGGTATGATGTGGCGAGAAACGTCAAACTGACCGTGATGTGTTCTGTGAACCGGGAAGAAGGCCAAAATTAAGGGCCCCAGTATTTATGGAGTAGGTGCCGCTTGAGATCTTTTTTGAAGCTGGCATAAGAAGGGTTGCAACGTAGATCCTTGGGGAGAGAGTTGCAGTTGGATGGGGCGAAACCGGAGAAAGAGCGAGATTGGGTGGATTTCTTGTGAACCAAGGGAGGGATCAGGATGAGGGAATTGGAGCTCCTCAAGTCTCTAGAACAGCCTGCCTTGTCAAGTTTTTGAGAGAGGTAAAGAGGGGTTTGAAGATGTAAGGCTTTGTGTGTAATACACGGGTTCTTGTAGGAGGATCTGCTTTTGATGGGAAGCCATTGGAGATGTTTGAGGATAGGGGAGATGTGATCAAACCTCTTGCAATCGGAGATAAGCCTGGCCGCGAGGTTGAGGACAAACTTGATTGGAGCTAGATGGACTTTGGGTATTCCCGTGAGTTAGGCACTCCCATAGTCCAATTTGGAGAGGACAAGTGATTGGACGATGGATTTAAAGTCATCAGAAGGAATAACACGTTTGATTTTTTTGAGGTGAAGAAGGGAGAAGAGAGCGGCTTTAGTTGCATTTTTTATGTGGGAGGAGAGGCTGATGTTTTGATCAAGGCTTTTTCTGAGAGATTTAACTGAGCTAGAGGGGGACAAGGAGCAGTTGAGGGCTTTTAGGTCAGAGAGTCAATGTTTGATGGGGAGCTGATTGTTTTTGGGGGTGAAGAGAATGACTTCCGTTTTGTTAGGGTTGAGTTTCAATTGGTTAAGATGGAACCATTGCTGAATCATAAATAAGGGGTCATTGAGGTGGAGAATTTATGCATGAGAATTGATTTTATAGTAAAGTTGGGTATCATCAGCATATAGGTGATAGTTAATTCCTGCTTGCTTTAGAATGATGGTGAGCGGTTCCATAAAAAGTTTAAATATAGAAGGGGAGAGAATAGACCCCTGGGACACACCCAAGGAGACAGGCGTAGGTTTAGAGAGGCAGTTGTTGATTTTAATTTGTTGCTATCTGTGCTGAAAGAAGGAGGTGAACCATTCAAGAACAGGGCCATTAAAGCCGAACCGATCCTTGAGTGTGTTGAGTAAGGTAGAGTGGTTGACTGTTTTGAAAGCAGTCGAGAGGTCGAGAAAGATGAGGAGAGATGCCTCCCCTTTGTCAAGGGAGTGATGGATGTCATCAACAATATTGAGCATCGCAGATTCAGTACTGCAGCCCTTACGGAAGCCTGACTGTAGTGTGTCCAGGAGATTAAATGAGGCAATGTGTTTGTCCAGTTGAAGCAAAGTGCATTTTTCTAGGGCCTTGGCTAAAAGGGGTAGATTCAAGATGGGGCGTAAATTGTTGAGGTCATTAGGGTCAGCATTAGGATTTTTGAGGATGGGGGAGATTTGTCCGAGTTGGAGGGAGATGGGGGCGCAGCCCGTAGATAAGGAAGAGTTGATGATAGAAGTCCAATAAGGGGCAATGATGTGCTTTAAATCTTGAACCAGGTTGGCGGGGAGCAGGTCAAAGGTGTGAGAGGAGGGTTTATGTTTGGTGATGATGTTGAGGACTGCAAGCTCGGTAACTGGGCTGAAGTGACACTAAGATGCGTTATTTTTTAGCTGTGTGCAGAAAGGGAAATGTTCAAGGGGGGCACCGGTGTGCTGGTGAGAGATAGAGTCAGGAGGGTGTGAGGGCATCAGAGGTGACCTGGGGGGGAGGACCTGGAGTGGAGATGAGTTCAGTGGTGGTGAGGATTCATTTTGGCAATTTTCTCAGAAAAAAAGGAAGCAATTTCCTCACATCACTCGATAGAGGAGGTCGGTTTGGGAGGGGCAGAGGATGTTTGGCTTTTGATAATGCTGAATAGTTCCCTGGGTCTATTCTTGGCTCGGTCAAGCTGAGTGCAGAAGAAGGAGGTCTTTTCATTGAAGATGTGTTTCTTTTAATTCGCCCTAGCACTTCTGAGGAGGGCAAGATTCGAGGGGGAGAGATGCTGTCTCCAAGTGCGTTCGGTCATCCTGAGAGAGCGTCTCTCACTGTTGAGATCGGCATTGAACCAGGATTTGGAGGGACTGTTTTGGGGTGTTTTAATTTGGCCAGGGCAATTAGGTCTAGGACCTCAATGATGGCTTGGTTGTAGTGGTCTGTGAGGTCATTAGTATTTAGTGAGGGAGGGGGAGGTTGGAGTTTTGCTTTAATTTTAAACTCCAGTTCATCCGGAGGAATCAAGTGAAGGTTTCTTGTTAATTTCTTCTGTTTAATATTTATGGGGGAAGGGAGATGTGCAGCGTTGTTAATCGAGAAGAGGATGAGGTGATGGTCGGACCAGTCAATCGGGATAATTTGCGAAAGGGAAGCCAGGCCTTTACTAGTGATGATAGCACCAAGAGTTGCCCCTTTGGAATGAGTAGGAGCATGGCAGAGTTGAGTTAAGTCTGTAACGTCCAGGAGGTCATTGAGGGAGCAAACCAAGGGATCAGTCTTGTTGTTCCAATGAATGTTAAAGTCACTGAGGAAGATATTGTTGGGGTTGGAAATCAAGGACTGGGACAGAAGGTCAGAGAGTTCTTCGACAAAGGGTAAAGGGTTACCGGGGGGATGATAAATGTTGTGTAGCCAAATAGATGGGCCCTCTGAACTTTTAATTTGCCTCCCATGTATTCGAAGGAGGTTTGGTCAGAATTCTTGGTAAGGGAGAGTGGTAGTTCTTCTTTATAAATAATGGCTAGACCCCCCCTATTTTGTCCAGTCTATCATTTCTGTGAATAGAGTAACCAGGGGGGTGAGTATGTCAAAAATAGAGGAGGAGTGAGCCTTGAGCCAGGTTTCAGTAAGCGATGTCAATAGCTTCATTAAAGATAGTTTCAGAGATTTCAATTGCATGTTGTGCAGCCGAACTACAGTTGACCAGCATGCAGTTGAGGGGTGTATGATTAATTTCGGGGGAGTAGCTTGAGTGAATAGTGGTGAGTTGTTGAGGGGACCTGGGCGAGCCAGGGGATTTAGGTATGCGGCTTGTCCCCAGGATCACGGGAATAGAGGAGTGAGGTATCGGCAGATCGGGGGGAGCAGTAAATTGTGGAAGAGGTATGGGCGGGCCGGAGGATGCCCGGGAGCAGTTGAAGCTCGGTGTAGTCGATAGGGTGGGGTAAGTATTCAGAGGGGCCACAGTCAAGCTACATGGAAGGTAATGATTGTTTAAATTGCCGGGTTAAGGGAGGGGTGAAGGATCGGTGCTTGGGACAGTTGCCAGGAAGTAAATCATCAGATGAAGTACATCCTTGAGGCGGGTGTGAAGGGTTCACAGATGAAACGCCGGGTGCTATTGTGTGTGATTAGCTGGGATAGTAGCTGAGAGTGCATTAAAGTCTTTCCAGAGTGAAGATAACTCTGACATCAAAATGGAGATGTGAAGATCGATGTTAAGAAGTGATTGGGATAGAAGCATGAAAGGAAAGGAAGAGACGAGGCCGGGGAGGAGAGGAGTATGGCTCGCATTCGCCGGGGGTGAAGGGGAGGGAGGAATACGTAGAGGAAACCCAGAGGGAGGGAGGATGGGGGAGAGGGGTGTTCAGGCTTGTTGATTGAGGAAGGCATTGGATTGTGGGAATCAACATACCCAGATGTCAGGTGTGTACTGTGGGAAGATGAGGGGGAAAGGGGCAAGTGAAGAGAGGTGGAATCAACTGATTGAGGTGGGGCTTCCTTAGGATAGGAGGACCCAGATGGAGCAGAAGGGGAGATGATGATAGGGGACTCAGAGTGTAGGGGGTACAGGGAAGGAGAATCGGGTTGAGGGAAGAGAGGAGTCAGAGGAAAGAATGGAGGGACTGGTGTTGGGGGGTTGGTTAAGAGAGTTAGGGGGTAGGGTTATGAGGGCCGAGGAGGACGATGGAGAGTCTGGCCAAGGAGGAGAGGACAATGGGGGAGGGGGAGAGCAGGGGGAAGGAAGATCAGGTGAAGGAGGAGAGGGCAATGGTGCCGGGGAAGAGAGGGAGTTAGAAGTGGCAGTGTCAAGCGAAGGAGAGGATGCTGAGGGAGCAAGTGGATCAGAGGTCAAGGATTGGGAGAATTCAGAAATAGCAGAGGAACCAAGCAGTGATGGGGTTGGCGTCGAAAGAGGTGAAGTCGGGAGTAATACTTGTGAGTGTGAGGCTGTAGGAGTAGGAGTACCAGGCAGTGTACTCAATAAAGGACTAGAAATTTCAGGCATCTCAAGGGCAACTTCAGGCACAGGATTTGAAGCCGGGGCCAAAACAGAATTTCTCACAATCGAAGGACATGAGACCGCCGGTGTCATACTAAGAAGAATCGGCCACTCTGTGTATCTTGACATTGTTAATGGAGATATACCTGTTTTCCTTACGACCTGGAAGTGGTGGTAAAACAACTGTTCTTGTGCCCTTCACACCAAGCACTGGAACTGGAGCTCGATAAGAGGGACCAAATTCTTTCTTGTTTTCGATCTTCTCCCGAACCAGTTCTCCAACTTGGGGTAGCCAGCCAACTACCGGGATCTGCAACGCATCATTCGAGGTGGAGGGCAAATATTCCTTTGCAAGACTGTCTCTCGTCTCTTGTAGATTCTGTAAAACATTGCAATGTTCATCTACGTCAAAGGAGGCAGCAACAGCCCCCGAGTCTAGACCGTCAAGGTCTGGTATGTACATCTTGATACCAAAGAGCATTTCGAATGGGGTCTGCCCACCCAGAGACCTTCTAGGGAGATTATTTGGAGCACACTGCACGCTATTGAGGTGGGCCAGCCAGTTCCTGCCAGTGCCTATAACTCTAGCTGTCAAAGACTGCTTTAAATCTCGGTTCATCCGTTCCACAACACTATTACCCTCAGGTCTGTATGGAGACGAAAACTTGACTTGGACCCCCAACGAAGTCATGGCATCCTTATACGCCTTAGAGGCGAAAGCCGGACCCTGACCCGAATGGAAGGTACCACAGGCAAAAATCCCTACAAAGACACCCAGGTCTCTTATGACAGTTCGTGAATCAGCGCTGCGGTGAGGCCACACCCACACAAAGCGTGTGCATGAATCAACTGCTACTAAGATGTACTTATACGCAGTATCAGAAGAAAAAGGACCGCAGTGATCTAAATAAACACAACCTAGTGGTTTATTAGATATGTACAACTGTGTCTGGGGCGGACGCGCAGCAGTTGAAGGCTTAATCTGCTGGCAAATGTCACATTGAAGGACATAATCACGCGTCTGTTTGTACAGTCCCCGCCACCAGAAACGCTGTTTTAACTAAGCCACAGTAGCCGAAACGCCCGCTTGCGCAGACGCAACTCCTTCATGGGCCGCTGTGAGCAATGTGTGCCTGCGATCTGCGTTGGGAATCAACCTTTCATCAATGTCAGGTATTTTCACATAAGGAACTTTATCAGGACTAAAGTGGTATGAATACTTCGAAGGGAACCCCTTAGGATATTTACTTCCCTTCTCAGTCACAGCAACAGCTGCCAAGATATCGTCATCGATCTTACTTTTGGACCATGTAACTGCTGCAACCAAATATGACGATACTGCTGATTTCGCGGCCTCATCTGCCAACGAATTGCCAACAGTGTGGACTCCCACGCGCTGATGACCTAAAGTGTGAATTACAAACACGAGTGGCAACTGCTCTTTAAGCTCAGCCACTTGGACCCAGATCATTTTATGTTTTATTGTGCTACCCTTGGAATCACGAAAATCATTCTGAATCCAAAAGAACAGGTCGTCACACTAGGATCAGCGGACTCCAATACAAGCATCAGGCACAAAGCTCTGCCAATTGTACGGTGCAGTCCCCTAGAGTCTGCGTGTGCACGACTCTCGACTTTTAACTCATCATTCACCATGGCACCTACCACAATGGCGCAAGCTGAAACGTATGTGTGCTTAGACCCATGCGTAACTTGCGCTGAACCATGTAAATGTAAATGTAGTTGAGCTTATATAGCGCACAGCTACCCGCAGTGGGTTTCCCGGTGCTTGCTTAGGGAACCCTTCCTGATATTCCCCTGTGAGATAGCAGGGTATCCACAAGGTGAAAGTCAGGCATCCCGCCGCGAGGGGCCGTTGTGGAGATTAAGCAAGCTGTTGCCCAGAGTCGCAGAGTGTGAACCCGTGAGTTGAGGAGGCACCAGGGCGAGAATTATCGAGTCCGTGGAATTTTAGCCCAAGACCCGCCGGGGCGGGGAACTGAACCCTGGTCCAGGACCGATCTCAGATTCCGGGTCTGCCGCCTCTAACCCCTGAGCCACACTTCTCCGTCTTCTAACCATCACTGTATATGATGCAATGGAAATCCTCCAAAGGCCGCTTTGCCAAAGGGGCAGGATGAACGAATTCATATTGCAAAAACTCCTGCGACTGTAAGGAGGCATCAAAAATAAACGTGACATCCGGAGATGTCAATGATGCTGCCCATTGTATCCACCATGGGTGCAAAGCTTTAGAATTTGGTACACTGGCTTTCGTAACTGCCTCTAATGCAGGATACGGGGTAACAACCAACATGCGTTTTCCCTGTGACAGAGCACGTTCCTTAAGAATTGCCATCTGCACTGCTGTTAAAACTTTCTCCACAGAGGAAAACCGCATTTCAGCCGAAGTGTACAAGTGTGACTTGTAAGCAATAGGTACTGTGTCTCCTTCGTTAAAAGTAAGGTAAGTGAAACCCACCGCCCCAGGGATGATTCTTATCACCAGGTTGTGTGGTTGTCACGAGTCAGTAAGAATTTAGATTCTAGAAGATCAGCCTGCAAAGATTTCAAAATAGCTGAGTGTTCTGGCAGCCAGCACGATTTAGTAAAAGTAGGTTGTATCAAAGCATACAAAGGCTTGATACGCTGGGCATATTCAGGAATATATGTACGCCCGAAATTCAAAAATCCCATCAAGGACTGTAATTTTTTCAGAGTTGTAGGAGCGCGCAATAGTGCGCATTTCTCCAAGAAGAGAGGAGCCAATCCTCGACCTTCATTGTTAAGCTCATAGCCCAGGAACAACACTGTGTACTCCGCAATGTGAGACTTTGCAAAGTTACATTTGTAACCGAAGTCCGCAGTTACAAATTATGCGGTCACCGCGACACAGATGCGCCCAAAGCTCGTCGCCTGTGAGATAGATGTCATCCACATACGAACACACATCCGTGTCCACTCTCTCTAAGAGAGAGACAATGCAGGCAGCAAACACGCCTGGACTATTCTTATAGCATATCGGTAAATGTTTGTATTGGCGCTGTTTGCCGCCCCTTGTAAAACTGGTCCATTGGGAACTTAGACCATCTAAATTGGGGGCAAAAAAACCATTGGAAATGTCAAGTGTGGTTTTAAACCATTTATGCACAAGACCATCCACTAAAGCAGAGCCGTGGGTATTCTGTACTGCAAAGGTACGACAATGCGAGTTGAGATGCCGGTAATCCAATACCAAACGGAACGAGCCGTCTGGCTTGGTCACAGTAAAAAGAGGGTTATTCATCGGTGACACACAAGTTTCAATTACACCTTGATATTCCAATTGTTCAAGGATTTCTGCAACAGAAGCCTTAGCTTCATGCCTGATACAATATTGAGGTTGAGGCTGTGGCATAGACCGTAAGGGTATCTCGTGGTGTGGGGAAAATTTATCCCAGCCACACTGTATACGGTACAGAGCCGGCGCAAGGGCTTTAGCCCACTCTTCTGCAAAATTCAGCGCTTGCTCCTTCGAGACAGTGTGCGCGAAACTAGGGAGGCTCACCTCCTCCCCTCTCGGAGCTGCGAGCACAAAAGGTGGGGGCCAGTCAGCCTCCGCTAACAAAATGTCATAGGTAGTCGTAAGATTTTCCCAAAATAACCCTTTTATGGTACGTTGTATGTCACCTTCAATTAAAAGGACTATTTCATAAAGTCTATCAGGGGGAGCTACTCTAGTGTCAGCTCTCTCCACAATACCATATCGGTCAGTCACTGTCACCTTCAGTAGTGGTCGCAGGGCCTCTCGCACAATGGTAATCTCCGCCGCCCTGTCCAGCAAGGTCAGAGCCCATGTCTGATTCCGAAGCTGCGTTCTCACTATCTGTGGCATATCTCGCTGTTAAAGCGGCAACTTTCTTTTACTGAAACTGGGGTCTTTTCAATGTCGAATCGTCCTGCTTGCCTTTACCGTCTTTCGGGCGGGGCTGGTCGCATCCCTGCTGGCCACTCCGACCTCTGCCGCCTCCTCCCCCACTGGTTGATGAGGCCGATGATTCCTGAAAAGAACGAGGAGAGCGTTGTTCAGATACCTGAAAACGATCAGGTGATTTTACCGTCGTGCGATCGTGCAAGTCATAAATACGTTCTGTAGGTGCAGGCACTGGAGATGCAGGACGAGACTCCTGTTTCTGCTGTTGTTGTTTACCCTGTTTTGTTGTTTTTTCGGCCAAATTTGCTTCTTAGCCTTGGGCTGTTCGTCAGTTTCTGACTTCTGCCCTTGGGGTTGTTTTTTCTCTTTTGTTGAGAAAGGCTTGAGTCCCAAACTATTACGGCCTACGGTCTTATAAGCCGCCACAATATTTCTTGCTAACTGTGGGGGTTTGTCGACATCGGGTACAGCCTGCAAAGCATTAGACACCCGAAAGTTCACAGCATCTCCCTTGACATTCGCAAGTACGAGTTCGGGAACTACGTCAAAAGTGCCGCATAGGCGCATACCCAATTTAACCGCCGCCTCGGGTCCGTGCTCATCTTGAACACGCTTAATGACCGTTGGAAGAACAGTCATTGACGGAGTGCCGAAGCACCTCATATACACTGCCGCAAAGGTCTTACCTCATGTCTCACAGTCACCAGGTTCTGGGACCAACAGGTAGATTAATCAATGCCTCAATCTGTGAATTCTAAATTGCGATTAAAAGCGAATCGCAATTTAGAATTCGCAGAACGGCATTCATGATTATTAGCGAGAAAAAAATGCGATTCGCAAGAGGTCGCAATCGTCGATTGCGAGTCCCAAAAAATCGGTAAAGATTCGCAGATTCGAGATCGCAAAAATGGGAAGTCGCATCCTGAGCACAGTGATGACATCACAACCAGGAAGTAGCCAGGTCACACCCTCATTCTACAGTGAGGGATGTATGACATCACAATGCATGCTTTCACAACACATGCCTTTACAACGTGGTTTTCACAATGCATGCCTTTACAACGCATAGTGCTTTGGGGCGCTGGATAGTGAATAGTTTAATTTACTATTCCAACTCCAGTCCCCGTGGATAGTAGGGAAGGTGTTGGATAGTAAATTAAACCTATTCCCTATCCTAAAGCGCCCCCCAGCGCAATGCGTTGTAATGGTTTGCGTTGTAAAAGTTGCGTCATAAAGGCACTGCGTGGTAAAAGTTGCGTTGTAAAGGATGTCTCCCACAGTGAGAGGCTGAAGTACAGGCAGCAGTGTCAGAGCTCCCCTCCAGTGTTTTCCACATGAGTACAGCAGGAGACACCACAATGGCAGGCATGTCACAGGATGCAGCAGGAGCTTCCACCAGTGGGAGAAAGCGGAAAATCAAGTTTTCTGAGCAGGAGCTCGAATACCTTATAGAAGGAGTAGCAACGGACCACAACAGGCTATTTGGCAGTGACTCCCGAAGGGTGCCTAAGGCCGACAAAAGGCGCATATGGCAGCGCATCCGCGCCAAAGTGAACGCAGTAGGGGTGACCCAGCGCTTGGTGGACGGGCTGAAGAAGCGCTGGTACGACCTAAGAGGGCGGGCAAAGGAAAAGATTGCGGAGAGGCTGGGGGAGCATGTGGCGACAGGTGGAGGGGAGCCCACTGTCCCACAGAACACACCACTGGAGGACTGCGTGGAGGAGACCATCAATCCACAGGCCTGCGTGGGTGTGACCAAACTGGACTCCTCCCGACCCACCAAAGACACAACAGGTAAGTGCCATGCGACAGCGACCCCCTGTCCCCTAACAATGTCCATGACTCCAGTGCATCCCATAGCAAACCCCAATCATGCTGCCAAAGCCCACCACTATAGCGCTATTGCATTGTGGGACATGTAGTCTGACCACAATTACCATCCTGTACCATTAAGCCTGACATGCCCAGTGTTAGTCAGTCCTGCAGCGAGTCAGGGAATGGTAGTCTGCATGCATGTAGCAAGCCTAACCGTGTACGGAACATGTCACTAATCAACATCCACCTTAAATCACAGGTGGCGCTGATGTCCCCAGCATGGACAGCGAGGCCCTGGTGATTGATGACAACTTGGAGGACACGGAGGGAGACACACAACATACCCCACAGCCCGGACCATCAGGGCAAGCTGCTGCGCCAGCGGCCATCCCACCACCTGCCCCTGTGGCCCCTACCACCCCTGTGCCAACAGGCGCTGCTGTACCACCACGCCGCACTCAACCATCAGTGGGGCCTGCAACACCAGCAGCAGAACACCAGCAGCAGGTCGCCAAACAACCCGCTGCCCTGCGGCTGTGAGGAGCCAGACTAGTGGGCTGGCGAGAGAGCAGCACACCCCCAGCGCTGGCAGGGTCAGGAACGTGCGTGCAGGTGGGCTCTTCATCGAGTGCAGGATGTTACATGTGCACCAAACTCAGGCCCGTCACCTAGCCGCCATCCATCTACAACTTGATAAGACCGCACGTAATGTGGATAGGATGACTGCATCTCTTGAGGCCATGTCCAGACAGCGTGATCTCAATCGCCGCAGGCACCGACAACTGATGACCCGCCTGTCGGCGTACACGTGCTCAAACTATGTTATGGGCAACGCCACCACCCAGCTCTCGCGACGCTCCCTGGCCATGCAGGTCCAAATGGCCCAGTGCTGCCAGGACGTTGCGACAGCCCTGGAGCATATTTCTACAGCCATGCAGGGCATGCAGGCTACCAGCCATGGCCAGGCAGACGACACCAGCGAGGCTACATCAAGCCACAGCAGCCAGTCCCTTCCATCGGTTGTAGCACCCCGCCGCAGCAGCAGGCCCTCTGCTGCCTCACGGCAGACTCAGGAGGAGGACATTGAGAGGAGGTCAGGTGCAACTACCCGGAGACGCCACTGAACTGTTGAACATTCACATGAGGGTACATGCTGACGCCACAAGCATGCCCTACAGACATACAGACATATGACGCAATATGTCAGTCTTGTTGTAGTTAACAGAATGACCATTTTATTGTGCAGCAACATATAAAAAAATTCTGATTAACTTAATCTGACTCATGTCATTATTAATGTTGTCATGCATGAGTTGAGTAATGGGTGTGGGGAGTGGGTGTACTAGAAATAGTTCATGGTGATTTGGTTGCGGCGCCTCTGTCCTTCAGCAGGATTCCCTCCGCGTGCATGGCGTACTTGTGCAGGTGGGCGGTTGTCCCCTTCCGACTCACTGCCAGAGATGTCAACAGGGATCCTGCGCTTGGTAGCAATGTTGTGAAGGATCGCACACACGGCCACGATGCGGCAGCAGACCTCAGGATCGTATTTCATGGCCCCACCTGTCTTGTGCAGTATGCGGAACCTGCTTTTCAACAGGCCAAATGTCCTCTCAATACAGTTCCTTGTGCGAATGTGTGATGCATTAAATCGCCGCTGTTGTGGAGTTGCAGGGTTGAGGTATGGGGTGAGGAGGTACTCACGGAGAGCATAGCCGCTGTCACCTGTATGTAAGGAGCAGAGAGTGAGTGCCTGTTCTGCGCAGCTACATGATCACAGCGTACACATTTGGGGTATGTGTACTTACCTAGTAGGTGTCCTTCCCCAAAGTCTCCCCTGGCCAGTCGTGTGTGGATGCTGCTGTGCCTGAAGATGAAGGAGTCATGTGTGCTCCCTGGGTACTGTGCCACAATGTCCGTGATTTTTGTTTTGGCATTGCACACCATCTGGATGTTGAGGGAGTGGTAGCATTTCCGGTTGCGGTACATGTACTCCGTCTCAGCAGGCGGGCAAATATGGACGTGCGTACAGTCAATACATCCAATGACGTGTGGGAATTGAGCTACATTGTAAAATTGCAGCTTTGTATCATTGAGGTCCTGTTGGCTGGTGGGGAATGATATATAGTGGTGTAGCCGGTTCAGCATTGCCTCCAGGAAACTCCTTAGGCAGCGGGACATGGTGGGCTGGGAAACCCCCCCTGCAACTGCGACCATCCCCTGGAAGCTTCCGGAGGCCAGGAGGTGCAGGCAGCACAATACCTGCACATGTGTGGGCACGGCATTGGTCCTCCTTGTAGGGTGCTGCATCAGGGGGTCTAGGTCCCGGATGAGCTTGATTATCATGGCCCCACTCAGGCGGTACTTGGCATAGATTTGCTCCCTGGTTTGGCCCAGAAGGGTGACCCGCTGGCGGAATATCCGCTCCTGTATCCTCCGTCTGTTGCGTGCAGCTCGCTGCAGCCTACGCCGCCTCACCAGCATGTAAATTCCAGGCATTGTGGGAATCACCAGGCTCCAGCTGCATGTCCTTAAATGTGTTTGATCAGCCCTGCACCTGTTGGGAGTGACCTAACTGTTTTTTGAATATTTTTTTTTCAGTACTGGTTACCACCTGATTTGAGTTCTTCTTAAATTGCGCGTCGCAAATAGCGATTTTCACGTTTTTCGCTTTTAGCGATTTTTCATGAATGGCTTTTTTGCGAATTCGCTATTAAATTCGCAGAATCCATGGATTCTCGCTATTTCCGATTCGCTAATGCCCATCCTCCAGAATTCTGCGAATTTAATAGCGATTTCGCTATTTTTAAATTGCGAATTCGCTATTTTGGTTGTTTGGGTTTCTTGAATTCCTTCCCTTCAAATTGCGAGCGCAATTGCGAATTCGCAGCTATTGCGAGCGCAATTTCCTTTCATGAATCTAGCTGCAAGTCTTTTGGCATGCTAATTGTCAGAATCCTGTGTTTTTCACCAGGAGTCATGTTAGGAAATACTGCTTTCAGCTGGTCAAACTTCTCGGCAAGCCAGAAAGGAAAATCATCCTTATTCTGAGGGTGCTTGCCCATTACTGCATTCACCACCACAGGACTGAGCTTCATTCCACCCTGTCCGGCAGAAAGCACCGCAGCACCCGGGGCCCCGCCCGGGAGATTGTGGGTAATGTACTGCACTAACGACCAAATTACACTAATTGCGACTGTATGTAGCAGCCGTAAATCTGCAACGGGAACCGCTCCATGTCTAGGATGCGGTGTAAATCCAGCCAAATCAGGCCAAGTTGTGCCTGGAATGGACAAAGGACCTCGGAGTTAACAAAGAGTGGGGTAGGGCGCCATTAAACCAAACTCGGTGCTGCCAAGCATTGATAGGAACTTCCTATGTCCTATAGGGAACATATTCCTATGGCATGGCATTCGGAGTGTACGTGTCGAACACATTAGTATTTGCATTCACAGCCGGGAAGCTCACCCACGAGTAAAACATTTTGTATGGGTAAGCTACTTCCGCACTCACCACCATGATCACAGCCATGCCATCCACAGGTACATCATAATTCTGCAAATGATTGCGAACCGCAATCCGACTATGCTGCGGAATATCAACGGCATTAGCCATAGGGACACAGTAAGAAAGAGGTACAATAAAAACTATGTAGCACAACTGGGTAGTAATTCAAAAAGAATCTGTTTGAAAAGATTCAAGCTTGAAAAGACCTATGTAACTATAGGTAGGTTTGTCCGACACCACTGTCTTCCGGAAACAATAGTGAAGGGGGTTAAGGACTGATAGAAGCACTACTCAAGTGTCATGTAATAAGACCACCAGCGTTGGGCGCCATGTCGCAGGGATCCTGCTCTCATACAGAACTGTGCATAGAGACTTGGAACCTCAGTGAATTAGGGTGTGCCAAAACTCACCTTAGTACCCAAAATCCCCTACCAGACTAGCAATCAGTGTCTCATTGGTTCTTACAAACTCCCAATGTTTAGACAACCCAGAACATGGACTTAGAACACCTCAGGTAACGTGGAACACATGAACACTCTTTCGTTTTACCAACATATCAATCCAGAACGAGGAGTAAATGAAGACACATGCAAGTTTGAAATGTTTATTTCTAATGCAGTGTTCTCAAGCGCAGTATCTTAGCTAATACAAGCAAACATATTATAAGAAACAAAGTTATCAGCATAGTTACTAGTCCATTAAATACAAAGGGAGAAAGCATGTTAAAATGCTAAAGGGAAGAAGGCTAAATGGCACCTAAGTCTTACCCTCCCTTGCTAGTATATTATATTATATCTAAAGAAGGTCTCTTTGGGTTTTAGAAGGGCGGCCCTATACCTCTGATCCTAGTGGAAAGGGATCACATCATCTTCCACCAGCTCTCTGCATGCGAATATCCATCAAGTGTGTTTGCATGCTCTGTGCAGTGCAATATTAAACGCGCCTAAAGCCAGAGTTGGCCGCAGCTGCATATGTGTTATGTCTACAACGTGCGCAGATCAGACCTCACAACAACCACTGTGCTGAAATAACCTTGAAGGCCTCGGAACTCACTGTTCAGACATAGCTTACCAAGCAAAGCTGATACAATAGGAAAACATATTCTCGTGTGAAGCAAAATATTCTACTAGGCTCAAAGCTCTAATAACAATATGTGCCGTGTGCAGAAGCAGCAGAAAGGTAAAATGGCGTTTAAACTTCTAATAAGCTCATGCTAACTTAACACAGTGTGAAGGCAAAGCATATCTATATGACAGAGGTAGAGGGTCAATTAGTTAGCACACATCCAGGAATTGATTTTTTACATTTAGTTAACATGCTATTTATTTCGCAGGTATTACTTTTTTGAAGCTGTACGAAATTCAGGGTTAGCCATGGTTTTTGACTGAAGGCTAGACGTGGCTAAACAAGCACCAGAATCTACCACCGTTTGTTGTACCAATATGGTCTGAATTAAACCTTGTCAAATGCATTCTATGGAGTCTAAGCAGGCATAAATTGGTTGTAAGAGTTGGTTAAAATTGACAAGCAGATTCTCCTAGTCTAAAGAAGATGTAGAATTTAGATGTTGCTGGCCGTTCGTACAAGTTGATAGCACTGGTGTGGTGACCTTTCTAATCTTCTTAGCTGGACACTTGGAAGGCAATATTGTGTGGCCCCTTTTACATTTCCCATTAATGGAGGTAGAGCTATTGGTTTCTCTACGTATAGTGGCGGGCTGTAAGTGTTCTGTAGGTGATTTAGATACCACCAGCAGTTCTGTAGAAGCAGCCCCATCTACTTTTGTTACACCCCTCTGTGTTAAAAAATCAACTAAAGCAGATGAATGCCCTACCCCTGAGACCAAAAAAAGTCTCCTTTCCGTATGAGCAATTTCTTTTCTAGTGCCAATGTAGCTTTGGCCAGAAAAGTATCTAGGGAAGTTACAGTTACCTCTTTGATTACTCGTGGCTTTTTATTTCTGATGGTGGTCCTAGTGCTGCGGGCGTTGACGTTGGGTGGGGGGGGCCAGACCAGCCCCCTCCGGGCTACGACAGGCTTGGACGGGCGTGCCCTTGGCTCTGGCTTTGCCCGGGTGCGTTCAGTGCTGCTGAACCTCACAGAAACCTTTATGCTGCTCCAACAGCTCGAGAGAAGGAACTGACGTAGGGCCTCACAGGGGGAGCTGGGATTTGTGGTATCTCTCCCTCCCAGCAAAGCAGAGTGCTCCTGCTCTGCAGACTGCAGAACCTCACAGCGACCTTTACGCTGCTCCAGGAGCTCAAGTGGAGGAAGTGACATCAAGCCTCACGGGGGGTAGCTGGGAGTTGTAGTCGCTCTCCCTCCCAGCACAGCAGAGTGCTCCTGCACATCAGTTTTGCGTTGCGCACTGCGCTACCTCACAGCGACCTTTATGCTGCTCCAGCAGCTCGATTGGAGGAAGTGATGTCAGGCCTCACGGGGAGAGCTGGGAGTTGTGGTCTCTTTCCCTACCAGAAAAGCAGAGTGCTCCTGCTCGTCAGTTTTCTTGATCCGTGCTCCGGAACCTCATAGCGACCTTTATGCTGCTCCAGCAGCTTGAGTGGAAGAAGTGAAGTTGGACCTCAAGGGGGAGCTGGGAGATGTGGTCTTTCTCCCTCCCAGCAAAGCAGAGTGCTCCTTCTCATCAATTTTGTGGCAGGGCAAAGAGCAGGTGTGAGAGCAGGCAACCTTGCCGCGTACCGCGGCTCAGGGGGATCAAGGCTGAGGTCTTCCCGTTCACTTGAATACAGGCTGACAGGGCCACATACAATGCCATGATTTTAGAGATAATGGCCTGCCCAAGACCTATATTGTAGAGCACAGCTCGGAAGTAAGTCCAGTCCACCCTCGCAAATGCCTTCTTCGCATCTACCGAGAGAAGGCAAGCGGGTATGTTGAGTCTGCAGACTTTCTCTATTAAATGGGCAATGCGCAGCACGTTATCGGCCCCCTGTCGCTGGTGAATGAACCCACTTGGTTGGAATTAACAAGGCCGGATAGATACGGGGGTAGATACGGGTCAAGACGTGTCGCAAGGATTTTGAAGCACAGCTTAGCATCCGTATTCAGAAGGCCTATAAGGCGGTACAATGAACATTGCTCAGGATCTTTCCCTACCTTGGGGATAAGTGAGATATCCGCCATTGTGGGGGGATTCCCGTATCTTATGACAAGGAGTTAAATAGATTCAGGAGGGGCTCCTACACCTGTTGAAAGAACAGGCGATAAAAGAGTACCGTCAGCCCATCGGGCCCAGGGGCCTTGCCTAGGTGAATGGCTCGGATGGCAACTCATCTGCAGTGATAGTGTTGTCCAGGATGGCTGTTTTGTGTGGGGGTAGGGGTTCCCAGTCACCGTCTGTAAGGTATGAGTAGAGCCACGTATGGGAGGGGTCTTCACAAGTGTACAAGTGTTGATAATAGGATCAAAAGGCATTTAGTTTATTGCGGTCTGCAGTCACCCATTTCGCTTTGCTTCTTTGCAATTTGGCAATATGGGACTTAGCACGCTGGTGCCGTAATTTCTACGCCAAGAGTTTCCCTGTTTTGTCACCCCCTCATAGTATCTTCGACGTAGGGACAGAAGAGCACGTTCCGCCCTACCCGTGTGCTGGGCACGCAGTTGGCCACGTAGAATAGCCAGCTGTCTCTTGGATCATCGGGTGGGAGCCACCTTATCCAAGTGCTCCAGTTGCTTGCTCTCCGCAGTAAGTTTAGTTTCAACCAACTGTGCTTTCCGCCCTCGGGCTATCGCTATTATAGTGATTGTGCCCTGAATGGCTGCCTAAATCTGTCCCAAAGTGTGTGCAACAAGGTTTTGAGCAAGTCATTGAAGCAGAAGTATTCTTCGACACCCTTGCATATCTCTGCAACATCTACTGGGTCGCATGGTCATGTCGAAAATCGGCATCCCAGATGAAAGCTAAGTGTACGTGATTGGATATAGCGATATCTGAGAGCTCAACTATGTGAAGGCAGCGCAATATGGAGGAAGTGACAATGGCATAATCTATGCAGAAATAGTAAGTGGGAAAATGTGAGTAGAAGGGGTAATCCCTCACACAGGGGTGTCTGTATCACCACGCATCAGTCAACCCATAGCCCTCAATATCCCTTTTAAGATTAGCAGACATTGCACCCGTGTTCTGGTATGTCGTGGAGCTCCTGTCTAACGAGGGTTCCCAGATCAAGTTGAAGTCTCCTTCTACGCCAACTTGCTGCTCAAGCAAAATACGCCTAATGAATGTGTCTTGGGTGGTGTTGGGAGCATGAATATTCAGCAGACTGAGTGGCTGCTGTCGTTGGAGTAACTGGAAGCGATCCTCCTTATCCCGTGTCTCTTTTACTACAGGGGTATAGAAGGAGTCTTTGCATAGGATGCCCACTCCTAGAGTTTTGAAGGAAGAGTATGCCCAATGTCACCTGGGGGTTATTGGGTGTGTCATGCAGTGGAGATCAGCCTTTACTAGGTGGGTTTCTTTGAGCATTAATATATCTGGGTGGATGGGGGTTCAGCTGGCTCACCGGGAGAGGAGACCTGCTGAGCCGGCAGTGGGGCTGGGGCGCTCATGTCGCTCCTAGGAAGAGTGGCCATCCCTAACTCCCACAGTTCCTAATTGCGCAAGGCCCATACCCTACATTTGCGTACCCCCATCCTACACCCTCCCCCAGTCCAGGGGGCGCCTGCCACATCACAAACACCCCCTCCCATGAAATGTAGCAATAAGTAACCCTTGCCATTGACTAGCATCATGCAACGTCCGACCTCTTGGGGCAAACAAGATGTAACAGTGAGCAACAATAGACCAACCAGTTCTAACTGGGACATCCTCCACATGCCGAGAACGGCACCAAGGCCCTCCAATCACGCTAGAGGAGTCACCCTCTGGTAGAGGAAGTCTGTGAGGGGTGGTCACCAGCAGTTCAAGAGGAACAAAAGAATCCAATCCCCAGGGCCCTCCGACCCCCCAGGACCACCTCAAGCGGTGACAAAATAATGTGAGAAGACTGCAGCAGAGCATTGAAGCAAAGTCCGCCCTTGTGCAAGCATGCCATCAAACAGAGCCAGTGATCAAGCGATCTGGTGATGGTTTTTCAACCATCAGAGGGGGAGAAACTGCTGCCGCAAATTTTATCCGCTGTTAAAACACTTTATTAACAATGTGCACAAACTTATGTTTAAATAAAACATGTCCTAAATGCAACATTTGTAGTAGATAACTATACCTAAATGTTTAAGGCCTGCCCATGAATACGTTTCTGAATCAAGTAAGCTTAACCGTCGATGCCATGTTAAGTGAAAAATAATGCAGTAACACTGAAAGGCCTGTTTTTACATTGAATAGTTTTTTGTGCAAGATGTTTTTGTTCTCTTTGCTGCAGATGTTACAACTTCAGAAGCCTACAGTTAGCAAGTGAATAGACACGTGTTCTTTACTAGAAAACTGATAGTAAGGTTCTCACCTGGAGGAAACGAGAACGACAGGAATGATGATTCATGGGAAGTAGTATTTGGACTGTAAGAAAGCGACGTTGTAACTTTCCAAGGACAAATATCTGAAAGTCTATTATGTTCTCATGAGAGAATGGGGAGGTTGCTTATTCCCAGGAGTTACTGATATTCTATGATATGGACGAAGAAGAAAAAAAACTAATAATATTGCAACATAGAATTTGTGTGTTTATATTAATGTGTGTTCCCAGAGTAGGGCAGATTCCTTCCCCTACATTCTGGCCAGATACTTGTCTCTGATCTCCTAGACTTCTCTAGATGGGAGGTTATTTAGCCTAATGCTATATGTCTGCTGGTTTTATGACTGTGTATAATTCTAATCTGATTTGTGAAGGGTTTATGCTTGTGCATTGATCTCTCTCTCTCTTATCAGAAATATTCATTGGGTTTCTGAGCTGACACCTTTTTCTCTCTTAATACTAAATTTATTTACAGTAGGGAGTTTCCTTTATGGAACACGCTTGTTGTATTATTACCCTTTTAACTGTGATCTCAATAAACATTTTGATCAAATCAAAAATGCTTTATTCGGTGTGTATGTATACAACCATATAGCAGCAACAAAAATAAAAACAATACATCTGGTTTGTATCGACTCCAATTTGCTATATAACATCAATGACATTAGGCTTTTAGTAACACGTGTGCAAATAAGCTTTTCTTAAAGTGCGTCCTAACTAAATCGTTTGTTCATACGTGTGCAAACTAGCAATAAAGTGCAAAAAGTGCTAAAAGTGCTCATTTTCTAATGCGTGCAAATTTGCAAAGTTAAAAGCATATAAGTATACACAGACATTATTCACATGCTAGCCAGCAACGGTAAAATGCATAGGAGTCAAAATGAAGTATTGAATTCATATAATGATTGATTTGCGTATAGAAATACATTTTAAAATATAAGTAGCCACGTAAAAACATACTTCTGGGCTCTCTAAATTAAACATCAATTGTATCGCTTTCTTGGTACTGCGAATGTTATTTTTTAAAAAGATGGGTTTCAAATAAAATTTCCTATAAAAGGTATAAAATTTACAAAACAACATAAAATGGGGGCCACTCTGCTTAGATGCACCATCTGATGGGCATAAACATGAACCTGGTTTCTTAATTGTTGGAAATGCAACTAAATGGTTCACAACCCCCAAACGTAAGCGAGATAATACAAAACGGTGTGAACTTTTACTAACAACAGTGAGATATCTTTGTAAGCCTTCCTTAATATTGTATTCCATGTAAAAATTGAAAGTGCTTTGTTTTAGATATTTATCCATCCTGATATTACCTGTATGTTTTAAGAGAGTAATTTTAAGCTCCTTTTTTGATAACCCTATACCCAGTGTTGGTTCTTCAAAAATGTCACAACCATAAAGTGTCTTATACCATGATTGGATGTGACATAGCCAGGGGATCTTTGAGCGATGGTCAAGCTTTAAACAATCATTGATCACATCCTGGGTGAATTTTGTCTCCTCCTTTGCCCATATAGAGCGCCATAGGGACAGGGGTCGTAGGGCAATTAAGTCATTAACATGGTTTAGGCCAACCTCCCTGTGTACTAGCTCATTAGAGGCCGAAACCGGAGCACAAAGCAAACGTTTCAGGGAGGCGTTCTCCTCATTCTGAATTAGGTTAGCACTCTGGGAGTGATATCCCCATATCCCTGCTCCGTAGAGAGCTGATGATATGCACCTAGAGTTGTATATTGATACCATTTCCTGAATTCTGCGGCCCCCTAGTTTTGCCGCAAATCTAAAAATACAGCTAGTATTTCTTACCATTTTAAAATGAACGCTATCTTGTTCGCTGGCCCACTTCCCATCTCCAGAAAATGTGATGCCCAGGTAACAAAATTTTCTTACCGGTTCTAGTTTCTCCCCATCTAAATAAAACGGTCTGCTTATTCTTGCTTTCTTGCCACAAGACATAGTAAATGTCTTACCTTTGTTGATTAACAATTTTCTGCTCTCAATGAAGGTATGAAACTTGTCCGGGAGAGAAGAACCGCGTCATCCGCGTATAAGAGGATTGGAATTGTGTTACCATTAATGGTAGGGGCATCTGCTTGAATACTTCTTAAAATTAAGTCTATCTGGTTTATAAAAAGCGAGAATAGGAGTGGGGCAAGCACACATCCTTGGCGTATGCCTCTGTTAATTCTAAAAAAGGGTGTGCATTCTCCATCAGGCCCAAATCTGACTTTGCTAGACAAGTTTTCGTAAAGTCTAGCCAAGAAGTGTATAATTTCATTCGGGGCACCCATCTCCAATAAAACTGGCCAGAGGAATGAGTGTTCCACCAAATCAAATGCTGAACTCAAGTCAGCAAAGCACAAAAAGAGGTTACCCCCTTTAGCTTTTGTGTACTTGCTGACTATGAGTTCCAAGTTTACACACTGCTCCATCGTTCCCAACCCCTTTCTGAACCCGTACTGCACTGGGGATAAGATGTTATTTTCCTCTACCCAGGCTTCGAGTCTCTCTAAAAGGACTCGACTAAGAATTTTGATTGGTGAGTCCAGAAGTGAGATGGGACGATAGTTTCGCGCCTCCGACCTCAAGCCTTTCTTATAGAGAGGTACTATAATGGACTGGCCCCATGTAGGTGGATAATGGACTGGCCCCATGTAGGTGGAATTGTAGTAGATAACTATACCTAAATGTTTAAGGCCTGCCCATGAATAAGTTTCTGAATCAAGTAAGCTTAACTGTCGATGCCATGTTAAGTGAAAAATAATGCAGTAACACTGAAAGGCCTGTTTTTACATTGAATAGTTTTTTGTGCAAGATGTTTTTGTTCTCATTGCTGCAGATGTTACAACTTCAGAAGCCTACAGTTAGCAAGTGAATAGACACGTGTTCTTTACTAGAAAACTGATAGTAAGGTTCTCACCTGGAGGAAACGAGAACGACAGGAATGATGATTCATGGGAAGTAGTATTTGGACAGTAAGAAAGCGACGTTGTAACTTTCCAAGGACAAATATCTGAAAGTCTATTAAGTTCTGATGAGAGAATGGGGAGGTTGCTTATTCCCAGGAGTTACTGATATTCTATGATATGGACGAAGAAGAAAAAAAACAAATAATGTTGCAACATAGAATTTGTGTGTTTATATTAATGTGTGTTCCCAGAGTAGGGCAGATTCCTTCCCCTACATTCTGGCCAGATACTTGTCTCTGATCTCCTAGACTTCTCTAGATGGGAGGTTATTTAGCCTAATGCTATATGTCTGCTGGTTTTATGACTGTGTATAATTCTAATCTGATTTGTGAAGGGCTTATGCTTGTGCAATGATCTCTCTCTCTTATCAGAAATATTCATTGGGTTTCTGAGCTGACACCTTTTTCTCTCTTAATACTAAATTTATTTACAGTAGGGAGTTTCCTTTATGGAACACGCTTGTTGTATTATTACCTTTTTAACTGTGATCTCAATAAACATTTTGTTCTATTTTATAATAAATATCGATTGTTGGTTTATATACACTTTTAATGCTGAAATACAAAGATGAATGTCTAATTAATATAGAGATGAAAAAATAACAGATATGAATATGAAACCCCTTAACTCACTTTATTTACTGAATTTAAAGTCTTTAATGTTTTATTGTTATGTAGGTGGTTGATCCTTGTTTCTCTTTGTCGATAAACAAAGTACCAAATGACCAGTGGCAGGAGTCAATTAAAGATTATACTTGAAGATGGAGATATAGAAATCCCCTCCCCCGCAGGTTCCACTAACCTTTCCAGTGAGTATTGTTAGACTACTCATTACCTAATACACGCCTTACTCAAGTAGTGCTCAATGGGTGGTGGGAGTTTGCAATCTGCTGGGCTCTCTGTCTCATATTGGTATGTTTACTAAGTCTTTAGTGCCAAGTCATAAATGAATGAATACCATCTGTACAGCCTGACAGATGCTTCTGAAGGGGAGTCCGGAACCAAAGTATCTAGGAAAGTCATTCCTGGACAGTGCTCTGGAGTTAAATCCAGAAAGAAATATCACATGTTTACTTTGAAAGATAAATCCCCACTGATCACTCGGTGAGGGTATTTTCCCTCAGTTAACCAGTCAGTGTACAAATCGAATAAGCCCGGCCAACTGTCCTCATGAGGATTTCCCCTTTTTTGTTATGATATTCTTTTTTTTTTTTTTAAACCTTTATTAAAGGCAAAAAGTTTCATCTACAGCATTAGGCCTACATCCCTGCAAGGGCCGGCACAGCGATTTGATATGCTATACGTTGTTAAAAACAGAAAAGGATAACACAGCAAGCTGCCTACAACCACATCGGCCGGCCGCGTCAGTTGGAGCAGGGAGTATTAACCCCTTGCCTGCGCTGAACGTTCCGTGCTAGTGCGGAACGTACTTTTGCACGGGCGAGGCCGCGACGTTCAACGGACGTGCGCAGCACTACCGAGGTAGTGCACGCGACGTCCGTTGAATGTCGGCAGCAGCGATGGGGTTAAGGACCATATAGTTGTCTGTAAGCATGTGATTTTAAACAATAAACTACCAAAAATAACAGTGCCACTATCGCATTGTGTGTATATTAAGCATGCCTGTATATTTTGACGCATTCTGATCATTGGTGTATGGAGTGATGTTGCATGGTGTCCCATCATCTCCTGTGTGCAGCGTGTTCCATACAAGGCGAGGATTCCCTACGTGTCAGGTCACTTCATTCCGTTGGGGTGTTACGGGGAGGGTCGCGGATTCTGCGATGGTGGTGTGTTCCAATAAGTATGTTTGTAGGGGTGCCCATACATCCCGTGGTCGAGAGGAGGGGGGTAGGAGATCCGCATAAGTGTGCAGCTGTTCTTGGCAATAGATAAGGTCTTGAAGCCAATCCTTAAATGTTGGCTCCCTCCCTCTTGCCCACCTGCAAGCTATCCTTCTCTTGGCAAGGAGGAGTGCAAGGGAAGTGTATCTGCGGATTTTGGCAGTCAGAGGTTCAGTGTATCCTAATAGTGTGGTCAGGGGGTCATCTGGAACATGCAGTCCTGTCATGTGGTCTAATGCCGCAAGTACCTCCGTCCAGAAGCAGCGAATGGGTGGACAGTCCCAGGCTGTGTGTTTAAAGTCAGAGCCTTCACTACCGCAGTGGCCACATCTGTCATTATTGCGAAGTCGTAGCGATGTAGTCTCGCTGGCGTGTAGTAGAGACGGTGGACATATTTATAATGAACTAGCTTACCCGTTGTGCGCTGCTGCGATCTCAGAAGAAAGGAAATTCAAGGAAACTCGTTATGATAACATTCAATTTACATTGTGTAATTTTTATTGAAACGTATTCATTTTAATATGGAAAACATTTCAAAGTTTCGTTTTAATTCTATTTATTTATTCGAGTGCTTGTGGATAAATGATATTTTTTGTTTTTACGTCAGGTGCGTACACAAATTAATCAGAAGGTTTTCCGACGCGTGAGCTGGCTTGTTTGTAGATGCTAATATAGCACGTGCACTGAGCCACTGATGATTTTTGTAATTCCGCGTTATATTTGGGAAAACCTTTTGAATCAATTCATCTTTGGTTGATGTCATCTTACAAAAGTTTGTTGGCAATGTGATACATTGTGTAGATCTGTCGATTGCCATCTTCCCATTCCCAATATCCAGCAATTGTTTTGCGAAACGTTCGGCAAATGCATCATTTTGTAGTTGAACACGCATATTGGTTTTCAAAGTCAATTTCTTTACATGTCGCCATAGAACTGATGATTTGAGACATGCATTAAGTTCATCAGCCGGTGTTGAACGTGGTATAACTGCCAGAGTTTGTCTAAAATCACCAGACAACAAAATGAGTGCTCCACCGAAGGACTGTCCATTTCCCCTGAAATCTTGCAGTGTACGATCAAGCGTTTCCAATGCTTTTTTGTGAGCCATTGTGCCCTCGGGGGCCGATATTTAAAAAAAATTATGCCAGAAACCTTCGCAGTAGTGCACTCAACAACTTCCCAAAGTTTCATGGCGATCGGATGAATGGTGTAGTAATGCATAAAGGACAAACAGGCAGACCATCAGACATACATTTGTTTTTATATATATAGATGATTCCAAATTTGCTGTTAGCGGAGATATCTCCCGTGTGCCTGCAACAAAAGGTCCACTGTTCGTCAGTTAAAGGATGTCCCAATTCTTCTTCCCATCTACCCTTGGCTAGGGGTGGTTCATGTTCCCTGTCTTTCTGTGCTTTGCGGTATAGTAGTGATATCACGCGGGAGGGAGCGGTTTGTTGTAGAAGGACGTGTAGGGGGACATGATGGGGGCTCCTGTGGGATTCAGGGAGTAAGGGCTTTCACATCTTTGTTGTAATATTCTTATTTTTGGTAGAAATGTATTACATACATCGAGAAACATCCTTTCCTATTCCGCCTCATTCCTTCCCCATGCCGCACATCCCTCGGGCACAGGGTAGGTACAGTTTATACTAAGGTGCCTCCCTCAACCCTACCCACAGTGTTACACAGGCTTCCTTAGCTCCCAAGGAACAAATCCCTTACTCAAAGAGATGAGGCATCTGCAGTCTTGTTGGAGAGAAGCATAGATTCACAGCGTCTGAGTGATAGTGGTATGGAGTTGACTATGTTTTAGTAGATTTCCTTTTTGTCTGTGCTACATTCAGTGTTATGTTTTTTAAACAGCAAACATTCACCATAGATTGAGGAATCACGGTACAATGCCAGGCAGTTCTTTTTTCTTCCATTGCCGGGCTATCAACATTGTGGCAGCCCCCTTACATCTAACTGTGAATGCTTTATCCCTCCCATTTAAAACCTCCAGATGGGTGCTTCTCATGCCCAAGATCAAGAAACTCTCAGTCTCAGATAGAGGAAGTCCGGCATTGCCCTGACATGCCTTAGGACCCTTTTCTAAAATGTCTTGATTAATGATCTCTTGGAACGACTCCTGGTGGTCATCGGATGTAGGACCTGCATCCACACTCGCCGACCGGGCCAGAAACCTCGGAATCATCATTGATAGCAAGCACACCATGAAATCACAGATCAACGCCATCTCTTCCACCTGCTTCCTCACTCTGAGCATGCTACGTAAGATCTTCAAGTGGCTACCCCTACACATGAGAGGCAATGAGACACAGGCCCTCATCAGAAGCTGACTGGACTATGGCAACTATCTCTATGTAGGATAAGCCACACACCTCCTACAGAGACTTCAAACCATACAGAACCCTGTATCAAGACTCATCCTTGATGTCCCCCCAATGGGCCCACAGCGTAGGCAACTCCACTGGCTCCCAGTACAGAAGAGATGCCAATTAAAGCTCCTGATCCAAACACACAAGGCTCTAACACAACCATGGACTTGCCCACATTAACCACCACTGGAACTTCCACCAACCGTTAAGATGACTCTCCATCTCTCTATCACTTGCTCGCACTCCCTGCATGTACTGGAGCAGAAGTGGAGTATGTCCCTACTCCACCATCACAACAAAGAACTGAAACAGCCTCTCCACACAACTCTGGACCATCACCTCACTTCCAGAATGCCAATGGATGCTCAATAACTGACTGTTCGATTGAGCCCTTTCCAAGACCTGCAAGCGCCTGGATACCCTTTCAGGTGATTAGCAGTGCTTTATAAATCCTGATTGATTGATAGATACATGAAATCCAGCATAGTTAAGGGATTTAAAAGAAGAGAGCTAGTTTCTAGTGCATATTTAAAGCCTGAATGATAAGGCGATAGCAAACAATGCAGTTTGGTTGAGCTTTATATTTCCAGCTACTGATTAATCTGTCTACATACTGTTGTTAAGAGCATCTTAGAGGAAAGCATTCCCAACACTGACGGAGTGAATTTTGTATATTATCACTTCTAAATGTACTAATGTTTCTAAGAAGAGCAAAACACGTTTCCCCCTTTCAGCTACTCCTATTGTTTACTGCTAATTTTGTAATGTTATCTGAAGAGAATGTCTGTGGTGGCATCATACGCTTATACACTGTGAAATATTTGCATATTATTTTGAGTTATTCCGATAACAGGTCTCAAAGTTTGTATTGAGTTGAGAGTAAAGACACCTCACAGGCAGCAGATCAAGTCCCAGTAATCTAGACACTTAAATTGGATAGAATAGACACAAAGGCCCAATGAGGAAGTGAATCAAGTGACTGCACTGTTGGCTTCCCTCATATTAAGATTCAATGACAAATTACTCTACCAAGCATCATCCACATTTAGAATTACTTTTCCATAACCACTTACAACTTGGGGCCAAACTGCTTGAAGTATTCCTATGATTAATTGGTATCATGCAAGAATATCCTAACCTAAATATCATCAGAAAAAATAGTGTCTTAAATAGTGTTTACAGACGTATTGCGCCATTGGGGTTAATAGAAAAGCTACACACAATGGAGTGATATTTAGACCACAATATCTATGTCAGACAATATTTTTGTTATTGATAGTCTGACATGCTGTTTGTACTGAGAGCAACCGTGTTCATCCTTCAATTGCCATCTTCCTCAACTGAAGGTATCACATAAACACTCACCCAAAAGACATGGTTACAGGGGGAGAGGTGGCACCTGGAGACTGTTGCAGTGAGGGAAAGCACAGTGAA
The DNA here is from genome assembly GCF_964261635.1 of Lissotriton helveticus. Lineage (NCBI taxonomy): Eukaryota > Metazoa > Chordata > Amphibia > Caudata > Salamandridae > Lissotriton > Lissotriton helveticus. The sequence continues at coordinate 302,095,795 of NC_136059.1, forward strand.
TACTGCGGCGATTAAGGGAGTATTAGTCAACACAGGAAGCGGCTCCAGGATACAACAACACCATGTTGGGAGCTGGAAGCTCTCTGGTGGGGCCTGTCTATCTTATATACACCCAGCCAGGTAACCTGAAACCAATTACAAGTCATCAAAATGCCTATAAAAACCATAGCCACAGAAGGACATTGTATTGTATCAGCAACATCCTCAGTATGAGCAAGAGATGTCTGGCTAAGATAGCTCTTGTTGACCAGCCCTTGCACTGGTTTCCTGCCATGACAGTTTAGCTGTTTAGATTTACACTAACCTTGTTTCAGTTCCTGCTATAGTTTCCTTCCTCTAGAAGGAGAGTTTCTTTGATTCTTCAAGAATGTATTATTGTGCCAGTTCACAAACATTCTCCAGAGGGATTCATCACCATTTCGCTGAAGTTATTGCTGGGGGTTACAGATTATCAGCAGCAGACCATTCTGGATCAGGTAGTTCACTTGGGAAGTTTGACAGTGGTGGGGGGGTTGAACTACAAAGAAAACATACACTAACTCTGTGTTATCAGGACATTATACTCATACTCGTTCCAACTCCATGTTTATGACTGCTGTTTTCCTACCCCTCAAGTGGACTGCTTGCTGTCCTGTTTGATATATTGGTGGGTAGCAGTCTCTTATGAGGGTAAGGACATATATATTTGGATCCACTCTTAAAGTTACATCAATCTCCAGACACCAGCAGCCCCATTCAACTTGGTCAATTATAGTTTTAACACGTAATCTGACATTAAAATATCAAAGATATTAATAGGCAACTCTAACTTAAGTATCTACGTTACCTATTGAATAGCTAGATGAGGAGCACTTTTACAACAGTCTGTTTTGCACACATACATTTATAAGAAGTTTTCCTTCACTAGTAAAGTGCTCATCGGGCGTGGCCAAGCAACATGGCCGACAGGACATGAGCCTCTCCAGCTCTCCGTCCGTCCACCCGAAGATCCTGGAATTATCCTGGTTGCCCCGATGGAATCCTGACCCCCTGATTGGGAAAAGACTGCTGGGGACCCCCTGAGTCCGTGGGAGTAACTTGGGGCGAGCTGCGACCCCGTTTCACTGGGATCGCGATAGTGGGTAATGCTGGCTGGCCCTGCGTGCAATGCCCTGCTGGTACTGGAACTTTGTTGAGGCTCTCCGGCTTTCAGATGAGCAGAGAGCCGATTTGTGGTGCCCCCTCCCTGCACCCTTGAACACTGGGCTGCCTCTGGGCGGCCGGCTGTGGCTGTTTGCAGATGGTTACCGGGCATGGGCGGCGATCCCTGCCAATGAGAAAACAAACTGCTGAAGATGCCTGCTGGAAGGGGGGCCTGTTGCAGACCCCCAGCCGGGTGTGAGAAGTGCTCCTGGGATGCGCTGCCTGCTATCGGCGTCCAGGAGTGAATGACGGCAAGACGGCGTTTGGAGGCCTGCGTGCTGGACGGACGCTGGTGAGTGGGCCTGAGGCGGAATGCTGCTCCCCCGGCCGGGGCCTGAAAAGGGGAGCGGTCCGCTGCGGGCCTGGTCGGGGTGCTGGTGGGTTGCGCCTGCGCTTGATGCCTACCCATGTGACTAGACATAAGTAGGGGCGTGGACTTCAGGGGTGGTGTGTGCATGGGGGGGTCACTGTTTACCGGCCCCCCTCCCTTGTGACTATAGCCCTGGGAATGGCTGAACTGTGGGGACTGTGGCCCTATACATTGGGACATTGTTCCAGTTGTGGTGCCCCGGGTGAGTGTGTGGGAACCCTATGGACTTGGCTGAAGGCCCCTGAGGGCCCAATGATGCTGGCATAACTGGGAGAGACCCTGGGGCTGAATTGTTTGTCGACTGCATGGCCTCACCCCTGGCATGCTGGGTGTGTAAAGCAAGGATCTCTCTGATTGCAGTCCTGCTGACCTGAGGTCGCTGTATGTGAGAGCCTTCTGGGGTAGGTTGGCCCCAGCTCCTGCTTGCTACTGTGGGACGGGAGAGCAGTGTTTGTCACCCTACTGCATTGCGAATATTTGAGTGTCAGCGAGTCCCTGTGCATTGATACATCTACTGGCCGGCTTCAATACTGGACTCTTGCTGGGGAAGACTTTTTGGCACATAGATTGCACTGATGAGTGCACCGTAAGCACGTGATGGTGATCGCAGAGGGCAAAGAGAAAGCCCAGAAGCCGACTGAATCTAACACCATTACACAGTATACTACCCCTAGGCACCCCCACAAGCGACTGACCAGGCAGACTGGAGGGGAGGGAGGGACTTGTCGGGGAAGAGAGAGCCCAGAGCCCACCAGGGCGGAACTCATGGCAGCCATACAGGGTTCTAGGAAGGCTCTTGAGGACCGAATAGATGCTGTTTCTGTGGATGTGAACCTATTATGCTCTGATCTCCATAAGGTAAAGAACTAAACGATTGCCAATACTGATACCTTACTCATACTCTTTCAATTTCGAGAGGCAATGCTGAAAGTCCAACAACATACACCATAGACCACCTTTTTTGTCTGAAATAAATCCTTTTCTTTATTTTCTTGTTAAATCTCAAAAATATACATCCTATGAGTCATCAAATCATTATACATTGCACCTATAAACATTAAAATACAATCCTTTACTCATCCAAAAATCCTCCCACTTCATTCCATATCATACATTCATACTCTATTCCCATTCATATTCTATTCTCATTCACTCAACACATCAACATCAATCATCCTGTACAAAATTCGCTCTTCGTTTTTATATATAGAACCTTTCAAATACATTCCATAGAAAGCAAATTATAACAAAAATGTACTGTGTTGAAAATATTTGAATTTGTACACAATTTCTATGGCAGAAAACCAGGTCTACGCGTTTCGAACTCCTGCAATTCTTGCAGTTCTCATCAGGACCTAAATGCTGCAAGACAAACATAAAAAACGTATTCAGTCACTATCGGTGCCTGCCACCTCCAATTGCCCCTGCACCCTTTGGGTTTGTAGGTGCAATGTATAATGATTTGATGACTCATAGAATGTATATTTTTGAGATTTAAAAAGAAATTAAAGAAAAGGGGGGACCCAGGGAGAGCCAGGCGCGAGCTGGTCTTTCCCTGGGTGTGTTCGCGCGAGGGAAGAGCAGGTGGGGTTGATTAGGGGTTTATAAGGGGCGGTTAGGCAGGCGGGTGGGAAGTGCGTAGCGGGAGGCAAGGGAAGGGAGGTTCTTTTTGCTGGCTTTTTACTGCTTGCTTGGTTCGGTGGGCCATGGAGGAGGCTTCGGAGGTCCGTAGGGCTGTCCAGACGCTCTGCGCTGCCGGGCGCGAGGACCTTCTGCGGCCCGGCGTGCCGGCGGAGGCGTGGGTGGGGTTGACCCGCCCCCCTCGCAAGGCTGCCGAGGGCGTGTCGCGGGCGGTGACTGCCTGCTTGTCACCCGGCCCGGAAGAGGAGGAGGACGGAGAGGCTGCCATGCCGGCGGTTTTACCGCTGCCGGCTCCAGTTCCCGCAGCCCTGGGGCCCCCGCCGTGTGACCCGGGCGCCCACCAGCAGGTATGTTTGTTACCTTTGGGGAATGCTGGTTTGCGTGGGGCGCCCGGGGGAGGCGGGGGCGCTCTGTGGGCCGGCAGGCCCAGCGCTTAGGCGGGCCCCCTCCTGGTAAGGCGAAGAAGCCTTCGGTGTGTCCTGGGGCGTGGCGGGGGAGGAGCCTCGATTCTCAGAGCCTCCCCCGGGCCCATTTCACTGCCCCTGTGTCTGGGGGTCCCTCCATTCCGGAGCCTGTGTTGCCTGTTGGGGCTTCGCCCTGTTTGTGGGTGAATGGCCGTTGTTACTTGCTGTCTCCTGTCCCTACTGGGCTGGGGCAGGCACCAACCCCTTTCCCTGGTGTTGTGGCTCGGGGCTGCTCGGCTGTTGGGGGACCCCTTTCTGAGTTGACAGGTTTTCCCCCCCAGGGGGCCCCCCTGGCATCTGATGTTGTCCACTCCAGTGAGGTGTCCCCCCCCACCCCCCTGGCCCCCAGGTCCTCGGCTCCTGGTTATGTTGGCCTCCCTCCTGATTCACAGCAGTCCCATGCTCCTGGTGGGTTGGGTCTGGACCTTCGGGGGGCGCCCCCTGCTACCAACCAGTTGGTGTTCCCGGTTCCTCGTGAGATGCCCGGTGCTCCGCAGGGTGGTTTGGTGGACGGGTTGGGTGGGGGCTCTGGGTTTGCGACTACGGCCGGAACATCGGTGAGTGTTTCCCTTGGCTCTGCGGGGGGTGGCATCCTTGCAGGTTCTTCACAGTCTGGCTTGAGCGGCCGCAGTGTTAATGTCGCGACTCCAGCTGGGCGGCTGTTGACTGGTTCTACGGGCTTGGGAACTGTCCCTACGGCTGTTTCCAGTGGTGCACTCACGGGGGAGTCATCTGGAGCGGATCTCTCTTCTGCAGCTCTGCGCGCGCGGCGCTTTCCTGACATTGATTGGCAGTTTTATGATGGGGGAATTGGAGATGGGGCTCTGCCAAGTGGCAGTGGACAAGTTTCATTTTCTGGGGATGTTTTTCGCTTGGATCTACAAGATGATGATTTGGAAGAGAGGGAATTGAGGGAGAAGGATGTTGGGCTTTTGGCAGCACGGGCCCAGAGGGGTGGGCCGGGGCAACTCCCTGTTTCTCGTATATTGCAGGAGTCAGGTGCGGACCACGCAGCGGTACGTGAGGCAGCGAGGAGTAGACCGCATCGAGGGGATCATGTTGATTTTCAGCAGAAGTTGGCACAGTTGCCAAGAGGTGAGGATGGCTGGTGGGCTGTGTGGCAACCAGGGGAGAGTCTCCCGGCTAAGCGTACCAGATCAATCGGTATGGGTGAGGGGGTTATTGGTGAGCGAGTCGCTCTGGCACCGAGGCTTGAGCGGCCGGTGAGTTTGAATGTTTCTAATGTGCAAACTGCAGGGGGAGTTTCTACCATTGGGGTCGGGGTGGCTGCTACACAACCTGTTACGGAGGATAGTATCCTGCCTAAAAAATAGCCTTATTCTGGTGTGGGGATGCCTTTGGGTTCCCATTTGTCTGAAAAAACTAAAACTCGCATCTGGAGTGGTGAATTTGTGGATGTGTTTCGGCTTCTCCATAGAGATGTCCAAGCTAAGGAAGGGTCGAAGGAGGAGGAATTGGAATTGGCTCGGAGGCCTCGAGTCCCTAAGTCTATTGAGAACTGGACTTCGGCCTTTTTAATTTATGCCAGCGTTTATTGCCAGCGCCATCCGAGTAAGGCGGTGGACATGTTTAAATATGCTGATGTCATACGTAAAGCTGGTAGTTATTTTGGAGGCTTTGCCTGGTTGTCGTACGACGAGGAATTCCGGGCCCGTATGAGCGTTTTTCCAGAGCGTTCCTGGGGCGAGGTTGATGCGGAATTGTGGCTCCAGTGGATGGCATCTGCTCACCCGCCAGCTACGACCCACACGGCTAGCGGGCAGCCGGTGCATTATCGGCCCTTTCCATTTCGCCCCGCTCTTGCTGGGGCGGGGGTTTGGGGCAGAGGGCAGTCCTCCTCATCTGGCGCGTGCTGGCATTTTAACAGGGGTTTGTGTAATCGACCAGCATGCAGATATAAGCACGAGTGTGTGCAGTGTGGGGGGCGACATGCTCTCACCCAGTGTTTTCCCGGACAGCGCTTTGGAGACCAAGGGAGGGGTTCCGGGGGCAGGGGACAGCCTTCACACTTTGTATCGAAGGGCTCCTACTCCTATTGATCTGGACGTCCTTGATTTGTGGTTGGCGGACTATCCTGATTTTGAGGCTGCTAAGATTTTGTCATGGGGTTTCAGAGTTGGTTTCAGGATTGGGTATCAGGGCCCTCGGTTGGGCAGGTGGTCTGACAATCTCAAGTCTGCGAAGGAGTCCCCACAGGTTGTGCAGAAGAAGTTGGATGCTGAGCTTGCAGCGGGCAGGATTGCTGGTCCTTTTCTTAGTTGTCCTCTACCTGATTTGATAGTCTCTCCGCTGGGTGTGGTACCAAAAAAGGCGGCTGGGGAGTTTCGCCTCATTCATCATCTGTCTTGGCCTGAGGGTGCCTCCATCAACGATTTCATTGACCCGGCTGATTCGGCAGTGACCTATGCTTCCGTGGACGACGCCTTGCGGCTCGTTCGCGCAGCAGGTATCGGTGCTTTGCTGGCAAAAAGTGACATTCAGTCGGCTTTCCGGCTTCTGCCAATTCATCCTTGGGATTTTGGTCTCTTGGGTATGCACTTTGGTGGCTATTTCTATGTGGATAAGGTGTTGCCAATGGGCTGCTCGGTGTCCTGTTCCCTCTTCGAAACCTTCAGTACATTTCTGCAGTGGCGTTTCACTTTCGTCAGCGGCCACGCCCTGGTTTGTCATTACCTTGATGACTTTCTTTTCATTGGTGAGGGCCAGTCTGGGCAGTGTCAGTTAGCTTTGGAAATTTTTCAGGCTATGTCCAAGGAGCTGGGCGTGCCTTTGGCGCCGGATAAGACCGAGGGTCCGTGCACATCTCTGACTTTTCTGGGGATTGAAATCCATACCCTGGCTATGGTGGCCCACTTGCCTGCTGATAAAGTGCGGGAGATGTCTGATTTCATCAGGTTGGTTTTGGGTGAACGCAAATTGGAACTGCGAAAGGTTCAGAAGCTTTTGGGGTATCTGAATTTTGCGTGTCGAGTTGTTCGGGCGGGTAGGACGTTTTGTAGACGTCTTGGCCTCTCGATGTCCGGCGCCAGCCTGCCTCATCATCGGGTGCGCATTACCACAGCTGTACGTGCCGATTTGAGTATCTGGTTATGTTTCCTGCAAGATTTTAATGGTGTGTCCTTGTTTTTTGCGGATGAGGACATGGTGTGGCAGGTGCAGCTTTTCACGGATGCATCAGGAGCTAATGGCTTCGGCATCTTTTGGGAGGGACGTTGGTGCGCGGCTGGCTGGCCAGTGCATTGGCGGGAGCAGGGTCGCAGCATTGCGTTTTTGGAGCTCTTCCCGTTGTTGGTCGCTCTATACATCTGGGGGGAGGAGTTTCAGAATCATTCTGTGTTGTTCCATGTGGACAATATGGCTGTAGTTCACCTCGTTAATAAGCAGAGGGCCCGTGATTTGCGTGTATTGAAGCTCTTGCGCGCTTTCATGTTGCGGTGTCTACAACTGAATATTGTTTTTAAAGCTCGACATGTTCCAGGAGCCACTAATTGCATCGCTGATTCTTTATCTCGCTTTCAGTGGTCAGAATTCCGCACACTGGCTCCCGGGGCGGACCTACAACCGACGGCGATCCCACAGTACGTATGGGCATTGGGGGATTGAGGGTGCACCACTTGGTCGAGAATTCCGTGGCTGCCTCCAGCCGTCGGAGTTATTTGAAGGCCTGGCATGAGTTTTTACAGTTTGGTGAGGAGATGGCGGGTCCGGCACGGGCTGTGTTATCTGATGAACAATTCCTATTGCAGTTTGTGTTGCATTTGGCGGACTAAGGCCTCTCCCACACGACCATTTCCGGCAAGTTGGCTGGGGTGTCCTTTTATGGGCTGCTTTGGTGGGGGAGGGATCCTGTTGGGGGGGGGGTGTTGGTTCGGAAAGTTTTAAAAGGTTTGGGTAGGCTTCAGGCTGGTGCTCAGAAGTTACGGCAGCCGGTGACTTTTGATTTGCTTCAGCTGCTTTTATCGCAATTGGAGGTGTGCTGTTATGATGCATTTGAGTGTCAGAAATTTCGTTTGTGTTTTGTGTGGTTATTCTTTGGGGCGTTTCGGGCCTCTGAACTGCTGGGTTTGAGGGATAGAGTGGGTATGACCAGCAGTGAGGTAGTGGTGGAGCATGACAGGGTGCGTATGTGGTTGCGTATGTCCAAGACTGATCAGATGGGGAGGGGTAAGTGGGTGTTTTTGGGAAGGAGCGGTGTGTCTTCTTGCTGCCCTGTTGGGGAATGGGAGGTTTTTGTGTCATCCCCTCACTTTGCTTCGGGGGCAATTTTTTGTCATGCTGATGGCAGCCCCATTCTTGTTTCTCAGTTGTTGGCTGTACTTCGCAAGGTGTTGTTGGGTTTGGGGCGAGATCCTTCTCAATTTGGTACACATTCCTTCAGGATTGGGGCAGCGACAGAGGCCGCCAGGTTGGGGTGGGATTGGTCCCAAATTCGGCGTATTGGGCGTTGGCGATCGAGATGTTGTGAGAAGTATGTGAGAAAATAGATCGCCTTTGCTTTGCCTAACATTTCTTTTTCTCCTAGGTCCTTGGCCCTTGGTCACTGGAGCAAAACGGAGGGTGTGGATTCTTGGTCACTCTTTTGTTAAAAGGGCTGCTGTAGCCGCTGCACGTCAGCTTTGTGGTAGATCACTTGGTTTAAGCAGTCTGACACATGAAGTCTCCTGGCATGGCACAGGGGGCATGCGTTGGGGCGGCCTCTTTCCCGCCTTGACTTCTCTGATATCAGGGGGTTGGGGGCCCCCCCGGATCTCCTGGTTTTGCACCTTGGGGAAAACGACTTAGTTTCTCTATCGGGTTTGACTTTGCTGAAGTTGATGAAACAGGATCTCGAAGTCATCAAGGACACATGGGTGAGCACCATGGTGATATGGACTGAGTTGGTGCCTCGGCTGACATGGCATGGGGCGAGGAGTTATTCAGCCATGGAGAAAGCCAGACGCAAAGTGAATCGAACCATGAGACTTTTTTGTAACCATTTATGTATATACAGTTTGGCTCATCATCATTTGAAAGTTTCAGAGACGCATTTATTCTGCGAGGACGGTGTCCACCTGTCCAAATTGGGCATTTCCTTTTATCTTTTGGAGCTCCGGGACTTGATAGCTAAGGTTCTTCAGGTGCAGTTGTGGTGTGCTCCTTCCCTTTGAGTGGGGCAGGAAAACGCTAAAGGTTTTCCTGGGTGGCGGTTTTTGCTAGTGGGGTGGGCAGCCTGGAGCGGGTTGGCCATCCTGAAGGGTAGCTCATTGGGTAATCCAGGGGGTATTCGGCAAGAGTTAGTTTCTGGTTCAGTTAGGTAGGGATGTTTAGGCATACTGTGTAGATTGGAATGTTTTGAAATAAATAAATAATTAATGTGTTAAAGAAATGTATTATGCACCTGTCTTAAAATAAAGTGGCCTTTCTTGCTCCTAGAAGAAGTGTGGACAGTGATTTCTTGCGCGAGGGGGGACCCAGGGAGAGCCAGGCGCGAGCTGGTCTTTCCCTGGGTGCGTTCGCGCGAGGGAAGAGCAGGTGGGGTTGATTAGGGGTTGATAAGGGGCGGTTAGGCAGGCGGGTGGGAAGTGCGTAGCGGGAGGCAAGGGAAGGGAGGTTCTTTTTGCCCCACCCACCCTCCCCCTTTTATTCTCTTAGTTAGGTGTTACTCTGCGGTGCTCTAGGCGCTGCTCTGGTCTTCGGGCCTTGCCACTGTTAGGACAGGTGTCTTGGTTCTTTCAGGAGGCGGTTTTTGCTAGTGGGGTGGGCAGACTGGAGCGGGTTGGCCATCCTGAAGGGTAGCTCATTGGGTAATCCAGGGGGTATTCGGCAAGAGTTAGTTTCGGGTTCAGTTAGGTAGGGATGTTTAGGCATACTGTGTAGATTGGAATGTTTTGAAATAAATAAATAATTAATGTGTTAAAGAAATGTATTATGCACCTGTCTTAAAATAAAGTGGCCTTTCTTGCTCCTAGAAGAAGTGTGATCAGTGATTTCTTGCGCGAGGATTTATTTCAGATGAAAACGGTGATCTATGGTATATGTTGTTGGACTTTCAGCATTACCTCTTGAAATTGAAAGATTATGAGTAAGGTATCAGTATTGGCAATTGTTTAGTTCTTTATTTGATTGAAGCTTGGCCTTACTGTTTTGAGCCCAAACCCAGTTCTGGTATTGAATCTCCATAAGGTGGCGGATAAGGTCACGATTACTCATTTGGCACGTTTTCCGTTGGATAATGCACCAGTGTGCGGCTCGGTCCGGTGGGTGGCGGCGGAGCAAGGCCCCCATAGCTGGCGGCTTCCTGATGATATCATGGAGGACCAGGTTGGGTGAGAGGCAATCTTGCATGCGTTGACAGAGTACATGTCCCTTAATTGGGGCACTGCAAGCATTAGAGCCAATGAGGCGAGGGTGTTAATGGGATTGACATATGACGTCCGGAAGCAATTGCAGTCTGAGCTGCAGGATAGGGAGAAATCGCTGGCCGAGCTCCAGTCAGGGCCACAGGCAAGATGATGCCCAGGAGTGAGAGTGTGCACTGCGTGAGCAGGCTGCGGATACGTGGGATAGGCTGGATAAGTATACTCTTACGAAGTATCGCCAACGGTTGCATGCAGAGGGAGACAAATCTGGTTGATTACTGGCCTGGGTATTGCATAAAGAACATGGACCCGCTGGTTACTAGCCTCTGCAGCCAGTCAGGTGAGCTGGTTTATACTCGGGCAGCTATGCTGGAGGTGTTTCTGCAACACCTGCAGACAGTGTACAAGGCTGACCCCACTGTTCAGGGCTGACCTTTATATCCCTTTTTTGGAGGGTCTTCAGCTGAGGCAGCTGTCTGAAGAAGTTAGGAATTGGATGCGCAGATTACTAAGGAGGAGTTGATGGAGATGATCGCAGACATTCCTTGGCCCAAGGCTCCGGGGGACGAAGGGCTGCCCATTGAGTATTACCAGACATATTCAGCAATGCTGGTCCAGCCATTGTTGCAGACCTTTAACCCTTTCTATGCTCATGACAGAGCGGTTCCGTCATGAGCCATGTTGGGCGTATGCTCATGACTGAACCGCTCCGTCATGGCATCCACCCATGGGGGAAGTGCTGGCGCTCCCCCCATGGGCAGGCCATCTATGCCCCACAAAGGGGAATGGCAGCAGAAGAGTTTCTGCTGCCACCCCCAACCCCCCTCCCCCGGGCAATCCCATGACATCAGCGTGCACAGCGCAGGCCGACATCATCAGGAAGCCCCGGACGTGCTGGAAGCCATTTGCTTCCAGGCGTCCACAGAGCAAGGAAAGTGTTCCTTGTTGTTCCAAATCCGGTGGGGGGGTCTTTACCCGTCGAGGCATCAGGGGAGAGGAAAGAGTTTTTCCTCTCCCTGATGTATCTTTGAATGGCATTTGTGTTGCACAATCGCCCACAGTGTCGCGATTGTGCAACACCAATGCCCCATTAGGCACATTATTTTGACTGCATGGAAGCGACCTCTTGGGCAAGGGTCGCTTCCAAGGGGACATAATTATTTTGGCTGTTTTACCGATCTGCCCCTTTTTTTTGCCTTTCTAAATCCCCACTAGGCACCAGGGATATTGTTTTTAATGCATGGATGCGACCCCTTGGGCAAGGGTTGCTTCCAAGGGGTCAATATTATTTTGGATGTTTTTCTGCCACCCCAGGTGGCAGATTGGCCCGTTTGTTTGGCTTTTCTGGGGGTGGCAGAAATCCCCTCTAGGGACCAGGGAATTTGTTTTTTGTTGTATGAAAGCGACCAAAGGTTTTCATAAAACAAAAAAACAAAATTCCTGGTCGCTTCCAAGGGTGTCAAATTAACTGGATGATTTTTCTGGCCCCCTGGGGACAGATCGACCCTTTTTTTATCGCAAATGGAAGCGACCCCTTGGCCAAAGGTTGCTTTCAAGGGGCTTAAGTTATGTTTATGTATTTCTGCCCCACCAATGGGACAGATCTTCCTGTTGTTTTGGCCTTTCTGCCCGAGGCAGGAGGGGGCTGAAAACTCTACTAGGCACCAGGGATCTATTTTTTTTGCAAGGGGGCACATTTCTGCCTGCTGTTTTCTGCCCCACCTGGGGACAGATCGACCTGGCAGAAAACCCCTCCAGATCCCTTGGGTAAACTCACCACTCATTTTTCTCGGCCCAATTTGAAGGCCCATCTGGCAGATTGACCATTTAAGTAGTGACATAGCATGTTATAATGTTAATTGTTTTATTTTTTCTGAATTGCAATTGTAACATTTTATTTTTCCTTTTTATTCTATTTCAAGGCTTTTGCTCTTTAGACTGATGTTCCAGGTTGCGGTTTCGTTACTGGTGGTGCTGCAGTTTGTGTAGTTGCATGCGTCTGGTAAGAGACTTATTTGTGCTATTTATTCTAAATGAGTTTCATTTCCCTGCATGAATGTGTTTTTTGTAAATGGTTTAATAATAGCACTATGTTTGGCTTCTGATTTTTGAGTGTCAAAATCTTTTTGCATTTGTGCTCGATGTGTATTTTGCTATCTTGTGAGTAATTGGTTTTGTTTCTTCTTTGTAGTGGGATATCGTTGGTTTTTGCTGTGTCGCTGCAGAGTAGGTGCTGGTCAGTGTAGCTATCTTTGGCAAGTGAGTCATACTGATTTTGAGTATATAGATATTTGTGCTAAAGCCACACTTTGTTTATTACTTATTTTGCACAGTGTTGGTTGTAGTTGACTTGTTTGTAAAGTCTTTCTTAGTAGGGATTATGGCTAGCCTCAGTATTACTGCTCAGCAAGCTGTTGGTATGCACTTTGAGTCTTCCTTTTACCATGGTTCAGAGACTGACTCTGCATCTGAGGGGAAGATTCAGGCAGTGAGTTCTCTCCCCACGAGGTATCATCGGATGATGAAGCTACTCTTAGTGCGGACAAAGTTACTCTTAGTGTGGATTAAGTGCCTGTTTTAGAGGAGGACATTGATGTGCCGATAGTGCAGCAAGAGCCATCTGGGCTGCAGCCTGGGGCTGCAAAGCTTCGTGTTGGAAGTGCTGACCTCTGGCGTGCCCCAGGCATGGTGCAGCCGGCATTGCCAGACTTTACTGGTGTTCCAGGGTGTAGAGTGAATACTGAAAACTTTTTGCCAATACATTTTTTCTGTTGTTTATGGATGATGTATTTTTGGCAGAGATTGTTGAGCAGACTAATTTGTATGCTGAACAGTATTTGAGAGACAACAGTGCCAGCCTTAGGCCCCACTCTAGAGCTACCCGGTGACTACCACAAATCAGGATGAGTTGAAGAAGTTTTTGGGGTTAACTTTTTGATGGGCTTGCTAAGGAAGCCATCAATGTCTTCATATTGGTCTGCTAGTCCCTTGATGGCAACAGCTATATTTCCAGCAGTCATGCGTCGTGCTAGGTATTTGCTTCTGCTACGGATGCTGCATTTTGTCGATAATGGTTTAACGTTGCCACGAGATCGCCCTGATTGTGACCATCTTTTAAGATTCGGTCTGTCATTGATCACTTTGTAGATCGATTTTCTGAGATCCATGCTCCAGGGAAAGAGATAGCAGTGGATGAGTCTTTGGTCTTGTTCAAGGGTCGCTTGGTTTTTAGGCAATACATTCCTAGTAAGAGGGCACGCTATGGAATTAAGATGTATATGCTGTGTGACAGTAGGACTGGATATGTCTCTAATTTCAGAGGTACACTGGTAGGGATTCCAAGATTGACCCCCCTAGTTGTCTGTCCACTTTTGGAGTGACTGAGAAAATTGTGTGGGAACTTGGTAGAGGACTTTTTAACAAAGGCCACCATTTATATGTAGATAACTTCTACACTGGTGTGCAGTTGTTCAGGGAATTAGCCAAAGTGGACACTGTTGCTTGATGCACAATCCGCTCTAACCGTAAAGGTGTCCCAAAAGAACTTGTTTATCAAAAGCTTGTGCGGGGACAGTGGAGTGCGTGTGTAGTGAGGAACTCCTAGCTATGAAGGTTTCAAACAGGAGAGATGTCTACATGCTGACTACAATCCATGATGAAAGCACTGTGACTGTTCGGGGTCAGGTTGCTGAAGCGCGCAAACATGTGTGCATTTTAGACTGTAATAGGCACATGGGTGGTGTTGATAGAGTAGATCAGAGGTTGGAACCTTACAATGCTCTTCATAAGGCTTACATTTGGTATAAGAAGTTGGCTATCCATCTTTTCCACTTGGTAACCTTTCATGCTTTAGTTGTATTCAAGGATTGCTATCTTGAGTCAAAGATGACTTTTGCTAAGTTTCAGGAGTCTGTAATAGGCAGCCTTGTTGTAGTGTAACAGGCAAGTGTTCCTAGAGATGGAGTGGTGGAGGATGTGGCTAGATTGAAAGATCGCCACTTTCCTGATCACATTCCTCCCACGTGCCCCAAAGACTTTCCCAGTAGGAGATGTAGAGTCCGTTTGCGAAGAGGTATTTGGAAGGAGACTCAAATGTACTGTTTGAGTGTCCTTCTAACCCTGTGATGTGTTTGCCTGCTTGTTTTAGAATGTACCAGACACAAAGGAATTTTTTGGAGCATCCATGAGTGGTAAAGTGATCTTTCTGGTCTGTATTGTTTTATATTTTTTGTCCAGTTTCAAGGTTGGCATTTGTGCTAGTAGATTTGTATCTAGTTACGATTTTTGGGTTTCTTTTTTGTATAAATAACCCTAAATGTGATGGCGGTGTGTGTAGGCTGGCGCTTGGCTGGGGTGTGCGTGGACTGGCGCTTGGCTGGCAGTGTGTGTGGACTGGCGCTTGGCTGCCAGTGTGCCTGGACTGGCGCTTGGCTGGCGGTGTGCGTGGACTGGTGCTTGGCTGGTGGTGTGCGTGGACTGGCGCTCGACTGGTGGTGTGAATGGACTGGTGCTTGGCTGCCAGTGTGTGCAGGCTGGTACTTGGCTGGTGGTGTGCATGGACTGGCGATGGCTGGCGGTGTGCATGGACTGGCGCTTGGCTGGCAGTGTGCGTGGACTGGTGCTTGGTTGGTGGTGTGCGTGGACTGGCGCCTGGCTGGCGGTGTGTGAGTAGTGACTTGCTGCTGGTCACTCCACACACTGCTAGCCAAACGCCAGTCCACGCAATCTGTCAGCTGGTGTGGTTGCTGTGTCAGGCATGTGGGCGTGTGACAGTGATTGTCCCGTAAATGGTGCTGTCTGCTAGTGTGAGTGTTGTAATGTGAAGGGCCCACAGCTGGCAGGGTGAATGGTTTTGTATTTGTCACAAGTATGAAAGGTGTATGGATGGCATGTAAAGAGGTAGGTGCCTTGTCATGGCTTTACAGCTCACGAGCTGTGAGTCAATGGTTCAGTTTCTCATCCTTTAAATTATTAACAGTTCATTAAACTTACTTTTGTGAAATCTCTTATTACAATTATATGTAATGAACCATTACTCACCCTCCTGCCACTCATGCCAAATCCAATCGATATGTATGTATGCTTGAGGAATAGATGGTTGTGCAATAATATTTGTCTTTTCCGTCTTTCTCAAGCAGGGTGTACCTTGTTCCTTTTTGTGAATGTTGTAATGTGCTGGTTCCATGCCAGGTGGTGTGAATGGTCTTGTGTGTATCGCATATGAAAGGTGTGTAAATGATCTGTAAAGCGGTTGGGGCCTTGACACAGCTTTACAGCTCACAAGCTGTGAGTCACTGGTTGAATTTTTTTGTCCTTTCAATTATTGACAGTGCATTTCATTTTTGTGAAATCTCTTGCTAATAAACTTTTATATACTGAACCATCCCTCGCCCTCGTGCAAAATCCAACCAGTATGTGTGTGTGTGCTTGAGGAATAGATGGCTGGGCAGTAATATTTGTCTTTTTTGTCTCTCTGCCAAGGTGTACATTCTATCTAAGAAAAACCTACCAACTGTAGATATTGTCGTAAACTAAACACCCATGGGAGTACATGGTGATGTCTCTCTTGTGGATCCCCCAATAAGTTATCTTACCCCCAATGTCCTGCAAACCTCAAAATGTGACTATCACATTTTCATTTCATTACTGTGCTTAAATTTTCACCCTTCCGAAAGAAAAAACAAATTTCCTACCACCCAGCATTTCCCCAAGTATCCCAATAGAAATGGTACCTGTGGGTTGGGCAAGTAGTGGCAGGGTATGGCCCAAAACGTATTGTGGAGACATCAAAATTACCTATTTTGAAAGGACCTGGTTTTGCAAGGAGGGGTCCCATGAGTTTTTGATCCCGGGCTCGGCGGCCATATAGGGAAACCTACCAAACCCACACATTTCTAAAAACTAACCACCCTGGGGAGTCCAATGACGTATGGCTTGCGATAGGTCATTTTGATGTCTCCTCACACAAGTGAGGTACCATGTTTCTTGGAACCCGTTGGGTAATGCGGGGTGGGTGGAATTTCAGAAATGTGAGGAAAATGTGTTGGTTTTTTTTAACAAATTGTGAGGTTTGCAAGGGATTCTGGGTAACAGAACCTGGTGAGCGCCAGATAAGTCACCCCATCCTGGATACCCCTGGGTGTCTAGTTTTAAAAAATGCATAGGTTTGCTAGGTTTTCCTAGGTGCGGGCAGAGCTAGGGTTCAAAATCTGCAGTTAGGCACTTTTAAAAAAAGGTCTGTTTTCTCTGTGACAATGTGGTGTGTCCACGTTAAGTTTTGGGCCATTTTCTGCTGCGTGCACCAGTACTACCCACACAAGTGAGGTAACATTTTTCTCAAAAGACTTTGGGGAATGCGAGGTGGATGGAATTTTGTGGATCCACGCAGATTCCAGAACTTTCCACCACAGAAATGTGAGGAATTTTTTTTTTGTTTTACAAATTTTGAGGTTAAGGGATTCTGGGTAACAGAACCTGGTGAAAGCCAGACAAGTGACCCCATCCTGGATCCCTCTGGGTGCCTAGTTTTCAAAAATGTATAGGTATGCTAGGCTTCCCTAGGTGCTGGTAGAGCTAGGGTGGAAAATCTACAGCTAGGCACTTTGCAAAAAAAAGGGTCGGTTTTCACTGTGAAAATATGGTGTCCATGTAGCGTTTTGCGCCGTTTCCTGTTGCGGGCACTAGGCCTAACC
Organism: Lissotriton helveticus; assembly: GCF_964261635.1. Classification (NCBI taxonomy): domain Eukaryota; kingdom Metazoa; phylum Chordata; class Amphibia; order Caudata; family Salamandridae; genus Lissotriton; species Lissotriton helveticus. The sequence continues at coordinate 302,112,503 of NC_136059.1, forward strand.
ACAAGTCACCCCATCCTGGATCCCCCTGGGTGCCTAGTTTTAAAAAATGTATAGGTATGCTAGGTTTCCCTAGGTGCTGGTAGAGCTAGGGTGGAAAATCTACAGCTAGGCACTTTGCAAAAAAAAGGGTCTATTTTCACTGTGAAAATATGGTGTGTCCATGTAGCGTTTTGCGCCGTTTCCTGTCGCGGGCACTAGGCCTAACCACATAAGTGAGGTACCATTTTGTTGGAAGACTTTGGGGGATGTGAAATGGGTGGATATTTGTAGATCCACGCAGATTCCAGATCTTTTCACCACAGAAATGTGAGTAACATGTGTTTGTTTAATAAAGTTTGAGATGCGCAAGGGATTCTGGGTAACAGAACCTGGTGAGAGCCAGACAAGTCACCCCGTCCTGGATTTCTCTGGGTGTCTAGTTTAAAAAAATGTATAGGCTTGCTAGGTTTCCATAGGTGCCGGCAGACCTAGGGTTCAAAATCTACAGCTAGGTACTTGGTAAAAAAAAGGGTCCGTGTTCACTGTGTAAATGTGGTGTGTCCATGTTGCATTTTGGGCCATTTCCTGTCATGGGCACTAGACCAACCCACACAAGTAAGGTACCATTTTTCTCGGAAGACTTTGGGGAATGGGGGGTGGGTGGAATTTTGTGGATCCACGCAGATTGCACCATTTCTATCGGGAGTCTTAGAGGAACACAAAATTGTAGAGCAACTGTTATTACCTATTGACTTTCAATGCATTTCTGCCTTCCAAATGTAAGACAATGTGTAAAAAGAAGTCACTTTGAAAAATGTCCTATAATTCACATGCTGGTAGGGGTACCCACAATTTCAGAGATGTACAAATAGCTACTGTTTCTAAACTCTATATTATCTTCCCATTTCAGAAACGCATAGTTGTCTTTCATATCAATTTTTCCCTGTTTATATTTTCCCAAATGAATTGCCATATACCCGGTACACAATAAAAAAAACATTGCAAAACGCTGCTCAGTTATTGACTCTGGGCTCCTCGGTTTCTTGGTGAACGTACAAGTCCTATATATTACCACAACCAAAAGGATCCAGCAGATGTAATAGTATATTGCTTTCAAACATCTGTCATACTTAGTAGAAGTTACAGGTGAAAACGTTGGTACAAATGGCTGTCTTTTTTAAACTAATTTTCAATTATTTCTATTTTCAACTGTTAGTTTCTATACAAACATCTATAAGGATCTACACAAATGACCCCTTGCTGAATTCAAGATTTTGTCTACTTTTCAGAAATGCACAGTTTTCTAGGATCCATCATTGCTTTTATACCCATTTTTACCATTAACCGGAAGGAGGTTGAAAACACACAACATATAAAAAATAGCCTATGTCCCAGACAAATGCCAAAACTGTGCAAAAAAATGTTGGTTTTCTGATAAAAGTCTGCTTGTCCCTAAAAGCTGAGAAGATGGTGATTGCAGCACCACAACCCCTTTATTGATACTATTTGCAGGAAAAAACCTAGACATTTTCATCTGTAACCCTTTTTCCCCATTTTTCAAAAAAATAAATTGCGGTATTTTGGCTAATTTCTGGGTCTCCTCTAGGGGAATCAACAGACCGTGGGTACCTCTAAAATTCTGATGATGTTGGAAGAAAAGGACGCAAATTTGGCATGGATACCTTATGTGGACAAAAGGTTACAGGGGCCTCAGCACGAACTACCCCAAATAGCCAAACAAAGGCTTAGCACAGGGGAAGAAAGACGTAGCAGCAAAGGGGTTAATGAGTCGTTCGACAGTGGAATATTGCCTTCTATGAAGCGCGAGGGCAAAATTTGCATGATCCCAAAGCTGGGTGGGGATTTTCAGGACCCGGCGGCATATCAACCTTTGACAATGAACAACACAGATGTTAAAATGTTATGTAAAGTGTTGGCCAAACGGCTGGGACCACACATGGGCTATTTAGTTCAGGAGGACCGGTGAGGTTTTATCCCGGGCAGTAGTATGTCTATGAACATATGATGGTTGGCGCATATACTGCACGAGACACAGTCAGCCCCTAAAGAGATGGCGCTGGTGTCTATTGACCTGGAAAAGGCGTTTGACATGGTGGACTGGGGATATTTGTTGGAAATTCTCAGAAGATTGGGGATTGGACCACGCTTTTGTAGATGGGTTAAACTATTATATACGAACTCTGCGGTACATGTGAGGTTAGGTCAAACCAGGTCAGTGCAGGGGTTGCTGCGGCGTGGAACGCGGCAGGGGTGCCGCTGTCGTCTCTGCTGTTTGCTCTGGCCATTGAGCCCATGGCGGTATGGGCAAGACAGGACTTACTTAGGTCGTTAGGGCATACAAATCAGGAATAGTACACACCTTATCTTGTTGTATGCAGACAATGCGCTGTTTTATGTTATATCCCTGCGTGAGGCTATACCAATATTGCTGCGGTTGATGGACCAATTTGCTGTTTACTCTGGATTGCACATAAATAGGCCTAAATCCCTGGCATTCCCACTGGCAGGACTGAGAGAGAGTGAGATGGAAGAGCTGCCTAGCCTGGGTCTGAGATAGTAGGTGGACCACTTTAGATCCCTTAGGGCATGGGATGCTTGGAATGAGGATTTGCAGGTGCCATTGATCTATCACCATTGCCGGAGAATGACTAAGTGAGAGCATGTACACTAACGCGTAAGGTGTCGTGCAGGTGTCACACGGGGACGCTAAACTACTACAACTGAATATGACATGGGTAGTTGAGTCGCTGAGGTGCTCAGTGAATTTTTGGAATACGCTGCCACTGTTCCTAATTGGTAGAATAGCTTTGGCAAAGATGGTGATGCTGCCAAGATGTTTCTATGTCCTGCAGAATGCGTTGAGCCCGATTGCTGTGAAGCTGTATTGACAGTTGAACTCCCTCCTGGTGACCCTTTTTTGGGCAGGGAAGTGCTGTAGAGATGCGCTACAGGTGTTTTTGAAGTGGTATGAGGAGTGGGGGCTGAGGGTGCCCAGGCTTGATCTCTACTATTATGCGGCGCAACTTCAGCATGCTGTACAATGGTTGGATGTTGGTGATAACTGGGAAAATCGCTTACTTGGCAGTCTAGTGCGACCAGGGGACCTACCGGCGAACTTGATGGAGGGTGCTGGGCTTAGTGTGGAACTACCATATGTGGTAGAAATTTGTGGAACGACTGTTGGTGCGGGCTCCCTTTCACCCAGAAATGCCCATCTGGCAGTTAGTCTCAGTGCAAGGTATGGTGGAAAACATATCTTTCCAGGCATGGTGAGAGGGTGGCTGCATGGTTTTGGTGAACTTATATGTGAATGACACTTTCCTTACTTTTGTGCAGGCGTGTGGGGGGTTTGAACTGGGGCGGGGGCAATATCTTCAATACGCTAGCCTGATGGAGCTGGCCATGGTCACATGGCCCACTTACCCATACATGCCCCGGACTACTGAGACCTTAGATATATTGTTAACGTGTAGCAGTGGGCGTAGATTGGTGTCTTTGTTGGAGAAGGCCATGAGCGCGGATTCAGGGTCTCTATCCCTTAGGGCATGGGATGCTTGGAATGAGGATTTGCAGGGGCCATTGATCCATTACCATTGCCGGAGAATGACTAAGTGAGAGCATGTACACTAACGCGTAAGGTGTCTTGCAATGCCCATCTGAAGTTGCTGCAACAATTCCAATAGAGGGAAGGTAACTGCAATGTGAGGGTGCACGCCTCAATAGTTTAAACAACCAGTGTGACCTTGCATTCCATTAGCTCCGAGAATCAGAATGCCCACCAAATAAGAGCAACAGCTCTCCGCAAATCAGCCTGAAGGGTTGGCTGGATCATTCGCACAGCCTTAAGGACAACACATTCTGGTACACCCAACAGGAAGGTGGCTGGCCAAGGACTGAGGTGACATCAGAATTGGTTGGAAGGGAGGAGAAACAGTGGCAGTGATACAGTTTAGTAAACTGAGAGGCGGAGTAAGCAAAGTAAAAACAATGCTCATGTCCAATGACCTGAACTTCAAGACAAGGCCAAAACATCTGTTTTTATGCTGCCCGCATCTCTCCAGCATTATCCTCAAGATCACGCACCTCCCATCATAAACAGTATCTGAAGTGGAAGAATCACTGTGGACCTTTACTGCAATAACCTCGCATCCACAAAGAAAAGCACAGAAGCAAATCTTCGACTGTACAGAGCATCTTCATGAGCAAATACCCAAGAATGTGCAATGAAACCTCCCAATTGTGTTCCAGATCTGCCTAGATTTGCTCCACTGCTAGCCGATTTTATAAAGTAAAACATGGATACTCCAGACCAAACCTTGTGAATATGACCCACAATAACCATGAAAAAATACACAAGCAACAGTGTTATTGGGTAAGCATTGCATATTGTATTTCATATCATGTAAGTAACCAAACACCGTTGAAAGAAATTGTCTTAAAGGAAGTCCACTTTTTATGTTCAGCATCAGCAAAAGGAAAAAAGCCTCAGTCCCAGTGTGGTGCAGTATGTATGTTCTTCCATCACCACACATGCACATATACGCATCGTGATGCTACAGTGATTCCAGTGTAATGACGTCTACAGAAGTATGTGTCACGAAGCATTTAGGAGAAGGAGGCCGGTACCAAATTGCAGCTGCGGGGTCTTCCTTAAAAAAAAAAAATGTAATTGATGTTGAGTGGGGAGCAATAGAGGAGTGTGTGGTAGGGTGAGCACATCAACAATGCGGGCAGTAAGCACTGCCCGATGGTGGTGCAATGAAGGAGCACGGGACAAGAGGAAATAAAACAAAAGCTGAGGGGGACTTGAGATGCTTTAGGGGTAGCAGAGAGAACAAAATGGGGAAAGCAGATATAGGTGGTGGACATGTGATGGGAGAGCAGCCACAAATGAGAGAGAAAAAATACATGTACATAAAAGGAAACATGCGCGCACGCCTTGCGCTCACAAGTGGGGGGAGTGCGGCTGAGAGCAGGGACGCGCAGCGTTTCCCTTGCAGGTGTGAGCGTGATAATTGTTACCAGATTGCGCCATTCGCTCCCGCAACGGAATCGCCAAACGTGCACGCGTTGCCATTCAAAGCAATGCAACGTGTGCACGCTTTGCCTGAAAAAGGGAATCGATGGCTTAAGGTCTTTTTCCAATGCAACTCATGCGCACTGCGTAGGCCAGACGTAAAAACGAAAATGGCCAATAAGTTATTGCAGCTAGCGTTGCTATTGGCCAAACGGAGGGTGGCCATTTGCTGGATGGGTGAGCGGGCTCCATCGTTCGTGAATTGGAAGAGAGATGTGGGTGAATGGTCCCTGGCGGAGGAACTGCACATAAAAGTCTGCCGCAGGGATGAAAAGTTGGAGGAGGACATTGTAAGTTGGAGAGTGTTATGCAGGGATTTGTTGAATCCAGTGAGGACTGGTAGTGAGCAGACAGATGAGTCTGATAGCAGCAGCAGCAGCAGCATGTAAACATTGGTGCTTATGTCAATCCTAATTGTGCAAGACGCTGGATTTCCCGCTGAGCCATGAAAAGTGTAAAGTATATTTAACTAATCAATCCCCCCTTGAACCTACTATTGATGCTGAAATTATTATATACATTTATCAAACCAGCAAGCCTAAAAAAGAACCACTTTTTCGTTCTTAACAGGTTTTACTATACGCCTGCCAAAATAGCCAAGTTTGCCCCACTACCTATTCCTAAATGCCCTAGATGCATGACTTCTAATGCCAACGATATTCACATCTTTTATGAGTATCCCAAACTGACTGGCAGTAGCGCTTTTCAATTGGCGGCTTCGTGCTCTCAGTCTGGGTCTAATCGATGCTAACAGCATGTGAAGTCATGAGAAAACAACCTTATTCACTTCACATGCTCACACACTGCCTGTCAGTTTATCTATAACCTTTAGACAATGAAGACCTTTCAGAATGTGCAGAAGTTACCAAAATTCAGTGTGAACAAAAGGATGCAAAAACGTTTGATTCTTTTGTGGGTGAGTTTGAGCCAGAAGTATGGAGGGAATGTACAGGAAGAATTGGAGGTAAGCCAGCTTAAAAACATGCATTTGCACACACAAAACACTAGTAATATTGACGAAGCCTCCCTCAATCAATCAATCAATCAATCATTTATAAAGCACAGCAAATCACCCGTGGGGGTCTCAAGGCGCTGGGATTGCTAGCCGCTGTGAGATGATCTGTTCATATGAACAGCCAGGACTCGAGTTCTATTCCTGAATTGATGGAGTGATGAGGCACTTTTGAGGAGCAGGGAAGGTTGGTCTAAGCTTTGGTGAGAATGTGAGAAAGAGCGTCCTCCAATGTTGGCTTGATGGATTCATGGGACGTCTACAAGGTAGAGGGAGTCGGATAGTAGGTGTCTGGTAGATTGGTGAAAGGTCATGCGTTTGTTGATGTAAGCTGGTCCTTTGCTGTGCATGGCTTTGTATGTGTGGGTCAACATCTTGAACTGGCATCTCTTCTAGATCGGGAGCCAATGCAGCTTCTTAAGGTGGGGCATAGGTCCGTCTGGGGAGGTCGAGGATGAGTCTTGTTGCTGATTTTGTATTGTCTGTAGTCTCTTAAGGACGCGTGCGGTGATTCCTATGTACAGTGTGTTCCCGTAGTTTAGCCTGCTGGTGATGAGGGAATACGTGACGGTCCTCCTGGTGTCGACGGGAAGCCACCTGAAGATTTTGTGGTGCATGCGTACTGTGTGGAAGCAGGCGAATGAGACAGCATTTACCTGTTGCTTCATGCATAGCTTGCTGTCCAAGATGATGCCGAGATTGTGGGCGTGGTCTGACAGTCCGGGGTGGGCCTAGTTCCGCAGGCCACCATGCAGCGTTCCATGGCGAGGGGTTGTTCCCAAAGATGAGGTCTTCTGTCTTGTCTGTATTTATCTTGAGGCAGTTGTTTTACATCCAGCTGGCAACATTCATCGTACTTCTGTGAAAGTTGGCTCTGGTGGTGGAGGGGTCTTCGGACAGTGAGAGGATGAGCTGGCTATCGCCAGCTTAGGAAATTATATTGATTCCGGGCGAACCGGTAATATTGGCCAGTGGAGTCATGTATGCAAAGATTGCATCAGAAATGTAGCAGCAAATTTCACAGGCGTCTCCATGACTCTCATATAATATAAAGTGCATACTAAAAGATGATTGTTTTATTAGGTCTTGCACACTGTTGTCGAGGGCCTGTTGTATACAATACAATATGCACTGAGCAGGTTTTGGGTCAGCCTCTTGCTCATAATTTGATGACTTTCTTGTTTATCTCAGTTCCCTGATCCTTATTCAATGGCTTTCTTACGTATTCTTGTTTTTGTGGTGCCTCTGGAGCACTTTTTCTATACCATCATTTGAATTGGATGTCTTTGTAAACTCCCATTGCTGACATGAGGGGATTCTTTTTTCATTTCTCTTTACCACTCCATGGGACAGTATGGCTTTTCTCGCTCTCTTCCAAGTCACTTCAGCTTCTCTAATGATTTATTTATTTTTCTAGAAAGGGTTATGGGTGGTGCACTGCCGGTTGAATTGCGGTTCTTGAACCGTTAGGAGAGTTTAAAGATTTTGGGTGCTGGTCCTGGATAGTGTTTCCGTCAAAACACTCGTGAAATCAGAAGAACTTGTGGTGTACGCATAAAAATGCTGATACATCCCCAGATGAGGCACTCCACAGTTGATCAGACAATGATTCAAAAAGTTGTAATCCAAAAGTTGTTGTTTATTCAAACAGAGTTCATCATGAGTATTATGTTGATATTCACTTCATATCAATCCAATATGTAATACATATATCTTCAGTTTAGAAGGGTGAAAACGAACTGCTCCAATGCATTTCGGGCGGCGAGCCCTTTGTTTGTTCTGCTCAGTAGTAGCGCGAGGCGCTATTCCAAAGGCTCGGGACCATAGCAGAACACTCCTTGACAAAGGGCTCGCCGCCCGAAATGCATTGGAGCAGTTCGTTTTCACCCTTCTAAACTGAAGATATATGTATTACATATTGGATTGATATGAAGTGAATATCAACATAATACTCATGATGAACTTTGTTTGAATAAACAACAACTTTTGGATTACAACTTTTTGAATCATTGTCTGATCAACTGTGGAGTGCCTCATCTGGGGATGTATCAGCATTTTTATGCGTACACCACAAGTTCTTCTTATTTATTTTTCTAAGCAGTGTAGCTGTACACTGAGACTGTGCCACTGGCTTTTGGGCATTGGCTTCAGTGCTGTCAACTTTACAAAATCGCCCTACTCCCAGTGACGTCAACTCCCTCATTTTTTGCAACTTTAAAAAAATATATTTTGGAAGATCTGGCAGATCTGGCAGATGCACAGTTCTACAGGGTCTTCTACATATCTTGTATTTTGATTGCATCCAGGACCTGCACCTAGATTATTCTTCATATTACGCTTTACATGGTAGCTGTCTCCCACAGTTCATGCCAATTCATCTAATCGGGCTGGACTGTTCCCATGAGGCACAGGGTCAAGACTGATTTGCATATAGCTGGGTCTAAACTGAAGTGGCGAAGTGAGCTAAAGAATGATGATGGATTCAACCCAGATCTGTGACTGGGGGTGAGTGTGTGAAAAGTTTCAGCGCTCCGTCCATCATCTCCTTGTGTTTGCCTAGTTTACCCTAAACTGGCAATGTATGCCCAGACGTGGGTCCCTTGCTCACTTTGCCACTGGATTAAAGCTTGCTTGGCTGATGAGGGGTGTTACACTGAAACCAGTCCAAGGATGCTTGTTTCTGGTTGAGGGAAGACCTGGCTTGGCAGTTTGGGCTGAACTGTTTCCATGAGGCGCAGGGTCAACACTGATTTGCATATAGTTGGGTCTGAACTGAGGTAACGAAGTAGGCTAAAGAATGATGATGGCTTCCACCCACATCTCTGACTGGGGTTGAGAGTCTGAAAAGTTTCAGAGCTCCGTCCATCATCTTCTTGTGTTTGCTTTCTTCGCCCTGAGTTGGCAGGGTATGCCCAGATGTGGGTCCCTTGCTCACTTTGCCACTGGATTAAAGCTTGCTTAGCTGATGAGGGGTGTTACCCCAAAACCGGTCCCAGGATGCTTATTTCCAGTTCAGGGAAGACCTGGCTGGCAGTTTGGGCTGGACTGTTCCCATGAGGCACAGGCTCAAGACTGATTTGCATATAGCTGGGTCTGAACTAAGGTGGTGAAGTGAGCTAAAGAATGATGATGGATTCAACTCAGATCTGTGACTGGGGGTGAGTGTCTGAAAAGCTTCAGTGCTCCGTAGATCATCTTATTGTGTTTGCTTTGTTCATCTAATGACACAAAAACATTTAGCTCATTTTTTACCCACACCTCTTTAACTTTACCATAGGACACACCATGCACCCAGTGGCTACTGTGTATGGCTTGTATAACTCGCAAAGCCCTCTACTCTGGGAAACCAACCTACCTCGCCAAAAGCAGGCCAAAAGAAACATCTTCGAAGCTCTAACACTCTCCTCTTGATTCCACCTAAATTCAGGATGAATACATCTCTCACCCACTCCTTCTGAGGGAATGCTCCCAGAATTTGGAACGCCCTTCCAAAAGAATTACGTGACAACCAGTCTTACCTACACTTCTTGAAAATCCTCAAACGTTCAGTACATGTTGCTCTGTTCCACCCATCTTTACTCCATCAGAGTTTTCTGTGATGTGATCTCAAAAAATGAAAATATAAAAATGTGAATTTAATTTAGGTACCAAAATGCGGCCTGCTAGGGTCGGACTGAGAGAGAAATTAGTCACAGGTACCATGTTTGCAAATTGGCATAGGTTTGAACTTCTGTAGGCACGCTGAATAAGTGTTTTGAAAGATATGTAAGATGGCCTTGATTTGAGCTTCCTGTAGGCAATGATTGCTTTAATAGCAGGAAATGAAAAGTAAACTCCAGCCCATAAAATAGGTCCACAAACAGAAAACACACAGCTGACACATCGTGTCATGTTTGTTAGGCTAGTCCTGTCATGTATACCCCTTTTTACATACATTGTCCCATCCACACGACAATAACGGTCCTGAGGAGTGACCTTTTACCTGGTAGTTAGCCCCGTCTCTTCGTAAACAGGCTTTTAGTATATTATGAAAATAATGCTGTACCTGACGTACATTAACATGTCCCCAGGCACGGCATAATTATTCTGTATACGGGTCACCACTTTTTTCATCCTTGGCCAACAGCCCGCTGTGCATGATCGTATTTGTTTGGATAAACATTTATGATTGTTTTCATAACATTTATGATTATTTTCAAAACATTTAGGATTATTTTCATAACATTTATGATTGTTTTCAAAACATATTGATTCTAGAAGAAACCCTGGACTGACCACTCTAATATATAAAACCTTTATTCCCCCCCTGCAAATTAGAGGAAGATTCCTTCCAAGCTGACACGGGGTCCTGCATGCTAAATCTTCGACAGGCAGCGGTCTGACATCCCTTGCAAGGTGTCATCCTCAGAGCAGAGACGGGGTCCTTTGTTATCATGTTAAGGGGGTTGGATCTTCCCTAGGGGATTCTTAGCTACATACACATATGCACATATACATGCTAGATCTACATATCTTGGCTAGGTACATGTAGGCAAATTACGTAAGGCGCACATTATAGGAGATAAGGCTACTGTTTTATCTGAACTGTATATGTTCATCTTCTTAGCACCATGGTAGAAATGTATCTACTGTTTACCATATTAGCACTTGCAATTTCTTTCGTATGCTTCTGTCTCCTAATTGTCGCAGAAAATATGTTTCACACACGACTATCGCTGGACCAAGAAATACTTATTGGAAAGGTCCTAATCGCCATCCTGTGTACTTCCTGGGAATAAGCAAGCACGAGTGACTGAGCGAAAAGTACTGTACTGTTTTCCACGATCCATGAGGGATCAGGGTTGCCATGTTTAGTGGTTGCCAGAAACTATCTACACCACTGTAGAATACAAGGGGGTGGTAGTGGCACTGTAGAGCTAGCTGGTCTAAAGGCTGACATATCCTGTTGGGTGAACAGCGTTTACAACGCAACTTTTACCACGCAGTACCTTTACCACGCAACTTTTACAACGCAAGTCGTTACAACGACTTGCGCTGGGGGCGCTGTAGGATAGGGAATAGTTTAATTTACTATCCAAAACCTTCCCTACTATCCACGGGGACTGGAGTTGGAATAGTAAATTAAACTATTCACTATCCAGCGCCCCCCAACGCAAGTCGTTGTAACGACTTGCGTTGTAAAACCTGCGTGGTAAAGGCATGCGTTGTAAATGCATGCGTAGTAACGACATACATCCATCCTGTGGGGGTGTCTGGAGTCGGTTTGGACACCAAGCCTGCAGTTTAGGTCATCCAAAACACGCAGGTCTTGGGGGTTCCTTGGAACTATACGACAACCTGTTAGACTAGCCGGTGGGGCGTTGCCAGTACCCACCCGCCCCGTGTGTGCTGTAAAGTTACAGCAAAGAGAGCCTTCATTGAACTGTAGCAAATATTACTGAGGTTTTCTGTGTGTATTTAAAGCACACTGTGGCTGGGCGGATCCACCCACCCTCTGCTAGGATAAAAGACACCTTTTTGTGTACATAATAAAGCAGAATTACACATGTTGCACAGACAGGCCTGTCTGAAGCGAGGGCCCTACTATTGCACTGTGGCTGTGCTGTGTGCAGTGCTTAATTTGTACAAAGTAAAAAAGTGCAGGTGTCTAAAGTTTTTTTTGGGGGGATCCCGCTGCCAATGCTACTGAAGGTGGGGCGTGCTCAACACCAAGGCCACCTAGTCCTAATTACTTATACTACCTCTGTTGCATTCATAAGGCCCTTTGCGTTTTGCTTGCCTCGGTTGAGCAATTTTCTTTGGGAGTGTCTTTTACCTCGACATTTTAAAAATACCAACTCATACACAACATTAACTCTCCCTGTTCTGTAGCTGACATTTTAGTAAATTTCAAAGTGTCGTGATTTTCGCTCTGGAGGGATAGACAATGAAAGGTGCATGATGCTATTTTGAAAAAATACTGTACGTGTTTCAAATGTTGCTTGAAGGTGAAACATTGCGCAAACATTAGCCTTGTTTATGAAACAAGAAGGAGGCCGCAGGCACTGCAGCAAATATTGTGCAAACGCACCACACCCTGTGCGTGCTGTGGTTAATTGGTAAAATACTTTCCAAGAGAGAGTTACATTTTTAAAAAAGACCGTTGGGTGGCAGCATTGCATCACTTTCTATCCAGTTCCTCACGCATTGGAATGAGAATGCCTAATTTAAATAACCAAAATTGTCTATAAATCCAGAAATAATCATTTATAGATCGTTACATGTCGAATGTGGTCTGCTCACCATCCGTGCTAATCTATCTTAAATTAATTTTGAGTGCATTTGACTTAATGAATATGTTTCACGTTCACGGTGGGAAACAAACTTCAGACCAATAAAACGAGGGTCACTTGGGGGCGCGGGGGGGAGGGGGTGATACTTAGGCAAAACAAATATCTATTGTCAGTGTTAAACATACACTAGCGACTAAAATTGCAACTAGAAGCAGAGACACACCCCCTAATCTGAATACTTAGGCAATCTCATGCATCTCTTGAGTTGGTCATCCAGTCGAGGTTTTTACTTTGCTTTGTGGTACCCATTCTAAAATCAGGACTACACGTCCCACAATGCAAATGAAAAAGCTGCACTAGATGAGCTACTTACGAATGGACCAAACAAACGCGAGAGATAGAAGTCCCAGATGACTCCAGTCACCAGGCCACCATTTTTCCAATCCTGGGCTTTGATTTTAAAATCATTGTTTTCACACGAGTAGGTTCAACTGGTTCAATTCAAGTGAACATAGACCACGACTTCCAGAATACATTGGTTTATTACCCGAACGTGGAGGTGTGAAAGGTCGTTTTTTTGCAAATATTTGTGTTAATAAAAAGCAAGTCTCTGCGCAAACGGCACATGCTGGAATTTACCCTGCAGTTACAATGGATGCTAGCAGCACAATGAAAGGGACACTCTCGGTGTCCCTGTATTTGAATCCACGTCTCAGTACCTGAGTGTTGTATTTTGTGTTCCTTTTCCCTGGATGTGGTCTGGAACGGCGAGAGTGGATCGTGAGAGTGAAAGCTGTGAGGCTGGGTCAGTTTGAGGGACGATGGAGCCCCGAGAGCACCTCCCAGGTGTAGTTGGGACCCAAGAGCCTCGCATGGAATAAAGAACTCACCTGCCACCGGAAGGGCTCCCGTTTCTTGAATGAGGCTTTAGAACCCAGTCGCTATCAATACGTTGAAATATCAGTAACTTATGACACCATTAATGCCCCAGAACCATCAGTCCGACAGACTCAGTCATAATCACTGTCAGCACCAACAAAGCGAGTATTAGTAAGTCAGTTGCCAGCTGTTCCAACACTGTTGGGTACTGCAATACTTCTCAACTCAGTGCCCCACAGCTCAACTTAGAAACAGTTGCCATTCGTAGCAGCACGTCCAGTGTCAGCGTGAGTACCTCCATCGTCACATGCCCGCTATTGCAAGCCTCTGCACCTAGTTCACCATTAGTGCATGTGTCCTGGTCAGCTTGAGCCTTTCAGCTTTAAGAATTCCTGTCTCAATGGAGTGACTCAGGGATCCACAGCTTCTCACCTTGAGGAATGAGAGTCTTGGGATAGGTCCCAGGACAGAGCCTACCCATGCTAGGGGGGTGGCCAGGGGATGCAGAGCCTGAGCACAGACACAAGGATACTTGCTGTCATCTCAGGGATGCCAAGGCTCATGTTGAAATTGGCAATGTGTATACACATAAGCGGCGTTCATTTGTGTTCACTGTACCCCTTGTTGTAAGCAGAACGGATATCGCTGAAACACTGACTGTGTTATCCCGCTAGCATAGACCCATGCACACACGTACACGACAGCCATTTTAGGTATCATGGTCTCCTAGTTCACGATCGAGCATCGGCACATTTCCCTGACCCTGCAAGCTTCCCACATGCACCCTGACCGCCCCCGCTCTCACATGCACAAGTCATGAGCCCTCCCCTCCTGCATGACTCTGTCTCTGAGAATCGCACCCCGCGCCTGACCAACACCTCCTGTCCCTCCATGAATACCCCTCCTGTGATGACCTCTTCCTCTGAACCTAATTGTTTGCACGGACCGCTGGTCATCCCTTAGCCCGAGGATACAGTTTATTGCCCACTACTGTATGCACTCGTCTCTCTTGAAAGAAGCCACTATTGATCATGGCCACCCCACCCCATGAGATTCGATCAGGCACACACATTCCAATGGAATCAGCAGAACTCTCAGTTGCGTGACAGCCCCCTCCTATTGCATGAAGGATAAGGGCCCCTACTGTAGCCACGTGTTGGAATATCTTCGTACTTCACAATGTATTGATTGTAATAAAGGATGCCTGTGTGCCACAAACCTGTGTATAAAAGGCGAAGCCTCAGAGAAACTTGTTAGAGCACCTCCCGAAGACACTATGCGAGTGTCCCAAATGACATGCTCTCCTCATGAGTAATAAACTCTGTTCTTGTTTTCCTACTTCCAGTGCCCGTCTCTTCATTTTGGTCATTATTTATTATGGGAACGAAGAGTCGCCCTGCACCAGCAGCCTGGGCATCGGGTGCTATATGGGCTGACTTTTCTACACTCATTGCCTTGGAACAAGGATAAGGAACCATCCTTAGGCCGGAATGGCTCAGGAGATTGGCTGTCATCTACAGAGTTTGAGACCTATGGGACTGGACTCGTAATGGTACTGGCACGATGATACAAGGCAGGATTGGTTCAAAGTTCAACAAAAAAGAAAGGCAAAGGACTGGATAGCATGTGGCTTCTAGAACATGGTTTGCAAGGGGAATTGGCGCAGTAGTGCAATAGCATTTTGCCTCTTGGACTACGCAGACAGCACATGGAATTGACACATGGGGTAAGAGCCTGCGCTCACTGGAACTGGAGGGTCCATTGGGCTGGTACACTGCTAGGGAGAGGAGTTCATTTTGACTCCTAGCTAGGAGGTGTTGATTGGCAAATTATAGGAGCCTGTCAGCATTGCATTGGAATTTAGGCCAGGGACTCCAATGCTAGCCCCATTCTTTCCCCTTCCAGTCAAATAAGATCTGTAATTAATTACAAGTTCTGAAGTGACTGTACAGGAGAGGGTCGAAGGGAGGTAAAGATAAATAAACACTTCGTAATCATCTCAGCTCGCTGACCTTGGAAGCATGGCTGGTGGAAGGCATGCAGCAGGGGCCCTCGAACTTCGGTGGACTGAGCGGTAATCCTTGTCATCATAAAAGACAAGGAAGCATTAATGTGATATACTTGTATACAGCGGAATGCAATGTTTTGTGCATATCAGTAGAATGGCTTACCAGGGGATAGAAGTGGCGGCCCCCAGATGACCAGGTTGCAGTTTTCAAAAGTAATTCAAAGGTCTACCTCCAATAGTAGAGGCACCAGGATTCAGGGTACTTGAAGTGACAGAAATTGGAACAGGAAATCCGGAATCACAGCAAGCAAAGCTTAGTATATGTGGAAGTAGGGGTTAACCTGAGCTACCCTAATCACCCGAGGGAAGTGAAGTAGTTGGGGTGGAAAAGTCCTGAGCATGGTAATGGACATTCACCCCTGCCTTGAGTGCCACAACTGTACTGATGTCTGGATGCCTAAAGCTAACACTTGTTGTCATAGGTAAACATGGATCATGCGTATGCGCCATGACTTAGTCCTGTTTCACTGACTGTGGTCTTGTTGGACTGGGCAGGGCACCCAAAGTGCTTCCCTCCTAGTGGTGGAAGTCTACTGCCTTTACCAGGACTTAAGCAGCACATATGTGATGGTGCCAGCATATTTTGTAGCAATCAGTGTGAGGAAATGGTAATTTTTACCTGTGTCATTTGGAGTATGGCCCCGTTTAAAGTCCAGATGCTGTGTGCTTAACTCACCCTTGAACTACATTAGTTTGGTGTGTAGTGCTGTGCTGCACATGAGTGGTGTACTGTGGTATAATCATGGGATACTGCAGTACTGCGCAGTATGTGTATGCTATGTATATGTGCTGGGCGCACGTGTGAAAAGAACAATTAATGGACAGACTGCAGAACAATGTCATACATTCACCCCAATACAGAGATCTGGGCCTAAATCCATCGTTTTTTGCTTACCATGCCAATTTCAATTCAATTCAATCAGCTTTATCATAAAAGCACAATACAATGTTGGACACAATATATACACACATTAGATTATGAAAATCCATAAATTAGCAGTGCAAATGGTAACCGATAGAGTTAAAAATATAATTTCCATCATGATTGAATTTCCACATTTTATCACCAGCTTTAAAAATATTAAAATTGAAACGGTCAACTGTTCTTCTCCTAGTGTTTGTAAAAACAGAAAAGCAGGCCGATATTGTCTTAGGGCCCAGGTGTTTAAAATTGGCAAAACCCACCATTGCCTATGGTGAGAATAAAATTTACAGAAAAACAAAACCTGAATAGTCGATTGAGAGGACACATCATCACAAGGGCATTTACACAACTCCTTTGACCAGTTTTTTTGGACAGGAAAAGTAACGAGCCTATGAAAAATGCCCAATTTCAAACGGGTCAACAGAAATCTATCATGTTCTCTTGTAAACATGTTTAGGTAGGGCTGGAGTCTGTCACTTGCCACTATTAACTGATGGGCTTGAACCGAAACCTTTTGGGATTCTATGTGTCTTCTCTTATTATCCAGATAATATAGACAGATAGTTTTAAGTTCTTTCCTATTTACATATATTAAACTACGGGGCTCCCAAAAATATTCTGGATGGCCGAGATTACCAACAAAGTTTTTAATGTACTCAAGCCAACTAATCTTTCGCACCCCATCCAATTTACCACAATCTATAAATATCTCTCTATTGAGCTCCAGCGAGTCAGAAGTCCAGATTCTGTGCCACTGGAGTACAGGTTGGATTTTGCATATATCCGATATATAAGGCAAGCCCAATTCAGTGTGGCAAATATGGGTAGAGATGCTATCCGGGACAGCCAATAAAAATCCTAAAAACCTGTTTTCAACACATTGAAGTGATGTGACATTCTCGTGGCCCCAGATACCTGCCCCGTAGGTGGCTATCGAGATGCATTTCGCCTTGTATATCTGTATTAGGACCTCTGGTGCCCGTTTTCCCAATTTCTTACTAAAATTAAAAAGTGCGGCTACCACTTTAGAAAACAGTAGCTTCTTAGTTCTAATAGCCTGGGTCCATGTCCCCGTCTTATCAAAAAGTATTCCCAGGTAGGAAAAAGTTTTGCAACAATCGATGTATTTCTTTTCGAGTAAAATGGGTCTAAAATTTGTATTCCCTGACCCACAGATCATCACAAAGGTTTTAGAAATATACATTTTTAGTCCTAGATGGCCATATAAACAGCAAAACAATCCACTAGCCTCTGCATCCCTATCGGGGTACGGGACATCAGGACCGCATCGTCGGCATACATTAATGTTGTATGGTTCTTTTACCCACTAGTGGAAGGTCCTGGCACTCTTTCCCCAGCATACTTCCCAAATTGTTGATATATAATATAAACAGAAAGGGTGCCAGCACGCATCCTTGTCTCACGCCCCTTCTTACCCTAAAGTGCTTAGTGCATTTCCCTCCCACCCCTTAACGAATCCTAGCATTTGCTCCCATATATAATTGTCTTAGAAATAAAACTATTGAGCTTTCCATCCCCATATTAGATACAATTCCCCATAGTTCCTCGTGATTTACAGAATCGAACGCTGCAGTTAATTTTACAAACGTTAAGTACAACTTTCCCCTTTTAACTGTGGTATATTTAGTGATTCAACCCTGGTCGATTGTGCCCATGCCTTTGCGGAAGCCATACTGCAGGTCGCTAAGAATCGAATGGTCTTCCGCCCAGGCTTGTAGCCTTAATAACAGGAAACTTCTGATGATCTTGATGGTTGAGTTGAGTAAAGATATTGGCCTATAACAGGCTGGGTATGACCTATTCCCTTTTTTGAAGATGGGGACCAGGGTTGATTCGTACCAGGAAGTTAAAGGGCCGGTTGAACTACAAGCGTTTAAAACTTGGGTTAAAAGAAGAGCCCAGTTAAAAGAGGAACCACCATACCATTCCAGTTTAGACGCAGCCATATGCAAATCAGTCTTGACCCTGCACCCAATTGGAACAGTCCAGCCCGAACTGCCAGGCCAGGTCCTCCCTGGACTGGAAACAAGCATCCTAGGACCGGTTTCGGGCTTTCAGCCCTCATCAGCCAGGATAGCTTGACTCCAGTGGCATGGAGAGCACGGGACTCACGTCTGAGCATACCCGTCCCCCTCGGGGTGACAAATGCAAAAAGAACAATTGATGGACAGAATGCAGAACAATGTCATACATTTACCCCAGTTCAGAGATCTGGGCCTAAATCCATAGTTTTTTGCTCACCATGCCATTGCAGTTTAGACCCAGCCATATGCAAATCAGTCTTGACGCTGTGCCCAATGGGAACAGTCCAGCCCGAACTGCCAGACCAGGTCCTCCCTGGACTGGAAACAAGCATCCTAGGACCGGTTTCGGGCTTTCAGCCCTCATCAGCCAGGATAGCTTGACTCCAGTGGCATGGAGAGCACGGGACTCACATCTGAGCATACCCGTCCCACTCGGGGTGACAAATGCAAAAAGAACAATTGATGGACAGTATGCAGAACAATGTCATACATTTACCCCAGTACAGACATCTGGGCCTAAATCCATCGTTTTCTGCTCACCATGCCATTCCAGTTTAGACCCAGCCATGCCTGAACTGGGGTGGCGGAGTGAGCTAAAGAATGATGATGGATTAAACCCAGATCAGTTGACAGGGGGTGAGTGCTTGCAATCCTCAACACTCCGTCCATCATCCCCTTTGGTTTTGCTTTGTTCACCCTAAGTTGGCAGGGTATGCCCAGACGTGGGTCCCTTGTTCACTTTGCCACTGGATTCAAGCTAGCCTGGCTGATGACGGCTGATTAACCAGAAACCGGTCCCAGGATGCGTGTTTCCAGTACAGGGAAGACATGGCTTGGCAGTTCGGGCTGGACTGTTCCCATGAGGCACAGGGTCAGACTGATTTGCATATGGCCATGTCTGAACTGGGGTGGCAGAGTGAGCTTAAGAATGATGATGGATTAAACCCAGATCAGTTGACTAGGGGTGAGTGCTTGCAATCTTCAACACTCCGTCCAGCATCCCCTTTGGTTTTGCTTTGTTCACCCTAAGTTGGCAGGGTATGCCCAGACGTGGGTCCCTTTGTTCACTTTGCCACTGGATTCAAGCTAGCCTGGCTGATGACGGCTGATTAGCCAGAAACCATCCCAGGATGCTTGTTTCCGGGCCAGGGAAGACATGGCTTGGCAGTTCGGGCTGGACTGTTCCCATGAGGCACAGGGTCAGACTGATTTGCATATGGTCATGTCTGAACTGGGGTGGCGGAGTGAGCTTAAGAATGATGATGGATTGAACCCAGATCAGTTGACTGGGGGTGGGTGCTTGCAATGTTCAACACTCCGTCCATCATCCCCTTTGGTTTTGCTGGGTGTATGTGTGCTTGTGAGCGGTACAATACATGGTTAATGCAGTACAATGCAGTGCGTGCAAGTTATATGCATGTGCTGGGTGTATGTGTGCCTATGTGTGGTACAATACATGAAGGATCTAACGGTGTGCAGAGTCAGAATGGAACTCAAACTATTAGTGGGGCTTACCCTGGATATTGTCTATAGTTTTTTGGGGAATAGCCATTATCGCTAGAGCCAGAAGGGAGTGGGACACAGGGAACTGCCTAAGAAAAACTAGAACCCTCAGGGTTGTGGAGCCTTAGACATCCTTGGGACACTGGACATGATCCCCAAACAGCATGAACTCCAGGATTCCTGATATTACATCCCACAAAGGCCCCTACTCTCCGAGGACCTGGTTTATTAAGAAAAAAATGGTGGAACAACTGGATTAAGTGGGGCGCACAAATGAATGACTCAGGTTTCCAAGATTTATCTAAAGCAACATATCCTTTTGAGGACACTAGATATTGGAATTGGCCTCTGACTCTATGAGAATCAAGAATCTCCTCCACGTCATGCTCAGATGACACTTTTTTTACAATTGAAGAAGGTAGTACCTTGTCTATGTTGGTTGCTTTCTTAAACCTAGAGATAAAAACTACTGGGTATATGTGCCATTTTGCTGGCAATTTGAGGCATACTGCCAAATTTCCGACTAAGCCAGTGATCTTGAGAAGACCCACAAATTGAGGACGGTACTTAGGGTGGAAACCAGGGATTGATGCATTCTGTAGAGCGGCTGACTTGGAAGCTGGGGAACCAGGTTTGAGTCTTGCGAGAAGCTCAAACATTCTGTGATTATTGGCAAATCACTTAATCTCCCATGCCTAAAAAAAAGAATGAATGTGTCCATCTGTAATGCAACTGGTGCTCATGTAAAGCGCTCTGATACTTTGGGTCAAAAGTATCATTCTGATTGTCCTGTCAATGCAGATCTGCCAATCTCTTAAGGTCTGCTTTTTCTCTCTGAAGAGTTTTATGGCCTTTTGTTGAGTGTCTCCTTTGTTATTCAGAGCACTCTGTACATTAGGCACTGTGGATGGGGACAAATCTCTTGCCCAGATGCAAGGATGATACCCATATGAGCAAAAAAGTCTGAAAACCTAAACTACTAAAGAGCAAATTGTTATAATAAAATTAATCTAGCAAAAACCATTGCAACCTCTGTTTTTTGTATTCCAGTAAGAGATATTGTTATAAGTGTTGATCAATTCTCTTTGTCTGACCATCAGTCTGAGGGTGGTAACCAGTTGAATGGAATACATAATGCCCAACAAAGTGGGTAAATATTTCCAAAATGTGGAGAATAACTGGGGTCCTCAATCTGCAATGATGACTTTGGGTAGTCTCCATTAGGAACACCTGCGATAATGCAACAGAACTAGGTACCTTAAGAAGTGGAATAAAGTAAACAGTCTTGTCAGATAATCAACTACAACCAGAATTGTAGTGTATTGTTGAGAAATAGGAAGCTCAACAATGAAAACAACTCAAGCCCAGGGTTGACTGGGTGTGGTCAGAGGTTGTAGCAGACTCCCGGGTTTACTGTGAGGTGATTTGGCACTGGTACAGGTAGCACAATGGTTCATGTATTCCTTCATGTCTCGATCCATTTTCCCATCCGAAATGCAGTTTAAGAACTTCGCCTGTCTTTCTACATCCTGCATGCCCTGCTGTAGAAGAGTTGTGGCGCAGCCGACAGGGTGCCTGACTCCGGACAATGGGGTTCGCAGTTCGATCTGAGGTTCTTTAATTTTGACTCCATCTTACATTTGTCATCAATTTGTGTTGCCTTTACACAGGCTGCTCTATTCATGAAGTGTCTCTGCCCTTTGGACTGCAACGTGTTGAAAACCCCCCTCTGTCCTTGCTTTGAAATCAATCTCAGACACCAGCTGGCCTAACTGCATACAGACATGTTCTGCCGTTACTGATTGACCTATAGGTGCTGTAATTAATTTACTTGTGGGTTGGGCAGAAACACGACGTAAGGGGGACGTTCTGGTTATATGATGCTTTTTTTTTAATGTTCTCCTATTGGCTAATATTTTGCAGATCTTGTATGTCCATATTAGGTATTTTGCATGCTTGCAAAAGCTAGGACTGCCCCTTTCTTTTATGCTGAGTTTGTAACCCTAAGCATATAAAAGGCCTCTGTGTTTTGTACTCTTTAGACTGCCTCATTCAGTTGCTAAAGGCTTCTGTGTGACGTAGTCTCACTTAATTAAGTTTAATAAAGATGTATTTTCATATTTCAGCTTCTGTGCCAAGTTCTTTGTATTAGTGAGACCCCTGAGAATGAAGATTACAGTGCTTCAAATGGCGCGGCCAACGTGGGCTTCATCAGAGAAGTGACTTTCTGAAGGAGTGATCTTGTCAGGAGACTGAAATCTACTGAGGAGGACAGGATGGGACTCTACTACTCTGTGCACAAGGATTTTGGAGATTCTTTGTCTTTGCAGGCCAGTACATTTCTGATCTTACTGATTTGTTTTTTAAACATTTTCATTATTTTCAGCACCTGGAAACAAGTACAGTACAAGCACGTCACTGTCAAGTAAAAGGCCCCACCTCCCCCACCAAACTCCCCTCACACATTCCAGCAAGGGTTAAGTTCTCCCCACCAACAATCAAATACACATGCAGTAATCGTCG
Organism: Lissotriton helveticus; assembly: GCF_964261635.1. Classification (NCBI taxonomy): domain Eukaryota; kingdom Metazoa; phylum Chordata; class Amphibia; order Caudata; family Salamandridae; genus Lissotriton; species Lissotriton helveticus. The sequence goes on from NC_136059.1 coordinate 302,134,807, forward strand.
ATCAATATTTTTGTAATGCATAGTCTCTCGAACTCGGACGGCTCCGTCTTGTGTATTCATCCTAGTTACACAGAAACGGCAAGTCTCATAGTGACCATGGTAGTGCCTCCACTTGCCCCATACTCTATCAATCAATCAATCAATCAAAGCATTTGTATAGCGCGCTACTCACCCGGAGGGTCTCAAGGCGCTTGGGGAGGGGGGTTCCGCTACTGCTCGAACAGCCAGGTCTTGAGCTGCTTCCTGAAGGCGAGGTGGTCCTGGGTCAGGCGGAGGTGGGTCGGGAGGGAGTTCCAGGTCTTGGCGGCGAGGTAGGAGAAGGACCTTCCCCCTGTGGTGACTCTGCGGATGCGGGGGACGGCGGCGAGAGCGTGGCCGGTCGATCGGAGCTGGCGTTTGGGAGCGTAGAAATTGAGGCGGCTGTTGAGGTATCCTGGTCCTTGGTTGTGCAGGGCTTTGTGTGCGTGGGTGAGGAGACGGAAGGTGATTCTCTTGTTGACCGGGAGCCAGTGCAGGTCTCGCAGGTGTCCGGAGATGTGGTTGCGACGGGGGATGTCCAGGATGAGCCTTGCTGAGGCGTTCTGGATCCGCTGGAGTCTCTTCTGGAGTTTGGCGGTGGTTCCGGCGTAGAGGGCATTGCCGTAGTCCAGTCGGCTGGTGACGAGGGCCTGGGTGACCGTCTTCCTGGTCTCGGTGGGGATCCACCGGAAGATCTTGCGTAGCATGCGTAGGATGTTGAAGCATGACGAGGAGACGGCGTTGACTTGTCTGGTCATGGAGAGGGATGAGTCCAGGATGAAGCCCAGGTTGCGTGCGTGGTCTGTTGGTTTGGGTGCGCTGCCCAGGGCGGGGGGCCACCAGGAGTCGTCCCAGGCGGAGGGTGAGGATCCCAGGATGAGGACTTCCGTCTTGTCCGAGTTCAGTTTCAGGCGGCTGTTCTTCATCCATTCGGCTACCTCCTTCATCCCTTCGTGTAGGTTGGCTCTGGCGGTGGCGGGGTCGTTGGTGAGGGAGAGGATCAGCTGGGTGTCGTCGGCGTAGGAGATGATGTTGAGTACTCTGCGAAATTTCTTCGGGCACCCTCTCGCCCTATACGTGACCCTTTCGGCCACCATGTACAGGTCCATTCCCCTCCTACATTCTCCCAATTGGGTAGTATCTGGTTCCCCCCACTTCCTGGCTATGTCCCTCTTGGCTACTACCAGCGCTAGGGCTAAGAAGATCAGCAATGGGCGGGCCAGGTCCACATCATTCGTCATCCCCAGAAGAATGAGCTTCGGGTCCATTGGAATATCCATCCCCAATACCTCCCCCAGTTCAGCGGTGACCTCCCCCCAGTAGGTTTGTATATGTGAGCACGACCACACTATATGTAAGAAGTCCCCAATCGCCATTCCACATCGCAGAAAGCTAGGGTCAGACACTCTCCCCATCCTAAAGAGCCTCTGCCTGTCAAAGTATGCCCTGTGTAAGATCTTACCCTTGTGGTTAGGAAAGCACCCTAGAGTGCTTTCCTAACCACAAGTAGGACCTCAACTCGGCATGCACTTCTGAAAAAATCTTGAGCTGTAACGGAAAATACTCATTTTGAAATGCATAAAGAAATCTCGGTAGGGAGACCATTTTGAACATGGCTGCCCGCCCAAGAATTGTCAGGGGGAGCAACTGCCATCTACTCGCATCTAGTTTAAAGTTACTAATCACACGGGCAATGTTGCGGTCATAAGATAGGGCCCTGTCTTTTGTTATTAGTATCCCTAGGTATAAGAAACCCACAGTAGTCGTCTGCAATCTGTCCGGTAGCTCAGGCCATTCTGTCCGTCCCCTGGGATCGTAGAGTGTCGACTTATGCCAATTAATTTGGTAGCCGGATCTAGCCCCATACTGGTCTAGCTCAGAGAAGAGCGCCGGTATAGTAGTCTCCGGCTTCGTCACATACAGCAACACATCATCAGCATAGATGGACAGTTTTTCCTCCTGCAGTCCTGCCTGTCCCACTCGGAAGCCCGTCACCCGAGGGTTTTGCCTAATCGCGCATGCCGCGACCCCGATAGATAAGGCAAACAGGAGGGGCTGTTGAAAATGGCAATGTATATGCACATAAGCGGCGTTCATTTGTGTTCACTGTACCCCTTGTTGTAAGCAGAACGGATATCGCTAAACACTGACTGTGTTATCCCGCCAGCATAGACCCATGCACACACGTACACGACAGCCATTTTAGGCACCATGGCCTCTCTGCCCGTTTGTTCCCGGCACCCCTCCCCGCGCGCACTGCTCTTGCATCGGCCATAAGACCCTCTCCCTCTGCGTGACCCTGCCCTAGAAGTAACCCTCCTGCTTGACCCACACCCCCCATTTCCTCCCAAGAACACCCTTCCCCTCAGCTGATGAGCCCCCCCCAACTGCACTTGGCCCTTCGACCCGGTCCCAAGTCCTAAGACCAAGCCTCGTGGATGTACACCCCCCCCCCTTTTTTCTGCCCAGCATAACAAAACCGTGATACACCAGCCGAAGTCCCCGATCTTATCGCCTGCCCAACCTTTGATCTGATCATCCCCTCCTGCCCTCGTGTCCTGTAGGAGTGTCCGGCTGAGAGATCACAATCTCTTGTTACATTCAGGAGGGGAGAATGACATCTGAGCGACTGGTATGGGAATAGGCCTGAAGCTGGGATTCCAAGCATGCTTCTTCCTACTTCAAAGCGTCTTTATTGCAATAAGGAATGTTTTGTGCATCATAAACATGTGTATAAAAGACGAAGCCTCAGAGAAACTTGTTAGAGCACCTCCTGAAGACACTACGCGAGTGTCCGAAATGACAGGCTCTCCTCATGAGAAATAAAACTCTGTTCTTGTTTTCCTGCTTCCAGCGCCCGTCTCTTTATTTGGTAATTGTTCAAGATGGGAACTAAGAGGCGTCCTGCGCCAGCAGCCTGGGCATCAGGTGCGAGATGGGCTGACTTTTCCACAATTGGCGTCCCAACGCGGGGTCCATCAGCGACATAAGGTCCGGTAAGAGAGGTCCAGACGATGGGGTGAACATCTAAACGATTGGAGTATACCTGCCTTGAGAGGGCCCTCGTCCGGCTGCCGATTGAATGAACTTCACCGATTCCGAACGGACCTCTCTCAAGTGACCTACTGTCCTGACTGGAATCCCACAGGAATGCTGCGGTAAAAACATGGAGAAAGAGAACGATTGGGCGCTGGAAAAGGGAAGGCGAAGAATTGCCCACATGGTCCGGTCCGGGTAAGGTTAAGTAGGACGTCTTTACGTCCGATTGGTAGGATGGCTTTATCCATCTGATTGATTGATTGATTGTACTTGAAGTATTGGTTCTCTTTGAGACATTTTCTATTTGCAAACAGCGATGAATAGGAACGTTCCTCTCTCTTTGCAAATAGTAAAGGATAGGTAATGCAGACGTTTGTCCCCCATTGTAATCCGTCATGCCTATCTTTCTCCCCACTGATTGTTTGTTATCGATTTTTATCGATTATTGCTCTTTGAGATATTCCCTGTCTACAAACAGGGAAGAATAGAAATATTCTGCCCCCTTTGCAGATAGTGAAGGATAGGTAATGCAGATTTTTGTCCCCGTTGTAATCCATCATGCCTGTTTTTCTCCCCACTGATTGATTGATTGTCTGGACATTTATTGTTCAAGAAATAGTTCTTTTGAGGTATTCTCTGTTTGCAAATAACGTAGAAAAGAAATATTCTGTCTAATCTTTGCAAGTAGTGAAGGGTAGGTAATGCGGACCTTTGTCCCCCGTTGTAATCTCTCGGGCCTATCTACTCCCCACTGATTGGTAAACTAGTTCCACCCGGACCATTTATTAGAGGTAGGTCATCTGGCACGACCAGAGGGCACCCCTAATAAAAAGGACATATGCAACAATAACGAAGTAATCACCGTATCCTGTTAACAGAAACTTTAGCATGAAACACGCTAGAAAAAAAAGGGAAGAAAGAAATAAGAAAGAAAAATCAGTAGGCCACTGATGAGTTTTTGATTTCGCAACAAATAGGAAAACGTTAGAAATAGCTCACGATAAAACACATGATTTCACCAAGAAATAAGAAACGTTAGACATAAGCCCGTAATAAGAAACATGAAAATGGTGAGAGAAGCCAAGCTTGACATCGCAACGGCCACGAGGCAACCAGGCTTCGCCACCCCTCACTGCTCCAAACATGTCTGTCCCACCGCCTGCCACGCCCCAATAACGGTAACATGAGATAGATACAAATCAGCAGATACCTACCCCCTTTCTGGAAACTCCCGAAGTGCAACAGGTCCGCGGCTACGCCCATCCGGAAGACGAGATCTTCGGCACGTGTAGGGCAGGTCCTGCTGCCAGCCGTCGGCCGGAGGTCGTCGCATAAGGTGGGCCAGAAGAGGAGCCGAGGCCGACGGGATCCGGGCGTCCCCTCTTCTTTCTTCAATAATGGCTGCGACAACAAGGGGGGGGAATGTCTTGCTCATGCCACCGACCCCCCCCCTCGCATCTCCTGGTCCAGCCACGGCTTGGTATGAGCTCCCCGTTCGGCCCTGAAGCGGCGCCTTGCAGGCCACCGGGGGGGGATGTCTTGCCTATGCCTCCGACCCCCCCCCCCCCTCTCGTCGCCTGGTCCGGCCATCATGAATATTAGCGCCGAGAAAAACGGCGAGGGGTGCGAACGGAGGGAGAGGCGGCGCAAACGAGCCTCTCCCACCTCCCCAGGTGGAGGCCCCCAGCGGCACCCCCAACGCTCCACTCACCCGACGAGGGTTCGTCCACTCGTAAAATGGCGGTCGACCCTGCAGGTGCGGGCCCGGCGTGAAGGGATGGCCCGGTTGCTTGTTGATTAAGAAATGAGTCCCACAATCAAAAGTGTTCTCCTCGACTTTGAAGATTCTATAGGAGCCACGGGGGCCCCCGACCCCCGGAGACACCCCCGATGGGGAATGACTGCCATGATTGCCCGCGGAACGATGAAAATGTAGCCGCGAGACGTCGGCGCTCCCATGCTGGCGCCAGCCTCAGTTTGAATGACTAAAATCCTGCAGACTACAGTTCGGATCAGTTCCGGTGAAAACCCAGTATGACCCGGTAGAAAAAATTGTTGCCTCCCTCCCCCCTTTTTGACTGATGGTTCATACCGCCGATCCTTTCTGTTGCCCTTTAACGGAACTTTTGGACTGCCGAAAGAGGCTCTAGGCCAACCACGAGTTGGTGGAGATTTTGACTATGCCTGGATCTGCCTGGCTGCACCCAAAATGGCGCTGGTACAAATGAAACTTTCAACTCCTTGTTGTACCCCGATTGCTCAGCCTTGGTGTCATGAAATATGTATGCAGTTTTTAAACACAATGAATTGATATGGGATGGGTACTGATTATGTGTTCGGACAATGAATTGAAGTGAGATGGGTACTGATTGAACATTCGGACAATGAATTGTTGTTAAGTTTTGGAGCATCATGATTATTGAAAGTTCGAATTTCAACACTTATGATACTCGCTCACACTGAAGTTTCGATATGATTTTATTGCACCTGTCGCACTTTTTATTATGAAATCAACGACCACCGACTCCATTGGGTTTTCCACTAATAAGTATCCCCACATGTACAGTTCTGGCCGGCCCACGGGGTTGTAGGCCCGTATTTATGCACCGACATTTTTTATTAAAGATTTTTGGAAAAAGCAAACGTAGTTGTCACGCGTAAATTGGTAAGTTTCGAATAAATGACAACTATTTCCGATATAACTAAATTACAGGTGAAATGGCTCAGCTCGACTAGTTAAGGGTTAAAAAGTATACTACGCAGAAATATTGCAAATATGAACGGTCCAGGTTTTTGTTGTATGTGTTCTGCATTTTTGTACAGCCTAAAGCAACCGCTAAAGATTCTGGTATTTAGCCTATATTTTATAAGCTACCTGTATCAGGAAAGTTGTTTTAAAAATGCCCCTAAGTCGCCCCGAAGGAGTGCCACCTGACCCCCCCCCCTGGTACGAACGACAAACGACCCCGTACCACTGTAGGTTATCACTTTTCCTCGAAGGAGAGCACGAGCTTGCCCCCCCACGTTGCACCGACTGCCCTTTGTTCTGACCCCCCCCCCTGCACACGATCCGTAATACCACACTTGGGCGACCTATGCTATCCACAGGCTTCCGATAATCATCTCTCCCACACTAAATGGTCCACCTGGGCTTAAACGCCAAGTTGGCAGGGACTGCGTCCAGTGGAGATAGCCCGAGTATGTAGTAAGTAAAAGCCTTTTCGAGTTTATGCGCGCTGATGTGTTTTTAAAATGCTGCCCCCCGCCCCCCTTCTTTTTCCCTCTTTCTGCAGGTCACATCGGAACGTCGACTAAAGTACGAAAAGGAAAATGGTGATCTAGCGGACAAAGATGGGAAAAAGGGGTTCGATTATGGTACCTACACACGACGAGCGAACAATGGCTATTTCTCTCCCTGAACTTAGCGCTTGGGAGGACAGCCTGAAGCGGAAACTACAAAATATGACTTCGCTTGGCACCCCGAATAATACAACCAGGAATGACGTGCACTAATGAATAAATTCCTACGTTTAACTAAATAGGGAAAGTTTAAGGAATATTCCGAGGTGAGGTTTACCCAAGTACCCTCCGCTTGGAGGACTAGGAATGTTGCCAGTGTTTAAAATCTACTACCTCCTTTTCGCACCCTCATAGACATGAAACTCAAAGCTGCCCCATTGTTCTCACAACTGACACCCACTGTTGCCTCAGCCTGGAAACACATTAGCCCGACCAGGTTAGTTCTTGACCAATTGCCAAAGGCGTAAGTGTGTGCAACCAAAGCCACCAGTGGAGGCAGCCGACGATAAACGAGAAGAAAAAGGTAAAAAGAGCTTAGGATGCTAAGGATGCGCAGCGTACAGGAAGAGATCATTTTGGCCAATAACTGTTCTATGTTTTGTCTTGGATTTTTGTATATAATACCAGTCACTGTTCTATGTTTTGTCTTGGATTTTTGTATATAATACATGTACTGTCTCCCCCGCCTGAGTTTGTGTGCACGTAATGTATGGGTCTACGTCGTCCCTCTGCCTGTGTTTCCGTATTACTCGACCCCTGCTGTTCTGTGTTGTGTGCGCACTAAATGGCCTATTATTGTACACGTTTCTCTCTCTCTCTCTCTCTCTCTCTCTCTCTCTCTCTCTCTCTCTCTCTCTCTCTCCATATCATACGTGTACCGAATGGTTCGTTTAGAGTGCGGACGACTCTCTCTCTCTGAGGGTCCCCCTGTTCCCTCCTCCCTTGTGTGATAACGTTGTGCCTTACCGGCACAAACCTAATTGGGTCTCTTCGAACACAAAGGTGTTCGGCAAAATTGACAGGAACTAAAACGATTGTAACTTGCCATATTACTACCTCTCCTTTCTGCAAAACGATAGAACCCGAGTTGGTAATGAAAGAAAGGACAGGTAAGACGACTGATGTCCCCTAATCTGGCCTCTTTATAGGGGGACTATAACGTCAATGGTCTTCTGTTTTTCAGTTCGTTAGAAATGCAATCCCCAATGCCCAGATTGCCTCACCCCTCTGCACTTAAGTGCGGATGTCCAAAGCGTCCTCGCTTCTCCCGATTGACCCCAGCTCCCTGTCCAAAGCGTCCTCGCTTCTCCCGATTGACCCCAGCTCCATATCAGCTATCCCCGAAGCGTAATTGATGACCTTGATTAACCGTCGCTCCCCAAGAAAAGCATGTTTAACCTCTGCCCCCCTCTCATGATGATAACCCCCCCTGCTTGCAAGAGTTAGTCGACCCCGAAGGGAAATGTAAGATTGTCAGTACTTGGGTTAAAAAAAGGGTTGAGTCTCTACCTAAGGACTCGATTTCGAGTTTGATATAATACACTGTCGATAGGAGTCCGATTTCTCTCCACGTACGTCACGAATGAACGCCAAATAGGCTTGAGAATTCAGTGGAAATGCCCTCCTACATACTCCATAAGTGATGACTTCTGACTGTGACCGATGAACCTATCCCCCACCTACTTAGGATTGGGGACGGAATTGAGATGTATAAATGTCTTCTCCTGCCAGTTTTCTAAAACTTGTTTTGTACCTATTCAAAGATACAATCACCGGAGGAGAGGAGCTGGACGTGACGCACAGCCTGGCCACAGATCATGAAGCACGTGTGACCTCAACCAAAGGTGGAGTCGCAGAGCAACGAGACGCGGGATGAGGCACCACTCTCAAGCTCGGCAGATGAAGGAATGAAGGGCTGCCTTGAAGCCCTTGATTTGCTGACCCACTCGTGCCTGAAGTCCCCGTCCCTTTTGAGCCCGACTGATGGGCCTGCCTGCTCGTCATCCTTTGCTCCTTTGGTCCCTTGGTGTGTTCAAAGATCTGATCCCACTCCGCCCTCTCTTCCCTCGATTATTCAACAACATCACCCTTTTCGCATAACTTTTGACTCAGAAAAGAAGAGCAGCATTTAGATAGAATAAGGTTTTGCCACGGAAGAAGAAAGACACGCAGGTGCCCAGCATGAGGCACCCCTAAGAAGATCAGTTAGGAAACAGGACTGTGATCTAACAGTAGAGGACTGATCGCACCCTGCAACGCGTAAGGATGAATCCGAGCTGGACCTATAGCTCCACCGCCGGTGCTCAACAGCGCCAACGAAAGAAGACGGACTCTGTTAAAAAGACATTGTGACGAAGACCCCCCTTCCTGAACTTTCTGCCCACCCCTTGACTAATTGCTTGTATCGAACTGAATTCCTCCCTCAACCATTTTGTATTTCTTTCAAAAATGTTTCATCGGTCACTCATGTATTTAGTTTTCCAAAAATCTCTTATAGCACTGACAAGACCCGAAGGTATCAGAGCACTTTTTACTGTATTTTGATGTCACCGGAGAGAAAGTCAGAACCTGATTCTATAATGTGTCGGAACCTTTTTCTTGATTGACCCCGACTAAGTATTATGCCGATCTCTAGACTTGTATGAATAACCCAACAAATGTAAAATCATATGTACCGCATTCCGCCAATCGTATCGACTGTATAGAAATGAACTAGCTTATGTAAAAAAGCGGCGACTGTTGAAAATGGCAATGTATATGCACATAAGCGGCGTTCATTTGTGTTCACTGTACCCCTTGTTGTAAGCAGAACGGATATCGCTAAACACTGACTGTGTTATCCCGCCAGCATAGACCCATGCACACACGTACACGACAGCCATTTTAGGCACCATGGCCTCTCTGCCCGTTTGTTCCCGGCACCCCTCCCCGCGCGCACTGCTCATGCATCGGCCATAAGACCCTCTCCCTCTGCATGACCCTGCCCTAGAAGTAACCCTCCTGCTTGACCCACACCCCCCATTTCCTCCCAAGAACACCCTTCCCCTCAGCTGATGAGCCCCCCCCAACTGCACTTGGCCCTTCGACCCGGTCCCAAGTCCTAAGACCAAGCCTCGTGGATGTACACCCCCCCTTTTTTCTGCCCAGCATAACAAAACCGTGATACACCAGCCGAAGTCCCCGATCTTATCGCCTGCCCAACCTTTGATCTGATCATCCCCTCCTGCCCTCGTGTCCTGTAGGAGTGTCCGGCTGAGAGATCACAATCTCTTGTTACATTCAGGAGGGGAGAATGACATCTGAGCGACTGGTATGGGAATAGGCCTGAAGCTGGGATTCCAAGCATGCTTCTTCCTACTTCAAAGCGTCTTTATTGCAATAAGGAATGTTTTGTGCATCATAAACATGTGTATAAAAGACGAAGCCTCAGAGAAACTTGTTAGAGCACCTCCTGAAGACACTATGCGAGTGTCCGAAATGACAGGCTCTCCTCATGAGAAATAAAACTCTGTTCTTGTTTTCCTGCTTCCAGCGCCCGTCTCTTTATTTGGTAATTGTTCAAGATGGGAACTAAGAGGCGTCCTGCGCCAGCAGCCTGGGCATCAGGTGCGAGATGGGCTGACTTTTCCACAGGGCGACAAGGGGCATCCCTGTCGGGTTCCCCTCTGTATGGGAAAGGCCTAAGACATCGCCCCATTGACCCTGACTCGAGGTCCAGGGCCTGAGTAGAGGAGGCGAACCCTGCGTCTAAACTTGGGCCCGAAGCCCAGATGCTCTAGGACTCCCTTCAAGAAGGGCCAATGCACTGCATCAAACGCCTTCTCAGCGTCTAAAGACAGGAACCAGTGAGGCTCCGTCCTGCCCTCCACTTCACACAGCCAGTTATGTGTCCTACGGAGATTGTATCTAGTCGCCCTTTCCGGAATGAAACCTGTCTGGTCCATATGTACCATGCGTGGTATGACTTGTCTTAATCGAAGAGCCAATATCGTGGCATAAAGCTTTGCCTCAACATTCAGCAAGGAGATGGGGCGGTAAGATGCACATTCATCTGGAGGCTTTCCCGCCTTGTGAATGGGGACAATCGTGGCCTGTCTGAGGTCTAGGGGAAAGTGGCCCTCCTTCTCAGCATCTTTGAACAAGCCCAGAAGGTGTTTAGTTAAGAGGTCCGCCGTCTTCTTGAAGAACTCCGCGGGGAATCCATTGGGACCCGGGGCTTTACCCGATCGAAGTTTCGTGAGTGCTATTCTAACCTCTTCCACTGTAATATCAGCCTCTAGGTCCTCGCAGTCTGTCTCATCAAGCTTCGGAATATCAATAGTTTCTAGATAGGTCAATGCGTCTTCCTTGGTCCCCAGGTCACGGGCCTCATAGAAAGCCCCATAGTAGTCAGCGAAAGCATCTGCTATCTCATCATCAGTACATGCCCACGCGTTCGAGCCCATCCTGACCCGGTCTACCCATCTCTCATCCTTCTCTTTTCTACTTAACCACGCTAAGAGCTTCCCGGACTTATCCCCTACATCATAGATGTGGTGTAGGGTAGCCAGTGCCTGCGTCTTGGCCTCCCTAGTCACTACTTGACGGTATTGGGCTTGAACATCTACCAGTTGTCGCAGGGTCCCTGGGTCTTTAGTCCGGAGATGTTCCATCTCCAGTTGCACTATCTGCGTTTCCAGCGCCAAGATGTCTGCCTGTTCCTTCTTCCTGGCGTCCGCCAGCCGACAATGCGCCCTATCCCGAAGCACCACTTTAAGCGCTTCCCATAGGACCACCTTGGAGTCCACGGTCCCAATGTTTTCAGCCAAATATACCTTAACATCGGCTCGCAATCCCCTCAGGAGCTCTGGGTTCTGCAGGTCCCATGCCGAGAGCTGAAGAATGCTAGGTCCGACTAGTCCCCTCCTGTCCACAGCTAATACCAGTGGCGAGTGGTCAGACACCCCTCTAGCACAGTATTCCGCCGAATCTGACGCCTGGAGCATCTGTCTCGGCATGAAAATATAGTCAAGGCGGGAGTAAACTTTGTGGGCTCCAGAAAAGTAGGAGAACGTCTGCGCTGTCGGGTGTAACTACCTCCATACGTCTAGGAGGCCAAGGGTAGACATGGTTTTGGCCAACGTAGTCAGGGTCGCGGGGCGATCGCGATCTCCTGTTCTATCTAGCGGTGGGCTCATGACATCATTGAAGTCCCCACCAAGGATCTGTATCGTGTCTGATGTGTTAAGTATAATGTTTGATATACCCCGGAGCGTATCTGTCTGCAATTTGGGTGGAGCGTAGGCCGAGATAAATGTGCATTCCCTCCTTCCCCACATCCCTCGCACTCCTACATATGTCCCTTTTGGGTCGGTCCAGACTTGCGCTACTTTCATTGGTGGGCATTTCTTTATCAGTATCGCAACCCCCCCAGAACCAGAGGTAAACCCAGCGTGGGCCAGGACTGTGTACTGCCCTCTCGCTAGGAAGGCACATTTCGTACCCTTCAGATGTGTCTCCTGTAGGAGTACCACGTCCGCTCCAGAGCGCTTTATATAGCTGTTAACCAGACCTCTCTTAATCCTACAGCCAAGGCCATTAACATTCCAGGTCATCACCTTGAAACCTTCCCCATGCGACGTGTTCCTACCCGGAGTCCCCATTCCCATCGTGGTGTGCTCTCATCAAAGGGCCCCTGACGCCTCGTGCCAGCAGAGGCCGTGGAGTGTACAAGTGCTGCCTACCCTGTGTGTCAGAGAACTTCTGGTGGTAATGCAAAAATTGTGGTGGTGTATGGTGGATAGCGTGTGTGCCTGTCCGACAGGTGAATACATTGCTCACATTGTCCATCTCCCTCCCCCTCCCATCCAACTGCCCCGTCCCAACAACCCCTCCCCGTCACTACCCCAACCAGCCCATCTTATCAGATTCAACAAAACTGAACTTCCCCCGACTCCCCTCACCCCACCTCCCTCCCCTTTCAGTCCCATCCCTCTGCAAGGCGGATCTGTCAGTAGGAGAGGGTCTGTCGCCCTCCCAGAGGTCTCCCTCCCTTTGAACCTACGTAACCCAGCTCAATGCAAAACATGTAACACATTCCCATTTGAACAGCTTCAAGAGTCAGAGCTAAGGAATGTGTACATAGGAAAGTCAGCAACCAATGAAAACAATAGGTATAAGGAGGGTGTATCAACTTGCGTGTCTCCTCAATGATGAGCTGCAATCTCAGCTGCCCTGGCTTCCCCTGTTTAGGAACGTGAGTCCTGCGTGTCCGGTCGGGGATCAGTCGTATGTCCCGAAGCTTCCTGCTCCAAATCCCGGATCGCTTTTTCCAGTGGATGGACGGAGCGCACTCCTCCCTCTTCTCCTCCCGATGAGTGGGCTACCGGGTCTTCTCTTTCGTCTCCTTCCGAGCGGACGGTGTTGTCCAGGCAATTGAATCTAGATCCCGTCGCGCCTCGCCTTCCGGGTGAAGCTGATCGTCCTTGTTGTCTGCCCATCGGGGCACGTCCCGGGTAGGGCGTAGGCGGTGTCCTTCTCCTATGTCTCTGGGCCCTCTGACGCTGGGCCTTTGGCCGCTCCCATTGTGCACTGTGAGGATTCGGCCTGTCCGGCCCGTCTCTTCTGTTGTTCTCCTGTCTGTGAAATATGGGTCGCTCCTCCAGCCATTGCCAAGGCATCTTCCGGATGGGTAAAGAAGTGCGCTTTGTCCTTATAGATCACTTTTAGCTTTGCCGGGAAGAGCAGCATATAGGTAATGTTCATGTCTCTCAGCTTTGCTTTGACCGCGTCAAAGGAGCGACGTTGTTTTTGCACTTCCTGGCTATAATCCGGGAAGATCATAATATTCGTGTTTTCAACGCGGATCTCCCCCAGCTTTCTGGATTCTCGCAATATCAGGTCCCGATCTGCAAAGTTGAGGAAGCGTGCAACGACCGTCCGGGGTCTCGCTCCCTCTGTCGGTCTTGCCAGTAGGGCCCTATGTGCCCTTTCGATGATGAAGTTAGTCGAGAACTGCGCCGCCGGGAAAGTTGTCGTCAGCCAGGAGTGGAGAAAGGCTGCCCTGTCTGTCCCTTCAATTCCCTCTCTAAAGCCGACAAAGCGCAGGTTGTTGCGCCGCGCCCTGTTTTCTGCATCGTCCACCTTCCACAGCAGTTGGCGGTGAGAGGCCTGGAGTTCCGCCATATCTTTCCTTAGGGTGGAGATCGAGTCTTCCGCTTCGCCTATTCGCGTCTCCGCCGTAGTCACCCTGTCCGTCAACTTCCGGAAATCTTGCCTCAAAAGCGTCACCTCCGACACAACTTTGCCGATTTTGACCTCCAGGGCTGTCCGGGATTCCTGAATGTCGGTCCTGGATGCTTGGATGGCCGCCATCAACAAGTCAGTGTCTGAACGCATGCTGGACTCCGTAGGCGCGGCCTCAGTGGACGGCCGTGGCGCAGCGAAGTTGTCCATTGGTCCCTGATTGGTAGGTTTGGGAATCGTGTCTCTCCTCCCCATGGCTTTCGATGGTAAGTAGCGACCTCCACGTGGAACTTACACCTCCTGCCACCTGTGCTGTAAGTCCGTGGCTTCGGGTTCTTGTATCTCGTTCCTGCAGTCTCTCTCTGTGCCTCGACCCACAGCCCAGTCCCAGCTGGTAGTTCAAGGTCCAGGCCGGCCTGGCGTCCCAGTTGGGGTGGAACGCCTCTCAGTCCGTTGGGCCCCACCGACCTCCACAGAGACTGATCACTACGACACAGATCCCCCCCTCGGATCACTATGATGGACCGCCGTGTATATAGGCAGATGTCTGGTGGAGTACGCCTCCCTTCCCCCCCGTCCAACCGCTCCTCACCGTTCCTGGTGTACGAGATGGTGAATGTGGTCCACACTGCAGCGTGGGCCGCTAGTGCGCCTCTCAGGTGCCGCAGCCTCCGAGTTTTCGCAGCCTAGGCCTCTACTTCCGCCTCTCAGAGAGCGGCACACAGTCAGACTCGACTCCAGGGCCACCGGCGACAACTAGGCCCAGGCCCTCACGAAGTGTCTTTTTGCCCGGAAAAGTCAATCCCCTTCACCCCCAGGCTCCAGCGCCAACTCTCAGGGAGGGGGGGCACACCACAGCGCACAGTCCAGGGAACAGGTTGGCACAGGCTGCCCAAGCACCGAGTGAGCGTTTGCGGGCCAGGTGCACGCAGCGTGTGTGGTCACCCACCCCTCTTACTTCATAGTCGCCAGTGGTACAGCAGAGTCTGGGGACCGCAACGCCGAGCGCCGCGGGGATGATCCTCCCACCCCAGCGGGGCCTCCATCGTTCGTCCCGCTGTCTCGGCGCGTCCCGCTCCACTCCAGTATCCGCGCCGCCCACCAGGGGGGTCCAGGGGTCCCGGCCGGAGCCCGTCTCGGAGTGCCTCAGGATCCAGGAGCCTCTCGCTCAGAGGCTCGGGCCGCACCCACACTGCCGCCGGCCGCTTCAGGCACTCAGCGGCGGTCCCCTCACCCGCCAGGAGTTCCCAGTAGCTTTCCCTTCTCCGGGCAGATCCCGCCCAGTCAGCGCGTCGCCGCCATCTTTGTTTCCGCGGCCGGGCCCGGTCCGATCTCCTCTCCGCTGTTTTCGGCGTAGTTCTGCCGCTTAGATAGACAATTCTAGCCCACAAGGAAGCACAACACCCTTATGTTTCTTTAGGTGTCGAAACGGGGTTTTGGGGCATCAGTTGAAAGCCGGATTCAGTGCAGCTCGTCCGGAGCTATGAAGAAGCACGTCTTAGCCGGCCATGCTGCTGGCCACGCCCCCGATCTTCCTGATTTTGATCCTCCACATGATGTCACTCCTGACTAAGAACCTTTTTGGCGTGAGTATTCTAAAAAAGGACCTTTAGGTCATTTAGAACTTGGCAGTTAGAATTTGGACAACCTTTTGATTGGTAAGAGTAAGGTAGTTTATGTTGTGCCTGATAGGAGGATGTCTCGGAAACACCATGAAGTTGAAGCTCTTTCCTGACCTCCCCCACACCGGTTCACTCTACACCAATGATATATATATACTTGGTGAAAAGAGTAGATGCCAGTGTCAGGGAAACAAAACAAGGAAAGATGGGGAAGACACAGGAATCCGAAATCCAGGATACAAGAGAACTGGTCAACACTCACTGTCTCTTCTGAACCCCTCCTGTAGATAAAGAGAGAGTGATTAGGAATATGATGAATTCTATCTGTGAGTGTATATGCTATAAAGCAGAGATGTATGGTACCTGATGATTAATTGCAGTGCTTCTACCTGTAATCAATCTTCCTTCTGTTAGCCTCACAGTAAGGTAGGTAGGGTGATATCTGAACAATGTATATTCCTATAAAATAGGGGTCATTGGTTATCAATAAGGGAGAACCCCCATAATGCCTATATGTATAGGTATAGGTGATGGAGCGTACCTAACGTTTCCAGTGCCTTTATGAATATTGACTCCCTGTTCTCCACAAAAGTAACTCCCGCATCAAGTAAGTAATTCCCTGCAATTATAAAGGATATTATCAGGAATCCTATACGAAGTCTAATACCTCTATATATCTTTAAGGTATAGCTCGTACCTGTTTTGTCTATACAAATGAAGTTATTAATCACTTCAGGAGTTCTCAATAAATGCGCCACTGAACCAAAGAGATAAACCTCACCGAGGTAAAATAACGCGGGAACAATAAATCCTGCAACAATGTCTGTAAACAAAAACGTCTCCGTGTGAACAACACGGAGTAGTAAACACTGACTAGTGTTCACTCCTGAAACAATAATCAACTCTCTAACTTATCTTATCAGTAGGAGAGAGTCCCGAACCGAAGACCAACACCGAGCCAAGAGGAAATCCGTCGGAGCCCGAACGCCACTACCGTGACCCGGAAGCTATGCAGGAAACCCGGAGGGAACGCAAAGCGTCTTAGAGACGGAAAGGGGAAACTATATAGCGATAGCGCGCATGCTTTAGACTTGCGCAAGCGCTTTCCTGATACCTTCTCTTCCGCCAACCATGTCTTTGCCAATCACGGTTTCCGTGGATCGGCAGGCATGACAGTTTAGTAACGCTTACTGTAGCTTTGGAACTTTGGAATTTGTGTTGGCCAACTTTTGATTTGTATGGATTTGATATGCAAATTGCAATTTGTGTAGACAGGCAATGAGGAGATTTTTCTCTATTTGGTTTTGTTGAACGGTGCACGTACGAAAAGTACATTAAGCACCACTTTGATAATAATATTGTATATTTTGCAATATTTTTGGCATGCCTGTTTCAAAGATCACATAGAGGAATGTGTTGCTTTATTTGGAAGGTACCATGTTGTGATGTGAAATTAATTAGCCGGCTCTCCTAGGAGGAATACCTAAATAGGTTTAGGTATACAAACATATTTCTTCCTTGGTGATTCTGTATCCCCAGGGAATTAAAATATGGACATAATACATACAAGGATCCTTTCTTCTGTGCAAGTTTATGAATGAAGATATGCAGAGCGATTTTTGGTGTTCTGCTAGCCAAAGCTAGTGAATTGAGTGTATTTTCGCTTCTTGGACATACATCAGTCTGTTGGGCTGTTTTTGCAGTCTTTTGGAACACAATTGAGAAGTGTTTCTTGTAAATATGACTTACAACTAGTATTTACAAATGGTTTGGTTTAAGTACAGTCTGTGGGCTGTCCTTTGTTTCTGTTCTGAGTATTGGTTTGTGGGTTAAATGTGTGTTTAAATGTCTATGTGGTTTTCCCATTAGTGCAACTTCTGTAAGTACATAGCGATGGCGCTATTTATGAAATGCATGGCTAAAGCGCGCCGTATTGTGTGTCCTGAGTGTTTGACCCCTTTCTGTTTATGTCTGAAATGAGCTCAAATGTGTGTTTGTGTTTCTTTTTGATGTTTTCAGTCTATTAAGCAAAATTTCTAAATGCTTAAAAACTAAAATGTAAATTCACATTCACTAGGAATAAAAAAGCCCCCAAAAACGAAATTGGGTGTTTTGCAAAAAATAAATAAACTTACAGCATTTTCCTTAGATATATTGTATTAGATATTAACAGGCAAACACATCTGAATACATTGGGTCTTGCTGTATTGCACACGCATTTTGAAACTTGAAATGTCTTCGTTTTAGTTTTAAATAGACAGCCACCGTGCTTATGTTACAAACATTGAGAGACAAGCTACATAAACAGGAATATTTATTCAGCCAGGACTTTGCCCTCAGTTGCACGGGTGAAACTTTGCATTTCAGAATGGTGTTTTAAAAAGGTTCCAAAACTAAGATTCATTATTTTGTATTATAGGAAGACATTTCAATTAAGTGTTTTCCTCTCTTTAAGCATTTCTGTAAGTATATTCTTGGCTCTGTTGCTAAATAATAATTAACCCATGTAATGAAGAAACATTTAAAAAGAAAGAAACAGTAACAGATGCTGAAACAAGATAAGGCAAGTGCAAGGAAACTAAAAAGTTAACGAGGTCTTGAACATTGATTGGCAATCTCAGATAAAGATCAATCAGGGAAATTGGTTTTGCGAGGTCAGTTTCGGGTGAAGAGGTCAGTTTCTTACAGTTTATTTCACAGTAAATCTGGTTAATATGTACCACCTTGTTCGCCAGGCTATCTTTGCAGGCCTACGTGGCACAGAGCAAAAGAAAAAAAAAAGAAAATGAAGTCAGTTTCGAGGAATTACAGAACCTTAATATGTGGAATTATTAAAAATTATTGGGTTATAAAAATAAGTGCTACAAAATTCGTTTTTTACTATTCATGAAGCGTAATACTTATACTGTGACCTCCTAGCATTATAATTTAATTTAAGTTATGTTATACTGCATAATGAGGACATTAGCATATAGAATTTCACTTGGCGCAGGCGTGACAAACTCATTTTTCTAAGGATTTGCATGAGATATGTCTAATGTCCAATTTCTGCAATTTGTAAAGAACATTCTGAGGATGATTAATAAGTAATGCAATTATAGGATCTTTATTTTTAAGTGCCCCAAATATCAAAGTCGAATTTGGGTAAAATGTGGGAATTTGTGCCATTTACAATAGCTTTAAAGTGCTTTAGGCTTCAGTAAATGCATATATTTAGGTATAATACAAATTTGCTGGTTGTTCCCATTTGGGTTTGCTTTTAAATGGCTCAGTGAGCCAATGTGCCTGTTGCAGAGGTTTGAGTTTAATATCAGGGTGGAAGGTTTTAACTTTGGCTGGAGCTAACTGAGACCTTCATCCATTTAAGGTTGATGAAATGAGTACCATTGCAAACAAGCATTTGTTCTAAAAACTGGTATGTGTATTATGTTCTGCGAATTATTCACAGTAACTGTTTTAATAATCTAAGTATAGAAATAAATTGTAGCCCCTAACAGGAGTAATATATATATCATGTGTTTTTAAATAGGGTTGGTTATTGCAGGTTAGAAAGAGTTGGGAAGGTTTTTTGTCTTTTTTAGCCTTAGGAAGAGGGAGAGGGCTGAGGAGCCCGCAATGCAGATTTTGCCCTTAAGATCAGTGAGTTGGGAGTTAGGAGTAAGTGTAAACAGATGGAGAAATCATTGCTTGGAAAAGCAGGGCCTCAAAGGGTGTTGGGGCACGGGACACGCAGAGTGTCTGTGAAAGAGTTTTGGGGACATCACAATTAAGGTGGTTTAGCATGAATTCAAAAGATGGCTGGTTACAGTGGATATTTTGTGTGTTATTTGCAGTGTCAGCAGTATATTGAAAAAGATGTGTTTTTTTATTTTTTATTATGACTTCTTTTGAAAAGAAATGTTTGTGTGTTTTACATATTTTTGCATTTTATCCTTTTATGCATTGTTCCTGCTGGTTCGGTGTGTCAGAAGCAACACAGTAAGTTGTGTTTGACAGCCAAATCTCCACTAACTGGGGATCTGCTGTCAAAAGGAGGGTGAGGATTTTAAGCCTGACAAATTAAGCAGGCCTGAATATTCTGTTTTGGGCTTCAGGTTCACAGTGCATAAAGTGCATGCAATGGTGTTGTGTGTTACCGCTTATTTACATATGCTATTGTACTTTGACTATGCTTTTTGTGCTTGATATACAGTGCGTATATCTGATGGCTTGGCATATGTGTGTTTTTTCTTTATTTTATGCATGTTTTTGTTTTATGTTGCTGCTTTAGATACGATTACAAGTTCACATGTGTTGTGAAGGGTTCTACATGACGATGTATATCGCTGCACAACAGTTGGGTGAATTTGCGCTGATACAAAATTTCACAGATATGATTTTTTATGCTGTGAACAAGACAGACAACACTTCACCAGTGTATGTCAAGTTTGGCTATATAGTATTGAAGTAAAATAAAAGAGATATACAGGATCAAAGTGTGTCACCTGCTGTTAGTCACGCTACTGCCCCCCCTTCCCTTAAAGAACAGGCAGCCCTAAATTTATGTATCCTAATTGGACTGAGGAAAATGAAATTTTGCCTGACAAATGTTTCCCCTACGTATACCCTATGTTACATGTATGTGCATGTCATCCATGCATTTCCTTGTAGTGGCCTGAATCACTAGGCCTCTGCATTCATGTCTTGCATTAGAAATGCCAGTCATCAAAGTCTCCCAAAGTTAAGCTAACATGTAAATGTAAATTGATACTTGTATAGCGCACTACTCACCCGCAAGGGTCTCAAGGCGCTTGTACGAATACCGCTGTGGAACCCATCCTGGCTTTCCCTGTGAGGTGTCCACTCCTGGGCACCCCCAAGGTGGAGGCCAGGCATCCTTAGCGTTGTGGGGGCCGTTGTGGAGATTAAGCAAGCTATTGCCCAGAGTTGCAGAGTGGGACTCCATGATTGAAATAGGCACCGAGGCGAGAATTATCAGGTCCGTGGAATTTTTGAGCCCAAGACCCGCCGAGGCGGGGAATTGAACCCTGGTCCCGGGCTAGACCTCTGCATCAGGGTCTGCCGCTCTAACCATTGAGCCACACTTCTCCACTTAAGGCCCATGTATTTGCATTTCATGACTCCTGACACACTGAAAGCCGCAAGAAGCCCAGCAAGAGGCCTGCCAAGACAGTATTATGAATAACAGTTATCTGTTGCTATACAGAATCACATTACAGTCTGGTGAAGAAGGTACACAGAACCCATCTGCATAGACAGGGCCCAGCCATTCTGTCTCTGTTTAAGTGGATTACAGTGCTTGCATCCATAGAAGAGCTCACAGCCCTCATGCAATGAACGAATAATCAGATAATACATCCCCTGACTCTAGATATCAGTTGTACTAGATGTGCTGGTCGCCTTGACACAAGAGATCTCTCTACTAGGTTGAAAGTCAGCTTCCTCCCAGTTACACGTCAATTGCACGTCATGCTCACAGTTGCACAATTAGGGCATAGTTCCAGCTAGCTATCCAAACTCCTCCTCTAAGTACCCACCCACCTATGACACCTACATATCACCTACCTATGACTCATAAAGTGTACACCCACATGTTCTTATCTCATGTTCTCTCTGCTCTGCCTCGAGCGTTCCTTCCTACGTCCTATGTACAAGATAAAATGTATATAATCCATGTTCAGTAAATAATTGTTAGAAGACTCTTCCTGAACCTCTGGGGGATGGAACATATTCTCCCTTTGACTCGAGTTATTGGAATAAAGCCCATTTTAACTTGGACACCACGGATCCTGTCTCTCATTTGATGCATGATACTTTGTTAATGCCTAGAAATTCTGCCAGGGTAATATTTTATTTACCACATAATTTGGCGCCCTTACAGGGACATATCCCTTTCCCCACTCGCCGGAGTTGTCGGTCTAGTCTTTGCCCCCTTCTACAGCCGTGACGGACTTCAAAGTGCTCCAGCAGGACTTCCTGCCACTCCCTCAGGCCCACGGAGGAGACGGACTGCGACCAGGCATCCATGTGAGGCGGTGAGGAACGCGGATCGTCTCATCCAGAGCCGAGCCCGTGAGAGAGCAAGGTCCGAGGTCTCCAGAGGTCCACCTGTTCCAAGGCGCAAGCGTAGTCAAGTCAAGTTTCCGAGGCCTTCAAGTTTCAAGTTCTGCTTTCCCGGTGAGTACCACTATGGGGAATGCATCAAGTTTCAAGACGGGCCCACTGTAAAAGGTGGGAACGGTCAAGACGGGTCCACGGTTAAACGTGGGCCCGGTCAAGACGTGTCTCAATTTTTGGGACCGGTATGGTTGTACTGTATTTTCAGTGCACAAAACTGTTTTTCAAGTACATGTTTAACTCTCTGTAATGGTATCTGTTTTAGTGTTTCAATGTTATGTTGTTCTAGTGTGAATGATTGTTACTTGTTTCAGTCTATTCTTGTGTATTGTGTTTTCATTTTTTTGATTTCAAACATGCCACTGTTTTCAAAATTACGTCAGATAGGGATCAGGAAAGGTATACTAGAAGAGTCAGTTAACATCCCGCCAAGAGATACACCTGGTCATGATATGTATAAAAGAAGTCAAGACCCTCTCAGAAAGACGCTATTGAGTTATGGCGCAAAGAGTCACATAGGAGAACAGAGAAAGAATTCAACAAAGTAGAGAGAAATAAACTAGCAGAGGAAAAAGCCAAAGAAAAATAATAACGTCCTCTCAGAAGAACTAGCTAGAGTTAGAGTAGGAGCTATAAGTTTACTGTGGAGTTCCTTGTAAATAGCGCCTTGTAAATTTGCCTTGTGAATAGCGTGTCATTTTCGTGACTTGTTGAGTTTCTTGTAAATATGGCTTGTGAATAGCGCCATGTGGTTATGTTTTGTGCAGAGCTTGTTATCATTACGTTAGTCAGGAGAGAGCTGGATCTCTTTCAAGTACTTGGAGAAAACGTTTTGAAGATGTGCGTACGTGTTATGTGATAACGTGGAGGAATGAGTTCATGACTTTCCCATGTACTGCAGTCATTGGGGAATGATTGTGCTTCAGCTGCCAAAGAGTTAATATCTTGTACTGAGTAGGCAGTATTTGTTTTAACATGCTGTTTAACAAAGTGTTGAGGGATTTTGGCGTTTTTTGGTGTTTGCGGGGGGCGTGTTTGTGAGCGGAAATTCGTACCCGTTCCAGTGGAGGGATTTGGTTGCTTTTTAGTGAGGATTTAGGGAATCGCTTGGACTACTGTGATGCCAAATTTGAAAAGGATCTGAGCTGTGGAAGCGGTGGAAAAGGCATGTTTTGTGCGGAGGTGCGATTTGCTATGTTATCCAATGGGCGTAGTCAGTTTGCAGATTGAATGGTAAAATGTTGCATGGAGAGTAAAGAAGTGTATTTGTAAAGGGTTTGCCTTAGAACAATTGATTTAATGTGTTTGACTCAGAGGTCGGTAGTTGTAAATAAACCAGTCTTATCGAGATAAGGGTTTTTACACGGAGAGTGCTTTAATGTTTTCACGGATGAGAAGAAATTATAGAATAGACCCATTAGAGAATGTGCTTTTAATTAGTGTACTGCAACCGTGTGTTTTTTTTTAAATAGGAATGTTTCTACAGAATATTTTTCCCAATGCAAGCTGCCCTTTAGAATAGCGTTGTGACAGTTAATAGACTCACTTAGAAAACATGTTTTTTTTTAAATTTATTTTGTTTAGCTTGCAGACTCACTTAGGAAAGTGGCTATTTGTAAATTAATGAACGTGGCCCTTTTTGATAGCTATAATACACCACCATCTTAATGCATTGCTATGTGTCCCCTACATTAGTTTAATTTGCATTCATTTAGTTTCAAGGCTCACCTATGTACTTTGACAGGCTGCTGATAGAAAGGTTATTTCTTGCACGATAAAAGCAGTGTTCATTAAACAAGACTTGGAAAAAGGGATTTATTATGTCTGATTCAGAGGTCAGTTAGGCTGCAATGCTTACACAGATGGTTACAGATAAACATTTAGTGGAGACACTTCAATTGGTGTATGCAGAGAACAGTCCCAACCCAACAGTCCATGATAATTCGTTTTTTTTTCTCAAATGCAAAATGCATAGCCTTGTGTGCAGAAGCAAACTGTCCCTTTTTGTGTGTTAATTTGCCTGCTAAACAAATGCCCATGTTTCAAATGTCTTGCCTTCTAGCTGAATTAGTTAGACAAAAGTGTTTATTAGAAAGTGGAGCTTTTAAGTAGCAGTACAGAATTATTTTAAAGTGCTAGCATGTCACTCAGTTACAGAAAAATACATGTCTTTATTAATTTACTTTTTAACACGTTTTAAATTTGCTTCAGTAAGTTAGAGAATAATGGTTCTGGCCTGGGAAGAGATATGTTATGACGTACAAGGAATGTGTTTTTCGACCTTGAGACAGTCCGTCCGAGACCGAGATGGCCTGGCTCCCAGTAAATGTTTATGTAAAGGGAGGGCTTTTCCCTCTTGGAGCGAGCAGTGCCTGTCTTGTTGATATTGGCCATAACCCAATTCTTTCCGCGATCCCTTTGTTTATGTAAAGGGAGGGCCACTCCTCCGACTGACACTAGCTTTCTTGGCAGACGCTTGGCTCTTTCAATGAGCTCAGCGTTGGCAGCGACCCAATTTTAGAGAAGCAGAGACGAGTGAGAGGCTTGTCTCCTCTTAGTGATGTTTGACACTGAGCCAGCTCCTGGCTCTGAGGGGAGGGGTAGGTGAGCAAGGAGTGAGTTCGTAGCGAAGTTACCTCCCCAGCCCCTCTGACTTGTGTACAGAAAAATTGTTCTTCCTTACAGTCAACACTAAAAGCTTCATTGACTTCAGATAAATTCACGCTTGCAAATGAATAAGTTTTTCCTTCAGTAGTGTAAACAGAATAATTGGCAGGAGTCTTGCTCTTGCAGATGGGTTAAGCATCTGGCAGTCATTCAATTTTAGATCACAGTGAAGCCCGGCTTGGATTTGATTCAAAACTCCGAGCGCGAACATAATTCTAGAGGGAGGGGCTGCTTCTCAAAGGAGGGAGGAGTGCCGAGGCTCTAGGCCTTCTGTCTATGACAAGAATAATTTGGATTTTATTCAAATACATTTGGAGGACATATTGTAGGTAGTATGGTCATACTGTTCCCAAGATTTTGAGTAGGATTTTTTTTTGTAAACTATAGAGCTTTTGGAAAAAGGTTTCCCCAAAATAGAAATTGTGCTTTTGAATTGAGAATTCATTTTTATTTATTTATTTATTTTTATATAAATCATTTTTGCTAGATTGTTGACAGTGAGCCCTAGCATCTACAGTCAGACACTAAAGGAAAGGCTAGACAGTATTCACATGCCTGCCAACACAGGACTGATACAGTACGTAGACGACATCCTGGTTACTGCACGATCAGAAAAAGAATGCGAAAATGCATCACTGACAGTTCTACATTTTCTGGCTGACAAGGGGCACAAGGCCCCAATGCAATTCTGTGAAAAGCAAGTGGTGTGCAAGGACACTTGCTTTCCAAGGAGGGTGGACAGCTAACACAAGATCACATACAGGTCATTACTAACCTTTCACAGCCCAAGACACAAAAGGAAGTACGTGCCTTTATTGGCCTCACTTCTTACTGTAGGCAATGGATTCCCCAGTATGCATATCTAGCCAACCACTCATACAGTTAACTACACAGGAGGCAGCCATTTTGACTGTACTCCCTAGGACACATGAACACACCTTGGCATTTGAGGAATTACAAAAGAGCATTATATCACGCGCCATATTTTTATTTATTTTTACATTTGACTGTAGCGAGACTGACAGGATATGAACTGACATTATTTCAGCCACACATAGAGATCAGACGTTGTAACATTCTGAATCCTGCAACACTTTTGCCCTCAAGTACAGTAAATGCACCACCACATGACTGTGTGGAAGTTATGAATATAGTGACCAAGACAAGACCTGACAGATATTGTACTCCCAGACCCTGACCTGACGCTCTATGTAGATGGATCATGCATGAGAACGAGTGCAGGAGAGTTAGTAGCAGTGTATGCCGTGACCACAGAAGTCATAGAGACACAGAAAATAGACACACTGTCTGCTCAAGCAGCAGAGCTCATTGCTCTGACACAAGCCTGCATAAGAGCAAAGCACTTGAGAGTAAACATTTATACTGACTCACAATACGCTTTTGGCGTTGTTCATGATTTTGGGGTCCTGTGGCAAGAGAGAGGTTTTTTTGACCTCTCATGGTGCCAAGATACAGCATGGCCAGCTTATTCAGGCCCTGTTAGAAGCCATACATTTACCTACAGCCATTTCTATCCTAAAGTGCAAAGCTCACACCAAAGTTACAGACATCATTTCCCAGAGTAATGACCTGGCAGACCGAACAGCTAAACTTACAGCACAGACACCAACAGACACGACAAGGACAGAGGTACCATTACTGACAACATGTATGACAGTCAGGGATCCCACTCAAGATGTACTCGACATACAGACACATGCCACTGCAGATGAGATAAAGAAATGGACTGAACAAGGAGGGGTCCAGACTGACCAAGGTTGGATGACTAAGGGAAAAAGTACATGGTTTCTTTCAGATTCTATGGTACAAGTAATCATAAACACAACACATAGTCCCGCACACTTAGGAGAGAAGGCAATGATAGACAGCTTACAGAACATTTGGTTTAACAAGCACCTACGTGCAGCAGCGAAATAGAAAGTGCGAACATGTATGATCTGTGAACATGTATGATCTGTTGCCAGTTCAATCCAGGTAAAGGCGTTCCGGTGGAACAAGGCGGATTTCATCCTCCTGACCGCCCTTTTGAGGTTCTCCAGATGGATTATATCCAAATGGATGGATGTAGAGGTTACAAATATGTCTTAGTAGTTATGTGTGCACTATCTAGATGGACAGAAGCATATCCAGTTCCAGATTACACTGCTGTGACAACAGCCAGGCAATTAGTGCGCGAGTTCTTCCCCAGATATAACCTCATGTGATCTATTCAGATAACGATCAGCCATTCTCCTCTGAATTAATGAAACAAGTGTCACTTCTGTTAGGTTATACATGGAAGTTCCATTGTGTACGACACCCAGAAGCAGCAGGCCTTGTAGAAAGACATAATCAGACAAATTAAGACAAAAGTTGCTGAGATCTGTACAGAAAAAGGCGTGGATTGGATGGTGGCCTTGCCGGTTGCCCTCTTTTACATGCGAATGGTAGCTCATTCCAGAACAGGCCTATCTCCTTCTGAAGTAGTTTTCGGTAGACCGCCAAATATGTGGGGTACGCCTATGCCAAAAGAAATTACTGATGTTGACAGTAACATGCTGACAGATTACCTGGCTTCCTTGATTTCTGCACTACTCTCTTGTTGTTCACAGGTTGCTGCCGCCTTCCCTGACAACACCCAGGTCAAGGAACATGCCATAGCACCAGAAGATTCTATACTTGTGTCCGGAATCTTGACCGATCAAGCCCCCTTGAGCCACGTTGGAAGACGCCGAAACCACGAGGACCGAAGTTGGTGGAAGGACGTAAAGGCCGAACTCACCTTCATCACTACAAAAGATACTTTGGACTATTTGGAACTTTGGAACTTTTATAAAGAACACTGACCTTTGCTAGAAAAGACTCCACAGCAGGAGTATAGGTTTAAGTAGCGATCCAGTAAGTCAGACGTAGTTTAATTGTCTAAGTCCACTCGGTGGTGAATCGGTTAGGCTAGATTTTTGACATGTATAAGATCACATATGAGAATAGCAAGAAGAGAGATAAGAAGGAAAAATACTGCAAGAGTTTACGCAGTAGATGTATAGTTACCTTGATCAGTTTTTTTATTCTGTGCATTGTTATAATTGGTATCAGTTTATTGCTACATGTTTTCTTTCCCATTTCCTCACATATACATTCTTCCAGTAATAGCACCGCAGAGCATACATTCAGTGACCTGCCTCCTCATGAATTGTCATATCGACTTGCACTACGTAACAATACTTTTATTCGTATGTTACACCATTCTCACCAGACCAGCAAAGCAACTGATTGCTGGGTATGTGGCCAAATGCCACCTTATCAAGAGACAAAGGGAGTCTTGCCCTTCTACCCTTTACCGTTCTCACACAATGGTTCATGTGGAGCATGGTTTGCTTTAATGACCTCAATAGATAGAAAGTACATAGCTTATCCAGGTGGCTGGATATATGGAAACCTGAATAAAGTAATGAATGAAGCATGCTTTCCAGACAAAGACGGATTCCCCCAAAGGAAGGGAACTGATCTAGAGAATGAAGAGTACGAGCAGGGAAATGCATCCGTTAATTTTATAATGTTAAATGTTCAGCCCAAGCAAAATACAGGTCCAGCGTTTATATCAGTCCTGCCAGCAATAGGTGACCTATGTGTTAGTAAGAAAGGCTCAGTACTTATGGGACACAGCGAGTGTAACACTGTAGTGGAGTTTAACGATAAAGGACTTTCTTCTTTCAAAACATCACGCCATACCTATTTCATTTGTGGTCAGACAGCCTATGTACATCTGCCCTTAGACTGGGGTGGGACTTGTTATATAGCATTCCTATTGCCACCCGTTTTTCTAGCCCCATCCAATTATCACAGAGATTCACGACTAGAACATGTTAGACAAAGGAGAGAGACAGATTCCGCAGGGATCGATCAGACTGAAACAACTTGGGAGCAATATACAGATTTCAACAAAGGATTCTTTTTCTTCGTTGGCCCCGTCCAAAACAGTAAACTTATACGCAGGTTAACAAGGACTCTTGAAGCAGTAGTGAATGTGACTGCATCTGCCCTGGCGAACTTGACCCAGGAACAGTCTGCTATTAGACTTGTCGTTCTTCAAAACCGCCTCGTTCTAGACGTCATCTTGGCGGATAGGGGCGGAGCTTGTAGAGTCATCCGATCTAGTTGTTGCATTTTCATCCCAGATAATGCACCATCTGTGTGCGAAGCAATAACAAGGCTCCACAAGATTGCTCATGCCATACATCAAGATCCAGGCACATGGACTTGGTCCAGTTGGCTCTGGGGTATAATATCTGCTTGGGGATGGAAAGTGCTGACCTTCCTAGAAATTATCCTACTTATGGTATTTGGTTGCTGTCTCTGTCTGCAGTGTGGCCCGGCCATTTGCGGCCTGTGTGCTACTGCCTGTATTCCCCATCCACGTAAACAAAGAGTTAAAGATGAACAAATGATTCTGTATGATGAACTATACGGTCTCATGAATATAGATGTATCCTAAAGGGTTACGTAGGGGACAAGGAGGGAATGAGGAAAATGAAATTTTGCCTGACAAATGTTTCCCCTACGTATACCCTATGTTACATGTATGTGCATGTCATCCATACATTTCCTTATAGTGGCCTGAATCACTAGGCCTCTGCATTCATGTCCTGCATTAGAAATGCCAGTCATCAAAGTCTCCCAAAGTTAAGCTAACATAAGGCCCATGTATTTGCATTTCATGACTCCTGACACACTGAAAGCCGCAAGAAGCCCAGCAAGAGGCCTGCCAAGACAGTATTATGAATAACAGTTATCTGTTGCTATACAGAATCACATTACAGTCTGGTGAAGAAGGTACACAGAACCCATCTGCATAGACAGGGCCCAGCCATTCTGTCTCTGTTCAAGTGGATTACAGTGCTTGCATCCATAGAAGAGCTCACAGCCCTCATGCAATGAACGAATAATCAGATAATACATCCCCTGACTCTAGATATCAGTTGTACTAGATGTGCTGGTCGCCTTGACACAAGAGATCTCTCTACTAGGTTGAAAGTCAGCTTCCTCCCAGTTACACGTCAATTGCACGTCATGCTCAAAGTTGCACAATTAGGGCATAGTTCCAGCTAGCTATCCAAACTCCTCCTCTAAGTACCCACCCACCTATGACACCTACCTATCACCTACCTATGACTCATAAAGTGTACACCCACATGTTCTTATCTCATGTTCTCTCTGCTCTGCCTCGAGCGTTCCTTCCTACGTCCTATGTACAAGATAAAATGTATATAATCCATGTTCAGTAAATAATTGTTAGAAGACTCTTCCTGAACCTCTGGGTGATGGAACATATTCTCCCTTTGACTCGAGTTATTGGAATAAAGCCCATTTTAACTTGGACACCACGGATCCTGTCTCTCATTTGATGCATGATACTTTGTTAATGCATAGAAATTCTGCCAGGGTAATATTTTATTTACCACAGGACGTAAGGATAAATTATAGATTTGTGACTCTTGTACATGGTGACCTAATTTCTATATTACATTAGTCAGTTTTGTTCTGCTTCCTAAGTAGTGTATGGCTTTGTACCATAAAGGAAACAAGGCTTCATTTTTCCCTGAAGAAGGAACTGGAACATTAGCTGAGATTACCGTATATGGTTTAGCGGCCAGTGGTAGAGTTAAAATTTGTGAACTATTTTTGATTTTTGTTCACCCAAGTAATTCCTTGTTCTTCCTATAGATTTTTCTTTTGTTGCTTCTCCCCTGACCGATGTCGCATCGTGCCTAGCTATTGGGGATTTTAGCTGTGTCCTAGTTCCATTTCTCTTTTCCATATTCCTTTCACCAGTTAGCCCTTTTATTATTTTTGTATTGTTCAGGTTCACACTTCCAGATTGCAGTAATGTACCAGAGACACCCATATTATGTATAATTCCCTTTTGTATGGCCAGACTGGTTTTCAAGAATTTTCTTTAGGCCTACTTTGATGTTTTCCAGTCTGACTGTCAGGGTAGTGATGGACTGGTTAACTGACTCAATACTATAGTAAGATAAGTTTTCC
The DNA here is from genome assembly GCF_964261635.1 of Lissotriton helveticus. Taxonomy (NCBI): domain Eukaryota; kingdom Metazoa; phylum Chordata; class Amphibia; order Caudata; family Salamandridae; genus Lissotriton; species Lissotriton helveticus. The sequence goes on from NC_136059.1 coordinate 302,164,839, forward strand.
ACCTCAATAGGAGACACCTTACGTTTTTTTGATTATGACAAATTCAATGCCTATTCTAATTTGGTTTTTAGTTCCTTTTTTCTGTTGCTTTAATTTTTGGTGGATTAGATGTGTTCCAAATAATGGAAATACCAGGACTCTCTAGTTCTTGTCTTTTGTTTCCACATTTTGATCATTAGCTTTTGTATTGCATAGTCCACCTGATGCACAATTATTAAAGGGAGGTATCTACGTGTCCCTGATAATATGTATTATGCGATTTCTCTTTTGAGGTGTTGTAGATAAGGAATTAGGGAACACTTATATGTAATCATTGAGAGAAAAAAATGTGTTTGCCCCATTAGACAATGCCACCATGTGTGAGGACATCCATTCAGATAGAATTCCCATGTCGCTATCTACCCTTAGATGGTAGAGGATATGCTCTCACATGGAAACCCAATTAAAGAGGCTAGAGGCACTGTTTTGCCTACTGCCTTTGTCTTTGTATTGCCTTTGAGAATGACAGTGTATTTTAGATCACAATTGTCCCATGGCGTATGGCCATTCCTTTGAAGATTGCAGGCCACTTGCTTGAAGTCCCCTTGTTATACAATGAACTGTTTTTGTACTTAATTGAAGGAAACTAACAACTGTGTCACATCTCCTACGTCACTAGGAGAGGGGTTGGCCTAACGGCTAAGGCGCTCGACCTCGGACCTGGGGATCTGGGTTCGAGTCTCGGTAACGACGCCAAAAACCCCCTGTGATTCTGGGCAAATCACTTAATCTCCCCATGCCTAAAATGAAAGTGTGTCCTCATGTAACGTAACTAGTGCTATGTAAAGCGCTCTGATAACTGATTCGGTTCGGTTCTAGTTCACGCTATATAAAACTCTGCAAAACAAAACAAAAACAAAACAAACTAGGTTCTGCGGGATTAAGTTATAATAACCTGCGGAACTCACCCACAATCCCATCAGTGACAGCTAACAGATGAAAAGTCCCAGTACCCAGACAGCGATCGCCAGCGTATCTCCAAAGTATTGTGCTTGCTTCATCAGAACGCTTTGAACATCAGAAAAGAAGGAGGAGCTGGTTTTGCCACAGAACCAGAGTTTCAGTGCAAAAGAGCGAAAGAATTCTGGCTTCAGTTTTCCACCTGTCATGTGCTGGTAACCTCTGAAAGTCCCTTGAGCCCCTTGGCCTGAGTTTTGGCCACACACACCCTTTTCTTTGCTCCAACGGAAGTGCAGTGCACCGGAGGATCCAGGATTGGCAAAAGGCACTACATTGTGGTACCTATGATTAAATGAAAGAGCAGCCCGAGCATCCTCTGACACTGAATAGAGAGTGTTGGAGCCTGAAAGTGTTGCTGAGAGTGACAGTCTGTTGCTCTTTCCCGATTAATAGTACTTGGGTCTGCATGAGATGATCTGTGCCCATGACTAATGAAGAGCACAATATCTGTAGTGCCTGCAGCACAGGAAATATTGGTGCACTGCATTGAGACATTGAGACTTTTAAGTGAGCTGTGAGTGTTTGCCAGGAGGGCACTCCAACGGATACTGAGAAACATCATTTTCATGAAAGGCCTGAATGAAGAGGCCCATGCGGAAGAAAACAACAGAAGCAGATTTGATGGACAATAGAAGCCTGCCAGAGAGGCTTCAACGGACTCTGGGTATTTCCCGTGCGATTGCATAGAATGGGTGTTTGGAGACTGATTCTTATTGTTTTACTGACATTGTCAATAGTCGCTGAAATAACTAGGAGCCCTGAAAATGTTTGCAAAATAATTTTAGGATTTGCTTTTGCCTAGGTTTGTGAAAAAATATGATAAACATGTTTGTAATAGTGGTCATTACTTTCTTTTGCTATCTGAATGTTAAATGCTTTGTTCTCTTTGTATTCCTGCTGATAGTTTATATATACCTGTTTGTATAAAATGAGTAGAATGCTCACCTAGCAATGAATTAGGATTTGCCTGTGTAATGGCAAAAGGAGGGTCTGAGGTTCTTTAATTTTGACTCCATCTTACATTTGTCATCAATTTGTGTTGCCTTTACACAGGCTGCTCTATTCATGAAGTGTCTCTGCCCTTTGGACTGCAACGTGTTGAAAACCCCCCTCTGTCCTTGCTTTAAAATCAATCTCAGACACCAGCTGGCCTAACTGCATACAGACATGTTCTGCCATTACTGATTTACCTATAGGTGCTGTAATTAATTTACTTGTGAGTTGGGCAGAAACACGACGTAAGGGGGACGTTCTGGTTATATGATGCTTTTTTTTAATGTTCCCCTATTGGCTAATATTTTGCAGATCTTGTATGTCCATATTAGGTATTTTGCATGCTTGCAAAAGCTAGGACTGCCCCTTTCTTTTATGCTGAGTTTGTAACCCTAAGCATATAAAAGGCCTCTGTGTTTTGTACTCTTTAGACTGCCTCATTCAGTTGCTAAAGGCTTCTGTGTGACGTAGTCTCACTTAATTAAGTTTAATAAAGATGTCTTTTCATATTTCAGCTTCTGTGCCAAGTTCTTTGTATTAGTGAGACCCCTGAGAATGAAGATTACAGTTCTTCAGATCACCGGTGGCAGGTTAGCCCAGCACCATGTGACTCTGGGCAATAGCTCGCTTACTCTTCCCGACAGCCCCCAGAGCCGGGACACCTCTCCGCTGGTATTTCATATATATTTCATATTGGAGTTTCATGGCAATAGCATATAATATATAGAGACAATTTGCATACCACAACAAACCATTCAATCTTTTCTTAATCAAAGGATCCTTCTTTATCCATTCCTGTTGGTTGAAAAAAGCATATTGATCTTTAAATTCTGTCAGGAGCGAGCAAGCATCCCTTTCTTCCAGTGAATATCTAAGATGATAGAAGGTTCTACAAATGTTGTTTCATCTTGCATAGTTTGGGAAAAGGCATCTGCTTTGCGGTGACAATTTTCTTAGTCTGTAAGTGATTTCATATAAAGATCTAGAGAAGAAAAGGTACCACCATGCATGTCCAGGGTTGGAGAACTTCATTGCTTTGAGATAACCCAGGTTCTTCTGGTCCGTCCAAACTGTAACTTGATGTTTGTTTCTTCCACAATAAACGGGAGTAAAATATCTCAGTGCATTAGTACTGGACCAGTCATGAAAGAGTTGCTTAATTCAGAAAATGTTTTCTCCGCTTATGGACCCCATGCAAAAGGAACTCCTCTCTTGATTAACTAATTAAGGAAAAGGAATTTGGGTGATAAATCTTGACTGAACTCTCAATAAACGTTAGGAATCTCTGTATCTCCTTGACATTTCGAGGAGCAGGCCATTCATGCACAGTTTTAATTTTATCTGAATCAGTTTATACTGCATGATTGGTGAGATGGAACCCAAAAAGGTGAGAGTGGTAACTTCAAATGAGCATTTCTATGATTTTGCATATATCATTCCATGCAAGACTTCTTTGACATGTTATTGCTGTACCTGTTAGTCCTCGAGAAGATTAGAATATCATTCAGATAAATGACTGACATATCCCTCTATGAGTCTAGCAGATCCCTGAAGATGTTGTTAATGAAAAGCTTGAAAGCAGCAGGGCCTTTGCTGAGTCCAGGTGGCATTATTAGATATTCAAAGTGGCCATAAAGTGTGTTAAAGGCTCTCTTCATTCGTCATCTTCCCAGATGCACACTATAATTATGTAATAGAGCTAACTTTGTATGAGTCTTGGCATCCTATAGTTGATCTAAAAATACTGAAATGAGGGGTAGTGGCTATCGACTTCGGATGCTAATTTTATTCAACTTCCAGTAATACACAAAAAGGTATAACTCTCCCAGTAGCGGCTGCTATCTGAGAAAAATGGTGAGACAGTGCGGCAGGACAATAACAATAAAAAAATAAAAGAACTTCTCTTCCGCTTGCCGCCTCATGCACAGGCTAACAGACTTCCCTGCGGCCAATCCAGACGCTGCTCTCATTCTGGTAAGAGAAGCACTGGGATTGGCCTGAGCGGGCTGGTTTGCGCTCCCACGGGAACTGGGAGCCTGTGCCTGCTGTTCTCTCCACCTGGCAACGCAACTTGGGTTGGAGCTATCTCAGACAGCACTACTCCTTCAGTGCTGTCGTCATGATGGCCTGCCCTTAAAACTCGGCTCCTGAAGAAAAAAAAAACGATAATACATTAGCTTTACTATCATTTTATTTTTCATGTTTGCATCTGTTGGCGAGGTGACTCTCCTTTTCCATAACAGCTAAGCCACCGCTCCTTGTTGTGAAGAAAATAGATGCCCCTGAAGTGGGTGTGGAAATTAGGCCCCCTTTATACAATGTGATCCAGCTCAAAATGTTTAGTTCATTAAAACCGTACAACAAAAAAGTAGATAAAAAGTACACTTTCTATCGAAAAAAATGATGTGCGCTATACAAGTTTGGTATTTAAAAATATACAATACTATAATAAAATAGTTATGAGCAATTGGATGATGTTATGTTGTGTGGATCACCCCGTGTTGGTTTGTTAGTGAGGGGAGGCCCACGGATTAGCCAGCGGCCAGAGGGCTGATTGGTATAGCCCACCGGAAATGTGAATAAAGACGGGTCATGACCGGACATCCGGGTCAGACCCATACACACTCACCAACTTGCCTGACGGAGTGTTCACTCCATGCTGCGGTCCACACACATGTTCCTGGGTGCTTGTGCAGCTCTGCATGCTTCATCTGTCCTCTTGACAGAACAACTGGCGACAAAGGTGGTCCTGTTTGCTGTGACCTGCACCTGCTGTTCTTCCGCAAGTGCGCTTTCGCACTGCCTGTGGCATCTCTGCCCCCACCTGCCGTGTCAGCCCCATCTTGAGGTTAGTCATTTTGCCTGTTTTGCTGTGTCCTGCCTGTCTGTCCCTCCAGTGGTGTGCCGGCAATTCTTTGCCACGCAGCGGCTGCCCTGTGATCGCCGCGGCTCCCCAGCCTAGTCGGCTCCTGATTCGCCCGATGTGAGAAGGCCCAGCGTGGCACCTGGGTGGCCGGTGCCTGGGGCCTCGTTTGGAGAGTGGCTGCAGTGCCACAGTGGAAGCTCAAGTGTGCTGGAAAGCAGGACACATACCAGCCATAGAAAAAATAAAGAAAAAAGACACAAAAGGCAACGGAGATTAAAACTGGGCTCTGGTCCAGTGAAAAGGAAGGAAACGTTCCAGGCAAAGAAAAAACACACAGGGCAAAGAACAATAAAACTTGTGCAGACCTATGCCTACAAAGGACGAGTCACTCTGCCTACAGGGGGGGATGCAGCACTGCGGCGACCAACACACAAACACCTGCTTCAGGGCCAGCTCCGCAAGGAAGATACTCCATCTCCATGTGTCGTTTGTTTTTTCTTTTCACCTGAAGGTTCTTTTTAAGGACAAAGGTGCGCAAAATGGCAACTGTCCCCCCAGTTGAACCCTTCTTAGTGGATCGCCCGCTGCCTGCGCAGGTTGCCAAGTGGAAGGACTGGTTGGAGCGCCTCGAGAACTACTTCATAGCGGTGGTCCTAAAACCCGAACGTCAATGGCCTATGTTGCTGCACCTGGGCGGTCCAGCGATTCACAAGCTAGGAAAATCGGTGGTGGAGGCTGGACCACCCCACAAGTATGCCACACTCAAAGCTTCCCAGAAGAAACTGGAGCGCAGCAAGCCACCAACGACCAGGACTTGCTATATGTGTGGAGGGGTTTATCCCCACGAGGGCCAGTGCCCTGCCCAAGGAAAGAGATGTTCAGTGTGCAACAAACTACACCATCTGGCAAAAGTGTGCCACTCTGCTGTGCGAAGACGACAGCGGACCCCACAAGTTCACACTATGGACAATCCACAGACGGGGAGGAAGAAGATGATATGGATGATGATGACGTTGAGGGAGCGGTCCATGTCATTCATGCCATGCAACCGAACGGATGCCCTAAGCGGCGGATCCCGACATGCAGCATACTGGTTGCCGGACAGCCGATACAGGCTCTGATAGACATGGGGGCCTCCAAAAACGTCATGGTGCATTCGATACTACGGATTCTCCCAACACCGCCAGTCCAGCGACCTACACCCACACAAGTGTTTCCCTATGGTTCCAGAATGCCTCTTCCATTGGCAGGAGTGTTCACCACCAGCATCTCTCACGAATCACGGCCCAGCTGGGCCAAAGTCTACTTAAACCAGGAAAGGTCTAGGATGTTACTGAGCTGGCGCACAGCGGAGCACCTGCAACTCGTGGCCTTTGCATTTGCTGTGCACCAGGAAAATGTGGAGACTTTGGTGGAGGAATTCAAGTCACTCTTCGAAGGCATAGGATGCCTCAAAGACCACATGCTATGACTCCACGTGGATCGATCCATACAGCCGGTTGCTCTCAAACACTGACGAGTAGCTTTTCATCTGCGACCAGAATTCGAGGAAGAGTTGAGGAAGCTAGAGGCAGCTGACATCATTGAGCGCGTAAAAGGCCCGACTCCCTGGGTGTCTCCAATCATGATAGCCCGAAAGCCTAAACAGCCAGGCAAAGTCAGAATCTGTGTGGATATGCTATAAAGAGAGAACGCCATCTGACCCCGACGGTAGATGATATTGTCGCAGAGGTGAGTGGTTTGCAGTGGTTCTCCAAGATGGACCTACGGGCCGGTTACCACCAACTACTGCTGGACCCGGAGTCGCGAGCCATAACAACATTCTCCACACATGTAGGACTACGCAGATACAAGCGTCTGCTGAAGTTTTCCAAGACACAATTCGAGGGGTTCTCAAAGGCCTACGAGAAGTTATAAATGTCAGTGATGACATTTTGGTACATGCACCAATTTTGGAGGAACACATGGACCGCCTCCGGGATGTATTCCAGAGGTTACAAGTCTAAAGTTGGGAGGAGGCCAAAAACGAAACTCCATTAGGTTTAGTTTGTATTGAGTCGGGTAAGTATCAGCTAATTATTTTTGAGGTAAGTGTTGTTAAGGACTAGCCAAGCATGGCTTCTCATTCTACATGTTATTTTGCCTTCTTGAGACACAAAGTGGCTCATACTTTTGTTTATTCTCCTTTTGACTATCGAAAACTCAATGTTAGATAGATTCCCACAGTTCCTCCTGTGCCTTAGCGTTTTTTAGTGCAGAGTCGAAGAGTGCCAAGAAGTTTTTAATTCCCTGTGCTCTGCATGCATTTCTGACCAAATGTTTATTTTTTTTACATTTTCTATCGGCTGTTTTTGTTTTATGATTCCAAGACCAGCACTTGGTCTTTTAGGAGGAGCTCCATTCGAATTTGGGACGGGGAGGATTTCTGAAGGAGCTTGAAAGTGGCCTGTAGGTCATGCATGGCGAGGTGTTGAAAAATTGTCCAGACCTGCCCGGTAAGATCTCAGTGCTGTATGTGCATGATTCACAAACTGCACTATGTAGTATGTTTAGTAGTACTACAGTAGTACTACAAAACTTACTACAAAGTGCCATTCACAAACTGCACTTTTGTAGTAACTTATACCTTTGAGTAGATTTGCTACTTTTCGGTATTCACAATCTGCACATTTTTAGTAACTTGCACTTTTGTAGTAAGTCCCTACCGCCATTATTTTATGGGAGGGAGGGTGTTGCAGTACCAATGGTTGGCTATGTGTAGTGCTGGAATTACCACAAACATGTAAATAAATACAGAAGTGCAGTTTGTGAATAACCGAAAAGTAGTAAGCTTGCTCAAAAGTTTGTTAAATTTTGAGAATCGGGCCCACTGAGTATGGGTAATAGCAAAGGGTTGTTTACGGACTTTAATAATGTGCTAAAGACAAAGCATAGGGGTGGTACTTTTGGTTTTAACACATTCAGCTGTAGTCGATGACTGCGTCTGTTTTCAAAAAAGGTTCCTAGGCATTTATTTTTCAAACGTTTTCTATTGGTTTCATTTAAGGTTCCCAATTTGTGGCTCATTCTGCTTGTAACAACGATTTTCTGTTTTGTCAAAGTTGGTGGACATGATGTTTGCCTGGCAGTAAGAGGCGGGCATATTCAAATTCTTTTGTAGTCCATTGCATGTTTGATTTATTAAAAGAAGTTGCCAGCAAAGAAGAGGGAGGTGATAGGTAGGTAAGCTATGTTGTAGAGCAGTAAAGGAGCTGTGCAGCATGTTGAAAATGTATAATAAAAAGGGTTATAAGCATTTTTGTTACCTTATATATAACCAATTTGAGATTATTGTCTAGGTGAGACCTAAAAAATGAGGTACTGCATTTTTTTCAACGCCGACATGTGGGCTTCTTGGAAAGTCTGCTCAGTCCCAGAGAAGTCAGTGATGATCTTGGGGCCAGGCCTGCCCAGGCTCGCAACTGTGCTTGCCACAAATGTATGTGAAGGGGGTGAAGTTACTTTCAGGCTGCCAGAGACGCAACTAGAGTCAAATTTCGAAGGGGGGGGGGGCTAGTAAAAATTTCGGGGGAGGGTGCTAATTCTTCCAGCATATGCAAAGTGGAAATGCAGGGGCTCTAAGAAGGGGTGAAAAGACAACAAAGCCTCGTTAACAAGTAAATGGTCTTTTAAAGACCTGTGAAGTACTCTGGTCCAGCTGCGACAAGACGGACGCCAGACCAGCTAGCCTGCAGCAGCTCAAAAATATTGTGTGTGTGCCTGGGAAGCAGTCTCAGCCCTAGCTGACACACATGAGGGGGGGGGGGGAGCCCTTTGAGCCCTATGGGCGTTGCGCGCCTGCACGCTGCAAATACTAAGTGAACGAGGCCTTTGGAGGAGGCTGACAGGCCAAAGCAAAGCCTTGTCTTGAGGTTTTGATACTGAACATCGGAAACAACATAGTAATGGGACAGAGAATGAAAGCATAAAAGCTGTTTCCTGAAAAAGGCATGGGTATAGGGTAACAATGTAGAAAAAATATAGAAGGAAAGATCAAGATCGGGCGTTATGAAAGGAATAAGAAAGTGCAGGAAAGAGGCAGAGAGAGAAGCGAACGAACAGAGACAATGAAATAGTCAAGGGTAGATGAGAAGAGCAGTGCAGAAAGATATAAGCAAGTGCACCATGGGAGAGAAAATGCAAGTGGGATGAGAGAGTTTAGAGCTCAAGGGAGGGAGCTGGAAGGGCAGAGAGAAGAGAGATGGGCAGAGAATAGAGGCAGGAGGTCAGGGGTTTATAGCCAGAAGGACGGGAGAAATAAAGAACAACATGGTATTAACAAAGGCGAGTAGGTGTGAGGAGACAAAAGGACAGGTGGAAGAAACAGAGGATGAAAGAAACAGAAGTGCAGGGGGAGAAACAGAAGGGTAAGGGTGAGAAACAAAAGCAGGAGGAGAGAGATAGAGAGGTATGAGAAGCAAGAGGGAAGGGGGAAGAGAGGGACAGGCAGAAACAGAAGGGTTGGGTTTAGTATTCTACGAAATTCCATCACTTCAGACAAAGTATTAGACAAGCTAATAGTCAAATACTACATAGAATTATCCCACTTAGCTCTGCGACTATCCAGTAATGCTTGTGATAGTGGGAAGCACACTGTGAACTCACCCATTTGTGTGTGGTACGACTAGAAGACAGATCAAACTGCCTTGACCTCGAGTGAGTGTCCCATATTTGACATCTCCCATTAAGATTCTGACAAAAACCTCACTTTCCCCTGAAATTAACCAAACAAAAATATATCAGGATGATCAAAACTGCTTCCTAAAATGAATCTCCGTGAACACAACTTGTATGAATTAATTATGTAAAGCAGATGACATCCCTTCACTACCCGTCCCCCCAAAACAATTTACCAAACACGGTTTACGTGGGTTAGGGGGGTCAGCAGGGTGTATCTAGACACTGCACTGGAAGATGATTCGCACAGGAATGTTGAAAAATATAACACAGTGGGTGAGGATTGATATAGTCCAATTACATTTTCCAAAAAAAGGCAAGAGTTACTTTTGTAGGCTTCAGAAAGATAATTTCTTCAGATTCTGACATCATTTTGATGGGATAAGGACGTTATACTGTTACTAGTAGGATCTTTACGACTCTGTAGTCGTAAATATACTACTAGTAAGATACCTTTGTGAATAGCAAGCAATCAAGAACTTACACAAGGGAGCTAGCGGCAAACAAAATGGGCGATCCTTGAATCGGCTCCGCGACACGGAGAAACGTTTCTTCACGGAAGGCTTTTCTTTCTGCACAACATGGAGAATCAACGATGGATTCTTGCGTTTGAAGTTATGCTGAGTGCTGGGACAAGTTTTTCAGGCCTTGAAAGGTCTTTTTGACTACTTTTTCTTCCTTTTGTCTCTCGCCTCATTCAGCCTCGCGCTGCATCCGCCATTTTCTTCGTTCAACACCTGCGTTTCCCTCAGCGGATAACAATGCTGTTTGGCTTCTCTGACTGAATTTTCCTTCTTTTTTTCACTCATTTTGGGCCATTCCAATATGCTTTTTACAATATTTTGGTGCAAATGTCTTATTCTTTGATGGTCATTCGTTGACTAAGTTTTCTCCTATGTTGAGGCACTGAGTTTACGCAATGCTCTGCAGTCAGGCTTCTTTTTAAAAAAAAAAAAAAAAAGACTTTGTCGGTGCTCTCACTAGTTGCTGGTACTGCATGAGAGAATTTTTCTCTTTCCTTTTTTTATCAGCGACGTTGTGCATAGGGCTGCCATCATGAACCCTTCACACTCCAACAAACCCCATATGGTGGCTAGTTCCAATTCTGGAGGACGTAAAGACTCAGGGCCAGATGTAGGTAAATTTAATTTACCACCTCTTAAATACCGATTCATACCGAATCAGTATTTAAGAGGTGGTAAAATAGAGGGGGGAGATGTAGGTATTTCAGGGTCGGTAAATACCGAATCGTTAAGATTCAGTATTTACCGATTCTGTAAATACCGAATCGGTATTGCCCATTGATTCCTATGGGCCTTGCAGCCCATAGGAATCAATGGGCAATACCGATTCTGTAATTACAGAATCGGTAAATACCGATTTTTGCAAGGGTGCAGGGGGTGTCACTTTGACACCCTCTGGCACCCCAAAAATAGGCAGTGCGCCATGTGGCATGTCTGTGGGTCACATGGCACAGGTGTGCATGCACACATGTGCATGCACACCTGGATTCGGTATTTTACCACCCAATTGGATTGGGTGGTAAAATACCGAATCTGAAAGGCCTGCGGCACTCAAAGATGTGCTACCTACATATGCTTTTACAGACTCGGTATTTTTACCGAGTCTGTATTTACCGATTCGGTAATTTTATCGAATCTGTAAATACAGAATCGGTAAAGTACCGATTCTGTAAAGCATGCTCCTACATCTCAAAATCCAATTACCGGTCGGTAACGGCCGAATTCGGCCGTTACCGACCGGTAATTGGCCACCTACATCTGGCCCTCAGTTGGTAACACTAACAAACGTGACAAAAAAGATCTGTCTTCCCCAATGAAACCACCTCTGCCTTTAACGTTGGAGGACATTATGGATGAACTGCGCCATATTAAACCCTTCATGACGGACACTATTGCAACACTTCAGAGAATTGAGGAGAAATGGTCTGGCCTGGAGTCACTGGTCCAACGCCATGGGTTTCGCCCATAAAGATAGTGTCAAAAAAGGACAGTAGAGGTGCGGTGCACTTTTGTGTTGATATGCGCCAGGCCAACAAAGCAATCAAGAGAGAAAGGCAGCCAGGTCTTTTGCACGGCCAAATGGTGCCAAAGTATTCTCCTGTCTTGATTTGAACAAAGGATACCACCAACTCGATCTGGAAGAGAACTGTAGGTACATTACTACTTTTTCAACTCATGTTGGTTTATTCAGATACAAAATACTTAGCTTTAGTGTGTTGTCGGCTCCAGAAGACTTTCAGAATGTTATCAGTTGAATAATTCAACATGTCAAACATGCTTTTAACTACATTGATGATATACTAGTGTATGGCGCCACATGAAAGGAGCATGACAAAGCTCTTGCACAAGTATGCTATCTACTCGCTGATGCAGGTCTCACCTTAAATGCAGAAAAGTGTCAGTTTCACAAAACCAAACTCAAGTTCTTTGGACATGTTTTCTCTGAAGGGGGAATATCTCATGATCCAGATACATTTGTGCCTTTGCCATGGTGAGTGCCCCGTTAAGATACTGCCAGTGGTCCACTGAATGTGACAGAAGTTTCAAGAAAATCAAACAAGCAAATGAAAATGCAACTGAAATGGCTTTCTTTGATGAAATGAAATGAATAAAATGAATTTGTACTTGTATAGCACACTTATACCCTGAGGCGTCTTGGCGCTGTACGCACACCGCTGTGGAACCCTTACTGGCTTTCCCCTGTGAAATACCCACTTCTGGACACCCCCAAGGTGAAGCTAGGCATCCCAGAGCTGTTGGGGCCGTTGTTGAGATTAAGCAAGCTATTGCCCAGAGTTGCAGAGTGGGACCCATGATTAGAATAGGCACCAAGGTGAGAAGGATCAGGTCCAAGGAAATTGAGCCCAAGACCCGCCAAGGCAGGAATTGAACCCTGGACCCGGGCCAGACCTCTGCATCAGGGTCTGCCGCTCTAACCATTGAGCCACACTTCTCCACTTGATCCAAAGATCCATTCTAGTATTGTAATAGACGGAAGTCCGGTGGAGTTGGGCGCGATATTTGCTCAACACAATGGACATCCAAATGCTACAAGACACATTATGGCCTATGCCAGCAGAAGTCTATCTCAGACTGACCATACCTATTCTCGTCCAGAAAAAGAGTATGGCTGTAATGTGGGCTTGTGAAAAAGTTTAAGTGTTTCTCTACGGAGAGCATTTCACACTTGTCACTGACACCGGGCTTGCTCACCATTTTTGGAAATCCAAAACCCAAGATGCTCCCTCGCATCGAGAGGTAAGGATTGCGATTGCAAGAGTAAGATTACACTATTGTGCATAAGCCATGGCAGGATCAAGACCCCGCAGATTACTTCTCATGAGTGCCATTACAGCATCACAGTGTAACGTCTACAGTGGCTGAAGCATGCATCCATTTCATAGTAAAGTCCAGCACCCCTCTAGCTCTATCCATTGAGCAGATTATTGCTGCTACCTACGCAGACAGAGACATGCTCACACTCAAGGATACAATTGCAATGCAATCATGATGAAACATACTTGACATCTGGGGGGCGCTAGAGGGCGCCAGGCAAGATGGCCGCACATATGTGAGGCTCCGCCAGATCGGGCTATAATCCTTTTAACATCCTATACGTCCTACGTCCTGCCTTCGTAGCTTACCAGCGTTGTGGTCGTATGTGAGGGGAACGAGGCTGCATTGATTGGCGCTGATTCTGGCTGCCCGCCTCGTCTCCGGAGGCGTACACTGCGGTTTGGCCTACTAGCCGGTACCGGACATCATGGTGCTCGGGGAGGGTCGCCGCGGCTGAGGCCTGCCTGCCGCGGAGGACTCCGGTGACGCCTGGCATTGCTGCTGGGAGCGGCTCGAGCGGCTGGAAAGATCATCGAGGCCAGCGGGGAGGCTCTGCACGGCAGAGGAGGAGAGCGATCGTCGCCTGGGCTTGTTCCGGTCTCTGCCGGTGGCGGTGAGTGGGGTAGTGGCCTAGGAAAGCCCAGGGCTGCGGAGGTGGCACTTGGCCGCACTGGGCCGCTCCGTACGAACTGCGGCCGGTGGGGGCGGGGTGTGCTCGGGGGCGACAGTGGGGGACAGGCAGAATAGTGACGGCTCCGAGGTGCCTGGGGGATCGCTGGCGCCTGAAGCTTGGACCTGCAGATGCACTTTAAGTGCACTAGACGCGGGAGTGTGTCCTGGGCCTAATTGCCACACAGTTTGCTGACTGGCACTGGGACTGGGGGGCGCCTGACGCTTTCCCTCCCGGGTATTCGGTGCTGACCGTGACATAATGTGAGACCACAGATCTGGTCTGTTACCACTGCTGAATTTCCCAGTAATTGTGCACTGCTGCCAGTGATTGCTGATACAGTGACCTGGAGGCTCGGTGGCGCCTGAGGCCGCATACAAGACTGTAACTCGAACTGGAAGGTGCCCTGAGGGGATGAGATCGGCGTCCTAGGGATACGGACAGGGCCTCTCCTGACTGCGACCTCTGGCCCCGGGGTGCTGCCTGTGTGGATTCTGAGGCTCTCTCTCCTTGGGTGTTGGAACTGTTTGCCCTTACTGCTTGCAGATCCTGGTCCGAACTGCTGGTACTGCCTAATCCCTGTGACTTTGAGTGCTGCGGCAGGTGTGGTTGGGTGTGTTGAGCTGCTGGCATTATGGGCAGGCCTGAGAGAAATCAGCCCAAATTAACTTTTGATACTAGAAAAAACGCAATGTCGGCCTCGCAGGCGCCACCGGACTCGGAGTCTGCTGGGGCGTCTGGCAGGACGCCCAATTTAGAGGCCGTGCTCGTGGCTATGCAAAAGACATTGCAGTCCATTGAAGGCACCATGGAAGCAGTGAATCACAGACTTGATCATATGGCTACACAATTCGACAGACACAATGAACGGATGGGAGAGGTAGAGCAGAGGGTGTCTGCCACGGAGGATGGTTTGGCCACCGTGACTACCAAGGTATTCAACATGGAGAGGGTTTTGGCGGTTATTCAGGCCAAAAATGAGGAGTTGGAAGGGAGGTCATGATGCAATAACATCCGCGTCACGGGGCTGCCGGAATCTACAAATATTGGCCGCATGGAAGACTTCATGGAACGATTGATCATTGAAATCTTTGGGGCGGATCAGTTATCCCGAGTGTTCATTGTGGAGCGGGCACATCGCTCATTAGCGAAACGGCCAGTGTCTGGAGCACCGCCCCGTCCCATCATTGCCCGCATACTCAATTATAAGGACAGGGATGTGATCCTGCGCCTAGCACGGGAGAAGGGCACCATAGACTATCAGGGCAGTAAAGTTGAATTCTATCCTGATTTTACGGTGGCGGTGCAAACGGCGAGGAAATAATTCAATGTGGTAAAGCAGCTTCTCAGGGAGGAGGATATTCCATATGCCATGTTATACCCGGCTCGCCTCCGGATTGGGGCTCCGTCAGATAATAAAATCTTTAATTCTCCTAAGGCAGCCATGGACTATGCGAAGAAGCAGAAAAAACGGAAGCGAGACTCAAATGCAGCACAGTACAGGGAGGAGGACTTACATGACGAGGTTGCATGAGCCTAAGTACTCCTTCAGCACAATCATCGAGCTTGATCATATATGCTGGGGTGCTGCTACTCTTTAACACTCCGCTCTTGTAATTGACGTTTTAGTTGTAATTCACTACTGCTGGTGGGCGGTGGGCCTGTGCGACCCTGCGATTTCAATGGTGCTGCCAGTGCCCTGACTAAAGATTCATGACTTTGGTGCTATTGATTAATAATTGTTGGGGTTCAGCAGCTGGAATTCTAGGCCTACTTTATGGAAAAAGGGATGAGCCTGACATGCAGATAGGGCCTAGGGGCTGAATATTTGTTGGGACTGTTCTTTGCTACACTGTTTATTGGAGTGTTACTGATTGCAGGCTGGCATGGCGCGAGACGATAGTTGTAATATTGCCTCTTCGAATGCGTATTGCAGGTACATTATGCTATAGACCGTAGCGCTGGGGTGGCTGGGGCGGATGTTCAGATAAATGTCCCGGTCCCCTCCTGCTTAGTTTACTAGCGGGAGTTGGGCACCTCTACGCCCCCACATATGGGAGTTCCACACAAACTGTTTGATGTTGAGTTCAAAGTTGGGAAGCTGGGGGATTGGGGGGTTGGGGAAGGCTTTGGCAGGTTGGGGGTGCGGAAGTGGGTGGGGGGAGGATAGCCGGTTACCAGGGGTTTCAGGTCTGGGTATTTTACTTCAATTGCATGGGTGAGAGGTTGGGGGACGCGGACACTGGGATTCAGATCTATTGGTTGACATATTGCTTTGCTTTGCAGATACCTTCTACAGAAGGTTATTTGGTTTGCTGCCTTGTGTTCGGCAGTTGGTGCTGGGAGGCTTGCTTTCTCTTTATGCTTCAGGATTCCGGGACGGGTGGGCCTTGTGGCTGAGGGAGGAAAGATTAGTTGGATAACTTGGAATGTACGGGGTCTGAACCGACAACAGAAGACCAGACAGATGTTGGCCTTTCTTAACAAGCATGAGGCGCAGGTGGTCTTTCTTCAAGAGACACATCTTAAGGGTAGGGCGGTGGAGGCAGTGGCTAGGCAGTGGGCAGGCACTCGAGTGGCATCAACCTACTCCTCATATGCTCGTGGGGTTATGATTTTAATTAAGAAAAATGTACAGTTTGTTTCAATGCATGAAGAAATTGATAAAGAAGGTAGATACATTATATTGCATGGGAAACTATGTGGCACGCTGATAACGATGATAAATGTCTATGGACCAAATGTCGATGATCCTGACTTTTATGTCACTCTATGGAACAAGGTATATGCTCTCCCACACTCGGCGATTGTTTGTGGAGGGGACTTGAATGTGACACTGGATGGGATGCTGGATAGGAAGGATGAGAGGCCCTGTGTGCAGAGGAAAGCGGCTGACGCGGTACGTGATGGTATGAATGGACTTGGACTGGTGGATGTGTGGCGGCTGGGGCATCCGGGAGCGAGAGAAGGTACTTGCTATACATCTGCGCATGACACGTGGTCGAGGCTGGACTATTGGCTGGTGACACGAGATATTAGTGGGTGGGTCAGGAGGGCAAGCCACTTGCTCAGGACTCTCTCTGATCACGCACCTGTGCTTATGGAGGTCGGGTTGCCGTCGCATACTCCGGCTACTTTTTCATGGCGTTTATCCCCGGGTACATTGACGGATCTGGTGCTGCGTGAAGAACTAAGGACAGTTATCGAAGAATTTTTTGATAAAAATGTAGGATCCGTGGAGAGCATGGGTACAGTGTGGGAGGCCTTTAAGGTGACAATGCGGGGAGCGTGTATAGGTTTACAATCAGGGGTCCTTAAGTCACTGAGGAACTCCATGGACAGACTGGAGGGCGAACTGTTGTCACTAGAACGACTGCAGGAGCTGCTGCCGGAGGAGTCTCGGTTGGCAGAAATCCAGAAGAAAGTAACTGAATATAACGACCTCGCAGATCAGGAGGTTAAATTCTTGTCTAAACGCACTAGGGCGCGGTATTATAGTGAGGGGGGCGCGCAGGACGCGGGCTGGCGGATAGAATTAGAGAACCCTGGGCTAGGCACTGTTGGGTACAGGAGATAGTGGATGGGGACACTACCGTGACAAGCGCGACTGGCATCTTAGATTGTTTTGTACAATACTATGAGCAGATGTATGGACATAGGGAGACGGCAGGTGAGGACGAGTTAGCGCATTATTTGGATGACATAGCATCGATCTGGCTGTCGAAGGGACAGCAGGATTTCTTAATGCATCACATTACTGAGGGGGAGCTTCGGGATGCAATTGCGGCTCTGCCGAATGGTAAGGCGGCCGGCACAGACGGTTTGCCATCCGAATTTTATAGAGAATATGTGGATCTGCTGTTGCCACGCTTGGTGATGGTTCTGGAGGAAGCGCTGGAACAGGGACAGCTTCCGGCAACGATAAGAGAGGCACTGTTGGGTGCACTGCCGAAACCGGGCAAACCCCTGAATCACTGCGAGTCGTATCGACCTCTGTCCCTGATTAATACGGACGTTAAGATTATTGCCAAGGTGCTAGCGACGCGATTGCGACTGATATTGCCGGTTATGGTTTTACCGGATCAGTCCGGTTTAGTACCCCTCCGCTCCACTACTCATAATTTGAGAGCTTTGTTCGCGGTTCTGCATCTTCTCAAGCCAGATCTTGCTGCAGTGGCGGTGCTTTTGGATGCTGCGAAAGCATTCGACTCCGTGGCCTGGCGATACATGATAGCAGTGCTGCATCGCATGGGTGTGCCATATTTCTTTATGTCCTTGATCACTCTGCTGTACACAAACCCGATGGCGCGAGTGAGGGTTAATGGACATGTGTCGGCACCATTCCCTATACAGAGGGGGACTAGACAGGGTTGTCCCCTTTCGCCCTTACTATTCGCTGTCATATTAGAACCCCTGGCTTGCATTCTGCGACAAAGATATGCCGACACAGCGTTACGATTCCCTCTCAGGTCTCTGGCAGTGTCCATGTATGCCGATGACATGGTCCTGTACATAAGAGACCCTGCTCAGAATTTGGAAAAAGTACTTCAGGAATTCATTAGATTCAGGCATTTTTCTGGATTGTCCATCAACTGGGATAAGTCCATATTGTTGCCCCTAACAGATGCCACACTACCTTTCCCATTGGAATTTCCGTTGGAGTGGACGCTTAAACCGGTGCGCTATCTAGGGATATGGGTGCACAGGGATTGCAAAGAAACAATACGGGCCAACTACGGAGTGGCTATTTCGAAATTGGAAGATCAGGTCACGCGTTGGGTTAGGCTACCACTATCGTTTGCGGATAGGGTCTCCCTCATCAAAATGGTGGTTCTTCCTAAAATGTTGTACTATTTTGTTAATGTGCCAATCACCCTGACGTCCCATTTCTTTGCGTAACTGCAATCATTATTAATTACTTTGGCTTGGGCCGGGAAGAAGCCGCAAGTGAGATGGGATGTATTAACGAAGCCTTATGAGTTGGGAGGTTTTGCTGTACCGGACATGAAACTGTACTATCTTTGCGCTCAGGCTCATTTTGCTACTTACTGGTTGTCAGCTCCGCCATACACGCCGCATGTGGCACTTGAGGCTAGCGCAGTCCTTCCGCTGCCACTCAAGGTGATGATAGTGAATTCTCACTCAATATTTGAGAAAGGGGAAGTGGATACGGTACACAGTACGTACAGCGCATGGCAGGAGTTAGGCACACGATCAAATCGATTGCCACTGTATGCCCCAGGTATGCCACTACTATATCATGCTGAGATCTCGGTTTCGAGTGAATTGGGAGCTTTACAGTTACTACAGGGTGCAGTGATAATCACTATGGGCGATGTGTTTCCGATTGCTAATTTCCTTCCTCTGCAGACCTTGTTAGATCAGACGAATAATTCCACTATGGCTATGTTTATTTATGTTAGACTCCGTGCTGCGATACGTGCCTTGTATCCTTCCTTCACGGACGAACCACCGGTGTTGGGTGCCTTACAACTGCTATATACAACGACAAACCAAGTAAAATTGATCTCACGATTGTACCGGGCTTCACAGGAGGATGAGGGAGGAGGAGGTGTGGCAGCCAAAGCTAGGTGGGATGCCTGTTTACCGGATCAGCTAACTGATGATGAATGGTCTGAGTGCTGTTCCATGACCGGAGGTTTTGCGGCTAATGGAAATTTCCGTCTCATTCACTATAAATTCCTAGAACAGTGGTATTATACGCCTGTCCAGTTGTGTGCGTTGTGGCGTAGAGGATGCTGACTTTATTCATTTGGCATGGGGATGTGATCGAGTGTATGCGTTTTGGGTAGCTGTGACTGCAGCGCTTTCCGAAATGACATCGATCGATATCCCTACTGACTCGCTCCTATGCTTGTTGGGCATAGCCTCTGGAGTGCCTGCCGGGGTGAGACGCTTAGTAGTGCTAGCCCTGCAGATTGCTAAGCGCAGAGTGGCTATGTCATGGGGGGGGGGAAACAAGCGCCTGATGTCAAACTCTGGTTGCAAGACTTGGCATATTGCCGTGATCAATTGACCTGTTACTATGAAGAGCTACCGGTTACCTCCAGACCACGAGATATATGGGGCCCATACACAGAATACATGTTGTCGAAGCTTGCAGATGATGGGAGTCCCTAGTTAGTTTCATTGTGTGGATGTTCGCGACTGCGATGTGTATGTGATGTGGGTGTGCTTCCTTCCTATACGGATCTCTAATAAAGACATAAGAGTGGCCATTTGATCTGCTATGCATCTGTCAGTGGCACGGTTTTTCCTACTGAACTATTCCTCTACGATATACAGGGCCTAACCAAACACCAACCAAAGATGCGTTGCAGTGCCTATTCCGTATACCTTACTTACCACATGCTTTTCTGTATTACTTCTTGATGCCATGATCTGAGCCCTGGGGTGTTGGGTGGGGGGATGTTGAAGTATTCAATTATTGTTGTGGTATACCTAAAATGAGACTGCTTATATTATGCATAAGAATTGTTGCAAGACTCAGGTTCTGTATTGTATCCCGCTAACACATTGCCTCTCATCTTTGCTATAGTGAATATTTACAACGATTGTGATGTATGTGCGAACTAATTTGCGGCCGGCCCTTCTTTCGGGTTGTAGGCCATCAGCTGTGTTCTTGTAATGAGTGCAATAAAGGCCTTTAAAAAAAAACAAAAAAAAAACATACTTGACATCTCACAGATAACGTTTGAATATTAAAAAATCAGAAATGTGCAGAAAGAACTTTCTGGAGCTCAAGATGGTATCCTACTTAGAGGTTTGAGAATTGTCATACCTGAGAGCTTAAGACAACAAGTCATTGAACTGACACACGAAGGACATCATGGCATTGTAGCCACCAAGAGAGCCCTCAGAGACCAAGTGTGGTTTCCTCACCTTGATAAACGAATTGCGAAGGAACTGAAAGCATGTCACCTGTGTAACTGATTATCTCTCAAGACAACAGAGCATCCGCTAAATATGTCTGACCTTCCTAAACAGGCATGGGAGAAATTGCAGTTGATTTCTCTTGGCCTTTAAACGATGGCCATTATCTCATGGTAACTACTGATGAGTACTCATATTTTTCCTTAGTGTACGATCTATCGTCAACCAACCATGACAAAGTCATTGAGAGGCTGGATGATATATTCGCATCGTGGGTTGGTCCCTCCATTCTCAAATCTGACAAAGGTGCACCCTTCAATATCAGAGAATTAAAAAACTTTCTTAGTCACTTGAATGTCAAGCATCAGAAAAGCACACCTCTCTGGCCACAGGGAAATGGCATTGTTGAATGATTTATGGGCACCCTACAGAAAGTGGTTCAGCGCCATGCGCGTGAAGGAATAGATATCAAGTCAGCCTTATGTCCAGCCCTTTGTGCCTATCGGTCATATCCCCATCTACAACAGGTTTAAGCCCTGCCACCTTGTTATTTGAGAGAGTCATTGGGACAAAGCTACCACCAGCTAACTAATAGACACTGATGAGAACCGTGTCACAGACACTTCTCGCAAAAGCAAGTCGGAGATCTATGCAGATAAGCACAGATGCGCTAGGACATGTTTTTTGGAAAAAGAGACCGGGACCTGGTCAAACAGAAATTAAACACAAGACTGACACTCTGTTTGATGCTGATCCTTTGAGAGTTGCGACAAGTAAAGGACATATGGTGACCGCTCAACACTTCGGCAAGTTCATTATGAGAGACTCATCACATTTCAGGCATCTGCCTCGATGTTCCATTAGCTCTAGACATCACAAGTGAGACAAGTCCACCTGAGTGCCCAAGTTAAGCATCTGAGTCTACATCTGTGATGCCAGCTGACAGTGCAACTCCTTCATCTCGTACAACTCAAACAGGAAGATTGGTAGGAGCATTTCGACGATTCATTGAGGAACTCTAATGTATATATGTTGTCTGTACTTTTCATTTGAAACAAAGGGGGAGATGTAGTGTTGTGTGATTATGTGCGGTAGGACCCTTGTGGTCCTTGCTAGCCTCCTTACAAAGTTATGTAATCAGTTGGGAGGTATCAGGGTGTGTCTGTGTGTGGTCATTAAAGCTTATGACGTAGAGCGTTCTGTTAGAGGTTGCATACCGAAGAATAACGATGGGTGTTATAGAGCTCCATGTGTGGCGTGGCATGTTCCAGAGCTGGGGTGGACCAACAGTCCCCACTTCTGTTTCCAGGAGCAGGAGGACAATTTCTTCAAACAATAGCCCCTCAGAGGTAGCAATTACTAGCCTGAGCCCCAAATCGGAGTCTTAATATTGCTCACCGACTGTTGCCAATATACTGTTCATTGTAAAGTACCTTAATACCAATTTGGTCCAAGTATTCTATACAAATGGCATAAATAAATAGCATCAGTGCTGTGAAGGATTGGTGTTGTTTCATTAAATGCATGGCAACCCTAAAATACAAAAGTTCAGTTAACAAGAGAAACTAGAACCCAAGAAACCTCCAGGAGTCCTGCTGAGAAGGGCTAGGATTGGCTGTTTTAAAGTATATTAGCAATGCTGAGAAGTTATTGCTTATTTCCATTCAAAGGTTGGTGGCCTTGATGATAGTGTTATAACGTTCTTATTAAAAGTTTAGCAAATCTGGTAAGAGGTTGCAACTCCAAACACGTTCTACCCGCTTGGTATGGTAAAATATGGTAGGTTCCAAACACATTTTTAGGTCTGGGCTCATGTTTTCAAAAACATCATAGTAAAAATGCATACATATACACATTCAAAGGGGAGCTTTTGGTCATCTGTTGGCATCCATTGGTCTATCGAGCTATCATCCTGATTTTACAGGACCCTACCTGTGCTGGATGGGTTTCTTCAGGGATGCATCCTCGCACCACTCTTGTTTTCTACATATAGAGCAAAAGCGCCACACACCATATCTCTGGGTCATTCATTTCCCCCAAATCAGGGTCCAGAAAGAATTCAATATATATTTTATGCGGATGATAATGTCCCTATACATCAGACACCTAGAGGGTTACAGAGGCAAATAGAGGAATTTGAGAACAATTGTGTGGTGAATGATCTTAAAATATATGTTCCAAAAATGAAAATGATGGTCCTTTCCAAAAAAAAGCTGCAGAACACACTTCTGAGGCCCAGGACTGGAGGGGGCACTTCATGCAAGGGTAAGATTCACATGATGGCAGAGTCCAGCAGCACCAGCTGAGTCGCAAGAAGTCTTTTGTGACCCTGAGTCTTCAGAGAACAGTAGCCAACAAGCCCTTGGAGAAACTTGGGCTCAAGGATGTAAAGAACAGGTCCAGTCCTTCTCACTCCCAGGCAAGAAACAGCAGGCCAACACAGCACAGCAGGTATCAAAGTTGCAGTTCCGCCTACAGCACAGGAGCTCTTTTCTTAAGCAGAATGTCCTTGGTTTCAGCAAAGTTCTGAATTGGTGATTTCAGGGGACGGGTACTTATACCGAAACGTGCCCTCGAAATATGGGGAGATATCAAAGATTGCAAGGTTCCTACCTTTCCTGCCCTGGCTCCAGACTCACTACGAGGGGGGGGGGTGCTTCTCTTTGTGTGGGGATACGCACAGCCCTATTCAGGTGTAAGTGTCAGATCCTCCCTCCCAATCTACCTCAGGAAGGCCGGTCAGCCTGGACAACAAGATGCAACTGTCACACACCAGCTCCCTTTGTGTGACTGTCGAGAGGGAATGCACAAAGCACAGCTGTCACCCAACCCAGATATGTATTCAGTGATAGGCAGAGGTAAAGAATGGTTAAAGTGAAAAAATGCCAACTTTCGAAAAGTCAAGGAACAACCAAGGGCATTGACTCTACTCAGTAAGGCTGAGTCAATATAGAATAAACCACAACAAGTGCCGGTACTGAACAATATTTGCCAATTACTATATCACTGGTACCACTGCAAGTCTGTCACAGGTTCCATGAAAAATCAATTTCAGAAAAACTTTTATTTTGAATCTTTAGCCTATTTTTCAATAAATATATACACATATAAATAAGTGATTAATGAAACAAATACAACCAATACAAAAGAATCATTCCTTCCCAATTGCACTACTTGTCAAAAGACTCAACAACCACTCAATACTCTCTTTCATCCATTCAACATTTATTCCTGACACATAACCAACTCCACACACTCACCAAGTTTACCAGTGGGTTAAGCCAGGTTCATTCACAGTTTATTAGAAAGGCAAAACCCAAAGGGGAACAATACGCACGCAGCCAAACAACAACGAACTTTACCACTAATTTGAGTAAAGCAATGCACCAAAGAATCAACAGAGTTAACAAAGAAAAAAGTGCATTACAGACAACAACTTAATTTTGGATATGTTTGTTTGACTAAAGAATGCGCAAGGTTGACGCGTTTCGAACCCCTTGACTAGCAGGGTTCTCCTCAGGACCATCACAATCTAAAAAAGAAAGCGAAACACATACTCTTACTACTCTGATCATAGACTTTAAAACAACTGCATGACCGCACCCAGCTGGTGCATCAGCTTCTTAACTTACTAATAAGTGAGAGACTTCTACTTTTAGTCAATCCTCAGTGTGTCTGGAAATCAAAAAAAAAATCAAAAGAAGCTCATAAGGCAAAATTATGGACCTACAACCCGTCAGAAAATAAATTACACTTACTAGATATTTTAAGGCAATCTCAATGTTAACCTATGGGAGAGCTAGGCCATGCAGTAATGAAAAACTAATTAGCAGTTTTCACCACCTGGACATCTTAAACTCAAATGTACATGTCCTACCTTTTAAATAAACTGGACCCAGCCCATAGGACTGTCTAGGGCCTACCTTAGGGGTGGCTTATATGTAAATTAAAGGGAAGGTTTGGGCCTGGCAAGTAGACTTGCCGGGTCGAAATGGCAGTTTAAGCTGCACACACAGGCTCTGCAGTGGGAGGCCTGAGCCACGATTAAAGGGCTACTGAGTGGGTGGCACAACCAGTGCTGCAGGCCCACTAGTAGCATTTAATGTACAGGACCTGGGCACATATAGTGCACTCTGCTAGGGACTTATATGTGGGAGGTGGGAGAGGTGTGGCGCCGCGGCCAGGGCGACTGACGCTGAAATCTGGGGATCAGGGTTCGATCCCCGGCTCCGGTGGCAGGTTAGCCCAGCACCATGTGACTCTGGGCAATAGCTTGCTTAATCTCCCCGACGGCCCCCAGCGCCTAGAGACCCTTACGGGTGATTGTGCGCTTTACAAATGTGGATTATTATTATATGTAAATTAAATTTCAGTTGGGGAAAAGCCAAAGTTACCATGTGTTAAGCAGAGAGAACGTGCAAGTGCCCAGGGCTCTAAAGCCAACAAAAACGAGGTCAGAAAAAAGGAGAAGAGGAAGCCAAAACATTTGGGAGGACTCTGCAGAAAGGTCCAGGCCCAACAGGTGCTTGAGGGTAAGGCACCTTGATGGGAAGTTGGCATTTCCAATGGAGGAAAGGAGGCAAGAAAGAGGGAAAGCAAAGTTAGAAGATATGTCAGAGGAAGACAGCAAGAAGATAAGGAGGAGATGTATGGAGTGTAGGGGATACGGGGAGGGTAGGGGATGGGAGAAGGGGTAGGGTTGTAGAGAATGGGTAATAAAGGATTTTAAGGTGTGGGAATGAAAGGGGGATATGGAAGGGGTGGCATCTAATATGTAGATATGTTGGAAATGAAGGTGTCCAACTTAGACCATATTTTTAGTTTTTTCTTCAATGAGGTTTTTAGGTAGGAGTTTAAAGAGTTATTTGCACCCCTATTGAATAGAACCCATTCCCACAATGTGTGAGCTGAAAGTTTGGACAGGTCTTTCAATAAGGAAAGAATGGCTTTATGCCATTTGAAATAAAAAAAGTCCCATAGTGAGCGATCTTCTTTGCTTAGCCTAGAATTTGTATCAAGAGGAAGGATGCCCAGAGCAACTGAGGCCAGGCTAGTGGTCCAGATTATCTGTGCGATTTGTGAGATATTTTCACCAATTTCCCATCAGAAATTCTTAGCCAAGGCACAATCTAGTGACATATGTTGTAGATCACTTGGGGCCAGATGTAGGAGCCCAAATACCGATTCGGTAAATACCGATTTTTACAGATTCGGTAATTCAATTACCGAATTTACCTAAATCTCCCACCTTCTATTTTACCGATTCATAAATACCGAATCGGTAAAATTCGGTAATTATAAGTCGGTAAAATAGAATTACCTACATCTGGCCCCTGATTCCTTCTCGCAGCTCCAACATTTGTCAGGATCGCAGAGGTCTACTTTAAAACGTTTAGTGGCGTCCAGTGGGCCATATAAGCAGTCCAGAATCTGTATTGAGTGAGGAAAAGTTTAACCTTGTTTGTAATCTGGTTAGCCTAGATGGAAGGCCAATTTAGTTGCTTAATATATGCATAGTTTGAGTCATCTAAGAGTGACTCCCATTTGTTTTGTATCGATTTAGTTCAGGAGGAGGTCCTGGGAGTGAGAAGAGAGTATATTTTGGAGGCTAGTTGGCCCCCTTTAATTAATGTCCTCGTAGTTTTGGGGAGGTTAGGAGTTCCTGGCGCTTTGTGTCTGGAGATGAAGGCTTTGGTTTTTAGAAAGTGGTAAAAGTGTATGTTGTCAAGGCCAAAATCAGATTTGGGGTGGAAGAAAGGTATCGGTTTGGAGGAAGATCCCAGGTCTCCTACTAACAGAATGCCTTTTTGTGCCCACTTCTCCAGACAAAATGTCTTGTCCTCTGATTTCAAGTGTTCGATATGCCACGGTGAGGTCAGGAGGGAGAAGCGCATGTTATTCAGCAGTTTGTTGTCAATATTTCGAAGGGTGTGTGCTGTGTGGGAGAAAATGATTGAGGACTGTTCCATTTATATTTTCTTGGTGGTAATGAGTGAAGTAAGGGAAAGTGGTTGGCGAGGTTGCCTTCAATGATCACCCAAGTGGGGTGGGGGTTTTCATCAGTTGCGGAAAGCCAACATCATCCTGCCTTGCTAAGAAAGCATTTCGGTATCTCTCATAGTCTGGGAGCTTAACACCTCCAAGTTTCTTTGGTAGTCTTAGTTTCTTAAGAGCGATTTTTTTTTTAGGTTTCCGTAGAAATGCGGTAATTAATGTATTTACTTTGGCACAGTAGGTGTCCGAGAGGTATGTTGGGCACATGCTAATTGTTAGAACTGGCTATTTCTGGTTGGCTAAGGCTGGCGCCAAAGCCAGGCAGAAACCACCATTCTAGTCAGGGCAAGGGAGTCTCACACGCCAAGATAACCCCTGCTCACCCCCTTGGTAGCTTGGCACGAGCAGTGAGGCTAAACTCGGAGGCAATGTGTAAAGCATTTGCGCCAGCACACAACAGCAACAACATCCTAGGCACACCACAAAAGGAACTCCACACAAGGTTATATAAAAATAACTTCTGTATTGTCAAAATCACATCAGATAGAAATCACACATGTACATTGTGCCAACTGGCACGGGCAATATTCACAAGGGATTATTCACAAGACAGGGCCACATGGGCCACTGTCAGAATCAACACTTTTAGAAATAGAAATACTGTCAGAAATTGGAATAAAAGGATATAAAATCACTGTAGCACAAATCAGCAAGTATAGCACACAACCAGTAACTACTGGTAACAGGTAAGTACCCCCTACGCAACCCTAACCACTTTAGGAGAATGTTACGCAGGGGACCAAGACCTCACTAGGACCACCTGTACAGGAAAGAAGAACCACCTAAGAATAAAGTACATTTAGGGGTATCCGCAAGAACACATTACACATGATGCATCACAACATTCAGAGGTGTAGGGAAAAAGGGTAAACACATGATGTATAAAAACACATTCAGCGGTGTAATAATAAGGCACATGATGCATCATAAACACATTCAGAGGTGCACGGAAGGAAAAACACATAATGCATAAACCAACACATTCAGAGGTGTAAAATCAAGGAAGACACATGATGCATAAGAACATTCAGAGGTGCCAGAACATAACTCAATAGCGCAAAAACACATGATGCCCACAAACATTCAGAGGTGTAAGATTAAGGTGCGTAATCATATTAAATGCATTACATTTCCTAGCACCACATCACATTGTGCAAAACTCATATTAGGCAATTACCATCACATAGATAATCACATTGCGCCTAAATAAAGTCACATACCAGCCCCCATCTAATAAAGGGACTAAAGAGCCCTGTGTCCAGAATGTCAGGGCGCGCTGCCACGCAGCGCCAGTCAGGGGTGCGCCACTGGCACAAAACCTAAACGGTGCAGGTGCCCACTACTTGCTGGGCACCTGGGAACATCACAAGACCTAAACGGTGCAGCTGCCCACTAATTGCTGGGCAGCTGTGAATCAAAACTGCGACAGGGTCCTCACTGACCCTTAGGCGCAAACTGCGCCCACTGCTGGAGCCACACAGGCTCTGACACCAAACACTGCGGCCAAATGCTGGAGCCACACAGGCTCTGGGCATATCACATGCCCCAAACGTTGGAGCCACTCAGGTTCTAAAACAAAATATGCTCCATGGAGCCCTCAGGCTCTGAAAACAACTGTGCCTCTTAGGAGCACTCTGGCCTCTGAAACAATTAGGCGCCTTGGAGCCCTCTGAGGCTCCGCAAACACTCATGCCCCTCGGAGCACTCATGACGCTGTGCCAGCACTGGTACCACAACAATCTATCTGTTCCCTCGTGGAACAAAAACAGAACTGCCCCCGCATAACCGGGCCCCTCCCTGACTCACCAGGGCAACATGCGGGGCTCTTGCATGAGACTGCTCCTTCACCCGGGGCTTCAGTCGTGCAGCGGGCGGGGCTCTCCCTCACGCTGGGGAGCCTCGCTGGTTGCTGCAGCACCTCTGTCCCTTTCAGGCACTCTTCACACGCAGGGCTCTCACCGGACACGGGAGCCCTGCTTCGCCGGCACGGACATCCTCTCTCCACTACCGGGGCTCCCGCTTGGTCATGGGAGCCCCGCAACCCTCACGAACTCCTTCCAGCGCGGGCCTCCCACGGCGGCAATACGCGGCATCACCCGGGCCCCCTCCTGGGACCCGGGACTCTCCTGGACAACGCGGGGTAAATCCCTCCACGCCGCAGCCGCCATGCTTCGTCTCCCCTTCGCGCTGAGGGGGCGGGACTTCCGGCCGGGCCGCGCTGCCATTAGCCGGCCGGCCAACCACTTCCGGGTCGTCGCGGGCAGCGCGGCGGCCCGGCTGGGCATTGTAGGCGGGGGTTAAACTCACCGAGAGGTAGGCTCTCTCGAGTAAATTCGTAACCGGGGCAAACAAAGGCAAACTGAAGACGGCAATGAGCAGGGTGGCACCCGCGCCGCTCGGCCACCACACGGGGTGACAAATGCCGGGTGGGCACCGGCCAAGGCACATGGAGCGCTCTCAAGCGCTTAGCGATAATGCAGCGCTTCCAGGCGCTATAGGTAAAAGAAAAGCGCTCCCAGGCACTAAAGGACAATCCACAGCGCTCCTAGCGCTAGAACAGCAAACAAAGCGCTTCCAGGCGCTTTAGGCTATAATAAGCCCTGGCAAAAGCAAGAAAAAGTTCCCAGGAGTCCTGGAGGAGTAAGAGTGGAGCAAAACAGCTCCCTGCAAAGAAGAGTCCTCCAGCATCCCGGAAAGTCTATCAGATATCCAGGGGCTGGGCAGGGCCCAGGGATTCCCCTGGGCCCAAGCAGCAGCACACCCCTGGTAGGATTCAAGTCAGAAAACAAGAACAAATTGTAAGGGGACACAGCCCCTTTTTATACTGTAAATTCCTTTGTCTAGCAGGGTGCAGGCAGTGTGAGAGCCAGTTAGGACTGGTTATAGGGAATTCCTTTCAGTGTGAGGGGCAGAGGCGACAGTCGCCCAGCAGGAG
Source organism: Lissotriton helveticus (assembly GCF_964261635.1). Lineage (NCBI taxonomy): Eukaryota > Metazoa > Chordata > Amphibia > Caudata > Salamandridae > Lissotriton > Lissotriton helveticus. The sequence goes on from NC_136059.1 coordinate 302,194,325, forward strand.
GTGGAGCCAGCATTGTGGCAGGCAGGCACAGCCCTATTCACTCCTAGGTGCTATCTCCTCCCACTTCCCTGGCAGCAGATGCAGCCTTTCATCCACGGCCTGACTCAGACAACCTCCTGGGGGCTCTCCAGCCCCTGTCAACCTCAAACCAGACAGTCAATCCACAAGCAGGCCCAGGCACTCTTGGGCCAGGCTCACCAGCCAATCACACGCCAGGCACAAATTACACAAATATGCCAACTTCTAGAAGTGGCACTTCTCCACTAGACACAATCATGCCGCATATACCATTGCGCAGCATTCAATCTCACGAGTTCGCACATACTAAACTCGACCCTGCACTCCCCACACATCAGGAACTACCATGGGCATACATATTCCCCATTCATTCCTATGGGAGGGCAGGTCACTCACCACACATACACAGAGAGCTCACGCACTTTACACTGTACCACAGTGAAAAAGTGTGCAAAGGCCTTGTGATGGTGGGTGCGCTGCGGGCTGGAAAAGCAGGCAAGGAGGCCGGATGTAGTGGGCTATGCCAGTATTTATTTAACTGTAAGAGTCAAAAGAACAGGAGGTGAAATAGTGATGTCCAGGGCTATTCCGGGTTCTTCTCCGATGTGGGAGTCTTGAACTGTTCCTGGTAGCCGTCTGGTCGGGTCCGGCGTAGGGGAGGCACCTCGGAGGGCAACAAGAGACAAGAAGGTACCGTTAGTACGGAGGGAACTCTGTGAGTTTCCTTTCACCGACACCGGGGAAGTGAGGAGAGGAAGAAGAGGTCCGTGAGGAAGGTAGGGTCGGGAGAAGGAACGAAGGACGGATATACAGCAAGAGTGCTAGGGCGTAAGTGAAGGGAGGGAGTGCTTTACAGGTACTATACAGTGCAAGATAGGGAGCTGCTACTACGTGGTTTGTGCCTAAGAGAGGGAGGGAAATTTACACAATATATACAATGAGCACTTAGCTCGCTCTCGGGGGTGTTAGTAGTACTCACACGGTCCGCCGCAACTCTCCTATTGAGTTGCGGCCGCTCTTCAGCCACCTCCTCAGGGACTCCACCAATCTTCTGACCACACGTCTTCTTCGGGATTCGCCTCGTCTCCGTCTTCTCCTCCGGTCTGAGCGTCCTGCCACGATTCTCCAACGGCGTTCTGGGCTTCCCGTCTGTTTTTCACTGGTTCTGTCGCTACCTCCGGGGTGGGACTTCCGGGGTCGGAAGGAAGTGTTTCCTGTCGGCGGCTTCCTCCGATTGGCTCCTGTAATACAGAGAGGGGCGGGAGTCTCCTCGTCATGGTGGCTGTTCTAATACGGGTTTCGTGTTTGGGAGAGTGACCGAAGGGGCTTGCAGTTATGTCCGATAGTGGTAAGTTTCTGGGGGGAGTCAATCCGGGCGGGGAAGATAGCGGGGCCACATCACAGGCCTAAAATCACCAACACCAGGTTCCAGAAACAGGCTAGGAAAAAGCAAAAAGTTTCGGGGTGAACCTGCCAAAAGGGCCAGGTCCAACACTAATCAAGGAGTGATTCTGATGAAGAAGCTCCCAGGGAACTTTGACTGTTCTGTGGGCCGTGCCCAGATTTATAATTAAGTGTTTATTTCCAGCATATTTAGGTAAAGTGGTAAACCAATGTTAGATGTTATGTCTACTCATGGTTTCTGCCCACCCCAGTGATTTGCTCACCTTATTAAGGGTCTTTTCTAGGTGTTTTTTTTCACAGCTACCTGTATGTTTGCTATTTCCACGACTCTCTCCCCACCTAATATTGTTATATATGGGAGTAAGGCAGAAGTAGATTGTGAGACCTTTGCTTTAGGTTCTGGGACAGCAGGTGGTAAATGAGCAGTAACCCTGCTGCAAACTGTTGCTTTAACATTGGTGTCTGGTCTTAAGACTTTTTCATTTCGTTTGATAGGTCCACACGTGCAAAGTGCCTCAGTAGGCTCAAAGTTTCTCTGCACATGCAAAGGGCCTACACACATACTAAATGGATTTGAAGTTATAATCAAAATGTGGCCACCCTATTTTTGGTTTGAGATGCTGTTCCAAGGATGGAAGGGGAGCGCCTGTGGTTCTAGAGTCTATCGAGACGCTTCTCCCCTTTGACCCCTCCTCGAAACAGCAGGGACAGTACAGCATTTAAAGCGCCTTCCCTGGTTTCCAGGAGCCCACGCATATCCAACGAGGCATATTTACACGAGGTTACCACCAGGAAACCATAAATGCGTACATCAGTGCTCCGTTGAGGCTCTCTCTGCAGGCCCTAGCTGCTGCACGGTTTCTGTGTGTAAGTAAATGAACTGTACTGATGCTTTTAATTGTGCAAACCTACGACGGGCAGATGTATGCAGCTCTTAATAAATCTGGCTCTTTAAGTCACCCTTCTGAGGCGAACCTTCGTGTCAGATGGAATAAAATGTCGGCTCGCCCCCCGCATTCTATTCAGGAAACGACTGTAATCCTACGCAGCAATTTCAAGCTGCAGAATTCAATATTTTCTCTTATTATCTCGCTAAAATGTGCTTGTCTGTCCATGACAAAATACGGATGAGGCAGCTAAGTGCCTCATTACCATTTGTCGAAGAAAACTGGAGATGCAGGCAGACAGTCGATTTCTTTGAAGATGCCAGGGTGTTGCCTGTGAATGCTAAATAAGTCTAGCTGTCTGCTAGAACTCTACAAGTGATTTTTTAAAAGAATAACCATGGAGCCAATCAACAGTAGTATGAGTCCACGGGAGTACTCTTTAATGCACTCTTCATGCCTTTCTGAAATGGTCCTGAAATGTAAACCTCCCCATTAGGAAAGATACAATAAGGGCGTTGGCTTTTGCATTTGTACTAATAATATATGAATATTCCCTGAAAATTACCCTCTTTGATGTTTTGCTGTAATTCACAAAGGCATGTTGAAGTAGGTAAAAGAGTGCCTCAGGAGTACCAACGTGGGAAACCCAAAATGCCTGTGTGTTTTAACCCTGGGTGCAGGGGCGCCTCCTCCATTAGGGCAGAGGAGCGTCGCCCCACTGCTTTCTTGCAGTGCGAGAAGCAGAAACATAAAATGGTAAACCTATGTTTTTGCTTCTCGCACTGCGAGAAAGCAGAAGTGCCTGGTTGGGGGTGGGCGGGTCTGCTGGAAAGCAGGGGAGGAGTGGCTAGCCCAATGCTGTGGGCCCTGACAAACCAGTCATGCTCACTCTCCCTTTTCTCTTTGGGGGCTGCATGCAGCCTACATAGAGAAAATGGCCTGCCGATAGGCACCTGGCTGGGCGCCGTCCCCACCAATCACAACGCTGCCATTGCAGCATTGTGATTTGCATTGGGGAGGGGAGGGAGGCTGCCTGTGGCTGCTTCCTGTTCAGGAGAGCAGCAGGAAAACGCGGGACCTGGCCAGGAACTGGGGCGGTGCAGGACCTAGGAAGGTAAGTATGACTGTCTGACTTGGTCTGTGAGTTGATACATAAGTGTCTATGTGGGTTGTTTGAGAGGGTGAGTGAGTGGGTTCATGGCTTTCTGAGTGCATCTGTGAGTGAGTGCATGATTCCCTCAGTGGGTCAATGACTGGGAGCGTGAGTGTCTGAATGGTTCTGTGAATGGGTGCATGGGTCTCTGAATGGGACTGTGAGTGGGTGTGTAAATCTCTGAGTGTATCAGTGACTAGGGGCATAAGTCTCTGAGTGAGTCGGTGAGTGGGTGTGTGAGTGACTGTATGGATGTGTGAGTGTCCGAGGGGGTCTGTGAGTGGGTATATAAGTGAGTGGATCTGTAAGTGGGTGTATGAGTGTCTCAATGCATCTGTGAGTGAGAGCATGTCTCTGGGCGGGTGAGTGAATGGCTGCATGGGTCTGTGACTGGGAAGGCGAGTGTGTGGGCGGGTCTGTGAGTGGATTCGTGATTCGTTGAGTGGGTGAGTGAGTGGGTGCGTGTATATATGAGTGAGTCTGTGAGTGGGTGGTATCTCTGAATGTGTGAGTGAGTGACTGAGTACATAAGTCTCGAAGAGGGTCTATGACAGTGTGTAGGTGATTGTATGGGTATGTGAGTGGATGTATGAGTGTCTGAGTGGATCTTTAAATGGGTGGATTAGTGTCTCAGAGGGTATGTCAGTGGGTGTGTGAGTGTCTCAGTGGGTCTATGAGTACATAGGTGAGTGTATGAGTGGGTCTGTAAGTAGGTGCATGAGTCTCTGAGTGGATCTGTGCATGAGTGTGTGACTATCCGAGTGAGCCTGTAAGTGGGTGCATGAGTACCTGGGTGGGTCTGTGAGTGGGTGCATGAGTGCCCAAGTAGGTCTGTGAGTGGGTGTAAGAGTCTCTAAGTGGGTATGAGTGGGTCTCTATATAGGTATGCGAGTCTCTGAGTGGGTCTGTACTTGGGTGCGTCACTCTCTGAGTAAGTCTGTAAGTGGGTGCATGAGTGCCTGAAGGGGTATGTAAGTGGGTGCATGAGTATCTGAGTGGGTATGGACTGGATGTATAAGAGTGTGAGTGGGTTTGTTAATGGGAGTATAAGTATCTGAGTGAGTTTGTGAGTGCAAGGGTGTGTATATAGATACTTTGTGGCTGATTACGATGTGGCCCGTAAAGGCAACAACCAACAGTCAGAGCCTTTAGAGCTGCATCGTAATCGGCCACTCGGTTTACTTTTCGACCGCCTCATTATGATGGGGCAGACGAAAAGTAAACCGGCTGGTCATTCCGGTCTTGAGATTACAACGCACGGTTACCAACATGTTTTTCAAGAATGTGGTGCACCCCTGCATTACCCCTAGCGCTGGCGCTAAAAAAGCTGCCTGGCACTAGCGCAGGCACCCTAGCGTCATTTTGCTGGGGTGCCTGTGCAGCAGAGGCAATTGTTTTTGTTTCTTTACTCCTCATTTGCCTTGGAAAGAAAAAACAGACAGATAAACGTGCTCTGGGGTCCCCCTTACCAAAGCACCAGCCACAGATCTTTGTTTTGAGCCAAGGATGGATCACTTTACACACAACTTCTCCAGCCGTGGTTAGCTCCGTTAGACACAGCCATCTGTGAAACCACCAGCAAAGAAGTGTAGTAATACGGTATTAAGGCCTAATTTTAAGATTGTATTCAATCAGAGGATTTTAACCAATTTTCAAAACCAAAAATTCATTCATCTTACTTTCTGATGCCTTATCTAACCGGATTGTATATTTAACAGATATCATCCATTCCACCTTGGTCGGAGAAGTGGTCTTTATCCAATTTTTACAAATCTCTCTGCCAGCAAGCAACATCAAATAATAAAACAACTTTCTCCTATTGGTTGGAAAATATTCATAAGATTCCGGGACCTCCCAAAAAAACAAGAATTTTGCTTACCTGAAGTGTCTTGCCGAGTATCACAGATATACAATTACTCACGTCTGTCCAGAAACCTTGGATCTTGGGACACCCCATGAACATGTGAATATCATCCCCTTTTCCTGGCCACATTTTGGACATTTTGGCGTGGGACCTTTCCCCAGTTTGGACAATCCAAGCAGAGTCCAAGAAACCCTGTGAAGACAAAACATGTGTCTCCTTAAATTTGTGGCACGCACTGCGGAATACAGAATGTTACAAGATACTTGCCATAGGTCTTCCAACTGCATCCCTGGCAAGCTCTTCCCTCACAGGTCTATTGGTAGTCTCTTGGTAGTTCAAAGTCACCGTCCAACAGGTCCAACAGGTCCACCAGAAGCCAGAAGCCAGCACTAATTCACCACATCCTTACTTCTTGTGGCACTGCCAACCATCAAAGATTCTAGTTCATTTGAGGAGCCAGTGTCTGCCCCGGTCGAGAAACAACAGCTTTTAATTTGAAGATATTTGAAACTTGATCATTTATTGCTAGTAATCTCCTGCCACATACTCCAGGAAATCAGACTTCCATTATCGACTAATTGCCCCAACTCAATATCCCCGCTTCCCTTAATGAAATGGCCAAACTATCTTTTGTCCACTCTGGGGAACCAGGGGCACCCCAAATTGATTCCAGTCCACTATAATAACTAAGATTTGTCTTGTGACTGCAAAACACTGTAAAGTCTTGCGATGCACTTTTTTTTAAGAATCTAGGGTCTCCAAATTTGAGTATAAAACCTTGCTCACCCCTTTCATGTCAGATAGCATCACCCTAAACATTTTCCCAATATCAGATTCATCCGGTTCGTTAAAGAGCATCTTACCTCCTTCTAACAGAAATATCCAGGCGTGGTAAGACTTGTCTGGTAATCGCAAACCACCCTTGTTGTTTTTCCACCTAAGCTTTTTCCATGCAATTCAACAACATTTGAGGCCCAAATAGGCTACTGATCTTGGCCTGTACCATTTTGAAACACTCTTCTTTAAAAACCATAAAGATATTTTGAAATAGAAAGGTAAGTTTAGGGAGAATCGTCATCTTCACGAGATTTACTCTACCGAAGATTGGCAAAGGGAGATGAGACCATTAATAGTAGATTACCCACTTCCTTGCTAGCCGTTTGAAATTTGATTTGCGGAATTTTTGCTAAGTTTTGTGTAATTGTAATACCTAAATATTTCATTGTCTTTTTAACCCCTTGCCTGCGGGGCTAATTCTCCCGCTGTGCTGGGGGTGGTGGGGGCGTGCACAGCGCCCCTGTGCTCATTACGAGCTCAGCTCGTCATGAGCCATGGTGCTCGTGTGCTCATGACGAGCTGAGCTCATCACAGCCACACCCATTTTTACGAACCTTCAGCACAGCGGGGGAATTAGCCCCGCGTGCGAGCATTCGGACTGTTATGACAAGCTCAGCTCGTCATGAGCACACGAGCACCGTGGCTCATGACGAGCTGAGCTCGTCATGAGCATGGGAGGGGTTAATACAATCCTGCTGTAGATTAGATGGGGTAATTGTTTATGCACAGTAAGGGACACCTTCCAACACATGACCAATCTTTACAGGTGATTTGCTCTCTCTATGTGTGCTGCATTCAAAGAGCAAAATACGAGAAGTAATAAAACTTTTTTCTCCTTGTATCGCTTGCTTAAGACCAGGTATTCCCTGGTAGTATCTCTGGCACTGCCTCATACCTATTTAATATGGGGCAGCATCAAAAAGCAATGGGTGTTGCGCTGGAATGCCCAATGCAATACAAATTGCACACCCCTTTCACGCTAAGTGCTGCGTGAATAAGGGCATTATTTACAAGGTGGCGTTAAGCCAGTTTAAGTGGCTTAACGCCACCTTGTCAATAAGATGAAGGAGTTAACACCAGAATAAGTGACATTCTGGTGGCATTAAGTCCTTGTAAATATGTCCTTCAGTCTTTATGTTATCTTCTACTAGGACGACCTATTGATATTTTCTTCTGAAAAATAGCCACACTATCAACTAGTAGTTTTACAGTGCTTAAAAAAGCATTGCTAATCAATAAACCTCCATTTCAATTTCAGCACAGGAAAGATTGAATATTAAGGCTTCCACTTAACTGCCTCTAGAGTTTCGAAAGAAAAAGGATGCATAAGTAGACGCCCCTATTCTTCAATAGGTTTGCAAACTTTTACTGTGAATTGATCCCAGGTTTCGTCTATCTGTTCAATGTCATGGTCTGCCCATTCAAGGAACAGACTTTGACATGACGTTTTTTTGGGATCAACAACCAGCTACAGTTTAAAAAAAATGTAAAAGCAGCATTCTCTTCTGCTTGCGTTCCAATGCTTTCCAATCAGCCTAAAAAGGTGTATTTTGAAGTCCCACACCTCAGGTCGAGGAGTGTAGGGCTTTATTATCCCATCTTCAAGTAGATGATTGTTGGAAGCAGCTAGTTTTCTACATGTCTCATACCCTCACTAAAAACGAAAAGCTACACAGTAGTCAAATTCTGGTACAGTTTCACTGATCCATGGCCACTGTACCCCAGTGTATGGTAACCGTTCCCTCCTCCACTTCCCCAAAATGTAATATAAGGTCTAATGTGGCAGGTCTAAGTACAAGTGCAGTGCTGTCACCCCTATGGCATTCAGGGTTGTGCACACACAGTTTATGTCTAGGAGTTCTCTCACCGTAAGCAAGTCCTCATTAGTCCTTTATTGGCCTCTGGCAGACCTGCAGCACAAGTCAGGTACTTCCCGCTCCTCAGGGAAGGAGCTGCAGTGGTTGCAAGTGCAGCGTCCGGAGATCGGGTCTAGAGTGTATGGGATGACCATGCTGATGTGGCGGTTGGCAGGTTCCAGCATTACAGATGTCTGCAATGGTGGCAGACCTTCTTCCTGGTGCTGGAGTGAGTCAGGCATGGGTCTGAGGTCACTGTGCAACTGTCCATCTTCTTCACCCTGGTCTATGATGCACAGCGGGTTGGTTCACCTCAGGTACAATGTATGTTCTTCTGTGACACGGCCATCTTCGGGCACATTTCTGGACAGTACTACTCTACAGTCTAAATTCATTCTCCCAGCAACTTTGTCCACTTTGTGCACACTTCAGGACAATGCCACAGCTTCTACCACACCTTGGGGCCAAATCATTGATATCTGCTATAAGACTTCAGGAAAGTGCCACCGCTTTTTCCACAGCTGGCAGGATGCTTCAATTCGGGAGCACACCGGTTGCTTTTCTTCGAGTCTCTCTGAGCTAATGAACGCACATTCCAGGGTCACCTGATCTGCTCGCCCTTGTAGTCAATACCTCCTACAGGGCTGACAAACTACTTACCCTTATGGCGGGTACACAGCTCGTTTCAGTTAGGACTCCAGGTAATTTCCCCTCACCTCTGGAAAGCTGGATAAAAGGCAGACACGAGCTCTGGTTGTGCAGTAGTTCTCTGGGTACACTGCGGAGCACCCCCTTCCTTGATCCACAGGAACTTAAAGTTGGCTCAACAGTTGGGAGAGCAGCTCCGACGTGTATTCAGATACAGCTGACATTGGATGTGTGTTTTGTCTGCGTCTTCAGAACCGGTTTAGGTTGGTTCTCTTTTGTAGCCTCCTTTCTAGATTCAGTCTTTGAATAGAGTGATTCTCTCGCAGCAGAGTTGTCTCTATGTTGGAGCATCCACAACAGAGACACAAAGAGGTGTGTGCTTTCTCACTTGGTTATCAAAAGCCACATTACCAGTGATCTGGAAGAGAGACTAAGGGCTGGACCCCTTTAAAGGACTGTTAACAACAAAGACTGCAGTCCCACCCTAAACTACCAACAATGAACAAATAGCTAAACTCAAAAAGACTAATCAGCAGCACCTTGAAGTTAAAAGGACCTAATCCAGTTGCTGAAGTAAGCCCTGTTTCCTCTTTCCCCACTCTGGTGTCTAAGTCTCTTCTCTCTAGCTCCAGCAATGTCAGCGACACACTTCCACTGTCTGGGAAACAACCTCACCTCCATCTTGTGCACATGAATAGACATGGGGCTTTCAAAATGGAACCCACAATCCTTCATTACTCTGTCTCACTCATACACACAATATATGCACCAAACAGGCCACACAAACACACATACAAATATACACTGGGAGGTTATCGCTGGGACTTGGTTTAGCGTGTAGCAGTGGAACTTTACAGGTGTGGGCCAGTAGACCTTCACTCCTGTGACACAGATAAAAAAGGCCTGGTCACAGCTACTGATTTATAAAACTTAGTAAGTTTCCACCACCATACTACATGCTAAATCCCAATTTGGAATACGAGTCCACTGTCCAACAAATGAGGCCAGGCTTTGTGCACCCACCCAGGAGGAAATAATATGGCCATTTTTGATTCTCATTGTACCTTTAATCAGTTCTTGGAGACAGGAAGGGCTATTTTGCTTGTGATCATTCTTGGGAATCCACTTAGTTTTACATATGTACTATGACCTCATGGGAGATAGTGGTGTGTTGGTGGGACTTTCATCCTGTCTAAAGAAAGCAGTTAATCTCTGGTCTTTGCACTCAGCACTTCTAGATCAGTGTTAACTTTCTCATGGCTCCGGTCACTTGTCACCAGAAGGTTGACCTGGGAAGGCAACGGTCAGGTCATGGTGGTTTGAAGGATATCAAGCACAGGGCTTTCTTTTTGTACCTCAAAGACAACATATACCTCAAGATGTAGGCATGGCCAGACTTGCATATAAGCCTATCCAAGATGGTTACTTAGCAAATGTTAATTGCCTGCCTGACATTCCCAATCTAAGATGGTGTTTAGCTCTTTTCCTGTGATGTCGTTTTCTGCTTGGATCATATAAAATGAGGCATCAGCTTGAGATGATGGCATCGCAATGCATTCATTACCATATTTGTTTTATCACATTCACCTATCACTTAGCCTTTTTGTCCCTGATTTGAACTCAGCAGGATTATTTCTGGATCTTGCTTCTCAACCATGGAGCCTATGCTCTGTTCGCGATCTGGGCTCAATTTGTCCCAGTGACATTTTCATACTCTGGGATAAGTTCACCAGAGCAGCAACCTGCAGAAGGTGAGGGGACTTTGTTATCTAGCTGGCCCAAAGTAAAGACCTGTATTAAACAGCCATCAGCTCTCTTTTTGTGTGAGTAAATCTTGTCGGGGAGCTACCTCGAGCCTAACACCTACATGTCAGTGTAATAGAGGGTAACAAGGCACACAGCTTATTATCACTTCATGTACTTGAGGGAAACTATGGTTTGGAGGCAGGTTTTTGACTTGGTTCAACGAGGGAGCATAAGAGATAAACATGCACTTTGAGAATGTCAAATGCATCTGTCTGTATAAATAATTATCAAATAACAATTTTAATAGTGCTTACCAATTTTTTGAAGCGCTCTCATTCCAATATAGGGTGTCACCCGGGAAGTGCAGGATACTATTACAAATATAATACCCGGCAAGGCGGCAGGCCCGGATGGGCTGCTGGGCGATTTACTTCTGCACGACCCAAAGCTATGGTCCGACCTCATTGCTCGCATAATGAATTTAATCATGTACGGACACCCTGTCCCCGAATCATGGAAAGGCGCAGAGGTTGTAACCATACATAAAAAAGGTGATAGGGAGGACCCTGCCAACTACAGACCTATAAGCTTAATTGATACAATTCAGAAGGTAGTTGGCAGGGTCATTGTTAATAGAATAGGGACATGGCTTAACGAAGATAATATTCGGACCCACTTTCAGGCGGGTTTTAGGCAAAATGTGGGCACGATGGACCAGGTTTTCAGGTTCTGTGCAGTATACTGGATAGCTCAGTGTGTTTCTGCTTTTGTCACAGAGATCTTTTTGTTACTTGCAGTTCATAAATTACAATCCTAATATCGCACAGAGAGCTATGAACTGACATCAAATAGCTACATTCAAACTGCATGGTATAGGTTAGAACGTTATATTTTTTCTCCAGTCTTTCATTATCCTAATGTTACTAAAAAAGGATTGGTTTGGAAAGTAATGCATTCTTATTAGTAAAGCCAATCACTGTGATACATTTTTTGTTTCTTCAGACCAACCACTCTTAAAATATACTGCCGACTGGTATAGATGACATGCAATTCCTACACCTTGTAATCCTCATTGGTTTATGTAACATTTCCTATAGACTGATTGACACATATATGACTGTTTGTCTCTGCATAGTTTATGTGTGATGTAAAGTGCTCTGACACCCTACACCGCTATGAATAGCACTATTAAATAAATGAAATGCATTTGCGAGAGAAGCTATGGATAGATGAAGGGCACTGTTGGATGGTGGTAGTCAGGATATCAGTGGAGAAGGAGGACACTGAGGGGAAAGAATGCTGAAAAAGATTGTTACACCGGGTGCCACCAGCACTAAAGCCAGTCCTGGCATCGGAATAACTTGCATAAACAAGAGACAATTTAAAAAAAAAAAGAGTTACACTCCTTAAGTACAAGTGTTATTTTATAATGTTTACTTTTTGTCCTTTTATGACTCAGTGACCTGTGTGTAAGATGAAACTTAAAATACATACGGGGAGATTTACAAACATTTTGTGCTGCGTTACCGTCACAGAAGTGATGCTAACCAGCACAAAATATTTTTTCCAAGTATACTTTCCACCGCAAAACTTCTTTTGCACTGGAAAGAACCCCAAAAGTAACGCAAAGCAGCGTGAAGCACTGCTTTGCATTACTTAACAGCAAGGGGGCGTTACATGGCCGGTACTTGGGCGTTTCCACGCAACCACCCATGCTTTTTGATGTAAAACCCTATCTACAAACAATAGTAGACAGGGTTTAGTGCCACAGGTTAACGCCATTTGAGAGGAGGCGTTAAAAGGAGAAATGCTTTTATTTCTCCTTTCCTTTCCAACTTTGCATATGTGCTGCACACATACAATGTAGGAAAAGTTGTAAAGTATGTCTAACTATATCCTTCCAGTACAAAACATATGGTAGACTCAGCGCACACACCCTTTTTCTATGGCGCAAAGGTGCGTGCCTGGTGCACACCAGCAAGGGACAGGGAGGAGAGAGCCATATCCTTGTAGATATGGTGCTCTCCTGCTCCCTTCCTTTTTCGCAATACAGTGCAGCATTTTTGGCTGCTGTGCTGTGTCCCTTGATTGTTTTGGAAATCTGGGCCTCAGTGTTTATTACAATTGAGCTTCACAGAACTGTTTCGCATTTCAAGATGGAAAGGAATCAGATTTGGATAGTTTGGAAACATGCCAAAATGATGAGTAGAGACATTACTACATCAGGGAAAACTACTCTCTAAGAAGCAGCTCATCTCTTATCTGGCAACGCTAACATTTACCAACAACTTGCTTTGGCTTACACATTGGCACTGTTTGTACCAGTTGCCATTGCCAGCCATGACCATAGATTTAGCCAATTAAAACTGGCAAACAACTACCTTGGATCCACAATGACAGATGAGTGCTTAAATCCTTTGAGGCTCATCACTTGTGAAGCACATATCGTAGATGAACTGAACGTGGACAGCATAGCTTCTAAGTGGAGCATTTTAAAGGATCACCAGGTTTCCATTCAAAGTCCCACTTTATTTTGCTCCCAACCAAAAACGAAGCTTTATTTTTCATACATGTTCCACGTTTATGATTTTGGACCTCTGCTCTTTTGCGAATTGGGGGTTATCTGGCCCTCAGGTTAAGCATGGCAAAGATAAACTGATCCACACAATGCTTCCAAAAGATACTTAAGTAATATTTCTATACAACAGACTAGTTGAAAGCTAATAAACAGTGTATTAATAGTTCAATACCCATAGAAAAGAATCAATAAAAATCATTTTTCAGGTAAAAGCTGTTTGTTTCCAATTGTATTAGGTTTTTTAAGCACATGCTAAAACATTTAGTTATAGTATACAGCAGTTTGCAAAGATATAGTAGACACTTTGGGTCAGATTTACAAGAAAGTGCCACAGCGCTGCAACGCAAGCCCTTTGGCTGCGCCACTCTGCAGCACTTCAAAAGCACAGGAATGCAACATATTTACAATAATTTGTTTTAATTTGAACTTTATTTCGGTCGTTTACGACCACAAAGGTGCAATGCATACAGTACAACATTGGGAGACTGAGTTTGTAAATAAAGAAAATTAAATGTACCACAATCAACCCCAAAGCGTGCAAGTGCATAGAATACAAATCTTCAAGTTCGAGTACATGAAAGAAAGAAAAAATCCACTAAATACATTTCTAAAAAACATTAATAAAATATTATTTCAATCAGATAAAAAGACAATCAAAATGACAACTATGATGAATAAAAGTAGCATGGCCAACCTAAAAAACCCTTTTTGATGCATTTAGGGTCCCACTGAGAATATTGCACTTATATAACCATTAATACGACCACTCATGTCGTAAAAGGTAATAAAGGCGAAAACACAATTTTTAGTAAATGAGACCGTGTAAAATAGTTCCGTCATCCTAAACGTGCTACAACAAATGCATACAACCGGGCCACACTAGTATCATGCTTGAGCCTGCATCTATTGTGCTATCAGCGCATCACGGATAAGACTATCAATAGTGCACATAAGAATTAAATATACATAATTAACATTTTAAAATGTACACATAGCACTATAACTTCCCTTTTGTAGTGCAATTTCAGCTAGACCTAACTTGCAAACGCCCAGCCAGGAAGCATTGTCAATAAGATGAGAACAGTAAAGGATACATGCAAAGTATAAAAAAGCCTTGGTATATTATCTTGGAAGCCCAGCATCAGCTACACGTTAGCCTCATATGGTTGTGGGCTGCCGCGTTCCTGTCAGGACCTTCCTTCTAATTAACCATGCATGGCTTAAAAACTTAGCTACACAGTCCGATCTAAGAATGTGCAAGGCAACGTGATGCTCCTGAGTCCCCAATTGCCGGCAAATCGGTTTTAACCACTTTGCCCTAGGTGTGGAATATGCCTGGCAAACACACATGACATGGGCAACAGTTCCTATTGAGGCCTTACAGCACGGACAATCCTTATGGCTGGGCTGAATGTGTGCCATTTAGCTATGGTTTTGTTAACAGGAAGTGTGCCAAACCTGAAATGAATATATAATAGCCTATCCAGTGGGACCTGGATTATATCTAGAAAAGGCTCCAAATGTCTCTCCTGCTTGTGGAGATAGAATTCTGCAGTCAATCTCCCCAAGTGTGGGTTGCTAAATTCTTGTTGGTCCACCCAATTCCAGTAGGAACCCTTGAGCACTTCTTCCTCGGTGGGTCCTGTTTATCCCAATGAGCTCTGAGCCCTATGACTGTCATCAATTTCCTGACATTCGCAATCCAACCCACTTTACTACTTGTGTCCAACCTAATAACCTCTGTAAGGGCACCCGCATAAGGCAGAAGCTCTTCGGTCTTCCTTACACAGGCCTAAAAAAGCAAGGGTCACAGCCTTGCTACATCTCCTATAGAATGTCTGCCCATATTGAGCATAAGGGGAATAAGGGGAACGTACTTTGGCAGCATCACTAATTCCCTAAGGAATTTATGTTCTGATCTGCAGAGGTCTTTGGTCTTCTCGAATCCCCACAACTCGGCCCCATACAAAGCTGTGCTCACAGCCTTTGCTTCCCAGACCTAGGGCTAGCACAACCGGTCTGTTGTGCCAAAGGCTGTGTTCCTTCCCAAGTGATCTGTTACCTTTTTGTGGTTCATTAGCATTTTTGCAAGATGGTTTTCCAAGATATTATTTTGCATTCCTGTTGTCTCCCCTGCGCTGGCGCACAAACTACTGCCATGCACCGGTGCAGGCAGCCTTGCACCATGGTGCAAAGATGCCTGCATCATGGGGAAATTGTTTTTGTGCAGGAAGTAGCACCTTCCTGCACAAAAACAATCACTACAGGCATTTTCCTCTTTCAATGTGTGCTGTAGAATGCAGCACGCATTGAAAGAGGAAAAAACGAGGAGAAATGAAAAAATTTCTCCTTGTTGTGCCTCGCTACGCCAGCATTCAAGCGCATTTCCAGATTTATGATTCCTCGTAAATCTGGAAATGTGTCTTGTTCCATGGGTGTTGCATGGAAACACCCACATCAACACCCATGGAATGCCCCTTTCACACAAAGCGATGCGTGTAAAGGGGGCATATTTACAAGAACAAGAAAAGCCACGCAGGGTGGCTTTTCCTGTCCTTATAAATATGGAGCAGTAACATGCGCCACCAGTACGTCACAAAAAGTGACGTACTGGTGGCGCAGGGGGCTTGTAAATCTGCCCCTTTGAGTTCTAAGCTAACTTGTGTTGTGGCTTTTGATTATATTATTGCTACCAAGAATGTCTTTGCTTTACTAAATAACTTAAAACTAATGCCCCTAAGCTTGTCTATTTATCCTGTTCAGTGACCCCATCCAGTTGCTACTCTTTACAGTCGGGTCCACCATTTTGCTAGTTAGGAAATCTCAATTTCACACACCCCTAAAATTTTTGACTAAGCTATGCCCCTACATAAAGTGCATGTTTTTTTAAGTTAGTCAAGACCTTTGTATTAAGTTTATGGTCCTGAGATATGAGGTGTATGGAGATAGGCTGTACAGTTCAAGACCACCAGAAGAGGCTCAGTATATGCTAAAAACTGTGAAGGTTGAGAGAAGCAGCCTGGTACTCAGCCAAGAAAACAAAACACAACCAGGGCAGCCCGAGAGGCTTGAACCATTGTGGATGGCATTCAAGGCAACCACCAATAAAGCAGTAAGGAATGGTTGAAGATGTGGGCACTCGCAGCTGATCAGCAGTCCAGGAAGATGTAAAAGAAGTTCAAGCAATGACTGTCAGAAATATAAATAGAGTGGAAGCTAAAAGCATGATTTTCTACAGATGATTACTGGGTGCCACATTCTCAAAAACTGGGTAACAACTTGGACAGTCTCTGAAGCAGCGTGATGTCTCTGAAAGAACCCATATGTGTAATTTGCTAATCCAAGTCGTTCTCTAGGGAGGTCCCAGTAAAATCATACATCTGCAGACTGCAACTGGCGGGGCACCCCTTAGACAATCAGACCCAACTGTGCATGGTGTTGCCTAGACATGCCCTGCAAATATATCAGCTGCAACAGATCTGCTTGGGTGTTCACTCCATGTCAATAGGAGGAGAAGGGACAAAACCCTGCACAAGGTCTTTAGATACCCTCTTCTCCTTAGGGATATCTGTGAGCGGGAACAGCCATCCCAGCTCTGCCTGACAGGGCTCCCTCCTCTCTTCCACCTGATTTGAGGGTGTGGAGATCCACCTCTGCTGTGGAAGGAATCACTGTGGTCATTTACTACCCGACTCCTCAGGCCAATCTGGAGAAGAACCAGTCCTCTTTGTACAGTCACCACTCCGCGAGAAGCCATGCGGTTCTTGAGCTCTCCAAGAAGCCATATTTCTTCCTAAAGCTGAGACCTGTAGCCGTCCACTGACCTCTCCTGCAGAAGGGCGAGTTCAAGTCTCTGTAGAATGGGGTCAGAGCAGTACTTGATTGCACGGAAATGAGGCTATATGAGGACCATGCTGTCTTGAGCTCTCCCCAGACTGTGGACAGACTCCACACTCCCTTGCCCTGGATGGGGAGACGAATGCAGTCTCAGATTGGGTAGTGGCCCCTCCAGCCTGCCTGGGTATGAACATACTCAGGGACTGAGCCTTCAGGGATAGTTGAGATCTCTAAGGCAGTACCTTATGAGTCCCTATAGTCTTCACAAATATGGCTGATTATTTGTTCTAAACAAATGTGAATCCCAGAGTATGTTTTAACTTTTAGGAGCTGCAGATTTCTCATTTGTTTGTTTGTTGAATTAATTGCTACTAAAGTGTTTGTAAAACATTATTATAAAAGGCTAAGAAAGCCTTTTATGGGCCAAAGTTACTTTGAAAAACCACTAATGGCACATTTGCAAACGATTACATTATTGACAAGACAAAGTAATGAGTTTTAGAAGACGTGTTGGTTTTGAAAACAGCATGATTGCTTTGATTTCTCTCATTTAACGACCTTTTAATTGACCGCATTAGTGGGTTTGAAATGCCAAATGCTGGACTACTTAGAAGTTAGAACAGGAGCTCGACACCAATAATCTCCAGAGCTCTAACCTAATACTACTTTGTGAGTGTAGCTTTTATCACACTGTGATATGCATGCAAAAAAACAAAAACAATGAAACAGGAAGCATTCTATCACCCTGGTGCACTCCAGGACTCTCCAGCTCTTCACATTATGACTGTCCTCAGAGGCTTGTAATAGGGCCACATGAGCAGCACAGGTTGCTGAGGCTGCACGGTCCACTACTTAGCATAGGGAGTTTTGAAGTCCTCGTCTTCCAAGGCAATCACAGACTACAGCTGCCATACCTGATTATAGCAGCCTTCTGTCCGCTTTCAGTAGTTCTTAGGTCGGGGCAGGTGGGCTAGTTTATTTATTTTTCGTAGAATTGAAGGTGAAAAACATTCATCAGACCATACCGGCAATAAGAACTATCCCCCAGATTCATCAATGTCCCATTTTGCGAGTCCTTATTAGCGATTTTTAAGGAATTGCTATTAAAGACTCGCAAAACGTGTAGACATGTAGAAATCGCAATATTTTTGTGATTTCTACGGCTTCCTTATTTGCGATTTACTAATTGCGAATAGCAAATAAGGAATGGCTTTCCCATTCATTCCTATGGGCCTAAAGGCCCATAGGAATGAATGGGGAGTCTTTCCTTATTTGCGAATAGCAATTAGCGAATCGCAAATAAGGAAGCGATTTCAAGGGTGCCAGGGTGTCCAGAGGACACCCTGTAGCACCCCTGAAATGGTCATGTACACTGGTGTTGCGCACACACATGTCCAAAGGACATGTGTGTGTGTAACATACAACTTAGAAAAATGCACTAAAGTGCATTTTTCTAAGTTTTCGCTATTTACCACGTAGTTATACTTCGCGGTAAATAGCGGCCCCAGATTGCGAATTCGCAATTTTCAAATGGATCATGAATTGCATTTAAGGAATCGCAAATTGAGATTCCTTAAATGCAATTAATCGCAATTTAGCGAGTTCTAGATTTGCAATTTTTGCATTTGGGATGATGAATCCCAAATGCAAAAATAGCGCTTGCAAAGAGCCAGATTCTCAGAATCTGGCCCTTTGCGAGCCGATTTTACTATGATGAATCTGGCTGCAAATTCCAACATAGGTATCATGCAAAGGGAAGTTACTGTGATCACAATATCCAAGCATTCCAAGACGCATGTCGGACTGCAACTAATTTTACCCTTCTTTATCCCTAATTGTCCCAACCCCCTTTTGCCAAACCCAACTGAGGGAAACAGGCTCTCGACGTGGTCTTATCTCTGGGAGCCCTGGGGGTGTAAATGGATGTGTTGTTTCCCATTGTTGGATCTGGGTATAGTGAACCCATTCGGACTCTGTAAGGTCAAACGATGTCTTATATTGCAAGAACATTTTGGGGGTGGCGTTAATCTACAAATCAGAGATCATTCTGCAGCCTCCTTCCCTCCATTTATGGAACCACTGGTCCTCGTGCATGGAGGTGAAGGCCACATTGTAATGAATGTGGATTTAAGGGGACAGATACGACACCAGACCTTGCAATATTATATACAGATCCCACACCCTCAAAGTAGTCGGCACATGGGATATAATGTATGCATCGGGGGATCCTGTAACTTTTATCTACCCACACCAAGTCCCAGGGCGGTGGTCGAACCATGGCATGGTCTATCTGCCACCAGTTTTTCTCAGGGGTCATCATAGACCACTTTACTATGACCTGTAGTTGGGCCGCTGTACAATAATGGACAATACTGGGAGCGGCACGGCCCTCCAACTCTCATGGTTGAATCAGCATTTTCTGAGAAACCGTACTAGCCTTCCCCTTCCAAATATAACACAGCAGTCACAGTTGGATTTGTGACTGCTGTGTTTCACCCCCATCCAAAAAATTCTCCTGACATGCAGAAGCACTGGAATCTCCAAGATAAAGATCCAAATAAAAATGTTTGAACTCCTCAGCTTTTTATGCGTCATCAACTATGGATTCCTCAGTCGCCAACTTCACTAGCCAGGAGCTTGACAAGTCTCATTTTTACTGTGAAAAAGAAGCTAAGGAAAAATCAAGGCTTGGACTGGACGGAGAAAGGGCTTTTGGTAATGTGCAAGATGTAAAGCATGCAGACACAGGATCTCTTTGAAGGAATACACAACAAACAGTGAAACATATGCAATCAACAAGATGATTACCCGTAAGAGCTCCTTTGTTGTGTATATGCTCACGTGCCCTTGTGAAATGTTCCTGCACCACACGACCATTGCAGAAAAGGTTATTGGAACATTTAGGAGCGATTAATAACAAGGATGGTAATTATCCCATTGCAAGACATTACAAACAAAATGATGGTGGGTATGTGAGATTTCAAAAATATTGGGCTATAGATCAAGTTGAGAAACCAGTATGTGGAGGAAACAGGGCACATATTTTGAGACAATTGGAATCGAAATACATTATCAGATGTAAGGCCAAAACCCCTTGGGGCATCACCAGGATTGAGAGTTTCATATATGTACATCTATGACCTATTTATAGTCTGAGTTTGGGGCACTATATCCGTTGGAGAGGGGACATATATGCCTGGAACTCAAGTGATAGCTGGAAATGTGGTGATTTGTGTAATTAAGGGCAATATAAATTAAAGAATCAAACAGATATTAGTGTAATGCATTGTTCATAAATTTGGCTTAATATGTATTTTGTCTGATTTCAATTTTTATTTTCTCTTGCTTCGAAAGTTTCATATGCAAACAAGGTGAATAGCATACAGTTCATGTGAGGGATTGACAATGCTCACTAGAGGGTGGAATTTATTAGTTACAGTATGAGTGTATGGTCACATTGCAAATAATAAGAATTGCTAAGTGCTTCCCTACTGTTCTATTTGTGACAAGTCAGAGATTGTTGTATATGATTATAGCCATGATGGTCCAATTGAAGGCAAACAGCTAAAAAGCTCCGGCCATCTATACTGTGTTGCCCTGCTGGTGAGAAAATGAATAAAATATGAATGTTTCCCACTGGTTCGTGGTGCCGCTCCTTCCCAAAATAAAGGAATTGGAAGTTCATGTGAATATATATATATATATATATATATATATTCACTGAAAAAACCATAGGTTTCATGCCTTATATAGTTAGGAATTAGCATTTAAAAAACCTTTAAAATTCACTCAAAAAACTATACGTTTTAGGGGTGTTATAGTTAGCTGGACATTTCACTCATACAAAACCATTGAAATTGCTCTTATATAGTTAGTTGTACTAACTATATTTCGCGCACCCGCAATCCACTGCTGATGATGTCACATATTACATCATTCATGACATGGTCAGTGACATCACTGATGACATCTCAAATGACATCACTGATGACATCACTGATGACATCATCCAGTTAATGTGGTTTGCTTCGTTATTTAAATATGCATTATATATATAGCAATTTGCATTGAAGAATGAGTGGATATATAAAATATTTGGATGGAGGATTTAGTAGCAGTGTAATTGACTGTTTACTTGACCAATTTATAGTGTCTCACTAAATATAGTGGATAGTGACTAAACTGTTTGAATATCTGTATCACTTTGTCAGTTGTTGTGTAAACAGGTTCTCCAGTTGGTTACTAGCTATGTGCAAGTCTATATTAGTTATTGATTAGTTAACTGAGTATTTGTATGGGAGAGTGAATGTGTGTGTGGTTCGGTGGGGGGTGTGTGACTGCCCAAAGATGTGTGAATAGTTGATTCACTAGATATATGAAGTTAAAACTACATGTTCTAACAGTTGTTTGGGTGAGTGAATATCTTTATGGGTGTGGTGATGAGCAAATATATTTCTCAATGGTACATGCCCAACAAACTAGAAAAATAAAAGGCAGTGTATGTGTCAGTTGTTGTATATAAATAAGTATACATAAGACTCAATTATTGTGTGAGTGACTGTATGGATAACTTTATACTTGTAATAATGATTTTATATTTCACTATGTATGACTTACTATCTAAATGAATAGATGAAGTTGTGTTTGTATACGTGTGTAGCTAAGTAAATATGTAAGTATGATCCATTGTTTGCATAAGTGAGTAGGATGACGTCATATGTGAATAGGATGTGTGCTGGTGTGTAATGTGGATTTAGGTGTATAAGTATTTTTGATAGTGTTCTATTGTTCATTGACAGCATGTATGAGTGAATCTACAGGTAAGTGATTAGATGTGTGTATACATCTATGAATCACTGAGTGGGTTTTTAGATACTTGTATTGCTGTAACAATGGATTCAAATATGATACTCTGTATTTTACAAAGAGTGATGAAAGATTTTACTAGTGTATGAAAAGGTGTATGTGATTGTCATGTGGATGATGTCATCAGTGATGTCATCAGTGATGTCATTTGAGATGTCATCAGTGATGTCACTGACCATGTCATGAATGATGTATTATGTGACATCATCAGTAGTGGATTGCGGGTGCGCGAAATATAGTTAGTACAACTAACTATATACGAGCAATTTCAATGGTTTTGTATGAGTGAAATGTCCAGCTAACTATAACACCCTAAAACGTATAGTTTTTTGAGTGAATTTTAAGGGTTTTTTAAAGGCTAATTCCTAACTATATAGGGCCTGAAACCTATGTTTTTTTCAGTGAATTTCAAAGGTTTTTTAAATGCTAATTCCTAACTATATAAGGCCTGAAACCTATGGTTTTTTCAGTGAATTTGCAAGGTTTTTTAAATGCTAATTCCTAACTATATAAGGCGTGAAACCTATGTTTTTTTCAGTGAATTTCAAAGGTTTTTTTAATGCTAATTCCTAACTATATAAGACCTGAAAGCCCACCAGGAATCTCCAGTATGCGCCAGGGGACTGCATTGCAGAGAGGTGTAATGAAGCCACGCCCCTTTTTACACCTCTCTGCAACGCAGCCCCCATGCATGTTTGAAGAGGGGGAACTAATTCCCCTTGCATACTGGGGGCGCCTGGGGGCCAACTAGCCCACCTGAAACCTCCAGTATGCGCCAGGGTGCTGTATTGCAGAGGTGTAATGAGGCTATACCCCTTGTTACACCTCTCTGCAACGCAGCCCCCTGCCGCGTTTGCAGAGGGGGAACTAATTCCCCTTGCATACTGGGGGTCCCTGGGGGCCAACTAGCCCACCAGGAGCCTCCAGTATGCGCCAGGGGGCTGCATTGCAGAGAGGTGTAATGAGGCCACACCCTTTTTTACACCTCTCTGCAACGCAGGCCACTGGCACGTTTGCAGAGGGGGGGCTAATTCCCCTTGCATACTGGGGGTCCCTGGGTCATATCTGCCCAAACGCCGATATTCCGAACTGTTGAAAATGACTTTTCTTGAGAAACATTTGGATTTGGATTATCATGTCCTATACTTTGGAATTTTTGAAAGACTGACTTTTAGGATGCAATAAATTACTCAAGTCTGCCCGAATTGTGTGGGTAAAATTGATACCTAGTCACTTTGAATAAGAATGTACTTACGTCTCGTCTAACATTTGGAAGAAATATCTAGTTATATGACAACAGGATACCGACATAACTTGAAGGAAATAAGCACGCCCTGAAGAAGTTCTGTGGTTCAGAACGAAACGTGTCGGCTGGCTGTTGTACATAAACTTAAGGAAAATAAAAGCCTTTGAATATACACCAAGATTCAGCGCTTCAATAAGGACTCTAAGTGATATGATTTGATTTGACTTATTGTGCAAGTGGTGCTGTGTCAAACTTTGGAATATTCTCCACTACTCTCTACTACTTACTCTCTCCTACTCCACTGCTCTCTAATACTCACTCTCTACTACTCATTCTCTCTACTCTACTACTCTCTACTACTCTCTCTACTACTCACTCCCTACTACTCACTCCCTACTACTCACTATCTACTACTCTCTACTACTCACTCTCTACTACTCTCTACTACTCACTCTCTACTACTCTCTCTCTACTACTCACTCTTTACTACTCACTCTCTACTACTCTCTACTACTCACTCTCTACTTCTCACTCTCTACTACTCTCTACTTCTCACTCTCTGCTACTCTCTACTACTCACTCTCTACTACTCTCTCTACTACTCTCTACTACTCACTCTACTACTCACTCTCTACTACTCTCTACTACTCACTCTCTACTACTCTCTCTCTACTAGTCTCTACTACTCACTCTACAACTCACTCTCTACTACTCTCTACTATTCTCTCTCTCTGCTACTCACTCTCTACTACTCTCTACTACTCACTCTCTACTACTCACTCTCTACTATTCTCTACTACTCACTCTTTACTACTCTCTACTACTCACTCTCTACTGCTCTCTACTACTCACTCTACTACGTACTCTCTACTACTCTCTACTACTCACTCTCTACTACTCACTCTCTACTACTCTCTACTACTCACTCTACTATTCACTCTACTACTCTCTACTACTCACTCTCTGCTACTCTCTCTACTGCTCACTCTCTACTCTCTATTACTCACTCTCTGCTCTCTACCTCTCTACCTCTCTCTTCTTCTCTCTCCATTAGTCTCTAACTCTCTACCTCTACCTCTTTACCTCTACCTCTCTACCTCTACACCTCTACCTCTCTACCTCTCTCTACACGCACACATATATATATGCATATATATGCATATGCATTTATATATATGTATGTGTATATATATATATACATACAAATATAAACATATATAATCTGTATATCTATATAAATACAAATATAAATGCATGCATACATATACATATATGCATACATATGCATGTTATTTACATGAAAGATTAAAAAACACTAATAAAAGCAAAGCTAAAAAGCCACCTCATTACAAACAGAATGGCTTTAACTTAAACGAGGGCGAGATCTATTGCATTTTCAATGCTTGTTTACTTTGGTTCCATCAAGAAGGCACTCTAGTTGCTCATTAGATCACTGTAGTAAAGCTACTGCTCACCAGGGAAGTCTGCTGCTGGTATTCAAAGTGCATGTTTCAGTCTGCATGTCAGAATTTTTTTAATGATATAGAAGAGGATTTGAGAAGTCACTCAAAATGTGCCCTAATTTTTCTTTCTGAAGCACTAATCATACTTTCTATGGCAAAATAAACCCCCTCATTTTGTCCCTTTTTAAATTAACTTTTTTCAGACTTACCACTTCATTTCAATCAAGATGGCTTCTGGTGTGCCATACTTTTGTTATAAGTAAGACTGTTAGCGCTCTAGTTGTTCTTTAGAACACTCTGGGATATTCTGTCATTGGGCTATACTTGGGCTGGGCGTGGCTGACCACGCAATGAGAGCGGACGTCTCAGGGTAGAGCTCTGTGAGAAGCTCCCCCGCCGCAGGCCAATTATCCGGATAAAAGCATGCAAATGATGCCGGACTGTCGACGGAGGTACCTGTAAGGTATATCTACCTCCTGGGAAAATTTGAGGCGATTTGACAGCACGGCGTCACGATCCTCCGTGAGCCCTCCTGCAGCACCCGGACTGAGCTCGCTTCCGGTCGGCCGCCACGATTAATAGAGGCCGGGGATCCGGCCCGCGCGCTGGGCCTCATCCGACCTTGGCACCAGTCGCCCTCTGCTTTGGGACGCCGGCTCGGGCGAGCCAGGGACGCGGCACCGCTTCCCACCATCGACTGACCTGCGCGACAGGCATTGACCCAGCTGACGGAAGGTGAGCGGGGACGGACTGGGCCCGGTCCCGACTACTGCTCGGCCCCACTTGCCACTGAGAGCCTGACGCTCACACGGAGCGGCAACGGTTGCATGCAACGCGGCGCTCCCCGCTTCAGCAGGCGGAACACGCCACCTGGGGACACGGCGTTGTTCTCCGCCCACGGCTGCGCCGACCTGGGGGTCTCTGTTCGATGGGTCACAAATATACGGGGGAAGGGCCCTTGCTGCAACGCCACCAGAGACTTTCAAAATGGCGGCGCCCAACTGAGGAGAAGCGCGACGAGTGGGGACGGAAGGGCACGCTGAAGATTACAAACCTAGCGTTGGAGGCACGGAGCGGCTGGGACCTGCGGCTGGGGGACTGTGAGGAGCACGCCACTATTTTGTCGCTGGGTGCTGGGGGCTCATTGCCTCTAATCCGCCTACAATGCAGCCGGCCCTCTGACTCCTGAGCGGTGAGCGCCACACGGCGAGGCATTCCTTACCTGGGGACAGCCGTTTCTAGGCGGGCGCCACTGGCGGTGAGTGCGCCTACTCTCCGAAACTGGAGACGCCGCCCTCCAGGCTGAAGCTGCGCATACTGCGGACGCGTCGCTGAGGCCTCTAAACAGATCCCACAACAGCCTCGTTGGGGCAGGAGTGCACCTACCCCCCACATAGGACTGCATAGCCGTAACCTCGGGCGCTTAGCCCCTAGACGCTGGACATTTTCTGCACCAACTGGTGGCCCCGAACAGTGGGACCCGGAGCACGCTGGGCGTCACACGGTACATCCCGGGACCTGGTGAGCTCCGCTGAGGGGCTCTGAGGGGCGGAGGTGACCGTCGGAACGCTACCCAGCAACGGGATTGCCCTGACAACACACCCCGGTGCCTCTCCACCCAACTCTTGCTGTGCCCAGGCTTCTGCTGCGTCTCCCATGTCGGGAGGGACAGGACGAGAACGGGAGCCAGTGTTCCACAGAATAAGGGGAAGATGGCGAAGCAGGTTGATTCAGATGAGACTGCCTCCAAACTTGATACGATGCTGGCGGCGATGGAGAGATTGGAAGAGTCTATGCAGCTAACCCGCACTTCATTGGAGACAAAGATTGACGGTGTGGCTATCGATTTGACGCATCTCCGTGCCGACCACAAGAAACTGGCTGAGAGGACTACTGCCCTGGAAACCACTGTCGTAGTTATATCGCCCAAAGTTACGCAAATCGACAAACAAGTGCGTGACCTTCTCAACAGGGTGGAGTTTTTAGAAGATAGGGCGGAAGATGCGGAAGGACGCGCGAGAAGAAATAACGTGCGCATAGTGGGCCTGCCGGAGCGCTGGGAACGCAGGGACACGGCGGAGCATATGGAAGACTGGCTTCGGGAGCTGTTACCGAAGGGCACCCTGTCGCAGCACTTTGTAGTGGAGAGAGCCCATCGTGTGCCATCCCGCCCTCCATCGGCAGGATCTAACCCCAGACCTATGCTCCTGCGAATCTTGAACTACCGAGACCGTGACGCCATATTACACGAAGCCAGGAAACTGTCGGATATCAGGATAGACAACGCGAAAATCATGTTCTTCCTGATTATACGATTCATGTACAGCGGCAGCGACATTCCTACATGGCAGTCAAACAGAGACTCAGACGCCTGGCCTTCAAGTACTCGTTGCTATTTCCGGCTTGCTTGCGCATGGCAACCCAGGATAAAACGCACTTCTTCGACACACCAGAGGACGCCGAGGCCTGGCTCGACTCTGGAGTGGATGCGGAACCCAGGGAGATGCCGCCTAAACCACGCAGGGATCGTGGAACCCGACAACACAGGCACAGGAGAACGTCGCCAGAGAAATCACCACAAACAGAGATGGAAATGGGACCCGCTCCTGACCTCATGCAGAGTGAACAACAGGAAGCCCTTCGCATGGTGGCGGAGATAAGTGGCTCGCAATCTCCGAGCCCAGCTGTTAGCAACAGCCCCGATAACCGGGGAAGTGATGATGAATATCTTTACGGCCTACCAGACACTCAAGTATCGGACGGACTACCAGATGTCACACCACAGACGGCGGACTTGATCATCTGACTGCGGCCACAAGCTCCAACTCAACGTTTGCAACTGGCCTGTCGCCCCCACTGAGACACCAGGCGCTGCAGCTTTCACAGCCACTCACTTGTTGCAGTGTCTGCCTCTGTCGCCTACCCTGGGACTTGGGAAGGCGCCGGGTTGCGGCAGAGGGCAGAACCCTTACAAGCAACAGGTGGACAGAGATACAATGATGGTGGGGTGGCCGGACCCCTAGAGGTGAGTGGCTTGCTGAGAGTACATGGACGTGGCTCCTGTAGGAGGAAATCCTTACCAGACAGTCACGGACGAGCCAGAAACTATACACTGACGTTGGCAACTGGCAGCCATGTAGTCACTGCCTGCGGTGGGGAGAAACCACTCCTCACCTGGTATCATGAAACACTAAGCGAAACAGGTCTGATAATCTCAGCAATTCCCCCCGTTGAACTTAAGTACACTTTGAGCTCACTAGAGCGTTTGGACGACAACATGTTCCGTTGTCGACCTTTTGGAATTATGGTTATGGTTATGTTGTTTATGAGACTAGTACCTACACTTCTTTACCCGACAGTGCACTTCCGGGATGGTGCGGGAGGATGGGACATGTATACTGTAACTAACGTGTGCCTGTGTGGCCGGGTGGCTGGGGCGGGCGGGGGGATTGGGCGGGTGAGGGGCGATGAGGACTTCAAAAGATATCATGGCTGCGGTTAAATTCTGTACCTGGAATGTGCGTGGCATGCATACGCCCTCGCGCAGATATCAGGTATATTCCTATCTCAGGCGTCACCAGGTTCAGATTGCCCTCCTACAGGAGACCCATCTGACTGGCGCAGAGGCGCTCACATTTCGCCGTAGATGGAGGGGGCAGCTATATGCAACAGGATTTTCTGCGTTCGCACGCGGGACCCTGATTTGGATACGCCCTGGGGTTCCATTTGCACTAACACACAGTACCATAGATCCTGAGGGACGATATGTGTTTGTTCGGGGCAGATTGGATGGGCAACCGATAGTAGTGGCCTCTATATATGCACCAAACTCTGACCGGCGGGCGGGGCATCAAAGGCGCTCCTAGACTGGGCAACACAGTGGGACTTGAATGATGCGTGGCGGGTCCGCAATCCTGGACTGCGTATGTACTCATACTTTTCCGGTGCCCACGCCTTGCATGTCCGATTAGATAGATTTATGCTTACCAGGGACCTGTTACCACACGTCACTGACACATGCTATCTAGGCCGCACACACTCTGACCACAACCCTCACACCCTAGACTTTGAGTGGGACCGCCCACACCCGCCGGTGCCCACGTGGCGCCTTCAGCCGGACGTCTTACTAGACACACAGTACCGGGAGGCTTTATCGGGGTGCATTTTGCAGTATTTTGAGGAGAACAGCGGCACCTCGTCTTCCCCGTGGGTGGAGTGGGACGCCTTCAAGGTGGTCACCCGGGGTAATTGCCTAGGCATGCAGGCGGGACTGCGCAAGCAGGTTGAGAAAGACCTGATGAAAGTGGAGACTGTCCTAATGGAGCGCGAGCAGGAGGCGGTGGGAGGTGATGATACGCCACTGGTGACGGCCAGGGAAGAACACGCTCGGCTACTGGATAGGTTGAAAAATCTTAATTATGCTGCGCATTCGGCACGTACTCACCGCACAGGGGACAAGCCGGGCAGACTGCTCTCTTGGTTGATACGACGAGACACCCAAACGGCTCCGGTCCTCTCCGTCCGTACACCTGGGGGCGTGGAAGTCTATACACAGAGAGCCATACACGAGATGTTCACGGCCCACTATACATCTTTGTACAGCTCCCACTCGCGGATTACCGACGACGACATAGTGGAGTATCTCTCGCTATTGCGCCTTCCCTCGGCCACCGACGCTCAAGGGGGGGAATTGGGAGCGACACTTACGGAGGAAGAGTTACGTGCTGTTATATTTTCTCTCTCCAATGGCAAAACACCGGGTCCAGATGGACTACCGGCGGAGTTTTATAAAGCCTACTCTACCATTCTAATTCCCGAATTGCTTCGGATGTATGGGGCAGCTCTAGAAGATGCCATGCTTCCGCCATCTCTGAATGAGGCTAATGTGATCTCTCTACTGAAGCCAGGTAGGGATGCGCTTGACCTAAAATCGTATAGACCACTTGCACTGCTCAACACGGATTATAAAATCCTTGCGGCAGCGCTGGCCCAGAGGGTAGCACCCTTGGTCCCTACCCTGGTACATGCAGACCAGAACAGCTTTCTACCGACTCGTAGCACAGCCTATAACATCCGACGGCTCTTCCGGGTTCAACGATATGCCGCATCTTGGTGGCCCCGCTCGGGTTGCGTGATACTCGACCTGGAAAAGGCGTTCGACTCGGTGGAGTGGCCCTATTTATTGCGGGTGTTAGAGAAATTTGGCCTCGGCGATACATATATTCAAAAGGGTGGAGCTGCTGTACCACGCACCTGAGGTACGAATTCGCACGGGGAGGCTACTCTCTGATAAAGTGCGGATTCGCAGAGGCACCAGACAGGGTTGCCCCCTGTCCCCACTGATATTTGCGCTTATGATGGAACCTTTGGCGGAGCAGCTCCGAGTTTCCGGAGAAGATTGGGGTATCCCACTGGCAGACGGGGTGCATTCGGTGTCCCTGTATGCTGACGATGTGTTGCTCTATGTCAGAGACTTAACTTGCATACCGCGCAATCTCACCGACATCTTCAGAACGTTCGGTGGCATGTCTGGTTTGCGCGTGAATTGGGTGAAATCCGGTGTGTATTCGTTTGCAGCTGACATGCCGGAGTGCGATGTTGAGGTGATGGGGGAGAGGCTCATATGGTACCCGACTGTCTTTCGATACTTGGGGATCCGAATTTACCGCGACCCGCTTGACTTGCCAGAGGGCAACCTGGTCAGGGCCATCTCATTACTGTCGGCTCAGGTCACATTCTGGAACTCTCTCCCGCTAAATGTCCCAGCCCGAGTCACAATCACAAAATTGATTGTATTACCGAAACTGCTATACTATTATGCGAATCTACCAGTGTACGTACCAACCCGTATCTTTCGAGAACTTGAAACCCTAACCAGGCGCCTAATTTGGAACAAGGGGCGCACTCGGGTAGCGTTAAAAACCCTATATGCGGCTGCGGGAGCTGGTGGGTTGGCAGTCCCTAACCAGGAATTGTATTATTTAGCGGCACAACTGCAATGGGTCGCCTACTGGCTAAGCGGCAGGAACTTAAACGACCTGGCCACAGTGGATTCAGTGATGACTGTGCCACAGGTACATGCGTTGTTCCATCCTTTAGCCAAGGGCCGCTGCCTCAACCAAATACACTTAGCGGTGGCGAGGAAATGCTTTATGAGGAGCCTTAAACTCACGAATTCTGTAAAGCCCTATGCCCCGAATCTGCCACTCTTGGGTACGCCCTGGGAGGGAGGAACACTAACGGAGACTGCACTGAACTGCTGGACGTCGGTGGACCTGGAGGGCCTGGGAGATCTGTACGAGGAAGGTGCCCTTCTCTCCTTCGAAACCCTGGCAGCTAATACTGACTTGCCGCCAGGACAATTCCTGGTCCACGCAAAACTCCTTTACACACTGACGAGGGCCTGGGGCGACCTCTCTGAGGAGCTGCCCACGCACCTACTGGTGCAATATTTGCATGTGATGGGAAACGGTTCCCATATAGTGCACTGGCTAGCCCAAGCGCTGCACTTCCACACGCAATTTTTGTCCCAAAAACTGAGAGACAAGTGGAAGGCGGATAGGGGTCACGACTGGTCCGATAAGCAGTGGGCAAGGATACTAGCTGGGGCGGGCAACGTCCCGCGCAACTCACGGTTTAGGTTAATCCAATATTATATAGTACACCGGGCATATCTGACTACGGATAAGCTCAATCGCTATTTCGGCCTCACCACCTCGGCATGTCCCAGGTGTGGACTATTGGATGCGAATCTGTTGCATGTCTTCTGGGGGTGCCCTCCCCTCTGTAGCTACTGGGTAGCGATGTCGACCTCATTGTCGGCAGCGACGGGGGGCTCCCTGCCTCACACATGGGAAGCCTGTCTTCTGGGACTATTTCGGCAACTAAACAAACGAAAGTTCTGGGGCGATTCTGGGACCTGGGACTGATAACAGCGAAGCGCCTCATCACCAAGCGCTGGAAGAATAATGCCCCCCCCGAGCGGTAGACTGGCGCAATTGCTTTAATAACTGGGCCGGGGCGGAGAGTGTGGCGCTACATAGAGAAGAAACAGCGGGGCTCCACATGTACCCTATAGCGCAGGACTGGGACGCCGCCCTAGCCGCACACCACCAATCGTGTCAGCAACTGGGCATTACTTAGACGCCCAACTGACGTTGAACACTCTGTCGCCAGCGACCTCCCCACGGACCCCGCCGTGCCCCCCCCAAAGCCCCTTCTCCCTCTCCCCCCTCCCTCCCCGCTGTCCTCCCCTCTACCCTCGCTCTTGCTATGCCCCCCCTCACCCCCCCTCCCCCCTCTGCTCTGCGCTGGCCCCCCACCCCCCCCGACACATTTCCCATAGGCAATTCCGATCACCCCTCGCGCTGGCATACTACCGGACGCGCTTGCTTCCACCGCCCCAAACCACCTATCCTTGGAGTGGTGCATGTACACGTATACTCTGTTCCTTTGTGGGCACATGGTCTCCTGTTTCTATGTCTCTATGATTTGTTAAATATTGTCACTCATTGTTTTATTGAGTCTGGGAGTAAGATTTGAATATGTATAAGAACAAGTGTATATGCGTGAAACTTCGCTATTGCCTGTATGATGTAACGAGTGCTCTCACGATGCCACTCCGGAGAAGAGATATGTAGAAGCAGTTAATAGTTCCTGTGGACAAGCGACCACTGTTGCTTCTGTTATCCGTTGTAATATGGACTGTACCTGTAACTATTGCCAAGTAGACTCCTTTGATCTGTTATTACGTCAGATATGACTGTTGTTTCTTCCACAGAATGCATATCCAAGAGAACGGACATGAAACATGCTCAGTTGAGTTGCCTAGTCACTATACGTGCAATGTCTAATGGCTTGATGTCTGCATTTTGTAATAAAAATATTCCCAAAAAAAAAATAATTGGGCTATACTTGGGCTACATCTGGGTGATATTTGGGCTACATTTAGGCTCTTTTGTCTCTGGTGGCCATCTTGGGAGACTGCATGTCAGAATTTTTTAATGAAATTGAAGAGGATTTGAGAAGTCACTCAAAATGTGCCCTAATTTTTCTTTCTGCAGCACTAATCATACTTTCTATGGCAAAATATACCCCCTCATTTTGTTCCTTTTTAAATTAAATGTTTTAAGAGTTACCACTTTATTCCAATCAAGATGGCTTCAGGTGTGCCATACCTTTGTAATAAGTAGGACTGTTAGTGCTCTAGTTGTTCTTTAGAACACTCTAGGAGGCTGCAGTAGAACACAAAGGAATCAACTGACAGTCTCTGTCCTTGTTGGATGTACATGTTTTACTGAGAATGTCAGACTTCATACTCACATGACTGAGAAAGATAATGTGAATTTACAGAAAATATGCTTTCAGTTTAGCTTATAGATCCCCTTCCAAACCACTGTGGGAAAAGCATGAGATAATAGTTTTCTTTCAAACATGATTCATGATATCACAGCAGAAGGCTTTTTCACATGGTAAAATCACCTTTGAACTCACCACAATTCCTAAAATGAGTATGGTACCATCAACAAATGATTTATAATGTAACTAAAGTCCTAAAACCCTCTATTAACTACAATGCTTTTTAATGAGGTGCTATCATGTATATTGGTCCCAAGATGGCTGCCAACACTTCTTGGATGAAGTGCTGACAGCCAATCAGATCAGATGAGTGGTTAGGCTCCGCCCAGATATATATGTGTTTTTGAAGTTAATTTTCATAAAAACCACTGGAGCAATTTTCACCAAATATAGCAAAGGCACTTCTGCGTACCAGTCCCTACAATTTTGCCAAGTTTGGTGTAATTCCGTTCAGCGGTTCGGGCTGTAGACTTGTCAGAACGTCCTATAGAAATTAACATGGGGAAAACATGTTTTGGGACACCCCTTTTTTCTCAGCCCCCACTTCACGAATCCCCCGAAACTTTCAGGGAAGGAGCGCAGCGGAGCTGGCCAACATTTTGGAAAATTACACGCAAATTCCTCAACCGGCGCCAAAGTTATTCCCAATAGAATGTTGCCGATTTCCTATGGTAGCTAGGTCCTAACTATATATACCTACTGGCTATTGCCAGTAGGTAATATATATTCAGGACTATGAGTTTGGCTGCAGATTTTATTTGCCTTCAATATTCCTACTGTGACGTAATCCTGTGCAAAAGTGTTATTTAATATGTCTGCTCTAATATGACCATCCATCAGTCAAGTGTACATATTTCGTGATTTTTACTATTACGTTATGTTTGACCTGGTATGTTGCAGACCTCTAGCTGTATTGTACAGTCACACAAACATGCATTTTCTGGGCTATGGAACGATTGGTCACACCAGAATGTGTTTTCTATGTCCATTGCTAGGTCCAGTGGGAAGGGCTATATAATGTGCTTAATTAATGGCGCCAAACTAGATTGAGAAAGGCTTCTGTGTAGGCTGAAACGTGTCTTGTACCCGGGATTGAGGGCGACATGATCTAATAAATTGATGCGAATCCTGAAACCACTTCTTGCCTGTGCCTTCTTCCATGGAGTTCTTCTTTGTGGGAGCTGGATGTTCTGTTCATATATATATATATATATATATATATTACCTACTGGCGGTCGCTAGTAGGTAGTTATAGTTAGGACCTAGTTTCCATAGCAAATCTGCAACATTCTATTGGGAATAACTGTGGCGCCGGTTGAGGAATTTGTGTGTAATTTTTCAAAATTTTGGCCAGCTTCGCTCTGCTCCTTCCCTGAAAGTCTCGGGTAGATTCGTCAAGCAGGGGCCGAGACAAAAGGGGGTCCCAAAACGTGTTTTCCCCATGTTAATTTCCATAGGACCTTTAGACACGGCTACAGCCCGAACCGCAGAACGGAATTACACCAAACTTGGCAAAATGGTAGAGTCTGGTACGCAGATCACGCTTCTGGTTAAATATTGTAAATCCCTCCAGTAGTGCCTGAGAAAATTAAAGTTGAAATCAATTATATATCTATAAGCGCGCACCGTGCGTGCACCGTGCGCGAACCTCGCCGTGCACGAGCTTCATGCTGATTGGCTGCCACTGTCTGTCAACACTCTAAAACAGAAATGGATGGCAGCCATCTTGTGCCTCAGTAGACTGAGGCACAAGAAAGCTGAAAAAAAAAAGGTTTGACGGTACATGACGAGTTCCGTTTTTTATGCTTGGGCAGATTGGCAAACCACATACCGCAAACACAATGAACAAGAGGAAGAGGCGGCAGAGGGATGGTAGACAAGGGAAAAGAAGATGGAAACAAACCTGGAGAATAGACATGAAGCCACAGCAAGAAATGAAAATTCTAACATGGTAATGAACCTTGCAAAGGAGACTTTGACAGATGAGGACAAAGAAATTCTTGGCCTTGGTTTATCATATTGTCTTAGTGTTCTTTTTAATTATGAACACAACTGTTTAGATCTTTACCCGTGTGCAAGGAACCTCAAACTCAAGAAATTCTTTAAAATACAACAAAAACTGAATATAAAACCAATACAAACATCAATCCAGAGTGCACTAACTGTGGCAAATATTGATCTTTTGAGAGACCCTGCAAATATGTAATTCGTGCTTCTGATGAGGGTGGTTACATAGTTATCTGACCAAAATTAATGTATTTGCAAGAAGCCTATAGCCAGTTGAATGACTGTAACTGTTATCGTAAGATCTTAAGAAAAGATTACGAGGCTTTGAAGGAAAGAATCTACAGTGATCTGAGAGGGTGGAGAGAGGTTAATCTTTTAAGTAAAAAAGAATACAATTTTTTTAATTTTAAACATCCAAGAGTGCCTATATTGTACTTGCTACCAAAGATACCCAAATACAAAGATCCCCCCCCCCCTCGGTAGATCAATCACTTCAGCAATTGGGAGTCTATTAGAAAATGTGTCTAAATTTGTAGACTATTTCCTACATCCTTATGTACAGAATTTACCTTCATACATCAGGTATAGCACTGATTTTGTGAAACACATCTTTGATATACACTGGGAACCAGAATTTTTGATGGTTTGCTTAAATGTAAGCTCGCTCTACACCAGTATAAGACATACTGATGGTATGAATGATGTACAACACTTTTTGTAAACAAGATCGATTCAATTCCTCAAACACAATGAAATATTGCTTTGCATGATAGAATGGTGTTTGAAGAGCAATATATTTCTCTTCAACAATTAATTGTTTCAACAACTACAAGGGACTGCTATGGCACCTGCTTCTCCCCCAGCTGTGCGAATTTGCATATGGGATGGTGGTAGGAGCAGATGCTCCTTAATACAGAAGCACATGATTGGTAACCTAACATTATTATATGGCTTAGGTACATAGATGATCTTTTTGTACTATGGAAGGGTAACCATCAATCTGTTGCTGAGTGTATCTGATCTGAATGTATCCTTTGCTAGTCATGTGAGTGATAGAAGTATTGATTTCCTGGATATCAGATTAGGGGTTGTGGATAATAAAATTACATCAAGAGTATTTAGGAAAGACACTTCCGGTAACTCTAATTTACATGCTACCAGTTCTCATCCAGGTGCCCTCAAGAAGAGCATACTGTATGGCGAAGTGTTAAGGGCAAAAAAGATTTGTAGTACACAGGACCGAAATGACAAAACTCTAATCAGTAGAGCAGGAGTTATGACTTTTAAAACATTTTAGGGTAAAATAATGCCAAAAAACATAACGTGCTAATTGCGGCTATCTGGTCATGTTAGACTGGGAGAAAGTCACAAGTTCAGGCCAGCTACGGCGGAGCATGGGTCGGATACAGGGACTGGGTTAGTCTTGCTAAAAAGTTACTTTCTGAGTCCAGTGCAAAGGGTTCCGTTTGTGGTGAAAGGGGCCACGATGAGCAGGGAAGTGTCACAGACTATCGCCATAGAGCAAGCCAGGCGTCGCAGGCAATTGTTGCTGAAGGGCAAAGATCCTGTTGTCATCGCAATTGGTCGAACCTGTACTTCACGGTGTCGCTCCATGTGAGCTGTTGATACTGTAGCACGGGAGGTCGGGCTGTCAGAACTTTGTGTTGCTGGCCTGTACAAGTGAGAAGGATTTTCTGCCAAAGGACCTGTTTCTGAGGAGCCCAAACACTTCAATTCAGCCTCTATGAAGCCACACACTGGGTCTAGGACATGAGAAGCACCACTTGGATGTCAGGTTCT
Organism: Lissotriton helveticus; assembly: GCF_964261635.1. Taxonomy (NCBI): domain Eukaryota; kingdom Metazoa; phylum Chordata; class Amphibia; order Caudata; family Salamandridae; genus Lissotriton; species Lissotriton helveticus. The sequence continues at coordinate 302,230,893 of NC_136059.1, forward strand.
TGCTCCAGATGATTCTGGGCAGCAGTTCGTCAGAGCAGCAATCCATCATAGTGGCAGTACTTTCAGCAGCACAGCAATCCTTCTTCCTGGAAGAGTATTCACAGGTCCAGAAGTGTACTGAAGAGCTTGTGTGTTAGACCCTATTTTTATACCCTGTTGCCCTCCTTCTGGAAGGTGGGAGAAGCTTCTAGACACTGGCTTTGAACTGCATGGAATTTTCTGACTCCCCTGCTCTGGCTCAAAGCTGGTTGCAGTGACAGTGTGGAAGTTATAGGTTCTTGTGTGAGGGTAAAGCCCTCCTTATTCAGTTGAAGTGGGGCTGTGCTCAGCCGCAACCCCCCATCCTGCAAACTAAGGCATACCTAATCACTCTATTGTGTGACTGTCTAATCCACAAGGTCTGGCAATTACACCCAGGCATGTGACCCAAGACAAACTACAGGCACAAAAGGGCTAAGGGTAGAAGTAGGGTGACTTCTCAAAAGTGGCATTTTCAAAATTGAAATAAAAAAATGACTTTAGCATTACAATTGGGTTTTTCATTGCAATTTCAAAGACACCAAAAATGATGTAACAACCTACTCCCAAATGAAAATTACAGCTTTATAAATGTGATAAGGAATCCCCAATGTTATTCTATGGGAGGGGTGGGCCTCCCAATAGAGTTTTTCACTACGAGGACATATTATAATTAAAAGTACATGTCCAACCTTTTAATTACACAGCTCGCTGCCCTATGAGCTACCTATGACCTAACTTAGGGGTGACATATATGCAATGAAAGGGGAATATAAGGCTCAGCAAGGGGTTAACTCCACTTCGCCAGCGGAGTTTGCAGATTTTTGCCTACTCCGCACTCCGTTGCGAATGCAGAGTTTAGGCAAAATTCACCTCCGTAGCGGAGCGGTGTTAGCCAGCTCCTCCACCCTTCCAAATTAATTAAAAATGAAAATAGAACTCCGCTCCCAAATTAATTAAAAGTTAAATGAAAAAACATAGAAGAAGGAAGGTGAGGAGCAGGAAGGAGAGCTGCCAGGCAGAGGACGAGGCAGACACGCAGGTAAGTGCCTTCTTTTTATATTTTTAATTAATTTGGGAGCGGAGTTCTATGGAGTTGTTGTCAAACTCTGTGGAACTCCACGTGTAGGTACTACGCCAGCTCTGCCCGTCCCTAGCTTAAATATTAAGTCAAGATGGCAGTTTAACACTGAATTCAGGCTGCAAAGGCAGGGCTGGGGCAAGTTCTAAGGTACACGTTAAGTGGCTGGCACAATAAGTGCTGCAGGCCCACCGGTAGCATTTAATTTACAGGCCTTTGGTATGTGGTATACCACTCTACAAGGCATGTATAAGTACATTAAATATGCTAACTTGGTGTAAGCCAATTCTACCATGTTTTAAGGAGAGAACACAAGCACTTTAGCATTGGTTAGCAGTAGTAAATTGCACATCGGTCTGAGGCCAGCAAAAACTATTCTGAAAAAAATGAAGGGTAAAAGCAAAATGTTTGGGGGTCACCCTGCAGAGAGTACCAGGTCCAACAGAGGGTTTCCCATGTTAATAAATGAGCCTTTATCTTTAGTGTTTGTCTTTGCATTGCTAGTTAGTGTAGCATTTTGGTTAAGTGACGAGACGAGAAGTTGTCCACTAAAATTGCCAAACATTATATTACACATCTACTTTTCCTCCTAGACTTTCTCTATCTGAAGTCCCTTGCCATGCTTTTATTCTTCAGTAGGGTACTTACCTCACCCTTCAGCCCATTCACCCCGCTACCAGATTATTAACATAAAACTGACAATATGTTTGACTTTAGCTTGATGAGGTTTTGCAGCACCCATCCACCTATCAGTGATACTTGCATACTTGTTAGTTACTGCCCTTGCCCTACCCTCTGTAACTATTGACCTGTAATGGGGTCTGCCAATAACATGCACAAAAATTGCAATCTCCCCTTCCGAAGAACAACTCCAGTACTAAGTTTAACTAGTTCTTACATGAATAGATTAAGCAATGTATATTACCTCTCTCAATCTTCTCAAACCTTATTGAAGGATTTTCCTAAGGGCCTTCTTAATGCTGGTGGTGTTGGGCTGGCACTAACATGATGCTTGTGAGATTAACTCCAACTGTAAGATTGTTCAGAAGGATTATAAATCAAAGGTAACTGAACTGAAAAAACCTTAAAGTAAGTGGATAATCCAGGACTGAGACCACCTTGACAAAAAAGTCAAATAATCAACAACTAGCCAGCAATCTTTTTTAATTAAAACTAACCTTGAGTCAGGACTCAGGAAAAGATTACTTCATGTTGCAAAGATTTTGTAAGCAACTTAAGGCCTGATTCACAAAGGTAAAGTAAGTTGCGCTTTTGGTGTTACTTTACTCTTACTCCTATGAAAAAATACCATTGCTTCATAAGACAGGCAAAACTTTGGTATTTTAGTACTAAGATAGAAAACTCCCCTAACTCAACCAAAGAATTATATAAGGTGGTGAATAGCTTCGTTAAGTCACCCAGGAGCTTATTGGACCCTCCGCCATTCGAGGCAAGCTCCAATATGTTCACCTATTTCTCCCTGGACAAAGTAAATAAAATCCTATGCTCCCTGCCAAAAAATCTGGATCCTGGTCAGACCCCACACATGGGTTCTTCGATACTGGCCAAAGTGACTGTGTTTCCTGCCATAAGTAAACATGTAATTGAGGAAACCGTAAAGGCCATAAAACTAGACTTGCTACTTGATCCTGCACATATAGACGTACTGTCGAAAGGGGGTGATGTACTCCTGCCGATTTCTATGGACATTTTCAATAATTCCTTGGATAGTAGAAATGTCCCCCATGCATGGAAACTTGCAAATGTGAAACCCTTACTGAAAAAGCCCACGGCAGACCCATTACATGCTGAAAATTATAGAAAAATCTGATTACTACTTGTAGCTAGCAAAGCGTTAGAAAAATATGTGGACAAACACCTCTCCTTCTATCTGGAGACACAAGCAAGTCTCCATCCCGCCCAAACAGGCTTCAGATAGGGCAGCAGTACCAAACTTGCCCTTCTAGCAGCCACAGAAGAACTTAGGTCAATCTTGGATCAAGGCAGCTCAGCAGCTATGACAATGGTAGGCTTGATACCGTCTCCCATCCTGACTTCATTCAGAGAATAGCTAGTAGCCTTCCTGAAAAAAAAAGAGCATCCAGTTCTGCAACAAAGCCATGTTTTCTGCCAATCATTCTTTGAAATGTGGGGTGCTACAAATCTCTTCTCTTGCCCCACATTATTTAATCTGTATGGGCTTCCCTTAGCAGAGGTTGTGCAAGCATATCTCTTACTCCAGAAATAGCGAAAACCGCCAACCAACTGAACTCTGTCTAAAACAGCTAACAGATTAGATGTCTGCAATTAACCTAAAACTGAATGGCGAAAATACAGAAGTATTAGTCATCAGAAACAACCTTCACAGTGAATGGATATTTCATGGGCGGGCAACCTTGGGGAGCAACCCCCACCTGCTTCAGGAGCTAAAAGCCTCAGCTTATGGGTTGACAATAAACTCGCCATGGAAAGTTTAAAATAATTGCTATTCTGTCTACCGTTCTCCTTGAGGAGAGTAGTTGTGCAGGGACTAATTAATTCCCAATATCGGGGAAGTCCCAAGTCTTTGATATAAAGACTAGAAGTTGTCTAGAACACGACCGTAGGAAGGTGGAATCTGACTGCATGTTTATCCCCACTTTTTTTCTGGTGTTTTGCTGGTTTTTGACTAGTCTGACTGGGATCCTGCTAATCAGGACCCCAGTGTATCTATTTTCTCCCTAAATTGGTTGTGCATGTACTTTAGGTACACTCCAGATTGGATACTGCGGTACCCTTATCAGTCCCTAGTATATGGTACACCATGTACCCAGGGCATAGGTACCCCAGAGGCCTCCCAGGGGCTGCATGTATTATTTATTCAAACTGACACCACAGGTCTGCTATTGCAGCCTGTGTAAGGTGGTGCATGCACCCCTTACTTAGATATAGGTTCAATATATCTATTCTAAATCACAGCACATATAAACCTATCAGTCACCCCTATGGCAAGCCTTATCAATCCTGAAGGCAGGGTGCTGGGTTTCATGTGAGAGGGTGCTCCTGCATGATCAGAGCCCCTCTGCAGCCTTCGGAACATATTTTCCGGGGTTGTTTGTGATGCAGCCAACCATATATATTTAAGTGCCTTATAACCTCACGGTAAATGCTAACTTTAAAACTCCTGCTTAGAAACACGTCAACCACCTTGGAATCATACCTCCACACCATTAACTGGTGTGGGAGGTATGACTCCTCCCTTTTAGATCCACTACTGTGGGTCACCGGGCTACCCGGTACCAGCTTTCTCGACCTGGGCATCACAAAATGGATGCTGCCAGCCACAGACATGCATCTGCCCTCCTGCTGCTGGGCTGAGCTCGAGCAGGAGAGGCTGGACAATAGGTTTCCTGTCACCCAGAGGTGTGACCACCTCGCAGACAGGATTTAGTGTATTGGGGCTGGGTGGGTGCACTCTGAGAGTGCCTGACAGTCTGCACTGGGGGCGCATTTGGTGTCCCTGTCCATAGTCCAGTTCAAACCAGTTGCAGGAGCCATTTGCTTCTACTCTGGTGTGAAACTGGACAGAGGACATGGGTGTAACCACCCCTCTGTCCTGACCCTCTCATAGGTGGGTCTCCAGAGTTTGTCCCACCCCTTCCTTGGGTATAAAGTATGAACCCTGACTACAGTACTTTAGATTTTACTTGGACTAAACTCTGCAAGCAGAAATCAAGTACATCGATGATCTACACTATCCTGGATGACTGAAGAATCTCCCTTGGAGTAAAGGAGTTACTCCCCTGCAAGGCAGGCACCTTTAACGCATCTGACCGGTTTGCATCTCCCAAGCTCCTGAGGACTCCAAATATTTCTGCAACACAGGAGGTTGGTTGCTGAGTGTCCCTGAAGTTTATCTGCCCTCTCAGCATTTCTGAGACCAGTTTCCCTTGTGGGGACCGTGCACCCCGAACCCCTGTGCACTGTGTACTTTTGCAGCAGCATATGCTTTATGGCAATCCCTGAGGCTGTGCTTTGGGTTATGTATTGTCCTGATCCCAAGCAGTAATTGCTCTGAAGATTTCCGGCCTACACTCCACGAGTGTTTCTTTGGCTGGTATTTTGTGATTCAGCTAAAAGTCCCTTCGCGATCCCTGGTCCGTTGGCCTGTGGGTCCCTGTGAAGGTAACTTTGATTTCTCTTGAGCATTCCTGGTTTCTCCAGAAGTGCCCTGACTCCCCATAGCTTGGGGAGTCCGCTGGGCCTTGCTGGTCCACACCAGAACTGGTTTCCTCTGCCCGCGTGGGTTGTATTTGCCATGTTGGTGTACAATCCGGACACTGACCCCTCAGCCCTCAACATCCTTTGGGGGAAACCTCACCTCCAGACTTTGGTTGTCGTCAACGTCTCCTGGTCCCTGTGGCTGCAGAGTCAAGCATCCTCTCATCTTACCTGAAGCACCCAACATTGGTGGGCATTCGTCTACCGAGCCCCTGGTCACCCTGAAGTGACCCAGACTCTGTCCCCTCTGCTTTCAGGTTCTTCTCACCTCAGATCCTGGTTTGGATTCCACCGGACACCTTTCATCTTCACGCGGTAATTGCAAACACAACAATGATGGACAGAATGTGGATCAATGTCACACATTCACCCCAGTCCAAAGATCTGGGCCCAAATCCATCGTTTTTCCACTCCACACCACCCTGGGTTAGACAATGCATAGGGAGGGATAGAGTTCCATATTTTGGGGGCATTTCACTGGAAATGCCCCCAAAATATGGAACTCTATCCCTCCGCATATCAGAACTCTACCGTCCTATGCGGAATTCAAGAACCAACTCAAATCCTTGTTCCTCATCCGCTCCCTAGGTCCCAGATAACTAAGATCTCCTACTGAACTATGTGTTATCTATGTATCCTTTTACCAAAAGTCCCACTTTACGAACTTTCCCTCCCCCAATATTGCCTTTCGAGGACTGCCTCTACCTGTTACATGTATTTTTGTTCACCCTGTCACGCCTGTTACTGTAAAGCGCTCTGCTACCTTCGGGTCTTGTTAGCGCTATAGAAAACTTCTAAATAAAATAAAACAATAAATAAACAATGGCGATATGCAAATCAGCGCTGACCCTGTGCCCCAAGGGAACAGTCCAGTCCGAACTACAAAAGCCATGTCCTTCCCAGAACGGAAACAAGCATCCGAGGACCGGCCCGGTTTCGAGGTAACACCTCTCATCAGCCCGGCTAGCTTGATTCCAGTGGTGTGGAGTGCCTGGGACTCACGTCTGAGCATCCCCAGTACACTTAGAGCGGTAATTGCAAACACAACAATGATGGACAGAATGTGGATCAATGTCACACATTCACCCCAGTCCAAAGATCTGGGCCCAAATCCATCGTTTTTCCACTCCACACCACCCTGGGTTAGACAATGGCGATATGCAAATCAGCGCTGACCCTGTGCCCCATGGGAACAGTCCAGTCCGAACTACAAAAGCCATGTCCTTCCCAGAACGGAAACAAGCATCCGAGGACCGGCCCGGTTTCGAGGTAACACCTCTCATCAGCCCGGCTAGCTTGATTCCAGTGGTGTGGAGTGCCTGGGACTCACGTCTGAGCATCCCCAGTACACTTAGAGCGGTAATTGCAAACACAACAATGATGGACAGAATGTGGATCAATGTCACACATTCAGCCCAGTCCAAAGATCTGGGCCCAAATCCATCGTTTTTCCACTCCACACCACCCTGGGTTAGACAATGGCGATATGCAAATCAGCGCTGACCCTGTGCCCCATGGGAACAGTCCAGTCCGAACTACAAAAGCCATGTCCTTCCCAGAACGGAAACAAGCATCCGAGGACCGGCCCGGTTTCGAGGTAACACCTCTCATCAGCCCGGCTAGCTTGATTCCAGTGGTGTGGAGTGCCTGGGACTCACGTCTGAGCATCCCCAGTACACTTAGAGCGGTAATTGCAAACACAACAATGATGGACAGAATGTGGATCAATGTCACACATTCACCCCAGTCCAAAGATCTGGGCCCAAATCCATCGTTTTTCCACTCCACACCACCCTGGGTTAGACAATGGCGATATGCAAATCAGCGCTGACCCTGTGCCCCATGGGAACAGTTCAGTCCGAACTACAAAAGCCATGTCCTTCCCAGAACGGAAACAAGCATCCGAGGACCGGCCCGGTTTCGAGGTAACACCTCTCATCAGCCCGGCTAGCTTGATTCCAGTGGTGTGGAGTGCCTGGGACTCACGTCTGAGCATCCCCAGTACACTTAGAGCGGTAATTGCAAACACAACAATGATGGACAGAATGTGGATCAATGTCACACATTCACCCCAGTCCAAAGATCTGGGCCCAAATCCATCGTTTTTCCACTCCACACCACCCTGGGTTAGACAATGGCGATATGCAAATCAGCGCTGACCCTGTGCCCCATGGGAACAGTCCAGTCTGAACTACAAAAGCCATGTCCTTCCCAGAACGGAAACAAGCATCCGAGGACCGGCCCGGTTTCGAGGTAACACCTCTCATCAGCCCGGCTAGCTTGATTCCAGTGGTGTGGAGTGCCTGGGACTCACGTCTGAGCCTCCCCAGTACTCTTAGAGCGGTAATTGCAAACACAACAATGATGGACAGAATGTGGATCAATGTCACACATTCACCCCAGTCCAAAGATCTGGGCCCAAATCCATCGTTTTTCCACTCCACACCACCCTGGGTTAGACAATGGCGATATGCAAATCAGCGCTGACCCTGTGCCCCATGGGAACAGTCCAGTCCGAACTACAAAAGCCATGTCCTTCCCAGAACGGAAACAAGCATCCGAGGACCGGCCCGGTTTCGAGGTAACACCTCTCATCAGCCCGGCTAGCTTGATTCCAGTGGTGTGGAGTGCCTGGGACTCACGTCTGAGCATCCCCAGTACACTTAGAGCGGTAATTGCAAACACAACAATGGTGGACAGAATGTGGATCAATGTCACACATTCACCCCAGTCCAAAGATCTGGGCCCAAATCCATCGTTTTTCCACTCCACACCACCCTGGGTTAGACAATGGCGATATGCAAATCAGCGCTGACCCTGTGCCCCATGGGAACAGTCCTGTCCGAACTACAAAAGCCATGTCCTTCCCAGAACGGAAACAAGCATCCGAGGACCGGCCCGGTTTCGAGGTAACACCTCTCATCAGCCCGGCTAGCTTGATTCCAGTGGTGTGGAGTGCCTGGGACTCACGTCTGAGCATCCCCAGTACACTTAGAGCGGTAATTGCAAACACAACAATGATGGACAGAATGTGGATCAATGTCACACATTCACCCCAGTCCAAAGATCTGGGCCCAAATCCATAGTTTTTCCACTCCACACCACCCTGGGTTAGACAATGGCGATATGCAAATCAGCGCTGACCCTGTGCCCCATGGGAACAGTCCAGTCCGAACTACAAAAGCCATGTCCTTCCCAGAACGGAAACAAGCATCCGAGGACCGGCCCGGTTTCGAGGTAACACCTCTCATCAGCCCGGCTAGCTTGATTCCAGTGGTGTGGAGTGCCTGGGACTCACGTCTGTGCCTCCCCAGTACTCTTAGAGCGGTAATTGCAAACACAACAATGATGGAGAGAATGTGGATCAATGTCACACATTCACCCCAGTCCAAAGATCTGGGCCCAAATCCATCGTTTTTCCACTCCACACCACCCTGGGTTAGACAATGGCGATATGCAAATCAGCGCTGACCCTGTGCCCCATGGGAACAGTCCAGTCCGAACTACAAAAGCCATGTCCTTCCCAGAACGGAAACAAGTATCCGAGGACCGGCCCGGTTTCGAGGTAACACCTCTCATCAGCCCGGCTAGCTTGATTCCAGTGGTGTGGAGTGCCTGGGACTCACGTCTGAGCATCCCCAGTACACTTAGAGCGGTAATTGCAAACACAACAATGATGGACAGAATGTGGATCAATGTCACACATTCACCCCAGTCCAAAGATCTGGGCCCAAATCCATCGTTTTTCCACTCCACACCACCCTGGGTTAGACAATGGCGATATGCAAATCAGCGCTGACCCAGTGCCCCATGGGAACAGTCCAGTCCGAACTACAAAAGCCATGTCCTTCCCAGAACGGAAACAAGCATCCGAGGACCAGCCCGGTTTCGAGGTAACACCTCTCATCAGCCCGGCTAGCTTGATTCCAGTGGTGTGGAGTGCCTGGGACTCACGTCTGAGCATCCCCAGTACACTTAGAGCGGTAATTGCAAACACAACAATGATGGACAGAATGTGGATCAATGTCACACATTCACCCCAGTCCAAAGATCTGGGCCCAAATCCATCGTTTTTTCACTCCACACCACCCTGGGTTAGACAATGGCGATATGCAAATCAGCGCTGACCCTGTGCCCCATGGGAACAGTCCAGTCCGAACTACAAAAGCCATGCCCTTCCCAGAACGGAAACAAGCATCCGAGGACCGGCCCGGTTTCGAGGTAACACCTCTCATCAGCCCGGCTAGCTTGATTCCAGTGGTGTGGAGTGCCTGGGACTCACGTCTGAGCATCCCCAGTACACTTAGAGCGGTAATTGCAAACACAACAATGCTGGACAGAATGTGGATCAATGTCACACATTCACCCCAGTCCAAAGATCTGGGCCCAAATCCATCGTTTTTCCACTCCACACCACCCTGGGTTAGACAATGGCGATATGCAAATCAGCGCTGACCCTGTGCCCCATGGGAACAGTCCAGTCCGAACTACAAAAGCCATGTCCTTCCCAGAACGGAAACAAGCATCCGAGGACCGGCCCGGTTTCGAGGTAACACCTCTCATCAGCCCGGCTAGCTTGATTCCAGTGGTGTGGAGTGCCTGGGACTCACGTCTGAGCATCCCCAGTACACTTAGAGCGGTAATTGCAAACACAACAATGGTGGACAGAATGTGGATCAATGTCACACATTCACCCCAGTCCAAAGATCTGGGCCCAAATCCATCGTTTTTCCACTCCACACCACCCTGGGTTAGACAATGGCGATATGCAAATCAGCGCTGACCCTGTGCCCCATGGGAACAGTCCTGTCCGAACTACAAAAGCCATGTCCTTCCCAGAACGGAAACAAGCATCCGAGGACCGGCCCGGTTTCGAGGTAACACCTCTCATCAGCCCGGCTAGCTTGATTCCAGTGGTGTAGAGTGCCTGGGACTCACGTCTGAGCATCCCCAGTACACTTAGAGCGGTAATTGCAAACACAACAATGATGGACAGAATGTGGATCAATGTCACACATTCACCCCAGTCCAAAGATCTGGGCCCAAATCCATCGTTTTTCCACTCCACACCACCCTGGGTTAGACAATGGCGATATGCAAATCAGCGCTGACCCTGTGCCCCATGGGAACATTCCAGTCCGAACTACCAAAGCCATGTCCTTCCCAGAACGGAAACAAGCATCCGAGGACCGGCCCGGTTTCGAGGTAACACCTCTCATCAGCCCGGCTAGCTTGATTCCAGTGGTGTGGAGTGCCTGGGACTCACGTCTGAGCATCCCCAGTACACTTAGAGCGGTAATTGCAAACACAACAATGATGGACAGAATGTGGATCAATGTCACACATTCACCCCAGTCCAAAGATCTGGGCCCAAATCCATCGTTTTTCCACTCCACACCACCCTGGGTTAGACAATGGCGATATGCAAATCAGCGCTGACCCTGTGCCCCATGGGAACAGTCCAGTCCGAACTACAAAAGCCATGTCCTTCCCAGAACGGAAACAAGCATCCGAGGACCGGCCCGGTTTCGAGGTAACACCTCTCATCAGCCCGGCTAGCTTGATTCCAGTGGTGTGGAGTGCCTGGGACTCACGTCTGAGCATCCCCAGTACACTTAGAGCGGTAATTGCAAACACAACAATGATGGACAGAATGTGGATCAATGTCACACATTCACCCCAGTCCAAAGATCTGGGCCCAAATCCATCGTTTTTCCACTCCACACCACCCTGGGTTAGACAATGGCGATATGCAAATCAGCGCTGACCCTGTGCCCCATGGGAACAGTCCAGTCCGAACTACAAAAGCCATGTCCTTCCCAGAACGGAAACAAGCATCCGAGGACCGGACCGGTTTCGAGGTAACACCTCTCATCAGCCCGGCTAGCTTGATTCCAGTGGTGTGGAGTGCCTGGGACTCACGTCTGAGCATCCCCAGTACACTTAGAGCGGTAATTGCAAACACAACAATGATGGACAGAATGTGGATCAATGTCACACATTCACCCCAGTCCAAAGATCTGGGCCCAAATCTATCGTTTTTCCACTCCACACCACCCTGGGTTAGACAATGGCGATATGCAAATCAGCGCTGACCCTGTGCCCCATGGGAACAGTCCAGTCCGAACTACAAAAGCCATGTCCTTCCCAGAACGGAAACAAGCATCCGAGGACCGGCCCGGTTTCGAGGTAACACCTCTCATCAGCCCGGCTAGCTTGATTCCAGTGGTGTGGAGTGCCTGGGACTCACGTCTGAGCATCCCCAGTACACTTAGAGCGGTAATTGCAAACACAACAATGATGGACAGAATGTGGATCAATGTCACACATTCACCCCAGTCCAAAGATCTGGGCCCAAATCCATCGTTTTTCCACTCCACACCACCCTGGGTTAGACAATGGCGATATGCAAATCAGCGCTGACCCTGTGCCCCATGGGAACAGTCCAGTCCGAACTACAAAAGCCATGTCCTTCCCAGAACGGAAACAAGCATCCGAGGACCGGCCCGGTTTCGAGGTAACACCTCTCATCAGCCCGGCTAGCTTGATTCCAGTGGTGTGGAGTGCCTGGGACTCACGTCTGAGCATCCCCAGTACACTTAGAGCGGTAATTGCAAACACAACAATGATGGACAGAATGTGGATCAATGTCACACATTCACCCCAGTCCAAAGATCTGGGCCCAAATCCATCGTTTTTCCACTCCTCACCACCCTGGGTTAGACAATGGCGATATGCAAATCAGCGCTGACCCTGTGCCCCATGGGAACAGTCCAGTCCGAACTACAAAAGCCATGTCCTTCCCAGAACGGAAACAAGCATCCGAGGACCGGCCCGGTTTCGAGGTAACACCTCTCATCAGCCCGGCTAGCTTGATTCCAGTGGTGTGGAGTGCCTGGGACTCACGTCTGAGCATCCCCAGTACACTTAGAGCGGTAATTGCAAACACAACAATGATGGACAGAATGTGGATCAATGTCACACATTCACCCCAGTCCAAAGATCTGGGCCCAAATCCATCGTTTTTCCACTCCACACCACCCTGGGTTAGACAATGGCGATATGCAAATCAGCGCTGACCCTGTGCCCCATGGGAACAGTCCAGTCCGAACTACAAAAGCCATGTCCTTCCCAGAACGGAAACAAGCATCCGAGGACCGGCCCGGTTTCGAGGTAACACCTCTCATCAGCCCGGCTAGCTTGATTCCAGTGGTGTGGAGTGCCTGGGACTCACGTCTGAGCATCCCCAGTACACTTAGAGCGGTAATTGCAAACACAACAATGATGGACAGAATGTGGATCAATGTCACACATTCACCCCAGTCCAAAGATCTGGGCCCAAATCCATCGTTTTTCCACTCCACACCACCCTGGGTTAGACAATGGCGATATGCAAATCAGCGCTGACCCTGTGCCCCATGGGAACAGTCCAGTCCGAACTACAAAAGCCATGTCCTTCCCAGAACGGAAACAAGCATCCGAGGACCGGCCCGGTTTCGAGGTAACACCTCTCATCAGCCCGGCTAGCTTGATTCCAGTGGTGTGGAGTGCCTGGGACTCACGTCTGAGCATCCCCAGTACACTTAGAGCGGTAATTGCAAACACAACAATGATGGACAGAATGTGGATCAATGTCACACATTCACCCCAGTCCAAAGATCTGGGCCCAAATCCATAGTTTTTCCACTCCACACCACCCTGGGTTAGACAATGGCGATATGCAAATCAGCGCTGACCCTGTGCCCCATGGGAACAGTCCAGTCCGAACTACAAAAGCCATGTCCTTCCCAGAACGGAAACAAGCATCCGAGGACCGGACCGGTTTCGAAGTAACACATGCTTGTTTCCGTTCTGGGAAGGACATGGCTTTTGTAGTTCGGACTGGACTGTTCCCATGGGGCACAGGGTCAGCGCTGATTTGCATATCGCCATTGTCTAACCCAGGGTGGTGTGGAGTGGAAAAACAATGGATTTGGGCCCAGATCTTTGGACTGGGGTGAATGTGTGACATTGATCCACATTCTGTCCATCACTGTTGTGTTTGCAATTACCGCTCTAAGTGTACTGGGGATGCTCAGACGTGAGTCCCAGGCACTCCACACCACTGGAATCAAGCTAGCCGGGCTGATGAGAGGTGTTACCTCGAGACCGGGCCGGTCCTCGGATGCTTGTTTCCGTTCTGGGAAGGACATGGCTTTTGTAGTTCGGACTGGACTGTTCCCATGGGGCACAGGGTCAGCGCTGATTTGCATATCGCCTTTGTCTAACCCAGGGTGGTGTGGAGTGGAAAAACGATGGATTTGGGCCCAGATCTTTGGACTGGGGTGAATGTGTGACATTGATCCACATTCTGTCCATCACTGTTGTGTTTGCAATTATCGCTCTAAGTGTACTGGGGATGCTCAGACGTGAGTCCCAGGCACTCCACACCACTGGAATCAAGCTAGCCGGGCTGATGAGAGGTGTTACCTCGAAACCGGGCCGGTCCTCGGATGCTTGTTTCCATTCTGGGAAGGACATGGCTTTTGTAGTTCGGACTGTACTGTTCCCATGGGGCACAGGGTCAGCGCTGATTTGCATATCGCCATTGTCTAACCCAGGGTGGTGTGGAGTGGAAAAACGATGGATTTGGGCCCAAATCTTTGGACTGGGGTGAATGTGTGACATTGATCCACATTCTGTCCATCACTGTTGTGTTTGCAATTACCGCTCTAAGTGTACTGGGGATGCTCAGACGTGAGTCCCAGGCACTCCACACCACTGGAATCAAGCTAGCCGGGCTGATGAGAGGTGTTACCTCGAAACCGGGCCGGTCCTCGGATGCTTGTTTCCGTTCTGGGAAGGACATGGCTTTTGTAGTTCGGACTGGACTGTTCCCATGGGGCACAGGGTCAGCGCTGATTTGCATATCGCCATTGTCTAACCCAGGGTGGTGTGGAGTGGAAAAACGATGGATTTGGGCCCAGATCTTTGGACTGGGGTGAATGTGTGACATTGATCCACATTCTGTCCATCACTGTTGTGTTTGCAATTACCGCTCTAAGTGTACTGGGGATGCTCAGACGTGAGTCCCAGGCACTCCACACCACTGGAATCAAGCTAGCCGGGCTGATGAGAGGTGTTACCTCGAAACCGGGCCGGTCCTCGGATGCTTGTTTCCGTTCTGGGAAGGACATGGCTTTTGTAGTTCGGACTGGACTGTTCCCATGGGGCACAGGGTCAGCGCTGATTTGCATATCGCCTTTGTCTAACCCAGGGTGGTGTGGAGTGGAAAAACTATGGATTTGGGCCCAGATCTTTGGACAGGGGTGAATGTGTGACATTGATCCACATTCTGTCCATCACTGTTGTGTTTGCAATTACCGCTCTAAGTGTACTGGGGATGCTCAGACGTGAGTCCCAGGCACTCCACACCACTGGAATCAAGCTAGCCGGGCTGATGAGAGGTGTTACCTCGAAACCGGGCCGGTCCTCGGATGCTTGTTTCCGTTCTGGGAAGGACATGGCTTTTGTAGTTCGGACTGGACTGTTCCCATGGGGCACAGGGTCAGTGCTGATTTGCATATCGCCATTGTCTAACCCAGGGTGGTGTGGAGTGGAAAAACGATGGATTTGGGCCCAGATCTTTGGACTGGGGTGAATGTGTGACATTGATCCACATTCTGTCCATCACTGTTGTGTTTGCAATTCCCGCTCTAAGTGTACTGGGGATGCTCAGACGTGAGTCCCAGGCACTCCACACCACTGGAATCAAGCTAGCCGAGCTGATGAGAGGTGTTACCTCGAAACCGGGCCGGTCCTCGGATGCTTGTTTCCGTTCTGGGAAGGACATGGCTTTTGTAGTTCAGACTGGACTGTTCCCATGGGGCACAGGGTCAGCGCTGATTTGCATATCGCCAATGTCTAACCCAGGGTGGTGTGGAGTGGAAAAACGATGGATTTTGGCCCAGATCTTTGGACTGGGGTGAATGTGTGACATTGATCCACATTCTGTCCATCACTGTTGTGTTTGCAATTACCGCTCTAAGTGTACTGGGGATGCTCAGACGTGAGTCCCAGGCACTCCACACCACTGGAATCAAGCTAGCCGGGCTGATGAGAGGTGTTACCTCGAAACCGGGCCGGTCCTCGGATGCTTGTTTCCGTTCTGGGAAGGACATGGCTTTTGTAGTTCGGACTGGACTGTTCCCATGGGGCACAGGGTCAGCGCTGATTTGCATATCGCCATTGTCTAACCCAGGGTGGTGTGGAGTGGAAAAACAATGGATTTGGGCCCAGATCTTTGGACTGGGGTGAATGTGTGACATTGATCCACATTCTGTCCATCACTGTTGTGTTTGCAATTACCGCTCTAAGTGTACTGGGGATGCTCAGACGTGAGTCCCAGGCACTCCACACCACTGGAATCAAGCTAGCCGGGCTGATGAGAGGTGTTACCTCGAAACCGGGCCGGTCCTCGGATGCTTGTTTCCGTTCTGGGAAGGACATGGCTTTTGTAGTTCGGACTGGACTGTTCCCATGGGGCACAGGGTCAGCGCTGATTTGCATATCGCCATTGTCTAACCCAGGGTGGTGTGGAGTGGAAAAACGATGGATTTGGGCCCAGATCTTTGGACTGGGGTGAATGTGTGACATTGATCCACATTCTGTCCATCACTGTTGTGTTTGCAATTACCGCTCTAAGTGTACTGGGGATGCTCAGACGTGAGTCCCAGGCACTCCACACCACTGGAATCAAGCTAGCCGGGCTGATGAGAGGTGTTACCTCGAAACCGGGCCGGTCCTCGGATGCTTGTTTCCGTTCTGGGAAGGACATGGCTTTTGTAGTTCGGACTGGACTGTTCCCATGGGGCACAGGGTCAGCGCTGATTTGCATATCGCCATTGTCTAACCCAGGGTGGTGTGGAGTGGAAAAACGATGGATTTGGGCCCAGATCTTTGGACTGGGGTGAATGTGTGACATTGATCCACATTCTGTCCATCACTGTTGTGTTTGCAATTACCGCTCTAAGTGTACTGGGGATGCTCAGACGTGAGTCCCAGGCACTCCACACCACTGGAATCAAGCTAGCCGGGCTGATGAGAGGTGTTACCTCGAAACCGGGCCGGTCCTCGGATGCTTGTTTCCGTTCTGGGAAGGACATGGCTATTGTAGTTCGGACTGGACTGTTCCCATGGGGCACTGGGTCAGCGCTGATTTGCATATCGCCATTGTCTAACCCAGGGTGGTGTGGAGTGGAAAAATGATGGATTTGGGCCCAGATCTTTGGACTGGGGTGAATGTGTGACATTGATCCACATTCTGTCCATCACTGTTGTTTTTGCAATTACCGCTCTAAGTGTACTGGGGATGCTCAGACGTGAGTCCCAGGCACACCACACCACTGGAATCAAGCTAGCCGGGCTGATGAGAGGTGTTACCTCGAAACCGGGCCGGTCCTCGGATGCTTGTTTCCGTTCTGGGAAGGACATGGCTTTTGTAGTTCGGACTGGACTGTTCCCATGGGGCACAGGGTCAGCGCTGATTTGCATATCCCCATTGTCTAACCCAGGGTGGTGTGGAGTGGAAAAACGATGGATTTGGGCCCAGATCTTTGGACTGGGGTGAATGTCTGACATTGATCCACATTCTGTCCATCACTGTTGTGTTTGCAATTACCGCTCTAAGTGTACTGGGGATGCTCAGACGTGAGTCCCAGGCACTCCACACCACTGGAATCAAGCTAGCCGGGCTGATGAGAGGTGTTACCTCGAAACCGGGCCGGTCCTCGGATGCTTGTTTCCGTTCTGGGAAGGACATGGCTTTTGTAGTTCGGACTGGACTGTTCCCATGGGGCACAGGGTCAGCGCTGATTTGCATATCGCCATTGTCTAACCCAGGGTGGTGTGGAGTGGAAAAACGATGGATTTGGGCCCAGATCTTTGGACTGGGGTGAATATGTGACATTGATCCAAATTCTGTCCATCACTGTTGTGTTTGCAATTACCGCTCTAAGTGTACTGGGGATGCTCAGACGTGAGTCCCAGGCACTCCACACCACTGGAATCAAGCTAGCCGGGCTGATGAGAGGTGTTACCTCGAAACCGGTCCGGTCCTCGGATGCTTGTTTCCGTTCTGGGAAGGACATGGCTTTTGTAGTTCGGACTGGACTGTTCCCATGGGGCACAGGGTCTGCGCTGATTTGCATATCGCCATTGTCTAACCCAGGGTGGTGTGGAGTGGAAAAACGATGGATTTGGGCCCAGATCTTTGGACTGGGGTGAATGTGTGACATTGATCCACACTCTGTCCCTCACTGTTGTGTTTGCAATTACCGCTCTAAGTGTACTGGGGATGCTCAGACGTGAGTCCCAGGCACTCCACACCACTGGAATCAAGCTAGCCGGGCTGATGAGAGGTGTTACCTCGAAACCGGGCCGGTCCTCGGATGCTTGTTTCCGTTCTGGGAAGGACATGGCTTTTGTAGTTCGGACTGGACTGTTCCCATGGGGCACAGGGTCAGCGCTGATTTGCATATCGCCATTGTCTAACCCAGGGTGGTGTGGAGTGGAAAAACGATGGATTTGGGCCCAGATCTTTGGACTGGGGTGAATGTGTGACATTGATCCACATTCTGTCCATCACTGTTGTGTTTGCAATTACCGCTCTAAGTGTACTGGGGATGCTCAGACGTGAGTCCCAGACACTCCACACCACTGGAATCAAGCTAGCCGGGCTGATGAGAGGTGTTACCTCGAAACCGGGCCGGTCCTCGGATGCTTGTTTCCATTCTGGGAAGGACATGGCTTTTGTAGTTCGGACTGGACTGTTCCCATGGGGCACAGGGTCAGCGCTGATTTGCATATCGCCATTGTCTAACCCAGGGTGGTGTGGAGTGGAAAAACGATGGATTTGGGCCCAGATCTTTGGACTGGGGTGAATGTGTGACATTGATCCACATTCTGTCCATCACTGTTGTGTTTGCAATTACCGCTCTAAGTGTACTGGGGATGCTCAGACGTGAGTCCCAGGCACTCCACACCACTGGAATCAAGCTAGCCGGGCTGATGAGAGGTGTTACCTCGAAACCGGGCCGGTCCTCGGATGCTTGTTTCCGTTCTGGGAAGGACATGGCTTTTGTAGTTCGGACTGGACTGTTCCCATGGGGCACAGGGTCAGCGCTGATTTGCATATCGCCATTGTCTAACCCAGGGTGGTGTGGAGTGAAAAAACGATGGACTTGGGCCCAGATCTTTGGACTGGGGTGAATGTGTGACATTGATCCACATTCTGTCCATCACTGTTGTGTTTGCAATTACCGCTCTAAGTGTACTGGGGGTGCTCAGACGTGAGTCCCAGGCACTCCACACCACTGGAATCAAGCTAGCCGGGCTGATGAGAGGTGTTACCTCGAAACCGGGCCGGTCCTCGGATGCTTGTTTCCGTTCTGGGAAGGACATGGCTTTTGTAGTTCGGACTGGACTGTTCCCATGGGGCACAGGGTCAGCGCTGATTTGCATATCGCCATTGTCTAACCCAGTGTGGTGTGGAGTGGAAAAACGATGGATTTGGGCCCAGATCTTTGGACTGGGGTGAATGTGTGACATTGATCCACATTCTGTCCATCACTGTTGTGTTTGCAATTACCGCTCTAAGTGTACTGGGGATGCTCAGACGTGAGTCCCAGGCACTCCACACCACTGGAATCAAGCTAGCCGGGCTGATGAGAGGTGTTACCTCGAAACCGGGCCGGTCCTCGGATGCTTGTTTCCGTTCTGGGAATGACATGGCTTTTGTAGTTCGGACTGAACTGTTCCCATGGGGCACAGGGTCAGCGCTGATTTGCATATCGCCATTGTCTAACCCAGGGTGGTGTGGAGTGGAAAAACGATGGATTTGGGCCCAGATCTTTGGACTGGGGTGAATGTGTGACATTGATCCACATTCTGTCCATCACTGTTGTGTTTGCAATTACCGCTCTAAGTGTACTGGGGATGCTCAGACGTGAGTCCCAGGCACTCCACACCACTGGAATCAAGCTAGCCGGGCTGATGAGAGGTGTTACCTCGAAACCGGGCCGGTCCTCGGATGCTTGTTTCCGTTCTGGGAAGGACATGGCTTTTGTAGTTCGGACTGGACTGTTCCCATGGGGCACAGGGTCAGCGCTGATTTGCATATCGCCATTGTCTAACCCAGGGTGGTGTGGAGTGGAAAAACGATGGATTTGGGCCCAGATCTTTGGACTGGGGTGAATGTGTGACATTGATCCACATTCTGTCCATCACTGCTGTGTTTGCAATTACCGCTCTAAGTGTACTGGGGATGCTCAGACGTGAGTCCCAGGCACTCCACACCACTGGAATCAAGCTAGCCGGGCTGATGAGAGGTGTTACCTCGAAACCGGGCCGGTCCTCGGATGCTTGTTTCCGTTCTGGGAAGGACATGGCTTTTGTAGTTCGGACTGGACTGTTCCCATGGGGCACAGGGTCAGCGCTGATTTGCATATCGCCATTGTCTAACCCAGGGTGGTGTGGAGTGGAAAAACGATGGATTTGGGCCCAGATCTTTGGACTGGGGTGAATGTGTGACATTGATCCACATTCTGTCCATCACTGTTGTGTTTGCAATTACCTTTCATCTTCACGGCAGCAGCACTTCTTTGAGTCACGCCATTGAAAACGACAAAGTTTATCGACATCACTTGACACCTAAGCACCCGGCTCCCCTGGGATAGGTTACACGGGTACTTTGGTATTCACAAGGTTGCTGTCCTTAGAACCTTCTATGATCCAAAGGGTTTGCTTGAAGTCCTCTCCGAATTGTCCTTAAACTGCAATTTTCCAACGCGACTTTCCCATTGAGTTATACGGAGCACCCGTCTGTGTTCTCACACTGCACCCATCCTCCATTGGTCCCGTGTGTCATTACTTTGGGTAGTTCTTTGGGGTCCCAGCGATTCTACATGCTCTAGGCACTGTGTCGAGTTAAGTCGTGATTGTTATACCACTTTCTTAGTATATGGTTTGGTCTCCCCCTGGAGCCCACTGTGTATTGTGCTATTTACAGTCATTCTAATGATTAATAATTGTGTGCCTTGAGGTTAGTAGAGAGTGTTTAGTAATAAATACATATATTTTATAAATCTCTTGTGTGGTTCTTCTTTCATTTGGTTATTCAGGAGGTTCTAAACTGGTAAAACAAGCTGCTTTACATTCCTTCAAGACTTAGCCTGAAGGCTGCTCTCCACAGCTACCACTAGGATAGCTTTCTTTAAAGGTTATCTTTGACCTAATCATCACTAAGGGTCGTTTGGACTGGTGCAAGGTGCCCACTTTAATTATTAGACAGCATATACCAGGCCAACTTCTCACAACGACAGCCTGGCTCCTTCTGAAAATCCCTAAGCACCAGTAAGCTGCTCTGGCTTCAGAAGCCCCGCACTGGCTGCTGGTGCAGAAAAGAATCCAATTCTAGGCATGTGCTTTGCCCATTGGGATATGCGCGAGAGAGACCCACAGCTCAAACTCAACCCTTACATTACCAGGAGGTCTTTGTGGTCTTGGAATCTAAGGTTGCTGACAGTCCCTAAGTTAAGGTAAGGAGCAATGGTGACTACTATGCTTACCTAGCTCCCAAACTTTAGAAATACCTCCCTGCTGCCCTTAGAATAAACCAGTCTGAATTCAGCTTTAGAAACCCCTAAAAACAAATATATTTTAGTTATTTTCACCTACCTTAAAGTGCATTTGAGCCATCTGGCAGATGTGTTATCTTCAGTGCTGGGAGGCCCATTTGGGTGTAACTTTACCTTTGTGAATCAGTCCATAGTGCGCAATAGTACCACCTATCCTTGGACAGACATTGTTCCAAGACTCTGCACGATGATGATGTCCATTTCATCATGCCTGGGAGGGTGGTATGGCTGGCATGGGCTATTGCTTATTTAAAAAGATCTTATAAAAGCTTGCGTCACTTTAACCACATCCGTCCCACCGAGTGTGTGATCCATTTATGTTGTAAATTATTAAGTCACACCTGAATAGATCACACGACCTGGGGGGAGGGGTCGAGGGATTTCATCAGTGGATGGGAAGGGGGAATTGGGGGAAATATGAGAAAAAGACAAACACAACATTCATCAAGTCGATGAGCAGCACATCATCACATCTGTTGTGGAAGGAAACTTTGAAAAATGCACAAAAGTGAATTTTTCAAAGTTTTTGCAAATTACCATGAAGTTCATCTTCATGGTAATTTGCTACTCCTATTAGCGAAATTGCTAATTTTTTTACTTTAATGCATTGCATTTAAGGAATCTCAGTTTGGGATTCCTTAAATGCAATCGCAATTTAAGGAATCGCAATTTAGAGATTCGTTAAATTGTGATTTTTTGCATTTGGGAATCTCAGTTTGGGATTCCTTAAATGCAATCGCAATTTAAGGAATCGCAATTTAGAGATTCGTTAAATTGTGATTTTTTGCATTTGGGATGATGCACCCCAAATGCAAAACATATCGGTCGTAAAGGGTCAGATTCTGAGAATCTGCCTGTTTGCGACCTTTTTTTCCTTTGATGCATGTGCCTGTATAATGTCAATATTGTAAATATTGTAGAGTCAAGGTAAGCTTCATGGCGGATGAGGAGGATCAAGAGGGCAGGACAGAGGCTGGTGCAGTCATGTGCAAATAACTGAGAAGTGAGGACAATCTCTTACCACCAATCCCAGACAAGTAGCTTCATGTACCTGACTGATCAATCTCATATACGTCAATAATATTTAGGTGTGTGCGTCCATCATGTGACGTGTCCAGTGACAGTCCTTCAGACCACAACCACTTAATTAGAGTTTGATATTCGAGCCACTGCTCTGCATTTTCCTAATCAGCACACCTATCTCCAGTCCACAGGAGTAGGCCTCTTTGGGCCATGTTATTTCCAATTGAAGTAAATAGGCAGTTTCCCTAACTTCCTTCTTCTGACTTTTATAGTAGTCCCGTTCCGAATGCTGACCTGAATGAGCTAGACCTGTAGTGTTGATGAATAAAAGAAGTAAAAGAATTTTAGCATTTTGTGTAGGTTTTGTTAATTAAACTGAACGGTCTTGGAAGTACCTAAAAACAATTACACAAAAGGACTGTGTAAGTAATTATAGCATTAAAGCAGAATCATCCCCCATGCCCCAAACCACAAATATCCCAAGGCATCAAAAATTACCCCACCACAGTATTTTTTATTTTGCAGAGAAACGTAAAATAAAAAATAATGCCTAGTGCTGTCTGGCAGTGACCCCTGTGCAGACTAGGCCCTAGATAGTAAAATGGGCAAAATAGTGCAAAGTTCACAATGAACACACAAGAAAAAGGAGAAAAAGTACTTTAAAACTAGGCCCCCAGGTCTCCCAAAAATGTGCAAACTTTTCCCTTGGAAAAACCTTAAAAAGATAATGCAATGTAGGCCCCTCAATCCAGGCCACCCACTATAAAATTAAAGTTTTTAGGAACAGCAAAATAGGTAAAAGAAAATACTGATGCATTCCTTCCACCAAAAAACAAACTTATTCAAAAGCTTTATAACTTAGCCATAATGAGCTTACCTAATGCCTTCGTTTAACTCCCGTTTTTCACCTCTTTCCACCGATGCAGGCTGCGCACCCCAACGCGGCTCTGCATCGCTACCGTTTATTATTTCGGATTTTATCCGCAAGTTGTTATTGTTTTACAAACGTATTCATTAAAAAAAAGGGGGTCCTCATTTAACTGGCCTTTTCAACATTCAATAACAAAATTCATTATAATAAGAGAGGAATTATTCTCTTGACATTCCTTCATCTATAAACCTTGTCACTATTATTAAGGGAAATTCTCCCTAATTATTTTTTATTAAAGGGCATTACCCCTTTTTACAAGTTAACATTTCCTATATCCCATATCTGACTCTCAATCAATCAATCAGCCGTAAGGGTCTCAAGGCGCTGCGGGGGGGGGGGGGTCGCTACTGCTCGAATAGCCAGGTCTTGAGTTGTTTCCTGAAGGAGGGATGGTCCCGGGTCCGCCGTAGGTGAGTGGGGAGTGAGTTCTATGTCTTCGCTGCCAGGTAGGAGAAGGATCTTCCTCCGACTGTGGATTTCCGAAAGCGTGGGACGGAGGCAAGGGCGAGGCTGGCGGATCGGAGCTGGCGGGTGGGTGTGTAGAATGTGAGGCGGCTGTTGAGGTATTTCGGGCCTATGTCGTGGAGAGCCTTGTGTGCGTGGGTGAGGAGTCTGAACGTGATCCTCTTGTCGACGGGGAGCCAGTGAAGGTCTTTCAGGTGGCCAGAGATGTAGCTGCGGCGCGGGATATCCAGGATGAGTCGTGCTGAGGCGTTCTGGATGCGCTGGAGTCTTTTCTGTAGTTTGGCTGTGGTTCCAGCGTAGAGGGTGTTCCTCTGACTCAGAAAAGGCTTCTGCCCCTACTCCTAACATAGACAACGAAGCCCTGCAAAAAATCCCGCTTAAGGAATTGAGGTCCTGCATGTTTGAGACCTAAAGTCAGATCATGTTCTCTAAAAGGTCAATCCCTGATGAGGACAACATTTCAGAAATTCCAAACCTCTACTCTGACAAGATCACTGAATTAAGGGGTAAAAGACTTAAGTAAAGAAAAAACATTGAAATAAATTTTCTAGTGGAACAATTCGAAAGGGGTCTAAGTTATAGATCTATGAATTGCTATAGATCAGCTATTTCAGCAGGTCATGCCGTAGTCAATGGTAAAACGGTAGGTAAAAACGCTATTTGTAGAATCCTTAAGAGTATCAGACTTAGGAGACCTCTAAAACCTAGATATCAATCTTTGTGGAATGTCAAATTAATTCTTGACCTTTTCTGTAGTTGGCCTGATAATTCTCTTTTGAACAGACTCAACAGAAAGAACCTTTCAATCGAATTAGCTACACTTCTTTGCTTGATTTCTTGTCGTGGAGTCTCTGATGTTAAAGCTCTTGATATTTCTATAGATCTTATGATATTTTTGGAGTCAAATATGAACAGCATAGAAGAACCAAGACTATGTCTGATTCTATTTTCTACCCACGCTATGATATATGTAAAAAACTTTGTTTTGTGGACTGTATGAAAGAATATGACTTAAGGATGAATGCACTTTGCCCCTCTGGTGTGGATCAGTTACTTATATCCTTTGTTAAACCTCACAAGGGTATTACCTCTGCCTCTATTTCAAGATTAGTTAAAATTGCTATGAACCTTGCAGGTATCGATCTGAATATTTATCAACCTTATTCAATCTGAGGTGCAATGGCCAGTAAGTCATTTTGGTCAGGTGGTAAGTTAGATGATATTCTTAAAGCTGCTGATTGGTCTAATTCTATAACTTTTGCTCATCACTATTGCAAACCAATCACCCATTTGTCTGATGTTGTCTTACATGGCTACCAACATGCATAATGGTAGCCTCTGGTCTTGTAATGAAATTGTGATTCCTCTATTACTATGACAAGAGAATCTGGATTTCATTCTCTCCCACCCTTTCTCTTGGGTGGTTGATTTTAACATACAGTATACTTTTTCATATCTTATATTAACTTCTGTGATATGTTTATTTTTAATGCTTACTTTGCATTTATAATGATTATATTTCTTTACAGAATTGTTCTTTTGCATTTCTGGAATCATTTATATCTCCTTTTCTTTTTCAGATTATCTCTCATAACTTCGTGTTCCTGACTCACGGATCAATTTATTCATCTTTCATCTCTTTCTTCTTCGTGATACACTAAAGAACATTTGGAGTCTTACTTGAAGTTTATTGGACTTTTCCTGGAAGTTTATTGGACCTTTCCTTTCTTTGCACCACATTTAAAAGAGGCTGATTGCCTAGTGCGCATGCCTTTTATTTGTTTTATAACGTTCTTATATGGAACTTTTGCTATGTGATGTATGCAGCTCCTTGGGTCTGCATTAAAAGTTGTATGCATAATGTTAGCCTCCATGTCTTTAATGAAATCCAGATTCTCTATTCATGGTAATAGGAGAATCGAAATTCTTAAAATTTTTTTTTAAATCCAATGGAATATGCAGTAGGGATTTCAGACAACGGGAGTGATCCTTTCCCTTTAAATCCAAATGATACGTGACCAAGGCACGGACAAAGCAGTGGGAGGATCCTTCTAGACAGGAAGAGGAAGTTGGAGTTTCTGTGGTGCTTTCTTAAGCAAAGTAAAAAATGCTCTTTGTGCTAAAAATCTATCTGAACCATCCGTTTGGGTAGAATATCTACTCGAAAACTATTTTCAAGTTGATTCTGCTACCGCTCGAGCAGAAAATCAATTTGAGAATCTTCCCTCTGACCGCGACCGCCCACGTTAGGAAATCATGCAGGAAGTCCTACTAGTAACTGGCAATCCTGCTAGAGGACGCCAAATCTCACTAACGCTCGCCAGTTCCCAATGTTGCTCGAATGGGAAAAAAATCCCACCACATGATAATTGGCGGAATTTGGTAGGAACTCCGTGTTGCAAGAACAATTTGGAGTTACCAAATGTCTTCAATACCGCAAGCCCAATTAAAATTCCTAGACAATAATAGGCAGTATGCGTGGTAGATGCTGATATTTAGAAATTGTGTTTCAAAGCTTAAGACTGCTCCATTCCATTTGGATACCAGAGTGTTCATTTTCTAAACTTATCTCTCAAAATTTCCAATAGTGACACGTTAAGGGTTACCCCAGAAGAATTTGCCCTCCGTGGGCCTGATAGTGGTTGGTCATATCTGAAAGGGCCCAGAGAAGTGGACTCCCCTCCCCTGGGCATGGCAGCGATAGACCATGGCTGGGGACACAGGGGAGTGCGTCCGCCTATCCTGGGTCCCCCAGTACTAGACCATAGATTTGAGGTCCAGGGCCTCGCAGCTCTGGATCATGGTGTTGAGGTCCAGAGTGAGGAAACCCCATTTTCCTGGGCTTGCAGTGCTAGACTATTGCTGCTAGGCTTTCTCTACTCTCTTGTGAGTGCTAGACCATGATAGCAAGGACTAGAGCAGTGGGGCCCCTGACCTAGCCTCATGGCTCTGGTGTAGCAATTCGAGGGGAAAATCCCCCTCTGCTAGGCCTCGCAGCCATACTGCAGCACTGTGAAGACCATAGGGGATGGCTCCCAACTCTTCCCCTCCCCTTTCCATCCCATATTCCTTACAGCACAACATCATGACCGGCGAGGCCCAGGAGAGGCAGGGGACACACCTGGATCATTCCCTGGACCTAATTTCAATTATCTCACCGCACTGTACCATTACTATGTGCATAGTTCCATGTCAAAGGCATAGCTGTCAGTAGTGGTACCAGGCTCAAGGGGGGTTTTAGGTGCCCAATGTACCAAAATTATAGCTGTATTTTACTGTGGTGCCAGTGGGGTTGAGGGGACACTTTTAAATTGCACGAGGCCCAAAGCGATGATACTTACCTCTCTTCCATGGCCCTCACAGCCATGATCCTCTGCTTCAAGGCCCAAGAGAGGCCCTCACTCCACTGGCCCTCGCAGACATGAGTGGGCGCTCAGGAGAGGCGGTGTCTGCCCATGGGCTTTGCAGAGTTGGACCATGGCTCCGAGGCCCATGGGATGGATCCTTAATCAGGAGTGTAGCTATCAACGGTGCAGTAGGTGAAGAGGCCTCAGGGCTCATGAATGTTATGGGCCCTATGCCCCCAAATTATGGCTGTGTTTTACTATCCAGCATTACTTACTTGCATCAGGGCCATGGCACCATTACTATGCCACTGGACCCTTCTCCCTTGGCACACGCAGCCATAGTCTGGTGGTGAGAAGCCCAAAGAAGGGAGCTTCCTCCCCTGGGTATCGTAGCACTGGACCATGGCTGCGAGGCCCAGAGTAAGATGACCCTGTGAGGGGTGTGGCTATCAATAGGGTAGCACGTGCAGGGTCACCACAGCTTACAGTTACTATCCTGTCTGGAAGCTGGTGTTGATCTCCCCATTTCCCAGTCCATCTATCCACGTGCAAAATCCATCTAACAGTTTGTTGCACAGTAACTTTTCAGACTGCACAGTCATGTCCATTCTACAAAGATCTGCTTTCTTTGTGTGAAGAAGTAACAAATCATGTATGATATGCTAAAAGACAAACCACATTCTTTCACAAGTAATGGCACATTGAAATTGTACAATATATAACATAAGGTGACATGCACATTGTCTGGGGTGAGCTGAGTTGGTCTATACTAAACAGTGAAATGTCCAGTCTTACAATTCCCTACTTTCTTGACACAGGAAGGCTACATGTTCTTTAGCTTTACCCTTGCTTTCTCACTTTCATTGCACACTGGTCTGGAAATAAAAAAAGTTATGCTGTGCTATTTTTTATTTGTAGAGTGCAGTTACGCTAATCTTTTTGGTGCTCCAGCACTAACAAAAGTGGCCTAAAAGAGAGAAATAGCAGTAAGTTATTCTTTAAAAAGCTAGGATTTGTTGACTTTCTTGAATTTAATTAAAATAGTTAAGCTTAATTGGAGCCGGTGGTTTCAGGTGCTCAGTACCCGCACAGGTGCTCAGAAACCGGTCCTAAGATGCTTGATTCCGGTCCAGGGAAGACATGGTTTAGCAGTTCGGGCTGGACTGTTCCCATGAAGCACAGGGTCAAGACTGATTTGCATATGGCCATGTCTGAACTGAGGTGGCTTGGTGAGCAAAATAACGATGGATTAAACCCAGATCTGTGACTGGGGATGAATGTTTTGCCATTGTGAAACATTCTGTCCATCATCTTGTGTGTTTTGCTGTTCACCCTATGTGGGAAGGGTATGCCCAGACGTGGGTCCCATGCTCACTACGCCACTGGAATCAAGCTATCCTGGCTGTTGACGGCTGATAGCCAGAAACAGGTCCTAAGATGCTTGATTCCGGTCCAGGGAAGACATGGCTTGGCAGTTCGGGCTGGACTGTTCCCAGGAGGCACAGGGTCAAGACTGATTTGCATATAGCCATGCCTGAACTGGGGTGGCTTGGCGAGCAAAATAACGATGGATTAAACCCAGATCTGTGACTGGGGATGAATGTTTTGCCATTGTGCACCATTCTGTCCATCATCTTGTGTGTTTTGCTGTTCACACTATGTGGGAAGGGTATGCCCAAACGTGGGTCCCATGCTCACTACGCCACTGGAATCAAGCTATCCTGGCTGATGACGGCTGATAGCCAGAATCCGGTCCTAGGATGCTTGCTTCCGGTCCAGGGAAGACATAGCTTGGCAGTTCGGGCTGGACTATTCCCATGAGGCACAGGGTCAAGACTGATTTGCATATGGCCATGTCTGAACTGAGGTGGCTTGGTGAGCAAAATAACGATGGATTAAACCCAGATCTGTGACTGGGGATGAATGTTTTGCCATTGTGCAACATTCTGTCCATCATCTTGTGTGTTTTGCTGTTCACCCTATGTGGGAAGGGTATGGCCAGACGTGGGTCACGTGCTCACTACGCCACTGGAATCAAGCTATCCTGGCTGATGACGGTTGATAGCCCGAAACCGGTCCTAGAATGCTTGATTCCGGTCCAGGGAAGACATGGCTTGGCAGTTCGGGCTGGACTGTTCCTATGAGGCACAGGGTCAAGACTGATTTGCATATGGCCATGTCTGAACTGAGGTGGCTTGGTGAGCAAAATAACAATGGATTAAACCCAGATCTGTGACTGGGGATGAATGTTTTGCCATTGTGAAACATTCTGTCCATCATCTTGTGTGTTTTGCTGTTCACCCTATGTGGGAAGGGTATGCCCAGACGTGGGTCCCCTGCTCACTACGCCACTGGAATCAAGCTATCCTGGCTGTTGACGGCTGATAGCCAGAAACAGGTCCTAAGATGCTTGATTCCGGTCCAGGGAAGACATGGCTTGGCAGTTCGGGCTGGACTGTTCCCAGGAGGCACAGAGTCAAGACTGATTTGCATATAGCCATGTCTGAACTGGGGTGGCTTGGCGAGCAAAATAACGATGGATTAAACCCAGATCTGTGACTGGGGATGAATGTTTTGCCATTGTGCACCATTCTGTCCATCATCTTGTGTGTTTTGCTGTTCACACTATGTGGGAAGGGTATGCCCAGACGTGGGTCCCATGCTCACTACGCCACTGGAATCAAGCTATCCTGGCTGATGACGGCTGATAGCCAGAATCCGGTCCTAGGATGCTTGCTTCCGGTCCAGGGAAGACATAGCTTGGCAGTTCGGGCTGGACTATTCCCATGAGGCACAGGGTCAAGACTGATTTGCATATGGCCATGTCTGAACTGGGGTGGCTTGGTGAGCAAAATAACTATGGATTAAACCCAGATCTGTGACTGGGGATGAATGTTTTGCCATTGTGCAACATTCTGTCCATCATCTTGTGTGTTTTGCTGTTCACCCTATGTGGGAAGGGTATGCCCAGACGTGGGTCACGTGCTCACTACGCCACTGGAATCAAGCTATCCTGGCTGATGACGGTTGATAGCCAGAAACCGGTCCTAGGATGCTTGATTCCGGTCCAGGGAAGACATGGCTTGGCAGTTCGGGCTGGACTGTTCCTATGAGGCACAGGGTCAAGACTGATTTGCCTATGGCCATGTCAGAAATGGGGTGGCTTGGTGAGCAAATTAACTATGGAGTAAACCCAGATCTGTGACTGGGGATGAATGTTTTGCCATTGTGCAACATTCTGTCCATCATCTTGTGTGTTTTGCTGTTCACCCTATGTGGGAAGGGTATGCCCAGGCGTTGGTCCCGTGCTCACTACGCCAC
Organism: Lissotriton helveticus; assembly: GCF_964261635.1. Lineage (NCBI taxonomy): Eukaryota > Metazoa > Chordata > Amphibia > Caudata > Salamandridae > Lissotriton > Lissotriton helveticus. The sequence goes on from NC_136059.1 coordinate 302,261,013, forward strand.
TGGAATCAAGCTATCCTGGCTGATGATGGCTGATAGCCAGAAACCGGTCCTAGGATGCTTGATTCAGGTCCAGGGAAGACATGGCTTGGCAGTTTGGGCTAGACTGTTCCCATGAGGAACAGGGTCATGACTGATTTGCATATGGCTGGATCTGAACTGGGGTGGCAAAGTGAGCTAAAGAACGATGATGGATTCACCCAGATCTGTGACTGGGAGAGAGTGTGAGTGTCTGAAAAGTTTCAGCGCTCCACCCTGTTGTGTAGCGTTTTAGGATCCTAGCGTAACTTACCGACTCATGCCCTTATATAGGTATAATTCGCCTTGCCCTTATATAGGCATAGAAATCATAACCATATTTAGACATAGCCCATCCAGTCCAAATACAGGCATGGCTACTTCCACTGGTTCTAAAAAGCCACAACGATTTCTTGGAAAACTCGGCTTCAGCAGTCAGGGACATCCCCTTTCTAGAATATTGATTTGTCCTAGAAATCATGGCGTTTTCAAAGAACTACCATTCCCTTGGGGTTCTTGGTGACGTTATTATGTCCGACTTTACGTCAAACAAGGCACCTTCAAGGTATAAATATGCCTTTACTTGCCAAAGAAAACACACGGTGGTTTGGAGCAGCTCAACTACCTACTTACCCGACGCAGCTGGCTACAGCAAGTGCCAAAGGAAGCCGACCCTCCAGCTGACGCACTGACAGAGAGGCTGCCTTTCTCTCGCTGAGAATCCAGCTCCAGTGTTTCCAAGCTCCCCTTGCGGGTGTTGGGAAATCAAGTCCGAGACAGAGGTACTAGAACTCCTTCATTCTAAAACCAAGGTACGGAGCTGATTAGACCCTAGGAGAAATCTTGGATAGATTCTTGGCGAAGAAACTAAACCTATGCTACACCATACTTACTTCTTCCCTCGTACTAGACTTAGGTTAGGTACATTGGGGTAGGCGTATTTTAGAAGCACCAGTTGAGTACTTTTAGTCGTTATTATTTATGTTTGCATTTTATGGCTTAGAAACCATACCATGCTTTTACAGTATTATTTTATAATACTCTTCTTGCTGTACGCATTATACTTTACAGCCAGTATTACGATTGTAGCAGTTCATTTCTTTTGCATGAGAAAGAAGACTGTTCAATAAATACTTTTATTGAAAACGCCCGTCTCTCTATTTCTCTGCACCTCTGTAGAAACGAAGCATGCACTATTGACTGAGTAAAATATCTATCTATTGTTTCCACAACTGTGAAGATACGTTTTTATTCTTGGGGAAACAAAGTTGTCATGTTTATGCGGTTGTCAGAAACTAATCCCTTCTTGTGAATTCGAGAAAGTTTCTACTGACCTCTGAGCTAGCTGGCACTCACAATTAAGTCTAATATATTCGATAGAGACCTAGTCGACCTCAGTCCTACCTCAAACCTATAGGATATATTATTCCAATGCGCAAAGCCTATTGGGAATATAGGAACTAGAATACAGCCCATCATCATTTGTTTGTTGTGTTCACCCTAAGTTGGCAGGGAATGCCCAGATATGGGTCCCTTGTTCACTTTGCCACTTGATTCAAGCTAGCCTGGCTGATGTAGGGTGTTACCCCGAAACCGGTCCCAGGATACTTGTTTCTGGGCCCGGGAAGACCTGTCTTGGCAGTTCAGGCTGGACTGTTCCCATGAGGAACAGGGTCAAGTCTGATTTGCATATGACTGGGTATGAACTGGGGTGGCAAAATGAGCTAAAGAATGATGATGGATTCAACCCAGATCTGTGACTGGGAGTGAGTGGCTGAAATTTTTCAGCGCTCCATCCATCATCTTCTTGTGTTTGCTTTGTTCATCCTAAGATGGCAGGGTATGCCCAGACATGGGTCCCTTACTCACTTTACCATTTGATTCAAGCTAACCTGGCTGATAAGGGGTGTGACCCCAAAACCAGTCACAGGAAACTTGTTTCCAGTCCAAGGAAGACCTGGCTTGGCAGTTCGGGCTCGATTGTTCCCATTAGGAACAGGGTCATGACTGATTTGCATATGGCTGGGTCTGAACTGGGGTGGCAAAGTGAGCTAAAGAACGATGATGGATTCAACCAAGATCTGTGACTGGGAGTGAGTGTAATTGTCTGAAAAGTTTCAGCGCTCTGCCCATCATCTCCTTGTATTTGCTTTGTTCGCCCTAAGTTGGTAGGGTATGCCAAGACTTGGGTCCCTTGCTCACTTTGCCACTTGATTCAAGCTAGCCTGGCTGATGAGGGGTGTTACCCCAAAACTGGTCCCAGGATACTTGTTTCCGGTCCAGGGAAGACCTGGATTGGCAATACGGACTGGACTGTTCCCATGAGGAACAGGGTCAAGCCTGATTTGCATATGGCTGGGTATGAATTAGTGTGGCAAAATGAGGTAAAGAATGATGATGGATTCAACTCCGATCTGTGACTAGGGGTGAGTGTCTGAAACATTTCAGTGCTCCGCCCATCATCTACTTGTTTTTGCGATTAAACATGAGTGCCTGAACTGACACGTAAAAGACAGGCTGCTGCAGGTGAAGTTGGAGAGGCGGATCACTGTGTAACCAGTGGAGACCATCAGAGAAAGGCAGAGCCACTGCCCCAATGCATCCCACCTGGACCCAATGTTGCTAGCGGATTGGCAGCACGGTGTCTGATGATGCATAATTGAAAGGAGTGGTCCAGTGTAAAAGAAGAGGGTTCACTGCAAAGAGCGCTCTTAGGGGGGAGAGCGTGTAAAGGGACTCCAGATAAGCAGGCACACCCCACGAAAGACCATTGTGCCAAACAAGGACAATCTGCAGGACATGCAAACCCAATGACTTTACCTATACAAGAGAGACCCTTCTTAACTCATGGACCTAAAGGACCCCTGTATAAGGTAAGCCAAAGGAAAACCCTGAGCTAAATCGCCGGGTCAGCACAGAATAAAGCAATTTCCTTAGAAGAGAACCCCTATAAGGAAAGCATGTGGAGACAGACCCCATTGAGTTAGCACTTGCCATGGGAAGCCATGATGCTGCAGCAAGGATGAGTATCCAGTTGAACTTGCCTGCCAGTTCAACTTAGATAAAAAGGAGTCACCAGGCCTCGGGGGATACAGAGATACCAGTGTGGGGACAGCCACAAAGGTAGGATGGTCAAGATGCTGGAGAATTAGTGGCATCACAGTAAGGAAGAAATATGACCACTCCCAGTGATTTATGACAGTAGTTCCACAGACTCGCTAGATACGAAGCAAATCCTGGGAGAATTTGCCAGTGCGTGCTCTTCACCGCCTCGGATTGGGGCCACATCTTGCACTGACACTGCTGACAAGGAAAGGCTGAGTCAAACAAAGAGAGGTGGGGACCAGGAGCTAGTTGAGGTCCAGTGTACGTGCTCCAGATTTTAGTATCAAAACCAAGTAAGGGGATCACTGTTCTATCCGCATGTGTGCTGTGAATTACACGCCCACATTAGATAAAGAAAGAAGGAGAGATTGGAAGTCCTGGAGAAGGAAAAAGGAAAGGGAACTAGGTATCTTTTTGAGTGAAGCAAGAAGGGACGGGGGAGACATCCTTTGTCTCTTGTTGCCCTCACACACCTCGAAGGATGTCAATACTTCATCATCGGGCGGTGCTCCTCGTCGGGCCGGCGCTGCAATGCCCTACGGGTCCCCCAAAGGGTCACTTTATCAGAGATCTTTTAAGAGAACAGCTGTATGATGAGTGTGGGTATGTGGGGAGGGTCCTACTGTGGAGTAGTCATGTAGGAGGGGGGTGTGAGTAAAAATGAGTAGGGGATACCAAAGGGCAATAACTTTATTAGTGAGGAATATGCTCCCCTGTCATGTTAAAAAACCCGAAGGTTGTGTGTTACAAAGTGGGTAATAATGTACCCTGGGTAACATAAGGTGTGGTCAGGTCGACATGTTTCGCGCTGTTGTGGTCAACAAGATCCAGTGCGCTTCATCAGGACCACTGCGGCGCTCTAGTAGGGGCTTAGTACTGCGTGTACCTCCAGTAGCACATAGGGGCTAATAACCCCATCACTCACTTTTTTAGTTTACACGATTATCCCTTTTTTTGCACTGGTCCTGATGAAGCGCCATGGATCTTGTTGACCACGACAGCGCGAAACATGTCGACCTGACCACACCTTATGTTACAGGGTACATTATTACCCACTTTGTAACACACAACCTTTGGGTTTTTTAACATGACAGGGGAGCCTATTCCTCACTAATAAAGTTATTGCCCTTTGGTATCCCCTAGCCATTTTTACTCACACCCCCTCCTACACAACTACTCCACAGTAGGACCCTCCCCACATACTCACACTCGTCATACGGCTGTTCTCTTAAAAGATCTCCGATAAAGTGACCCTTGGGGGACCCGTAGGGCATTGCAGCGCCGGCCCAACGAGGAGCACCGCCCGGTGATGAAGCATGACATCCTTCGGGGTGTGTGAGGGCAACAAGAGACAAACAATGTCTACCCCTGTCCCTTCTTGCTTCACTCAAAAAGATACCTAGTTCTCTTTTCTTTTTCCTTCTCCAGCACTTCCAATCTCTCCTTCTTTTTTTATCTGATGTAGGTTTGTAATTCACAGCACACATGCGGATGGAACAGTGATCCCCTTACTTGATTTTGACAAGGAAAGGCAACACATCGGCAGAGAGAAAGCACCACTCAACCCAGAACTTGGCAAGAATGCTTGGGCACACTTTTTAAAACAGGAAGGCATCTGTAAAGGGTGGAAAGAAAGATACCAAAGCTAGGGGCATGTTCATGTGTTCTTCCATCCTCAAAGTTGACCAACGGCACAAGCAGAAGACACACTTGCCCCCACAGTCCACTCTACAGCCCCCACTATAGCGGCTGTACCAGGGGAGCTCCTCGGGCATCACAGAACACCTCATGGAGTGGCTGCTCAAAGGCCTGAAGGATGACTTTACATAACTCCAAGTGGAACTGAGGATCTAATTCCAGAAGGTGAGAACGGATGTCCAGAATTTGGGGGAAGAGGGTCTCATGGCTTGAGGATAGGGTTCACAATGAAGCTGGGAAACTAAACTTCCTGTCAGAAACCTGGCTACTTGCTGGATCAGAATATATTCCTCCAAAAGTAAAAATGTATATATTTTGAAAATCGCTTTGCCATAATAACATTCACATCAGGGAAACCCCAGCGTAGTCACCACTATGAGTTCATGAAGTGGAAGGAAGAGAAATTGACTGTGACAACGGGGCTGATAGCCTAGCCTTAGATATACTGACTAGAGTTCACTATTTTCAAATGAAGAAAAGGATCATGGATGATGCAAAAGATGCCAGAGACTTTCAATTCAAGTCCTCTCCATTCTCACTCTACAAAAGTGAAGGGAGGTCTGACCCCTCACAGAGTACCTGAGGAAACACCACTCCCGGAAGATGGGCCAGGCCATCCTTTCCTCATCATGTTCAAATGCAATAATGAGCTCTTGCAGGTCAAATCCCTTAAAGAAGGAAAAGGAATTCTGGATATAGATGCTGACCATGCAAAAGCCTTGGAGGAGTCCATTTGAGGCCTGGACGTAGAATGCCAATGGACAAGACCTAGGTGGAGCTGGTGGCCATACTGTGAGAGCTCCATTAAACCCACGGCAAAGAAGAAATAGCAGCCATTCACCAAGTGCAGGAAATCGGGATTCTCTCCTCTTGTGAGACCAGAAAGATACAGCAGTATTGGCTGAGGACATCTACTGAAAAGAATAGGTCCTATGTCCAACAGGTCCCCAACGATATTGTGAGCTGGAATCGGGAGAGGGGTCTGGGACAAAGGGATAGGAGAATGCATTGGTGTAATTTGCTGGTTATGTAATAGTCCGTTATGGGTATATTTATTACACATTTACAATGAAACTGCAAGGGGCACATTTTCTGGGGTTTGTTACAGGAGTTAGAGTTAAGACTCCTGTAGAGGAGAGCAATGTCATTCATCAGAATCATGGCTAGCTACACATGAAGACAGAGTATTATGAGGGAATTGAAAATACTATCCTTCAATGAGAGAAGATTGAAGCCCCCAAACCAAATGACTAATGACCTTCACAAAATTTAGAAAATGTCTGTTTCTTATCGGAATTTGCCGAAGAAAGACACTAGGCGCTTTCGCTCAGGGTGTTTCCCTTCCTGGTTTACTTTATCCAGCACAACTAAATTGGCAGTTGTCCTCTTAGCAGCACACTGAGGATTTTATGTCAAGCCAGGGAATCTAATATTATGCATAATCCTTTTATTGTCCCACTCATAGCACTAACAATTGAAAGAATTTAGAACTCTGAAAACATTTCAACAAACTATAAAACCTCTCTCTTCCTTCTGTTGTTGCTGCTCACAAGATAAGTATATAGGGATAGCATATTATATGTGTTTAATAGACTGTTACATGAATGACCTATTTTGAAGGTGAGATATTTTATTTGTTTGGGTTCACTTGCTGTTTAGCAAAATAATTAATACTTTAAAGAGTGTGTTTGCATGTTCCAAATTGGTTTTTTTTCAATGTCTTAAATCTTGGGGAGAATGCTTTACAGGTTCTTTTCTGGAAAACGTTTTTACAGTGTAATCTGCCATCTTGCTCGATTTTGAGGGCGATAAGGTCAAGTTTACATGTTCATACTATTGTAGGGAAGCAGTGAATGTAATTGGTTTATTTCTGTTAAACCTCCGCGTCTTTTGACCGTGCAGTGGGAGCGTCTCAAGGGACATGCACAAGCCAGCAGCTTTACCACACTCACAGGTGGAAAAAGCCTTTCTGCTTGATCGTGCTTAGTGCATAGAGAACGGAGGGCCATATGTAGGAAACCTAATTGCGCTCGCAAATGCTGAAATTCGCTGAATTTCAACATTTGCGATCGCAATTAGGGCAGTGTGCTATGTAGCACACAAAAACCCACATGCAAAATAAGGAATCACAAATTTTGCGAGTCCTTATTTTGCAATTGCATTTAAGGAATCGCAAATTGCAATGTAGGAAGCACCCAAGTTGTGCGAATTTTGGCTTAAGGAATCGCAAAATACAACCAACTTCAGGTTGGTGGTAATTTGCGATTTCTATGAAAAATGCACTTTTTGGCATTTTTAAAAGTGCCGTGTGGGTCACATACATGCCCTTACGTCATGTATGTGGACCACATGTGCACACATGTTAATTTCAGGGGTGCAAAAGGGTGTCCTATTGACACCCTTGCAACCCTGAAATTGCATTCTCAATTTGCGATTCTCTAATTGAGAATCACAAATTGAGAATGTCTTACAATTCATTCCTATGGGCCTTCTAGCCCATAGGAATGAATGAGAAGGTATTCCTTATTTGCGAATCTCAATTTGCGATTTGCAAATAAGGAATAATTGGGATTCGCAAAAAAATGTGCTAATCCTACCTACATTTCGTTTTGCGATTCTCTAATTGCGAGTCCCAAAAAATCGCAATTTGAGAATGGCAAAACACAAATTACCTACATATGGCCTGGAATGTTTGCAACAGTGGCGGTCTTACGAGTGCTGTAATACACAGCCAGTTGCCATATTTACGCTTTGGGCTGTGTTATTAAAGTTAGTATAGGAAGCCATTTTAATCGGTTGGGCAAAAATGATTGAGAGATTTTGATAGTAGATCCTGCATATCGGTCAATAGATCAGAAAGATAAATGAGATTAACAAAGAAGCTGATCTGAAATAGAAAATTATTTAAATTAAGCAGTGGGAAAACTCATGGGTTCTATTTCTGAATCAATTGATAAAAAGTTAGATAATCTGTGGCCAGTGGCAGCTGGCAACTACGGGGTGGGGTGCGGGCAAATAAAAAATAAAAAACACCTTACTTACACGTCCTGTGCTCCGCCCCTCTTCTTTCTCAAGTGTGGGGCTGTGGGCACAAGCTAAATCTCTTGCCCAATCCTGGCACTGCTCACATGCAGCATGTAAGCAGCGCCCTGATTGGAGGAAGCAGCCTCACTCAGCGCTCCACAGCACACTTGAGGCCTGCATTTACCCTCAACCCAGCTGTCTTAAAACAGCTGGGGTGAGAGGTTTAATGTACACATGTTTGGCTGGCCGCGCCAAGGCAGTTAGCCAAAGAGACAAACGCACTTTATACAGTGCAATGACAGAGCTCTGCCCACCATGCCCACCATGCCTCCCTGCTGACACTCAACATGCCCCGCCCCGTCTTGATGCTTAGTTCAGGACAGGACGATGAAAAAAAATAGTAATTGTTTACCATTTAATTTTTCATCTTGGGGATCTTTGGGGTGCAGGTAAGTGGGGCGGCACTTCTCCGCTCAACGGAGGAGCCCAAATCTTAGTCAGAAGATGATTGAGGATAGGTTTACTCAAGAAATAACACTTAATGAAGGTGGTGGTTGTAGTGGATGTGTTGGCAAGATTCAGAGAACAAGGAGATCACAAGAATGTACTTCTGATGTGCCAAAGAAACTGAGAATTTTTAATGAGAATACGTCAGAATACATGATGGATAGTGCAGCAGGCACTGTTGATGAGCAGTTGAAAGTCCCAAGAAAGGTCTCCACAAATAGCCTTTCACCAAAGAATACAGAGAACGCAGAGAATGATTTATCATACTCCTCTCAGTTTGATTCTGAGTATGTGGTGAGTGAAAGTAAAGAAAGAAAAGAAAAGGGAACTTCAGAATAAAGCCTCAAATGAGAAAGGCATGTTAAGGGATACCTTTTGGAAACGAGATGTTTGATTCTTTCAAGATTTAGCATTCATTATCTGAATGGTCTCCATTTCCTCGTGTGGAGCAGTATGTTGCACACAGGTTAAGAAGAGAAATAATAAAAGAGGTACGGTCTAGATTTCAATCTGAATGTCCAAGACCCACTTTGCCTAATAAGGTTGCTGTGGAACCGGATCTAGATCCAAACACCTTAACCTTTATAAGTAAAAATGGTCTAATAGAAACTCTACTGGCAGTAAAAGACATAGATTCACCGAGGTTAGCGAACAGCAAAATACCAGCTTTAATGTTTGCGGACGATACGCTTTTACTGTCCAAGTCTCCTATGGGCATGCAGCGGGTATTGGAAGAGTTCTGTTCATTTTGCAGGAAGAGGGATTTGGAGCTAAACCTCCAAAAACCAAAATATATGGTCTTCCATGCTAATACTATCAATTGCTCACACCCTCAAATGGAAGGCAGGGCCCTAGAGAGGGTGCCCACATTCGACTGTCTGGGCCACACACTTAACGATAAGATGGACTGGGGGACCCAAGTAAAGAAAGCTAATCTAAAACTGACACAGTCCATAGGGGGTATTTTAAAAGTACATAAAAACTGCACTCACAAAGTGGTAAGTCTACCTGCAGAAATATATAAAATACAGGCAAGGGGAGCGTCACTATATGGAGCAGAACTCTGGAGCCACTGCCCATCCAACACACTATCTATAACTGCGAACATCTTCCTTAGGCAGCTGTTGGGTCTTCCCAAGAGCACCCCCTTAACACCATTAAGGATGGACCTGGGTATTGGCCCCATTGCTAACATAATTGCTTCCCGACCACTCCTATTCTGGCGCCATCTTTGGAGTACGCCTGAGCTAGTAAACTATAGGGAGGAATTGAAGGATGTCATGACAATCTTTGGAGCAGGGAATATGCCATGGCTGTCCCACATTATGAACACATGCCAAGCACTGGGGAGGGCGAATATATGGCTAATGTAGTTTTAATTACCCAGACAGATCCAAGAATAAAGGGAAACCGGGATCTGCCTGAGGTATTTTATCTTTAAATCCCCTTTGTCTTACAACTATTCCAGGAGCTCCCAACACTGTGGTCGAGCCCACGCCGAATTGTAGGGGCCGGGGTGACCCGATGATGAAGCAAGACACCACTAGGGTGTGTGAGGGTAATTGAAACTAAATTAGTTTTTTTCCCCAGATTCATGGTTGGGTTAGGTACAAACTTTCACTAAGTGAATACTTCCCTCTTCTCCCCTCTCTTTTGTCCCCCCAGTTCGGGCACCGCTAGTTCTCTAGCACTGTTGACCATCATATGGTCGATTGGAGTATTTTCTGTGAAGTATTGATTACATAGAGAGGACATACTCCAGTATTTTCCCTCTCGAACCCCCCTAGGTGTTGGTATTTTCCAGCACATTAGTGTATCTACACTAACACCAGAAGAGACCTGTCCCTCCATTCCCAAAAAGTCCCTATTCCTTGCCTATAAAGAACATAAATTTGCCCAACTATTGCAGAGCATTAACTCATGCAGTCTGACCTCCAGGTTTCTGGATGTCAAACTGCTATACAAGTTAGAGCTGGCCCTGGATATTATTCAACCTTTTATGGCAAAGAAATTGTACCTACAATTTAGACATGGGCATACTCCCGCTCCGAGCACTTATGAACAAATGGAAAGGAACCATTAAACTTGACTGCCCAGGGTGTACCTTGACCGAAGAAACAGAACTCCATGTTCTTCTCTGTTGTCCTGCCTACAGAAGGCGAAGGTCCAAGTGGGTGCTCCAGCTTTACAAAAATGTGTGGATTAGACACCATACTGAGGCCTTTAGGTTACTAAAATATGAGACAGACCCACTTTTTGTATTTGCTACTTCTAGGTTTTTATTTACGACGTGGTGTATACGTGGGGCATTATAAAGAAAAAAGAGCTTGGAAATAATCTAACTGTGCTCACCCATTAATTATGCTGCTAAGCTAAATCTGCACATCTCCTTAATTTGAAAAAATGTTTGAAACCTTTCTTTGCTGAGCTATTTTTTCATTATGTACATATTGTAATTGCTTTTTAAATGTTTTTTTAAATAATGCTCATAGATTACTAGATAATGAGTGACACCTAAGGCTGTTAAACAACAAGGTGATGAGTAGTAGTGGAGTCAGAAAACAGTTTATAAACTTGTACTATATCATTTCCTTTGGTTTTAAGGATATTTTGAACTATTTTAAGTGTATAACTTTCGTGCATTATCAGTTTTTATAATACATGTAATGCTATAATCGCATGTGCTTGTATGGCTGTATAGCCGTAATAAAGTTTTTTTGACTGACTGATAAGTAAAAGTGGTTGGGACCCAAGGAAGGGTCTGAACAGGAGACTATGATCTTGCCAGGTCAGACTTCTTGATTTAAAAGGTCCTCTAACAAAAATGGTGGCGGAAGCTTATATTAATAAAACCAATGTGGATCTGGATGAGTTGCACAAATGGGTTCCACAAGCAATCTGCCTTTTGGGTAATGCTAATACATCTCTCACAAATGAGAAAAGGAGAAGTGTTTTATAGAAACCATTTACCTAGACAACATTTTGTTAAAAGCTCAGGACAAGGGTACTCTTTGACCTCCTCGGGTTCATGGTCACCAATAAAAAATCTTGTTTAGTTCTAAATCAGGAAACACAGGGGCAGATTTACAAGCCCCCTGCGCCACCAGTACGTCACTTTTAGTGACGTACTGGTGGCGCAGGGAGCTCCTCGATATTTACAAGGACAGGAAAAGCCACCCTGCGTGACTTTTCCTCTTCTTGTAAATACGGCCCCTTCACACGCAGCACTCTGCGTTGAAGGGGCGTTCCATGGGTGTTGCTGTGGGTGTTCCCATGCAACACCCGTGGAACAAGACACATCTCCAGATTTACGAGAAATCGTAAATCTGGAGATGCGTCTGAATGCTACCCCACCTTAGAGGTGGCATAGCGAGGTGCAACGAAGAGAAATGTTACCATTTCTCCTCGCTTTTTCCTCTTTTTTTTTTTTTTTATTTTTTTTTTTTTTTTAAAAACCTTTATTTGAGTAAGCAAAAAAGTACAAGGATGGGCCTACAACCACACGGGCCGGCCGCTAAAAGAGGAGTAGACACATATCATATATGCCCGCAGAGGTAAAAGTCAATCAACAATGCAATACTCAGCACTATTTACAGGACAAAAACAGATTTTATTTATATGAAAGAACAAACACACACAAAAGGCGAAAGTATAGTACCGAAGGTCAGCTCAATGGATGTAAGGGGGGGGACAGCAACAGAAGTACAGCAGCAAAACACTAAGCACTGAGGAGCTCGGAGGGGGGGGGGGAGGGACACAGAAGTCAGTACAAAAAAGGGGAGGGGGAGGGCCGGAGACACCAGCACAACCCCTATATGAAAGGTTCCAAGAACGCTTGCCTATGGAGACAGGGCAAGCTCAACAGTGCCCACAAGGGGAGGAGTACAAATGTCGCCACGGTAGTCGTTCCATTGACCCCACATCTTCACCCATGCCCTGGGTCTGCCCCTGGCCACATAGACAGTTTTCTCACGGAACATGGACCAATCCATGTTATCCTCCCATTTCGAGAGGTCAGGGGGCCTGGAGGCCCCCCAGAGTTGTGCAATGTCTCGCTTCGCAACCATATAGCCCAGGGTGGCCCATCTAGTCTGTGCCACCGAATAGTCCGTGGGCTCCCAAACATCCAAAAGACATCGACGAGGTTCCGGACACAAGGACACACCTGTCACCACAGCCATCACTTCAAGCACGGCCGCCCAATAAGCAGCCACCATCGGGCACTCCCAGAGAATATGCAGGAAAGTAGCACGCAAACCACACCCACGCTTACACAATCCATCGGAGGAAAAGCCCATCACCACCAGTCGCGGTCCCGTCACGTACACCCGATGAAGGATCTTCAATTGAACCAGACGGAGACGAGCCGGAATAGCCACTTCCTTCGGGGAGGAGAGGGCTGATTGCCAATCCTCATCATCAAGTTCTAACCCATCTCCCATCCACAATTCCCGAAGTCGGGCCAATAAGTCGGTCCGATTGTTAATCAACTTTTTATAGATCAGGGAGATAGTGCTATCAGGAAGATGTCCATCAAGGATACGGTCCTCAAGGGGGGAAGAGTCAGGCGGAATCTCACCAGGAGCAAACACCGAGGCCAGGGCGTGCCTGAGCTGTAAATAACGAAAGAATTCCCGACCACTCAGGCCATAGTCAGCCTGGAGGGCCTGAAACGAACGCACAGAACCCTTAGAGTACACATCCCCCACCTTGGAAATCCCAATCATGTCCCAACGGTCGAAACCCTTGGAAGACCAAAGACCGCCCAGACGTTCTGAAGCATAAAGCGGCGTCGCCAACGTCAAGCGATCCTCCCAGCCCAAGCTCACATTCGCGGCACGCCACACCGTCAAAGCAGTCAATGTAGGTCCCACAAGATGGCGCCCAGCGGAGCGAGAATAAAGCACTCTGTTAAAGTCACCTCCCGGAAGCTGAAGTTTATCCATTTCAAACGCCGGATTACGACCTGGCGAAAACATAGCGTGATTGATAGCGGACAGATGGGAAGCCCAGTAATATCTCTTAATATCGGGGAGCGCCATGCCCCCATCATACCACGGGATGGAAAGTTTCGCGAGAGCAATGCGCGGACGCCCATCCCAAATAAGCTGCCTCTGAAGGCTCTCAATCTCCCGAAAATAGGACTTAGGGATAGGATCAAAATAATTCTGGAGAGCATAGAGAAACCGCGGCAATGACATCATCTTAAACAGGGCCGCCCGACCCAGGGGAGAAAGGGGAAGTCTGCGCCAACGGGCAACGTCCAAACGTAGCCTAAGTAACGGGGGAAGGAGATTACGATCAAAACGAAGGGACGAGTCCAAGGTAACAAAAACCCCCAAGTATTTGAAGCCATCCCTGGCCACCTGAAGAGGAAGTCTGCTCGGCAACGGAGGCAAGACACCAGACAAAACATACACACAGGATTTAGTCCAATTGATGACGAGGCCTGAGTTAGCGCCAAAGGACACAAGAACGTCAAATAAAACAGTTAAAGACTTGCGAGGGGAAGTAAGGTACAAAAGGATGTCGTCCGCATAAAGCGAGACGCGGTCTTCGAAGTCCGGGGCCCAGCGAATCCCTTTAAGGGACGGTTCCCACCGGAGCCAGGCCGCCAATGGTTCAAGAGCGAGCGCAAACAACAACGGGGACAGGGGGCAACCCTGACGGGTACCCCTGCCCAAGGAGAAGGGAGCCGACACTCTACCGTTTACCACAACTTGTGCCAGAGGTTCCGCGTACAACAACTGAATCCAGCTAATAAACTCGCACCCGAATCCGAATTTCTCAAGAGTCGCCCATAGATAGGGCCACTCCACAGTATCAAAGGCCATAGAGGCATCCAGGGACGCCAAAATGGCCGGCTCAGTCAGAAGCCCCGCCCTCGCCATCACGCCGTGAAGGCGTCGCAGATTCAAAGCAGTGTTGCGATGCGGGATAAAGCCAGACTGATCCGGATGGACCAAATCCCCGAGAACCGAAAGGAGACGAGTCGCCAAAAGTTTCGCCAAAACCTTGGGTTCAACATTTAACAGGGATATGGGTCTATATGAGGAACAGAGGTCACGTGGTTTACCATCTTTAGGGATGACGACAATTGTCGCCAGGCGCTGATCATAGGGAAGGATGTTACGTTCACGAGATTCTAGAAACATGGCGCGAAGATACGGCGCCATCTTATCGGGGCGTAGCTTGTACAACTCAATGGGCAACCCATTCGGGCCCAACGCTTTGCCCGAACGGAGCGAACGGATAGCAGTCGCTATCTCATCATTCGTAAAAGGGGAGTCCAAAGCAATACGGTCCAGGTCGGTGACACAGGGCAAAGTGATATCGCGCAAGAGTCAGCGGGAGTCAGCCACGTCCCTCTCAGACACGGGAGCATATACAACACGGAAATATTCCGCAAAACGATCAACAATGGCAGTCGGATCAGTCACATTCTCACCACTCGCAGACTGAATCACAGGCACCACACGATTAACTCTTTCCTTCTTGTCCAACCACGCTAGGAGTTTACCCGCCTTATCACCCACATCGTACAATCTGCCTTGTTGCTCACGAAACATCACCTTAGCAGCGTCTGTGACCAGGGATTTATATGCAAACTGTTTTAGACCCAGGGCATGGAGTTTCTCAGGCGTGACACCAGATCCCAACTCATCCTCCAAAGCAGAGATCTCCCCCTCAAGGTCCACCACCTCCCTCCTCCCGGCTTTCTTGGCTTCAACAATCAAGGAGAGGGCCTGTCCACGAATCACAGTTTTAAAGGCTTCCCACAGGGACACAGCCGAAGGGACCGACCCCTCGTTCTCCAGGAAATATGCATCTACGGACTTGAGCAAGAGGGTACGAGTCTCAGGAGAGGAAAGATACCATGGGTTAATTGGAGCCACTCGGCCCGCTGTCTCCACCCCAACCTCGAAACGAAGCCAGAGCGGCGAGTGGTCAGAAATACCCCTTGGCAAATGCAAAATCTCGCGAACCGCTGACGACTGGGCCGCGGGCATCAGGAAATAATCCAGCCGAGACAGACTGCCATGAGCCCCAGAATGGAAAGTGTATTGGAGCTGAGTGGGGTGCAAAAGTCGCCAGCAGTCCACAAGGCCAAAGGTATCCAGAAACCCACCCAACCACTGCTGAGCCTGCGGAGTATCCCTAGGGGGATGGCGATCGTGAAGGCCGGAAAGCACCGAATTAAAATCACCGGCCAGGAAGAGAGTACTTTCAGGGAGATCTAACAAAACACGGCCCAAATCAGTGAAAGTAGAAGTCTGTAAACCCGGGGGAACATAAACATTAAAGAGAGATAGGGTGCGGCCCTCATATCTACCCACCAAGACAGTTTACCTCCCACGGTCATCCTGAATCACCTCGTCAATCGCTAGGGGGAGGGAGGTTCGAACAAGTATACCCACACCCCTAGATCCGGAGGTAAACCCCGAGTGCGCCACAAGGCGGTAGCCCCATCTATTCATCGCATTACAAACATTACCAATCAAATGGGTTTCCTGCATGAAAACAATATCTGGCGACAAACGTCGTATACAATTCAAGACCACACTGCGCTTAATACGATCTCCCAGGCCATTAACGTTCCAGGAAACAAATTTCAACCCTCTACCCCCCATCCCAACCACCCGAGCCAAGACCCCTCATCCACGAGCAAGACACCAGAAACAGCAGCAGACACAGGAGCAATTCGCCTTGAAAACAACACACAAAAAAGAAAGAACTTCCCAGCCCCCCTCCCCCAAACTGAAGGGAAACACCCCCCACCCTGCACCCCTGCAAAAAGCTAAAGAGCCACCCCAACCTGCAGTGTGCCTGTCGCCCCATAACCCCTAGTCTACACAAAGACCCCGGAGGAGGAAAGGTCTCCGTTCCACCCGCCCCTGACAAACATCAAGAACGAAAAGTAACAAAAGAAAGATAAAATAATCACAATGCAGAGGAACGCCGGTCAACAATCCTGAAAATGTATTCAAAATAAAACATGTGAGCCAAACAGTCAGATCTCCACACCACCCTCGGCACCACCAGGGTGAGCGGCGGATTCAGTCTCAGGAGCACGGTCAGGCAAGGAGTCTAGCCAGTCATTAACAGCATCTGGGCGATCAAAGAAAAGGGTACGCTCATTATACTCGATCCGAAGTCTGGTGGGATAGAGCATAGCATAACGTAAGCCCCGATCCCGAAGACGTTTCTTGGCCCCATGAAACTCCATCCGTTGTTTCTGAACTTGTTGGGAAAAGTCCGGGTAAAAGTTCACCGTAGCATTCTCAAAGGCCACCGGGCCCTTCACCCGTGAGGCCTGCAGGATAGCGTCCCGGTCTCTATAGTGAAAAAGCTTCGCTACAATGGGTCTCGGCGGGGCTCCCGGCCGAACCTTGCCCCCTGGAACACGATGTGCGCGTTCCACCGTGAAGAACTTCGTAAGGCCGGAAGGGGCAAGATGGTTCAAGACCAGATCCTCAACCAGGAGATCCACCGAGTGGGGTTCAGGGTTCTCCGGTACACCAACCAGGCGAACATTGCAGCGACGTGCCCTATTTTCAAAATCCTCCAGACGTCGGGTCATGAAGTCGTGCACCCGACGGAGATTTCCGACTTCTGTCTGGAGCTCCGAGACGTCCTTCGTGAGGCTGGACGATTTAATGTCCAACGATTGCACCCTCTCATTCGTCTTGCCGAGATCAGCACGAATAAGATTAACCTCAATAGCCACGGTGTCAAGTTTATGGGCCAAGGCCTCGTACTGTAGGCCGGTGGATTCCCTCACGCCCGAGATGGCGCCCATGATGTCCTGTAGGGAGGGCTCCGCCGACTCTTCCAAAACTCGTTCGGACGCTGTACTAGAACCAGGCAGGGCAGCCCCGGGGGACCCCTTAGAATGAGTATAGCGGTCCATGACATTTGATTGAACCGGGGCTCCGCGCAGAGGTGCTTTCGTCTTGCGCGTCTCTCTGTCCCCTCTGCCCGCCATTTTGAAGATGCGTCACAGGACAAGCCACCAGGGTCGACGGGCCCGACACCCAAAGCACAGGATCAAAAGTACACAAAAATGAGGGGCACAACTCGGGTAGAGGTCGCCAAGCCAGCAAATAGTCCGCAGGAAAAACCCAACAGCCGATCCGCCTCCAGGTCTCAGCCGCAACTCGATAGTCACACCCGTGGCCCAAGTCGGAACAGAATCGAAACCGAAACTTAGGAAGGGGGACCCACAAGGCCAGATCTCCTGCCGTTGTTGTTCAATTCCAGGACGGCTACAGAACCGCACCCCGTCCCGGGCGCACCTCGAGGGCGGAGTCCAAAAGTTCAGACCATCATATCTCAGGAATAAGAGATCCAAATCAATTTCTGAAAGGTGCCAGGCTGATCAGCCAAACGTCCTCCACACGGATTCTTGCAAGAAATCAGGATTCAGTCAGGATAAAATGCCGGGGGCGGCGAGGGTCCGGAGAGCGCTGTGCTCAAGCGGCCATCTCGGATGCCCGCCAAGCTCCTCCGCTTTTTCCTCTTTTAATGCATGCATGCATTGAAAGAGGAAAATTCCTGTAGTGATTGTTTTTGTGCAGGAAGGTGCCCCTCCCTGCACAAAAACAATCTCCCCATGACGCAGGCGTCCTTGCACCATGGTGCAAGGGTGCCTGGCAAGTGCATGGCTGCAGTTTGTGCGCCAGCTCAGGGGGAAGCACAGAGATGCGACATATTCTTGTAAATATGTCGCATCCCTGTGCTTCGGAAGTGGCGCAGCCAAAGGGCTTGTGGTGCCACGCTGCAGCACTTCCTTGTAGATCTGCCCCACTGTTTCTTGGTTTTATAGGGAATACAGTTCAGATCGAACTGAGTTTACCAAGTGAGAAATTGAAAGGATTAAGGAAGGAGTTATGGAGGTTTTTGATGAGGAGGAGATATATTTGATAATTTTATTTATTCCATTCATGGAATTTGATCAACTCTTCTTCGCTGCCAGTCCACACCATAAAAACGAAGTACCGATATTGATTTTTTCTATGGCATTGTCTTAAAAAGATTGAATTATAATTATATTGTAAATTGACAGTGTTAGGTGTGTAAGGAATGTTTGACTGTTTGAGTGTTTAAAATATGTGATTTTTGAGGAGTGATAGAGCATGTCGAGAGATTGAGAGTTTGCTTGGGGTTACTAGGAATTAGTACATGTGGATGTTTTATGTGATTTTCAAATGTGATATTTGTGTTGCAATTATGATGTAAAAATGTAAATGTTCATTTAAAATCAAAAAAAATGTTTATGTTGATCTGACAAAATGATAAAATAGATTTATTCAGACAGAACTAGCAGCCTTTAGCACATGTTGTAAAGAGTTGCAATATGGCTACATTGATTTGATTATAAATCGAGGAACAGTATTGGCACTTGTTTAGTTTATTAGAGGTCAGTGGCTTGGCCTTACTGTTGGGAGCCCAAACCCAGTAGTGTTACCAGGCTTAAGAATGGAAGCACAATGAATGCAAATTTTGGAGAGATACCAGAAATTGTTATAGAGTCAGATGCAAGTTTACAAGAATAGAGCACGAGATGTAGAATGTTATATTCCCACAGTCGAAGAAGATTCAAGAGAAGAATTTACACACCATTTATTTTAGAGTTGTTAGCGGGTTCACTTTGAGTCTGTTGTTTCACTCAGGAGAAAGTGAAATGTTGTGTTAAGTTTTGTATAGATAGCATATCTGTGGTGACATATGTGAACAAGATGGGGAATCCTCGATCAAAGGGATTAGTGGATCTAGCGATCTAGGGAAAGTTATTCATAGTAATTGTTTGAATAAAGAAATATCGGTTGTGTCAGAACATATTCCTGGATTAGACAATGGTGTGGCGAATTGGTTCTCAAGGAATTTTAAGGATTAAAGTGATTGGATGCTAGATAGGATTGTGTTTCAGAAGATACAGGAAGTATGGGGTCCATTCAGTGTGGAACTGTTTGTGAACAGAGTGAATTGTCAGTTCTTGAAGTTATTCAGTTGGAGACTGGATCCAGAGGCATGGGGAATAGATGGTTTCCTACTGGATTGGAGAGGCACCTTATGCCGTCCTTCCTTTTGTAATGCTACCGAGATTATTGGAGCCTGTATGCAGGAGAAAGTGGTTTTGAGAACACCGATCTGGAAGTCACAGGCATGATTTCTAATTATGATAGAGATATCAGTGGATTTCCTAATATGTCTTCCGCGGTTCAACATTTTGATACTTGGACCTCAGGGGGAAGTACTCAGTTTAATGATGGGAGGTCAGTTATCTCTGATGGCATGGAGGATTTCAGGAGAAAGTAGGAAATACATGGCCTTTCAGCAGGAGCTGTCAGACTTACTTCTGAATCCTGGGCACAAGGGACTAGAAAAGGATATAGCGAAGTGCTGATGTAAATTAGGGTTGTCCTACAGAATGGTAAATGTGTACAGGTCCTCTAATGCAGCAGGTTATGCTTTGGTAAATGGTGTTTCAGTTAGTTAGCTTGATGGTTAAAAGTAAAATGCTTAGTATGATAATTTTAAACCATCCAGTGGCTAGATATTTTACATAGTGGGATGTCAAAGTTATGTTAACTTTCATGGAAGGTTGGGGAGATAATATGATTCTGACTTCAAAACAAATCTTCTTGGAAGTTGACAATGTGGCATACAGGGAGAATCAAGATGGCGGATTGACGCCGCCAAGCGAAGGAAGCAGTGCTAGGTGGCTCCCGACTACTCCGCTATGATGGATGAGGAGAGGTTGTTTTTAACAGAGTAAAAGACTGCGAAATATAAAGGGAAAGAAGGGAAAGGAAAAACAAAAACTGTATACCCGGTATATTTTTCTTCAACTGTGAACTAAGAACTCGCTTTCTGCTGCAAAAACCACTGAGGCTGCAAAGGGGTGAGCCGGACTAAAACGCTGACATTGACACCGGTGCCGGCGCCGATGCTTCGTTTCCCTTGCCGCTGGGGTTGGCTGACATTGCCGGCGTGGAGGCTCTCGTTCACTCGGCCGCTTGTTGGTCGGTGGGCTTGGTGGACGGGCCTCGCTCTGCTCCCGGCACAACCCAGCGTTGGCCCGCAGGAGAAGACATCGCAGAACGAGATATTGGAAGCCGCGCCGCAAGTTGAAGAGATGGCCCCAAAGCTAAACACCCGGTCGACTCGGGCTGGGAAGACTGCTAAGATAGATTCCCCAACGGCAACAATGAAGGTAATGAGCGGAGTTATCTCCGATACAGCTGATGGGGGTAAAATAGCCGGGGCTACAGCACCGATTGTGGTAATGGCTCAGGCGATATCCAAACAACTGATTCGACCACCCACATTTGTTACCGATCCAAAAACAGTAACATAATTTGCAGCAATAATGTATCTAATATGTCCAGCAAGGAAAACACTGACAACATCGACTCTGCTCAGAGCGAATTAGGCAATCTACAAGCCAAGGAAATCATAATACTGCCTGTGAGCCCCAACATGAATAATGGAGATAAAAATGCACTTATTTCTTGTGAGCAGGGTGGAAAAGAGGTGGAACAGTGCAACTCAACGGAAGAAACTGATAAAGTAGAAACGGATTTGGCTACTGAAAACTAAAGTGAAAATAGGTTAGCTATTGAGGGCAAAGGAAAAGATGGCTCGGACTTGGCACTGAGTTCAGAAAATCATGACTTCTCATGTACAGCTGACATGATTGATGTTTCTCCAGATATGCAGAATGATTCCTTGTTGCCATCAAATTTAACCACTCTTGGGACTGAGAAACAAGCTAGTGAAGTAATTGACGCCCTAGGCATTGGTGGTATCCTCACTAAAGGGGTAGAGGAAGCAGAGGAGAGTTTAAGCACGGAATATGAAGAGATTCCTGATGAAGAAGAAACGGGTAATGCAACTATAAGAGTAAATCTCACCAAATTACCTGGTCTAAAAAAGGGGAAAATGAAAGCTAAATCTAAACTGAAGAAAGTCAGTGGCAACTCTTTGGGGATGGACTCATCTTCAGCCAACTTCCATAAAAAAATGAATAGGGATGAGAGTCCCTTAAGGAAATGGATACAAGCGAAGGGTGGGGTCAAGAGTATGGCGCTGAGATTATCAGGCACAAGCCCTGAGGAAGATTTAAACTCAAGGGTCATCGTGAATTTATCTTTAAGATCTGGGAGTTTGAGCTCCCCAATGCTAGTACCGGCTGTGAATCACCCTGATACATCAGTAGCAGTGGCCGCTGGTGTTACTGCTGCTACAGCTAATGCTCCAATCCCTGCATTGATCATTTCTAATCTCACAACTACAGATGCTGCCACTGTTATTCACACCAGCATGCCCTTAATTCCAACCTTGGCGGAGGAAAGAGCTGGAGAAAGAGTCATAGCTGCAGATACCAGGCTGTCTGATATTCCTGCAGTTGTTACCAATGCTACTGTCAACACTGCCAACGCTGCATTTGATGTTATTACCTCTGCCGCTCCTGATATAGTTTTAGCTCCTATTATATCCTCTACGCCTGCTAATGAGCTACTGCTAGTGGAGGAAACAAGGGGACAAGATCATTCGAATGCCTCTTCTACTGACTTAATTCTGAAAACTCTTATGGCACAGCGGCAAGAAGGGCAACAATACTTCCTGCAGTTGCGAGAGGATAATACTAAATTACAGACATTCATGTTGGAAGTATCTAGCAGATTAGGGGGGGTAGCGCAAGAAATTGAAGAACTAAAGCAAAGGGTAGTGGAGGTGGAAGAAGGGGTCACTTGAACCGAATCCGTAACCCACTCACATACACAACGAATAGCTAAGAACTAAGTTAGAAGCAAAAGTGGAGGATATGGAGAATCGGGCGAGAAGACATAATCTTAGACTCTTCGGGATTCCTGAGGGGTCAGAAGGTGCAGATCCCAGGTCCTATGTAGTAAAATTGTTTCAAAAAGCATTTTTAGACTTGACAGATTGGGACTGGTGGAGAAGCGTGGCTCAGTGGTTAGAGGCGGCAGACCCGGAAGCTGAGATCGACCGTGGACCAGGGTTCGATTCCCTGCCTCGGCGGGTCTCGTGCTCAAAATTCCACGGACTCGACAATTCTCGCTCTGGTGCCTACTCAACTCACGGGGTCACACTCTGCGACTCTGGGCAATAGCTTGCTTAATCTCCACTACGGCCCCTCGCGGCGGGATGCCTGGCTTTCACCTTGTGGACACCCTGCCAGGGTTTCTCACAGGGGAATACCAGGACGGGTTCCCTAAGCAAGCGCCGGGACGCTTACGGGCAGCTGTGCGCTTTACAAGTCCAGCACATTTACATTTACATTTACTGGTACTCACAGTTACAACGGGTACACAGGTTGCCTCTCTTCCAAAGAGACAAAAAAGTACATTTCCACGGCCTCTTTTGATAAATTTTGGGAATTTTTTGTTGAGGCAGGCTGTGTCTCTAAAAGCTAGGCCTAATAACCCTGTAACAGTTGATAATTTAACCTTTTTTGTGCGCTCAGACTTGAGCAAAGGCACTATGGATAGGCGATGGGAGCTACGCCAGATAATTGATTCTTTCAAAGCTATTGGATGCACGGTATATCTGCAGGAGCCAGCCCGTCTCAGGGTGATCAAAAATGGTCAAATGTATTTCTTTATGGATATAAAAGAAGCTGAGCAAGCATTAGCTAAATTTAGTTCTTGAGGAAAGTGCTGGATATCTGATAATATTATATATAATCTGTTCTCCCCTTTTTTTCTTACATACTTGTCAGTATAGTGAATAGCAAAAGAAATGTTTGTCGTATGATTTGATATCGTTGCTCTTCACTCTCTCATGAGAAAAATGAATTCTTTTTCCGGTAGGGGTAGCCGGTTGAAGCCTCCTAGACTGTTACTTTGCGACGCTGCCACTCCAGCGGCAGCAGGGTAAAGAGGGGTGTTCTCCCTTCAGGGAAATAAAGGGGGGGGTGTTTGAGCTGAAGGATGGATGGGTTAATAGGGGGGAACATTTTATTGCAAGAGGGAGAGATTGCCAACAGAAACAAAATGAAGTATTTCTTTGTAATAGTTACATACAGAGGAAAGTCAATTATACAATATACAAGATATGTTTTTGTTTAGATGCTAGTAGCTGGACTCAATAGCAAGCATAAGAGGAGACTTGTACAGGAAGAACTAAACATGTATAAACCGCATTTGGCGTTAATATCAGAAACTCACATTGGGTTTCAGGATAGAAAACTTCTTGGCCAACTAGGCTATGAGCTTATTGTCTGCTCAACTCCCGGCGCTTCAATCCGGGGGGTGGCAATATATGGAAAAGAAGCATTTAATGATGGAAATTATTAGAACTGCTGCTGACCCGAGGGGGAGATGGGTGATTGCCCAAGTACAATTTGAACATTGTAAATACGTACTTTGTCTGGTGTATGGGCCCAATATCGATGAACCTATGATGTATGATCGGTTAAATGTAGGACTATTGGATTGGGAGGGAGAATTGCTGATTATGGGGGACTTTAATTGTGTGATGATTTATAAGCTAGATTCCACGAGGCAATTTACTTCACTAAGGATGTGCAAAGTTAGAGCTGCTATTTTGGAACAAGGGGCCAGATGTAGGAGCCCTAATACCGGTCGGAAACGGACGATTTCGGCCGTTTCCGACCGGTATTAGGGTTTTCAGATGTAGGGGGCTGAAAATTACAGAATCGGTAAAATTACCGATTCGGTAAATTACCGAATCGGTAAATATACCAATTCTGTAATTCCAAATGTAGGTGGCACAGTTTACAGTGCCACAGGCCCTTAAGAGTCGGTATTTTACCACACAATCCTATTGTGTGGTAAAATACCGAATTCAGGTGTGCATGCACATCTGTGCATGCACACCTGTGCAATGTGACACACAGACATGCCCTTAGGGCATGTATGTGTGCCACATGTCACAGACGCCTGTACTTGGGGTGCTAGAGGGTGTCAAAGTGACACCCCCTGCACCCTTGCAGGATTCGGTATTTACCAATTCTGTAAATACAGAATCGGTATTTCCCATTGATTCCTATGGCCTTCAAAGCCCATAGGAATCAATGGGAAATACCGATTCTGTATTTACAGAATCGGTAAATACCGAATGTTACAGATTCGGTAATTCTGAATTTAAAATTACATACATCTGCCTCCTTCCTATTTACCTACTCTTAAATACCGAATCGGTAAAACTCGGTATTTAAGAGTAGGTAAATCGGAATTACCTACATCTAGCCCTAAGTCGGCTGCATAACCTGAAGGACGTTTGGCGTTCCAAACATCCCAATATAGCAGGATTTACGTATTATTCGGCGCCCCACAAATTGTGCTCCCGGATAGATATGGTTTGGGCAACAGATCGAATTATGGAAAATTGTAATATAGAACTGTGTCCGAGAGTAACATATGACCACAACCCTATTTTGATAGAATTCAACATCTCTGCCATGAGGCGAGTGGTCCGGCAATTTACATTTCCTAGGTACTTATTTTCAGACGCATTATTTATTTCACAATTAAAAGAACATATTAAGGAATTTATAGAAATTAATATGAACTCTGCAATAATAATCTCTGTTTGGGATGCTTGTAAATGTAGTATAAGAGGTTTTGCCCAACAATATGTCTTAAAAAAGAACGCTGAGAGTCGGAAAGATACAAAACTAATCACCTCTAATATTCTATCTATGGAACAACAATTAGTAGAGGCTCTCACTCAAGGAAAATCAAATACTGAGGAGCTAAGAACCGAGCTAGTGAAGTTACAATCAGAAGTTAGGAAGATGCTAAGGGTGAAATACAGTGCGAACATTCATAAATATCAGTTGCTACAATATGAAAGTGGAGATAGAATTGGCAAAGTGCTAGCTTATAAAGTGGCAGATAAGAAAGCTAAAACAACTATTAAAACAATTAAGGGGTCAGACTCTCTTATTTATAATCAGTCTGATCAGATTTTAGATCAATTTGCTAAATACTATCGTAAATTGTATACTCCAGAAAAATGCCCCACTAAGGATAATATCTCTAAATATCTTAACATACATAGAATCAACCAACGAGACAACGAAGCTGTCAGACAGCTGGGCTCAAAGATAACAGCTACTGAGATCAAATCCGCTATTCTTTCTCTGCCCTTGGGCAAGGCAGCTGGTGAGGACTTATTACCCATAGAACTCTACAAGGTATGCATTCAGGAACTACTTCCTCTTTTTGAGCTAGTAATAGATTCTATTGGAGAAACTGGAAAGGCCCCTTTGTCATGCAAAACGGCTAAAATCATATTTTTTCTTTAAAAAAATAAGCCACCGGAAGAATGCGGGTCATATAGGCCGATTTCGCTGATTAATGGGGATGCTAAAGCCTTTGCAAAAATTCTGGCGAATCGATTAGCTCCTCTTATGCCTGAACTGGTTAACAACCAACAGCACGGATTTGTAATGGGGAGAGACACTACTGCCCATGTCAACATGGCTATTACAGCGTTTGATGTAGCCTCAACTAGTCTCACCCCACTCGGAATGGTTATGCTAGATGCTGAAAAAGCATTTGACCGAGTGGGGTGGGATTATCTATGGGCAGTTCTAAAGGCTTTTGGCATTCATGGGCAATATCTAGGTTGGATTCGCTCACTATATGATCAACCGATGGCCAAGATAAGTTATGCAGGTATGAACTCTTCCAATTTCCCGATAGCAAGGGGAACAAGGCAAGGGTCCCCTTTGTCACCCTTGCTATTCACCCTTTCAAAGGAGCCGTTTTTAAACTCATTGGTGGCTCAAGACGATATCATCCCTTTGTGACATGGTGGGAATAGTTTAAAAATAACCGCATATGCGGATGATATTGCGATATTTATCACAGATGTAGTCAAGGCTATCCCCAGGATAATCAAGGATGCGAAAAGTTTCAGGGAGGTCTCAGGGTACAAACTGAATGTAAGCAAAACTCAAGTTATTGCTAATTATAAACCTGCAGTACCGGTTCTCGGTCTGTGCTTAAATGCTATTTATTTGGGAATAAGGATAGCGGCGAATATTGATGAAATAATAACATTGAACTATAACTCACTGCTGAAGGAAGTAACTCTTTCTTTAAAAAACTGGCATAAGATACCACTCAGTCTGGTTGGGCGTATCAACCTAATTAAAATGAAAATCGTGCCTAAATTCCTTTATTTATTTAGATCAATTCCATTGCAACCTAATAATCTTTTTTTCAAAAAACTGGATGGAATTTGTAGTAGTTTTGTATGGGGATATAAAAAGGCGCGCAGATCAATTAAGCTCTTGAAACTGCCTATTGAAAAAGGAGGTTTAACCTTCCCAGATTTTAGATTATATTTTTTTGCAACCTTCTTTCATCGAATACGCAGCCTCCTTAAAAATGAATGCTCTTTATTTTTTCATCAATTTATGCTGGGACCGGATTGTAATCAATTTTTGTTTCGTGTCCACGACCCAAACTACTTTAAACGAGTCAAATTTAAGACCGCCAGACATATTACAAAAAATTTGGAATCAAATCATGACTTTGGATAAGATTTCTTTTTTAAATTCTGAATTACAACTGTGGGGGAATCCCGGACTGCCTGGAATTTTTTCAGATGGAGCGGGGATTCTATGGGCAGGGCACGGCATTAATACTTTGGGAGATCTTTATGGTTCTGACGGTTTATTAGGATTTACCCCACTAAAGCTTCTATATAAAGTAACTGACGGTATGTACTTCAAATATATTCAAATTCGGGATTTTTTAGTTCGGAAAATGAAAATTGAAGTCGGCTACTCAGATACTTTAAAATGCTTGTACTCGGATCGAACTAAGTCACTTATAAGTGAGAGCTATGGTTATTTAATTTTAGGTAAGACTGATGACTGTGGAAAAATGGCATCTAAATGGTCGAATAGACTGGGAATTAATATCAGTCCCAATCAGATTTCTGCCTCTCTCTGTCAAATTAATCAGGTAGTCCAATCTTCCAACTTAAGGTTACAACTTTACAGAACCATCTGTTAATTATATTATACCCCCCAAAGAATCTCTAGCTGGTCATTAGGTAATCAATCCAATGAGCGTACTAAGTGTCTTAAATGCCACCTCGAAGCAGCCGATATAGAGCATATGCTTTTTACTTGTCCTACATTAGCCCCGTTCTGGAAGGGAATACAAGATGCTCTAAATAAGAAACAAATCATATCCCCGCCGCTTTCTGCTCATCTGATTTTACTTGACATACAGGACACTAACAATATACATAAAGATTTGATTTCTATAATATATGCCTGTGCAAGGCTAGTTGTAGCTAGGTCTTGGATCTCCATTAAGCCCACATGTTATGGAGTAGTGGGCTCTGGTTAATGAAATTCACACAATGGAACTAGCATTAGCAAAACTAAGAGGGCCTAGCTCATTGAAAAAAAGGGAAACAATCTGGGGAATGTTTATTTGATTCATGGACTACTGTGAAATTTCTAAAAAGATTGATGAGACCAGCTCAATATACATCCATTCTCAAATGTTTGTTTTTCTCTTAGTATGAAACTATTTAATGTATTCCTCTGTTATAGTTATTGTTGGAAAAATTATATTCATTATTGTTATGTAAATGTAATGTATATGTCTCAATATCCTCTTGCAATAACAATAAAAATTGTTAAAAAAAAAAAAAGGAAGTTGACAATGTTACTCTTACAGCAGACCTTCTGATGTGAGAGACTCAAAGGTGTAACCAGTAACGTTTTCCAGACTAAGAGTATGTTTTATATTAAAAAAGGAAAAAACTATGCCGAGAACAAGTTTTTAACCTATGCTTTGAAAATAATCACAGGTTGTGTGTGGTAAGTTTTAAACTATTAGGGGGTGGGAGCGCACCGCTGACATGCCCCAACGTAATTACCTCTTGCATGATGGTTCATGTAGTTCTTGATTTCTCGCTCAAATCTCAGTTCAAAGTGTTCATAGCCAGTGCTGCATTATTAATTTCCAATTCGTATCCCTAGACACATGTTTCATGATTCCTCAATCGTCAGTAGAGAAAAGAGAAAAAAAAGTTCACAGGTTGCAGGGCGTGCTGCTGTCATCTCTCAGGACCAGTTCCACTCTCAGCATGCAGGCGCAAGCTCCCGAGCTCTACGGCATTTTTAAACTATTAGGGGGTGGGAGCGCACCGCTGACATGCCCCAACATAATTACCTCTTGCATGATGGTTCATGTAGTTCTTGATTTCTCGCTCATATCTCAGTTCAAAGTGTTAATAGCCAGTGCTGCATTATTAATTTCAAATTCGTATCCCTAGACACGTGTTTCATGATTCCTGAATCGTCAGTAGGTTGGTTGGTTGGTTGGTTGATAGCTTTATTTCGATATGCAGATATCATAAAAGCATTACATAGATATAAAAAGACAGCACATCATAAATATAAAAGACTAATTCGAGTTAAGAACAGGTAAAAAAATGTACCATTGCACATAGAATAATTTAGTTAAAATGGAATTAAATTGAAATGGAAAGTCTTTTTAAGCGAATCAACCATGCCCATTTAAAAAATTTAGAAACAGCGCAGACTGTAAGGGAGGAAGTGTCAGATAATAAAATGCGTAGCGCCACCTTGCACTGGCAAGTTTCCAATTGGCTACATAGAGGTTTGAGCCAGCGTCTTCTTGGGCGGGAATAATCTGGGCACTCAAAAAGGAAATGAGACACCGTTTTGAGCCTAGTGGAACAGAGGGCACAATGGGGTGATACCTGCGCAGGCATGTTCCATCTTGAGAGCAGGACACCTAGGGGTAAAGTACCCACTCTGAACTTGATATAAAGTGCCCGATCTAATGGTATTGTAATCAAGTCCAGATAGGGCTCGTAGGCAGCCACGTCTTTGATTTTCAAATAAGCTGCGGTGGAATTGCAGTGACGTGGATTGCCGATGAGTTGAGCAGAGACCCACTCCCAATAAAGTTTTTTTAGGGTTGCCTTCGGTGGGGCTGATTTTGTAATCCAACAGGACCCCAAGCTCAGTTCCCCCAAAAGGTTTTTGATGTCCCTTAGCCACTTGATCTTGTGCCAACCACCCATTCCCATCACCTCAGACAGTCCATCCGCGTAGGTTTTCAGTTCAGGGACCCTCCACAGGCGAGCCCATAAAAGGAGGGGCCGGAGGCGAGCCTGGTCCTTGATCGATTTGCATCCCGCGTCCAGTAACACCGGGACTGTTGGGGTACTCGGAGGGATAGCCAGAAGATCCTTCAAAAATGTGTTCTCCGCCTTGGATAGAGCCTCCGAGTTTCCAAGGCCCCATAACTCCGCCCCATATAGTGATGCTGTAACGGCTCTGGCTTTGTAGATGTCAATTACTGGAGCTACACATTGTCTGGAAGAGTTACGATATTCACTTAGCAGTGCTCCGCCCACCCTTTTATGGCTAAGGATCATTTTATTAATGTGGGGTGACCAGCTCATGGCATCACTCATGCGAATTCCCAAATAATCAAATTCGGAGACTCTCTCAAGAGGAACAGAGTTAAAGACTGGGGGACGACCAAGTTTCCGTGGGGGGTGCATGATCAAGTATTTCGTTTTATCCACATTGATGACCAACCCTCTTTTTGAGCAAAAATCCTGAAAGCAGTTCAAAAGCTTCTGTAAACCCTGGGGAGTCTTTGAAATTAGGAGGGTGTCGTCGGTAAATAACAGGGTTGGAATCCGCACGCCCCCCAGGGAAGGTGCATCTGCTGGTTCGTTAAGCAGGTGCTCTACCACACCATTTACGTACAGGGAAAATAGTGTGGGAGCTAATACACATCCCTGTCGGACGCCTCTGTGGACCGGGATCCTATCGGTCTTTTCCCCATTCTGGCCCCATCGCACCTGGCGTAGTTTTTCGTATGTAAATTAATAAGGAGCGACAGAATGTAAGGGGGCAGCCCAAGACCCTGCAAAACCCTCCAAAGTTCCTCCCTAGGAACCAGGTCAAAGTCAGTCTTTAAGTCGATGAAAGCCAAGTAGAGACTGCCTTTGCCTAGCTCCACCACCTTCCAGTGTAGAAGCATCAGTCTGAACACTTGCTCAATAGTTCCCGTACCTGAGCGAAAGCCTGCCTGAAAGTCAGACAAAATGTGGTTTTCGTCCACCCAATAAAGAATCCTCCCCAGGATCACCTTTCCCGCCACCTTTTGGGTTGAGTCTATCAGGCTTATCGGCCTGTAATTCCCAGGTTGATCCCGACAGCCCTTTTTAAAAATTGGGACAACCTCTGCCCCTTTCCAAGACTCAGGGACAGGACCTCCCTCTAGGATGGCATTCAAAGTAACAGAAACCAATTTGGCCCATTCACTCGGGTAGGCTCGAAGTAGGTCCCCTGGAAGCCCATCAGGGCCAGCTGCTTTCAGGGAAACTAAGGATTTAATAACATTCGTAACCTCTCGTACAGTAAAATGGTCAATGGCTCTATCCAGTGGGTGTGGGGGAAGGGAGAATGGCTCGTTAAGAGGCCCTTCTACTGCTGAATATAGGGCCCTGAAGTGGTTAAACCACGTCTGGGCTGGAATCGTACAAGTCCTCAGAGTGTCATCAGGATGATTCCTGGAGCCCACCAAGTTCCAAAATCCCTTAGCGTCCTTCCCTCTACTAGCGGCAAAGAGATCCCGCCAAAAATTATCCTCCCACTCTTTTTTCGCAATTTTTATGCAATGGGAATAAAGCTTCCTAGCCTCCCTAGTCCTTATTTGGGACTTCGTCAGTAGGAAAAAGAGAAAAAAAAGTTCATAGGTTGCAGGGCGTGCTGCTGTCATCTCTCAGGACCAGTTCCACTCTCAGCATGCAGGCGCAAGCTCCCGAGCTCGTCAGCTCTACGGCATTTTTAAACTATTAGGGGGTAGGAGCGCACCGCTGACATGCCCCAACGTAATTACCTCTTGCATGATGGTTCATGTAGTTCTTGATTTCTCGCTCAAATCTCAGTTAAAAGTGTTCATAGCCAGTGCTGCATTATTAATTTCCAATTCGTATCCCTAGACACGTGTTTCATGATTCTTCAATCGTCAGTAGGGAAAAGAGAAAAAAAAGTTCATAGGTTGCAGGGCGTGCTACTGTCATCTCTCAGGACCAGTTCCACTCTCAGCATGCAGGCGCAAGCTCCCGAGCTTGTCAGCTCTACGGCATTTTTAAACTATTAGGGGGTGGGAGCCCACCCCCCTAAAAGTACAAAGATTGGCTCTCACGAGCCAACGAGCTCGGGAGCCTGCGCCTTCATGCTGTGAGTGGAACTGGTCCTGCAACCTATGAACTTTGCCTTTTTTTTTTTCCTACTGACGATTGAGGAATCATGAAACACGTGTCTAGGGCTACAAATTGAAACTGATAATACAGCACTGGCTATGAACACTTTGAATTGAATTGAGCGAGAAATTATGAACTACGTGAACCATCATGCAAGAGGAAATTACGTTGGGGCGTGTCTGGTGCGCTCCCACCCCCCTAAGAGTACAAAGATTGGCTCTCACGAGCCGCCGAGCAGACGAGCTTGGGAGCCTGCGCTTTCATGCTGTGAGTGGAACTGGTCCTGAGAGATGAGGCAGCACGCCCTGCAAACCTATGAACTTTGCCTTTTTTTTTCCCTACTGACGATTGAGGAATCATGAAACACGTGTCTAGGGATACGAATTGAAACTGATAATACAGCACTGGCTATGAACACTTTGAATTGAATTGAGCGAGAAATTATGAACTACGTGAACCATCATGCAAGAGGTAATTACGTTGGGGCGTGTCTGGTGCGCTCCCACCCCCGTAAGAGTACAAAGATTGGCTCTCACAAGCCGCCGAGCTGACGAGCTCGGGAGCCTGCGCCCTCATGCTGTGAGTGGAACTGGTCCTGAGAGATGAGGCAGCATGCCCTGCAACCTATGAACTTTGCCTTTTTTTCCCCCTACTGACGATTGAGGAATCATGAAACACGTGTCTAGGGATACGAATTGAAACTGATAATACAGCACTGGCTATGAACACTTTGAATTGAATTGAGCGAGAAATTATGAACTACGTGAACCATCATGCAAGAGGTAATTACGTTGGGGCGTGTCTGGTGCGCTCCCACCCCCCTAAGAGTACAAAGATTGGCTCTCACGAGCCGCCGAGCTGACGAGCTCGGGAGCCTGCGCCTTCATGCTGTGAGTGGAACTGGTCCTGAGAGATGAGGCAGCACGCCCTGCAACCTATGAACCTTGCCTTTTTTTTTTCCTACTGACGATTGAGGAATCATGAAACACGTGTCATGGGATACGAATTGAAACTGATAATACAGCACTGGCTATGAACACTTTGAATTGAATTGAGCGAGAAATTATGAACTACGTGAACCATCATGCAAGAGGTAATTACGTTGGGGCGTGTCTGGTGCGCTCCCACCCCCCTAAGAGTACAAAGATTGGCTCTCACGAGCCGCCGAGCTGACGAGCTCGTGAGTCTGCGCCTTCTTGCTGTGAGTGGAACTGGTCCTGAGAGATGATGCAGCACGCCCTGCAACCTATGAACTTTGCCTTTTTTTTTCCTACTGATGATTGAGGAATCATGAAACACGTGTCTAGGGATACGAATTGAAACTGATAATACAGCACTGGCTATGAACACTTTGAATTGAATTGAGCGAGAAATTATGAACTACGTGAACCATCATGCAAGAGGAAATTACGTTGGGGCGTGTCTGGTGCGCTCCCACCCCCCTAAGAGTACAAAGATTGGCTCTCACGAGCCGCCGAGCAGACGAGCTCGGGAGCCTGCGCCTTCATGCTGTGAGTGGAACTGGTCCTGAGAGATGAGGCAGCACGCCCTGCAAACCTATGAACTTTGCCTTTTTTTTTCCCTACTGACGATTGAGGAATCATGAAACACGTGTCTAGGGATACGAATTGAAACTGATAATACAGCACTGGCTATGAACACTTTGAATTGAATTGAGCGAGAAATTATGAACTACGTGAACCATCATGCAAGAGGTAATTACGTTGGGGCGTGTCTGGTGCGCTCCCACCCCCCCTAAGAGTACAAAGATTGGCTCTCACAAGCCGCCGAGCTGACGAGCTCGGGAGCCTGCGCCTTCATGCTGTGAGTGGAACTGGTCCTGAGAGATGAGGCAGCACGCCCTGCAACCTATGAACTTTGCCTTTTTTTTTCCCCCTACTGACGATTGAGGAATCATGAAACACGTGTCTAGGGATACGAATTGAAACTGATAATACAGCACTGGCTATGAACACTTTGAATTGAATTGAGCGAGAAATTATGAACTACGTGAACCATCATGCAAGAGGTAATTACGTTGGGGCGTGTCTGGTGCGCTCCCACCCCCCTAAGAGTACAAAGATTGGCTCTCACGAGCCGCCGAGCTGACGAGCTCGGGAGCCTGCGCCTTCATGCTGTGAGTGGAACTGGTCCTGAGAGAAGAGGCAGCACGCCCTGCAACCTATGAACTTTGCCTTTTTTTTTCCCTACTGACGATTGAGGAATCATGAAACACGTGTCATGGGATACGAATTGAAACTGATAATACAGCACTGGCTATGAACACTTTGAATTGAATTGAGCGAGAAATTATGAACTACGTGAACCATCATGCAAGAGGTAATTACGTTGGGGCGTGTCTGGTGCGCTCCCACCCCCCTAAGAGTACAAAGATTGGCTCTCACGAGCCGCCGAGCTGACGAGCTCGTGAGTCTGCGCCTTCTTGCTGTGAGTGGAACTGGTCCTGAGAGATGATGCAGCATGCCCTGCAACCTATGAACTTTGCCTTTTTTTTTTCCCTACGGATGATTGAGGAATCATGAAACACGTGTCTAGGGATACGAATTGAAACTGATAATACAGCACTGGCTATGAACACTTTGAATTGAATTGAGCGAGAAATTATGAACTACGTGAACCATCATGCAAGAGGTAATTACGTTGGGGCGTGTCTGGTGCGCTCCCACCCCCCTAAGAGTACAAAGATTGGCTCTCACGAGCCGCCGAGCTGACGAGCTCGGGAGCCTGCGCCTTCATGCTGTGAGTGGAACTGGTCCTGAGAGAAGAGGCAGCACGCCCTGCAACCTATGAACTTTGCCTTTTTTTTTTCCCTACTGACGATTGAGGAATCATGAAACACGTGTCATGGGATACGAATTGAAACTGATAATACAGCACTGGCTATGAACACTTTGAATTGAATTGAGCGAGAAATTATGAACTACGTGAACCATCATGCAAGAGGTAATTACGTTGGGCCGTGTCTGGTGCGCTCCCACCCCCTAAGAGTACAAAGATTGGCTCTCACGAGCCGCCGAGCTGACGAGCTCGTGAGTCTGCGCCTTCTTGCTGTGAGTGGAACTGGTCCTGAGAGATGATGCAGCACGCCCTGCAACCTATGAACTTTGCCTTTTTTTTTTCCTACTGATGATTGAGGAATCATGAAACACGTGTCTAGGGATACGAATTGAAACTGATAATACAGCACTGGCTATGAACACTTTGAATTGAATTGAGCGAGAAATTATGAACTACGTGAACCATCATGCAAGAGGTAATTACGTTGGGGCGTGTCTGGTGCGCTCCCACCCCACTAAGAGTACAAAGATTGGCTCTCACGAGCCGCCAAGCTGACGAGCTCGGGAGCCTGCGCCTTCATGCTTTGAGTGGAACTGGTCCTGAGAGATGAGGCAGCACGCCCTGCAACCTATGAACTTTGCCTTTTTTTTCCCCTACTGACGATTGAGGAATCATGAAACACGTGTCTAGGGATACGAATTGAAACTGATAATACAGTTCTGGCTATGAACACTTTGAATTGAATTGAGTGAGAAATTATGAACTACGTGAACCATCATGCAAGAGGTAATTACATTGGGGCGTGTCTGGTGCGCTCCCACCCCCCTATGTGTGTGGTAAGTTGTCTGAAGGAAAATGAAAGAACTGGGGGTTTAAGGGAGAATCATGTGACACAGTTGTTGACCTCATACAAGTCTCCACATGAATCAGATGCCACTGCAACTTTGGCAAGATGCATATAGAAAGTAATGAGGGTGGTGTAGATGTTAGTCGTTTGGAAGCCCATTCAGTGCAGGAAGCTTCTGTATCAAAAGCTATCTTAATGGGTTGAGATGTTCAGATATTTTGAGAGCTGCAGATTGGTCAAATGAAAGCATGTTTCAAAATTGTTATTTTAAACTGGTGGAGAGTGCAAGTGATAATGTTTTAGCAGGACTTTGAACTTGTATAATGTTATCCTCTGTTGCTTAACATAAAAAGTAAATTTTACACAACCTGGTGGGCAGAAAATCTCAATTGTATTAAAGAAACAAAGGCTAAGTTTATCCAATGCGGTACAAAAGGGGTTGGTGATGGACGGAGCATCTGAACCAATCAAACACTCACACCCAGTCAAAAGATCTGGGTTTGATCCATCACCGTTCTTTAGCCCACTCTGCCACCCCAGTTCAGACATGGCTATATGCAAATCAGTCTGACCCTGTGCCTCATGGGAACAGTCCAGCCCGAACTGCCAAGCCATGCCTTCCCAGGACCGGAAACAAGCTTCCGAGGACCGGTTTCTGGCATTACAGCCGTCTTCAGCCCGGCTTGCTTGAATCCAGTGGCAAAGTGAGCAAGGGACTCACGTCTGCGCATACCCTGCCACACTTATGGCGGCCAAAGTGGTACAAAAGGGGGTGGTGATGGACGGAGCATCTGAACCAATCAAACACTCACACCCAGTCAAAAGATCTGGGTTTGATCCATCACCGTTCTTTAGCCCACTCTGCCACCCCAGTTCAGACATGGCTATATGCAAATCAGTCTGACCCTGTGCCTCATGGGAACAGTCCAGCCTGAACTGCCAAGCCATGCCTTCCCTGGACCGGAAACAAGCTTCCGAGGACCGGTTTCTGGCATTACAGCCGTCTTCAGCCCGGCTTGCTTGAATCCAGTGGCAAAGTGAGCAAGGGACTCACGTCTGAGCATACCCTGCCACACTTATGGTGGCCAAAGCGGTACAAAAGGGGGTGGTGATGGACGGAGCATCTGAACCAATCAAACACTCACACCAGTCAAAAGATCTGGGTTTGATCCATCACCGTTGTTTAGCCCACTCTGCCACCCCAGTTCAGACATGGCTATATGCAAATCAGTCTGACCCTGTGCCTCATGGGAACAGTCCAGCCCGAACTGCCAAGCCATGCCTTCCCTGGACCGGAAACAAGCTTCTGAGGACCGGTTTCTGGCATTACAGCCGTCTTCAGCCCGGCTTGCTTGAATCCAGTGGCAAAGTGAGCAAGGGACTCACGTCTGAGCATGCCCTGCCACACTTATGGCGGCTAAAGCGGTACAAAAGGGGGTGGTGATGGACGGAGCATCTGAACCAATCAAACACTCACACCCAGTCAAAAGATCTGGGTTTGATCCATCACCGTTCTTTAGCCCACTCTGCCACCCCAGTTCAGACATGGCTATATGCAAATCAGTCTGACCCTGTGCCTCATGGGAACAGTCCAGCCCGAACTGCCAAGCCATGCCTTCCCTGGACCGGAAACCAGCTTCCGAGGACCGGTTTCTGGCATTACAGCCGTCTTCAGCCCGGCTTGCTTGAATCCAGTGGCAAAGTGAGCAAGGGACTCACGTCTGAGCATACCCTGCCACACTTATGGCGGCCAAAGCGGTACAAAATGGGTTGGTGATGGACGGAGCATCTGCACCAATCAAACACTCACACCCAGTCAAAAGATCTGGGTTTGATCCATCACCGTTGTTTAGCCCACTCTGCCACCCCAGTTCAGACATGGCTATATGCAAATCAGTCTGACCCTGTGCCTCATGGGAACAGTCCAGCCCGAACTGCCAAGCCATGCCTTCCCTGGACCGGAAAACAAGCTTCTGAGGACCGGTTTCTGGCATTACAGCCGTCTGCAGCCCGGCTTGCTTGAATCCAGTGGCAAAGTGAGCAAGGGACTCACGTCTGAGCAGGCCCTGCCACACTTATGGCGGCTAAAGCGGTACAAAAGGGGGTGGTGATCGACGGAGCATCTGAACCAATCAAACACTCACACCCAGTCAAAAGATCTGGGTTTGATCCATCACCGTTCTTTAGCCCACTCTGCCACCCCAGTTCAGACATGGCTATATGCAAATCAGTCTGACCCTGTGCCTCATGGGAACAGTCCATCCCGAACTGCCAAGCCATGCCTTCCCTGGACCGGAAACAAGCTTCCGAGGACCGGTTTCTGGCATTAGAGCCGTCTTCAGCCCGGCTTGCTTGAATCCAGTGGCAAAGTGAGCAAGGGACTCACGTCTGAGCATACCCTGCCACACTTATGGCAGCCAAAGCGGTACAAAAGGGGGTGGTGATGGACGGAGCATCTGAACCAATCAAACACTCACACCCAGTCAAAAGATCTGGGTTTGATCCATCACCGTTCTTTAGCCCACTCTACCACCCCAGTTCAGACATGGCTATGAGGGTGGTGTAGATGTTAGTCGTTTGGAAGCCCATTCAGTGCAGGAAGCTTCTGTATCAAAAGCTATCTTAATGGGTTGAGATGTTCAGATATTTTGAGAGCTGCAGATTGGTCAAAGTCTTTGCCAATCTAGATACCAGGTGTACATTTTTGAGAATTTTATGTTATGTGGGGAGCAATACTTTTCTGGTTAGGCATCTCCCTTTGGATACCCTGTGTGATTGTAATGTTAGAATTAATCTCAACCACTGGTAATTACTCGGGCCGCATATCAGTCCATTGTTATTTTGCACACCATGCCATCTCAGATTGGACTCAATCATTTTTAAATCAATCTTTGCCCTGCTCCAATGAGAACAGTCCAGCCCAAGCTCTGAACCGGAACACGAACAACCGAGTACTGGTTTTGCCCTACTTAGGGCTCATCAGTCAGGATTAACTTGGTTCCAGTAGTGCTACACATGCCAGATCTAGATCAGGAGGACTGGCGTTCACTTACATCTGAACAACCTCACACTGCACATCCTCCTACTCTCGTCTTTTTTTTTTCTTTTTTTTTTTTCTCCTCATCTCACCTTTCAAGCCTCTGCGGGTCTTATGAAGCCGCCTTCGTAGTCTGTGGGCCCCACGGCTTACCGCACTCGCTTGGGTCGTCTGACCGATCCCCATCTTTGTAAGGGACCCTGGTGTAATCATTGGACCATTTATATTAAGTTAGTCTTAGATTCTTACCCCAGTTCACAAAGGGGTGCCAGATGTTCATTGTCTTGTCCTCCGCACCATCATAATCTAAGCGAGCCATAGAAAATGCAGCCTTGAGCCAATCCTCTCTTTGCGGTGGTAAAGGGTCCCTCCACTTCCTGCACATCTCTCTTCTGGCCAGCAGGATCAAGTAAAGTAATAGCCCTCTGGCCTTCTGGGGAGGGTTTGACTGAGGCCGCCATCATCCCGAAAAACACTAATGGCATGTTAATCACTATATTGATGTTAAAAATATCTCGAATGTTATCCCCCACCTCATTCCAAAATTTTTCAAGAGATGGACACTCAAAAAATATGTGTAGGTCGCTTGCGAGAGGTGTTCCACATCTAGGGCATTTGGGAGCTAGATCTGGGGCGAACTTTACGATTTTCGCTGGGGTGTAATAGAGTCTATTGATCACAAAGAAATGATTTTTCTTTAAACAAGCGGGCTTAATATATTTGTACAGGGTCAATAGGGATGGCTCGTACAATGACTCTATTGACTGCCCAAGGGGGGTTCCCACCCATACCAACGCTGAGGGGGGTATCTCGTGGTCCTCCATCTCCAACATACTATTATACCAAACAGAGATTTCTTTATTCATTGGGAGGATGGATTGCCACAAAGCTTTGATCTCTCTATTCCCTCTGATCTCCCCCTTTGCTGTCTCATACCAAGATGTTAGCTGTATATATTTGAATCTTGAGAGCCCTGGCCCGATCTTTGCCCTCAGGTACTCCCATGGATGTATCCCCCGGAGTCTAACAGTTCAGACCAGACTGTGATGCCTGCCCTTCTTATCGGCAATGCCAAACTGTCCCGTAGGCAGTCCGGCGTTCCCGGCGCATCCCAAACCGGGGCATTGTCAGAATAGTACCCAATGCCCCAGCACCTTCTAAGTCTATACCATAACTCCAAGGCTGCCCTCAATACCTTCAGGCGCACCCGCTTGAAAAATCTGGGCGAGCCAAACTTGTACAGAAAAGCCTTGCCGTCTCCACCCCCTACTACTCGCACCATTTCACCCAGCAACCTCCCCCAGGCAGACTCACCCGCCTTAACCAGAAGCATCCGTATGCTTTTAAAATGAAAAGCTGCAGCATATAACCTAACATCAGGTAGGGCTAACCCGCCTTTTTTTAACCTGCGTCTTAATTTTTTCCACGCCAGGCGGACTCCCTTATTACCCCAAATGAAGCTCCCGATCTTACTCTGGATCTTCATTAAACTTTTGTTATGGAATGTTAATGGTACAGAGGAGAAAAGGTATGTCAGCTTGGGTAGAATGACCATCTTTACCAAGTTGGTTTTTCCGTAAATAGTCAAGGGGAGGTTCCTCCATCTACTGAAGAGACTATGGGTCTCCTTCACCACCCTGTTTAAATTGAGCTCAGGTATCTTCTCCAA
The DNA here is from genome assembly GCF_964261635.1 of Lissotriton helveticus. Taxonomy (NCBI): domain Eukaryota; kingdom Metazoa; phylum Chordata; class Amphibia; order Caudata; family Salamandridae; genus Lissotriton; species Lissotriton helveticus. The sequence goes on from NC_136059.1 coordinate 302,300,997, forward strand.
TTCCTTTACTACACAGATCCCTAGGTATCTCAGTTCTTCACTTACTCTTCCTGACCACTCTAAATTCCAACACATCACCTCTTACTTGGTCTTATTGACAAGAAACCCGGATAAGGACCCATACTCACTCATGCACTCCTCCACCCTAGGGATTGCTGCCTCTGGATCGCTTGTGTACAGTATTAAGTCGTCGGCATACAAAGCTAACTTGGAGCTGTATTGTTCTGATCTAAATGGAAGGATTGTATCATCCAGTCTCAACATCTGCGCCAAGGGCTCCACATATAGGTTAAATAGGAGGGGCGAGATCGGGCACCCCTGCCTAGTTCCTCTCTGGATGTTAAAACTCGCCGTGAGGAGCCCGTTTAACAGTATTCGAGCCGAGGCACCCTGATAACAATTCTGCAGGGTATGTATGAAAATTGGACCAAACCCCATAGCCCTCAAAACCTCCCAGAGGAACACTCAGCAGACTCTATCAAAGGCCTTGGCCGCGTCTAAAGCGACAACGGCCAAGGGCTCTGCTTTCTGAACGGCACCGGTGGCACGTAATTTATCACCCAAGTGTTTTCTTTCATGTAGCCAATGGTTTCACTATCTCTGGAAATTCCACTAAATGAAAGATTGCATTTTTACTGGATTTCCCACCCAGGGTTCCCTGGGCTCCTCCCCTCTACCAGGACCAACTTAATGGCAGCTGCAGTGCGAACACGCACTAAAGTATACAAAAAAGTGATGGATGGAATCCTTGAATTAATCTCAGCCACTGGTAAATACTCTGTGCCACCTTTGTTTGGACACAGCCTATGCAAATCATTCTTGACCTTGCTTAATGGGAACAGTCCCGCCCAAACATCCAAGCCAGGTCCTCCCTGAATGGGAACACAAGCAACTCAGGACCAGTTTCGCCCCAGTTAGGGCTCATCAGTCAAGTATAGCTTGGTTCAGTGACAGAGTGTGCACGGGACCCATATCCCCTTCCAACCAAGGGTGACACACTAAAGTGTACAAAAAAGTAATGGATGGAATGCTTGAATTAATGTAACACTCACAAAAGTATGTCTTGCATCTAGATTGGAAAAGAGGGAAAGGACAGTATTTAAATATAAGTGTCTAATAAGAAGAGTGATTCTTTAAGAACGAGAACGCCAGTGGATCTAGGGTACTTTCGGGCCTTTCCTGTTCCTACCAGGCTTACCCTTGCGAGGCCGGTATTTTGTTTCTTTTACACTTCTCCAAATTTGTTGTTATTGGCAGAGTGACTAACTATATGGGTCCTGACAAATGGCTTAGAGCCCCTTTCAGGGTCAATGATGGGCAGAAACATGTTGACCCCTCAAAGCGGATATATTTGCTAAAATCTCCCAGTCCTCTTGTATTTTTAACCCTTTCCCAGATAGTATTCAAATAAAGCTTATCCAGCCCTTCTGGAGATAGTTTTACCCTTCTTCTTGTTTTTTGCTTTACACTCGCTCCATGCTTCTCATCATTTTTCAAAAACTCCTCAACTCCTCCCCAAACCAGGTACCTTGCAGTCCTGGTGTGAGGATGGAACCCAATAATGAAGCGTGTCACCCTTGGGGGAGTGAGGGTTCTCGCCCTTAAATAAGTGCTCTTCCTATGAGACACTGACATTTACATGCTGCCCTTTCCCTCTTTGCCAATCTAGATACCAGGTGTACATTTTTGAGAATTTTATGTTATGTGGGGAGCAATACTTTTCTGGTTAGGCATCTCCCTTTGGATACCCTGTGTGATTGTAATGTTAGAATTAATCTCAACCACTGGTAATTACTCGGGCCGCATACCAGTCCATTGTTATTTTGCACACCATGCCATCTCAGATTGGACTCAATCATTTTTAAATCAATCTTTGCCCTGCTCCAATGAGAACAGTCCAGCCCAAGCTCTGAACCGGAACACGAACAACCGAGTACTGGTTTTGCCCTACTTAGGGCTCATCAGTCAGGATTAACTTGGTTCCAGTAGTGCTACACATGCCAGATCTAGGTCAGGAGGACTGGCGTTCACTTACATCTGAACAACCTCACACTGCACATCCTCCTACTCTCGTCTTGAATTGCTCAAGAAACCTGGCATTTGAATTAACCAGCGTACCCTAGGCAGGACTAGACATGCACACCTCCTCAGTGCTAGGATATCCTCCCTGGTGATAGTGCACTTGGCAAATACATATAACATAACATACTTTTTTCTTTTAAAAACTCAGTGACAGCACATGTGTTTTCCACCTCTCCCCTGCATGTGCTTCTTGCCAGCATGCCACCTGCTCTGTGCTCTGTGTTGCTGTCCCTTGTGTGTTTTTCCACACACAGCACCCCAGCGCTCTTTGTTGCCCTTTCCCGCATGTTCAGTTTCCCACTACAAAACATCCCCCACCCCTGCCCTCTGTGTTGCTCTTTGCCTCGTGTACTTCACACCTTATAAATCCCACGCAATCCATGTTGGTCTCTTTATCGTATGCTTTTTCCAAGTTGCTCTCTCCCTTATGTACTTCCCCTGCTCCCCACACTGTGCTTTGCTCTCTCCCAGATCTCTGAACACCTTTCCACAATCCAAGTTGCTCTCCATGTGGTTACTCCTACAACCCTCTCTCCCTGGTCCTTGGTCACTCCATGTGAGTTACCCCAACAACCCTCCTTGCCCCCTGTGATCTGTGTTGCTCTCTTAATCATGTGCTCCCCCTGGAAAACAAGCATGTGCTCCGTGTTGCTCTTTCCCTCATGTGCTGTCCACCACGCAACTACCATACCTCCCAAACAGCACTAACAAGGTCAGTATGTCCAAAAGGCTCCACCTATTTGGCTTTGCCAATGCTTGCTTGTTTTTATTTTACCTCATCGCTGGGAGATTCCTGGCAGTGTGAAACAGTAAGAAAAACAATCTGACCACCCATTCTAAATAGGGCAGACGGTTGGATGGCTTGCTTCAGACAGCCCATACTCCCTCGGGCCGTAGGAGGAAGGTTAACTTCAATTTAATATATTTCATTCTGCTGACAGAAACATGGCGTCCCGCCTAGCACGAAATAGGGCAGGCAGGCTGAGAGTTTGGCAGACAAGGTATTCTCTCACCATTGCAATGGAGTACCCTGTCTCCCAAACTCTAAATCAGGGCCTTCGTTTCAAATTTCCATAGCGAGTCCTCTATACAATTTTGTTTGGTTAAAGCTACACAAGTTTCTATGTCACATGGAAAGCAAACTCAAACAAAGCTAAGTAAAATTCCATTTCAGTGTACAGAGATAAAAAAAATATGGCATGGCTCCATTTGTCCCATGATAGAAATAAAAATACTCTAATGATTCATTCCATAATTCCATGAGTGAATATTAATGCGCGTCAATAAAATTGCAAACAGCCATTAGGCAACCCTTGTAGCTGTAAGAGGCGTCAGAGTCAGGAAATGGACTTGTAGGTGTAGCAACTTCTTACCGCACAAACCACCAGGCCCCATCCCTAATTGTATGAGGTTAACAACGGACATTAGGAATTATGAAGACATCTTGAGGTTTCCATTTAAGCATTTCTCAATTTTTTTAAGTAGCTTGTGCTGTATAACTTTCAAATATGCGGACCTATACATAAACTTAATTTTGTTGTACATAAAGGAGTGCTACAATAGTGCTACTCATATACTACAAAATGCTATTCATAAATCTGTGGGCGGAGACCCTTGTCCCACCTCTCTTAACGTTTCTGCGCAGAGATCTCCTCACAGAGGTATATGAGGGAATAACAAGGAGGAGTGGTTTAATGATGGGGAGCACTTACTACTGAATCAGATGGATTTAGGGAAATCTAAGAAGGGGAGCAGGGAGGTACATGCTAATATAAACACACACCCACTAGTTTTACATTCCTCAAATGTAAGCAACTCAAGGGTGTAACGCAACAAGGAATCAAACCTACACTACAAGGCCAATAAACTTGATCTTAAGATAAAACACATGGGGCCAGATGTAGGTGGGCTTTTACCGGTCGGTAACGGCCTACCGACCGGTAAAAGGAATTTGAGATGTAGGGGGCAAATTATTACAGAATCGGTAAATTTACCGATCGGTAAATTTACCGATTCTGTAAATTACCAAATCGGTATTTTTACTGATTCGGTAATTTTGAGATGTAGGTGGGACTCTACTGAGTCCCACAAGCCTTACAGAATTGGTATTTTACCATCAAATTCAATTTGATGGTAAAATACCGATTCCGGTGTGCATGCACATGTGTGCATGCACACCTATGCCACATGACAGGCAGACCTGCCCTTAGGGCAGGTATGCCTGCCACATGGCACCCGAGCCTCTTTTGGGGGTGCCAGAGGGTGTCAAAGTGACACCCCCTGCACCCTTGTGACATTCGGTATTTACCGATTCGGTAAATACCGAATCGGTAATGCCCATGCATTCCTATGGGCTTCAAAGCCCATAGGAATGAATGGGCATTACCGGTCGGTATTTACCGAATCGGTAAATACCGATTTTTACCGATTCGGTAAAAAAACATCTGGATGTACCTACATCTCCCTGCTTCTATTTTACCGATTCATAAATACCGAATCGGTAAAATTCGGTATTTATGAGTCGGTAAAATAGATTTACCTACATCTGGCCCATGGTCCTTAGTAATATGTCTTGAAGAAGGTGGGGTGAACTGCTTAAAATACCACCGTAACCCTGCGTCGACAATTTTTGATGAAGTATGATTTTCTGTGTGAAATAGGTTCCTTTGGAATAATCTTTGTTATTAATGTGTTTGTGGAACAAACAAGAAAAACGTTCTCACTATCCTTAAAGAGATACTATTGTGTTGTGAAATCTATAGGGTGTTAAAAGTGTTTTTATGATTTAAAAACATATAATATTGACTTATATTGCATATTTTGGATAATATTGTATGCAATGTGTTTTTAATTGAGATATGGTGTTATGTAATGACTTGATTATGTTTAATGGAAATTAGACATTTTTTCATGTAACAGAGTTTAGTGATAACAGTGAATTGTTAGTTTGTAAGGTGGTTCATCATCTGATTTAATATATGATATAAACGGGAAACAACCATTACAACGCAACTTTTACAACGCACTACCATTACAACGAAACTTTTACAACGCAAAAACCATTACAACGCATGTATTTACAACGCAGGTTTTTACAACGCAGGTACCTTTACAACGCATACCATTACAACGTAAGTATTGGTAAGTATATAATTATATTTTAAATTTTATATGTTTGGGTTTTTTTAAGGGGTATTTTTAGGGTTGAGGGTCAGTTTTTAGTTTTTGGGTAAAGGGGTATTTTTAGGGTTGAGGGTCAGTTTTTAGTTTTTGGGTAAAGGGGTATTTTTAGGGTTCAGGGTCAGTTTTCAGTTTTTGGGTAAAGGGGTATTTTTAGGGTTCAGGGTCAGTTTTCAGTTTTTGGGTAAAGGGGTGTTTTTAGGGTTCAGGGTCAGTTTTCAGTTTTTGGGTAAAGGGGCGTTTTTAGGGTTCAGGGTCAGTTTTCAGTTTTTGGGTAAAGGGGTATTTTTAGGGTTCAGGGTCAGTTTTCAGTTTTTGGGTAAAGGGGTATTTTTAGGGTTCAGGGTCAGTTTTTAGTTTTTGGGTAAAGGGGCATTTTTAGGGTTCAGGGTCAGTTTTCAGTTTTTGGGTAAAGGGGTATTTTTAGGGTTCAGGGTCAGTTTTCAGTTTTTGGGTAAAGGGTATTTGTAGGGTTCAGGGTCAGTTTTCAGTTTTTGGGTAAAGGGGTATTTTTAGGGTTCAGGGTCAGTTTTCAGTTTTAGGGTAAAGGGGTATTTTTAGGGTTCAGGGTCAGTTTTGGGTTTTTGGGTAAAGGGGTATTTTTAGGGTTCAGGGTCATTTTTGGGTTTTTGGGGTACAGGGGTATTTTTAGGGTTCAGGGTCAGTTTTGAGTTTTTGGGTAAAGGGTTATTTTTAGGGTTCAGGGTCAGTTTTGGGTTTTTGGGGTACAGGGGTATTTTTAGGGTTCAGGGTCAGTTTTGGGTTTTTGGGGTACAGGGGTATAAGATAAAAATAAAATAAAATTAATTTTAAATGAAATCAATTAAATAAAATTAAATTAAATTAAATTAAATTAAATTAAATTAAATTATATTATTTTCAATTATTTTAAATTAAAAAAAATAATATATACTTACCAATACTTACGTTGTAATGGTATGCGTTGTAAAGGTACCTGCGTTGTAAAAACATGCGTTGTAAATACATGCGTTGTAAAAGTTTTTGCGTTGTAAAAAATTTGTTGTAATGGCATGCGTTGTAAAAGTATGAGTTGTAACGTCATACATCCGATATAAACTAATATATGACATACATGGTGTGACTGTGTGACACATAAGGGACCTTGTAGGAGAGTAGGGTCTGCTTCCTATGGTCACCCCCACTTTTTGCTGTGTTTCACTGGTTTTTCGACTTTAGTATGGCTGTGGCCCTACTAATCTCTCTAAATTGATACTATGTACTGGGTCACCCGTGTGAGCCCCTGTATATGGCACCTTAGGTACCCAGGGCATAAGTGCACCCTAGGCCTACCAGGGGCTGCAGCATGTATTGTGCCACCCCTGGTTAGCCTTCCAAACTGACACCACAGGTCTTTACTTACAGCCTGGGTAAGGTGGTGTGAGCACCCCTTACTTAGATATAGTATATCTATATCTACCTTATATATAGACACATAGTAACCTATAAGTCACTCCTATGGCAGGCCTTGACAATCCTGAAGGCAGAGTGCTTGATTTTGTGTGAGAGGGTGCCCTAGCATGAGCTGAGCCCCTCTGCAGCTTTCGGAGCCATCTCCTTATAGCTGTTCTACGATATAGCCATACCATATACTCTTAAGTACATTATAATCCTCGCGGTTAATGCAAACTTTGGTTTGGCTTTTTCAAAACATGTTGTGTAAGGTGTCAAACACTTTGGAATACTAACCCCCCCCCCACCAGTTCTAGCGGCTGTGGTAGAATTCCACCCTTCTAGAGGGAGAAGACATGTTGTTACTGGTAAACGCGGTTAAAGTTAAACAGAGCCCCAGCATCACAAAATGGATACTGCTGCCACAGACACGAGTCTGCCCTCCTGCTGCTGTACGAAACTCCGGCAGGAGAGGACTGGACAATAGGTTTCCTGTCCAGGGAGGTGGCAGCACCTCCCCAGACAGGATTTAGTGTATTGGGGCTGGGGGGGTTGCATTCAGTGAATGCTTTTCAGACACTGCCTGGGGCACACAAGGTGCTCCATGCATTTCCCAGTTCAATCTTGTTGCTGGGGTGCTCAGCCCCAGCTCTGGCGCGAAACTGGACAAAGGGGAAGGGGTGTAACCACCCCCTCCCCAGGTCCACCCATAGGAGGGACCTTAGAGTTAGTCCAACCCCTAAACTTGCTATAAGTATAGAATCCCAGTCCCTAGGACTTTAGATTACCCTGGATGAAACTCTGCAACATATATCCTGGACCTTCGACATTCCCGATCGACTGGAAGACGGAAGAAATCTTCCTTGTGATCAAGGAGTGACCACCCTGTCCAAACAGGCACCAACAGCATCTTTGCCGGTCTGCCTTTTCAAGGCTCCCGCTGGATCCCGAAGGATCTGTGACACAGAACATAGACTTCCAGACATCTCTGACGCTGACCTGTGCTCCCAGCAAAGCTGAGACCTGTGGCAGACAAGAGAAACGTGGGACCAGAACTCCTGGACATCCTGCATTTTTGTTACTGCACCTACTTCCCGAAGATTCCCGAAGTTGTGCATTGGGGTATTTGAAGCCCCTGCCCCGAGCACGTTTTGCACCAAAGCTCAGAGGCCCACACTCCACAAGTGTCCTGTGGGCCTGCTTTGTACATTTCAGCTTGATGCGCCTTTGTGGTTCCGAGTCCATTGGCTAGTGAGCCCCCAAGAAGACCAATATTAATTTTCTTTAGCTTTCCTGGTTGGTCCAGGTTTGCTCCCACTCCTCTCCAAAGGAGGAGTTCCTCAGACCTTGCTGATCTGCACCGAAGACCACCTTGACATCTTGCGTGGATTGCGTTTGCCAAGGCTTGTTGGGTCCAATCTGGATACCGACAGTGCAGTCAACTAGATCCTTTCTGGAACAGCTTGAATCCAGCTCTTGGTTGTCATTGACACCTCCTGGTCCTCGTGGCTGAAGAGACAAGCTGCACCTTTCCACCTGAAATCACCGGACATCGGCTGGCATCTTCCTATCGCCATCCTAGTCACTGGCTAGTGACCCAGACTCTGTCTCCTCTGCCTTCAGGTTCTTCACATATCCGATCCACCTTTGGATCCACCCGGACACTTATCCTCTGGTCACCTGTAGCACTTCTTCGCAGCTCTCCATTGGAATCGACTACGAAATCCGACACCAAAAGACACCTCTGCAACCGGCTTCCCTGGGTGAGGTAACACGAGTACTCCAGTGCTCCCGTGGGTCTTGACTCTCGAAGTGCCCTAGTCTAAAAGGGTTCCATCGTAGTTCACCTAGAAGTGCCTTTAAATTGTAAATTTGTAACTTGTTTGTTCTCCATAGAAAGTCAATGGTAACCCGTGGCTGTGTTTAGACACTGCACAGCGATTCCACAGGCCCTAGGCCTGCTTTCTAACTCTCACGTGGTTCTTATACCACTATTTTAGTATATGGTTTGGGAGGCCCCTAGGGCATAACGTATACTGTGCAACTTATCGTATGCTAATTAAGTTCCTTGCATTGTACTTTTACCTCTGACCTCATAAAGAGTCCAGAGGAGTTGTGTTTAGAATAAATACATATATATTTGATATATACCTTGTGTGGTGTGCTTTCATTTGAACATTCAAGAGATTATAATTGGTAAAACAACTTGCTTAACTCGTCTCCAAGTCTTAGCCTGAAGGCAGCTCTCCACAACTACCACTAGGATAGCTTTCTATAAGGTTGACTTTATAACCTATCATCAATAAAGGTCGTTTGGACTGGTGCAAGGTGGCCACTAGAATAGTGGACATCATATACCACGCCAACTTCTCACATTGGTGTGCAGCGGATGGGATAAGAGCTTGCATTGTTTTACCAAATAATCTTGAGAATATCATTTGAAAAATCACATCAAGGTACCAGTAGGTACATATAAATAAAGCTTATAATACATAAATTCTACTGAACTTAGAAGTTGTAGGTGGTAAGGGCCTAGCACACCCTGACTACAACTCCTAGAGAGGTTCTAGTTGGAAACCAAGTAGTGTAGGTAGGTGCACACACCACACCTTACTAGCCATGGCTTTAAAGGCAGGGCCTAGTGTGCCTCTGCAAGATGAGTATGACACATTCTCTTTCCAAGAGGTAACAGGTTTGTGTGCCATAAGGAAATTAAGATTCAGAAAAGGGGGTGGTGATGAACAGAGTGTCTGAATTAAGCAGACCACTCTTACCCAGTCCAAAGATCAGGGCTTGATCCATCACCGTTATTTAGCTCACTGCCCCATCCCAGCTCAGAACCTGGCTATATGCAAATTAGTCTGTCCCTGGCCCAGTGCATCATGGGAACAGGGCAGACCAAACTACCAAGCCAATTCTTCACCAAAAAGGAGACAAGCTTCCGGGGACCGGTTTCTGCCATTTCAGGCGTCGTCGGCCCGGCTTGCTTGAATCCTGATGGAGCAGTGAGCAAGGGACTCATGTCTGAGTATACCCTGCCACACCTATAGTGGCCAAAAAAGATTCAGAAAAGGGGGTGGTGATGAACAGAGTGTCTGAATTAAGCAGACCACTCTTACCCAGTCCAAAGATCAGGGCTTGATCCATCACCGTTATTTAGCTCACTGCCCCATCCCAGCTCAGAACCTGGCTATATGCAAATTAGTCTGTCCCTGGCCCAGTGCATCATGGGAACAGGGCAGACCAAACTACCAAGCCAATTCTTCACCAGAAAGGAGACAAGCTTCAAGGAACAGACTAATTTGCATATAGCCAAGTTCTGAGCTGGGATGGTGCAGTGAGCTAAAAAACGGTGATGGATCAAGCCCTGATCTTTGGACTGGGTAAGAGTGGTCTGCTTAATTCAGGCACTCTGTTCATCACCACCCCCTTTTCTGAATCATTTTGTCCACCATAAGCGTGGAAGGGTATACTCAGATGTGAGTCCCTTGCTCATTGCACCATCAGGATTCAAGCAAGCCGGGCCGACGACGCCTGAATTGGCAGAAACCGGTCCCCGGAAGCTTGTTTCCTTCCCAGTACAACAATTGGCTCGGTAGTTTGGTTTGCCCTGTTCCCATCATGCACTGGGACAGGAACAGACTAATTTGCATATAGCCAAGTTCTGAGCTGGGATGGTGCAGTGAGCTAAAAAACGGTGATGGATCAAGCCCTGATCTTTGGACTGGGTAAGAGTGGTCTGCTTAATTCAGGCACTCTGTTCATCACCACCCCCTTTTCTGAATCATTTTGTCCACCATAAGCGTGGAAGGGTATACTCAGATGTGAGTCCCTTGCTCATTGCACCATCAGGATTCAAGCAAGCCGGGCCGACGATGCCTGAAATGGCAGAAACCGGTCCCCGGAAGCTCGTTTCCTTCCCAGTACAAGAATTGGCTTGGTAGTTTGGTTTGCCCTGTTCCCATCATGCACTGGGACAGGAACAGACTAATTTGCATATAGCCAAGTTCTGAGCTGGGATGGTGCAGTGAGCTAAAAAACGGTGATGGATCAAGCCCTGATCTTTGGACTGGGTAAGAGTGGTCTGCTTAATTCAGGCACTCTGTTCATCACCACCCCCTTTTCTGAATCATTTTGTCCACCATAAGCGTGGAAGGGTATACTCAGATGTGAGTCCCTTGCTCATTGCACCATCAGGATTCAAGCAAGCCGGGCCGACGACGCCTGAATTGGCAGAAACCGGTCCCCGGAAGCTTGTTTCCTTCCCAGTACAAGAATTGGCTTGGTAGTTTGGTTTGCCCTGTTCCCATCATGCACTGGGACAGGAACAGACTAATTTGCATATAGGCAAGTTCTGAGCTGGGATGGTGCAGTGAGCTAAAAAACGGTGATGGATCAAGCCCTGATCTTTGGACTGGGTAAGAGTGGTCTGCTTAATTCAGGCACTCTGTTCATCACCACCCCCTTTTCTGAATCATTTTGTCCACCATAAAATGGAAGGGTATACTCAGATGTGAGTCCCTTGCTCATTGCACCATCAGGATTCAAGCAAGCCGGGCCGACGATGCCTGAAATGGCAGAAACCGGTCCCCGGAAGCTCGTTTCCTTCCCAGTACAAGAATTGGCTTGGTAGTTTGGTTTGCCCTGTTCCCATCATGCACTGGGACAGGAACAGACTAATTTGCATATAGCCAAGTTCTGAGCTGGGATGGTGCAGTGAGCTAAAAAACGGTGATGGATCAAGCCCTGATCTTTGGACTGGGTAAGAGTGGTCTGCTTAATTCAGGCACTCTGTTCATCACCACCCCCTTTTCAGAATCATTTTGTCCACCATAAGCGTGGAAGGGTATACTCAGATGTGAGTCCCTTGCTCATTGCACCTTCAGGATTCAAGCAAGACGGGCCGACGACGCCTGAAACGGCAGAAACTGGTCCCCGGAAGCTTGTTTCCTTCCCAGTACAAGAATTGGCTTGGTAGTTTGGTTTGCCCTGTTCCCATCATGCACTGGGACAGGAACAGACTAATTTGCATATAGCCAAGTTCTGAGCTGGGATGGTGCAGTGAGCTAAAAAACGGTGATGGATCAAGCCCTGATCTTTGGACTGGGTAAGAGTGGTCTGCTTAATTCAGGCACTCTGTTCATCACCACCCCCTTTTCTGAATCATTTTGTCCACCATAAGCGTGGAAGGGTATACTCAGATGTGAGTCCCTTGCTCATTGCACCATCAGGATTCAAGCAAGCCGGGCCGACGACGCCTGAAATGGCAGAAACCGGTCCCCGGAAGCTTGTTTCCTTCCCAGTACAAGAATTGGCTTGGTAGTTTGGTTTGCCCTGTTCCCATCATGCACTGGGACAGGAACAGACTAATTTGCATATAGCCAAGTTCTGAGCTGGGATGGTGCAGTGAGCTAAAAAACGGTGATGGATCAAGCCCTGATCTTTGGACTGGGTAAGAGTGGTCTGCTTAATTCAGGCACTCTGTTCATCACCACCCCCTTTTCTGAATCATTTTGTCCACCATAAGCGTGGAAGGGTATACTCAGATGTGAGTCCCTTGCTCATTGCACCATCAGGATTCAAGCAAGCCGGGCCGACGATGCCTGAAATGGCAGAAACCGGTCCCCGGAAGCTCGTTTCCTTCCCAGTACAAGAATTGGCTTGGTAGTTTGGTTTGCCCTGTTCCCATCATGCACTGGGACAGGAACAGACTAATTTGCATATAGCCAAGTTCTGAGCTGGGATGGTGCAGTGAGCTAAAAAACGGTGATGGACCAAGCCCTGATCTTTGGACTGGGTAAGAGTGGTCTGCTTAATTCAGGCACTCTGTTCATCACCACCCCCTTTTCTGAATCATTTTGTCCACCATAAGCGTGGAAGGGTATACTCAGATGTGAGTCCCTTGCTCATTGCACCATCAGGATTCAAGCAAGCCGGGCCGACGACGCCTGAATTGGCAGAAACCGGTCCCCGGAAGCTTGTTTCCTTCCCAGTACAAGAATTGGCTTGGTAGTTTGGTTTGCCCTGTTCCCATCATGCACTGGGACAGGAACAGACTAATTTGCATATAGGCAAGTTCTGAGCTGGGATGGTGCAGTGAGCTAAAAAACGGTGATGGATCAAGCCCTGATCTTTGGACTGGGTAAGAGTGGTCTGCTTAATTCAGGCACTCTGTTCATCACCACCCCCTTTTCTGAATCATTTTGTCCACCATAAGCGTGGAAGGGTATACTCAGATGTGAGTCCCTTGCTCATTGCACCATCAGGATTCAAGCAAGCCGGGCCGACGATGCCTGAAATGGCAGAAACCGGTCCCCGGAAGCTCGTTTCCTTCCCAGTGCAAGAATTGGCTTGGTAGTTTGGTTTGCCCTGTTCCCATCATGCACTGGGACAGGAACAGACTAATTTGCATATAGCCAAGTTCTGAGCTGGGATGGTGCAGTGAGCTAAAAAACGGTGATGGATCAAGCCCTGATCTTTGGACTGGGTAAGAGTGGTCTGCTTAATTCAGGCACTCTGTTCATCACCACCCCCTTTTCAGAATCATTTTGTCCACCATAAGCGTGGAAGGGTATACTCAGATGTGAGTCCCTTGCTCATTGCACCTTCAGGATTCAAGCAAGACGGGCCGACGACGCCTGAAACGGCAGAAACCGGTCCCCGGAAGCTTGTTTCCTTCCCAGTACAAGAATTGGCTTGGTAGTTTGGTTTGCCCTGTTCCCATCATGCACTGGGACAGGAACAGACTAATTTGCATATAGCCAAGTTCTGAGCTGGGATGGTGCAGTGAGCTAAAAAACGGTGATGGATCAAGCCCTGATCTTTGGACTGGGTAAGAGTGGTCTGCTTAATTCAGGCACTCTGTTCATCACCACCCCCTTTTCTGAATCATTTTGTCCACCATAAGCGTGGAAGGGTATACTCAGATGTGAGTCCCTTGCTCATTGCACCATCAGGATTCAAGCAAGCCGGGCCGACGACGCCTGAATTGGCAGAAACCGGTCCCCGGAAGCTTGTTTCCTTCCCAGTACAAGAATTGGCTTGGTAGTTTGGTTTGCCCTGTTCCCATCATGCACTGGGACAGGAACAGACTAATTTGCATATAGCCAAGTTCTGAGCTGGGATGGTGCAGTGAGCTAAAAAACGGTGATGGATCAAGCCCTGATCTTTGGACTGGGTAAGAGTGGTCTGCTTAATTCAGGCACTCTGTTCATCACCACCCCCTTTTCTGAATTATTTTGTCCACCATAAGCGTGGAAGGGTATACTCAGATGTGAGTCCCTTGCTCATTGCACCATCAGGATTCAAGCAAGCCGGGCCGACGACGCCTGAAATGGCAGAAACCGGTCCCCGGAAGCTTGTTTCCTTCCCAGTACAAGAATTGGCTTGGTAGTTTGGTTTGCCCTGTTCCCATCATGCACTGGGACAGGAACAGACTAATTTGCAGATAGCCAAGTTCTGAGCTGGGATGGTGCAGTGAGCTAAAAAACGGTGATGGATCAAGCCCTGATCTTTGGACTGGGTAAGAGTTGTCTGCTTAATTCAGGCACTCTGTTCATCACCACCCCCTTTTCTGAATCATAAGGAAATTAAAGCAAGGACAGAGTCCCACCACCCAACACCTGATAGATATCTTAGTGGCAGATGACTTAGCCAAAGCATCAGAACCTGATACCCAAGGTAGTAAAGAGGGGGGCCATCATCAGAAAAAGATTATGGTGGGGTCCCCCACCAGGACTCTGAAGATGATCAGGATGCAGACCAGGAGGTGATTAATGAACCCAACCTGGGAGACATAGGGCTACCTGGAGATGGAGAGGGCCTACAAAGGCCTCCCTCTATCCCCACACGTAGGCCCACTGGTGTACCTAGAAGGCAGAGATCACCTTCAGTGGAATCTAACCATTCTGGGTCATCAATAGGGTCCTCTGCCTCATCGCATACGAAAAGAAGTTCTCCTGAGAGGAGGGAACATGAAGCTAGAATGAAAAAGTCCAGCTTAGGATCAAGAGGCAAGAAATTGCCCTTGAGAAAGAGATCCTGGCTTTTGAAAGAGAGAGACAAAAGAGGGGACTAGAGTCCCCTGGTGGCAGCAATATCCCTAGTAGTAGGGATAGGTCTTATGACCATAGAAACCTAAACAAGATTGTCCCTCCCTATCAGACTGGGGATGACATCCACAAATGGATCATTGCACTGGAAAGGACCTGCAAAGTACAGAAGGTACCCCAGGAGCAGTGGGCAGCAATCTTGCGGCTCTCCTTTGTAGACAAAGGTAGAGATAAGCTCCTCACTGTAAGAGAAGAGGATGATAACAAAGTCCTGAAGAGTGCTCTAATAGATGGGCTTGGCCTAATCACTGAACAGTATAGGCTGCAGTTCAGAGATACCCAGAAGGCACAGACTCAGGGCTGGACTGACTTTGTAGATTGTGCTACTAAGGCTCTGGAGGGCTGTTTACTGAGCCGTAAAGTGTGTGACTATACAGGATTGTAAAATCTATTCATGAGAGAACAGATTCTTAATAATTGTCAAAAACAGTTGTTGCATCAGCACTTGTTTGACTCTGATTTGACCTCTCCCCAAGAATTGGGTAAGAAGGCAGACAAATGGGTCAGAACCAGGGTGAAGCAGAAGGTACAGAATCAAGGTGGTGACCAGAAAAAGCAAGACCAAAAGGGTGGGGAGAAAGCTAAAGACCAGAAGTCTTCACAAGGTCCCCAAAAAGCTTCTAATAGTGGGGGTCCCCAACAATCCATAACGAAAGACGGTCCAAAGAAACCATGGTGCAAAGTTTATAAGAGTAATAGTCACTGGACTAGTGATTGCACCAAAAAGGAGACCGCTCCAGCCACCATTACCCCTAATGCAACTGTTCCCCTTAGTTCAGCTCCAAGTGGTGGTTCTCAACAGAAGGGTGTCGTAGGGTTAACCCTGGGAACTGAGATGGGTTCTGGCCTAGTCAGAACACCAACTCAATCTGTTTTGATCTGTGATGGAGGCATGGATATGTCCTCCTCTGTGAGTCCCAGTAATCTGGGCAAGCACAGACAAACTCCTTTAGTCAACGAAAAAGAGGTTCAGGCCTACAGGGACACCGGTACCAGTGTCACAATGGTGATACCTAACTTTGTGGACCCTGGACAGTACATACTTGGTGAAACCTACCAAGTGGCCAATGCTAGCAATGTCACTACCACACACAGTATGGCAGTTGTTAATTTCTCCTGGGGAGGGGTAACTTGCCTTAAGAAGGTTGTTATTAGTTCAGACCTCCCTGTAGAATGTTTGCTTGGCAATGACCTAGAGACTTCAGCCTGGTCTGAGGTGGAGTTTAGGACACATGCATAAATGTTAGGTATCTCAGCACATGTTGTTGCAGTGACTAGGTCACAGGTCAAAAAGTTCAACACTGAACAGGCACTGGATTTTCGAATAATGGACCAGTTGCCTACCAGAAAAAGGAGCAGTAGGGTTAAGGCTGTGCCTTCCCCCCGCCTCGAAGTGAGGATCAGCCTTCTAAGGAAGCTGATTGTGAGCCTAAAAAAGGAACTGTCCTAGAAGAACTTGAACCTGATCAGGTTGAGTTTCTTGGGACAGGGGGACCTTTCAGGGCAGATCAGAGGCAGGCGCAGTTGGACTGCCCTTCTCTTGAACCCCTCAGATAGCAAGCTGCTGCTGAGGCTGCAGGGAATGCTAGTGGCACCCATAAAGTTTATTGGGATGAAGGGATCCTGTATTCAGAGGGTAAAGACCCCAAGCCTGGTGCTTCCAGGAGGTTGGTCATACCTTTGGCATTCAGGGGCTTCCTTTTGACACTAGCCCATGATATTCCTCTTGCAGAACATCTTGGCCAGAACAAAACTTGGGAGAGGCTTGTCCCTCACTTTCACTGGCCCCATTTGTCAGAAGACACAAAGGTGTTTTGTCTCTCCTATGTAACCTGCCAAGTCAGTGGCAAAGCAGGAGGCACTACAAAGGACCCCCTTATACCACTACCTGTGGTGGGGGTTCCCTTTGAAAGAGTAGGGATTGACATTGTTGGACCAATGGATCCCCAAACAGCCTCTGGGCACAGGTTTATCCTGATGGTAGTCGATCATGCCACCAGGTACCCAGAAGCTATACCACTTAGGACCACTACAGCACCTGTTATGGCAAGAGCTCTCTTGGGAGTTTTCTCAAGAGTGGGTTATCCTAAGGAGGTTGTATCAGACAGAGGTGCAAACTTTATGTCTACTTACTTAACTGCAATGTGGAAGGAATGTGGCGGGAACTATAAGTTTACCACACCCTATCACCCACAGTGCAATGGTCTAGTTGAACGATTCAACAAGACCTTAAAGGGTATGATTAAGGGTCTTCCAGAAAATCTCAGGCAGAGATGGGATATCCTGCTACCCTTCCTTTTGTTTGCATACAGAGAGGTTCCTCAGAAGGGGTTGGCTACAGCCCATTTGAACTTCTGTTTGGGCACCCTGTCAGAGGCCCATTGTGCCTAGTGAAAGAGGGATGGGAGTTACCTCTCAAACCCCCTAAACATGACATTGTGGACTATGTACTTGATCCCCGCTCCCGAGTGGCTGAGTACATGAAAAAGGCAACCAAAAACCTGGAGGCCAGTCAGGAATTACAGAAGGCCTGGCATGACCAAAAGGCTGTGCTGACTGTTTACCAGCCAGGACAGAAAGTGTGGGTGTTGGAGCCTGTGGCCCCAGCAGCTCTCTAAGACAAGTGGAGTGGACCCCACACTATTGTTAAACAGAAGGGAGAGGTAACCTATTTGGTAGATCTTGGAGCTCCCAGGAGCCCCCATAGGGTGCTTCATGTCAACAGACTCAAACCATATGTTGACAGGGCAGACATGGGCTTGCTCATGGCTACTGATGAAGGACAGGAGGAAGAGAGTGAACCTCTCCCAGACCTGCTCTCTCAGAACCCTGATGATGGGTCAGTTGATGGTGTAGCCTTGGCAGGCATCCTCACTGACCAGCAGCAAAGTGACTGCAGACAAGTTCTGCAACAATACAGACATATGTTGTCACTGACTCCAAGTCAGACTACCTGGTGCACTCATGAAGTGGACACTGGGGACAGTCTGCCTGTTAAAAATAAGATGTACAGGTAACCTGATCATGTCAGGGACTGTATCAGGACAGAAGTCTAGAAAATTTTGGAATTGGGAGTTATTGAACCTTCAGAGAGCCCTTGGGTCAGTCCAGTAGTCCTAGTGCCAAATCCTCACACCCAGGGTGATAAGAGAAAGATGAGGTTTTGTGTAGACTACAGAGGTCTCAATGCTGTCACTAAGACAGATGCCCATCCAATACCCAGAGCAGATGAGCTCATAGATAAGTTGGCCTCTGCCACATTTCTGAACACATTTGATCTGACAGCAGGCTAGCTGATGATGCCAAGCCAAAGACAGCATGTTCAACCCCTAGTGGACATTATCAGTTTGTGGTGATTCCCTTTGGTCTGAAAAATGCACCTGCCACATTTCAAAGTATGGTGAACAAAGTCCTCTCAGGTCTGGATGACTACTGTGCAGCTTATCTTGATGATATTGCTGTCTTTAACTTCACCTGGGAAGATCACCTGATCCACCTGAAAAATGTTTTGGAGGCCCTGCAAAAAGCAGGCCTATCAAGGCAACTAAGTGCCAAATAGGGCAGAGTCAGGTTGTGTACCTGGGCCACCTTGTAGGTGGAGGCCAGGGTCAACCATTGCAGAGTAAAATTCAGACTGTAATGGACTGGGTTGCTCCCACCACCCAGACACAAGTCAGAGCTTTCTTGGGCATGACTAGGTACTATAGCGAGATTTGTCAAGCGGTGTGGTTCTATTGTGACACCCCTAAATAACTTAACTTCTAAAAGAATGCCTAAGAAAGTTCAGTAGACAGTCAGCTGTCAAAAGGCATTTGATGACCTGAAGCAGGCCATGTGCACTGCACCAATTCTGCAAAGTCCTAGCTACTCCAAAGAATTCATTGTTAAAACAGATGCTTCTGAGATGGGGGTAGGGGCTGTGCTATCACTATTGAATGAAGACGGTCAGGATCAGACAGTAGCTTTTATTAGCAGAAGGCTGACCCCCAGAGAGAAACGTTGGTCAGCTATTGAGAGGGAGGCATTTGCTGTGGTTTGGGCCCTGAAGAAGCTGAGACCATACTTGTTTGGTACTCACTTCACAGTTCAGACAGACATAAGCCCCTTTTGTGACTAAAACATATGAAGGGTGAAAATCCCAAACTGCTTAGCTGGTCCATTTCCCTACAGGGGATGGACTATACAGTGGAACATAGACCTGGGAGTAACCATGCCAATGCAGACGGACTCTCCAGATATTTCCACTTAGAACATGAAGACTCAACTGGTCAAGGTTAGTTTAATGTCCCTGCATGGGGGGAGGGGGTTGTGTAGGAGAGTTGGGTTAGCTTCCTATGGTTACCCCCACTTTTTGCTGAGTTTCACTGGTTTTCCGACTTTAGAATGCTAATCAGGCCCACAGCCTAGCTGTACTCTCTCTAAATTGATACCATGTACTTTAGGTACATTCCAGATTGGCTACTGGGTCACCATTGTGAGCCCCAGTATATGGTACCTTAGGTACCCAGGGCATAGGTGCACCCTAGGCCTACCAGGGGCTGCAGCATGTATTGTGCCACCCCAGGTTAGCCTTCCAAACTGACACCACAGGTCTGTACTTACAGCCTGGGTAAGGTGGTTTAAGCACCCCTTACTTAAATATAGTATATCTATATCTACCTTATATATAGACACTTAGGGCTAGATGTAGGTAATTATATTTTACCACTTCTTAAATACCGAATTTTACCGATTCGGTATTTAAGAAGTGGTAAAATAGAGGGGGGAGATGTAGGTAAATCCAGATGTGGAATTACCGAATCGGTAATATTCGGTATTTACCGATTCGGTAAATACCGAATCGGTATTTCCTATTGATTCCTATGGGCTGTGAAGCCCATAGGAATCAATGGGAAATACCGATTCGGTAATTACCGAATCGGTAAATACCGAATTCTGCAAGGGTGCAGGGGGTGTCACTTTGACACCCTCTGGCACCCCAAAAATTGGCATGTGTGCCATGTGGCACACAGACATGCCCTAAGGGCATGTCTGTCTGTCACATGGCATAGGTGTGCATGCACACATGTGCATGCACAACTGAATTCGGTATTTTAACACCCAATTGGATTGGGTGGTAAAATACCGAATTTGTAGGGCCTTTGGGACTCTGAAGAGTCCCACCTACATCTGAGATTTACCGAATCGGTAAAAATACCGATTCGGTATTTTACAGAATCGGTAAATTTACCGAATCGGTAAATTTACCGATTCTGTACAAATGTGCCCCTACATACCGAAAACCCATTTACCGGTCGGTAAATGGCTCCTACATCTGGCCCCTAGTAACCTATAAGTCACTCCTATGGCAGGCCTTGACAATCCTGAAGGCAAAGTGTTTGGTTTTGTGTGAGAGGGTGCCCTAGCATGAGCTGAGCCCCCTGAAGCTTTCAGAACCATCTCCTTATAGCTGTCCTATGATATAGCCATACCATATACTCGTAAGTGCATTAGAATCCTCGTGGTTAATGCTAAGTTTGGTTTGGCTTTAACAAAACATGTTGTGTAAGGTGTCAAACACTTTGGAATACTACCCCCCACCAGTTCTGGTGGCTGTGGTAGAATTCCACCCTTCTAGAGGGAGAAGACATGTAGTTACTGGTAAACGCGGTTAAAGTTAAACAGAGCCCCAGCATCACAAAATGGATACTGCTGCCACAGACACAAGTCTGCTCTCCTGCTGCTGTACGAAACTCTGGCAGGGGAGGCCTGGACAATAGGTTTCCTGTCCAGGGAGGTGCCAGCACTTCCCCAGACAGGCTTTTGTGTATTGGGGCAGGGTAGGTTGCATTCAGTGAATGCTTTTCAGACACTGCCTGGGGCACACAAGGTACTCCAAGCATTTCCCCGTTCAAACCGGTTGCTGGGGAGCTCAGCCCCAGCTCTGGCATGAACCTGGACAAAGGGGAAGGGGTGTAACCACCCCCTCCCCAGGTCCACCAATTGGAGGGACCTTAGAGTTAGTCCAACCCCTAAACTTGCTATAAGTATAGAACCCCAGTCCCTAGGACTTTAGATTACACTGGACGAAACTCTGCAAATATATCCTGGACCTTCGACATTCCATACCGACTGGAAGACGGAAGAAATCTCCCTTGTGGTTAAGGAGTGACCACCCTGTCCAAACAGACACCAACAGCATCTTTGCCGGTCTTCATTTTCGAGGCTCCCGCCGGATCCCGAAGAATCTGCGACACAGGACATGGACTTCCAGACATCTCTGACACTGACCTGCGCTCCCAACAAAGCTGAGATCTGTGGCAGAAAAGAAAGACGTGGGACCGGAACTCCTGGACATCCTGCATTTTTACTACTGCACCTACTTCCTGAAGATTCCCGAAGTTGTGCATTGGGATATTTGAAGCCCCTGTCCGAGCACCTTTTGCACCGAAGCTCAGAGGCCACATTCCACGAGTGGTCCGTGGGCCCGCTCTGTGCATTTCAACTCGACGCGTCTTTGCAGTTCCTAGTTCATTAGCTAGTGAGCCCCCATGAAGACCAATCTTTACTTTCTTTAGCTTTCCTAGTTGCTCCAGGCTTGCTCCCACTCCTCTCCAAAGGAGGAGTTCCTAAGACCTTGCAGATCTGCACCGAAGTCCATCTCAACATCTTGCGTGGATTGCGTTTGCCAAGGCTTGTTGGATCCAATCTGGATACCGACACTGCAGTCAACTAGATCCTTTGTGGGACATACCACTATTTTAGTATATGGTTTGGGAGGCCCCTAGGGCATAATGTATACTGTGCAACTTATCATATGCTAATTAACTTCCTTGTATTGTACTTTTACCTCTGACCTCATAAAGAGTCCAGAGAGGTTGTGTTTAGAATAAATACATATATATTTGATATATACCTTGTGTAGTGTGTTTTCATTTGATCATTCAAGAGATTATAATTGGTAAAACAACTTGCTTAACTCATCTCCAAGTCTTAGCCTGAAGGCTGCTCTCCACAGCTACCACTAGGATAGCTTTCTATAAGGTTGACTTTATAACCTACTATCAATAAGGGTCATTTGGACTGGTGCAAGGTGCCCACTAGAATAGTGGACATCATATACCAGGCCAACTTCTCACACACCTCTTTCTTTTGAAATCTGTAGTTGACCCTGTCCCTTTTGGTTAAAAGGGTCTCTCTCCCACATTTGTGGACACCTAGGTAAATATACACATGAGTAAAAATACATGCGTATGTTTACCTTTATGAATAGACCTCTTAGATTTTAGTGTGCTTTCTTCAAATTTATATACTCGGAGTACTTTCTGAAACATTCCAATTGTTTGCGTGTAATTTATCGATTAGGTGTTTTCCATAGCACAAACCACATTAGGTGGACATCAAATTACATTACATTTGACTGAAGGAAATGTTTTTAGAAAGAATATAATTACTTAAAAACAGCATCTGATTGTAGTATTGATTTTTAAAATAATTGTGTAATAATTATTTATTCTAAAAAAAGAAAAGACGCAGAACTTCAAAACAACTGTGGCTTTATAAGACGGATTTTTCTCCCCATTGAAAAATGACGGGTTTTATTATTTATGATTTTTAGCCCCACTAGACAAGAGATTTGTAAAGATTGCAATTCTTTTTAACTTTTAACTGGAATGTAAATTATTTCATCATTGGCTCTACCAACTTGGACCCTTATTCTGAGTGGGTCAAATCCCCAGATCTAAAGGCTGAACCTTTAATTATAAGTTTGGAGAGAAAACAAATTTCCTATTTTCCCCCCATGTCAGGAATGGCTTACGTACAGTACCAGAATGTTCACCACAGTAGGATGAGGCTCCGCCACCATGTGTGCTCTCATTGCCACTTCTGGAAGGTTGTGACAAGGCACAAAAATTGCATATAAGAGCCGCTGGTTCCAGGTCACTTCAGAAGTGCCATTGGGCTGAATGGATTGTGTGGCTGCATCATTAGATTTAAGGTTTGGGATCAGTAGAATTCCTCACTCACTCCATGTCCCTCACTCCTGCTTTGTTTTTTCCCGGGGATTATGTTTTTAGGGACTGCAACGGCTTCTATAGTTCTCTAATCTTCATTCTCATATACCTCTTCCCTTTTTCTACTTTTCACAGAGGGTTCCTGTCTTCTTCAGTAATAAGGTTTATGTCTCGGTCATCCAGTGACTCATCAGAACTAAATTTCCGCCTCTCGTATCCTTTTCAACAAAGCAAACGGCCATTCAGGTCCTGATAACATATAGAATCGATTACAGTAATGCCCTATATTTTGGCTTACCAGAGTACCTGATGAACAAACTCCAAGTGATCCAGAATGCGGCGGCCCGTTTCCCGCTAAATGTACCTATGAGAACACAATTTTCCCATATGGGGAAGTGTGGCTCAATGGTTAAAGCAGCAGACCCTGATGCAGAGGTCTGGCCTGGGACCAGGGTTCAATTCACGCCTCGGCGGGTCTCGGGCTCAATTTCCTCAGACCTCATAATTCTCGCCTCGGTGCCTATTCTAATCATGGGTCCCAATCTGCAACTCTGGGCAATAGCTTGCTTAATCTCCACAACGGCCCCAACATCGCTGGGATGCCTGGCTTCACCTTGGGTGTGCCCAGGAGTGGACATTTTACAGGGAAAAGCCAGGAAGGGTTCCACAGCGGTATGCGTACAGCGCCAGGAGTCCCCGGTTGGGGTATAAGTGCGCTTTACAAGTACAAATTCATTTCATTTCATTTGCGTGAACACCATTGGCTGCCCATCAGGGAAAGGGTCAAATTTAAGGCTGTTGTATTAGTACATGATGTCGTATATCAATCGGGCCCCTCCTACCTTAGAGACAGATTTGGCTTTCATAACTTCACAAGACAGCTGAGATTAACAAAAAAAGTGTTGCCAGAGATCCCCAGGATTCAGCCTGTAAGAGCGCAGGGGGAAGGTCTCTTGCGTACCTGGGTTCGACAGCTTAGAATCTGCTCCCTCTGGAGTTGTGGACTATGAGTGATGTGACATTGTTTAAGAAGAAACTTAAAACTTGGTTTTTGTGCAAGCCTAAGTCTCTTTTCATTTTCCGACTCGCTGATTCACGTGGGACACTATTTGGAGTAGCTGTGCACATTATAAATTGCTATCATCATCATCATCATCATCATCATCAGAGCCCTCTCTGTTGGAGGCACTGGTGTCTTCATACTTACATTCTCCTACTGGTATCTCTGATATACTTTGCATAGTGTTGCTTATTTTTCCACATCCCTGTGGATATTCCTTGCAGAGCCATAGAGCACTGTTGAGTATTTTTAGTGTGGAGTCTGGAGATTGACAATTAGAGCGCATCAACATTTAATTTTAAGAATCGTGACACCCCGCACATTTTATCTGGTTAACATGGTTATTCTAAACATGCAAAATATGAGTCGGAAGACTCACCCCAAATGAGGCACTATCTGACAATGTGGCCATGATTAGACTGTGGCAGATAGGCTGATGGGAATGGGTGAGGCTCTGGAATCATAATTGCAGCTGTTCCCCAAGTCTAAATGAGATGCGTGAACTATGAGTTCGCAAGAATGGACAGTTCACAGCAATTGTCCCATCTGCCAAGCTCTACATGACTCCCCAAATCTCCTTCCCTAACTATCAAACTAACGCGCTAATAAGATAATACAAACCTATTATAAAATCTGCAAAATCGAACTTTATTTAAGTGTTCATTTGCACCTCATTCAACCCATCTTGATCCCTTTCTGGCACATTCACTCTGATACAACACTCTGTTCAAATATTTTTTGTGTCCTCCTCACAATGCAATTACCAGAAATGTCTCTCCTACTTCAATTTAAAATCAGATCCATCAGAGAGACAACTAAGGCTGGTTTGATCAAAAGTCAGTTTTTCCCCCAAATACCATTAACATTTGGGATTCTTGCCCAAACAGCAATGATGAGTTATCTTTCTGCGGGCAAACATCATAAAAGACAACTTGCATATTTGTAATTTGTTTGGGATGCTTTAATTGATGCATTCCTTTCCCAAGACAGCTTTCCAGACTCTCTAAAATGGGGACAAATCACCTTTCTTTTCAGAAAAACAAATCTCGATTAGGACCTGACTAAGGAAAGTTCTCAAGAGACACTTGGTAAACAGAGTGAACAGCCGCCACCCAAAAAAATATCTACTTGTGAGGTATCATGACACAATCTGCCCAGACCTTCGTGTTAAAGCAGGTACACTGAAGATTCTGGATAGCACTTCAAATGGGAGAATTCTGTGTATTTATGTTCTTAAGTTTATCAGTGGCTATTGGCACAATCAACTATGGCAGGCTCACCTGAAGAGCACCCCATGAGCTTTCTTAATCATCTTTTGAGCTTTTTCTCCTCCTTACTCAACAACCAATATCAGATGGTGAAACTGGTGGAGTTCATCACATCTGAAAACCCTTGTGGTATTTGTAGCACATTCATGTTATACGCAGGAGGACCCTCGTGGTTCTGGGGCCGACTCTGGACAGGAACTACATCATATGCGGGAAGGTGTTAGGGTGTGGTTAATGTTGAATGGGAGATGATGCTCAGTGTGTGAGTGTTTGCTGAGGAATAGAGAAGCTTTCGACAGCAGCTCCTATGTGGCATATTTCATATGCAAGCTCCAGGGAGGGAAAAGACGCTACAGTATTCATCATGTGTCCATCCTAGTTTCTGCTCCATTCAACATATAAATAAAGCTACTGACCTTGATCATTGAAAATATGGGAATCGCCGCACACCAATAGGCAAGTGACACACAAATCCACATTAAAACATGTATGATGAAGGCCATTTTACATCTTTGTCCGTGTTTTTAGAAGTTCAATAACTAGAATCTGACATTTCTTTCTAATGCTTAATTCACAAAAACTGAGTGCCCTCACATCTCTCCTATGTACAGAAGTAAATCTGCTCCTTCATTTCTGCCAATAATGGAAACAGAAGGCTTCTTGCTGTTACTCCCCCTTGCAACAAAGTCCCTTAGACCCTGCAATAGCTTTCATCCTTACATCAACCAGATAGCCCTACATCTTATCTCACTTGACAATCTGAAAACAGCATTCTGCGCTCCTATCTTCTCCAGACTTGCCTTTTAGAATACTATCCTAGCAGCTGCCCCTACAGTGCTCCCTAACCACAAGCAAGCCAATTTTTCAAGCAGCAGCAACACTTAGATGTGATCACATCACTCTGGTACTCCATGATCTTCACTGGCTAAATATAACAGCAGGAATGAAATACAAAGTATGTTGCTTTAAGCAATTCACCAAGAACAGCCTTCTTATGTGTCTAAATAACTCGCCACCCTGGTCAAGCACAAAAGACCCGTAAGTCAAAACTCCTTGCTGCTTGAGGTACCAAGATTGAAAACATACCTTCCCAAAAACATTCTTTTTGAAGATGCCACAATGAGCATTCAAACTCTTTGCTTACTGACATGGGACGAAAACTAATCCTTCTGTCTTTTAGAAAACACATAATAACTCTTGTTTGCCTATTCACCCTCACTAAACCATTTAGACACCCGCCTACTAAACTTATTCATTGTTACTGTTTTCATACAAATAAGCAATTCATTACCCTCCATGTTACAGGATACACTGTTCAAGGTTCTCTTGTTAACTATTCGTTCTCTGTTAGGAACCCTAATACTCTCTGTGCTGCAGAAGGGATATATAAATCTGTTACCTACATAAATAAAAACATAAATACAAAAAGAGTTACACTTTGGTAGAAAAAAATTAATCCCCCTCCAAAAAAACAATCCGGTATAAAACTTTGGTTCTGCTTGGCAAGACAAGAGTTAGGTATACACCATAATTACTATTATCTTCCTGTTCACCAAACTTTTTGTGATTCTCTGTTCCCATGGCTGTTCTAGGCTGATTTGAAGTTTCTTGCATCTTTCGTCTTCAACTTACCTTATGCTGCTCTTTGCATCAGCGTACCAGGTGTGGTTTTTCAGCTTAAGACAACGAAGAAGGAAGATTTCAAGGTAATGAGAATTGAGACCTAGATGATTTGCGTGGGTGAAGGACAGGAAAAGTTATAAATGGATAAAAAAACAAGCCTGGGCAAAGTTAATTGGTCACACCATAAAAAGGTGAGTGCCATCCTACTAGCTTTGCCAATGCTTGCTTATTTTTACTTTATAATTCT
Organism: Lissotriton helveticus; assembly: GCF_964261635.1. Taxonomy (NCBI): domain Eukaryota; kingdom Metazoa; phylum Chordata; class Amphibia; order Caudata; family Salamandridae; genus Lissotriton; species Lissotriton helveticus. Next base: position 302,327,972 of record NC_136059.1, read on the forward strand.
GAAATGCCTGTCGACCATGTTGAAAGTGTAAAGTAAAATTGCCAAAATGGCATTGGTGCATTAGGATGCATGTATATCTTGGAATGACTCTTGTCCCTTCAAAGATGGCCACAGTGTGTGCATGCCTGTGTTACAATCCATGCATATACATAGGCGAAGGTGGCAGCCATCTTGAAATGGCTTTCAACCCAGTGCCGGCTTTAGTTTTGGTGATGCCCGGTGGGACAAGGTTTGTTGGCGCCCCCCAATGCCTCCGTCACAGATTCCCTCACTACCACCCTTTAACAGTGCCCCCCAAGTCTCTATAAGTACTCTCTATCACATGCTTTTAAATAGTTTTATAGTGCTATTCATGCTAGTGTAAGGTGTCAGAGCACTTTGCATCACACACACATTACACAGAGACAATCAATCATACATGTGTAAATTGCGATTCTCATATTAACATGACTAGAGAATCTGGATTTCATTAAAGACATGGAGGCTGACATTATGCATTATCCCTTTAATGCAGTCCAAGCAGCCGCTTACATCACAATATTAAAAGGTTCCAGAATAGGGCAATAGCAAGACATGAAAGGCATGAGCCATCAACAATCTGCCTCTTTTAAATGTGGAGGAAAATAATTTCATGAAACTTGAAACATCAAAACGATCTTCTGATGAGCAGGTTGAAGGAGAAGGAAGAACGAAGGTAAAACCAAAGGCCAGGCGACACACAGTTAAGGAGCGGTACCTGAAAAGAGAAAGAAGTAAATATCTCTTGAATGTAAAAAATAGTGTCAAGCTTATCAAGTTAAAAGGAACAAGAGATGAAACAAGTACTGTTAATGAAAAGTACAGTAATAAACTGTAACAAAACAGCATTAAATCATTGTAAGACCACCAAGGGGTGGGATGGGAGGGATAATGTCAGCCTCCATGTCTTTAATGAAATCCAGATTCTCTAGTCATGTTAATATGAGAATCACTATTTCATTACAAGAATGGAGGCTACATTATGCATGTTGGTAGCTTTGTAAAACAACATCAGACATATGTTCAATAGGCTTGCAATAATGACGTGCAAATGTGTTAGCATTTGACCAGTCAGCAGCTTTGAGAATGTCGTCCAACTTACCTCTAGACCACAGAGATTTACTGGCCATAGCACCCCTCTAAGGGAGAGAGTTTGAAATTTCTTTAAGTCAATACCTGCAAAACTCATAACCGTCTTAACCCATCTAGCAATAGAGGTCGAGGTTATGCCTTTGTGGGGTTTAACAAAGGATATAAGTAATTGGTAAACATCCTGAGGGTGAAGAGCAAACATTCTGCGATCATACTCTCTCATGCAGTCCACAACGCAAAGTTTTGGACATAAATCAAAACTTGGGTAAACGATTGAATCAGACATAGCATTGTTCTTCTATAAATCTAAAATTTGACTCCGAACATGTTAAAAGATCTATTCGTAATCTCCAGTTCCTTGACATCAGCGACCCTTCTGCACGAGATTAGGCATAGTAAAGTAGCCAACTTAATGGAAAAGTTTTTTTTTATTGAGGAGAATATTAACAGGCCAGTTATTGAAAAGATCAAGGATTAGTTTGACATCCCAAAAACTTTCATATTTAGGTTTAGGAGGTCTTCTTAAACTAATGCTTTTCATCACTCTACAAACAATAACATTTCTACCTACTGTTTTACCATTGACAAGGACATGGCCAGCTGAAATAGCCTATCTATAGCAATTGATAGTTCTATAGCTGAGGCCTTTATTAAATTGTTTAACAAGGAAGTTAACTATGTCAACAATAGGTGCTTCCAAGGAATCCAGGTTCCTTTCCAGGCACCAACATCCCCAGATTCTCCATATGTTGTTATATCTGTACTGAGTGCCTGGGGTCCAAGACTCTCTGAGGAGAGTTGCAGCCATCGCCGAAAGTCCTGAGATTTAATTTGATCTCCTTACACTCTCCAGGCAAGAAGGGTTAAACTCCTGTTCTGAATTAGAGGGTGAACTCCTCTGTCTACGTCGCAAGAAGATTCTCTAGGGTAGGAATTAAGAAGGGGGGTTGCAAGCTTGTTCTATAGTGGTCGGGAACCATGCTTGGGATGGCCAATAGGGAGTTATTAGGAAAAGGAAGCACTGATCCGGTTTCACTATCTGAAGAACTCTCTGAATCATGGCAAAGGGAGGGAATGCGTACAGCTTGGCTCCTTTCCAAGATTGTAGTAAGGCGTTGACTGCTAGAGCACCCGGGTCGGGCATCCAGCTGAAGTTGTTCTCCAGTTGAAAGGTTAGTCTGCTCGCAAATAAGTCTATCTCTAAAGGGCCCCAGATCTTGTTTAGGGTACTGAACATGGAAACATTCAGTTTCCAATTGCTGTGACCTAACAGGAATATTGAGTTCCAGTCTGCAGAGTATTCCGCTTTGAGAGCGATCTTATGTTCCACACAGAAGAGCGATCTTAAGTTCCAGACAGAACATCCAAAGTTTATTTGCTAGATTTGAGATGTCCACAGATTAGGTGTGTTCATAAGGGCGTAAAGCCCAGCTGTTAGATCTAAATAATTTATGTGGTGAGATGATTGCTCTTGTGACCAGATACCACCAGTGTTCTGATTGAGACAGCAAGCTCCCCAGCCATGAAGGCTCGCATCTGATTGTAAAACAAACTGGTTTTGAACCAAAGATTGCTTTTCCGTTCCAAGCATCTAGGTTCTCGAGCCACCAGGCTAGTTCCAATTTGGCTTCTTGATCCAGACAGATCCGATCTCCGTACCAGAGGCCAGTTCTTAGGGCTCTCGCCTTTACCCTTTGGAGGGCCCGATAGTTGAGGGGACCGGGAAAGAAGGCTTGGATGGAGGAGGAGGGGAGACACAGAATCCTGGCTAGCTCTCTCAGAGATAAGTCTTGCTGTTTCAGGACGTGTCTTATTTCCTACCTGATTTTGGTAATCTTTTTTGAAAGAAGTAAAAGGAGACATTTCAATGTGTCTACTGTGAAACCTAGGAACTCCAGAGATCTGGAAGGGGACAGAATTGAATTATCTTTGTTTATGATGAATCCTAAACTTTCTAGGAACCATCACAGTCTTCAGGACTTTGGCAAGTTGTGAAGGCTCTTGAGACAATTTAAGAATGTCGTCTAAGTGAATGATTAAACAAATGCCCCTCATTCTTAGAGATGAGGCAACAGCTCTCATGACCTTGGTGAAGCACCAAGGGGCAGAGGAGAGTCCGAAGGGGAGAGCCTGAAATACGTAAAGCTGATTTTTCCTGGACAAATTGAAGAAAGGGTCGGTGGGATTCGGCCATAGGAATGGTGAAGTAAGCATCATGTAGGTCTAGTTTGAGTAGCCAGTCTCCCTCTAGAGGTACATCCCTCAAGAGATGGATGCCCTCCATCTTGAAGTGTCTGTAAACCAAATATTTGTTTAGTTCTCTTAAGTTTATGACAGGTCTCCAACCTTTGTCTTTCTTTTTTACAAGAAAGAGTGTGCTTATAAATCTTAAAGTTTCTAATGGGACCTCTTTTATGTCTCCTTTCTGAAGCATAGAGGAGATCTCCTTCTCTATTATTTTTTGTTGCTCTGGAGAGAGAGGCATGTCTCTTGGGAAAGAAGTTTGTAAAGGTATGTGAGTCCAATCTATCATAAATGATTTAAAGAGTAAACCTTTTGGGTTTTGCGAGGGTTCTTTATCCGCCATGTCAGTTAGTTTGGGATTTATTTTAGTCAAAACGACTCTGTCTTTCTGCATTAATGCTAGCGTTGGCATTACCCAGTAGAAATAATGTTCTCTGGCTCCATCTCCTGATGAGATTGGTGTTGAGAGGGGTGCCATTATTGTGGCTGTCTTCTGCAGAATCTAGGATTCTGGCTAATGGTCCCACTATGTCGAGAAGACATCTTTAGATGAGGATGGCGAGTCATCATTAAGCTCTTTGTTAAAATCAAGGTCCTCATCACTGTCCAAATCAAGGACAAATTCATCCGAAGGGTCAGGTAAGACATCCTCATTTTATGAATCAGAGTCTGTAATATAATGAGCACACCAGTCTTTTGTGCCGCTAGGGACACCCATTTAAGACGTGCCGTGGGGGACACCATCGTAATTTGTGCCGCTTAGGACACCGGAGTAAGTTGTGCCGCTAGGGACACCTTTCAAATTTGAGGTACAGGGACCTCCCTTCATGAATAAGGTGCTACGGCCTCCCAACTCATTTGAGGTGCTAAGACATCCCATGGTGCGCTTAGTATAAGGCACGAAATAATTACATTTGTTTCCTTTTTTATTTCTGGTTAATAACTGGGGGTTGAGACATGTGTAAATCAGTGTATACAAACTGTTACAGAAGACAGAGGACTACAAGGTATAAGGGTCACATGCCATTCACACTGGTAGGAAGTACAGTTTAGAGTGCTTTGTCTGGTGAAGCACACACACAGGATTTAAAATGTAACACCATAAATGAGGGTTCTCTTTAATGATTCGAATTGATGCCTATCCAAATGAACCCTTTTTCCACAACAGAATAATGAAAGACTGGGGAAAAAATCATATAGCTCAAATCTATACCTTGCAGTTTGCATGCCGTTCTTTAATGACAGTTAATAGCTCACTGTTCTATGTTAGGATTTTTACTTCTAAACTGCAAGTAACAAAAAGATCTCTCTGATAAAAGCAGCAACCCACTAATTTATTTACATTATATGAAGGGTCGGTGCCAGAACTTCTGGGGCCCCTGGCGAAAGGGAACATGTGAGGTCCCTCTAATTTGCATGTAACATCACCAGAAGTAACATCCCAAAAATGACATCGCAGGACTATTGATCATATTTGACATCACTGAGGAGACCTAACGTGGATATCATTTACATGGACAAATAGATAAATATACAAATGAAATAAGTCCATATATTTTAAAACTGTATTCAATGGATTACATTTGTCACATTGGATGGAAAATGTAGGTGCAGGTCTCACAATGATGGTTATTTCTTACTCTGTGTTAACTGATTGTTTCCAGATGAGTGCATGATAAATATTCCAGTTCTGTCTCATAAATCGGAGAGATCCTGTTGAGGTAATGAGGGGTAGGATCATTCAAAATATAAAATTACACAAGAGAAAACCTCTCACACCATGGATATAATCGCAAATTTAAAGAGGCTTCCTTATCTTTCGGTGCCATTATTGTGCCACCTTAGGATGACATTAATACTTAGTAATTTGTTTTAACATAAATCCTCTAACCAGTATCCCACATGCACTTACTAGGAGTCGTAGGACAATCTTTTTGTGTGTGGGCTCTTTACTCACCAGAATTATGTTAAGTGCAAAAACACAACACATATAATACAAAATTACAAGACACCATTGCAAACAAATAAAGATTGTACATAAATAAAAAAGGCTTCGAACAACCGAGACCACTGCTAAATCATACATTGACTTGAAGGTATGCTGCAGATTTAAGGTGTTTTCCAATCAATGTTTTTGATTTGGTGTTAGAACTGTCAGAAGTGGAAGTGGCCGACTTTAGAGCTGTTGGAGCCCCCCAATGATTCCCTCTACCGTGGATTCCCTGACTACCATCCTTTTAACAGTGTCCCTCAAATCTCCATAACCACATTCTCGTTCAAATGCATTTGATTTGATTTACAGCACCACTAATATCAGTGTAGGGTGTCAGAACTTTATTTCACACACAGTACACAAAGACAATCAATCATACGTGTGTAAATAACTGTATAGGAAATGTTACATAAGGCAAAGGACAACAAGGTGTAGGAGTCACATGACAACCATACTAGTAGGCAGTATAGTTTAATAGTGATTGGTACGGAGAAACACAAACTCTGAATTTAGAACGTAATACCATGGTTGGGGGTTCTCTTTAATAACCAGGATTGATTTCTATCGAAATTAACTCTTTTTGAAGCATTAGGATAATCAATGACTGAGGAAAAAACCATAACGCTCGAATATATACCTTGCAGTTTGCATGCAGCTCTTAGATGACAGTTAATAGCTCATTGTTCTATGTTAGAATTTTGACTTATAAAATGCAAGTAACAAAAGGATCTCACTGACAAAAGCAGTAGCCCACTGCCATATTACATTATGTGCACTTTGTGATCGGCGTGGTACATGTTCTTTGCAGCAGGCACATTAACCCTCTATGCTACCTTTCCAAAAGTCAAAACTTCCACTTGACAAAACTCCATCTCTCTAGCAAGAACATTAATTAGTAGAGTTATCACAACATTTTTATTGTTGCTGAAAGTTGCAGGAGGCCAGGAAGGAGGCAGCAAGAGCTTTTATAAACATAATATACTTGAAAACATGATGCCCCCACCCAAAGTCAGTGCTCAGTGCGAGCTCACTGGTCGCACCACCCTAGAGCCTCCTTGCTCAAGGGTCCTGTGACCTCAGTGACAGAGTCACTGTTGCTCTAGGGTGTGCTGCGTCATAGGCCTGCCCACAAGACTTGAGGTGAGCTTCAATATGGGTTATGGTGGACATGCCTTCAAGGTTATCCCACACTTGCCACCGCTGGGGTCCACCTGCTGGTGCTAAGACATCAGGGCTTCCAAGGTCTTGTGGGGCTTTCTATGGTCTAGCATGGGAATGTGCTCCATCAGTAGAGTGGTCTGGTGGACTAGTCATGAAGGCTTAAACTGGTTCCCCAGTTCCATATTTGGCAGCTCTGACCATAGTGCCACATCCTCTCCCCCCACTGAACACCATTCTGCCCCACTGAGAGAAACTCGCACTGCCTTCAACTACAACCCAATTCTGCCCTGCTGAAAATACCTGGAATCAACTCAATTCAAACTGCGCACTAGGCAAGATCAATATGCTGCCTAAAAAACAAAGTGAAAAAATCTTGGAAAAAGCAAACACTCATAGCGAATGCAAGATTAAGTAAAGCATGTGAAATGTAAAAAGGAACAAATTGGTTACCTTAACGCTTTTGCACTTATTATTCAGAAATCAGTATGTGCTTTTGCATGAAAAGTTAAGGACATGACTACAGAGCCAGAACGGACCTGTTTCAAAGTCCATTGCTTATATCCTTACAAAACGTAAGCAGTTCGGTTTAAATGACCACATTCATGAATACAGACCCGTAGTATGCATTTTGTTTTTCAATCCACCCATCAAGCAGGTATTGCAGGACATCCAGGAATTGTGCACTTCCCCACCTGGGGAAAACAATGCTGTTCAAAGATGAGAAAACAAAAGTATCGCTTCACTGGCAAACTCTGTAAAGTGGCGCTAATGTGTTTTGGGTGTGAATAAAATTAATCTGGCCCCTTTTCAACCCGCTCTAGCTTGCTTTACTAATTTTTTCACATTTTAAACCTTTTATTTCTCTCTGTCCTGAAGCTGCACTTTGGAAGTGAAAAATGACCGAAAAACACCACCTTTCCAGCAAAAGTGGTTTTCTTTTTTAGATCCATTTCACAGTGGAACAAATAAAGGAAAGGAAAGAGGGAGTAATATGTAAAAGGCCCAGGGAAGGGCCTTCCCCCCCAGACCTGGACCTTGCAGCTTGCTCTGGTGTTTAGACACCCAGGGAAAAGGGCCCCCTCCCCTGGGCCTCGAAGCAGTAACAAAACATTTTGTAAAACACTGCCCTACCACGGCAGTTCGACATACATTTTAAATGCACATTCGCATAAAAAAATGGGTGAAGCAAAAGTTAACAAAATCCAGTTGATCTGGCTGCTCCGTCCACCCCTCATCCACCTCTCCTTACCTGTGTCCGGCTGGTCCTGGAAACAAAGGTGTCTTCTGTTGCCTAGAAACATAATGCAGAGAAGGAATGGCTGGTGCTTAACAGAGGTGCTGCCCCGCCCCTGACACAACATAACTGTTGGCTTGGCTGCTGTGCCTTCCCCACTCCTTTTGTACATTCCCCCCACCCCTGCACCCCCAGGAATGCCGCCATGCCCTGACCAGCAAGGTCAAGACATCTGTATTTGCATTGTGATTGTGTGGGGCAGGGGGCCCCTGGAGGAGCAGGTGGGCTAACTGTGAAAGTGTGGCCTTACACAGTGTAGTAGGGACCCCTGTTTTATATCTGAGCACGAGGCACTGGGCAGCTGCCCTGATTATATGCAATTTGTGATCAGCATTGTGCACGTTCTTTTCAGCAGGCCTATTAACCTTCTGCGCTCCGTTACATTACGTAAAACTTCCACTAGACAACCCTTCGAGAAAAACATTAATCACCAGCATTATCTTGTCATTTTTATTGTTGCCAGAAAATTGCTGGAGGCCAGGAATACACAGCTGGTGCTCTCAAACCATAATATACTTTCAAACACCACGCCCCATCCCAAAGTCAGCACCTGGTGCAGTTGCACCACCTTAGACCTGGCCCTGTTTCAACCATTCCAAGATGAACGTTCTGTGTGCATAGGGCCAGCTTTAGTGCTGGTGGCGCCCGTCTGACATTCTTTTTTGCCCCCTCCCCACCAATTACCTCCTTCTCTTCGAATTTCCTCACTACCACCCTTCAACGGTGCTCCTCATCTCTCCAACGCTCTCTCTGACATGCATTTCATTTTTTGTATAGCGCTACTCATAGTTCACTCAGACTCAGTTCTGGGATCTGCATATAGTAGGGAGTTGGACGTTTCCAGACCAATTCACAAAGGCAGCAAGGATACATAAAAGAGTCCTCCCTTAATACTACTTTCTGTACTCAAGAATGGCTTTGAGAATTGGCCCTAACATCTTTTTTTTTTTACAAAGAATGCCCATAATTAATTTGCATACACAAAATGCAAGCGGCACCATCTTCAATTCTGTTTATGTCTGAGCCACAGAATGGAGATAAAAACTGTCACTCCACATACGCAAAAGTAATACACTTAGGTAGACTTTGCATCTTGTGTGTCCTAAGTTGAACTGTTCCCACACTTCATACATTTTTATGAGCTTTTTACAAGCTGACTCACGTCAGATGTATTTATTTTTGTTTCCGATTGATTGTGGGTTTGCCTGAAAGCCATTACTGATTGCTGCACAAAAATAAACCAGTTCTATCAAAGGCAGCGAGGCAACACCTGGTGTGTGTGTACCCATAAAAAATAGCGCCAATTATGTCAGAAGAGAACCAACTATAGCTGGGCCCGAACAGGCCCTCCACATTTATAATTTAACACCATCTCACACTTTCAGCAGCTACTTATATTGTGAGCTATCATCTGTGGCCTCTGAAAAGCGCTCCACGACAACAAAGAGCTGTGAAAACGTAATCAAAAGAATTCACTGAAAAGTACAGCTTTTTTCCCTCTTCTTTTCCGACATAATGTGCGCGCTGAGCTTGACCTCTGAGGCGCTGAGTGTGGTAACGGGGATATACCCTCTGTTTCCAGGGAATTGAAATCTTTCTTCTGCCACGCCATGCGCTGTAATAAACAATGCCTCATCGCGGACGTTTGTGCAAATGTCCCATTTTTCATCTCTTGCCTCGGTCTTTTCAAAAACACCCAGTAAGCTTTTGCAAATGTATGTTAACATGTTGAGTTTGTTTGCCTGACGCCTCCTGTGGAGGGTTCATCCTGATTTTTAATTGCAAGTCAATAATATCTGTATAATCATTTTGCAGCAGGGTCTGCAGAGCCGGTTCCCTGCTTCTGGCAGAATTAATTTCTCGACGTATGAGGGGACAACAAGAGATGCCGCAAAGCTGATGAGCACACCAGGTGAATGTGCGAAAGGCAGCTTCAATGAGACAGGTGTGCCTAACAATGAATAACACCTTGGCCACTGCCTTCCAGACTAAACACAATGGGGCAGATTTACAAAAACTCGTGCATCACTGTATATCAGCAGGGATGCGCCAGTTATTGTGCGCCAGGCCTCCGCCGCCATGGATGGGCCGCATTGACAATGCGGCGCACCATGGGGCAAAAACGGCACAGATGCGTGACGTATCTGTGCCATAAAGGCGGCGCATTGCTGGAGTCACGTCACAAGCGTGATGCAGCTCCAGCAATGCTCTGGGGGGCCCTATTTTTACAATGCTGCGTCAATCCTTACACCTGCTTCAAGCAGGCGCAGGGTTTTGACGCGGCATGGGCTCAAAAGTGACTGAGTGAAATCTTGTAGATTTCACTCAGCCACTTTTAGGAGGCGTTCCTGCGCCGGAACGCCGCACCCTCCGCAGATAAGTGGAGTGGTGTGGCTCACTGGTTAGAGGCGGCAGACTCGGGAGCAGAAGTCGGCCCGGGACCAGGGTTCAATTCCCGACGCGGCAGGGTCGTGGACCAGGGTCAGCGGACTCGACAATTCTCGCCTCGGTGCCTACTCTAACCTGGGGTCCCACTCGGAAACTCTGGGCATTAGCTTGCCTAATCTCCACAACGGCCCCATCAACGCCAGGGATGCCTGGCTCCACATTGAGGATTCCCAGTAGGGACCATCCCACAGGGTAAGCCAGGACGGGTTCCCCAGCGGTATACAGCGCCGGGACGCCCCTTTGCTGGGGCAGCTGTGCGCTTTACAAGTATACGACATTTAACATTTAACATTTAACATATGCCTCCTTCTGGCGGAGGGCTTTACAATGTGACGCATCTCCCAGATGCATCACGTTGTAAATATCCCGCAGCATGTCGCATCTTTTGCGCCACCGCTGTGTCACAAAAGTGACGCAACGGTGGCGTAAAAGAGGCGCAAGGGGCTTGTAAATCAGCCCCAAGCTCTTTAGGCTGAGAATATACATAATCAAAATCACCAGCATCCTCAAACAACATCATGGACCTTCACTTTAACTTCTCCACTCTTGAACATTCCAGCCCTAGTACTAACACTGCACCACCAAAACGCCTATCAGTGTCGGTTTCCTGCCTCTTTCATTTGACCAACTTACCCTGTGCAAACATTAAAATCATACCTTTAAATCATAACAATGTGCATGCAAATGATACTTTTTGATTAAAACATGACATAAGTAATAACAATATTAGCATTGGGCCGGTTCTTGATTCAAATGTTCAAGGAGTATGTTTCTTACTTTCTCTATACTCCTACATAAAATGACTAGGGGTTGGAAAAACTGCTTTTGTATGTCATTCAAAGTATATTGATATGATTTAAAGGTATGATCTGAAGGTTTGTTATTGTTTATATGAGCGTTTGTTTTGTTTTTGTGGTGGTCTTGCGAAGCAACTACATGACTTTCATAATTGCTTCCAAAGTTTATGACATGTTGAATTTGGATGTAATTGACATAAATTTGGGAAAAATATAAGAACATAAATCTGTTGCCAAGCTAATTAGGTTTCGTGCCCACTAGACAGAATCAAATGTGTTGTTAATTAATATCAGGAAAGGCACATTTCTTTTTCTATAAATATACAGTAGCCTAACCCTACTGACAAAACATAGGTCCAACCCCTTACTATACACCCTTTTACAAATGCAGCGTTTTCCTGCTTTAGCTATTCAGCAACTGAAACCTGTCTCTGAGCACATGACTGAGTGTAGTTGGTAGTTAGGCTTTGTGTATTCTGTAGTACATACAGGTTGTTATTCTAGTCTTTCTTAGGAATGTGTAATGCTCTGTTCTATATTCCATGTTCCACTTGTTCCTTCCCTTTGTATGTTCCATACAGTGGCAGTTTACTGACTGTTGCTGCTGTGTATGGTCTGCTCTTACGCTATCTCCTATCGTGAATAAAGAAACCTACAGAAACTATCCAGTGCCTCCAGACCTCGTTTACTACAGTATTTTGGCGACGTTTCCTGAACGCTTGCTCAGCCTCTACACTTTGGGACCTCAGCGATTAGCGGACATTCAAGAGCAGACCTGATTCGAGTTGAAACCTGACATACGCTTCACATTCTGCACAGGAAGGACTAACGGCTCCAAAGAGGACTTCACAACGGAACCGGCAAGTCTTTACCTGCTTCCCTCTCCGTTCTCTCCGCCTCGCCCTCTTGCCGTCTCCCTTCCGGCTACCTCCTGCTCCTTCGGCGTCCCTTCAATTCTGATGACGCATTAGAATCTTCCGTTGGACTCAGCGATCCTGCCAGTGACGTATGTGCATGTTTCAATCCCTGTACGTGATCACCGCAGCACGTTGAGCCGATCATATGATCAGAGCGCTTGCGTGCATACGTCATCACGCTGGGAACCATTTTGGATTTCCATAGCAACGAATTCAACTCCAGCAACGACGATGCGCTCGTCATATGCGCATACATAACAAGTAAACCTTCGTTTTAATTACTGTTTGTGGCATTTATCTTAAAACTTGAACTAATTAACACTAAAAAGAAAAAGGGAGAAAAAGAAATTTTTTTATATCTTCGCTGTCTTGCCAATTTTAACACTTATAACAGTCTTGTGCATTTCACCACTGCTTGAACATGTCTGAACAAATATCCTTTCAAGCCGGTTCAGTTGTTCTACCACCCAGCTTTCTTTCATCACCTGGCCAGCCTGGCATATCATGGGAAGATTGGTTCCCCATGTTTGAGAACTACCTAGATGCGTTAGACGCCCAGGAATTCTCTGCCAAACGTAAAAAAGCACTTTTATTAGGTTCCCTTGGAAAAGAAGGACAACGTGTATTCAGGTTCTTGCCGCAAGTTCTTTTGGCTGGTGCACAAGCCCCTTTAGATGAGTATAAGGAAGCTGTGTCTCGCCTTGAAGTCAGGTATGCCAAGGAAGAGAACCTTGTAATGAATAGATACAAATTCTATACTAAAAGTCAGAAAATAGGTGAGAGCATAGACGATTTTGTCTCTAGATTACGTGAGATGTCCGTGAAGTGCAAATTTGGCAACATGACGGATGAACTAATCAGAGATCAGCTTATTGTGCAATGCAATAACAAAAAGATACAAGAACGTCTTTGGGCAGCGAAGAATCCCAATCTACAAACAGCAATTGATTTAGCGAAGGTTGTGGAACAGTCCCAGGGGTGTATGAAAGAACTTGAGAAGAGAACCATTTCAAGTGATGTTGGGGAAGTGTCTAGTCATTCGTACATGCTTCCATGTCAGGAAGATGATGACCAAGACGAGGTTGCTCTTCTTAAACAGAGAAAGTTCTTCAACAAAAAAACTGTTAATGTTAAGAGTAATAACACTGTTAAACCCTTTTCTTCTAGGCAATGCCTTAGGTGTGGTAGTCTTGCACATGCTTCCGATTCAAAATTTTGTTTTGCAGCCAAGCAGGAATGCATGAAATGTGGTAAATTAGGACACTATGCTCGTGTTTGCAGAAGTAAGGCTCGTCCTTCTGTCTCATGTGTTAACGACATATCAGTAAGTAGAAATGACAATGACAAGATTTTGGTTATTAGTGATGACTCTGATCCTCAACGTGAGGACCACAAACGAAAAAATAGGCCTAAGGCAATGTTCATTATCAATGGTAAAGATGTTTGTTTGATGGTGGACACTGGTTCACGGTACACCATCATTCCCAACTTCCTTTTTGTTAACTTATGGACTATGAGTCCTCTCTTTCCTACAGACATATCTCCTGGTGGATATCAAGATGAACCATTGAACATCCTAGGGTACTTTGAGGCTAACATAGCCTTTTCTACGAGACAGATTATTGGAAAAGTGTATGTATCAGAGTCTGGTCCTGCCATCCTTGGTTGGATACATCAATATGACCTTTGCATCATTGTGAATCCTCGAGCTGATCCTCAGGTCATGGTAGTGGAAGACACTGAGTTGTTCTCCTTGCTCTCTAAATTTAAAAATGTCTTTGGTGAGAGTTTAGGTCGACTAAAGGGCTATTCACATAAAATAATAATCAAACCTAACTCGATCCCTGTTCAACACAAAGTAAGGCGCATTCCTATAATCATTAGGGATGAGGTCAAGAGCCTTCTTGATGACATGTTGAATTCTGGGGTTATTGAACCTGTAGAAGCCTCTCCTTGGGTTTCGCCCATTGTAGTCACCAAGAAGTCTGACGGCAAGCTCCGTTTCTGTGTCGTGTGGTAAATAAATAATTAATTACCTGTGCTATTTTTGACAATAAACGATAAATGGTTAGCTCAATAAATAAGAGTCAAGATACGAGGTAGCTAGAGTATACAGGCTTTAATTAAGCATAAAGGACAAGAACAGGACAGCCTGTACGGGGATGGGATGGCAGCTGCCGGGGGCAGGATCTGGGCAAGAGTGGCAACTTTTAACAACAGTGTACATATATATATAGTTAAACAAAACACATGGTATTCAATACAGTAGGCGTAGCAGTAGGCGGAGCTTTTAGCAGTCGCGAAAGATAAGGACTGAATGAGGTAACAAGAAGGCGTGAACAGGGCGTATACATAGACATGTGATGCAGACGTAACAGAATATGTCATAAACGGGGCGGAAACATAGAGGGGGCTACCTGAGGAGCTGGGACCTCTGACCTAGTGGTGCGCGCAAACTGGCAATGACGTGTTACTAGGGAGAACTGGGGGCTATGACTTCTGCGCTAGAAGAGGAGACGAAAGTCTGGAGTGTCAGAGCGACATGTACCTAAAGCCTATCTAGTATCTGGTGTTTAGAGAACATGTTGATAGAATCCAAAAGTTATCAGGGCAAAGGCTAACAGACTCTAAGACTGGTGCATGCATTATTCTACATGTAGTGCGTGCTGAGGAATATTAAATGACCATTAATACAGTATTTCTCTTACATGGAGACGTAAAGGCTAGACCATGACGGAAACTATTGATGCGATTCAGTAGCTTAGGAATGCAGAGAAGGAGAGCTCGACTGATAACTAGAATCATAACATACTCTCGGCAGACTGGCAGGCAGAGCCAGGCCGAGCCGGGCACTGTGAGGCAGGAAGTAAGTGAAGGGTCAGGGATGCAGGTGGGGGCTGTATCGCTCCTCGGAGAGGGTTCAGGAGACAGGAGCTGAATCTGAGTCCGGGCCCTTTTTGAGGCCTAGAAACGGGGACAATTCAATGAATTAACGTGCACACTGTAAAACGTGGCAACGTAGGTTTACATAGGCCTAATACTCGTAGCTTTCACGAGAACTGGAAACTGGCATACTAGAGTTGGACACAACTATAATTGCGTCTTTAATCGATCATAAGGGAATACATATGCATATTAATCATGCACATATAGCATAAGATGGGGAACACGTAGGGACACAAAACATGGCAAAATTTACTTTTCCACATTCCCTCCTTGTCACTACGTTTCCATCAGGAAACATCAATATTCATGATACCATCTATTATTTCATACAGTATCATTTGCTCGTCTCGAATTGGCTTGGAACGGGACTTAGGACTAGGACTTGGAATACAGGATGTAGCACAAATGCCGCAAATCGCAGGGCCACATTGTATACAGAGGCAGCAACTGAAAATGATCATTACTGCTATACCTAGGAATGACAATACTTTCCATCCCCAGGCAGAAATTATACTCCAGAGCCAACCGGACCATGTCCAGGTGCCTGGATTCTGGTGTAACTGATGGGCAATTTTATGAAGTCTGGTTATAGCTGAATAAACAGACGGCGCGTTATTAGGAATGAAAATGCAGCAACTAGATCCGATGACTCTACATGCTCCTCCTCTATCGGCCAGTATGACGTCAAGAACGAGACGATTTTGGAGCACGACAAATCTCATAGCAGATTGCTCTTCGGTTAAGTTACCTAGAGCAGAAGTAGTCTCCTTCACTACTGCTTCAAGGGTTCTGGTTAACCTACGGATTAGCTTACTATTCTGGACAGGGCCTATAAAGAAGAAGAATCCTTTATTGAAATCTTGATACTGTTCTAGAGTAGTTTCAGTTTGATCGACAATCGGGGACTCGATCTCCCTTCTATGTCTAATGTGTACTAGATGTGTGTTTCTATGATAATCGGATGGGGCTAGGAAAACTGGTGGCAGTAGGAAGGCAATGTAACATGTTCCATCCCAATCGAGGGGCAGACGAACATATGCGGTCTGACCACAAACAAAATAAGAATGACGTGAAGCTTTGAAAATAGATTTCCCACTGTCACTATACTCGACAGTAGTAGTACAATCACTATGTCCTACATGTACGGAACCATTATTTCTGACACATAATTCGCCTTTGACTGGTAGTACTGAAATAGCAGGTAAGTCTGGAGTAGGATCAGACTGAACATTCAGGACCATAAAATTCGAAGAATAATTACCTAAATTATAAACTTCATTTTCTAGATCTAACCCTGTTCTATGGGTGAGACCTTGCTTGTCTGGAAAACATGTACTATTCAGAAGGGACATATCAGTTGAGGATGACGTTAACGTGGACCATGCTCCACACGAACCATTATGTGAAAACGGATAAGGAAAGAGTGGCAGAACTCCCTTCGGTGTCTGGAAAGGGGGGAGTCGACCACACACCCAGCAATTGGTAGCATTGCTGGTCTGGTGTGAATAATGTAACATTCTAATAAATGTGTTATTGCGCATAGCAAGACGATAGGATAACTCGTGAGGAGGCAGATCACTAAACGTGTGCTCTACTGTAGCATTAGAAAACTTATTTACATGAGAAATTGGAAAACATAAATGAAATGCATAACTTGTACAAGTAACCATCAAACTTAGAAACAATAGAAAACTTAGAAAAACGATACATCGGATAGAGTTTTGACTAACTCTCTCACTATGGGGGTCTATCTCATACATGTCAGATACCTGTCTAACCGTTTCACCCGAGGGGGACTTAGACAATTAAACTGGCTGACTTATTTTACTAGACCGGAGTTTCAATCGATATTCCTGCTGCGGAGTTTTCTCCAACAGAGGAACTTTCAGTTCTGGAATCGAATGAACTTTTAATTTAGAGTCTGGTTTCAGGCAGTCTTTAGAATTGGAAATGTCTGTAGAAATGTCATTAAAAGTCTTGTTTCTGAGTCCGTGAAATTTCTTGACGTGAGACAGGTGGACCCAGCCCTTACGGCCCTCCAACTTTACGGCCGTACGGGTGGTCAGAAGGACGAGTTTCGGTTCCTTCCAGCGAGGCTCCAGCGGACTTGAACGATCAAAATTCCTGATTAAGACCAGATCTCCGGGAAGGACCTCGTGTGGTTTGACTTCAGTATTGTCGGGAAATGCAGCGGCAACCTGTGAACGACAAGAGTGTAGGGCAGACATCAAGGAAGCTAGGTAATCTGTCAGCATATTACTTGAAACATCTGTAATACTGCGGGGTCTAGGTGTACCCCACATATTTGGGGGGCGGCCGAATACGACCTCATAAGGGGACAGACCTGATCTGGAGTGTGCAACCATCCGCATGAAGAATAGAGCAACTGGCAGGGCAACTAGCCAGTCTACACCTTTCTCTTTACATGTCTTAGCAATACGGATTTTCAGGGTTTGATTATGTCTCTCTACGAGACCGGCTGCTTCTGGATGGCGTACACAATGGAACTTCCACTGGTACCCTAACAAGAGGGAAACATGCTTCATTAACTCAGATGAGAATGGCTGGCCGTTATCTGAATACACGACCCTAGGGAGTCCATAACGGGGGAAGAATTCACGAACCAACTGCCTAGCAGTGGTCGCTGCGGTGTAATCTGGAACTGGATATGCTTCTGTCCACCTGGACAAAGCGCATACAACTACAAGGACATACTTGAAACCTCGACATCGCTCCATCTGAATATAATCCATCTGGAGGACTTCAAAAGGGTGGTCAGGAGGCTGGAATCCCCCTTGTTCCACCGGGACACTTTTACCTGGATTGAACTGACAACATATCATACAGGTACGGACTTTCTGCTTGGCTGCCGCTCGTAAATGCTTGTTGAACCAAATGTTCTGGATACTGTCTAACATGGCTTTTTCTCCTAAATGTGCAGGACTATGTGCGGTATTAATAATGACTTGAACCATTGAGTCGGGGAGAAACCATGTGGCTTTTCCCTTCGTCAACCATCCCTGATCTGTCTGGACCCCTCCTTGTTCGGACCATTTCTTGATTTCATCAGGAGTAGCATGTAACTGAATATCTATGACATCTTGAGTGGGGTCCTTAACTGTCATACATGTAGTCGGATCTGGAGTGTGTGTCTGTGTCATGTTAACTGGAATGTCTGGAGTCTGAGCTGTGAGCTTGGCTGTTCGATCTGCTAGATCATTACCTTGGGAAATAATGTCAGTAACTTTCGTATGTGCTTTGCACTTCATGATAGCGATAGCTGTCGGTAAATGTATTGCATCTAACAGAGCTTGAATGAGGAGACCATGCTGAATCTTGGTTCCATGAGAAGTCATAAAACCTCTTTCTTGCCAGAGCACTCCAAAGTCGTGTACGACTCCGAATGCATAACGTGAATCTGTGTAAATATTAACTTTCAGGTTCTTGGCACATATGCAGGCTTGGGTCAGAGCGACTAGCTCTGCTGCTTGAGCGGACAGAGTGTCAATACGGTGTGTCTCTATAACTTCAGTGTCAGTAGTCACTGCATACGCGGCTACTAGTTCTCCTGTACTTGTTCTCATACATGAACCATCCACATAAAGTGTCAGGTCGGGATCAGGTAACGGAATATCTGCCAGGTCTTGTCTTGGCTTTGTCATAGTGTTAACTACTTCCACACAGTCATGTGTGGCAGGATTTGAAGAAACTGACGGTAACAGTGTAGCAGGATTTAGAACGTTGCAGCGTCTGATTTCTATGTGTGGCTGGAACAGTGTCAATTCATAACCTGTTAAACGTGCAATTGTCAAGTGCTGAGTCTGTGTTCGGTTTAAAAGAACTTCCACGGAGTGTGGAACTTGTACTGTCAGGGAGTGTCCTAATACTATGGAATCACTTTGTCTGATAGCTAGTGCTGTGGCTGCAACTGACTTGAGGCACGCAGGCAGAGCCTGGGCTACTGGATCTAGTGTGCTCGAAAAATAAGCACAAGGCTTGTATTGTCCTGCTTGATCTTGTGTGAGAACAGATAATGCTGTACCTTCACGTTCTGTGACAAAAAGCGTAAAAGGCTTACTGTAGTTCGGTGTTGCTAGAACAGGAGCTTGGCATAAGGCTTTCTTTAATTCATTAAAAGCAAGTGTATGTTCAGATGTCCAAGGGAGGACAGTCGATACGGCTGCCTCCTGTGTCGTTAACTGTATCAGTGGCTTGGCTAGGAATGCATACTGATGAATCCATTGTCTGCAATAGGAAGTGAGGCCGATAAAAGCTCGTACCTCCTTCTGGGTCTTGGGCTGTGGAAGACTCGCTATTAACTGGATACGGTCAGGTGTCAACTGCCTACCCCTCTTGGACAGTAAGTGGCCTAAATAGATCACTTGCTGGACACAGAACTGAAGCTTCGAAGGGGACACCTTGTGCCCCATCTCAGCTAGGAAATATAGAACTGTAAGCGACGCACGCTCGCAGTCATGTTCAGAACGGGCTGTGATCAGTAGATCATCGACATACTGGAGCAGGGCAGTGTCAGTTGGCATGTGAATATTGTCTAGTTGTCTTTTAAGCGCTTGACTGTAAATACTAGGACTTTCTGTGAAACCTTGAGGAGCTCGTGTGAATTTATAGCTCCTTCCATTTAAACAGAATCCGAAAAGGAACTGGCTGTCTGGATGAATGGGGACACTGAAAAATGCATTCTTGAGGTCTATGACAGTGAAAAACGTAGCTTCAGAATCAATGGCTGTCAATAGGGAAGAAATATCTGGAACAACTGGGTACTGGGGAATGATACATTTATTAAGTTCTCGAAGGTCAATCACTAATCGATATACTGGAGGTGCATTTGGATCAGTACGTTTCATGACTGGAATGATAGGAGAATTACATACATTGGAGTCAGTTTCTACAACCACTCCTTGATCAATGAGCTCGTCAATAATTTTGGATAAGGCTGCTACAGCCTCAGGTGGCAGTCTGTACTGTCTGATTCGTGGTAACACTACACCTGGTTTGAGAGTCACACGATGGGGTGTGATTTGCATAAAACCAACATCAGTTGGACCTTGTGCCCATAGATGCTGGGGAACATTCAGTAATCTTGGATCAAAATCACGTAATACATAGTGACCCTTAAAGTCACGTAAAAACAAACGAACTCCCTCTGGGGAGCAACATATTACTGCACCTAATTCCTTCAATGTCTTAATACCTAACAAATTTTCTGGACATGATTTCGTAAGTAATAAATCAGTAGTTCGGGACAATGGGCCAACTTCTAGAGTAACTGGCTTTGATATCTCGTTAACAATAGGCTTTCCTGAAAATCCAAGGGAAACATTTCTAGAGCCTGAGAGCGGAGCCCCTGGAACCTCGTCATGACTGATAGTAGTCCTACTTGCCCCTGTATCAATCAGAAACTTTCTGTCTTTCCCTAATACTTGACTATGCACATAGGGACCCTCTTGATCTACAGGTATCTCGATGAGAGGCAAGCCTACCTCCCTCTCTAGGCTGTTTCATGAATACGGCTGGTACTCTGGATACTCGGACTGTGCATACTGGTACATTTGCTGTGTAACATGCTGTGTTGCAGCTATAGGCTGCGGTACTGGAGCTGTCTGTTGTGCATTCTGTGGCTGAGAAGTCTGTGAAACTTGCTCTGGTCTAGGCGGACGTGGTCTTTCTTTAGTCTTACCAGTGGCTATGTTGTGTTTCAGAACTGCACACTCGTTTATAAAATGACCTGGCTGTTTACAATAATTGCATGTCCCTTTAACGGGAGCTGCAGGATGACTGGCTTGATTCGGACCCCTATTCTGACTGTCTTGTGGAACAGATTGTGCAACTAGTACTTTCATTTTCGTGTCTTTCATACGTCTCCTTTCGTGTTCTTGTTCTTCCCTAATTCTATTCTGGTGATACTGGAGCATCTGTAACATCTGGGACGGGGTACTAGCTTGCCAAGTACTTTCGACTTTCAAAACTCGATTCTTCACTTGTGGGCTTGAATTCTCGACTAGTTTAGTAACAAAAAGATGAGGGTATGACTCGCTACCTGTCTTCAAACCACTGTTGATGATAAAGCATTTCTCGAATCTAGAATAAAAATCACTAGTATCTTCGTCCTGTTTCTGTTTGCATGCTGAGATTGCATCCCAGTCTTCCTTTTTCGTAGCTAATAACCTAGGCAAACCCTGAATCAATAACTCTGGTAATTCTTTACATTTATCTCCAAGACCGGTACCTGGTACTCGTATCTTATCTTCAGCTTCTAGAACTGCCCAATCTATCTTTTTCTCTCCCACCTCCCATTCTTTTTCTTTGAGTTTTTCATATATGCCCGCAGGCAACAGGACCTTTAACATTTTAATTATATCTGGATACGTGTATTCTCCCATACGGAGCATGTCTTTTAATTCACGGTGGAACCCTGCTGGATCTTTGTCGTGACAGGGAATTAACTTCTTCATCTCTAAGAGTTCCATCTTGGTAACTGGGGTGTAAACAAATACTCGTTGCATCTCACCACCCTGTGTCCTAACTGGGTGTACTTCTCGTAACGGATGCTGTCTGTCTATGTAAAATGGTTTACTTTCTGGAGGTGAGACGTGAACAAAATGTGGGTTCAGAAACGTTCTATATTTGTGGCGCTGTTCTAGAATGATACTAATTAAATCGGTACCTAGACCTTTCCATCTATACTGGAGTAACTCGTTCAGAACATCATGTAACGGACCTGGATCAGAATGCTGACCCTTATACAGTGTAATGAGGTGTTGGATCATATACATACCCACCAGTCGCTGCTCGGCTGGGGGCAGTTTCAGAAACATTTGTGCCACTATTTCGTCTGGAAAAGTGGTAGAATCAGTAGTCCATCGAACTGCTGATCTGGCTAGTTCTTGTTCGTGCATAGTACTTAATTCACTATAACCGATTCGTGATTTCAGAATGTGATCGGTAGCTTGAAATACTTGTTCTAGAGAACCTTGTTCTGGTGCTGGATGGTGAAAGACTTTCTTGTGTTCCGGACATAAATGTCGGTCTGGATATCTAGATTTTCCTACATACGCTATTCTGGCGGTATTCTCGTCTTCTACCTCCTCAGTATCAGATTCATTTTCTTTCTCGCTTACTAGTGCTTCTTTACGTTGTTCGTGTAACCTTATTATTTCTTTGCGTATTTTCTTGTACATACTTTCTATACTACTGATTGTCCTGTGTTTACCCTCGGCTATATTATCACTCCACCTTGTCAAAATTTTCATTTCGTTCGGATCTTTAGTCGGGGAATCTTGTTCCCTTATTAAACAATGGATTAGAAACTTTAATAACATAAGCTGGGTTTCAGATTTCCTGAGAGACATGACTTCATCGATACTTTCTGGATCTTCTCCTGTACGGATGAAACGATACATTCTGTCTAGATCTTCTTTCATATTCGGTAGGGTGTCCAAATACTCGGTCACCCGTCTTACACGCAAGGAATATATAACCATATTATCCTCACCTGGAACTGGATCATAACAGCACTCAGTAAGGGCTCGTCTGATTTCTGCGACGGACTGATATTTGGGCGTACGCTGTAACGCACATTCATGTAACTCGACTAACGCTAAACGTTTATTTGGCGGCGGGGTACCAGGAGGACCTCCTCCCGCGGCCCCGGAACTAGAATCGTCGACTGATACTCTTCGTGCTGGCAGAGTGACCGATGTAGCTGGAACTTGTACTATGGGCTGTACTATGGGCTGGACCGGGGGTACCGTAACAGGTACTGTAACAGGTGCCCCGGTGGCTGGAGGACCATGAATTACATTGTTCACAGGAACTGGCGGAGCAGGATTTGCATATTCTGGGACTGTGTCGTCCAAATAGGACGAGAGAAAAATATCAGCTGCGGTCGGTTTGTGACGTAGCTTAATCGGAACTAATGGCGGCGGAAAATTACATGGTGCTTCCGGGGTTGCTTTTGGCAAGCCCTCGGCAAGAAGAGGATACATACCCTTAATGAGGGCATTTCTCTGTCTGTCTGACTGTTCGGCTTTAACTCGTTCACCTACTTCGATTAATTCCCTTTCCTGGGCTCTTTCTAAGGATTCTCTACTTAATTCTGACTTTCTGATTTCTTTTTCTGTTCTCCTATGAGATTCTTTGCGCCATAACTCGATGGCATCTTTCTGTGACTGTCTGGCTTTCTTTTTCCATCATGCTTCTTCTACTCGCATGATGCACTCGGCATCCCATGTGCCTGATACAGGCCATCTATATTTCTCTTCTAGATCTTTAGTATACTCGACCCATAAGTCTAGATATAATATGGCACTTATGCCATGCTTATGATACATAAAATGACCTGGACTGTCCCTAGGCGGGACAGGAACTGCTTCCTCGAGCAGACCTTTCCTAGTTCTTAACTGACGTAACTTGGAGAACAGAGGCATGACGTAAACTGGGATCTGGACACAATACAATACACGATGAACACAATAATGACTGGGGAAACAACTCATTCATACCACGACATTGAAAACACATTGAAATGACATTTAAGATAACAGTTCGGGTAGAAACATTACCTGGAATACTTGAAAACAGAAACACATGAATTTCTCGAGACTAGAACTTACTAGATTTACTAGATGCACTGCTGAAACAGTACGAAACATACCGGTCTCATAAAGAGACACGTCAGGACCCGCATCCACCTAGGTGGACACTTCGTGTTGGATTTGCGTACCCAAACCCACGGACCAGAGACAAATTAATTGACCCTGTCTAGATACTACCCCAGCAACGGTACTCACCGGGCAGCAAGAACGGAAGGCCTCGGACTGGACTGGACTGCTACGACGACGGACTACGAACTTCGGACTTCAGTTACGGGTGGGCCTCCGGATACCTCGGACCTTGGACTCTCGGCTTGGGCTCTGGTCGGGACTCGCCGCGTTCCTCCACCGCCTCGTCTGGATGCTGGACCGCAACCTCCGTCTCCTCCGTGGGCCTGAGGGATACTTGAAGCAGAAATATCTGCCACTGCGCAGGATGGTTCCGTCACGACTGCAGAGGATCAGGGGGCTTGCGTGGCTTCTCCGGCGCGTGGGGAAAGGGCAAGTCCCTATTCGGGCGCCATT
This sequence comes from Lissotriton helveticus, assembly GCF_964261635.1. Lineage (NCBI taxonomy): Eukaryota > Metazoa > Chordata > Amphibia > Caudata > Salamandridae > Lissotriton > Lissotriton helveticus. The sequence goes on from NC_136059.1 coordinate 302,352,019, forward strand.
ATGTGGTAAATAAATAATTAATTACCTGTGCTATTTTTGACAATAAACGATAAATGGTTAGCTCAATGAATAAGAGTCAAGATACGAGGTAGCTAGAGTATACAGGCTTTAATTAAGCATAAAGGACAAGAACAGGACAGCCTGTACGGGGATGGGATGGCAGCTGCCGGGGGCAGGATCTGGGCAAGAGTGGCAACTTTTAACAACAGTGTACATATATATATAGTTAAACAAAACACATGGTATTCAATACAGTAGGCGTAGCAGTAGGCGGAGCTTTTAGCAGTCGCGAAAGATAAGGACTGAATGAGGTAACAAGAAGGCGTGAACAGGGCGTATACATAGACATGTGATGCAGACGTAACAGAATATGTCATAAACGGGGCGGAAACATAGAGGGGGCTACCTGAGGAGCTGGGACCTCTGACCTAGTGGTGCGCGCAAACTGGCAATGACGTGTTACTAGGGAGAACTGGGGGCTATGACTTCTGCGCTAGAAGAGGAGACGAAAGTCTGGAGTGTCAGAGCGACATGTACCTAAAGCCTATCTAGTATCTGGTGTTTAGAGAACATGTTGATAGAATCCAAAAGTTATCAGGGCAAAGGCTAACAGACTCTAAGACTGGTGCATGCATTATTCTACATGTAGTGCGTGCTGAGGAATATTAAATGACCATTAATACAGTATTTCTCTTACATGGAGACGTAAAGGCTAGACCATGACGGAAACTATTGATGCGATTCAGTAGCTTAGGAATGCAGAGAAGGAGAGCTCGACTGATAACTAGAATCATAACATACTCTCGGCAGACTGGCAGGCAGAGCCAGGCCGAGCCGGGCACTGTGAGGCAGGAAGTAAGTGAAGGGTCAGGGATGCAGGTGGGGGCTGTATCGCTCCTCGGAGAGGGTTCAGGAGACAGGAGCTGAATCTGAGTCCGGGCCCTTTTTGAGGCCTAGAAACGGGGACAATTCAATGAATTAACGTGCACACTGTAAAACGTGGCAACGTAGGTTTACATAGGCCTAATACTCGTAGCTTTCACGAGAACTGGAAACTGGCATACTAGAGTTGGACACAACTATAATTGCGTCTTTAATCGATCATAAGGGAATACATATGCATATTAATCATGCACATATAGCATAAGATGGGGAACACGTAGGGACACAGAACATGGCAAAATTTACTTTTCCACAGTCGACCTCAGGTCTCTCAACCACTGTGTTGTTGCTGACACATTTCCACTACCGAATATATCTGAACTAGTTACCACTCTCAATGGGGCACAGTTTTTCTCGAAATTGGACCTCAGGAGTGCGTATCACCAAATTGATCTATACAAAGACTCAAAATCTCTAACAGCTTTCATCACTCCATGGGGTACCTATCAGTTTACTCGCCTACCCTTTGGACTCAAGTCAGCAGCTAGCGTTTTTCAACGCATGGTATCTAGTATATTCGAAGGTGTGCCCAAGGTAGTCTATTTTCAGGACGACATACTGATCTATGGTCTCACTGAATCCCAACACAATTTCACTCTCAGTGTAGTTCTTGAGAAACTATCTGATGCTGGTCTAACATTGCGCAAGGACAAATGTTTGTTTGGTGTGAATGAAGTAGACTATCTGGGCTACACCATTACTTCATCTGGCATAAAACCAAAAAAGAACTTATGTGAGGAAATACGTTCTGCACCTTCACCATCTGACAAAGATCAGTTACGGTCCTTCATGGGATTGATAGAATATTATTCTAAGTTTGTACAAAACTTTTCTGATAAAACTGTGTGTATAAGATCTTTGCTTAAACGAGGTGTAAGTTTCTCTTGGGGACCAGAACAAGAGAAGTGTTTTATGAATATCAAAAATGAAATTTGTGACGCGAAAATGTTATCTCCCTTTGATGTACGTAATAGATCAATAGTTACTGTTGATGCAAGTGCACATGGTTTAGGGGCTATGTTGTCCCAATTGAATGAGGGGTCAGAAGTCACCATTGCCTTTGCTTCCAGGACACTAACTGATACAGAAAGGAACTATTCTGTTATCGAAAGGGAAGCATTGGCTGCTTCATGGGCTGTTGAATACTTCCGCACTTATTTGTGGGGCATGAAGTTTACTCTGCGATCTGACCACAAGCCCCTGATCAAAGTTCTTTCACCTGGTGGGGCGGGAAAAGGATCTGCCCGGCTTATGAAGCTAGCAGCTAGATTACAAGAGTTTCAGTATTCAGTAGAGTACATTCCAGGGTGGAGAAACGTCCAAGCTGATTGCCTTTCGAGGTTGTCCATGGATTGGCGTTCCCCTTATAATTCAGTTGTGCCATTGGAATTGGATGATGTGGCTGTGGCCTCGCTTGAAGATGCTGTGTTTGTAGGTGAAGGTGTTTTCTCTTCCATTGACTGGTCTAGAGAGATGTCTGTTGATGCTACTCTTCAAGAAGTCATCAGACTTATAAGATTAGGGTCTAGACGAGAGAGTTCTGTTTCTGCAGCTGTTCGGCCTTACATTAAAGTCTTAGATGACCTTTCTATTGTGGGTGATGTTCTTTTTAAAGGTGAGAAATTTGTACCTCCATTTGGATTAAGGACCAAGCTATTGGCTTTAGCGCATGAAGGGCACATGGGTCAGACTCTTACCCAAAGACGCCTGAAGGATCATTTTTGGTGGCCAGGAGTTGACTCACAAGTGGTAGATTGGGTCGAGAAATGTTCACTGTGCAGAGAAGGAGAGAAACGGTTGAAAACTGGTCCTAAAATGGTTGAAGGTGCACACATTTCTTCTCCAAATTTGCCCTGGCACACCATTGCCCTGGATTTCATTGGCCCAATGGGTGAGTTAGGAGAGAATGACAGATTTGCAATTGTTGTTATTGATGTCTTCACCAAATGGTTAGTGGTTCATTTTACCAATGAAATCACTGCTTCCAACTCCATCAGATTTCTGGGTAATCTCTTCAAGGATGAGGGTTTGCCTTCAGTCTTAATCACGGACAATGGTCCACAGCTCACTTCCAAAGACATGCAGGTCTTCTTAAAGGATTGTGGCGTTTCCCATCACCTTACCTCTTTATACAACCCGCAAGGGAATGCGGTTTGCGAAAGAGCCAATAAAGTTGTCAAGGGTATAATACAGATGGCATCCAGTGGTGGTCACATTGTCAGGAAGATGGTGAACGAAATGTTATGGGCATATCGTACCACCCCTTTGGCTAGTGGAGATTTGTCTCCGTTTCAGTTAATGAGAGGACGTGATCCTGGTCTAAAGTTATTTCCGTCCTGTATGAGAGATGTTGTTACTCTGCAGGTGCAAGGTAATTTTCCAGGAGATCTCGAAACTGATGTTCTTCAATCCAAGCCCAATTTCAATTGCACTTCTTCTCCTTTTCTTGAGGGAGATTTGGTCAAAATCAAATTGGGAAGGTTGCAGAAAGGTTTGTCCAAGTTCAAGGGTCCATTTAAAGTTAAGAAAGTACTCAATCACTGTGTTATTCTTAATAATGGGGAGTGCTGGAACTTCAGAAGGGTTGCACTTTACAAGAGGCAAAAGGATCCTTCTCTTTTGAGTCCTTCCTCATCAGTCCAATTTGATGAGTCCATGTCCACTCCTTGTACTGACGATTCTGTTACTAGTGGGTATTTGTTAGCCAATGACACTGATGATTACTTACCTTCAAATGGTGCCTCCAGTATCCCTCAAGCCATTGTTTCTGGTGGGGGTGATGCGCCAGTTCTTTTACAGAGTCCTGTTCATGTTCAAGGTACTTCACTTTCTGCACGTCCTCTTAGGCCTCGGAGGCCTCCCACTTACCTGCAGGATTTTATTTGTTAAGTTTTTTTTCTTCCTTGTTTTTTTTTCTTTTTCTCAAACAACAGAAAGGGAGAAGATGTGTAGTACATACAGGTTGTTATTCTAGTCTTTCTTAGGAATGTGTAATGCTCTGTTCTATATTCCATGTTCCACTTGTTCCTTCCCTTTGTATGTTCCATACAGTGGCAGTTTACTGACTGTTGCTGCTGTGTATGGTCTGCTCTTACGCTATCTCCTATCGTGAATAAAGAAACCTACAGAAACTATCCAGTGCCTCCAGACCTCGTTTACTACATATTCCTTCTAGACAGCCACACACAATAGAGAGCTTAGGGGTGCCTGGATGGGCCATCACTGGCAGGATGGGAGGGTGAAGCTGGGCACAGCCCTACTTACACCTGAATAGCCTGTGTCCTGCCATCACACAAAGGATTGCATAACCCATGTATTTAGCCTGGAGCTAGTGCAAGGGAGATAGGAAACATGTGCACTTCAAAGGGAAATCTCTGGAATCTTCCCCCACTTCAAAGAAGGCACCAGGTATAAATTTTAGACCTCAGACACCAACTCTTCAGTACACTTCTAGACCTCTGGAAGACTCTGCCAGGAAGAAAGACTCCTGTGCTGCTGAAAGGACTGCCACTCTGCTTGATTTCTGTCCTGAAGGACTGCTGCCTGCTGTGCTGACCTGGGTGAGAAGGACTTGACCTGTAACCTGAACCCAGGACCACCAAAGTGACTCCAAGGGTTAGTCTACTGTAACCAGCACATGGACTCTGCAGCTGTGAGTCCTGTCCTGCCTAGTGGTACCACCTTAGTCCTGGACCCTTGGAAGTGGTACTGGAGGTCCTCTACCAGCCAATCTGCGAATCCAGCAGAACCAACGCATCACCTCTGCCAGCCAGAACTGATACATCGCCTCTCTTGGAAGAATTCTTCCAGTGCAAGTACTCCACTCCAACCCTGCAGCCTCATCGGAACCGCCGCCACATGACCCATCCCCAACACAGGCACTCGCATCACAAACCACTCATTAACAGCAGCCGCGATGACGACGCAGAACTTCCCATCGCAAGCCCCACAGTCTCTTCAGAACCAGCCAGTGAACACCGCTTCCTAGACGCAGGATTTCGCATCGCAAGCTTCCCTCGTGGACAGCCTCCTCAACAACGATGCAGGATCTTGTATCGCAGCCTTGTGGCTCCCAGAATGGACTCATCTCCTTGGTTGCATGATGCATCGTCAACATGGGACCTCGCAACTCTCTGCAACCAGGATTTAAGCTACTCTTGTTCAGTGGGCCTAACTAGATCCCTGTAGCTGGTCCATGCTTGGCCTGCGCTTGTGATTTTGTCCCGACCCGCTCTCGGCCTGAACTTGTGACTTTGTCCCAGTCCGGAGTGACCATATATCCACACTCGGTGCTTATTGCTTCTTGGCACTCGTATCACTAAAGTCTTTAAAATTGCATATCTCCAGATCTACTGGTTGGGTGTTTGTAATTCTGGTCTTGTTTTATTTATTGAAATGTACTCTATTTTTCTAATTATGTGTGGGATCCTTTTCTGTGGTGTGTTTTCACTTTATTACTGTTTGAAGTGTTGCACAAATACTTTACACATTACCTCTGACTTAAGCTGACTGTTCTGTCCCTCACTACCCGAGGGTTGAGCACAGGTTAATATGGGTTTGCTTGTGACTTCATTCACCCTGACAAGAATTGTGGTTCCTGTTTGAGTAGGATTTCACCCGCGCCCAACCAATAACCTAATTTCTTACAGATATATTTTCAGAAATATTAATAACTAAGTTCTAGGTCACAAATAAGGGGAAAAATAGATGTATTACATAATCATTAGATTTGCAGTGCAGATAAAAATGTAAGACTCACCATTAAAGCCTGATTATAGAAATACAAAGTCGTAAGCTAAAAAAATCCCCTAGTTAAACAGAACTTATAAAACCTCAAGGGTCTATCTCATAAAGAGTACTGACAGCATTTCAACCAAGCCAAAAGCCCAAGAGCCGAACAGCCAACCCAATAGAATCAATAGCAAAAACCAAAAAGCCAACAGCCAACAGCCAAAAACTCAAATAGCCCAAATAGACAGCCCAACCGCGTCAATAGCAAAAAACAAAAAAACAACAGTCAACAGTTTTGTCAATACATAGGAACTTTTATACAATATTCACAGGAGCAATTAATAGATTCTGCAAATTCAGTCTGGTATATTCATGGTTAATGTTACACTGGCAAATCAGGAATTACAACGTATTTTAAATTCTAAATACTAACCCAATTCTTAAGGTAAGAAATATTCCGTCCTCTCCTCAGCAAGTGTGCTCCAGAGATGTACAGCCCAAAATGAAATATTTATTTAACGATGGTTCATAAAGTGACTACACTTACAGTGGAACTTGCAATGTAAGTCCTTGAAAATTATACTTTGAGTACACGATGGAAGCCTCATTCACTGTACACACTTCCGAATATAATGGTTTATTCTCAAACCTTTGACATCTTTCACTTGATGCTCTAAGGAAACAATGGGAGAAGTGACTTGCAGTGAGATACTGATTGCGAGGGGTCAATAAGCAGAAGCAAGATGAGCGGAAAACATCAGAGCTGCATTCATTAAAAATAATAAGGTCTCACAAGAAAATGTGGCAAAACTTCTTTACAAACTTAATTACACTTTCAAGTGTTTTAGCAAGTGTTTTTTAAGCGCAAACTCATTAGTTCATCATTTATGACTCTATGCAATATTATAGCCATTAATATTCAAAATTGATTTTCACACATTTTTGAAGATTTGTACATTTTCCAAAAAATATATTACAGTTCCATTATGTGAAACTCATCAGAAAAGCCACGCACACATGTTAATCTGCCTTCACACCTGCGGACAGTCTCACCCTGTAATGGGGTCAGCATGTCCCTACTTTCCACAATCTCTTGCAAAAAGGCCTACCAGCTTGTGCCACTCAACCAGTAAAGCTGAAAGGGCACAAAAAACGTAATAGATCTCGCTTCCACTCTCCCATGTAACAGCATTTCTTCATTCAACTGAAGTACAGTCACAAACTTCTCCCACAATATTCTCGCCTGCATCAACCTCGAATCCAGCTCAGTTCCTAAAAAGGTCGGCACTGTTGCCAGGCCTACTGACGTCTTCAAGATTAAGAGGACCATCAAGTATCCCAGCAAGACATGGAAGGTCTCCATGCCAACTTACAGCTCTGACCCCTCCTTACATACTTGTAAAAAATAAATAATTCATACTGGGTCATCCACCCATAGCAAGTTGCATATGTGAATACTCATTGCAAGCAGGTGCTAAACTTTCCAAACTGTTAACAGGAAATAGAACAAAATAAATCTACCCTTGAAACTGCAAGTCCAACAAATGATAGTTCTCAGGGTGTACTGGTAACAAACAAAAGGCTGATTTAATATCACATTTAGCCTTCTGCATCCCCATCTCAGTCAGGGTTGATAAAGCAATGTCATCATCCACAGCAGAGTACTTTACCAAGATCAAATCACCTTAAATAACATTATTTACTGACATCTCCTCCAGCCACAAAAGATGCTGAACAGGCAAAACTCACCAAGCCCTCTTTTTGGAAACAACCCCAATCGCGAAATAATAACTCTTTCTATTGGAATATTCACGAAAGGGCTTTCCATCCTTCCTTTTTTGCCTCTTTGTGCAATTTTCCTTAACCACTTCTGGATGTTCCTACATTTTTCGCAAATTCTCAGTCTCACCTATGACCCTTGGACCTTCTGAAACTATCATGAACCCATTACAAAAATCTTTAAACAACATTTTTGATTCTTCTGCTTTCAGACAAAAACTCAACCAGTACTGAAGCACCTCAGTATCTATTGGAATAAGAGCGTTTTCCCATTGTCCCTTGAAAACCCATTCACTGGGTTTGTCTGTGGCTACTAAACCTCGCTTTACAGATCCTGGGCCCGACAGTCAACATGAGCAAAATACTGCATAACAGAGTGTTTTGCACCACATTTTGCACTCTCATATTTAAAATAACAGTTCTCATTGCAATAAAATACTTTGAAATGCATAACATGCTCCTCCCTGCTTCCAGCAGCAGCAAACCTCTAAACATTACACTGTTACTCCTATGGGTGAAAAGGGTAGTGCAAAACCTGTAGGACACTAACTATATAAGTAGTTGGTGCAGGTCTCATTGGAGACAGCCACTTCATCCATAGATCAGTATCAAGATTTTTCTTCAGCTTTCTTAGTTAACCTGGGCCCAACTCTACTCATCCTGTCGTAGTCAGGCAATACCTTTGAATGTAATCTGAGCTTTCCTGATATCATCAATGCTACACGTCTCTCCAGCAACTATGTTTAAAATGCTGCTGTCCAGTTCCCAATGTTAATGGGAACTTGGGGCCTCTTTGATAACTCCAGCTCTTCTTTAAATCCTCATTTCTCTATGAAGCAGCTTAAAAACTTCAAGCAACTTCCCTTTTCAAATCCACTCTTTCATTGCTGCCATTGGGTGTGCCCTCAAATGCTTTGTGAACCACATGTATGTCAGCTTCTTAATCTTATCTATCAGTTTTCCACCACATGTCCTTTCCCATTCCTAGCTTCACCTTCTTCTTCTTGAGCTCTTCTGAGGGCTGCTGCTCTGTTCCAATCCTTTCGTCCAAAACATACTCAACATATTATGGACACTCCTATCCCTTCAATAGTGTCAAGTTTCCCCCCACACCCACATATTTCTAAGTCTTCCTCCCAAAGCTTCAGCATTCTAAAGTTCCCCAACCTCCTTTTCCATACCTGGTCTCAATATAGGTGACCTGTTGGCAGTCCTTCATTCAGCAGATACTATCAAGGACAACTGGTGTTCACGGGCAAAAACGGCGTTGCCCTGCCACCCTGGGGGAGAGGCAAGAACAGGGAAAATAAACACAGAGCAGCTGAAAAGAAGTTACTGCTCTGAGGTGATGTGCTTAATCTCCTGGGTGAACTCCAGGGAACTTCGCAGATGTCCCAATGTGCAAGTGCCAGCCGGACAAGGTTTCCTTCGGCCTGCAGGCACAAGCTACAGCAGTGACATCACATGAGAGGGAGTGCTGAATTCGCATGCAATGGATCTGGTTGCTTTTGAGGGGCAGGAACAGTGGCCTTGGGAGAAGTTACAAAACTCCATGCACTTCAACGGCTGGGGTGGGTCAGGACGATGAGGACCGGGAGGAGTGGGTGGCAACAATTTGTTTGATTATCAGGCACAAACTGTAGGAAGGGTGCAGGGGGTTGCTCTCCTGGCAATAGCACATGTTTAGTAATGCATTTGGTTTCACTTTGAAAAAATCATTATGGGGCTGAGCACACAGAGTGCTCCTTATCTCTACTCCGTAGAGACCCAAGAGAAGAAAGAAACTAGCTGCGGGCAACAATTGCACTCGCGGACTAAGAGGTAAGTGTGCAGTTAAGCCACTGCATAAGGGGAATTATCACCCCTACCACACCCCCTCCCTACTTTAGCAGCTACAAGGGGAGTGGGGTTCTTAATGAGCCTCTTCTGTCTGCAGCTGGGCAGAAAAAGGCTCATAAGGAACCTGGGAGGATGGGTGAGTGAAAGGATGGATGGATGGATGGATGGATGAATGGATGAAATGGTGGATGATAGATGTATAGATGAGTGAGTGAACGGATGGATGTAAGAATGGAAGAGTGAAAGGGAGGGAGGGAGTATGAGTAAAATGTAGGGTGAATGGGTGGATGGATGGATGAAAGAGCGAATGGGTGGAGGCAGGAAAGAATGGATCGAAGGATGATGACAGAAAGGATGGATAAAATAAAAGAATGAGTGAAAGGATAGATGGATGAGTGGCAGTGTAAAAAGATGGATGAGTGGATGAATGGATGGAGTGAAATTATTGATGGATGAGTGAAAGGATGTATGTAAAGATGGATTGGTAAAACAATGGATGGATGAGTGAAAGGCAGGGTTGATGGATGTCTGGTTGAAAGGATAAATGGATGGATGAGTGAAAGGGTGAATTGATGGATGGATTTATTTTATTTATTTGATTTAGGAATTTATTAAGCGCACAGCTACCCCCAATGGGGGTGTACCGGCACTGATGCAGACCACTGATGAAAGGTGCAGATGGAGGATCTAGGGGTTGGTGAACCACTAGGTCTTTAAGGCACGCTGGAAGATGCGTTCAGACTCAGAGGAATGGAGAGAGAGCAGCAGGGCGTTCCAACTTTTGGAGGTGATAACAGCAAAGACACTGCCTCCCATTCTGGACTTGCAAAAATGGGGGGTGGCAAGGAGACGTAGATTGTTGGATCTGAGGGTCCAGCTATGTTGAATGTGTTTAAGTCTGGCTCTCAGGAATACAGGGCCTTGCCCCCGAAAAGCTCTTAAGGTCATTGTGAGAGCCTTGAATTCAACACGTTTAGTTACCAGAAGCCAGTGAACCTTCCTCAAATGGAGGGTGATTGAGTGGCAGAAAGGGATTTTACAGATCACTCTGGCCGCAACGTTTTGTATAATCTGTGAGCGCCTAATCAGGTAGGCAGGTGCCTCCAGGTAAAGACTATTGACGTAATCCAGATGAGATGTGATTAGAGCATAGATTACCGTCCTGCGGGACTCCAAAGGAAGGAAGTGAAGGAATTTACCCAACAGGCGAAGCTTCCCAAAGCAGGAGGAGGACATCTGTCTAATTTGAGTTTTGCAGGACAGTTCAGTCTCAAACCGGAATCCGAGGTTCCTAGCTGTTCAACAAGCTTGGGAGGAGGGTTCATTTTAGGCGGCCACCACATCGTCGAGGGAGGCAGGATTTTTTGATTGAAGAAGAGTACCTCGTTTTATCCGAGTTCAGCTTCAGAGTGTTAAGTGATATCAAAACAGAGATGTTACTCAGGCAGCGTCTAAAGTTAGAGAATGCAGCTTTGGAGTGTTCTTCAAAAGAAAACACCAGTTGGGTGTCGTTGGCATAGGAAATCACCCTCATGGATTAATGGATGGATGGATGTGAGTGAAAGGATGGATGGCTGAGTGAAGGGGTAAATGGAGGGATGGATGAGTGGATGGATGGATGGAACGATGGATGGATGGGATAAAGCGTGGATGGATGAGTGTAAGAATGGATGTCTGAGTGAAAAGGTGGATAGACAGATGAGCCAAAGCGAATATGATGGATGGATGGACAGAAATAATTGATAGAAGGAGCAAAAGGGTGGATGGATAAGCAAAAGGATGGATGTATGATTGAAAGGATGGATGAATGGATGGGAGAAAGGGGGTGCATAAGTGAAAGGTTGGATGATGGAGTGAATGAATTGGTTTGATAGATGGGTGTCCCTGGCCCAGTGGCGGTTCTCCTTTACAGGTTCTCCAGCTACACTCCACCCTCCTTATTTTGTGGTCCATTTTTATTTTATCAAGAGAGAAAAAGTATTTACTCTTGGTACAATAAAAATACAATGTGGATCTGCTTCGGGTCCAGCAAAAACCTGAGGCAACTCGTAACATTCTTTGATTGCTGACATTTGTGCATGAAGGTGCCTGTGCCATTCCAGCACTGTGAGTAGTTATGTGTGACTGTGTGTGAGTTAAAGTGAGAGAGAGCCAGTGAAGATGTAAGTCAGAGTGAGTGAGAATGAGTGAAAGTAAGGACGAGTATGAGTGTGAATGAATGTGCAAATGAATATGAGTGAGTCAGTGAGGGAGAATGACAGTGATTGTAACTACTGAGTGTTACTGTGTGAGGGACAGTAAGACTGAGTCATTCAGAATGAGTGAGAATGAATTGGACTGAGTGAGACAGAGTCGGTCAGAGTAGATTGAGGGAGACTGGTGCATTAGTGAGACAGCGCCGCTGGAGAGTCACTTTTATAGACACTCTTGTTGCCCAGGCCTCTCAATCATATCTACGAGGGACACAAAGCCACCTATCATGGCTTTGCATGGCCTCATAGATATAGAGTAGGACAAAGTATTGCAGAGCGCTGTATGCCTTACTCTGTGTCAAGGAGGCATTCCATGGGCATTGCAGTGGGTGTTCCCACGCAACACCCATGGATTTTGACACTCCCCAGAGCAGGTATAGCGAGGAGAAATGTTTTCATTCCTCCTAGTTTTTTCCTCTTTCCATCTGTGCTGAATTCTGCAGCACACATAGAATAAAGACAACGTCTCCATGGATTGTTTTTGTCCTAGAAGTTGTCCCTTCCTGTACAAAAACAATCCTGCCAACAATGTAGAACAAGGGTGCCTGTGCTGGCGCTAGGCACCAAATTGTGCGCCAGCGCTGACTAAAAGGACATGAATTCACTGTATCTCGTGGACACTGTGCACTCCTACCCTCTCGATTTGGTGTATGGAAGCACAGCAAAAAGACTTGCAGTGCTGCCCTACCCCAAATCTTTTTAAATTAGGCCCTTAAAACAAGAAAATCTGAGAGAACCTTTCAAGAAGATGCTCATTGGAATTTGAACCAAGGATTACGCCTTACCACCTTTAAAGGTTACCAGCCGCCACTGGATATTATCCTCCTTCCGGCGCTCTGCATGTCACTTCTTTGCAGTGGTTTGATTCTTCCACTAGTACCCTGTAAAACACCAGCCTTCTCCTCCCTGTTATTATCCTATAACGCTTTTTGCCTAACCAAGTTCTTTTCCCACAATTGTCATCTGTCAATTTGCCTTCTGCTCACATCCACCGCAGACTCCACAATCGCACTATCTTCCACCTCATCCTTATGCATGTCCTCAAAATACAATAGCGATCGACATCCATCGCTTCGCCATACAAACCTCTTCTCATGCAGCTTATACTCAGTATTTTACAGTCACCTACATCAGCATTGGAAAGCAAAGTCAGATGATAACAATGCAACTTTCTGGGTCGAGGCCGTCATGGATCAATTGCCCATTTGTCGCCCTGTGGAACTGTCAAGTTGGATGCTGTCAAGATGCACTAACAATGCAATCTGGATCTGACAGGAGCAATGCTAGCTTTCACACTTCACCGAGCATATCTAACCTCACACTATTATTGGGTAGGTTAGCAGTAGACTTGGGGAAAGGAAAACGGGATGAAAATGAGAAGCAGATCCTCTGGATAGCCTCACACTGCCTTGTTGCACTGCAGGACTGTTATCTAAAAAGAAATATGAGTCTCTTAGTAATTCTATAGTGTTGACATTGCAAGTTAATTTCTGATGTTGCATACGATATAGCTGGTGACACACTCTGGTTTTACAATTATATATACTGAAATATAACTTGACATGTCTTCTGAGGTGAAATGTAATAAAAGTTGATACAGTAGGTGCAATCAATGTTTTGCATTTCTATATGATGGTTGCTAAAGAGAACTACCTTCAATGTTTTAAAATGACTTCCCATGGTTCTGCTAACATTAAATGTAACAAGTAGGTAACTGTAATATGAAAAACATTCAGTAATATCATATAATTTGTTTTAGTTAGTAACCAAATACTTGTGTTGGGACAGAAAAATCTCTGCATGGTAATGGACGTTTACCCCTGCCTTGAGTGCCCAACTGTTAGTTAGTTTATAATATGAATTCTACGGATAAATATTTTTATACTGCCACTTTTGTCTCCAGATCAATCCAGATGAGAAATAGCATGTTGTTTTAAATATTTATTACTTTTAACCTGCATTGTTTTTATTATGTACCTTTTTAAATTGTATTGTATTGTTCTATGCATTTTGCTTATGTGCTTTTATGGTCATTGTATTTTATGAACCGAATAAAGCTTCATGAATTGAATTGAGTGCCCAACTGTACTGCTGTCTGGATGCTTCATCCTGATTTTTGTTATCATAAGCAAACACAGATGATGCGGGTGAGCCATGACATGCACATGTCTCATGGATTGTGGTCTCGTTGGACCGGAAGGGGCTCCTAAAATGCTACCCTCACAGTGGTAGAAAGTTACTGCCTTCATCCGGGATTAAGCTCCACATGCGCAGTTGTGGCAGCATACCATGTAGTAATCAGTAGGAGTGAGCAGGTCCTTTTTACCCTGCATCACTGGAGTGAGGCCTACAGGCTCACTCCTTTTTTTTAAAGTTCCGCTGCCGTGTTCTTAACTCACCCTTGGCCTACATCAGTTTGTGGCGAAGTGCTGCACAGCACAGGAGTGGTGTATCTGGGCTCTGTGTTTCTGTGCCAGGGTAGGGTACAGTACAGGGATGATACAATACTGAGCAGTGTGTGCATGGTAAGTGCATGCACCGGTACAGATATTATAGTATATGGAGGATGTAGTGCTGTGAAGAGTGTGCATGGTAAATGCATGTGCTGGATGGTTTTGTGCCAGTGAGTGGTACAGTACACGAAGGATACAGTGCTGTGCAGTGTGTGTAGGTTGTATACATACACTGGGTGTATGTGTGCCTGTGGATGGTACAATACATGGAAGGCTCTGGGTTCTATTTAGGAGACCGAGGCCAGCATGGTGGAACATAGAGATGTTAGAGGAATCCCCCTAGACAGATTTGTGTATTGTTGCATTCCTGTAAGCTGGGTGGGACACACACTGAAGAGGGGAGATCCAGGCTTTTCCTTTACACTTCAAAGGGTGCTCTTTGATTCAGTGATAGGTCACAAGGAAGGGGCCTGGGCACATCTCAGGAAGGAAATGGGGCTGATCACAGAATCATAAAGAGTGGTGCATCACTGTGGCTGACATCCAGGTGTGACCTCTAGTCATTCCAATGGCCTGTGGTGTGAGGCTATCAGCTTTGGAGTCAATCCTGCTGTGAGAGACTGCAAACATAAACTTCAAAGACAGACTCTAAAGTACATTTGGTGTCTAAAAATGGACTGTAAAAAGGGGAGTTTGAGACCCCAAAAATTGTCATCTGTAAAGCAGCCAAGACTGGCTGTATGAGGAGGGGTAGCTCTGCAAGACTTATGCCTGTGATCAGGACTGGATGCCAAGGTTTGCTAGTCTGCCTGCTGGATGAGGGAACATCACACAGGGAATCCAAGACCAGCTTCCCTGGGGCCTACAGCACCATAATCTGCATTCCTGCCAAGACCAGTGTGCCCTGTGAGGAACAGGAGAGTGTTGGAGAGAGTGAGGTCTAGTGTGCAGCCCTGTTGAGGGTACTCCCACTGCGAGATGTGAGGAGACGACAGCTGCACCTTTTGTGCCATTGCCTGTGCACAGACCAAAGTCTGCAACCTTGTGTGGCAGAGGAGGGCTGCCGGAATTAAGCCATGTGAATTGGTGTGCTGACTGGGCCAGGAGGCCTGTGAGTAGTGGGAGAGCAGCGTACCATGTGCCAGGAGGGACCGCCGTGAGAAGGACTGCTGTGGAGTAGTTGCCATTTCCTGTGTGCGGTTGTGGGCTGAGACCACATATGACAGGAGGAACCAATGCTAAAGACTTCACTGTGGTGATTGGGGAGAAGCCTGTGCACTGTGAGGACACCTTGACCTCATATGCTAGAGGGGGGTCACAGGGAGCAGCAAGTCGAGTGTCCTGGCTGGAGACAACGCTGAGAGGAGTGAGGCCATTGTGGACTATGTGCACCTGCAAAGGACAAAGGATTAGCACCAGGAACTATGTAGCATCACCCCCATAATGGGAGGAAACAGAGACTTACCTGGTGAAGAGGAGCCATCCATAACCTCAGGTTGTTGCAGAGGCGCAACCATGTATCAAGACTTGTTGACCACTGAGTGCAACCCACTCTTGGCCTCGTGCAGCTAACTTACCTGAATTGACTGCTGCTGCTCTAGCACTCGTGGAAGGGACACGCTTAGGAAGTTCGGTCGCGCTGATCCTGCGAGGTGCGGGTAGGACTGATTCTGGGCCAATCAGCCTCAGGGGAACTTGCTATTAATTAGAGCTGCGGCACTGGAGCACTATTGATTTTAAGACTAGAGTCATAGTGGACTCTTGAGACTCGGACTACTAATGGGGCATACCCTGGATGTTGCCAGTAGTGAATGGGGAATAACTACTATCGCTAACTTGAGGAGGAAGAGGGACAAGGAACTGCAAAGGAAACACTAGAGCCCTGACTTCAGGAAGATTGTGTAGTCGATTGTGAACATTGTCATTTTCCTTTGTGTAGGTAAGCCGTAGAAATAATATACTTCTCTTTTTTCATAAGAGTGAGTATTTGGCTGGACAATTGTATATTCCGGCTTCTTTGTGCACTTTCGGTTGTGATCCTGTGTTCACTTTCCTGTATCCACACCTCCCCCCATGGTGACTTTGGTCTGCTCAGACCACATTAACTGTGAGGGGCATATTTGCAAAAAAATGCCTGAGCTTTGTGTTACGCCAAATTTGGCAACGCTGCCCTCTGACATTTTTTAAATGCAGGAATGTGCAGTATTTACAAAAATACAGCACACCCCTGTGTTTCCCCTAGCTCTGGTGCTAAAAAAAGCTGCCTAGCACCAGCGCAGGCAGCCATGTGCCATGTTACAAGGGAGCCTGCACTGCAGGGGTGATTGTTTATGTGCAGGAATGGACACCTTTCTGCACATAAACAATCATTCATAGCAATTTGCTCTTCCTATGTGTACTGTAGAATGCAGCACACATTGAAAGAGCAAAATCCGAGGAGAAATTAATAATTTCTCAGAGACATTTCTAATTTCTCCTTGTATTGCCATTCTAAGGCCTTGTATGACCTGGCCTTAGTTTTTGGCACCGTCCCAGCCTTGTAAATCTGGGGCAGCATAAAAAAGCAATGGGTGTTGTGGTGTACTGCCCACAGCAACACCCATTGCCCGCCCCTTAGCCGCAGTCGACTGTGGCAGCAAGGAGAATATTTACAAGGTGGTGTTAAGCCACGTTAAGTGGCTTAGCACCACCTTCCAGATGGAATGTTCCAGACGAACACCTATCTCAAAACCCATTTTAAAATCAATGCTTCTTCTCTATTGGGATAGTATGCCAACCATTCTCTCAAAACCTTCAACTTAATTGGAGTAAAAGCCATTGTTTCCAAGCATGTATGCCCACCTTCCTCGACATTGATCACTTGCTGAACATGGCCTGCTTCCCAAAACATTGTAATACAGCATGTCTCCCCCCACATTTTGCACATTCATGCTTATACTTGCAAGTGTTCCTGGAACAAAATCCTCTATTAAAACTCCAACATGCCCCAGGGTTTGCGGTTTGAACTCTCCCCCAACTTCCCACCTCCCCTGAAAGGGGTGATACTGTACTGCCAAACCACTGGTTGGTATGCATGGTCAGAGATGGCCTTTGGGGATACATCCACTGAACCCGTTATTCATGATCAATCTTTCCACAGGGATTTTTGCTCTCTAAGACTATCCTCCCTCCCTCTCCCCCTTTTAAGGAGGCCGCGCAGTGGCGTAGGAGCGACCTCTGACCCTGCTCGCAGGCAGGTCGCTCCTCACGCCACCACACGGACGCAAGCTGCCTTGTACCTGCTCCCTGCCGCCCACCTGTTTTCTTGCCATTTCCCACTCCTTCCCGCCGCTGCGTCCCTGTGGCCCCACCGCCCCTGCTCCCCATTGGCCACCCCGCTTCCGCCTCCCAGCTGCTCCTCCCTCCCTATCCCCCTCTTATGGAGGCCGCCAAAGGCAAGCCCGTCTGCGCCTGTCTGGGCCTGTACCGCGCCCAGCGCAAGAACCCCTGGACCCCGCGAACACCACAACACCAGACTCCGCTACGACGCCAGCACCCTCTAAGCACTCAACGCCGGCCGAAACCACACCTGCTTCCAAGCCGCCCCGAAACGGACTCACGGACCTTTCTCCTGCCATACCTGCAGCTTCACCTGCGACAGAGCCACCAAACCTCCAAGGACTGGACCCAACCACCTCCCCTGCATACTGCTCAACACCCGCTCCGCACGCAAACACGCCGTCGAGCTCTGGGATCTGCTCGACACCTCCGTCCCAGACGCAGCCTTCCTGACCGAGACCTGGTGGAACGACTCCTCGGCGCCCGACATCGCTATAGCCATCCCGGACGGCTACAAGATCACCCACAGGGATCGCGCCAACTGAATCGGAGGAGGAATAGCCAACGTCCACAAGTCCACCCTCAAGGTCACCACCCACGCAGACGACACCCTCAACACCGCCGAACAACTGCACTTCCGGATCCACACCAACCCCAACACCACCCTCAGAGGAACACTCATCTACAGACCCCCCGGACCCCGAGCTCAATTCAGCGACTCAATTGCCGACCTCGCCAGCACCCACACACTCGCCTCCATGGATGACATCCTCCTTGGGGACCTGAATTTCCACTTTGAGAAGAACAACGAAGCCAACTCCGCCACCCTGATCGATAACCTCGCCAACCTCAGCCTTAGACAACTCATCACCGCACCCACCCATGCCGCTGGCCACACGCTGGACCCCGTCTTCTCCACAGGCACCCACGTCACCTTCGACCACACCAACGAACTCCACTGGACCAACCACCGCTGCATCCATTTCACTTTCAATAAACTAACCATGCACCCCCGCACCCAACAGCTACCTTGCGCGCTGCTGGAGCAAAGTCACCGAAGACCAGCTGATCACCACCCTTGCCCAAAACCTACCCACCGACCCCACCAACTCAGACACCACAGCCCGCAACCTCAGACAGTGGATCGACGACTGCGCCAACACCCTCACCCCACTCAAGAAACCCTACAACAACCACGCCAGCAAGAGAGTCACCTGGTTCACCGACGAGCTGCAGACCTCCAAACGCGCATGCCGGAAACTGGAGAAGATATGGCTCCACGAACGCACTCCGGACAACCACGCAGCCCACAAGGACGCCACCCGCAGACATCACCACCTCATCAGATTAGCCAAGAGATCCTCCTTCAAAGACCGCCTGGATAACAACGCACACGACAGCAAAGAGCTTTTCAGCATTGTAAAGGAACTCTCCAACCCCAGCGCCAACGCCAACAACATACCGCCCTCACAAGAACTGTGCAACTCACTGGCCATCTTCTTCCACCACAAGATCGCTGACATCCATGACAGCTTCAACACCATGACCGCCTGACTACGCCAGACCCCACCTCCCCTGTGAACACCACCAGCGCCAACCGCCTGACCTCCTGATCCAACGTCAATGACGACGAGACACGCAAGGTCATGAACTCCATCCACTCATGATCTCGTCAGACCCGTGCCCACACCACGTATTCAACAAAGCAGACGCTGTCCTCGCACCCCAACTACGGAAGGTCATTAACATCTCCTTCAAAACAGCGACATTCCCAGAAAGCTGGAAACAAGCAGAAATCAACGCCCTCCTCAAGAAGCCCAAGGCGGACCCCAAGGACCTCAAGAACTTCCGGCCCGAGGAGGAGCTTGGCGGGCATCCGAGATGGCCGCGTGAGCACAGCGCTCCCCGGACCCCCGCCGCTCCCGGCTTAATATCCTGATTTAATCCTGATTTTTGCGAGGATTCATACAGAGGACGTTGGGCTGATCTACCTGGACTTTTCATAAACGAATTTGGACATTGGGTGTCTGAATTATGTTCACTTGAACTTTTGGGCTCCGCCCTCGAAGTGCGCCCGGGACTGGGTGAGGTTCGGTGGCCGTCTTGAAGTTGAACAACAACGGCAGGGGGATTGGACGTGTGAGACCCCCTCTTAGGTTTCGGTTTCGTTTCTGCCTCGGACTGGGACATTGGTGAGAGGGCTGGGCCAGAGCTGCGGCCGCTCTCCACGTAGGTTGCTTGGCCCTTGGCTGCACTGTTTCTGGAGTGGGCTGCATCTATCCTGGTGCTACATCTCTTGTAGTCCTTTGGTCCAGGGGCCTCCGTTCCTGGTGCTCGGCCTGTCGACCCTGGTGACACTGCTTGTGACGCATCTTCAAAATGGCGGGCAGAGGAGACCGAGAGACGCGCAAGATGAAGGCACCTCTGCGCGGGGGTCCGGTTCAAACTAATGTCATGGATCGTTATACCCACTCTAAGGGGTCCCCCGGAGCTGCCCTGCCCGGTCCCACTGCGTCGGACCAAGTACTAGATGCGTCGCCGGAGCCCTCCTTGCACGACATCATGGGCGCCATTTCTGGCATGAGGGAATCCATAGGCCACCAGTATGAAACTTTGGCCCACAAACTGGACACTGTGGCGATTGAGGTCAATCTGATTCAAGCCGATCTCTCCAAGACGAACGAAAAGGTGAAATCGTTGGATATCAAATCTTCCAGCCTCACGATGGACGTCTCTGATATTCAGACGGAGATTGGCAATCTCCGCAGGGTGAACGATTTCATGACCCGGCGCTTGGAGGATTTTGAGAACAGGGCGCGTCGCTGTAATGTTCGCGTGGTTGGTGTGCCGGAGAATTCAGAACCCCACTCGGTTGATCTCCTGGTTGAAGATCTTATCCAGAATCACCTTTCACCGTCTGGCCTTAGTAAATTTTTCGCAGTGGAGCGCGCACATCGTGTTCCAGGGGGCCAGGGCAAGCCTGGCGCCACGCCGAGACCTATTGTTGCCAAGCTTTTCCACTACAGAGATCGGGACGCTATCCTGCAGGCCTCGCGGGCGAAGGGCCCAGTAGCCTTCGAAAATGCCACGGTGAACTTTTATCCGGACTTTTCCCAACAGGTCCAGAAGCAGCGGATGGGATTTCGTGGTGCCAAGAAACGTCTTAGGGACTTGGGGATGCGTTACGCAATGCTCTTTCCGACCAGGCTGCGGGTGGAGCATGATGATCGAACTTTCTTTTTTGATCGGCCAGAGGCTGTGAATGATTGGCTGGACTCCCTGCCTAATCGACCTCCTGAGACTGAGTCCGAAGCCCACCCGGGCGGTGCTGAAGGTGGTGTTGAGAGCTAAACGTTTCGTTTTTTGACTGATGCCTTGTTTTGTATGACTTTTCCGGGGATGTAAGCCTATGTTCCTCTACCTCATATGTGTTTTGATGTATGGTCTTATTCTCGTTATTATTGATCGGGAGGCGGGTGGGCCGGAGCCTTTCCTCCTCCGGGGTCTTTGTGTAGAATAGGGGTTCTTGGGCGACAGGCACACTGCAGGTTGGGGTGGCTTTTTAGCTTTTTGCAGGGGTGCAGGGTGGGGGCGTTTTCCTGTTATTTGGGGGGTGGGTGGTTGGGAAGTTCATTGTTTGTATGTTCTGTTTTCAAGGCGACTTTATTCTGTATTTGAATTGCTTTTTGTGGTCGTGCTCATTGATGGGGGGTTTGGGCTTTGTCGGGTGGGATGGGGGGTAGCGGGTTGAGATTTGTTTCGTGGAACGTTAATGGTCTGGGTGATCGTATCAAACGCAGTGTGGTGTTGAAATGTATACGACGTTTATCTCCTGATGTTGTTTTCCTGCAGGAGACTCATTTGATAGGCAATGTCTGTCATGCAATGAACAGGTGGGGCTATCTCCTCGTAGCACATTCGGGGTTCACCTCGGGTTCCAGGGGTGTGGGTATCCTCATTCGGGCTTCCCTCCCCCTGGCTATTGATGATGTTATACAGGATGACCGGGGGCGGTATGCTGTCCTTGTGGGTCGGTATGAAGGCCGTACCCTTTCCTTATTAACTGTTTATGTTCCCCCCGGCTTGCAGACTTCCACCTTTTCAGATTTGGGCCGTGTCTTGTTGGACCTTCCTGATAGTACTCTCTTTCTGGCTGGTGACTTCAATTCCGTAGTCTCTGGCGTTCATGATCGCCACCCTCCTAGGGATACCCCAGTGGCTCAGCAGTGGTTGGGTGGCTTTTTGGATACCTTCGGCCTAGTGGACTGCTGGAGGCTTTTGCATCCTACGCAGCTGCAGTACACCTTTCACTCCGGGGCCCATGGGAGTTTGTCTCGGCTGGATTATTTCCTGATGCCTGCGGCTCAGTCCCCGGCTGTGCGTGAGATCGTGCACTTGCCCAGGGGTATCTCTGACCATTCTCCGCTCTGGCTTCGTTTTGAGGTTGGGGTGGAGGCAGCGGGCAGGGTGGCTCCCATTAATCCGTGGTATCTTACCTCCCCTGAGACCCGCACCCTTTTACTTAAGTCACTCGACTCGTATTTTCTGGATAACGAGGGGTCGGTTTCATCTGCTGTGTCCCTGTGGGAGGCCTTTAAGACTGTGATTCGTGGGCAGGCCCTCTCCCTTATTGCTGAGGCTAAGAGAGCGAGGAATAGAGAAGTGGTTGACCTTGAGGAGGAAATTTCTGTACTGGAGGAGGGCCTGGAATTTGGTGTCACGCCTGAGAAGCTCCATGCCCTGGGTCTGAAACAATTTGATTATAAGTCCTTGGTCACGGATGCCGCCAAATTGATGTTTCGGGAGCAACAGGGACGTTTGTATGATGTGGGTGATAAAGCGGGTAAATTGCTGGCATGGCTGGATAAGAAGGAGAGAGCTAATCGTGTGGTACTCGTGATTCAGTCTGCCTGTGGTGTGAGTGTAACGGACCCGATTGGGGTAGTTGACCGGTTTGCCGAGTATTTCCGTGTGGTGTATACCCCTGTGTCTGTGAGGGATGTGGTTGACTCTCGCCTTCTATTGCGTGATATAGCCTTGCCCATTGTTTCTGATTCGGACCGTGTGGCGTTGGACTCCCCCTTTACGGTTGATGAGATAGCTACTGCCATCCGTTCCCTCCGTTCTGGCAAAGCATTGGGCCCGAACGGGTTGCCAATCGAATTGTACAAATTGCGTCCGGATAGGCTTGCTCCGTATCTCCGTGCCATGTTTCTGGAGTCCCGGGACCGGGGTATTCTCCCTTATGATCAGAGACTAGCCACGATAGTTGTCATCCCCAAAGAGGGCAAACCACGTGATCTTTGTTCCTCCTACAGACCCATATCCCTACTAAATGTTGAACCCAAGGTGTTGGCGAAACTCCTGGCCACCCGTCTCTTGACGGTTATTAGTGACTTGGTCCATCCGGATCAATCTGGATTTATCCCACACCGCAACACGGCTCTGAACCTACGTCGTCTTCATGGCGCGATCGCGAGGGCGGGGCTTCTGACGGAGCCGGCCATTTTGGCATCGTTGGATGCATCCATGGCCTTCGACACAGTGGAGTGGCCCTATCTTTGGGCGGCTCTTGAGAAATTCGGTTTTGGGCCTGATTTTATTGGTTGGGTCAAGTTGCTGTACACGGCACCTCTGGCGCAAGTGGTGGTGAATGGTAGGGTCTCGGCTCCTTTCACCCTCGGCAGGGGTACCCGTCAGGGATGCCCCTTGTCTCCATTATTGTTTGCTCTCGCCTTGGAACCGTTGGCGGCCTGGCTCCGGTGGGAACCGTCTCTCAAGGGGATTCGCTGGTCTCCGGACTTTGAGGACCGCGTTTCGCTTTACGCGGACGATATCCTTTTATACCTCACCTCCCCGCGTAAATCTCTGTCTGTTCTGTTTGATGTTCTTGCTTCTTTTGGGGCTAACTCGGGCCTCGTTATTAATTGGGCCAAGTCTTGTGTATATGTTCTTTCGGGGGTTTTGCCCCCCTTGCCGAGTAGACTTCCCATTCAAGTGGTCCATTCGGGCTTCAAGTACTTAGGGATTTTTATTACGTTGGACCCGACGCTCCGCTTTGAGCATAATCTCCTCCCACCGTTGCTTAGACTGCGCTTGGATGTGGCCCGTTGGCGCAAGCTTCCTTTATCACCGCTGGGCAGGGTGGCCCTGTTTAAAATGATGTCCTTGCCGCGATTTCTTTACGCGCTTCACAACTCTTATGACGCTATCCCTAAGACCTATTTCCAAGAGATTGAGAGTCTTCAACGGCAGTTGATATGGGATGGGCGACCCCGTATCGCACTCGCAAAGCTCACCATCCCCTGGTATGACGGGGGCATGGCGCTCCCCGATATCAAGCGATATTATTGGGCTTCCCAGTTGTCTGCCATTAATCATGTGATGTTTTCCCCGGGTCGTAATCCTGCATTTGAGATGGACAGACTCCAGCTACCAGGTGGGGACTTTACTAGAGCGCTTTATTCCCGATCGGCCGGGCGCCATCTTGTGGGCCCATCCAGGATTGCAGTAACGGTGTGGCGGGCTGCGAGTGTGAGTTTGGGGTGGGAGGATCGATTGACGTTAGCGACACCGCTTTATGCATCCGAACGTTTGGGCGGACTCTGGTCTACCAAAGGTTTCGACCGCTGGGATGTGATTGGGATCTGTAAGGTGGGTGACGTGTACTCGAATGGTTGTGTGAAGTCGTTCCAGGCCCTCCAGGCGGAATATGGTTTGAGTGGTAGGGAATTTTTTCGCTACCTGCAAGTCCGACATGCCCTCGTCTCAGTCTTGGCTCCTGATGAGGCTTTGCCTGACTCTTCCCCCCTCGAGGACCGTGTCCTTGATGGGCATCTTCCCGATAGTACTATTTCTCTGATTTACAAGAAATTGATTAATAATCGGGTGGACTTACTGATCCGACTTCGGGAGGCTTGGGTTCGCGATGGGTTGGAACTGGACGACGAGGATTGGCAATCGGCGCTCTCTTCTCCCAAGGAGGTGGCCATTCCTGCCCGTCTCCGTTTGGTTCAACTTAAGATTCTTCATCGAGTCTATGTCACTGGTCCGCGTCTGGTTACGATGGGCTTTTCTTCGGATGGGCTGTGCAAGCGAGGATGTGGCTTGAGTGCGACCTTTTTGCATATCCTCTGGGAGTGCCCGGTTATAGTTGCTTATTGGACTGCTGTGCTTGAAGTGATGACTGCTGTTACGGAGGTGGCCCTGCGACCGGAGCCTCGCAGATGTCTGTTGAATGTATGGGAACCCACTGACTACACTGTGGCCCAGACTAGATGGGCTACCCTTGGTTACATGATTGCGAAGCGGGATGTCGCGCAACTCTGGGGCGCTTCCAGGCCCCCTGAGCTCTCGAGGTGGGAGGACAATATGGACTGGTCCATGTTTCGTGAAAAGACGGTTTATGTGGCCAGGGGCAGACCCAGGGCGTGGACGAAGGTTTGGGGCCAGTGGAATGAATATCGTGGGGGTATTTGCACCCCTCCCCTTGATAACACTGCTGAGATTGTCCTTTCTCCCTAGACTAGAGTTCCCGGAACCTTTCCGTAAAGTTTTTTTATACTTCCGGTTCTCCCCGCTGCTCCCCTCCCCCCCCTCCCCGACTTGATTGGAGCCTCCGGGCTCTGGGTGTGTTCTCCTGATCGAACCGTCCCCTCCGCTCTTTGGGCTGACCTTACTTATCGTCCATTCGCCTTTAGTGTTTATGTTTTCTTTTTGTAAAAAATAAAAATACAAATTGTTCTGTGATGTCTATAGAGTAGCGCTCTGTACTTGAACTGTACCTATCCACGGGTGTATATTTTCTTACATGCATTTTGCCTTGTTATTAGCGGCCAGCCCGTGAGGTTGTAGGCCCGTTCTTGTACTTTTCTATGCATACTCCAATAAAGGTTTTGGAAAAAAAAAAAAAAAAAAAAGAACTTCCGGCCCATCTCCCTGCTCCCGTTCCCGGCGAAGGTCATTGAGAAATTCGTCAACATGCAACTGGCCCGCCACCTGGAAGACAACAACATCTTGGACCCGTCCCAGTCCGGGTTCAGACGAAACCACAGCACCGAGACAGCCCTCATCGCCGCCACAGACGACATCAGGCGCCAACTAGACAACGGCGAAACATCAGCCCTCATCCTCCTGGACCTGTCAGCCGCCTTCGACACGGTCTGCCTTCGCACTCTAAAGACACGCCTCATAGAAGCCGGAATCCAAGAGAAGGCCCTTGACTGGACCACGTCCTTTCTCTCCGGCAGAACCCGGTGGCCTCTTGCCCTTCCGATCCGAGGCCACCAACATCATCTGCGGCGTCCCCCAGGGCTCATCCATCAGCCCGATCCTGTTCAACATCTACATGGCCCCCCTCGCACAAGTGGCCCGCCAACAAGACCTCAATATCATCTCCTACGCTGACGACAACCAGCTCATCCTCTCCCTCACCAAGGACCCGCATACCGCCAGAACCAACCTCCACGAGGAAATGAAGGCAGTCGCCGACTGGATGAGGACCAGCTGTCTGAAGCTGAACTCGGACAAGACGGAGGTACTCATCCTCGGACCCACCCCCTCTGCCTGGGATGACTCCTGGTGGCCGACCACACTGGGAACAGCACCGACACCCACCGACCATGCACGCAACCTAGGATTCATCCTTGACTCCTCCCTCTCCATGTCTAAACAGGTCAACGCAGTATCCTCCTCCTGCTACAACACCCTCCGCATGCTCCGCAGGATCTACAAGTGGATCCCGACCGAAACAAGAAGAACGGTGACACAGGCACTCGTCAGCAGCAGACTGGACTACGGCAACGCACTCTATGCTGGAATCCCAGCCAAACACCTACGACGACTACAACGCATCTAAAACGCCTCCGCCCGACTGATCGTCAACGTCCCCCGCCGCAGCCACATCACTCCCCACCTGAGAGACCTACACTGGCTCCCCGTCGACAAGAGGATCACCTTCAAGCTCCTCACCCACGCACACAAAGCACTCCACAACGCCGGACCAGCCTACCTGAACAGCAGACTCAGCTTCTACACCCCCACCCACCAGCTCCGCTCCGCCAGCCTCGCCCTCGCCGCTGTTCTCCGCATCCAACGAACAACCTCCGGTGGCAGATCCTTCGCCTACCTCGCCGCCAAGACCTGGAACACCCTCCCTACCCACCTACGGCAGACCCAAGACCTACTCGCCTTCAGAAGACTCCTCAAGACCTGGATTTTCGAGCAGTAGCGGCACCCCCTCTCCTCAGCGCCTTGAGACCCTCATGGGTAAGTAGCGCGCTTTACACAAGTACTCTGATTGATTGATTGATTGATTTACTATCATAGCTTTGAATCCCTAAACGTAAGTAAAAAAAAAACAAATTCCATATGAGCTTTCCAAATGGCATTCATGTACTTTAAAATTGACACTGATCAGTAAATTTCTCACAATAGACACTTGCATAAATGAAAAGGGCTGACGTTCATGTGTTAATTGTCGTAGGCCCCCTGGGTCTCCTCACTAGCTCCCACTCTTCTTCCCTAGAACCCTTTTTTTACTGCAGTTTTCTATGGAGCAGCTTATAAACATCCACAATCTCACCTTTCCAAATGTTCTCCTTTGATGCATTAGATTAAAGTGCCCCTAGTGGCAGGGAAACCCTCATATAAGATAGTCTTTAAAAGCCTTAGTCTTTGCTTTTCTCCCCATTTTCCCCAACACCTTTTTTCATGTCTTTCATAGTTTCCCCTTTATCATCATTTGGATTACTCTTTGCTCACCTCTGTCTTTTTAGTATCACTTTGTACCATGGTCCTTAATCACTTAAAGTTACTCAACTGAAATCCGTATCAACCCTTTTGTCCACAGTTAATGTCCCCACTCCCATATCTATGGATGCTGTAACCTTCTTTTTTCCCCAATCCCAGCTACTCCACCACCATTCCTCACCTGGTTTTAATCTGGATCCCACCGGCGCCGCCCTTCTGCATAAGCCTCTTCCCTTAGATTGCTTCCACCTCCGGTCCCATACTGCCTCTGGCGCAGTCCCCAATCCCTCTTGTAACACAGCACTGGTGAAAGAGAAACTATTAACCCCCCCATCCCTTTATTCTCTACCTTATCCCCTTTTTTCTTGCCAATAGGAAATCTCCCCCTTCTCTAATTTCTGATCCTCTTCATATTATTCCAGCTCACACTCCATCTCCTTTTTGTCTTCATACCACTCACACCAGGCCTCCCACCGACCCCAACACCACCATCAAAAGTTTCCAATCAATATCAGACACTCCAATAACTTCAGAATGGTTACTTGGAACCTCTCCTTCACTTCGGGCCAGTTGACCCAGGTCGTCTGCAACCTGGCCAGATCACCTTCACCACAGCTGCTGCTACTCTGCATTTTTCTCCCACTGTTGCCCTGCAGGTTGCCCCAACTTGTGGGATATGTGGTCCTGGTCCCAGGCATGACTGCACCAAACTCTGGATGTCCATAGTCCTCCATGTACTCCACCCATACCCTCAATAGTTTGGGGAACCCAATATACCCTTGGAGGCTTGGGCAGTGATATGAAAGGTAAAAGGAGCCTACAAGGGATTTGATTCACAATGATCTTTTGTTATTCAAAGATAAATCAGGGAGTTAGTCCTAACAGAACAAACACCAAAGTGTCATTAGACAACATCAAGCAAAAAGAAATCTTAACATGAAACACACGGGAGAACCTAGTAGTTTGAAAAGTATATCTTTTTTGGGGGGGGGGGGGGAAATGGAGTACAAATTAATAAAATCATTCAGCACAAAGTCATGGAAAGAAGTGAACTCAAATTGACCTAACAATACATGACTAAACAACTATTCCAATTGAGTCATAAGCAACATATCTCTTGATGAGAATACGTATTTCTCCAGAATAACAGAATTTCTTAGGAATAGAGGACGAGGTCGACGTTTCGGTCTTTTCGGTTGTAGTCCATCAGACCATCTTCAAGACGAGAAAAATTATGGCTGAGAAGAAAGACTTTTCGTCCTGAAGATGGTCTGATGGACTACAGCCGAACAGACCAAAACATTGCCCTCGTCCTCTATTACTAAGAAATTCTGTTATTCTGGAGCAATAAGTATTGTAATCAAGAGATTTGTTGCTTATGACTCAATTGGAATAGTTGTTTAGACATGTATTGTTAGGTCAATTTGATTTCACTTCTTTCCATGACTTTGTACTGAATAATTTTATTCATTTGTACTCCATTTTACAACAAAATATATAAAATAAGATATATTTTTCAAACTACTAGGTTCTTCTGTGTGTTTCATTTAAAGATTTCTTTTTGCTTGATGTTGTCTAATGACACTTTGGCGTTCGTTCCGTTAGGTCTAACTCCCTGATTTATCCTTAAATAACAAAAGATTGTTGTGAATCAAATCCCTTGTAGGCTCCTTTTACCTTTCATACCCATACCCATCGCTCTGTATGCTCAGTATTTGTTTTAAAAGCAGGAGTAACCTAGCTCCCTTGTAAATCATTCTGCTTACTGATCAGCCCAAGTTCTTACCTGCCTGCAACCCCCAACCATGTGTAAATGCAGTCAAACTCTTGTCCCCTTGCTTTACAGCTGATCTGCCTTTTCCTCCTGCTTTAAATTCTTGAAATTGGCTGAAATCACCCTTCTCCATACTAATTGTTGATGCACATGATTTCGGTTTTTCACCTGATGGCCCTGCCCGCTCCTCCAACCGCAGAAGTCCTTCTACAGTATCCATGTCACTGATTAAATGAGTGCCGGTGCTGTTCGAAATGCTGCCAGAGGCGGTGATGCTGCTCGCGCCCTCCCCTTCACAGGACAAGGTTTTTCCTACAACCTCAAAGCACTGGCAGCTCGAGAATCACTCGGGCACTTTATGCACGCTCTGCCTCTCCTGACCCAAGAGACCACCTCGCCGCGATCAACAGTTAGCCCCTTGATTGAATGCTTTTCCCAGTACTCTCACCCCCTTCATTACCTAACAAATTCATCACCACACCCCAAGCCTTCATTTTAGCCTTAGGCAGGAAGAAAATGAATACAGCCACAGTAACAATGCTTGCAGCTGAACTTTTAAGCCTCACCCGAGCCTGAGAGAGAACACCAGGATGAATAAGATCCTCACGCCCTGCATCACACAAAACATTCAATGCCTCCCTCACTGCCTTTAACTTATCAACCATATCCTCCCTCTATTACAAACGCTAACCTGCGAACTGACACTGGCCTAACTACATTGACAATATCTAACAGCCTACCTCCAGGACCACATGGACTAATTAGGGATTCTCCCAAGGTGACAAGGGACACTAACTGTCACCAAACCCTACCCAGAGCCTAAAAGGGATCTCTAAAGAGCCGGAGGGACGCGGTGGCTGTGGCTTGAGCGTGACCGAGCCTCTGGGGACTCGTGATCATCAGACACGGGGTCCGTTTTTAATGGATGGTTGCTGGTACGCTTGACCTTAGCAACCACAAGGTATTTTGAGTGTGAAGATTTACATTTGAGAAACCCCTTGATTGCCCTGATGAAGTTGCTGGAATGTTGAGCAACGAAACATGTTGGCACGGCATTTAAGTAAATATGGTACATAATTAACCATTTTTAACCGGGAGGTTTGCAGCATTGGAATAAAGATTGGAAAGCCAGCAAACCTTACCAATTTTCACATTTTTATTCACCTATGGACTTAATATATAGGTCCGTATCCTTTGGGGTTTTAGCTGTTTGGGTGTGGTGATAAGCACATACATGAGTTATTATTCACTATTAGCACACCCGTTTCGGTTCTTTATCTAGCCTTTTAACACTGAGCTTCTTTGCTCGTTTCTTCTTCACACTTCATAACAGAGAGAGAGTGACCGATGATGAGAAGTGGGTAAACTGGTGATTGTTAGCCAGGAACCCCCTCGGGTGTTACTACCGTGAGGCACTCTCTCTCCACTCACAACATTTTCATTGGTGAGGTTTTTGGCCCGTTACAACGTATATATTTTATAAGTAAATACACCTTGACCTAGAGGAGTAGTGTTTAGTTTACACACCCACAGGGTCCCCACTTTTTATATATAGAAAGCCCCCGGAGGTGTTTGATCTGGTAAGGCTCCATATTGTAGTGTGTTTCTCTGAGTGGGGGCGGCCTTACTGTGTACCCCCTGATACTCCATTTTGTTTGGAGTATAACAAGGGGGACCCAGACCCCAGAGCTTTAGATCACTTCTGGGAATCAAGACGACCCTTTGCCAAGGAGAAGACCAAAGGAAGCTGAAGGAGGAGACTGCCCCTGTGCTGTGCTGTTGGGGTTGGCCTGCAGTGGTTACCTTATTTGCCAAGGAAAGGATAAAAGGAACTTTGTGTGTACTTTTGCAATCTTGAAGAAGAATCTCCAAGGGCTTGAACTGTGCTTGCCTCCTGCCTGAAGTCTCAGGGATACAAGACCTCACCACCAGCTCCCCTGAATTCCCTTGCTAAGAAATTCTGCCTGCAGAGAGGTGCCTACTGTTGTTTGGGCCCTCTGAGAAGTCTGCAAGTCGCTGGGAGCTGGAAGCGTGACGCAACGAGGAGAAGCGTGTCGCCGCCGCAACAGTTGCCATCGCATTGCCAAAGAAGCGTGCCGCCGCTGCAGCTGCTTGCCGTTGCATCATCGACAAAGCGTGTCGCATCACTGGAGAAACGTGTAGCTGCCGCAGAGGTCGCCGTCACATCACCGGAGAAGCGTGTTGCAGGGCTTGTCGCGGACAGAAGTTACCGAGTTCGCCACACGGCCATCGGGCGTGCACGCATCACATCCAACGTTGTCGCATCGCAGCAAGACATAATTTTTGTTGCACCGGATCATCGCATCGCATTGAAGCGTCATCTTATTGCATCGCTCCGGATCACAGTAAGAAACCGACGCATCACCTCCTCTCCGGTAAGGAACCAACGCATCACCTCCCCTGCGCTGCAGTAAGGTATTGACGCACCAACTCTCCCGAAGCAAGGAACCAACGCATCACCTTCCCTGCGACCCCTTTTGTTTGTATTGCGTGACGCATTCAAGGTACTTTGAGAGTAATGTGTTGCATTTATCATTTACATTGAACTAAACTATTTCTACCATTTTGAAGCCTATTTTTGTTTACAGTATTGTGGATTTTTGTTGTTTGGTCTTGTGCTAAGTCTAGTAAAGATAACTTATTTTTCTAAACTGGTGTGGTGTCCATTTGTAGTGTTTTCACTGTATTACTGTATGTGTTCACAAATGCTTTACACACTGCCTCTGAGATAAGCCGGTCTGCTCATGCCAAGCTATCAAGGGGGTGAGCAGGGATTATTTTAGAAGTGTACCCCCTTACTCTGACTAGAAGCAAGGGTGCCTACTTGGTCAAAGGTACTTACCTCTGCCAACTAGAGACACCCAGTTCTAACAGGCTCTTATGACAGTCTGTTCAATGCTGGAAGGTGTTGGTGAGACAAGTCTGCAAGTATGGGGTACAAATATGGAGCTACTCTACTGATTGGCCACCAGGGAGATGTTGTGTAGGACAGTGCCCGAGATCCTCAACCTCACAGGCAAACGTAGACGTAAATCTGTGGAAACTGTAGCTATCTTTGCTGAGTATTACCAGACACTCTATGCTCAACAACCATGGTCCAGGTGACAACAGAAAGGCTTTGTCTGTTACACACGCAGGGAGGAGGGGGCTGAAAGCTGTGAAAACCGTCAGGAGCAAGCAAATCCTATACAGTCCAGCATCTCAGATGGATGCAAAAAGGATGATGAACTTGTGTAATACTCTCACAGGGTGGTGGGTAGTGTAAAAAACTGTAAGCTGTATAAACACGGAAAGGAGCTGTAGAGAAACTACAAATCTTGTAAGCCTTTGTCAAAATCGAATGAAGAGACTTGATAGGTAACAGTGGTGTCACATCCGCAGGCATCACTTTGCAGATTATTATCCTTGTCAAAAGTCAAAGTCAAAGTCAAAATATCTTTATTCGACTTATTTACAAGTCATACAAAGTATTTAAAAAAACATTTCATGCACAAATTTTAAAACATTTCATATGTATTGACATTTGACACTAAAAAGCCCTTTTCGCTGGAGTGAGTCTAGGCATACAGAAACATAAAAAGTGGGACTAGTTTAAATTCTTTTTTATCCTTGCAGCCGCTACCAAGAAATTGGCCATGCAGAAAGTAGAATGTATGTTGGATAAGGATTGTAAAAAAAGCAGAGCCGGCCTTACTTGTGTAAAGCCACTCGCCTTCAAGAGTGGTACCAAGTATTTTTTCCTTGGCTCTGCGTAAAACCGACAGAACATGACAAAGTGCATGGTATCTTGCACTGCAAGATCATCACAGCTGCATGGGGTTGCTAGTTCCGGTTTTTCCCATTTGTTAAAAGTGCCTAGATAAAAGTGTAACAAGTTAAACCTCAGTTTGGTCAAAAGGAACCTGTGAAACGGGATTGTAACGCAACCAAGGTAAGGTGCCAGGGAGGGAGAGTTAATAAGTAAATAATGGCACCTCACTGATGGTTTCATTAATTCCTTCTCTTCACGATGCGCTCTTGCCCTTTCCATAAAAATGGTCTTGACCAAATCGACATCCTGTGCCTTAATGTCTTGGGGGGAGCTGAAGAGCTCTGGTCGTCCCAAATCTAAAAACGCCTTCTGCAGGTAGGCCAGCCACGGAATCTTTTTGGAATGATCCAATGATAAAACATCCAGCAAGATACTGTGGTTAAGTGGCAGATCTTCGTTAAGCCATGTCTTTAGCCAAAAGATTAGGGGGGCCATATTCAGCCCGTCGGTGAGGTAGTCTAGGCCAACCTCCCTATGTATTGAGTAGGTAGGAGTGGACTGTGGCAAGGAGAGAAGTGACCTTATAAATCTGTTCTCAGCTCGCTGGATAGGTTCCAAGTTTACATAACCCCATAAAGGTGAACCATATGACGCAAGAGATACAGATTTGCTCCTGTATATTTTTAGTAGTGCCTCCATAGGCCTAGCACCTAACCTACCCGCAAAGGCCATAAGGGCAGACGACGATCGCGAAACCGCCAACTTCTTTGCCTTCACCTGAGGGCCCCAAGTTCCTCTTTGGTCGAATAGGACCCCGAGGTAAGGAAAAGTAGAGACCCTAGATACTATGTCCCCTCTACAACTAAAGCTTTTTGTTCTCTTTTTACGGCTTTCTTTGCCCACTACCATCGTGTGTGACTTGCTGGCGTTAATTTTCAGATCGAGCTGATCCATGAATTGGCCAAAAGCATTTAGAGGGCGCTGGAGACCAGTACCCGTGCGGGCGATTAGCACGGCATCATCCGCGTACAGGAGCGCTGGGATTTTAACTGCACCTGCACGCGGGATGTCAACTTCCTTCTCTTCCAAATAGGTACTCAAGCCGTTGATATAAATGGTAAAGAGCAATGGAGCCAATATGCAGCCCTGTCTTACTCCTTTCAAGGATTTAAAACGGGATGTACACCTGCCCTCATTTGTAACTCTTACAGCCGCGAAGAGTTCCTGATGTAAGGAGGCCACAAACTTTACCAAGGACTCCTCAATCCCCATCTCCAGCAACATTTTCCATAGCTTGGACCTGTTAACCAGGTCGAACGCCGAGGAGAGGTCCATGAAAGCTAAGTACAGGGACCCCCCCTTGGCCACCGTGTATTTTGAAATAAGCAGATGTAGGTTGGAGCATTGTTCAATGGTGCCCTTCCTTTCTCTGAACCCATACTGGATTTCAGACAGCCCTCCGCAGCTCTCTACACTATCCCTCAACCTGGACAACAGTACTCTGCCTAGGATTTTTACGGAGGAGTCCAAGAGGGATATGGGCCTATAACACCCTGGGTCATCCCGCTGGCCCTTTTTAAAGATAGGCACAATGGTTGAAATGTCCCAGGAAGATGGTATATAATTGCTATTTACAGCAGTAAATATATTGACCAATACCTTTGCCCACAATTTAGGGGAATGAATAAAGAAGTCAGCTGGCACTCCGTCAGGCCCTGGGGCCTTATGCTTAGTTGTGGCTATGATAGCTTTCTCCACTTCGAGGCTAGTGAACTGTAGTGGGGTAGCTTCTAAAAAGGCCGGCAACGTGTCTTTGCTTGCCCTATCATTTTCCCCGTACACATTTTTTAAGTGGGTAAGCCACTCGTCATCAGAGATAACACAATCCAAGACCTCGTTCTTTTGGTCGGAAAAAAGAGGGTGTTTAATTATTTCCCAAAATTTGTGACTGTCCTTACGGACTGCCACAGAGAGGAGGTTTTCCCAGGCATCTCTTTTAATTGAGTCTTTTCTAGTTCTGATTGCCAACTTGTAGTTTTTCCTTAAGCTAGCAATTTCATCCTTTACCCTGGGTTTTATTTTCAGGGCGACCATCAAAGATCTATGTGCCTTTGAGCATGCATTGTCAAACCAGCGCGTCGTTTTCTGTACCCCCTTTTTGGGTTTAGCCAGGAGGTCCTGCGCTACCTGACTACAAATTGCCTCAAAAGCCCCTATAACTTCATTTCCTGGGGCACTGGGATTCTGACAAACCTCCACCTGATCCATGATTTTAGGGAATACTGCTGCATAGAAATTATCTGGTACCACCTTGGCCCACTTGAGTCTCCTACCCTGGTCGGAGGTACGCAAGGTATGGTGAGGCCTCACTTTCCCCGGAGCTGGGCCCATATGGTCTCCCCATGCAACCTCCAGTAGAACGGGATTGTGGTCACTAAAATTGGATGGTATAGTGCGGTAGGCCATCGCTCTATCCAGGATGCCCTGTGAGATAAAAATGTAGTCTATTATAGTTCCAGGGTTGGTGCCAGTAAAGGTAACCGTTCTTGCACCGCCCTCTGGTTCATACAGGTTGAAATCTGCCAGGAGATCTTCTAGCTCTTCGCCATCTATTGTATGTTCAAAATGTGGGAGCTCGGGGCCCTCGCCCCAATCCTGGTTAATTGGACTACAGGCTAGCTTACAGGGGTGAATATTAAAATCGCCTAATAATACATATTCTGTATCGCACTGTAAGTTCTGGCTGCCTGACCTTAGTAAAGCGTCTAAAATAGCAATGTTGCTCATACTATCCTCCCTTTTCTGTGAGTTGTAAAAATTAATATATAAGGACCTTGTGGCACAGTTGATGACTCTCTCTATTATGAGGATGTTTTGAGATCCACTACTGATCACTTGTAGGGTACCTTTCAAGGCCAAGGAGAACAGCATCAGCAGGCCACCCTTAGGTCTGCCAGTACGGCTAGGAGTCGCCGCCATTGCGAAACTACAGTAGCCGTCCAACCAGTAACCTGCAGTTATATCCCAGGTTTCCTGGAGGGCAATGATATTATGGCCCGAAACAAAACTAACCCACTCCTTATCATCCCGTTTGGCGTTAAGGCCAGCTACGTTCCAACTTAGTATTTTACAAGTATCCGTAGTGTTCTTCACTGCAGGATTGATTAAAGAGGCTCCTTCACCTGCTTGCACGTGCGGTGTTCCAATAGCCAAAGGGATACTTTCTGGCTCTACAATAATGGACTCGGCATAGACATTGTCATTTCTAACTACGTTTCCCGAAAGGGGGTCCTCATTGACCTCGACCTGCACTTGGCCACAAATAGTTTCCCTTTCCAGGCAGATTGGTGTATCACAGTTAGCCAAGCCGTATGGCTCAAGCCTGTTTAGTCCTTTCACAGTACCGATGCCCCTTTCCCTGGGCTTCATTTGTGGGCGAGAGGGTCTTGGGCTATCATATTGCATGTCTATACCCCCCCTGCGTCAATCGCAGTCATTTAGATTGGCTAGTACCCCATACCTATTCTCGGTTCCAAACCCCCAGGCCTGTGGTGTAGCCCCCACTCCCCGCCCAAACACAGCTGTGTCCCACCTGGGTAAGGGTGTATTAGGACGCATTGGGAACTGCTCTTCTCCTAACCAGGCTCCATACCTACTTCCACAGTTCCCCCAATCTGTCCCCATGCCACCCAAACCACCCAAACCCCCCAGTCCCCGCCTGTTCTGGATGTTCCATAGCGGTCTAGGGTTTTTAAAAGATGTCATATTCTGTTGGTAGTTTTGGAACCCTGAGCCAAATCTGTCTAACGGACCAAGGCCATTCCCATCATATATTGATCTTGGGCCATCCCCCCTTCTGTAACAACTTGTCGCCCACCCTGATCTTAAAGTGTTTGGGTGATACGCGTGTTGTCGCTCATTATAGAAAAATTTTAATGTGAGAGGGATAATAGATCCACTTCTGCGTTGGGGTGGTAATATATTCTGTAGGACATTTGGGAGTACTGATGCATTTGCAAAATTTATCACTATGCAGTCCCCCTTAAACTTTTTATGCTTATTCCCAATCCAGGACATCCTCCTTGTTAATACAATTTCCTCGGCCAACTGTTCTTTCCCATGCTGAGCCATATGCATATTGCTTGATAGCCAGTGTAGAGCCTTGCTTGTCAGGGATGTGGTGGTTTCCGTTTGACCAGGGGATAAAGTGGGGGCATTTGCTAAGACCAGTACCACCGATGAAGCCTCGACTATGAATTGTTGGGAGTCGTCCTCTGGTGATGTCAGTGTTAATGTGGTTGGTATAGGGGGTGGTAATGTGGAGTCCTCCCTTGCCACCTCTCGACCGGTGCCCTCGACTGGTACTTGTGCTAGCCGAGAGGAGTCCGGTAGGTCTTCCGCCACTACACTGCCTCCCCCACTGATGTTATTTTAACTCACTGGGTCTGTTGGTTTGGAAACAATGGATACTATGTTCTCAATTTCATCAGCTAGTTTACCTTGCAAACCACCCCACTTTTTCACCTCGGCGGTTAACCTGTCGATTTTCCCAATCATCGGTTTAATAATAGTTTTTATTTTCTGATCTATCATGTCTGATATCCTACGAAAAAGGTCGTCATCTATGGCTTGTCTAGCATTCATGTCCTCGGACTCTGATCTGTTTCCCTTTGATTTTGGGGGTGTGTTAACCCTTTTCCTTCCCGCCCGTGCCCCCCCTCTTTTAGGTTGAACTCTTCTGCATGTTCTCACCGCCCTATTGGTAACCACAGGAGATAATAAATCATCAACTAAAGGGTCCATATAAGACTCTGGGTCAGAAGCTACGTTTGTCTCTAAATCAACCAGTAAATCTGAGCCTTGATCGATGCATACTATTTCAGGGGGGTTAATCTCAAGAAGATTAATACTTTGATCTGGCTCTGAATCCTCACAGGTATGTACACTCGGGACAGGGCTCCCTCTATCGAGCACAGGGGATTGACTCAGTCCTAGCGATTGCCTTCTTTCAGTGTTTATTTTATGTATCACTTGGACTAAATAATTGTCAAGAGTATTACATGATTCTGGTGCCGCGGAGACGTTCTTCCTAGGCATGGTGGCAGATAGTACAATAAAACCAACAGTCTTACACAAACGGATATCAGCTAGTCCAGGAAGAACACAAGGCACAAGACCAAGAACACAGTTTCTATTTTGCGGTAGATGTTATACTCTAGCAATAGACGGTTTACATACGTGAATCACTGAGCCGGGTGGATCCCGTGACGCTCAACCAAGGGATCTTGCCCAGTCCAGTCTCTTCAGGTCACTGAGGGCCACAGAGGGCCCGCCCTTTGCCCGGGCTTAGCCCCGGGCGCTCCCGCGCGCTCCCGCGCAGCGTTGGACTCCTATATTTGTAGGCCAGTGGCTATTGGGCCGGGTTGTTAGAGGTGGGGCGGGGCGGTCAGGGAGAGCGGGGCCAGGTGACTCGGCCAAACACCTGGACTCCTGGGAAGGCGAGTCCCGGTTTGCGCTCGCAGCCCTGCTGCCTTCACAAACCCCACAAGCACAGCTGAAGCAGGGGACTCCAGAAAAGTCAGGCTGATTGGAAAACGAAGCGGGACCCGCGGAGCGGGTAACGCGAGGCGTGGGTTTAAAAGCCCTGCTTCTTCAAAGTGACAGCAGCGTCGGCTTCAGGTCCGGCAAGAGTGTCCCACGCAGCAAAGGAGCCTTCCTCCTTTTCAGTTGTTAGAGGTGGGGCGGTGCGGTCAGGGAGAGCGGGGCCAGGTGACTCGGCCAAACACCGGGACTCCTGGGAAGGCGAGTCCCGGTTTGCGCTCGCAGCCCTGCTGCCTTCACAAACCCCACAAGCACAGCTGAAGCAGGGGACTCCAGAAAAGTCAGGCTGATTGGAAAACGAAGCGGGACCCGCGGAGCGGGTACCGCAAGGCGTGGGTTTAAAAGCCCTGCTTCTTCAAAGTGACAGCAGCGTCGGCTTCAGGTCCGGCAAGAGTGTCCCACGCAGCAAAGGAGCCTTCCTCCTTTTCAGTTGTTAGAGGTGGGGCGGGGCGGTCAGGGAGAGCGGGGCCAGGTGACTCGGCCAAACACCGGGACTCCTGGGAAGGCGAGTCCCGGTTTGCGCTCGCAGCCCTGCTGCCTTCACAAACCCCACAAGCACAGCTGAAGCAGGGGACTCCAGAAAAGTCAGGCTGATTGGAAAACGAAGCGGGACCCGCGGAGCGGGTACCGCGAGGCGTGGGTTTAAAAGCCCTGCTTCTTCAAAGTGACAGCAGCGTCGGCTTCAGGTCCGGCAAGAGTGTCCCACGCAGCAAAGGAGCCTTCCTCCTTTTCAGTTGTTAGAGGTGGGGCGGGGCGGTCAGGGAGAGCGGGGCCAGGTGACTCGGCCAAACACCGGGACTCCTGGGAAGGCGAGTCCCGGTTTGCGCTCGCAGCCCTGCTGCCTTCACAAACCCCACAAGCACAGCTGAAGCAGGGGACTCCAGAAAAGTCAGGCTGATTGGAAAACGAAGCGGGACCCGCGGAGCGGGTACCGGGAGGCGTGGGTTTAAAAGCTCTGCTTCTTCAAAGTGACAGCAGCGTCGGCTTCAGGTCCGGCAAGAGTGTCCCACGCAGCAAAGGAGCCTTCCTCCTTTTCAGTTGTTAGAGGTGGGGCGGGGCGGTCAGGGAGAGCGGGGCCAGGTGACTCGGCCAAACACCGGGACTCCTGGGAAGGCGAGTCCCGGTTTGCGCTCGCAGCCCTGCTGCCTTCACAAACCCCACAAGCACAGCTGAAGCAGGGCACTCCAGAAAAGTCAGGCTGATTGGAAAACGAAGCGGGACCCGCGGAGCGGGTACCGCGAGGCATGGGTTTAAAAGCCATGCTTCTTCAAAGTGACAGCAGCGTCGGCTTCAGGTCCGGCAAGAGTGTCCCACGCAGCAAAGGAGCCTTCCTCCTTTTCAGTTGTTAGAGGCGGGGCGGTCAGGGAGAGCGGGGCCAGGTGACTCGGCCAAACACCGGGACTCCTGGGAAGGCGAGTCCCGGTTTGCGCTTGCAGCCCTGCTGCCTTCACAAACCCCACAAGCACAGCTGAAGCAGGGGACTCCAGAAAAGTCAGGCTGATTGGAAAACGAAGCGGGACCCGCGGAGCGGGTACCGCGAGGCGTGGGTTTAAAAGCCCTGCTTCTTCAAAGTGACAGCAGCGTCGGCTTCAAGTCCGGCAAGAGTATCCCACGCAGCAAAGGAGCCTTCCTCCTTTTCAGTTGTTAGAGGTGGGGCGGGGCGGTCAGGGAGAGCGGGGCCAGGTGACTCGGCCAAACACCGGGACTCCTGGGAAGGCGAGTCCCGGTTTGCCCTCGCAGCCCTGCTGCCTTCACAAACCCCACAAGCACAGCTGAAGCAGGGGACTCCAGAAAAGTCAGGCTGATTGGAAAACGAAGCGAGACCCGCGGAGCGGGTACCGCGAGGCGTGGGTTTAAAAGCCATGCTTCTTCAAAGTGACAGCAGCGTCGGCTTCAGGTCCGGCAAGAGTGTCCCACGCAGCAAAGGAGCCTTCCTCCTTTTCAGTTGTTAGAGGTGGGGCGGGGCGGTCAGGGAGAGCGGGGCCAGGTGACTCGGCCAAACACCGGGACTCCTGGGAAGGCGAGTCCCGGTTTGCGCTCGCAGCCCTGCTGCCTTCACAAACCCCACAAGCACAGCTGAAGCAGGGGACTCCAGAAAAGTCAGGCTGATTGGAAAACGAAGCGGGACCCGCGGAGCGGGTACCGCGAGGCGTGGGTTTAAAAGCCCTGCTTCTTCAAAGTGACAGCAGCGTCGGCTTCAGGTCCGGCAAGAGTGTCCCACGCAGCAAAGGAGCCTTCCTCCTTTTCAGTTGTTAGAGGTGGGGCGGGGCGGTCAGGGAGAGTGGGGCCAGGTGACTCGGCCAAACACCGGGACTCCTGGGAAGGCGAGTCCCGGTTTGCCCTCGCAGCCCTGCTGCCTTCACAAACCCCACAAGCACAGCTGAAGCAGGGGACTCCAGAAAAGTCAGGCTGATTGGAAAACGAAGCGGGACCCGCGGAGCGGGTACCGCGAGGCGTGGGTTTAAAAGCCCTGCTTCTTCAAAGTGACAGCAGCGTCGGCTTCAGGTCCGGCAAGAGTGTCCCACGCAGCAAAGGAGCCTTCCTCCTTTTCAGTTGTTAGAGGTGGGGCGGGGCGGTCAGGGAGAGCGGGGCCAGGTGACTCGGCCAAACACCGGGACTCCTGGGAAGGCGAGTCCCGGTTTGCGCTCGCAGCCCTGCTGCCTTCACAAACCCCACAAGCACAGCTGAAGCAGGGGACTCCAGAAAAATCAGGCTGATTGGAAAACGAAGCGGGACCCGCGGAGCGGGTACCGCGAGGCGTGGGTTTAAAAGCCCTGCTTCTTCAAAGTGACAGCAGCGTCGGCTTCAGGTCCGGCAAGAGTGTCCCACGCAGCAAAGGAGCCTTCCTCCTTTTCAGTTGTTAGAGGTGGGGCGGGGCGGTCAGGGAGAGCGGGGCCAGGTGACTCGGCCAAACACCGGGACTCCTGGGAAGGCGAGTCCCGGTTTGCGCTCGCAGCCCTGCTGCCTTCACAAACCCCACAAGCACAGCTGAAGCAGGGGACTCCAGAAAAGTCAGGCTGATTGGAAAACGAAGCGGGACCCGCGGAGCGGGTACCGCGAGGCGTGGGTTTAAAAGCCCTGCTTCTTCAAAGTGACAGCAGCGTCGGCTTCAGGTCCGGCAAGAGTGTCCCACGCAGCAAAGGAGCCTTCCTCCTTTTCAGTTGTTAGAGGTGGGGCGGGGCGGTCAGGGAGAGCGGGGCCAGGTGACTCGGCCAAACACCGGGACTCCTGGGAAGGCGAGTCCCGGTCTGCGCTCGCAGCCCTGCTGCCTTCACAAACCCCACAAGCACAGCTGAAGCAGGGGACTCCAGAAAAGTCAGGCTGATTGGAAAACGAAGCCGGACCCGCGGAGCGGGTACCGCGAGGCGTGGGTTTAAAAGCCCTGCTTCTTCAAAGTGACAGCAGCGTCGGCTTCAGGTCCGGCAAGAGTGTCCCACGCAGCAAAGGAGCCTTCCTCCTTTTCAGTTGTTAGAGGTGGGGCGGGGCGGTCAGGGAGAGCGGGGCCAGGTGACTCGGCCAAACACCGGGACTCCTGGGAAGGCGAGTCCCGGTTTGCGCTCGCAGCCCTGCTGCCTTCACAAACCCCACAAGCACAGCTGAAGCAGGGGACTCCAGAAAAATCAGGCTGATTGGAAAACGAAGCGGGACCCGCGGAGCGGGTACCGCGAGGCGTGGGTTTAAAAGCCCTGCTTCTTCAAAGTGACAGCAGCGTCGGCTTCAGGTCCGGCAAGAGTGTCCCACGCAGCAAAGGAGCCTTCCTCCTTTTCAGTTGTTAGAGGTGGGGCGGGGCGGTCAGGGAGAGCGGGGCCAGGTGACTCGGCCAAACACCGGGACTCCTGGGAAGGCGAGTCCCGGTTTGCGCTCGCAGCCCTGCTGCCTTCACAAACCCCACAAGCA
This sequence comes from Lissotriton helveticus, assembly GCF_964261635.1. Taxonomy (NCBI): domain Eukaryota; kingdom Metazoa; phylum Chordata; class Amphibia; order Caudata; family Salamandridae; genus Lissotriton; species Lissotriton helveticus. The sequence continues at coordinate 302,394,127 of NC_136059.1, forward strand.
CAGCTGAAGCAGGGGACTCCAGAAAAGTCAGGCTGATTGGAAAACGAAGCGGGACCCGCGGAGCGGGTACCGCGAGGCGTGGGTTTAAAAGCCCTGCTTCTTCAAAGTGACAGCAGCGTCGGCTTCAGGTCCGGCAAGAGTGTCCCACGCAGCAAAGGAGCCTTCCTCCTTTTCAGTTGTTAGAGGTGGGGCGGGCGGTCAGGGAGAGCGGGGCCAGGTGACTCGGCCAAACACCGGGACTCCTGGGAAGGCGAGTCCCGGTCTGCGCTCGCAGCCCTGCTGCCTTCACAAACCCCACAAGCACAGCTGAAGCAGGGGACTCCAGAAAAGTCAGGCTGATTGGAAAACGAAGCGGGACCCGCGGAGCGGGTACCGCGAGGCGTGGGTTTAAAAGCCCTGCTTCTTCAAAGTGACAGCAGCGTCGGCTTCAGGTCCGGCAAGAGTGTCCCACGCAGCAAAGGAGCCTTCCTCCTTTTCAGTTGTTAGAGGTGGGGCGGGGCGGTCAGGGAGAGCGGGGCCAGGTGACTCGGCCAAACACCGGGACTCCTGGGAAGGCGAGTCCCGGTCTGCGCTCGCAGCCCTGCTGCCTTCACAAACCCCACAAGCACAGCTGAAGCAGGGGACTCCAGAAAAGTCAGGCTGATTGGAAAACGAAGCGGGACCCGCGGAGCGGGTACCGCGAGGCGTGGGTTTAAAAGCCCTGCTTCTTCAAAGTGACAGCAGCGTCGGCTTCAGGTCCGGCAAGAGTGTCCCACGCAGCAAAGGAGCCTTCCTCCTTTTCAGTTGTTAGAGGTGGGGCGGGGCGGTCAGGGAGAGTGGGGCCAGGTGACTCGGCCAAACACCTGGACTCCTGGGAAGGCGAGTCCCGGTTTGCGCTCGCAGCCCTGCTGCCTTCACAAACCCCACAAGCACAGCTGAAGCAGGGGACTCCAGAAAAGTCAGGCTGATTGGAAAACGAAGCGGGACCCGCGGAGCGGGTACCGCGAGGCGTGGGTTTAAAAGCCCTGCTTCTTCAAAGTGACAGCAGCGTCGGCTTCAGGTCCGGCAAGAGTGTCCCACGCAGCAAAGGAGCCTTCCTCCTTTTCAGTTGTTAGAGGTGGGGCGGTGCGGTCAGGGAGAGCGGGGCCAGGTGACTCGGCCAAACACCGGGACTCCTGGGAAGGCGAGTCCCGGTTTGCGCTCGCAGCCCTGCTGCCTTCACAAACCCCACAAGCACAGCTGAAGCAGGGGACTCCAGAAAAGTCAGGCTGATTGGAAAACGAAGCGGGACCCGCGGAGCGGGTACCGCAAGGCGTGGGTTTAAAAGCCCTGCTTCTTCAAAGTGACAGCAGCGTCGGCTTCAGGTCCGGCAAGAGTGTCCCACGCAGCAAAGGAGCCTTCCTCCTTTTCAGTTGTTAGAGGTGGGGCGGGGCGGTCAGGGAGAGCGGGGCCAGGTGACTCGGCCAAACACCGGGACTCCTGGGAAGGCGAGTCCCGGTTTGCGCTCGCAGCCCTGCTGCCTTCACAAACCCCACAAGCACAGCTGAAGCAGGGGACTCCAGAAAAGTCAGGCTGATTGGAAAACGAAGCGGGACCCGCGGAGCGGGTACCGCGAGGCGTGGGTTTAAAAGCCCTGCTTCTTCAAAGTGACAGCAGCGTCGGCTTCAGGTCCGGCAAGAGTGTCCCACGCAGCAAAGGAGCCTTCCTCCTTTTCAGTTGTTAGAGGTGGGGCGGGGCGGTCAGGGAGAGCGGGGCCAGGTGACTCGGCCAAACACCGGGACTCCTGGGAAGGCGAGTCCCGGTTTGCGCTCGCAGCCCTGCTGCCTTCACAAACCCCACAAGCACAGCTGAAGCAGGGGACTCCAGAAAAGTCAGGCTGATTGGAAAACGAAGCGGGACCCGCGGAGCGGGTACCGGGAGGCGTGGGTTTAAAAGCTCTGCTTCTTCAAAGTGACAGCAGCGTCGGCTTCAGGTCCGGCAAGAGTGTCCCACGCAGCAAAGGAGCCTTCCTCCTTTTCAGTTGTTAGAGGTGGGGCGGGGCGGTCAGGGAGAGCGGGGCCAGGTGACTCGGCCAAACACCGGGACTCCTGGGAAGGCGAGTCCCGGTTTGCGCTCGCAGCCCTGCTGCCTTCACAAACCCCACAAGCACAGCTGAAGCAGGGCACTCCAGAAAAGTCAGGCTGATTGGAAAACGAAGCGGGACCCGCGGAGCGGGTACCGCGAGGCATGGGTTTAAAAGCCATGCTTCTTCAAAGTGACAGCAGCGTCGGCTTCAGGTCCGGCAAGAGTGTCCCACGCAGCAAAGGAGCCTTCCTCCTTTTCAGTTGTTAGAGGTGGGGCGGGGCGGTCAGGGAGAGCGGGGCCAGGTGACTCGGCCAAACACCGGGACTCCTGGGAAGGCGAGTCCCGGTTTGCGCTTGCAGCCCTGCTGCCTTCACAAACCCCACAAGCACAGCTGAAGCAGGGGACTCCAGAAAAGTCAGGCTGATTGGAAAACGAAGCGGGACCCGCGGAGCGGGTACCGCGAGGCGTGGGTTTAAAAGCCCTGCTTCTTCAAAGTGACAGCAGCGTCGGCTTCAAGTCCGGCAAGAGTATCCCACGCAGCAAAGGAGCCTTCCTCCTTTTCAGTTGTTAGAGGTGGGGCGGGGCGGTCAGGGAGAGCGGGGCCAGGTGACTCGGCCAAACACCGGGACTCCTGGGAAGGCGAGTCCCGGTTTGCCCTCGCAGCCCTGCTGCCTTCACAAACCCCACAAGCACAGCTGAAGCAGGGGACTCCAGAAAAGTCAGGCTGATTGGAAAACGAAGCGGGACCCGCGGAGCGGGACCCGCGGAGCGGGTACCGCGAGGCGTGGGTTTAAAAGCCATGCTTCTTCAAAGTGACAGCAGCGTCGGCTTCAGGTCCGGCAAGAGTGTCCCACGCAGCAAAGGAGCCTTCCTCCTTTTCAGTTGTTAGAGGTGGGGCGGGGCGGTCAGGGAGAGCGGGGCCAGGTGACTCGGCCAAACACCGGGACTCCTGGGAAGGCGAGTCCCGGTTTGCGCTCGCAGCCCTGCTGCCTTCACAAACCCCACAAGCACAGCTGAAGCAGGGGACTCCAGAAAAGTCAGGCTGATTGGAAAACGAAGCGGGACCCGCGGAGCGGGTACCGCGAGGCGTGGGTTTAAAAGCCCTGCTTCTTCAAAGTGACAGCAGCGTCGGCTTCAGGTCCGGCAAGAGTGTCCCACGCAGCAAAGGAGCCTTCCTCCTTTTCAGTTGTTAGAGGTGGGGCGGGGCGGTCAGGGAGAGTGGGGCCAGGTGACTCGGCCAAACACCGGGACTCCTGGGAAGGCGAGTCCCGGTTTGCCCTCGCAGCCCTGCTGCCTTCACAAACCCCACAAGCACAGCTGAAGCAGGGGACTCCAGAAAAGTCAGGCTGATTGGAAAACGAAGCGGGACCCGCGGAGCGGGTACCGCGAGGCGTGGGTTTAAAAGCCCTGCTTCTTCAAAGTGACAGCAGCGTCGGCTTCAGGTCCGGCAAGAGTGTCCCACGCAGCAAAGGAGCCTTCCTCCTTTTCAGTTGTTAGAGGTGGGGCGGGGCGGTCAGGGAGAGCGGGGCCAGGTGACTCGGCCAAACACCGGGACTCCTGGGAAGGCGAGTCCCGGTTTGCGCTCGCAGCCCTGCTGCCTTCACAAACCCCACAAGCACAGCTGAAGCAGGGGACTCCAGAAAAATCAGGCTGATTGGAAAACGAAGCGGGACCCGCGGAGCGGGTACCGCGAGGCGTGGGTTTAAAAGCCCTGCTTCTTCAAAGTGACAGCAGCGTCGGCTTCAGGTCCGGCAAGAGTGTCCCACGCAGCAAAGGAGCCTTCCTCCTTTTCAGTTGTTAGAGGTGGGGCGGGGCGGTCAGGGAGAGCGGGGCCAGGTGACTCGGCCAAACACCGGGACTCCTGGGAAGGCGAGTCCCGGTTTGCGCTCGCAGCCCTGCTGCCTTCACAAACCCCACAAGCACAGCTGAAGCAGGGGACTCCAGAAAAGTCAGGCTGATTGGAAAACGAAGCGGGACCCGCGGAGCGGGTACCGCGAGGCGTGGGTTTAAAAGCCCTGCTTCTTCAAAGTGACAGCAGCGTCGGCTTCAGGTCCGGCAAGAGTGTCCCACGCAGCAAAGGAGCCTTCCTCCTTTTCAGTTGTTAGAGGTGGGGCGGGGCGGTCAGGGAGAGCGGGGCCAGGTGACTCGGCCAAACACCGGGACTCCTGGGAAGGCGAGTCCCGGTCTGCGCTCGCAGCCCTGCTGCCTTCACAAACCCCACAAGCACAGCTGAAGCAGGGGACTCCAGAAAAGTCAGGCTGATTGGAAAACGAAGCCGGACCCGCGGAGCGGGTACCGCGAGGCGTGGGTTTAAAAGCCCTGCTTCTTCAAAGTGACAGCAGCGTCGGCTTCAGGTCCGGCAAGAGTGTCCCACGCAGCAAAGGAGCCTTCCTCCTTTTCAGTTGTTAGAGGTGGGGCGGGGCGGTCAGGGAGAGCGGGGCCAGGTGACTCGGCCAAACACCGGGACTCCTGGGAAGGCGAGTCCCGGTTTGCGCTCGCAGCCCTGCTGCCTTCACAAACCCCACAAGCACAGCTGAAGCAGGGGACTCCAGAAAAATCAGGCTGATTGGAAAACGAAGCGGGACCCGCGGAGCGGGTACCGCGAGGCGTGGGTTTAAAAGCCCTGCTTCTTCAAAGTGACAGCAGCGTCGGCTTCAGGTCCGGCAAGAGTGTCCCACGCAGCAAAGGAGCCTTCCTCCTTTTCAGTTGTTAGAGGTGGGGCGGGGCGGTCAGGGAGAGCGGGGCCAGGTGACTCGGCCAAACACCGGGACTCCTGGGAAGGCGAGTCCCGGTTTGCGCTCGCAGCCCTGCTGCCTTCACAAACCCCACAAGCACAGCTGAAGCAGGGGACTCCAGAAAAGTCAGGCTGATTGGAAAACGAAGCGGGACCCGCGGAGCGGGTACCGCGAGGCGTGGGTTTAAAAGCCCTGCTTCTTCAAAGTGACAGCAGCGTCGGCTTCAGGTCCGGCAAGAGTGTCCCACGCAGCAAAGGAGCCTTCCTCCTTTTCAGTTGTTAGAGGTGGGGCGGGCGGTCAGGGAGAGCGGGGCCAGGTGACTCGGCCAAACACCGGGACTCCTGGGAAGGCGAGTCCCGGTCTGCGCTCGCAGCCCTGCTGCCTTCACAAACCCCACAAGCACAGCTGAAGCAGGGGACTCCAGAAAAGTCAGGCTGATTGGAAAACGAAGCGGGACCCGCGGAGCGGGTACCGCGAGGCGTGGGTTTAAAAGCCCTGCTTCTTCAAAGTGACAGCAGCGTCGGCTTCAGGTCCGGCAAGAGTGTCCCACGCAGCAAAGGAGCCTTCCTCCTTTTCAGTTGTTAGAGGTGGGGCGGGGCGGTCAGGGAGAGCGGGGCCAGGTGACTCGGCCAAACACCGGGACTCCTGGGAAGGCGAGTCCCGGTCTGCGCTCGCAGCCCTGCTGCCTTCACAAACCCCACAAGCACAGCTGAAGCAGGGGACTCCAGAAAAGTCAGGCTGATTGGAAAACGAAGCGGGACCCGCGGAGCGGGTACCGCGAGGCGTGGGTTTAAAAGCCCTGCTTCTTCAAAGTGACAGCAGCGTCGGCTTCAGGTCCGGCAAGAGTGTCCCACGCAGCAAAGGAGCCTTCCTCCTTTTCAGTTGTTAGAGGTGGGGCGGGGCGGTCAGGGAGAGTGGGGCCAGGTGACTCGGCCAAACACTGGGACTCCTGGGAAGGCGAGTCCCGGTTTGCGCTCGCAGCCCTGCTGCCTTCACAAACCCCACAAGCACAGCTGAAGCAGGGGACTCCAGAAAAGTCAGGCTGATTGGAAAACGAAGCGGGACCCGCGGAGCGGGTACCGCGAGGCGTGGGTTTAAAAGCCCTGCTTCTTCAAAGTGACAGCAGCGTCGGCTTCAGGTCCGGCAAGAGTGTCCCACGCAGCAAAGGAGCCTTCCTCCTTTTCAGTTGTTAGAGGTGGGGCGGGGCGGTCAGGGAGAGCGGGGCCAGGTGACTCGGCCAAACACCGGGACTCCTGGGAAGGCGAGTCCCGGTCTGCGCTCGCAGCCCTGCTGCCTTCACAAACCCCACAAGCACAGCTGAAGCAGGGGACTCCAGAAAAGTCAGGCTGATTGGAAAACGAAGCGGGACCCGCGGAGCGGGTACCGCGAGGCGTGGGTTTAAAAGCCCTGCTTCTTCAAAGTGACAGCAGCGTCGGCTTCAGGTCCGGCAAGAGTGTCCCACGCAGCAAAGGAGCCTTCCTCCTTTTCAGTTGTTAGAGGTGGGGCGGGGCGGTCAGGGAGAGTGGGGCCAGGTGACTCGGCCAAACACCGGGACTCCTGGGAAGGCGAGTCCCGGTTTGCGCTCGCAGCCCTGCTGCCTTCACAAACCCCACAAGCACAGCTGAAGCAGGGGACTCCAGAAAAGTCAGGCTGATTGGAAAACGAAGCGGGACCCGCGGAGCGGGTACCGCGAGGCGTGGGTTTAAAAGCCCTGCTTCTTCAAAGTGACAGCAGCGTCGGCTTCAGGTCCGGCAAGAGTGTCCCACGCAGCAAAGGAGCCTTCCTCCTTTTCAGTTGTTAGAGGTGGGGCGGGGCGGTCAGGGAGAGCGGGGCCAGGTGACTCGGCCAAACACCGGGACTCCTGGGAAGGCGAGTCCCGGTTTGCGCTCGCAGCCCTGCTGCCTTCACAAACCCCACAAGCACAGCTGAAGCAGGGGACTCCAGAAAAGTCAGGCTGATTGGAAAACGAAGCGGGACCCGCGGAGCGGGTACCGCGAGGCGTGGGTTTAAAAGCCCTGCTTCTTCAAAGTGACAGCAGCGTCGGCTTCAGGTCCGGCAAGAGTGTCCCACGCAGCAAAGGAGCCTTCCTCCTTTTCAGTTGTTAGAGGTGGGGCGGGGCGGTCAGGGAGAGCGGGGCCAGGTGACTCGGCCAAACACCGGGACTCCTGGGAAGGCGAGTCCCGGTTTGCGCTCGCAGCCCTGCTGCCTTCACAAACCCCACAAGCACAGCTGAAGCAGGGGACTCCAGAAAAGTCAGGCTGATTGGAAAACGAAGCGGGACCCGCGGAGCGGGTACCGCGAGGCGTGGGTTTAAAAGCCCTGCTTCTTCAAAGTGACAGCAGCGTCGGCTTCAGGTCCGGCAAGAGTGTCCCACGCAGCAAAGGAGCCTTCCTCCTTTTCAGTTGTTAGAGGTGGGGCGGGGCGGTCAGGGAGAGCAGGGCCAGGTGACTCGGCCAAACACCGGGACTCCTGGGAAGGCGAGTCCCGGTTTGCGCTCGCAGCCCTGCTGCCTTCACAAACCCCACAAGCACAGCTGAAGCAGGGGACTCCAGAAAAGTCAGGCTGATTGGAAAACGAAGCGGGACCCGCGGAGCGGGTACCGCGAGGCGTGGGTTTAAAAGCCCTGCTTCTTCAAAGTGACAGCAGCGTCGGCTTCAGGTCCGGCAAGAGTGTCCCACGCAGCAAAGGAGCCTTCCTCCTTTTCAGTTGTTAGAGGTGGGGCGGGGCGGTCAGGGAGAGCGGGGCCAGGTGACTCGGCCAAACACCGGGACTCCTGGGAAGGCGAGTCCCGGTTTGCGCTCGCAGCCCTGCTGCCTTCACAAACCCCACAAGCACAGCTGAAGCAGGGGACTCCAGAAAAGTCAGGCTGATTGGAAAACGAAGCGGGACCCGCAGAGCGGGTACCGCGAGGCGTGGGTTTAAAAGCCCTGCTTCTTCAAAGTGACAGCAGCGTCGGCTTCAGGTCCGGCAAGAGTGTCCCACGCAGCAAAGGAGCCTTCCTCCTTTTCAGTTGTTAGAGGTGGGGCGGGGCGGTCAGGGAGAGCGGGGCCAGGTGACTCGGCCAAACACCGGGACTCCTGGGAAGGCGAGTCCCGGTTTGCGCTCGCAGCCCTGCTGCCTTCACAAACCCCACAAGCACAGCTGAAGCAGGGGACTCTAGAAAAGTCAGGCTGATTGGAAAACGAAGCGGGACCCGCGGAGCGGGTACCGCGAGGCGTGGGTTTAAAAGCCCTGCTTCTTCAAAGTGACAGCAGCGTCGGCTTCAGGTCCGGCAAGAGTGTCCCACGCAGCAAAGGAGCCTTCCTCCTTTTCAGTTGTTAGAGGTGGGGCGGGGCGGTCAGGGAGAGCGGGGCCAGGTGACTCGGCCAAACACCGGGACTCCTGGGAAGGCGAGTCCCGGTTTGCGCTCGCAGCCCTGCTGCCTTCACAAACCCCACAAGCACAGCTGAAGCAGGGGACTCCAGAAAAGTCAGGCTGATTGGAAAACGAAGCGGGAACCGCGGAGCGGGTACCGCGAGGCGTGGGTTTAAAAGCCCTGCTTCTTCAAAGTGACAGCAGCGTCGGCTTCAGGTCCGGCAAGAGTGTCCCACGCAGCAAAGGAGCCTTCCTCCTTTTCAGTTGTTAGAGGTGGGGCGGGGCGGTCAGGGAGAGCGGGGCCAGGTGACTCGGCCAAACACCGGGACTCCTGGGAAGGCGAGTCCCGGTTTGCGCTCGTAGCCCTGCTGCCTTCACAAACCCCACAAGCACAGCTGAAGCAGGGGACTCCAGAAAAGTCAGGCTGATTGGAAAACGAAGCGGGACCCGCGGAGCGGGTACCGCGAGGCGTGGGTTTAAAAGCCCTGCTTCTTCAAAGTGACAGCAGCGTCGGCTTCAGGTCCGGCAAGAGTGTCCCACGCAGCAAAGGAGCCTTCCTCCTTTTCAGTTGTTAGAGGTGGGGCGGGGCGGTCAGGGAGAGCGGGGCCAGGTGACTCGGCCAAACACCGGGACTCCTGGGAAGGCGAGTCCCGGTTTGCGCTCGCAGCCCTGCTGCCTTCACAAACCCCACAAGCACAGCTGAAGCAGGGGACTCCAGAAAAGTCAGGCTGATTGGAAAACGAAGCGGGAACCGCGGAGCGGGTACCGCGAGGCGTGGGTTTAAAAGCCCTGCTTCTTCAAAGTGACAGCAGCGTCGGCTTCAGGTCCGGCAAGAGTGTCCCACGCAGCAAAGGAGCCTTCCTCCTTTTCAGTTGTTAGAGGTGGGGCGGGGCGGTCAGGGAGAGCGGGGCCAGGTGACTCGGCCAAACACCGGGACTCCTGGGAAGGCGAGTCCCGGTTTGCGCTCGCAGCCCTGCTGCCTTCACAAACCCCACAAGCACAGCTGAAGCAGGGGACTCCAGAAAAGTCAGGCTGATTGGAAAACGAAGCGGGACCCGCGGAGCGGGTACCGCGAGGCGTGGGTTTAAAAGCCCTGCTTCTTCAAAGTGACAGCAGCGTCGGCTTCAGGTCCGGCAAGAGTGTCCCACGCAGCAAAGGAGCCTTCCTCCTTTTCAGTTGTTAGAGGTGGGGCGGGGCGGTCAGGGAGAGCGGGGCCAGGTGACTCGGCCAAACACCGGGACTCCTGGGAAGGCGAGTCCCGGTTTGCGCTCGCAGCCCTGCTGCCTTCACAAACCCCACAAGCACAGCTGAAGCAGGGGACTCCAGAAAAGTCAGGCTGATTGGAAAACGAAGCGGGACCCGCAGAGCGGGTACCGCGAGGCGTGGGTTTAAAAGCCCTGCTTCTTCAAAGTGACAGCAGCGTCGGCTTCAGGTCCGGCAAGAGTGTCCCACGCAGCAAAGGAGCCTTCCTCCTTTTCAGTTGTTAGAGGTGGGGCGGGGCGGTCAGGGAGAGCGGGGCCAGGTGACTCGGCCAAACACCGGGACTCCTGGGAAGGCGAGTCCCGGTTTGCGCTCGCAGCCCTGCTGCCTTCACAAACCCCACAAGCACAGCTGAAGCAGGGGACTCTAGAAAAGTCAGGCTGATTGGAAAACGAAGCGGGACCCGCGGAGCGGGTACCGCGAGGCGTGGGTTTAAAAGCCCTGCTTCTTCAAAGTGACAGCAGCGTCGGCTTCAGGTCCGGCAAGAGTGTCCCACGCAGCAAAGGAGCCTTCCTCCTTTTCAGTTGTTAGAGGTGGGGCGGGGCGGTCAGGGAGAGCGGGGCCAGGTGACTCGGCCAAACACCGGGACTCCTGGGAAGGCGAGTCCCGGTTTGCGCTCGCAGCCCTGCTGCCTTCACAAACCCCACAAGCACAGCTGAAGCAGGGGACTCCAGAAAAGTCAGGCTGATTGGAAAACGAAGCGGGAACCGCGGAGCGGGTACCGCGAGGCGTGGGTTTAAAAGCCCTGCTTCTTCAAAGTGACAGCAGCGTCGGCTTCAGGTCCGGCAAGAGTGTCCCACGCAGCAAAGGAGCCTTCCTCCTTTTCAGTTGTTAGAGGTGGGGCGGGGCGGTCAGGGAGAGCGGGGCCAGGTGACTCGGCCAAACACCGGGACTCCTGGGAAGGCGAGTCCCGGTTTGCGCTCGCAGCCCTGCTGCCTTCACAAACCCCACAAGCACAGCTGAAGCAGGGGACTCCAGAAAAGTCAGGCTGATTGGAAAACGAAGCGGGACCCGCGGAGCGGGTAACGCGAGGCGTGGGTTTAAAAGCCCTGCTTCTTCAAAGTGACAGCAGCGTCGGCTTCAGGTCCGGCAAGAGTGTCCCACGCAGCAAAGGAGCCTTCCTCCTTTTCAGTTGTTAGAGGTGGGGCGGGGCGGTCAGGGAGAGCGGGGCCAGGTGACTCGGCCAAACACCGGGACTCCTGGGAAGGCGAGTCCCGGTTTGCGCTCGCAGCCCTGCTGCCTTCACAAACCCCACAAGCACAGCTGAAGCAGGGGACTCCAGAAAAGTCAGGCTGATTGGAAAACGAAGCGGGAACCGCGGAGCGGGTACCGCGAGGCGTGGGTTTAAAAGCCCTGCTTCTTCAAAGTGACAGCAGCGTCGGCTTCAGGTCCGGCAAGAGTGTCCCACGCAGCAAAGGAGCCTTCCTCCTTTTCAGTTGTTAGAGGTGGGGCGGGGCGGTCAGGGAGAGCGGGGCCAGGTGACTCGGCCAAACACCGGGACTCCTGGGAAGGCGAGTCCCGGTTTGCGCTCGCAGCCCTGCTGCCTTCACAAACCCCACAAGCACAGCTGAAGCAGGGGACTCCTGAAAAGTCAGGCTGATTGGAAAACGAAGCGGGACCCGCGGAGCGGGTACCGCGAGGCGTGGGTTTAAAAGCCCTGCTTCTTCAAAGTGACAGCAGCGTCGGCTTCAGGTCCGGCAAGAGTGTCCCACGCAGCAAAGGAGCCTTCCTCCTTTTCAGTTGTTAGAGGTGGGGCGGGGCGGTCAGGGAGAGTGGGGCCAGGTGACTCGGCCAAACACCGGGACTCCTGGGAAGGCGAGTCCCGGTTTGCGCTCGCAGCCCTGCTGCCTTCACAAACCCCACAAGCACAGCTGAAGCAGGGGACTCCAGAAAAGTCAGGCTGATTGGAAAACGAAGCGGGACCCGCGGAGCGGGTACCGCGAGGCGTGGGTTTAAAAGCCCTGCTTCTTCAAAGTGACAGCAGCGTCGGCTTCAGGTCCGGCAAGAGTGTCCCACGCAGCAAAGGAGCCTTCCTCCTTTTCAGTTGTTAGAGGTGGGGCGGGGCGGTCAGGGAGAGCGGGGCCAGGTGACTCGGCCAAACACCGGGACTCCTGGGAAGGCGAGTCCCGGTTTGCGCTCGCAGCCCTGCTGCCTTCACAAACCCCACAAGCACAGCTGAAGCAGGGGACTCCAGAAAAGTCAGGCTGATTGGAAAACGAAGCGGGACCCGCGGAGCGGGTACCGCGAGGCGTGGGTTTAAAAGCCCTGCTTCTTCAAAGTGACAGCAGCGTCGGCTTCAGGTCCGGCAAGAGTGTCCCACGCAGCAAAGGAGCCTTCCTCCTTTTCAGTTGTTAGAGGTGGGGCGGGGCGGTCAGGGAGAGCGGGGCCAGGTGACTCGGCCAAACACCGGGACTCCTGGGAAGGCGAGTCCCGGTTTGCGCTCGCAGCCCTGCTGCCTTCACAAACCCCACAAGCACAGCTGAAGCAGGGGACTCCAGAAAAGTCAGGCTGATTGGAAAACGAAGCGGGACCCGCGGAGCGGGTACCGCGAGGCGTGGGTTTAAAAGCCCTGCTTCTTCAAAGTGACAGCAGCGTCGGCTTCAGGTCCGGCAAGAGTGTCCCACGCAGCAAAGGAGCCTTCCTCCTTTTCAGTTGTTAGAGGTGGGGCGGGGCGGTCAGGGAGAGCAGGGCCAGGTGACTCGGCCAAACACCGGGACTCCTGGGAAGGCGAGTCCCGGTTTGCGCTCGCAGCCCTGCTGCCTTCACAAACCCCACAAGCACAGCTGAAGCAGGGGACTCCAGAAAAGTCAGGCTGATTGGAAAACGAAGCGGGACCCGCGGAGCGGGTACCGCGAGGCGTGGGTTTAAAAGCCCTGCTTCTTCAAAGTGACAGCAGCGTCGGCTTCAGGTCCGGCAAGAGTGTCCCACGCAGCAAAGGAGCCTTCCTCCTTTTCAGTTGTTAGAGGTGGGGCGGGGCGGTCAGGGAGAGCGGGGCCAGGTGACTCGGCCAAACACCGGGACTCCTGGGAAGGCGAGTCCCGGTTTGCGCTCGCAGCCCTGCTGCCTTCACAAACCCCACAAGCACAGCTGAAGCAGGGGACTCCAGAAAAGTCAGGCTGATTGGAAAACGAAGCGGGACCCGCGGAGCGGGTACCGCGAGGCGTGGGTTTAAAAGCCCTGCTTCTTCAAAGTGACAGCAGCGTCGGCTTCAGGTCCGGCAAGAGTGTCCCACGCAGCAAAGGAGCCTTCCTCCTTTTCAGTTGTTAGAGGTGGGGCGGGGCGGTCAGGGAGAGCGGGGCCAGGTGACTCGGCCAAACACCGGGACTCCTGGGAAGGCGAGTCCCGGTTTGCGCTCGCAGCCCTGCTGCCTTCACAAACCCCACAAGCACAGCTGAAGCAGGGGACTCCAGAAAAGTCAGGCTGATTGGAAAACGAAGCGGGACCCGCAGAGCGGGTACCGCGAGGCGTGGGTTTAAAAGCCCTGCTTCTTCAAAGTGACAGCAGCGTCGGCTTCAGGTCCGGCAAGAGTGTCCCACGCAGCAAAGGAGCCTTCCTCCTTTTCAGTTGTTAGAGGTGGGGCGGGGCGGTCAGGGAGAGCGGGGCCAGGTGACTCGGCCAAACACCGGGACTCCTGGGAAGGCGAGTCCCGGTTTGCGCTCGCAGCCCTGCTGCCTTCACAAACCCCACAAGCACAGCTGAAGCAGGGGACTCTAGAAAAGTCAGGCTGATTGGAAAACAAAGCGGGACCCGCGGAGCGGGTACCGCGAGGCGTGGGTTTAAAAGCCCTGCTTCTTCAAAGTGACAGCAGCGTCGGCTTCAGGTCCGGCAAGAGTGTCCCACGCAGCAAAGGAGCCTTCCTCCTTTTCAGTTGTTAGAGGTGGGGCGGGGCGGTCAGGGAGAGCGGGGCCAGGTGACTCGGCCAAACACCGGGACTCCTGGGAAGGCGAGTCCCGGTTTGCGCTCGCAGCCCTGCTGCCTTCACAAACCCCACAAGCACAGCTGAAGCAGGGGACTCCAGAAAAGTCAGGCTGATTGGAAAACGAAGCGGGACCCGCGGAGCGGGTACCGCGAGGCGTGGGTTTAAAAGCCCTGCTTCTTCAAAGTGACAGCAGCGTCGGCTTCAGGTCCGGCAAGAGTGTCCCACGCAGCAAAGGAGCCTTCCTCCTTTTCAGTTGTTAGAGGTGGGGCGGGGCGGTCAGGGAGAGCGGGGCCAGGTGACTCGGCCAAACACCGGGACTCCTGGGAAGGCGAGTCCCGGTTTGCGCTCGCAGCCCTGCTGCCTTCACAAACCCCACAAGCACAGCTGAAGCAGGGGACTCCAGAAAAGTCAGGCTGATTGGAAAACGAAGCGGGAACCGCGGAGCGGGTACCGCGAGGCGTGGGTTTAAAAGCCCTGCTTCTTCAAAGTGACAGCAGCGTCGGCTTCAGGTCCGGCAAGAGTGTCCCACGCAGCAAAGGACCCTTCCTCCTTTTCAGTTGTTAGAGGTGGGGCGGGGCGGTCAGGGAGAGCGGGGCCAGGTGACTCGGCCAAACACCGGGACTCCTGGGAAGGCGAGTCCCGGTTTGCGCTCGCAGCCCTGCTGCCTTCACAAACCCCACAAGCACAGCTGAAGCAGGGGACTCCAGAAAAGTCAGGCTGATTGGAAAACGAAGCGGGACCCGCGGAGCGGGTACCGCGAGGCGTGGGTTTAAAAGCCCTGCTTCTTCAAAGTGACAGCAGCGTCGGCTTCAGGTCCGGCAAGAGTGTCCTTGTAACCTGTCAGTAATGCTGAAGCTGATTCCGTTCCACTGCACGGGTGTTAAGGGTGAATACTCCTGTCTGGTTCTTATTTCGAGAGTTGAGTTTCAGCCACTGCACGTTTCTGGTACTGCCAGCCGTGAACTCTACTGCTGCAGTTACAGCTAAATTTGCCATTGTTGGAATTACATTTGTGTGCTTGTCTGCGAGCTGTGTATCAAGCTAAAACATGGGGAATTATTTTCTCCCTTCTCCTAGGAAGTAGCAAGAATTGTAGACAGTGTTACGATGGCGGACATGCCATCTCAATGATGAAGTTTCTGAGAGAAAGAAACAAGACATTCTGGTCTTCATAAAGGTGCCCAATAGTCAATGCATTTTTTGGTCATCATTGGTGACGAGACGTTGGTATGAAATCTATTAAAACAGCTAGTTATGATCAAAATAATGGCTGTATGAGAGTATTCAAAATGAATAAGGAAGTGCAATACCTAGAAATCTGTGCATAGCATATTATTTGTTGTTCCTTGTTTGTATTCGTTTGCCATTTTTAACAGGGGTATGTGAAGAGTCCATGGAGGTGGCTCTCCCCTTGTGAGGCAAGGTGCCTTATTTTGTTTTCGGTAGGTAAATACCAGATCGATTAAGTTGAAACATAGGTGGCAAAGAACTTATAGCACATGAATAACACATTTTTAAATATTGCTGCATTATTTGAAGATGAAGATAGACGCATAGAACTGACATGGTATCTATATTCATTCATGGAAACAAAAGTTAAAGAGTATTTTTGTTACAGGTAAAGAATGATAATAGGGTATAGATTATTACATGACAGTTATTTGGGTCAGAGTGATTATATCTGTGTTGCACTTCACAGGTCTCCCTCCCTGCTGTTCCCTTCCCTTCCTACCCTCGCTTGATCTCCTTATTCTTATGTGACAGAACAGGCAACACAATTAGGACAGTCAAGCAGTGGCCCTGTTGAGCACTGAGCAAGCCCTGAGGGATTCGATTACAACAGTGTGATAGAATAATCTGCAGGAGAATGATTTACCTCCTAGTTGGTTTGGTACCTATATGGCCACATTAGATGACATGTTAACCGCCGTAGCTGTAGTACAACAGGGAGTGATTGCATCTAGAGCAGAGGCAGCTGCTTTGCATTATAGAGTGGGTAGATTGCAACTAAATCCTTTTGATGTAAATAATGGGAGAACAACCGGGGGTGCTTCATGGTTGTCTAATGGGAGCACGTCACAGGACCCTCCAATCACAGTAGAAAAGCCTACCCCTACACCATTAGCAGCACCATAATGCTTTCAAGGGGACTCTACTAAGATGCAGTTATTTCTGACACAAATACTCTTACATTTCACTTGTCATTCTGAGGCCTTTCCTTATAAATCAGGCTAGAGTAGCATTCATGATTTCCTACTTAGCTGGGGCGCTGCACAATGGACAGTACCTCTAGTATGAAGAGACAATCAGCTTTTATACGATTTCATAACATTTTGTACAAAATTTGAGAAGGCATTTGATCGTAGGGCCACCACCTTCTCCGCAGACAGAGAACTGTTGGAATTAAACCAGGGAACAAAGCATTTAGAGGTATATTTAAACACCTTTCAATGGTTGGTTTCAGAAACTCAATGTCCGGAAGAAAATACAGTGGCATTACTCCATCAGGGTTTGCAAGAAGAACTTAAGGATGTATTGGCGCAGATAGACCCTCAACCCACTAACTGCACTGATTTTATTCTATTTTTGTGTTTGGATTATCGGCTGAGTGAAGAGATAAGAGAAGAATCGATTGGCCAGTGCCTCAGTAAACCGGAATAGAAATATGGAAGGGGGGTTGGGTACTTACACTGCACACCTGGAAATTGGTTCTGTAAGGGCCCTGCTTACCCAAGAAGAACAAGATCAGCAAAGAAAGAATGGTCTTTGCTTATATTGTGACACAAAAGACCATTTCGTAAGAGAGTGTTTAGCAAAACCCAATATTTGGACCGGGTAATCCAAGGTGCCAGCCGCCAGCCCAGAAAAGAAACCAGAAAACTAGTTAGTTCAGGCCTAGAGGAAGGGAACACCTTGAGCTTCACTGATATTCCTTCATTTAGTGAGTTAGATGCAAAACCCAGAGCACATTTCTTTTTACCAATACTAGTGAACACATAAAAGGGATGGCAACATATCCGCGCCATGATAGATTCAGGGGCTAAAGGAATCTTTATGGATGAGAATGTATCTCAAGGTTTACAACTGGCCTTGGTAAAGAAGGAACACGCTGAAATTGTGTTAGCAGTAGTAGACCTCACGTTTGGCCCCATTAGATTCCAAACTGAAGACCTTCAGGTGAGATGTGATAAGATACATTTAGAAACCTTAAGGTTTGATATCATAAAAGCTCAATGGTATTGATTAATACAAGGACAGCCATTGTTAAATAAGCACGATCCTACTATGAATTGGGAAAGGGTTTCTCTAATTTTTGAGCCCCAGTTTTGTAAAGATCATTGCTTTATGGCAAGGAAACACCCAGTGAAAGCATTAGGACACCGTTCTTCCCAAACAATATCACTAATACCAAGACGTATTCCGAGAAAAAAATGTGGATGTCTTGCCCCCACATAGGCAATGTGACTGCCAAATTGATTTAATTCCCAGGGCAGTTGTACCATGTATGCACTCACAGAGCCAGAAAATGAATATTTGAAACAATACATCGACAAATACCTAGCTAATGGCTTTAAACACCCTTCCAAATCACCGGCCTTGTCACCTCTACTTTTCATACCCAAAGCTAATGGTGAGAGGAGAACATGTTCAGACTTCAGAGCCCTTAAGATAATAACCGTAAAGAATCGCTATCCTTTACCCTTAATTCCCCTTCTTCTGTACTATGTAAAGACAACTACTGTATTTACAATGGAATGGGGGTTGGGAGCACACTACCTCACAGTCCCAGCACAGTTCGCCCCTTTACATCCTGGTAAATGCAGTACACAGTTCAAATTTACTTCAAAATTAGCTGGAGTTTTTCACCAAAGTTGGTGCAGACATGGCTGTATATCTCTAGACACGTGTTTCTGGGTTGAGCCCTTCATCAGTAGAGAGCAGCAGTTTTAGAGAGCAAAGAAAAATCATCTGGGGTTGCTGGAAATGCTGCCAAGTTCCTCTCAGGTCACAGTACCACTCACAGGCACACAGGTGCATCTCCAAAGCTCGTCAGCTTGCTGGCTCAAGGGAGCCTTTAAACAGAATGGGGGTTGGGAGGACACTGCCTCACAGTCCCAGCACAGTTCGCCCCTTTGCATCCTGGTAAATGCAGTACACAGTTCAAATCCAGACACACATGTGTCTAGAGATTAACAGCACTAACCTGCACCAACTTTGGTGAAACACTCTGCAAAACTACAAGTAAGCATGTAAATTGAACTGCATTTACCAGGATGCAAAGGGGCGAACTGTGCTGGGAGGTGAAGCAGTGTGCTCCCATCCCCTTCTGTTTGAAAAGGCTCCCTTGAGCCTCTGAGCTGACGAGCTCTTGGAGATGCACCTGTGCGCCAGGGAGAGGTACAGAGACCTGAGAGGAATGTGGCAGCTTTCTCAGTGAACCCCAGATGAATTTCGTTTTATCTCTACTGACCGTCCTGCCTAGCTCAGAAGCGGTCGCTCCTCACGCTGCTCCCTGCTGATAGAATTGGTATCGTAGCGCTTCTGCCAGACTAATCATTGCCTTTATTCGAATTGCGCACTGCTCGCTCTGCTCACTGTAATCATTATTGTGCCTGATGATATCGACATCATAGCGCTATAGCGATAGAGTGCTCTGCATTAATTTTACATCTGTGCACTGCTCGCTTTGCCTGCTTCAAACTATCTGTGCCTGATTGTACCGGTGCCACTGCCCATTTATTAGCGATTCCAGGTTGTGCCCCAATCTCGTCCTGTTTCGCTTTTGGGCTTGCTGCCATTTTGTTGTTTGTTGTTGTGCCTCCCAGCCCGGCTCTCCACTCCGCTCCTGCCTCCCAGCTGCTCCTCCCTCGCCCCTCCCCCTCCACTATCCACATATGACAGATGCATCTACGCGCAGTGTACACGCGCAGCGGTCACGCCCTATGCGCGCCGAAGGCGCGCCAAAGGTAAGCCCATCTACGCCCGTCCGCGCCTGGACCGCGCCCAGCGCCAGACCCACTGGCCCCGGCAAAATCCACTCCGCCCGCATAACATACGACGCCACAACCCTCTCAGCCCTTAACCCCGGCCGAACACCGAACTGCTACCAAGCCGCCCCAGGACACACCCATGGACCCTTCACCTGCCACACCTGCAAGTTCGACTGCATCAGGACCCACACCAAATCCACAAACTCCAATCAGAGCTCCGACACTAACCACCTAAAGTGCATCCTGCTCAACACCCACTCGGTCCACAGACACGCCATTGAACTCTGGAACCTACTCGACACTACATCGCCGGATGTCACCTTCCGTACAGAAACCTGGATGAACGCCTCATCAGCACCCGACATCGCCATAGCCATCCCGGACGGCTACAAGATCATCCGAAAGGACCGCACCAACCAAACAGGAGGAGGCATCGCCATCGTCCATAAGAACACCATCCGCATCACGACCAGTTCCGACGACTACCTCTCTACCGCCGAACACCTTCACTTCCAGATCCACACCAACCCCAAGACCACACTCAGAGGCACCCTCATCTACAGGCCACCAGGACCCCGCACACAATTCAGCGAAGACATCACTGACTTCATCAGTCCACACGCCCTCCCCTCCGAGGACTACATTCTACTGGGAGACCTCAACTACCACCTGGAAAAGAAAAACGACTGCAACACCACCACCCTTCTGGACAACCTGGCCAACCTCGGACTCGAACAACTTGTCAATACCCCCACCCACTATGCCGGACACACGCTCGACCCAATCTTCACCTCCAGCAAGCACATCTCCTTCAATCACACCACAGCTCTCCACTGGACGGACCACAGCTGCGTTCACTTCAACTACAAGAAGACCTCGACCCACAACCCCCCACAACCTATTCCTCGAAGAAACTGGAACAAAATTACCACCGACCAGCTCTTCACATCGCTTCACCAAAACCCTCCTGCCAAATCATCGGACCCAAACCAAGCAGCCACCAACCTCACTCAATGGATCACCCACAGCGCCGACAAACTAGCACCCTTGAGAAACCATCAAATCAAGCAAGGTAGCAAAAAAGCCTCCTGGTTCAACGTTGACCTTAAAAAATCCAAGAAGTCATGTCGCACCCTCGAGAAAGCCTGGAGAAAAAACCCAACCACTAACAATCTGACCACCTTCAAGAACGCCACCCGCAAACACCACCAACTGATCCGATCCACCAAGAAATCAGCATTCAAGGATCAACTTGACAACAACGCCCACAACAGCAAGGAACTATTCAATATCGTCAAAGAATTTACCAACCCCACCGCCGGCACCAACGACATCACTCCCTCCCAAGACCTCTGCGACTCCCTAGCCTCTTTCTTCCACAACAAAATCGCCGACATACATAACAGCTTTGAAAACCAGTCCGGAGACCAGTCCACTCCACCCACCTCCGAACCAAAACCCCCCTCTAACAACCTTTGCGCCTGGAACCCAATCACCACTGAAGACACCATCCGCCTAATAAACTCCATCCACTCAGGATCGCCAACCGACCCATGTCTCCACCACATTTTCAACAAAGCAGACTCCATCATCGCACCCCATCTCCGAGACGTCATCAACTGCTCCCTCAACTCCGCCACCTTCCCGGAAAGCTGGAAGCACGCCGAACTCAGCGCCCTTCTGAAGAAACCCACAGCAGACCCCACTGAACTGAAGAACTACCGCCCCATATCGCTCCTCCCATTCCCTGCCAAAGTTATTGAGAAAGCCGTCAACAGTCAGCTCGCCGCCTTCCTCGAATCCAACAAATCCCTCGACCCCTCACAGTCCGGCTTCCGAGCCAAACACAGCACCGAAACCGCCCTCATCGCAGCAACAGACGACATTCGAACTCTACTGGACAACGGAGAAACAGCTGCCCTCATCCTACTTGACCTCTCCGCAGCCTTCGACACAGTCTGTCATAGCACCCCCATACAACGCCTCAGCAACGTCGGGATACAAGGAAAAGCATTGGACTGGATCATCTCGTTCCTCGCTGGAAGAACCCAGAGAGTCCGCCTCCCCCTTTTAGATCAGAGGCCACCGAAGTCATCTGCGGCGTACCACAAGGATCATCACTCAGTCCCACCCTCTTCAACATATACATGAGTCCCCTCGCATCCATCGCGCGCCAACACAACCTCAACATCATCTCCTACGCAGACGACACCCAGCTGATCCTCTCCCTCACCAAAGACCCAAACACCGCCAAAACCAACTTACACGAAGGAATGAAAGAAGTAGCCGAGTGGATGAAGAACAGCCGTTTAAAACTGAACTCGGACAAAACGGAAGTCCTCATCTTAGGATCATTCCCCTCTGCCTGGGACAACTCATGGTGGCCACCGGCCCTGGGAACCGCACCCACACCTACGGACCCCGCACGTAACCTGGGCTTCATCCTGGACTCCTCCCTCTCGATGACCAGACAAATCAACGCCGTCTCATCAACATCCTACGCATGCTCAAAAAAATCTTCCGCTGGATCCCCACCAATACAAGAAAGACGGTCACCCATGCACTGGTCACAAGCCGACTGGACTACGGAAACACCCTTTACGCCGGAACCACAGCCAAACTACAGAAAAAACTCCAACGCATCCAAAACGCCTCAGCTAGACTCATACTGGACATCCCCCGTCAAGCTCACATTTCCGGTCACCTGAAAGACCTCCACTGGCTCCCCGTCAACAAGAGAATAACGTTCCGTCTCCTCACCCACCCACACAAAGCCCTCTACGACCTAGGACCCGAATGCCTCAACACGCGACTGTCCTTCTACACCCCCACCCGCAACTACGATCGTCCAATCAAGCCCTCGCCGCAATTCCGCGCATCCATAGATCCACCATGGGGGGAAGATCCTTCTCCTACTTAGCGGCCAAGACCTGGAATTCTCTCCCCACCCACCTCCGCCTTGTACAGAACCACCTCTCCTTCAGAAAGCAACTAAAAACTTGGATATTCGATAAATAATGTACCCCCCACCCCTCCCCCAAGCGCCTTGAGACCCTCTGGGTGAGTAGTGCGCTATACCAATTTTTTAACTTGAACTACTGATGAAGGATACAATCCAGAAACACATGTGTCTAGAGATTAACAGCACTAACCTGCACCAACTTTGGTGAAACACTTTGCAAAGCTTCAAGTAAGCATGTAAATTGAACTGCATTTACCAGGATGCAAAGGGGTGAACTGTGCTGGGAGGTGAAGCAGTGTGCTCCCATCCCCTTTCTGTTTGAAAAGGTTCCCCTGAGCCTCTGAGCTGACAAGCTCTTGGTGATGCATCTGTGCGCCAGGGAGAGGTACAGAGACCTGAGAGCAATGTGGCAGCTTTCTCAGCAAACCCCAGATTTATTTTGTTTTATCTCTACTGATGAAGGCTAAAATCCAGAAACACATGTGTCTATAGATTAACAGCACTAACCTGCACCAACTTTAGTGAAACAGTCTGCAAAACTTCAAGTAAGCATGTATATTAAACTGCATTTACCAGGATGCAAAGGGGCGAACTGTGCTGGGAGGTGAATCAGTGTGCTCCCATCCGCCTTCTACTGTATTTACAAGATTGGATTTAAAAGGGGCTTATCACTTGGCACGTATGGGATGAATGGAAGACAGCCTTCCATACACGTTATGGTCTCTTTGAGTACACAGTGATACCTTTTGGGCTCTGTAATGCGCCAGCAACCTTTCAAAACTTTTGAATATTGTATTGAGAGAATACTTGGATATGTTTATAGTAGTCTGCATTGATGATGTTTTGATAAACTCACAGAATGCGGTAGATCATTGACAGCATGCGTGTATAGTATTACAAGTACTGAGAGGGAATGAGGTTGTATTATAAGCTGAGTGTAATTGTGAATTCCATGTGCCAAAGGTTGAGTTCTTAGGGTTAATATTGTCTTCCAAGGGTAATGAAATGGCAGAATGTTAAATCCAGCCAGTAAAAGAGCAACCTCAACCTGTGAATGTGAGTGACATCCAAGGCTTCCTGGGCTTCCCTAACTTTTACAGAAGGTTTGTTGTGTGTCGATTTAGATGCGCATACATAGATTTACTGAATCATGTCCATACATAGGCACAATTCGCATTGCCCTTAATTAGGCATAGAATCACAGTCCTTATTTAGGCATTTGCCATGCAATCCAAATACAGGCATGGTCACCTACATCCGTCCATCCCACGTCACAACGAGTTCTTAGAAACCAGTCCCTTAAGCCATTGGAACATTCCCTGCTTTTATTATTGATTTCTCCAAGAACTCATTTATTATGCATGAACCGCTATACCCTAAGGGTTCATTCATGACGTCTTCCTCTGCCCGACTTTACGTCAGTGCTAGCATTCCTAAGTACCTTCCAGGTATAAATATACCTTCACTTGCCATGGCAAGTTATGGCTGCATACTTGCACGACACGGCTCGCCACAGCAAGTTCTGAAGGAATTTGAGTCCCCGCCTGATACACTAACCAGACACTGTCCTCCCTGCTCGCAGAGATTCCAGCTTCCAGTGTTCTGACACCCTTCACGGGGTGTTGGAGTTTGAGATCTGGAAATAGATTCCCATCGCTCTCATTCTAAGGTATGGAGCTGGCTAGAACCTACAGGGACTCTTGTCAATATTAATAATAATAATAATGATCCACATTTTTGTAAAGCACAAACAATACAAAATCATTTACCTATACTATCGAAAACAGCACCTACATCTTACTTTGTACTACACTTAGGTTAGGTACAGTGGGGTAGAACTATTTAGAAGCACCAGACGAGTATTCACATTTTAGCCTGTGTTATTTATTCATGTTTATATGAATATATGTCATAGCTAAAAGACCATGCTATTGCAGTATTATTTCTTCTTACTGCTTACGCTGTACATTTTATATCTTGCATAATGTCTAACAATCGTAACAGCTCATATCTCTTGCACGAGAAAGAAAACTGTTCAATAAATCCTTTTATTGATACACCCATCTATTCTTTCTATGTAACTCTGCTGAAACGAAGCATGCACGATTGACTGAGTGAAATTGTTTCCACGATTCTGAGACATGTTCAGATTCTAAAGGAAACAAAGTTGTCATGTTTATGCAGTTGTCAAACTTATCCCTTCTTGTTCATTCAAGAAGTTTCTAGTGACCTCTGAGTTAGCTGGCACACACAAGTAATTAAGTTTAATGTACTCGATAGGAGCGTACTGACCGTAGCCCTATGCAAAAACTATAGTGTATATTATTTCAATGCGCAGAGCCTATAAGGGAAATAGGAACTACACTACATGGCGCCCAACTGTTTGGTAGGGCACTCATTTAACGCTAGATACTGAAGTAACTCAGTCGTGCTTTTCTCAGAGACCCCTACTTATACTACTCCAAAGGATGTCTGGAGTGGGTAGGGATAATATCCGCCATAGCTGAGTAGGACAAAAATCCTATGTATTAGCTGTTTGGTTTGTTCAACGTTGAAGGATACAGTGTTCCAAATTATTGTGCACCTTATCTTTGTTTCCTTGAAACTTGTTCTACATTTTTCATTAAACAATGACCAATAGCTACAATAATACCGGGACCGGTGGAGCTGCGGCTGACCCAGTCATAACAGCTTTTAATCATACAGGTTTTAATGAAACTGATGCAGATGTTATAAACATCCCTCCAAATTTAAGGAGAGCCATCACTCAAAAACTTATAAAACGTGGTCTAACACCTAGAGGAGTTTTCGTGATAGAAGCACATGAATCTTTTCAGACAGAAGTATTCTATTCATGGATAGCATTCCCAGAATCAAATCCAGTACAAACGTGTTTCACTTCTACAAAGAAGATGAACAACCTGAGGAATATACTCCTTTCGAGGATGTTGAAATTCCACTCACCTACCAGGAGCATCAGCTCTGGTTTAAAGGCACCCTAAAACATTACAAACACATTACCAGGATCAGTCCACTAGGTAGACCAGGAGCAACATGGCCGATTTTAGCCGGCATCACAACTCATCCTGACATTGAAGCAATGTCAGACGATGAATTACTTACTCAACTAAAGGAGTTAATAAACATTTACAGACAATTAGTCCAACATGTCATGCGGATTTTCACAGTCCAACCACCATTAACCATTCCAAATCAAACCCCTCAACAGGGTAATACTCTAAAAATTATTCCACAGATTTTACACGCAGTTATGGGTAAAATGCCCACAAAACATGAACAAAATCCGTTCTGGATAACGCGAAAAATGTCTCAAATCGAAGCAGTATTTCCTAATAATAACCCTTATGAGACACACAGAATCCTAACAATCTGTTTACCAATGGGGCACACCACATCTGGAAAACTGCACCACCTAGGGCACAGTCTTTGCTGCCATCTATACTAATACGTCTATTGCAGAATTGCACAGGCTACTCACCTACACACCTGGATACACGGGAGCCCAGATATCCCGCATGTGATTATGGAGCGGTTGTTTGCAGACCCCACTCCTCTTCCAGCCATGATATATGGCCCCATGGATCGCAGAGTGGGGACACTCGACTCTATGATGACCACTAACCACGCCTGGCATTCCCTACTGCGGATGCAGGATAAAGAACTGCTGTACTCTCCGCACATGCCTATAAACTGGGTGACCTGGTTGCCTACTTTAGTGGAAACAGGGGTCTCCGGAGCCCTCCGCAAGCTGGGTATACACAATATGGGAGACTTGTTTGAACATGGATGTGTTAAGACCTGGGAACAAGTCAAGCTGGGGGGGGGCGCACCCTACATTGCTGCAGCAATTTCAATTTCACAGGGTCCGTAGTGCATTACTGGAACTGTTAGGGCCGGACCTGTAGGAGCCGCCAGAGATCCCGGAACTGACGTATGTCATTAAAACAGCCGCGCCCCAAAAACTTATAACGAATCTATACAAAATAGGTCATAGTCATACTGCACTACGATACACCAAGGCACGATTGGCATGGCAAAGCGACTTAAATACACACATAGACGATAGCATGTGGGCATACTGCTGTGCTAACTCTAGAAGAATATCGCTGAAAGAGAGGCATCGTCTGGTACACTTTAGATATCTACAGCGTGTATACTACACGCCGGAGAGGCTGCACAGATATGGCCTACGGAAAAGCCCGGAGTGTGAGAGATGTCATGCCCCAGTAGCAGACTTTATGCATATGGCCTGGGATTGCCCAGGCATACAGAAATTCTGGCACTTGGTATTCACGGAACTATGTACTATAGTAGACTCTGAGCTGACCGCAGACCCAGCGCTGGCCTTACTGGGATACTCGAAAAGGGTGCCAGTAGCATTGCGCAAGCTGGTGGACATGGGTCTGCTTATAGCAAAGAGAGTGGTTGCGATGTGCTGGATGAGGGGCCCCTTGCCAACTCTGAAAAGATGGTCCAGTGATATGTTATTTTGCAACACGCAATCAGAAGCCTATGGTGAGCTGCTTCCACCCAGGAGCCGGCCTAAGAACTTCTGGGGTCTGTATCAAACCTACATATTTACAAAAGATTCGGGAGAGGAGGCCCCGGAGCAGGTACGGGAAGAGCAGTCAGACCAGGAAGATATCGATCAACAGGCAGTGCAGGAGTAGAGGGGTAGGGCTGAAGAGTTTACTCGGGTGTGGGACACGGTGGGTTTCTACGAGGGAAGCTCTACACATACAGAGGAGCAGGATAGGAGCAGCTCCTGGGGAGGAAGCGACAGGGGGTAGGATGGGGCTGGGTCAACACACGATTAGACATCTGAAGCGCACTTTCAAGGGTTAGGTACACCACGTAGGTTTGATAGACAGCCACACTGAATGAACCCCAGTAGGGACATTAGGGTGTTGGGGCAGGGAGTTATGGGGGGGGAGGGGGTGAAAAAGTTAAAATAAAATGATGTATGTTTTCAAATATATGATAGTGCTGTGGCTGCCGTTGGCAGAGTCATATTGAGTATGTACCAAGGATGCATTTTGCCTTTTCGTTGTGTACTTTACAGACCAGTTTTAATGTAATGCCGGCCTGAGAAGGGTTGTAGGCGTGCAGCTATGTACACATTGTATCCGGTGAATAAAATAAAATTTAAAAAAAAACTAATACGTCTATTGCGGTAATACCTGATGTCCTGACACAAATTCAAAACGAATACGGGCAGAGCCTGCTCTAAATTTAGGTATGAAATTACTGAAAAACTTCGACCAGTTATCCACAATAATATTATCTAATATTAAAGGGGAGGCAGCATCAGTGGCGATCCGCCAACGCTTAAGGGAATTTAATGTAATAGAACATCAACAAGAACAACCGAGAATAATTGAAAAATCCTATGAAGAATTAGGCAGAGACAGTTTGGGTGGAAAACCTTTGAAACCACAACTGTCTGGAGTTCCTGAAAAGGACTCTATTAAACAAAATCCTACATCTTCTAAAAAGAAGTAGGAACATAACAAACAAAATTCAAAAGAGAAACGTTCTCAATCCCGAGGTAGGTCTCCTCAAAAGGAGCCCTCTGAAAGTAGGTATAACCTCAGGAATAGGGATAATTTAAAAAAACCTGAAATGTATTAGGATACTGATACACGTTCCTCTCGTACCTTTCAGATATCGTCACTGACATCTGAAAGAAGAGGATGGTTAGATCAGAGAGAAGAACGCTGGAATGCCAAAGACGATCAACACGTTCAGAAAAACAAACCAAAACCTCAATTCTTCAAGAAGAAGGTAGCAGGTCTGAAGATCAGGCATGCCGAGAATTCTGAGAACACAACTAAAGAACGGAGAATGGGCTCAGACAATGCTGGACAGTGCAGCAGAAGTAACAATAGCTCGCCAGAACCTGAAGGAACTTCTGGAAACAGTGGACTTGAATGAGTACATACAAGTAGAGACTGAAGACACCAGGGTTAGTTCTCCACAAAAGTTATATGAAATAACACTCCGGATGGAGGGGGAGGAAAATAATTTTTCGATCAGCAATCATTTTTAACAGGACTCCATTGGTTTTTGCATTGCCATCTCATGGCAAACACTTTCACAGAACCCACCTGGTCGTTTTTCCTGATGTACAAGGAAAATTCTATCAGCACGACAAAAATCCATTTTTGCAGGCCTGCATTTCTGCCCAGGAACTGTCACCCGCCCAACCCCCTGTTCTCTTCAGTTCATCAGAAAGCCACATGGCCCTCACCCTGAGTGAATGATTCATTTTTCCTCTCCTACTCCCAGCCTGATAAAACATCCTTGACACAGTGATCGGGTTATCTAGACAATGGTCTGACTGCTGGACTCTAATCAGGGTAAATAAACAAATGACTTGAAAGACCAGTCTTTGATCAGGCAATTGAACAATGACCTGAAAGAAAGAGCCCTGATCAAAGCAGAGTGGACCATGCTCTGTGTACCAAGCCCTTGACCAGGTCATCAACTACAAGCATAGAGTGGACAATGCTCTGTATTCCAAGCCTTGACCAGATCACCAACTACAAGCATCGCCTTGATCAAGCTATCAACTACAAACACTGCCCTGATTGGACAATGGACTGACAGCCAAAAGAATGGTATGAGAAATGTATAAAAGGCTTGTAAGCTACAGAGTAAAGTAGCAGCCTCCTGGGTTTTGTCTCTGACTAGCTTGGGACTCTGTTCCATAGCCCGGGCTATTGAAATAAATCTGGGTTCCTCCTGCAGACGAAGGCTCCTGTGTCTCCTTTTACTACGTATGAAGGGTATGGAAGATTTGGGCGGTTCCCCCTCTGCTGAGACCCTGTAAGTGGGTTAATCCGGTTCTTCAGAGGGAGACATACCAAGAAAATCGAAAGCACTCTTTTGGGAGAGACTTTCAAAGGGTTATGATGTACTTCTAGCATAACAGGACTGCCACCAGAATTTGTCAGGGATGCCCACATGACGAAGACATCATTATGCCAGCCTTCTCCAACCATGTTCCAGTACATATAAAATATACTTATGCCAAGAAATGGGCAGTAGCCCAGGCCCCATCATTATATAAAAATCATGTAGGATGGGATGAGGACTCACCTCACCACAAGATCCAGTTAAAAAAATCAACATACTGCACAAAGGTAGTATACAATTTAGCAAGAAGCTAAAAAACAGGTCAGGGAGTTCTTACCAAGGGGTGATTGAAACGGATGTATGACGTTACAACGCACACTTTTACAACGCATACCTTTACAACGCATTTTTTACACCGCAACATCCATTACAACGCACACCATTACAACGCATACCATTACAGCGAATTCTTAGAAACTACCTTTACAACGCATTCCACTACAACGCATACTACATTTACAATGCATACCATTACAACGCATTACATTACATTGCATATAAGGTAAGTGTTGGATAGTGTAGGGGTTAAAATTACTATTCTAACTCCAGGGGGTGCAACAGTAGGGAAAGTGTTGGATAGTGTAGGGGTTAAAATTACTATTCTAACTCCAGGGGGTGCAACAGTAGGGTAAGTGTTGGATGGTAAGTTTTACGTTGTAATGGTATGCGTTCTAATTACTGTGTTGTAATGGTATGCGTTGTAGTAGTGTGCGTTGTAGTGTCATGCGTTGTAATGACTGCGTTGTAAATGCATGCGTTGTAATAGATTTTGCATTGTAAAAGTTTTGTTGTAATGGTAGTGCGTTGTAAAAGTTGCGTTGTAAAGGTTGTATACCGATTGAAACATGCACCTCCTCAATGAACAATCCTTTGTTTCCTGTTTCCAAACCAGACAATATATATCATCTAGTTTTGGATTACAGACACCTGAACTCTTGTTCAGAGACATTTGCAATGCAAAATGCACATAGTACAGCATTATTGAATAACATTGTACGCAAAAAATATAAAACCACATTAGACGTTTCTAACGGTTTCTTTAGTCAAAACATAGCACCTGAAAGCAGGGACTTATCAGCTTTCTCAATAATGGGAACCCAACGTCACTTCCGTTGACTCCCACAAGGGTTCAAGAACAGCCTGGGGTTATTCTCAGCAAGAGTAACTAAGTTACTACAAATTTATGATGACGAGGCATTGTCATATGTTGATGACATCTATCTGACAGACGATGACCTAGATAGGCACTTGAACAGGGTGGATGCCATTATATTGGGCTTCGCCTCTGAGGGTTACAAATTCAATTTTGAGAAATTAAGAATTGCTACCTCAATGTCCTTTTCCTAGGATATGAACTTTCAAGTGAAGGTAAAAGCCTGGCAGCTAAATTTTTAGAAAAGTGTGCGCTGCTCCAACCTCCAAAAACGCAGAAAAACTTACAGTCGATTCTAGTTATTGCTAAATTTTGGAAGAACCTACATTCTAAATTACGCAGAAAGGGTTAAACCTCTCTACAAATTAATCAAACCCGATTTCAAAATCAAAAATTGGACACAGGAACACACAGATATTCTGAGTTCACTTCAAGCTGACATGTTAGCAACAAATCACTTACAAACACGCGTAAACGTATGCAATGTAGTGATACAAATCATTCCGGGTCAATGCAGATTCAACGACTTAACTTTTAACGAAGGTGAAAAAGTACCAATTGTATACAAATCACATTTGTATACACAAGCGGAAATGCGCTTCACTTCAACAGAAAAAATTCTGACAGCAGTTCAAACCGCTGTAGCAAAGGAAAGAGCCCTAGCACAGGGGAAACGCATTATTGTCGTGACTCCAGTACCAGCCTTAGAGGAAGTTACAAAAGCAAGCATTCCGAATGCAAAAGCTTTACATCTGAGATGGATACAATGGGTTAATTCTCTTGCTACAACAGATGTTGAATATGTTTTTGATCCTTATTAAAAAACACAAGCATTCCTGTAATACGAACAAAATGTCCTCTGCCTATTGAGATTCTCCCGCTTGACCAGTACAAATTTATAATTTATACTGATGGATCAGCATAGCCCGCTACACGGAGTAAGGAAGCTTATAGTGCAGCATGGGCAGTCGTTAAAGGTCGTATGCGTGATGGTAAATTCCGACCTATGGTCGCAAAAACACAATCACTAGGAGATTGTACAGCTCAGCGAGCTGAACTACAAGCATTCAAATTGGCACTAGAACTGTTATAAAAGATTTGTGAGTCTTTATTGGCACAGATACAATTGGCACACTACACTTTGACCAGGGTCCTGGGCTTAGCTCTCAAGCTTACAAAGAAGCCATGGCCAGTTTGGGCGTAGCATTGCGGTACTCCTCTCCATTCGATCCTGAGGGAAATTCTGTTGTGGAAAGGAAAAACCGGTACAGCTAGGTAATGGGTGAGTCAAACATCTTTATGGGGTCCAACGCTCATTAAACAATTTGCCAAGAAGTTCCCTAGAGGAAAAAACGGTACAGCTGGGTAATGGGTGAGTCAAACATCTTTATGGGGTCCAAAGCTCATTAAACAATTTGCCGAGAAGTTCTCTAGGGGGTGTCACTCCATATGAGGTCCTCTTTGGGACAAGAATGTGGGTCCCAGATCTTGAACGTAAGGGCACAGTGGTGGAAAATAAACCATTTGATATCAAAGATTGTTTGGCTGTTTTACAGGACTTAAATGAACTAAGATCGTAACAAAGCAACGTGTTCCTGAAGCCAACCAGCACTGGGGAAAATCCAGCCGTCCTAGCAAGGCCTATCTGGATCCCAAAGCTTGGGGATCTAGTCAGAGAGAAGATCGCAGATAAGAAGGAATTTTGGCCTTCTTACAGACAACCAGTATCAGTCATAGCCATCTACGGATCAAGAACAGTACTTCTGCCACCACTTGCTGGTAAAAAAGGAGAAAAGATTTGTGTCCATCGACCTCATCAAACCACACTATGTGACCAATACTGAACAGTAGGCCATGTGGACTCCAACCAAGTAGCAGACGCACTCCTTTAGCTACTATCCAAGAGGTTCAAACTGAAAGACTCATCACCTTCGAAGAGTCAGAAGTGAGAAATGAAGGACTAAGCAACAATGCTATGGAACTCGTTCCTCTTAAAACCCAATACCTGATACACCCGTCAACATCAATGTAACACGTGATCAATTGATTCCAGCGATTTCAACTAATCCTGATGCAATTCTAGCCATTGCCAGAAATGCCTCTGGCTATTTCATTAACTTTGATACGTTTTCTGAGGATCCCAGCGAACCTGAAACAACGCCAGCACAAAGAATTTTCAAAGAACAAGCAACTGGCTTTTTTCATCTCCTGAAAAAGACTTATCTGGTTTCACCATGGCTTGAACTATTGATTGTTTCTGGAATATTTTTCTTACTGCTTTGGCTAGCTTTAGTAATGACTATGAGTATGCTAATAAATGGAGGATATATTCAAATGGACACAGCAAGTAAAAAGGTGAACTTACTTCTGAAACCACATAAATCATCCCATTGTGAAGCAAGAGACTTGCCAACAGTGAACATCACAGCCGTTCCTATACAAGATGATATAGTTTGGGACAAAACTGAATATGACATATTCGGCCCGTCAGAACTTTTCCACACTTATTTAAATTTCATTAAGTGACTTTATGACCACTAGTACCTTTTCTGATGAATGAGACTTTGAAACTGTTAATAACATGATGCCCGATCTAGAAAAATCAGCTGCATTATATAATCATGATTATTCAGAGGGTTCATCAGACTATGAGCAGATTTATTGTTATAACCACTATGGTCATTATTTCTTGCATAAATCTGCAACACCTAGAAATGTATTTATGTATAACCAATGGGAACATTGTCTTACACCACCAAAGGATAGCTCAAAAACGTTTACAATAAACATTCCATATTTTTCAGAGTTCAACATATCCAATCCAGAAACGTTTTATTTAAACAATGTGAACAAAACAGGCATGAAAAATATGTTAACCAATACAAAACAAGTGTATTCTGCAGCTGTTATTACCCAATTGTCTAGACAGGGTTTCGACTTTTGGAAAGACACAATTGACACAAAATCTGTCTGGGGTACAAACGATTGGCAAGTGCATGGGATAGAAGCTTTGTTTAGAGTCTGTATCATCCGACAGCAAATAATGTTTTTGAATGACACTGTCCAACAAACGTCTTACCTTGGGTTACCGAAGATCAAAGACATGAACACTCCGAACATACCTGCACCTGCAAGTAATAGCACTACCCAGGGGGAGGTCGACTTACATACTATTTTACATCACAACAGATCAGATCCTGAATGGAAAAAATGGTTGCTCTGGCCCGCAGACACAAACTGTCAAGAACGATTCCTGAACAAAATACAGGGTTTTACTTTCAATAGGCCAGACCCATGCTATGTTCAATGACAGCATCCAGGGGTAGTAACAACATGCAGTGTAGGAAAAATGTGCCTTGATTGGCTCCAGAAATCTACACTAGAGGATGTGAAACAACACTTATCTTTACCTAAAGAAGGTGTAGGCCTTAAGGATTTCTTGCTAGGTCCAAGAAAACCACGTCAAAAACATTTCGAATATGCTGGTATCTATGCTGCTTATAATTAAATATGGAAGGTTACCCAAGCAGACGATGCAGAAAGAATACAAGAAATTGATCGTATTAATTTAGAGAAATCGCTCGCTGTAGCCGAAAAATGGGTTAACGACTCTGTCATCCAGGATGTATTCATTGGGCAACATTGTATCCTCGGTCATAGACATTATGGAACAAGATTTGGTCATGCTGCGACAAGGCTAGTCTCAACTACGTTCTATTTTGCTATTAGGCTGGACGCTACAAAACTTGCGTGTAGGCTATGTGCCTTGGCGTTTAATCAACACAACGTCTCTTTTTTCAGAATTCAATCTCACTGATAAACAGGTCGAACTGGCACAGAGGGGAGCAAAGTATACAGTGCTGAGCATTGAAAAACTGGAAAAATTGCCATTTATGGTAGCAGAAAAACCAGCTACTGAATGGATCATTCCTGGCAAAATAAGTCTGCCTG
This sequence comes from Lissotriton helveticus, assembly GCF_964261635.1. Lineage (NCBI taxonomy): Eukaryota > Metazoa > Chordata > Amphibia > Caudata > Salamandridae > Lissotriton > Lissotriton helveticus. The sequence continues at coordinate 302,427,434 of NC_136059.1, forward strand.
TTACAACTTTCCATTTTCAGTATTGCCTAAAAAATATACCAGCAGGCAAATATGAAAGGTTGGGCAAAGAATACATCAAGACATCCTGCAATTTACCTTACACACACAGATGTTGCAGTGGGGCGCGTGAAGTGTTTCTAAGCAGTACACACTGTGAAAATGCACTTAGCGGATCGCTCCTATGTCAGGGTATTAATTTACACGGGGCTTGTACAGGTTCCAGTACAAATTTGTCCTGTCACCTGCAAGGTTCACCAGCTACAGTGATTATTCCAATTTTTGGACACCTTTCAAATGGAAGTTACAATATGTTGAATGGTCACAGCTGCTGTGGCATGTTGCCAGGCTTTCCATATCTAGTAACGGTTATTTCCAGGGTCACTTGCTGTATGCAGGTCTTGTTCCCCCAAATAGACACAGTCAGGGAGTCGCCTTTATGGCCTTCACTGAACATCTCTTCTATACTTAAAGCAGAATGAAAGCCATTCTTTCACAACAAACCGTGCCTTTGACCTCGGCCAAAGAAACCTATGATCTACAAATTGCAAGGACTTCGGCTGAGATACAGGCTCTGTTAATTACAAACTGCCCTACATATTTCACAGAAATGTTGGGACGTATCTTAAACATGTCTGATATGAGCGGTATTGTGCATGTATTTAAGAACGTATGTTCAGGACTGTTAACACTTTTTCAAGCATTCCTCGGAATCATTCCAAACTTTGTGTACTCAGTGTTTGGTGGTCCGGCCCTAATTCTAGCACTCGTTGCAGGAATTCTGTTCATGTTCTGTTAGATATGGGATTTCTGGTTGGCTGAGGCTTACGCCAAAGCCAGGCAGAAATCACCACTCTAGTAAGGGTAAGGGGGAAACACACACTATTGATAACCCCTGCTCACCCCCTTGGTAGCTTGGCACGAGCAGACAGGCTCATCCCCAAGGCAATGTGTAAAGTATTTGCACCAGCACCCGCAGTAACACAGTAGATCACCACAAATTGACACCACACAGGTATTTATAAAAATAAATATCTCTATCCAAAGTTAAGCATGACCAAAAGACATAGATCCAAAATACACAATAAAAGCTCTTTCTTTAAAAGGTTCTCTTGTAGTGTTCTTGGTAAGGAAAAGGTAAATAGGTATGTAGGTACCGTCTGGATTAAAATACAGTTCCAGACGTGGGGAAAGTTACTTGAAAAACCAACTGCGGGCCTAAATGGTGATGTCTAAAATACGAGGCAATTATCAACCAAGTGCGGGGCCCTTCTCACTTTGTAGGCTGGTGGTGGGTAAGCCACTGGGCCCCCGGTGCGCAATCAGCCGTAGCACTGACTTTGCCGTCAGGGTTTGGGAAAAGAATATGCCCCACACACTCTTTCAGTATGCCCAGATCGTATCTCCGCACGGCCCCGGTACTGTCACTCTGCTAGGGGCAGGTACCGTCCTTCGCAATTCTTGGTTCACTTCCAGAAGGCAGGAGACCTAGTGCGCTTTCCCGCAGATCCGCCCCCCCTCCGTCTCCAACGGTAACAACACGGCGCTCCTTTGACTGATGTTGAGTGGTTACCTGGGGGCATGTTCTTTCTCCTTCCTTCGCCTTGGCAGCAGCTGATCGTGGGGATGGAGCGGAGACACCCTGCGCTTCCAGGGACTCAGCGCAGCTTTTGCAGGTGTCGAGCCCTTAGTTGCCTAGGCAACGCTTCTCTCCTTCCTGCTTTCGGCGAGGCTCCTTCTGGCAGCGAGCTCTCCGTTACCTAGGCGACGCACCGCGGTGACGACCAATAACAGCGCGGCTCTACAGTGACATGACGGACCCCTTCTCTGCGGCGGTGATCTCGGCCAGGGAATCTTCAAGCGATTTTCTCCTGGTGGACCCGGCCCTGGGCAGGCTGCAGCGGTGGTTCTTCGGGGCACAGCACTTCCCTCGTGGGTTGTACAGGGCCAGCGGCGGTTATCTCGGCCCCTTTTTCCAACAGTCTCGGGTAGTGCACAGGCACGCACACTCGAGGGCTGGATGAGGAAGGCAAAGGTACGGCTGACCTCACCTAGCCCCGCTGTGTGCCGATCGCACACCGAACTCCCGAATCACATAGGCAGGCAGTCCTCATTAAAAAGCACAGGTTATGCGCAGAGACACGCACACAGCTCCTTGCACAAATGAGTTCTTGGGGAACTGGATGTTCCTGCATTCCCAACAGGAGACCAGCTCTTATCAGGCCCTTGGAGACTCTTGTAAGACACAGCACACAGCAACGTTTTTTCCTCAAGCCGGTGGGGGAGCACAGCACACAGCAAAGTCCCCTTTTCTCTCCTTCAGTGGATAAAGCAAACTGCAGGTCAGTCCCAGAACACACAGCAAGGGCAGTCTTCCTCAGTCTCTTCAGCTGATCTTCTTGGGCACAGATTCCTGTTGATTGCAAACGTAATCTAAATTACAGGGGTTTCAGGTCTTACTTTTATACCCCAAAAGTCTTTGTTCTCCATGTGTGAGGGGTCCAGGATCCAGTCCCAACCAGTTCTGGGTGCCCTCTGCCAGGGTAAGTCTTCTTCCTTTGTGAGGGGAGGCCAGGGCCATCAGACACACCAGAGGAGGTGGAGCCAGCATTGTGGAAGGCAGGCACAGTCCTATTCAGGCCCAGGTTCAACTCCTCCCACCACTCTAAGTGTAGATAGGTCTATTCAGCCTAGTGCTGACTCATCCAACCTCCAGCAGCCACCCCCAGCCTCTGTCACTCACAAACCAGACAGTCAATACACAAACAGGCAGAGGCACACAGAAAGGTTGAACAGGAAAATAGCCACTTTCTACAAAGTGCTTTTTTCAAATACGGAATTTAAAAACCATCTCTCCTAAAATATGCGTTATAAAATTCTGAGTTCTGGGATACCAAACTTGTAGTAATTGTGTCCACGCTAGTAGGTAGTTCTCAAGTAGATTTATTGAGTAGTTAGATTATGACAAGTACAAGCTCAATAGGAGACCCCACCAGGAGCTTCCTTCTAGGTGCTCAGCCCATCCAACTGTCACTACCTAGGCAGAACACCAACATTCTGACAGCTGCTCTAATGAACATTCTATTGGTGGTAGAGAGGCATCACATTGAGAATAGCAGGATACTACATATCCCCTTTTCTTATACAGAAAACAAAAGTTTGAAACAGTAAATCAGAACCTGCGAAATATAATCAAGCAAAATTAGCAAAAGAAGGAAAGTAACAGAGAAAAGAGAACACCTGCAAAGTAAAGCAGCAAGAGAAATAAAGAAACTCGTATCAGCAAGAGAAATCAAGAATTAGAAATAGAACAAAGGAACCAAAGAGAAATCCAGAAATAGGAATAGAAGAATGGAACTAAATATATATACCATCTCTTCTTCTTACACAACAGCAGAAAAGAATAGAAGAACGTACAAAGACATCTCTAAAACACACCTACTGGCCAGAACAGGAATGAATGGAGACTGAAAAATAGAAAGTACAGACCACAGAAAAGCAGAAAAGGAAGAATAAAAGAGAAAAGAAGATGAGGAACAATTATGGAGAAACCTCATCAATACACCATTAACCTTAAACAAAATACAAATGAGTAATGCAAAGGTAATAGTGTGAGAAAAATTAATCAAATTACTATGAAAACAGAACATATTTAGCTATAAATGCATGAAATCACTAAAATATAAATAAAACATAAGCTAAATATGAAATCAAGACAAATCTCTTAAGAAAAAATTGTTGTGCATCATATTAGAAACAGAACTTACTGGCGTTGTAAGTATAAAGATGAAACTGTGTGGAAAAACCACGTTGTGCACATTATAAAATGCTAATTAAATAGCAAGAATGAGTAAAACTCATGATAAGAGATATAAAAGACTTTAAACTTTTCATAAATTCCTTCAAACTGGATTGAAAAGACATAGTATGGGTGGGAACCCATGTTACACAAAGGGAATTGCACCCTAATACAATTCCTAAAAAGGAAGTGAAATACAAAATTAAGTATGAGTAGGAACTCATTACGATAATGTCAAGGGACTGTATCCCAAGCATAACAAAATAGGCACCTACAAAATTTATGTGGGGTCCATGTGTGGACAACTATTGTGGTGCTGTTAGATACTAAAAAGGACTAATATCCTTAGCAAAACACAGAAAAACAAAATTTAATGAGATCTGTGTATAGATACTAGATGTGCACAGTTATAATCTAAAGGGAGTATAACTCTATATGAAATACAGACAAACTAAAGCCTGTGAGGTTTGTGTATGGACAACTGATGTGCACTACAGTAAATTAAAGGGACTAAAACCCTACGCAACACAGAAACAAAATTTTACGAGGTCTGTGTGTGCAAATTGAAACGAAAGGGACAGACGGGGACCCTTAGCAAACAAAAGAACTTGCCCTCTCAAAATGACATGTTGTGTAAGGGCAATAGACGTGCACTACAACAATATGAATGTAGATTCTTTTGATAGGTATTCACAATAAATGGCAAGAAACATTGACTTATCTCTTAGGAAAGAGAACAGGAACTTATGTATATTTAGAAATAAAAACTCATTAGAAACACCTCATGAAAATGAGAAATATCGTGCACTGTAAGAAAATAAACACATAGTTCAAAAGAAGGTAATAAGCAACCTATAAATTGTGCACAGATTCGTAAAACATCAAAACTAAGACATGTTTGTAAGTAAATAAAATCATAGGTGTGCCTGTCACCGCGATATTGAGACAGGGGTAAAACAAGTTGAGATGACTTGTGTCAGGATTCCCCGGCCGCTGGTAGATCACTGCCTGCGGTAGACACGGCACTGCGGGGTCAAAGACTACAATTCCCATGATGCCTGAGTAGGCGCGGCAGTATGACGCCAGGCGACAGGAAATTGACAAATACGGCCGCAACAGAGGAAGCGGCGCCGATTATTTTGTGTTCTTGGCTTGTCTGGTTGGATTCATGGTCTTTGGCTTTTGTCTGCGATCCCTTGGATACTTTGGCGGGGCTTCTGAAGTGCCCGAAAAACGGTGTGCAGAGCGCTCGCCTCGCGCCCTTTTCATCTTGCTTTAAGCTGGAAGGCGCCCGCTGTCTGACTTTCCTCGCAACCGGTGAACCTTTTTTGGATTACGTGGTGGGGCTTAGGAAACGCCCGAAACTGGTAATCGGTTCCCATGGTTCAGGTCACATTGTGGGGGTCGTTATTACAGTTGGTTCAGGACTCAGAAGAGTCTTCGCATTTCACAGTTGACAAAACAGTATTTACTTTTGTGTTGCTTTTGCAGAGACGGATCTGCAACGGTCATTGCTTTTCTTTTGCACTTTTCTGGGCTGGTTTTGTGCTCTAACTGTGGAGCATACTATTTCTGTTGCAGTACATGGTGTGGCTGAGCCGTGAAGGGTGTGCATGACTTTTGTATGCCTTACTTTGGACTCCTGAATCACACATTGAGTGAACCACACCTAGGAGGGGATACCAAGATATATTGGTGATTGAACCTGTAGGTTTATCATAAGACTTGCATTTGTTTACTTCGGAGAAGGGTGAATTGGAGGTCTGTTCTACTTCTGTGGGCTTCATGGTCATTCTCAGTCCTGTTCTAGGGTAGGTTACTCTAACTCATTCTCAGTAGCGGCTACGATTGGTAAAGGGAGGCCAGCATTACCTAATCTTCTTTTTCTATGATTATAGGCCTACCTAGGGAATGGGAAGAAGCCTGTTCTGATTCACTCTTGTTACGGTTTATCCTGTTGATTTACAGGTGAGGTGTTGAGTATCCTCAATACAGGGAAGTGGTACCACAGGGGATATACCACTTATTTCGTGCTTTGTATGTCTTGCAGGTCTCCGGTTTCATCAGCCCAGCTGTTCCCCTCCGGACATCATATTTTCCCCCGCTTGATCTCCTTTAAAGTCTGTGAACATTAGCCAGACTAGGGTTGATCTAGAGGTGGGCCCCCATTGAGCAGCAATACAATCCTGGGGACCGAACAGCAAAACCTGACAACTTGCCACCAGAAAGTACTGTCCCTTGATGCCAGATTTGGAAGTGATATACACAGTCTCAAATTAAAAACTTACTTCAGATGTTTGGGGACAGTATATGTAGAGGGCAACATGTCGAGACAGTGGAGATACGAAGTTCGTGCTGTATTTAATTGATACATTTAGCGTGTACATCGCTTAAGTAAGATGCGCTATATTTAAATAATTAGAAATTAGCGTGCGCATCGCTGAAATGAGGCGCTCCATGCTTCTTAACGAGTAAACATCTGACGTTATCAACTTAAGATGGCAGCTCGTTAGTCACGTAAAGCTGGGTGGCTGAAAGAGCGTAGAAGCGCTCAAACGCACACACTCTCTTCAAAGAGAAGACGTCATAGACTCTGAAGTAGTCTCAAAACACCGACGTCAAAGACAATGGTATGAAGGAGATGCTGCGTGTACACGGTGAGTGTGAGCAGCTCGTGCAGTGCTTACTGTTAAAATTGAAAGCGGCGGTTCAACTGTGAACATGCAGAAATGTCAATGTCATTAATTGGGGAGACGTGTCAAATAAAATCACTCACCGCATAAACACAGGTTTATTTAGATTATTCCTTCCACCTCCAAACAGACTTCCATGCGTTGACAGATGCGTGCAATAGCCCCAAGTTTACAAACAAAATTCTCACACCGGTGTTATGTAGGTAAAATAATTATCGTGTGACGGTGACTTCTACAACCATGTGATGTTAATAAGATAACAACCAGTAGATGGCACCATACAGCCAAATGTACTGCTAGATTTCCTCTTTTTGCCTCGACTCCCCGGTGCAAACATGTAAGAAATCCTTGACGCTCTTTTGCAGATGGTGTCTTCGATGTCAAGTAGGGACAAGCATGAAGAAGTGCTACACTGTAGGTTGTACTAAAGTTGTAAACTTGAAAGGACTGGCACATCAATCGTGACTTCTTAATTTCAGTTACTAAAAGCAGGAGCATTGTATAAACGGACAGTCAATATCCTTCCCACTAGCCACTCATTCCTTGCATGTTTGCTCGAGGGCTGTTTTGTAAACTATAGACAGTTTCATTTCCACTCAGCTGCTCATTCTTTAGACACTCGCTGCGAGATATTATCAAGAGCAAAGGTTTGTTGCTAGAAGGGCTACAGTCAGAGAATAGACTCACCAGACGCTTGGATAACTGGTAGGCTGTTGTGGGCGACCGGTGGCAGGTCACTGGTGGGGTCGCTATGCCAGTTGGGGTGCCTTGATTAAATTTCAGAAAATCTTGTTTTTTTTTTAACTTGCTTGTAGTCCTTGTAGAGGTGACAGAAGTAGGTTCTTTCAGTATCGTCGCCAAAATAATGTAGTAACTTGAGTCCAGACTGAAGGTAGTTCTCAAGTAGATTTATTGAGCAGTTAGATTATGACAAGTACAAGCTCAATAGGAGACCCCACCAGGAGCTTCCTTCTAGGTGCTCAGCCCATCCAACTGTCACTACCTAGGCAGAACACCAACATTCTGACAGCTGCTCTAATGAACATTCTATTGGTGGTAGAGAGGCATCACATTGAGAATAGCAGGATACTACAAAACTCCATATGTCCATCTTGCCGCTATGGGAAGATATGCAGGTAAATATGATACACATCATTCCCAATGTTAGCCTATGGGCAAGATAGCCTTTCAATAGTGAAAAATGAATTTGGCAGTATTTCACTATCAGGACATGTCACCCACACTAGTACATGTCCTCCCTTTCACATAAACTGCACCCTGCCCAGGGGGGTACCTTGAGCCTACCATAGGGGTGTCCAGTCTGTAAGAAAAGGGAAGGGTCAGGCCTGGTGAGTGTGTATACTGGCCAGGACAACATGGTAGTTCACAGACTGCGCACAGGCACTGCGGTGGCAGGCCTGAGACACCATTGTACGGCTTCCCAGGTGGGTTGCACTATCAGTGCTGTAGGCCCAATAGTATCATTTAAACTACCAGCCCTGGCACACTTAGTGCCCTTTACTAGGGACTTGACAGGTAAAACAAATATGCCAATCATGGATAACCAACCGCAGTAATAATTTACAGGGAGAGCATATGCACTTTTGCACTGATCAGCAGTGGTAAAGTGCTCAGAGTCCTATTGTCAACAACCACAGGTCAGGAAAAACAAGGGAGGAAGAAGCAAAAAGTTTGGGGATAACCCAGCAAAAAGGGCCATTTCCAACACAACCCCCTTCCTGCCTAAAGCCAGGGTAGACCAAGCGATACTTCGATGGGCTTCCCTGCTTGGAGCGATAGAACACAGAAATCGGCCCGAACAGCAGGGGTCTATTCCTGTTCTACGCCTTACTGAACCTAGTTGGATCCCTCTATCTATACTCTCAGGGCCCACTAAGCTAAACCCTTCTCCTCACCTGGGGGGCCCCATCTGTGCAGCGCCTAACCTTACTTTGCTCACAGATGTGTCCGCACTGGTAGGCAGTACCCACCTGGCCAGCACAACGGTGTGGCCGAGCCCACCCTCAGGGTGTGACTCTTGCCCCCCTCCCAGGGGCAACTCTGTCCACCCAGACAACCAGACACAGTGGCCACTGACAGCTGTCAATGATGAGATCCAGGCCTCTCTAACCTCTGTGGAGTCAGAAAGTGTGGGGCAGTAGCACCAGGTGCCTGGCACCTTTTCTCCACTCTCCCTCCTGCCAAGTCAGGTATGGCATCCTGACACTGGCCCGCCAGCCCAGGGTCTGCACCCTCAGGCTGACCAGAGGTCACGGGCGAGGCTCTCCTCTCCCTACCCCTCCATCTGGGGTCCCGCAGTCTCCCCTCAGGAGAATCACCCTCAGAACACAACTCTCCCACCAGTTCAGGACCTCTCTCCTGCAACTGGTTTCCTAAACTAGGGTCCAAACCCTCAGGCTAAACCGGGGTCAGAGGCGAGGACTCCCCCCCCTCTGCACCCCCTTCCAGTGGGCTGCACCCCCCCAACTGGGGTGGTCCCCTTGGAAGCCAAACTGTTCAGGACACTGTATACAGATGTCCTTCCCTCCAGGTCAGGCAGATCCTGAATCTGGCCTCCCAACCTTGGGGCTAAACCCTGCGATTGAACAACTGCCTGGCACACCAGGACTTCTGGGGACTCACACAGTATCCCCTGAGGGTAACACATGTCTCATGTGCTGTGTGACAGTCTGCCTGGCGCATATCTCCCGACCCCTGTCCATCTGACAGTGCGCAAAGATCCCCCAGGACAGAAGTGGTGTCACCATGGTAGTCCTGTGAGGCTCAGCCCTTCTGGCTGGCCCCTGACCCACTGGTTCTCCCACTGGGGAGCATATCCCCTTCTCACTCCTCACTCTGGACTGCTGCACCATCCGAAGTGGAGTGGTACCGCCAGACTCCAGAACCACTGGAGCTCCATTTATAGATGTTCCAGGTTCTCCTAACACTAGGAGATCCCCCTCAAATGGTCTACTGGTACAGCCTGGGCTCCCAACCTGGTGTTCCCTTAAGGAACCCTCCAGGCCCTGAGACTGTGTTTTGGGCACCTTAGGACACACAGTCCCACACTCACTCCTTCTCCACTGAGACAGGACGTGAGCCCCTACACCCCTCCCACTACACTGGGACCTAGCCTGGCTACACTGAACCTCATCCACCATACAGGACCGAAAGATACCTAGGCCACTACTTTTGGAATCACCACCCCAATGCCTCGTCAGACCCTCTGGAAGCCACCAAGAGATCTGCCTCCAACACAAGCTCCCTGGAATCAGAGAAATCACACTCCACCGGGTGTTGGCATAGCGCTGGAAAACAGGGACTTAAAATATGATCTCAAACAAATGAATCACATAGCCCCCAAAAGTCGTTAACCAAGCTACCTTCTGCCTCACCCTCCAGTGCCTCACACAAGCACCCCATGCCACTCTCCTGAGATTGGCAAGAAAGTGTCTGACTGTCTCTGTCACTCAACCCACACTCTTCTGGGCGGTCTTCACACTCACATACCAGGATTTCTACCATGGATGAACCCTTCTCTCTACACCTCTCATCTGGAGTCAGTAGAGCGTCGCTCCCACCACTAGGAATATGATCCCCTGTGTCAGTTCCCCAATCTAATTCAGGGACACTGCACACCACTGGAGCTACCTCATAAACCTGCGCACCCTGGTGTATGTCAACCCCCTCCCTCAAGTCAGGCGCGACATCTCTGGGTATGTGTACTTCTCCCTCAGCAATAGATACCATAATCTTGCTGCCACCATCTGAGCTGGACTCCACCTCCAACTCAGCAAAACTCACTTCCTGGGCTGAGACACTCATGGCCTCAAGCCTCTAGAGCTCCAGCTCAAGTTCCCTCATTCTCAATTTGTGAGCCAAAAGCATTCTCTTCTCCTCTATCTGGACCTCGAGCCTCAGGACTTCCAGCTCATGATCTCTGATACTCTGGTTCTCCTGTAACTCCTCTGGAGAGAGTCCCCTACTGGAATGGTTGCTGACAGCCCTTGAGGCCGGTCAGCCCACCGGCAGTTCAAGTGACCTAAATCCATCCCGCCTAAGGTTCGCCCCTCCATATTCAGCATCTGTCTCCTCCCCCTCTTTGGCCTCCCACTAGGCCTTCAAGGTTTCCTGCAGCTCCTCCTTTCTGGAGCTGCTTCTCATGGCTCAACCAAAATCTTGGCAAAATTGTTTGAGCTCATTCTTTTTGTAAGAATATAGATCCTCAACACGAAATTTCAATTTTGCCTTCTCATTTGCTGCACTCTCCTTCTGAGACATGACGCTTCATGGGCGTTACGCAAAAAATAGAACCAAAAAGTTCAGTATGTGGCTGCGTTGTGATCTGCGCTAAACTAGTGATGTTCACCAATCACTGAGGGTCAAGTGTAAACACAAGTTCAAATCCTCACCGCTGCCCACCAATGTTAGAAATGGGATTTGTGGTTGGCTGAGGCTTGCGCCAAAGCCAGGCAGAAACCACCACTCTAGTCAGGGTAAGGAGGAAACAAACACTGTTGATAACCGCTGCTCACCCCCTTGGTAGCTGGGCAAGAGTAGACAGGCTTATCCCCAAGGCAATGTGTAAGGTATTTGGACTAACACCCGCAGTAACACAGTAGAACACCACGAATTGACACCACACAGGTATTTATAAAAATAAATATCTTTATCCAAAGTTAAGCATAACAGAAACGACATAGATCCAACATACACAATAAAAGCTGTTTCTTTAAAAGGTTCTCTTGTAGTGTTCTTGGTAAGGAAAAGGTAAATAGGTTTGTAGGTACGGTCTGGATGTAAACACAGTTCCAGACGTGGGGAAAGTTACTTGGAAAACCAACAACGGGCCTAAATGGTGATGTCTATAATAAGAGGCAATTATCTCCCAAGTGCAGGCCCCTTCTCACTTTGTAGACTGGTGGTGGGTAAGCGACTGGGCCCCGGGTGCGCAATCAGCCGCATCGCTGACTTCGTCATCAGGGTTTGGGAAAAGAATATGCCCCACACATTCTTTCAGTATGCCCAGATTGTATCTCCGCACGGCCCCTGTACAGTCACTCGGCTAGGGGCAGGTACTGGCCTTCGCAATCCCTGGTTCACTTCCAGAAGGCGGGAGACCTAGCACGCTTTCCCGCAGACCCGCACCCCCATCCTCAACGGTAACAACACGGCGCTCCTTTGACTGATGTTGAGCGGTTACCTGGGGGTGTGGTCTTTCTCCTTCCTTCGCCTCGGCAGCAGCTGATCGCGGGGACGGAGCGGGGACACCTCACCCTTCCGGGAACACAGAGTGGCTTCTGCAGGTGTCAAGCCCTCCGTTACCTAGGCGACGCACCACGCTGGGACCAATCACAGTGCGGCTCTACGGTGACGCAACGGACCCCTTCTCTGCGGCGGTGATCTCTGCCAGGGAATCTTCACGCGCTTTTCTCCTGGTGGACCCGCCCTGGGCAGGCCGCGGGGGTGGTTCTTCGGGGCACAGTACTTCGCTTGTGGGTTGTACAGGGCCAGCGGTAGTGATCTCGGCCCCTTTTGCCAACAGCCTCGGGTAGTGCACAGGCATGCACTCTCGAGGACTGGATGAGAAAGGCAAAGGTACGGCTGAAACCACCTAGCCCTAATGTGTGCCGATCGCACACCGAACTCCCGAATCACACGGGAAGGCAGTCCTCATTAAAAAGCACAGGTTATGTGCAGAGGCACGCACACAGCTCCTTGCACAAATGTTTTCTTGGGGAGCTGGATGTTCCTGCATTACCAACAGGAGGCCAGCTCTTATCAGGCCCTTGGAGACTCTTGTAGAGCACAGCACACAGCAAAGTCTTTTCCTCAAGCAGGTGGGGGAGCACAGCACACAGCAAGGACCCCTTTTCTCTCCTTCAGTGTATACAGCAAACTGCAGGTCAGTCCCAGAACACACAGCAAGGGCAGTCTACCTCAATCTCTTCAGCTGATCTTCTTGGGCACAGATTCCTCTTGATTGCAGAAGTAGTCTAAATTACAGGGGTTTCAGTTCTTACTTTTATACCCCAAAAGTCTTTGTTCTCCATGTGTGAGGGGTCCAGGATCCAGTCCCAACCAGCTCTGGGAGCCCTCTGCCAGGGCAAGTCTTCTTCCTTTGTGAGGGGAGGCCAGGGCCATTAGACACACCAGGGGAGGTGGAGCCACACTCCTGCAGCAACCCCCAGACACTGTCACTCACAAACCAGACAGTCAATACACAAACAGGCAGAGGCACACAGAAAGTTTGAACAGGAAAATAGCCACTTTCTACAAAGTGCTATTTTCAAATATGGAATTTAAAAACCATCTCTCCTAAAAGATGCGTTATCAAAGTCTGAGTTCAGGGATACCAGACGCCATATGTCTATCTTGCCGCTATGGGAAGATATGCAGGTAAATATGATACACAGCATTCCCCATGTTAGCTTATGGGCAAGATAGCCTTTCAATAGTGAAAAACGAATTTTGCAGTATTTCACTATCAGGACATGTCACCCACACTAGTACATGTCCTCCCTTTCACATACACTGCACCCTTACCAGGGGGGTACCTTGGGCCTACCATAGGGTATCCAATGTGTAAGAAAAGTGAAGGGTCAGGCCTGATCAGTGTGTACACTGGCCAGGACAACATGGCAGTTCACAGACTGCGCACATGCACTGCAGTGGCAGGCCTGAGACACCATTTTAGGGCTACTCAGGTGGGTGGCACAATCAGTGCTGCAGGCCCACTAGAAGCATTTGAATTACCAGCCCTGGCACACTTAGTGCTCTTTAGTAGGGACTTGATAGGTAAAACAAATATGCCAATCATGGATAACCAATCACAGTAATAATTTACAGGGAGAGCATATTACTTTAGCACTGATCAGCAGTGGTAAAGTGCTCAGAGTCCTATTGCCAACAACCACAGGTCAGGAAAAACAAGGGAGGAAGAAGCAAAAAGTTTGGGGATAACCCTGCAAAAAGTTCAATTTCCAACATGTTCCTACTGCTACGCTATGGAAGCCAATCCACCGGCGTCACTCCCAGCAGCATGGAGAAGGCTCTCCTGGAAAGGAAGTGTAGTGAGCGCATAGTACAACTTTTGGGTTTACCTCATCTACGAGAATTAAATACCACATGGTTTCTGTCATTCAGACCAATCTGACAAGATTGCATATTACCTGTTCTACGCTGCCTGCTTTGCAGTGAAGAATGCGTGCTAGGCATCTGTCTAACACTCCCATCAGTCATGCCAACGTAAATCGATACTCTGCTGGACCACATAACGGGTCATGCTCTGTGTTCTCCCCAGCGGCTATCACTCCTGAGGACGGCATTCATTGAGATCTCACAGACGCAAATTGCTCCTGCTGAGGTACGTGAGGAAATAACGTGCACGCAGGTAACATCGGAAACGAACATTGCTAATGCTTCCGATGCTGAAGGCGATGCTTCGCATCTATGTAGGGTTAATTTTCTAAACGAGGTATTCCACCTTTCACCTACAACGGTAGATGATTTTTTGTCTACAGGAATAGAGGACTTCATGTTTTCTCCATCTCCATACACTGACTTTTGATTCAGCACACAGTGTACCTGGTAGACTCTGAATTTGGCCTTCATTTTTTAAAACAAAGACAAGACTTGGAACTTTTTCCTATGATTAATTTTGTTTTCTAAATTTGACTTTTTCGTTTTTATGGCTCAAATACTCTGCTTACAGTAGAACTATTCATAGAGAATAGATTTCTTTGAACACTTCCAGAGACAAATTGTCATCTTGACAATTTCATATATGTAACCTGACATGAAATGGTTTCAAACTTTTTCTTCTGTAATTACAAACCATTTCATCATGTGTATATATTTATGTTCAATCATTTAGCATTTACTATAACCATATGCTTAGGATGAAACTTTGCTTGAATATGTAGAGCACTGTCACTATTTTAAGAGACATTTTTTAGAATATGCTTTTAGATATGTTTTAGTGCATCATGTGATACTCTATTTTACATATTTATCATGTTTAGCATTTAGCATTTAGTAATGTCGTTCTATTTAAATTGGAGTGGGTGTTGTGTGTCGATTTAGATGCCGGTACATAGGTTTACTGAATCATGTCCTCATATAGGCACAAATCGCATTGCCCTTATTTAGGCATAGAATCCTAGTCCTTATTTAGGCATTTGCCATGCAATCCAAAAACAGGCATGGTCACCTACATTCGTCCATCCCACATCACAACGAGTTCTTAGACACCAGACCCTTAAGCCATTGGGACATTCCCTGCTTGGATTATTGATTTCTCCTAGAACTCATTTATTATGCATGAACCGCTATACCCTAAGGAATTTGAGTCCCTGCCTGACGCACTGACCAGACACTGTCCTCCCTGCTCGCAGAGATTCCAGCTTCCAGTGTTCTGACTCCCTTTGCGGGGTGTTAGAGTTTGAGATCCGGAAATAGATTCCACCTCTCTCATTCTAAGGTAAGGAGCTGGCTAGAACCTAGAGGGACTCTTGTCAATGCAAATCCATAGCGAACTATACTATAGAAAACAGCACCTACGTCTTACCTCGTACTACACGTAGGTTAGATACACTAGGGTAGAACTATTTAGAAGCACCAGACGAGTATTCACATTTTAGCCTGTGTTATTTATGTATGTTTTATGAATATATGTCATAGCTAAAAGACCATGCTATTGCAGTATTATTTCTTCTTACTGCTCACGCTGTACATTTTATATCTTGCATACTGTCTAACGATCGTAACAGCTCATATCTCTTGCATGAGAAAGTAGACTGTTCACTAAATCCTTTTATTGAAACGCCCGTCTATCCTTTCTGTGTAAGTCTGCAGAAACGAAGCATGCCAGATTGACTGAGTGTAACTGTTATCTATTGTTTCCACGATTCTGAGACATGTTCCGGTTCTAAAGGAAACACAGTTGTCATGTTTATGCGGTTGTCAAAAACAAATCCCTTCTTGTTCATTCGAGAAGTTTCTAGTGACCTCTGAGTTAGCTGGCACACACAAGTATTTAAGTTTAATGTACTCGATAGGAGCATACTGACCTTAGTCCTATGCAAAAACTATAGTGTATATTATTCCAATGCGCAGAACCTATAAGGAAAATAGAACTACGCTACAGGTTCATTAATCAGTTCTCTAAGATGGTAGCACCAATAACTAGACTCTTGAGCATAAAATACACCTTTTGTAGGGTCAGAAGAGCATAACAATTATGCAAGCAGTTGAAACATGCATTCAACATAGCTCTCATCCCAGAGAATCCATATATTGTAGAAGCTGATGCTTCTGATGTAGCTGTATGAACCATTTTGTCACAAAGACATGAGGTACCCAGACCACTACATCCTGTGGTATATTTATCATGGAAATTAAATGAGGCAGAATCACACATCACTATAGCGGAGAAGGACTTGGCCATAAAACACATTAGCTAGCAAGAGGAGTTAACATAATATAAATAAATTACATTGAAATATTTACCACACTGCCATTATTCAATAATGTGAAGAAAACTGTGTAGTTTTGAGTCCATCCACATTGTATCTTCAAATGTATCTGTTCCTACATATGCAATTGTCCATCCAGCCAATTTCGATATAATATTCCCCAAGGAATTTCTTTTGGGTGGCTGAAGTGTCTCTTCCCTTTCATGTCAATTCTCAGCTTGGTCATTGGATAAAGAGCATATACAAATTTAATTTGACTACATGAATAGCCAGATATACTATCTTCCTAGCACTAAAAAACTGTTGCAAATTGCTCACTGATCCTTTACGACCAGTGTCCTTTTGTGAACTGACCTATATACTAATATGTTGGTTCTCAAAATAAGTGTTCACAGGGGGTTACAGACCAATTGGCTTAATTAATATTCATTAGGTAAGTCATAATTTGTGATTCCCTATGATTGGCTACAATCACATGGATCATGACCTGCAAAGGACTGCAGATCACCAGCCCTGTGACTGCATTCCAAAAATGTAATCTTTTTTATTTTAAAGCAGCCTGCTGCTGCTTAATTTTTTTCTCCAAAAACTTCAGTGAGAGCAGTCAGTGGTGCCCTGGACCCTGCTTGATCCCCCCGAGGCTGCCACCCCAATTTGCAAAGAAGGGGTCTAAAGGAGAAATACTTAAGTACAAAAGGACATTATGCGGCTGACCAAGGTTCAGCACATCAATTCCTAAGTAGGGAAAAAAAATTAGAAAGTCTGTGCAACAGCTTCCAGAGTTCGCCACACTTCCACTCCACTGGAGCCATCGAATTTAAATGATTGTGGGACACTATAAAACTAACAAATTCAACACTCTTATTGCTAGTGAGCTTAGGATTGTCTCTACTTTGGTTTGATCTTGGGGTCCATTGACTCACGTATACAGATTGATTGGACCGGGATTGAAATAGTTAAGCCCTGACGAAGTTCCAGCTGTGGAACGAAACGCGTTGGCTGATGTCCAATTTTTAACGACAACTACAATAAAAGATATTTTTGTATACGCTTGGAGCTCTCTGACTTTGTTCTGGTGTACCTTCCCTCTTTTTACAAGTCTAAAGGAGAAATACTTCCATTTCCAAATCAGTTGCAACCCCAACTTGGGAATCAGTAGCTGATCAATGGTTTGCGACCCGAATTACAGTAAAAATAACATTGATATATTGAACCATATAAACCCACAATTTGAAAGAGATGGCCTTGTCCAAATTTGGGTTCTGTATGGGGTGAATACATTAGAAAAAGGGATTTTGTAGTCACAACCCTGTCATTTTGCCTACAATCTCATTAATTTCTTGCATGCTTCTTACCAAGGCTGGGGTAGAATCTCCTATTGCTGTTGCATATTAGCTCCTCTGACTGGTGTGTCATTGACAGATTCTTGACCTTGGTCTATATCTCTGCAGTTGGGTCATTGGCATCCTTAGGGGATATTAGGGAGCTGATGCTGAGTCCTCATCCTACGGGCGCTTTTGAATTATAGGAATTATATATCTAAGGTGGACTGTTAGGGCCTGATTTAGATCTTGGCGGTGGCGGCCCCTAGTACTTCCCTGAGTCAATGGTTGTTCGCCTGCTGTATTTAGATGCATACAGGCTGCCTTGCTGTCTGCGTCAATACAGTGTTTCCTGCCGCAGCACACCGACGCGGTAGACTCCAATGCTGGTGAAACTACTCCTTCACCATCAGATGCGGCGGGTTCCCGATGAGCAGAATTAGATTTCACAGTTGTGCTAGTGATCTACTAGTGGCAGTTCCCTAATGGAGTGCCTCTGTTGCGGTATGCGCTAAACAATGCACAATGCTAGTAGAACACACCTGATGTCCATTGGCCAAATGGAAACACCTGCATACCACACTATAAAACACACCCCATTTCAGACCATGATCCTTTGCCATTCCATCTACCACGACTTTTGATACCAAAGACTTTGCCAGTCAAGTGAGATTTTTTCTTTTTCATTCTCCCTGTCTCTTGTCCGTTTATGCCCTTTAAATTAGTACCTTGTGGTTAATTATTTTATTTAATCTTATTTTTTGCACAATGCCAGGTACCAAAAAAGGCACATTTTACTGAGGTTGAATTTTCAATCATGGTTGATGAAATCCTAAGACTAGAACCACAATTGTTTAGAGCCCAAATTCAATATACACCCCTAGCCCAGAAAAGGCAAATGTTGTCCAGAATGGTTGACAGAGTGAATGCAAACAACCTGCGCACATGGGAGTAAATTAAGAAGAGGTGGAACAACCTACGTGGGAGGGTGCGTTACCTGTCCTCCAAGCATTACATGAAGGGCAACAGGACTGGTGGTGGTTCTCCAAGGCCACCAATACCATTCATACCCTGGGAGGAGCAGGTGTTACGGGTCTTACATACTGAAGGCTTGACAGAATGGAGTCTGGTAAGTTACACTTTGCAAAGCCACAATAAACCTCAATGTCCTGTTTGTTCTCAACTCGGCTGTTTCCAATGTGTTCCTGCACATACAAACCTCAAAATATCAGATAATTTAAGTTGTTTGTGTGAATGTATTGTGTTGCATCTAAGATTACAGGTGTCAATCTCCATTACATGTCACTTGAAGGTATGATGCCTGTAATTGTTAGAACACCAAATAACCCATTACCCATATGTACGTCAAAATGTAAGTGTCTTGCCCATTCCCACTGCATAAGTGTTGGGAAATGTCTTTGAAATGACGACAACCACCACAATGCTCTGTTTCTGTTTCTCAATCGAATATTGTTATGTAATGTTGCTCATTCTCTCTTTCATAACAGATTTCAACATATGGCAAAGTGTCATGTAATGATACATCCCTATTCAGTGCTCTCTTCTAAATATAGCCTGTGTTGTTTTCTAAATGTTTTCCTGTTCTTCTCAAACAATTGTATTGATATCATGAGTTTCACATTTCAAACTGTGTTGACACAAAAATTGTCAGGTATGCAAATTACTATGCTGAATATAAGTGGTGCTTACAAAAAGTGACACTGCACTGTTCACATGATGACTAATGCCAAACATCCACCCAAGTAGTGGAAATGTCTGTGTTGCAGTCAGCTAGGCCTTGGAATTGTCTAACACACATTTCACCTATCCTCTGTGTTGGGCTTAATGTTTGAGTAATGTTAGGTATACTCCCTAATCACTTCATGAACAGTTCAGGAGATCGTATTACCTGCTGATTTGAAGTTGTAATGTTTGAAATTGATAAAGGTTAGGGTAATATGTGCAATACCACTAGAAACTATTATCACAATAATATCTACCTATTTTTTCTTCTTTGTATCTACTTTGTTGTTTCAAAAGATTTGAATGTACAATACACATTTTTACTAATAAGAATGTTTTCCAGTTCTCAATAAGTGAAAACAGGCCAAGCAAGTGGGCAGGTGCCAGCGACTTGAGAAACTTCCACTCCAGCCCAGGATCAAGTCTTCAGTGAGGATAGCACTCCTGGTGATATGAAGGAGCTTGAGGAGCCTGGTATATCTGGTCCGTCTGGGCAGATGGTTGCAGTGAGGCTCCCTACACCCACACTGGCACCTCCCACCCCAGCTGTGACACCTCAGCAACCTGAAGACTCCTCTTCCTGTGTTCTTCCCAGTGTGACACTGATCATGTGCCCCCCCCAGTCCCAGGTGATGTTGAGACCACACCAACACTAACTTCAGGTTCCCCAAGAACCAGTTGGATGGGGCACACTGGGCCAAGGGCACAGCGTAGTAGGAACTGGGGTCATGGGATGGAGTTTATGAGCCAGCATACTGAGTGCACTGGGGTCACTGACACCCAGACCACCACCAACAAGTCTTGGGTGCCTACCAATAGGTACTCACCGAGCTCTCGGAGATGAAGCAGCTGCAGATAGAGCACAACCACCAGATGGAGGCCTATAACTCAAATATGGTCTCCCTGATTGGTATGCTGGATGACATTTACACCCCCATGTGCAGAGCTTTCCCAGCCCCATCTATTTGTCAAGCCTCCTCCGTCATCTAAAAATGCTGCCAGCATCATCTCCAACAATACGCTCTTGAATCACTATGTGACAGCTTCTTCTATGTGGCCTGTGTTGGGAGTCCACAATTTCATAAAAAGACAACTAATATTTAATGTTGTATTATATGTGGCCAGAAACTAACAGTGTCATCAGGTTTATTTATTCATTTATTTTAAAAGCTTATATAGCGCAGGAAACACTCCTGAGGGGTATCTCCTTGCTGCAGTTGTGCAATGCTAGGGCTACAGACAGTTAAACCACAAAGAGTTCAGTTTTCAGGAGTTTTCTGAAGCGAAAGTAATACTCACAGCTTTGAAGAGTATAGGGTAATGAGTTCCACAGCCATGGGGCCCTATAAGAGAAGGCTTTGGCTCCAAACAGCGATTTCTTCACACAGGTAATAGTATGAAGATCTTTCATACCCAAGCGTAATACTCTGCCCGGCTGGTAGGAAATGAGTTTCTGAGCTAAGTAGCTAGGTCCTTTGCCATTCAAGGATTTGTGGGCAATGCAGCACACTTTGAATATAATTCTCTGGCAGATGGGCAGCCAGTGGAGTTGTTGTAGTAGGGGAAGGGAAGCCGTTCTGGGAGGCATATTAGTGACCAAGTGCGCCGCCGTATTTATTTTCTTTATTTATTTAGGAGTTTCATATAGCGCTAGCAAGACCCGAAGTATCGGAGCGCTATACAACAATTGTTGAATGACAGTCGAGTTTACAAAGAGTGTAACAGTAAACACAGTGCTTAAAGATGGGACATTAATCGGCATAAGTCACATAGCATTCGAATGTTGAGTAGTAGTAGTGGTGGTAGTAGAAAGGGGGGTAAGGTGCGGGTCAAGAGGAAGATGCTGTAAGGAATTGTTCTTATCATAGTGACTGAACCGTAAGTTGGGGGCGCTTCGGTTTTGAAGGTCCGTTGTCGCTTCGTGAGAGCTTGATTGAGGAAGAGCACTTTGAGCTGGCTTTTGAATACTTTGAAGGAAGGGTTAGTCCTGATATGTACTGGGATGGCATTCCAAATTCTGGGTGCATTTCCAGAGAAAGACCGAGATAGGTTTTTTTGTTTGCGGATTTTCGGGGGGATGAGTAGTAGAGTGCTCCTGAGATTTCTTGTTTGCCCGCTTTGTTGAGTTTGGCGGCTAGATAGGTGTGTTTACCAGTGTGCACAGCTTTGTGGGTGAGACTGGCAGTTCTGAAGTTAGCACGCATTTCTATTAGGAGCCAGTTAAGCTCTTTGAGAGCGGTGGGATATGTTCGTATTTCTTTATTCCCGTCACCATTCTGGCTGCCGCATTTAGGGTTGATCTAGGGGGAGCAAGGTGTGATTTTGCCGTGCCTGTGAGGGTGGCGTTCTCATAGTCTAATCTGGATAGCACGAGGGATTGTGTGACATGCTTAAGGTCTTTTGGGGGGATGAAGGATTTGATTTTGTTTAGTAGTTTTAAGTTGAAAAAGGCACAACTTGCGGTGTTCTTGACGTGTTTGACCATGTCAAGGTTGGGGTCCAGAGTAATTCCCAGTTATTTCACAGAGTCTGCCGGGATGAGAGTGCAGTTGAGAGCATCAATAGACTTTATCCATTCCGGGGGTCTGCTCTTTGTTGGCTATAAGGAGGATTTCTGTTTTGTCCTGGTTGAGTTTCAGATGGTTTTGGGACAGCTATTTTTGGACTTCTATTAGGGTGTCATTGAGTCTTTGCATGTCCGCTATGGTGGAGGTTTCGAGGTAGATCTGGGTGTCATCGGCATAAAAGTGAAAGGGTTTATTGGCTTTTTTGAGAATGGTGGTGAGTAGCTCCATGTAAATTTTGAACAGTGCGGGTGAGAGAACTGATCCTTGCGTAATGCCTCTGTTTATGGGGTGTAGGTTGGACGTGAAGTTTCTGATTTTTATTCTTTGAGAGCGGGTTTGCAGGAAGTAGGTGAATCATTGTAAGACCACCCCTTCTGCTCCTACCCTTTCTCAGAGTACGTTGATGAGTAGTTTGTGGTCAACGGTATCGAAGGCCGCCGAAAGGTCCAGGAGTATGAGTAGACAGAAGCGGTCCTTGACCAGTGATTTGTGGATGTCATCAATGACAATCAAGATGGCAGTCTCTGTGCTGCATCCTTTTCTAATTATTTAACAACAAGGGGTGGTGATGGACAGAGCTTCTGAATTATGCAGAATACTCTCACCCAGTCAAGAGATCAGGGCTAGATCCAACACCGTTTTTTAGCTCACTGCACCATCCCAGTTCAGAACCTGGCTATATGCAAATTAGTCTGTTCCTGTCCCAGTGCATGATGGGAACAGGGCAAACCAAACTACCAAGCCAATTCTTGTACTGGGAAGGAAACAAGCTTCCGGGGACCGGTTTCTGCCATTTCAGGCGTCGTCGGCCCGGCTTGCTTGAATCCTGATGGTGCAATGAGCAAGGGACTCACATCTGAGTATACCCTTCAACGCTTATGGTGGACCTAATGATTCAGAAAAGGGGGTGGTGATGAACAGAGTGCCTGAATTAAGCAGACCACTCTTACCCAGTCCAAAGATCAGGGCTTGATCCATCACCGTTTTTTAGCTCACTGCACCATCCCAGTTCAGAACCTGGCTATATGCAAATTAGTCTGTTCCTGTCCCAGTGCATGATGGGAACAGGGTAAACCAAACTTCCAAGCCAATTCTTACACTGGGAAGGAAACAAGCTTCCGGGGACCGGTTTCTGGCACTTCAGCCTTCGTCGGCCCGGCTTGCTTGAATCCTGATGGTGCAATGAGCAAGGGACTCACATCTGAGTATACCCTTCCACGCTTAGGGTGGACAAAATATTTAACAACAAGGGGTGGTGATGGACAGAGTTTCTGAATTAAGCAGAGTACTCTCACCCAGTCAAGAGATCAGGGCTAGATCCAACACCGTTTTTTAGCTCACTGCACCATCCCAGTTCAGAACCTGGCTATATGCAAATTAGTCTGTTCCTGTCCCAGTGCATGATGGGAACAGGGCAAACCAAACTACCAAGCCAATTCTTACACTGGGAAGGAAACAAGCTTCCGGGGACCGGTTTCTGGCATTTCAGCCTTCGTCGGCCCGGCTTGCTTGAATCCTGATGGTGCAATGAGCAAGGGACTCACATCTGAGTATACCCTTCCACGCTTAGGGTGGACAAAATATTTAACAACAAGGGGTGGTGATGGACAGAGTTTCTGAATTAAGCAGAATACTCTCACCCAGTCAAGAGATCAGGGCTAGATCCAACACCGTTTTTTAACTCACTGCACCATCCCAGTTCAGAACCTGGCTATATGCAAATTAGTCTGTTCCTGTCCCAGTGCATGATGGGAACAGGGCAAACCAAACTACCAAGCCAATTCTTACACTGGGAAGGAAACAAGCTTCCGGGGACCGGTTTCTGGCATTTCAGCCTTCGTCGGCCCGGCTTGCTTGAATCCTGATGGTGCAATGAGCAAGGGACTCACATCTGAGTATACCCTTCCACGCTTAGGGTGGACAAAATATTTAACAACAAGGGGTGGTGATGGACAGAGTTTCTGAATTAAGTAGAATACTCTCACCCAGTCAAGAGATCAGGGCTAGATCCAACACCATTTTTTAGCTCACTGCACCATCCCAGTTCAGAACCTGGCTATATGCAAATTAGTCTGTTCCTGTCCCAGTGCATGATGGGAACAGGGCAAACCAAACTACCAAGCCAATTCTTACACTGGGAAGGAAACAAGCTTCCGGGGACCGGTTTCTGGCATTTCAGCCTTCGTCGGCCCGGCTTGCTTGAATCCTGATGGTGCAATGAGCAAGGGACTCACATCTGAGTATACCCTTCCACGCTTAGGGTGGACAAAATATTTAACAACAAGGGGTGGTGATGGACAGAGTTTCTGAATTAAGCAGAATACTCTCACCCAGTCAAGAGATCAGGGCTAGATCCAACACCGTTTTTTAGCTCACTGCACCATCCCAGTTCAGAACCTGGCTATATGCAAATTAGTCTGTTCCTGTCCCAGTGCATGATGGGAACAGGGCAAACCAAACTACCAAGGCAATTCTTACACTGGGAAGGAAACAAGCTTCCGGGGACCGGTTTCTGGCATTTCAGCCTTCGTCGGCCCGGCTTGCTTGAATCCTGATGGTGCAATGAGCAAGGGACTCACATCTGAGTATACCCTTCCACGCTTAGGGTGGACAAAATATTTAACAACTAGGGGTGGTGATCCTTTTCTAAAGCCCAATTGGTGAGGGTCGAGGAGTTTGTTGTTGTCCTTGTGATGGGTGAGTTGACGTAGAACACATTTTTCTAGTAATTTGGCTAGGAATGGGAGATTGGAGACAGGCCTGAAGTTGTTGAGATCGTTTGGGTCAGCGCCTGCTTTTTTCAGTAATGGTGTTACTTGTCCGATTTTGAGGCAGTCAGGCATGATTCCTGTTTTCAGGGAGCTATTTATAATCTTTGACCAGAGTGGGGCTAGGGAGAGTTTGAGTTTTTTAGCCAGTTGGGAAGGGAGGGGTCCTCAAATGTGGTGAGGGCTTGGATCCGGTAGTCAATTCAGTAATTTAAGTTTCAGTGATGGGTTTAAATGTTATCCAGTTGTTTGCGGATTGCCTGGGTGGGTTCATGCCTTCTTTATAGAGTGGGAGGCCTTTGTTGGGGGGTCGGAGGTGATCCTTAAGTGAGAGCACAATCTTTGAAATTGTTTCATTGAAGAAATTGGCATATTTGTCACATAGGTCTTTGGAGGCCGAAATTCCAGAAGGTGATGGTCTGGATGTTTGCTGTCTGATCATATTGAAGAGTACTTTGGGGAGATTTTTTGCATTATTTAGTTTCATTTTTTATGTGCTTTTTATATTTCCTACGTTCCTTGTTTAGTTGATCAAGGTAGGTTGTCGAAGGGTTGTTGTGCCAAAGTCTTTCTGCAGCTCTTAGTGTAGGTCAGTGTTGAACCACAATCTCGATGGAAGGGTCTTGGTATTGTTTTGTATCAGGGGGGCTATTTGGTCCAGCATGGCAGTCATAGACGCATTGTAGTGTGAGGTAAGTTCTGTTTTGGACCTGTCATCTGCGCTGGAGGGGAGGAGTGTACTTAGCCTTTCTTCTAGTTCTGCAAGGGGGATCTGTCTCAGGTTTCTCGTCCAGTGAGAGTATTCATTTTTGCGAGGCGGTCGATGTGTCTTTTGATTGACATGAAAAAGAATGAGATGGTGGTCTGACCAGTAAACAGGGAGGGTACAGTCAATGCTTATTGTGTCTTCATGAGCTATGATGGCATCCAGGAATGAGCCTTTGTTGTGGATTTGTTCGGTGCAGTGTTGGGTCAAATTGTTATTCTGAAGTTTGTATCAGAGTGTTGTTAACCTCATTCCAGTAAAGATTTAGGTCTCCTAGTATTAGGTTGTTCGAGTCTGAGAGTGAGCAGTGTGTGATCAGGTCAGTTCTCCAAATGCGGGGTGTTGCCTGGTGGATGGTAGAGGAGGTGGCAGTGAGGCATTTTGTTATCTGACGTCTTAATGGTGGCGGTTAGGTATTCCAATGTGTTATATTTGAAGGAGTCCGTTTCTGTTATAGAGATGTTCCTTTCATGTATGATTGCAGTCCCCCACCTCGCTGTTTTTTTCTGTCTTTATTGATGATTGAGAACCCCAGGGGTACAAGCATATTGAAGATGGGGGGTAAGGATTCCTTCAACCTGGTTTCTGTGATGAACCTGATGTCTATGTTGTGTGTTAGGATGGTTCCTGCCAGTTATGTTGATGATTGAGAACCCTGGGGGTACAAGCATATTGAAGATGGGGGGTAAGGATTCGTTCAACCTAGTTTCTGTGATTAACCTGATGTCTATGTTGTGTGTTAGGATGGTTTCTGCCAGTTCTGTTGCGAGTTTGTTTGCAGATATGCGGTTTATGAGCATGCAGTTAGTCACCCTCTTGTTGTTGAGTTTCTCATTTGGGGGAGCCATAGGAATATTGGTGAAGTGAGCTGGAGGTCTCACTATTCTCTGTGCGGTATGATCTCTACCAAATCCAGTGATTACTTGGATCACAGAGCTGGGGGCAACAGTTGGAGCTGCTTCATAGGATTCAGTGAGATCCCTCGCCTCATGCATGGACATTACAGCACTAGTCCTTTTGGGTCTATGTGGCTGGTACCTAAGGGGGATTGTGTTTCATCTGAGCCATTGGGCCTTGTGGTGGTAAGTGTGTTTATTGGGAGTACCTGTGTGTGTAAGGGGTGGGTGTTGGGTGGTAGAAGTGGTACGGTTACACAAGATTTTATTAATACCCTGTATTACTATTTCTAGCTGGTATTCCAGTTGTGCCAATCTTTGGGCAGTATTCATGGAGGAAGGAGTGGGGGAGTTTGGTCTCGGTGTGTCCAGAGCTTGGCCATCTATGGATGGGGGGGTGCTTGGTTGTATTCGGGGATGGAGGGAGCTTATCTGTGTGGGTGTGGCTCCCTGTGCTTCTGGTATCTATATGGTTTTTGGGGGAAATCATGGGGGGAGTTGTGATAGATTTTTTCGGGAATTGTGTGGCGATTTTACTGAGGTTAGTGCAGGTAGGGAGTTTGGGGCTGTTGTCTACGAGCTGGTTTCGTTGGTTGCTAGTTGGGAGTATTGGGAGAGGGGGAGACTGGAGGAGGGTTGTACTGTATCATCCTGGACGAGCCTTGTGTTTGGCTTGGCTAATAGGAATAAGTTGTGTGAGTTGAAGGGGAGTTGGTGGGGATGGTGGGGCCGGTGAGAGATAGGTTGGAGGGTTGGGTTTAAATCGAAGGATTGTTTTGATAGTTTTCCAGGGACGGTTGGCTCGAGGATAGGGTTACTTTCGAGTGGGAGTGGAATAAATGAGTGAAGGCGATGAGCAGCGTGGGGAAGGGTGAGTCAAATGCGTCCAGGTTATCATGGTTGGCTTGGATCAGGACTGTGCCATTGCTGTAAATGGTCGCAAAGGTGTTGCCGTTGCGTGTATGGTGGTTAGATATTAGGAACGTTAGTTTGCAGCTGAGAGGGGTGCTAATAGTCTTAGAGATGTGGAGATGGGATCTGAGGATGGAGTTCCATGCCGCCGGATTTGGGGTGTGGAAAATAAGATCCATTTTCTGCATGCCTTTTGAGGAGCAGTGGTATATATCTGTAAATAGTGTTTCTTGGTGCTGTATTATCAGCCTGTGTTTAAAATTTATTTTAGCTTTAGGTGAGAGGTTGGGAGGGTAAATGATGCAAAAGGGGGTCTGGCCATGGGTTTTTAAGCCATATGCTGAGTTGGCTCAGAGGGGGTTAGACTGACCTGTGTCCTATTTGTTCTGTTATGTGGGTGCATTGTTTTTCTATTGAAGGCTGGGAGTCAGGGGATGGAAGGTGGCTTCTGAGATAGATGTTAATTTTAGGGAGACATTTGTGGACTCCTCTCTTGAGTTCGTCCAGCTGGGTTAGACTTAAAGGTGCGCTGTGTTAGGTGGCAGACTCTTTCTAGTCAGCGTTCTGACC
Source organism: Lissotriton helveticus (assembly GCF_964261635.1). Taxonomy (NCBI): domain Eukaryota; kingdom Metazoa; phylum Chordata; class Amphibia; order Caudata; family Salamandridae; genus Lissotriton; species Lissotriton helveticus. Next base: position 302,454,943 of record NC_136059.1, read on the forward strand.
GTACCTGGTTGTTACTTGCGCTTGGTTAGTCAGGGTTGGCACAGGGTTAGTTGAGAAGCTCCATTTGTAACTGTGTTGGTCACCAACTTAGTGTAAGGTACTGAGAATTTACCTGCTTGCAGGACCTAAATGCTTCATTTTGCTCAGGAACTATGCTATGTTGGTTGTTTTTTAGAATGTAGGTCATTAATTCTTTCTATTTGCATCTCAGTGTCCTGTCATGGTGCCTGATGTGGACGATGGCTGTTCTAGATTGATGACTGGTCTGCCCCTCTCTGAAGAAAAGGACTTTGTCATCGGTGTGCCTGGACTTGGGGAGCCGCCATTTTGTAGTCAGACATCCGAGATGACTGTGTTGGAACTAGAGATATTAGATATTTTTGATTGACTCCCTGTCTATTGGAGTATGCTGGCGTTTAAATGCAGCCGCTCCTCGCTTTTGGTGGATCCGGCTTCATTTTTCTGCTCAGCAGGACGTGGTCTCCGGTGTGCCTGGCCTCGAGTGGTCACCATTTTGGGGTCAGGCTTCAAGGATGTTGAACTTGTAGGGCTTAGAGTTGGGGCTTCACATTCATTTGGCTGTGGTTGCAAAAAATGTTTTGCATGCCTGGTGACGGCTGTTGGCGCTGGGCTGTGGGTGACTTATTTGCCTGTGTACCTGGCCCTGTGTGGCCACAATTTTGGAGTCAGGCCTCCCTGATGTTTCAATTATAAGTCTTAAATTTGAGGCTTAACCGTCATTTGGCTGGGTTAGTTAGTTACTGTGCGCTTGGTGGCCGCTGCTTGCGCTGGTCACAAGTCTTAAATTTGAGGCTCAACCATCATTTGGGTGGATTAATTAGTTAATGTGCATTTGATGATTTCTGCTCGCGCTGGTTACATCGGCCTCTGGGTGACATACATGCTGGAGTGCCTGGTCCCTATAAGCCGCCATTTTAGGGTCAGGCACTCCATAGCGTTTCATCGGGGCCTCGTCGCCATCCCCCCAGGCCGTGCATCATCTGTTCAAGTCCGTCCTTGGGAAACCAACGTAGCAGACCCGCATCCCTCGCCTCCCCAGCACTCACTGGTGTCAATGTAGTGCGCTTGTTAAAAGAGGGAGTCCGGAGGTCCACATATGCAGGGTCTCGAACTTTGGCAGCCCCGTCTTCAGGAGAGGAATCTCTCAAGGGACGGCCATCTTCTTTGCAGCTACCTTTTTGCACGTGGGGGCGGCACCACCTGGTAGGGAGCACTCATCGATCTTTCCTGATGGCCGCCATGCTCCCGATCGCGGATCACTCATTGGATGCCAGATGCTCTCCGGAGGTCCCGTGGGGTCAGATTATGGTTTGGGACCAAAGACGGTGTAATTCGCTAGTCGTTCCTCCGTGGAGCCTCTTTGCATTTTCCTGTGAGGAGGAGGCAAGAGGATACCACAGATTCATGATCCTGGCGTCTGGAGCTCCGGATCAATGCTCCTTCCCCACCCCAATCTTGGCTTTAATTCGTATTATATACAACCTGAAATCTATTCAGTAGAGATTCTTTGGCCGCGTCTAGAAGTGCATTGCAGTAGTCCAGGTGACTCATAACTAGTGTCTGAACTAAGGTCTTGCGTACAGCTAGCGGAAGGAGGGAGAAGAATCTGTGCAGCAAGCGTAGCATGTAAAAGCAAGTTCTAGAGGTAGCCTCCATTTGGTACTGCATAGACAGTGTCTGATCTAAGTAAACATCTACGTTTTTAACCACCGTCTTAGGGATGGGGCAGTACCCAAGTCCAATGGCCACCAATCCGGGGACTAAAATGTCTTGGCATTACCAAATAGCTTAATCTTTGTCTTCCCATCATTTAGCTGGAGGTAATTGACAGTCATCCATGTAGAGATAGGTTTCATGCCCTCTGAAACATGAGATATTGTGGTTGAGGAATTATTATTGAAAAATAAAAGCAGTTGGGTATCCTCGGCATAGGACATGGGGATGAAACCAAATTCCCTTACAATCTTGGCAAGGGAAGCCACATATTTTTTGAAGAATGTGGGGTGTAAGCAGGAGCCTTGGGGTACTCCCTTAGAAAGGTCCATCACACGGGACCAGAAGGAACCTACATTAATGACCTGTGTACGGTCCTTCAGAAAGCTCGCAAACCATTGAAGAGCACAACCACAAATTCCATTCTCCTCCAGTCTTTGCAATAAGATGTGGTGAGACACAGAGTCAAAAGCTGCAGAAAAATCCAACAGAACTAGTAATACAGCTTGATGGTTGTCAAGAGAGCATCTGATGTATTTGTATTTGTATTTGTATGTGGGTATTTGTAAAGCGCAACCTGTCGCTTCGGAAGGGGCATCCTGGCGCTGTGCATGTGTATGTTAGTGGGTAGAGCTCTAGATTGCCGCCATTACAAAGCTGTCGGATAGCTGATAGATCCATGTTTTAAGATGTTTCCTGAAGATGCTCTCCTTGTCAGTCAGTCTAAGATCTATAGGCATGATGTTCCACGCCCTTGATGCTAGGACCGTGAATGTTTTGCCTCCCTTGGTTTTATATTTGTACCTCGGGATCCTGGTTAGGTTCCCTCCCGAGGACCTCAAGCAACGTGATGGATCATAGCGAACAAAACGCTTAATGAGGTACTTTGGGCCTATGTTGTTTAAAGCTCTGAAAGCAGTCAATAGGAGCTTATATAGAATCCTCTTGTGAAGGGGCAGCCAATGTAGGGTTTGTAGTGACGCAGAAGCAGAGGATTTTCTTGGCAGTTTGAGAACTAATCTTGCAGCAGCGTGTTGTACGCTCTGCAATTTTCTCAATGTGGACCTTTTCACTCCAGCCATCAGACCATTGCAATAATCTAGCCGTGATAGTATTAACGCTACCACGACTGATTTTCTGGACGCAATGGGCAGAAAGTCGAAAAACGTCTTGAGTGACTTGATTAGGCCAAAGCAGCATCCTGCTGTAATCCTGACGTGCTCATCAAAGGATAGAGCCGAGTCAAATTGGACTCCCAGATTTCGTGCAGAGTCCACTGAACTAGGCGGGGCCGGTGAGTCATTAGGCCACCAATCCTTGGGACAGAATAGATGATCCTTGCCTAGCGGGAGGATTTCTGTTTTAGTACTGTTGCATTTTAGGTGGTTATTACTCATCCACTGAAAAACCTCCTTCAGGCATGTCTGAAACTTCTGTTCTGCATCTATATAATTTTTGTCAATCGAGACGACGAGTTGTGTGTCGTCGGCGTATGACGTGACTAGGATCCCATGGGATTCTATCACAGCTATTAGGGGGGCCATATAGATGTTGAAGAGTAATGGACTCAAAATGGACCCCTGAGGAACACCAGATGAAAAAGTTTTTTCACTGGATAGGTAAGGGCCCAGGGATACAGTTTGAGACCTATTAGTCAGGAAAGATTTTATCTATGCCAAAGCTGTATCTGTCACACCAATATCTCTCATCCTATTAATCAGGATGTTGTGGGAGATGGTGTTGAACGCTGCCGTGAGGTCTAACAGGATGAGGACAGCTTTCCTTCCCTCATCCTGTAGGAACTTGATGGAGTCTGTAAGTTCAATGAGGGCAGTTTCGGTCGAATGTCTGGGACGGAAACCTGATTGTTGGGCATGTAGAATATTATGCCCATCGACAAAGTCTTTCAACTCACAGTAAACCCTCTGTTCCGTAATTTTTCCCAATACTGGAAGGAGCGATATTGGGCGCATGTGCGACAAATCCGTAGTCGATTTATTAAGCTTTTTCATCAACGGCTTGACAACAGCCTTTTTCCATTCTAGAGGGACTTCTCCTGAATCTAAAGATGCATTTACAATCGCGTTGATGTTAGGATTAACAACATCAATTAAATGATGCAATATTCGGGGAGGACAAGAGTCAGTCGGAGCTCCTGATTTACAGGCCAGAATCGCTTTACGAGCCTGTTGGAGGGAGACTGGTTGAAAACCACTCAAGGTATGTTGGTTATTTACTCCCCGCATTGGGGGCTCTAAGATCGAAGGGGCTGGAGATGGGAGAAATTCCTTCTGGATGAGTGCGATCTTTTCCTCAAAAAAGTCAGCAATTTGATTGCACAAAGTTGCAGAGGGGGGGATTTCAGGCTGGAGAACCTTGGGATGAGTGAAAGATTTTACAATGGAAAAAAACATGCTTTGTTTCTGTTGAGCATCATTGATGGCCTTAATATAGTAATCTTTCTTAGCGGATTTAATGCTGGCCAGATATAATTTCCTCTGTTGTACGTAGAGGATTTTAGCTGAGTCATCATATGTTTTCCTCCATTTCCTTTCTTTTTTTCTACAGAGCAAGTGGCTCTCTGCTAAGGCCTGTGAGTACCAAGGGGCACTTAATTTCCTCCTTGTGGTCTTATCATGACAACCTTTAGGCGGGGTGTTTTCCGCAATAATTTGATCCATCCAAGCATGGAAGTTAAGGGAGTCCGTAGACGCATCCCCCGACAACTTGGGTGCTCTCGTCAATAAAGGGGAGTCGGGCTTAATACTGTCAATCACCTTTCTCCAATTTATATCAGGAATGGGTTGTTGTCTTATTTTTGATGATTTAGCTTGCTCAGACTGACGGTCTTCAAAGGGGATGAAACTATGATCAGTCCAGATTTGTGGTATGGGGGCAGAGGTGGTCAGAGCGTCAAGGTTGGAACAGATACCATCCAACGTATGTCCGGCTAAATGGGTAGGTGAGGTCACTAATTGCTTTAGTCCAAAGATATCCAGGGTCTGCTGGAAACAGGTAGCATGAGCATCATTAGGAGATTCCAATTGAAGATTCATGTCTCCCATAAGGGTGAAATGAGGGTAACGTAGCAGAAGCTGCCCTAGGGTATCCCCCAAAGAATCAAGAAAAAGGGTAGCATTGCCGGGAGGGCGATATATCAAGCCACCAGAAAAAGAGGTAGAGGCATTCAGGCTAATCGAAAAACCAATGCTCTCGATTCCTTTATGGAGGCTAAGATCAAAGGTGTGACACTTAAAAGATTTTTTTATGATAAGTGCCACTCCCCCTCCTCGGCCGATTAATCTATCCCGCCTTAAAATTGTAAAATCAGGCGGGAGGGCGGTGACGAGATCTGGATTAGAGGAGTCGTTTAGCCACGTTTCCGTTACAAAAAGGAAATCAAGATCTGAGTCTATAATTAAGTCGTGGATATCCTGACTGTGGCAGCACAATGAGCGAGCGTTTATCAAACCTCCCTTATAATTAGAGCATCTGGATTGCAATGAGATGGTATTTGTAGGCACATCGGAGTGTGACCAAGAAGATGTCCATTTACAGTTACGACATGAAAAAGGACCCCAAAGTTGGTCAGTAGGAAAGCAACCCTCACATGCACTGACTATTTTGGGCCGGTAGGCTAGCAATTCCTTACTGTCATACCTGAGAGAGGGGGAGATTTGTGCAGCATGTCCAGCGCTTGGCGCGGTCTTGGCGTGGGCGGGCGCAGACGGGCTTGCCTTTGGCGTGCCGCCGGCGCGCCCGCTGCGCGGTCTGGCGGATCTTTCGTTTATACCCATGGAGGGATCAGATACTGCAATCAGGGCTGACTCTGTACTGTGCATAGGTCTAAAACCTGTTTGCCAGGGGTCTAGACAACAAGTATACACTGTGTGTTCAGTAAGCTTTTTAGTAATGTTTTCTTCCAATAGTTTGCTCAACAGAGGAAGAAGGGAGATGGGCGATAGTTAGACAGAATGATGCAGATATATTCGCCTTTTTGCAAATCGGAATCACTTGCGCTGCTTTCCACAGGCCTTTACTCATTGAGAGATTAAATAAATTGCACACGGATGGGGCAATCTGAGCAGACAGTAGGGCAGCATCCTTTGCTGGTATGATGTTAGAGGGAGACCCAAACTTTCCCCAGAATTATATTTTTTATGGAGCGATATAATTAACAGCAGTTTTTAAAGCCCTGTGGTAATACTCCAAACTTAAATTAATATCCCCTTGTTCCGTAGCAAAATGAAACATTCACAGTTGTGGGGAGCGGCGTCACCACCCAAAATTGTGAAATGGAAATCAGACATGAACGGGTGCATGTTTAGGGAAAAAACTGTATACACAGAACGGGGTTGTCCCCAAAAATGGTCCGCGGTCTGAAATAAATGGAATGTTTACCGTGGAAGTATATGTAGCCTCCCTATCGTTCCCTCAATCGAAGATTCTCTCGTACCTTAAATGTGTTTTTCTTCTTATGCTAGACCTATTACCAATTGTCATAGTCAGGATTGTGAACGCGGATTTGACTCAATTTCTCTCAAATGCCTTTGTATTGTCGATTTCTAAATGTTTAATAAAAAGAAATGTTAAAAAAAAATCTAACCCCTTATTCCATTCTCACCGGTGCATGACACCTATCCTACGTTGTAATCTGACCACACTACCTGGTGAGGAGCCATACATAGACTGTAGTTTAGAAGAGTTTGTTAGAATTAGATCTAGAGTATGACCAGCAGAGTGCGTAGTGCTTACATTGGTTGTTTCTAGACCTAAGGAGGCCAGATCAGGCAAGAACTGTGCCACTTCCCCATTGGAACTGTTTTCGCTGTGTATGTTGAAGTCTCCCAGTAGGATACAATATTTTGAGATGACATGGATAGCAATTAAGTCCAGCAGTTTAAGTGTGAAATCTTTAAGAGGTCCTGGAGGACGGTACGCTAATGCACCTTTCCAGCATTCCTGTAGTAAAAATTTGATTTTTAAGGAGCAAGTTTCTATTTTGTCCTCAGTGCGGGTTTCAAACATAGATATTTTTAATGACTCTTTGTAAATTATAGCAATACCACCACCCACCCTACCGTCTCTATCAAGCCTTAAAATTCGATATTGCTCTGGAAGGGCCAAGGTGATGGCAGGTGTGGCGGTGGGTTTTAGCCAAGCCTCCGTAAGGAAGCTCAGATCAGGAGTTTCTGAAGACAATAGATCCCACATTGCAATAATATGTTTCGGCACGGATCTAACATTACAAATTAAGCACTTCCATTCTGGAGGGAGAACTGGGGGTAGGGAAGAGGCTAAATGCAATGGTGTCTCTAAAACTGAGATAAACTCAGTCTTGTGTGGAATTACAGATAAACTCACCTCCAGATCCTGATTGAGGCTCTGGTGACAGCAATGGGGGGCGGAAAAGAGGCCCTCCAAGCCGGACAGTTTACAGCCCCTAAAATCAGCCATAGAGTTCCCTGGTGTCGAAAAACGGATTAGTTCCTCCCCAGAATATACATATTTTAGTGTATTCAAAGTAATTATGGACAAAGGGGCAGAGGTCCTGGCTCCTGACGATGTCCATGCACGGACAGGTGCAAACGGGCTTGCCTTTGGCCTGACAGCGGCGAGTCCGCTCTGCCATGCGGTTTAAATAATAAGGGGCAGATTTATGAGTTCTGGCGCATCTCTGCAAATCAGCAGGGATGCGCCAGAACTGATGCGTCACGCAATTCCCTCCTTGGGGCACCACAGATGCGCCGCATTTACAATGCGGCGCACCATGGTGCAAGGAAGGGCAGATGCGTGACGCATCTTGTGGTGTACGGGCGGCGCATTGCTGGAGTAGCGTCGCAAGTGCGATGCAACTCCTGGAATGTACAGAGGCCACCCATACATAACGTGGTGCGTCACTCCTTACGCCTGCTTCAAGCAGGCGTAAGGATTTGACCCAGCAGCGCCGTAAAACTGACTCAGTGAAATCTTGTAGATTTCACTGCGTCAGTTTTACGGGGCTTTCCTACGAGGGAATGCCCACCCTGCGACAGAACGCCCACATGAAACCTGACGCAGGTTTCATGTGGCGCAGGGCTTTACAACGTGACGCATCTGCCTAGATGCGTCACGTTGTAAATAGGTCGCAGGGATGCGCCACGTTTCCGCGCCGTTGCATGACGCAACAGCGGCGTAAACGTGGCGCAAGTCCGACATAAATCTGCCCCTAAGCGTTTGCATGTGAACAGAATATATTGGCCTGAAGGAACATACAGTCACGTCACTTTAAGATCATTAGTCTGGTACATAAAACCATCTTTGTGAAGGGGCCTAGCTATGTGGTAAAAAAACGCAACAGGTACCAGCCCAAGAGAACCCTCATAACAGGTGCCAAGTTCCTTCTTACCCCTCTGAGGATACGCACTGCCAGGAACTTCCATCCATGGTTTTAGCTAGCGCTGTGAGATCCTTGAGTGATATGTGCGCTTAATAAAATCTTGTAACATAACATACCATAACATGGTGCACTTTCACCCATGGTAGCGCTCTGAGTGACGCTACTTCATTCCAGCTAGCGGCTTGGGTTCAGGAGCCCCGACAAAGTTGACACGTTTTTGAAGCCGCTTGTGAAACACATGGGCTGTGCTTGGAATGGGAGTATGAAAGTGACTTGTGTAAGTTTGAAGATCGTGAGGGCAATACCAATGTACAATTGACTTGTGTTACAAATGCTTGTGGGCTCCGCTCAAAGTTGCTGTGTGAAGCAATCTGTTCAAGAGAAACTCGTACATGACTACCCATTGCAGGTGCGCTCTGCTTACAAGTTGTTGTGTGAGCAATCTGATCAAAAGGAATTCCTATGATTACCCATTGTGGGTGGGCTCCAAATTTTGAAGTATTCAGGTTCACAGAAGGTAAGGTCAAACAGGATAGTATTTGCGTGTATTTATTCATATCACAGTCTTATACTGTGCAGTATTGCTTAACAGGGATTCAAGGTAAGTAGATATTCCATTTGAAGTTAAAGCAGCAGTAGTATAAGGTAAGAGCAGAAAGTGATACTGTTCATTGCATATACCCTATCCAGTAATAATGCACATGATGATGTATACTCCATATCAGTACAAGAGGAAAACAAAGTATAGGTAACAGGATATAGGGCGCACTGCAAATGATTTGGCTCTGTTAGATTCACAGGTTGCTCTGATTGCTACTAGGCAGAATAGGAAGGTTACCTGACTCCCTAACTAATCCCCTGATTCCAGGTAATTAAATTGTTTCAAAATTCCTGCTGAGCAAAAATTGTGTATAGTATTTACACTTTCATACACTAAAGTTACCAAGTCCATGTCTTTTAGATCACGATGAATATCTATTTCTAAAAATTGATTCCCCTAGAGCCCCATGCATGTACTGTCTTCCTAAGATACATAAGAACAAAGAAAAACCACCAGGGAGACCAATAATCTCAGGCATAGGGGGACCAACTGAGAAACTTTCTCAATTTATAGACTCATACCTCAGACCTTATGTGCAGAACTTACCTTCTCATATTGAAGACACGAAACATGTTCTTAACATAATGAATGATGTAATGTGGGAGAATGACATGATCCTTGCTACACTAGATGTAGTTTCTCTCTATTCCAATATAGATCATGAAAAAGGAATCCAAGCCATTGAGAGCTTTTTAAACAGCAGACCAGTGGAATATCTGAACCACACATCCATGCTACTGGAGATGACAAAAATAGTATTAGAAAATAATTATTTTCTCTTTGAATCTACCTGGTACAAACAAAAGATTGGGACTGCGATGGGTTCTAAATTTGCTCCGTCCTTCGCGAACCTCTTTATGGGGAGATTGGAGGCGGAGCTTATTTGGGGCCCTAAAGGCAGCCAATGGATCGACCACATATATTATTGGGGTAGATTTATTGATGATTGCTTATTATTCTGGAGAGGTACATCAGATGAACTAGACTCTTTCTTTCAGTATTTGAATGCAAATGATATGAACATGTCATTCACTACTCATTACAGTAAAGATAAACTGACTTTTCTAGATATTGAACTTTTTGTGGAAAATAATAAATTGGGCAGCTGTATGTTTCGTAAAGAGACCAGCTGCAATGCATTACTTAGAGCAGACAGTTGCCACCCAAAAAGCCAAATCAGTTCGATCCCCTATGGGGAAATGATTAGAGCAAGGAGGAACTGCTCTAAAGATGAAGACTTTCATTTAAATGTTAAAGATATGACTGAAAGATTTAAAAATAGAGGATACTCAGATACTGTAATTACCAAAGCGGCTCGCAGAGCCAATAAACTACAGAGAGACGATACACTGAAACCCAAGAATAGATCTGAGGCCCCCAACAATATTCAGAAAATCCGAATGATTACCAACTTCGGTAAAGGAAGTTACAAACCTTTCAATATCATGAATAAATACTGGCAAATGCTTATTTCTGACAAAGATCTGAAGCCCTTTTTAACAGAACGTCCGAGTATAACATATAGAAAAGGAATGTCTCTTGCTAATATTGTGAGTCCAAGCTATCCAAAATTAATAACAACAGCGAGCCAAAGTGACTGGCTTCGTACTTGCCCGAAAGGCTTCTATCATTGTGGTAATTGTAGCTCATGTAGATGGGCAATGAGGAAAGTACATACTTTTGAATACAACAATACTGGGACATTTCGTATTGATTCTTTTATCAACTGTGAAACACAGTATGTCATTTATGTTATCGTTTGCCTATGTGGAAAAATATACGTAGGCAGTACAGTGAGGAAACTTAAAGACCGTATGATTGAACACTATCGAGCACTTAAGAATGGTGACACAAGGTATCCAATCTCCTCACATTTGATACAAAATGGGAATGACTCTGAAAAGCATAAATTCCTTTACCATGGTATAGAACATGTGGCATCAGATAGACGGGGAGGAAACAGGTTACTTAATTTAAGACGCAAAGAGGCAAGATGGATTATGGTCCTTAGAGCAGTTGAAGATGGACTTAATATAGATTCTGAGCTCCAATATTACTTGGGTGAACATTAAGAAAATGATTAAAAGTATCAGAGAATAGAAACTATCTCTTCAAGTTTAGAATTTGTTATATATCATCTGTATAAAGCATATTATGGATTTTGCTGAGATGTAATGTTGCTTCTAATGTTATTGCTATGAAACCCCCTCTGTTGTTGTGACTAGTATCTTTTCACAATTAGAAACTGTAATGGAATGATGTGAGGTGCCAGCAGCTCTGACACTGACAGTCACCTCCGCGAAAACTTTATATTACTCATAATCCCTAATTTACGTACAATCTATAGAGATAAGTCATTAACTAATATGGATAGACCTACCACTCCAATATGGCGGTACAAGATCAGACACTTCGCTAGTAGGTTCTGGCAATCGAGGCTGATTTTTAAGAATGTAAAATTAAACAACCGCAACGATAAGATGATATTTGCGAACCAGATAATATCATCTCTTTTACACAAGGTTTAATCGCTAAATTAGCGAGACTGGTAATTCACTCGAAATAATATACGAAAGTAAAATAAATGTATTACCGATACTGATAACTGACTCTTATTGTAAATAATATAAAATAAATAAACTAGTGTATTGGTAACATAAGTAAAGCAGTGCGATTATATCTGCCTTTACAATGATCTCTATTGTGGTGCATCAAATCGCGGTACTACTTACACAAGATGGCTGCTCTAAACAGTAACACGCGGTATCGACTGGATTTTCAATTACTTATTTAAGATGGCGCTTAAGGTAGACGCCGGTAATACAGAACACGGGAAGAAGTAGGAGAAGATATACACTCTTACAAGGTGAGCGCCACTGTTTTAATAAAGTTTCTATAAGCTGTGAAACTTTAAACACAAGGTAGAATATAGACCTAAAGATCGGTTTTCAAAATATCTTTTTATAGATTCAAACATACAATAAGGCAACGTGTGGATAAAAGATATACGCGAGCCACACACGGGAGGATGTAGAAAGAGAGATATACTCTCATATAAGGTGAGCACGATTACATTAATTGTAGAGAATATCATTTTAACAACGTTAATTACAACGTAGAATATAGTTTTATGGTTCGATTTTTCAAATCATTCCTTTATAGACTGAGACAAAGAAATATGTGATATCGCGTTCATAAAAAATATACGAGAATTTCGGATATACGATAGACAAGACTTAGCGGTTTGATCGGTAAGCAACACGTTATGATATGACTATTAGTAATACTTATAATTAAGAGGACATAGACGTATAGTCACGTCCGTTTACTATTTTTACAGAACCTGCAGGAGAAACGCAATAATAAATCTAAAAAGTGCTCGAATGATTTCTTTACTGAATGGACATCGTGAATAATAGAGAGGTAATATAGCACCACTTATACTTATATTGCAAGAAAGTGATTACTTTAGCGAATGAGTTTAATGACTCAAAGCTGATTCTATAACATATATACTTAGTAAGAAAGTGCTCTTATGGATGCTCTATATAATTCTGCTCCACGAACAGAATATATTATAGTTACCAGCAATATTTTCAGTTGCTGTTTTGGATGCCCTATATAATAATGCCCCATGAATAGAATATATAATTATATTCCACGAATAGAATATATATTATAGTTATCAGCAATATTTATCAGATGAAGTTTAGATGGCGGTGATTGTTTGGACAGAGTGGAGGGTTTCCTTATACCATTCCAGAGATCTTAACCGTTGAGAAAATACTTTTCCCTGGAAAATTTCAGATTGCAAAAATGGAAGATAAATTGTTTAACTTAGGAAATACATTTATTGATCATTTGTAAAAGGCGATAGACCCGAATGTTTTTGTTGTGTACTGTTACTTGACACCGGGAGTCACACTTAATTTATTTTACAGGCACTAATGCATTGGGAACTATGTGCTTCTACTTTCACTTAGGAGGTGCTAGATTAAATAATATTAATATTCCTTTACATAATACTAGGTGCATGAAGTTATACAAAAAGTTTATATTTTGCTTTTTGGCTTGCAGCCCTGATGAAGTTGTTTTTACAACGAAACACGTGTTGGCTGATCTGTTCACAAGGCTGATCTGACTACAAAGAATATTGTGAACTTGACGACAGAATAATTGAATCGTGTGAAGTTGAGAATAAATACGGATCAACTTATACTAGGACTCTGGTGTTTTACTTGTTAATGGACAATATACGGACTTGGTAACTTTAGTGTATGAAAGTGTAAATACTATACACAATTTTTGCTCGGCAGGAATTTTGAATCAGTACAAGAGGAGACATTTTAATTGAGAGTGCTTGTGCATTGCATATTCCAGACCAAAGCTAACTACAGTAGATTCCCAGAAAGAAATAGGAATTTTAAACCCATAAATTTCTCTTACAGGTAAGACAGTAGGTTAGATAAAGCATTCTACAGACACCCTCTGGAAGGGAGGTTCAAGTGACATCAATACGTAATCCTAGGTTTTGTGCCTTGCAGATATCTCTCCCTGCTGTCCACTTCCTTTCCTCCCCTTGCTTGATCCTCTCAAGTGGATGTGCTGCAATAGCAGTCAGCAGTAGGGGTTATCAAGAAGTGTACTCACTTGAGCGTCACACTGATGCTGAGGAGTTTGTCCGGCTGACATTACCCCTTTCTGTGGTCTTACAATATCTGAGCCATCTACATCCAACAGAGCCACAGTAAGGGAGGCCCTGCCACCAAATAAATCACTTGCAGCCCCCTAAGTCCCTGCAACTGTAAATCCCCCTCCCGCAGGGGGCGACATCCATGCAGATCACCAGGAGGTGAGGATGGCAAGACCTCTGCCACCGCCAGCAAGAAACCTCAACACTAGTTTCCTCCAGGGTGTGCCCATCATTCACTCTGTGGAATACTTCTGGACGCGTTTACCTTTCTTATGCCAATAGTATTTTGGACATTGCACTTCAAACAATTTTGACTCTCCAGCTATGGTTTCATTCACCATGACTGACTTCTTCACTTTTTGCTTTGCTTTTGTTAAGTTCACCCTCTTTAATTTGATCACATTTAGTAAAATACATTTACAAGTAGAAAAGACGTAGACTGGTGTTGTATATCTCAACTCTATAAATGCATTTGTTTTATTTCATCATAACTTGACAATGACAAAACATATAACAAAACATAAAAGATTGTGTCAACATAGACTATTTGCCAATAGGGAATGTTTATTCAAGTTCCCAAACATTACTCAGGAGGACACAGTTTCACAAAACAGTCATAGACTAGTCAATTTGTTGCGGAACCTAGAACTAATTGCAATACAATTTCTGTGAGTGGATTGTCATTGAAATTTTTCCGTAGCAAACAATGGTGAAAGGTCTAACACTCTATCAGGACGCCTTAATCCAATATTTATGTATTTATTTATTTATAAAGTTTTATATAGCGCGAACTTGATCCCGAAGGAAATATTGGCGGATTTTTCAAAATGGCTGCCCATTATTTGAGATATAGGGTATAACTGTTTGTATGTCCATGAGTGGTATCATTTTATATGTTTTTAGGGACGGGAAAGTCAAAAATATCAAAAATTGTTTCTGATGACCATAATATCAAATAATCGCGTAATATGTCAGATAGACAAAGGTTGTATAATATTTTCGTGACTCATATGACAAAGTGTGAAGGAACGTAAATATTACAATTAACTTTTGAAATAAAAAGTTTGCTATTGTTTGTGTTTTGTCTCTTTGTTGTTATTGTTTGTTTTTTTGTTAATCAAAAATGTTTCATTTATGTGTTACAGGTTCTTGCGAGTTGCTCTGAGATACAGTGAAAATGGACGTAGAAAAGTGTTTCATTTGTGATGTGGTGTTTCAAGAAGATGACGATGTATCTGTACTCACTGAAAGAGGAGTGACTGGAAGTCAAAATTCATGCAATGAGAGAAAAATATCTAAGTTTCATGTTCGTGTTGGGCAGAAAGTTCACAAGAAATGTGGAGCGTTTTTTGTTCATTTGAAAACTCCGTTCCAGGAGAAAGAATCAGATCCCACAACTTCTCGTGTTCTTCGGTCGTGTAAAACCCCATTTGATTTTAGAAAAAAAAGAAATCCTGTGGTACTGAGTTAAGTTTATACTTCAGGGAGAGGAAAACAAATGCGTGGTTTAATGCACGAACAGTTTAATTCAAATCATCAGTTTTACAAAAATGCAACGAACGCAATGATGAATGGGCAGACAAAGTTAAGAGACGTATCCTAAATGCCTCTGATTTACATGCTGTAGCTGCATGCTACCACAAACAGTGTTCCGTCAATTTTTATACTCAAAAATTAATTCCCGGGCAGTCCACTGATAACCCTCCAATATCTTCAGGTCGACCAGAGGACTCAGTTCGCCAGGAAACTTTTCTTCAAGTAGTTAAATACATGGAGGAAAATGATGAACAAACTACTGTTAAAGAACTTGTTAATAAAATGCGAGAATTACTGCCAGAAGATAGCGAACCATACAGTTCGCTATCTTCACAGTGCAGGGCAGAAATATCAGATGCCCCACAGGAGGTGGAGCCAGCATTGTGGAAGGCAAGCACAGCCCTGGAGTACTTTGTTGACAGGATTCCTTCTCCTCTTTCAGTGTGCAGGGCAGAGACATCAGACACACCACAGGAGGTGGAGCCAGCATTGTAGAGGGAAGGCCCAGCCCTATTCAGGTCCCAGGTGCAACTCCTCCCTCCCATCTAGATGCAGATCTCTCTATTCACCACTGGGCTGCCCCAGCCTGTCTCCTGAAATCCCCTAGCATTGTCACTCACAAACTCCAGACAAAGGAATACACAACCTAGCAGAGGCAGGCTTGAAAGGTTAGGCAAGAAAATACCTACTTTCTAAAAGTGGTATTTTCAAACACAGAATATTAAAACCATCTTTAATAAAAGATGTATTTTATTATTCTGAGTTCAGGCATACTAAACTCGATTTCTACCATGTTCTCTGAGTCAGTTAGGATCATAAAATGTAACAATTCTAACAGCCCATTCTGGCCTATGGAGAACAGGTAGCCTTGCAATAGTGAAAAACGAAAATGGCTGTAATTCACTATTAGGACATGCCACACACACCAGGGCATGTCCTACCTTATACTTACAATGCACCCTGACCTCGGGCCTACCATAGCGGTGACTGATATGAAGAAAAGGGAAGGTTTAGGGACTGGCAAGTGGGTGCACTTGCCCAGTCAGCATGACAGTACCAGACTGCGCACAGGCTCTGCAATGGCAGACCTTAGACACATTTTACAAGGCTGCTTATGTGGGTGGCACAACCAGTGCTGCAGGCCCATCTGCAGCATTTGGATTACAAGCCCTGGCACCCCTGGTGCACTGTACTAGGGTCTGACAAGTAAACCAAACAGTCAATCATGGAATCATCAATTAATACATCCATTTACAATAGGGAGCACTTGCACTGTGGCACTGAACAGCAGTGGCAAAGTGCCCAAAGCATCTAACACCAGCAAAGAAACATGAGGCAACAGCAAAAATGGAAGGGAGACCCACGCCAATGGTGCCAGGTCTAACAAGAACTATACGTGTATATATTTGATGTACTTGTGATAAGTTGGCAAATAATATCAGGGTAAATGGTAAACACATCATATACTCTTTACACCTTGAGATATGTATGTACTGTGTAAAAAACAGTTGGAAATGATGTTAGGTATGTCTACATTCCCACAAATTACTGAGCCTAGATCAGTGCTCTACAAAATGTCATTTTGGAGCTACCAGTAGCTCCCTGACCCCTCCAGAATATCACACAGCCTTGAGGTCAATCATTCATTGGATGGGCACAAGGAGACCGTTGTAATGTACAAGTTGAGGAAAGGTGGTGTTCATGTGACTTCATGATCATTAGGCTGCAAATAGCAAGTCCTGTAATTGAAAAGTGCTAATTTAGAATCATAAGCCAGGCTAGGGCTGAGTCACAGGGTCATACAACTCAAGCACTGAGGTACAGCTGGCTAGAATATTTATCCTTTGAAGGTCAATCAATCAATCAATCAATCAATCAGGGGTTGGTAAAGCGCAACAACTCAGCAGTGAGGGTCTCAGGTGCTGGGGGGGGCAGTGCTCCGTTGAGTTCTGTGGTCATCTAAAGAGGTAGATCTTGAGGTCCTTCCTGAACTGGAGCATACAGGAGGTGGAGGGGGAGGTCGATCCAGGCCTTGGCTGCAAGGTAGATGAAAGACTTACCTCCCGTTTTGGTCTAGTAGATGCGTGGGACTGAGGCCAGAGTGAGGTCGGCTGATCGGAGGTGTCTTTTGGGTGTGTGGAAGGAGAGGCAGTTGTCTGGGGTTGTGAAAGGCCTTGTATGCATGGGTGAGGATTTTTTTTATAACACATTTTATTGAATTTCCATGGTACAGTCTCGGGCGCAGCCTTGCATATACACATTGAAAACAAAAATGACTCGAATGTACCAAGCATGTATACCTTATTAACTGTACACATGTATAGATAGCAACAAAAACTTGTTGCTGATAGATCCAATACCGGTGCATCTTAGGAAGTTCACCTGAGTATATGTATAGGCAATGATGAAGTATAATGTATGTAGTGTTGTGGTCAGGGGAGCAAGGACAGAATCTCCCATCAGGGGGTCTGAGAGGGAAGGGGAGGTAAGTCTATACCCCGACATGTTGCCCATCTGGACCATATTTTCCTGTGTTTTTGGGGGCAGCCTCGTGCTTGAAACAAGGCAATCTCTCCTCCCATGCAACTGTCTAGGTCTTTTCTCGATTTCCCCAATGTCGGGGAAATGGAGAAATGTCGCGCTTGGCAATAAGAGGGCCAGGAAGAGCAGGTGCTGTTTATACCGGTTCCTCCCCATCCCATCAGTGCTATGCAGTAGAAATAATTTTGGGTCAAAAGGGAGATCCCATGATAATACTTTGCCCAGGCAGTTTGAGACTTTGCGCCAGAAGGGCTGTAGTGTGGTGCAGCTCCAGTCTGTATGCATAAATGTCCTCTCTTCCTTTCCGCTACGTAAACACTGTGGGGATTGGATGACCCCCATCTTCCCAAGACGGAGTCGTGTATAGTACACACGGTGTATGTATTTATATTCGATGAGGCAGTATCAGGAAGAGACGGCAGCTCCCCGGGGGCTAACTAAGGCTTCAGCCCAGTCGTTATCTGTTAAGTCTGGTATGTAGTCCTGCCACGCCTTTCGAGTTTTATGTAAGGTTGTTCTGGTGTGTGTCGTTAAGGTCTGATAGATCTGACAAATTTTATGGGCACCCAGGTCTCCAGTGAGTAGGCGGCCCTCGAAAGGGTGAAATTAGGGCAGGGTGTCTAGGGAGAGAATCGAGCGGGTAAGAGCATGACGCAATTGGAGGTATTTATAAAATTATGTCTTATGCAACTGAAATTCTACGTGTAACTGGTGGAAGGACTTTAGAACAGTGCCCTGCAGAACATCCTCCAGTATGGATATGCCCACTAGGTCCCATTTGCGGAATCCCGTTAGAGCCGCCACCTGGGGCAGATGGGTGCCGTGCCACAGGGGGGTCGCTTGGGTGGGCGGCCACGCCAAACCATTTGCCCAACTGTGTAGCTCCATAGACAAACCACTATTCTGCTGGCATGAGGTGGGAAGTCTAGGTTATGTGCACTATATAATAGCCAAAGGAGAGGGACACCTTCCATTGCTGCATGCTCCAGTACGAACGCCATGTATGATTAATAAATGGGAGGCCACCGCAATATGTTGATTGGGTGCAAGTTTGCAGTGTCACCCGAACCAACCCTCCATTCCATAGGAATTTATTATGGATGGCATTTATTTGTGTAAACCAGTATAATGGTATGTGATATGGGAAGTTCTGCAGCCGGTATAGTACTCTAGGTAGAGACACCATTTTAAAAATCGCTGAACGCCCACACAGTGAGAGCGGGAGAGAGGACCATATTGTTGTCTCATCTTGAAGACTGAATTTATATTTTGTGCCCATGAAATCTCTGGGCAGGACGACATGAAGATACCCAAGTATTTAAAGCCCTCATCGCATGGGTTAACCGGGCCGCCCAGGTGCATCGTCCCTGGTCTCCACGTACCGGGAACAGCACATATTTAAAGGGGTTAGTATGGGGCTCGGTGGTCTAACCAAATACTCAGAGGATCTGCAGGATTCGTTGGCCCGAGATCCATGGGTCGGTCATAAAGAAAAGGACATCATACGCATATAGCATGATGAGGTCGGGTCGCGACTGTGGCCACTCAAAGCTCCGGAGGACTGGGTCGCTGCCTAACCATGCCACCAGAGGTTCCACCACCAGGGTTAATAGGAGTGGAGACTAGTCTAGAGTTTGCAAAGGATGTTTTTGTTAATTCCGGTGTAGAGGGCGTTGCCATAGTCCAGTCTGCTGCTGATGAGAGCGTTTGATGAAGGGTGTTACCTAGAAACCGGTCCCAGGATGCTTGTTTTAGTTTCAAGGAATCCCTGGCTTGGTAGTTCAGGCTGGACTGTTCCCATGAGGCACAGGCTCAAGACTGATTTGCATATAGCTGGGCCTGAAATGAGATGGCGAAGTGAGCTAAAGAATGATGATGGATTCAACCCAGATCTGTGACTGGGGGTGAGTGTGTGACAAGTTTCAGCGCTCCGTCCATCATCATCTTGTGTTTGCTTTGTTCACCCTAAGTTGGCAGGGTATGCCCAGCCATGGGTCCCTTGCTCACTTTGCCACTGGATTCAAGCTAGCCTGGCTAATGAAGGGTGTTACCCAGAAACCGGTCCCAGGATGCTTGTTTCCGGTTCAGGGAAGACCTGGCTTGGCAGTTCGGGCTGGGCTGTTCCCATGAGGCACAGGCTCAAGACTGATTTGCATATAGCTGGGTCTGAACTGAGGTGGCGAGTGAGCTAAAGAGTGATGATGG
The DNA here is from genome assembly GCF_964261635.1 of Lissotriton helveticus. Lineage (NCBI taxonomy): Eukaryota > Metazoa > Chordata > Amphibia > Caudata > Salamandridae > Lissotriton > Lissotriton helveticus. The sequence continues at coordinate 302,474,632 of NC_136059.1, forward strand.
ATTCAACCCAGATCTGTGACTGGGGGTGAGTGTCTGAAAAGTTTCAGCGCTCGATCCATCTTCTCCTTGTGTTTGATGAGAGTGTCTGTTGCAGTTTTTTGGGGGATTTGGATGGGATCCATCTGAACATCTTTCTAAGCATGCAGAGGGTGTTGAAGCAGGTCGAGGATACGGCATTGATCTGGTGGTGCATTGTAAGTGATGAGTCTAGTGTGATGCAGAGGTTTTGTGCGGGTCCATCGGGGCGAAAGGAATCCCGAGGGCGGGGGGCCACCATGAGTCGGCCAATGCGGAGGGTGTGGAACCAAGGATGAATACATTTTTCTCTGAGTTGAGTTTCAGGAAGCTGTTCTTGATCCAGGTGGCAACGGTTTTCATCCCTTCTTGGAAGTTGTGCTTGCTGATGTTGGGTTTGTTGTTGTGGAAGAGGTTGAGCTGGGTGTCTTCGGCGTAGGAGCCGATGTTGACCCCATGGTTCCTGATGATGGTTGCAAGGGGGTCCATGTAGAGGTTGAAGAGGGTGGGGCTGAGGGAGGAGCCCTGGGGCGCACCACAGTCGGTCTCTGTCAGTTCCAGGGAGAAAGTCTGACCCGCTGAGTTCTGCCGGTAAGGAATGAGCATATACAGTTGAGGGTCTTGCCACAGATGCCAGGGTTGTGGAGTCTGGTGGCTGGGTTGCGGTGGGAAATGGTGTCAAAGGCAGCTGTGAGGTCCAGGAGGATGAGGGCGGCCATTTCGCCCTGGTCGAGTATGGAGCTCATGTCGTCGGTAGTGGCGAGTAGGTCGTTCTCATTGCTGTGGTTGCTGCGGAATCCTGATTGAGAGATGTCCAGGACATTGTTAGGTGCAGTGGAGTTTGCTAGCTGGGTGTTAGCGGCCTTTTCAATGACCTTGGCTGTGAATGGATGCAGGGAGATGGGCCTGAGGTTGGTCTGCGGAGGGTTTTTTCAGGAGGGATTTGGTTTCAGCATGTTTCCAGTCATCGACATAGTTCAGATACGATAGCCAAGGTGGCTCTGTGGAAGCTGTGATGTGGGCAGGGAGTGAGAGTGCTCCAAAGTGAATGCTTTTCATGGTCTTCAGGGTGCCATCTGTAATGAGTGGGGTCAATTTGAGCAGGGTCTGTTGGGTGGCATAGTGTGGAGGGGGATCTGGAGCGGTGCGAGGGCCTTGGTTGTTGAAGTTGTCATAGATCCTCTTAATCTTGTGGTGGAAGAAGTGCTGAGTCTGTTGGAGAGGTCCTGGAAGGGTGGTGTTGTGAGTGTTGGTGAGGATTCTGTCTTGGACAGATTTCTTCCTTCTGGATTTGATCAGACGGTGGTGTGCAGTGGTGGCTACTTTGTAGGCGGCGCGTGTTTCCGGGGTTGTGTTATTCGTCCATGGTTTTTTTTAGTGCTCTGCAGGAGCATCTGGATTCTTGGAGTGCAGGGGTGAACCAGCTTGGTTTCTTGATGTGACTTCTTGTCGCTTTCTTGAGGGGGCGGGTATATCGGCACAGTTCGTGATCCAGCGGTGGAGGTTGCGTGCTCAGGTCTGGTGGAGTCAGTGGTGCGATGCTGATGAGCATGGAGGTGAACTGGTCTTCTGTGACTTTGTTCCAGCTTCTGCTGGGGCAGTGGGCGTGCTTGTGTATGGTGGATTTTTGAAGGAGAAGTGGATGCAGTGGTGGTCTGACCAGAGGAGTTCTGTGGTGTGGCTGTAGAAGATGCTGTTTCCTTTGGCCAAGAAAGAATCAAGGTTATGTCCCTCTGTGGGCATGGGGGCAGTGACTAGTTGCTTCAGTCCTACGTTGGCATGGTTCTCTAGGAGGGAGGCGGTGTTAGAGGTTGTCGTGGTTGTCCAGGTGGAAGTTTAGGTCTCTGAGTAGGATGTAGTCTGTTGAGGCGAGGGTGTGGGGTGCGGTGTGGTCAGTGATGGTGTCGGTAAAGGGAGCGCATGGGGCCCGGGTTCCGCAGAGAGTAATTTTAGGGTTGATCTGGACCTGGAAGCGGAGGTGCTCCATGAGAGTCATGGTGTCATCCGGGGCGGTGGTCGTCATGCAGAGGGTGCATTTGTGAACGATGGCGATGCCTCCTCCTGGGCGGATGACGCGGTCCTTGCGCAGGATCTTGTATCCATTGGGAATGGCGGTGGCGATGTCAAGTGCAGAGGTTTTTTTTTTTTTTAAATCTGTTTATTGAGTTTTGCATAAAATCATTAGCACACTCAATGAAATCAAACCAGTACACTACAGCATTCTATTTCGGATACATCGCGATGGAATGTACATATGCAACCAAAAGAACAGTGGTAGATACAGGCAGATTTATACATCTCACAGCATTTTTCTATTCATCAACAATGTTCGTCGCCTGAGTTCTTAAATAGTCTGTGAGGTATACCCAGTAATCACGTGACCTTGATCGGGCTGGCAGCTCTTCTTCATACGTGCGTATTGTGTCTTGGCAATAAGCCATGTCCGCAATCCATTGTTTAATGGATGGTGTCTGTCTACTGTCCCAGCATAAGGATATTCTACGTTTTGCAAGCAGTAGTGCTATCATGCAGAATTTACGTTTCAAAGCTTTCACATTCGGCACTAGCCCCAACAAGCAACTCTGAACAGTACAGGTCACCGAAACTTCAAGCATGTCTGTCAATGTTCCTGTAACCCTTTGCCAATAGTCGTTTATTTTTACACAGTTCCATGCCAGATGTAAAAAATCAGCTTGATCATAGCCACATCTAAGACAGTTCGCTTCCGTTCTTAACCCATATTTATGAAGTTTGGCTGGTGTGTAATATGTTTGGTGTATGTATTTTACATGAAGCAGTCGTAGGTTCCCGTTCGGCGTCAACAATTGTGTTAGAGTACAGGTCATTAGCCATTCGTCTTCTGTTAGTGGATCTTCCAGGGACATATTCAATCTATCCATAGCCTTTTGAGATGTATGGCCGATTTCATCTTGCGCAAGTTTATAGAGTTGGGATACCAAGTGTGTGGTATTAGGGGACGTGATGATATGCTGTAATGTATGTAACTGTGCGGGCTCTTTGGGAAAATCTGGGTATAAATCCCGTACAGCTCTCTTTAATCTATGGTGATTGAATTGAAATAGCATTGATTGGTTTTGAATGTAGGACAGGTCCTGGGTGGTGTTAAAGACCCCATATGTGTACAAATCACCCATAGTGACTATTCCCACTTGTTTTAGTAAGTCCATACCCAGCTTTTCATTTGTCACTGATATTGCAGGGTGATGGTGAAGCGGGAGAGCTGGAGCATATAAAGGTAGTTTGTTCGCTAGTCTTCCTAGTGTGTGCCACGCTGCAGCAGTCGTGTCAATGGTGTTTATATCACGCTCATGTAATGGTGGTCTCTTATGTGTGACAATTGCGTCCAACGGGACCGGAGACGCATCTCCCTCTTTCACCGCTGTATGAGTCAGGTATGGGACTTCATGATACCAGTGGGTAGCGTATTGTGCTTGTGCGCCTAAGTAATACAAATAAAAATCTGGTACGTTTAGGCCTCCTCTTGCATATGGTAGTGTGAGCTTGCGCAATTCGATCCTCGCCTGTTTCCCCGCCCATATTAACTTCAAAACCATAGTCGTGATTCTTTTAAAGACTAACATCGGCGGGCGGATAGGAATGTTGTTAAATAAGTAGAGCAGTTTAGGTAATATCACCATCTTTACTAGTGCTATACGGTCAGCTAGCGAGAATGGAAGTTGTACCCATTTGTCTATTTTATCTTCTATGTCGGATATGACTCTGCCATAATTAGTGCGTATAACCAGTTCTGGGTCCCTATGATACCACACCCCTAAATATCTGATAGGGTCAGTCTGCCATTCTAGCGGAAATTCTACTTCATGTGGAGTAGTAGAGTCAGTGAGAGGTATAATGGAGGATTTGTCCCAATTTATTTGTAAGCCCGAGTGTCCACCGAACTGAATATATTCCCGTATTAAGGTCGTCAAATGCTGTTCTGGGTCCCTTACATAAAGCACCATGTCATCTGCGTAGAATGAGATGTGCAGTGGGCGACTTGGGAATTGCAATGCAGAGTGATGGTGTAATTGTCTGACCTTACAAGCAAGCGGCTCTAATGCAAGGGCAAATAATAAGGGGGAAAGGGGGCACCCTTGTCGTGTTCCACGTTCAATCTCAAATGCCTCTGATATATAGCCATTTATTCGGACTCTAGCGACTGGCCTGGTATACAGAAGTTGTATCCATTGGGTATAGATCGGGGGGAATCCCATCCTCTGAAAAACTGCTATTAGGTAAGGCCATTCGATAGAATCGAACGCTTTGGCAGCATCCAACATAACCGCTACTGCCTTAGTGTTAGGAGTCAGGTAATGCGACAAAGCAAATAGTGTTCGCATGTTGTGTGAGGTGGATCGAGATGGGATGAAGCCTGCTTGATCAGGCAATACCAGCTTGGTCATAAGGGGTTGTAGCCTATTAGCCAAAAGTTTTGCCAGAATCTTGGAGTCTACATTAATTAGTGACAATGGTCTATATGAGTCACATTTTTCTGGATTTTTATTGGGCTTCAGTAATGCTATTATCACTGCTTCCCGTAAACTGGGGGGTAAAATGCCGGTTTCGAAAGCTGTTCCGTACATTCTTACCAGATGCGGAGCCAATATATCTGCGTACTGATTGTAAAATTCTCCGGTGAACCCATCCGTCCCCGGCGCTTTGCCATTAGGCAAAGATTTGATCATGTCCACTACTTCCTCTACAGTTACTGGGAGGGATAAGTACTGTCGTTGTGCGTCTGATAGCCACGCGATAGCCACATTCTCCAAATATGCGAATATTTCAGCTGTTGATTTGGTAGGTTGTGCTGTGTATAGGGCCTCATATGATTGGACAAAACTAGTCAAGATGGACCGAGTGTCTGTGCACGTACCTCCATCGGGACCCGTAATCTGTAACACCGTTTGCGTGCCTCTGGCTTCATGTATTTTTGCAGCTAGCACTCTACCCGCCCTACCTCCTTCGCCAAATCGTCGAGCCGCTGGGCGCTTATGTATATATTTGATCTCGTCTCGTGCAAATGTTTGGTGTTCTGTGAGAGTCTGCCTAATATCGGTCAATATAGTCACGTCTCGTGTGCTGTTGTATGTAGTTTCTAGTTCCTGTAGTCGTTTTTCGCATCGTGTTAACTGTGATCGTATGTCACGCAGTATGCCTGTGGTCGTGCTGATGCAGACCCCCCTTATGGTCGCTTTAAAAGCTCCCACAGTAATCCTGTATCTTCTGTCGTGCCTTCATTATGCTTGAAATACTCTGTGATTTCTCTGGCTATTGTGTCGCATAGATTGTGTCCACAAACGCAGTTGCATTGAACCTCCAACTATATGGAGGTGGTGTATATTGCGGGATTTGCAATGTTAATATCACTGGGTTATGATCCGATAATGTCTTCGGGGGGTGTTGAAGTGTTTTGGTCCATAACAGTGCATTCTCAGACCCTAGCCAGTAGTCTATTCTTGACCAGCTGTTATTAGCTGCAGACACGTGTGTGGATATTTGTGTTGTTGGGTGCTTCACTCTCCAAATATCATACAATTGTTTGTCGGATATTACATCTAGCAGTTTGGCCGTGCTTTAGTGTGGTGCTCTATGGTCGAGCCAGATCTGTCCAGTCGGTCATTTAACGCCAAATTAAAGTCTCCTCCCCAGAATAATGTCCTATCTAGATCCTCCTGTAAATGTCTCCATAATGCGTGAAAAAAGTCTGGATCATCAGTGTTAGGTCCATATGTGTTCAATAGAGCCACTTTTTGTCCCCTTAGTATCCCTTTTAGCAATATATACCTGCCCTCTCTGTCGGTTACCTCATGTTCCACTCGAAAATTCGTCATCTTTTTTATCATGATTGACACTCCTCTGGAGTAAGAAGAGTAGGCAGCATGGTATACCTTTTCTGCCTAGCGTGTGCCTATAGTTTTAGAGGCATATGGTGCCATGTGAGTTTCCTGTAACATAATGATATCGCCATGCCATCTATCAATGCTAGCAAAAATCTGCCTTATTTTTTTAGGGTTAGTGAGGCCCCGTATATTCCATGTTATCATAGTTAATTTCGTTTTATCTGCCATGTCGCGTGTTACCATTATATGATTCACCCATTTGAGAGTTCTGAGATGCAACCTCAGCGGTCATCTGCATGCCATTCTGTCGCTGTCCTATGTACCTTAACTGTGTAGTTCTTACAATGTGCTTCCTCCAAAATGTAGCAATGCTTCTCAAGTGTTTTGGTTTCATCAATTTAACAGTGCCTTTCCCCCCCTCCCCTCCTCCCACAACAGCAGCCCAATCCTGCCTCCGCCATACCCAAACTTAGGGGCCGATTAGGATGGCGGTTTTTCTGCATCCTCCGGGCCGGCGGAAGTGTCCGCCGGCCTGGAGGATGCGGAAAAACCGCGGCGGAGACTCCAAAGACCCACCGCCAAATTAGGATGGCTGGTGGGTCTGGAATTCCGTCCGCCACTTTTCCGCCGCGGTCGGCTTCCGACCGCGGCGGAAAAGCTATAACATGGCAGGCGGTGTCTATGAGACACCGTCCGCCATATTATGATGTTGGTGTAAATATGCTTTTCCACGGCGGCTTTTCCGCCATGGAAAAGCATACGGACATTCACTTTGGGGGCCCGTTGCGGGCCCCCTGGGTGAATGGGGGGTGCACATGGGGGGTACCTATGGTACCCCCCTGCATTTGCGTACACAAAGCAGCAGGCACCGTGCGGTGCCTGCCGCTTTGTGCATGTAAATGCAACACATGCATTTTTAACATTGCGGCGGGTGCAGCTTGAAGCTGCACCCGCTGCAATGTTAAAAATAGAGGATGTGACCGCCACCCTGGCGGTCACATCCTAATTGCCATGGAGGGACCGCCGCTGCCCATGCGGACGGTCCCTCCTACTCAGGGGTGGCGGACGGACGCAAGTCCGTCCGCCATCCTAATCGGCCCCATAGAACTTTTCATAACTAGAATTCAGGTCGGGGAGCTCCCTTGTGGAGGCTCGCCGAGTACACACATCTCCATCCAACTTAATGGATGTGGACGGACTATCACATATTGCTAGATAGTGTCTACTGGTCTAATCTTGTAAGCTGAACGGTAGTAGACTGTCAAACTATGTAGTAACATCAGAAATATTGTCTCCCATATATTCAGGACTAGCATGTTTGTAGATAAACAACAGCGAATTAAACAGGTCAAACATCTTGTCTCATATTTTTGCATTCCTTCCTGCCTCACAATACACCGTACATCTCCCCCCGCAGTCCGCCACCGCCATGGTTGTGTCTCATCCCCTTATATAGTTCTCACCGTGCGGTCTTGTCCGTGGCAATCATGTGAACTGGTGTTCGCAGTATGTCCCAAATATCAATCCTCTAGAGCCCACAGTCTGAAAGGCTTACTGTCTAGACTTCCACCTCTGGTCACCCCAGTCCTGGATTGTCAGTAAACCAGTGTTGTGTCTACTCCTCTGTTACTTTACTATATATATGTAGGTGAAGTCGATTAACAGGTGTTTGCAAATGGGGTATATCAGTCTGTGGGTCCATGTGTGAGACTGCAGTATGGTTCCTCAGGAACAAAACCCTGCTATGTGACCAGGTGGAGTCTGTACCGTTGTACACCTAAATGTCCCAATGTCTCGCCATCTTTCAGCACCGTCTAGCGTGTCGTACAGACCTGCCACCACAACGGAAGGAATCGTGTATGATACGGTCTTGTGCCACCGCAACCTCTATGCCCTCCGCACCTCTGTCCATTCTTACCTTGTATTGGCATTTCACGATACATCATAAATACTCACAGCGTCTCATCTGGTACAGAACGTTGTTTTACTGGCTTCATTCAGCGTTTTGGTCTTGCTCTTCGTGATTATGCTGTTTCCTCTGCTCATGAATTTTCTTGATAAACTCATGGGCGGCTTTCGGCGTAGGAAGTATCGTAGTTCTCCCTTTCCAGTTAACTTTGAGCCGCGCTGGATATAGCATTGCGTAGTCGATTTGCAAAGAGCGCAATTTTGATTTTGCAGTATTGCACTCCTTCCTTGCCTGCTGGACCGCGTATGTGTGATCCGGGTAAAACTCCAGGCGGTTGCCTTGATATTCAATGTCTTTCTTTTCCTGGGCCATCCGTAATATGTCATCCCGATCTCGATAATTCAGAATCCTGGCCACCACAGGTCACGGAGTAGCTCCCACTGAAGGTTTAGGCGCCAGGGATCGGTGGGCCCGTTCCACTATGAATATGGGTGACAACTGCTCAGTTCCGAAGATTGATTTGCACATATCTTCTATATATTTTTCCATCTTCCCGGTGTTGGTAGATTCCGGTATGCCCGCTATGCGGACGTTGTTGCGTCTTGACCGTGCTTCCAAATCTTCAGTTTTGTTTCTAAGTAGGTCTAGTAACTTGTCCTTCTCACTACTTTTTGCGGCGCTTACTCGTGTTTCATCCTCTACCGCCGATAACCGTTTCTCAGCTTCATCCAGTCTTTCGCCCTGTTTGTCTAGCTTTATCGCCATTGAGTCCACACAACAAGTGAGATGATCTAATTTGCCGTTTATGTCTTGGAGGCTAGTTTCTATTGCCGTTAAGATGGCTTCCATGTTATTTTCGGCGCCACCTTCCGCGCCAGCGTCACTGTCCCCAGAAGTGGTCGGGCCTCTCACCGATCTTCGCGGCTCAAACGTGAGTTTTGGTTGCTGTTTTTCAGGCTTCCCCATTTTCCCTTATCTTGAGGAAGTGCGTGGTAGTTGGGGTCGCAGTACGCCTCCTTTTGTTCCCGAGTCAGCTTTGGATCGCTATTCACAATCTATCCAATCTGTGCCTTCCTTCCGTTGTACAATAAATTAGCGGCCTACACACCCATGTTGAAGTTAGCGCATATGCTTGCAATCATCCTCCCAGGCACTTACTTTTTCCTTGGAGAGGTGAAGTGGCCCTCTTCATATATTCCGCCAAGACTTCCTCAGATTACACGCTGCCTGGTAAGTTGTGTGTCGTAGGTGGATCCCCACAGATATGCTCTTATACTACTGCCGCGTGAATGTAGGTATCTTCGCTTGTTGGTGCTTCTCTGCTAATCATATGTGACAGTCAGAGTCACCTTTGGTAAAGGCGACCTGTGTGCTTATCTTTCATCCGACTGTTGTTCCTTAAAATGGAGGTTGCAATGTGGGGAAGTAACACCTCTCAGTAGGCGCAAGCATGAAGGGTACCTTAGTATGGAATGTTAGCACGTATGCCATATGATACTGGCAGCATATGAGGCCACCTGGGTATGGACTACACAAGGCGGTTCCAATTAAATCTGCAAGCAGGTGCAGCCACAGTGATCAGGCGCGGTAGTTTGCCGAGTGTGTCAAATTCGCGGGTGCCGCCATCTTGGTGTAGTGACCCGTGTTTGGCAGTTCACGCTATGCAGGTATTGCAGTGGGATTCAACCGCCACTCTCAGTAGCTCGGGGGTCCGAATTCAAGTACAGCGCGATTCACACTGCAGATGGAGGTAGCATTTTCTGCAGTGCCCGGGGTTGTATCAACTGACGCCTCGAATCTGCGTCCGTCAGCCGCCATCTTAGTGCAACTGCTCCCGAGCTCGTATTTAGGCATTCGCATTAGACATAATCCTGCAGGTTATAGTGGCAGCCGTGACAAAGGGATATTGAGTTGAATACCACCCGTTGTAATTCTCAGGCGCCCAGGTTGTTCAGAGGGACATTCGCGGCGCGGTTGGGAGTTCCGATGTAATGCCGTGCAGCAGCCATCTTACCCTCTCACATTGCCAATCAGTCAGCGGGGGTCCGTTGGTATTTTCCTCTTGTACAGCCCGTATTAATGCATCTCGCTACCATCCAAGGAGGCGCTGGATGTTCCCGCATCAGTCTATAGGCTCAGCATTATCGGCACCATCGAATTACCGCCGTAATTGTACGTTGTTTAGTCCGTCCGGTGGAGCTGCTTCACAAGGCAGCCATCCCGCAGTGCGCCCTCTAGGGATGTATGACGTTACAACGCAGGCTATTACAACGCCTGCCTTTACAACGCGGTTTTTACATCGCATACCATTACAACGCATAGCGCTTTTGGGTGCTGGATAGTGAATAGTTTAATTTACTATTCCAACTCCAGTCCCCGTGGACACTAGGGAAGGTTATTGGATAGTAAATTAACCTATTCCCTATCCTAGAGCGCCCCCCAGCGCAATGCGTTGTAATAGTTTGCGTTGTAATGACCGCATTGTAATGGTAGTGCGTTGTAAAAGTTTCGTTGTAAGTGATGTTTACCGCCCTCTAGCGCCCCCCATGTCAAGTGCAGAGTTGGTGTTGGTCCAGGTTTCTATGAGGAAGGTGATGTCGGGCAAGTAGGTGTTGAGGAGGTTGCAGATTTCAATGACGTGCCTGTCTAGGGAGCGTAAGTTGAGGAGGATGCAGTTGAGTGGTTTCTCAGTGGTAGAGACCAGTAGTCTGGAGAATGCTGCTGGGGTACGGAGGTAGGTGAAGGTGCGGCAACAGTGTAAACAGGTGAGAGGGCCTTGGGTATAGTTTGACATTGAGAGCTGGCAGTTGTTGCATCCGGGGTTGAGAGCTTAGGGAGTGCTAAAATCATAACGGAGGCGGTCAGAGGACTAAGGTCTCTGGCGTTGGTTGCAGTCAGGTCAAGGACGGAAGCAGACGGGCTTGCATTTGGCATGCCTACGGCGATCCAGCAGGGCGGCTACGCAGCAGCTGCTGTTTACTAGGGATCGGGGGAGGACGGGTCTGCTGGGAGGTGAATGGTACACACTAGAAGGGTGAGGGGCCATGGAGCAGCAGCAAGTAAGGATCGGGGGAGGTCGCGTCAGCTGGAAGGTGGGAAGGACACACCGGAGGGGCCTCAGAAGCAGTATCGGCGTAAGAAAAGCACTGGGTAAAACGGCACCAGAAAAAGGAAACAGAATGAAAAAGAGAAAAAGAGGGTGCAGAGGAAATAGGCAGAGAAAGAAAAAAGAGAAGAAGAAAGCTCAGAGGAAAAAGGCAGAGACGGAAAGAAGAGGAAAGATACACAAGAGCAAAAGGACAGAGTGCTCTTTCACTGCACCACCAGGGATTATGGCCCAGATTCATCAAACAAAAATCCGCTCGCAAAGGGGCAGATTCTCAGAATCTGCCCCTTTGCGAGCGGTATTTGCGATTCTCAGAATCTGCCCCTTTGCGAGCGGTATTTTTGCATTTGGGATGCATCATCCCAAATGCAAAAATAGCAATTTTAGAAATCGCTAAATTGCGATTACTTGCATTTAAGGAATCTCAAATTGAGATTCCTTAAATGCAATGCATCAAAGTTTTTAAAATAGCGAATTCGCTAATAGGGCACGCAAATTACCATGAAGTACAACTTCATGGTAATTTGCAAAAACTTTGAAAAATGCACTAAAGTGCATTTTTTAAAGTTTCATGTTGCGCACACACATGCCCTAAGGGCATATGTGTGCGCAACATATGTGCACATATCAATTTCAGGGGTGCAACAGGGTGTCCTTTGGACACCCCTGCACCCTTGAAATCGCAATCTCAATTTGCGAATCGCTAATTGCGATTCGCAAATTGAGATTTTCTTCCCATTCATTCCTATGGGCCTCTAGGCCCATAGGAATGAATGGGGAGGTATTCCTTAATTGCGACTCGCAATTTGCGAGTCGCAATGAAGGAATTCTAAGAAATCGCTATTTTTTAAGTGATTTCTTGATGCATTCCATTTTGCTATTCCTTAATACCGAATCGGTATTAAGGAATCGCAAATTGGGTTGTTGATGCATCTGGGGGAAGGTTCAGGCAGGAGCCTGCGGGTGGAGGAGGACCTCGAACAGCCTGCAACAGAGAGCTCCGGGCTCAAGGGGCAATACTCAGTGGGGGAGCTGTGCGGTGGGGAAGAGTCGCACTGACCAGGTTAGTAGTCTTGCTCTTCTTGCCACGCAGCAGCCGCCATTAAGTAGGGATCAGGGGCAGGGCAGGTCAGCTGGGAGGTGGGAAGGACATACTGGGAGGGGGCAGGGCCACGTGGGCAGCTGCTGCATGGGAAAAGCATGGTAAAAACTGCACCAACAAAAATATGCCCCTAAATGCTTTTAAATGGACAACAGTTGAAAGTGAGAATTCCCTGACTTCTTGAGCTAATACTTCTTTTCAATTGACTCACATTTCAAAGAATGTCATGTCCAAACTTCAGATCCCTTATTCACAGTGGCCACTATTTACGGGCCATAATTATTAATGTTTAGCCTTCAGTAGTTCACAATCTTTTGCACTGATCAGAAGTAGGTCACAGGTGGGGACCCTGGGCTAGATGATGTCGCAGGCCTGGATTTGTATGTTTAGAACATGACATGGGATGAGGATGGGAAACAGGTTACTATTAAAGTGTGTTTGAGGATATTGGTTTACGTCAGCATGTGACAATGTATAGTACCTTATGAGTTATGCTACTGATAGCTCATTTTTGTGGCAGCAATAGTGACAAACAAAACGTCCACAAACCATTGTTAGTTCTTTCCTTTCATGTACCCAATGGCCATCAGCAGTGCGACATATGGTGCGGACCTTAGGGGTTTACAAGTGACACAGCGTCAATTACCACTAGAGTGGGAAGACCTAAGACGTTGGACCCGAAAGATCACTGAATTCCTCCCACCATGTGAGGGGCACGCGCCGCACCCTGATCTCGCTAATGGCCCTCTTTATTGCGGTGGTCTATCCAGAGCTTGATGGGCAGAGAGGGTTGAAAAGCAGCAACAAGAGGGTAAGTTCCTATCAGAGTTATGCATTTTACATGACCTATTTTTTGTTACAGTCAGGATTTTTGCATTCAACATTCAGGCTAACTCCTCTCCAAAGCTGTAGAATAGTTCTTGAAGGTCTACGTTTGGTACAATGTGTATAGTGATGTATAGTGATGTGCTTTGTCTATTGTTTTTTATAAAAAATCTCACCTGATTCCTGTCCACAACCAATGGACTGATCTGAGCAGACATATGGTTGCCTAAGCTCCACATATACATCATGTTGTTTGCTGTCATGAGGGAGAGTTGTACCAAATAAGCAAATAGTCTTTATTGTGTCAGGTGTGATGCTCCTACACTGATGTGGGTGATGTCATGGTAGCCCTATTACAGGTGACATAGCATACTAGGCACTTATGATGCAGCGGATGTACCAAGCATCACATTGGTAAGTTGGGATTCTGCACAAACCAGAGTGAGCATGTGATCTAAATGACTAGTGACTGCAGGATTGATGGCAACATATTGGTATAAAGATATATCCAAATTGTGTTCAGCATCATAAATACTGTTTCATACATGTTAAACAGTGCCAGATTTGCATGTCTTACTGCTTCACAAATGTGTGTGTAAGGCAGTCTGCTTTTTGCCAAATAATTGAGATAGACATACATTTTGGGATAAAACACAGAAGGGAATGTGTACACATTGGTGACAGAGTAACAAATACCCAAAACCATTCCTCACTGTCCTTTGTCATGTCCATATGAACTATCAATGATGAGGTAAAATGGAAGACTTGAAGGTATTTTGGAAGATGGAATGTTCCATCACATATGTATGTTTGAGTATCCTCAGATTCAAACTCATGACTTATTAGGCAAATGTTGAAATGCAACAAGGCGTAATTTGTTGCATATTATGATTAACATTTCAATCTTTGAAGTAAATATATGTGAATCATTTTATGTATTAATTAGTATGATGTTCTACAACGTTTTGAGTACATTGAAAACCAGCATATTTGGATACAACAAAGTTCAAATAACTTTAGATATTTAGGAGTCAAATGTGAAGATGCTTTTGCTCTGTACTGAAGTGTTTTAGAAATGTTTCAAGGGCTATGTATTTACATATGTTGTAGCAGTCATTTGTCCCCACAAACATTAGTTTCAGACTGTCTTCAAAAGCAAGTTATGTAAATAGTATGTGATAGATTGCTAAACTACTTCAGTATATAATTTATGTATGATGTTTGACACTTGACATATACTTTAGTGACTTGAAGTGATTGTTACCATCATGAAATGTCCGAACAAAGGTAATCTGTTTTCAGTGTTTGCTAATATTGGTACAACATTGCAGTATATGTTGTAAGACATTGATTCCTATTTTACTTATTGATAATGATAAGTATGCAGAATTTAGGGCCTACTGAATACAAAGTACTAAGGTATTAGTGTATATCCGTTTTGGTTACATACGTTAACTATTCTGAACAACAAAGGCCAACCATTCTGAGGTGTGGAACAGTTCCTGGAGACACATAATTACGGATAAGAGACAACAGCATATATGATATAGAAGCTCTCATGGGGAATGACATAACAGTGACCATTTGTCTTCTGGAAATGTTGACTAAAAGCATGTATGTATTCTAATGTAGAACAAATATTTGAGAGGCTTAAAGCAGGTGAAATCTGAAAACTTGGTAACTGTTTTGTGGTCAAAGTTCATGATCTGTTCTGTTTACACCAATCTAATAACACTATTGTATATGTCCTATTGTATATGCATTTCAGCATCATCCACGGCAGGTGAAGGAGAAGTTGCCAGCATAGGTGGGTAAGCAGCTGGCCACAGGGCGAGGGGAGTGCAATGGAGACCCCCAGTGAGGCCACATCTTCTTCAGAGGCCTCCTCCAGTGAGCACTCCCTAGTTGTAGTGGACCCACCTGCTTCATTGTCCGCCACCTAGATTAACATCTCCACCCTTCCTCTTGCTAGCCCCTCCCCCCCAGTTGGCCCACACAGGTCTGCTAAAAGGCCTCGGATCTCCTTTGCTGCAGGCACCTACCCCTCTGACCCGGTCTCCCGGGTGCGCTAAATGAGGAGGATATCGACCTCCTCCAGAGCATTGCTGTAGGCCAGACTGCCCTGTTAAATGCCATCCAGGGGCTTGGCAGCCATATGGAACAAAAGGTAGCTTACCTGGAAAGCATTCACAATGGTATGTCTGCCATACAGCGGTCATTTCAAGCTCTGGCCTCCTCATTTACCACAGACTCCAAATCATCCCAACCTTCTGCTCCACCTCCTGCCCCTTCCCCATTCCAAATTCCCTATTCCCAGCCCTGTCCAAAGCACCTTTTCATGCACCCACTCACATAAACACAAGCAGCACACACACACACATACAGAGACACCACAAAAAACCTCAGGTGCTCATCCAAACATACAGACAGCACACACACACCACCACGCACACATGCACCACACACACAGACGGCACACCCACCTCACACACACGTACCACACCCATCACCAGCACACAGGCAGCACACTCACCACCACACACATGTACCACACCTACCACTATCACACCAACAGACAGCACATCCACCACCACACACACACATGCACCACACCGACTAACAGCACACCAGTAGACAGCATACCCACCACACACATACATGCACCTCACCTACCACCATCACACCAACAGACAGTACACCCGTCACCATACACTCGTGCACCACACCCATAGAATGGGGGTGGCAAATGTTAACAGACAAGTCAATGGGAAACAGGTAAGAGTGCAGCTTACCATCAATTGCGTCCATAACAGTGTTGGTTTTGTTCGTCATCAAGCAGCAGCAACAAGACTTGCCAAAGCATATCTGTGGTGAAACAGGAAGTGTGAAAGTGAAAAAGGTGACTTTCAGCCTTATATCCCTAAAAATCTGCCAACTCAGGTGTGGAGGTGTGACCGCCACAGATATGTCGGCGGGGAGGCACATGGTGATTGGGCTCGTGGGGAAACTGGCAGTCTGCCCTCTGACAGCTGCTTTTGCCTATTCCGCCGTCAACGCAGTTGAGATTTCATGGCAGTGACAGTAGGACAGCGGTAGTCTTTCGTCTATGGACCCACTAACATCTAAATAGGGTGAATGGGCCGCCAAGTAGGCAGACGGGAAGACCGCCCAAAAAGCGATGGCTGAACCGATAACACAAAGATGTACATCAGACCTTTGGTCTCAAATAGTGTTGTAATAATTTTTTCATAGAGCACTTCCATAAGGTACATCTTGGAATTCTCAGACAAACCAAGAAGTGACTTTGCGCTCCACGTCGTCCTTTTTTGCGACTAATGGACTGGGAGCTGTGTTTTTTTGTTTACATTTTTTTTATTGAGAGTTTTATTTTCCATGGTACATCATTATGCATTGGCAAGTTAGACGTTATGTCAGGTGCCCACAGGCAGTCAAATGATATTAACCGCTCGTAGTCGGTTTTCTGGGATACTGCCTTGCCGTTCAAGAACTGAAGTGTGCTGCCTTTGCTGGTGATCGTGTCTGGAGTTTTGACAGATAGACAGCTTGGGACCGGGACTGCGAGGCCCACCAAGCAGTGCGTTCTCCATACTGCGCACACCTGCCGCCTCTTCCCGTGTCTCCTCCCCTCTGCTGCTTGTCCTGCCGGCCTTTAAAAAACAACTCGCGGCCCCCGCACCGCGGAAGCCGCTCGAAGTCGGTTTTCTAGGATACTGCCTTGCCGTTCAAGAACTGAAGTGTGCTGCCTTTGCTGGTGATCATGTCTGGAGTTTTGACAGATAGACAGCTTGGTACTGGGACTGCGAGGCCCACCAGGCAGTGCGTTCTCCATACTGCGCACACCTGCCGCCTCTTCCCGTGTCTCCTCCCCTTCAGCCTGTTTTCGGTATTTTAGGCGGTCCTACAGCGCGTCAGCGGGACGCGTGTGCGGGACGCAGCTCGGGACGAAGCCCGGACAAAGGGCGGACAGTCTGAGACAGTCCGAGACTGACCGTGACTGGACTGGGCCAGGATTCTTATCCGTTGCTTTTGCTGCTTCCCCGCGGTATCTTGACCGTAAGGCTTTTTGTTGATGATTCTCCTGCGTATTACTGGTGTTGTGCTATACTGCTAATCGTTTTCTTGGCGCTGTCTGAGTTTCTTGTATAACTGTGGCACCAATCTATTGAGCGTAATATGTCTAAACAGAAGTCTTCTTCTGCTACCTATACCATAGATAACTACCTAGTGCAGGTAGTCAGTACAATTAACAAGTCTAGAAGAATGTCACTGGGTTTGAGTTCCACTCCCTTTGTAGTGTAGTTCCTATTATCCCAATAGGCTCTGCGCATTGGAATAATACCTCCAATAGTATAGACCTAGACCAGACTTTAACTAGGTCTTCTACTGTCGATATTAGACTTAAAGTTTTGGGTTTGCCAGCTAGCTCAGAGTTCACTAGAAACTTTCTCGAATAGACAAGGAGGAGTTGAACCTCCCTGGATAGACAAGAAGGGATTTAGTGTCTGACAACCATAGAACATGACAACTTTGCTCTCCCCTAATCAAGAGTGTATCTCTAGAGTCGTGTGAAAACAAAAGACAACTTATTTTACTCAGTCAGTACGTGCATTCTTAGTTTCACCAGATTGTAGAGAAAAGGAAGAGACGGGCGTGTTCAATAAAAGATGTTATTTATTGATCAGTCTCTTTTCTCGTACAAGAGAAATGAATCGATATTATTGCAATACTTATGGTTAAGTAAAGTGCATACAATAAAAGCAGAATTATAAAATAATACTGTAAAAACATTGATATGGTTTCTAAGCCATACGTTATTTAAAATGGACAGAATAGATTCATACATATAAACATTTGACTAATCGTACTCAACTGGTGCTTCTAACTACGCCTACCCCAGTGTACCTGACCTTAGCCTAATACGTGGGCGGGGATAGAAAGTAGCAGTTTAAGTTAAGTTTGTTTTGCCAAGTGACTGACTCAAGAATTCTCTGCAAGGGGTTATTCAGCTCCGTACCTGAGGTCTAGGATGGTTGAGGGATAGTATCTCTCGTCTGAGGTCTCGATATTCCAAGCTGCCTGCGAGGGCTGCTCGGAAGCGCCGGAGCTGGATTTCTCGGCAGGAGAAAGGCAGCATCTCGTTCTCAGCGCGTCAGGAAGGCGGGGCAGCTAGTGGGCTTCGCTCTCTGCTGGGCTTCGGCAAGTCTCGCTGCTCCGATCTCGTCACCACCGCGTGTGTTTGCTTAAGGCAATGTCGGTAATATTTATACCTGTAAGGTGCCGAGATTGACGTAAGGATGGACATAGATACGTCAATAAGAATGTCATACGAGCTGGTCGTTAGCACATTCTTTTACTGAAGTTCTCTGGGAAATCAAAACAATGGCCGCAGGGTTTTTCCCAGGTTGTCATAGGTTTGATTTGTTTTGAGGACTCCGTATGCCTTATCAGGGGCTGGAGGAATATTGCTTTGCCTAATTAGATGGCAAGCGTTATGACCTAATCAGATAACGCGTTCCTGTGCCGTGGTCTGGCGTAATCAGATAACGGTTTCTGCATCATGGGATGGCTGCTAGTTAACTTGTTAACCAGAATAGGGTCAGGAATAGGGGGATCGATACAGAACCTATAGGAATACATCACACCCACTCCACGCTAACTATGGCCATATTTACGAATCTAGGCATAGTAAAACATACTGTAGAGTATCGTGTATACCTTACCACCCCAAAATACATATAATGCATTTCGAAATTATGTAATGTACGGGAAAAATAAAATAGCCATATGTACTATATGCACTTAAGCAGTAGACTAATGCTAAATTAATCACGCATGTATACATTATTAGTAATCGAATATGAGAATTACACATGAAATGGCTCTTAATACAGAAGAAAAGTTCGAGACCACTTCATCACAGTTCAAGAGAAAAAAATATTTATGAACATACCAGCGGGCAGCTAATGTCTATGAAGTTTCTAAAAACAGAAATTAGTTCTCTAAGAATAGTTCTTACTTTAAGCAGAAGAAAAGTGTCCCGTAAAATGTAAAAAATTTTGGGGCTGCTAAAAAAATTGCTGTCCGTGGACTGGAGGAAAAGTTGATCTTGCTACTTTATTATTAAAGTTGAAGGCCAAATTCAAGGTGTCGGGAACGCCGTGTGCTAGCTTGTTCAAGAGTCATTATTTCTGCTCAGGTGAGAACATCATATCATTGAGACTGCTGAAAAAGCTGTCAACAGCTTCCTGTGAGAGTTCCACTAATTCGGAAAAGGATGTAACCATGCATTCATGTGCATGATTGTCTCCATTGACGTTTTGAGTAGTATTGCTGACAGAAGGTTGTACCTGATCGATGCTGCTTTCATCTTGATCTTCACTACCCCTTAATCGTAGTGGTGAAGTTTCCACGAATGCCGTCATCAGGATTGGCAGCCGTTGAGGGCAGCACAATGCATGAGCCTTTACCGGACCCAACAGTGTTTCTGCATCCATTGGCGCATCCGATTGTAGCGTCAGACAGGTGTCCAACCCGCATTCTTCTCCGCACAGCATGCACCTTAATACAGGTAAAACACATCTTTGCCATATCGGCCGAAATGAAAGAAACCAAGTCATGTTCAGGTCTCTAAGCCGGGTTAGTCCCAGGATTTTTGATATCCGGTCCCGGTATCCAATGGCTCGGATTGTTTCTTCCCTTGTCGCGGGTGTTTTGTCTGTGACACGGTTTGCCATAACGAAATATAAGGACTAAGAATAGGATTCCTGCAATTAGTCCCAAAATGAGGGGAACTCCTCCAAAAATCGAATGGACGAAGTCTGGAAAAATACCCAGTATGGCTTTGAATGGTGTTAATGCCATCGAAAATACTGTCTTAAATACATTTGAGACTCCACTGGTATCAGAAATATTTAAGATTTCATTCAGGATTTCTGCGAAATGTATGGGGGAATTAGTTGATAACAATGAGTGAATCTCTGCAATCGTCCTTGCGACTAGGAGATCATACGTTTCTTTTGATGACGTGAGCCTGGTCGGCGTCTGAAGAAGCACTGTTTTCATTCTGCTTAAAGTATCAACTCGAATAGAAGTAATTTTCAAGTTAGGCCATGCCCTTGCCTCCCTGTCTGGAAAGGAGCTGGGGAACAATAAGCGTCCACAGCACATGACCTTCGCAGTCGTACTAACGAGATAAGGAACCCCGGGCAGTAGACTACAACATCTGCGATCCACAATTAGAATGTAACTCCCGTTATAGAGTCTTTTAAAGAATGGTTCTATCTCTGTTGCAGGTGTGCCTAGCTGGTGACATGAAAGGTTATTTGAGTTCCCTTCACAGGCTCCATGCAAACTAATTCCATTACACAGAAGTGTACCGCTTAGTGACATTGCACAATTATTGCCACTAAGAAACACTTTCTGTCCTTTATTACTGACACATGCATGTGAATAGGGCAAGTTCCATGTTGTCTTAATGTACCCTTTTCCCAATTTTTCGTACATGCCAGCCTGTATATATTTTTGGCAGTATTGAAACCTGAAAGTAGATATCGGAATATTAATTATCCCATGTATTATCCATTCAATGACAGGTCGTTCTGACATTGTCAATGGTAATCTCTCGAGTTTCTCAATGCTCAGGATTGTATAATCAGCACCCTTCTGTGCCATACTGATCTGTTTATCAGTAAGGTTAAAGATATTGAATAGTGACGTTGTGTTGATTAAACGCCAAGGCACATAGCCTGAACGCAGATTTTGTAACGTCCAGCCAAGCTGTACAATAGAACGCAATTGAGACTGACCGTGTTGTAACAACAGTAAGTCTTGCGATATTTATGTCGATTGCTGATGACACAATGCTGTCCAATGAAAAGATTCTGGAGGACAGAGTCATTAACCCATTGTCCACTACAGAAAGCGATTTTTCCAAATTAATACGGTCAATTTCCCGTATACTTTCTGCTGTCTCAATTTGAGTTATCTTCCAGGCCTCGTTGTAAGCTGCATATATAGAGGCTGCTATGAAGCGTTTTTGACGCTGTTTGCGCGGTCCCATAATGAAATCACGCAAGTCAGCACCATCAGTAAGTAAAGTTAGGTGTTGCTTAATTTCTGTCAGTGTGGAAGTTTTTAGCCATTGAAGGCAGAGTTTGCCCACACTGTAGGTGGTGATTATCCCTGGGTGTTGTCTTTGGGAATATCTAGGGTCTGGCCTGGTCAATGTGAACCCCTGTGTTTTGTTCAGGAATCTGTCTTGACAGTTATTAGTATCTGTGGGCCAGATCAACCATTGTTTCCAATCAGGATTTGTTCTGTTTTGGTTTAATACATAGTTCACGTCTATCTCTTCATCCGCAGAGTTATTGCTGTCCATTGTTGGTTTTGGAATAGACGGTTTATTTAAGTCTTTGATTTTGGCTAATCCAAGACAGGTAGTTTGTTGAATAGTTTCATTCAAGAATATAATTTGTTCTGGGATCATGCAGGCTCTAAACAATGATTCTATACCTTGTACTTGCCATTCTTTTGTACCCCAAACACTTTTTACTTCAACATTTTTGTCCCAATAATCAAAACCAAATATATTCATTTGTTCAAAAAATGAGTCCGAATATATCAATTTCGTGTTTGTAAGCATGGTTTTTGTTCCTGTCTTATTTGATAATTTGAAATAAAATGTTTCAGCATTACTTGTGTTGAACCCTGAAAAGTATGAATATTTGTCATAAAAGGTTCCTGAGCTTCCTTTTGGAGGGGTTGCACAATGTTCCCATTGATTATAATTTAAAACATTTCTAGGTTGTGCTGATTTATGTAAAAAAATGGTTACCATAGTGGTTGTAGCAGTACATACTATCATAATTAGATGAACCCTGCAAATAATCATGTTTGGTAAATTTAGCAGACATCACTAGATCAGACATCATGTTATTAATACTTTCGAAGTCCCAATCATCAGCAAATGAGTTTGGTTTTACAAAGTCACTCAACGAGATCTTGATTTGGTGTAGATATTTGAGGATCTCAACCGGACCATACATTTCATAGTCAGTATTGTCCCATGCTACCCCACCCGGTATAGGATTGGCTGTGAAATTGACTGAAGAAAGTTCTCTTTTCTTGACGTGTGAAGACGTGTGTGGCTTGAGGATCAAGTTGATTTTCTGGCTTGCTGTGTCCATTTTAGCATATTTTCCCTCAATGAAGCGTCCCAAACATAGTATCATGATGAGCCAAAGTATCAGGATAAATCCACCAAAGGACACCCAAAATTCAATCCACGAAGAAATCAGATAGGTTTCTTTCAGCTGTTTCAAAAGTTCCTTAGCTTTATCTTTAAAAGTTTTTGTTGATGGCTGTGTCTTTGATTCACTTAGATCTTCAGAAGAATCATCAAAGTTGATGAAGTAGCCGGATGCCGTTCTGTCTATTGTTCCAATTGCTTCAGGATTACTGTTTCTTGCAGCTTCAGCATATTCATTTGTTACTTCATTGTAGGTTGGTGTGTCTCTACTAAATGTTTTTATTTGGGTTTTCAGAGGTGTGAGTTCCATTGCATTGTTGCATAGTCCTTGTTGTTGTTCGGTAGGCGTTTCGAATGTGATTAGCCTTTTAGTTAGCACCTCTGTACTTGTAGCAAACCTTGGTGTTCTACTACTTATCGGGAGTCCACTTGGCCTACTGTTTGTTATCGGCCACATGATTGTGGTTTTACCAGGTCGATGGATACAACTCGGTTCTCCTTTTTACCAGCAAGTGGCGGTAGTACAACTGATCTCGTCCCGTTGATGGACAAGACAGGAACTGCTTTTCTGTAAGAAGGCCCAAATTCCTTCTTTACCGCAATCTTTTCTCTGATTAGATCCCCGATTTTTGGAATCCAGACAGGTCTTGCTGGGACAGGTGGTGGTTCTTCAGTGGTTGTTGGCTGCTGTTTCAACTTTATGTTGCTCAGGTCTTTTCTTGTTTCGTTTAAGTCCTGTAAAATAGCCAAACGATCTTTGATATCAAAGCTTTTTTCTTTCACCACTGAAGTCTGACTGTCAAGATCTAAGACTAGCATCCTAGTCCCAAACAGTAATTCGTACGGACTGAATCCCCTCAGAGAATTTCTTGGCAAGTTATTTAGACTACGTTGGACACTTATTAGATGTTTGACCCACCCAGCTCCCGAACCTAATACCTTTGCTGTTATAGATTGCTTTATGCCTTGGTTTTTTCTTTACACCATCCCGTATCCCTCAGGAAGGAAGTGAGAAGAATCCCGCTTCGCTATGCTCATTTGGCCATGCTTTCCCACAAGCTTGAGGGCTAAAGTGAAAACATTGGTCAAACGTAGCATGCTCCTAGCGTATATGCCATTTAGACTCGCAAATCTTTGTATAACAGTCCCGACGTCAGCCGAGTGCTGGGGTCTACATTTATAAGTGGAAACTAGTCTTTATTTGTTAATGGGACGCATTATTTACACTTGTTTCACTGATTATTGTTTAACCCTTATTGAGTGAAACGCCATGGTATTACCCCGTTCCTCTCGCCGCTGCGATCTCTGTTGCAGCCCGGGCATTTTTTTACAAAAATGTGATGATGCAGGCTCATGCCTGGCCACCAGTACACTGATTGTAGTTCTTCCAGAGAATCTTTTAGTTTGAGGTGTCTGAGACCCTCGCCCATATGTGCGTCTGCTATTAACAAAGTTCTCCTGTCCTTGTTTGGAATTACTCTATCCCCCACTCCAGGGATTCGAGCAAAAGGAACGGAGTTCGCATCGATTATGTATGTATATTTGAGTGGATAACTGATCGGTAACGCTGAGCAGTCGCCTTTTGATGACGTTTTCACCGCCAGCATTGTTTCACCGTCAATGTATTTTACTGCACGCTTTTTTCTAGCTACGGAAGCCGATTCAGTTGCTACCGCTGTGGCTTTCTCAGCCAATGAATTCCCTGCAACGTGAACGCCATCACGCTGATGACTCAGTGAGTGTATCACGTGAGTCTTTGGTAGTTCTTTTTTTAACAGAACTATTTGTTCCCAAAGCAGTTTTTGCTTTATTGTTGCACCTGTGTCATCTTTGTAACCGTTTTGAATCCATTTCTGTAAATCGCTGTTATATGATTTGACGCAGTAATACGAATCGGACACTATGAGTGTCGGGAATTCGCGATCTGCATTATCTAGCGCCATTTTCAATGCTATTATTTCAGTCTGTTGTTCTGAATTAGTTTCTACTGAGTGTGTTTTTGTTAATAGAGCTCTTAGTATACCTCCGCGCCACACTTCTTTTGTAATCTCACATGTTGGGTTGTATGCTTGTTCTCCCCAAACGGATGGTTGAGCATGTCCGTCTGTATAGATTACACAAGCGTACTGTCATAATGGCAGAATGTCGATTGGCAGAGGGAATATTCTTTCATATTCTAGATATTTTAGTTCCTCTAGTTCTGGATCAAAGTAGTATTTTACTTTGTCCATTGTAATGGAATTCACCCATTGTATCCATTCCGGATTCAATGCTGTTGTTGGTAAATTACACGGGGTTGTTAATGCCTCAAAGGCTGATTCCGCTGTTCTGACTGTGATGTGTCTACCGTCAGCTTTATCTTTTTCTCTAGCTATTGCGGTCTGAACTGCATGAACAATGTTTTCTTTAATGCTGAATTTCTTTTCAGCTTCTGTGTACAAGTGCGATTTGAATGCAATTGGTACCTTTTCTCCCTCATTAGAGGTCAGGTATGTGAATCCGCATCTTCCTGGGATGACTCGAATCACAAGGTTGCGTGTGTTATCACGTGTTTCTAATTTTGTTTTAATTAACATATCTGTTTGTAAGGATCTCAGAATTTCTGTGTGTTTTTGAGTCCAATTGGTTTTTTTAAAATCTGGTTTTATTAGATCATAAAGGGGTTTGACCCTTTCTGCGTAATTTGCAATGTATGTTGTTCTGAAATTTAGGAAGCCTAGAATTGACTGTAGGTTTTTTAGTGTTCTAGGTGCTTGGAGTACGGCACATTTCTCTAGGAAATTGTCAGCCAGGCTTTTGCCTTCACTTGATAATTCATATCCTAAGAACAGGACTGTTAGATGGGCAATTCTAGATTTTTTAAAGTTGAATTTGTAACCCTCTGCCGCGAACCCAAGTATTATGGTGTTCACTCTCTTCAAGTGAGTATCCAAGTCATCATCTGTTAGGTATATGTCATCGACATAAGATAATGCTTCGTCATCATATGTTTGTAGTAACTCTGTTACCCTCGCTGAGAATACTCCTGGGCTGTTCTTGTACCCCTGGGGTAACCGACAGAATTTTTTTTGAGCGCCATTTATTGAGAACGCTGATAAGTATCTGCTCTCTGGTGCTATATTTTGACAAAAGAATCCATTAGAGATGTCTAAAGTTGTTTTGTATTTTTTGCGCACTATGTTATTCATTAGTGCAGCACTATGCGAGTTCTGTACTGCAAAAGTTTTGCAACATGAGTTAAGGTGTCTGTAATCCAAAACTAGACGATATGAATTGTCTGGTTTGGAGACAGGAAACAAAGGGTTGTTCATTTGTGAGGTGCAAGTTTCAATCACCCCCTGGTATTCTAGTTGATCTAGAATTTCTTTTACCTGTTTTTTAGCTTCTTGCTTGATTGGATACTGCCTTTGTGCAGTAGGTTGTGATTTTAACTGGATTTTGTGAGGAGGAGAGTCCTCATCCCATCCTACATGATTTTTATATAAAGCAGGAGCTTGAGCTACTGCCCACTTTCTTGCAAGTGTATATTTTTTATGAATTGGAATATGATTTGAGAAGGCAGGCATAATTATTTCTTCGCCATGTGGGCACTCCCTGACGAACTCTGGTGGCCAATCTTTTTCAGCTAGAAGGATGTCATAGCCCTTGGAGAGATTATCCCAAAAAAGGCCCCTTATTTTTCTAGTCTTATCCCCTTCTATACGTAAAATTATTTAATATATTTTGTGAGGTTTGCTAACTCTGGTGTCTGCAGTTTCCACCTGAATGTATTCATTCGTGTCCACTGTCTCCAGATGATTCATAAGGACTTTGCGTGCTATGCTCACTTCTGCTGCGCTGTCTAGCATTGTCTGAGCCCACTCTCCGTTTTTCAGCTGTGTCCTCAGTATTCTCGGCATTGTTGAATACTTTAATACTGGCTACCTTCTTTTTTGGAAACTGTAATTTTTTATTTGGATGAGCAGGTTCCTTGTCTTTGGACTTGACGTGCCCTTCCCTGGGTTCCGATCGTCCTCTTCTTTCCGATTTCTGCGAGGAAGTCTGAAAAGATTGAGAGGGACGTGTATCAAAATCTTGATATCTATCCGGTTTCTTTATGTTATCCCTATTTCTAAGGTTGTATTTTTTCACAGAGGGCTCCCTTTGGGGAGACTTGGGTCCTTGGTCCGGAGATCTTTCTCTCCGCCGAGGAGACCTTCCTCTGGACTGGAATCTCTTTTCTTTTGGATTGGATTGTTTGTTTCCATCCCAGTTCTTCTTTTGACTGTTTAGATTATTTTTAATAAATATTTTTTCAGGACTTTCAATTAGTTGGGGCTTTACTGGTATTCCACCCAAACTATCTCTACCTAGTTCTTCATAGGATTTTTCTATAATTCTGGCAATTTCAGCTGGTTGGTCTGCTATATCTGTCTCTTTTAACCTCTGGCGGATCGCCACATTCGCTGCTTCTCCTTTTATGTTGGCTAGTAATATTGCCGAGACCTGCTTGAAGTCTTTTAGTAATTTCATACCAAGAGTTAAAGCGGGTTCTGGACCGTATTCGTCTTGAATTTGTTTTAGCACATCTGGTATTACCGACATGTATGGTACACCATGTGTTTTTGTGTAAATGGAAGCAAAGACTGTGGTGTGGTAAATAAATAAATAATACCTCTATTTTTGACTGGATATAACAATAACAGATAGCTCAATAAATAAGAGTCAAGATTCGAGGTAGTAGGAGTTTTGCAGGTTTAATACAGCATAAAGGACAGGAACAGGACAACCTGCACGGGAATAGGATGGCAGCGCTGCACAACACTTAATAACAGTACACAAGTATATATACTAAAACAATTGCATTGCAGTGGATACAGTAGGCGTAGCAGTGGGAGGGGTTTGTAGCAGTCGCGAAAGATAAGGCTGAAAGTAGGTGTGACAAGAGGCGTGTACATAGACATGTGATCCAAACGTAACAGAATATGTCATAAATGGGGCGGAAACATGGAGGGGGCTACCTAAGGAGCCGGGACCTCTAACCTAGTGGTGCGCGCAAACTGGCAATGACGTGTCACTAGGAGAAGCTGGGGGCTATGACTTCTGCGCTAGAGGAGGAGACGAAAGTCTGGAGAGTCAGAGCGACATGTACCTAAACACTATCTAGTATCTGATGTTTAGAGAACATGTTGATAGAATCCAAAAGTTATCAGGGCAAAGGCTAACAGACACTAAGACTGGTGCATGCATTATTCTACATGTAGTGTGTGTTGAGGAATATTAAATGACCATTAATACAGTATTTCTCTTACATGGAGACGTAAAGGCTAGACGATGACTGAAACTATTGATGCGATTCAGTAGCTTAGGAATGCAGAGAAGGAGAGCTGGACTGATAACTGGAATCATAACATACTCTTGGCAGACTGGCAGGCAGAGCCAGGCCGAGCCGGGCACTGTGAGGCAGGAAGTAAGTGAAGGGTCAGGGATACAGGTGGGGGCTGTATCGCTCCTCAGCGAGGGTTCAGGAGACAGGAGCTGAATCTGAGTCCGGGCCCTTTTGAGGCCTAGAAACAGGGACTTTACAATGAAATAACGTGCACACTGAGAAACGTGGCAACGTAGCTTTACATAGGCCTAATACTCGTAGCTTTCACGAGAACTGGAAACTGGCATACTAGAGATGGACACAACTGTAATTGCGTCTTTAATCGATCATGGGGAATACATATGCATATTAATCATGCACATATAACATAGGATGGGGGACACGTAGGGACACAGAACATGGCAAAATTTACTTTTCCACATTCCCTCCTTGTCACTACGTTTCCATCAGGAAACATCAATATTCATGATACCATCTATCATTTCATACAGTATCATTTGCTCGTCTCGAATTGTCTTGGAACGGGATTTAGGACGGGACTTGGGACTAGGAATACAAGAGGTAGCACAAATGCCGCAAATCGCAGGGCCACATTGTATACAGAGGCAGCAACTGAATATGATCGCTACTGCAATACCTAGGAATGACAACACTTTCCATCCCCAGGCAGAAATTATACTCCAGAACCAACCGGACCATGTCCAGGTGCCTGGATTCTGGTGTAACTGATGGGCAATTTTATGAAGTCTGGTTATAGCTGAATAAACAGACGGCGCGTTATTTGGAATGAAAATGCAGCAACTAGATCCGATGACTCTACATGCTCCTCCTCTATCGGCCAGTATGACGTCAAGAACGAGACGATTTTGGAGCACGACAAATCTCATAGCAGATTGCTCTTCGGTTAAGTTACCTAGGGCAGAGGCAGTCTCATTCACTACTGCTTCAAGGGTTCTGGTCAATCTACGTATTAACTTACTATTCTGGATAGGTCCTATAAAGAAGAAGAATCCTCTATTGAAATCTGTATACTGTTCTAGAGCAGTTTCAGTTTGATCGACAATCGGGGACTCAATCTCCCTTCTATGTCTAATGTGTACTAGATGTGTGTTTCTATGATAATCGGATGGGGCTAGGAAAACTGGTGGCAGTAGGAAGGCAATGTAACAGGTTCCCTCCCAATCGAGGGGCAGACGAACATATGCGGTCTGACCACAAACAAAATAAGAATGACGTGAAGCTTTGAAAATAGATTTCCCGCTGTCACTATACTTGACAATAGTAGTACAATCACTATGTCCTACATGTACGGAACCATTATTTCTGACACATAATTCGCCTTTGACTGGTAATACTGAAATAGCAGGTAAGTCTGGAATAGGATCAGACTGAACATTCAGGACCATAAAATTCGAAGAATAATTACCCAAATTATAAACTTCATTTTCTAGATCTAACCCGGTTCTGTGGGGAAGACCTTGCTTGTCTGGAAAACATGTACTGTTCAGAAGGGACATATCATTTGAAGATGGCGTTAACGTGGACCATGCTCCACACGAACCATTATGTGAAAATGGATAAGGAAAGAGTGGCAGAACTCCCTTCGGTGTCTGGAAAGGGGGGAGTCGACCACACACCCAACAATTAGTGGCATTGCTGGTCTGGTGTGAATAATGTAACATGCGGATAAATGAATTGTTGCGCATAGCAAGACGATAGGATAGTTCGTGAGGAGGCAGATCACTAAACGTGTGCTCTACTGTAGCATTAAAAAACTTATTTACATGAGAAATTGGGAAACATAAATGAAATGCATAGCTCGTGCAGGTAACCATCAGGCTTAAAAATAATATGAAACTTAGAAAAACGATACATCGGATTGAGTTTTGACTAACTCTCTCACTATGGGGGTCTATCTTATACATGTCAGAAACCTGTCTAACCGTTTCACCTAGGGGAGGACTTAGACAATTAAACTGGCTGACTTATTTTACTAGACCGGAGCTTACGTTTATACTCCTGTTGCGGAGTTTCCTCTAACAGGGAGGGCTTAGTATCAATGTCATTTGCGGGACAGTCCTTGAGAATAGTATTTTGGCAGTCCTTAAAATCCTGGCAATCCTTGGAAATGTTTTTAGGTTTTAGTCCGTGAAATGTTTTAACATGAGACAGGTGGACCCACCCCTTCCTGCCTTCCAGCTTGACGGCAGTACGGGTGGTCAGGAGGACTTGCTTCGGCTCCTTCCAGCGAGGCTCCAGCGGACTTGAACGATCAAAGTTGCGGACGAGGACCAGGGTGCCGGGAAGGATCTCGTGTGGCTTGACTTCAGTATTGTCGGGAAATGCAGCGGCAACCTGTGAACGACAAGAGTGGAGGGCAGACATCAAGGAAGCTAGGTAATCTGTCAGCATATTACTGGAAACATCTGTAATACTTCGGGGTCTAGGTGTACCCCACACGTTCGGGGGGCGGCCGAATACGACCTCATAAGGGGACAGACCTGATCTGGAATGTGCGACCATGCGCATATAAAATAAGGCGACTGGCAGAGCTACTAGCCAGTCTACACCTTTCTCTTTACAGACTTTTGCAATGCGGATTTTCAGGGTCTGATTATGTCTCTCTACGAGACCGGCTGCTTCAGGATGGCGTACACAATGAAACTTCCACTGGTACCCTAACAGAAGGGAAACATGCTTCATGAGTTCAGATGAGAATGGCTGGCCGTTATCAGAATACACGACCCTAGGGAGTCCATAACGGGGGAAGAATTCACGAACCAACTGCTTGGCAGTGGTCGCGGCTGTATAATCTGGAACTGGATATGCTTCTGTCCATCTGGACAAAGCGCATACAACTACAAGGACATACTTGAAACCTCGACATCGCTCCATCTGAATATAATCCATCTGGAGGACTTCAAAAGGGTGGTCAGGGGGCTGGAATCCACCTTGTTCCACCGGGACACTTTTACCTGGATTAAACTGACAACATATCATACAGGTACGGACTTTCTGCTTGGCTGCAGCTCGTAAATGCTTGTTAAACCAAATGTTCTGGATACTGTCTAACATGGCTTTTTCTCCTAAATGTGCAGGACTATGTGCGGTATTGATAATGACTTGAACCATTGAGTCGGGGAGAAACCATGTGGCTTTTCCCTTCGTCAACCATCCTTGATCTGTCTGGACCCCTCCTTGTTCGGACCATTTCTTGATTTCTTCGGGAGTAGCATGTAACTGGATATCTATGACATCTTGAGTAGGGTCCTTAACTGTCATACAAGTAGTCTGTTCTAGAGTGGATGTCGATGTCTTGTTAACTGGTATGTCTGGTGTCTGTGCTGTAAGCTTGGCTGTTCGATCTGCTAGATCATTACCTTGGGAAATAATGTCAGTAACTTTTGTATGTGCCTTGCACTTCATGATAGCGATAGATGTCGGTAAATGTATTGCATCTAACAGAGCTTGAATAAGGAGACCATGCTGAATCTTGGTTCCATGAGAAGTCATGAAACCTCTCTCCTGCCAGAGCACTCCGAAGTCATGTACAACTCCGAATGCGTAGCGTGAATCTGTATAAATATTAACTTTCAGGTTCTTGGCGTGTATGCAGGCTTGAGTCAGAGCAACTAGCTCTGCTGCTTGAGCAGACAGGGTGTCAATACGATGTGTTTCAATAACTTCAGTGTCAGTAGTCACTGCATACACGGCTACTAGTTCTCCTGTACTTGTTCTCATACATGAACCATCCACATAAAGTGTCAGGTCAGGGTCTGGTAATGGAATATCTGTCAGGTCTTGTCTTGGTTTAGTAATAGTGTTAACAACTTCCACACAGTCATGTGTGGCAGGACTGGAAGTAACTGACGGTAACAGTGTAGCAGGATTTAGAACGTTGCAGCGTCTGATTTCTATGTGTGGCTGGAACAGTGTCAGTTCATAACCTGTTAAACGTGCAATTGTCAAGTGCTGGGTCTGTGTTCGGTTTAAAAGAACTTCCACGGAGTGTGGAACTTGTACTGTCAAGGAATGTCCTAATACTATAGAATCACTTTGTCTGATAGCTAGTGCTGTGGCTGCAACTGACTTGAGGCACGCAGGCAGAGCCTGGGCTACTGGATCTAGTGTGCTCGAAAAATAAGCACAGGGCTTGTATTGTCCTGCTTGATCTTGTGTAAGAACAGATAATGCTGTACCGTCACGTTCTGTGACAAAAAGTGTAAAAGGCTTATTGTAGTTCGGTGTAGCTAGAACAGGAGCTTGGCATAAGGCTTTCTTTAACTCATTGAAACTAAGTGTATGTTCAGATGTCCAAGGGAGGACAGTCGATACGGCTGCCTCCTGTGTCGTTAACTGTATCAGTGGCTTGGCTAGAAATGCATACTGAGGAATCCATTGTCTGCAATAGGAAGTAAGGCTGATAAAAGCACGTACCTCCTTCTGTGTCTTGGGCTGAGGGAGACTCGCTATTAACTGGATACGGTCAGGTGTCAACTGCCTACCCCACTTGGACAGCAAGTGGCCTAAGTAGATCACTTGCTCGACACAGAATTGAAGCTTGAAGGGGACACCTTGTGCCCCATCTCGGCTAGGAAGTACAAAACTGTAAGTGATGCTCGCTCGCAAGCACGTTCAGAACGGGCTGTGATCAGTAGATCATCGACATATTGGAGCAGGGCAGTGTCAGTTGGCATGTGAATATTGTCTAGTTGTCTCTTAAGTGCTTGACTGTAAATACTAGGACTTTCTGTGAAACCTTGAGGAGCTCGTGTGAATTTATAGCTCCTTCCATTTAAACAAAAACCGAAAAGGTACTGGCTGTCTGGATGAATTGGAACACTGAAAAATGCGTTTTTGAGGTCTATGACTGTGAAAAATGTTGCCTCAGAATCAATGGCTGTCAATAGGGATGAGATATCTGGAACAACTGGATACTGGGGAATGATACATTTATTGAGTTCTCGAAGGTCAATCACTAATCGATATACTGGGGGTGCATTTGGATCAGTACGTTTCATGACTGGAATGATAGGAGAATTACATACATTGGAGTCAGTTTCTACAACTACTCCTTGAGCAATGAGCTCGTCAATAATTTTGGATAAGGCTACTACAGCCTCAGGTGGCAATCTGTACTGTCTGATTCGTGGCAAGACTACACCTTGCTTGAGAGTCACACGATGAGGTGTGATTTGCATAAAACCAACATCAGTTGGACCTTGCGCCCATAGATGCTGCGGAACATTAGACAATCTTGGATCAAAATCACGCAAAACATAGTGACCCTTGAAGTCACGTAAAAAAAACCTATTCCCTCTGGGGAACAGCAAATAACTGCACCTAATTCTTTCAGTGTCTTAATGCCTAACAAATTTTCTGGACATGACTTCGTAAGCAATAGATCAGTAGTTCGGGACAATGGACCTACTTCTAGAGTAACTGGTTTGGAAATCTCGTTAACAATTGGCTTTCCTGAAAATCCAAGGGAAACATTTCTAGAGCCTGAGAGCGGAGCCCCTGGAACCTCGTCGTGACTAATGGTCGTCCTACTTGCCCCTGTATCAATCAGAAACTTTCTGTCTTTCCCTAATACTTGACTGTGAACATAGGGACCTTCTTAATCTACAGGAATCTCGATGAGAGGCAAGCCTACCTCCCTCTCTAGGCTGTTTCATGAATACGCTTGATACTCTGGATACTCGGATTGTGCATACTGGTACATCTGCTGTGTAACATGCTGTGTTGCAGCGATAGGCTGCGGTGCTGGAACTGTCTGTTGTGCATTCTGTGGCTGAGAAGTCTGTGAAACTTGTTCTTGTCTAGGCGGACGTGGTCTTTCTTTAGTTTTACCAGTGGCTATGTTGTGTTTCAGAACTGCACACTCGTTTATAAAATGACCTGGCTGTTTACAATAATTGCATGTCCCTTTAACGGGAGCTGCAGGATGACTGGCTTGATTCGGACCCCTCTTCTGACTGTCTTGAGGAACAGATTGTGCAACTAGTACTTTCATTTTCGTGTCTTTCATACGTCTTCTCTCGTGTTCTTGCTCTTCTCTGATTCTATTCTGGTGATACTGGAGCATCTGTAACATCTGGGACGGGGTACTAGCTTGCCAGGTACTTTCGACTTTCAAAACTCGATTCTTAACTTGTGGACTTGAATTCTCGACTAATTTAGTAACAAAAAGATGAGGGTATGACTCACTACTCGTCTTCAAACCACTGTTTATTATAAAGCATTTCTCAAATCTGGAATAAAAATCACTAGTATCTTCGTCTTGTTTTTGTTTACAGGCTGAGATTGCATCCCAGTCTTCCTTTTTAGTGGCTAATAATCTAGGTAAAACTTGTATCAATAATTCTGGTAATTCTTTACATTTGTCTCCAAGACCGGTACCTGGTACTCGTATCTTATCTTCAGCTTCTAGAGCTGTCCAATCGATCTTTTTCTCTCCCACCTCCCAATCCTTTTCCTTGAGTTTTTCATATATGCCTGCAGGCAACAGGACTTTTAGCATTTTAATAATATCTGGATACGTGTATTCTCCCATACGGAGCATGTCTTTTAATTCTCGGTGGAACCCTGCTGGATCTTTGTCGTGACAGGGAATTAATTTCTTCATCTCTAAGAGTTCCATCTTGGTAACTGGGGTGTAAACAAATACTCGTTGCATTTCACCATCTTGTGGTAAATAAATAAATAATACCCTATTTTTGACTAGACTTATAGCATAACAGATAGCTCAATAAATAAGAGTCAAGATTCGAGGTAGTAGGAGTTTCTGCAGGTTTATTACAGCATAAGGACAGGATCAGGACAACCTGCATAGGAACAGAGTGACAGGGCCCAGCAGGACAACTGGGGCCCAGCAAGGGAAAAGAGGCCCAGCAGGGGAAAAGAGGCCCAGCAGCTGCTGGGGCTAGGTCTGGGATGAGCGCGCTAACATTCAATAACAAAACACAGGCATATATACATAGCGCAAACACATAGCATTACATTGCAGTAGGCGTAGCAGTGGGTGGAGCAGAAGGCGTGACGCGTAGCAGTCGCGAAAGATAACAGTAAAAGAGGTGTAACTGGGCGTATACATAGACATGTGATGCAAATGTAACAGAATATGTCATGAATGGGCGGAAACATAGGAGGGGGTTACCTAAGGAGCCGGGGCCTCTAACCTAATGGTGCGCGAAAACTGGCAATGACGTGTTATTAGGAGAAACTGGGGGCTACGAACTCTGTGCTAGGAGCAGAGACTAGAGTCTGGAGGGTCGGAGCGACATGTACCTAAACCCTATCTGGTATCTGATGTTTAGGGGACATGTTGATATAAACTAGGAGTCATGAAGGGAGAGGCTAACTTGACTCTAAGACTGGACCATGCATTATTCTACATGAAATGCGTGATGAAGAATACTAAATGACCATTAAATACAGTATTTCTCTAACGTGGAGACGAGAAGGCTAGACAGTGACGGAAACTATTGATGCAGTTCAGTAGCTTAGGAATGCAGAGGAGGAGGACTGAACTGATAACTGGAACTATAACATACTTTTGGCAGACTCAGAGGCAGAGCCGGGCTGCACCGGGCACTGCGAGGCAGGAAGTAAGTGAAGGGTCGAGGATACAGGTGGGGGCTGTATCGCTCCTCAGCGAGGCTTTCAGGAGACAGGAGCTGAATCCAGGGTCCGGGCCCTTTTGAGGCCTAGAAACGGGGACTTTATAACGGAGTAACGTGCACACTGGGAAACGTGGCAACATTACTTTACATAGGCCTGATATTCGTAGTATTCACGAGGACTGGAAAATGACATATCAGAGGTGGACACAACTGTAATTGCGCCTTTAATCGGACATGGGGAATAACATATGCATATTGGTCATGCACACATAACATATGATGGATGAGGCGTAGGGACACAGAACATGGCAAAATTTACTTTTCCACATTCCCTCCTTGTCACTACGTTTCCATCAGGAAACATCAATTTTCATGATACCATCTATCATTTCATACAGTACCATTTGTTCGTCTCGAATTATCTTGGAACGGGATTTGGAACGGGGCTTGGGACTAGGAATACAAGAGGTAGCACACATACTGCAAATCGCAGGGCCACATTGTATACAGAGGCAGCAGCTAAATATGATCGCTACTGCAATACCTAGAAAGGACAGGACTTTCCATCCCCATGCGGAAATTATATTCCAGAACCAACCGGACCATGTCCAGGTGCCTGGATCTTGATGTAACAGATGGGCAATTTTATGGAGTCTGGTTATAGCTGAATAAACAGACGGCGCGTTATTTGGAATGAAAATGCAGCAACTAGATCCGATGACTCTACAGGCCCCGCCCCTATCGGCCAGTATGACGTCAAGGACGAGACGATTTTGCAAAACGACAAATCTCATAGCAGATTGTTCTTCGGTTAGGTTACCTAGAGCAGAAGCAGTCTCATTAACTACAGCTTCAAGGGTTCTTGTTAACCTACGGATTAGCTTACTATTCTGGACAGGTCCTACGAAGAAGAAGAAACCTTTATTGAAATCTGTATACTGTTCTAGAGTAGTTTCAGTATAATCGACAATTGGGGACTCCCTTCTATGTCTAATGTGTACTAGATGTGTGTTTCTGTGATAATCAGATGGGGCTAGGAAAACAGGTGGCAGTAGGAAGGCAATGTAACAGGTTCCCTCCCAATCGAGGGGCAGACGGACATATGCGGTCTGACCACAAATAAAATAAGAATGACGTGAAGCTTTGAAAACAGATTTCCCACTGTCACTATACTGGATAACAGTAGTACATTCACTATGACCTACATGTACAGAACCATAACTACGGACACATAATTCGCCTTTGACTGGTAGTACTGAAATAGCAGGTAAGTCTGGAGTAGTATCAGACTGAACATTCAGGACCATGAAATTCGACGAATAATTACCTAAATTATATACTTCGTTTTCTAGATCTAAACCTGTTCTGTGGGGGAAACCTTGCTTGTCTGAAAAACATGTACTGTTAAGAAAAGACATATCTGTTGAGGATGACGTTAACGTGGACCATGCTCCACACGAACCATTATGTGAGAATGGATAAGGAAACAGTGGCAGAACTCCCTTCGGTGTCTGGAAAGGGGGGAGTCGACCACACACCCAACAATTAGTGGCATTGCTGGTCTGGTGTGAATAATATAACATACGGATAAATGTGTTGTTACGCATAGCGAGGCGGTATGAATATTCGTGAGGAGGCAGATCACTAAACGTGTGCTCTACTGTAGCATTAGTAGACATATTAGCATGAGGAACTGGAAAACACAGATAGAACGCATAGCTGATGCAGGAAATCAAAATGCTGAGAAATAATATGAAACTCAGAAAAACGATACATTGGAGTGAACTTCGACTGACTCTCTCACTATGGGGGTCTATTTTATACATGTCAGAAACAGTCCAACCGTTTCACCTAGGGGAGGACTTATACAATCAAACTGACTGACTTATTTTACTAGACCTGAGCTTTAACTTATACTCCTGCTGCGGAGTTTTCTCTAATAAGGGAGGGGTTGTAATAATGTCTTGTGCGGGACAGTCCTTTAAAACAATGTTCTGGCAATCTTTCGAATCCTGGAAATCCTTGGAAATGTTCTTGGAGACTGGTTTCAATCCTTTGAAAAGTTTTACATGAGAAAGGTGGACCCACCCCTTCCTGCCTTCCAACTTGACGGCAGTACGGGTGGTCAAGAGGACCTGACGTGGCTCCTTCCAACGTGGTTCCAGCGGACTTGATCTGTCAAAATTTCTGATCATCACAAGGGAGCCTGGAACGATCTCGTGCGGTGCCACCTCGGTATTGTCTGGAAATGCGGCAGCAACCTGTGAACGACATGAGTTGAGGGCAGACATCAAGGAAGCTAGGTAATCTGTCAGCATATTACATGAAACATCGGTAATACTTCGGGGTCTAGGAGTACCCCACATGTTAGGGGGGCGGCCGAATACGACCTCATACGGGGACAGACCTGATCTGGAATGTGCGACCATGCGCATATAAAACAAAGCGACTGGCAGAGCTATTAACCAGTCCACACCTTTGTCTTTACAGACTTTTGCAATGCGGATTTTCAGAGTCTGATTATGTCTCTCTACGAGTCCGGCTGCTTCAGGATGGCGTACACAATGAAACTTCCACTGGTACCCTAACAAAAGGGAAACGTGTTTCATGAGTTCAGATGAAAATGGCTGACCGTTGTCAGAATATACGACTCTAGGGAGTCCGTATCTAGGGAAAAATTCACGAACCAACTGCTTGGCAGTGGTCGCGGCTGTGTAATCTGGGACTGGATATGCTTCTGTCCACCTGGACAAAGCGCATACAACTACAAGGACATACTTGAAACCTCGACATCGCTCCATTTGAATATAATCCATCTGGAGGACCTCAAAAGGGTGGTCAGGGGGCTGGAAACCACCTTGTTCCACCGGGACACTTTTACCTGGATTAAACTGACAACATATCATACAGGTACGGACTTTCTGCTTGGCTGCAGCTCGTAAATGCTTGTTGAACCAAATGTTCTGGATACTGTCTAACATAGCTTTTTCTCCTAAATGTGCTGGACTATGTGCGGTATTGATAATGACTTGAACCATAGAATCGGGGAGAAACCATGTGGCTCTACCCTTCATTAACCATCCTTGATCTGTCTGGACCCCTCCTTGTTCAGACCATTTCTTGATTTCATCGGGAGTAGCATGTAACTGTATATCTATGACATCTTGTGTAGGGTCCTTAACTGTCATGCATGTAATCAGATCTGGAGTACGTGTCTGATTAACTGGAATGTCTGGAGTCTGTGCTGTAAGCTTGGCTGTGCGGTCTGCTAGATCATTACCCTGGGAGATAATGTCTGTAACTTTCGTATGTGCTTTGCATTTCATGATAGCAATGGATGTCGGTAAATGTATGGCATCTAACAGGGCTTGAATAAGGAGACCATGCTGAATCTTGGTTCCATGAGAAGTCATGAAACCTCTCTCCTGCCAGAGCACTCCGAAGTCGTGTACAACTCCGAATGCATAACGTGAATCTGTGTAAACATTAACTTTCAGGTTCTTGGCATGTATACAGGCTTGTGTCAGAGCGACTAGCTCTGCTGCTTGAGCGGACAGGGTGTCAATACGGTGTGTTTCAATAACTTCAGTGTCAGTAGTCACTGCATACGCGGCGACTAGTTCTCCTGTACTAGTTCTCATACATGAACCATCCACATAAAGTGTCAGGTCCGGATCTGATAACGGAATATCTGTCAGGTCTTGTCTTGGCTTCGTCGTAATATTAACTACTTCCACACAGTCATGTGGGTCTGGATTTGAATTAACTGATGGTAACAGTGTAGCGGGATTCAGAACGTTGCAGCGTCTGATTTCTATGTGTGGCTGGAACAGTGTCAATTCATAACCTGTTAAACGTGCAATTGTCAAGTGCTGTGTTTGTGTTCGGTTTAAAAGAACTTCTACGGAGTGTGGAACTTGTACTGTCAGGGAATGTCCTAAAACTATGGAATCACTTTGTCTGATAGCTAGAGCTGTGGCTGCAACTGACTTGAGGCACGCAGGCAACGCCTGGGCGACTGGATCTAATGTGCTCGAAAAATAAGCACAGGGCTTGTATTGTCCTGCTTGATCTTGTGTGAGAACAGATAATGCTGTACCTTCGCGTTCTGTAACAAAAAGTGTAAAAGGCTTACTGTAGTTCGGTGTAGCTAGAACTGGAGCTTGACATAGGGCTTTCTTTAACTCGTTGAAACTAAGTGTATGTTCAGATGTCCAAGGGAGGACAGTCGATACGGCTGCCTCCTGTGTCGTTAACTGTATCAGTGGCTTGGCTAGAAATGCATACTGGGGAATCCATTGTCTACAATAAGAAGTAAGGCCGATAAAGGCACGTACCTCCTTCTGGGTTCTGGGCTGGGGAAGACTCGCTATTAACTGGATACGGTCGGGTGTCAACTGCCTACCCCTCTTGGACAGCAAGTGTCCTAAGTATACCACTTGCTGGACACAGAATTGAAGCTTCGAAGGTGACACCTTGTGCCCCATCTCGGCTAGAAAATACAGAACTGTAAGGGATGCTCGTTCGCAGTCACGTTCAGAACGGGCAGTGATCAGTAGATCATCGACATACTGGAGCAGGGCAGTGTCAGTTGGCATGTGAATATTGTCTAGTTGTCTCTTAAGTGCTTGACTATAAATACTAGGACTTTCTGTGAAACCTTGAGGAGCGCGTGTAAACATATAGCTCCTTCCATTTAAACAAAATCCGAAAAGAAACTGGCTGTCTGGATGAATTGGAACACTGAAAAATGCATTCTTGAGGTCTATGACAGTGAAAAACATGGCTTCGGAATCAATGGCTGTTAACAGGGAAGAAATATCTGGGACCACTGGGTACTGAGGAATAATACATTTATTAAGCTCTCGTAAATCAATCACTAGTCGATATACTGGGGGTGCATTCGGATCAGTACGTTTCATGACTGGAATGATCGGAGAATTGCATACATTGGAGTCAGTTTCTACAACTACTCCTTGAGCCATGAGCTCGTCAATAATTTTGGATAAGGCTGCTACAGCCTCGGGTGGCAATCTGTACTGTCTGATTCGTGGTAACACTACACCTAGCTTGAGAGTCACACGATGGGGTGTGATTTGCATGTAACCTACATCAGTTGGACCTTGCGCCCATAAATGCTGTGGAACATTAGACAATCTTGAATCAAAATCTCGTAATACATAGTGACCCTTAAAGTCACGTAGGAACAGACGTATTCCCTCTGGGGAACAGCAAATAACTGCACCTAATTCTTTCAGTGTCTTAATGCCTAATAGATTTTCTGGACATGACTTAGTAAGTAACAGATCAGTAGTGCGGGACAATGGACCTACTTCTAGAGTGACTGGCTTTGATATCTCGTTAACTATTGGTTTTCCTGAAAATCCAAGGGAAACATTTCTTGAGCCTGAGAGCGGAGCCCCTGGAACTTCGGCATGACTAATTGTGGTCCTACTTGCCCCTGTATCAATCAAAAACTTTCTGTCTTTCCCTAATACTTGACTGTGAACATAGGGACCTTCTTGATCTACAGGTATCTCGATGAGAGGCAAGCCTACCTCCCTCTCTAGGCTGTTTCATGAATATGACTGGTACTCTGGAT
Organism: Lissotriton helveticus; assembly: GCF_964261635.1. Classification (NCBI taxonomy): domain Eukaryota; kingdom Metazoa; phylum Chordata; class Amphibia; order Caudata; family Salamandridae; genus Lissotriton; species Lissotriton helveticus. Next base: position 302,515,313 of record NC_136059.1, read on the forward strand.
ACTCAGACTGTGCATACTGGTACATCTGCGATGTAACATGCTGTGTTGCAGCAATAGGCTGCGGTACTGAAACTGTCTGTTGTGCATTCTGTGGCTGAGGAATCTGTGAAACTTGTTCTTGTCTAGGCGGACGTGGTCTTTCTTTAGTCTTACCAGTAGCTATGTTGTGTTTCAGAACTGCACACTCGTTTATAAAATGACCTGGCTGTTTACAATAATTGCAGTTCCCTTTAACGGGAGCTGCAGGATGACTGGCTTGATTCGGACCCCTCTTCTGACTGTCTTGAGGAATAGATTGTGCAACTAGCACTTTCATTTTCGTGTCTTTCATACGTTTTCTTTCGTGTTCTTGCTCTTCTCTGATTCTATTCTGGTGGTACTGGAGCATCTGGAGCATCTGGGACGGAGTATTTGCTTGCCAGGTGCTTTCTACTTTCAAGACTCGATTTTTAATTTGCGGACTTGAATTCTCGACTAATTTGGTGACGAAAAGATGAGGGTATGACTCACTACTTGTCTTGAGACCACTATTGATACTGAAACATTTTTCGAATCTAGAATAAAAATCACTAATATCTTCATCTTGTTTCTGTTTACAGGCTGAGATTGCATCCCAGTCTTCTTTTCTCGTTGTCAATAATCTGGGTAAAACTTGAATCAATAATTCTGGTAATTCTTTACATTTATCTCCAAGACCGGTACCTGGTACTCGTGCCTTGTCTTCAGCTTCTAGAGCTGCCCAATCAATCTTTTTCTCTCCCACCTCCCATTCTTTTTCCTTTAACTTTTCATACACCCCTGCGGGTAACAGGACCTTTAACATTTTAATGATATCTGGGTAAGTGTATTCTCCCATACGGAGCATGTCTTTTAATTCTCTATGGAACCCTGCTGGATCTTTATCATGACAGGGGATTAATTTCTTCATTTCAAGAAGTTCCATCTTCGATATTGGAGTGTATACAAACACTCGTTGCATTACGCCACCCGCCCCTTGGACTGGGTGGACTTCTCGTAACGGATTCTGTCTGTCTATGTAGAATGGTTTACTTTCTGGGGGTGAGACATGAACAAAATGCGGGTTCAGGAACGTTCTATATTTGTGGCGCTGTTCTAGAATGACACTAATTAAATCGGTACCTAGACCTCTCCATCTATACTGGAGTAACTCGTTCAGGATATCATGTAACGGGCCTGGATCAGAGTGTTGACCCTCATACAGAGTGATGAGGTACTGGATCATATACATACCCACCAGTCGTTGCTCGGCTGGGGGCAGTTTCAGAAACATTTGTACCACTATTTCGTCTGGAAAAGTGGTAGAATCAGTAATCCATCGGACTGCTGATCGGGCTAGTTCTTGTTCATGCATAGTACTTAATTCACTGTAACCGATTCGTGATTTCAGAATGTAATCGGTAGCTTGAAATACTTGTTCTAGAGAACCTTGTTCTGGTGCTGAATGATGAAAAATAGACTTGGGTTCTAGGCGTAAATGGCGATCTGGAAATCTGGATTTTCCTACATACGCTATTCTGGCGGGATTCTCGTTCTCTTCCTCTTCAGGATCAGAGATACTTTCTTTCTCGCTTACTTGTGCTGCTTTACGCTGGTCGTGTAACCTTATTATTTCTTTACGAATTTTCTTGTACATACTCTCCATGGCACTGACGGTCTTGTGCTTACCCTCGGCTATATTATCACTCCACCTTGTCAGGATTCTCATTTCGGCGGGATCTTTAGACGGGTAATCTTGTTCTCTTATTAGACAATTGATCAGGAACTTTAATATCATGAGCTGAATCTCGGCTTTCCTTTGAGACATAATCTCGCCAATACTTTCTGGATCATCCCCTGTACGGATGAAACGATATATTCTGTCTAGATCTTCTTTCATATTCGGTAAGGTGACTAGATACTCGGTCACTCTCCTTACACGTAAGGAATATAAAACCATAGTATATTCGCCTGGAACTGGATCATAGACACATTCGTTAAGGGCTTGCCTGATTTCTGTAACAGACTTATTACTTTTAGGAGTACGCTGTGATGCTTGAGCATGTAATTCGAGTGCTGATAAACGCTTGTGTGGCGGCGGGGTTTGAGGAGTAGCTCCTCCTGCGGCCCCTAAACTGGAGTCATCTACTGAGGCTCTACGTCCTGGCAGAGTGGGAAGTGGAATTGTAGGCTGGACCGGGGGTACTGTAACAGGTACTCCGGTGTCTGGAGGAGCATGCATTACCTGGTTTACAGGGACTGGCGGAGCGCGAACAGGATTTGCATATTCGGGGACTGTGTCGTCCAGATAGGACGAAATAAAAATATCAGCTGCGGTCGGTTTATGACGTAGCTTGGTCGGAATTAATGGTGGCGGGAAATTACTAGATGCCTCTGGGGTCGCTTTTGGCACTCCTTCGGCAAGAAGAGGATACATACCCTTAATAAGGGCATGCCTCTGTCTGTCTGACTGTTCTGCTTTGACTTGTTCACCTATCTCGATTAATTCTCTTTCTTGGGCTCGTTCCTGGGATTCTCTACTTAACTCTGACTTTCTGACTTCCTTTTCCGTTCTTCTATGAGCTTCCTTGCGCCATAACTCGATGGCATCTTTCTGTGACTGTCTGGCTTTCTTTTTCCATAATGCTTCTTCTACTCGCATGATACATTCGGCATCCCATGTACCCGATACGGGCCATCTATACATTTCTTCTAACTGTTTGGTATACTCTACCCATAAATCTAGATACATTATGGCGCTTATGCCATGTTTCTGATACATAAAGTGACCTGGACTGTCCCTAGGCGGGACAGGAACTGCTTCCTCTAACAGACCCTTTCTAGTTTTTAACTGACGTAACTTGGAAAATATAGGCATGACTGAACTGTAATCTGGACACAATACAATACACAATAAAAAACACGAAATCACATCGCACTCATACCACAACATTAAAATACATAAAGAACATTATAAATAACAGTTCGAACAGAATATTACCTGGAATACTGAGAACAGAAATAGAACAGATTTTCTCGAGAACGGAACAGACTAGAATTACTGGATGCACTGCTGTAACAGTACGGAACATACCGGTCCCATAAAGGGACGCATCAAGACCCGTATCCACCTAGGTGAACACTTCGTTTGTGAGTCTGGGCACCACCAACCCACGGACCAGGAGTCAATTTAGATTGGTCCTGTCTAGATACTACCCCAGCAATGGTACTCACCGGGCAGCACGGAACGGAAGGCCTCGGACGGGACTGGACGACGGACGACGAACTTCGGACTTCAGACTTCAGTTACAGGTGGGCCTCCGGATACCTCGGACCTTGGACTCTCGGCTTGGGCTCTGGTCGGGACTCGCCGCGTTCCTCCACCGTCTCGTTCGGATGCTGGACCGCCTCCTCCGTCTCCTCCGTGGGCCTGAGGGATACTTGAGCAGAAATATCTGCCACTGCGCAGAAGAGTTCCGTCACGACTGCAGAGGGTCAGGGGGTCGGCGTGGCTTCACCGACGCGTGGGGAAAGGGCAAGTCCCTGTTCGGGCGCCATTATGTGGTAAATAAATAAATAATACCCTATTTTTGACTAGACTTATAGCATAACAGATAGCTCAATAAATAAGAGTCAAGATTCGAGGTAGTAGGAGTTTCTGCAGGTTTATTACAGCATAAGGACAGGATCAGGACAACCTGCATAGGAACAGAGTGACAGGGCCCAGCAGGACAACTGGGGCCCAGCAAGGGAAAAGAGGCCCAGCAGGGGAAAAGAGGCCCAGCAGCTGCTGGGGCTAGGTCTGGGATGAGCGCGCTAACATTCAATAACAAAACACAGGCATATATACATAGCGCAAACACATAGCATTACATTGCAGTAGGCGTAGCAGTGGGTGGAGCAGAAGGCGTGACGCGTAGCAGTCGCGAAAGATAACAGTAAAAGAGGTGTAACTGGGCGTATACATAGACATGTGATGCAAATGTAACAGAATATGTCATGAATGGGCGGAAACATAGGAGGGGGTTACCTAAGGAGCCGGGGCCTCTAACCTAATGGTGCGCGAAAACTGGCAATGACGTGTTATTAGGAGAAACTGGGGGCTACGAACTCTGTGCTAGGAGCAGAGACTAGAGTCTGGAGGGTCGGAGCGACATGTACCTAAACCCTATCTGGTATCTGATGTTTAGGGAACATGTTGATATAAACTAGGAGTCATGAAGGGAGAGGCTAACTTGACTCTAAGACTGGACCATGCATTATTCTACATGAAATGCGTGATGAAGAATACTAAATGACCATTAAATACAGTATTTCTCTAACGTGGAGACGAGAAGGCTAGACAATGACGGAAACTATTGATGCAGTTCAGTAGCTTAGGAATGCAGAGGAGGAGGACTGAACTGATAACTGGAACTATAACATACTTTTGGCAGACTCAGAGGCAGAGCCGGGCTGCACCGGGCACTGCGAGGCAGGAAGTAAGTGAAGGGTCGAGGATACAGGTGGGGGCTGTATCGCTCCTCAGCGAGGCTTTCAGGAGACAGGAGCTGAATCCAGGGTCCGGGCCCTTTTGAGGCCTAGAAACGGGGACTTTATAACGGAGTAACGTGCACACTGGGAAACGTGGCAACATTACTTTACATAGGCCTGATATTCGTAGTATTCACGAGGACTGGAAAATGACATATCAGAGGTGGACACAACTGTAATTGCGCCTTTAATCGGACATGGGGAATAACATATGCATATTGGTCATGCACACATAACATATGATGGATGAGGCGTAGGGACACAGAACATGGCAAAATTTACTTTTCCACAATCTGGTGTCCTAACTGGGTGTACTTCTCGTAACGGATGCTGCCTGTCTATGTAAAACGGTTTACTTTCTGGAGGTGAGACATGAACAAAATGCGGGTTCAAAAACGTTCTGTATTTGTGGCGCTGTTCTAGAATGACACTAATTAAATCGGTACCTAAACCTTTCCATCTATACTGGAGTAACTCGTTCAGGACATCATGTAACGGACCTGGATCAGAATGTTGACCCTCATATAGTGTAATGAGGTGCTGGATCATATACATACCCACCAGTCGTTGCTCGGCTGGGGGCAGTTTCAGAAACATTTGTGCCACTATTTCGTCTGGAAAAGTGGTAGAATCAGTAGTCCATCGGACTGCTGATCGGGCTAGTTCTTGTTCATGCATGGTACTTAACTCACTATAACCGATTCGTGATTTCAGAATTTGATCGGTAGCTTGAAATACTTGTTCTAGAGAACCTTGTTCTGGTGCTGGAAGATGAACAGTTTTCTTGTGTTCTAGGCGTAAATGTCGGTCTGGAATTCTAGATTTACCTACATACGCTATTCTGGCGGTATTCTCGTCGTCTACCTCTTCAGTAGAAGAGTCATTTTCTTTCTCGCTTACTTGTGCTTCTTTGCGTTGTTCGTGTAACCTTATTATTTCTTTACGTATTTTCTTGTACATACTCTCTATACTATTGAGTGTCTTGTGCTTACCCTCGGCTATATTATCACTCCACTTTGTCAGGATTCTCATTTCGGTCGGATCTTTAGTCGGGGAATCTTGTTCCCGTATTAAACAATTGATCAGAAACTTTAATAGCATAAACTGGGTCTCGGATTTCCTGTGAGACATGACTTCAGCAATACTTTCTGGATCTTGTCCTGTACGAATGAAACGATACATTCTGTCTAGATCTTCTTTCATATTCGGTAGGGTGACCAAATACTCGGACACCTGTCTTATACGTACGGAATATATAACCATACTATCCTCGCCTGGGACTGGATCATAACAGCATTCAGTAAGGAGTCGCCTGATTTCTGCAATGGACTTATATTTAGGCGTATGCTGTAACGCACGTTCATGTAATTCGACTGCTCCTAGACGTCTACTTGGCGGCGGGGTACCAGGAGGACCTCCTCCCGCGGCCCCTATACTGGAATCGTCGACTGATACTCTTCGTGCTGGCAGAGTGACTGATGTGGCGGGAATTTGTACTACGGGCTGGACCGGGGGTACCGTAGCAGGTACTGCAACAGGTGCCCCGGTGACTGGAGGAGCAGGATTTACATTATTTACAGGAGCTGGTGGAACAGGATTTGCATATTCTGGGACTGTGTCGTCCAAATAGGACGAGATAAAAATATCAGCTGCGGTCGGTTTGTGACGTAGCTTGGTCGGAACTAAGGGTGGCGGAAAATTACTGGATGCCTCCGGGGTTGCTTTTGGCAAGCCCTCGGCAAGAAGAGGATACATACCCTTAATGAGGGCATTCCTCTGTCTGTCTGACTGTTCGGTCTTAACTCGTTCACCTATTTCGATTAGTTCCCTTTCTTGGGCTCTTTCTGTGGATTCTCTACTTAATTCAGATTTTCTGATTTCTTTTTCGGTTCTTTTATGAGATTCTTTGCGCCATAACTTGATGGCATCTTTCTGTGACTGTCTGGCTTTCTTTTTCCATAATACTTCCTCTACTCGCATGATGCACTCGGCATCCCACGTACCTGATACGGGCCATCTATACTTTTCTTCTAACTGTTTGGTGTACTCCACCCATAAATCTAGATATAATATGGCACTTATGCCATGCTTTTGATACATAAAATGACCTGGACTGTCCCTAGGCGGGACAGGAACTGCTTCTTCTAACAGACCTTTTCTAGTTCTTAACTGACGTAACTTGGAAAACAACGGCATGACTGAACTGTAGTCTAGACACAATACAATACACAATGAGCACGATAATTACACCACTTTCATACCACGACATTGAAATACATGAATGACATTTAAAATAACAGTTCGGACAAAACACTACCTGGAATACTGAAAACAGAATACATGAATTTCTCGAGAACAGAACGGACTAGAACAGAAACTAGATGCACTGCTAAAACAGTACGAAACTTACCGGTCTCATAAAGAGACACGTCAGGACCCGCATCCACCTAAGTGGACACTTCGTGTTGGATCTGTGTACCCCAAACCCACGGACCAGAGACAATGCAATTGACCCTGTCTAGATACTACCCCAGCAATGGTACTCACCGGGCAGCAAGAACGGAAGGCCTCGGACTGGACTGGACTGCTACGACGCCGGACGGACGAACTTCGGACTTCTGTTACGGGTGGGCCTCCGGATACCTCGGACCTTGGACTCTCGGCTTGGGCTCTGGTCGGGACTCGCCGCGTTCCTCCACCGCCTCGTCTGGATGCTGGACCGCAACCTCCGTCTCCTCCGTGGGCCTGAGGGATACTTGAAGCAGAAATATCTGCACGTGCACGGTATGGTTCCGTCACGGCTGCAGAGGATCAGGGGGCTTGCGTGGCTTCACCGGCGCGTGGGGAAAGGGCAAGTCCCTGTTCGGGCGCCATTATGTGGTAAATAAATAAATAATACCTCTATTTTTGACTGGATATAACAATAACAGATAGCTCAATAAATAAGAGTCAAGATTCGAGGTAGTAGGAGTTTTGCAGGTTTAATACAGCATAAAGGACAGGAACAGGACAACCTGCACGGGAATAGGATGGCAGCGCTGCACAACACTTAATAACAGTACACAAGTATATATACTAAAACAATTGCATTGCAGTGGATACAGTAGGCGTAGCAGTGGGAGGGGTTTGTAGCAGTCGCGAAAGATAAGGCTGAAAGTAGGTGTGACAAGAGGCGTGTACATAGACATGTGATCCAAACGTAACAGAATATGTCATAAATGGGGCGGAAACATGGAGGGGGCTACCTAAGGAGCCGGGACCTCTAACCTAGTGGTGCGCGCAAACTGGCAATGACGTGTCACTAGGAGAAGCTGGGGGCTATGACTTCTGCGCTAGAGGAGGAGACGAAAGTCTGGAGAGTCAGAGCGACATGTACCTAAACACTATCTAGTATCTGATGTTTAGAGAACATGTTGATAGAATCCAAAAGTTATCAGGGCAAAGGCTAACAGACACTAAGACTGGTGCATGCATTATTCTACATGTAGTGTGTGTTGAGGAATATTAAATGACCATTAATACAGTATTTCTCTTACATGGAGACGTAAAGGCTAGACGATGACTGAAACTATTGATGCGATTCAGTAGCTTAGGAATGCAGAGAAGGAGAGCTGGACTGATAACTGGAATCATAACATACTCTTGGCAGACTGGCAGGCAGAGCCAGGCCGAGCCGGGCACTGTGAGGCAGGAAGTAAGTGAAGGGTCAGGGATACAGGTGGGGGCTGTATCGCTCCTCAGCGAGGGTTCAGGAGACAGGAGCTGAATCTGAGTCCGGGCCCTTTTGAGGCCTAGAAACAGGGACTTTACAATGAAATAACGTGCACACTGAGAAACGTGGCAACGTAGCTTTACATAGGCCTAATACTCGTAGCTTTCACGAGAACTGGAAACTGGCATACTAGAGATGGACACAACTGTAATTGCGTCTTTAATCGATCATGGGGAATACATATGCATATTAATCATGCACATATAACATAGGATGGGGGACACGTAGGGACACAGAACATGGCAAAATTTACTTTTCCACACCAAGTGTCACAGTCCTCCACGTGTGGTGCGATTCCCATTGGAAGACAGATAGTCAGAATCATGTGTTTATCCACAGGGGTGGTGTCTGGAAACACCGCCTCTATTTGGGTGATTTTTTGTGCTAACCAGAATGGTATTTGTTCCCGTTTAGCTGGTACTTTACCTAGGCAGGACTGTATGTTCTGTGGTGTAATTTTATTTGTGTTCCCCTGATGTGGGGTCAGCTGTGGAATTTTAACTACAGGTTGGATGGTTGAAGTCCGCATTACATATTGGACTAGTTGTCTATATATTTTAATTAATTGTTTTAGTTGTACTAAAACATCTGCTGCAGACATCCTTTCGATGTCTGGATGTGGTGTGTATCCGGCTAGGACCGGCCACGTTGCTCCTGGTCTACCTAGTGGACCGAGCCTGGTGATGTGATTATTATGTTTTAGGGCGCCATTAAACAAGAGCAGGTGCTCTTGGAATTTGAGTGGTACTTCCACTTCCTCGAAAGGAGTGTAGGTATCCGGTGGTTCCTCTATTTTATAATAGTGGAACTCCTTTGTTACAGCATTCGCTGCTGGAAAGTGTATCCATGAATAGAATACCTCTGTCTGCTGATATTCGTGTGCCTCAATTACGAATATGACTGTACCACCTCTTGGTGTCAGTCCATTGTCTATAAGTTTTAACGTTATAGATCTTCTTATGTTGACCGGGATGAGTTTTATATCCGGGTCTGCTCCTTGCATAGTATTATCAGCTTCTATTATTTCAGCTGCTAATCTAGCTCTCTCTCTTTCATCATCACTTTCTGGCATTTTACTGTCAGGAAGGTTATTCTGTTTGTTTGCAGATCAGGTTTCTTACGGAAACAAAGATTAGATGCACAATATTTTGGAACTGTGTATCCTTCAACGTTGATTGAACCAAGAACCATACATAGGAGTTCCCTCCTGCGAGGTTTGGCGGATTTTACCTCTCACCCACTCCAGACGTCTTTGGAGTATTATGGGAAAAAGGGGTCTGAGTGAAAAAGCACGACTGAGTTACTCTAAAGTCTTGCGATAGTTTTATCGCCTATCCAAACACGTTGGGCGCCATGTAGTGTAGTTCCTATTATCCCAATAGGCTCTGCGCATTGGAATAATACCTCCAATAGTATAGACCTAGACCAGACGTTAACTAGGTCTTCTACTGTCGATATTAGACTTAAAGTTTTGGGTTTGCCAGCTAGCTCAGAGTTCACTAGAAACTTTCTCGAATAGACAAGGAGGAGTTGAACCTCCCTGGATAGACAAGAAGGGATTTAGTTTCTGACAACCATAGAACATGACAACTTTGCTCTCCCCTAATCAAGAGTGTATCTCTAGAGTCGTGTGAAAACAAAAGACAACTTATTTTACTCAGTCAGTACGTGCATTCTTAGTTTCACCAGATTGTAGAGATAAGGAAGAGACGGGCGTGTTCAATAAAAGATGTTATTTATTGATCAGTCTCTTTTCTCGTACAAGAGAAATGAATCGATATTATTGCAATACTTATGGTTAAGTAAAGTGCATACAATAAAAGCAGAATTATAAAATAATACTGTAAAAACATTGATATGGTTTCTAAGCCATACGTTATTTAAAATGGACAGAATAGATTCATACATATAAACATTTGACTAATCGTACTCAACTGGTGCTTCTAACTACGCCTACCCCAGTGTACCTGACCTAAGCCTAATACGTGGGCGGGGATAGAAAGTAGCAGTTTAAGTTAAGTTTGTTTTGCCAAGTGACTGACTCAAGAATTCTCTGCAAGGGGTTATTCAGCTCCGTACCTGAGGTCTAGGATGGTTGAGGGATAGTATCTCTCGTCTGAGGTCTCGATATTCCAAACTGCCTGCGAGGGCTGCTCGGAAGCGCCGGAGCTGGATTTCTCGGCAGGAGAAAGGCAGCGTCTCGTTCTCAGCGCGTCAGGAAGGCGGGGCAGCTAGTGGGCTTCGCTCTCTGCTGGGCTTCGGCAAGTCTCGCTGCTCCGATCTCGTCACCACCGCGTGTGTTTGCTTAAGGCAATGTCGGTAATATTTATACCTGTAAGGTGCCGAGATTGACGTAAGGATGGACATAGATACGTCAATAAGGATGTCATACGAGCTGGTCGTTAGCACATTCTTTTACTGAAGTTCTCGGGGAAATCAAAACAATGGCCGCAGGGTTTTTCCCAGGTTGTCATAGGTTTGATTTGTTTTGAGGACTCCGTATGCCTTATCAGGGGCTGGAGGAATATTGCTTTGCCTAATTAGATGTCAAGCGCTATGACCTAATCAGATAACGCGTTCCTGTGCCGTGGTCTGGCGTAATCAGATAACGGTTTCTGCATCATGGGATGGCTGCTAGTTAACTTGTTAACCAGAATAGGGTCAGGAATAGGGGGATCGATACAGAACCTATAGGAATACATCACACCTTAATCCCTGCAGAGGACTCCCTACTAGAACCGAACCAGGTTGAAGTTCCGATTCAGGTACATCGTAGTGATTCCCTTGATAATGTATTTACTCAGGAAGATAACCCCGACCAAACAATCTCCACTGCTATTAACTTGGTAAACGATTCCCTAGAACAATCTAATACGTCCCAAGAAAAATCACTCCCACCCTCCCCTGTGTCTGTCCCAGTAACCAGAGCAGTTAGAGCATGTAGAAAGGGCCAGAACAAACGCGGTGGGTTGCGCTCTAGTAGGAAAAGGATTGTCTCCCCTCCTAAAACTATGCCCATAAAAGACACATTTGGGGAGCTTGGTGAGAAGGTGTCCCTGGAGGAAGAGCAAATTAAAACACTTGTGAGTATGATTGATTCTAAGATTAAAAATATTGTTAAACCGCTGATAGACAAAATCGATCATCTAACAGCAGAGGTATCCAGGCTTGGGGGTATTATAAACCAGACAGTGGAAAAGGTGGGCAATATAACAACCTTAGCCCCTAATAGAGCCGATCCAATAGTAAATGCACTAGGTGTTGGGATAGAAAGTAGGGAAAAAACGGCCTCAATCCCCCAAATGCCCCCTCACTGTGTACCCAATAATAAGCAGGGAATTAACATCGAAACCCAGCCATCCAAATCCACGAGCATAGGTATTGAGAAAGGCCCGGTCCAACTTGTAGTAGAGGCCTCCCCCCTAGTTCTGGTTCTGGCCAATGTACCTCCTTTAAAGCCTGGCCAAGCAGAACCTACTGCTTCTTTGATCAGTAAAGCTTTCCACTGGCTATCCAATAACACCCCCTTGTGGTAAACAGCAATTAGTAGAAGAAATCACCATTGCAAGAAGGGTGGATTGGATAGGGAATGGTGTCAAAAAATTCAAAGGTGACTGTGTAGTCCTCCATTTTCTTAAGCCAGAAGTACTCCCTGAGGTTCTGAGGAATCTTTTTCCACCACAAAATAGGAGCACAGACATTGTTCCATTAACCTTGGATTTTTTCTATCACAGCAGTAAAATAGGGAACCCCAGCATTCTAAAGACAAAGTGGAACCTGGTATCACACAAGTGGGGTAGGGTCCCTCAAACTAGTGAATGGGAAATTAACCTAGAAATCCGATTTGGGGCGTTATCAAATTTGAATTAATGTGATTGACTCAAACCGGCTGACAGAGCAGTGCTAAACGAGCCAGCGGAGTTAATTCACAAGGATACCTCCGCAGAGAAAGAGCACTGTTTGGTATATGCTATTCCCTCGCTTATGGGGTAAAGGGCAGAGGAAGCATTTACTCCAAGTAGTGGAAATATGAATAGACTCTTGAAGCCACAGATAGATCCTTTTATAGTGGAACCAGTTCCCGACCTTACTGCACCCATGCTTGAGCCCCCATGCCACAATAATATCCATCTAGATTTAGAAATGGGGTGGGGGGATGATCTACAAGGCTCTCCCCTTCCACAGATTCCACCTGAGGCAGTGGTAGCTAGTCTAGAAGAGACAGGGCTGACCTTTCTTTCCTGGAACATTGCTGGAATCACCAACAAGTTGACATCTTCTGAATGGTGCACATTTATAGAACAATTCGACATCCTACTGTTCCCGGAAACATGGTCTGTGACCCCAATACTCCATCAAGGGTACCTTAATTTTTGTATCCCAGCTACAAAAAACCCTAAGGGACGTCCAGTAGGGGGATTAATAATCTGGGTTCGTCAAAATGTATGTTGCAGTATTCATCAAAGGAGCTCCCCACTAGCAGACATATTGCCTATTACTCTTACCTGGACTAATGGTCATGGGATGGTCATATTTAATATCTACGCCAGGGGAATAGCTGGTGGTAAAGCATCAGAAGTAATAACCGCTCTGGATCATGAGCTTGAAGTTCTCCCAACATATTTGCCTTTCATTGTAGGGGTCGATGTTAATACCACCTTCGAACCGCTTGGCCAAGAAGACCAAACTTTAACAGATGAAGAAGATAGCAAGTTAGAACTTCCGGTAGTTAATAGATGGACAGCGGCGGCCATCCAATTGAAGGCCCTATGTCTAGCAAGAGGACTTAGAGCAGCAAATGGAAGAACCCCATCAGATCGACAGGGGAACAAAACATTTAATAATGGTAGGTTCTCCAGTCGACTAGATTACATTCTAGTGGATGTCAGACTATGGAACAGCCTGATCGACATGGCAGTCAAAACCCGAATAGAGAGTGATCACAATCCACTCTGCATGGCTCTTAAAGTAAATGTAGGATCAAGAAAACCAAATCTAGGAGGAGGTAAAACTACCCTAGATATAGTATCTTCGAACAACCATCGCCATATTAAATGGGGTAGACTTATTGAGAACATGGAGAGATTAGAGGACCTAAAAAAAGTTGTGTTAGAAGAGGTTGCTGAGATCAATACACATGTTAACAAGCAGAATTTCCCTGAAATTATGCTTGATGCTTATTCGACCTTCTTTACAAAGCTCCAGGAGTTTTTTAAGAAGGAGAATAAACCAGGATATGTTCAGAATAAAAAGCCCATACAAGGATGGTATGATAAGACCTGTAGAGAAGCCCGCGAGAACCTTAGTATAGAACTCAGAAACAAGAATACTCGAGGGGTGAGAAAAGCAAGGGACAACTACAGGAAGGTTCAAAAAGAGGCTAAGAAAAAGTGGGATGAGGCCCATTGGCGTGATCTGAAATCTGCCTTCGACACAAGGAACCAAAGTCAATTTTGGGCCCTGGTTAAATGGGATAGAGGAGGGGTGGCCGAACCCCCACAAAATAACGTAGCTCAAAATCAATGGGTAGATTTTTTTAGACCTCAATACGCTTCTGTGCCAATTGAAGGGGAACACACTTTACCCACCACAATCTTCTACCAACGTCAGCTATTCACTATAAAAGATGTTAATATAGCGCTGGATTGTGTGACCAGGGGCCGCGCCCCAGGAATGGACGCCATACCAGCAGATGTGTTCTTAAGTGATCGCCCATCCTGGTGTCAGTACTTTGTGTGGCTAGCAAACTCTGTGGCTAGAGGTGCACCTATACCTGCCTCTTGGAAGGGCGCAGAAATAATTCCGGTTTTCAAAAAGGGAAACAAATCATGACCCAGCAACTATAGACCTATAAGTCTTATTGACTCTGCTCAAAAAATAATAGGTCGTCTAATACAAAACAAATTACAAACCTGGATTGACGAAAATGATATCTTATCTCCATATCAAGCCGGGTTTCGTCCCTGCACAAGCTCAGTTGACCAGGTCTTTTTCTTTATAGCTCTGTATTGGAGGAATGTGTTGCTCACGAATGGAACCCTCTACGCTGTATTCATAGACTTAAAATCAGCTTTTGATCTAGTTCCTCGTTCTAAACTTTGGGGGGTACTTGCTGAAGCTGGATTGGCCCTGGAACTATTGACGCTACTAGTCCGCTTGCATGAGAGCAATTATGTGAGAATCAGGTGGGGTGCTCAGGGTGAGGTAACTGACACATTCCCTGTCGAGCGTGGGGTACGGCAGGGGTGTGTCTTGGCACCGATATTGTTCTCCATTTACATCAACGGGATTGTAAACCATCTAAGCCGTTCCCCCACTGATGCACCGATACTGGCTGGAGCTCGAGTACCTGTTCTCATGTTTGCGGACGACACGCTCATAGTCTCCCGTACACCAAGTGGGCTCCAGAAGGCAGTCAACGCCTTCGGAGAGTTTTGTAAAGCACATGGACTTGAGATAAATACATCTAAGACCAAGTTCATGTGCTTAAACCAGCGGAACACCTTCAGGGGTTCAATAAATTTTGATGGCACCCCATTGGAATAGGTTGAAGCTTTCACATACTTGGGAATAAGTCTCCAAAGCAATCTGAGCTGGAAAAAACATATTGATACGGCTGTGTTAAAGTTTCATCAATTGGCAGGTATAGTGGCTCACAAACACAAAATTTCACTGACCAAGCCTATTACACCTGCACTAGAAATTAATAACATGAAGGTAGTCAGTGCCTCCCTATACAGTTCGGAACTTTGGGGTTTCTCCAACCTGAAACAATTAACAATGGCGGAAAATAGTTTTCTCCGCCGTCTGACTGGGGTCCCCCAAAGTACTCCCACCGTAGCATTGACCTATGATCTGGGCAGGAAAAATATCAAGGATTTGGCACGGCTTCGTCCGTTGCTATACTGGAGACGCCTAATGACCACTCCAGAACTTGTGCACTTTGCAAATGCCCTAAAGGATATCATAAGGGCAGATCGCTTCCATTCGATCGTGTGGTTAAAAGAAATAAGAGGATTGCTCAGTAAGCTGGAACTTGACCATCTATGGAACTCTCTTAACGTTGAAAGTTTTCCACCAAAGGCTACGTTAAAGAATATGTATTGGGAAATGGTATGGTTGTCTACCCAATGTACAGGCCTTAATACAAATTTAACAGAACGTTATTTGAATATCAAATCTGTGCCTTCTTGCGAACTCTGTTGGGACATTATTGAAAAACCACTTGACAGAAAACTGTATTTCCAATTTAGAATTGGGACGCTTCCTATAAAGGCGTTTACTTGCAAATGGTTGACAAACAAGGACGATAAATGTCCCCATTGCAAAGATTTGATAGAGAATACAGCCCATATACTGTTTGTTTGCCCTTTATATGTTAATCCACGACGCAAATGGATAAAACCAGTGTGCCTAAATCTAGGAACACGTAGGTGCACTGAGGCACTAAGAACATTGGAATCAGACTGTACACCCTACCTGGCGATGGCTATCGCAAAATTCCTAGGTTGGTCATGGATTATACGCACCCGCATTTTACAGCAGTTAGGCACTGTCTAAAGATATCATTGATATGGTTGATTGTTATGATTTTATCTAGCTAACTTCGTAAACAACAGTATTATGTTTATTAAGTTTCTTAAAAGATGTCGTTTTTAATTTTGTCTTAGTATTTATTGTATTGTGTAAGTAAGATTGTAAAATTTGCTTTTATGACTGTTGTCGAATAAAGCTTTGAAATTTGATTTGATATTAACACATTATGTAACATCCATCCCATTATACATCACACATGACAAGCTAGAAACATCACATTGTAACTAGGTATTACTCTTCTAGTAATCTAGTGCGGGATATAGTGGGCTGGCTAACGCTGGGTGCCTGCATGAGTGGGTTTCCGCAATAGTGCGGGTTGATGTGTAGACCCCCACTCCATTCTGGTGTCCCTCATTGCTCAATGCTCATGTGTGTGCTCCAAATGTGTAAGCACCTACTCTCCGGTGCCAAAGGGTGAACATGAAACTGTGAACTGTGGGTGGGGGTGGGAGGGGGTTAGGAGGAATCCGGGGTGGACTGGGAGTCATGTTAATCCCTTAACAAATGTTGGTGCTCCTTGCTGAACCTGTTTATTGCTCAGCACCAGGATACCCTCGTGGGTGATAGTACCCTTTTCAGGGGGAACATGGCGGCCGGAAGCTAATGGCCGCAGCGAAACTCCCCTGGCGTGAAATTCCTGGTCCGGATTTATAGCAGCTAGCCTTGGAAGGCTTTTTTCCTCTAAAATGCATTTTTAAATATTTGATCCCCGTTTTGTGGATATTTTCTTGAGTTTGAACCGTTTTTCCTACTTTGGAGCATCTTGGCGAAGTGGTGGTCCGATGGTGTGCGGCCCCGTGGGAGGAGCGGTCTTGGAGCCTTCGTGGTTTTGCTTTGTGGGCGCGGCAAGAGAATGGAGGTGGCGAACCTCCGGCCTGCAGTCTCAGGTTTCCTCCTGTGGGCGATTTGCTTCTTACCACGCTTGAAGCTGCGGTGAGCAGATGCCGAAATTCAGCCGGGAGAGTGGCTTGGAGGGAACCAAGGCAGTGGGAAAAATCGGCGTTTGTATGAGAGCACCATTGGTACTACTGACGTTCTTTTTAGCAGAGGACAAGGTAAGGTCTCAGAACTTCCTTTAGGGTCTCAGAACTTCCTTGCCGGTCTCAGCTACCGCTTTGTCTCCTTCTCTCCTTAAGGTATGTGATAAGAACATAGTAGCTCAGCAGGCTAATATCGTAGGGGCTGGAGGCCCTTCTGAGATATCCATAGTGCCGAGTAGTGCTGTGGGTACGGTTGAGACTGTATATTTAAGGCAAGAGCACAAGAACTGCATGGAGAAGCGAGAGTGCAGTGTTTCCAGCAGTGACCCCAACTGTGCCACTACAACACAGTTATGTGAGCCTTCTATCTGTCGTAATACCCTACATAATAGGGCTCCTAATACTGTCTCAGTCTGGCCTAAACCCTCTGTAATTTCGCCCCCTGTTACAGAAGTTAGGGATGTTACTAGACAGGGGAAGGGGAGCCATACTGCGGAGAGCACACCTCCTGGTAAGGGAAGAGGCAGAAAAAAAGCGAAAGGGGCCTTCTCACTAAACTTAGAATTACGCCATCGCTGAAATCGTACTATAAGGTTGTATCTACTTCCTCCTCTGATGGGGGCAGGATAAAAACATCACTATGGCCACTACTTCTGCTACCACTTCTGTTACTGCTCTATCTGGCCCCATCGCCATTGTAGAAAATCCTCAACCCTCTTCTAGTTTCTCTGTTAAAGCAACAGGCAAGGGGAGTGCACTGCCAGGCCATCAGGTAGTTGTGCATCCGTCAGTGGAGATATCAAACAGCTTCTCAGTATTAGATAATCAGGGAAATGACCAGGGAAATGATTCTACAACTGCTCTGGTGAAGGGTAAAGAGGCTATCTCACTTACTACATCTGGCCCTCAATTGGACGGGTCATCTACCCCCTCTACCCCTGACATCGACTTCGCCTGGGTCATTGGCCGATATTTTGTTAAGCTTGAAAGAGGATATCAGGAGAAGATTCACAAACTCAGAGGCTTATCAAGTTGGTATTCAGGCTTCATGTGAGCTACTGGTGCAGAAAGTTGAAGAGGTCTCACAGAGAACGGATGCCCTTGAGGCAGAGATCCCTAAGATTAAGGATGCCTTACACTCCTCCTCAGCCACGATGGACAAGTTAGTCCTACAAAACAGGGAACTGAAGGATGATATCGAGCGCCTAGAAAATCATTTCAGGAAAAACAACGTGAAAATTTTAAATGTCCCCGAGGATCTGGAAGAGGAGGACATCAAGAGCTTTGTGATCTCTCTCTTGAAAGCAACTACCCTAAAAGATTCTTTGGATTTGGATTTGATTACTGATATTCAAAGGGTCTATTGTGATCCGTATAGGCGAAATCCTAGAAAAGAACGCCCAAGGAAAATTCTGGTGAACTTCCTTACTTATGTCATCAAGGAGAGAATTCTGTCTTTGGCCTTGAAAGCCGGTCAACTTAAGTGCAATTCCTTTCCTAGCCTGTTTTCATTTTCCATCCGCTCTGATGTCTCTCACAATACTGCAACAAAGCAGTGGGAGTTGGGCAAAAGTATGGCAATTTTTAATTCACTGGGGGCCAAAACTCAGTTAAGATTCCCTGCTTCACTTCGGATCATGTGGAATAACCATATGTACAATCTGCGCCAAACAGAGGAAGTTGATGATCTAATAAACAAGATCAGAAGTGGAAGTGGGGAATAATTACAATGGGACGCGAATGGTATTTAACCGGATTAACAAGTAAACAAAAAAAAGGAAAAATGTACTGCGTAGTGAAATGCCGCTGCCGCTCGGGTGTGATCAGGCCTTTTTCTTTTTACATTGAGTAATCATGTTACGGCCATGTACAGGGGGTTCCTGTCCAAAGGGCGTATGCTCAGAGGAGAAGGGAGGGTTCTCCAGGGTCGTGAGGGGTCGACAGGGTCACTTGGGGGGGAGGGTGAGCACTGGTGGGGTTGCAGTGGGAAAAAGTATAAAAAATTCCCTCATTTTCTATTTTGTTTTGAGATGTAAGCCACTTTCGAAGTGTCTAGTTAAGGGGTGGGGGTAGGAAGATCCTGTAAATTATGGCAACCATTAAGATAAGGTTTATTCCGTGGAATGTCAATGGGCTCCGATGTCCGCGGAGACAAAGGCTTTTCATGAAATTCTTAGAACAATCTTTGGCCCAGGTATGTCTCTTACAAGAGACTCACCTAAGCTCTCTGGAATGTAAGGCTGTCTTTGGAAAATACAGATGGGTCGAGCATTTTTGTTGCTCTGAGCAGACAGTACATAATAAGGGGGTAGCGGTTTTAATTGGTGACATTGGTAGCACCATTAAGCTAACTTCAACCGATCAATCTGGTAGATGGATAATGGTACAGGTAGCCACTGGGGGAGCCGATCTTGCCATGGTGTCCTATTAAGGCCCCAATGTGGATGACCCAGCCTTTCTGCACAGAGTACAGACCAAATTAGTAGATGTCACCACCCCGGTAATAATCAATGGAGATTTTAATGTTCTCCTCAATCCTCTCCAAGATAGGTCAAACTACAGTAAATATGTTGCTGCTCCCCGTACTCGTCTGGCAATGATTAACATGATTCATGAGCTCGGACTGGAAGATGCTTGGAGGGCTAAGAAGGGCACAGAACAAGGCTTTACGTTTTTCAGTAAAAAACACGGCCACTCTTCTAGAATCGATTATATTCTCACGGACAGATTGGGCCTGGAGAATTTAGTAGATATTTCTATTCTCCCAAGTATTCTATCCGACCATGCTCCAGTCACCTTCTCATATCTAGGGTGTAAGTTGAACCCCATCCCTAAGTGGACACTGAAAAGGGCAATGCTGTCTAACCAAGAAATAATCAGTGACATTAAAACCTCAACCACTAAGTATTTCCTTGATAACATCGGTTCACCATCACTAGACTATGTCTGGGACGCATTTAAGGCCCATATTCACGGTCAGCTACATAGCTTGATATGCTCTAAGAACAAGGAAGAGGCGTTGGAATTCCAGACACTGGAAAGGGAGATATCCAGGTTGGAAGGAGTTAGTTTGAGCTGCCACCCTGACAATCTGACACAAGTTCTTAGTGACTTGGAGCACTTACGATTAGATTATAGGGGTAAGCTAGACCATAAAGTAAGAGCACAATGGTTAGCTCATAATATGGAAAATTACGAGTGCGGCGAAAAAGCAGGAGCCCTTCTGGCATGGAAAGTAAAGGCTGACTGAGTTAAGAATAATATCAACAAATTGATTTTTGATGAGACTGGGCCGGCCTCCTGCAACCAAGAGGATATGCAAAGGTGCCTTCTTTCCATGTTTTCCGAGTTGTATAAAGAGGAGATAACATCAAGCCCCGAGAGTATTCAAGAGTGGCTGAAAAATAAGGCCTTACCCACGTTGACAGGGGATGGTCGGAACATTTTGGATGGCCCCATCTCGGATAGACGAAATTAAGCTCCACATAAAAAAGGTTAAGAATAATAAAGCGGCAGGGACGGACGCTCTTCCAAGCGAAGTCTATAAAGTCCTTCAGGACGTAATAGTTCCTAGACTATGTGAATTCTTTAATTACATCTATAGCTCCTAAGGCAAGGTACCCCCATCATGGAAGGAGGCCACAATTGTTCTTATTTTGAAGCCGGGGAAGGATCCCTCTTATAGACCAATCTCCCTGTTAAACGCGGACTATAAGATCTTCACCAGTATTTTGGCTGGAGGTTGGTCAAGATAGTCCCGCAGCTGATTAATGTGGATCAAAAGGGCTTCATCACCGGGAGGTTCATTCAGGAACAAACCTTGCAGCTACTAGGTAGCATCGATTTAGCGTTGATGCGGTCAGAACCCTTGGCAGTGGCTGCATATGATGCAGCCAAGGCGTTCAATCGCGTCAATTGGGTCTTCCTTTGGGAGACTCTAAAAATGATGAGATTTGGCTTAACATTTATACAAACCCTCAGATGCTACGAGGGCGACTCTGCGGTCATTCTCCTGAATGGCTCATTGACATCAAGCTTCAGTATAAAAAGGGGAACAAGACAGGGGTGTCCTATCTCGCCCCTACTGTTCAACATCTACATTGAACCTCTCGCCCAAGCCTTGAGACTGGACGATCAAATTACTCCTTTCCAAGTCCTAGATTACAGGTGTAAATTAGCCTTATATGTGGACAATCTGCTGGTTTACACTAATAATCCAGCTGAGGTACTCCCTAAGGTGGAAGCTACCCTGAAGGAATTTGGTCTGTACTCTGGGTATCTAGTCAACTCCTCCAAGACTGAGGTAATGTGCTGGGGCATTGACAGCTGGTCCGGAAGATGTAGCAAGGAGCTCAGGTATTTGGGGATAACTATTGTACAAGATCTAATCGATATTCCCCCAATTAATTTGAGGAAAGTGGCTAAGGAAATTGACCATCTCTTTTCCAGATGGCAGAATTTACCCCTTACCATCTATGGCCGGGTAAATCTTGTCAATATGGTTATTCTGCCTAAATTGACTTATTTATTCAGCACTATTCCCCTTGATTTCCCTGGTAAGCTCTTGATTAAAATTCAAAGTAAAATAGGCAGCTTTATCTGGTCCAATAAAAACTCCAGGTTATCCTGGAAGAAGTTGAGACGGAGACTTTTAAATGGCGGCTTAGCCCTTCCGGATGTGTTCTGGTACTCTCTTGCCTTCCAGTTTAAAAACATACGTTGCTTACTTTCTAGTCCTGTTGAAACCAACTGGGGAAGGATTCTGAGTGTTATGGCTAGCTTTGAGGGCGGGGGTGTCGGATTCCTTTATAAGTTTGGGGCACCAAGGTTTTTCAAGAAGGTTCGCCTAAATGTACTAAAATCAGCACTTAATGTGTGGTATAAAGTTAGAGTGAGATGGGGGATGGGTTACTATTCAGACTTTGCTCCAATATGGGACTCCCCTGGACTGCCAGCATGCCTAGAAGACAATTTAGCTTCCCCTATTAAGAAGGCAGGAATCACGATCTGGTCTGACCTTATATCAACTGACGGAGGTTTTAAGATCTAAAATAGGTTGCGCCTTCTCTAGATTCAAATACTTGCAATTGTGTTCTTGGTTTTCAGCAGAGAAGGAGCATACAGGCAGAAACTGTGAGATTGAGTTTAGACTTCAGAATACAAAGCCAATAAAAAAGGAGGTTGGATTTTGGTACAGGAGTCTATTGGACGCTGATGACGTAGAACTCCCCCCCCCCTCTCATCTAGCATGGAATTCATCTGTCTTAGGAGATATATCTGTTAATTTATATGCTTAAATACAATGGTGGTTCTGTTGGGTATGGCAAATCACTTTGGCAATGCTAATAAATGCAACTTATACATTTAGAAAAACCTCTGAAACACATATGCACTGAGGAAATAAATACTCAAGCAATCTACTGAAAAACTTCATATGGGCAAGGCATTGATTTCATGCAATTATTTTATATATCAGAATTCATTCATGTTACATCCGAATTAATTCATTCAATGATAACATTGGATTCTCAAATGGACCGTCAAACAAAAGTGAAAATTATGTGACAATTGGTGAAAGGTGCTCGGTGCATTAAGCAATGTACAGTGAAATCAAGTAGTATATATATATACAATTATATACAAGGGTTAGATTGGCCAGAATCTATTTCACATCCAAGGAGTCATAGTGTTCATGTAGTGGCTCCTTGAGTTTCTGGACCACAGGTAAGCGTCGACGTTTCACGGCGGGTCTTTTTCAAGACAGGGGGGTGGGAGTAGGACAGTCTGAAATGTATAAAGGTGTGTGTTTCAGAGAGATTTACAAAATGCGCAGGAAGTAGCATTTATGATGAGAAAGTGAGCAGAGGATACTCAATGCTAATCAGGAGGAAAGGTCTCTGCCTGAGAACTTACCTCCTGATTAGCATGTGCTACTTTCTGCGCATTTTGTAAATCTCTCTGAAACACACACCTTTATACATTTCAGACTGTCCTACCCCCACCCTCCTGTCTTGAAAAAGACCCGTCGCGACCACCAACTGGTGCGCAATAGGGTCGAAACGTCAACGCTTACCTGTGGTCCAGAAACTCCAGGAGCCACTACATGAACACTATGACTCCTTGGATGTAAAATAGATTCTGGCCACTCTAACCCTTGTATGTAATTGTATAGATATATATATTACTTGATTTCACTGTACATTGCTTCATGCATCGAGCACCTTTCACCAATTGTCCCTTTTTCACTTTTGTTTGACGGTCTATTTGAAAATCCAATGTTATCATTGAATGAATTAATTCGGATGTAACATGAATGAATTCTGATATATAAAATAATCGCATGAAATCAATGCCTTGTCTATATGAAGTTTTTCAGTAGATTGCTTGAGTATTTATTTCCTCAGTGCATATGTATTTCAGAGGTTTTTCTAAACGTATAAGTTGCATTTATTAGCATTGCCAAGGTGATTTGCCATACCCAACAGAACCGCCATTGTATTTAACCATAATTACCCAGGTTCTGAGGGATACAGGGTCACCCCTTTTTCTTTAATCATGTTAATTTATATGCTTCATCCCTTCAAATCTTATATAAGTATGTTAAGCCAGACTCCCTCAAAAAGAATCACTTCTATGTTGTTAATAGATTGTATTATACGCCTAAGAAAATTGCAAGATTTGCTCCCTGCCCATCACCCAAGTCCCCTAGAGGTGAACTTGTTGAAGCAGATGACATGCATATATTTTTTGAATGTGTCTCTTTAAGAGAATTCTGGCACAATGTGGAGCGTGCCCTGAAAGGCATTTTTAAAGTTAAGTTGAAGTTAAATTTAGCTTTAGTTATTTTTGGCTTGGATAACGACCTTATAAGTCGGCTCCCTGGTGTGCAAGTGAGTTTATTTCTTTGTCTGATTTTCAATTGCCCTCAGAGAGGTTTGCAAACTGTGGAAAGATTCTTGACCCCCGCTGTACGAGAACTGGCTGGGTGCGGCATTAGGCATGGCTGGATTGGACGATGGACACGTAAATGATAGCAATAAAAACATCTGGTCGCCACTGTTATCCTGGGGTACGGAAATGAGGCTGGTCTAAGGTCTCTAAGGTCTCTATGGTCCAATGATTACACCAAGCCTCGTACAATGAAGCTGGCCTGGTTGGCCTAAAGCCAATGCAATAACAGAGGCCCAGGGTGCCCAGGTCGGAATGGGCTCATTGTTAGCTTTGCAATGTTAATGGTGAGATGAGGACAAAAAAAACACAAAAAAAAGAACCTGTTTATTGCAAAGTCATCCAGTGCCCTGGGCACCCCCCAACTTTTTGCTGACTGGTACTGGTGGTAACTAACTCTGATTGACCATGGGCTCTGCCTAACCAGACCCAGGGACAGTGCTATGCTGAAGACACACATGGAATACAGTGAAAACACATACATACACTAGGGTACACTATGGGTTAGGTACCCCTGTGATTGGCATGACCTCCCCTATAAATTCCTAGTACATATAGGGCAGGGGGATTGAAACGACCTTTAAGTCCCTAGTATAGAATAGGGCAGGGCAGTTTAGAGCCCAGCAGCATTTTCGGCACTTGCATGTATGCACTGCTGGATCTTGAGGTCAGTTTAAAAGCAACTCTGTGTTGCAGGACTGCTTATAAAATGCACATTGTGCCCAAACTCAATTTTTCTGTTTGAGGCACTTAAAAATCAATAAACTACAATGTTTGTGAGTGGTGGGTACCCCCAGGGTATCCCCTAGGTGTTCAAGGGGTGTGGGGCAGGTACTCTTAAGGAGAATCCTTATAAAAAGGTTTTTATATGCCCTGGGGTTAGTGAAATTGCACAATTCACATTGTTGTAAAGCACTTCCCAAAATTAACTTTTGTGCTAGGAGCACTGTGAAAGGAAGATCAGCAATATTTTGATATATTCAAAGCCACTAAAGTCTTTCCTGGAATAGATGTTCCAGGGTTTGGGGGTCTTGTAGGTATAAGACTGTTTTATAGGCCCTGGTATTGGAGAAATTGCCCAGATCCTATTTCCTTTGCAGATTCCCAGTTCATAGGTTAACATTGGAAGAGGTCATTAGTAAATAACTGAAGAAGAAAAGCCCTAAAACTAGAATTAAAGGACTCATGCGGATGGTAATGATAAATTCAATAATATTGTTTTGTTGAATTTCTTCTAAAAGGTACAGACAAGAAGTAATAAGAGTTTTTTGGTCTGTAAGCCAAAAGTCGACCCTGTAGTGTTCTGCCGTGATTGGTCAGAGAAATAGGAATGCCAGAGCCAAGAGGAGGGGTAGTAAATAATGCTCTTCAATGGAAGGGGGAGACAAGCTAAAGACATCAGTTTCATTTACAACTCTCCTCTTTGAACCAAGGTAGATTCTAGACTTGAGAAAGGAATGAGCAGATGCAAGGATTAGAGACTAAGGAGATTAGCTATGAAATGAGAAATGAATGAAATGAAAATGCGTTTTATAAAGCGCGAAAGAGTTGCCCGGAGGCGTCCAAGCGCTGAAATTGCAAGATGTTCTAAGCAGTAAAAAAACAAATGACACAACGAGAGAGAGGAATTTATTTATTAAACAGAAAAGTTTTCAGGTGTTTCCTGAAGGAAGTCAAATCTGGATTAGACCTCAGCTGAAGGGGTAAGCTGTTCCACAGCTTAGCAACGTTCAGGGAAAAGGAACGGACTCCTGATCTGGCCCGGTTGACTTTGGGCACCATAGCAAGGAAGGCGCTAGCTGAGCGCAGCTGTCTGCTGGGGAGGTATGGGGTGATTAAGGGACGATTGATCAGAGGGCCAGTTGACCAGAATGACTGGTGGGCAATACAGAGGGACTTAAAAGCAATCCTGTCTCTCACGGGAAGCCAGTGCAATCTTGTTAATCCTGGTTTAGCGGAAGACCTACGAAGGATTTGAAGTAGGGTCCAGGCTGCACAATTTTGGATCACTTGTAGTTTCCGCAATGTGAAGTCAGGGACTCCCAAAAAGAGAGCATTTCCGAAATCCAACCTAGAGTGGATCAGTCCCTGTACAACAATTTGCTTAGCTTGGAAAGGTAACAGGGGAAGAATCTTCCTCAGCATTCTAATAATACCGAAACAGGTAGCAGACAACTTGACAGCCTGATGGTCTAGCGTTAAAGCCCTGTCCAACCAGATGCCCAAGCTCTTAATGGCATCCTTTGGTACGGGGGGGACCCAAACAGGCCGGCCAGATGGAGTTCAGCGAGGTCGGGGCCGAGCGTCCCAGCATCATCACCTCTGTCTTGCCTCCATTAAGTTTGAGGCAAGACAGGGTCATCCAGCTGTTCACTTCGCTCAGACAACCAGCCAAATCCACTGTGGCCGCGGGATCCTCAGCCCGCGTCAGAGAGACCATCAGCTGGGCATCGTCCGCATAGGTAACGATCTTAATACCATATGGACGGACGATACCCGCCAGTGGCCTCATGTAGACATTAAACAGCGTCGGGCTGAGCGAAGAGCCCTGCGGGACTCCGCAACCCAGCGGTCTGCTGGTGGAGATGGTGTTTCCCTCGAAGACCTGGAATGTTCTATTGGACAAGAATGACCTGAGCCACTTCAGCGCTCCTCCTCAGATCCCAAGATCATGGAGACGCTGCAATAAGATCTCGTGGTTCACAGTGTCAAAAGCGGCACTCAGATCGAGGAGGATGACTGCCACCGATCCTCCCCGATCTAAGATGCCTCTTGTTTCTTCCAGAACTGAGAGCAAAGCCGATTCTGTCCCATGTTTGGGGCGAAAACCGGTTTGTGAGGGGTCGAGCAGTTGATGGTTTTCCAGAAAATTAGTTAAAAGGTTGTTAATGTATTTTTCCAGTGTCTTGCTGATCCAGGGGAGCAGGGAAATGGGACGGTAGTTGTTAAAGTCACTCATGTCCATATTAGGTTTCTTTGCGAGTGCCCTCACCCTTGCCTGTTTCCATGCTGGTGGAACCATGTTGGTTGTGATAGAGGCATTAAGTACCTCCAAGATGACTGGGAGGATAATGTGATTAACTGCCTTTAAGGAGCTCGGAGGGGCAGGATCACTGGGAGAGCCCGATTTGACCTGCGCCGTTAAAGTGTCCAGAAGGTCCAAGTGTAGCAAAGGAAACTCATTCAACACAGATGGCAAATTGTCTGTTATATCCTGCTTGGGATGCTCCTGGATGTTGGCTGAGGCGTTAGGGAGAGTGATTGGGAAGGATGAATAAATAAGATCCACTTTTTTATGAAAGAAATCAGCTAACTCGTTGCATCGGACTTGTAAGTCATCACTATTTATAGGGGACTGGGGAAGTTTAGTGAGACATTTTACGATCCTATAGATCTCCTTAGAATTCGAGCTGGCTTCAGAAATTTTTTGTGAGTAGTACTGGGTTTGTGCTTTCTTTATTTCAGTCTTACAGTCCCTAATTGATTTCCTGTACAAAGTTTTGTCTGGGTCAGTATAGCCCAAACGCCATTTCCTCTCTAGCCTTTTGCACTTACGTTTAATATCCCTGAGCTCCTCCGAATACCAAGGAGCCGAGGTCCTAGATCTCTTTGCCCGAGTTGTCTTGGTTGGGAGTATGGTATTCAGCGTTCTTGTTATCCAATTATTGAACTCCTCGTTAGCTAACAAGGGATCTGCACTAATCGATGGGATAGTGGCTTGTAGCAAATCTGACCATTTATCTAATGGAAGTTTGGACCAGTTTCGGGCGTCCCGTAATCCTGGCATCAAAGCAGGGGGCTTGTGCGTGTGCCAGGTTAAAAGGACTAAGCAATGGTCTGTCCATGGAAGCACACTAGGGTGTTCTGCCTCTAGATCTGGGCAATTACTAAATATAGGATCAAGCAAGTGCCCTTTCACATGTGTAGAGGATCGGACAAGCTGTAGTAACTGCAGGGCGGACAGATTGGCGATAAGCTCCTGCGCCGCATGATCACCAGAGTCCTCAAAATGTATGTTTAAATCGCCCAGTAATGTGTAATTGGCAGGGGTGGAGGCTAGGTCTGCAACAGCCGAAGGTAGAGAATATGCAAACTGTCTAAGCGGACCCGGCGGGCGATAGATCAGTGCTCCAGCAAAGTTAATGTTAGGCGAGAGTTCCAAACTAAAGGACATGCTTTCACAGTCTAAAAAGGGGCTAGGGAAGCAGCGGCAAGAGTAGGTGTCTTTGAATATTATTGCTAGACCGCCTCCTTTTCCCGAGGAGCGATCTAACCTTGCTATTTGGTATCCTTGAGGCAGGGCTTGTATTATGTCAGGCTCCGAAGACGGAGTTAGCCATGTCTCAGTAAGAAATACTATATCTGGGGTAAGCTCGTCAAATAGCAAAGATAGTTCCATTTGGTGCTTGGGTAAGGACCTGCAGTTAAGAAGAAACATCTTAAAGGAATACTGGGTACTCGTACAAGGGGTGGCTTTAAGATGAGAGTAGCAGTACGGACATTGGATGGGCAACTTCAAGGGATGGTAAAAATGGTTGCATACTGTCTTCGCCAGTGGTCTTAAATTAAACAGTTCACTAGAGCTGTATCCCTTTAGGTTTCCTGGTGGAGGGGCAGGGGTTATGGGGCTATCATAGGTGTGTGTATAGTCAGCTCTTCTCCAGCTGCTGAAAATTCTGACAAATTGAATATTGGAAGAATAGTGGTTTCTGGGTTGGCGTTGTGCCACACTTTGGAGGAAGTGGTCATGCTCTGGGGTGTTGCCCTGCACCTCATTGGACAGGAGAGCCCTCCTGCTTGCCCCAGAGAAGACTGAATAAGTATCGGAGAATGGCAGTGCCTCTTAGATCTGCTTTTGAAACCTAAGAGAATCAGAAGGGCCCACGCTGAAGAGTTTGTTGTGCATTCACCAGGCCTGCACTCTGAGGATTGTACCTTTTGCAACATCTGAACCTACAGCCCTGTGGATCAAACCGGCTTCAAAAGGACTACAGAGTGGACCCCCTACAAGCTACAGGTTAACAGAGCTCATCTGAACCATCACCACAAAGAATCCTCAGCCTGGAGTACTACCAGTGGATTTGTAAGGGTTTTGTCCAAGTGGATTGTGGGAATTGAAGTCCCAAACTTTCAAGGGCCCTCTTGGAGATTCCAGACCCTTGGATTGTGTGTTGGACACTTTGGACCCACAAGAAGAACTTTGGCAAGGAGTTCTAACGAAATTAAGCCTGCAGGAGGAGGCTGCACAAGTCTGGACAGAGACCCTCCAGAACAATTGCTTAATGTGAATTTGTCCCTGTCAGAGGCAACCAAATGTCCCAAAGTGGCACTGTTGGTTTCTAAGCACTAGAACGTGACTAATATTTAAAAATTCATACCTCTGGTTCCCTACAGTGGATTTGTTTTCATTTTGGTGCCAGTTTAAAGATACAAATATTTCCCTATTTTTTTAAACTGGTTTTAGATTTTTATTGTGTGCTGTGGCTTAATTATTTACTGACTTGGTGTTTTTAAATGCTTTCCATACCTGTCTTTGAAGTTAAGCCTGCCTGCTCGCATCCAAGCTACCAAGGGTTGAGGATGGAATAATGTTCTAAGACCTATTCTGAGCCCTCTATCGTGTCAGTGATCTTATTGCCAGCGGTAAATGTATATCTGCCATTACCAATAATCTACTTTTCAATACAGTTTCTCTTTAAAACATGCAAAATTACAATTTCAGTTTAGACATGTAGAACCCATTTAGTAATACAAAAATAACAGAGAAGACAAACCTTAAAGGTTTATTGTCAGATTTTAGTCATACAGAAATCAAGTAATATAGTGAAATCAATTAATCATGATGAAATCAGAGTGCAAAGCTCATTTAAAGTACAGAATTAATCAAATAACTCAATAGATTCAAGTCAGCAAATTATAGAACATATAAAGGAAAAGCAATCCATCATGAATTTCACTCCAATGGTCAGTAAGAAAAGGCCCACCATACATCCCAAAAAGCATTCATTTATATGGTTCTGAAGAAAGCATGCCATAAAGTCAATACAGTTGTTAACAATTCTCAGAAAATAGACCAATCAGAATTAAGCAGACTGAAACAATTGCAAAGAAATACATTTCAAAAGGCTCTAATAGTTCTACAACTTGGAGCTTCTCATGGGCCCTACCTGTACTGGAACAAATTTTGCTGTGTTGTGGGATTCTTCTGAGACAGTTAAGCAGGGCAATCGCAAAAAGCTGTGGGGCCACAGGCATGGAAAGGAAACGACCAAGAACTCGCGCGCTAAACACAGAAGAACGACTGCCACCCATGCTCAAGCCATAAAGGTACAGGAGGGACTGCCAAAAAGATGGTGCCATGAACAGAGGGAAGAGATGTTTTAAAATATGTGACACTGCTGTAGAGTTGCGCTCTAGTGCTCCAGCGCTACGTCACCACATTTTGGTTCGCGCTGGAAACGCGCGATTCGGAGCCGGAGCTGGTAGTGAGAGGCAGCCGCCCGGCGCTCTCTTGTACAGCAATTATATTGAAAAAACAACTTGCCTGCACAACCCACAGTGTCCTGTGTTATGTTATGTTATGTTTAAGCATGGGCGTAAAATCCGCTCCGCTCGCGGATTTTTCGGATTTTTGGCAAATTCGCAATCCGCGAACTCTCGCGAATTTGTCGAAAATCCGTGAATCCGCTCGCGGCGGATTTTTTGCTTGGTTGCGGCGCGCGGCGTGGTGCACGGCGTTCACTTTCCGTCATTAAGCGTTTGCCGAGTTGTTTTTCTCGATCATATTTTGCGAGTGCTGCGCCATTTTGGATCTTGCTGCGTGATCCCGCGGGAGTTTGGCGCCCGCGAATACGTAATCGCGGCTTGCCACCTTGCACAGCATACCTCGCGAGAGTTCGCAATTGCGAACACGTAGTTGCGGCGGAAAGGAACAATCTCGCACTCGCGAAATAGAGATTTTGCAATTCTGCACAAGAAATCCACCAGCAAACAGGATAAACCTTCAGAAAATGATGATTTTTATCAGAATCACTCCTCACTCCTTTGCATGGCCTTTTTTTTGCAAGGAGTCCATTTTTGGGGGGGGGGGAAGGAAGTGCCCCACAGTCTCCAACTTCCTGTTCCTGTCCAGCAGGCTCCTCCCAGTGCTTTGTCCATCTCCTGGTCACTTTCATTTGGATCTGGAGCTGGAAGGATTACTTTTTGTGGGTGCTGCTGGATATTTGGATTTGAGGCCTTTTTGACTTTCTTTGGATCACTTTTGGATTAGAAATCAACTTTCACAAGTAAGTTTGTTTGGGGCATTACAGTTGCTGCAACCACAATTTTGGAACTTTTTCAGAACATTAAATAAATTATATTGTGGGTAGCCACAGTATCCAGTAGGACCAGGGTTGGTTATGGGTGCATGATACAACTGTTTTGTTGAATTTAAACACCATTGAGGCCATGGATGGGCTGGGATTGTGCTTATTTGTGTTGTTTTTGTCGTTTTTTGGGGGCTGCTGGTGGGGCCTTTTGCCCAGGGGTGGTGGTGCATGGACTGAGTGTGCCTGTGGTGTGGTCTCACTCTCTTTAATGTAAACATCATGGATGGCATTGGATTGTGGTGATTTTTGGCTGTTTTTCTGTTTTTTGGGGGTGTACTGTTGATGTGGACTGGCCATGTGGGTGGTGGTGGTGGCCATCTTGAGTGCTGGCTGGTACAGGCAACATGTGCTTGGGGTGTAAGGGGGGGCCATTTTGAAGAGAGGCAGTGTCTGAGGCCTGCACTTATTTTGCCTACTTTTCATCCATTATGCCCAGGGGTAGTGAGTGTTGCATGGGCCTAGTCTTTCTGTGGGGTGTCTTCTTGAATTTAAACACCATTGAGGCCATGGATGGGCTGGGATTGTGCTGATTTTATTGTTTTTTGTCATTTTTTGGGGCTGCTGGTGGGGCCCTTTGCCCAGGGGTGGTGAGTGTTGCATGGGCCTAGTCTTTCTGTGGGGTGTCCTCTTGAATTTAAACACCATTGAGGCCATGGATGGGCTGGGATTGTGCTGTTTTTTGTGGTTGTTGTCTTTTTTTGGGGGCTGCTGGTGTGGCCTTTTGCCCAGGGGTAGTGGTGCATGGACTGAGTGTGCCTGTAGTGTGGTCTCACTCTCTTTAATGTAAACATCCTGGATGGCATTGGATTGTGGTGATTTGTGGGTGTTTTTCTGTTTTTTTGGGGTGTACTGTTGATGTGGACTGGCTTGGGGTGTAAGGGGGGGCCATTTTGAAGAGAGGCAGTGTCTGAGGCCTGCACTTATTTTGCCTACTTTTCATCCATTATGCCCAGGGGTAGTGAGTGTTGCATGGGCCTAGTCTTTCTGTGGGGTGTCTTCTTGAATTTAAACACCATTGAGGCCATGGATGGGCTGGGATTGTGCTGTTTTTTGTGGTTTTTGTCGTTTTTTTGGGGCTGCTGGTGTGGCCTTTTGCCCAGGGGTAGTGGTGCATGGACTGAG
Organism: Lissotriton helveticus; assembly: GCF_964261635.1. Taxonomy (NCBI): domain Eukaryota; kingdom Metazoa; phylum Chordata; class Amphibia; order Caudata; family Salamandridae; genus Lissotriton; species Lissotriton helveticus. The sequence goes on from NC_136059.1 coordinate 302,547,631, forward strand.
TGTGCCTGTGGGGTCTCACTCTCTTTAATGTAAACATCCTGGATGGCATTGGATTGTGGTGATTTTTAGGTGTTTTTCTGTTTTTTTGGGATGTACTGTTGATGTGGACTGGCCATGTGGGTGGTGGTGGTGGCCATCTTGAGTGCTGGCTGGTACAGGCAACATGTGCTTGGGGTGCAAGGGGCCATTTTGAAGAGAGGCAGTGTCTGAGGCCTGCACTTATTTAGCCTACTTTTCATCCATTATCCCCAGGGGTAGTGACTCAGTGTTGCATGGGCCTAGTCTTTCTGTGTGGTGTCTTGAATGTAAACATCATGGATGGCATGGGATTGTGCTTATTTTTCTGTGTTTTTCCATTTTTTGGGGTGTATAACTGAACTGATGTTCCTCTGTCTTCCATTGCTTTTAGGTGCACAAGACTCTAGAGAACCACCAGTGCCAGGAAGAAGTCCTGCAGCGGTGTGTGTGTGCAGCATAACGTCACGCGACGTCACGTCTGGACACAGACAACTCTGCAACTCGTGCAACTGCTGCCTGCTGTTCTGAAGAAGATGGCCCCAAAAAAAGTTACCCGTAGCTCCTCTAGCAAGAAAGTTGCCAGTAAGGAGCAGAAGAAGCAAGTTACCAAGGAGACTGGTGTGCCGGCCGCCCCTTTTTTGGGAGTAAAAAAAAAAGTATACCTGCAGCAGCAGCGGAATCTGCTGGGGACCAAGCTGGGAGCAGCACCCCCGCTCCATTGGGCTCAGTGCCACCACCACCACCACGCCAACTTAAGTCCAAGCCCTTCAGTGCTGCAGAGGCACTTAGTCTAGTTGTTCAATCACCATCGACCAGTGATGTTGGCTCATCGCAAGAAAGTAGCAGCAATGTCCCTCAATCAACACAGGTTGTTGTAACTCATCTGACGAGTGTTGAACAACCACAGCCGCAACAAAAACCACATGTGCAAGTACAAGCCCAAGTACATGTGGAAGGAGAGGCAGCGCAAGGAGATGCGCAAGCAGAGGTGCATGGAGGGTCACAAGTGCCCACAATAGTTGTTCCTCCCGAAGTAGGGGTTACATCAGGAAATCGACAATCAAGGCGAGGTATCATTTGAGGAAGACACTCCTCCTGATGATCATTCATTGTCTTCCACACCCCTAGCAAGGAATAGATCAAGGGTGGTGTCTACATCTTCTTCAAGCACACCTCCTTCTGATGATACAGATCAAAATTGGGAATCAGCACCACTGCCGTCTGAGAGTGAGGCACATAATCTGACAAAGGTAGTTAAGCGTAAAAGGAAGCTCGTCCAAAGTCTCAGAGTTATGGAGTGTGATGATGAGGCTGAACAAGAAGTGGCGGATACTGCTGCTGATGAAGACTCTGACAACGACGACCTAGTCATCATAAAGGTCACTGCAGCCCCAGCGGGCATGCAGCAAACAGACATTTTGACCCTAGCCCAAAAAGCTGCTGAGCGTGATGATGATGATGTTGTCGACGAGGAGGCAGTGGAAACACCACAATCATTGGAGTTAAGTACACCAACTCGTACCGCTTCCATATTTCTTTCTCACAAGAAGGGACCTCCATCCACCTCGACCTTAATTAGTGGCGGTGAAAGTGCACAACGTACAAAAGTTGGGCAATCCAGATCCTCCACTTCATCTGGCATTAGCAGCATGACCACCACCACCAGTATCGCCGCCTCCTCCAGGCCCCACAGACACTTCAAGTCCCCAGTTTGGGACTTCTTTACTGTTTGCCCAAAAAGGGAAAAGTTCGCCATTTGTACCCTTTGTAAGCTTGCAGTTATTCGTGGTAAGTCAGGTACCAACTATGGTACCGGAGGCCAGAGTGGTCATCTTGAGAGACAGCACACTGTCCAATGGTTTGCGCACCTAGATGCGATCAAGGAAGCCCGAATTGGAAGTCAAGAAAACGTTGATGTTGCATCTGATGATGACGAGGAGGAAGAAGACGTGTCAAACACTTCGCTTACACCCAGTACCCCTGTCAGCAGCACACCCCGTGTGAGGCACACTAAGAGTGTTGGAGCGAGTGAGACACCAACGCGCAAAAGTTCACCAGCGAGCATAATTGGGTCAACGAAGTCATTATCATCCTGTAAATGCTTGGTCCAGGGCAACATTAGAACCATGTTTTCTTCAGACGCGCCATATGAACGCAACCACCCACTGACGCGTCTGTATAACACTAAGCTGGCTAAAATGCTAGCTGTGGACCTTCTCCCTTTTTCTTTTGTAGAAGCGGTAGGTTTTCTAGAATTAGTGGCAACGCTCTGCCCTAAATGGAAGGTTCCTAGCCGGTTCTATTTTGCCAGAGTTGCGGTTCCAGCACTACATGAAGATGTGCTGGAGGCGATTGGGGCAGCTTTGCAGAAGAGTGCTGTTCACACTATACATCTGACAACAGACATGTGGACCAGTGGCGCAGGCGCTGATTACATGTGCATCACTGCACACTGGGTCTCTTTTTCAGGTGTTAAAGCAAAGCTAAACGCAGGTGTTGACCCGGACCAAGTTTTTAAAGCTGCTCGGAAACATGCAACACTAGCCATGTTTGGCTTGGAGAAAAGTCACACAGCAGAAAACATTTTGGACGAGTTTAACAAAAAGGTCTTTCACCGGCTATCCCCAAAAAAACGCCAGATTGGTTATGTTTCCACGGATAATGGCGCCAATGTAGTTAAGGCCATGGCGATGGGTGCATATTTCAACGGGCCGTGTTTGGCGCACTGTATCAACCTGGTAGTTCAAAAATTCTTGAGTGATAGAGACAGTACAGCGTTCGAGGTAATGGCCACCTGCCGTAAAATGTGCAACCATTTCAGCCATTCTTTTAAGGCCAAGAAGCATCTGAGGAGGCTGCTACTTGAACGTCGAATGCCAGTGAAAGCACTCATCCAGGAGGTGGCAACACGTTGGAACTCAACCTTCTACATGCTTGAGCGTCTGTATGAGCAGTATACGGTACTCGATCACTATTTCTTAACAGAGGGTACAGCTCAGAAGGACCTGCGGATGGGTGCAGCGCAATGGGACATAGTTAAAAGCCTGACAGACATGCTTCGTCCTTTTGAGTTCTTCACGCGTGCAGTCAGCCAGGAGGACTGTAATTTGGGACAAGCTATCCCATTGTTGTGCATGCTGGAGCACCAACTGAAGGCGGTGTCTTCTGAGTTAGAAAAAGATGAAAAAAACAAAGACCCTTTTCTTTTGTCGGAGAAATTATTAGAGCGCCTACGTGGTGATGAACGTCTTAAAAAGATCAACTCAGAACAGCATTACATTTGTGCTACTATTCTGGATCCACGCTACAAAAAGGCGCTGGCAGGCCAAGCATTCTTTCCTTTTGCTGATGAAGATGTTAAAAAGTACAAACGTTGGCTAGCCTGGTCAGCCAAGAGGTTTGAAAAAGAACGGCAGGATATTGAAGGAGAAGGCAGTACATCAGCATCAGCATCAGCAGGCCATCCCCAGTCAAAAGAATCCACTTCTGCACCTGTGGCTGTGGCACAAGTGACCTCTCAGCCGTTAAAGACACCGGCAACCGGATCATCTGCACCACACACAACAGTAACAGTGGCTGCTGTAGAGGATTGGCTAACTTTGCTTGGGTATGGTTCTTGAAAAAATGTCACAGGCACAGCAAAAAGTAAGCAAAGTGGAGGAACCGTTGGGGACCTTGAGTCGATGGTGCAGGACTATCTGAATGACTCAACAGAGGTCTTTCTTAATGATGAGCCATTGCAGTATTGGCATGGGAAAAAACAATTGTGGCCACAGCTCTCCAACCTGGCTATAAACTATTTGTCTTGCCCACTCGCAAGTGTGTCTTCTGAACGTGTTTTCAGTGCTGCTGGTGGCATTGTAACTCCCAAACGGAGCCGCCTCTCGCCCAAAAATGTGGAGCGGCTGACAATGATCAAGATGAATCAGCACCTCATACCACCAGATTACAAAGTACGAGAAAGCACGCCGCATGAAGACGAGGAGGACGGCAACGTAGATGAGGGGATTTCTTCTCTGTTCGGTGACACTGACCTCATCCTGCCTGAATTCGCAGAGTATGATGACGAAATCTTCTTCTTATTCCCTGACACCGAGCCCTGAAAATGAGACAATTTATTTATTTATTTATTTATTTTTGACACTTGTAAAGCGCTACTTATACCCTTAGGCGTCCAGGCGCTAAAAACCATTATTGAAAAAGTGGGAGAGCAGAGTAAACAGAATGACAGCTGAACATGATTAATGAGAGAACAGCCAGGTTTTCAAGAGTTTACGAAACTGAAACAGCGTAGCACTTCGTCTGATGTTGAGAGGCAAGGCGTTCCAAAGTCTGGGGGCCGCCACCAGAAAGCGACGGTCTCCCCAGGACACTGTTTTGGTGCGTGGGACAGACAGTTGATTAAGAGTGGCTGAGCGTAAAGCTCTTGTCGGTTTGTAAAATTGAAGTTTGTCTCTCAAAAAATGTGGTCCTCGATTATTAACTGATTTAAAAACTATACAGAGAGCCTTGAAGTGGATCCTTTTTTGTACAGTCAGCCAGTGAAGGTCTTTTATATTTTGGGCAATAGGTTCGAACTTTGTTTTGCCGGTAATGAGACGGGCTGCTGCATTCTGTATAGTTTGAAGTTTTGTGGTGACTCGAGATTGCGCATTGAGAAATAAGCCGTTACAGTAATCCAGGGGTGAGAGGACAAGAGCCGAGACCAGTGTCTTTATCGCAGAATCGGGTAGAAAAGGACGAATTTTGCGAATCGTTTTTAGTTTTAGGTGCGCTGTGGATGCTGTCTTATTGGCATGATCCATGAAATTCAGTCCATCATCGAAGATAATCCCCAGTTATTGACAATGAATCAATAACTTTCTTTTTCGTCCTTATTCACTTTTATTCCTGTGTGTCTGTCTTTCTTTGTTTTGCACAGTTAATTTAATTCAAACTTTAATCACCTAATCCCAAAAACAAGCCCATCAGCAGAACTGTCTTCACTTGTTTGCTTATTGATTTGAAGGTGCCGCAGTCTACATTCCTCAGGTTCACAAGTTCAGAAGAACATGCTCCTCTATCCTCCTCCTCCTATTTCCCTCAAAGCAGAGGGCTGTATTACGCCCAATGAAGAAAGACTCAGCACTTGTGGGGGTGTTCTACTTCTTTGCGGGTGAGTTGACGGCTCTGGGCCCATTGCTGTGAAGCTCTAATAACGGATAAAAGTGTTTAGGACCAAATATGAGGCGGAAATTTCTTGCCGTTTTTGCTGACTTGCTTGCCTTTGAGGTGCTCTTTGGCGGGGTTCCGGGTGTTTGTGGGTGAGTTTTGGGGTCTGGGAGCACTGCTGCGACAGTCTAATCTTGATTGCATTTCCTTTTCAGGAAATCCGTGGTGGAAAACAGGAGTTATGATGATGATGACCTAGCTGCACAGCGCGTTTGGACCGAAGGCCGAGAGATATTGTAAGTATGAGATTTTGCTTTTTGGCTGTTTGGGGGTGTTGTCGCGTGCTTTTTTGCGGGTGGGTTGGCGGGTCTTGGGGCATTCCTGGGAAGGTCTAATACCGGATAGAAGTGTTTTGGATAAAATCCATAAGGAAAAGCCTTTTTTTTGCTATTTCTTCTGACATCTTGCTCAATGTAACGTTTTGGGGGGCTTCCTGGTGTTTGTGGGTGGGTTGCGGGGTCTCTGTCGAAGCACTGCTGCGACAGTCTAATCTTGATTGCATTTGCTTTTCAGGAAATCCGTGGTGGAAAACAGGAGTTATGATGATGATGACCTAGCTGCACAGCGCGTTTGGACCGAAGGCCGAGAGATATTGTAAGTATGAGATTTTGCTTTTTGGCTGTTTGGGGGTGTTGTCGCGTGCTTTTTTGCAGGTGGGTTGGCAGGTCTTGGGGCATTCCTGGGAAGGTCTAATACCGGATAGAAGTGTTTTGGATAAAATCCATAAGGAAAAGCCTTTTTTTTGCTATTTCTTCTGACATCTTGCTCAATGTAGCGTTTTGGGGGGCTTCCTGGTGTTTGTGGGTGGGTTGCGGGGTCTCTGTCGAAGCACTGGACTTTACTTTACAGTCTAATCTTGATTGCATTTGCTTTTCAGGAAATCCGTGGTGGAAAACAGGAGTTATGATGATGATGACCTAGCTGCACAGCGCGTTTGGACCGAAGGCCGAGAGATATTGTAAGTATGAGATTTTGCTTTTTGGCTGTTTGGGGGTGTTGTCGCGTGCTTTTTTGCGGGTGGGTTGGCGGGTCTTGGGGCATTCCTGGGAAGGTCTAATACCGGATAGAAGTGTTTTGGATAAAATCCATAAGGAAAAGCCTTTTTTTTGCTATTTCTTCTGACATCTTGCTCAATGTAGCGTTTTGGGGGGCTTCCTGGTGTTTGTGGGTGGGTTGCGGGGTCTCTGTCGAAGCACTGCTGCGACAGTCTAATCTTGATTGCATTTGCTTTTCAGGAAATCCGTGGTGGAAAACAGGAGTTATGATGATGATGACCTAGCTGCACAGCACGTTTGGACCGAAGGCCGAGAGATATTGTAAGTATGAGATTTTGCTTTTTGGCTGTTTGGGGGTGTTGTCGCGTGCTTTTTTGCGGGTGGGTTGGCGGGTCTCTTGGGGCATTCCTGTGAAGGTCTAATACCGGATAGAAGTGGTTTGGACAAAATCCATAAGGAAAAGCCTTTTTTTTGCTATTTCTTCTGACATCTTGCTCAATGTAGCATTTTGGGGGGCTTCCTGGTGTTTGTGGGTGGGTTGCGGGGTCTCTGTCGAAGCACTGCTGCGACAGTCTAATCTTGATTGCATTTCCTTTTCAGGAAATCCGTGGTGGAAAACAGGAGTTATGATGATGATGACCTAGCTGCACAGCGCGTTTGGACCGAAGGCCGAGAGATATTGTAAGTATGAGATTTTGCTTTTTGGCCGTTTGGGGTGTTGTCGCCTGCTTTTTTGCGGGTGGGTTGGCGGGTCTTGGGGCATTCCTGGGAAGGTCTAATACCGGATAGAAGTGTTTTGGACAAAATCCATAAGGCAAAACCTTTTGGCACTTTTTGTAACTTAGGGTTCGTTAGGGTTAGCCCTAGCAGCAGGATTGCATGTGTTTCGGGGTGTTCTATTGCAACTCAGTTCTGGGGTTTTAGAGCACTCTTGGAGCGATGCTGGCTATGGATACTTTTGCTTGCTTGCAAGTGGTTTGAATACAATCCACGGTGGGTAAGGGTGTATTTGGGCCTACTTTTACTTTTAAAGTACGTTTTGTCACCATTTTTCTGCTAGGCCTCGTTTTTTGAGATCTGATTGGGGGTCTTCTACATTTGCGACTGGCTTTAGTAAGGGTCTTGGTGGGAGCATTGCTGGGAAGGTCAAATTTTGTTCTAAAACACAGTTTACAGTACACCTACCTTGAGGGGAAAGATCCGCTATAATATTTTGGCCATACTTATTTATCCTTAAAAAGGTGACTCAGACAGAGTACGCAATTTCAAAAATATTGTACTGTCTATTAGGGAAATCAAAGTGTGACTTTTTGCACCACACAGCGTACATACCTTATATTTATTTATCAGTGGTATTGTAATAGCACTTCCTGTTTTCCGTTCAATAATTACAGGCCGGGTTTCAGTCAACATCCGCCAGGCAGGCAGTGGACAGGGTGTCTTCTGTCAGTGGTCACCAACATTGATGGACGAAGCGTCAGCTGGAATGGAGGAGTGCCGCTAATAAGAGGAATTGTTTGCTGCATGCAACTTATTTACCAAATTCAACAGGACAACTCCAACAACATACAGAATACAGATACAGTATCCATTGTTTTCTTCTATGAGTGTGACTGCATGTGGTTAGCTTTAGTTTGTACCCAAAGATTTCTTTATCTTCAATTATTGTTTGTCCATGCTGTGCTTTTTTTTTCTCCTCTCAACAAAACCTACCCAAAAAGAAACCCCCATTCCCATCTATTTTCCAAACCCTAACCCTCTTCCCCCGGGCTGTGTGGTTTTGCTTGATGTCTGACTAAATGACATCAATAATTCCACACACTTGCTGGGGAGGATAAGGTCATAGCAACAGGCTGGTGAAGGAATACGAGGATATATTCTAGACTTACTCAGCTTCAGTACTATTTCTTGTAGTAGTAGGAGCCAATGTCAAATAAATTCAACGCAAGTACTAGTTATACTTGCAATACTTTACCATTTGTTAGGCTACATTGTGGCACTGTTCTAGTGTACTGTCACCTGCTACATTCTCGAGCGTACCGTAACCGTTGTAATGCTACAGTAAGGACAAACCAGGTTTCGTTTTCTTTTTTTCCATAGGCATGCAACTGCCACTGTATCACACCACTAGTACCACCGCAATGAGGAAATTTCATCCGCCCAGGATTGCCAACCTTAATCCCCATTTCACGTGGAGCCAGCCCTGGGCCTAGCCCTAATTTCTAACACAAATTACAGGTAAGATAAGCGTTTGGTGGGAGGTAGTATAATGGAGTATTAGGACTAGACGAGAGATTGACGGTAGTACTACTAAAGTCCTAGGACTCTTCAGGAAAACAAACTTACTGTTACACCCCCACCCACCAGACTGAAAAGCAGTAAAAAACAGGTATGGTCAGATAAAGTTTAAAAAAGTATATTTATGTAGCCCTAACAAAATAATCTCCCTCAAGACCCTCCCTAACCCCAACGATTGTCTTTGAAAAGTCCCAAAAAGCACCCAACTCCCAAATCCCACCCCCCAAAAGTCTCTAAAAAAAGGGCAAGGGACACTCCACTACTGGAGGGTGCTGGTGAATTTTGCGGCCAGGGCATCATACTCCTTGCGGAGGGTGGCATGCTCGAAGCGGAGGCCCTCCACCAAGTTCTTGTACCTATGGACCTCCTGCTCCAGGTAGGACATTCTCACTCCTAGGCGGCGCTGGCGTGCCTTGCAGCTCCTGTGGGGGGCAGCTGGTCTTTTTGCTGCTTGGCGGTGGCGGTTGGCTTTGTTAGCTCGGCTCCGTACCGCTGGAGCACTGCGCTGGCTGGCAGCCCGTGGGGTCACGGAGGAGGATGCAGCTGTCCCAGTCGAGGATGTTGTGGTTGCACCGGTCGACTGCGTGTCCTCCGACTCCTCCAGGGCCACCAGCCGCCGATATTCCGCGACAGTGGCATCCAGCCTCCGTTGCCGGGCCATTCGAGCCTGCTCCCTCCGTGATGTCGATTTGGAAGGAGCAACTATATGAAGAAAGAAAGACATAGTCTGTAACCAATGCTCCTTAACATTAATAACACAAAGTGATTGAGCCCAAAGTTGTGTCACAGTACAAGTAGCAAATTGAAAGCACAGTACATAACCATTGAGGACAGTATCTATCTAACCTCCCACTTCTGCATCCTTGCTCTAACATTAGTGGTAGTTTAATGAACAAATTCTACGACCACTATGGACTTCCATTACAGTCGACTATGACAGTACACCAGTCTTATTCTTCTTCTTCTCTCTTGTTTCGGAAAATTGGTACGTTATCTTATGCAAGCCGGCAGAATGCCAGCGCAGTGAACTTGCACCCGAGAAAAACAGACGCACACCATGATGAGTGAGACAGACTTGCGTTACTGTACCGGTCCAGTACATGCAGGTGGTGAAGCTATTACTTTTCTATTACGGGTGGCACTGAGAATACTCGGTTACAAGGGCTACTGCTTAATTAATTTACCTTTCACCCTACAGTGCAAATGAGTACTAGAAAAGGAAAATGAAGAAGCTAAATAATTAGATTATCTATCACTTCACATGGTATGTATTTGATGACATATGGGATGACTTTAGGTGCTTTGCTTATTATTGAGTGAACAGTGATACACCCACACATGAATGACGTACTACTACTAAACTAAAGTTATTAAGAGAGGTACGGAGTGTCCACCGTAATAACCGGATATATGCTGTGCTTGCAGTTGCAATACAAACTATTGCTACTATTCATGGTAGTATTGGACAAATTTACAATTTCTTTTCCTTGCCTTCCCTACACTGGTACGGACGTGCGGGTGCGGTGTTACATGCTCTTCAAGGTAACACTTAGTTCATCCAGTGACCATCTACTCTCTCTAGATACACATGTGCTATCTAAGAGTCAGATAATACCATGCTCCAGGCATCCATCCATTCAAAGTATATGCACACATACAGTTTATGTTTCACCCACCCAGGCTGTTGTCCTTCCACCCATCCTTGCTTCATCATTGACCCAGCCATGCACCATACCATATTCTTTCCTTCCCAGCGACCTCGGGGGCCAAGCAAACACATATCATTCTTCTTTGCCAGCCATCATAAAATTTCTCGTCCTTCCACACTTACTTACACCCTTCTTTCGCTTTTCGAATATATAGCTTACCTGTGCCCGCCACCACCGTGTCAACCCTCACAGGCACATTGGTGTCGTCCGGCACTCGCACCGCCTCCTCCCCAGAAGTGTTGTCCTCCTCATCCACCACCTCCGCGCTGGCCCCGCCACCAGATGTTCCACCTACAAAGTAAATTTTTAGAATGTTAGAATACACCACTCACTACTGTATAATATTTGGTCTAGGAGGAATAAAGAAAGTTAAAAAAAACGAAATACAATGTAATAATTTGTAACTGTATACTCTACAGTAAAAATGTCCCTTTTTCCAGGGAAGGCTGTTGTCTTGCTGCACTTTTTGGCACAACTGATGAATGCTTGCTTTTTATTTTTAACACACAACACTTTTTCTCCTAACAGAAGCTTGACTTCTAAGAACACGATCAGGGTCAAGCTCAAGTTCAAACCAGGTGAGAGCTCAGCTCGACCACAAGAAATGTGTCCAATTAATCGTTAGCACTAAGCACTTTTCCATTTTCAGTTAAACGGTTACTTTTATGACAAAGTTGATTTTAATAAATGTGTTTAGTTTTAATAAAGCTTTTAAACTTAAATAGACTCTGTGGTTTTTGGTCCTCTAGACTAGAGTGGATGAGCTAAAGGTTTTGGAATTTTTGCAAGCATGAGTGCCTCTGACACTTCTTGACTGTGACTCCGTACTCTTGCCCTGCGTAGGATAATCTAATGATCATTGGGGATCAATCATCGGTGACTTAGGGAGCTAAATGACTCTGCCACACTATCTAGTCAGTAAGGAGATTGGGGGTTCTTCAAAGTCTGATATCACTGAGGTATGTGGAAAGAAAGTCTACCTGCGCCTATTATAATTGATAAACAATGCACTATTTAGTGTTCATAGTTCGGTTTGTGCAGATTTGTCCCTGCAACAGTAGTAGAATGGATTGTCCTCCTATCCAAAACAAAAGTAAAGTAGTATCTTATTCTTTCTTGGTGGTCATTCACCTTTCTATTGTTGGCAATTGTCAAAGCATAAACATTTAGAAGACTTGAAAAGACATTATGGACAATCCCAGAGGACTGCACTCAGTGCATAGAGCTATTGCTGACTAGAATGGGAGTCCAATGGAATTGCCAAATGTGCAATCTTAGTTAGCTACACACACAGACTAATAAGAATAATCTAGTAATACCACAGGGAGTCATAGTCGAGGCAGGATAAGAATTTAGATCCAGTCTACAAGAAGATCAAAGACGATTTAGAAAAAATAGAATGAGGAGTGCTAGGAAAAAATAGGTACTCTTTATTAAAATTAAAACTTACTGGGGCCAGCAAAGGAGCCCTCGCCTGCCCGATCCTGGCCTGCATCCTCCTGAACAGCACCCTCCTCCTGTGTCCTCTTGCCCTTGGGGGGAGCTGATGTACAACATGAAAGAAAGAAAGACCAGAAAACATGGATGAGATTTGTCAACCAAATCAAACATTTCAAAAGAACTATAACAAAATATTTTTGAGAAATAGCAAATAGATAGACAACTATTCCACGGGATATATTGACCTATCTCATGTGGTATACTACATTATTCGTATTGCCTGATTTGCGGACCGTTGACTTTCAAAGTTCCTATGTAACTCAATAAACAGACTACTAAAAAGGTTTGCCTAGGCCTGGCAGGCAGCAGTCCGCAGCACGCAAAGTGACAGACAAAGTCCATCCTGCTTGCAGATCAGTGAATACTCAAACTATCAATCCACCGACCACCACCACTATTTCTTCTTATAGCCATGTGTCTAAAGGAAGGACTGGACTTCAGTCTGTTGGGGCTGATTTAGAAGTCCCTTGCGGCTCATTTTCCTCCATTGTTGCGTGACTTTTGTGACGCAGCGGCAGAACAAAAGAGTCGCCATGGTGCGACGTATATATTTTAAAAAAAACGCATATGGGAGATGCATCACGTTGTAAAGCCCTGCACCATCAGGGGGCGTTCCGGCGCAAGGGTGGGCGTTCCTGTGCAGGAACGAATCCTAGAAGTGGGTGAGGGAAATGTACAAGAAGTCAATCAGTCACTTTTAGGACAATGATGCGTGACTCAAACCCTGCGCCTGCTTGAAGCCGACGTACGGCTTGATGCAGCATTGGGGAGATAGGGCACCCCAGAGCATTGCTGGAGCTGCGCCATCGTTGGCACGCAACTCCAGCAATGCGCCGCCTTTACGCCACAGATGCGTAAAGCTTCTGTGACGTTTTGGGCCAATGGGTGGTGGTGGCATGGCGCACAATTACTGCCGCATCCCTGCTACTTTGCAGGGATGCGCCGGTAATTGAAAATATGACCCTTAGTGTCTAGCATTACGCAGTTCTTTACACTACACTCATACATAATTTCTCAGGCCAATGAAATGAACACAAAATACAAAACAAATAGGCATAGTAGCAAGCAAGGCTACTGAGAAGGAGAGCAGTGCACCTGAAATGCATAGAAGATTTTGAAATATAATTTACCTAATGTAATCAGCAGCATTATTGCTCTTGGTAAAGAACAAACATTTGCAAATAACAGAGCCGGATGAAACAGATTAGCGATATAATAGCTGGAAATGGCTACTACTACTCACCAAGCCCGGGGACCTCTACGCCGAGCGCGTCCAGCAAGTCCCGTTCCCGGTCCATGACATCCGTCCAGCGGTGGGTGGCCTGGTTATAGGTGCGCCGGACCCCAGAGAGCTTAAACATGGCCCGGCACACCTTCTCCCACCGCTTCCGGCGCTCCCGGATGCCATAGCCGGTTGCGATCTTGCCGCCTCCCAGGATCGTCTTGGGGAGGCGGCGCTGGACGTGGAAGATGAGTGCGGCCACCTCCTCCGCGCTAAAGATCTCCCGTGGCATCACTTGCTCCCCCCTCAAACGCCCGCACGGGAGCCGGGCACGGGGTGCGGGACCCTTCCCCTTCTCAGGGTGCTTCCCGGCTCCCTTTACCATGGTCTGGGCAGAAATGAGTTAAATAATAAAGAAGAAATAGAATAGGGAAGAAGAAAATAAAAGAGTTTAAAAAAGTAGTTTAAAATTAACAAAAAGTAGCAGAAAACACAAAAATATAGAGCTAGAAAAATAGAGGGATACATAATAAGTAAAATAGATCAAATAAACTTCAAAAAAAGCAAAGGATGGCAGAGATTCAGAGAGGATACAGAAAGCATGCCCAGAACCATAGCAATGAATGAGAAACAAGATGGCCGCGCCCATTCACGACCGCGTGGGTAAGTTCGCGCGAGATTTTCCTCGCGAGCACGTGCGAAATTGTACTAGCGAGCAACACACTTTGCGAGATTACACATTGCGGCCGGAAACGGAATTACGTCACGCAAACAAGATGGCTGCGCCCGTGTACGACCGCTAGGGTAACTTCGCAAACGTATAGCTACAAGCGCCTTGCGAACACGAAAAAAATCACGCGAACATACACGCCGCAAAAAAAAGTGTATTCGCTCGCATTCGCGGCTTACGAAATCGATCTTGCACGGATTCGCGCCCCGCAAATGACGCGAAATTGCAGAAAAACGATTTTTGATAAACTGAAAGCAATCAGCAGGTGCAAAAGTTCAAACTTAACATTAGTAACCATTCACTCTAGTGCTTCCTGAGGGGCCCCTCCAGAGTTCAGTTGCCTATTTGCAACTATTCCATGACCCTGCTATGACCCAAACAGCAGGCTCATAGAATAGCTACAAGTAGACCATAAAGGTCCTGTGAAAAAAAATTGCACTGCAACAGAAAGCAAATTACAGATAAGGAAGGAAGCAGGTGCCAGCCAGACTGGAAGTTTCAAAATTACTGACACATTAATCCCCCCCTAATTAATTCATGGCAGTTGAAGCAGGGCGGTGTGCTTGCTTTTTTTCACCCCCATAATCTACAGTGATAAACAAACCTAATGGGTGGCAGTCAGGATGTACCAGAGGGTGGCATGGGTGTACCAGAGGGTGGCAGTGGTGAAACAGAGGGTGCTGTGAACCTGTGATGATAAACCAGACGTAGAAACAACATAGTCGCGGCCGTTGCGAGCCGAAAAGTAAGTTCGCAATTGCGAAATGGTCCACAAATACTCGCGAACGCTCACCAACAAAAAAAACGGAAAAATCCGCTAATCCGCGAGAGTTCGCGGATTTTGCGGATTGCGAATCCGTAAATCCGCAAATTCGCGTACGCGAGATCCGCTAGATCCGCCCATGCTTAGTTATGTTATTGTCTCTTTTATAGCGCACGAATCACCGGGGGGCATCTCGGCGCTTTACTCTGAGTCACCTCATTGGCGGGATTGTCAAGGAGCAGGAGTTAGTTAAAACAGAAATGCTTTTAAGTGTCTCCGGAAACTAAGATAAGAAGGGATTTCTCCAAGTGATTGGGGGAGACTGTCCTCTTTGGTTAGGGACTAGTAACATCACAGTGGCGACAAGGCTGGGACCTAGAAAAGAAATGTTTTAGAACAAAGGAAAGGAAGACCCAGCACCAGGTGGCAGGACAGGTAGAAACATGGAGGTCAAGAAAGAGCACTGCAAGAGAGCGTGGCAGAGGCGCAGGAAAACGCCCCGGAGCAGGGTGCATGCTGGCACAACTAGGTACAAGGGCACCCAGACCCAAGGAACAGGAGAGGGAACAGGCCCCCTAGTAAAGAAGTGAAATAAATAAACTGAGGAAGTAGCCTGAGAGGGAAGCCACAAACCATACAGGGGTCCTGGCGGAGTCAGGGAGAAGTGGAGAAAGGGACGCAGAGAGTCCCCAATTCCGACCAGAGCAGGGTGAGGAGACAAGTGCACCAGTCAGCCCTAAAAGCCATGAAACAGCACTGAAAAAGCTCGAAGAAATGTGTGCGCAAGCGTCATTAATGACGACACCAATCCCGTTCCTACCAAAACCGGGAGAGCCCCTGATGAAATGGAAGCCTGGAGAGAGTACATCCTCAACTACATAGAAGCCCTGGAAGACGAGAACGAAGAAGCATTCACGAGCAAGAGAAAAAAAAGAATACTATTACACAACTTAGGCCCAGAAGGGATTAGGGTATTCCAAAACCTGATGCCCAAGCCCCGGCAAGTCGCAGGTGACGACGTATTCACGCACGCGATAGAGGAACTGAATGAGCATTACAGGCCTGCAGTATGCACGTCTATAGACCGGTACAATTTCCAGCAGAGAAAGTAGGAGATGGGAGAGTCAATTGACGAGTATGTGGCAGCGCTGAAGAAGTTAGCGGCGACGTGCAAATTTGGCGCGCTGCACGATGAGTTCATAAAGGACCAGATAGTTATGCACACCACCAACAAAACAGTGCAAGACAAATTGCGGGCGAGTGGCGAAGCCACCCTGAAGGAAGTGATTGCCATTGTAAAGAAGGCTGAGTTGACGAAAAGTCGCGCGGATGCAGCAAAGAGAGAACCTGTCACGAGCCCCATGGTGAACAAGGTCGACGATGAAGAACGCAAGGGTGCAACAACGAACAACAGAGGACCCAAAATATGGCCGGGGAAACCGGCGCAACAAGGAAAGCAAAATAGAGGAGCCAGGAACACGTGCTATCGCTGTGGCAGCCAAGCTCATGAGGCCTACGACAAGAGATGCCCGGCGTTCCGGGCGAAGTGCATGTTCTGAGGCATTACTGGGCACTATGAAAAGGTGTGTCGCCGGAAGGCAGGCCGCAACCCGGTGAAATATGTGGAACAAGATCCGGAAGAAGCAGAGGAAAGAGGACATGAAGAAGAGGACACAGTACTGTGCATAGAAGATCAAGTGCTGGGTGTGGATGTCCGAAGATCGCGCAAACCGCAGTGTGACATGCTGATAGGAGGAGTACAGATCAGCATTGTAGTGGATTCGGGATCACCGTATACCATCGTCCAAAGAGCACTGTGGAATGAGAAGTTTAAGCCCCACTTAGGACCTTGGTTGGATCCTCCGGATATAAGACCTGTCTCGTACACGGGAGAGCGAATCCCCATGGTAGGATAGAAAGCGTTAAAGTTCGAATTCAATGGACGGAGTGCGGAGTGCAAACTGTATGTAGCAGAAAAGGGCCCGTAGGTCCTAGGCTGGATGGATCAAGGAGACGTTGGCATAAAACTAGACCCAGGAGGCGACGTACAAGTGCTGATGACAGCACCCGAACAATGGCCGGACTTAGAGAAAATGAAGAGGAACTTCCCCAAGGTGTTCGGAGGGAAAGTCGGAAAGTTGGAGAAGTTCACGCACCGGATAGAACTCAAGGACAACTCCAAACCAGTATCGCACAAAGTACGGAATGTCCCCATTGCAGTGAGAGAGGCAGTGCAACAGGAACTACAAGGACTAGAGGAGAATGAAATAATCGAGCCCATAAACTGTGCAGAGTGGCTGGCACCCCTAGTGGTAGTAATGAAACCTAACGGCAAGGTCCGGCTGTGCGTGGACCTGAGAGAATTAAACAAGTGCATTGTGGTGGAAAAGTTTCCCTTACCCCGCATCGAGGAAATGTTGGCTAGGACTAAAGGAATAAAATGGTACTCCACCATCGATCTCACGTCTGCATATCACCAAATAGCCCTACACCTTGAAAGCAGGAAGCTAACGTCGTTCATAACACCCTTTGGGTGTTACCAATTCCGCAGAATGCCATTTGGACTTGCCTCTGCAGTGGCCCTCTTCCAGAAACTAATGCACCGTCTCTTCAAGGACATGGAAGGGGTGCAGTACTTCCAGGACGACATATTGGTGATGGGGAAAGAACGAAGAGATCACGACATGAAATTAGACAAGGTTCTAAGTGTTCTAGAAGAGAAAGGCCTGACAGCGGAGTGGGAGAAGTGACGTCTTGGGATGGCCTCAGTCACCTACCTAGGACATAAAATAGGAGAGCAAGGCATCACACCAAAAACGGAAAATATAAAAGCCACTTGCGATGCCCCGCCTCCCTCCTGCAAGGAAGAAGTAAGATCCTTCTTAGGGATGGCTGAATACTACAGCAAATTTGTACAACATTTTGCCACCAAGACACATCATCTGCGGCTACTTATAAGGGACAAAACCATGTTCACATGGACAGAAGAGACGCAAAGGGAATTCGAGGGCATCAAGAATGACATCAGTCAAGCCATACCCCTGCAAGGATATGGCCCGCAAGGACAAACAGTGCTGACGACAGACGCCAGTGACAAAGGACTGGGAGCAGTCCTTATGCAAGAGAGAAGAAATGGGGCAACGGAAACTCTCAGTTTTGCCTCCAGAGCCCTATCAGACACAGAAAAGAAGTTCAGCGTCATAGAGAAAGAGATACTAGCAGTGGTATGGGCCATGGGCAAATTCCGCCAGTTTCTATGGGGCACGAGGTTCCAACTGAAGACTGACCACAAACCACTTGTAAAAGTGCTCACGTCCAGTGGACATGCAAGGGCCACCCCCAGGATAGCCAAGATGACTCTTAAATTACTAGAGTATCGATACGACGTCGAGTACATTCCGGGAAGTAAGAACAAGGTAGCAGACTACCTCAGTAGAGCTGCAGCGATGGAGAGAGCAATAGAAGGAACGGAAGAGAGCGATTAGATGGTAGCCTTGATGGAAAACCTGGAAAAGGTGATTAGCAACCAAGAGTGGGCAGAAGCGTATAGAGAAGACCTGGACATCCAAGAAGTGAAGGAATACATAGTCAGAGGGTGGCCAGAAAAAAGGCACCTACGGACAACCCTCAAGAAATTTTACGAAGTGCGAGAAGAATTGTCCCTGGACGACAAAGGCTCCTTCCTGTACAGAGGAGACAAAGTTGTACCCCTAACGTTGTTGATACGACGATTGTTGGTGATTTTACATCAAGGTCATCTAGGGATCGTGAAAACCAAGATGAGGGCCAAGCAGGGATATTGGTGGCCAGGGATGGACATACAAACCGAGAGACATGTGAGAGAGTGTGACCAATGCCAACGAGCGGATAAGACGATGACACCTTTGAGGCCAGCCTTAGGGAAATTCATCGATCCGAAGAATCCTTGGGAGGAGTTATCCATAGACATACTGGGACTAATATTAGATGACCAAGGAACCCCAAAATACCTCTGCGCCATAGTGGACAGATACTCGAAATGGCCTGAGGTACACATTCAAGAAGAAATGGACACAGAAACGATACTCAAGTTCCTCACTGCGACCTTTCTCAGGGAAGGCATTCCCAAGTCAGTATTGAGTGACAATGGCCCCCAGTTTACCTCAGAGAAATGGCACAGCTATATGGAGAGGAATGGCATCGCATCCAAACACACTTCCATATACCATACTGCCGGAAATGGACAAGTGGAGCGCTTCAACAGAGTGTTAATGGGTTCCATTCAGGCAGCCATCATGATGGGCAAGGACTGGGAAAAGGAGGTCCTATATGATATGGGCCTACCGCATCACCCCGACGAGCACAGGGTACAGCCCCTTCCAAATTCTAAGCAGTAGGGATCCCTTCACGAAAGACAACCTAGCATGGAAGGAGAATACTATAACCAGCAAATGGTCCCCGGCAGTGGTACAGCACAATTTAGGAAAAGCCCAAACGATATATACTGAACATTACGACAGGAGGAAGAATGTAAAGGAAACGTTCCTGGAGAAAGGAGAATGGGTTAGGGTCAAATTGGCCGTGTTACAAAAAAAAGGTGACAGCAAATACAGTCGCCCCTTACAAGTAAAGGAGGTGTACGACCGGGCGGCATTGCCAAGTGATGGGAATGTGTGGTCCCAAGATCGTATGTCCCGGTGTAACAAGATCCTACAATGGCACCCTGAAGACAGAGAGCAACCAACAATGGACCGGAGGTCACAGGAGAATGACATTGCGAGCCAGGAAGGTGAAGGGAGTATGGTAACGGAAGGACAGGAAGAAGTGCAAGGGGGCAGTGAAAGTCCAAGAGCAGAGGTATGCCCCGAGAAGAGAGAGAGACTCCCTGCAGAGAAAGACCGAGTACACAAGAAGGTAGAGAGACGAGTCCAACAGCGAACAGTCCTAGAGAAGTGGCTTCCACCCCGGTAAGATGGACAAGGGGGGTAGAGTGATTGTGAGGCCCACCAGATATCGAGACTTTGAGCTGGGAGAAGAAAAGTAATCACACATATGAAGGAACTGCAGTTTTCCATGTTTGTATAAAAAGGGGGAGCTATATAGAGTTGCGCTCTAGTGCTCCAGCGCTACGTCACCACGTAGCGCGAGCGGGGGCCAATTTGGATTGCGCTGAAAACGCGCGATTCGGTGCCGGAGCTGGTAGTGTGAAGCAGCACGCCCGGCGCTCTCTTGTACAGAAATTATATTGCCTGCACAACCCACAGTGTCGTGTCCTTGGTTAGGAACTAGTAACATCACAACTGCCGAACTGAATGCCAGCCGGTTGTTGCTCCACAGCTTTTTGCGATTGCATCTGAAAAGCCAGCGCGTGAGCAGCGCGCTGTGAGCTCTGATCTAGCCCCTGAGAGGCCAAAGAGTGAAGTCCAGCTGTTTGGCAGGGGGGACGGTGTCCACCCGTAAAATAAGTGGGGAGACGCCGTGGTATCCCGCCTCGAGCCCTGCAGTTAAGAGAAAGCCTTGAGCATGTACAACTTTGCTGGAACATCATTTTAATATTTTCATGAAAGTCAGTTGTCTTGCCTGTAAAAATACATTCGAACATTATTCTACTAAGACGAGAGTTTATCCACGTGGTCAAAATTGGCAGCAAACATCGATAATATGACGCGTTATGAGATATTTTTATTCCTCCACAGTTATATATCGCGCAAACTTGGCCCGAAGGTACATGAGCACCAGTGGCGTTACAGACGGACACATTGGTTTTTTTTTTTGTAAGGCAAGGGGAGAGAAAGTGATTTGCCCAGAACCACAGAACCACAGGATGTGCTCAACAGTCAAGCTCCTGCCTGTAGTCATTATTTGTGTGCATATATAGCACTTACCGGAAAGCCCCCTTTGTAGTAACATCTCCACAGCCCTTACACTGGCAACGAAGGGCGGAAGAATCGACCCGACGATCGTGGTGACCCTGACGGAGGTTTGCTGTCTCCCTAGCTGTGGTGACGGTAATATTCCGGCTCGGCGTGGTGGCTGTAGCGGCGGAAAGCCTGTCGGCGAAAGGACCAGGTATTGTGGTGCATTGCTGACGGCAACGGGCGTGTGGAGGTCTGCAGGGAGGAAGGAGATCAGTGGCTCTGTGCGGCGAGAAACGCGGCAGTCTTCAGCGTGGTGGGCCCGGCTGGCGGTTGGAAGTGTGCGCGCATGCGCAGTGTGCGCGAGGCCCGCCCCAGCGCGAGGTGTCGCACGAAGAGGCCCTGATCAGGCAGCGTGTTCGCTGCTCGTTGGGAAGTGTGTCCTGCGAGCGTTTGGAACGCCGACACCGGCAGGTGGACGTCTGGTGGATGAAAAAAAATAATAATAAAGCATTGATACCTCCAAGTCAAAAAAAATATATATGAGACTTTGTTGATTGTGGAATGGACAGTGGTGTATTGAAAAAAAAAAGAGAAAAGCAAAGCGCTGTACCTCGTTTTCTGCCACAAAAGGAAGATATACATGTGGGAGTCAGTGATAACAAGATAATTGAGCAGGCGCATGTTTGAAACATCCAAAGTGTACATAACACAACTGAGAGCAGCAGCATTTTGAGAACCAAGTGAGACAAGCAACACAGAATATATCTCATAACTCAGCAAAGATGTCGGTGAATCAAGGTGGCGCAGCGGCAGATGGGGCTCAACAAGTAGCAGCCCCCGCGCCAGGAGCAGGACAGGCCGGAGTGCAGGCTGTAGCTCTGGTAGCCCAACCATCACCACACTCCCAAATCAACCCGATACCGCCATTCAGCGCGCTAATAGACCCAAGCACAGCAGCGCCAAGATGGACGGTATGGCTGAGCAAGCTTAACAACTACTTCACAGCGACAAGGGAAAAAGACAGTGAGGTAAAGCGATCCTTATTGTTGCATTTCGGAGGTGATGAACTCTACAAATTATTCTCGCACCTACCAAATACAGGTGCAGCCACGGACTACAATGCTGCTGTTCAGGCGTTAAATGCACATTTCGACCCACAATTGAACCCCCATTATGAAAGATTTAAGTTCAGACAGTCCAGACAGAGGGAGGGGGAAACGATGGATGCTTATCATGCTCGGCTAAGGGAGCTTATAAGCACGTGTCCAGACGATGATCAAACGAAAGAAGTCACAGCCCAGTTGATTCAAGGATGTAAAAGCAAACACCTACGAACTCTGATACTAAGACAACCTCGCATAACGCTGGATGAGATCCTATTGCTAGCTAGGTCTCATGAGTTGTCGGATGCACGTGCTACAGCGATGGAAGCTGCCATGAACCCTTCAACGAGCACTGAAGTGACTGTGAAAACTGAAAGGGTGGATGCCGTGCGGAGCGGAAATCGAGGAGGAAGGGGAAGATGGCCGACAAGAACACAGCGACGTGCACAATGTGGCTCATGCGGGTATGAAGAACACAACCAAGATGGCTGCCCTGCAGGTGGCAAGGCATGTGACAAATGTGGAGGTTTCAACCATTTTGCCAGCGTCTGCAGGGGTGGTGGAAGAGGAAACTTCAGAGGACAAGGAAATGCAAGGAAGAAAGTACCGTCCAAAGCTGTCAGACAACTTACCCTGGAAGAAGCACGGGACACACACCCGTCGGGCGGGAACAGGACGCAATCCCGCTACCCACAAAGACTGGAGGACTCGTCGACTGAAGACGAAGAAGAGTGTTACTACGTATCCTTTGTGAGTGAACTCAAACGGAGGCGAAGGCCACAGCCAAAGTGCCAGATCCAAATTGATGGGTCGACAGTCACCGGAGTCATAGATACTGGAGCCATGATCAACGTGATGGGCATTCAACATTACAAAGCACTGCGACCCAGACCAAAGCTCATGCCGTCGAAAGCTCGAATTCTCACGTATGGCAGCAAAACGCCGCTACCCCTGCGAGGGAAGATGGTCGTACAAGTAAGAGATGAAGAACAGGAACTGACCACCACGTTTCATGTAATAGACAGAGAGGCCGACCTGTTGGTTGGCAGCCACACAGCTGAAGATCTTAAGCTAATTGCGTTCGCTAACGCTGTCAAGGCGCTACACACGGAAGAAATCCTTAAGTTGTTCCCCACTTTATTCCAAGGTCTCGGAATCATCAAGAGGCCACCGGTCAAACTCCATATTGACAAGGCAATACAACCAATAGCGCTGAGACACAGGAGGATTCCGTTCCATCTGAGGGCAGCAGTGGAGAAGGAACTGATGGTGTTGGAAGAACAGGGAGTGATAGAAAAAGTAACAGGACCTACACCATGGGTATCGCCGATGGTAATCACCGGAAGCCTCGAGCAACCCCCGTCCATTTATTTATAGCCTTCTGGCCACGCCTGGCCAGAAGGTGATACATTTTGCGTACGTGTTTCCGGGCCTCAACCTAGCAGCAGTGAAGACCAGCCTGAGGCTAGTGAGCGTGTTACCACCTCCCCCATGTCAGTTAGAAGAGACTGTGATCCAGTGCCCCCAAGAGGGAGAAGTTTTCACAACCTCAGACCAAACCCTAGACCGAACCGGAGATTGGCTGATTTTGCCTGTTGACTATAATGGACATCTTCATCAAAAGAAGAAGAACAAATACCAAGATGGGAAGGGATGTAACGGTCTAGTGTTTCGCGGGTCTCGGCTGAGGCCCGGAAACACGTACGCAAAATGTATCACCTTCTGGCCAGGCGTGGCCAGAAGGCTATAAATAAATGGACGGGGGTTGCTCGAGGCTTCCGGTCCGACAGGATAACCACGAGAGTGTGTAGTCATTATTTGTGTGCATATATAGCACTTACCGGAAAGCCCCCTGTGTAGTAACATCTCCACAGCCCTTACACTGCCGAGACTCGAACCCAGTTCCCCAACGCCGAGGTTGACCCTCTAGCCGTAAGGCCACACCCTCTCAAAATTGCTGAATTAGCTTGAGTTCGATTTTTTTCAATGCAATCCATTTATTTTCAGAAAAAGAAAGTTCACATAAATTGCATATTATTTCACCACAATCTATCTTCCAAATCCATGATTTTTTTTGGTTTGCTTATTATGTGTCCAGCTGTTTCTCTTTGGCTTGTCCCGTCATGCTAATTTGTGGTTGTCTAATAAGAGCACGCAGGAAATATATCAGTAGGGCAATATTCTCAAAACACCCAATGTGACGGCAACCATGACTATGTTCTACCATGGTGTGAAAAGGTCTTTGTTTCGTGGTGGTTGAAAGTAAACTCATTTATGTTGAGTGGCTGAAAACAAGAAACAGCATAGCTGTCCAAAGAAATTGAATCTTTAAAAAAAGTTGGAAACTATCCAAACATTTTAGGACTAAATATCACATACTGCTATAAACAGAACTCAATATTTTCTGTATTCCATAAAGAGGTATTGTTGTCGCATTAGGTGTTCTGTATAAGTGCATCATTCATTCATTCGGTAACTCATGCAAGGTTGTTACTACGTAAATATACCAAACGTATGCTAACTTTCTCGTTTTAAAACTGTTACAATCACACAATTGGGGCTTCGTCTCTAGGGGGTGCTGATGGCACAGCGGAGAAGGGAGGAGATTAGTGAGAACAGTAATTGCAATTCAAGTAGATGAAATAGTAAAGAGTTTGGAAAAATAACGAGAAATGAAAAACCACATTGACTTTAACGTAGTAAGTAGGTGACTCTTGTTTCCTAAATATATTTCATGTATTTATTCTTTGTTTAAAATAAATAAAGCTGCAAAATAAGCTTTCTAGAACCTGTATAAAATACAAATAAAGCCGGTGTCTAAGTTTTAGCGTGATAAAAAATGTATTATATTTTAAGGTTGAACAATTTACATGCCAAATAGATATTGGCTCCTTGCAGCTTTTAAGGAAACCCATGAAACTGGTATTTTGGTAGTCATTATTCCAGATTGCACCACAATGCCAAAGGACCTGGTTCCATTGGAACTATTTACTGATCGCAAAATACTGGTCGCAAATTCAAACCAGTATTTTTGTGACTGGTAATGAACCTACTGTTGGGTTCTAAATACTAAAATGTGTAATGATGAAAGTTTACTTTTAAATATGGGCGCATGCCAACTTAAGTGAGGTTCTATTGAGAATGTAGATTGTAGAGCTTAGAGTGTCAGTTGCATTTCGCTCATGCTCTAGCCGGTTGCATATACCTATACTTCTTCTACTATAATAAAGAAGTTGAACTTATCTTCGTGGAAGTCTCATCCTTTTACCTACCCATGTACTAATAGGTCAGTTCTTAAGATTCCAAATCGTAGGTCGGATTTGTAGTGTGTTAGTGGAATCCGACCTCCCTTGTGGTGTGGGGGGAGCGACCCTTGCTAGGTAGGTCGCTCCTCCCGCTGCAGCTCCACCAGCGCTTGTTCCCTTGCACCCTTGGTTTTTGCTCCCATTCTTGGGCGCTGTTTTTCCTCGCCCCCCGTGCCCACTGCTCACTGTTCCCGCTGCTGCTGCCCCTGAGGCCCGCACCCCCCGCACCCATTCGCTAACCCCTGCCTCCTGCCTCCCAGCTGCCCCTCCCTCCTAGCCCCCCTTATATTGGCGGCAGCGCGCGGTGAGGAGAGCGACCCTTGCCAGGTAGGTTGCTCCCCCCCGCTGCGGCTCCACCAGCGCATGTGCCCTAGCATCCTTGGTTTTTGCTGCCCATTCCTGGGTGCTGTTTTTCCTCGCCCCCACCCGTGCCCACTGCTCACTGTTCCCGCCGCTGCTGCCCCTGCGGCCCTGCCCCCTCGTACCCATTTGCTAACTCCGGCCTCCCCCCTCCCAGCTGCTCCTCCCTCCCAGATCCCTTAAAATGGTGGCAGCGCCCGTCCGCGCCGGGACCGCGCCCAGCACCAGAACCCCTGGACCCCGCAAACACCACAACACCAGACTCCACTACGACGCCAGCAGCCTCCACGCACTCAACGCCAGCCGAAACCACACCTGCTTCCAGGCCACCCTGAAACGGACCCACAGCCCCTACTCCTGCCGCACCTGCAGCTTCACCTGCGACAGAACCACCAAACCTCCAAGGACTGGACCCAACCACCTCCGCTGCATACTCCTCAATACCCGCTCCGCACACAAACACGCCATCGAGCTCTGGGATCTGCTCGACACCTCCGCCCCAGACGTGGCCTTCCTGACCGAGACCTGGTGGAACGACTCCTCGGTGCCCGACATCACCATAGTCATCCAGGACGGCTACAAGATCACCCGCAGGGATCGCGCCAACGGAACCGGAGGAGGAATAGCCATCGTCCACAAGTCCACCCTCAAGGTCGCCACCCACGCAAACGACACCCTCAACACCGCCAAACACCTGCACTTCTGGATCCACAATGACCCCAACATGTTACAGAAGGTGGGACGGTATACTACACGGAATGACACAGATCTCGTTAGAGAGAGTTTCCGGCAGTTGAACTCATCTTTGCTTTTCTGACGACCTCCCCCGGGGAATAGCAGCAGACATACCTTAGTCCCTATTGCTGTGGTGGGTCCTCAGTCTCCATTTTGCATCGTAGGAAGGGGACCTATAAAGGTTGGTAATAGTTCCTGTAATGTGACCTCTTCAATCTGAATGTCCATCAGCCCCTCTTTGGTCCCTCCACCGAATATCTATTTTGTCTGCGGTGAGAATGGATACTTTGGTTACCTGAAGGGTGGGGGGGTCTGTCATTTAGCGTACCTTCTACCCCCAGTTTATTTGGCTCCTTCTAATTACCATAAGACGCACCGTTGGTTCCCGGACAGAGGAAAAGGAAGGAACTTCAAGCAGATGACGTTGACCCGACTGATACTTCTTTACAACAATGGACGGACATTACCCGGGGGTTGTTACCATTTTGGGGTCCCAAGTTCAATAGTAGGGCTATTAGGAGGCTATCTAGGGTTATGGAGAAAGTGGTCAATACAGAAGCTGACATTGTGACCAATATGACCGTTGAGATGCAGGCGATGAGACTTTTCACTTTACAAAATAGAATGGTCCTTGACGTCATCCTGGCTGATAGGGGTGGAGCCTGTTGCGTCATCGGGACTTCCTGTTGTGTTTACATACCTGATTCCGCTCCCACTGTTAATCTGGCTGTACAAAAACTTCATCGATTGGCTGCTGAGTTACATCAGGACACTGGCACCTGGTCCTTGAGTGGGTGGCTCTGGGGAGCTTTCACTTCCTGGGGTTGGAAGATCTTAATGGGGGTAGTGGGAGTCCTGGGGATTATCTTGATTTGCTGTTGTTGTGTTTATTGTCTTCCTCCTTGTTGTTCCCTTTGTGCCAGTACTATGACCTCCTCCAAATATCAATCTCGACAATATCCTGTTTTGAATAATGTGATACACAAAGAGATTCAATCACTTATGGCTATTGATGAGATCATCTTTGAGGATTGAGGATATCATTAGTCAGTTGCTTTTCCCATAGTTATTGTCAAGGCACTCCTTTGGCCAATAAAGGCTGCGCTCATGTTAGCCACACAATGCTAAAAGGAGGGTCTGATAGGTTTTGCATTTCCCGTCCCTCAATTCACATAACATAATGATGTATAAGTTAGCATAGTGTGTTTAACCGAAAGATGTGTTGTATTTGTATTTAGGACTAATTGGGTATTTTCGTGTTCCAGTTAGCAATTTCTTAGATTAGCTGCTGTGCCGCCATCTTGGGAACATGCCTCCGCGACTGCAATGCCCCCTCCCTTATGAGTGGAAAATCACTGGTCTCAGCATTTCTCGTCTTGAGTTAGCATTTGCAGAAAACTAACAACGAAAATGCGTTTCTTTGCTATCAGTAATGTTCCCATGCCCGGGAGGAGCAGAGTCTCGGCTCTGTGGCCTTGGGGGTGATAACAGAGCCATCCTCTCGCAGGTGCAGCGGCTTCATGTGTGCGTCCATTGTTCACCATTTCTTCAGTGCTATACTTTTCCATTAGGGGCGTGACTAATGCTGCTCTAATGTGTTATATTGTATTGTCGTTTGGAGAATCGTCAATCCTCTCGGTGCACTCCTTGGAGTGTAGTCCTGACAGGGCCTCTCTATAGAGAAACTAATGGCCTAATAAATGTTTTCTAATTCTTCTCCACCGTCTGGCTGGCTTATTTTATGGGAATGATATCTGAGTGAGGTAAGTTTGCTCAGGTGGTTTTGAGCCACGCTTATCATATAGGAGCCTTCATTGTAATTATATAAAAAATATTAAATTAGCAAAAAAGACTTATCGCACCCATAGAATAAATAATACTGCTCAATCAAGCAAGGAACTTTATAAAATACTAAAAGAATTCTCCGCTCCCTGTGTGGAAGAGTCCTCCTTTCTTCCTTCCCAAAAGTGGGTAAATTCCATCGCATTCTTCTTCGATAATAAAATTAAAACCATCTACTCTTCTTTTTCCTTTGATGATTCAGAGTCCCATTACTCAATCAACGACCTGTCTGTGCTGGCCTCATCTTCTGAAACGAGAAATGTCCCTGTGCTCATGGAATTTGACCCCATTACCACTACTGAAGTATTAGAAGGCCTGACAAAAATCAAATCCGGCTCCCCTGCTGACCCTTTTCCCCCTCGAGCCTGTACCAAGCTTATGCCTTTAATCACCAATGCTCTAACCCAAACTTTGAACATGTCCGTACAACAAGCTAAGGTTCCTCTGAAATGGAAACAAGCTTACATCAAACCCATCCTTAAAAAAACATTAGCGGATCCTAACCTTCCATCCAACTACCGTCCAATCTCTCTCCTGCCTTACTTTGGGAAGGTGTAAGACCACCTCATTAATAAACAGCTCACTGTCCATTTGGAGAAACACGGTCTACTCGACTCCTCACAATCTGGCTTTTGGGCTTCCCATAGTACGGAGACAGCGGTCATTGAGATCGTTGACAATATAAGGCTTACCCTGGAGAAAAAGGAGTCGGCAATCCTGGTTCTTTTAGATCTGTCTGCCGTCTTTGACACCATCTCCCACAGCATTTTGAATCATCGGCTGTGGGAGGTGGGTGTCAGAGGAAAAGCCTTTGCCTGGTTTGAGAGCTACCTGGCTGACAGGTTCACCACTGTGGTTACCGACTCAATGACCTCCTGTAGTTACCTGGTAACTGTTGGGTTTCCACAGGGCTCAATACTCAGTCCTATGTTGTTCAACCTTTACCTTACTCCTTTAGCTGGTATCACCAGAGCGCACGGCTTTCAGACCGTGTCCTACGCTAACGATACCCAATTGTTGGTCACCTGTGACTCTGAACTCGTCAGTACTCAAGTCCGCTTTAAGAACTGTATGGTTCAAATTAACAAATGGATGAGTGCAAACAAGTTACAACTAAACAGTAGTAAATCAGACATTATCTTGTTTGGAAAGGCCGAGGAATTCTAGTCGCTGGATTGGTGGCCCTCGGAACTAGGCTAATGTCCTCTTCCCAAATCATCGATACGTAATCTGGGGATCACCATTGACAATTCCTTGTCCTTGAAACCCCATGTTAATCAGGTATTAGGGTCTGTTGTGGGATTTTACGTATTCTTCGTAAAATTTTCAAATGGCTACCCACGGAAGCAAGGAAACTACTGGTGCAAGGTCTTGTTATCAGCCGTTTAGACTACGTAATGCCTTGCTCGTAGCTTTGAATGATGATCTGCTGACCAAGCTCCAGATTCTTCAGAACACGCGGCAAGGGTGGTCCTTGATCTCCCTCGGAGAGCTCCATCTGCCCCGAATTCAAAATTCTAAGTCTTGTTCATAAGTCAATATACGGGGCTGGTCCACTTTACCTTAACAATAAACTTAAATGGTACTTACCCGGTAGAACTTTAAGGTCATGCTCCAAACCATATCTTGTTCAGCCCCGTATCTGAACCTCACGTAATGGAGGTCGTGCCTTCTCATACCTGGCCCCTTCACTATGGAACAAACTTCCCGAACACATTTCCTCCACAACTGACCAAAAATGGTTCTGCAAGAAACTCAAAACTTGGCTTTTTCCTTGCAAGGCTCTAGTCGTGGACTGCTGGCTGACCTACCGTCTTCATTTGCTGCTAGCGCCATGAGACCTCACGGTGATTTATGCGCTATATAAGAACGTTTGACATTTGACATACCAGTTCGGTATTTGAAAGGGCCACCTACAACACGCCCCCTTCCATATACAGATTTGGTATCCATTCGGGGTCCCAATATAGGAGTCTAAAAAACTTTCTTAAATCCTAAAATGGAATTCATAAATAAGAGAAAGAATTTTAACAGTTGCATGTGCAGCAATGATAGGTCCGATGTCTTAGCATATGATGTATCCCTGATAATATGGTAATATGTAGACAGTGGTGTAGTTTCTTATGTCCTGTCCATTAGACCGGCTGGTCTGCAGCTTACTGACTCAGACGCAAGCAACAGGATCCTTGAAGGGAGGACTCTCCAGTTATTTCAGTTACTAATGGACGGAACATAAGAAGTTAATCATCAATGTCTACAGATTACCATATTATATGGCATACAGCCTATGTTAAGATACCAGACCTATCAGTGCGGCAAACACACAAGTATAATATTGCGGAGATTACAACAAACCAATATCATTGAGTTGGACACATTACGGCTGGATATTTTATATTAAAGCTGTTAATATAACCGGAACTGAGGATCATCAATAGGATCTCAGGAACCTAAGAGCCTTGATAAAGTGGTGGGGAGACCTCCCTATATACCACGAAACTCGTGTTGGGTAAAATTTACAAGATTGGCTAAAGAAGTGGTTGAAGTACCGAACAATTAAGTCATTTCATCTAGCAAAATCTTTTTCCGTTTGACACACTGTGCTGAACACTAAGGGCTCCATTAGGATGACGGGCGGACATTGCCCGCCCGCCACCCTATCGCAGAACGGGACCGCCCGCCATAAGGGTGGGGGTCCCGTGGGGGGAATTAAGATGTGCCCGCCACAGTGGCGGGCACATCCTGTAGTTTTAGCATTGTGGCGGTGCCTGCCGCTTTGCATATGCAAATGTGGGGGGTACCATAGGTACCCCCCATGTGCCCCCCGACAGTGGTGGAAACCTGGGGGCCCTGCAGGGGGCCCCCGCACCAATCTCCGCCTGCCTTTCCGTGGCGGCATTGCCGCCGCGGAAAGGCCTCTACATATTGCCATTGTAATATGACTGGCGGTGTCCATTGGACACCGCCACCATATTAATCTATTACCGCCGCGGTCGCAGGGCGACCGCGGCGGTAAAGCGGCGGACGGTCTTTCCGTCCGCCATTGTCCTCTCCGCCATCCTAATCAGGCGGAGGGGAAAACGAGAGTGGTTGTCGGGCGGATTGCCTCCGCCAGGGTGGCGGTGGCCACCGCCACCCTGGCGGAGGCAATCCACCCGATATCGTAATGGAGCCCTAAGTTTTGATATGATTACGAGTGCCTCATCCTAATTAAACATTGAATGTCAATCCTAGGATTGTATCTTGGGGGAGTGGGGTATTTCTCCCCTCTTTTTGAGACCACCGTGGGTGAGAACCTTTGCATTTAAGAATTTTATATGACTGTCAAGTGAGCGCCGTACACCCAACGCCAACTACGTACTATGTACCAATTGGTCGTGTCGAAAAATATCCAGTCGTAAGGGTACATAGAATGACCTTCCTAATAAGTATCGATTAGGCAGGTTGTTATTTGTGCCCCCCCTACGATTGCCTATAAAAACAGGGATGAAGGCCAGCAATGAACAGCAAACCACCATTCCTATATTAGCAAAGCCAAACAGCAAACATATGTTTTTTAAGCAGCCCATTTTCCTTAAAGGAACCAGTGCTGATGAAAAAAAAAAGGTTTCCATTCTGGACGCTGCTCACTCCGGCCAAAGTTCATCCGCCACCTTTCACAAAGGAATAGGTACCTCAAGGAGATGCCTTCGCTTAGCGAATCTTTTACTACTTCTTTGAAGTGTCCATAATAGATCAATGGTTTGCAACTGCAATTGCAGCCGCAAACCATTGATACACACCAAGTACAATTAGAAGGGAACTCCTCTTTCACTCCCTTCCTAATTGCAATTATGTATTGGTCTCCAAATCTATTTTGCGAGCCTGAAAGGCTTTTTCAACTTGCAAAATAAGTTCAATATATACTTAAAATGCATTTGTGTTTCAGAAGCCTCTGAACTTTTGTGAACTGCATCTGTGACCTTATAACAGGTAAGATTATCTGTAGTCTTAGCTCTATGGGACTGATTATGATGCCGTAGCGAAAGTGACGGTTCGGGCACCGCCACACTGGTGGTCCGACTGCCCTATTACAAGTTGGGCCGTTGGAACGCCATAGTATCTCCACTATCACCAGGGATCCAGGATCCCTGGCGATCTTGCAGCAGCCTGAGGCCTGCAATATGCTGGCGGTGCCGCTGCGGCATATAACGGTGAGCTCGCCATGAAAACTGTGGCAGTGAGGAAATTAAGGGGGCCCTGCAGGGGCCCTTGGTGTCTCAGGGCCATGGGGCTGCATGCAGGGGGACACATGGTGTGCTCCCCTGACAGCATGCATGCCCAGTATCTGCAGGAATGGGCTATCAATCCATGCCATGCAGGAACTTGCTTTGGCATTCCTATTACGGTGTCTTTCTAAGGCTCACCACCAATGAACCACCCACCAGACCAGGAGAAAACTTCCAATCAGATGGGCGGTGTCAGTACGGCTCTGGTGGTGTGGCGGTGTGGCAGCAGGGCGCTGGTGTGGCTGCCCGCTGCGACACAGCCAAAGTCGTGATCAGGCACTTAGGGGTCGATTCCGATCCGGTAAAAAGCGCTCCGAATCGTCGTACGGAGCATTATTTTCCATATGAATCGTACCCGTAACCGTCCCCGTACGAACAACGTAGTACGATCCACACCCGATGCAGCTATCCGTCCGAATCGTACCAGGGACCGTACGAATGAAATTCCCGTACGAATCGCCCTCGGAAGCCGCTGTACGCGACGTTCATACGTTTCGCAGCTGCTTTCTACGACCCGGCAAGTACGATCCGTGTTGTGTACGCTCCGTACGACCCTTTTTCTACGGGAGCTGGAAACTGTCGTACAGTCAGAGTTCGCCCCGAAACAGGTACGTAACACCCCCCCCCGGGTACGGCGCGTACCCCCCATGATCGCAGGGGTACGTGCCGTACCCCTGCGATCATGGGGGTACGTGCCGTACACCCAGCGTGCATGGGGTACGTGCCGTACCCCATGTACGCTGGGTGTACGGCACGTACCCCCCATGTACGCTGGGTGTACGACACGTACCCCCATGATCGCAGGGGTACCCCTGCGATCATGGGGGGTACGCGCCGTACGGTGTGTAGGTGATCGTGTGGTTTTCCGTACGAATCGCGTCCGGGTCGCCCGATCGGGATCGGAATCGTCCGGTCGTACGGCGTCCGTACGAGTCGTACGGAAACGGCTCCGGATGCGAGTCGTACGGACGGTGATTTTACCGGATCGGAATCGACCCCTTAGTCTTTTTACTAGACACTCAGCTGCATAAAGGAGATTACTGCAGGACTACAGATTAACTCTGTGATGTCAATGGGGGTCAAAGGGTACATGAACTCACTTATGCCACTTCTAGATTTTTGATAAATTGATGTCCATGTTTTAGCTAAGAAAATAACCAGAGGCAAAAAAGGAGTCTCAATGAGCTTTGACACAGAAAGTCAACATTGGTCTGGTCAGTCTTCCGTGTAGAAGACATAGCAAATGAAGAAAGTTGTTTGCTCTGGCAATCACCCTGCCTTGTTAACTGGTCACATATCATGAGGGGGTCTTCCAGGCTATTCGAAGCCAATCATGTTGGACTTGAGGGCCCATAGTAATAATGGTAATATAGAAGCTACAGTTTTTGGTGGCAGAGAAACAAGACAGGCCCACAGTCACCTCAAGACCTGGGGAAAATTCATAGCTAGGATCACTATTTTAAGCTTATAAATAGCTGCCTTCTGACATTTTCTACATTCTCCAGATGTGATCAATAAGTTGTCACACTTTCTTAATTGAAGACAACAGATGTCCAGTGCTCAGCCGTATCATCCGGTGGAGCAGCAACTTCTCCAGGGATGACGGGCCTTGATAAGAAAAACAGGGACGAACCACAAATTGATCTGATTGGAAAGTAGTGACTTAGGCAAAAAAGACACCCCCACCTTCAAAATCAAATATTTGTCAACATTCTAAGACAAATCTCTTTGGATAGTAGGGCACCCACATGCACCAATCTGTTACCTGTGTGATATTCTCCAAAACAGTAATATGACTTAAAATGCAGCGAAACTCTGTCAGCGAATGTGAGGATTAGACTGAATGATTGTTAATAGTAATTGCAGGTCGGAAACTGGCAGGTACGATGTTCTGAGGGGTCAGAGCAACAACAATCCATAATAGAAATGAGACACACAGGGCCTCATGTTCTACAAATACATTTGATAAAAGTGGTTGCAATTTGCAGATGGACATTTACTGAATACATTTGTGTTTTGCACATTGACTTATGTATTAATAGGTTGGTTCACAAAATCCAAAATCATAGTGGGTCGCAATTCAACATCGCTCCTAAATACCACTGTGATAGGTCTCAAATTGCATCTCACTACAATTAGCTACAAACACAGGCGTAGTGGACTGCTGGGGTCAGAGCACTGATATTGATGTAAAAAATATAAATTTGCAATACTTTCAGGTAAGGAATATCATTTACAAAAATATAATCTTCCAATACTTTATTAACAAAAAACCAAATATCAATAACCACAATATCACTACTATAAATATTGATTTTCACTTATATCGATAACAAAAATATAGTAAACAAAAATAATGTAACCTTAAATAAAGATATTAATAGTAATATACATTGGAACAAAAAATATTGACTATATTAATATCAGAAAATATCAACAGTTTTAAAACAAAAGCATTAAAAAACTAAATTTCACTTAAAAAAATAGAATTAACCATTTCATAAATCAAGATTTTTTCTACCTGCATTATAACAATACTACATTGCTAAAATAAACACAAATATTGCTAAAAAACACATTTTGAAAATCTAAATAAATATATATTTACAAGTGTTAGTAGTTAAGCATTAAACTAAAATAATTTGTAATATTGAAATAAATAATCCGTCTAATTTAAACAAATACACCAGCCAACATTTTAAATAGCCTTATTAAGATGTTGGGCAGACTCAGGTCCACCCGACACCGTTGAGGAATCGGGACTGACTGACCTCCGTTGGCGGACCTGACCGCAGCATTATAATGTGACCACACATGGTGCAGTTGCATACTCCCATTTCTCTATGTTAGCTTGTGCTGGGGCCGTAAACCGGCCGTAGCACAAACTCCCATGGAGTAATGGGGGAATCTGTTCATCCCTGCACCGCGTGACAGGCACCTCTAGGTGCCTGCCACACGGAGCGGGGATTAACAGGTGAGCACTATAGGTGCCCCTTGGCTTCCAACCGGAAGCTGTAGGGAGAAGGGGGCCCTGTTAGGGGCTCCCAAGGTAGCTTTCCGACAGGAAAGCCCAACATGGAAAGCCTGTCGGAAACCGGCATCGTAATCCTGATGCCATAAACGCAGTTCATAGTCATTACTATTACATTACTATTACTATTACATTACTTCCATTGGTTGACTTACTTCCACTGGCCGACGGGCTCCTTGAGCCCATCAGAATCCAGCCAGAATGACCGGCCAGTTTCACTTTCGAACGCATGCATTGCTGCGGTCAAAAGTGAAACCCAAGATGTGACTCTGAAAGCCTCTGGAGGCTTTCCAAGTCACATCATAATGAGGCCCTAAATAATGTTTACCATAAAAGCAAAAAAAAAGAAAAAAAATCAAATTAAAAGAACATGAACCAATTAAATCCACCTCAAACAAAGTAAACCAATGACATTATTTAATCAATTAAACTAATAATATAAAAGGCACACAAAATGTAAGTCCTTTCTACTCCAAGATCTATGTAAATATAAAATAGAAAACGAAAACCAAAATGTTATATGTCAATTTGTAAGTAGATTTTTATTAATTGATTACTAAAAATCATTACGATATATACTAACAAAACAGTTATAAATATATAGTAATAAAACAGTTGCCACACTCATTACATCAGTCAAAAGCAGGCCGAAAATAAAATGTACGCAACGATCAGATGCTTTTCATTTACCTGCTGTTCTTAAAAGGAGCAATACTACCTTATGCAGCAGTAATCAAAAACAGCAATGCTTGCCTTCAACTGAGTTAATTCAATAATGTAGCATAAGCTGTGATTTCAGGAATTGTAACAGATTGATATTAAAATGCTTATAACAATAATGCAGACTAGACTTTATTGAATTAGATATATATAAGCAGGTGCTATTATACATTCGAGTTTGTCAATACAATCCTAACATTGCAGCTAATAGTATAGTTCTAAGATCATTACAGGGCTCTATCAATTTTTAACGTTAGGAAGAGTAGGCCGTCTATGCCATAAATGACATTAATACATCTTATTAAGATTAGAAAAGCCATAATATTCAAAAGTAAAACCTATAAGTAATATCAATAAGGACAAAATCATTTATCCATATTACCCAGCGTTACACTGTCCATCCAGGTATGACAGCAATTTAAATGGAATTCAACATGTTTTCAGCCAGGGTCAGAAACTTCACCAGGCAGCAGACTATGAAATTGACCTGCCTGATAGACAGAATATGTCAGCTTTATGGCAAGTTCTCACTTCTGCGACTAGAAACAATGGTTTTAGCAGAATTTGTCACGCCTTCAATAATCGTGGACAAGTACAAACTGTGGACCTCATAATGATGTTGGTCAGAAAGGCGCCGAACAGCATTCGGATTTACCTAACCTGAGTCTGGAGCCATGTTTCTGACCGACTCAGAAACATTTATGACCAAGCGATTACGATGGAAGGTTACTGTTCAGTCTGTCCGGTTCAGTACTGACTGGCACTCAGAGACTCTGAGTCAGTCGGAGCCAAATCGAATGAAAGATTGGACAGCCTTTCCGATTCGGGTTGTCAGACACGAAAAGGCTGTTGAAAAATGACTTTGGGGAGCCCATAGCAGGCCCCCTTCACCCGGAGGCCTCTGGTTTGGGCCCGTGGGGTACCCATGGGACCCCTCTTTGCAACCATGCACAGTGTGGAAGGTACTGTGAGGTGCCCGCCACAGGGTGCAAGGTTTTTCCGAACCACCCCTTTCTTCAATGGAAGCCTGTGTTGTCAGTCGGAACACAGGCTCCCATTAAAGTCAATGGGAGTCTGACAAAACGGTGTTTAGAACCACCATAATCTGTCGGTCGGACTCCCCGAACCAGAGTCGGTCGGAAGCGATTCCGACAAGGAGTCGGTTGGAATGCTTTCCGACCTACATAGTAATGAGGCCCTATGTGCAATAAAGATTATCATAGCCACATAGTATGCAGCAAGATGTTGCCAATTGTTGGATCCACCTTGGTATCCCAATCTTGGTAATATACCTGCCAAATCACAACCATAAAAACATGTCAATATGAAATGTATCATACATTTTAAAACATGTAAAATTAGGGTCTTATTACGAGTAGAGCGGTCCAGGGACGGTCCTACTTGTGGTGGTCCGACCACCACCACCCTGTTGGTCCGATTGTCTGATTTGTATGATGGCAGTGGGACAAGGGGCGTGGCTTGGGAGCCGATGAGACAGGCTGCGTGAGCACTGAGCTCCACGCCCGATCCCCCACATTCGCCTGTTCCCGGCATCTCCCAGACCCCCAGGCGGAGCCTCTTGAGCGGGGGTGCGACCTGGAGGTGACGGCCGTTGAGATTTGCCCGAATCCGGACCTGGAACGGTAGTGGAGATTGCTGGTCTGAGCAGGGTTACCGGCCACTGGAGGAGCTACGATGGCGCCGAACCCCACCGCCTACTCCATATATGTAAGCTGGCGCTGACGGCTGTGATAAGGAGCAGGGAGCTGCGGCGGGGGACGCGCTGCAGACCAGGGTGTGGCGCCCCGAGGAAGACTGCGGTCACACTGCTGGGCGGCGGAGTGCCCCAGACGGCAGTGAGTGGGTGCTGAGAGCGCCGCGGCCGCAGGAAGACCGAGACCAGTGGCTCGGCACTCCGGGATCGCGGAGGGCCCTGAGAGGAGTCGGAGCTGCGCAGATGGTGCGCCCAGCCTGAGGACCGGACGGCGCCCCTCCAACTTGCTTGGGGGTGACCAAGTGGTGGCTGGACCCTGCGGGGGGAGCTGAGTCGGGGGCCCCCACTCTGAACAGAAGATGGGCGGAGGCTGGGGCTTGCTCCCCCTTGACCCCCCCTGTTCGCCGCCGTCAACTGCGGACTGGGGGCAGGATCGCCTTGGGAGGCCTTGGAGATCGGTGGCAGTGACTCTGAGGAGGGCTGTGAGTGGCCCTGAGGTTGCACTGATTGGGCAGTACCGACTGGACTGGCGGCGCCCTACCTGCACGGAGCTATTGGGCAGGGGTACAGGCGGCGGCCTGGCGGCATATCGCTGGGAGCTTGACGCCCCGGAGTGGGGCCATAAAGAAGCTACAGCAAGGCAGCTGACCGGACTTGGGGCCGCGGAATGAGCACAGCAACGCAGTGATGGGGGCGGACCTGGGCTTGCCCTCTAGTACAGGACCATGAGGAGTCGGAGACAACCTGGCCTGGAGAGCACCGAGAGGAGCCCTGTGGGAGCAGTGGCGAGCTCTGAGGCCTGGCGCCCAACGCGGTGGAACCTGAGGGGCCACGCATCGCCCTCACTGGATGGTACACTATGGCTGGGGCTTTTCCTGGGTGTCGCCGATGAAGCGAGGGGTGGCCATTGGGCCCTATTTGAAGTGGGGGTGGTGCTGTCCACTAGACTAGATCGGACGGCATTTGGGGCTCCGCTACGCAGGATTGGAGTGCGCTAACGGCCGCAACCATGGGCAAGCCTCGCGCACGGAAGGAAGAAGACCCGTTGCCGTCTGGCGCCGACTCCCCGCCTCAGGAAAATAGGGATGAACAGGAATTGCCACGAGACCCAGGGATCCAACTCCAACTGGACAAAATCCTGACGGCCATAGCGGACTCCCGAGTTGCCCTCCAGCAGGACATTGCGTAGGTTGCGACGGGGCTAGGTTTGTTATGAGCAGACCACTCGAAGCTTGCTGACCGGGTGAAGCAGATCAAAGCTACACTTCAGGAGATTGGCCATGCGCAGACTGCGATATCTGCGACAATGGCGGGCATTCTGGACCGTCCCACTGTGCTGGAGCGGCGGGCTGAGGATGCGGAAGGCAGAAACATTGCGTAGGTTGCGACGGGGCTAGGTTTGTTATGAGCAGACCACTCGAAGCTTGCTGACCGGGTG
Organism: Lissotriton helveticus; assembly: GCF_964261635.1. NCBI lineage: Eukaryota > Metazoa > Chordata > Amphibia > Caudata > Salamandridae > Lissotriton > Lissotriton helveticus. Next base: position 302,586,430 of record NC_136059.1, read on the forward strand.
AAGCAGACTGAAGCTACACTTCAGGAGATTGGCCATGCGCAGACTGCGATATATGCGACAATGGCGGGCATTCTGGACCGTCCCACTGTGCTGGAGCGGCGGGCTGAGGACGCGGAAGGCAGAAACAGACGCAATAACATCCGCGTGGTGGGACTGCTGGATAAAATTGAGGGATCGGATATGGTGAGCTACTTAGAAACTTGGCTTCAAACTGTAGTGGCCCCTGAGGGACTATCGAGCTTCTACACCTTGGAGCGGGCGCATCGAGTCCCGGCTAAGCCGCCGCTGCAGGGGCGTCCTCCGTGGCCGATTGTGGCGTGGCTGCTGCACTTTCGAGACCGCGACTTGCTTCTCCAGAGGGCCCATTGCGATGTCCCTTTCCAGGTGGACAATGGCAGTGTTACTCTCTTCCTGGACTACTCGTTTGACACGCAGCGGCGCCGCATTTCCTTCCAAACTGTCAAGAGGGAATTGCGCGCGGAAGGGATTCAGTACTCTCTGTTCTTCCCAGCCAAGTTGCGCATTGTACTCGACGGAAAGACTCACTTCCACAACACGCCGGAGGATGCATGAGAGTGGCTAGAGTCCTACAGAGCAGCAAAGGATGGCCAGGACGCGGAGTCACGGGAGCTGGCTGGAGAATCTCAACCTCACAGGTCACAGCGGTTGTGTCGCCGCAGGCGGGGCCTGCGGAAACCATCGACCTCACAGACGGCCATAGAGCGTAGGGGTGCTCTGGAAGCGGTGACGGCGATTTCCGGAGAACTGCTGAAGACCACTCCGGAGACATCAGAACTTGGCAGTGACAAGGGCCGATCGGAGGCGGAGTCCTCGGTGTCGGACGATCCGCGCTTACCAATGGTCACTCCTGGAACTGCAGATGGACTGCTGGATGAGTAGATATTGTGATGGCTGTGGGACTGGGAGTTCTGCCCTGGAATGCTGTGCTGCAGTTATTGTTTTTTCTTCTTAAATAGGGGTTATAGTGGTGCATTGGACACGCGGAGGGCTAAGTGACTGAATCGGGAGGGACTAGAGTTGAGGTGGCGCTGGGCTTGTGGGGAGTTCCGGGTAGATCTGGGAGGCATTGCATTTTTGGGGGATTTGAGGGCGGGCACTGGTTGTGCTTTGGTTTATTGTAGGTCGTTTCCTAGGCCCTATCCATCCCCCACCGGATGGTACTAGTTAGTTTGCCTTAGCTTTGCACGAGGCACACAGTTGGGGTAGTTTGGATGGGATTCACTATGTTGGTGCCTATTCTTGGGGGGAGGAAGATGTACTGGGTAGAGAGGGATTGTTTGGGGATGGAATTAGTTTGTTTGGGGGACACTGCCTGCTGGTGAGCTTAATCGAAAAAGTGGAACTATCGAGTGTTGTGTATTTGTGTATTGATACCGCCACCTGGCAGCCGGAGGGGGCGGGGGCTGCTTTGAGTGGTTTTCGCATTATTGTTATGGGTCCATCACCTGATGTGAAATGTATAACCTGGAATGTTCGGGGATTGCACTCCATGCAGCGTAGGTATACGGTCCACTCCTATCTGGTCAGTAGGGGCGCGCAGGTGGCTTTCTTACAGGAGACACACTTGACTAAAACTGAGGGGCTTGCTCTACAGCGCAGGTGGCGAGGGCAGCTTTATTACACCACTTACTGAGCCTTTGCACGGGGGGTTCTGATCTGGGTTAGGGCTGGTGTCCCCTTTCAAGTATTGGACCAACTGATTGACCTTGATGGCCGCTACGTCGCAGTTAGAGGTCGCCTCTATGGGCGTGAGGTGACCCTATGGTCTGTCTATGCTCCTAACATGGAGCAGGCGTCCTTCCTGGAGACCTTGTCTTCTGCCCTCGCAGATTATTTCATGACACCAGTATTGATGGGGGGAGACTTTAACTCAGTTGTCGATGTCACCACGGACAGATCCCATCCTCCACTGCCCACGGCCCTGATCAATAAATTAGCTAGGGCTCAAGCCCACTGGCAAGACAATTGGGGACTCATTGACATTTGGCGAGCGCAGCATCCGGCCGATAGAGATTATTCCTATTACTCGGCCTTGCACAACCTGCACATTCGGTTGGACGCCATTTTATGTAGTACCGGCCTGGTGTCCCTGGCGGCTAGTAGCGAGTACCTAACGCGTACAATATCGGATCATAATCCGCTATTGGTAAACTTCTGCTGGGTGGTGGAGCGACCCAGGGTCTCGACTTGGAGACTGCGTCCAGAGATGTTGGTGGATCAGGTCTTGCACGCGGAGTTGGGAGAGGGGGTAGAGCACTACTTTGCGGAGAATGCGGGCTCTGCTTCGACGGTGGCTCTGGAATGGGATGCCTTCAAAGTGGTGGTCCGCGGGATCTGTATCGCCAAGTGGGTGGGAGTTCGGAAGCTGCTATTGCAGGAAATCGAGACGGGCGAACTGGCCCTTCGTGAAGCTGAGAGGGCTCATTCGGATGGCTCTGGGACGCGTGACGAGGTACTGGCCCAGAAGGAGGCGGTGGCGGTGGGGGAGGAGCGCCTTCGGTGCTTTGATACAGAGCTTTCTTGGCTCGTGCGCATGCGGAGCGGGACAAAGTGGGCATATTACTAGCTTGGCTGGCTGACCCTGCTCCTAGATGTGCACCCATTTTGGCGTTAGCTTCCTCTTTGGGACGGTTGAATATGAGCAACATCTCATAAATAACCGATTTCGATCCTTCTATGCGACTCTCTGGACCAACCAGTTGCGGACTGGCGAGGAGGATACTCAGGCGTTTCTGGAGGGCTTGGAGCTGCCCGCAATTGAGGAGGAGGAGGTGGAGGGGCTTGGACAGGATATTACTCTGGCTGTGATTCGCTGCGCCATTAAGCAATTAGCACATAACAAAACACCGGGCAGTGATGGTTTGCCTATTGAATTCTACCTGACGTATATTGACTTCCTGGCTCCCAGATTATTGGTGATGTACCAGGAGGCCAGACGGACGGGAATATTGCCGGCTTCTACTAGGGAAGCCATTATTGTTCCGCTCCTCAAGCCCGGAATGCCGCCGACTGACCCAGCTGCGTACAGGCCTCTTTCCATGCTCACTACTGACTATAAAATACTGAGCCGGGTGCTGGCCACTAGACTCCTTCACTTTATGACGCGGTTGGTGCGTCCAGATTGGGCTGGTTTTATCCCGACACGCAATACCGCCAGTAGCATACGTAGGTTGATAGGAATACTGGATGGAGGCCGTGAAATGGAGGGGCAGGCGATGGTCCTCTCCGTTGACATTGCCAAGGCATTTGACAGCCTGGAATGGTCCTATCTATTTTCAGTTATGACGGCATTTGGGCTTGGAGCTGGTTACGTCGTTGGGCTGCAATACTGTATTCGTCTGCGACAGATAGGGTCCGTGTGGGTAGGGTTGTCTCCTCTTCCTACCCGGTGGGACAGGGCACTAGGCAGGGATGCCCGCTCTCCCCGCTGTTGTTTGCCCTTGCGATAGAGTCGTTGGCAGCGTGCGCTAGAATGGGGGGGGATATCGTGGACTCCAGCTCCGAGGTCATGCGCACTATATTTTGCTTTATGCGGACGACCTCCTGATGTTTCTGAGGGATGCGGGGGATGCCCTGGATGGGGCACGCACCCTCCTTGCCCGTTTCGGGGATATCTCGGGACTAAGGGTTAACTGGGCAAAGACCTGCGATTTCCCAGTGACTAGTACATGCAACCCGCCCACACTACCGCCCGATCTGGCGTGGGAGCCAAGGTGCCTTCCCTATCTGGGAACGCAGGTGTATCACGATCAGGGGGATCTCCTTGAGGGCAACATTGGGAGAGCAATGAGAGGCCTGAGAGGTAGCATGAGGTTTTGGGGACCTTGCCATTGTCGCTGGCAGGTCGTGTAGCGCTGCTGAAGATGGTGGCGCTTCCCCGCTTGTTATACTTTTTCCAGACCTTACCGATACAAATACCGGTTGCTTTTTTCCGACAACTCCGTTCCGCGGTGGGCAGCTTCATCTGGGGTGCAGGACGGCGTAGGGTGGCGCTGGATACACTGATGCGGCCGAGAGCCGAAGGATGCCTTGCCACCCCGGATTTTGAATTGTACTATTTGGCTCAACCCGGTACAAAAACTGCGGGAGCAATGGGTGACGTACTTAGACAAAGCAATCCCAGAAGCTGCCTGGTTACAGATACTTAAAAGAGCATGGAAGAGTACCAGGAATGCTAGGTTCCAGCTAATTCAATTCTTCGTATTACATAGGGCATACCTCACGCCAACTAAAATTAATCAGTATTTTCGGACTGATACTGCGATCTGTCCCCGGTGCCGGCTGCAGGGCGCGGACCTGTGCCACATGCTGTGGGGCTGTCCCCAGCTGGGAACATATTAGGAGGAGGTACCCGAGTTGCTCTGTAAGGTGACTGAGCGACAGGTTGATCTGGATAAAGAAGCTTGCCTATTACACTGGTTCCCACACACTAGCAAAAATAAGATAACTAGCAAGTTTATGGACCTGGGGCTCATTCTGGCCAAGAGGGAAATTACATCACACTGGAAGGCAGCGGCCGGCCCTAGCTATGTTCGATGGAAAGCGGCAATGCTTATGTGGGCGGGCAGCGAGGGTTCCGTTCGACTGCAGCAGGCCCATAGATCCCACAGCGATAGGGCGCTGGAGGCGGCGCGGGCGTGGGAGGCTTTAGTGATGGAACTCCGGACGCTGGATGGAGACACTGGCTCGGACTCCGGCGCATCGACGGAGGAGGAGCAGTCGTGGGCGGCTACCTCGGGTCTTGGGGAGTTTAGCGCGGAGGGTGGTCCCCGATTTCCGGGTGGTTGCGGTGATTTTTAGTATCATGGATAAGATGCTCACTACGTACTTCCCAAACTAGGGTAGTATATTGATGACACTCGTTATTTAGGTAACAGCGCTGGCAGCAGGGGTGGGGGGATGGGTGGTTGATGGGTATTAGGGATGGCCATACATGGAGTACTGTATAATGTCCTAGAGCCCTAGGTTCCGATATGCCACTATGCTGATTGAGGGGACTTGACAGCGCAGCACCAGGCCAGGTTTAGGATCTAAAGTGCCTTGTGGAATTGCTGGATTGTTGTCGAGCCTCTACTCATTACGAAATGAAGGACTCTTTGTACTCATGATGGTCCCTCCTCATGTTTTGTTTGAAATAATAAAAAGATTTTTTTTTTTAAATGGCAGTGGGACAGCCACAAGTTGGCTGCATGACCACCGCCTCTGCCGGGATCTCTGATCCGGCTGTGACAGCGCAGGCCAGAGCTGCGGCCACTGACTGCGTTGTCAATGCCGGAATCATTGCCCAAATTACAATCTGCTGTCCTGCAGAACATTTCATGGCAGGGATCCCACCATGAAAAGGTCAGCAGGCCCCAGGGCATTATATATTGTGGGTGCACTATATGGCATGCATGGATATGGTGCATGCCACACAGACCACCCAACCTGCAGAAGGGGCTGAACTGCAGTGTCGTGCTTTGCTGGCCCTATATATGGGCCGCAGGATACTGCTGCAGTGACACAGCCACCGCTGCATCGCCAGCCCTGGATTACAGTTGTAATCCGGCCGGCGGGATGCCAGCGGCTTGGTGGTCTTCCTGGGACTTCCTCCGTGGCGGTCCCCAGGAAGACCACCAAAGCCATAATCGGGACCTAAATATTATTACACTACTTTCAGACATAATGACAGAAAGGGCAAGATACATCATATCTCAGAAAGCAAAACAATTACTCTCTCACATGGTCTATACAAACAGCGAAGAAATTACAAACACGGAAACTACCAATTGAAAAGGTACTAAATATTATTCTAATGCTTGCTGTGGGAGGGCCACTACAACAGGTGACTTTGTTATTAATGTAAGGAAAGACAACCATCCCCCAATTGTTACAGAAATCGATGATAGGCATGTACTACAAGATTTAAAGGCAAGCACTAGTTACCAAGAACCCACAACTAAAATATTGAAAGATGTACTTGCCAGAGTCCCTCACTAGATCAGAGGCCATCTTTCACCTATAACCACCTTAGAGCGCTTAGTAGTAAGAACTAAAAGAGTCACCAGCAGTATCCTCTTGCCCCCAAGAGATAGCTATCTCTCCAAATTCCCGAGCACTTGACCATCACACTGAGAGCTTCATTACGATGATGGTATGATGCCACAGACAGGCCGTCGCTGGTGGTCGGCCCGACATCCAGGCCATATGCCCAACCGTCAGATTACAAAACCGGCGGTCAGAGCGCAGAGGTCAGGGGGAAAGACTGCCACCTCTGACAGGATACAAGATCCCTTCAGGGAAGGGGGGGCGGAATACTATCCCAACAATGGAGGGATTAGGATCTCCCTTCCCGACTGCCCTTTCTTGGAGGTCCCACTGCATTGAAAAGGCAGACAGAAACGAACTTTGGAGTCCCCAAGCAGGGCCCCCGTTCCCCGTGGATCACTGCTAAGTGGCCTGAGGTGCACATGTAGTGTCACCCCACATCCATGCACTACATGGTTCCTGGCACACAGTGCATGATTGTGCACAAAGTGCTTTTTACCATTGTGGCTTGTGCTGCAGCCCTTTTTGTGGGCCGCAGCACATGCCGCAAGTAGTAAAAAACACTTTCCGACCGCCATGCTGGTGGTCTTATCCAAATTGGGTAAATGTGGGACCGCCGACTCATTGTTGGACAATCTCCTGCCCGATGCAATGGCGGTCTGACTGACCGCCTTCATAATCAGGCCCAGAGTGAGTAAACATTCTTCTTACATGATTACCATAACTTTGATAGACATATCAGGGTATTTTCTACCACAATTAACTAATTAAAGCTAAGTCAGTATCAAACATGGATTATGGATGGAACATTAAAAATGCACCCCAAACCATTCACTTAGATATACACCATACATGGTGGATATCAAAACACTAATTTCGGATCTGTAAACCTGTAAAATAAGACACAATAACCACCCACAAAAAAAAGTATATTCAAACGAAACTTAAATGTAGCAATTGTACTTTACAAACCACAGAACATAACAAAATTTAATGTAAAATAATAATATATTAATAACAAACACAACCTAAGCCTAAACCCTTTCGGTGCTCATGACTGAATGGCTCCGTCATGAACACCAGTGCTTGTGTTTTCATGACAGAACCATTCCGTAATGTGCACAAGTGCACTGAACCCCCCTCCTGTAAACAGCAGAGGGATTTCCTTTTTTTTCATCTCAGGAGGTGTAAAAGAGCTTCCCCAACCTCTCGAGGCATTTTTTCTTTTGAATGTAATGACGATTGCATGCATGATACACTGACGTTATTACATTAAAATTTAAACTGAGACATAGTTTCAGTTTCACTGTTTCCGTGCTTGTGAGGCTACCTCAGCCTCCCGAGCACCAAAACGCATGGGAGAGGTATCATTGGAAAGGGGAGAATCACCCCCTTTCCAATGATACCCAGTGAATCTCTGCTTCGATCACCAAGCAGGGATCCACCAGTAGGCACCAGGGAGGGGGAGCGTCCCATTGGGCAAGGGTCTCTGCTCCCCCATATTGAAATGGGTATATTTAGTCCTTATCCGCCCGCCCCCAATGCAGAAAGCAGCCTAAACACCAAGGATTCATTTTTAGGGTTCAGGGGTGGGGGCTGCCCAGAATAGGTATGCCAATGCCCCCACCCTCCCCCTACAAAAATGCCAACGTCTTTCTGGGGCCCCCAGGAGGCATATGGGAGCATTAGCCCCCAGGGGGGCAGAAAGCCCACTAGGCAACCAGGATTAGTTTTTTTTTAATACGTAGGGGTGGGGACTGCCCAGAATGGGCATGCCAATGCCCCACCCCAATAAAAACTTTCTGATCCCCTGGAGGCAAATGGGGCCTCCAGAGAGCCCACTGGACGCCTAGGGGTATGATGTATTATATACATAGGGGTGGGGGCTGCCCAGAAGGAGCTTGCCAGTGCCTCCACCCCACAAAAAAATGGCCACAGTCTTTCTGCATCCCCTTGGGGGAATATCGGGGCAATAGCCCCCAATCTGCCCTCCTCTAGGGCAGGAGAAACCCCACTAGGAAGTTACCTTTTTTTTAATGTGCCTAGCTGTGGAGTTTGGGCCGTAGCGTAGCCGGCACTTAGGGAAACCTAGCAAGCCTGTACATTTGTGAAAACTAGACAACATGGCAAATACAGAATAGGGCGACCAGTGTACCTCTCACCAGGTTCTGTTACCCAGAATCCCTTGCAAACCTCAAACTTTGGCAAACAAATAACACATGTTCCTCACATTTCTGTAATGGAAAGTTCTTGAATCTGCGGTGAGCCACAAACGTCCACCCTCCCAGCATTCCCCCAAGTTTCCAGAGAAAAATGGTACCTCACTTGTGTGGGTAGGTCTAGTGCTTGCAACAGGAAATGGCCCAAAACATGGATACATAACATTTTCCACTGAAAACTGACCATTTTTTTTCGCAATTTGCCTACCTACACTAAAGGTGTTACAATTATAATACATACTTCAAATATACATATATTTTAAAAATAGTTTTTAATACCAGTAAATACAATAAAAAACTTAAACTAATAAAGAATTCATATCACATTAATATGCCACATTATCATATTAAATAAATATGTATAATATTTGTATGTATACATATATATATATATATATATATATATATATATATGTATTCACTGAAAAAACCATAGGTTATAGACCATATATAGTTAGGAATTTGCATTTACAAAACCTTGAAAATTCACTGAAAAAACCATAGGTTAGAGACCATATATAGTTAGCTGGACATTTTATTGACATAAAACCAATGAAATTCCATATATAGTTAGTTGCACTAACTATATATCGCGCACCCGCAATCCACTGCTGATGATGTCACATATTACATCATTCATGACATGGTCAGTGACATCCCTGATGACATCACTGATGACATCTCAAATGACATCACTGATGACATCACTGATGACATCTCAAATGACATCACTGATGACATCATCTAGTGTCTGTGTTTTTGTAAAGTTTAAATATGTTTTACATATTGAAGAATGAGTGGATGTATGGAAGACTGAGTGTGTGTGTGGCTGGCTGGGAGGTGTGTGACTCTGTGCATATCAATGTGTACTTGTATCAGTGATTGTATAAGAGAGTAAGTATGTGTTAGTATATGTGTGAAAAGTATGGTGTTCTGTGTTTAACTGTATAGATGAGGAAATCGAAGTGTGATTGATTCTTCACAGGACTGACTAGGTGTATGAGTGCATATGATAGTGTTGTAATAATGAGTGACTGTATGTATGAGTGATTGTATGGGTGAATGAGTGAATGTGTGTGTAGACGTAGGAATCAGTGAGTGCGTATGTAGTAACTGGTATTGGTGTGTCATGATGTCATCAGTGATGTCATTTGAGATGTCATCAGTGATGTCATTTGAGATGTCATCAGTGATGTCATCAGTGATGTCACTGAAGTATGGTGTTCTGTGTTTAACTGTATAGATGAGGAAATGGAAGTGTGATTGATTCTTTACAGGACTGACTAGGTGTGTGAGTAACTCCATGGATGAGTGGCAGTGTGTGAGTGTCTGCATAGGTGTATGAGTGCATATGATAGTGTTGTAATAATGAGTGACTGTATGTATGAGTGATTGTATGGGTGAATGAGTGAATGTGTGTGTAGACGTAGGAATCAGTGAGTGCGTATGTAGTAACTGGTATTGGTGTGTCATGATGTCATCAGTGATGTCATTTGAGATGTCATCAGTGATGTCATCAGTGATGTCATCAGTGATGTCACTGACCATGTCATGAATGATGTAATATGTGACATCATCAGCAGTGGATTGCGGGTGCGCGATATATAGTTAGTGCAACTAACTATATATGGAATTTCATTGGTTTTATGTCAATAAAATGTCCAGCTAACTATATATGGTCTCTAACCTATGGTTTTTTCAGTGAATTTTCAAGGTTTTGTAAATGCAAATTCCTAACTATATATGGTCTATAACCTATGGTTTTTTCAGTGAATTTCATTGGTTTTTTAAAAGCTAATATCTATAGCTGTAAAATATATTCTTTATTACGTGACGTATCACGTAGCCACGTGAGACGCCTCATGACGCGTCGCATAACCGTGACGTATCGGCTCTGCAGCGCAAACAAAACCCGTAACGTAAGTGTGCCGGAGCACGCTTACAGATATATATATTTTTTTTAACCTTAATTAGACAAAATCCACGCGTGCACATATCTTGAGGCCTTGCAAAGGCACATCAAACAAACAGTCCCTACAATTTTGCCAAGTTTGCTGGAAATCTATTCCCTTCATTTTTTTTTTACTGTTTCTCTTGGTTTTCCCCTTGTTACGCTACCCGGTACGCGAACCGGACGCTCCAAAAACACAAGATGGCGGACTCCCGTTACGCTGCCGGTTAGCTGCCCGGTTCGCTTACCGGGAAGCGCCTCGACCGCGAAAAATCGCGGGGGACTTTAATATCCCCCTCATCACCCTAGGGGGTCAGGAGGGGTTTATCTTGCCCCCTTTCCTTCATTTCCCCCTTCTTTTTTCACCACATCTTGTCTCTCGAACCTACCGAGAGACAAGATGGCGGCCGCTCCGGACTGTTTACAATGTTGACAGCTACGCTGCCGGTTAGCTGCCCGGTTAGCTGCCCGGTGAGCTGCCCGGTTCGCGTACCGGGACGCGCCTCTACGGCGTAAAATCTCAAAAAAAAAAAAATTTTTTTTTGCCCCGCGGGGCACTTTAATATCCCCCTCATCATTCCTAGGGGGTCAGGAGGGGTCTACCTTGCCCCCTTTCCTTCATTTCCCCCTTTGTTTTTCACCACATCTTGTCTCTCGATCCTACCGAGAGACAAGATAGCGGCCGCTCCGGACTGTTTAGAATGTTGACAGACACCGGAGAGCCAATCAGCTTCGCTTCGCGAAGTTCCGTTACGCGTCAGGTACGCGAACCGGGGCGCTAACCGGAGCGCTGTCACAGATATATATTTTTTTTTAAACGTTAATTTCTCAAAATCCACTGGAGCACATATATTGAGACATAGCAAAGGCACGTCGGGCAAACCATATCTACAATTTTGCCAAGTTTCATGTAAATCTATTCAGCCGTTCGAGCTAAAAGTGAGTCCAACCGCCCTATGGAAAAATGAATAGGAAAAACGCGTTTTGGGACCCCCCTTTTTTCTCGGCCCCCCTTGACGAAACCCCCCCAAATTTTCAGGGGCTGCTCAGAAACAAAATGTGCCATTTTCCTGAGAATTTCAGCCAATTCCGTCCACAAACGCCAAAGTTATTAGACATAGAATTTTCAGAAATCCCATAGAGAAAAAATCCTAACTATATATACCCACTGGCTATCGCCAGTAGGTAATATACATATATAAACATATATAATCTGCATATCTATATAAATATAAATGCATGCATACATATACATATATGCATACATATGCATGTTATTTACATGAAAGTTTTAAAAACACTAATAAAAGCAAAGCTAAAAAGCCACCTCATTACAAACAGAATGGCTTTAACTTAAACGAGGGCGAGATCTATTGCATTTTCAATGCTTGTTTACTTTGGTTCTATCAAGAAGGCATTCAGATGTGTCACACATTTGCCATAAATTCTGAATGTTAGCACTCTAGTTGCTCATTAGATCACTGTAGTAAAGCTAGTGCTCACCAGGGAAGTCTGCTGCTAATCATGGTTTGCAGCCATTTTCCCGCATTTTTTATCCCGCAGACTTTCAGTCCGCATACCATTATCCCGCAAGGTCATTGACCTCGCATACCATTATCCCGCATTTTTTCAAAACGCATGTGCATTTATCGCGCATGCCTTTACAAAGAATTACGTTTTAAAGGCATGTATGGTAAATGCATTTGCGTTGTGAAAACCACGATGACGAGAGAGGTAAGTGGGTTTGTGTTAATTTTTTCGTGGGTTAGTGATTGTGTAGTGTAGTGTTGTGTAGTGTAGTGTTGTGTTAGTGTAGTGTAGAGTTGTGGTGGTTGTTTAGTGTAGGGTCATGCTGGGGGTAGTGTTTTAGGGTTTAGGGTTGTGTTGTAGTGTTTGCGTAGTGTAGGGTCATGCTGGGGCTAGTGTTTTAGGGTTTAGGGTAGTGTTGTAGTGTTTGCGTAGTGTAGGGTCATGCTGGGGGTAGTGTTTTAGGGTGTAGGGTAGTGTTGTAGTGTTTGCGTAGTGTAGGGTCATGCTGGGGGTAGTGTTTTAGGGTTTTGGGTAGTGTTGTAGTGTTTGCGTAGTGTAGGGTCATGCTGGGGGTAGTGTTTTAGGGTTTAGGGTAGTGTTGTAGTGTTTGCGTAGTGTAGGGTCATGCTGGGGGGTAGTGTTTTAGGGTTTAGGGTAGTGTTGTAGTGTTTGCGTAGTGTAGGGTCATGCTGGGTGTAGTGTTTTAGGGTTTAGGGTAGTGTTGTAGTGTTTGTGTAGTGTAGGGTCATGCTGGGGGTAGTGTTTTAGGGTTTAGGGTAGTGTTGTAGTGTTTGCGTAGTGTAGGGTCATGCTGGGGTGTAGTGTTTTAGGGTTTAGGGTAGTGTTGTAGTGTTTGCGTAGTGTAGGGTCATGCTGGGGGTAGTGTTTTAGGGTTTAGGGTAGTGTTGTAGTGTTTGCGTAGTGTAGGGTCATGCTGGGGTGTAGTGTTTTAGGGTTTTGGGTAGTGTTGTAGTGTTTGCGTAGTGTAGGGTCATGCTGGGGGTAGTGTTTTAGGGTTTAGGGTAGTGTTGTAGTGTTTGCGTAGTGTAGGGTCATGCTGGGGGTAGTGTTTTAGGGTTTAGGGTAGTGTTGTAGTGTTTGCGTAGTGTAGGGTCATGCTGGGGGTAGTGTTTTAGGGTTTAGGGTAGTGTTGTAGTGTTTGCGTAGTGTAGGGTCATGCTGGGGTGTAGTGTTTTAGGGTTTTGGGTAGTGTTGTAGTGTTTGCGTAGTGTAGAGTCATGCTGGGGGTAGTGTTTTAGGGTTTAGGGTAGTGTTGTAATGTTTGCGTAGTGTAGGGTCATGCTGGGGGTAGTGTTTTAGGGTTTAGGGTAGTGTTGTAGTGTTTGCGTAGTGTAGGGTCATGCTGGGGGTAGTGTTTTAGGGTTTTGGGTAGTGTTGTAGTGTTTGCGTAGTGTAGGGTCATGCTGGGGGTAGTGTTTTAGGGTTTAGGGTAGTGTTGTAGTGTTTGCGTAGTGTAGGGTCATGCTGGGGGTAGTGTTTTAGGGTTTAGGGTAGTGTTGTAGTGTTTGTGTAGTGTAGGGTCATGCTGGGGGTAGTGTTTTAGGGTTTAGGGTTGTGTTGTAGTGTTTGCGTAGTGTAGGGTCATGCTGGGGTGTAGTGTTTTAGGGTTTTGCGTAGTGTTGTAGTGTTTGCGTAGTGTAGGGTCATGCTGGGGGTAGTGTTTTAGGGTTTAGGGTAGTGTTGTAGTGTTTGCGTAGTGTAGGGTCATGCTGGGGTGTAGTGTTTTAGGGTTTAGGGTTGTGTTGTAGTGTTTGTGTAGTGTAGGGTCATGCTGGGGGTAGTGTTTTAGGGTTTAGGGTAGTGTTGTAGTGTTTGTGTAGTGTGGGGTCATGCTGGGGGTAGTGTTTTAGGATTTAGGGTTGTGTTGTAGTGTAGGGTCATGCTGGGGGTATTGTTTTAGGGTTTAGGGTAGTGTTGTAGTGTTTGCGTAGTGTAAGGTCATGCTGGGGTGTAGTGTTTTAGGGTTTTGGGTAGTGTTGTAGTGTTTGCGTAGTGTAGGGTCATGCTGGGGGTAGTGTTTTAGGGTTTAGGGTAGTGTTGTAGTGTTTGTGTAGTGTAGGGTCATGCTGGGGGTAGTGTTTTAGGGTTTAGGGTAGTGTTGTACTGTTTGTGTAGTGTAGGGTCATGCTGGGGGTAGTGTTTTAGGGTTTAGGGTAGTTTAGTTGTTTAGTGTATGCTAAAGGCATATTCGTTCTAAAAGTTTTCGTTATTTTAATTTGCGGCCTAATAGTACATGCAGGATTGTTTTTTGCGGACTGATGGTATGCGGGATTTCGTCATATATTCGCTAATCATACTTTCTATGGCAAAATGAACCCCCTCATTTTGTTCCTTTTTAAATTAAATGTTTTAAGAGTTACCACTTTATTCCAATCAAGATGGCTTCAGGTGTGCCATACCTTTGTAATAAGTAGGACTGTTAGCACTCTAGTTGTTCTTTAGAACACTCTGGGACATTCTGTCATTGGGCTATAGTTGGGCTACATCTGGCTGATATTTGGGCTACATTTGTTTTTTTTTTGTCTCTGGTGGCCATCTTTGGGCTACATTGGGCTACATTGGGCTACATTGGGCTACCTTGGGCTACATTTGGGCTCCAACATATATATAGCCCAATGTAGCCCAATATATATTTTTCAAAGTTAATTTTCGTAAAAACCACTGGAGCCTATATCTTGAGACATAGCAAAGGCACATCGGGCTACCAGTCCCTAAAATTTTGCCAAGTTTGGTGTAAATCCATTCAGCCGTTCGGGCTAAAAGTGAGGCCAACCGCCCTATGGAAAATTGCATGGGAAAAACACGTTTTGGGACCCCCCTTTTTTCTCGCCCCCCCCTTGACGAAACCCCCCCAAATTTTCAGGGGCTGCTCAGAAACAAAATGTTCCATTTTCCTGAAAATTTCAGCCAATTCTGTCCTCAAACGCCAAAGTTATTCGACATAGAATTTTCAAAAATCCCATAGGAAAAAAATCCTAACTATATATACCTACTGGCTATCGCCAGTAGGTAATATTACCTACTGGCGATAGCCAGTAGGTATATATAGTTAGGATTTTTTCCTATGGGATTTTTGAAAATTCTATGTCGAATAACTTTAGCGTTTGAGGACAGAATTGGCTGAAATTTTCAGGAAAATGGAACATTTTGTTTCTGAGCAGCCCCTGAAAATTTGGGGGGGTTTCGTCAAGGGGGGGCCGAGAAAAAAGGGGGTCCCAAAATGTGTTTTTCCCATGCAATTTTCCATAGGGCGGTTGGCCTCACTTTTAGCCTGAACGGCTGAATGGATTTACACCAAACTTGGCAAAATTGTAGGGATTGGTAGCCCGATGTGCCTTTGCTATGTCTCAAGATATAGGCTCCAGTGGTTTTTACGAAAATTAACTTTGAAAAATATATATTGGGCTACATTGGGCTATATATATATTGGAGCCCAAATGTAGCCCAATGTAGCCCAATGTAGCCCAAAGATGGCCACCAGAGACAAAAAAAACAAATGTAGCCCAAATATCAGCCAGATGTAGCCCAACTATAGCCCAATGACAGAATGTCCCAGAGTGTTCTAAAGAACAACT
Source organism: Lissotriton helveticus (assembly GCF_964261635.1). Taxonomy (NCBI): domain Eukaryota; kingdom Metazoa; phylum Chordata; class Amphibia; order Caudata; family Salamandridae; genus Lissotriton; species Lissotriton helveticus. The sequence goes on from NC_136059.1 coordinate 302,601,774, forward strand.
AGAGTGCTAACAGTCCTACTTATTGCAAAGGTATGGCACACCTGAAGCCATCTTGATTGGAATAAAGTGGTAACTCTTAAAACATTTAATTTAAAAAGGAACAAAATGAGGGGGTTCATTTTGCCATAGAAAGTATGATTAGCGAATATATGACGAAATCCCGCATACCATCAGTCCGCAAAATAAATCCCGCATGTACTATTAGGCCGCAAATTAAAATAACGAAAACTTTTAGAACGAATATGCCTTTAGCATACACTAAACAACTAAACTACCCTAAACAATAAAACACTACCCCCAGCATGACCCTACACTACACACACACTACAACACTACCCTAAACCCTAAAACACTACCCCCAGCATGACCCTACACTACACACACACTACAACACTACCCTAAACCCTAAAACACTACCCCCAGCATGACCCTACACTACGCAAACACTACAACACTACCCAAAACCCTAAAACACTACACCCCAGCATGACCCTACACTACGCAAACACTACAACACTACCCTAAACCCTAAAACACTACCCCCAGCATGACCCTACACTACACAAACACTACAACACAACCCTAAACCCTAAAACACTACCCCCAGCATGACCCTACACTACGCAAACACTACAACACAACCCTAAACCCTAAAACACTACCCCCAGCATGACCCTACACTACGCAAACACTACAACACTACCCTAAACCCTAAAACACTACCCCCAGCATGACCCTACACTACGCAAACACTACAACACTACCCAAAACCCTAAAACACTACACCCCAGCATGACCCTACACTACGCAAACACTACAACACTACCCTAAACCCTAAAACACTACCCCCAGCATGACCCTACACTACGCAAACACTACAACACTACCCAAAACCCTAAAACACTACACCCCAGCATGACCCTACACTACGCAAACACTACAACACTACCCTAAACCCTAAAACACTACCCCCAGCATGACCCTACACTACGCAAACACTACAACACTACCCTAAACCCTAAAACACTACCCCCAGCATGACCCTACACTACGCAAACACTACAACACTACCCTAAACCCTAAAACACTACCCCCAGCATGACCCTACACTACGCAAACACTACAACACTACCCAAAACCCTAAAACACTACCCCCAGCATGACCCTACACTACGCAAACACTACAACACTACCCAAAACCCTAAAACACTACCCCCCAGCATGACCCTACACTACGCAAACAATACAACACTACCCAAAACCCTAAAACACTACCCCCAGCATGACCCTACACTACGCAAACACTACAACACTACCCAAAACCCTAAAACACTACACCCCAGCATGACCCTACACTACGCAAACACTACAACACTACCCAAAACCCTAAAACACTACCCCCAGCATGACCCTACACTACGCAAACACTACAACACTACCCAAAACCCTAAAACACTACCCCCAGCATGACCCTACACTACGCAAACACTACAACACTATCCTAAACCCTAAAACACTACGCCCAGCATGACCCTACACTACGCAAACACTACACTACCCTAAACCCTAAAACACTAGCCCCAGCATGACCCTACACTACGCAAACACTACAACACAACCCTAAACCCTAAAACACTACCCCCAGCATGACCCTACACTACAACACTACCCTAAACCCTAAAACACTACCCCCAGCATGACCCTACACTATGCAAACACTACAACACAACCCTAAACCCTAAAACACTACCCCCAGCATGACCCTACACTAAACAACCACCACAACTCTACACTACACTAACACAACACTACACTACACAACACTACACTACACAACACTACACTACACTACACAATCACTAACCCACGAAAAAATTAACACAAACCCACTTACCTCTCTCGTCATCGTGGTTTTCACAACGCAAATGCATTTACCATACATGCCTTTAAAACGTAATTCTTTGTAAAGGCATGCGCGATAAATGCACATGCGTTTTGAAAAAATGCGGGATAATGGTATGCGAGGTCAATGACCTTGCGGGATAATGGTATGCGGACTGAAAGTCTGCGGGATAAAAAATGCGGGAAAATGGCTGCAAACCATGATTAGCAGCAGACTTCCCTGGTGAGCACTAGCTTTACTACAGTGATCTAATAAGCAACTAGAGTGCTAACATTCAGAATTTATGGCAAATGTGTGACACATCTGAATGCCTTCTTGATAGAACCAAAGTAAACAAGCATTGAAAATGCAATAGATCTCGCCCTCGTTTAAGTTAAAGCCATTCTGTTTGTAATGAGGTGGCTTTTTAGCTTTGCTTTTATTAGTGTTTTTAAAACTTTCATGTAAATAACATGCATATGTATGCATATATGTATATGTATGCATGCATTTATATATATATGCAGATTATATATGTTTATATATGTATATTACCTACTGGCGATAGCCAGTGGGTATATATAGTTAGGATTTTTTCTCTATGGGATTTCTGAAAATTCTATGTCTAATAACTTTGGCGTTTGTGGACGGAATTGGCTGTAAGTTTCAGGAAAATGGCACATTTTGTTTCTGAGCAGCCCCTGAAAATTTGGGGGGGTTTCGTCAAGGGGGGCAGAGAAAAAAGGGGGGTCCCAAAACGCATTTTTCCCATTCATTTTTCCATAGGGCGGTTGGACTCACTTTTAGCTCAAACGGCTGAATAGATTTACATGAAACTTGGCAAAATTGTAGATATGGTTTGCCCGACGTGCCTTTGCTATGTCTCAATATATGTGCTCCAGTGGATTTTGAGAAATTAACGTTTAAAAAAATATATATATCTGTGACAGCGCTCCGGTTAGCGCCCCGGTTCGCGTACCTGACGCGTAACGGAACTTCGCGAAGCGAAGCTGATTGGCTCTCCTGTGTCTGTCAACATTCTAAACAGTCCGGAGCGGCCGCCATCTTGTCTCTCGGTACGATCGAGAGACAAGATGTGGTGAAAAACAAAGGGGGAAATGAAGGAAAGGGGGCAAGGTAGACCACTCCTGACCTCCTAGGATTGATGAGGGGGATATTAAAGTGCGCGCGGGGCAAAAAATAAAAAAAATTTTTTTTGGCGATTTTACGCCATAGAGGCACGTCCCGGTAAGCGAACCGGGCAGCTCACCGGGCAGCTAACCGGGCAGCTAACCGGCAGCGTAGCTGTCAACATTGTAAACAGTCCGGAGCGGCCGCCAACTTGTCTCTCGGTAGGTTCGAGAGACAAGATGTGGTGAAAAAAGAAGGGGGAAATGAAGGAAAGGGGGCAAGGTAAACCCCTCCTGACCCCCTAGGATTGATGAGGGGGATATTAAAGTCCCCCGCGATTTTTCGCGGTAGAGGCGCTTCCCGGTACGCGAACCGGGCAGCTAACCGGCAGCGTAACGGGAGTCCGCCATCTTGTGTTTTTGGAGCGTCCGGTTCGCGTACCGGGTAGCGTCCCGGTAAGCGTAACAAGGGGAAAACCAAGAGAAACAGTAAAAAAAAAAAATTAAGGGAATAGATTTCCAGCAAACTTGGCAAAATTGTAGGGACTGTTTGTTTGATGTGCCTTTGCAAGGCCTCAAGATATGTGCACGTGTGGATTTTGTCTAATTAAGGTTAAAAAAAATATATATATCTGTAAGCGTGCTCCGGCACGCTTACGTTACGGGTTTTGTTTGCGCTGCAGAGCAGATACGTCACGGTTATGCGGCGCGTCATGAGGCGTCTCACGTGGCTACGTGATACGTCACGTAATAAAGAATATATTTTACAGCTATAGACATTAGCTTTTAAAAAACCAATGAAATTCACTGAAAAAACCATAGGTTATAGACCATATATAGTTAGGAATTTGCATTTACAAAACCTTGAAAATTCACTGAAAAAACCATAGGTTAGAGACCATATATAGTTAGCTGGACATTTTATTGACATAAAACCAATGAAATTCCATATATAGTTAGTTGCACTAACTATATATCGCGCACCCGCAATCCACTGCTGATGATGTCACATATTACATCATTCATGACATGGTCAGTGACATCACTGATGACATCACTGATGACATCTCAAATGACATCACTGATGACATCACTGATGACATCTCAAATGACATCACTGATGACATCATGACACACCAATACCAGTTACTACATACGCACTCACTGATTCCTACATCTACACACACATTCACTCATTCACCCATACAATCACTCATACATACAGTCACTCATTATTACAACACTATCATATGCACTCATACACCTATGCAGACACTCACACACTGCCACTCATCCATGGAGTTACTCACACACCTAGTCAGTCCTGTAAAGAATCAATCAGACTTCCATTTCCTCATCTATACAGGTAAACACAGAACACCATACTTCAGTGACATCACTGATGACATCACTGATGACATCTCAAATGACATCACTGATGACATCTCAAATGACATCACTGATGACATCATGACACACCAATACCAGTTACTACATACGCACTCACTGATTCCTACGTCTACACACACATTCACTCATTCACCCATACAATCACTCATACATACAGTCACTCATTATTACAACACTATCATATGCACTCATACACCTAGTCAGTCCTGTGAAGAATCAATCACACTTCGATTTCCACATCTATACAGTTAAACACAGAACACCATACTTTTCACACATATACTAACACATACTTACTCTCTTATACAATCACTGATACAAGTACACATTGATATGCACAGAGTCACACACCTCCCAGCCAGCCACACACACACTCAGTCTTCCATACATCCACTCATTCTTCAATATGTAAAACATATTTAAACTTTACAAAAACACACAGACACTAGATGATGTCATCAGTGATGTCATTTGAGATGTCATCAGTGATGTCATCAGTGATGTCATTTGAGATGTCATCAGTGATGTCATCAGTGATGTCACTGACCATGTCATGAATGATGTAATATGTGACATCATCAGCAGTGGATTGCGGGTGCGCGATATATAGTTAGTGCAACTAACTATATAGGGAATTTCATTCGTTTTATGTCAATAAAATGTCCAGCTAACTATATATGGTCTCTAACCTATGGTTTTTTCAGTGAATTTTCAAGGTTTTGTAAATGCAAATTCCTAACTATATATGGTCTATAACCTATGGTTTTTTCAGTGAATATATATATATATATATATTAACATTTAATATCATAGAAAAAATTCTACATAAAATGAAAATAATGCTATCATCAAAATAAAAAATTGAAAACATTATTGAATATTATCCATGTAGTAAAGTATATATCTATTTCAACATATGTAACATATATTCATGTAATATTAATCAAATAAATATATACATTAACTTCAGAATTACCTACTGTACAAATAATACGATTATTTTTTACATAATTAATAATAAAATAACTTAATTTTATTGAAAAATGTAATTACATTAAAAAGTATTATTACATTTTTAAATATACATGTATTTTAATGCATAATATTTACATTCAAATTAACAATTAAATGTATGAAAACCTATATGCATTAGTACATTATAATGTAACACTTTTAAATGTAAGCACTAAATATTTTTATACACAACTATTTAAAAGTATTTTTTTTAAACATAATTTCCGAAATTAAGCCTAATTATTATATATGAATTATTCTTGAATGATTGAAAAAAGCATGATTATATTTAACAATACATAACTATAACAAATAAAAAACTTGTTTGTATTACACATATTATAAATGTAATTTTTGAAATTATTTTTTATTTTAAACTAGCTTACCCGTCGCGCGATGCTGCGATCTTCGAAGAAAGGAAATTCAAGGAAACTCGTTATGATAACATTCAATTTACATTGTGTCATTTTTATTGAAACGTATTCATTTTAATATGGAAAACATTTCAAAGTGTCGTTTTAATTCTATTTATTTATTCGAGTGCTTGTGGATACACAATTATTTTTTTTCCGTCTGGTGCGTACATCAGTATTCGAAAGATTATGAGGGCCCTGGGGGCCGATATTTGAAAAAGAATTATGCCAGAAACCTTCGCAGGAGTGTACACAACAACTTCCCAAAGTTTCCTGGCGATCAGATGAATGCTGTTTTAATTCTATTTATTTATTCGGATGCTTGTGGATACACGATTTTTTGTTTTTCCGTCTTGTGCGTACATCAATATTCGAAAGATTATGAGGGCCCTGGGGGGCAGATATTTAAAAAACAATTATGCCAGAAACCTTCGCAGGAGTGTACTCAACAACTTCCCAAAGTTTCCTGGCAATCGGATGAATGCTGTTTTAATTCTATTTATTTATTTGAGTGCTTGTGGATACACAATTGTTTGTTTTTCCATCTAGTGCGTACATTAGTATTCGAAAGATTATGAGGGCCCTGGGCGGCCGATATTTAAAAAATGTTATGCCAGAAACCTTCGCGGGAGTGTACTCAACAACTTCCCAAAGTTCCATGGCGATCGGATGAATGGTGTTTTAATTCTATTTATTTATTCGAGTGCTTGTGGATACACAATTTGCTCTTTTTCCGTCTGGTGCGTACAACAGTATTCGAAAGATTATGAGGGCCCTGGGGGGCCTATATTTTAAAAAATGTTATGTCAGAAACTTTCGCGGGAGTGTACTCAACAACTTCCCAAAGTTTCATGGCGATCGGATGAATGGTGTAGTAATGCTTAAAGAACAAACAGACAGACAGACAAACAGACAGACAGACATACATTCGTTTTTATATATATACTAGTTTACCCATCGCGCGTTGCTGCGATCTCAGAAGAAAGGAAATGTAGGGAAACTTGTTATGATAACATTCAAATTACATTGTGTCATTTTTATTGAAACGTATTCATTTTAATATGGAAAACATTTTAAAGTGTTGTTTTAATTCTGTTTATTTATTCGAGTGCTTGTGGATACACGTTTTTTTTTGTTTTTCCGTCTGGTGCGTACACAAATAAATCTGAAGGTTTTCTGACGTGTGAGCTGGCCACATACAGTTGTCCATGTGAGAAGCACGGATTCTCCAAATCTAGTCCACACACTTGCAGCGATTGTCCTTGTGCTTTGTTGATGGTCATTGCAAAAGCGAGTCGCACCGGAAAGTGTAAACGTTCAGTATTGGAAAGATTATGAGGGCCCTGGGGGGCCGGGGGGCCGATATTTAACAAATGTTTCTTTTTTTTTTGCCAGAAACATTCGCGGGAGTGTACTCAACAACATTTAACAATTTCTTTTTTTATTATTATTCTTTTGGGGCCAGAAACCTTCACGGGAGTGTACTCAACAACTTCCCAAAGTTTCATGGCGATCAGATGAATGGTGTAGTAATGCATAAAGGACAAACAGACATACTTTTGATTTTATATATATAGATAGATAGATGTAGAAATCCAATAGAAACTATTCAATTAAATTCACACAAATATACCAATTTCTTACAAATATTAAAGAAAAGTTGAATAAACCAAACCTTTATACATAAAAAAATATATTAATCATTTCATAACTTAATCATACATTGTAGGAGGCTGGCTTAGTATATGGTGCACACTTATGTAAGTGGGTACCCTTCACTAATCCATGCAACCCTTATGGTGATTTAAGTAGTTTTAGGCAACCTTGGAAAGCTCTCTAAGTGGTAGCTGTGGAGATCAGCCTTCAGGCTTAGTCCAGAAGGAGTGTAAAGCAGTTTGTTTTACCAGAACGTAATCTTATTTGTATAGATTAGGTGAAAAAGAACCACACAGTGTATTTATAAAAATATGTATTTATTATAAGACATTCACTAACACATACAAATATCTCCTACCCGGAGATATACACAATGCATACAATTCTTTGCAAATAAAACAGGTATGTTACACAAATACACTGTAGTCGCCAGGAGGAGACCAAACCATATACTAAAATAGTGGTATGCGAACCACCACTCGAGTCAAGACTGTAACCAAAAGACGTAGAAATTCCGGGGACCCAAGGAACCACCCGAGGTAAGTTACCAGGAACCTCATGGAGGCCGTGTGTAGAGTGGGAACACGACCGCGTGCTCATTTCAAGTCAATGGGTAAGTCGCGGTTGCAATTTTAAAGAAGGAGGACCCTTCCCAGTGGACCCCGAAGAAACCCTGTGGAAGACAGAAGGTTGGAGAGCCACCCCACCTGTGGATACCCTAGGAACCAGGATACCTACACCAGGGAAACCAGGTGCATAGGTGTGAAGTATAATCGGAAACCACCATCGAACTCAATAGGGAGATTTCGCTGGTGAAGAAGGTGAAAGTGTCCAGTGGAACCCAAAGGTGGATTCAAGATGAAAAGTACATGCAAGCAGAGGGGACAGAGTCTAAGTCACTCAGGGTGGCTATGGAGACAAATGCCCACCGATGTGGGTTGTTGCAGGAGAGTTGACGGTGACCTTAGAGCTGCAGCTGTGTGGACCAGGCAATGCTGTGGAAGACCAGGAGCTGTTCATGAGCTGTCCCATGCCAGATGTCGAGAGTTATGTGGTGGGTGAAGCTGAAGACGGCTGGAATGCCAGAAACCGGTCCTCGGAAGCTTGTTTCCGGTCCAGGGAAGACATTGCTTGGCAGTTCGGGCTGGACTGTTCCCATGAGGCACAGGGTCAGACTGATTTGCATATAGCCATGTCTGAACTGGGGTGGCAGAGTGGGCTAAAGAACGGTGATGGATTAAACCCAGATCTTTTGACTGGGTGTGAGTGTTTGATTGATTCAGATGCTCCGTCCATCACCACCCCCTTTTGTACCGCTTTTGGCCGCCATAAGTGTGGCAGGGTATGCTCAAACGTGAGTCCCTTGCTCACTTTGCCACTGGATTCAAGCAAGCCGAGCTGAAGACAGCTGGAATGCCAGAAACCGGTCCTCGGAAGCTTGTTTCCGGTCCAGGGAAGGCATGGCTTGGCAGTTCGGGCTGGACTGTTCCCATGAGGCACAGGGTCAGACGGATTTGCATATACCCATGTCTGAACTGGGGTGGCAGAGTGGGCTAAAGAACGGTGATGGATTAAACCCAGATCGTTTGACTGGGTGTGAGTGTTTGATTGATTCAGATCCTCCGTCCATCACCACCCCCTTTTGTACCGCTTTTGGCCACCATAAGTGTGGTAGGGTATGCTCAGACGTAAGTCCCTTGCTCACTTTGCCACTGGATTCAAGCAAGCCGAGCTGAAGACAGCTGGAATGCCGGAAACCGGTCCTCGGAAACTTGTTTCCTGTCCAGGGAAGACATGGCTCGGCAGTTCGGGCTGGACTGTTCCCATGAGGCACAGGGTCAGACTGATTTGCATATAGCCCTGTCTGAACTGGGGTGGCAGAGTGGGCTAAAGTACGGTGATGGATTAAACCCAGATCTTTTGACTGGGTGTGAGTGTTTGATTGATTCAGATGCTCCGTCCATCACCACCCCCTTTTGTACCGCTTTTGGCCGCCATAAGTGTGGCAGGGTATGCTCAGACGTGAGTCCCTTTCTCACTTTGCCACTGGATTCAAGCAAGCCGAGCTGAAGACGGCTGGAATGCCAGAAACCGGTCCTCGGAAGCTTGTTTCCGGTCTAGGAAAGACATGGCTTGCCAGTTCGGGCTGGACTGTTCCCATGAGGCACAGGGTCAGACTGATTTGCATATAGCCATGTCTGAACTGGGGTGGCAGAGTGGGCTAAAGAACGGTGATGGATTAAACCCAGATCTTTTCACTGAGTGTGAGTGTTTGATTGATTCAGATGCTCCGTCCATCACCACCCCCTTTCGTACCACTTTTGGCCGCCATAAGTGTGGCAGGGTATGCTCAGACGTGAGTCCCTTGCTCACTTTGCCACTGGATTCAAGCAAGCCGAGCTGAAGACAGCTGGAATGCCAGAAACCGGTCCTCAGAAGCTTGTTTCCGGTCCAGGGAAGACATGGCTTGGCAGTTCGGGCTGGACTGTTCCCATGAGGCACAGGGTCAGACTGATTTGCATATAGCCATGCCTGAACTGGGGTGGTGGAGTGGGCTAAAGAACAGTGATGGATTAAACCCAGATCTTTTGACTGGATGTGAGTGTATGATTGATTCAGATGCTCCGTCCATCACCACCCCCTTTTGTACCGCTTTTGGCCGCCATACGTGTGGTAGGGTATGCTCAGACGTGAGTCCCTTGCTCACTTTGCCACTGGATTCAAGCAAGCCGAGCTGAAGACGGCTAGAATGCCAGAAACCGGTCCTCGGAAGCTTGTTTCCAGTCCAGGGAAGACATGGCTTGGCAGTTCGGGCTGGACTGTTCCCATGAGGCACAGGGTCAGACTGATTTGCATATAGTCATGTCTGAACTGGGGTGGCAGAGTGGGCTAAAGAACGGTGATGGATTAAACCCAGATCTTTTGACTGGGTGTGAGTGTTTGATTGATTCAGATGCTCCGTCCATCACCACCCCCTTTTGTACCACTTTTGGCCGCCATAAGTGTGGCAGGGTATGCTCAGACGTGAGTCCCTTGCTCACTTTGCCACTGGATTCAAGCAAGCCGAGCTGAAGACGGCTGGAATGCCAGAAACCGGTCCTCGGAAGCTTGTTTCCGGTCCATGGAAGACATGGCTTGGCAGTTCGGGCTTGACTGTTCCCATGAGGCACAGGGTCAGACTGATTTGCATATAGCCATGTCTGAACTGGGATGGCAGAGTGGGCTAAAGAACGGTGATGGATTAAATCCAGATCTTTTGCCTGGGTGTGAGTGTTTGATTGATTCAGATGCTGCGTCCATCACCACCCCCTTTTGTACCGCTTTTGGCCGCCATAAGTGTGGCATGGTATGCTCAGACGTGAGTCCCTTGCTCACTTTGCCACTGGATTCAAGCAAGCCGAGCTGAAGACGGCTGTAATGCCAGAAACCGGTCCTCGGAAGCTTGTTTCCGGTCCAGGGAAGACATGGCTGGGCAGTTCGAGTTGGACTGTTCCTATGAGGCACAGGGTCAGACTGATTTGCATAAAGCCATGTCTGAACTGGGGTGGCAGAGTGGGCTAAAGAACGGTGATGGATTAAACCCAGATCTTTTCACTGGGTGTGAGTGTTTGATTGATTCAGATGCTCCGTCCATCACCACCCCCTTTTGTCCCACCTCACCCTGTGACATCGCTACTGAGTGACATGCAACTTTGTGGAGCATGGGCTTGAAAGCTAAACCCCCGAGGCTGTTTTTAAAAGCCACACTGGAAGAAGATGGAGAAATCAGAGCAACGCCACCACGCTCTGAGGAAAAGGCCAGGGCTGTGCGTGGATAAGCCCTGCTAGTACAGAATCAGGAACGTCCTCACATGGGGCACCCCTTGCAAAAATGCCTAGTGTACAATAAACTTAATTTCAATTACGTTTTTTTACAATCAATCAATTAGGGAATTGTAAGCACGCTACTCACCTGTGAAGGTCTCAAATGCTGGGGTGGTACGGGGGTACCCAGATCCGTTCAGCCGAAGAGCCAGGTCTTGAGAGTCTACCTGTAGGTGTTCAGGGAAGGGCACGTCTGATATCTGCCGGTAGCTTGTTCCAGGTCTTGGCTGCGACGTGAGAGAATGATCTTCCGCCTGCTCTGGATCTGTGGATGCGCGGGACTTCAGCTAGTGCAAGGTAAGCAGACCAGAGGTTTATTTTGGGTACATGGAAGTTTATATTGTCGTTGAGGTATTTGTGTCCATTGTTGTGAAGACAGTTGTAGGTGTGAGTGAGGATTTTGAAGGTGACTCTCTTCTCTACGGGGTGCCAGCGGAGTCTCTGCGTGTGTTTGCTGATGTGTTCGTGCCGGGGGATGCCAAGGACGAGTCTGGCAGCGGTGTTCTGTATTATCTGGAGTTTGCGGAGTAGGGACTTTTTGATGCCGGCATAGAGAGCGTTTCCGTAGTCCAGTCAGCTGGTGATGAGTGCGTGGATGACTCTCTTCCTTGACTCCGGGGGGATCCATTTGAAGGTCTCTCGAAGGATGTGGAGGGTGTTGAAGCAGCTGGAAGTGACGGCGTTACAGTACTTAAGTTTTTGTTCTAGAAGCAATGAAAGTAAATGGGGCGCAGCCTCTGCGCCCATATACAGGAGCCACTGCTGGATCCCCTTCCAGGGAAGGGGATAGACAGTGGGGAGGATACTCCCATGTGGCTCCCTGAACTGGTTTGAACTGGACTATGCAAGGAGGGCACCAAATGTGCCTTCAAGCAGTCTCAGTGGAGCTGGCAAGTGCCACCACCCTGCCCCAATACACAACCATGTCTGGGAGGTGGTCACACCACCCTGTGACAGGAAATCTATTGTTCTGCCCTAGCCTGCTCGAGCTTGGCTCAGCAGCAGGAGGGCAGATATATGTCTCTGGTCGGCAGCATCCCTAGCTAGCTGTATGGTTCTGGAAGATTGGTACCGGGAGCACTGAGCGCCTCCCGGAGGAGCTTTAGAGTGCATGGATTCATACTTCCGACACCATTTACGGTGTGGGAGTATGATTCCAACATGTTTGATACCAAACATGACAGGGTTCGTTACAGCCAGTTTAGAGATGGACATCGCGTAATGGCGCATGGCCACTCTATATTTCGTAATGGCTGATGCACTTACAACGCGGGAGATAGGACTCTGTAGGTTGTGGGGGTGTCCTGCTCATGCAGGGGCACCCTCACACTTAGAACCAAGCACCCTGTGTTCAGGATTGAAAGGCCTGGTTTAGGGGTTACTTATAGGTTTTAAGTGCAGTTTCCTCAGATATAGAGAAACTTATATCTGGCATAAGTGGTGCTAGCACCAGCTTACACAGGCTGCAATGGCAGGCCTGTAGTCACAGTTTGAGTGAGCTCCCTTTGGTGGCATAATACATGCTTCAGCCCCTGGGGACTCCTGGTGTACGTAAGCCCTGGGTACCTCAGTACTATACTAGGGACTTATAAGGGTTCACAAGTAGCCAAACTGTGATGTACCTAAGTACTCCCCATAACCACTTTAGGGGAGAAAGCACAGAGACTGGGATCCTGATGGGCAGGATCCCAGTCAGACTAGTCAGAAACAGCATAACACCAGGCAAAAAGTGGGGGTAACCGTAAAAGCAGATCCTACTTTCCTACATTCTAATAAAAATATGTAATTAATATATGAGATGCAATTTAAATACAGGCAAATTTATATCAACACATTATTAAAACTCTGCACCCTTTTCTCCTAAAATCCCAATATCCTGCTCCTAAAACTTAATTATATATACATTTAGGATACTTGTTTATAATATTTATAAAAAAAGCTAATTATTAAATGTATCAAATTTAGGAAACAATTAACAAAATATATTAACACTAAAATTAGCATACAACTAAAATAAAACACATAAAACATGACATATAAATTAACCCATAAAACAATATTATTTAAAACAATATTTTCAAAAACATTATTTAAAAAATGATATTAATAAAAACAACACTTAAAACAATGGGCCTGATTACGATGCCGGTTGGAATGACCATTCAACCGCCGCGATCCGATTTCGACCGCAGAGGCCGGGAAAGTTTCCCCCGCCCTATTATGATACAATCTCTGCTACTGTGGAGGTCTCATCTGCGGCAACGCACATAACACCAAATAGGTTGCTGCAAGTGCATGCAAACTCACAGAAAGCATGTGATATGTACATATACGTGGGGATATGCCTTGTGCACCGTGTACCCCATTGCTGGAGTATGGCAATCTGTGCACAGTCCAGTCAATGGAGATGCATGCCACCCATGAATTTACCTGCAACAAATTCTGCTATTATCCAGCTTTGAGAAGAGGGATCTAAATGCATACAAAAAATTGGGACTGTATGGCAAGGAAATCATTTAAAGGCAGTTTTGACACAGTTCTATCATTATTTTCAACTGAACACACCCGTAAGGCCTACCAAGTAGGAGACCTTCTTGATCATAGCCTCTTAGAAGTCCTGGACAACAGTGACTGGTGAGATGAGATGATTGCTTTCTGAGAGATTGCAATATTTTCAAATTTGAGACTGATTCAGTTCAGTTACATACATAACATGCACGTCACCCCAAACAGGCTTTTCAGATGGGAAAGATTCCCATGCCATCATGCAGCAGATGTAAAGCTTTGTGTATTGTAAGAATGTGCTGTGATTAAATGTTACTGGGGTTCAATACTACAAATACTATTGAAGATGTCAGGGTGATTTGTTTAGTTTACTCCTCCCTGAGTTGCACTGCTGGGTATTATGTATGACTTGGGCAGGAGTCTTTGGGAAAGAATATTAGTGGAAATAGGCACGTGTCTGGCCAAGAAAGACATTACCCGAAAAAGATATCTCCACCTGCATCACCTTTAAGTGAATGTAAAAAAGCTATAGACTGATGTGCAAGATAGAACAGCAAATATATTGAGCAAGGGAATGCGATCACAAACATAGATACCTATAGCGACACAATATTAAGTATTTCATCTATAACAAAAAACAAGCATGAATTCCTCAGAGAATTCCATGCGGGGATGGGATGGCACAGAGTATCATAAAACTGAAGTAGGATTTGTAGTACTGCTGCCTTATGAGAACACTGCTTTTTTTAAATCTAATTAGTCAATCACTTATGCCTACCACCACAGGGGTGTCTTCTTTCAATAGAGAAGGTGGTGCCACAGATGCCTTTATACGCTGATTCATCTGTAAGACAAACAGGAGATCAGATCCGTAGCAGCCAAGTATCATTAGCTCCACCACATAAACAATCGTGTGATCTTTTTAATTTATCATTCTTTCCTTCATCTGTGTCATGTACATTAAAACTTTCAGACCGCCTCAGTCAGTTTACGGACCGACCGCCTGATTACGATGTGAGCAGTCAGAACGTAAACCGGCCGCTCATTCCGACTCGGTTCCAAATGGCTCTTGGACGATTCCTGTCAGTCGGACTCGCACCGTAAACCCCTATGGACGGCGTTTCTGCCATCGGGATTACAATGTCAGTTTTCAACAGCCTTTCCGTGCCAGCCTTTCCGACATTGAAAGGCTGTTGGTATGTGACTTTGGGGGCCCCTAGCAGGGGCCCCTTGCCTGCGCGGCCTAGGGTTGGTGGTCACCCTGTAAAACCCTGCATTGTGTGGCAGGCACCATGGGGTGCCTGCCACAGGGTGCAGGGTTTTACGCACACACCCATTTCTCCATAGGAGCCTGTATTACGGCTGGTTTATGGCCGTAATAAAAGCTCCTATAGAGAACAGTGGGAATCCGACCAAAGAGTGTTCAGTCACATCGTAATCAGGCGGTCGGAACCACTGACCTCAGGTCGTCGGTCCCGAGTCCGAAACGGTGTCGGTCAGAGGCTAATCCGACCGTTATCGTAATTGCCCCTAAATGTTTTGCCCTCAACATTTTCTCATTGATGCAGGCATGACAGTCTTTTTGTTGTCCTACCTAATAAAGACCTGAAAGTCTGGGCTACACCAACTTTTGTTAATCAGAATACTTTGCTCTCTAATTTAGTTCAGTTTTTAGCCCCTTTTCAAACCATGTTTGAGAAGAAATTGACCCACGTTAGCAGTGCATTACAGTCAGTTTACTTAATGACAAGATAATAAGAAGTTATTGATTTACATCAGTCAGTTTCATCAACTATGTTTAGAAGCTGAATATACTGATAATCTCACTGCTGCTGCACTTAACCAGAGCCTTGAAGATGACTTTTTTCCAAGGATAGATTTTTTTTAATGAAGATAAGATTTCTTTATTTCAGCCCAGTACACCCCATGCAAACCCTGGAAGGACCAACCACTCATCTCCCAATATTCCAGAATATCCCTGACTTTATTCACAGCCACTTAGCAACAGTCTCAATGAGAAGCCTAATAAAAACATGCATCCTTCAAATGTATCTCCCTTTTCAGGAGTAGAAAAAGAAAAGAAGCTATACAGAGTTTGAAGGAAAGAAAACGTATTTAACTAACAAAACTTAATATCTAAAAAGAATAAGATAAAACAGACATTCTTCTTAGATTCAAGAATATTGCATGGAAATGTTCTGCACCAATAGCTCACTTTCGATTTACAGAATATAAAATTACAGGCTCTGTAAATTTGCTATCAACAGTGTAGAGTAATAAGAGAACTCTCAAGTACATACATAACCTTCCAAACGCTTAGGAGGTTTTCTTCACTGTTGGGAAACATTCTGACTTTCCTTGTTACTCTTCACAACATTGTCTCTACGATTACAGCGTGGAATGATACTATACCACATTTTGAGTTCAACTGTGTGGCACTTACCCAACGCTGCGAGGCCTCCGGGTGGTTATGCGCTATATAAGTGGAATTTTTCATTTCATTTCATTTCATTATGCATGTTTCACCATTTTCTCTCCAACAATACTTTTGTTACCCTTCTCATCACTGATCATTTTAGGACAGAGTCATTTGGAACAACCCCTTTTATGATCTTCCACATACACCCATGCCTCGTCCTCTTTCTTGAAATCCTGCAAGTTGCTTACCCTCTCATTATGTCTCTGTGCATACTGATCATTTTTTATTTTATTTTTCAACAGTTATTTATTACATCCCTGGATGTTTAACACGCCTTAAACTTAACGCGCTTTCAACTTTAACGTGGTCGGGTATATTTGCAAGTAGCGGTATGAGAGTCCAGCTGTGATTAATTTTGCACGCAGGGCCGGCCCTAGGCATGTGCAAAGTGTGCACCTGCACAGGGCCGCCAAACCCCAGGGGCCGCCACGATGAGGATCGGATCGGAAGGATCGTAATGAGTTCCCCTAGACGCAGGTTGAGAGACCGGGCGCAGGGACATTTTAAGGCATGAGAAGAGTGGGCAGTTGCCCAGAGAAAGTGAACTTTCTCTTTAGTTTACTTCTGTGCGTTTCTGTATCTCACCCTTCAGCACATAATGCAATATTCTTACGCAACACGGAGCTTGAATAAGCAGATAATGGGTAATACGATTCGGAGGGGTTCAAAACAGGGGCCCAAAAAATATTGCTGGCACGGGCCCCCAAAATACTTAAGATGACGCGCGGTGCGCACTGAGGCGTGTTTGAGGCGCAAGGAAAGAAACGGAGAGACGGCGACGATGAAGCAGAGGAGACAGAAGGGGAAATAGATGGAGAGGAGACATACAGGCGCCTGGGGCCAGACAGTGCTATGAGGTTGGGCTCCTAGACAGACCGTGAGGGGAGCCTAGAGCACCTATAGACAGAGAATAATGGAGAGGCGCGCGGCTAAAGACAGCGCCAGGGACTCAAGGCGCGTGGCCACTGTGAAGTGCTTGGGGGCTGGGGAGCCACATACTTCGTCCAAGTTGCTAGGGCCGGTAGATTGACAATGAGAGGACCTGGACAGACAGTGCCAAGCTGGGCACAGAGACAGTAGCAAGGGCCCGCAGACATACACTGTGGAGTTTGGGGGTCCACAGACAGTGCAAGGAAGTCAGGGTCTTAGACAGGTAGTGTGAAGAGTCTGAGCCCCAGAGACAATGTGAACGAAGATCTTGGATATATAGCTAGACAGTTTGTGAGGAGCTTAGGGTAAATGGACAGTGTGAGGTGCTGAAGGCACTCAGCCAGAGTAACAAGTGTGTAGTGCACAGACGCGGCGCGAGGAGCTAGGGGAGTGAAGAGGGTGTAGCGCACAGACAAAGTACGAGGAGCTAGGGGATTGAAAAGAGTGTAGCGCACAGACACAGACAGTGCGAGGAGCTAGGGGAGTGAAGAGTGTGTAGCGCACAGACGCGGTGCGAGGAGCTAGGGGTCCATAGACAACACGGGGAGTTGAGTGGGGCCCATTGGCAGTGTAAGGAGCTGGGGCCACAGAGACATTGAGACGAGTGTGTAGTAACAAGTTCGGTTAAATGTTTACAAAAGACTTTTTCCCGGTCTTGGAGCAGCCGCAGGTACTGGTCAATCATCTAACGACTTTTCTGGACGTATTATTAAAACACCTTCCTGACCTCTGCCCCGTCCGGACCCCCTCTTCCGGGGCCCCCACCTACGCTCCCTGCACAGGGCCACCATGTGCCTAGAGCCGGCCCTGTTGCACGTGAGTGTATTTGTATACATCGGGGCTCGAGTTCACTACTTAACATGTCATTGCCCACGGACACGCTTTTCTTTCGTTCAAAACACTTGTTTTAGAGATATGATATGTCATAATTCCGTACGTGAGTGCATTTCTTGACGGCCTTTTTTTTCCGTTCAAGGGGAGCGGGAGCGTGAGCAGTGAGCACCAACCTAGGGGCTTTACAAAGTTGCACTGCGCCAGAAGACCTCCCAAGTACGTATTTAGCACTGTCAGTGTTTCTTGGGAAGGTCTCAGGTGTTAATGTACACGTAGCAGTTGTCGTATTGCATGTGTGACGGCGCTATCAGCCCAACACTGTTTTTTCCATACCTAAATCAGGTTGTAATCTGTAGTTCCAATTTTAACGTGCAAAGGGCCAGAAACGCGATGCTGTGGTTGTGCTTTGTTACGAAATGTAGCCATGTTGTTTTTCTCCCTACATAAAATATTGGTTTTCTCGCTGAAATCACGCAGTGTAACTGTAACCAAATTTGCTTGCATGTCTTCCTTCTCTGGTGGTAATAATGCAGGTGCTTTTTGTTAATCAGAAACAGTTTTCACAGGAGGCACTGACAAGTTCAAAATGATTTAATGTATTGTGGTGATTACAGTCATCTGGGGATGTTATTGTGCTAAAAATACGTGTGAGCGAAGCTACGTTGCAGGAATGTGTGATAATGTGTTGCATCGCCTAATATTTATAAGGCCCTAAAGGCGAGACCGATTGCATTGCAAATGCTTGTTTTAAATGTGGTTTCCCACATTTCCTGCCTTCTGTAATACTGTTTGCTACAGAGCAAGAACTGATTGCAGCTGTAAAATTTGCATGGAGCAATAAGAAGATATGAAACTGACAACGTCCCAGCCCTATTGACCTCGTTATGGAAATGCACTCATATGTGCAATCAAATATATATATTTTTTAGCAACACAAACCAGTCAGGATTTGCCCAAATAAATGCAAGGAATAGTAAGCTTAAACAGAAATAACAACTTTGAGCATAATGTATTTCCATGCTTCCGTCCGTGGAATGATTTGATTCCTTTCCAGTACTTGAAAAAACAAACACACCTGGAACAGTTTGGAACCAGGCCACTAACATTTGGTTTTCAAATGTTTCAGCTCTGACGAAAGTCCAGAACGTGGAAATCCAGCGAGTAGCCGAGGCGCTACTGATAGCTGGCCAACTCACTTCAAGTAAATTGTGAAAGGTTACCCTAGCCCAATATGCCACTCATAGGGTGTGGCAAATGGAACGAGGCAACTGTGCTCTTCTCCAGACCCTTGGAGGGGCAGTCAGCCAAATCAGCGGTATGTCATGATGCAAAAACAAAGACACACACTAGGAAGGCCTGAAACATATGACTGTAGAGTCGTGGGCACTAGGCCCACATGCTACTAAAATGATTGACACAGACACTGTGGGTATACTTGGTTAACTGGCCACCAGTGCGTGCACTCGGGCCCTTTTATTAGCAGGCCCTCATCACCTGTGACGCCTGTGTTGGATGGGTGTGGGGTGACCGTGTGGCCAGCCCTCAAAGGGCTGGCTAGTAAAACTAGTGCCTGCTGAGACACTAGAGCGTGTCTAGCAGGACCATACAATGACCACAAATCTCTGTTCTTGATGTGAGAAAGTTGCAGAGCGATTGGTTTTGTTGTAGGTCTCGCCTTATTTATAATGGGTACGTTGTTGGAATGAAGAATGTCATCAGTAGCTTGATTGAGTGTGGGAACACAGGAGAAAGAGTAGAATTGTGTGAGCTGAGTGTTTGAGCAGCAAGGGAGCTGAGGAAGCAGGGGATGGATCGAGGACAGAGGCAGATTAGCGCCTCATTTCTGTCAGGGAATGGCTGATAGCTGTGGGTGCAAGTATGTGTATTTATGTACTTGTGCAATCATCTGTGTGTGTGTGTGTGTGTGTGTGTGCACGCCCATGCATGCCCATGTGCATGGTGTGGAACCCCACCTGAAAGATGGTGTGCTTCCATGTCTTCTTTCATGTCAGTACAAAAGGGGGTGGTGATGGATGGAGCATCTGAATCAATCAAACACTCACACCCAGTCAAAAGATCTGGGTTTAATCCATCACCGTTCTTTAGCCCACTCTGCCACCCCAGTTCAGACATGGCTATATGCAAATCAGTCTGATCCTGTGCCTCATGGGAACAGTCCAGCCCGAACTGCCAAGCCATGCCTTCCCTGGACTGGAAACAAGCTTCCGAGGACCGGTTTCTGGCATTACAGCCTTCTTCAGCCCGGCTTGCTTGAATCCAGTGGCAAAGTGAGCAAGGGACTCACATCTGAGCATATCCTGCCACACTTATGGCGGCCAAAAGCGGTACAAAAGGGGGTGGTGATGGACCGAGCATCTGAATCAATCAAACACTCACACCCAGTCAAAAGATCTGGGTTTAATCCATCACCGTTCTTTAGCCCACTCTGCCACCCCAGTTCAGACATGGCTATATGCAAATCAGTCTGATCCTGTGCCTCATGGGAACAGTCCAGCCCGAACTGCCAAGCCATGCCTTCCCTGGACCGGAAACAAGCTTCCGAGGACCGGTTTCTGGCATGACAGCTATCTTCAGCTCGGCTTGCTTGAATCCAGTGGCAAAGTGAACAAGGGACTCACGTCTGAGCATACCCTGCCACACTTATGGCGGCCAAAAGCGGTTCTCGGCCCGTAGTCAAGACCGCATGGCCCCCGGTTCTTTCTGGGTGGTGCTCCTTTCGCGGCATGGGTCGCCGCGTAAATATTCCAGCTCCGAAGTACCCAACGTACAAAGGAGCACCCGGACCTCAGCTGCACACAAGGAGCCTTGAATGGTAAGCACGCCTCCAGCACAACGATATCCTTTGACTGTTCAAACTGCCCTGGATGCCTGAAGCGTTTCGAAGTGTCCCCACTTCTCTTCAGATGCTTTGGCAGTTATGAAGGAGCGCTTGAGGCACCACAACCCTCCTTGCTTAGATGCACGCCCTGGATGGGACTTGTAGTGTCTCACATCACGCTAATGTTCAGTTGGTAACTTTTTCAAGCTCACAGATGGGCCTCGCTGTGTGGAATTCGTGCAGAATCCATACGCTGCTGTCCCATGTTCCCGGCCCGTAGTCAAGACCGCATGGCCCCCGTTTCTTTCAGGGTGGTGCTCCTTTCGCGGCATGGGTCCCCGCGTAAATATTCCAGCTCCGAAGTACCCAACGTACAAAAGAGCACCCGGACCTCAGCTGCACACAAGGAGCCTTGAATGGTAAGCACGCCTCCAGCACAACGATATCCTTTGACTGTTCAAACTGCCCTGGATGCCTGACGCGTTTTGAAGTGTCCCCACTTCTCTTCAGAGGCTTTGGCAGTTATGAAGGAGCGCTTGAGGCACCACACCCCTTCTTGCTTAGATGCACGCCCTGGATGGGACTTATGGGACTTGTAGTGTCTCACATCGCGCTAATGTTCAGTTGGTAACTATTTCAAGCCCACAGATGGGCCTCGCTGTGTGGAATTCGTGCAGAATCCATACGCTGCTGTCCCATGTTCTCGGCTCGTAGTCAAGACCGCATGGCCCCCGGTTCTTTCAGGGTGGTGCTCCTTTCGCGGCATAGGTCGCCGCATAAATATTCCAGCTCCAAAGTACGCGTCAGGCATCCAGGGCAGTTTGAACAGTTAAAGGATATTTTTGTGCTGGAGGCGTGCTTACCATTCAAGGCTCCTTGTGTGTAGCTGAGGTCCGGGTGCTCCTTTGTACATTGGGTACTTCGGAGCTGGAATATTTACGCGGCGACCCATGCCGCGGAAGGAGCACCACCCTGAAAGAACCGGGGGCCATGCGGTCTTGACTACGGGCCGAGAACATGGGACAGCAGCATATGGATTTTGCACAAATTCCACACAGCGAGGCCCATCTGTGGGCTTGAAAAGTTACCAACTGAACATTAGCGCGACGTGAGGCACTACAAGTCCCATAAGTCCCATCCAGGGCGTGCATCTAAGCAAGAAGGGGGGTGGTGCCTCAAGCGCTCTTTTATAACTGCCAAAGCCTCTGAAGAGAAGTGGGGACACTTCAAAATGCGTCAGGCATCCAGGGCAGTTTGAACAGTTAAAGGATATTGTTGTGCTGGAGGCGTGCTTACCATTCAAGGCTCCTTGTGTGCAGCTGAGGTCCGGGTGCTCCTTTGTACGTTGGGTACTTCGGAGCTGGAATATTTATGCGGCGACCCATGCCGTGGAAGGAACACCACCCTGAAAGAACCGGGGGCCATGCGGTCTTGACTACGGGCCGAGAACATGGGACAGCAGCATATGGATTTTGCATGAATTCCACACAGCGAGGCCCATCTGTGGGCTTGAAAAGTTATAAACTGAACATTAGCGCGACGTGAGGCACTACAAGTCCCATAAGTCCCATCCAGGGCGTGCATCTAAGCAAGAAGGGGGGTGGTGCCTCAAGCGCTCCTTCATAACTGCCAAAGCCTCTGAAGAGAAGTGGGGACACTTCGAAACGCGTCAGGCATCCAGGGCAGTTTGAACAGTTAAAGGATATAGTTGTGCTGGAGGCGTGCTTACCATTCAAGGCTCCTTGTGTGCAGCTGAGGTTCGGGTGCTCCTTTGTACGTTGGGTACTTCGGAGCTGGAATATTTACGCGGCGACTCATGCCGCGTAAGGAGCACCACCCTGAAAGAACCGGGGGCCATGCGGTCTTGACTACGGGCCGAGAACATGGGACAGCAGCATATGGATTTTGCACGAATTCCACACAGCGAGGCCCATCTGTGGGCTTGAAAAGTTACAAACTGAACATTTGCGCGACGTGAGACACTACAAGTCCCATAAGTCCCATCCAGGGCGTGCATCTAAGCAAGAAGAGTGGTGGTGCCTCAAGCGCTCCTTCAAAACTGCCAAAGCCTCTGAAGAGAAGTGGGGACACTTCGAAACGCGTCAGGCATCCAGGGCAGTTTGAACAGTTAAAGGATATTGTTGTGCTGGAGGCGTGCTTACCATTCAAGGCTCCTTGTGTGCAGCTGAGGTTCGGGTGCTCCTTTGTACGTTGGGTACTTCGGAGCTGGAATATTTACGCGGCGACCCATGCCGCGGAAGGAGCACCACCCTGAAAGAACCGGGGGCCATGCGGTCTTGACTACGGGCCGAGAACATAGGACAGCAGCATATGGATTTTGCATGAATTCCACACAGCGAGGCCCATCTGTGGGCTTGAAAAGTTACCAACATGAACATTAGCGCGAAGTGAGGCACTACAAGTCCCATAAGTCCCATCCAGTGCGTGCATCTAAGCAAGAAGGGGGGTGGTGCCTCAAGCGCTCCTTCATAACTGCCAAAGCCTCTGAAGAGAAGTGGGGACACTTCGAAACGCGTCAGGCATCCAGGGCAGTTTGAACAGTTAAAGGATATTGTTGTGCTGGAGGCGTGCTTACCATTCAAGGCTCCTTGTGTGCAGCTGAGGTCCGGGTGCTCCTTTGTACGTTGGGTACTTCGGAGCTGAAATATTTACGCGGCGACCCATGCCGCGGAAGGAGCACCACCCTGAAAGAACCGGGGGCCATGCGGTCTTGACTACGGGCCGAGAACATGGAACAGCAGCATATGGATTTTGCACGAATTCCACACAGCGAGGCCCATCTGTGGGCTTGAAAAGATACCAACTGAACATTAGCGCGACGTGAGGCACTACAAGTCCCATAAGTCCCATCCAGGGCGTGCATCCAAGCAAGAAGGGGGGTGGTGCCTCAAGCGCTCCTTCATAACTGCCAAAGCCTCTGAAGAGAAGTGGGGACACTTCGAAACGCGTCAGGCATCCAGGGCAGTTTGAACAGTTAAAGGATATAGTTGTGCTGGAGGCGTGCTTACCATTCAAGGCTCCTTGTGTGCAGCTGAGGTTCGGGTGCTCCTTTGTACGTTGGGTACTTCGGAGCTGGAATATTTACGCGGCGACTCATGCCGCGTAAGGAGCACCACCCTGAAAGAACCGGGGGCCATGCGGTCTTGACTACGGGCCGAGAACATGGGACAGCAGCATATGGATTTTGCACGAATTCCACACAGCGAGGCCCATCTGTGGGCTTGAAAAGTTACAAACTGAACATTTGCGCGACGTGAGACACTACAAGTCCCATAAGTCCCATCCAGGGCGTGCATCTAAGCAAGAAGAGTGGTGGTGCCTCAAGCGCTCCTTCAAAACTGCCAAAGCCTCTGAAGAGAAGTGGGGACACTTCGAAACGCGTCAGGCATCCAGGGCAGTTTGAACAGTTAAAGGATATTGTTGTGCTGGAGGCGTGCTTACCATTCAAGGCTCCTTGTGTGCAGCTGAGGTTCGGGTGCTCCTTTGTACGTTGGGTACTTCGGAGCTGGAATATTTACGCGGCGACCCATGCCGCGGAAGGAGCACCACCCTGAAAGAACCGGGGGCCATGCGGTCTTGACTACGGGCCGAGAACATAGGACAGCAGCATATGGATTTTGCATGAATTCCACACAGCGAGGCCCATCTGTGGGCTTGAAAAGTTACCAACTGAACATTAGCGCGACGTGAGGCACTACAAGTCCCATAAGTCCCATCCAGTGCGTGCATCTAAGCAAGAAGGGGGGTGGTGCCTCAAGCGCTCCTTCATAACTGCCAAAGCCTCTGAAGAGAAGTGGGGACACTTCGAAACGCGTCAGGCATCCAGGGCAGTTTGAACAGTTAAAGGATATTGTTGTGCTGGAGGCGTGCTTACCATTCAAGGCTCCTTGTGTGCAGCTGAGGTCCGGGTGCTCCTTTGTACGTTGGGTACTTCGGAGCTGGAATATTTACGCGGCGACCCATGCCGCGGAAGGAGCACCACCCTGAAAGAACCGGGGGCCATGCGGTCTTGACTACGGGCCGAGAACATGGAACAGCAGCATATGGATTTTGCACGAATTCCACACAGCGAGGCCCATCTGTGGGCTTGAAAAGATACCAACTGAACATTAGCGCGACGTGAGGCACTACAAGTCCCATAAGTCCCATCCAGGGCGTGCATCTAAGCAAGAAGGGGGGTGGTTCCTCAAGCGCTCTTTCATAACTACCAAAGCCTCTGAAGAGAAGTGGGGACACTTCAAAACGCGTCAGGCATCCAGGGCAGTTTGAACAGTTAAAGGATATTGTTGTGCTGGAGCCATGCTTACCATTCAAGGCTCCTTGTGTGCAGCTGTGGTCCGGGTGCTCCTTTGTACGTTGGGTACTTCGGAGCTGGAATATTTACGCGGTGACCCATGCCGCGGAAGGAGCACCACCCTGAAAGAACCGGGGGCCATGCGGTCTTGACTACGGGCCGAGAACATGGGACAGCAGCATATGGATTTTGCACGAATTCCACACAGCGAGGCCCATCTGTGGGCTTGAAAAGTTACCAACTGAACATTAGCGCGACGTGAGGCACTACAAGTCCCATAAGTCCCATCCAGGGCGTGCATCTAAGCAAGAAGGGGGGGGGTGCCTCAAGCGCTCCTTCATAACTGCCAAAGCCTCTGAAGAGAAGTGGGGACACTTCGAAACGCGTCAGACATCCAGGGCAGTTTGAACAGTTAAAGGATATTGTTGTGCTGGAGGCGTGCTTACCATTCAAGGCTCCTTGTGTGCAGCTGAGGTCCGGGTGCTCCTTTGTACGTTGGGTACTTCGGAGCTGGAATATTTACGCGGCGACCCATGCCGCGGAAGGAGCACCACCCTGAAAGAACCGGGGGCCATGCGGTCTTGACTACGGGCCGAGAACATGGGACAGCAGCACATGGATTTTGCACGAATTCCACACAGCGAGGCCCATCTGTGGGCTTGAAAAGTTACCAACTGAACATTAGCGCGACGTGAGGCACTACAAGTCCCATAAGTCCCATCCAGGGCGTGCATCTAAGCAAGAAGTGGGGTGGTGCCTCAAGCGCTCCTTCATAACCGCCAAAGCCTCTGAAGAGAAGTGGGGACACTTCGAAACGCGTCAGGCATCCAGGGCAGTTTGAACAGTTAAAGGATATTGTTGTGCTGGAGGCGTGCTTAGCATTCAAGGCTCCTTGTGTGCAGCTGAGGTCCGGGTGCTCCTTTGTACGTGGGGTACTGCGGAGCTGGAATATTTACGCGGCGACCCATGTCGCGTAAGGAGCACCACCCTGAAAGAACCGGGGGCCATGAGGTCTTGACTACGGGCCAAGAACATGGGACAGCAGCATATGGATTTTGCACGAATTCCACACAGCGAGGCCCATCTGTGGGCTTGAAAAGTTACCAACTGAACATTAGCGCGACGTGAGGCACTACAAGTCCCACAAGTCCCATCCAGGGCATGCATCTAAGCAAGAAAGGGGGTGGTGCCTCAAGCGCTCCTTCATAACTGCCAAAGCCTCTGAAGAGAAGTGGGGACACTTCGAAACGCTTCAGGCATCCAGGGCAGTTTGAACAGTTAAAGGATATTGTTGTGCTGGAGGCGTGCTTACCATTCAAGGCTCCTTGTGTGCAGCTGAGGTCCGGGTGCTCCTTTGTACTTTGGGTACTTCGGAGCTGGAATATATATATTTATATATATATATATTTATATATATATTTTTTTTTTTTACATTGTAAGATGGTTGCAGAATGGCTCTGGTAAAATCAAGTCCTCTTTCTATGGTGAGGAGGAGGTGGGGATAAAATGGTGTCTTTCACTGTAATCTGGTTGACACTGACAAAGCCCAAGTGGTGAAACGCGTTTGTCGAGGGGGCAGGGGGGTCTGCCAATACATTTTCATCTGGAGAAAAGACTTTGAGTGCCGTCTATCTTTTGTGTGACATAGCGGATTGTGGCGACTATTGAATGCGGCTCACCACCGTATGATTGAGCACCCGGGAAAAAGGAGGAGCGACGGTGGTGGCGGAGCTGTTGTAAAAGTTAATTTGGCCATTTGCCCCGAGGTTTGTCGAGGAATACAAACGAAGCATCTAGATTGTGGAAGCCGAGAAAAAGCAGCTTACGGAGGAAACCTGCATGCACAACACCGGAGCCGTGAGGACGCGGGACACTAGCTGGCTGCCGCTGAACTCCGGCAAGGGTAAGTGCTGCATGCACAAGTACCCGGTATACAAGGTTTTATTTTCAAACCTCTGTCCCGTTTATGAAGTCTTCCGTGGCAGCCCCCCGCTAACTCTTGTTGTGCCCCAAGAAACCTATAATAACAGCGCAAAGTGAGTGTGCTATCCCCTGCCCCGCAGAGATGTCAGTAACAGCGGAAAGAGAAAGGGAGGCTGCCGACATCTTCAAATGCATAAATGCAGTTGTAACGAGAACGGAGGGTGCTACAACATCACAGGCACCAGCGAACAATCTGCAAATACTTTTTCAGCAACTTGAAAGAACGCAGGAACGCGAGGTTCGAAAATGGTGGGAGGCAACTTCGCTACAGCGTTATGTGGAATGTAACAGGGTCCCAAGGGGGTTGCGAATTTTCACAATACCCTCCTACGAAAATCCAGACCCGCAACTCTTGAAAAAATTGGGCATTGTATACAGCGGATACGAGTAAAGGGATGTTACTGATGCTAATTGAATACGCTTGGAGCGATAGGGACAAAGCCCTTGCCGAAATACAAAGACTGGAGGATTTGATCAGTAAAGAGAAAGACACCAAAATGGCTGAGGATCTACGTGAGCTAATGATGAAGAGACTAAAAGACTATGAGAGTGGTATAAAGAAATGAAAACAAACTAAGTTCCAGAGGAACGAACAGGATTACCTGACAGGCAGAATACTCACCTTCGTGAAAAAGTTTGACGCAACAAGGAAGAGGCTTGCTCAGGGGACCCAAGTTACCACAGAGACCGTAACTTCGGAATCAGATGCGTCTGTATCGGAAGACGAATCAGTGAAGAGCAATAAAGGCAAAAAGAAAGGGCCAGCTGCTATGACTGCAGTCCCTTTTTTAGACGAGTACCAGGTCATAAAGGAGACACGACAACGCCTCCAAGCCCAAACGCCACAGAAACCCGAACAAAAAAGAAGAAAATCCGGCGGGGCAGGAGGGGCAGGAACAAGTGCACAGGTGGTGCAACCAATGGTAACTCGCAGCAAGGACAGGAGAGGGAGATGGTAAAGGATGAACAAACCATAGTGAACCTCTCCGAGAGAAAACTAACTGCCCATGAAGAAAATGTCTTAAAAAGAGGATTGACCTTTTGCCGTACAGCAAAATTTGATCCGGTACAAACGAGAATTGACATCTTTAAGTTCGTCCGGAAGTTAAAATTGCAAAAAATATTTGCTTTGAAAACCCAATCTGGAACGAATGTGCCCCCGGAATCAATTGGGGCCACTGGTAACACTCTCAGGGACAATGACTTACCGCTCCTCATGACCACACATGACTTGGCAGGAACGGAGGAGATTCCTGGCTCAATGGAAGTATTGTGGAGAGAGGAGATTGTGCAAGTTAGAGATCCCAGCAATTTAAAACGTAAATCCAGATTTCTACCACATGCCACACATGACGCAATAGACGTCTTCAATGATGCTATCCTTCAAGACCTGGAAAAAATGACCAACAAGAATATGGAACTGAATAGAAAGAACTCGAATATTTCTCGGCTGGAGTGGAAGGCAGTTAAATCACTGAAAGAGGACACTTCTATTGAAATTAAACCCTCAGATAAGGGGGGGAACATTGTGATCTTCAGTAAGACTAAATATAAGCAAGAAGCCCTGCGACAACTTCAGGACAAGAACTGTTACACCATCAACAACAGGAAAGACTTTGTGAAGTGCACAATAGATTATCATGCTTTATTGGAGGGATGAGGGGATGCTCAATAAAAATGAATTTGAATATTTACATTGTGAGCACCCAATAATTCCCATGTTTTACCACCTCCCGAAGGTGCACAAAGATATAAAAAATCCTCCGGGGAGACCCATCGTCTCCTCAATAGGAAGTCTTCTGGAGAACACTTCAAGGTTCATTGACACCTACCTGGCCCCTTTTGTGAGAGACTTGCCTTCCTACGTCAGGGATACCCAAGATTTTATCAGATTGATTGATGGCATCAAGTGGGAGTCAGACATGCTTCTGATCACCCTTGATGTCGCCAATCTGTAGACTTGTATAGATCATCAGGAGGGTATTTCTGCAGTGAAATGGTTCCTTGGTAGAAAAGATATCAGATACCATCAACATAATCGCATGCTTTTGGATATGGTGGAGTTTTGCCTCCACAATAACATCTTTTTATTTGCAGGCAGCATGTACAGACAGATCGGGGGACCGCTATCGGTACGTGCTTTGCCCCCAGTTACGTGTACTTGTTCGTGGGCTGGTGGGAGAAGCACGTGGCCTGGGGGGACCAACGAAAAATGGCTGGACCAGATCATGATCTGGGCAAGATACATTGATGACTTGTTTGTAGTTTGGCGAGGCGACAGATCCTCGGCTGAGGAATATGTTGCGGCGCTCAATGACAATCATCTCAACTTGAGATTCACGAGTACCATCAGTGATACATCTGTATATTATCTTGACCTAGAGGTCTTCGTGGCAGGAAGCTACTTACAAACTAAACTCTACCGTAAACCCACAGCGGGCAACACCGTATTGCATGCGGCAAGCCACCATCCCAGGAGTATGATAAAAAATATCCCTTTTGGGGAATTACTCCGCCTGAAGAGGAACTGTTCAGATCCTAATGATTTCTCACGGGCACGGGATGAAGCTCTGTGTAGGTTCCAAGATAGAGGATACTCGAGGACATTATTAGCGAGTGCAGTAAGTAGAGCTGCCCTCCTAGAAAGGAAAGACTTGATAAAGACCAAAATCAAGGAGGTCGAACCGGAAGGAATCACTAGAATGATAACCACCTACAATATGAGATCCAGTGAGTTGGTACAAATATTCAACAGGAATTGGCATATTTTAAAAACAGATGCAGTAATGAAAAATATGCTACCACCAAGGCCATCTGTAACCTATAGACGGTTCCAATCTCTCAGTGACCATCTGACTAGCAGTCATTTTGAGGACTCCCCGAAACTTTCTAGCAAGAAATCTATCTGTGGTTTCCATCCGTGCATGCACTGCAAGGCGTGCAAGTATAGTAGGAAACGGACCAAGTATGAAGGGAGACCCAATGATCCACGCCCCATAAGAGAGATTACAAAATTACTGAATTGTAATTCAGAATATGTAATCTATTGCCTGGAATGCCGTGCTCCAAGAGATACATCGGAAGCACAATCAACCCGGCGAAAAAACGCATCCTGGAGCACATGCGTGCCATAACCAACAGGGATAACAGTTACCCCGGGGCACGCCACTTTGAAACCCACCACAACAGCAATAGGGACCTATTGTCATTCTTCCTCATTGATCAGCTGGATAGGAAGGAACGTGGGGGTGACAAAGTTAGATCATTGAGAGCATTGGAATCCAGGTACATCATTGACCTCCAGAGTATGCAACCGAGAGGATTAAACAATGACGAGGAATTATGGGTACATCTGGAATAAGTTTAAAATAAAGGGTGAGAAGGGAGTCAGTCTTTGTCAGTATAAATAACTCGTGTCACGAGAGATCACTAGGAACGTAAAATAAAGAAAAAAGACGGGGGCAAATGTGGAGATGTATATTCTCCGGTTGCCATTGTTCCATACCACTCCCTAACAACAATGTACATTATGAATTGTTCAGCTGTACTGACAGAAATGCCCATACAGGGCGTAATTGCAAGGCAGGGATTTGTGTAACAAACAAGCATGCCCATACAGGGTAAGATCACACAATTGCATATTCTTATATGATCAACTGGGGGCATAGGGAATAAGACTGGATTGACCTTTAATGAATATAATGGTCAACGTTCTTTTATCAGAAAACACTGCTAGATAATGTGCATAAAAAAAAAAAAATCCCAAATTCATTGTACTCCTGATAGGGGGGACTTTTTTTTAATGGTATATATGCGATGAAATGAGATGCAATAATATCGTTTTGGGCAATCCCATGCTGTTTTTAAATTGCACAAGCACTTTGTACACACTATTTTCCCTACCATGTAGAGTTCTTAATAATATCGTATTAATTAAATGAGGCACATTGTAAGATGGTTGCCGAATGGCTCTGGTAAAATCAAGTCCTCTTTCTATGGTGGGGAGGAGGTGGAGATATAATTGTGTCTTTCACTGTAATCTGGTTGACACTGACGAAGCCCAAGTGGTGAAACGCGTTTGTCGAGGGGGAAGGGGGGTCTGCCAATAAATTTTCATCTGGAGAAAAGACTTTGAGTGCCGTCTTTCTTTCGTGTGACAGCGGATTGTGGCGACTATATATATATATATATATATATATATATATATATATATATATATATATATATATATATATATATATATATATATATATATATATATATATATATATATATATATATATATATATATATATATATATATATATATATATATATATATATATATATATATATGCTGCATATAGGATTATCCACAACGTGAAGATTTAACCATTCGGCACTCCAGGTAGATTTTACAGAAACACTCGGACTTTATTCAGGACGAGATTACAACATCTACGCGTTTCAGCAGACTCCTGCTGCCTTGTTCACGATGCTTTAAAGCACCATTTTTCACGTTAAAATACACAGTAAGTGACATTGAAAAGGGACACAGCACGCTGTAAATAATGTCTAAGCCTTCGGTCATGATGGCAGCCATATTTCCACATGTTATTTTACCAACATTTACATTCTTTTTCATACCAAAACAATTTCTTTAAAGTGGGCATTTCTCTCCTCACTATCCATCCCAATTATGGAACCATGTTATTAAAATGTTTCATTATTTCAAAGACATAGCAACAAGTTTAATTTGAGGGTGATTTCATACAAAATTAAAGTGTAATGATATAGCGGGAATATTTATTCCTCGCAATTTTGAACACTATATTTCATATAAAATATACCAAAATTCAATCTCATTTAATGCTTGTCAGAAATTTAAAGTGCAAATGCTTAACAATATTAACAGTTTGGCAGAAACATATTATTCTGGCTAGTGCCTTTATGAGTTGGGTGCAAATTCCAGCAAATTAAAGTGCAAGTGCATTTGTACAAAGTATGCATCACTTCACCTCTTTTTATAATCATAATCATTCAGATTTATAATTACTTCACTATAAAGTGCCAGTGCTAAATAAATACAATATATCATTGTTTGTGCAAAAAAACGATAAACAATGTTATCAAAGAAAAAAAGGAAATCATACATTTTTTATATAAAAAAGCACACCATTTCTTGTATTTATTGCAAAATGTATATAAGAATTAAAGAAGAGGGGGGCGTGGCCCAGTCAGCCATGCGAGCAGACGAGCTTGGCTAAGGCTCCGCGATCGGGCCAGCACTTTGCACGTTTTCCAGCGCCGTTCGGAGCAGCAAACCTAACACACAAGTACCGGACATCACGCTGAGTCTGCTGCGGTGCCTGAAACCTGGCTAAGAGGGATATGACCCGCGAAAAAGGGAGTAAAGATTGGGCTGACGGCCGGCGGGGACAAGATGGCGCCTGCCTGCCACTGAATACGGACTCGCAGCGGGGCTGCCTGCGGCAGACATTTCAAGCACCGCCAGCTCCTGCCCTCGTTTTGGAGCTCTTCGGGACGGGACCGGAGCCCTGACGGCGACCAGACGACCCCCCCTTCTTTTCCGCCGCCGGGACTTAAGATGGGGTCCCGATCCCACCTCACCTCCTGACTCCGGGGCCGTGGCTGGGACCTCCTGCGGTAACCCTCTTTCGGCGGACTGCTAGTGAAGAGCCTGCTCCCTCGATCTCAGGCAGAGACGATTGCCGCCGCACACCGCGAGCCACTCGAGCAGGGCTGTTGCCTTCTCCGAGACTGCCTGGCCTCAAAATGGTGCCCGGGACCTGCGCTGACTAGAACGACCGAGATTGTGGCCCGGGAGCTGATTGTTCGTGTCCCAGGTGAGCCATCAGACTTCTGGCCGAGGGTGGGACTGCCCAGAGGACCCCCATCGCTCCTAACTGGCTGATTGCGGCGAGGCACACCAGACGATGCCTGACCTTAAAATGGCACCATAGAGACCCAGATTGCTCCTGGCATCGGCCCCCACGCCTCATCGACGGGGCGACATAGGAACAACCCCTGCATGGACTCTGAGGTGCCCTATTCACCGGCGACCCTGCGACACAGCGACGTCGGGCCTGGGGCGCAGCACCACCGCCATTCCAGCGCAGAAGGGTCCCCAATGCCCTTCCTGTATTTGGCGGCACCGTAATCTAACTCACCGACCACGTTACCCCTCACACTTTGCAGGAGGTGCACCGCGAGAACTATTACGCCAAAGACCCCCGCGGCGCCCTGAATCAGCACCCGGCATCAGCATACACGGACAAACCCAGTGCGGGGGCTAACCAGTGCACAAGGGCGACCAGGACAGAGGCTACTGTTCATTTTGAAGCATCTCTGGCCCGGCGGCACCTACTGACGGGGCGCTCGCGGCCTGTCAGACTTCTCCCGGCCTAACGCGGTGGTGCGCTGCTCGCAGTCCACTTGTCCCCGTCTGCGGCATCTACGCTACAAAGGATCCCCCCCCTCCATTGCCAATATGGGGAAACCTAGGGGATCTCAGCAGACTGCGGTACCGGAGATCGCCCCATAGCATATGCCAAACACTAGGATGACAACAGCCCCCGCGGTGCCCCAGACCGACCCGTCAATATCGGACAAGCTCGATCAAGTATTGACGGCCATCGAACACTCCAGGATATCCGTGGAGAAACACCTAGGCACCCTCGCGACAGACATAAGTCTCCTACGTGATGATCATCGCAAACTGTCTGACAAAGGGAAGGAAGGTGAGATGGACCTTGCGGAGCTCCAACCTATTGTCAAGAAACACCAAACGACAATGCAGGAGGTCCTACACCGCCTCTCCACTATTGAGGAGCGCACAGACGACTTAGAGGGGCGGTCACGGCACTGCAACATCCGGGTACTGGGCCTTCCGGAGGGAATTGAAGGTACGGACTCGTTGGGGTACATGGAGACCTGGGTGTCATCAATCACTCCTGCGGCGGACAGAACGGCGTTCTTCTCCGTTGAACGCACCCATCATGTGCCGGCCCGCAAGCCGCCACCGGGAGCGCCTCCCAGGCCGATGCAGGTGAAATTCCTGCATTTTTGGGACCGAGATGCAGTACTCCGGGCGGCCAGACAAGCAGGCCCCATACATGTGGAAAACAAGCAGATAATGATCTTCCCAGATTACGATCGGGCGGTGCAACAGCAACGATCTACGTTCTTGGAGGTAAAACGCAGACTACGGGCGAATCACATACAGTACTCTATCCTCTTTCCAGCCCGTCTTAAAATACTCCACAATCGTACAGCGACCTTCTACAGGAATGCGGATGAGGCACAGGAATGGGCGGACCAACATTGCACGCAACAATCCAGAACGGACTCCGCGCAAGACCCAACCTCCAAACTGCCACGCACGAGGAGACGCATCCCAAAACCACCGAACAGAAGGGCTAAGACAATACCCCGGTCCAGTGCCCAGGACTCCCCGGACCTTGAACAAATCATGAAAGATAGACGAGGGGCCCTACAAGCGGTGATCGACCTACAGACCCCCTCGCAGTCGGGGGACATTGATCAAGCTCCACATCTCTTTACCTCTGCAGGGGAGGACGACAGCGACGGAACGGTCTCAGGAATGGACACGGGCACACCTCCCATGGTCACCCCCAGACGGCTGATATCATGATGGATAGACAAGGAGCCTCGTTCCCGGCTTGAGCTGATCTCTTAACCACGTCCGATTGACTTGTATGACCTAGACTCCAGCCTCGAACACTTGCGCCACAGATATATGATGACACTCTCCGGACAGGGCCAGGAGATCCTACGAGAGCCCGATCGGCGACAGGTCTCGCCCAGCACGTACTGACACCCCCATTGATTTTCTATTTCTTTTGGTTATACTCTCCGGTTAGAGAGTGTAGGTTTGGATGCATTGCAGACTGTAATGGGTCCTCTGTATTGGGTCAGTTCCCCGACCTTAGTTCTTCGTAGGTATGTTCCCTGTTTCGGATCACCCCACCCTCTCATGGTCTCATATGCAACAGTGTACCGGAGCCGGATTTCGAAGTGCCGGTTAATGGCGACTCCTCCCCTCCTACCACAAGGGACCCATGGGACACTAGACCCCGGTAGGCACGGCCTTCCTGCACAACTACTGACACCCTCACATGGCTGTAGTAACATGCAATGAGGATATTAGTATCCCAACACTTAACGTCCGAGGTCTTCATACACCGCGCAAGCGCTACACTGTATATTCCTATGTGAAACGCCACAACGCCCGAAATGTGTTCCTCCAGGAGACACACCTCACTAACACCGAAATAGGCAAATTGAAGTCCAAATGGTGCGGCACTATCTGTGCAACGGCATACTCCTCCTACGCATGGGGCTCATTGATTTGGATTCGCCCACGGACCCCTTTCCAGGAACTTAAACGAGTAGTGCATAAGGAAGGCAGGTATGCCCTAATAGAGGGTCTTCTAGATGGACACTTGATCTTACTGGGTAGTATGTACGCCCCGAACACAGATCAGGACAAGTTTTGGGAACATCTCACCGGGTCCCTCGCACAATCTACCTCCACTCCGTGGATACTGGGAGGTGACTACAACTGCACCTTGGACCTCACGCTTGACCGCCCCCACCCTCCACCCACACATTCAGCCGCGCAGAAACAAACGGAGCACTTCAGGGATTGGGTAACACAATGGGCACTCACTGACGCATGGAGAATGCAACACCCGCAGACTAAATTATACTCATTCCACTCCATCCCCCATAACCTTCGGGTCCAACTGGATAGATTCTTATGCTCGGCAGCTATCTTGCCCAAAGTACATCACACAGACTACCTAGGGAGGATCATTTCTGACCATGATGCACACATATTGCAATTAAACTGGAGACCCCAGCACCCCCCCCGTTCCCACATGGCGCCTCCCACGGGATTGCCTAGCGGACCCAGTTTTCACACATGACCAGGGCCAGAGCATTGAGAACTACTTTGCGAACAACACGGGAACGGCATCCTCCACTTTAATTGAATGGGATACATTTAAGGTGGTAGCCCGAGGAGAATGTATCACACAAATCGTAGGAGTGAGACACACGCTAGAGAAAGCACTTACTCAAACCGAGCAGTACCCTGCTTCTGTCACTAAACAGGATGAGCACTCGGCAGAGGTGGTGGCACAGATAGCTAACGCCAGAACGGAATACATGGTGGCCTGCGTTGATCTACAACACTATAATTTTAGGACATATGCAACCGCATACATAAGGAACGAGACAAAACAGGAACCCTTTTGGCATAGTTAACAAAACAGAATAGCGAGGTGAAGCCTATTACTGAGGTACTTGACCCCTGTGGTAACCTAGTGCGGTACCAAGATCAGATACTCTCGGCATTTCACCAACACTACTCAGAGGTATACAGTCGCCCAACCCCCGTGGAGCAAGACAGAATAGACCGCTTTCTTGCCCCCCTGGTGATTTCTGAGATCACGAGGGTGGACCGAAAGTCACTAGAGGCGAGGATACAACCCGCAGACATCTCCCAGGCCCTGCATGCATTAGCCCGCAACAAGGCACCGGGACTGGATGGACTCCCCCTGGAATATTATAAAACCTTCTCCCCTTATTGGTCCCCAGACTGGCAGCAATGTATACCGCTGCACTGGATGCCGGGGAATTTCTGACATCCCTCCAGGAATCGGTCATCGTGACATTCCAGAAACCCAACCGCGACCCACAATTGATGGCCTAGTATCGCCCTATCACACTCCTCTCTACTGATTGCAAGATTCTCGGGAAGATCCTGGTGTAAAGATACACGCAAATTATACGTCCCCTGGTACATCCCGACCAATGTGGTTTTGCCCGGGCAGGATCACATCTCAGAATAATAGCTGTCTGTTCCATGTTCAAGATCAAATAGGGGACGCCCACCCCAGAGCAGCTTGCCTCATCCTCGACCTTGAAAAGGCTTTCGATACCCTCACCTGGCGTTACCTTTTCTCGGTACTACAACGACTAGGCCTTGGCCCTACGCTCCTGGCGTACACACGGCTCTTATACACTAAACTCACCTCACGGGTGCGCATAGGGAGCTGTATTTCACCTGAATTCGTGTTGCAACGGGGCACGAGGCAAGGCTGCCCGCTCTCGCCTCTGCTCTTTGCCCTCGCGGTGGAACCACTGGCCATTCAACTACGACAGGAGGGGGAACTGTGGGGAATTCCCATAGCGAACACCACACATAGTGTCTCTATGTACGCCGACGATCTCCTTATATATATCAGGGACATCGCTGCTGACTTAACGCCCATATGGACCACACTGTCTGAGATCGCAGGAGTCTCCGGGCTGCACGTCAACTGGGAGAAATCCACAGTATACCCGCTGCATCCGCACTCTCCCCCATGGGTCGTCAGACTAGGTGACCAAACCATCGCCTGGAGCGCAGAGGCCCCTCGATACCTAGGGATTTGTCTCTATCACACCCCGACCGATATTTATGACGGTAATCACCGCAAGGCACTAGCCGGTATCAGAGCCTCGGTGGGATTCTGGAAGAATCTCCCCCTAGCCCAGATTGGTCGAGTGGCTCTCGCCAAAATGATCATGGTTCTGAGGCTGCAATACTACTTCACAAACCTGCCCATCATCCCGCCCAGAGCCTTTTTTAGCTCCTTGATCTGAGGGACACGTAGACATAGGATAGCGCTAACGAAGCTGTAACTGCCGACCACACAGGGAGGCCTCACCGCCCCTTCTTTCGAATCATATTTCTTGGCTGCCCAAATCCAGTGGCTGTCCTATTGGACCGCAGGCAGACACCTGGGGGAGACACACACCGCAAACGGTCCAGTGCCCATCCCGGAACTTTGTCGGCTACTCTTGCCAGGCACCAAACCTAGACGCACATATCCCTTACATATCACGATCGCATGCAAGTGTATGCTAAGGATACACCGGATGTCGTCCAGAAGGGCCCCATACTGAAGGACTGGGTTCTTTAAGGCCCAGCGGTGCCAGGGAACAACACCTGAAACCTTCGTGGGTTACCTGCTCTGGCGTACAAGTGACAGAGACACGGGACACTTCCTTGGGCGTCAAAGATCAGCGTTTATTACTGCAGGGATACAGAAATCGCAAGAAGTACAACATAGTGTAGGTTCTGAGAGTCTGCTTCAAATTGCAAAAGGGAATCGCTCCTTTTATACACATTTTCGTCATTGCTCGACATAACGAACAAAAGGTTACAACTCAGTTCCCACAGTAAACTTCAAAAGGATTTCATTCATGTTTTCAGAAGCCCGGAACATGATTATAGTAACATTGCTGGTTCCCAACTGTAAAAGCACATCATCTCGCCATAAGGCACATTCCACTCTAGTTGTAAACAGGCGCAAGAAAGAGACAGGAACAGGTGTAAGAAAGACAGACAACCGTAACAGAAGAGTGTGGGGGCAATATCGGAAGCGTGATCACAGGATCAAAAGGACTCAAACCTAACATGTGTAAAGCTGAAACAATAGACCAACACGGCAGAATAAGCCTCAAGCTGAGCCATCTGCCTTTGCCGTGTCATTCCCCCGGTCGTAAAGACGACCCTAAAGAATATTCATCTTCCGCCAGAGCTTGGGAATCCCTGGGTCACGAAGCGGACATTGTCCCTTCGCTGGCTACGTGAGGGCAAGAAACAAAATGGATGCCGTATCTAAAATGGAACCCGAGGGTTCAGATAGAAAAACCCGTAAAGGAGACAAACCCTTCTAAGTAGTGTAGCGTAAACGCATACACCTACTAATCTCGTCATTTACGGTTCATAGATACCAAACTCGTCCATATCCGAGAATGCCCAAAACGTCGTAATGATTCTCACGGAACCTCAGACGCTCCTTTTGCCCTCAGGTAGGCAAGCACTAGTCGAAATCAGAATCAATTTCGATATTCATCAGATCATTCAGGTGTTGTTGAAACATCATCCTATCCATCAATGACTCTTTGGTCACAGATGGCCTTCTTATACACGTTGTAGCACAAAGGCCACATAAGGCAGGACCACACTGCACACAAAGACAACACGTGAACAGAAACGCTACAACGACTCCTATGATCATCAGAAGCTTCCAACCCCAAGTCGACATCAGACCCCAAAACCATCCTAGAAGCGTCCAATCTCCCTCGTCCACGTGTATGGACTCCGAG
Source organism: Lissotriton helveticus (assembly GCF_964261635.1). NCBI lineage: Eukaryota > Metazoa > Chordata > Amphibia > Caudata > Salamandridae > Lissotriton > Lissotriton helveticus. Next base: position 302,641,214 of record NC_136059.1, read on the forward strand.
ATTTTATGCAACTTTGAGATGGCTTGATAAACAGTTGGAGCATTATCAGGGATGAAAATGCAGCAGCTCGAATGGATTACCTTGCACACACCACCTCTATCTGCAAGTACAACGTCTAGAACCATACGGTTCTGTAGCGTCATAAGTCTATCCGCTTGAAGCTCTGCTGTCAGGTTACGAAGGGCACTTGCAGTGATATTAGCAGTCAATTCCACCACACGAGTCAACTGTCTCAAGTTCCTACTATTAACCATAGGACCCCAAAACGGTAGGAAACCCTTAAAGAAGTCTCCTGCCTCTTGACTGGCAGTGTCCTCTTTACTAACGACGCCTCTCACAACTCTAATCTTGTGATAGTTTGAGGCAACCGTAAAAGTTGGTGGTAAAAGATTCGCGATATAACAGGTGCCTGAAAAGTCACGAGGCAACCACGTATAAGCACGATCGTAACACACAAAATAAGTACCCTTGGCAGTCAGGAAGACAGGGGAAGAGAGCATCGGTAAGACATACGTCTCAGTACAAGCACTCTTCCCAAGCTGAGCTCTTGGATTTCGACCAAGGCCTTGCAGACAGAAATGGCCGAGATGAGGTACGATCCAAATCGGAGATGAGCTTTTAAGCTGTCTATCACTTACTAACATACTATACTCAACCTCACTCAGATCCTTGTAAGCTCGCACCTCTTCCTCTGGGATAATTGTTGCATCAAAAATATCTTTATCTAAATCAGCAATCGCTATCGCCAAAGGCTTGTGGTACGGGCCGGGACTAAGGTCTGTGGAGCGAGGCTCTCGACGGGGGTAGGAATCTAGTGCACTACGGAACATAGTTTGGAATGCTCGAGCTGACCCCTGGGTGCTGTAAGGAAGAACCAAATACGGAATACCTTTATTCATATGTGGCATTAACCCACACACCCAACAATTGGTAGTATTCATCACCAACTGATGCTGATGCAGGAGTTGGACAAAGGAATTGTTCATAAATTCCGCACGTCTGGCCTGTTCATGTTGAGGCAGAAGATGAAAGGTATGTGGTGAAATAGTGGAAACAGAATTTAGGTCAAGAGAGAAGGAAACGGGTGAAATGGAAGGCAATAACAATTGAATCCCAAAGTACACTCCACCCACTAGTAACATAGAAACAGTCAAGAACAACATAAAAACCTGGAACAGAAAACATTTTGTTCGAAACATCTTATGCAATTTGGATCTTTGTACCGCCATTTTGTCTATGTCCGACAGCTTAGGAAACTCCATCCTCTAAAAACCGTCCGTGACGTTCTTGACGCACTTCGTTCTGAGTAGCGATTATCAATTCCCAGGAGTTCCCAGAAATTGACAAAAGGCAATCGACCTAGTGTCAGAAACCTGCTAAACAGAAGGAGGTACCCGCACGGCCCTACGGTCAACCCAGATGGTAGGTCTAATCAATTTATCTTTTAATTAGCATAAGTCTCCTAGCTGCAAGGAAAAAAAGTATACACACAATATGCAAAATCATAACATTCATGGCAACTGTAAGGGGTAACGAGAATTCAAAAATAAACAAATGCATTAGTCTTTATTGCGCGATCGAAGAAAATATCGAGTTTTTCCCGGTCGAGTTTGCTCTTCAAATAACGGTTCTGATGGCAAAACAGTGTTCGATTGTTCAGGTAATAGTTCAGAACTTGAACTCTCCAATGCTGATGATAATGGTATCGTTTTCGATGATTCGACAGGGATATCTGATTGAACTAAATCGTTCCCTACAGGCTGGGCATCACTAAATGGTACATAGTACAAAGGGGTCTCTGTTTCAGTCGAGGCGACTCCTTTCTTCATCCATGTGTCTACTGGCAAAGGAAGCGGAACCTTCTTGGTGTGGGTGGCATGCACCCAGTGCTTTCTTCCTTCCAGTCGAACTGCAGTCCTCGTCGCCAGTAACACCTGGTGGGGTCCCACGAATCTTGGCTCAAGATTGCGTTTTCGTCCAAAATTTCGGGTAACGACCCAATCGCCAGGTTGGAGCCGATGACCAGGACCTTCTGTTTGTGCCGGTAGAGCCTCGTAAACCTGTTGGTGAATCAAACTCAATTTAGCAGTCAGATCATGAAGATAGTCAATCAACATTGGATATTCAAGTCTGTTAAATTCCCTAGGCCTTGGGACTCCCCAAATGTTCGCAGGACGGCCGAAAACAATCTCATATGGGCTAAGCCCTACTCGAGAGTGCACAGTCGCTCGGGTCGATAAGAGGGCTAGAGGCAAAGCATCTGGCCATGATAAACCAGTCGTGGCCTGGATTTTGGCAAGTTTCAGTTTCAGGGTACCATTGTATCCTTCCACCAAACCCGCCGATTGAGGATGATTAGCACTATGGTATTTTTGATGAATACCAAGGCCCCTGCATACACTTTTCATCACACTTCCCACAAATTCACTTCCGTTATCCGACCATACAATCCGTGGCATGCCATACCTAGGGAAATACTCTTTGAGCAACACTTTTGCTGTAGATAGGGCAGTATTATCTTTAAGGGGGTAAGCCTCAATCCATCTAGAGAATGCACAAACTACAACCAAGACATACTTTAGGTTGTTGCATCTCTCCATATGGATGAAATCCAACTGAATAATTTCAAAGGGACATGTAGGAGGGGCAAAATGACCAGGTGGAGTAGGAGTGCCCTTGCCAGGATTGTACATCAAACATATCATGCAATTCTTAACCACTCTCTCCGCACATTTAGTAATTCCCTCATTCTTCCATACTGGGGACAACAACTTACATATGCCTTTTGCGCTAATATGTGACGTGCCATGAGCCATGGTAACAACGGCAAGCACATATGCATCCGGTAACATCCATCTCTGCCTTTCTGACAAATCAACCCAACATCCATTCTCATCTAACTTCCCCGTGCTTTCTTTCCACTGAGTCTTTTCCATCTCGGTAGCCTCATTCTGTATCTCTTTCACACTCTCAACTGTGTCTTCACACATACCGGTCTCCGCTGGCCATCTTACTGAACTCGTAACGTACATTCGATTTGTCAGATCTCTAGCTGTCCCTTTAGCAATCTCATCCGCAAACGCATTACCGCGGCCAACATCATCTGTCACTTTCCGATGCGCACTGCATTTGATTATTGCCACCTGTTTAGGCAATGTAAGTGCATCCAAAAGGTCATTCACAAGTTGTCCATGCTGTATCTTCGTGCCATGCGACGTGAAAAACCCTTGTTCTCTCCACAATCGACCAAAACTGTGCGCTACGCCAAATGCATACTGAATATCGGTAAACACATTCACCCGCTTTCCTCTAGACAACACACACGCTCTCATCAACGCGATCAATTCAGCTGCTTGGGCCGAATTCTGACTCAATCTCGCAGTTTCCACAACCGTACTCAACGTCACTACAGCATACGCAGTCGTCGTATCACCATTCGGCAACTTGAAGCACGAGCCATCAACATACAAAGTACCATCGGGATCTATCAATGGAGTGTTTTTCAGGTCAATGCGACCCTTCGTCTCTTCTTCAGTTCTCAAGTAACAATCATGTGGTGCTACATCATCTGATTCCATGTTGATCGGCAACAATGTTGCTGGGTTCAACACATTACAACGCTTTATCCGTATATGACTTGCCAAAAGTGTCAGCTCATACCCAGACAACCTTGCGCTCGTCAGGTGTTGAGTTTTCGTTCGGTTCAGAAGAGTGTCAACTGCATGCGGAACCATCACCGTAAGCATATTATCCATGACCAAACCTGCGGACTGTCGAATGGACACCGCAGCTGCTGCTGTTGCTTTTAGACAACTCGGTAATGCTCTAGCTACTGGGTCTAAAGTTGAGGAAAAATACGCACATGGGCGTTGTTTGTTGCCAAATTGTTGCGTCAAGACACTCAACGCACAACCATCCCTCTCGTGAACGTACAGTGTGAATGGCTTACTGTAATCGGGAGTACCTAACACAGGAGCCGAACACAACGCATCACGTAATTCCGAAAAACTTTGCTGACACTCTTCAGTCCAAGGCAAAGGAGTCGAAACATCCTTGCACGTGAGAGCCAACAATGGCTTCGCTAATAATGAAAAATTTGGAATCCATTGTCTGCAGTATGACGTAATACCTAGAAAGGCACGCACATCTCTCTGAGTTTTTGGCACAGTCATTCGAGCAATCGCTGCAATTCTTTCTGGGGTCAACCTTCTCCCTTCTTTTGACAATAAATGACCCAAATAGGTTACTTCTTGACAACAATATTGCAGCTTAGAAGGTGACACCTTGTGATGTAAGTCACATAAATGCTGCAACAACGACACTGTAGTGGTTCTGCAAATAACCTCGGTATCAGCAGCCACTAATAAGTCATCAACGTACTGAATCAAAGCTGCACCCGTCGGTAATACAAATGCATCCAGTTGACTTTTAAGGGCTTGACTGTAGATCGATGGACTCTCACAATAGCCCTGTGGTGCGCGTTTAAATCTAAAACTGCGACCACCTAGTGAGAATCCGAATAGATCTCTGCTTTCCTCAGCAATCGGAATGCTAAAGAAAGCATTCTTTAGGTCAATCACCGTGAACCAGGAGGCAGAAGCTGGAATTAAGGTCAACAAGGCCGTGATATCTGGCACCACAGGAAATTGTGGGACCACGATCTTATTCACCTCTCTTAAATCAATTACAAAACGGTACACAGGAGGTTTAGATGGATCAGTTCGTTTCAGGATGGGTAACACAGGACTATTACACACATTTCCCCAAGTTTCTTCAATGACATCCTTTTCGATCTGGTCATAAACGATCGCTAATAGCGCTCGCTCTCCATCAAGAGAAATACGATACTGAGGTATACGTGGTAATCGCACATTTCATTTCAACTGAACCACATAAGGTGGAATGTCCAACAAACCCACATCATTGGGGCCCGTGGCCCATAGCGACGCAGGAAGGGAACTCAGTTCCGGTGGGAACTTATCGATCGATAAGTACATAGGAGAGATTATTCTCTGACCTAATGTAAGCTCCACTCCCGCAGGAGAGCAGTACAAAGTCGCATATAATCGTTTTAACAAATCCAAACCCAAAAGATTCTCGCCACAACCAGTGGAGAGAATAAAGGGAGCCTCCAGCTCACGAGGACCAATCGTAAGGGGCAAAGGGCTGGAGACAGGATTGCTAACAGGGGCGCCAGAGAATCCAACGGAAACATTCGTTAAGCCGGACAAAGGTGCGCCAGGGAGTTTTGAATGCATGATGGAACTTTTTGCTGCACCAGTGTCCAACAGAAAAGGCTCAACTACGCCAGATGTAGCAACTGCGACGTAAGGCCCTCTCTGATCAACCGGAACTGACACTACTCCCTCTCTTTGTCGGTGGCTGTCCTAGTAACGATCACCTGCCTCAATCTCATGTCCAATGTAATAATCGTCCACATGGTACTGTGCCGATCTATCGGACCTCGCATTCCGCTGATCAAAACAATTATTCGCATCCAACGAAGTAGGAGAGCGCTCATTCTGATTCGGAGAGTTGCCACGACCTCTACCTCGAAATGCCTGTTGGGGACCACCACGTCCCCCTCGAGCCAAAACATGATTATAGCGATCACGTAAAGTGGGACAATTAAATTTGATATGTCCCTCTCCCCTACAATATGCACACTGATTATATCCAAGCATAGATCTAAAGTCAGAGGAGTCAGAGCGTGACTGCATCCTGGAAGACTGTGCCTGTGGCCGATACTGCTGTTGCGAATCATTTTGATTCGAACGAGGAGGATACGCTTGTTGCAACAAAACCTTAGTTTTAAGCTCCTACGTTTTCTTATCTGAACGATCACTTTCTTCTTTTTCCCTATTTTCGTAGTATTGAGCTGTCGCTAGTATTTGAGCAGTGGTTGAAACGGCCCATGCACTTTCTGAATTTTTCAATTTGTTGCATAGTTCAGGCAACAAATTTAACACAAACTTATCAACAAATAACCGCTGTCCTCCCTCCGTACTCATGTCCTGACCACTATGATCAATGAATGCTTCCTCAAATCTAGTAAAGAAATCGGAGACACTTTCGTCTTTCTTTTGCTTACAAGCCGACAGTTTGTCCCAATTCACCCTCATCGCTGGCATAAGCGTTTTCATGAGCGTAATGATTCTTTGGGGCAAATCCGTAATTAACTGCTCGGGCTTAGCCCCACCAATTTGTCGTCCATCAGCCGCTAATAGCGTAGCCCAATCACCACCCAACTCAGCCAAATGATTCTCTTGGCGGATTTTTGCCCAAATCGGTTGCGGTACAATATTACCAAACAACATGTCGATGTCAGCAAGGTTCATAATAGAAGCATCCACCAGTTGGGATAACTCCTTATAATAACCTGCCGGATTTTTGCGTGGATCAGGCAAGGATTGCTTCACCTGTAAGACTTCTGATCGCTTCCATGGGAGGTGTATCCAAACCCTTTGGAAATACGGCAGAACTACAGGATTAGCGTTCGGATCCCCTGGCATCCAAACTGGCGGAACCTCTCTCATAGGATACTGACCGGAGTTCGCTTTTGGAGTATCGGAATCGTCATCAAACGACACCCGAGAAGGCACTGTAGACCTAAAGGCTAATAATCGCTCTAATGCACGTCGTACATCTGCACCTACGATCATACCATTCAAAAAACGACTCTGAAGTTCGGTCATTTCGGGCGGTACATCATCTAAGTCATCATTATCCCACTCTTCCCTCAAGGAGTTGCACATTTCTTCAAACACAAATCTCTGTGTTGGCTCATTGAACTGAGAAAATGTATCGAAAACTATGCGTGAGGTGTATTTAGCAGGGTGTCTAATCCATCTACGCGCCATAGTTTCTAACGTCGCTCTCTCTCTTCCACCAGGGATTTGACTTCGTCTCTGGGGAGTTTCAGAGACATCGGATTGAAGTAACGATCCGGAAAGTGGGGAGTAGAGGGTAGCAACTGAGTTAGGGATATGATTACGAACGGAAGGAGAAGAGGAAAAAAGAACAGGAGCAACAGCATTAGAAGCGGTTGTAGGATCAGTGGGGGTAGCAGGAACAATAGACTGAGAAGGTACAGGCAAAGAAGCAGTAGGAAGAGGAACAGATAGAGGAGCAAGAACAGGACCAACAACAGGCTGACCAGCAGCCGCCAAAACAACAGGAGGGGGAACAGGAGGAACTACAGGAGCCGTAGCACCCTGTGCATAAGGAGGTGGTGATTTCATTAAATACGCTAACAAAGGATCCTCTTTCGAGTCTTCTTCCTTTTTATCGAGATTTGACGATAACACCGGATAACATTTATCCGCCCACATGTGATGCAGTCTAACTGAAACTTCCGTTTCTTTATCTGCTTTATCTTGATGGTGACGTTCTACATCTTGCATTATCGTAATGATACTACTTTCTTTCTTATTTTTCTTAAGCTGTTTGATTTCTTTCTGCCTGGCCTCTTTGCGCCATAACCGAAAGGAATCGAACATAGCCGGCCTAGATTTTCTTTTAAACAGTTTCGCTTCGAGATTATCTAAAATTTTAGTGTCGAAACTTCCATGTGATGGCCAACTAAGGTCACCGTCATTTTTCGTATAACGAATCCAATATTCATTATATATAATAGGGCCCACACCATGTCGACTATAGAGCTCATATATCGGAGTTCCAACTGGAGGTATCGGACACGAGTCCTCCAACCGGGAGTCCATACTGTGACATTTAAAGAAACCAAGGAAACCACTATGGCCAGGCATCTTGCACGCTAACCTAGTATCAAACTTCAAGGGTTATCGAAGTACAAAATCTTCGTGAAATACAAAACCCTCGGTTTTTGGCAATTGCAACTGTCAAATAACAACTAAGAACCAACAACTAAGAACCACAAATGCAATGGAACCATGCAAAGCGACTAAGCACCAACAACAACCAAGGATACTGGGAGCGACCCACAAATACTTAACTGAGAGCTCAATGGCGTCACCAGGAAGGCCCGTCTGTCGTCTCGCCGTACAAAGGACTACGCCAGGCACCAAAACAGGTCGACAGTCAGAGCATCGGTCCGTCGCAACCGTCAGGAGGCGGGGATCTTCGCAGGAAAAGTCTTCGGACCACTTATTTCGACAACAGGATCGATGAAGCGGGGTGCACCTTTCCTCGGAGATTTCACACAAAGTTCCTCACGATCGTCAGGTTTTGGACCGGTACCGCTGATGTCGAGCCCCACGTTGGGCGCCAACTGAAGGACTGGGTTCTTTAAGGCCCAGCGATGCCAGGGAACAACACCTGAAACCTTCGTGGGTTACCTGCTCTGGCGTACAAGTGACAGAGACACGGGACACTTCCTTCGGCGTCAAAGATCAGCGTTTATTACTGCAGGGATACAGAAATCGCAAGAAGTACAACATAGTGTAGGTTCTGAGAGTCTGCTTCAAATTGCAAAAGGGAATCGCTCCTTTTATACACATTTTCGTCATTGCTCGACATAACGAACAAAAGGTTACAACTCAGTTCCCACAGTAAACTTCAAAAGGATTTCATTCATGTTTTCAGAAGCCCGGAACATGATTATAGTAACATTGCTGGTTCCCAACTGTAAAAGCACATCATCTCGCCATAAGGCACATTCCACTCTAGTTGTAAACAGGCGCAAGAAAGAGACAGGAACAGGTGTAAGAAAGACAGACAACCGTAACAGAAGAGTGTGGGGGCAATATCGGAAGCGTGATCACAGGATCAAAAGGTGTGAGAAGTTGGCCTGATGTGCAGTGCTCACTATTCTAGTGATCACTATATATCAGTCCAAACAACCCTTATTGATGATTGGTTGTAAGTCAACCTTATAGACCAGCTATCCTAGTAGCATGGATATGAGCAGTCTAAGGCTAAGACTCTAGAGGGCGTGTTAAGCCAGCTGTTTCACCATCACCTTACCCCTTGAACACCCAGTGAAAGGACACCACACAAGTGTTATGAAAATAAACAGTGTATTTATTAGAATCACAACAGCCCTGTACTCTTTATGAGGACAGGGTGCTAGGCACACAACAAAACTCTTACGAAAATACTTAAGTTAGCACAGTATATAAAAATGCCCGAGGGGCACGAAAAACCATATACTCTGAAAGTGGAATGCGAAATTACTAGCAGGTAAGTACAGTACTAATAGGCTTTGGAATCGCTAGGACTTGACTATAGAATTGTTAGATTACTTCTAGGAGGCCCAGGGGACTCGGGTGCAGAGTGTGCACTCTCACGCGGGATGCGGGACAAAGTCTATGATAGCTAGTAAAGTTAAAGTTAGTGTTTACGGGCGAACCCGACCTGGTAGGAAGAAAACGACAGTGGATCCTGACCCTTGGATAGTGAGGCTATGCTGGGGCACCGAAATGCCGAAGTTACCTAGCCCAGGGGCTGCAGCTGCATAGGTCTCAAAGGACGTCGGGAATCCTCGTAGACGAACCAGGAGCCTGGAAGAAAGATGCTGGCAGGCGACCAGTGAAGAGAGTTCGAGTTGATCCAAGCCTGGATCTGGAAGATGGATGACACCTGTAAGCAGAGGGGACCAAGTTCGTGACTACTAGCCAGTAGTCAGTGGGCACCAGGAGGGCACCGGATGGTAGTCACCTCGACTAGGTGAGTGGGCGACGCTGTGCTCTGCAGATCTCACGGACCAGGAGGCGTTGTCGGCGACCAGGATGGAGAGGCGAGCTGTCCCACGATGGATGAAGCTGTCGGCGTCGAAGTACCCAGGATTGGGCAACAAAGCCTTGGCTAATTCAAGCCCACGCGGTGGACTCAAAATGGCGTCTTGAGTGGACCAGGAGGGTCCGGGGTGCTCCTCTTCTGGAAGGGAGCAAGAGCCAGTCTGGAGCAACCAGACCAGCAGCAGTGAAGTCGTCGGGCGTCGTTCAGAAGGCCACAAGCCAGCGGGCTAGTAGCCAAACAACGCGGTGAGCAGCAAAAAGCAGAAGGGCCCCACGCCGATCGTGGAGATGCTGGGGGGCTGCTCTTTGGTGCTGGAGCTGCTCAGGGTTGGGGCTTCTCGGACCCCAAAGCACTCGCCAGGAGATTACTCGGCGGGCTTGCTGTGAAGAAGTCGTGCAGTCTTGGCAATAGTCGGTCCCTTGAGGTCTCGTCGCACTCACGGTTCTCAGCTTGGCTGTAGAGGTGAGTAGAGGTCGGAGGTGCCAGGGAAGCCGGGACTTGTCGAGCTGGGCAGTCGGATTCCGGAGGAAGGACTTGCAGCAGACCGCAGTGTTCTTAAGGTGGTGCCTGCGGATGCAGGGTGACTACTCCTTAGTCACAAGGGAGAATCTTGAAGAAGAAATCTTCATGTCCTTTCGTAGAAAGTCGTGTCTTGATTCCAAAGATGATCTAATTTGGAAGGGGGCCTGCTCCTACCTTTATCTGGGAAAAGGGGGCTGGCACGCGACTAAGTCCTGCCCTATGGGTGGGACCAGGAGGGGGGTGGTTACACCCCTCTCCTTTGGCGGGCTTTCCCCAGGCCAGGGGCTGGAGTGCCCCTGGAACTGGTTTCAGCCGGCCTATGCACAGTGAGCACCGGGGTGCCACTTGCAGTCACCTTCCTCTGTAGCCCTGCCTACCTGGAATACACAAAACCCTGTCTGGGACGGTGCTGGCACCGCCCCTGGCAGGAAACCCTTTGTCCTTGCCTCCTGCTCTGGGAGGACTCCCAGCAGCAGGAGGGCAGACTTGTGTCTCGGTGGCAGCATCCATTTTGTGGAGCTGAGGCTATGTCTGACTTTAACCGGGGTTACAGGTTACATACATGTCGTGTCCCTCTAGAAGGGTGGAATGCTAACCCCGTCACCAGAATTGGCGAGGGGTTAGTATTCCAATTCGTATGACACCTTACTCGACATGTTTTGATAAAGCGATACCAGAGTTGGCATATAACCGCGAGGATTATAATGCACTTAAGAGTATATGGTATGCGATATCATGGAAACGGCTAAGGGATGGATCCCGAAAGCCGCAGACAGGCTCAGCTCATGCCAGAGCACCATCTCACACGATTCCAAGCACTCTGCCTTCAGGATTGTTAAGGCCTGCCATAGGAGTGACTGATAGGAGATCTGTGTGTCCATTTTTAGGGTTAGATATAGGTATACTATATCTAAAGCAAAGGGTGATTACACCACCTTGCCCCAGCTGTCGTGCAGCCAGTTGTGTCAGTTTAGTTAGTCAGCCCAGGGGTGGCACAATACATGCTTCAGCCCCTGGGAGACTTCTGGGTGCACCTCAGCCCTGGGTACAGGGACTTAGAGAGGGCCCAGTGCCAATTCAGTACCTGAGTACAACTTGGATAGAGAGAACAGCTAGGCTGTGGGTCTGATTAGCAGGCCCACAGCCAGGGAAAGTCGTAAACCAGTGCAGCAAAAAGCAAAAATCTGGGTGATCATAGGATTGCAGACCCTACTCTCCTACATGACCCCCCCCCCAAACTTTGGGACAATAAACTAACCTTGACCAGGTGAGTCTTCTTGCTCTAAGTGGAAATACCTGGAGAGCCCATCAGCATTGCTGTGATCAGTACCAGGTCTATGCTCCACTGTAAAATCCATCCCCTGTAGGGAAATGGACCACCTAAGCAGTTTGGGGTTTTCACCCTTCATCTGATTTAGCCACAAGAGGGGCTTATGGTCGGTCTGAATGGTGAAATGAGTGCCAAACAAGTAGGCCCTCAGCTTCTTCAGGGCCCAAACCACAGCAAAGGCCTCCCTCTCAATAGCTGACCAATTTTTCTCTCTGGGGGTCAGCTTCCTACTAATGAAAGCAATAGGCTGATCATTACCATCAAAATTCAGCTGAGACAGAACAGCTCCCACACCCAACTCAGAAGCATCTGTTTGGACAATGAATGGCTTGGAGTAATCTGGACTCTTTAGGATAGGTGCTGTGCACATGGCCTGCTTTAGGTCATTGAATTCTTTCTGACAGCTTGCTGTCCACTGAACTTTCTTTGGCATCTTTTTGCTTGTCAGGTCATTAAGAGGGGTCACTATGGACTCATAATTTCTGACAAACTTCCTATAGTACCCAGTCAGGCCCAAGAAAGCTCGAACCTGAGTCTGGGTGATTGGAGGAGCCCAGTCCTGGATGGCCTGTATTTTACTCTCCAATGGCTGAACCTGGCCTCCACCTACAAGGTGGCCCAGGTATACAACCTGTGTCTGCCCTATCTGGCACTTAGTGGCCTTGATAGTGAGGCCTGCCTTTTGCAGGGCCTCCAACACTTTCCTCAGGTGGACCAGGTGATCCTCCCAGGTGGAGCTAAAGACAGCAATATCGTCAAGATATGCTGCACAGAAGTCATCCAGCCCAGTGAGGACTTGATTCACCAACCTTTGGAAGGTGGCAGGTGCATTTTTCAAACCAAAGGGCATTACCACAAACTGATAATGCCCACCAGGGGTAGAAAATGCTGTCTTGGGTTTGGCCTCCTCAGCTAACCTGATTTGCCAATACCCAGCTGTCAAATCAAATGTACTTAAGAATTTGGCAGAAGCCAATTTATCTATAAGTTCATCTGCTCTTGGTATTGGGTGGGCATCAGTCTTAGTGACTGCATTGAGGCCTCTGTAGTCTACGCAAAACCTCATCTCTTTCTTACCACCCTAGGTGTGAGGCTTTGGCACTAGAACTACTGGGCTAGCCCAAGGGCTATCTGAGGGCTCAATGACTCCCAGCTCCAACATTTTCTGCACTTCTGTCTTGATGCAGTCTCTAACATGATCAGGCTGTCTGTAGATTTTACTCTTGACAGGCAGACTGTCTCCAGTGTCAACATCATGGGTACACCAATCAGTTTGGCTGGGTGTCAGAGAGAACATATGTCTGAAGGATTGCAGAACTTGCCTGCAATCCTGTTGCTGATGTTCAGTGAGGCTGCCACAAAAGACAACACCATCTACTGATCCATCATCAGGATTCTGAGTGAGCAGGTCTGGGAGAGGGTCACTCTCTTCCTCCTGTCCCTCATCTGTGGCCATGAGCAAGCTCATGTCCTTCCTGTCAACATATGCCTTGAGCCTGTTCACATGGAGCACTCTGAGAGGGCTCCTGGGAGTTCCAAGGTCCACCAAGTAGGTAACCTCTCCCTTTTGCTCAATGATGGTGTGGGGCCCAGACCATTTGTCTTTCAGAGCTGCTGGGGCCACTGGCTCCAGCACCCACACCTTCTGTCCTGGCTGGTACACAGTCAGCACAGCCTTTTGGTCATGCCAAGCTTTTTGAAGTTCTTGGCTGGCCTCCAGGTTTTTAGATGCCTTTTCCATATACTCAGCCATCCTGGAGCGGAGACCAAGTACATAGTCCACTATGTTGGTTGCAGGCTTTTTGAGAGGTCTCTCCCATCCTTCCTTCACCAAACACAGGGGTCCTCTTACAGGATGCCCATACAGAAGCTCAAAGGGGCTGTAGCCAACCCCCTTCCGTGGGACCTTCTCTGTAAGCAAACAAGAGGCAGGGGATCAGGACATCCCATCTTCTCCTAAGAGGTTCAGGTAGCCCATGAATCATCCCTTTGAGGGTCCTGTTGAATCTCTCAACAAGCCCATTGCATTGTGGGTGGTAGGGTGTGGTGAACTTGTAGTTCACACCACACTCCTTCCACATTGCAGTCAGATATCCTGACATGAAGTTTGTACCTCTGTCAGAAACAACCTCCTTAGGGAAGCCCACTCTGGAGAACACTCCAACTAGGGCCCTTGCCACTACAGGTGCTGTAGTGGTCCTAAGTGGAATAGCTTCAGGATACCTGGTGGCATGATCCACCACCACCAGTATAAACTTGTGCCCTGATGCTGTCTGGGGTTCCATTGGACCAACAATGTCAATCCCCACTCTTTCAAAGGGGACCCCCACCACAGGTAGTGGTATGAGGGGGGCCTTTGTTGTGCCACCTGACTTACCACTGGCTTGGCAAGTGACACAGGAGCGACAAAACTCCTTGGTATTCTCATTCATGTGGGGCCAGAGAAAGTGTGAGACAAGCCTGTCCCACGTCTTTGTCTGACCTAAATGACCTGCAAGGGGAATCTCATGGGCCAAGGTGAGAAGGAAACCTCTCAGAGACAAGGGGATGACCAGCCTCCTGGTTGCACCAGGCTTGGGGTCTCTTGACTCAGAGTACAGGAGTCCATCTTCCCAGTATACCCTGTGGGCACCTGTGGCATTCCCTGCAGCCTCAGCAGCAGCCTGCTGTCTGAGGGGTTCAAGGGAAGGGCAGTCTAACTGTGCCTTCCCCAGGTCTGCTCTGGAGGGTCCCCCTGAGCCCAGAAACTCAACTTGATCAAGTTCAAGCTCTTTAGGCTCAGTTTCCCTCAGCTCTCTCAGATCAGCCTCCTCAGAGACTTGATCCTCAACCTGGGGCAAGGGGGAAGGCAAAGCCTTAACCCTACTGCTCTTCTTCTTGGAAGGTGTCTGGTCCATACTTTCAGGATCCAGCACCTGTTCAGTGGGGCATCTTCTGGCCTGTGACCTAGTCACAGCAAGCACATGTGCTGGCAAGCCTAACATCTCCATGTGAGTCCTCTGCTCCACTTCTGACCATAAGGATGACTCCAAATCATTGCCCAACAAACAATCAACTGGGAGGTCTGAACTGACTACAACTTTCTTTTGACCCTTCACTCCACCCCAGGAGAAAGCCACAATCGCCATACTATGACTGGTAGTGACGTTACTGGCATTGGTCACCAGGAAATCTGTACCTGGCATGATCTGTCCAGGGTCCACAAAGTTAGGTGTCACCATGGTGACACTGGCACAAGTGTCCCTATAGGCCTGAGCCATCTTGCCATTAATCAAAGGTGTCTGCCTGTATTTGCCCAAAGTATTGGGACTTATATCAGGGGACATATCCATATCCCCTGTACAGACAAGGACAGCCTGAGTGAGTGTGCCAAATAAGTTGTCAGACCCCTCAGTTCCCAAGGTTAACCCAACTAATGCCTTGGGAGGTACACTACCACTACTGACTGTACTAGGGGGTGCAGTTGCCTTAGGGGCTGTAGTGGCAGGATTTTGTCCTCCTCTTTTGGTGCACTCACTAAACCAGTGAGACTTACTTTTGCAGTACTGGCACCACCTCTTTGACTGGCCTTCTTGAGTCTTCTTCTTCTGGGAAGCCTGACCCCCACCCTCTTTGGTTTGTTGGGGACCTGGTGAAGACTTCTGGTCATTTTGTTCACTCTTAACATTACCCTTCTGGTTTGCTTTCTTCTGACCACCCTGGTTCTGGTTCTGGTTCTGCTTGATCCTTGTCCTGACCCATTTGTCTGCCTTCTTTCCCAATTCTTGGGGAGAGGTCAGATCTGAATCAACAAGGTGCTGGTGCAACAACTGGTTCTGACAATTATTTAAAATCTGTTCTCTCATCATGAGATTGTACAACCCTGTGTAATCAGTAACCTTGCTACCCAGCAACCAGCCCTCCAAAGCCTTAGTGGCACAATCCACAAAGTCAGACCAGTCCTGAGACTGAGTTTTCTGGGTGTCTCTGAACAGCAACCTGTACTGCTCAGTGGTTAAACCAAACCCATCAATCAGTGCATTTTTCAGGACCTGGTAATCATTAGCATCCTCCACTCTTGTAGTGAGGAGCTTATCTCTACCTTTACCATCAAAGGAGAGCCACAGTATAGCTGCCCACTGACTTCGGGGAATGCACTGCACAGTGCAGGCTCTCTCCAAAGCAGCCATCCATTTCTGGATGTCATCCCCTTGCTTAAAGGGGGGCACTATCTTAGTCAGGTGTTTAGTATCTAAACCCTTCTCTCTATCTCTTGGGAGATTGCTGCCACCAGTGGGAGCTAACCCACTCATCTGCTGCTCTCTAGCAAAGGCAAGCTTTTCTTTGGCCAGGGCAAGTTCTTCCCTTTCAATCCTCAGAGTAGCCTGTCTCATCCTAGCTTCATGCTCCAGTCTCTGAGGGGAAGTCAATCTCCTCTGGGGAGAGTTCCTTCTCCTCTGAGAAGAGGCATTAGAGTGCAGAGATCTATTGGAGTCCCTAGAAAGAGATCTATCTCTCCTAACTCCAAGGTTAGGCCTACTTAGGGTCAGTACTGGGGGTCCCCCAGATCCTAGCCCAAGCAAGTCTATGTTGGCCCTAGTTAGCCTTCTGACTACCTCAAGACCTTTGTCTACCTCATCCCCAGAGAGTTCCTCAGGATCCTCCTCCCCAACTGCATTTACAGTGTTGTGGAGGTCTGGATCACCAAGGTGCCCCTCTAAGGCTGGCATATTCCCCTCTCCCTGAGATGCTCTACTAGCATCATAGGTCTCTAAGAGATCCAACAGGAAGGGAGTGGTGGGGTTAGCCCCCTGTTTCAATTTCCTGGAGGTACACAAGTGTCTCAACTCCTGGAAATTGAGAGCTGCATATCTTGAGCTGACCTGTGGAGGGTCAATCACCACAAGAGGGGTCCCTGAGGACTCTCCCTGGGTAGACATGCTTTTCTAGTGAGGTGTAAGTGGTGCACTTACCTACACTATATGTTTACCTACTGATCCCTTGCTAGAGTTGTAGTTTAGGGTGTGCTAGGCCCTAGGAGCTACAACAGCTGGTTCAGTAGAACTCAGAGTATTCTAAGCTAAGTTATATGTACCTTTAGTACTTATGTGATCTTTCACAAGATATTCTTAGGATATGTGTGGTAAAACAACAGCAAGCTCAAATCCCAACCGCTGCTCACCAATGTGAGAAGTTGGCCTGATGTGCAGTGCTCACTATTCTAGTGATCACTATATATCAGTCCAAACAACCCTTATTGATGATTGGTTGTAAGTCAACCTTATAGACCAGCTATCCTAGTAGCATGGATACGAGCAGTCTAAGGCTAAGACTCTAGAGGGCGTGTTAAGCCAGCTGTTTCACCATCACCTTACCCCTTGAACACCCAGTGAAAGGACACCACACAAGTGTTATGAAAATAAACAGTGTATTTATTAGAATCACAACAGCCCTGTACTCTTTATGAGGACAGGGTGCTAGGCACACAACAAAACTCTTACGAAAATACTTAAGTTAGCACAGTATATACAAATGCCCGAGGGGCACGAAAAACCATATACTCTGAAAGTGGAATGCGAAATTACTAGCAGGTAAGTACAGTACTAATAGGCTTTGGAATCGCTAGGACTTGACTATAGAATCGTTAGATTACTTCTAGGAGGCCCAGGGGACTCGGGTGCAGAGTGTGCACTCTCACGCGGGATGCGGGACAAAGTCTATGATAGCTAGTAAAGTTAAAGTTAGTGTTTACGGGCGAACCCGACCTGGTAGGAAGAAAACGACAGTGGATCCTGACCCTTGGATAGTGAGGCTATGCTGGGGCACCGAAATGCCGAAGTTACCTAGCCCAGGGGCTGCAGCTGCATAGGTCTCAAAGGACGTCGGGAATCCTCGTAGACGAACCAGGAGCCTGGAAGAAAGATGCTGGCAGGCGACCAGTGAAGAGAGTTCGAGTTGATCCAAGCCTGGATCTGGAAGATGGATGACACCTGAAAGCAGAGGGGACCAAGTTCGTGACTACTAGCCAGTAGTCAGTGGGCACCAGGAGGGCACCGGATGGTAGTCACCTCGACTAGGTGAGTGGGCGACGCTGTGCTCTGCAGATCTCACGGACCAGGAGGCGTTGTCGGTGACCAGGATGGAGAGGCGAGCTGTCCCACGATGGATGAAGCTGTCGGCGTCGAAGGATTGGGCAACAAAGCCTTGGCTAATTCAAGCCCACGCGGTGGACTCAAAATGGCGTCTTGAGTGGACCAGGAGGGTCCGGGGTGCTCCTCTTCTGGAAGGGAGCAGGAGCCAGTCTGGAGCAACCAGACCAGCAGCAGTGAAGTCGTCGGGCGTCGTTCAGAAGGCCACAAGCCAGCGGGCTAGTAGCCAAACAACGCGGTGAGCAGCAAAAAGCAGAAGGGCCCCACGCCGATCGTGGAGATGCTGGGGGGCTGCTCTTCGGTGCTGGAGCTGCTCAGGGTTGGGGCTTCTCGGACCCCAAAGCACTCGCCAGGAGATTACTCGGCGGGCTTGCTGTGAAGAAGTCGTGCAGTCTTGGCAATAGTCGGTCCCTTGAGGTCTCGTCGCACTCACGGTTCTCAGCTTGGCTGTAGAGGTGAGTAGAGGTCGGAGGTGCCAGGGAAGCCGGGTCTTGTCGAGCTGGGCAGTCGGATTCCAGAGGAAGGACTTGCAGCAGACCGCAGTGTTCTTAAGGTGGTGCCTGCGGATGCAGTGTGACTACTCCTTAGTCACAAGGGAGAATCTTGAAGAAGAAATCTTGATGTCCTTTCGTAGAAAGTCGTGTCTTGATTCCAAAGATGATCTAATTTGGAAGGGGGCCTGCTCCTACCTTTATCTGGGAAAAGGGGGCTGGCACGCGACTAAGTCCTGCCCTATGGGTGGGACCAGGAGGGGGGTGGTTACACCCCTCTCCTTTGGCGGACTTTGGCGGACTTTCCCCAGGCCAGGGGCTGGAGTGCCCCTGGAACTGGTTTCAGCCGGCCTATGCACAGTGAGCACCGGGGTGCCACTTGCAGTCACCTTCCTCTGTAGCCCTGCCTACCTGGAATACACAAAACCCTGTCTGGGACGGTGCTGGCACCGCCCCTGGCAGGAAACCCTTTGTCCTTGCCTCCTGCTCTGGGAGGACTCCCAGCAGCAGGAGGGCAGACTTGTGTCTCGGTGGCAGCATCCATTTTGTGGAGCTGAGGCTATTTCTGACTTTAACCGGGGTTACAGGTTACATACATGTCGTGTCCCTCTAGAAGGGTGGAATGCTAACCCCGTCACCAGAATTGGCGAGGGGTTAGTATTCCAATTCGTATGACACCTTACTCGACATGTTTTGATAAAGCGATACCAGAGTTGGCATATAACCGCGAGGATTATAATGCACTTAAGAGTATATGGTATGCGATATCATGGAAACGGCTAAGGGATGGATCCCGAAAGCCGCAGACAGGCTCAGCTCATGCCAGAGCACCATCTCACACGATTCCAAGCACTCTGCCTTCAGGATTGTTAAGGCCTGCCATAGGAGTGACTGATAGGAGATCTGTGTGTCCATTTTTAGGGTTAGATATAGGTATACTATATCTAAAGCAAAGGGTGATTACACCACCTTGCCCCAGCTGTCGTGCAGCCAGTTGTGTCAGTTTAGTTAGTCAGCCCAGGGGTGGCACAATACATGCTTCAGCCCCTGGGAGACTTCTGGGTGCACCTCAGCCCTGGGTACAGGGACTTAGAGAGGGCCCAGTGCCAATTCAGTACCTGAGTACAACTTGGATAGAGAGAACAGCTAGGCTGTGGGTCTGATTAGCAGACCCACAGCCAGGGAAAGTCGTAAACCAGTGCAGCAAAAAGCAAAAATCTGGGTGATCATAGGATTGCAGACCCTACTCTCCTACAAAAGGACTCAAACCTAACATGTGTAAAGCTGAAACAATAGACCAACACGGCAGAATAAGCCTCAAGCTGAGCCATCTGCCTTTGCCGTGTCATTCCCCCGGTCGTAAAGATGACCCTAAAGAATATTCATCTTCCGCCAGAGCTTGGGAATCCCAGGGTCACGAAGCGGACATTGTCCCTTCGCTGGCTACGTGAGGGCAAGAAACAAAATGGATGCCGTATCTAAAATGGAACCCGAGGGTTCAGATAGAAAAACCCGTAAAGAAGACGAACCCTTCTAAGTAGTGTAGCGTAAACGCATACACCTACTAATCTCATCATTTACGGTTCATAGATACCAAACTCGTCCATATCCGAGAATGCCCAAAACGTCGTAATGATTCTCACGGAACCTCAATACTCCCCCCTCCTTCCTCTGGCTGGGTGGCCTATGCAGGAACACTACTACACATCTCACATGTTACGAGCATGGACGGACTGTGGCATCACGGAGGCGGAGTCATTATTTGAGGATTGCCAGCTCAGACCATTCCAACGGTTGTCAGAAGAATATGATCTCCCAGTGGGCCAGTTCCTACTCCATCGCCAGCTCCTCGCAAACTATCGTCCACACTGCCACCTCTCGACAGGGGAACCACTTACACACTCAGTCATACACACAATTTTACATATGGGGGCGGGGCGGCATCTGGTCACATGGCTCTATAAAGCTATCAGGGAACTCAGAAATGTGCCACTAGAGGCTCTCAGAGCTTCTTGGGAAGAGGAACTAGGCCGCTCTTTACACGAGAAGGAATGGGACAGGGCTCTTGAATACCCCAAGAAGGTGCGCGCTTTAAAAACATACAATTCTATGTTCTGCACAGGGCCTATTTGACAGCGGCACGTCTCCAACGCTTTTATCCCGATGCCCAGTTTTCGTGTCCCAGATGTCAATTGCATGCGGCGGATTTCCACCATATGTTCTGGAACTGCCCCACATTACATTCATATTGGCAACACATACATACTTCCCTCAGAACACTCACTGGACTCACGTTCTTGGACACTTGGGACGCCTGTGCTCTGGACCTTTACCAGAGAAAGAAGCAACACAAGGTACCCCTTAGGTTCGCGTCCCTAGCTATTTTATTAGCAAAATGAAACATAGCCATGCACTGGCGGTCCCCTACAGGCCCCCCGGTCGAGGCTTGGGTGGGCGCAGTGAAGAAATGGGTGTTAGCAGAGGAAGAAACATTGAAGGAAGAGGAGGTGAAGGGGATACGTAAACGCCCCATATCAATGGATTGGGCCATCCTACTACATCAATTCACACAACCACCGTCCCAAGACGACCCGATGGGAGTTCCCCACACATCGCAAATCACACTACCACAGGGACAAACCGCGAACACGAACACCGGACCCCCACCGCAAGATATACCTGCAGCTAACTGACAGCAATGCCTAACTAAGCACCTTCAGGATGATCCGTCCGCTTGTCCCGAGGCCGTGTACAGGTCCCATCCTACACCCTTGATGCCCTACCATACTGCGTTATTACAGGAGTACACACTACCCGTCGGTTATATCCGCTCTCAGTACCCTACATACCATGAACCCCCACCCCCAGTTTCTTCTCCCAGTTATATTCAGCATGTCCTTATTGGAAGACTTCCATGACGACTGGACACTCGCCTGGTAATGGCATGATTACTAATGTGCTCTGAGATATAAGCTAAGAGTTGTTATTATATGCGAATGTTATCCGATATTCCATGCCACTGTCAAAGTAAAATGTCAATAAAAACAAGTTACAAAAAAAACAATTAAGAAAGAGTCTAGATTTAAAGTGCTAGTGCTTTTGTAAACTGGGAGAGTAATGCTTTTCCTATAGTGGAAGAAAACCCTTATCTTTCCCTATAAACATATCTCTACCTTCAATATATAAATACTACACTGCAGTACATTTTAAAGTGCAAGTGCATATCCAAAGAAATTCTAACCCAACACAACTAACGAAAACCAGTCATAGCAATTCATGTGTCCTACCATTTACTACTGTCTCAAATTTTATGGTTGTATACTTGTTCAGATTTTTACATTTTTCCTCTTCATTTCATTATTCAAGACAAGCATGTATATAAGTCCTCGTCCACATTGAGCCCATATGGCTATATGCAGTTTAACTCTAAAATAAAATATGTTTCTAGCTTTCGGAGTTCCGTTTCCCTGTCCCCTCCTCTCTTTTTTCTCGAGACCTCTGCTATGCAGGTGTACTGCAGGCTCACAGGATTACTCTGGTGGTGGGTCTCAAAATGCCTTGCAATGGGATAAGTCCTGTCTTGGTTTACAATCGCTCGCCTATGTTGAAGGATTCTTTTAAATACAGGGAGAGTTGTACTCCCTATATACATTTTGGGACAGGAGCATTGTAATAGATAAACAACAAAACTGAATCTACAGGTTAAGAAATGTCTAATGGTTACAGTTTTATTAAAAAAGGTTTTACAATCAGTGTGATTCGTGCCATGTTGGCACGCTTTGCATTTTTAGCACTTTTTAAAACCAGGTTTCTGCTGCAACCATGTATGGGGACCTCCCTTCCTTTCTTGGAATTCACTTTTGACAATTAAGTACTTCAAGGATTTAGATCTTTTGTAGGTATATATATATTCACTGTAAAACCATAGGTTTCAGGGACATTATAGTTAGAAATTTGAGATGTCACCAGTGATGTCTTCAGTGATGTCACTGACCATGTCATGAGTGATGTAAAATGTGACGTCATCAGCAGTGCATTGCGGGGGGCGAGTTATAGTTGTCTCAACTAACTATAAAGGCTGAATTTCCATGGTTTTGTACGAGCGAAATGTCCACCTAACTATAACGTCCCTGAAACCTGTGTTTTCTTCAGTGAATTTCTATGGTTTTTTAAATGCTAATTTTTAACTATAACGTCCCTGAAACCTGTTTTTTTCAGTGAATTTCAAAGGTTTTTTAAATGCTTATTACTATCTATTACATCCCTGAAAACTATGTTTTTTTCAGTGTATATTACCTACTGGCGGTCGCCAGTAGGTATATATAGTTAGGATTTTTTCTCTATGGGATTTTTGAAAATTCTATGTCTAATAACTTTGGCGTTTGTGGACGGAATTGGCTGAAATTTTCAGGAAAATGGCACATTTTGTTTCTGAGCAGCCCTTGAAAATTTGGGGGGGGTTTGTCAAGGGGGGGCCGAGAAAAAAGGGGGGTCCCAAAACGTGTTTTTAACATTGAGTTTTCCATAGGGCGGTTGGCCTCACTTTTAGCCCGAACGGCTGAATGGATTTGCACGAAACTTGGCAAAATTGTAGGGACTGGTAGCCCGATGTGCCTTTTGTAGATCTCAATATATGTGCTCCAGTGGATTTTGAGAAATTAACGTTTAAAAAAAGATATATATCTGTAACAGCGGACCTGGCAGCGTCCCAGGACGCGTACTTTTCGCGCAACGGAGCTTTGTGAAGCGAAGCTGATTGGTTCTCTGGCGTCTGTCAACATTCCAAAAAGTCCGTAGCGGCCGCCATCTTGTCTCTCGGTAGGATCGAGAGACAAGAGGAGGCCAAAACAAAGGGGGAAATAACCATAAGGGGGCATAGTAGATCCTCGCTGACCCCCTAGGTTTGATGTGGAGGTTTTAAAAGGGCCCCGCGGGGCAAAAAAAATAATAATAATAATAATCGAACGGCTGAATGGATTTGCACGAAACTTGGCAAAATATTAGGGACTGGTAGCCCGATGTGCCTTTGCTAGGTCTCAATATATGTGCTCCAGTGGATTTTGAGAAATTAACGTTCAAAAAAAGATATATATCTGTAACAGCGCTCCGCTTCGCGTAACGGAGGTTTGCGAAGCTGATTGGTCATTCTGTCACTGGGCTATAGTTGGGCTACATCTGGCTGATATTTGGGCTACATTTGTTTTTTTGTGTGTCTGGCGGCCATCTTTGGGCTACATTGGGCTACATTGGGCTTCATTGGGCTACATTGGGCTACATTTGGGCTCCAACATATATATAGGCCAATGTAGCCCAATATATATTTTTCAAAGTTAATTTTCGTAAAAACCACTGGAGCATATATCTTGAGACATAGCAAAGGCACATCGGGCTACCAGTCCCTACAATTTTGCCAAGTTTCGTGGAAATCCATTCAGCCGTTCGAGCTAAAAGTGAGTCCAACCGCCCTATGGAAATGAAGGAAATGAATGGGTAATTTGTAATTAGCAAATAGCTAATCGCAAACTAGGAATGGTAAAGAATCGCTATTTATTCCTTAAAGTTCGCTATTTAGGAAATGCAAAAAACTTTGATGATACATATGGCGGTTCATCTCTAACAAGATAAGAAGCATAGGGATACATTTATGATGACTGGCGCATCACCAGGGATGTGTTAGTCATTCTGTGCCGCTGTTCCGTCACCTATGGTGTGCTGCATTTACAATGCGGCGCATCATGGGGCAAAAACAGCACAGATGCGTGATGTATCTGTGCCGTAAAGGTGGCGCATTGCTGGAGTTGTATCGCAAGTGTGATGAAGCTCCAGCAAAGGTCGGGGGTGCCCCTGTCGCAGGGTTTCTGTTCTCACACAGAACTGTGGACAGAGGATTGGAACCTCGGCGAATTAGGGTGTCCCAAAACTCACGTTAGTAATCAAAAACTCCTTAGCAAGCTAGGTACAGTGTCACATTGGATATAACAAACTCTCAATGTTTAGACAATCCAGAATATGAACTTATAGTACCTCAGGATACGTGGAACTCATGAACAGTCGGTCGTTATATATTTCTTAGAAACCAGAACATGGAGTTAAGAAGAACACATGTGTATTTGAAATGTTTATTTACTAATGCCGTCTTCTCAGGCGTAGTATCTTAGATAATACAAGTACACATATTATCAGTAGCAAAATTACCAGCATAGTTACTAGTACATAAAAAGCGAATGGTGATAGTATGTTAACATGCTGTAAATGAATAAGAGTTAGCAACACTTATAAGCAGCCGCGGGCCGTGGAGGGAGTTACGGTGAGGCAGGGAGGCGGGGAGGGGGAGAAGCAGGGTGGAGAATACAAGTACACATATTATCAGTAGCAAAATTACCAGCATAGTTACTAGTACATAAAAAGCGAATGGTGACAGTATGTTAACATGCTGTAAATGAATAAGAGTTAGCAACACTTATAAGCAGCCGCGGGCCATGGAGGGAGTTACGGTGGGGCAGGGAGGCGGGGAGGGGGAGGGGCAGGGGCAGGGTAGAGAGGGCTCCACCCTGCTTCTCCCCCTCCCCGCCTCCCTGCCTCCCTGCCTCACCGTAACTCCCTCCACGGCCCGCGGCTGCTTATATCTCACCCTCCCTAATACACATATTATATTATTTGCTAAGAAGGTCTCTTTGTGTTGGTTTAGGGCGTGCCCATACTTTAGTGTCTTAGATTTGAAGGAATCACATCAGCATACACCAGCTCTCTCTTCATGTGAACAGCATCAACTGTTGTGTATGTGTGTTCGGGCAAAGCAATATAAAACCCGCCTCATGCCCAGAATTGGCAGAAGTTGCACTTATGTTATGAGTATGAAGTCGTGGAGATCAGACCTCATAACAATTCTGTATCGTGTTGTTCTTGAAACTTTAGCACTCGCTGTACAGATATAGTTTAACAAGCAAAGCAGATAGTAGAGCAATAACATATTATTCTCATGTAAACCACGATGAACTACTAGGTGGAAAGCTAAAGCAACAACTAAGTGTTGTGTGCAGAAGTTGCAAAAAAGGAGAAATGGTGTTTAAACCGGTAATGAGCCCATGCTAACTTAACACGGTGTAAAGATATCCAGGACCTAGATGACACCTCCCCATGATCCGGAAACGAACTGAATAAGATAATAGAAGTGCCATCTCATGAGAGCAGATTGCAAGTTTATATGTGGACGGTCCGCAAGGTAAAGCATTAAAAACTAGGAAAATTTAATGCTAAAGAAAAATAAAACAGCCAAGTACTTTATCGAGTCTTAAGCCAATAGGCAAGGTAAATAATAAAAACTTGACAAATAAGTCAATGAATTGTCAATGAAATGCTAGTACTCAGCATATCAAACATGAAAAAGGTCTATGACATAACTGTGTATGCAAAATAAGCTGCAACAGCCTCCAATAGGAAGTCACCGTCTTCATCCGAAAACAGTTCAGCCATCCAATTTAAAAGCGGAAAAGAACATACGTGCTCTCCCAGCACCGGATCCTCTATCACCATCAGAGGACAGCTCGGTGGGTTTTCAAGAAAGTTCTGTTCCAAGAAAGACTGTGCTGCCGCCAATAAATTCCAGGGACCAATCAGTCCATGCATCAATGCCACAGCCATAATCCTTTCGCCAGGACAAACCAACTCGTGAGTAATGATAGGAGTCATCAGCTGATTAAAGTCGACGTCAGGAGAAACCGGTCCGCAGAGACACAAATCAATGGCCCAATCGAAATCACAGGTCAGGCAGTGAAATACAGGCTGGACACAGGTGAGGTAGGAGAATCGAAAAGATAATCCATATGCCGTGCTTAATATCGCCAACGGCATTGTGCCATAATATTCTAGCATGCGATTGCGGAACAGTGTCAGCAGCTGCAGGGTGGGAGGTTGCATAGGAGGGACATCCATATTTAAAAATGTAAAAAAGCACAAGAGCGTCCGCTGGTAATGCAAGTAAAAATGCCAATCCACGAAGCAGAGTGGAGAAAATAGAATGAAAGAAAGCAGGGATGACTCCAAAGATTTTCTCAAATGAAGTCACGAGACCACTGGTAACAACTTTAAAAAAGTGCGCCAGGGCCTTTGTGGAGGATGCGTTAAAGATAGTCCGAACCATCTTGCTGAAATTGAAAGGCAAATCTGAATTGAAAAGGGTCTGCACCTCTGTACGGGTGTTCGCTATGTGAAGCACGAAAGTTTCACGGGCCGAACTCAAGGCCACCTCTCTCTGAGACAAAAGAGCTCTTATTCTTGCCATGCCGTTGAAATCTCTCCCAAGGTTGGTATTTGTGGCCAGATTGAAAACTCCCTATGTTCATGTGTGGGAGAAAATAGAACATTTCTGCAGCAAATAACCCGTTCACTTACTGTTACGATAAAAGGAATACTTTTAATTAACTCAGAACAATCTTCATTATTGAGCATCAAATAACTACCATTTTCCAACAACTTGAACGTGGGGATGATAGCAGGAACTGGCGTGCCTTGCAACACGCAAGCCATATTTGGTCGGTGTTTGTTGCATGAACCGTGTAACTGTATGTGCCTACACATTAGTGAATGATCTGGCGTCTCAGTGCATTCCTCTCCATTCAGATAAACTTCTTGATCATCTTTGAAACATCTGTATGTGTATGGAAGCGACCAGACCTCATGAAGAAAAGCACTACCTAAAGGTTCATAACGACCTATTGGTATATATTTCATACAATTTGAAAACTTATATAAAGCAAAAGGCAGCGTTATTAAACCGTGGATAAGGCACGTTGCCAAAAAACCCGCAATCCTCTGCTGATGATGTCACTGAGCATGTCATGAATGATGTAATATGTGACATCATCAGCAGTGGATTACGGGTAATAGTATCTCTAGTTTACTCCCCTATAGCTGTCTTTCTTTTAACATAAGTGTCTGTTTCCTTCCCTTATACTTACTGTTTTTGGTTCGCTTCCGGTTCGCGTACCGGCGAGCGAACTGGGAAGCGTACTACGAGAAATAGAGGTTGGCACAGTTCCAAATATTGTACCAATTTTTTAATAACGGGGAGGTAGTTCTGAAAAGAACTTTTTTTTTTATTGTTTTTGTTGTTTTATATTTTTTTTATTATTTTTCAGAACATTTTTTTACTTTTTTTGAATTTTTCTGAACAGTTTTATATTTTTGGGGGTTTTTCTTGGAGAGGGCAATGAAAACGATTCATTGTAAAGGGCTCAACAGGAGCAACAAAACAAAAAAAAAGTATTTATTATTTTGGGCGTTTCGTACAAACTTGCATATGATAGTCAATAGCTCTGTTGATCAGAGTGATGCTTCTTTCTCCGTAGCAAATGAATCCATCGCAAAATACGCAGATGTGTTTTACTTCACCAAATCTCATTTGTATATTTGGCACCATCTCCCTGCCCTCTGGTCCCGTTACTTCCGGTACAACAGATCTTCTGGCCATAATAGGGAGATTATCTAGGTCGTTCCGAAACTGTGCAGCACTGTAGTTGTTAGGATGCCACCTAGTCATATGGCGATGCATTGTGTAGTTTCCGAAACTGTATTTTTTCTCGGTTCCTCTGGACAGTCTATCTTGACATATAAGGCAAGTTACGTATCTTGCATTTACTTTTTTCTGACCTTTGGGAATTTTAAAAAATTGCCAAATGAAGTTTTCTTTCCGGTGAGACGTCCTGGGTTCCTCAGGCAAAAACTGCCTCTCTTCCTGCTCTTCCTCGTCTTCCTCTTCTTCCTCTTCTTGCTGAATTATAACTTGAGCAGGTGGTCCACTCTTCCTTGGATGTGGTGGAGGTGGTGGGGAAGCACCAGCTGAAGCTACTAAAGAAGCCATTGCTCAGTGATCACAAAGGGTCTTTCTCTCACAATGATGAAAGTCAGAGTGAGGAAAGAAGGAGGGATTTTCATCATTTGGGAAAAACAAGAGTTCTCAACCAATCAAAAGTGTTCATTTTAGATTATATGACCTAGTCTTACATCATTAGGAAACCAAAAGTGAAATGAACCAATGAAAAGTGTTATTACCAAGTCACATGACTTGCTGTGTTTACGTTAAGCGCTTTGCAGGGCCTCCCGGTTTGCTTCCAGAAACCTGCGCTTTGCGACTCACTTCGCGTACCAGTTCGCTAACGTAGCACGTCATATGACGTATCACGCGACAACGTGAAACGTCATGCGGACGGGAGGCGTCACGATGTTGTTTTCTAACGCGGCACTTGCGGTAAAGAAACGTTTACCGGCTCGCGGTCTATTTCGCGGCATCAAGGTCAGCTAACGGGAAGCTTCCCGATTCGCGAAGCGGGAACGAAGAAAAAAAAATATTTTAAAAAAAAATTATTCATAAACATATAAAATATATTTTTGGATTTAAAGAAGAATACATTTTACAGCTACAGATATTAGCTGTTAAAAAACCAATGAAATTCACAGAAAAAACCATAGGTTATAGACCATATATAGTTAGGAATTAGCATTTACAAAACCTTGAAAATTCACTGAAAAAACCATAGGTTATAGACCATATATAGTTAGGAATTAGCATTTAGAAAACCTTATTTTACTCACACAAAACCATTGAAATTCCATATATAGTTAGTTGCACTAACTATATATCGCGCACCCGCAATCCACTGCTGATGATGTCACATATTACATCATTCATGACATGGTCAGTGACATCACTGATGACATCACTGATGACATCTCAAATGACATCACTGATGACATCACTGATGACATCTCAAATGACATCACTGATGACATCATGACACACCAATACCAGTTACTACATACGCACTCACTGATTCCTACGTCTACACACACATTCACTCATTCACCCATACAATAACTCATACATACAGTCACTTATTATTACAACACTATCATATGCACGCATACACCTATGCAGACAGTCACACACTGCCACTCATCCATGGAGTTACTCACACACCAAGTCAGTCCTGTAAAGAATCAATCACACTTCCATTTCTTCATCTATACAGTTAAACACAGAACACCATACTTCAGTGACATCACTGATGACATCACTAATGACATCTGAAATGACATCACTGATGACATCTCAAATGACATCACTGATGACATCATGACACACCAATACCAGTTACTACATACGCACTCACTGATTCGTACGTCTACACACACATTCACTCATTCACCCATACAATTACTCATACATACAGTCAGTTATTATTAGAACACTATCATATGCACTCATACACCTAGTCAGTCCTGTGAAGAATCAATCACACTTCGATTTCCTCATCTATAGTTAAACACAGAACACCATACTTTTCACACATATACTAACACATACTTACTCTCTTATACAATCACTGATACAAGTACACATTGATATGCACAGAGTCACACACCTCCCAGCCAGCCACACACACACTCAGTCTTCCATACATCCAGTCATTCTTCAATATGTAAAACGTATTTAAACTTTACAAAAACACACAGACACTAGATGATGTCATCAGTGATGTCATTTGAGATGTCATCAGTGATGTCATCAGTGATGTCACTGACCATGTCATGAATGATGTAATATGTGACATCATCAGCAGTGGATTGCGGGTGCGCGATATATAGTTAGTGCAACTAACTATATATGGAATTTCAATGGTTTTGTGTGAGTAAAATAAGGTTTTCTAAATGCTAATTCCTAACTATATATGGTCTATAACCTATGGTTTTTTCAGTGAATTTTCAAGGTTTTGTAAATGCTAATTCCTAACTATATATGGTCTATAACCTATGGTTTTTTCAGTGAATATATATATATATTTATATATATATGTGTGTGTGTGTGTATACATCACTACAAAAATGTTATATTTACAAACAACACTGCAATGTAATGAAAGGTAGTCGGACAAATTAATGTGTATGGCAAAGTGCTTTGTTGGTTTTTTCATGTTTCACCACCTGGCACATTCAGTACCTGTGGTAGTGGAGCACAAGGAAGGGAAGGACAAATAAAGCTGGCGCACAGGTCCTATCAGGCCCGGTGTACAGTCATAATATCGAGTCAATTATTTCGACTGGACAGAATATCGAGTAAAAAATATAGAATGGACATAATATCGACTAGACATAATATAGACAACAAAAATATCGACTAGAGAAAATTAATATCGAATAGAATGGACATAATATCGAATCAAAAATATAGAATGGACATAATATCGACTAGACATAATATAGACAACAAAAATATCGAATTTAAGGTAAGTTAATAATAATTTTTATTTTTTGTGTAATATAAGTCTGTAGCGGGTTGTGGGTTTATAGGGGAATAGGGTGGGAAGTAATTTAATTCTAATTAATTAAATATGTTAATTTATTTATTGATAATAATTTTGAATTAATTGTTAATTAATTATTAATTGGTAATTAATTAAAATATAATTGGTAATTAATTATAATTGATTAATTGATAAATATTTTAATTTTAGTAATTTATTTTCTGTAGCGGGTTGTGGGTTTATAGGGGAATAGGGTGGGAAGTAATTTAATTATAATTAATTAAATATGTTAATTTATTTATTGATATTTTTAAAAAATTAATTGTTAATTAATTATTAATTGGTAATTAATTAAAATATTATTGGTAATTAATTATAATTGATTAATTGATAAATATTTTAATTTTAGGGTTCAGGGTCAGTTGTCAGTTTTTGGGTAAAGGGGTATTTTTAGGGTTCAGGGTCAGTTTTCAGTTTTTGGGTAAAGGGGTATTTTTAGGGTTCAGGGTCAGTTTTCAGTTTTTGGGGTAAAGGGGTATTTTTAGGGTTCAGGGTCAGTTTTCAGTTTGTAGGTAAAGGGGTATTTTTAGGGTTCAGGGTCAGTTTTCAGTTTTTGGGGTAAAGGGGTATTTTTAGGGTTCCGGGTCAGTTTTCAGTTTGTAGGTAAAGGGGTATTTTTAGGGTTCAGGGTCAGTTTTCAGTTTTTGGGTAAAGGGGTATTTTTAGGGTTCAGGGTCAGTTTTCAGTTTTTGGGGTAAAGGGGTATTTTTAGGGTTCAGGGTCAGTTTTCAGTTTGTAGGTAAAGGGGTATTTTTAGGGTTCAGGGTCAGTTTTCAGTTTTTGGGTAAAGGGGTATTTTTAGGGTTCAGGGTCAGTTTTCAGTTTTTGGGGTAAAGGGGTATTTTTAGGGTTCAGGGTCAGTTTTCAGTTTGTAGGTAAAGGGGTATTTTTAGGGTTCAGGGTCAGTTTTCAGTTTTTGGGTAAAGGGGTATTTTTAGGGTTCAGGGTCAGTTTTCAGTTTTCGGGTAAAGGGGTATTTTTAGGGTTCAGGGTCAGTTTTCAGTTTATGGGTAAAGGGGTATTTTTAGGGTTCAGGGTCAGTTTTGGGTTTTTGGGGTACAGGGGTACTTTGTAAAAATAAGGTAAAATTACATTTAAATTACATTTATTTAATAAAATTAAATTATATTAAATTATATTATAATATTTTTTATTAATTTATATTCAAAAAATTATTATATACTTACCAATACTTATGTTGTAATGGTATGCGTTGTAAAGGTATATGCGTTGTAAAATCTTGCGTTGTAAATGTATGCGTTGTAAAAGTTTTTGCGTTGTAAAAGTTTTGTTGTAATGGTAGGCGTTGTAAAAGTATGCGTTGTAACGTCATACATCCCTGGAGTGGGAATAGTAATTTTAACCTCTACGCTATCCAGCGCTTTCCCTACTGTTGCACCCACTGGAGTGGGAGTAGTAAATTTTACCTCTACGCTATCCAACACTTTTGCTAATGTTGAACTCACTATAGTTGTAACAATAAATTTTAAACATTTTCTAAAATGTTATATATGTTTAATAATATGTATATATATATATATATATATATATATATATATATATATATATATATATATATATATATATATATATATATATATATATATATATATGTGTGTAATTTTTGGTGATATAATTTTTTTAATTATATAAATTATTTATTAAAATTATATTTTTTTAATAATTATTTCTAAGTTTATATTAAATATATTTATTACTATATTAGTTTTAACTTACTTTTAAGACATTTTAAAAAATCGATATTTTGACAGTCTATATTTTTGTAAGTCGATATTTTGGAGTCGATATTTTGGTACTTACCTGTTTGAAGATAGGGAGTCGATATTTTGTCAATCGATATTTTTGACTCGATATTTGTGTATCTCGATATTTGTGTCGTCGATATTATGTCAGTGATCCATCAGGCCCACCTCAAAAGACTCCACTGTCATAAACCACAATGACAGCGGTGAGGGGTATTATGAGTGCCAAGACTGAATTCCACAGCATCAAATTAGACCCTCAAAGGCAACATACAGGCACATGCATCAATATTGCATTTTGCGATTCCTTAATTGCGAAAAATAAGGAATCGCAATTAAGGAATTGCAAAATGCAATGCATCAAGAAATCGCTAAATAAATTGCGATTTCTTAATATTCCTTAATTGCGACTCGCAAATTGCGAGTCGCAATTAAGGAATACCTCCCCATTCATTCCTATGGGCCCATTCATTCCTATGGGCCTAGAGGCCCATAGGAATGAATGGGAAGACATTCTCAATTTGCGATTAGCAATTAGCGAATCGCAAATAGAGAATGCGATTTCAAGGGTGCAGGGGCGTCTAAAGGATATCCTGTTGCACCCCTGAAATCAATCTGTGCACATATGTTGTGCACACACATGCCTTAAGGGCATGTGTGTGCACTACATGAAACTTTGAAAAATGCACAAAAGTGCATTTTTCAAAGTTTTCGCAAATTACCATGAGGTTCAACCTCATGGTAATTTGCTCCCCCTAATTGCAAAATCGCAATTTTTTAAAGTTTCATGCATTGCATTTAAGGAATCGCAAAATGTGATTCCTTAAATGCAATCGCAATTTGAGAATTCGCAAATATTTGCGAATTCTCAAATTGTGAGGGCCCTCACCCTTCATGCATTCCAAAAGCAGATTTTGCGATCGCAAACGGCCGATTTTTGCGATTCGCATCGTTTGCGATCGCAAAATCCTTTGATGCATGTGCCTAATAGTGTCTAAATGGTGTGATAGCTTCCTAAATGCTGGACACCGCTGTAGGATCATCCCCAGTGAAAAGCTGTTTTAGCAATGATAACAAAGTAAACCTGGAACAACATATAAAAACAATGGTAAAAGGTGACATTTCCAATTGCAAAAGTCCCAAGCCCTGAAACCATTTATACCCAAGAATTACTTAATGTTCTGGGTATATCTAAACTGAAACAATGAATCACTCTTTTAAACAGCCTTCTGGCAAAATCACTGTCCCCTATCAAAGTGGCTCTATTCACTGAAGCAAGTCTTAATTCCACCTAGAGGAAACTAAATTGCTTTGAACCAATGTTCAAATCACTAACATAGTTACAACTATAAATGTAGTTGCTCCTGAGATCTGCTTGCACCATCTTTAGAGCTGAACTCTCTAAATTACTTGATGGAGGGGGCGTGGCCAAGCAACATGGCCGACAGGACGTGAGCTCCTTCAGCTCCCGGCCGGCCTAGCTTATAAATCCTGATTAATAGCAGATCCTGTCGAACTTGGACCGAGAAACGGAGGTCCAGGAGTCCTGATCGCCTGGGGCTTCTCCCGGACCCGGGGGTAGACCGGCGGACGGCCGCTGACTGGAGGAGGTGGCCGGGCTGCGCTCGCCGGAACCATAATTCACGCGAGGCCGGTGCTGCGGCCTGGTCGCGGCCTACCGGCCGAGGTCCCCTGCGGTCGCAAGTAAGGACTGCGTGTGTGCAGAGGAGGAGCCCGCTGTCATCCGGGTCCTCTCGTGAGGGGTAGATCCTGTCCGGCGTGGCCGAAGGTCGGACCACGGGACTGTGGCAGCGCCCTGACTTGGAGCGGAGGAATAGACCGGAGCTCCCAGGACCTGCTTGGTGGAGCCGCGGCGAGAGGGCACCCACTGCCTTCGGAGGCCTCCTGGCACTGCGGAACCCCTGCAGTGATCAGGCCCTGCGGAGGGAGGACGTGAGGCGGCGACGACGGCTCGGGATCCTGGTGTCCATACCTTGGGCCTGGTGTGGACTCGCCTGCAGTCGGGGGGGTCCCTACTGCCATCGGGGACCTTCCGTCATTATAGTTTCCCAGAGATTGCCTGGCCCTGCGGTGAGGAGGCGGCGTGCCCGCGGCGGCGGTCAATATCGCATCAGCGGAGGTGGCTTGAGATCCTGGCGCATCTATCTGGAGCCTGGGGGTGAGTTGACTACGGTCAGGGAGGCACCCCCTGCCATCGGGGGCCTCCCGTCATCGATGCGCCGTACTTGTGGCGGTGCACGGAGGCACAGCGGAGGGAGCGACCCGAAATCCTGGGCTTCTCTTTAACCGGGCCTTTTGGCGAGACTGCTGCCATTAGGGGCCCTCTGTCATCACAGGGCCCCAGAGCTTGTCCGGCCCTGCGGTGGGCGGAAGTTGGGATCGCGGCGACGGCCGGAGCTTGAGTGGCGGAGCTGTTGGGCTCCTGGACCCCCTCACATCGGGCCTAGCGGGTGGTGGCCGGGAAGGCGCCTGATACCGCCAGAGCTCTGGGAACTAGTACACTTTACTTGGAACGCCTGTCCTGCCCGCAACGATTTGGGGGAATCTCCGCGGCCGCTGGGGGGGGCCCCAGCCATATCCTGAAGACCCTGGGGACAGCAACTGGAGGAGCAGTGGGACCGGGATTGCGGCCTGCAACAGCGGAACCAGATGACGGAGGGGGGTGCTCCCTGGCCACATTGCCGCTCTGGTTGGATGTCGGGTGGTGCGAGGTGACTGCTGGAGTTATCCTGGGCACTTGAAACGGTCCCCGCTGTCCGAGTTCAGGGCGGAACCTTCTCCCCAGGACGGCCACTACGCAGCTGACACGGCGGTGAGTGGGGTCTAGAACTATACGTGGCCGTAGTGGCGCATGGTCAGTGGGACTGCCGGGGGACCATCAGCATCTCCGAGGACCATTGGAGAGGGGACTGTCTGGAGGCACCTCGATTGTTCAGATGTCTGGGAGGGGTCCCCATAGACTCCTATAATGCGAAAAGACAGAATGGCCAAAGCCTCGCAGCCGAACACCATCACACAGTAAACCACCCAGCGGCTCCCTTCACAGCACATCACGCGTCAGTCCGGTCAGGATGGGGAGGGTGAAGTCCCTGGTGACCTCGGCGAGCCCTCCCGGGCAGAGCTACTGAAGGCGATACGGGGGTCCCACACCGCCTTGGGAAGACAGATCGAGACGATGTCCATAGATGTGAACCTCCTGAGAGCAGATCTGCGTAAAGTGACGGATAAAGTCACTACTGCGGAGGGGAATATAGTCCAGCTGCAGGAGGAGGTGGTGTCCCTCACACAAACAGTCTCGCGGCTCTCTGCCTTGACGGGGGAGTTGGAGCATCAGGTGGAGGATGCCGAAGGGAGGGCACGCCGCAGCAACATTAGGGTCCTTGGAATTCCGGAACGCACGGAGATGGGGAACGCTGAGCGCTTCCTGGAACAATGGATCTGTCCGACGTGTTTGTGATCGAGCGCGCCCACAGAGCATTGGTCCCGAGGCCCGGCGCTCCGCCGCGGGCCCTCATCGCCAAAATCCTAAACTATTGAGACAGGGACTGTATCCTGAGAGGGGCCAGGGAAACGGCGACCTCACTTTTGAAAACTCCAAGTTGTCCGTGTACCCGGATTAAACTCGCCAAGTTCAGGAACAACTCCTTTTTGGCGGTCAAGCAGAAGCTCCGAGACCTGCACCTGCAGTACATGCTCCTTTACCCCACAAAACTTAAGGTCATTTCCCAGGGACAGGCACATTTCTTTGACGGCCCTGAGGATGTATGGATAGTAACTGGAGATCAGAGGGAATGCCCTCCCGCCGGGGGAACGAGGTGGAACCAGGAGTACATGGGGGACACGTCCTGCAAGGAACCGTAGAACCAGACGCCGGCGCTCGCCTGACGACACTGAGCATGGAGAGAGGCGGCAAGTTATGGTGGGAGACGATGGAGCCCTCTGCTTGGAGTCTTCGGAGCCCGGGGACCTTCTAGCGTCTCGGGCAGATCCCCCTCAAAATGAAGTACTGGTTCTTGACACCTTGCCACCTGCTATGGACGCACTCCCGCCTACCATTGACACGATCCCTGAGATGGTGGGGAATCTGTTGGACACGTCTGGGACCCGGTCCTGAGGGACGTCTTGCTCTCACTCTGGTTGACCCTATATTGTGAATGTTAGCTGAATCGCCTTGGTCGCATCCTACTGGGGACAGTGGGGGGCTTTCTTTGGATACGTTTGATCTTGTAGGGGGTGGGACTTCTGGCGGGGTGGATGTCCTGGCAGACATACATGATATACCTCTTAGAGTCCGAGTCACCTGTGATTGTCAGGTTAGCTGGTAGTGCTGGGAGCTGGATGGGGGGAGGGGTCTTTTTTCTTTACCTGTTGGGGTGGTTTAGCCCAGTTGGGCACATGGGAAAGCTGTGTACATCCTGGCACCAGCAGGGAAAGGGCATATTAGCATGTTTGTTTGTTGCAAGAATATTGCTCGTGGGAGGGGGGTGGTTGGGGTTCTGGGAGGGAATGTTGGGGGGAAATGTTGCAGGCATTAAGTGTATCACAGTTTGGGTACGGGGTTGGGGTGTCATCGGAAGTAGAGTTGTAGGCCCGGGTGGGCCATGTCACCAGCCATGGGATATAAGTTCTTAAGTTGGAATGTGAGGGGGCTTGGCACATGCACCAAGAGACACAGGGTCCTATCCTTCCTTCGAAGGCACGGAGTTTCCGTTGCATGCCTACAGGAGACTCACCTTGATGACGATGGTGCCCATAAGCTGGGAAAAAAGTGGCGGGGTCAGATGTTTCACTCCTCCTTTTCTATATACGCTAGGGGGTCCTGATCTGGGTGGCACCCGGGGTCCCATTTGCCATCCAGTATGTGGAGGTGGATATACACGGCAGGTACTTGCTCCTGCGGGCGAAGCTGGATGGCAGTGATCTTACCATACTAAATTCGTATGCACCCAACATAGATGATCCTGGGTTCTTCCTGACCCTGCAGGAGGTCCTCATCCCTGACCTGGAGACTCCCCTGCTTTGGCTCGGGGACTTTAACTGTGTCCTGGACCCTGTACTGGATAGGTTTCCACCCCGTGCGGGCACAAAGCCGCGTATGACGGCGCAGCTTCGGGAGGTAATGGAGAACTTAGGGGCTAGAGATGTTTGGCGCCTGAGTAATCCGACGCAGAAACTGTACACATGTTTTTCCCCCACTCATAAAACACATAGTCGATTGGACAGAGTTTTGGCTGCAAACATAGACGCTGCTATTTCTCTGGAGATTACACATCAGGCCCGCTTTTTGTCCGACCACTTCCCAGTGGCATGCGTCTTGAGTTGGGAGAGGCAGTCCTCCCGCCCTCGGACTTGGAGGCTGCCGCAAGATCTCCTTCAGGACCAAGTGGTGAGGAACCATATAGATACCGCCCTTACCAACTATATAGATCTGAAATGGGAGGGGGGAGAACTCACCTTCGCTACCAGGTGGGACGCCCTGAAAGCAGTGATACGGGGCGAATGTATGGGCCTCACCTATGGAGTCCGGAAACAGCTTCTTCTGGACCTACAAGCAAACGTTGTCGGACCCTGAGGACTTGCATCAGGAGACGGAACAGGCAGCCCGGACTTGTGTGCATGACATCTTAGACCGGCTAGACAAATACACCCTTGGCCAATATAGACAACGTCTTCAAAGAGAAGGCGACAAATCGGGCCGACTGTTGGCCTGGATCCTTAAGCGAGAGTACACCCCGGAGTGGATCGTGGCCCTGCGGGGACCTACGGGTGGTATGGTCCACTCGGAAGTGGGCATTCTCTGAGTCCTCCAATCCCACCTACAAACGGTATATGCCACAGATCCCGCGGTCACCGAGATTTCATACCTCCCTTACCTACAGGGGTTGACCCTGCAGATCCTCACTAGGGCGGTTCTGGGCGAGTTGGATGAAACACCAACACTGCGTGAAGTGCGCGTGGCGATGGCCTGCCTGCTGAGGGCTAAATCTCCGGGGAGCAATGGCTTCCCACCTGAATTTTATCAGACATTCCGAGATACCCTTTCTCGCCTCCTCTTACAAGTGTATCTTGAGGCGTTCGATCATGAGACACTTCCGCCAAGTATGAACCAGGACGAAATTTGTATGATTCTGAAGCCGGGGGGAGATAAGTGCGACCCTTCGGCGTATCGCCCCATCACCATGATTAACACGGACGTGAAGATTTTGACCAAACTCTTAGCCGCTCGTCTTGCGCCGCATATGGCCCATCTGGTCCACCCGCACCAGTGCGGGTTTATCCCGGGGGCGCAACACTGCCATGAACCTGCGGCGGTTAAATTACATTATACACGAGGTTCGCGACAGGGAGGATCAGATGGTCTTGGTGTCGATTGACCTCGCTAAACGTTCGGCACTGTCGACTGGGGGTACCTGCTAGAGGTCCTCCGTGTGATGGGGCTGGGCCCTAACTTTTGTCGATGGGTACGCATACTATAAAAGGCCCCCCGTGCCAGGGTGAGAGTAGGACCGGCACGATCAGAGGAGTGGCAGTTGGGATGAGGTACACACCAGGAGTGCCCCCTCTCGCCGCTCCTGTTTGCCCTGGCAATACAGCCTTTGGCAGTTCGAGTCCGTACGGAAATGGCGCAGTGGGGCATAATGGTAAGGGACACGTGCAATGTGGTTTCCTTGTACGCGGATGACGCCTTTTTTTACTTGATGGCCCCGCAGGAATCGCTGCCTATCCTGCTACAACACCTGGACCGCTTCGGCGAGGCCTCTGGTCTGAAACGTAATCGCGGTAAGTCTTTAATCTTCCCTCTGGCGGGATATGGTCCGGGGCCGCTGACAGATCTGCCGAACCTTGGGCTGCGCTGGGAACAGGAGGCATTCCGTTATCTCGGAATTCAAGTGGCCCCAACGGACGCCCAGCTGTTGGCCCGGAATGTCGATCGGATTCTTACGTCCTTACAGCAATCGGTGTCCTTTTGGAACTCCCTGCCACTCTCCCCTATGGGACGGCTAGCCATCACTAAGATGGGAATGCTCCCCAGAACGCTTTACGTCCTCCAGAATTCATTGTGCCCTCTCCCCCCGCAAGTATTCCGCACACTAAACACGTTGCTTATGTCCCTACTTTGGGCGGGACGCCGTAGCAGGGTCGCCCTTCATACTCTTGTCCGAAGCTTGGAGGAGGGAGGTCTGGAGGCGCCGCGATTTGATTTATATTATTACGCGGCCCAACTATTGCCGGCAGCACGGTGGTTCGCGTACGCAGACAGCTGGAAGATGAAACTTTTGGCTGGTAGAGCAAATGTACGGACGCTACAGGTTGCATTGATGCAGGGACGGGGAGCTGACGAGGCCCTGCCATATGTGGTATGCCACATGGCAGGCATCTGGCAGCGGTTTGTGGAAAAGATTTTACGACGGGCCCCCTTCCATAGGGAGCTGCCGGTTTGGATCCTGGCCCCTATAGTTGCCATGGAAGAGCACATGTCCTTTCGAGACTGGTGAGCAGGAGGCTGCGAGACCTTGGCTGACCTCTACCCCAGCGAGTCCTTCCTGTCTTTTGAACAGGCCGAGGAGAACTTTGGACTTGAAGGCGGGCAATACTTACATTACCGGGGGCTCCAAGATGTGGTGAAGGTGGCCTGGCCCCAATTCCCGGACGCATCCCCGATGTCCCATACCCTGAACATCCTTCTTTCCTGTGGTACAGGGCGTAGATTGATCTCCCTGCTGTATTCAGCTATGAGGCAGGACTCAGCCTCGCCGGTCCCGCCTTCCTGAGGGGCTTGGGAGGCAGATATCAGTACTGCCCTGGAACAGGGGCAGCGGAAGCATATAGGGAGCCTCACGCGCAAGGTATCGTGCAATGCGCGGTTCAAATTAATACACTTTAATTTTATGCATCTCACCTATCTGACACCGATTTCATTGAGGGATGTGAGGGAGTGGTCCCTGGTCAAGGAGACACATATGCAG
Source organism: Lissotriton helveticus (assembly GCF_964261635.1). Taxonomy (NCBI): domain Eukaryota; kingdom Metazoa; phylum Chordata; class Amphibia; order Caudata; family Salamandridae; genus Lissotriton; species Lissotriton helveticus. Next base: position 302,681,512 of record NC_136059.1, read on the forward strand.
CTTACACGCACGGACGAGAAACTGCAGAATGATTTACTCGCCTGGCGAGTCATGTGTACTTCGGGGTTGCTCTGAATGACTCTGATGGGATGAGTGATGAACTATTTTCGCCAGAGAGGTCGGGGTCTGTTGAGGTGGGTGAGGGGGAGGGGGACTGTTAGGTCTTTCTTATTGTGAGGGATTGTCTTGTGCTCAGTTGATTCCTCATGCTCCTTTTCTGTTTATTTCACGCTTCTGTCATTCCTCATGGACTCAACTTGTCCCAATGACGCCTGTACCCACCAGTACCATAATGAGGTCATCGAACTGTCTACACGTGTTTTTATTGATGCCAATTGAAGGGGGGAATTTTTTTTCTATACATGTTGTATAATCAAAAATAAAGTAAAAAAAAAAAACTACTTGATGGACAACTTAAAAATATATGTGGGCACAAAATATTACGCTGTGAAAGTTCCCTCCGCCTGGACACTCCATGCTATAAAAGGAGTAAGTCCTGACTTGTTCCTTGTATGACTTTGCTACAAGTATTTGGAAAGACGTACCCGGAGAAATCAGCCAATTTCTAAATTAATACCCCTCCATAAAGTAAATCCTCTCTACATTACAGTGGCATAACCAAGGCCCCTGCAGTCCTGCAGTGCAGGAGGCCCCCAATTTCCAGGTGGCCCCCTCAGCAGAGTACCCTGGCCTGAGAACTCCTGAGTGAGCCAGAGGGGAGCCCCTCCATATGCTTTGCAGGGGGGGCCCTTCAAGTTTCGTTATGCCACAGCTACATTACCCATTCCTGAATCCCTTTCACTTCACTTCCCCATGCCTCCCCTCCCCGCCACTTTTGTTGCTCACCTTGTTATATAAGACTACTCGCACCCCTTGTATTCCTCTGCTAAATCTTCCCCGTGTTCCACACTGAGGGTTTGTTTATTCTTTAAATCTGACGTAACATAGTCATTTCATATATTGACAATATGTCACCATATGTGCCTCATCTGGAAACTTCTGTTTATATAATGCCTCTGGTTCTGTGTATATACATGTACAAATCTGCCCAGCTGAGTGTGCTAACTGTGCTTTTTCTGTGTGCTTTCCGGCAGTGTTACTGTGCATCTTGTTTCTGGCTTACAAAGAGCTTTAAAGTCTGCTTAGACCATGTTTGCTCTATATAAAATTGGAAAATAAAAAATGTGAGACAGGACAAGTCAGCATGATAAATAAGAGCACTTGAGAGGATGAGTTTAAAAGAAAATTATGCAAGTAAGTAGAAAGCCATCCAATCACTTAACTCCTTAATAAATCACTGAGGATAATGTCAGATTATGTTTTGTTCTTTAAATAGTCATCACTGACCAATTACCATGCCACTATCCTTTCTATTTACTCACCTATGTTATACTCAGTATTCATTTTCCTATCAGTCATTTTAGTTGAGAGAGCAGGGCAATTTATTATTTGCGCAATGTTTTATTTCTACAAGAAACATCGTAATTAAGCAACAAAAAAAGGTACGTGGTCAATATGCATATATTGTGTGTCTCATACAATGCTCTGGTAATTCTGTATCACGGCCGAGAAGGCGTTAGCGCCTTGAAAGCACTGCACTTTAACACACCTGCACAAAATAAGCACACAAAAATGGCTGCTGTAGATCAGATATCATCTGGAAACCTAGCTAGCATACCATCTTCACTATCAAAGAGCATGGCCCGTTGGAAAATACAACTCTTGAATAACTTTGGTAGGACTTCGTAATATAGAGATTGGGGTATTATTCGTGATCCGGGAACACTGAGAGCAGAAAAGAATAAGGACTAAAAAGTGCCTGCAAAAATAAAAGCGCTACAATAAAAGCATTCTTTACCTTACGGAGAAGGAAGAATCCTTCTGCATTTGAAGTGCATGAGTAATTAAAGAAACCCACTTGAAACGCTTTGCTCTGGCGCAGGTGTAAAACACAGGACGTGTGCATGATGGACACCATGCATGGCGTGTGCCAAAGAGCACACAGTGAGAGATAACAGTGTTGTTGTCGCATGCTATAAGACTGTTGTCCATCTTTAGAATGACTGATCTGCCCTGGAGAGAATGTCTGAAGCTCATCAAAGCATAAAGACCAGTTGTTAGTTCTAGGTAGTTTATGTGGTGAGACGACTCCTCTTGTGACCAGACACCGCCCGTGTTCTGATCGAGAAGGCAAGCTGCCCAGCCATGAAGGCTTGCATCTGATTCTAAGATGAATTCTGGTATTGAACCAAAGATTGCTTTCCCATTCCAGGCATCTAGATTCTCCAGCCACCAGGTTAGTTCTGATGTGGCCTCCTGATCTAGGGAAATACGATCTCCTTACCATAGGCCAGATCTTAGAGCTCTTGGTTTTACCCTTTGAAGAGCTCGATAATTTAGGGGACCCGGGAAGATGGCTTGGCTGGAAGAAGAGGAAACCTAGCAGTCTTGCTAGTTCCCTTAGGGCAGGGGTTTTCAAAGTGTGGGGCGCGACCCCCAGGGGGCCGTGGAGTGATGTAAAGGGGGTAGCGCATTGCCTGTCACACTTCTGCCCAGGCCTATAGGACTACAAGGGATTCAGCCCCCCTCCTCCCCCGTAGTGTGTCTCAGCTCGAGCTGCTGTGGGCTTTGCTGGGCTGTGTCTGCAGTCTTATTTCCAGCACAGCCTGGCACGCCTGAGTTTTTAACAGGTCGTAAAAGACTATTTGCATATTTACATACCTTTTGTTAACTGGTTACTAGGCTTAGTTTTTGTTCTAGTTCCAGTATCCCCTGGGCCACCACTCTACCTATTCCTTACATTAGTATTTTACATTTACTGCAGTAGTGTGAGAATGCATTTCATTACAGAAAATATAAAGTAGGGTTACCAGAAGAAAAATATCAGCCATTTGATGTTTAAAGAGCCTGCAAAGGCCTCCTATTGACACTAAATAGGATTGTAAATAAAATCATATGCATTCATTTGTATTGTGACGTTTCTGTCTTTCTTCCCTTTAATTATCAGTCATGGATCATTGAGGCAGCTCTAGAACACTATTTATATTTGCTGTTCCAAGTAAGCACAAATGAGTGATGAAATATACCGCTTTAGGTGACTGCTTATTTTTGTACCATCTGGGACATCAAAATAATGAGCAGGCAGCCCTAACCATAGGACTGGAAGTGTGTTGAAGGATCAGCATATTATTTATTTCCTCCATCCTCGATACCTGATTAATGCCATAATAGCAATAGTTCAACTCATATCTTAAACCCTACGCCACCGTCAATAATATGCTGAGTTACTTCAAGTGTCTGGGAATGCACCCTGCATTCAGAGAACTCACTTCTCACTCTCACACTTCACTTTCGCGCTCACCCTGCACTCACAGCGATCACAATGCACTCACACTGAACACCATGCACTCACATCATTCACTCTCTCACCCTGCACTCACAGTGATCACTCTGCACTCACAATGCACTTGCATTGTTGACCCTGTACCTCACCCTGCAGTCACACTACTCATCTGCACTCATCCTGCACTCATGTGACATCTCATTCACCTGCCCCCTCACTGCTCCATTTGCAACTCACTCAAACAAGCCCATCATTAACCATACATTCATTCGTCCCACTCTGCACTTACATCCGCACCCAAATTCTAATGGTCACCTCATTCGCCCTGCAGCCCCTCCTCTTTCCCTACTCTCACACTGTTGCATCGCTCACTGTGCACTCACAAGGGCACTCTTGTCATCCACAGAGTGCAGAGGGTTAATGTGCCTGCTACAAAGAACATGTACTATGCAGATCACAGAACAGATTGTGAGTAAACCATAAGTAGCGCTATAAAAAAATTAAATGTTTGACAGAAAGGTGCTACAGAGAGATGAGGTGCATTGTTGGTGAGTGGTAGTGAGGGAATTTATTGAGAAGGAGGAAATGGGGGATGGAGCACCAAAAAAGACTGTTGCGCCATGTGTGACCAGTGCTAGGGCCAGCCCTGCCTGGGCGTGTAGGCCCCCCGCAAAGTTTGGGTCTAGTGGCTCCCCTGCTTCTGCCTATTACTATTATTATTTAAATGTGTAGTGTGCAACTGTTACCAAATGTGTCCTGGGGCTAATAGCCATCGGCTGTCTGAAGGCAAATGAGAAACACACAGAAAGGGAAGGAGAACCAGTCAAATGGGGTGACCTAAAGAGCATAGAGCCAGGTTTTCATATGTTACTAAAGGATAATAAATTCTTAGTGGAGTGAAGCAAAGGAGGTTGCACATTCCATAACTGTGTGGCCTGCACCAAAACAGAAAGACAGACAATTTGTGCCTTCCTGAATTAGGGAACAATAAGTCGAGTGGCACAGGCCAAGAGGAGCATACGGGTCCAACACGTGTGCTCGGTGAGGAGAGATGAGAGGATGAGAAATGACAGCAAGGGAGTGAGAGAATTCCATTGAAGAGGTCAGGGATGAGGAGAAATGTGACGTGCCAAAGGGGAGTGCGGACACGCAAGAAGTGAGTGTGAGGGAAAGTTGAGGGCACAGAGGAGGGCTACTGTCAAACTGTGAGAGAAGATATCTGAGAGATGATTTGTGACCTAAAAATTAATTTGATGCGACATGGGTGAGGGACAACAGTGATAGGGCGGGAGTATTGGGGTGGGTGCTGAGCAGTGATTAATTTGTGATAAAACATGTGCCAGGGACCTCACCAGTAGGCCACTGCAACTTTAACCACCCAACCATTGCCTAGCCTGTGCAGTCAATGACAATACCTATGCAACTACCAACCATAGCACTTGTACAAGTGTGACTATTTCAAGCCTCCAAAACTATAAGAATGGCATGGATATCAGGAGTTTATCGTTTTTAATGTATGCTGAATTAATAAACAGCTCATCTCTAAATTACACAGACAGAGCCACAATGTGGCAGACGGTCATAATGCCAGTGTGCACAATTAGGTGCCAGTGCGGTGCACCGGAAACCACCTGCTCAAATTAAGCACTGGTGCTGAGGTAACAGGGGAGAGGGACATTGTTTCAAGAAGGTGTGGAAGAACAAAGGGGAGATGTGAAAGATGAACGGGGGGACTGGAGCGGTGTAAGATTCTAGTTCCGGCAACCTGCTTCTCTATCTCTATCTATATGTACCTCTAAATCACTATGTTCCCTATTTTACTGTCTGCACTTATTTTTGGTTTGATCACCGGCATAACTCGGTTTGTTCAACTGCGATGATTGGTTTTTTTTTTATTATGTACTCCCATTGCTTATGTAAAGCACTCTGATACCCTAGGGTGGAGCTAGCGCTATATAAAACCCTCAAAATAAAATACAAATAGACAACAATTTGAATGGAGAGTCTTGGGGTGAATGAGGAGCGCTGAGGGTCATGGGAGGAGATGGGGCCAAGAGGCCATGAGATAAATGTGAGAGACTGTTAGAGATGAGGGCAGTGAAAACACAGAATGGCAAGAGGTGATTAAGGGTGAAGTGAGAAGTTGAATCGGGAGAGTACAGAAGTTGTAAATATGGGTGAAAGAAAATGGCCTGCAAAGTGAGAGAGGGATCCGGGATTGGGAGATGAGAGGTGAGAGGGATGGAAGGGAGGAGTGAGAGGAAAGCTGCATGGGTAAATTGCTTAACTCTGCACAAGACCGCCAGAGTTTTAAGGGACCTCTGCTGCTCTCGGCCAGGGCCAGGTGAGCTTCTAATGTGGCAGCACGAATTCCTGCGGAATGGAAGGCCCATCACAAAGGTTGACTAGACATCTTTCTGATGTTAATTGCTATATTTTGGTTATAAACTGGTACTGATGGGGTGAAATCTTTCCTTTTTGTTACTGTGTGCAAAAAATGTCAAAATAATGAAGCAACTCTATCCCAAAATAACGCAGCATCACATAACATTAATTAAATTTTCTTCCCACACAATTTTGTCAGGCCTGCTGTGTAATTTGGTCCTCACTTGTCGCATAATACCAGTAGCCCTGCCTACAGGTTTAGAAATGTTTGTCAGGAGGGGGTCCTTACGACTGAAAATGTTGACAGGGGGGTCTCGGCACCCAAAAGTTTGAAGGCCTCTGACTTAGAGTAAGGTTTTCTTGTTTCAGGACATGTCTTATTTCTTTCCTGATTTTGGTTCTTTTCTTTGATTGGAGTAAAAGGAGACATGTTGTTGTATCCACCGTGAAACCTAAGAACTCCAGTGTTCTGGAGGGAGACAAAATCGATTTTTCTTCGTTTATAATGAACCTCAAGCTTTCTTATAGATCCATTACAGTCTTCATATCTTGGGCTATCTGTGAATGGTCTTGAGACATTATAAGGATGTCGTCTAGGTATATGGTTAGAAGAGTACCTCTTTCTCTTAAGGATGAGGCGATTGTTCTCATGACCTACATGAAACATCATGGGGCTGAGTATAGGCTGAAGGGAAGGGCCTGAAACTGATACAGGTGGTTTTTCCACATGAACTGAAGGAAGGGTTGGTGGATTTTGGTCATTGGGATGGTAAAGTATGCATCTTTTAGGTCTAGTTTGACTAGTCAGTCCCCTTCCAGTAACAAATCCCTCAGAAGATGGATGCCCTCCATCTTGAAGTGCCTGTAAACCAGATATTTGTTTAGTTCCCCCAAATTTATAACAGGTCTCCAGCCCTTGTCCTTTTTCTCGACGAGAAAGAGTGTACTTTTAAATCTCAACGCTTCCAGTGGGACTTCTATTATTGCTCCTTTCTGGAGCATAGAGGATATTTCCTCCTCTACTATTTTTTGTTAGTCTAGAGTGAGCGGGATGTCTCTCGGGAAAGAGGTTTGAGTAGGAGTTTCTACAAAGTCTATCATGAACCCTTTGATAGTGTTTAGTATCCATGGGTCTTGAGTAATTAATTTCAAATTCTGATAGAAGAGTTTGAGTCTGCCTCCCACCTTTTGGGGTAAAAAAGGAGGAGGAAAAAGAGGTAGAGTACTCACTTTGGGAGATGCTGTTGCTGGAGGTTCCACGTGTTCTAAAGCCTCGGTTGCGGGGGCGTCTCCCTCTCTGGGGGTACAATTGGGGAGGATTGGTGGGTTGGGAACCTCACCAATAGCCTCAGAATCTTGAGTAGGGCCTTTGATTGAAGTGGCCGGAAGAGAGGCCCCTTCTTCCGGCCCAACCAAAAAGTTTAGGGTTGAATACACATTTCATATTCTGTTGGGCCTTATCCATGGCCGTAAAGGTTGAGACGTATTTCCCTAATGATTTAATTAGTTCCTTGCCGAAGAGTAACCCTTTGGGGTTCTGAGAGGGTTCTCTGTCTGCCATATCACTCAGTTTTGGGTTGATTTTGGCCAATACAACTCTCCTCCTTTCAGCTTTGAGGCTGGCGTTGGCGTTGCTCAGCAGTATCATCGCTATCTGGCTTCATCCCCTAATTAATTACGTATCCAGGGGTGTGCCATTAATGTGGCTTTCCTCTGCGGTATCGATGATCCTGGCTAGAGGACCCAGGATGTCAAGAAGGCGGTCCTGACATCCCTTGAGGGGTCTTTCCATCCCTTTTCTCTGGTCTCTGCCGAACTTACAGAGGAATTTGATTAACTACGGATCAAGGTTAGGGGTCTGGCAGGTCTTGTCTTGTATGGAGGGGCTTGAGCACTCAGCTCTGAGTATATTGCGAGTGTCTTTTTCTAACAGGTTTCTAAGCCATTTCTTTATGAATTTGGCCACATTGCCCTGTGGCCACCATTTCGAGCTTCTCGGATGCTTAATGTTAAACAGGGAGAACATTTCCTCACGCAAGGGGTTGAGGATATTGTCTTTTGACGAGGATGGGAGTTCCTCCTTGCTCAGTTGGCTGTGAAACTCCTGGTCATCTTCATCCAAGTCTAGGACATATTCATCAAGAATGTCAGAAGCCTCATTGTATTGAAAGTAATTATCTCCCAGAGTGTATTGAGCACTCTGAAGTTTTGTGCTGGTAGGGACACCCAGATGTTTTGTGCCACTGAGGACACCAGTATAGGTTGTGCCGCTAAGGACACCCAGGGAGTTTGAGGTGCGGGGACCTCCATTAATAATTGAGGTGCTAAGACCTCCAGAATTAGTTGAGGTGCTAGTGATGTTGTGCAGCGAGATTACCAGCTTGGGTTATTCTAAAACACCATACTCCCTGGGCCCATGAACACGCATACATTAAGATGATAATCACCGCTGGCTATCAGGACTTATATTTACCTTATAGTGAATTATACCTGAACACCATTTCTTACCAATACCTTATCACCTTAGTTCTCAATTTCCTCTGGTCGACCAATCAGGTTGTTAGCATAATAGGTATAAATGACATATACTTTTATTTCTTCAATGACCACAGACTCGGGAGAGTTTTAAAAACGTTATCTATGCAATAATTTTGTGAGTCAAATACCAATACATGTCAAAACACCATCTTTTAAGGAGAAATAAGGATCTAAGTGAAATCATAAAGACTTAATAAAATCTCATGACATTGGTAACTGGTATGGGTGGAAAAGGAAAGCGGTACAAGGACATACCACACAGATTTATATTTACCTAGAATGGTGTGAGGACCAACCCATGGCCAAGGAGTTGGAGAAGGGACTCCCGAGTAGTCAGGAGCCAACAGTTCAGGACAGGTTCAGGACAGGACAGGTACCCTCTTCTAGGTGCAACACCTGCGTTACACTCCTCTCTGGTGCTACTCTCCTCAGTTCTTCCCCCTCCCTTCTAGATGGACAGATTATTCTCCCTCAGCAATCTCTCCGGCTCTTCTTTCTCTCTGCCTCTCCTTTCTCGATTCTTCTGTCAGAGTGCTCGAGCAGCGTCTCTGACCTCCGTGGCATCTGCCGTCTTCTACTGCAGTGATGGGTTGGTGGCAGGTCAGTGACAAGCCTCACAAACTAACTGACTGAGCCTACCTTAGTTATTATATTCTCAGTGTATGCACCACCACCCAAAGTTTCAATATTCGTGAATACCCTACTTCTACTCCTACTCCTAATAATGTAATGTAATTTTCTTAGGCCTATTGTTCTACGTTCCCTCCCCTTAATTTCACTTTCCCATGCTTTATTCATCCAGTCACATGTCATATTAATTTATTTACATTGTACACAAATTTTGACTTCTTCTCCTTCCCCTCTCCGGGTCAAGAGGTGCAAGTCCAAGGTGTGTCTTCTGGTTAAACTGTATTTGGCAGAGTTTCAATGTCACAGCTCGAAGTTTGACAGTGTCCAATGCGCTTACGCACAACCAGGCAAGATGGAAATTTCAGTCACCCTCCAGGCCTAAATACGAACTAATAACAAAGTCAAAGAGAAATATGTTATAATACGAAAATAAATGAATGCACTGTATACCACTTATTCCTACTCTAATCCCCTTAGTTTATTTTAACTATTCCATTAGCAGTTTAGTAAGACATGCAAGGTTTAGTTTAAGCATAGCCATGTGCATTAGCATGTGAGGTTCAAAGCGGCCATCTTTAATACTACTGCACAGCTGCAAAGATTTCCCACCAAAGCAAAAGATGTCATACTACATAGATGCAGCAGACGCATTCGCAGAAGATTCCAGCGTTTTTGGCAGCCATATTAAACCACTTGAGTTACTAGTTAGTAAAACACATTAATAAGCTACCCCTAGATTAAATAAATATTGTGTAGTACAATTATTAGTATGCATGAAACATATTGGATATATTATTACATGTTATTCGAGAGGATTGAATCCAAGCAAGTTTCTTACGTAGGAAACCTTGCTCCATCAATCCCCTCTTTGATGGCATTCTATGCCATAACTAATTACTAAACCAGATGCCAATTTTAGCAATTTCCCATCTCTATTTCTTCTATCACTTTGAGATTTCCCTTTCCTTTTCTCTTTTGAAAACCCTTCATTCTCTTGTAAATATCTCCCTTTATTTCTTCAAGCTGAATTTCATCATATTTTCTTTTCCTTCCCTTTTCATTCACTCCATACCATTTTCTTTTTCTGCAGCATTTGCACCAAACCATTATTGTTAAGACTAATAGTGTTATTCCCATTAATGACATCAGTATTTGACCTATAATACTTCTTCCTACATTAGAAACCCAACTACCTATAGAAGAAATACTATTTGTTAGTTTCTTCCATACACTATCAACTTCCAGTGGTTTTAAGTCTTCTTCCAAATTCGTGAAATTTTCGACATATTTCCCAATTTCAATACTTTTATCTGGTATGTAGGTACAACAATGTTGCGCCTTCAACATTTTACAGACTCCGCCCTCTTTTGGCAATAATATATCAAGAGCAAGTCGATTTTGTAAAACCATAGATCTGAACGCAACTAATTCGGTATTGATCAATAAGAATCCTCCAGCAGTGTCAGTCATAAGAGATCCACCACCGTTGATAATTTACAAATTCTTTGTGTATTTAGAATTACTAGGACTAAAACAAGTTTATTCGACATATACCTCTAGAAACAAATATAGAGGCTATCACAACTATCTATGTTGTTGAGTGTACAATAGAAACAAGAAAGCAAAAGAGAAGCAAAGAGACAATACTCAAAATCGCCTCAGGATAATAGTGTGGAAAAACAGCCAATCTCTAACGAATACCCAGGCTGCTTGGCGCAAGACGCCTCTAATTCCCAATATCGATAGTTACCAAAATAAAGAGGCAGGCGCTGGGAACTGGAAAGCAAGAACAAGTTTTTTGCTCTAGAGGAGGACAAACGTGTTAAGGGCAGGAAGTGGCTCCAGGGTCTTGTCACGAGGACAAGGTTTTATGACCTTAGTGCATTTGGTCATGCTAAATCAGGGCACCGGGGATGGTTGCGAGGTCAGGGTGAATTGTGCCGTTTTACGTGCGGACAGTGGCTCTTGTTAGGCAAGATGGCGCCGGTGATGTTCACGTTTGTAAACTGCGATTTAACAGTCCTCCCTTTGAACATTCCCAAGACATCTTGCTAATCTATTTCGATCCCCATAATGTTCTGTATCTCTGTGTCATGTATTACATTAATTCGTTCTATGCGAGAATCTACAGTCTTAGGGCACAAAGAGTTCAAACATAGAGAACACAAGGGTGGTATGCAGTGTATCCCCAAACAGCAGCCACATATTATAAAAATCGGAACCAAGAGGATCATCAATATTTTCCACCCCCAATTCTTTTAATATGCCCCAAAACCAGCTTCCAAGTGTCCAAGTCTCTTGTTATTGATGGATCTCCGATGCCAGTCTGTGCAGATGTTCGATCGGCTTATAGACAGAAGGCGAGCTGTCAGGGACAAAGGTACAACAGCTGGCACCGATGATGCGGCATGCTCCTCCACAGTCTGCTAGTACCACGTCTAAAACAAGACGGTTTTGCAAAGTCATCAGGTGGACCGCTTGAAGCTCGGCAGTGTTGTTGGTGAGGATGCCAGCTGTTACGTTCAAAGCTGACTCTACTGCTTGAGACAGGTGTCGAATGGCCCGGCTGTTTGCCATCGGACCCCAAAGTGGAACAAGGCCTTTAACTGCATCAAGAAACTGGGATGCAGTAGAATCCGCTTGGTCTGTGTCTCCGGACCGCTTTTCTCGGTGATGTCCAGCAGGTGCAGTGTAGGTCGGAGGCAGAACAAAGGCAATGTAGCAAGTGCCCCCCCCCCCCCAGCTTTTTGTGAGCCGGGTGTAGGCTTTAGTACCACAGAGGAAGTACATATTGGGTGATGCAACAAATGAAGGGGGGTCGGCAGTGTATAGAGTCCTGGTGATGTGACAAGTACTGTGGCCCACGATTTTCGTCCCATGGCCTTCGATGCAGACAAGACCTGAGACGTTCACCACAGATTGGGCCAGTTGTGGTTGCAGCTGTTCTTTTCTTTAGAAATGTGAAGGTGGGTCTGGCTGGATCATTGAACACTTGCATTTCCACTCGTTCTTTTGCAGGAATGTTCATTGGGAAGGTCGCATTTGAAGTGAGAGGACAAAAGGGAACAGCCGTTCTTCCAGTTTTGTTCAGCCAGAACTCATTATAGAATTGTTTTATTGTCCCATCGGATGTGGCATTGTCTTTGTAGCTTTCTTGTAGGTGCATTAACCAAGCAAGGCAGGACCCATGAACAGAGAAAGATGAAGGGATGAAAGGAATGGAATGTTCAGTGGCATGTGGTAGCAGCCCACAGACCCAACAGTTCGTAGCATTTGCAACAAGATTGTGCTGGTGCAACAGTTGGACGAAAGAGTTATTCCTGACAGTGATACCAGATAGTGTCCTTTTTCAGTGGTGGGTTGCACAGTAAGCATCAATGTTCGATAAGCAGAAGCACTCTCTTCGATGATCCAGATTGCGACCATTAGCAAGAGGCTGGTGAGAAATACTGCGATTGTCTTTACTGTTTGAATTTTGGCAGTCTTGGCGTCGTTGCGGAGGTTCTTCGGTCGTCCGGGATCTTCCATCATTTTCAAGGGGCTTGATGACTCACAGGACCACATACTTCATCTAGCGTATCTCCTGGTAGCCTTTGTAGTGTTTGGCTACTGATCTGAGACTTTTGACTTAGTTAGTGGTCTGCGTGTCGAGACGCCCTCCTTTTGTCGACCTCAGGTTGTACGCTTTCTTGGATGGTACAGTAGGGTCGGGATACTCTGCCAGTTCTAGAGTCTCTATCTGTGGGTAGCAGTTCAAGGCTGGTCGATCTTTGGTCAGGAGCTCTTCTTGGACATCCACTTCCTTGCTGGTTGTCAGGGTTGGTGAGATCTTCCGACAGTAGTGGGCGTGCAGCCAATTTTTCTTTCCTTCCACTCGAAGGGCAGTTCAGGTGGTGATGAGGACTTGCCAGGGGCCCGTCCACCTGGGTTCAAGACTCTTCGACCTCTGGAAATTTCTGATCAGGATGAAATCCCCAGGTCTGATATCATGTCCTGGGCCTCTGGAATGGCATGCAGCACCTGTTGGTGGATAAGCGTTAATTCATTCATTAACTTGTACAGATAGTCAGACATTAATATGTCCGGGACATCATTAATGGTGGTTGGTTTCGGTGCCGCCCAAATGTTCAAAGGCCTGCCAAAGACTACTTCGTATGGGATCAGTCTGTGCTTGGTTTGGGTGGAACGCATCAATAGCAATGCCAGTGGGAGTGCGTCGGGCCATATCAGCCCAGTTGTGGCGACTATCTTTGCCAATTTTAACTTTAGTGTGGCATTGTGGCGTTCCACCAGGCTCGCTGTTTGGGGGTGAAGGATGGCGTGGAACTTTTGCTTCACCCCTAAGCCCTTCAGAATGTTTTGAATCACTTCCGCTACGAAATGGGGGCCATTGTCGCTCCATAACATTCGACAAAGGCTGTATTTAGGGAAGAATTCCTTTAGCAACACCTTAGCAGTAGCTGTGGCGGTATTGTCACGAGTGGGGTATGCTTTCACCCATTTGCTGAAAGCGCACACAATGACTAAGACGTATTTGAGACCATGGCATCTTTCTAACTGTATGTAATCCATTTGGAGGATTTCAAAGGGGTGATCAGGGATCCCAACCCCTCCCCGTGGTACTGCTGTCCCCTTCCCTGGGTTGTGTTGCAAGCACACCATGCATTGCTGTACTAAACGTCTTGCTGAGTCTGCAATCTTGCCGTTATGCCATACCCTCATGATTAGTTCAGTCATGGGGGCGGATCCTATATGTGCGGGTAAGTGTGCAATGGTCAATATGGGGATCAGATAGGCGTCTGGTAACAGCCATTTGTCACCGTCTTGTGTCCTCCAGCAGCCTTCCTCATCTTTCAGTCCCACGCCCATTCAGTCAGTTCGCTCTGTGTGCATGTCGTCTGTATGTCCCTTATAGTCGCCCCAGCGTCAGTCCAGTGCTCTGCTTGTGACGTGGTCACATACATGCGTGTCGTGGTTCTGTCTTGTGCTGTGGTTCGGGCAGTAATGTCTGCTAGTGCATTTCCCTGCCCAATGAGATCGGTCACCTTAATATGAGCCTGACACTTAATTACTGCTAGCTGCTTGTGGAGGAGGACTGCTTCTGTCAATGCGGAGACTAGGTACCCGTGTAAGATGGGTTTGCCGTGTGACGTCAGGAACCCTCTTTCCCTCCAAAGGAGTCCGAAATGATGAACTACCCCAAAGGCGTACTGGCTATCGGTGTATATGTTGACTGTCGTGCCAGCCGCTAGAATGCATGCTCGTGTAAGGGCAATGAGCTCAGCTGCTTGGGCAGATCGTTGGGCAATGCGGGCAGTTTCTAGGATAGTTTGAGCTGTGGTCACGGCATACGCTGCTGAGGTAGTGCCATCAGGGAGCTTGAGGCATGAGCCGGCTACCCATAGTTCCCCGTCTGGTTCTCGGAAGGCAGTGTCTCGGAGATCAACTCTACTTTTAGTCTGCTCATCAGTGAGGGTTACGCAGTCGTGTAGCGAAATTATATTAGGGTCGTTTTCTGAAAGAGGCAGCAATGTGGCTGGATTGAGGGTGGAACATCGTTTCAGCATACTGAGTGGTGCTAACAGGGTCAGTTTGTATCCAGTCAGTCGGGCACTTGGTAAATGTTGCGTCTTAGTCTAGTTTAGCAATGTGTCGACTGCATGTGGTGCTAGCACTGTGATGGGGTTGGAGAGCACTATTCCCTCGCTCTGTCGTATGGAGACTGCTGCAGCTGCTACAGCGCGCAAGCACGCGGGCAGCGCTCTAGCTACTTGGTCGAGGGTGGCAGAGAAATACGCACAGGGGCATTGCTTGTGGCCAATTGATTGGGTCAGGACAGATAATGCACATCCCTCCCTTTAGTGTGTGTAGAGGGGAAATGGTTTGGAGTAGTCTGGTGTCCCTAGAACGGGTGCTGAACAAAGGGCATCTCGTAATTCCTTGAATGCTGACTGGCATTCTGGTGTCCAAGGGAGTGGAAAGGGTGTGTCTTTGGCTAGGAGGGAGAGAAGGGGTTTGACGATGAGGCTGAAGTTTGGTAACCATTGTCGACAGAATGAGGTGAGGCCTATCAGTGAGCGGACTTGTTTCTGGTTTTTGGGGACAGGAGTATCTAGAATGGTCTGGATCCTGTCTGGTGTGAGCGTTCTCCCTTCCTTTGACAAAAGGTGTCCTAAATACGTCACTTGTGGTTGGCAGAATTGCAGTTTCTTGCGGGAGACCTTGTGACCATTCTTGGTGAGGAAATGAAGTAACTGAATGGTGGCAGTAACCGCTATTGGAGTGGTGTCTGCTGCTAGCAAGATGTTGTCTACGTATTGTATCAGTACTACTCCGTCTGGCAATTGTATGGCATCCAGCTGTCTTTTGAGTGTCTGACTATAGATGCTAGGACTTTCTGTGTACCCCTGGGGTGCTCTACAAAATCTAAATGAGCAGGATCTGAGTGTAAATCCAAAAAGATAGCGGCTGTCCTCATGAATGGGTATAGAAAAGAATGCATTTTTGAGATCGATAACAGTGAAAACGGTGGCAGTGGATGGGATGAGGGTCCGGATGGTGGTAATGTCGGAAACGACTGGATATTGGGGCACTACGATCTTGTTTCCCTCCCTTAGGTCAATGATAAAGCGGTAGGCTTTTCCGTCTCCCTCTCCCTGTTTCTTTATGATTGGCAGAATAGGACTGTTACAAATGTTGCTCACCACTTCTTCTACCACCCCTGCTTCTCCGAGTGAGTGAATGATGTCTGTGAGTGCTCTCTCTCCCTCTGGTGAGATTTTGTACTGCGATATCTTTGACAGAGTCGCGTCCTGTCGTATTGTTACATGCACTGGGTCAATCATCATTTGTCCTACGTCTGAGTCAGCCCTAGCCCACAAGTGTGATGGTAAAGTGTCCAGTAGGGATGTGTCTGCTTCGGAAATGGGATACATGCGTTGGAGTGGACTATCTCTCTGGTGTTAGTGGTTGTCATATAAAATGACTCGTACTCCGTCTGGGGAACATCGAGTAGTTGCACGGAAGTGCTTCAGTAAGTCGAGACCCATAATGGCGTCTGGGGTGTTGGAAGAGAGAAGCAATGTCGTGTCGATGATGTTATTTTCTAGATTAAAAGGGATGGGACTGGACAAAGGGTTAGTGGAGGGCGTACCATCAAATCCTATTGAGGTCACATGTGAGCCAGACAAGGGTGCCCTTGGAATCAGTCGTTTGGATAGTGCACTACGTGTTGCTCCTGTGTCTACCAAAAATGGCGACTCTGTGCCCAGGACCTTTGCGGTAACATAAGGGCCTTGCTGATCAACATAGAGCTCGACTGGAACCCTCCCTTGCCCTTGGCTGTCCTATGCAAAGCCGTACGTGTTGTCGTAGTCCGATTGCTGATACTGGTTCTGTCGGGGGCGGTCAAAAGCATTTGTCCTACCTGGCCTCTCCTCACTAATGTCGTTTGCGTACCCTCTTCCTCGTCCTCTACCTCATAGTCCATTTGCTAATTCTCTCGTTCCTTTTTCTTTATTTATTTCCGCCAGGATCGGGTATTGGGATTTCCAGTGTCCGTACCCCTTACAAAATGCAAACTGATCTTCCCCTAAGTCTCAGCGTCCGTTGTATGGGGTAGGCACGTTATTTCTAGGTGGTGGTGCTCTATGGGTATTTTGCTGATATCCTCCCTTGTACTGTTCCCTTCCTGAATGTATACCCTGTAGCTGCGCTATCATGACTCTTTCTTTCAAATCTTTCTTTTTCTTTTCATTGGCCCTTTCATTTTCGTTTTTCTGGTGTTCATAGTACTGGGCCATCCGGAGGATGGCCGCTGGTTTAGAGGCCGCCCAACTGCTCTCACTGGTCTGTAGTTTCTGTGAGACTTCTGGCAACAGTCCCTTAACATAGTTCTGTATGAACAAGTGGTGTCCGGTCGTAGTGGACATGGCTTGTCCACTATAATCGGAGAACACTGTCTCGAACCGGGAGAAGAATTCTGAAACATCTTCTTGAGGTTTCTGGCGGCAAGCTGTTACGATAGACCAATCTATCTTTTTCTCGGGAATCAGGGTCTTTACCTTCTGCACTATTTTGTCAGGGAGGTCTAGTAATGCTTTCAAGGGTTTCTGCCCAGGGTTTCGCTGTTTATCCAGCCCATCGAGTTGTCCCCAGGTATGACCGAACAGGTCTGTGTGGTCTACTTTCCTGATCTGCTTCCACACATCGGCTGGCAGACAGCCCAAAGAACAAATCGATGTCGGCTAGCGTCATAATTGTCGACCCTAAGGCTGTACCTAACTCTGTGTAAAATGCGGTAGGATTCTTTCGTAAGTCCGGCAGGGATTTTTGGAACATCAGAATGTCCTGTCTATCCCAGGGGTGATATACCCAATTATAGACCACCCTTCCCTTAGCGTCTTGGTGATTTATGTCATCGTGAGTTCCTTGTCCTCTAGGGGGGACCCAATAGGGGGCAGCTTCCTTAATGGGCATCATGTTATCTATTCTCTCTATCGGGGGTTCCGTCATTGCAGATGTTGCATTTTTGTCTACCTGCCCTTGCTCCATGAGGTGGCGGAAGACTTCTAGGGCTAGATGTAGGTAAATCTATTTTACCACTTCTTAAATACCGAATTTTATCGATTTGGTATTTAAGAAGTGGTAAAAATAGAGGGGGGGAGATGTAGGTAATTCCAGATGTGGAATTACCGAATCGGTAATATTCGGTATTTACCGATTCGGTAAATACCGAATCGGTATTTCCTATTGATTCCTATGGGCTGTGAAGCCCATAGGAATCAATGGGAAATACCGATTCGGTAATTACCGAATCGGTAAATACCGAATTCTGCAAGGGTGCAGGGGGTGTCACTTTGACACCCCAAAAATTGACATATGCGCCATGTGGCACACAGACATGCCCTAAGGGCATGTCTGTCTGTCACATGGCATAGGTGTGCATGCACACATGTGCATGCACACCTGAATTCGGTATTTTAACACCCAATTGGATTGGGTGGTAAAATACTGAATTTGTAGGGCCTTTGGGACTCAGAAGAGTCCCACCTACATCTGAGATTTACCGAATCGGTAAAAATACCGATTCGGTATTTTACAGAATCGGTAAATTTACAGAATCGGTAAATTTACCGATTCTGTAAAAATGTGCCCCTACATCCCAAAAACCCATTTACCGGTCGGTAAATGGCTCCTACATCTGGCCCCCAATGTATAGGAAAAAAGTTCCGCTACATCGCATTCACTCTCGTCTCCTGTATCTACCTTTCTGTACAGAGTCACGAGTCGGTCGGGCCCTTTATTCCTATTCTTTTCCTCATACGCTGTGAGTGTGTAATAACAAAAGCGCACGACAAAGTGTCGTTTGCAGTTGTCGGCTTAGGAGTTACGTATATCTGTTATGTATTCCTCTGTTCCTTTCCTGTCTACTAGGGTTTTAACTATTCTATTGATGCCTGCTCGCTCATTGTTACTTAATTGTGGGATTCTCACCAGCCCTTTCCCTTCAATTCTTTCTGATGTGTCGTCTGGCAAGGCATTAGGCGTGAGAGGCTCGGTGGGCGCAGAGGCCGTGGATACCGAGGCCCTGGCGCTACCTTCAGTGGTAGTCTGAGATTCTTGTTGTTGCACTAGAGGATGGGTAGGGGCATAGGGAGGTGGCATGTAGATAATCGGTGGTCCTCGGAGCAGATCGTCGTCTACCCTTTGTTTCGATGGGAGCTCAGGGTAAAGAGTTGAGGGAGCTCTAACCGGGTATTGACCTGAGATCTCTGCCTCTCGCTCCTTCCTAGTTTTTTCTCTTTCTTTAACTTCCTCTTCTAACTTTTTGCCAGCTAGGTGAGCTGATTTTCATAGTTCTTTTTCTATTCTCGCTTCATCTCTTTTCTTTTGCTGTGTTGTTTCTTTTCGCCATAAGCCGAAGCTGTCAAGCATAGTCGCCGTGGTTTTCTTTTTGCATAAGGCTATTTCTAGCGTTTCTATTTTAGCAGGATCAAAAGATCCCGTCAGTGGCCAATGATTTTCTCAATCTTTCTTAGTGTGCTTGTGCCATAGTTTGCTATAAGCTACAGCGACTATTCCATATTTCACATACATGTCCTTATTAGGGGTGCCCTCTGGTGGAGCCGGATGACTGACCTCTAATAAACGGTCCGGGCTGAACCAATTACCAATCAGTGGGGAGAAGATAGGCATGACGTATAATCGGACAAATAAAGATCTCAAACAATTGTGGACAAATGTCCGCACTACCTATCCTTCGCTGCCTGCAAAGAGAGAGAATATTCCTATTCCTCGTTGTTTGCAAACAGAGTATATCTCAAAAAGGACCAACGTACCAAATAGCTAACAAGTTAAATGAACCAATAAAGCGCAATACTAGAATTCAATCCAAACATTTCCAATACAATCAATCATTCGACAGCAGTCGTTTTCACGACCTTACCCGGACCGTATGGACAGTTATTCGTCTTCCACTTCCAGCGCCCGGTCGTCCTCTTTTCTCCGTATTAGCCGCGACACTCCTGTGGGATCCCAGTCAGGACCGTAAGTCACTCGAGAGAGGTCCGTTCGGAACCGGTGAAGTTCGGATGATCGGCTGCCAGACGAGGGTCTCTTTCAGGCAGGTGCACTTTCCCGATCGTTCCAGTCGTTCACTCCGTCGTTAGGACCTCTCTACCAGATCTCGTGTGGCTGATGGGCGCCACGTTGGGATGCCAATTTGTGGAAAAACAGCCAATCTCTAACGAATACCCAGGCTGCTTGGCGCAAGACGCCTCTAATTGCCAATATCGATAGTTACCTAAATAAAGAGGCAGGTGCTGGGAACTGGAAAGCAAGAACAAGTTTATTGCTCTAGAGGAGAACACGTCAGGTCTGACACAAGAGATGTCTTCAGGAGGTGTTCTAACAACTTCTCTGCTGCTCTCCTTTTTATACAATTTACAGTAACTTTATTGGTGGTCAAACATCCTAAGAATTCCCGCCCCCAGCAGGTTCTCACAGAGTCCCAACAGTTTGTCGTCCCCCACCCGGGACTTAATTAGTGATTGATATCTCGCAGCTGGACATTCCGACAGGATCTGTAAATGTGTGTGATCAGTCACATCTAAGGGTTATGCAAGTGAAAAGATCAAGCATTTCTGTTCGTGCAAAAAGTCCTGCTGTGTGGGGGCAATAATCTACGTCCGCAGGGCTTGGTTTACAGCCTGGGACTGGATCGAGTGGCCAGGTGCAGTTGGGGGTTATCAGAAGGGCCTGCTCGAGTGTGGAGGATGAAAGGACAAACGTGTTTAGGGCGGGAAGCGGCTCCAGGGTCCTGTCACTAGGACAAGGTTTTATGACCTTAGTGCATTTGGTCATGCTGAATCAGGGCACCGGGGATGGTTGCGAGGTCAGGGTGAATCGTGGGTGACTTGCAAAGCGCGAGATGGCCGCGGCACCTAAAATGGATGCTGTTTTATGTGCGGACAGTGGCTCTTGTTAGGCAAGATGGCGCCGGTGATGTTCACGTTTGTAGACTGCGATTTAACAGTAGGTATCCCATCAATACACAACCATGTGCCCAGTGTCATCACCTGGGGTCCCAAACAACCCTCTGCTGCCTCTCTTAGTTATCAGAGAGAGCAGAAAGAGAGCTGTATCCTTCTGTGTGATTCTTACAGAAGGAAAAACAAATGGAATTGTGTTTAGAAAATGGGTGATTTGAGGTAATCTTTAATGTGCGGTGCAAACAATACTGTGCAAAAAGGTGCTTAAAAAGGATAAACCAATGAGATAGTATACTACCCTCGACTGCTGCTAATCCTAGCAATCTCTCATGTGTTTTCCTATTAAAATCAATGTGAAAGTGAGAAAGAGATATGAAACAGTTTGGAAGTAATCACTGTTCCCACGGTCGACATGTTTCAACCACTAAGGAATGTTCTCCCTGGCTTTCTTCAGGACCTCTAATTATCTTGTCACTGCAATCACAATAGAGCAAAAAGAAATCATACATACAGTATTACTGATGTTGTATACGTGTCCAAACGCTTGATGTAAGCATGATGATTGGACTGCATCTAGGGAAAGTAAACATAACATCTCTTTGTATACCATTGCTTTCCAATCGTATTACACCTCAATACAACTCACATTGAGTATTTCACTTATAACTTTATTAACAAAAGCTTACCATTACTTCTCAAGATTAAGCCTCACTTCACTCGGTACCAGCTCAAGTTGTGTTAGAGGCCCCGCTCTACAAAGGAAGAGTCCAACAACACTTGTTTGTGGAAAAAATATTGATATTCCTTGATCATCAATAAGTAATAAATGTAGCCATAAATGTAGCCATAGCAAAAACATAGGAAGCAGTTAAAAAATCCTCGTTACCATCACGAGGTTTAGTCGCAAGTTGAATAATGATGTACCTGTCACCAGGTTTATCATTAAAGTTCTATTCCGGATGAGTATATTACAATGTGCTCATATCGTTTTATGCATTTGTTGGTTATTTGTAGCCTCCAAAAGGTAAGACCGGTATAGGTAAGGCCACTCTTAAAATATATGCACAGGGGTCTAGAACCCTATCGATACATATATGACCTTTCACTTATGCCCAAAACAGTTGGTATATGGGCCACATCTCATAAAACATACAACATTAGAATTGGATTATCTAGTGTCAAGCGACGTGGAATCACTTTATACGTCACGTCCACACTCGTTTCCCCCCCCCCGCCATATTAGTACGGCACGGGGACCTCGGCGGACGGAAAGACCGTCCGCCGATTTTCCCCCCCGGTCGCCTTGCGGCCGGAGCGGAAAAGGAATAATATGGTGGCGGTGTCTATCAGACACCACCAGCCATATTATGATGGTTGAATTTTGCTGCCTTTCCGCGGCGGCGATGCCGCCGTGGAAAGGCATGCAGTCTTCACTCTGGGGGCCCCCTGCGGGCCCCCAGAGTGAAGTATAGGTGGGGGGTGCACCCGGGGGTACCGCGCGGTGCCTGCCGCTTTGTAAATGCAAATGCTGAAATGCATTTTTAGCATTGTGGTGGGCGGTGCAGAGAGCACCGCCCGCCACAATGCTAAAAAATGCAGGATGTGCCCGCCACTGTGGCGGGCACATCCTAATACCCCCCACGGGACCCCCGCCCTTATGGCGGGCGGTCCTGAATACTGACAGGATGGCGGGCGGACAAAGTCCGCCCGTCATCCTAACGACCCCCTAATTAACACGGAATTAAATTCCAGAACTCCAGTTCCGTTCATTATGTCTCTGGCACAAATAGCCATGAAAGACAATTTTTTGGAATATGAAGAGGCCATCTACCTTCAAGTGTCAGGCACTAGCATGGGCAGTATTTTTGTGCCTAGTCTAGCGAATGTATATGTCCATGCTTTTGAGCAGGAACATGTCCTCACAGTGTCTAACCCCCATTTTTCATCGATGCGCTTATGGAAGCGTTATATCGATAATATTTTGGTGGTATGCAGGGGCACTTTAGAATCTGTCATGACTTTCAAAGATTAGCTGAACAGTAGAAACAGGTTTCTGGGATTCACAGTAGAGGCAGACAAGGAAAGAATTGCTTTTCTTGATCGATCTATTTTTCACACACAAGGACAACTACACAGTGAACTCTATCGGAAACCCATGGCGCGTAATTCACTGCTGTGTTTCGACATCCAACATCCAAAATCACTCCGGCAGAATTTACCCTATGGGCGATTTTTATGAGTGCGGAGAAATTGTTCCACTCTTGAAAAGTATGAAGAACACACAAAGGCTTTGAAACATCAATTGGAAGAAAAGAAATATCCAAAGAGCTTGATCAGAACAGCCAAAAAGCGTGCCCAGAATAACAACAGGGAAGCATTGCTTGAGATACCAACAAAGAAACCCCCTTTGGGCCGTTTGACATTTGTACATACTTTTAGTGCACTTACTAACAATATTCAGAAGAGCGTCATGAGACACTGGCATATTCTGAACAGTTGTTCAGATAAGATACCATTACCATTGTTTGCTCTAAAGAGGAGTACAAATTTAAAAGACAGACTGGTACATACTCGACCACTGAGTTTGAGACAAGATTCGGATACCACTCTATGGAATCTACCTAAAGTTCAAGGTCACTTCCCTTGTGGATCATGCGGGGTATGTGCCCAAACTAAACAATCTAAATCGGTGGACATAGGAGGCATGAAACCCTGGGAGCAGACGTTCTTCACAAATTGCAATAGTGAAAACCTGATCTATCTAATTACGTGTCCTTGTGACAACAAATACGTGGGCATGACTACAAGAAAAGTGAAGCTCCAGATGATGGAACACAAGAGCACCTTTAGGTGTAAGAAAACAGTGACTAAACTCACTAGACACACAACCAGATGAATTTGAGAGGACAGTATTGGAGAAACCCTTTATTCCACCACACTGTAGTGATGTTCCCAGTCTGTTATTCCAACGAGAACAACAATGGGTTTTCAAATTGGCAAGTGATGTCACGGGCTTGAATGATACCATACCGTGGATGGCTCTCTCCACTAAATGAAATACCACATTATTTCCAAATCTGTAGTAAGCATTATACTAAATGTCACATTGATACTCTGCCTCACTAGCTCACCCCGACATGTTTCCTTTGCGCACTAACCACCTAGTTAGTCATTCACTTAGTGTATAGAAGGAGTTAAACAACCATATGCGTATTGAAGCAACTTACAATCTTTGGTTGTTAATATTGACCTCATGTATCTGAATTGAAAGAAATATCTCTAACGAGACTCAAAACGAAATACATCAGTTATTGTGTTGTGTCGGAATCTAGGACCCTAGTGTAATTTTCCCAATTCATGCCCATATATAGGTATAAATTACCCTATCCTCATACAGGCATAGAAAAAATTACCATATTAAGACTGAGCCTATGCAGCCCAAATACGGCATGGCTACTTCCCCTAAGTTCCGAGAATCAACAACGAATTCTTCGAAAAACCTGCCTTCAGCAGCTAGGGACTTCCCCTCGCCTTAATACTAATTTATCTAGGAAATCATGGAGTTTTCAAAGAACTGAGTCTTTGAGTGACGTTAATATGTCCAATCATACGTCAAACTCGGGACCTTTAAGGTATAAATATGCCTACATTTGCCCAGACAAACACACGGTGGTTTGGAGCAGATCGACTAACTACTTGCCCGACGCCCAGCCGCAGCAAGTGCCGAAGGAAGCTGACCCTCCAGCTGACGCACTGAGAGATGCTGTCTTTTCTCTTGCCGAGAAATCCAGCTCCAGTATTCCAGGCTACCCTTGCGGGTTGCTAGGAAATCGAGTCCTAAGACCAAGGTACGGAGCTGATTAGACCCTTAAGAGAATTCTTGGAATAGATTCTTGGCAAAGAATACTAAACTTAAGCGACACCTCACTTACTTCTTCCCTTGTACTAGACTTAGGTTAGGTACACCGGGGTAGGCGTATTTTAGAAGCACCAGTTGAGGGATGTATGTCATTACGACGCGGTGTTTACACCGCGCTACCGTTACAACGACTTGCGCTGGAGGGCGCTGGATTGTGGAATATTTTAATTTTCTATTCCAACTCCAGCCCACGTAACAGTAGGGAAGGTGTTGGAATAGAAAATTAAACTATTCCTTGAGCAAGAGCGCCATCCAGCGCAAGTCGTAGTAATGACTTGCGTTGTGATGGCTGCGATGTAAAGGCCCCGCGGTGTAAACACCGCGTTGTAAAGGATGTTTCCCCCAGTTGAGTACTTTTAGTCATTATTTTATCACTGTATGTATTTTAGGTATTTTAGGTATTTTATGGATTAGAAACCATATCATGCTTTTACAGTACTACTTTATAATACTTATCGTATTATATGCCTTGTACTTTATAACCAGTATTACAATTGTAGCAGTACACTTCTTATGCTTGAGAAAGAAGACTGTTTAATAAATACTTTTTATTGAAAATGCCCGTCTCTCTATTTCTCAGCACTGCTGGTGAAACGAAGCATACACGATTGACTGAGTAAAATAACTATCTATTGTTTCCCCAACTCTAGAGAGTGATTTCTTATTCTTGGGAAACAAAGGTGTCATGTTTATGCGGTTGTCAGAAACGAATCCCTTCTTGTGAATTTGAGAAAGTTTCTAGTGACCTCTGACCTAGCTGGCACTCACAATTAAGTTTAATATATTCGGTAGAGACCTAGTTGACCTCAGTCCTACGTCTAAACTACAGGATATATTATTCCAATGCGCAGAGCCTATTGGGAATATAGGAACTACACTACATGGCGCCCAACGTTTGGTAAGGCGATAATTTAACGCTAGATACTAGAGTAACTCAGTCGTGCTTTTCACACAGACCCCTCTTTTCCCGTAAAAACTCCAAGAGACCTCTGGAGTGGGTGAAAAGATAATATCCGCCAAAACTGAGTAGGACGAAAAATCCTATATATTAGTTTTTGGTTTGTTCAAAGTTGAAGGATACAGTGTTCCAAAATATGGTGCACCTAATCTTTGTTTCCTTGAAACTTGTTCTGCAAACTCTTCAGTCAACAAAATAATGAATAGTGACGAAGAATTTGCTGCAGCTGCAGCTCAAGCAGCCGTAGAAGACACAGGTCTTCAACAAAACGACGAGGATGCTATAATCATCCCGGTAAATGTAAGAAAAACTATAACTTACAAACTCATAAACAATGGAGTATCATCGAGAGGTGGTAAAGCAATCTTTGTTATAGCGGCACATGAATATCGGCAGACAGAAGTATTCTATTCATGGATTCAGTTTCCTACAGCAGATGCAGGGACACACGAGTTCCACTACTACAAAGTAGAGGAACCTCCAACGGAATACGTTCCTTACGAGGACGTTGAAATTCCATTAACTTACCAAGAGCATCAGCTCTGGTTTAAAGGAGCCCTACAACATGAAAATCACATAACCAGGCTCGGTCCACTAGGTAGACCAGGAGCAACATGGCCGGTACTAGCCAGCTATACACCACATCCTGACATTGAAAACATGACAGGCCAAGAACTGTTAGTACAGCTAAAACAATAAATTAAAATACATAGACAATTGGTTCAATATGTCATGCGGACCTTAACAGTCCAACCTACTGTGAGGATTCCACAGCACACCCCTCACCAGGGGAACACAAACAAAATCACACCACTGACTATACAATCAGTCATTGGTAAATTACCAGCAAAAGGGAACAAATTCCGTTCTGGTTAGCTCAAAAAATTACTCAAATTGAGGCAGTATTCCCTGAAACTACAACTCATGAGAAACACAGAATTCTGACAATCTGTTTACCAATGGGGATAGCACCACATGTGGAGGACTGTGACACTTGGGGTACAGTCTTTGCTTCAATCTACACAAAAACACATGGTGTCCTGTCTATGGCGGTAATACCAGACGTTCTAAGACAGATTCAAAATGAATATGGTCTCGAACCGGCCTTAAATCTAGGTATGAAATTACTAAAAGATTTCAAACAGGTCTCGGCTATACTGTTAGCCAACATTAAAGGTGAAGCAGCATCACTGGCAATCCGCCAAAAGTTAAAAGAAACAGATATAACAGAACAACCATATGAACTTGCCAGAATTATTGAAAAGTCCAATGAAGAACTAGGAAGAGATAGTTTGGGTGGGAAACCATTAAAACCACAACTAACAGAAATTCCTGAAAAAGTTTTTATTAAAAATAATCTCACTACTCTTAAAAAGAAGTGGGAAAACACTAAACAAATACTTCCTAAAGAGAAGCATTCCCAGTCCAGAGGAAGATCTCCCCAAAGGGGAGGTAGGTCTCCCCAACGGGAGCCCTCTGAAAAGAGGTACAACCTCAGAAATAGGGATAACTTAAGAAAACCTGATAGATATCAAGATACTGATACACGTTCCTCTCGTACCTTTCAGACTTCCTCGCAGAAATCAGAAAGAAGAGGACGATCAGAACAAAAAGAAGAACGCGTGAAGTCCAAAGACGAACAGCACGTTCCAAAAAATAAGTAAACTCAATTCACCAAGAAGAAGGTAGGAAGTGTAAAGATCAGACATACCGAGGATCTTGAGGACACAACTCAAGAACGGGGAATGGGCCCAGACAATGCTGGACAGCGCAGCAGAAGTAACCATCTGTTTTTTTTTTACTGGCAATATGGTTTAGAAACCATATCATGCTTTTATAGTACTACTTTATAATACTTATCGTATTTTATGCCTTGTACTTTATAACCAGTATTACAATTGTAGCAGTACATTTCTTATGCTTGAGAAAGAAGACTGTTCAATAAATACTTTTTATTGAAAACGCCCGTCTCTCTATTTCTCAGCACCGCTGGTGAAACGAAGCATGCACGATTGACTGAGTAAAATAGCTATCTATTGTTTCCGCGACTCTAGAGATTGATTTCTTATTCTTGGGAAACAAAGTTGTCATGTTTATGCGGTTGTCAGAAACTAATCCCTTCTTGTGAATTCGAGAAAGTTTCTAGTGACCTCTGAGCTAGATGGCACTCACAAGTAAGTTTAATATATTCGGTAGAGACCTAGTTGACCTCAGCCCTACGTCTAAACTACAGGATATATTATTACAATGCGCAGAGCCTATTAGGAATATAGGAACTACACTACAATTGAGTATGCGGCTCTTTGGCTCTGCTTTGCTGTGGGCTTTTGGCCTCAAAATCAATTTTGATTAGGTAGAGATGCCATAAGCAAATGTCCAAATGTAATAATGAATACGATATCGAGTATGTAATGAAACAAATATGTATCTGATTAAAAGGTACTATTGGAATCAACTTATTTATACTCGTAACAAGGATCGACTGACTTGTATGTTGTCCTTAGTGGTTAGGAAATGAAGAGGTAGTTTTTGAGATTCCAGAAACGCTTGGTTTCTAAAGCGAACATTTTTGCTATATTTGCTCTGTTCGAATAACTTTATTCAACTCAGTAAGAACTACGACGTCATTGCAACGTCATCGACGCGCACGATCGAGACACATCCTGACAACTGAGAATAAAATGGTGGTTCGTCGAGTGCCCAGCTACCTCCACTCCAGTGAAGTTCCCGACTGAGGGTACCGACGGACAGGTAGGCGCATGATCTTTGCCTGTCTTTGTTAATTATTTGTAGTCCAGAAGATGTGCTCCCATAAGGTAGCGAGACCTCTCCTCTTACTTTTATTTGTGGACGTACTCTCGTATTATATGTGTTATGAGACTTCTGAAGTAGGAGCGAGTCCATATCATAGCAGCCAATACGTCAGCAGCGGTGGGTTTTTTACTGGCAAGAGAACTGTTCCTGGCTTAGAGATCGAGTTTATTTCCCCTACCTGCCGCATATAATTATCGGCATGGAACGTTCATCATTAATCAGGCAGTCTGCCTGTTTAAGTTCCCCGATCACGGTTCTCGACAATTGAATTCTAACTTCATCTTCCCAATATAAATACGCTTATGTTAACTTTATATTACGTCTTTAATGGAAGGTTACCCTGTGTGTATGTTGATTTTTACATACACTAAAAAAGTACTACTGATGTATGTTTTATGAGATGTGGCCCATATACCACCTGTTTTGGGCATAAGCGAAGGGTCACATATGTATCGATAGGGTTCTAGACCCCTGTGTGCATATATTTTAATAGTGGCCTTACCTATACAGGTCTTACCTTTTGGAGGCTACAAATAACCAACAAATGCATAAAACGATATGAGCACATTGTAATATACTCATCCGGAATAGAACTTTAATGATAAACCTGGTGACAGGTACATCATTATTCAACTTACGACTAAACCTCGTGATGGTAACGAGGATTTTTTAACTGCTTCCTATGTTTTTGCTATGGCTACATTTATGGCTACATTTATTACTTATTGATGATCAAGGAATATCAATATTTTTTCCACAAACAAGTGTTGTTGGACTCTTCCTTTGTAGAGCGGGGCCTCTAACACAACTTGAGCTGGTGCCGAGTGAGGTGAGGCTTACCCCTTGAGAAGTAATGGTAAGCTTTTGTTAATAAAGTTATTAGTGAAATACTCAATGTGAGTTGTATTGAGGTATAATAAGATTGGAAAGCAATGGTATACAAAGAGATGTTATGTTTACTTTCCCTAGTTGCAGTCCAATCATCATGCTTACATCAAAGGTTTGGACACGAATATATTATCAGTAATACTGTATGTATGATTTCTTTTTGCTCTATTGTGATTGCAGTGACAAGATAATTATAGGTCCTGAAGAAAGCCAGGGAGAACATTCCCTAGTGGCTGAAACATGTCGACCGTGGGAACAGTGATTAATTCCAAAGCGTTTTGTATCTCTTTCTCACTTTCACATTGATTTTAATAGGAAAACACATGAGAGATTGCTAGGATTAGCAGCAGTGAAGGTAGTATAATATCTCATTGGTTTATCCTTTTAAGCACCTTTTTGCACAGTATTGCTTGCACTGCACATTAAAGATTACCTCATGTCACCCATTTTCTAAACAGGTTTTAAAGTCTTTATTTCGATTCATAAAAAAATCATAAAAGACAGGCATTTGACAACATTACTTAATTTAAAAAGATACATAATCTTTAGATTCATAAAACTAGTATTAAATGACAAAAAAGACAAACCTGTGAAATAAAAAAAGAAAGTTTACAATTGGGTTCAAAACAGTTTTCGATGGCATAGACAAAAAAATGGACAACCTATTTTGAAAAAGCTCAGTACATCATGGGGGAGCATATTCATGGTCAGTACAGTAATTATACTATGGTTTCGACCTTAGTATCCAGGCCCACCCCAGGTATTTGGCCAGGCACACTGAAATGAACTCAGAGGTGTTGGTAGTTAGTACACGAATAGCCTCTTCGGATTTTCTTATGGGCAAACGTTGGAACAATGGTTTTAACCATTTGGCTCTAGGTGCTCGGTATCTAGGGCAAACAAACAGAAAATGTCCTATTGTTTCCTTATGACCCGGGCACCAACCACAATCATCCATATTACTCGTTTTCCAACTTTTAGTAAATGTATTCAAAGGTAATGCACCCACCCGGAACTGATGGTAGAGTTTCCTGTCCAGGGTTTTAGAAATTAAATCCCAATAGAGTTCACGGGACAAGTCCAACTTAAATGACAGGAACCTACCCGTAAGATTAATAGAGCTTGAGGCATTAACTCTATTCTGACGGACAGTGGCCCAGTACATTTCCTTGAAAACTAGTTTAGATGGAAAGGTGCTGGTAGAAGGGGATATCCAGAGTTGCTCTAGCCCCATATCCGTCAGGATAGATTTTACCATTTTGAACCATTTAATTTTTCCTGAACCCCCAAGTGACCTAACTTCAGCTACCTCGTTGGCAAATAGGGTGAGTTCAGGGGTTGTCCACAAACGCCTCCAAAAAGCGGCCAATCTAAATTTAGCCATTTCATTAATCGGGGGGCATCCCATGTCCAAGCAGAGAGGGGTGGATGGGGTCGACTGTGGCAAGCCCACGAGGTTACGCAAAAATTTGCATTGTATTTTGTACAAACCCATAAGATCCATATAACCCCACAAATCTGCACCATATAAAATTGCTGGGTTAATTTTAGCATCATAGATCTTAAGAACCGGACAAACCCGCTTAGTGATAGATCTCTTTTGTTCACTTAGTAGGCAGCCGGTAAGGCGGGCAAGCTTTAGTTGTTGTGCTTCGACTTGTGCTTTCCATCCCAGTCGACTGTCTAGGGTAACCCCTAGATATACCATATTCTCCACTTGGTCCAGTTTAACACCACCCATATTAACTGGGCACCGGACAGGGCGATTCTTTGTTAGTACCATAAGCTTAGTTTTCTCGACGTTCACCTTAAGGTCGCTGATGACACAAAACTCCCCAAACCGGTCCAACGCCCGCTGTAGGCCAGAGCGTGTCCGGGAAAGGAGAAAGGTGTCATCAGCGAAGATGAGCATCGGGAAACGTTGTCCTGCAAGCATCGGGGCGTCCGTTGGCGTTTCCTTAAAAAATTTGACCACTTGGTCTATAAACAATAAGAAAAGAGTTGGTGCCAGAACACACCCCTGGCGGACACCTCGGGTTACTGGAAAATGTTCTGTCACTTGCCCCTGGGCACCCCATCTTACCCTCGCAAAATTGTCTTCGTGCAATTTAATTATTAAAACTAATAACTCCTCGGGCATTCCCAAGCTCCTCAAAACTCCCCACAGTTTATCCCTCGGGACTAGATCGAACGCGGACTTCAGATCAAGAAACGCTGCGTAGATTGTACCACCGCCAAGCTGAACCACCTTCCAGTAGATCAGACAAAATCTGAACACCTGGTCGATGGTGCTTGTTCCCGATCTGAAGCCCGCCTGCATTGGAGATAGTATGTCCTCTAGTTCGATCCATCCTTGGACCCTACCTAAGATCATACGTGCAATAAGTTTCTGGGTTGTATCAATGAGGCTAATTGGGCGATAATTACCCGGAGTTGACCTACTGCCCTTTTTGTAGATGGGTAATATCTCAGCCCCCTTCCAGGATTCTGGTATACTTGCACCAGCGGCTATTGAGTTAGCCACTTTAGTAAGGTAAGGTATCCATAAGCCGGGGTCTGTCTTGAACAGGTCGGCTGGTATGAGATCCATGCCCGGTGCTTTCCCTTGCATTGTGAGACCTATGGCCAGTTCGACCTCTTTTTCCGTAAAGGTAATAATCTTAGTTTGCAAGGGGGGCTGGGATACCATCGCCGTAATACTGGGGGGATTAGAGTTCTCGGCACAAAACTGGGTCGAATAAAACGTGACCCATTCCACAGGGGATACATGATTTACAGGGATGCAAGCATCCGGATCCTTCCCCCACTTGACTATTTCCCAAAACTTAATGGGGTTATTTGAAGTGGTAGCCTCCAATAAATCCGACCAGTTCTTATCCTCCCACACCCGCTTAGCTTCCCACTGTGTTTTCTTATAATTAGATCTCGCTTCTTTCACTGAGATCATAACTCCAGACTTAACTGCCCTTATAAGTTTAGTATGGGCTTCCCTACATTTAATATTATACCATTTCTTAGGACAGTTCCGTATTTTGGGATTTGCCTTAGGTCGGGGTTTTGAAAGTAGAGATTTAAGGTCGGCAAAACAACCATTGTGGAGATTCATAATATTGTTGGCCATTTCGGGGTTTCCCCCCAGAAGATCATATGCCAGCATCTCTCTATATGTTTTGCTGACTTTTATGTTTACCTTGTCCCTTAAAGCAACATCCTCCACAATTTTAGACCATTTGAGTCTCTTCCTATCATTGGTTAGGAAGGCATCCCCAGTTTGTGCAGTACCAGGGTTCTCAGATCTCACTAAACCTGGTAACTTTAATTTTAGGGACAGGGGGTTATGGTCACTTTCTGGGCGGGGGAGGATTGCCATGTCTATCATAAGGGGCCAATCTCCTACTTTTAATAGGATATAATCGATACGGCTTTTTCTAAGCCCGTTATCGAATGTAAAATTTGCTTCCTGGTCTGATTTGGCGCGGCCATTGACAGCCCGAAAGCCCCTATTAAGGCAAAGAGCCGTCCAATTCACTGCTGCCTCGGTTGCAGTTACTGATTTACAGGGCATCAGTTCTGGAATACCCCATACTGCATCCTCCGCATAGCCCCAACTGTCCCCTGGGTCGAGCAATGGCTCAAAGGTACAGTTTAGGTCTCCAGCCAGGAGGGTTACAAGATCACTATCAAGATCGTCTAAGATTGGGTCCAATGTTTCCAGCAGGTGAGGTGAGTGGCCTCCTGGCAAACCTCGGGCATATACATTAAACAAAATCATGTCCCGACAGCCAGTCTTCCTCAACTTAATGATAAGGAGGTCAGGGTTGCATACTGTTATTTCTGTGGAATGGAATCCCAGGGATTGTTTCACCCAGATCAATAAACCCCCTGAGGCTCTCCCTTTAGGGCTTCTAATTGCAGGTTTAAAAAAATTGATGTATCCCTGCCTAAATGTTGGTTCAGTTGCCCAAGTTTCCTGGAGTAAGATAATATCATATTTATCTATAAACTCCAGCCAGTCATCTGAGTGGGTACGACTTTTAACCCCCGCAACATTCCAGGAGGCAATAGAAAGTAGTTCTGGGCCATGGGTCACAGAGGGTACCACTGAGTCCAGAGCCACTAGTGCATTTAAGTTATTCTCAGCATCACACCCATTTGTGGTGCACCCAAGGGTGCCCCAATTTTCCCCTTGCTTCCAGGTCGTTTCTACTTCCCTTAACGGTGGACTGGTAGAACTTGCTGTTATTGAGGCCCCCAGTCGCTGCTCCTCTACAAATACCAACTGCGAAGGCTCATTAGACGGCCTATCTGGCAGGGAACTAGGATTTACTGTATGGGCAGTTATGCAAGTCCGGGAGTGAAGTCAATCATTTGCCTCAAGATCAGATAATGGGCCAAAGTGGTTGAAAAGAAATGGGAAAGTAGTGGGCTGGGGAGTCATTGTAGTAGGATACCTCCTGATATTTGGTTGGCCATATCTGGAACCCGCCAGGGTACTACTCTGCCTATGCGGGTAAAAATATGATAGGCTCAATGTTTGAACATCCCCCTGCCTGGCAAACCTCGCTTTTCTGCTAATCATTTCCACCACCCAAGGATCCTTAAACGAGATCAATACACAATCGCCCTCCAGATCTTTTGTGCCATGACCCACCCAGTCCACCCTTCTCACAAACAAAATTTCAGTTGGCAGAGAGGGGGGTAATGGTCGGTTTTTATTTAACCAAAAGGTCACCTTATTGCGCAGATCATCGAAAGTCTCCCTCTTACCCTGTTGAAGGGGGGCTACACCAGTCAAAACTATTGTGTATAGTGCAGCCTCAGTAGGGAGATCGGCCCGTGGCTTAGTGTGTGTACGATGTTTTTCAACCAGGGGTTTTGTGTTGTTACGTTTTTGATTAGCCGTAGACCCTTGAAAAAGAGGCCGGGAAGTATTAAGACTGGGTTGAGCCAGGGATGGTAGTCCAGTTGGGTGTAGTCTAGCGGGGTTTAAGCTATCAGGTTTTACTACTGGCCGCTTCTTCTGCAATGATTGAGATGCGGCCACTAGTTGATTATTAGATGTAACCTTATGATCTCCTCCCCTCATTGGTCTATCAGTTACTACCCCAAGGGGTTTATCACTAAGGGATGTAGAAGTATTTACTTGAGCAATATTTGCTGGATGTGTTGGATTAGCCCCCCCTTGGCTCAAACTAGTTAGGGATACTAGTAGGGCTGAGGTAGTGTTCACAACTGCCTCCAGGGATTCAATTTTTTGGGTCATTAACCTGGTCCGCTCTAGAACAGGCAATAAGAGGTTTTTCATCAAAGCCTCAATTTTAACCAACAATGATTCATCACTATTTTGACAAGTGGGGCAAGGGTCAGAGGATCCAAGCGAGGTGAGGGAGGGGCAAGGAATATTAGGAAAGGTACTAAGACATTGTTTGTTATCGCCAGGTTTGCCCATAACTAATGATATAGGATTATCGTGGCAAGTATCGGCGGTTTCTTTAACTTTTAATTTTTGCATTTTTCGTTCTCTCCCCCCTAAATAACTCGTATCATGCTTCCTCTTCCTTGTTGCCGTATCGGCACCAACTGAGTTCATATGTATCACTCTTTTGGAAACTGTCTTAGAGTGCTCGGGAGATAATTTGGGCGTTTCTGGGGTATAGTCTGATTCAAAACTAACCTGAGATACAGTTTCACTATTTGCCTCAGAATCATTTAAATTATGTTCTACATGAGTTGGTATATGTGTAGACAAATCAGCCCCATCGCTATCTATATGTATTAGCGCCTCGACAGTTGCTGAATGGATACAATTAAAAGCTGCATGGGGTTGTGTCACAGGGCTAGGGATCGTAGCCAGCCTACCCAATGAAGAGCGTTTTTCACTAAGTAGGTCAAGTGAAAGGCGTTTTTCAACCATAGCGATTTCTTTTTCAAGTATACCTGTGGCACGAGAAATAAAAACATCCAATGGGCCCGAAACCACTCCTTTAGGAGTCTGAACTTGAACAATGCGTGTTTTGCCTGAGCGTAATGGCATATTATCTAGAGTAAAACAGATATGGGAGATAGCAACTATAACACGCTTATTTACACAATAATCTATACTAACATCAATGTGTTGACAAGCATTAAAATGTTTCTTATGTCCAAAACCCTTAAGAATTATGGGTTTGTAGTAAAAGTCAATAGCGGATGAGAGTCCCGCCTACCTTGGTTGTTTGGGAATAACAGGACAGGGAATATGGGCCGGGGCCGTCCACTGCCGTCCTCGAACGGCCTCAAACGGCCCGCTCTTAGCCCGGTCTTGTCCCGGGCTGCGTCCCGCGCTGCGGGAGAGATAACTCCAGTTATAGGAAGGATAGAGGGCGGTGGGCGGGCCGGCAGGGAGAGCGGACCGGAAGTTGACACGGTCTGTCAGGGACTCCTGGGAATTGGAGTCCCTGGACGCTCGCAGCCCTGCAGCCCTCCGCCGACGCTGTTGCTGACCCACCAGGCTCTCCCAAACTGCTCCTCCTCACAGAAGTCCGTCGAAGCGGCACCCGCGAAGCGGGTGCGGCGAGGTGTGGGTAGGATGCGTGCAGGCCACGGGGTGTCCCAATAAAATAAGCACGTCCCAGCTAAGCGCTGTAACAAGGTTCAAGTGGTGTCCCAAAGAATACTGGGCGGCGAGGGGTTTTTAAAATCACTCCGGTGGGCGGGGGCGGGCCGGCAGGGAGAGCGGACCGGAAGTTGACACGGTCTGTCAGGGACTCCTGGGAATTGGAGTCCCTGGACGCTCGCAGCCCTGCAGCCCTCCGCCGACGCTGTTGCTGACCCACCAGGCTCTCCCAAACTGCTCCTCCTCACAGAAGTCCGTCGAAGCGGCACCCGCGAAGCGGGTGCGGCGAGGTGTGGGTAGGATGCGTGCAGGCCACGGGGTGTCCCAATAAAATAAGCACGTCCCAGCTAAGCGCTGTAACAAGGTTCAAGTGGTGTCCCAAAGAATACTGGGCGGCGAGGGGTTTTTAAAATCACTCCGGTGGGCGGGGGCGGGCCGGCAGGGAGAGCGGACCGGAAGTTGACACGGTCTGTCAGGGACTCCTGGGAATTGGAGTCCCTGGACGCTCGCAGCCCTGCAGCCCTCCGCCGACGCTGTTGCTGACCCACCAGGCTCTCCCAAACTGCTCCTCCTCACAGAAGTCCGTCGAAGCGGCACCCGCGAAGCGGGTGCGGCGAGGTGTGGGTAGGATGCGTGCAGGCCACGGGGTGTCCCAATAAAATAAGCACGTCCCAGCTAAGCGCTGTAACAAGGTTCAAGTGGTGTCCCAAAGAATACTGGGCGGCGAGGGGTTTTTAAAATCACTCCGGTGGGCGGGGGCGGGCCGGCAGGGAGAGCGGACCGGAAGTTGACACGGTCTGTCAGGGACTCCTGGGAATTGGAGTCCCTGGACGCTCGCAGCCCTGCAGCCCTCCGCCGACGCTGTTGCTGACCCACCAGGCTCTCCCAAACTGCTCCTCCTCACAGAAGTCCGTCGAAGCGGCACCCGCAAAGCGGGTGCGGCGAGGTGTGGGTAGGATGCGTGCAGGCCACGGGGTGTCCCAATAAAATAAGCGCGTCCCAGCTAAGCGCTGTAACAAGGTTCAAGTGGTGTCCCAAAGAATACTGGGCGGCGAGGGGTTTTTAAAATCACTCCGGTGGGCGGGGGCGGGCCGGCAGGGAGAGCGGACCGGAAGTTGACACGGTCTGTCAGGGACTCCTGGGAATTGGAGTCCCTGGACGCTCGCAGCCCTGCAGCCCTCCGCCGACGCTGTTGCTGACCCACCAGGCTCTCCCAAACTGCTCCTCTTCACAGAAGTCCGTCGAAGCGGCACCCGCGAAGCGGCACCCGCGAAGCGGGTGCGGCGAGGTGTGGGTAGGATGCGTGCAGGCCACGGGGTGTCCCAATAAAATAAGCGCGTCCCAGCTAAGCGCTGTAACAAGGTTCAAGTGGTGTCCCATTTTCTAAACACAATTCCATGTGCTTTTCCTTCTGTAAGATTCACAGAGAAGGATACAGCTCTCTTTCTGCTCTCTCTGATAACTAAGAGAGGCAGCAGAGGGTTGTTGGGACCCCAGATGATGACACTGGGCACATGGTTGTGTATTGATGGGATACCTTTTATCCTGAGGCAATTTTGAGTATTGTCTCTTTGCTTTTCTTTTGCTTTCTTGTTTCTATTGTACACTCAACAACATAGATAATTGTGATAGCCTCTATATTTGTTTCTAGAGGTATATGTTGAATAAACCCTTTTTAGTCCTATGGATTCCATTTTTGTTTTTGAATATTAGAATTAGGGGGATTGAATCCATTTAGGACTTTAAACTTCCCTCAGACCCTCTTTCATTACAATTATTTAGAATTACTCCCACTGAAGGTATCAATGCACTAAATACATCTTCGACAATTTCTGAAAAACTAGTTCTTTTCTTGCGTGTTAATCCGTTATTTTCTTCATTGCTTCCAGTGATTCTTTTTACATGGTATACCTTTGGGAATACTATTCCGAAATAGCAACTGCCATACCAATGGTCAGGCAGCTTAAAGTAAGCTTTATTTCCACAAACATAATAAACTCCAGGAAATACTGGATCTTTTCCACCTTTTAGTTCCCATCCCCCTATTATCAGACGATTGGGCTCACATTCACTAGAACCAATAAATATATTGTTATACTCTGCTTTTAACCTATGGAGACTGATTTCCCCTGTATTTTCAAAGCCCAGGGACATAGCAGCATGAGTCTTGCCAGTTGCAATTGGATCTTCTTTCTCAGCCCACTTAGGTATCTGAGGTTTCGGTTCAGAGGCCCTTCTATGGAAATCCTGTCTTCTTTTCTCTATTAAATACAAAATATCTCTTCTTCTTCATGTAGCTTACAGGTTAGGTTGTGCTTATGTGCTCCAGCTATATCTATTGTTTTCATTGTTAGAAAATATTCACCCATGAATTGGGAGTCTCTACTGCTGAGAACGGGGTTCATACTCTTCCGCAAAGGAACTTCAGAAAAAATCACATCTATGTTAGAATAACAATATTGCAACTTTCCAGTTCTATAAAATAAACTAGCTAAAATACTACATGAAATACCATGTGTCAACGGTAAATGATCATATGTTACTCCTTCGGCAACAGATGTCGGCAATTTCATACATACATAACAATCTCTAACTTCCATGGTTTCTACATAATGTACTAACAGGGTAGCAAAAACATTTAAATATGTAACATTTTTATACACACTATGATGTAAATCTGTCTCATCTGGTGCTTCTAATTCTATTCTGTCTTGCTTAATTTTAGCTACCTTTCCATGTGCATTAGTGTTATTTGCGGTCCTTAGATAGGGATTGGTTATTGTCAGTGCTCACCATACTATAAGTACTAAACATATGCTACATATACATATCCTACAGCATCTCTTTACGCAGTTTCGTTTCAGTTTTCCAGCAGCTCTATTATCAGCCATTTTTTACTAAGAAGATTTCTCCCCTCTTTTTAACCTTTGTACCGAATACAACCTGGGGAATTATTTCTTCAAGTTTGTCTCACTTCTTCGTCAATTCAATCAGCATTTAATTTGTCATTACTATCTCCACTTATCTCAAGATTCTCAAAATCTTCAAGAATCAGATATGTCTATTGAGGGTCCTTGAATTTATTGTTTAGTCTCTTCAATCGTCGACTTCTCCTTCTTGGCTTCTCGTTGGACGGTCCAGATTGGCTTGTTACTTCATCCACTTGGTCAGGTTCTTCATTTATTGTCTTAAGGCTATATCTCAGTCTCTTAATAATACTAGGCCAATTATCACCTTTTCTGACTCTTTTAGCTTGCACTGTGCTTTCAGTTTCTTCAAGAGTTCTTTTGTTTTTGTTGATTTGTGGCACAACTTGATTATTTCCTTCTTCTGAATTCCTCTCTATCTGACCTCTATCTAAGCCTAAGGGCTTATTACCTTAGCCGTTTCTGCCTGGATGTTTTCTTCTTTGCTAATCTGACCCTGTCCAGGATTTTGTTTGATTTGGCTTTTTCTTTCTTCTTCCTGAACTTGTTTTTCTTTTCCAAACTGGTCCTGTTTGTCAGACCCCCACCAGACGTACCTTCTACTTGTGGAGTGATCCCGCAGGGATGACGTGGGTAACCCCCTCCGTCTCCCAGAAAGAACTAAATACTAACCAGGCTGAAGAGGGGACTGGGGGAGGCAACCAAGATAAGGTGTAGACAGCATGGAAGGAGGCTGGGATTGGTCAGCCCTCGGGTGTTCTTGGGGTCTTGTGATGTACACCGCCTAAGGGGTGGATCAAATGGGTAACACTCATGCCAGACACTGGTAACAAGCACAACCAACACAAAACACAAGGAGGGCGTAGTCCCCTGAGATGCAGCGCCAGTTGGCTGGGTTCTGGGTCCACAAAGAAGCATGTCTGCGCACACCACTGATCCGGAAACAGCAACACGTATACCTGCACTTGGTTGTGGTAACTGGAAAAGGCAAGCGCTTCAATGCGGAGTACGCGCTGGTTGCCAAAAACTGAGAGTGAGAGAATACGTGTACTTGCAGGAGTTGCAGAGATAGCAATGAATGTGCTCTTGTGCTGATGCACGAATCCCAGGAGTGCAGGTACGTACCTTTGCAATAATTGCTGTGTCAAAAAACAAACGCGCTCCTGCGCTGGCCGGTATAAACAAAGGAAACGCGGCTGCGTGCCTTTGCACGAGTTGCGTGGTGTAAACAAAAGCGCTCCGGCGCTTGCCAGGTAAAACAAGAAGGAAACGCGGCTGTGTGCCTCTGCACGAGTCGCGTGGTGTAAACAAAAGTGCTCCTGCGCTTGCCAGGTAAAACAAAATGAAACGCGGCTGCGTGCCTCTGCACGAGTCGTGTACTCAGCAGTTCTGTGTGTGCCCTTGCGCGGTCCGGATGGAATATCCGGTTGATGGCAGAACTATCGCTAGCGCTCCGGCGCTCCTGCGAAGCTCAGTACGTGAATACTAAGCGCTGATTGCTGCGACTTCGCTTCTGATAAATGGTCCTCCCCGGAAGTGCTGGTAAGCTGATTTCTTTGGCAGGTCCCATCTAGGAAGGCTAAACGGCCGACCTGCTTAGTCTGATCTGATGTCGGCAGAAAGGAGCTGGCGCGCACGCAACACACCGCGCACCAGCAATCCAAGAAACAGGGAACATGACAGCCCCCACCCTTCCGGTTAAACAGGGGTAGCAGGACATTGTTTCTGGGGGTCCAAGGTATGGAAGGCGAGGACTAGGCGGGATGCATGACGGACATGGTACAGGGGCTCCCAGGATCGCTCCTCCGGACCATACCCTCTCCAGTCTACTAGGTAAAAGAGTCTACCCCTAGTCCTGCGAGAATCAAGGAAGGCCTGGACCTCGTACTCCTTGTGATCGTCTATGAGAACAGGAGGTGGGGGCGAAGCTATCAGGCAGTCAGGGTGAGCAGGCCGCAAGAGAGAGGCGTGAAAGACAGGGTGTACCCTCATCTGGGGGGTAATGACAGTCTCATGCATACCCTGTTGATCACCCTTGTTATGGAATAGGGTCCTACGTAACATGGCAACAGTTTTTTGGGCCCATGTGTGTTGAGATTTTTGATGGATACCCATACCCTGTCCCCCACTTTGTATTCCGGTTCTGCTTGAATGTGTTTGTCTGCACTTTGTTTGTAGTTCTCTTTGGCCTTGGCTAGCTCAAAACGGGCTTGTTGCCATATGGTGCGGAGCAAAGAATGATATGCCTGTACAGTGGGTATATCACAGGCCTGGGTCTCCTTCCAGGTGGTTGTCCTAGGATGTTGGCCTTGGAGGCAGTAGAATGGTGATACCCCAGTGGCAGATTGTTTGTTGTTGTTGTACGCGTATTCCACCATCCATAACACTTCGGACCATTCCTTTTCTATGTTGAGCAGCAAGCAACAGAGGTATTGCTCCATGGATTGGTTGGTTCTCTCCGACTGCCCGTCCATTTGGGAGTGGTAAGCTGAAAACAAACGAACCTCCATGTCTAGGATGTTGCAGACTTCATTCCAAAACTTGGATATGAACTGAGATCCTCGGTCTGTGATCAGGACTGAAGGAATACCATGTAACCGGACCACGATCTGCATGAAGATTGACACCAGTTCCTCTGCTGTAGGTAGTTTCTGCAGAGGCACGAAGTGCGGCATTTTGGTAAGGTGGTCCACGATGGTGAGAATGGTGGTGTACCCTGTTTTGGTTCTGGGGAGTTCTATGATGAAGTCCATCGAGACGGTGTGCCATGGGCCAGGGGGAACAGGAATCAGGTGCAGCAGTCCCACTGTGGGTGGAGATGAGGTCTTACCTTCAATTAATCAATCAATCAAAGCATTTATAGAGCGCACTACTCACCCGTGAGGGTCTCAAGGCGCTGGGGAGGGGGGGAGAGCTGCTACTGCTCGAAGAGCCAGGTTTTGAGGTGCTTCCTGAACCTGAGATGGTCCTGGGTCAGTCATGGGTGAGTGGGGAGGGAGTTCCAGGTCTTCGCTGCCAGGTAGGAAAATGATCTTCCTCCGGAGGTGGTTCTGCGAATTCGTGGGATGATGGCGAGGGCGAGGCTGGTGGAGCGGAGCTGGCGGGTGGGGGTGTAGAATGAGAGTCGGCTGTTGAGGTAGTCGGGCCCTTGTTGTGGAGCGCTTTGCGTGCGTGGGTGAGCAGCCTGAACGTGATCCTTTTGTTGACTGGGAGCCAGTGGAGGTTTCTCAGGTGAGTGGTTATGTGGCTGTGGCGGGGGATGTCGAGGATGAGTCGTGCGGCGGTGTTTTGTATGCGCTGTAGCCTAGTCTGGAGTTTGGCGGTAGTTCCTGCGTATAAGGCATTTCCGTAGTCCAGTCGGCTGATGACGAGGGCCTGGGTGACTGTTCTTCCGGTTTCTGTGGGGATCCACCGGAAGATCTTTCTAAGCATTCTCAGGGTGTTGAAGCATGAGGTTGAAACGGCGTTGACTTGTTTGGTC
Source organism: Lissotriton helveticus (assembly GCF_964261635.1). NCBI lineage: Eukaryota > Metazoa > Chordata > Amphibia > Caudata > Salamandridae > Lissotriton > Lissotriton helveticus. The sequence continues at coordinate 302,723,482 of NC_136059.1, forward strand.
ATCGTGAGGGAGGAGTCCAGGATAAAACCCAGGCGTCTGTGAACCATGAGGGTTTTGTGGTGGAGGTCTTGCTGTGGAGGGTTTTCAATGGAGCGAGGTCGTCGGCGCAGTTGGTGATCCACTGTGAGAAGTTGCGGGCTGCGTCGTTGGTGTCAGGTATGTTGATGTCGGCAGGTGGGTCCTGGCTCAGTGACGAGGTAAGCTGGTCAGTGGTGACTTTGCTCCAGCATCTGCGGGGGATCTGAAGCATGTGGTGGTGAGATGGAGTCTTCTTGAAAGTGAAGTGAAGGCAGCTGTGGTCGGTCCAGTGTAGTCCTGTGGAGTGGTTGAAGGCAACGTGGTTACTGGCGGAGAAGATGGCGTCGAGGGTGTGGCCGGCGAGGTGGGTGGGGGTGTCCACCAGTTGCTTGAGTCCGAGGTTGGCGAGATTGTCGAGTAGGGTGGTGGTGGTGTTGTCGTTGTTGTTCTCCAGGTGAAAGTTCAGGTCTCCTAGGAGGATGTACTCTGGAGAGGCTAGGGCGTGCGGGCTGATGGCGTCGGCGATGGTTTCGCTGAATTGCGTGCGAGGGCCCGGGGGTCTATAGAGGAGTGTTCCTCTGAGGGTGGTTTGGGGGTCGGTGTGGATCTGGAAATGTAGGTGTTCGGCGGATGAGATGGTGTCTTCGGCGTTGGTCGTGATGCAGATGGTGTTCCTGTAGATGATGGCGACCCCTCCTCCTGTGCTGTTGGCGCGGTCCTTCCGGGTGATTTTGTAGCTGTCCGGGATGGCTATGGCAATGTCGGGGGCTGAGGAGGCGTTCATTGAGCACAGACGGTACAACGGGCTATGTAGGCCTGTGTGTCAATGGCCAGAGTGGGCCACCAGAACTGCCTTTGTATCAAGTCCTTTGTTTTCTGATACCCGGGGTGGCCGTATAAGGGGTGGTCGTGGCACATGAACAATGCTTGTTGATGATGCCACGCCAATGGCAGGAAGTAACACGCCCCTTTGAACAAGACTCCATCCCGTTCAGTTAGCCCCTGGATGGCTTCCGTCCAGTCGTTCGGGTTCTTTTGTTCAAGATCGTGGAGTAGCTGAGATAGGAAAGAGGAGGTGACCACAGCCCCCTGGAAACATCGATCAGGATTATTGATGGGTACCGGTTCCATGAATGGAGTGCTGTCTCCGGTTTCGTCCAGCCTGGACAAGGCGTCGGCTTTGGCGTTCTCCCTTCCGGGTCGGTAGGTGATTCGGAAGTTGTATTCCTGAAGATTTGGGTCCACCTTAATTGCCTAGCGGTAAGGGCCCTGACCGAGCGAAGGAACTGTAGGTTTCTGTGGTCGGTGAAGATGGTCACCGTGTGTTTAGCATCCTTCAGGTAGTGGTGCCATTCCTCGAATGTCGCCTTGAGGGCCAGGAGTTCCCTATCGATTGAGTAGTTGTATTCCGCTGGCTATAGCTCCCTGGAGTAGTAGGCCACTGAGTGCAGCCAGTGCTAATTTGAGCAGGTGCTTTCAGGTGCTCAGCACCTGCTCTTCTTTCACAGGGCCGGGGCTACAATTTCTGAACCTGCAGGTGGTAGTCTCAATATTAATTGTTCAATTCAAAATAAAAAGAATAACATACATTGCATGGTGACTGGCTGGTAAATGTTCATAGGAAGGACGGCATACGCCTGTCCAGGCAGGCATGATTGTGTATCACCACGTTAGTGATGATGTCATCACGCTGATCACAAATCCAAGAAGTCATCAACAAACTATGGCTTGCATTCTATTCCCCTAGTCTGCTGCACCCTGCCATTGCCTAAGCCTAAACCTCCCATTGAATAATTGTAGCTGGGGCCTGGCTCATGACAGAGTTGAGGCAAAGGAAGCTGCAAGAGCGCATTTGGAACTTGGGAGTGAGGGCTCTTGAGGAAGAATAAATGAAAGTAAGGGTGGACTTTCCACTTGTTGCGTAGCCAGAGTAGCATATCCGGCAGCCCTGCATTGCTGCTATCCTCAATGTGCTCTATGAGGCTGTGGCCCAACACAACCTTTGTGCGCCATGGCATCACCAGTAGAATCTGTGCACTGCACCCCAGCATGGTAATTGCTGAGCGTGAGTGAGTCCAGTAGGCACCACAGCCATACTTACCGGCATTGGCAGCATTACTGCTGGGGACAATGCCTGTGCTGTAGCAGGCAAGATCACAGCAAGCTGAGCAGTGGATGCAGATGCCGTCGCCATCCCTGGACCTACTAATTACAAGCAGCACTAGCAGTGACATGACCTGCTGTGCTCAAGCAGCCACCTGTTTCGCAATAAGCCCAGTCATACCACACTGATTAATATATGCAAAAAACATTTTAATTTAATGTACATTTTGTTTTTGCACTCAGTGTAGGTAAGACAGTAAAACATCTTCCGCTTCTTTAGGAATGACAACAGGAAAACGCAGAGTTCAAAATAGCAGGGACACGTACAGGCTGACGACAGGGGTCACAGGCAGCAGCAGTGTTAGAGATGAGAGACAGCGAGAGTAAAGAGGAGAAGAAACAACAAGAGAGGAGAGAGATAAAACAGAGCAAAGTAGAAGAAAAGGAGGAGAGCAAATCAGATACAAAGAGAAAGGCCATGATGTGAAGAAGAGAGCATTAAGAAGAGAGAAGATAGAATGAAAGGTTCTGGAGGACAGGACAGAGGAAAAAAGCAGACAAATAATAAAAGGGAGACACAGCTAATCACTGCTAGAGAGTGATAGTAAAGAGCCAAGATCGAGGGGAAGGAGAGCAGAGCATGGATAAAAGTGAAGAGAAAAAGGGCAGGGCTAAAATGAATAGAGGGCAAATCAGAAATACAGGGTGTGACAAAGGTGATAGAAAACAATTAGAGAGGTGAGAGTATAGACTCTTAGAGCAAAGACTTAGGGGACAGACAACAGATCATGGTTAGAAGATAGAGACTGAGGCAGTGAGAGTGTTGAAAATGGGGCTCACCGTAAAAAGATGTGTGCAGTGGCCTCCTTGGCAAAATTTTCAGCACCTGCACTTCTTTTTTTTACAAATTAAGTACTGAGTGCAGCAGACCCGTTTCGGTGTCTCTTTGTGACAAAACCCCTCCCTGGGCGCTCTGTGAGGCGTCGGCCTCTACTATGAAGGGTTTATTGGGATCAGGGTGTTTCAACACAGGTGCTGTGGTGAACCTTGTCTTTAGCTTCTGGAACACTTTTTCAGCTTTCTCGTCCCACAAGTAATGTGTGCCTTTGCCTAATAAGCATGGAATGGGGTGACTATCCTGGAGAACCCTGCGATGAAAGGGCGATAGTAATTCGCGAACCCCATGAATATCTGGACTTGCTTCACAGAACTAGGGGACGGCCACTGTAATATGGTTTCCACCTTCCTGGAGTCCATCTCAACGCCCGCGGTGTTAGGATGTGTCCCAAGAACTCCACTGTGGTGGTGTGGAACACGCTTTTCTCCAACTTGACATATAGGCCATGTTGCTGTAATTGCTGGAGAATTGCACGCACGTGCTGTAGATGTTCCGACATATCTGCTGAATAAATCAGTATGTCGTCAATATAGACTATACAGAACCAGTTGATGTACTCCCTCAACACCTCGTCGATAAAATACTGGCGAGCAGCAGGGGCATTGCAGAGCCCGAAAGGCATGACGCGGTACTCGAACAAGCCGTACCTTGTTCTGAAGGCGGTTTTCCACTCATCTCCCTCTCGGACCCTGACAAGATGGTAGGCACCACGTAAATCCAGCTTGGTGTAAACAGTCGCGTCTTTCACTTAATCCAACAAGTCGGATATCAGGGGCAGAGGGTACCGTTTTTTTATCGTTATGGAGTTTATTTCCCTGAAGTCAATACACAGCCGCAAATCCCCTTCTTTCTTTGCCACGAAGAAGAGAGGCGAAGAAACGGGAGATCTGGAATGGCATTTAAATCCATTCCGTAGGTACTCTACGGAGATGTTTATTTTCCTTTTTGGTGAGGAAGTTGTCATGTTTCGAGGCGCCGAAAGATTACGGCCACCTCGAACTACACTTCCCGAGGCGCCGGAAGATTACGGCCGCCTCGAACTACATTTCCCGGCATGCTGTGCGTACGCCACGCACGAACGTGAGTGGCGCGCGCATACCAGGAAATAAAGGGCTGAGTCGGACGGCGGTTAGACGCCGATAATTCCGTTTACGTGTTGGCGTGTTCCTGGATTACAAGGCTGGTAGCGGTAAGGGTGGCGGTCGTTCACTGAAGCGCCAGAACTGTGAGTAATCAAGAGCTGTGTGGTGTGGGGCGTTGGTAGTGTCGATCCCAACAACACACCCACAGTTTGCCTGGTTCCTAGGAGCATCACTCGGAGAGTGTTGCTAGGAAGTTCACGAACTTCAAAGAGAGAGTTTGAACTAGGGGGATTTTGGTGTGGTCGATCCGGAAACAAGTCCTGTGACTTGTGTAGCCCCACGGAAACCCCTAGTCACCTCTTGTACATATTGTATATAAGCGCCTTCAGGCACAGTAACGATAGGACTCACGTGAACCCTATTGAGCCTCGTTACTGGTATCCCTCACATAAACTGTACTTCCTATATATATGTGGAGAGTGTATACCAAGGAAGAGAGAGTCACAGAGTGAGTTAACACTGTGACCCAGTTGCGAAGATTGTGCTGCCGGTGTGCAGAGTTCATACTTGTTTCTTTATTCCCGAAATAACAGGAGACAGGAGGGGTAGTGGACGCAAATAAAGGGAACTGTGGTATCCTATGTAAAGACTTTCAAGCATTGTTCTGGGTAGGTGTGTAATCTCTATAGCGCACTAATCACGAATCTGTACACTGAACCAGTGAGATTGAATCTTGTGTATGTTTGTTTTCACAGTCAGGCACAGTTCTGCAATCCATACCCTACCCCTGTCTCCATTGGACTAAGGCATTGTGTATTTTCCTTTACAGGTAATGAGTAGGGGCAGTGGAAGGGTTGTGGGTGGAGAAAAGTAGAACACTGGTGTAGGTCAGGGAGGTAGGGTGTTCTAATAGCGTGTTCTTTGTCGTTACAGATCTCCCTCCCTGCTGTTCCCTTCCTTTCCCGCGCCCCGCTGTATCACCTTAGTCGTTCGTGTTTTATCTCGGAGCACTGGGGTTGTTCAGTGGGGCCGGGATTAGGACTCTCATCACAGCCCCGAGGAAGAAGAGAGCCGAGCCTGATAGAATTATCGGCCCAAGGATTTTACCTCCTCTTGGCTGTGTTGGGAATCAACCATGACCACCTTAGAGGACGTCATGGCTGCTTTGGCCTTAGTACAGGTAGAGCTGGCAGCTTCCAATAGAGAGGTGGCAGCTGCAAGGGCTGAAAACGCCCAGATGCGAGCCCGGTTTGATAGATTGCCTTCTACTACCACCTCAACAGGGGCTTCTAGTAGCACTTCCCCTACCACGTCTGTGGTGGTTGAGATGCCCGCACAGATCCCTCTGGCACCACCAGAACGATATTACGGGGACATAAAAAAAGATTCAAGTGTTTATGACACAAGTACAGATGCACTTTATGTGCAAACCCAAGATGTTTGCTACACACCAAGCGAGAGTAGCTTTCCTTATCTCGTATCTAGGGGGGGAAGCCGCTCAGTGGGCGGTGCCCATAGTAAAAAGGGATGACCCTCTTCTGTACCAATGGGATAATTTTAAAGAGGAGTTCGAAAAAACCTTCGACAGGAGGGCAGAAACCCTCACAGCAGACAGAGAGTTGTTGAAGCTAAGACAGGGAGATGCAGATCTGGTCACATATCTCAACAACTTCCGGAGACTCGTGGCCGAAACTGATTGGCCAGAAGTAAAAAGAACAGCCTTGTTCTATCAAGGACTGAACGAAGACATAAAGGACGTTTTGGCCCAAATAGATCCCCAGCCTCGCACATGTTCTGCTTTAATTGATCTTACCTTACGCTTAGACCATCGCATGAAGGAAAGAAAAGGAGAGTCTAAGAAAAAAGATAAAGCAGTGATGCCGTATGAGCAAGCCGGTAGCAGTGACAAACCGGCTCCTGCTTCCGAAGCAATGGAAATAGGGGCAGTGAGAGCCTCACTAACCAACAGCGAAAGAGAACACAGACGCAAACAAGGACTGTGTCTTTATTGTGGGAAAAAAGGCCATTTTTTACGCGAGTGCCCGGTGAAGCCAAAACTCAACCGGACTCGGGGAGGACAGAGTCTTGCTGGAGTGGCCGCAAAAGAGTCGGAAAACTACAAGGCTTGAAGGTGAAGGAAGGGAAACCCTCAAGCGTCCACATCATCCCTTCCCTTACTCCGAGTACGATGGACGAGCGGAACCACCTTTTTTTGAACATGTTTTTGCACATAAACAACATACCTCAAGAAGTGCAAGTAATGGTTGATTCTGGGGCTACAGGCTGCTTTATGGACTGTGCTATGGCTCGTCGGTTGGGAGTGAAACTGGTCGCTAAAGACAGACCTGAAACAGTCTACGCCGTGGATGGCAACGTATTGCAAGCAGGCCCGATTATCTACCACACGAGAGAGTATGAAGCCGTTTGTGCTCCGTCCCATCATGAACGTCTGGCATTCAACATCATAGAAGCCCCACAATATGGAATCATCCTGGGTCTCCCATGGTTGCAAAAACATGACCCTGACATACGGTGGAAAACAAAAACGATCCAGTTCCTTTCGAGTTATTGTCACGACCACTGTTTTCCAAGGATAAGCAATCCGACTCCAACAGCAAAGACTAATTACGCTATAGCTACGGCAGCAGAGAAAGAAGTCACGCTGCCTTCCTGTTATGATGAGTATAGGGCTGTGTTCAGTGATAAAGAGGCAGAGGTACTTCCACCACACCGAACATACGATTGCCGCATTGACCTCATCCCTGGTTCTGAGATTCCCAACGGGAGAATTTATGCTCTAACACTCCCTGAAACAGCCACGTTACGCGAATATTTGGACAAATACCTGGCCTTAGGTTATATTCGCCCATCCAGATCTCCTGCAGCATCTCCTCTATTCTTTATTCCCAAGGCAAACGGGGAAAAAAGGTGTTGCATAGACTACAGGGCGTTAAACGCCATCACCGTGAAAAACCAGTATCCTTTGCCTCTGATCCCGGTGTTGCTGGAACAGGTCCGGGCAGCACGCATCTACACAAAGCTGGATTTACGCGGAGCCTATCACCTCGTCCGCATCAGACGAGGTGATGAGTGGAAAACCGCTTTTAAAACACGGTACGGGCTCTATGAGTACTTGGTGATGCCCTTTGGGCTCTGCAATGCCCCTGCAGCTTTTCAGTTTTTTTTGAATGAAGTCCTTCGGGAATACCTGGATCGACATGTGGTCGTGTATATAGACGACATCCTCATTTATTCAAATTCAACGGAAGAACACATCACGCACGTAAAAAAGGTGTTAAGGGCACTACAAGACCATCACCTCTTTTGCAAAATCACCAAATGTGAATTTCACGTCACAACAGTGGAGTTCCTTGGAGTTATGCTTACTCCTTCAGGTCAAGTGATGGCGGAAAGGAAGGTCCAAGCAATTGTAGAGTGGCCCCGCCCCTCTAACGTCAAAGACATCCAGAGCCTGTTGGGGTTCGCCAATTTCTACAGAAGATTTATATCGGGCTTCTCTGGAATGGTGTCACCACTCACGAAGCTTACAAGAAAGAACACCCCGTTCGTGTGGGACGAAAAAGCCCAACAAGCCTTGGACGCCCTCAAAACTGCTTTCTCCTCCGCTCCTGTACTGACGCATGCCGATCCGGACATCCCGTTCGTAGTAGAGGCAGATGCCTCTGAAATAGCCCTGGGGGCTGTGTTATCTCAAAAAGACGAAGCAACCGGCATCCTACATCCGATTGCATACATGTCTCGGAAACTCAGCCCTGCGGAAATCAATTACACCATCGCGGAGAAGGAGCTACTTGCCATTCGTGATGCTTTCATGGAATGGCGACACTGGTTGATGGGGGCTCGACACCAGATCGCGGTTTATACAGACCATCGAAACCTTCAGTTTCTACGAGCCGCGAGACATTTGTCTCCCAGACAACTAAGATGGATGATGTTTTTTGAGGAGTTTCGTTTTGTGGTTACGTTCCGGCCTGGTACCAACAACAGGAAGGCGGATGCTCTAACACGGAGAGAGAATCTCTTGATACCATCGGAGAAACCCGTGCGGTCCATCATTGAACCTGCAAAAGTCATAGGAGTCACCCAGACTGATGACTTTTTGTTTCGTGTGAGGAGGGGAGTGCAGACATGTGTGTGGCGCACTTGGCTCAGGCATCACCCAGAGTGGAAACCAAGACACGGCGTGCCGATGAGAGGAACACAGGTACTGGTACCCACGATCGTTCTACGAAAGACAGTGTTCTCTTGGTGTCATGAGGTGCCGTGTGCTGGTCACATGGGGTTCGTCAAAACGTTAGAAAAAACCCAGAGGCAATTCTGGTGGCCTTCCATAAGATTGGATTTGCGCAGATGGGTAACGGAGTGTGCCACTTGTAGTCAAATGAAATCAGACAGACAGAAACCGCAAGGATTGTTGCAACCTCTGCCCACTCCAGAGAATCCGTGGGAGAGGTTCTCTGTTGACTTCATTGTGGGGCTTCCGAAAGACCAGGGCAAGACGGCCATTATAGTGGTTGTGGATTTTTTAACAAAAATGGGCCATTTCATAGCCTGTGCCCAGGTACCCACAGCAGGACAATTGGCACATCTACTTCTGGTGAACATAGTACGAATACATGGTCTTCCTCGGGACATCGTGTCCGATCGCGGGGCACAGTTCACTGCGAGATTTTGGAAAACTTGGTGTACAGCTTTACACATAACCTCGTCTGTGTCCACCAGTTTCCATCCACAAACGGACGGACAGACGGAGAGACTAAACCAATCTTTAAAACAGTACCTCAGATGTTATGTGCAAGAAAGCAGCGACTCCTGGGTTGATTGGTTGTGGGTGGCAGAAATAGCCTATAACAACACTCAGCATGCATCCACTCAACACACCCCTTTCTTTTGTTCATATGGACACCATCCCAGGTTTACCCCTATGTTGTTGCCTTCTGATAACGTGAAGCTGCCGGAGGTGAGGGAACGGATGTTGCGGGTGCGCAGAATCCTTCTGAATGCACGCAAGAACCTTGTGAAGGCCAAAGCTGGTTACAAACGCCATGCCGATATGCACCGTCGACCAAATCCGGTGTATCAGAAGGGTGATCTGGTATGGTTATCCACAAAACACATTAGGTTTAAGAAGCATAGTGTGTTTAACCCGCGGTTCATTGGACCCTATCGGGTGGTTGAGCATGTGAATCCGGTGGCGGTGCGCCTGCGCTTGCCTGCACACATGCGCATCCATCCTGTGTTCCACGTCTCCCTCCTAAAACCCTCCAGAAGTCCGGTTCGTAGGTCCCCTTTGCCTCTCTGGGTGCAACAGGATCAGGAGTATGAGGTGAGGTGCATTCGGGACGCTAGGAGGGTGAGGGGTCGTTTGCAATACCTTCTCTCCTGGAAGGGGTTTGGTCCGGAGGAGGATTCTTGGGAACCGGCGTCGGCTGTTCGTGCCCCCCGGTTGGTGGCCCGTTTTCATCGTTTATTTCCTGCCAAGCCGGGGGGGGGGGTGAAGGCCCCTTTGTGAGGGGGGGTGTACTGTCATGTTTCGAGGCGCCGAAAGATTACGGCCACCTCGAACTACACTTCCCGAGGCGCCGGAAGATTACGGCCGCCTCGAACTACATTTCCCGGCATGCTGTGCGTACGCCACGCACGAACGTGAGTGGCGCGCGCATACCAGGAAATAAAGGGCTGAGTCGGACGGCGGTTAGACGCCGATAATTCCGTTTACGTGTTGGCGTGTTCCTGGATTACAAGGCTGGTAGCGGTAAGGGTGGCGGTCGTTCACTGAAGCGCCAGAACTGTGAGTAATCAAGAGCTGTGTGGTGTGGGGCGTTGGTAGTGTCGATCCCAACAACACACCCACAGTTTGCCTGGTTCCTAGGAGCATCACTCGGAGAGTGTTGCTAGGAAGTTCACGAACTTCAAAGAGAGAGTTTGAACTAGGGGGATTTTGGTGTGGTCGATCCGGAAACAAGTCCTGTGACTTGTGTAGCCCCACGGAAACCCCTAGTCACCTCTTGTACATATTGTATATAAGCGCCTTCAGGCACAGTAACGATAGGACTCACGTGAACCCTATTGAGCCTCGTTACTGGTATCCCTCACATAAACTGTACTTCCTATATATATGTGGAGAGTGTATACCAAGGAAGAGAGAGTCACAGAGTGAGTTAACACTGTGACCCAGTTGCGAAGATTGTGCTGCCGGTGTGCAGAGTTCATACTTGTTTCTTTATTCCCGAAATAACAGGAGACAGGAGGGGTAGTGGACGCAAATAAAGGGAACTGTGGTATCCTATGTAAAGACTTTCAAGCATTGTTCTGGGTAGGTGTGTAATCTCTATAGCGCACTAATCACGAATCTGTACACTGAACCAGTGAGATTGAATCTTGTGTATGTTTGTTTTCACAGTCAGGCACAGTTCTGCAATCCATACCCTACCCCTGTCTCCATTGGACTAAGGCATTGTGTATTTTCCTTTACAGGTAATGAGTAGGGGCAGTGGAAGGGTTGTGGGTGGAGAAAAGTAGAACACTGGTGTAGGTCAGGGAGGTAGGGTGTTCTAATAGCGTGTTCTTTGTCGTTACAGATCTCCCTCCCTGCTGTTCCCTTCCTTTCCCGCGCCCCGCTGTATCACCTTAGTCGTTCGTGTTTTATCTCGGAGCACTGGGGTTGTTCAGTGGGGCCGGGATTAGGACTCTCATCACAGCCCCGAGGAAGAAGAGAGCCGAGCCTGATAGAAGTAGACACGGCTACAGGGAAGTGTAGAACCTGGAATGAATTTGATTCTGCAGTCAAAGCTCCGATGTGGGGGTAGCGTGTTGGCACCTTTCTCGACGAACACTGGAGCCAGATCCCGGTATTCATCAGGGATGACCTCCTGTGTGACCATACCCATCCCATTCAATGGCAGTGCACAGGCTTGTATTGTCCTTATGCTGGGTTTCTTGATAGATGGGTAGCAAGAAGGAACACAGTGGGTTGGTTACCTGGTTACCCAGTCTATGTGGGGATTGTGTTGTACCAGCCAGGGGATGCCCAGTATCAGTCTGAACTGCGGGCGTCAATGACGTCAAAGGCAATGATCTCCGTATGCCTGTTTTCTAGCATCATTTCTAGGTCCTCGGTTTGATAGCGGATTAGCCCAGAGGTCAGGTCTGTGCCATCCACTGCTTTGACTGTTTCTGATTTCTTTTTCGCTTTCCTAGACATGCCCAGGCCGGACATGAACTGGGTGTCAATGAAATTACCAGTTGCTCCTGAGTCGATTAGTGCAGTGGCGTGCCAAGCCAGCCCTGTGGCAGACTGCAAGACCACAGGCACGCCCATGTGTCGTGGTTGACATAGGGGGTGTTGCAGGGTTTCTGTTCTCCCACAGAACTGTGCACAGAGGATTGGAACCTCAGCGAATTAGGGTGACCCAAAACTCACCTTAGTATCCAACAAACCCCTTACCGAGCTAGCTACAGTGTCTCATTGGTCATAACAAAATCCCAATGTTTAGACAAACCAGAACATGAGCTTACAATACCTCAGGTTACGTGGAACACATGAGCACTCTTTCGTTATACAATCATTTCAAACCAGAACGTGGAGTCAAGAAGAACACGTGAACATTTGAAATATTTATTTACAAATGCCGTCTTCTCAGGCGCAGTATCTTAGATAATACAAGGAAACATATTATCAAAAGCAAAGTTATCAGCATAGTTACTAGTCCATAAAAAGCGAATGGTGACAGCATGTTAACATGCTGTAAATGAATAAGAGTTAACAACACTTATTTCTCACCCTCCCTAACTCGCATATTATATTAATAGCTAAGAATGTCTCTTTGGGTTGAATTAGGGCGGGCCCATACCTCAGGATCCTAGAATGAAGAGATCACATCAGCATTCACCAGCTCTCTCTGCATGCGAACAGCATCAAGTGTGTTTGTGTGTGTCAAGCAAAGCAATATAAAACCCGCCTAAAAGCCAAAATTGGCAGAAGCTGCACTTATGTTATGTCTATGAAGGCGCGAAGATCAGACCTCATAACAATTCAGTATCTTGTTGTTCCTGAAGCTTCAGCACTCTCTGTACAGACATGGTTTATTGAGCAAAGCTGATATCAGAGTAATAACACATTATTCTCATGTAAACCACAACGAACTACTAGGTTGAAAGCTAAATCAACAATTAAGTGTCGTGTGCAGAAGCTGCAAAAGGAAAAATGGCGTTTAAACATGTAATGTGCCCATGCTAACTTAACGCATTATAAAGATATATAGGAGCTATATGACAGGGGCAGAGGTCTGTTTTTTCCCCAGCTAACAATCCCAGTAGACAGAACTCGTCCGTTAGGGGGTTGCCCCGTTTCCCAACCCATCTCCTTTGGAAATTGGAAGAAAGAAAGGTGTCTTCTCTCTTGGTTTGCTGGGTTTAACCGGGCATTCTTTACCGAAATGGCCACTCATGCCGCAGTGTGGACACTGATTTTGTTTTCGCCTGTCTTCTTTTTCTTCCTTGGTCAGGAGACCACGGATGCCGCCTATCTGCATGGGTTCGTGGTATCGCGGGATTTTGTTGTTTTTCTGTATGCTGGGAATCTGGCCTCACCACCCTTGGTACTTTCGGTTCTTTGTTCCTGTAACCGGTAGTTCTGCTTCACCAGCATGTCGATGAAGGGACCGATCTCCTCTGGTGGTTCTGTCATCTGGGAGATGAGATCCTTTAGCTCATCGCGTAAGCCCCGGTAGAAAACAGACACATGTTTGGACTCGGGCCATCGAGCTTCTACCACCAACCGGTTGAATGTGGTGATGTAGTGCAGCAAGTCAGTGTTACCCTGCTTTAGATTAAATAGCTTGTTGTCTGCGGCTTGTACGAACGTATGGCGAGCAAACATGCGCCGCATGGTGTCTTTGAATACCGGAAAATTGTACAGTATCGGTTCGTAATTTTCCACCAAGGGTATGGACCACTGGGCGGCGTCGCCTCCCAAAAAGGAGAGGACAAAGGCAACCTTGGAGGCATCGTCTGGAAAGGCAGGCGCTAGTCATGAAGTGCAGGTGACATTGGTTGAGGAAAATGCTATACTTAGAGCTGTTGCCATAAAAGCGTTCTGGGGCGGCCAACTGTGCAGGATGTTGGGCTATCACCTGTATGGGTGAAGAAGCAGGAGAGGGTAAGGGACCCCCTGGATTAAACAGTGGAGGCCTCAACAACCCTTCCTGTCTGACTCTGACCGAAGGCCCCGTAAGACCCGTGCCCACCTGCCCTTTGTAGGGTTGTTATGTCTTACCGTAGGTTACGGTTTTCTGCTTGCATATTAGCAAGCATGAGGGCTATGTCCTGTAAAGTGACCTCGGGGTTGTCCATGTCGTCCAGGCGGGATATTCAACATGGGCTTCGTATTCTGTCAGACCCCCCACAAGACTTATCTTCTGCTTGTGGAGTGATCCCGCAGGGACGACGTGGATAACCCCCTCCGGCTCCCTCCGTCTCCCAGAAAGAACTAAATACTAACCAGGCTGATGAGGGGACTGGCGGAGGCAACCAAGATAGGGTATAGACAGCGTGGAAGGAGGCTGGAATTGGCCTGCCCTCGGGTGTTCTTGGAGTCTCGTGATGTACACCGCCTAAGGGATGGAGCAGATGGGTAACACTCACGCCAGACACTGGTAACAAGCACAACCAACACAAAACACAAGGAAGGCGAAGTCACCTGAGACGCAGCGCCAGTTGGCTGTGTTCTGGGTCCACAAAGAAGCAGCTCTGCGAACACCACTGATCCGGATACAGCAACACGGTATACCTGCACTTGGTTGTGGTAACTTTCTAATCCAGTTTGACTTCTTGTTCTCACAATAATTTCAGGTATGTCCACTACTGGGATCCAGACATCCCGACTAGTGCTAGGTTGTTCTTGTTCAGCTACTTCCGGATCTATTTCTTGTGATCCTTCAACTGTACAACCATCAGCCGCCTCAACTGTTTGAGCTTGTTGTGGATTTACTTCGTCAGGTGTTGGCACTCTTTTGGTATGGCTTGCATGAATCCAATTAGGCAAGCCTGCACATTTTACAGCTGTAGTTGTAACCAATATAACCTGATGTGGCTTTTCCCACCTTGATGCTAGGCACGATTCTCGAGTGTGATTTTTCACTACTTTCCAGTCACCGGGATTCAGATCATGCGCTTGGTTCGGCTGTCTGTCAACAGCGTCTTCCTCAACCTGTTGAGAGATAGAACGCACTTGGTCAGCCAACTCTTTGCAATACTCCAGCACCAAATCATCAGATATATTTAACAGCTTGTGTCCTGGAATACATGCTTGCCTCATTGCCCTTCGCATGAGTATCTCATGGGGACTCAAGCCTGTATTTTTGTCTGGCATACTTCTGAGTCCCATCAGGACAAGAGATAAAGCATCGGGCCACTCCAGTGGGGTGGATGCACACACCTTTCCCAGTCTTGATTGTGCCATTCAATTGTTCTACCACTCCAGAAGCCTCTGGGCGGTATGCACAGTGCAATTTTTGTTCAATTTTAAAAGCTTCACAAATTAATTGAATTATTTCATTATTAAAATGAGACCCTCTGTCTGATTCAATAGTTACTGGAAAACCGAATCTAGGAATGAGTTCCCTTAATAGGAGTTTGGCCACTGTCAAGTTGTCATTCCTTCTGGGTGGGTATGCCTCCACCCACTTTGATAATAAACAAACAATGACAAGTACATATTTCAATCCTCGACAAGCAGGTAACTGAATGAAATCAATCTGAAGTCTTATAAATGGACCCTCAACTTTCCCAATTTTTCCTGTGCAGACTACAGTTTTCCTGCCTGGGTTCATTTGTTGACAAGTTAAGCATCTCTGGCAAAGACTCTCTGCGACATTCCCGAACCTTGCATTGAACCAATCTTGTCGCAAAAGTCTAATCATAGCAGCTCTGCCTGTGTGTGTCTCCATGATACATCAAAGCCATGGGTGCAAGCATACAATCGGGTAAGACAAGTCTTCCACCTAGGTAAATCCACACGCCATCATCAGCCCTTCTCTGACAACCTATTTTCTCCCACTCCTCCTTTTCCTTCATGTCTGCTTCATTGTGTAAGTCTCTCACTTCTTCCCATGTTCCTACACCCTCAAGTAGCATAAGTTGGCAGCTGATTCCACATGCATCAATTTTCTTGTTTACTGCTATTTTGTATTTAACACAGTGTTGCGCAACTTGGTCAGAATAATGATTACTAGCTGTCACCTTATCATTTCCTGATTGGTGAGCAGCACACTTGACCACAGCCACTTCTTTTGGCAACTGAATTGCTTCAATTAATTCTTTTACAAAATTTCAATTTTTAATAGGGGTCCCTGAAGAAGTCATGAAATCCCTTTGCATCCAGAGCTGGCCAAAGTCATGCACAACGACTTAACCATACTGACTGTCAGTATATATGGTCACTCTCCAATTTTTTCCAATTTTGCAAGCTTTAATTAAAGCTATCAATTCGGTTATTTGTGCAGACTTGACTCCTGGTAAATAGGATTCTGCATCTATTCCGGCCAATGTGCACACAGCATAAGCAGCACTTAATCTTCCTTCCTCATGGCGCATACACGAGCCATCTACAAACAGCTCATGTTTGGCATTCTCTAGAGGTTTTTCCTGTATGTCTGGACGAGGTTTGGTACTTAATTCAGTGACGTTGAAACATTCATGATCGACTTCATCTTTTACCTCTTCAAAATATGGATCTGGCAATAGGGTTGCTGGGTTTAAGACAGTACATCTGGCTATCATTACATTCTCAGCCCCTAATATAACTCGCTCGTATTTAGTCAGCCGACTAGGAGTAAGGTACTGAGTTTGAGTTCTTGTCAACAGAACTACCACTGAATGTGGAATATACACTTTTACAGGGTGTCCCATTACAATGGATTCACTTTGTTCCAAACTCATGCATGTTGCAGCTACAGCTTTTAGACACCCTGGCAATGCAGATGTCACTGGGTCCAATGTAGCAGAAGAATATGCCACAGGACGTTGCATTAGGCCATGTCTCTGTGTTTGGACTAAAAGTGCACAATTATCTCTCTCATCACAGAATAATGCTAATTCTTTTGAATAATCTGGCATACCGAGAGCAGGTGCTTCACACAGACAGTTTCAAAGTTTTACAAAAACTGTCATGCTTTCATCATCCCACTCTACTGGATCTTTTGCTCATTTCTTGGTCACTTGTATCAACGGTTTGGCTAGCACTGCAAATCTCACAATCCACTGCCTGCAATAACCTACGATGCCAAGAAAAATCCTTATTTTCTTTTTGGGTCTGTGGTAACTGCATATGTCTTATTATTTTTATTATTTCTAAAGTAACTTTTCTGCCTCCTCTTTCTGTTTGGAGTGCCTAATATTTAACCGAATTTTGGCAAAATTTTAATTTCTCTGGCGACACTTTATGTCCACCTTCAGCCAGATGATTTAGTAATGCAATGGAATCAGTCAAATTTAACTTTATTTGGTTTATCACAACCTTAAAGTATACATATAAAAATAACAATGGAATCAGTAACACAATCACTTTGAGTTTTTGTCGCAACTAATAAGTCATCAATGTATTGCACCAAAACTGATTGTCTGGGCAACACCAGAGAGTCAAGACATTTTTTCAAAAGTTGGTTACAAATGGAAGTGTACCTTTGTGGAACAAGATTCCAAACGTAAACATGCTCATCAAATTTGAACAAAAATAAAAATTGGCTATCAGGATGCAATGGAATGGAGAAAAAGGCATGGCATAAGTCAATTACAGTAAACCTTATAGTAAACCATCCTGCTGTACATGGTATCTGGTATGAAATTACTGCTGGATTTGGCACTATCGGACAACATGGTATGACAATTTTGTTACTTTTTCTCAAATCTTGTACCGCCCTATATTTCCCGTTAGGTTTCTTTATACCAATTATAGGCGTATTACAAGGGCTACTCATTATTTCTTTTAGTATGCCTTGCTCAACCAATCGTTCAATCTCTGCTGCAAAATCAGCTTTAATTTCCGGGCTCATTTTGTATTATCGGGTATTTGGATAAATTGTACTTTCCTTTACAGTTACTTTTACTGGGTCTACATTTGCCATTAATCCTACCTCCTTTCCGGTAAAATCCGACACATCAGGATTGATTGTGGTTTGTAATTCGTCTGGTTACTTATCTGGTGTCATCATGGAGAACATAAAAGGGTAAATGTGCTCTCAAGGGAATTTGTTTAGGCAGAATTTAGTAAATTGAAAACTTATTTAGTAGGATTAGTTAATATATCCCATGTGAATTCAAATCATCGGCATTAAATCAGACAAACGATATACATATAACACATGAAACATAAAACATAAACACAAAGGTGTAATGAAAAAGAGTTTTATCAAATTCAATGGTCAAAACTATAATATACAGGTAAAGTTCATTCAGAGATGTTTAGGTTTTGGAGGTATACAGGCAAATTAATTGAAACAAAGACTCAGCAAAACCTAAATGCACCTATCTAAAATCAATATGAAACAAAACAAGATAAAGATATCTTGTTTTGTTTCATATTGATTTTAGATAGGTGCATTTAGGTTTTGCTGAGTCTTTGTTTCAATTAATTTGTCTGATTTAATGCCGATGATTTGAATTCACATGGGATATATTAACTAATCCTACTAAATAAGTTTTCAATTTACTAAATTCTGCCTAAACAAATTCCCTTGAGAGCACATTTACCCTTTTATCTAATTACCCAAGCCCTCAAGGGTTGATTGGGTTGCTCACTGTTTGTTTATCATCATGGAGAACATGTCATTCACTTCGGTTCCCTGTTTAGCTAACATGATCTTGTATACTCCGTCTTCATCAGGAGTCTGAATTGCAACACCATCCAGTGTGCAAAACATTGTGCACTTCATTTTGCACAATAAACCCCTTTCCTAGCAAGTTTACGGGACTTGAGTCACACACAACAAATTTGAGCATTTCTCTAAAGTTGCCAATACATACCTCCATTGGTTCGGTAATTGGGGTCCTAATTTGGTTATTAGAAACGCCCACTACTTGGATCGCTTCTCCCGAGTGGTGTAGGTTTGGGATGACTGCGGTTCTCACAGTAGGACGGGTAGCACCAGTATCCAATAAGAAGATGATGTCATTTCCTTTAACCTTACCATCTATATATGGACCAGACTGATCTAACGACAAGGATGCGCCAGGTATGCATTCCTCTTCCTCCCCTCTCAGGCACTGTCTTTGTAGTTCTGCCTCAAAAAATGAATCCTGCAAAAGAAACTGTGGGGTTACAGAATTTTTCTTACCACTTCCCTCCTGGAATCCGGTGTCCACACTGTACTTGGCTTGACTCACAAAATTTGGCATTGGGGCAGGTGGCAATTGACTCTGTACAACCTGCTGCAGTTGCCTCATTAACACCTAAATTTTGATTTTAGACATTATTGTTCTGTATAAGCTTACACTCGTTTTTCCAATGCCCCAATTTTCGGCACCCATGACAGGAAACTTTTTCTTGGACTCTTCTCTGCTCATTCGCCCTCTTGGTTTGCCCCCACTATCTTCACCTTGGCCTTGCCCCTTTCCTTGGTTATCTTCCTAATTACTTAACTGACGTTCTTGCTGCTCTGCTAATTTAACTTCTGCCCACATTACCTTTTCTTTTAAGTACTTTTGTCAGTTGTCGATTTCATCCCCACAGTACTTTGCGTACTTGAGGATTTCATCTATGGGCTTTGCTTGCCAGCCTAACATGTGCTGTTTAATCATTTGTGATATTTCCAACCTTAACCCAGACACAAAATGATACACAAACTGTGTCATATCCTTGTTTTCAATGTTTTCAAACCTACTGTACTGCTTGAATACCTGTAAATGACGTTCATAATATGCATCTACTGACATCTTTTTCTTGGTTTGTTCTGTCTATTTTAATCCAATCAGTTTCTTTTGGGAGAATCTTTCCTTTTAGGAAAGTGATTACCTGATGATATTTTTTCATTACATCTTCTGACGGGGCTCCTGTCTTTGCATCATTAGGCCAATCTACTGTAATTTTACATTTTGCCCATAAATCAGCAGGAACAACTATGTCAAATAAACCATCTAAATCCTTCAACAAAACTTTCGAGACTTTCAAAAACCTTTCAACATGCCTGTACCATTCTACTGTTTTTTCTCTAAGCTTTGGAAAATCATTTGTAAATGATAAAACATCCTGTCGGGTCCATGGGACATGTAGATAACCTCCTCCCGGAACTTCTCTCATTGGGTACAACTTTTCAACCTTTTGTTTTTTTCATTAAATACTCAGATGTTGTACGATTTGCCTGAGCTTCTTCCTTTTTCTTTGTCCACCTAGTTTTCCATCTAGTCAAATCTCCCCATTTTTGCAACAGTGTCAACAATTCTTTTATTTGTAATTTTCTTCCTGACACATTCATGTTTTATAAATCAGTCAGAAAAGTATGCTCTATATGGTTTCTGCAATACTTTAGATTTACCTATGTCAATTCCTATTTCTGAATCCAAATTCATTCGTTTTTCGTGAAATATTTTCATATTTCGGGTGATGCTTCTGCATATGATTAGCAACTCTTCTTCACTGAAAGTATTTAATCTTTCTATCCCTACATTTCCAGCTATCATTTCTTCCAATTCGACTAGCAATTTAAATATATCCAATACCTTTGGCTATGTTTTTGGTTTTTCTATTTCTCGTGTCCACCTTTCTATTTCTTCTGGGGTTACTACAGTGGCACTTTTTGTGGCACTTTTTGTCCCTGTGGATGTTTCGATTTGTACCTCTTTTGAGCATCCTGGTGTGACTTTTCTGAATGAATCGTTTATTGGCTCTATTATTGGTAAATCCATTAAAGAAATGATCAACTCACACTCACTTGCCTGATCGTCAATTATTATATTTTCTTTTCTGGGTTATGTGATCGGTGTAGTCAGGACGGGAGTTTTAGGACAATTTTGCTTATCCCCATGTAAGGGAACAACAGGACTTATAGTCACTGGTATCGTTAGTACTTCATGTTTTGTATTCAACTGAGCTATTTTCTGTATTAACTCACTCCTATTTTTATTTATTGCTTCTCTTTATTTTTCTTGAAGAACCCTTTCCGTTGTAGTCTCATGTACAACCTGGGGAACCAAAGGTGTTTTCAGAAGTGGGGCACTAGGGGTAATTCAATTTAATTCTTACTGATAAGGAGAAGGATTTTTCATTAAAATATCTTCAAAATAATCATCTTCTGAATCTCCACTACCAGTCACTAAATGTTTTATTTTCTCTGTACATTTACTTCCTGTGGTTTCTTCTGTGGTCATTACAGGATATAATCCTTCTACTACCATGGGCTGTCTCCATTGTTTCATTTAATTGTCTTGAGTCTCACAGGGAAATCTGGGATAAAATTTACTTATTTTATCACTACATCGTGAGCTGTCTCACTCAAAAGCCCCAGTCTCCCATTCTTCTAAAGCTTTGTACTGAGTTAATCTGGGTCTTGGTTCTAACTCACTCATGCAAAGTCGTAAATAATGTAAAACTCTTCCATTAAATGTTCTGTACTCAGGGAATGCTAATACTTCATCACCTTTTGTGTGTTCTATTCAATTTTCTAACCACACACAAGTATAGTAGCCTCTTTATATCATCATGTATGATGCAGGTGTTTTCAGGGGAGGGATAATAATTCCTTCTCTAGTTTTAATGGGTTTATCCTTTTTAAAATATTTCTTGATTCTCTGCATAAATGACATTTACCTTTTTCCTCCGTACATTTCGGGTGGATCTCCTCTAATAAACTGTTCATGAGCAAAACCTATAAATTTTCTGTCTGGAACGGTCCCTATTAATGTAGGATCTACGCTCCACATGCAATCCCCACTTTCTATTAATACCGAAACTTCTATTTTGGCAATTCATTATTTGTTTACTTCTACTCTAATGCTTCTCCAATACCAGCGCGTCTTTTATTCTGATGACCAATCAACGTTTGGTTTACTGAATTACTCTAACCAATACTTGCGCAGCTTTTCTGTGGCATCAGTTTCGCTCCTCTGTACTCACCCCTCCTTTACAATTTTACCTCATCTACACGCCCGCTGTCTCAACCAATCCCAACACGGCTCTTAGTGACGTCAGTGCAGCACCCGCGACTGACCCCTCCTTTTCAAGGTAATGCGAAAATTCTATTTCTTTCGATTTTATCAACACATTTCATTAATTAACAACGTAAAAACATTCGCTACTGTGCCTGATTTACTAAATTCAAAGAAGTCAATTTCTTTCACTGCGAGTAAAACTCTTTTGTTTACCCTTCACACACTATGAGTAAAACCTCTTCCGCTTACTCTTCACTCAAGCATCAAAGTACCTGCTACTCCTTCAGTATTAACCTTTCTAGGTGATATAAGACCAAAGTTTCACCAGCGTACTCCTTTGATACCAATCACTCTCACTTTTATACAAGAAAATATTCCCAAACCAGTGCTTCAAGTTCTACCTAACTTTCCACACTTTTTTCATCAAGGCAAGTAACCTCACTGCAGTGTGGCTTCCATTTACCACCCGCTATTCAACATCCCCGGGGATTTCTGGACAACATAAAAACAATACATACGGGTTTTGGTTAATACATAAATCAATATTTCAATACACAATTAACTACCTATCTTAACTAAACCCTAACCATAGCTCTGCTACCAAGAAATACTGATGCAGCGAGATTATCCGCTTGGGTTATTCTAAAACACCATAATCACCTGGGCCCATGAACACGCATACATTTGGTGATAATCACCGCTGGCTATCAGGACTTATATTTACCGTATAGTGAATTATACCTGTACACCATTTCTTACCAATACCTTATCGCCTTAGTTCTCAATTTTCTCTGGTCGATAGATCAGATTGTTAGCATAATAGGTATAAATGACATTTACTTTTATTTCTTCAATGACCACAGACTCAGGAGAGTTTTAAAAACGTTATCTATGCAATAATTTTGTGAGTCAAATACCAATACATGTCAAAACACCAACTTTTAAGGAGAAATAATGATCTAAGTGAAGACATAAAGACTTAATAAAATCTCATGACATTGGTACCTGAGATGGGTGGAAAAGGAAAGCGGTACAAGGACATACCACACAGATTTATATTTACCTAGAATGGTGTGAGGACAAACCCCTGGCCAAGGAGCTGGAAAAGCGTCTCCCGCGTAGTCAGGAGCCAACAGTTCAGGACAGGAAAGGTACCCTCTTCTAAGTGCAACGCCAGCATTACACCTCTCTCTGGTGCTAGTCTCCTCATTTCATCCCCCTTCTAGATGGACAAATTCTTCTCCGTCAGCGATCTCTTCGGCTCTTCTTTCTCTCCGTCTCTCCTTTCTTGATTCTTCTGTCAGAGTGCTTGAGAAGCTTCTCGGACCTCTGTGGCATCTGCCGTCTTCTACTGCAGTGATGGGTCGGTAACAAGTCTCACAAACTAACTGTCTGAGCCTACCTGAGTTATACTATTCTCAGTGTATGTACCACCCCCCAAAGTTTCAATATTCGTGACTACCCTGCTTCTAATTGGACAATGGGATGGGAAGAAGTCATCACACCATACTAATGTAATGTGATTTTCTTAGGCTTATTGTTCTATGTTCCTTCCCCTTAATTTCACTTTCCGATGCTTTATTCATCCAGTCACATTTCATATTAATTCATTTACATTGTACACAAATTTTGACTTCTTCTCCTTCCCCTCTCCGGGTCAAGAGGTGCTGTTACCAGGCACATCTTCTGGTTAAACTGTATTTGGCAGAGTTTCAATGTCACAGCTCGAAGTTTAACAGTGTTCAACGCGTTTGCGCACAACCAGGCAAGATGAAGATTTCAGTCACCCTTCAGGCCCAAATACGAACTAATAACAAAGTCAAAGAGAAACATGTTAGAATTTGAAAATAAATGAATGCACTGTATACCACTTATTCCTACTCTAATCCCCTTAATTTATTTTAACTATTGTATTAGCAGTTTAGTAAGAAATGCAATGTTTAGTTTAAGCATAGCTATGTGCATTAGCATATGAGGTTCAAAGCGGCCATCTTTAATACTACTGCGCAGCTGCAAAGATTTCCCACTAAAGCAAAAGATGTCATACTACGCAGATGCAGTAGACGCATTCGCAGAAAATTCCCGTGTTTTTGGCAGCCATATGAAACCACTTGAGTTACAAGATAATAAAGCACATTAATAAGCTTTCCCTAGATGAAATAAATGTTGTGAGGTGCAATTATTAGTATCCACAAAACATATTGGTTATATTATTACGCTATTCGAGAGGATTGAATCTGAGCAAGTTTCTTACGTACAAAACCTTGCTCCATCACTAGGACCTCCCGTGCTCTTGGGGGTTGGTTGTTCGATATTTTTATTTTGTCTTTTCCCCCTTATTTCGATGAGGTCGTCAGAGGTGTGGGAGCCCTGGTTCCCTGTAATATTGTCTTCCTCGACAGGGAGGGACTTCTTTGAGGCCATAACTTGACTCAGGGTTTCTAGCATGCCGGACCTCATCTCCTTATGAATAATTTTCTTAAGGGCTTCATTGTCCATGCTAGGAATGGGGGCAATAGCATTGTCAGAGTCGATTTCAGACATAGCGTTGATAATTAAGCTGGTTTAGAAATAAGTATTTTTCGTTTTCACCTTTTGCGTGTGTTTAAACCCTTTTTTTATGCAGAATTGTAAAAAATGCGAGCAGAAGAGGCTAGTAGCAGCTGATCGTACTTGAGACACTAGCAACTGTCGCTTGTGGGGGCTCGGGCGATCAGCTGCTGCTGGTCTCCATGGTGATTTATTGTCTCGAGCCTGATCGCGTTAGGCAATCTGCTGGAAGCATAATGGAGAGGAGAATAGCCCTTTGCAACGGGAGGACGTGGCGCTCCCGTTCCCAAGGTACTTTCCTCTAAGTCGGCGTTGGCAATGGAGCCCGAGCCCCGCGCGTTTTCGAAGGGGGAGAGTTTCACCGGAGGTTAAAGTGGGTGTCTGTCTTGGCTGAGTGCGTTGATTGGGTAAGATCGCGCACTATTTCAGCCACTTCCACAAAGGTTCTTGGTGGTTAGGATATGGCTAAATATGCCTGAAACGTCAGTTCCGGAAACAGGACCGATACGCTTGAGGGAAAAGGCACGAAGGGTGAGGGTGCCCGAAGTGGTGTGAAATCAGTTAAGCGAAGGGGTAAGCTCCAGTGAAGAAAAGGGGAAGTAAGCTTCGGGGAAGAAAAGGGAAACTAAGGAGATCTCCGTAAATTGGAGATTGGTATCTAGGCATAGTATGGGGGGGGATTAATCCCATAAATCAAGTATCAGTAAAATAGTTAAAAGATAAAGAAAGTAAGTTAAAGAACAAGTAAAGTAAAGTAAAGTCCACATTTGTAAAGCGCACAATCACCCGTAAGGGTCTCTAGGCGCTGGGGGCCGTCGGGAAGATTAAGCGAGCTATTGCCCAGAGTCACATGGTGCTGGGCTAACCTGCCGCCGGAGCCGGGGATCGAACCGTGGTCCCCAGATTCCAGCGTCAGTCGCCCTGGCCGCGGCGCCACACCTCTCCCTCAAGTAATAAAAGTTTAACTTATCTGCTCGGAGCCGCATTTAAATGAGGCATATTTTTATTAGCTCATGCCTACTGTATGTTCCTAAGGTTCTGTTCTGGAACTTTTTTACTTTGTGCTGTGTGGAAGCCCCCAATAACCACGGTAGCCGGTAGTGAGGGTTAACTGTATTTATTCACCGGAGCGCCGGGAACAGCCTTTCACCCTAATCCCGCGGTCGGCGCCAGTGACCTAAGATGGCCACCTTCCGCTTCCGGTCCCGCCCCTCCGTTTCCTGTTATCGTGACGCTAGACCGTCACCACATATCTCCCCCCTTTTATGCAATGACAACAAAATTTTAGTCCTTACTTATAGTCCATTTCAAAGTCTCTGAACTTCACCGGGACCTTTACTGTCCTACCGGCTATGGTTTTCCTCTCGCCATCTCCTGTTCTTCCGTTCTGTACCTCTCCATTGCTCCTTCCGCTTGCTTCCTCCTTTACCTTTTCCATCACCTCCTTGGCCGATCTTTCCTTGCTCCCGCCGTCTATTCTTTCCTCTGTCCTGTATTCTCCATTGCCTTCCATGCTGCTCTCTCCTACTTGCCCCCTTCCTTCTTCTACACTTTCTTCATATCTTCCGCTACTTTCTCCTTCTCCTTCATCTACGTTCACTGAGTCCTCCTCCATCTCTGTTCCCCACTTAAGGATCTTGCTGCATTTCGCCATTCTGTCCTGCGACCACACCTTGCCGTCGCTGAGCAAGGCCGACCGGGCATATGGCTCAATCACTCGTAGGGGCAGTGAAAACTTGCTTTCCCCTTTCCTCTTTAAGATGGGAGATTTTACCTTGACCCAGTCGCCCTTCTCCAACTCCACTCCTTGTACATTACGTCTTTTGTTAAAATGTTCAGTGTATACATCTCGTGCTCTCTCTAAGTTCTTTCTGACCACCGCCGGTGACCACTTACTTTGCACCACCAATTTTTTCCAAGCCATGTTGTCCTTCGTGAAGGCATCTCTCCCTCTCAACACTTTGAACGGGCTGTACCCTGTGCTCCCCGGCGTTATTCGGTAAACCCATAGCATTTTCAATAATTCTCTCTCCCAGTCCAGTCCATCATCAATGGCCGCTTGTATGGTGCCCATTATCACCCGGTTGAAGCGTTCCACTTGGCCGTTGCCTGCCGGGTGATAGATGGGGGTGTGGTTTACCACGATTCCATTTCTGGTGGTGAACTCTTCCCACTTAGCAGACACGAACTGCGGTCCATTGTCGCAGGTAATGATCTTAGGAATACCTTCCCTGATGAAGACGTTACGTAGAAAGTCTATCACTGCTTCTGCGTCCACCTTCTCTTCAATGGCCACCTCAGGCCATTTGGAGTACCTGTCCACCATGACGATTGCGTACTTCTGCACTCCATCCTTGTTGAGCACTGGTCCCATGATGTCCACCGACACCATTTCCCATGGTCCTTCCGGCATCGGGAATTTTCCTAACGCAGGTCTCATGATGCTCTGGGACTTCTCGGCCTTTGCACACAACTCACATGCTCTTACATATCTCTCGACCTGGGCATCGATGGCCGGCCACCAGTACGCCTGTCTCGCCAGGGCCTTGGTTTTGGTGATTCCCTGGTGCCCCTCATGCAGGAGTGCCATCAGGTGTTCGATTATTCCTTGCGGTGGAACTACCTTGTCGCCTCTTAGAAGAAATACCGGGTTCTCTGCCAGAGATAGTTCATCTCTCACTTCCCAGTATCGTCTTAGTGTCTCCTTCAGGTGTCTCGTTTCTGGCCATCCGTGGGTGACATATCCCTTGATCACTTCCATGTCTTCATCTGCCTTGTAGGCTTCCTCCCATTCTTGTGCACTAATTACTCTTTCCATGTCTTGGACTGTGGCCACGATGTATCCTTCCCACTGTGGATGCCCATGTTCGTTCGCTTCCTCCATGGCCGCCGCCCTACTCAAGAAGTCGGCTACCTTGTTCTGTGGCCCTGGTATATGTTCAACGTCATATACAAAATCCAACAGACGCAGTGTCATTTTGGCAATTCTCGGTGTGGCATGTGCATGACCGCTGGACGTCAGCACCTTGATCAACGGTTTGTGGTCCGTCCTCACCAAGAATTTTGCACCCCATAGGTACTGTCTAAATCTCTCCATTGCCCATACGACCGCCAGCATCTCCTTCTCTATGACGCTAAACTTTTCTTCGTTGGGCGCGCCAACGATCTTGAGGCAAAACATATTGTGGATGTCTCCCCACTCTCCGACTGCTGCATTAGCACTGCTCCTAGCCCTCGGTCGCTGGCGTCTGTCGTCAAAATGGAATTGGCATCGGGATCAAACCCCTTGAGAGGAATGGCTTTGCTCATCTCTCCTTTCAAAGTCTCGAACTCCTCTTGTTCCTCCTGGTTCCACTGAAATCCATTCCTTTCTTTCAAAAGTTGTCGCAAATGATGGGTTTTTGTGGCGAAGCGTGGAATGAATTTGCTGTAAAATTCAGCCATTCCCAGGAATGACCTGACGTCCTCCTTCTTGCTCGGGGTTGGTGCGTCCATGATGGCTTGCATGTTGGTTCTTTTGGGTTCAATCCCTTTTCCACTCACTTCATGTCCCAGGTATGTGACTGATTGCACCCCGAACTTGCATTTAGACCATTCCGCCGTCAATCCATTTTCTTGCAGGGTGTGTAGCACCATTTGCAGCTTCTCATCGTGTTCCTTTTTAGTTTCTCCCATGACCAGAATGTCGTCCTGGAAGAACTGGACTTCTTTTTCACCCCTGAACAGCTTGTGCATAAGTTTTTGGAATATCGCAGCCGCGGAGGCCAGGCCGAATGGCATCCTTACGAACTCGTAACAGCCGAAGGGGGTTATGAATGACGTGAGGTGGGTGCATGCAGGTTGCAACTTGACCTGGTGGTAGGCAGATGACAAGTCTATTGTGGAAAACCACCGTTTGCCTTTGGTTTTAGCCAGCATCTCACTGATGCGAGGTAATGGAAACTTGTCGACCATGATGTTTTTATTGAGTTCTCTGAGGTCGACACATAGCCTCACCTTGCCGTTCGGTTTCTGTGCCACCACTAGAGGCGAAAGCCATTCCGCACTCTCGATGGCCCTTATGACTCCTTCCCTTTCCAGTCTGTCAAGTTCTGCCTGAACCGCTTCTCTGCACCGGAACGGGATGTTCCTCACCTTGTGGACGACAGGGACTGCACCTTCCTTCAGCTTTATGAGGTGTCTGTACTTGATCAGTTCTCCTATTTTTCCGTTAAAGACCTTGGGGTAAGCCTTATGCCAGACCTCCCCTTTGTCCTCCCCTTCCATGCCCATTAGCAAGATCTTTTCAGTTCCACCGGGATTCAACATTATGCCTGTTGCACCTTGGTCCTTCCAGCTGAGCACCGAAGGCCCTTTTTCTGCAATGTATAATTTGCAGTTCGCCTGGCGTCCTCTGAACTCAAATACTAAAGGGCAGTACCCCAACATTGGGATCTTCTGTCCCATGTATGTTACTGGCCTCACATCCATTGGTTGCAATTCTTCTTCTCTTCGGGCCCCAAACTTCTCTTCCCAGACCTTCCTCTGGATTATGGAGATGGGTGCTCCGCTGTCTGCGATCATTTCCATCGATACCCCTCCTATGCTCATTGTTAGTTTTGGTTTGTCCGTCTCTTCACCATCCATTTCTAGTACTTGCACATCGATGTAGAGTAATTCTTCCAGGTCCTCTTCTTCTTCCTGGTCCACAACCTCTCCCTGTTGTTCCTGGTCCAGGTATTTTATCGTGGCTCTCCTGGGTTTCCGGCGGCACACCTTCTCGTAGTGCCTGAACACACCACAGAATGAACATTTAGCTCTGAACGCGGGGCATACTTTGTCATTCCCCAGATGTGACGTGCTGCCACATCTATAACAACTCGGCCGTCTACCCTTGTTTGTCCTCTGGTCGGCATAGCTGGATTGGGGTGTCCGTCTTTCGTCTTGGCTTCTTTGTTGGTCCCTTGCCCCCACTCTCTCGTTCCTTCCTGGTGTTGCTATCTTGCACACCGTCTGTGAGCCTCCTGATTCTTTCCGAGTCGCTTGCGCGCACCTCTTTGACATCTCCGCCTTTTTTACCATGGCCCATACCTCCTTCAGGGAGCGTCACCATTGACCCACAGTTTCTCCTGAATGTGAGTGCTGGATGTGTGCATAATAATCTGGTCCCTGATTAAGTCATCATGCAGCGTGCCAAACTTGCATGTCAAAGCCAATTTTTGTAATGCTACCATGTATTCATCCCAAGATTCTCCTCCCTTTTGCTTTCTCTGAAAGAAGTTGTGTCGGTCTATGGCTACGCAGACCATTGGCCTGTAGTGCGCGTCCATGTCTGCAATGGCGTGGCTGAACACGTCCGTGTACGCTGCATCTCTTGTGACCTTGACAATGTTATCATACACTCTGATCCCCTCGGGACCCAAGTTGTGCAACAATATTTTCTTCCTCCTCTGACTCGAGAATTGCGCCTCGCCTTCTTCCTCTAGGGCCTCTAGGTAGTTGAGGAAGTACCTTTTCCAGTCCTCCCTTTGCATATCTGGTTCACCGCTCTTCGCCAGGAATGGTACCATTTGGGTGAGGGAGGTGGATTGTGCAGCCATCTTGTTGTCGCCCCTAGTTCCTGCCTGCTCTGGAAGACGCTTGCCAGGTGGGCACCCTGGTGGGCGCTGTGCGTCAGCTTCTTCGTCGCTGAGCTCGCCGTCAGTGGCACTACCTCTTGCTTTCACTGCGCTGGGCGTCTGCGTCTGCTGACTGCCCTTATGGCCTGTTTCATTCACTCCAGATCCTTCCCCCTGAGGTTGCCGCGCCGCCAGCGTGCTAAGCAGTGCCTCTGACTAGAGGTGAGTGCTGCAGCACAGTGGTGAGGTCACAGAATGACCTTGCTCAGAGTTTCTGCTCCGTGCAGCTGCCCCTTGAAGTGTCTTCCCTCCCTGTGCCTGCTCTTATGGGCGTACCTCTCTGCTTCCGTGTGTCTGCTAGCCCGTTGGTGCTGGCTGGGCTTCGGGGAAGATCTGTCTGGGCGTCTGGTGTCCTCTGCCACGCTCCGGTGTGAGTTGCTTTTCTGTTCGTGTTTTTTTTTCCATGTTGTTCTCGACGTTGGTTTTGTGGTTCTTTCACTGTCTGGGGGCGGGGTTCTAAATCCCATCCTCGTCGCCATTTGTGGAAGCCCCCAATAACCACGGTAGCCGGTAGTGAGGGTTAACTGTATTTATTCACCGGAGCGCCGGGAACAGCCTTTCACCCTAATCCCGCGGTCGGCGCCAGTGACCTAAGATGGCCGCCTTCCGCTTCCGGTCCCGCCCTTCCGTTTCCCGTTATCGTGACGCTAGACCGTCACCACATGATGCGGCTGCTTGGACTGCATTATAAGAAATATGCATGATGGTAGCCTCCGTTCTTGTAATGAAATTCTGGGGTCATCTGGGGAGATACGTGGCAGTTGCTGCAGAGCAGGCGCAGAAACTTCACACATGTAGCTGGCTCTTGAATGAAGTATTGATACTAAAAGAAAGCGGTTCCTGGAGTTACCTCAAAGATCAATATATCAAAAGTGAAAAACACTTGAAAAGAGATGTTTTTTTCTGTGCATTGTGCACTCTTCTGACCAAATGAAACAAACGCGATTTAGACAGTTCTCCTGGTTCTTGAAGCCAAGAGAGCTTTATTTTCCCTGTCTCCCCCCGAAATTGCCTCTGTTTTTCAATGGGGTAAATATTCCCCCCAATTATTTTTCAAAATCTCCCAGATGCTTGTCTTGAAATAATCTCATATACGCAATACTGCAAACGACTACTTACTCATTCTAACACAGTCTGTTGTAAAATATTATTTTGCACAATAGCAAAGACAACAGTAGATTCCACGAGCTCCGCTTTTTTCCGATCCTTTATATAATTTACTGGAACCTCAACAGAGACAGAGAGGAAGGACTATGAGGAATGCCCTGCGGAAGTCGTCAACGTCAGATCAAGTTGGTGCCATCTTGAAGTGGTGTGTTTATAGAAGAGGCATCAAAATGAGCAGTGCCGTTCAATTACAAATACACTATGAGCAGAATCCCTGTAAATATGAAATCTACTGTTAGCTTTACAAATATATAACTTGCTACTTTTTTTTTAAAGAATCTAATGAACGAATCTTATTACCTAAAGTATTAAAATAAAATGTACGTGATTATTTATAGTGTTAATTGTATTGAAAGCAAACCGCCTGCACCATCATCGGGCACCGTGAATCCTATTACACCGTGAATAATATTACTGGCTAGTCTGGCAACCACACTTTATCTCACTATCCTCTACTTGATTAAACGATTATTAGGCTCCGCCTACGTGGTGTCATCATTGGTTGTTACTGCACAACGGTCAGACGCTCGATGTGGGGTGGGTTCGTCGCGTCATCTGCTACACTGATTGGTTGAGAAATCCATCTAATCCGCCTCCCCGTGTGCCTGGCACCGTACCTCTTTTTTCCAGGGGGGTGGGACGGGAGACACCCTGTCAAACAGGAGGAGGTTGCCAATTCTCATGTAGAAATAGACGACGGGCTGCGCCCAGCTGGGTGATGTGAGCTGTTCTGCTCTGTGTGTGATGAGATAGACGGGGAAGGCAGTGCAGGCACGGGAGTCTGCCTGGCTGCTGCTTGGAACCAGTGAGAACGAGCAGGCAAAAAGCAGCAGGAACTGGAGAGCTGCTGCCTGCCTTCAAGCCGAAGGAGACTCAGCTGGTTGGAACAGTGCTTGTTGGAAAGAAGGGCAGCAGGCTCTCTGCGCTCCTGTGGCCACTCGTCTCCTACACTTGAAGGGGCGGTGGAGCTTGGTCCACGCAGCCCGAGAGCTGTCCAGCCTGCGCAGAGGCTTTTGCTGCCAGGAAGGCTAGGCTGAACCTCATCTGGTGGAAGGCTTCCTGTCGAATCCCTTTCCTCGGCGGAGGACTACTCTCGCGGAATAAAATCACTTGTCTTGCTTCATCAGGGGTGTTATCCCCCGTTCGGCACTTTTGTGCGTGTCTTGGATTTGCCAGGTAGCATTGCCCTCTCTGGATTAGGATCCATGGCGACCATTGTGGAACCGGTATATGGACTTTCCGAAGACGAGGTGAGCGGAGCTGCAGTGCTGTGTATCTTAAGATCATGCTATTTGTTCATTCCTCTAGTGCTGCTGCGCTCCTATATCATTTAAAGTCCATCACATTCTTCAACTTCCCACTGCCCTACTTCTTGTATTCTGCCCCATGCGTTCAATATTTTACAACCCCTATTTTATTCTTTAACCATCTCGTTCTTCCCTGTCCTCCCTTGCACTCTTACTGATTCCAGATTGCTGTCTGCTTCTCTCCACCCTTGCTGTTTACCCTGTCCCCACCCTTGCACTATCTCTTCTTTCCTTCGCCTTACTCGCTCTCTTCCCCCCCGCCCTTGTACTCTTCCTTCTCTCCCCACTTTATCTTCCATTCTTCCTTCTCGCCACACTTCATCTACATTCTTCCTTCTCGCCACACTTCACCCTTGCACTCTTGCTTCTCTCCCACTTCACCCTTGCGCTCTTGCTTCTCTCCCACTTCACCCTTGCGCTCTTGCTTCTCTCCCACTTCACCCTTGCGCTCTTGCTTCTCTCCCACTTCACCCTTGCGCTCTTGCTTCTCTCCCTCTTCACCCTTGCGCTCTTGCTTCTCTCCCACTTCACCCTTGCGCTCTTGCTTCTCTCCCACTTCACCCTTGCGCTCTTGCTTCTCTCCCACTTCACCCTTGCGCTCTTGCTTCTCTCCCACTTCACCCTTGCGCTCTTGCTTCTCTCCCACTTCACCCTTGCGCTCTTGCTTCTCTCCCACTTCACCCTTGCGCTCTTGCTTCTCTCCCACTTCACCCTTGCGCTCTTGCTTCTCTCCCACTTCACCCTTGCGCTCTTGCTTCTCTCCCACTTCACCCTTGCGCTCTTGCTTCTCTCCCACTTCACCCTTGCGCTCTTGCTTCTCTCCCACTTCACCCTTGCGCTCTTGCTTCTCTCCCACTTCACCCTTGCGCTCTTGCTTCTCTCCCACTTCACCCTTGCGCTCTTGCTTCTCTTCCCCACTTCACCCTTGCGCTCTTGCTTCTCTTCCCCATTTCACCCTTGCGCTCTTGCTTCTCTTCCCCATTTCACCCTTGCGCTCTTGCTTCTCTTCCCCATTTCACCCTTGCGCTCTTCCCCATTTCACCCTTGCGCTCTTCCCCATTTCACCCTTGCGCTCTTCCCCATTTCACCCTTGCGCTCTTGCTTCTCTTCCCCATTTCACCCTTGCGCTCTTGCTTCTCTTCCCCATTTCACCCTTGCGCTCTTGCTGCTCTTCCCCATTTCACCCTTGCGCTCTTGCTGCTCTTCCCCATTTCACCCTTGCGCTCTTGCTGCTCTTCCCCATTTCACCCTTGCGCTCTTGCTGCTCTTCCCCATTTCACCCTTGCGCTCTTGCTGCTCTTCCCCATTTCACCCTTGCGCTCTTGCTGCTCTTCCCCATTTCACCCTTGCGCTCTTGCTGCTCTTCCCCATTTCACCCTTGCGCTCTTGCTGCTCTTCCCCATTTCACCCTTGCGCTCTTGCTGCTCTTCCCCATTTCACCCTTGCGCTCTTGCTGCTCTTCCCCATTTCACCCTTGCGCTCTTGCTTCTCTTCCCCATTTCACCCTTGCGCTCTTGCTTCTCTTCCCCATTTCACCCTTGCTCTCTTCCTTCTCTCCCCCATTTCACCCTTGCTCTCTTCCTTCTCTCCCCCATTTCACCCTTGCTCTCTTCCTTCTCTCCCCACTTCACTCTTGCTCCCTAACTTCGTTCTCCCCATTTCACCCTTGCATTCTCCTTTCGTTCTCCCCATTTCACCCTTTCACACTTCTCCTCTCTCTTGTCTCTCCCATCCCTGCTCCTTTCCCCTTTTCTTACCCAACATTTCTATTCTCGTTTACTCCCTGTTAGCCGTAGCTCTTTTGCCCTGCAAATCTCCTTCCGTTGTCCTCTTTGGACGCAGCGCAGGCTCATGTAAGATGCCACAGGGCTTCTACACACACTGTGCCTCATGCATTTATTTGGAGTTCCCATAGCAGGCAGCGTGTTCACATCGCAGTACAGATCGCATCCTGTGAACCTGGTTCCGTTGCATGTGCAGCCCCATAATTGAAGGGCCATAACGGTGAAATGGGCCTTTCTTAGAGTGAATGATCCTCTGTGATTCTGATGTTAACGCTTGAATTGGAAGCTGCCTAATGAATGGGTACTGACATTTTCTGTTTGCAGCAACACCCATATATCTTTCTCTGCCCCAGCTCTCCCATCTCGTGTCTATGCTTGCTGTATGTTTTAGGACCTACCAGTCGGTGCGCCTTCTCTAAATTAAAATGGTCCATTCACTATGCATGTTTCGAACCGGGAACCCTGCAAATATTGTCTTTCTCCCAAATTAAATTGAATTAATACCTGTCATCACGGCCTGTTTGCAACGGCAGTAGCCGTTTTACCCAGTGTGAAGTTGTACGTGTGCGCAGGCTGGTCGTTAACATTGATTTCCATCCATCTCCCTGGGCTTTCTGCATCGGCAGTAGAATTACACCATGTCGCCCTGTTAAAAGAGCAAGTGTCTCGAAGGCACAGTGCTAGTTCTCCCCTCCACCCCCGCCCACGCGCAAAGTAAACGTTTTGAAAAGAAAATGAGAATGGTGCGACACTTCCCAAGCGTGGATGATTTCTCGTTGTCTGCCAGAGGTAACTGCGGAGCCGGGCCCTAGGCTGGTATTGGTGGTGCTGACACCTACATTATCAGAGATGTCGTAATCCGGTAACACAATATAGGTCTCGTTGAACGACTACACCTCCTCCCTGATTTTAGCAGAGTTGACCTTTACTCTCCTGCTGCCATCAGAGGATGAACTAACATTAGTGGTGATCCTGATTCACTCCCTTCAATAATTACGAAGGATATCTTCTCTCCATTTAGCAGGAGAATAACATGCAGCTAGGAAAAGAGAAGTAGACATCCTTTCTGCTCATAGCGGCGAAGGCGAAAATGCATCCTTGCATTTCTTATCATTGTAGGAGTTTGTTCTCCATTGTTGCAGGTGGGGTGGCGAACTCCCTTTGCTGATGTAATTAGACTGGGGGACTTATCCTCTCCATGCATTAAGTGAGTAGGGAGCTACCGTCTCAAACAACATTGGTTTAGGATCAATCCTTAATTGTCTTATCAACTCTCTATACCCCTATCCCTTCTGGCCTAGAAAAGATGCAATCTCCGACCCAGGTTATGCAGTGGTTCTGGCCGTCTCTAACAAATATGCCATTTGGTTCTGAATTAGACTTATTAAGTTTTTCGTTGCATTTCTGTAGATAATCTTTGGAGAAAACCTCTTTGGTTATGAAGTATATGACCATTGGGGTATTGTCTTTAAGCTGCTCTTCGCAATCAGAGAATCTTGTACAAGTGAAGCCACGAGGGCAGGCACGAAGTCGTTTTGTTTGATGGAGGTCTTTTTCTTTTCTTATATAGGTTGTTTTCTGATCTGATTTTCACGAACACAGATGTTCAGTGATAAAGGCACTTACTGTACTAATGTCCGTTATCTCTCTCCACTTAGTAGGACTGGTAGGAAGGAACCTGTGAGACTTAAGCATTGAAATCTACAGTGTTTGGGAAATTGATGATTCTTTTAATGAGTAATGTTCACCAGTAAGTGAAGCGAGCAGAGGGAATCCTTCCACTACTGCAGGGCTGTCGCACTTCTCCAATGTCCTTTGAATCTCAACCAAGGCCGTGAAATCCACAGAAGGAATGCAGACTTTCTAGAAACTAGCCTTTTTGCAATGTGGAAGAATGCCAAAGTTAAGACGTGACTGACTGACAATGATTTTTTGGTGTGGCCATGGTAGTGTCAGAACTCCTCATTTATAAGTTTTTAAAATTACATTGCAGTTAAAGGCATAGGAATCTAGAAAGTGTAACAGGAAAATATATGTCCAGCCCAGATCAGCAGCACCATCATTATTTTATGTGTAGTTGAAAACCTTTCTCAAATTTCAAACCTAACTCAAGGTTGTTAGTTGTGGGAGGAGGGTTGGGGGCAAGGGGGATGTTTACTTGGTTCCTACTGTTAAGCCCCACAACGACTGAGGGAGAAATATGGGCCTTATGCACAAGACCCAACATGGCATCTGTTGTCTACCGTCTTTAAGATGCTTGCTCCCTCTTCCTCAGTGCAGCTTCATTTTATTCAGGACTTAAGATACAGTGCGGAGAAGAGTAATCGTTTTTTTCATTATAGTTTCTTTATATGATGATGATAATGGGTGGAGCAGTGCCATAAGGCACTTTAAAGATAATTCTAATTATTAAATTTTTTGGCATTTGGCCAGGATTTTACACTCCTGCCACTTGAGTTACATGTGCATGAGGCAGGACTGTCAGATAAGACTTATGGTGCTAACTTTGTTGCCATGCAGACCCTGCAGATATGCGCCGAAGTATGAATGGTGTGATGAATGGACGCTGTTAGAGCCTTTGCATCTAACCTGATCATCTGTGTGTACTGCCTTATTATTCAGTGAAGCACGATGTAAGCAGCCACCCTCTGTCACTTGCTCAACTGGAGCCTTTCTTAGAATTGCGATTGCTCATTTCCACGGTGGTTGAGTCATATATTCAGACCAGCCTGCAGAACTTCAGACGCCCAGTATTTAAACACGTTTCTTTAAACCTGTTTATTGTTTATCTTGAATGTTGGTGGTTTTTGGTACCTTCTAAATAACTCCCACCACACCAAGTGGCAAAGGCAGAATAGCTCAAGTATTCAGAATTTCAGAAATGCACATCTTTAACCCCCCTCCCTTCGTGTTTGTAATGTGTGACTGTTTGTGCACCAGCCTTAGGGAGCTTGAGTCCCAGATCATGGCTGGCTTTTCTCCAGAAGCTGTACTTTGAGGGTATTGTGACATTCAACACGCGTCTGCCGAGTCATACTGTTCACACGCCCTCTTTATCTCCAAAACTGATTTGTTCGCACGAAACTTGTGTACAGTACAAGAGCCATACCTATATAAGAACTATCCACAAAGAAGCTGTAATTGTAGGGCTCGTGTTGCCACTGAAGCGGGAATGAGTGCAGCGTGTAGAATCCTCTTTTCCCACTAATTGATGTAGCAAATGCTTAAATCCTATGGTGTGAGTAAACCTAAACACGTAACGGATCACTGACAGAATAATGGAAACAAAAACATTCTATGGAGAAATAATAGTGACAAAAATATCAAGGACCACAATATTGAGAATGTAAGTGCAAATAGGCAAGTATGGGTTTACTATTCTTGACTCCACATGTATATTCCTTGAAGATCTATATATGGTCAAGGTAAGTATATGTGGAGTTATCTATAGTAAAACTGTTTTCTTACCTTCAAAATATCTTTGCCCACTATATATTGTCTAAACGCTCACCTAACCCTCTAAGGCTTTGCAGCAACTCTACGCAAAGTCTTTCATAAGATTGCGTTACTTCCTGCTGGGTGCTTGTTGCAATATTTTTGGCTCTTTTCTGCAGTGCTTATGGTCGGCAAATAATCGAAACATGAGACTAGGATATCGGTAAGGGTTGATTGTGCCATAGTTCTGGGTCAAATACTCTTTCTGTACACCCTTTTTAATTTCCAGCCTTGCAAGGGATGTAATGTAGTTTTTGCACCTGCCACCAAAGATTTGCACTTCTGCATGCTAAATGTCTTGCTAGTTTGGGTGAAAGGTTTGAAGCTCACAGCAGCATGCTTTGTTTTGTCTGGTAGAGGGAGCCATCAAGTTGTTTAGTGGTTGACCTGGGAGAAGTTTCCTTTAGTTGGTGACCCTTAGTTGGTGAATGGTAGGACCCTCTCATGCTTTGTGGTTTCTAGCGGTGTAAGGGAGATTTCCAGGAAACCAGTTAGCAGAGTATTGCCATGTGTTAGAATGTTAGACTAGGAGTGCATTTGTTTTTTGCATTTTTTTATTCTTTTTTTTGGGGGGGGGGGGGCGTGGGGTAACTTTCTGAGCTGGAATCCACCTCTCTGGCTTCTTTCTTCATAGGCTCCTTTAATTTTAGGTTCGCAATGTGTAACCTTGTCCCTCACAATATGTCTGATGCTTTTATTAAAGTGACATTCTAAATGGGATTGCTTTTCTTTGTTTCTGGAGATCCTAAAAACTCATCCACGCATTGTGCCTGTCACAGAACTGTCGCTCAGCTCTAGTACTCCACAGAAATCTATTCTTGCACCTTTTATTTTAAAGTCATCTGCACCTCTTCTTCGGTGATTTGATTTATGTCGATTTATTTGACACCATAGTGTGCATATACTCCCAATAGCTGAATATCGTTGTGCGTAGACTGAGGCTGATCTCAAAGCATTAGGTTCACATTTCTCAAGTGGATATGCATCTCTAGCTGAGGAAAACCCATTTAAGTAAGTGGCAAACTGAAGTCTTAGTTCTCGAATATGACTCCCCCATGTTGCTGTTCAGCCGAATGCCATGATGTTTTCTAAATAACATGGTGCCCTGAGTGAGGTGCTAGATGGTGGTCACCCATTTGTGAAATTAGATGTTGTGGCCACATTAAATCATTCCATTGAAAATCATGCTAATTTTATTAGTCTGACATCCAAAAATAAATGTTGAACATAGACATGGCAAATAAAAAGTGTGTATTATTGTCTATTCAAGCAGTGTTCACATAAAGAAAGGCTTTTAGGATATACACGTAACCTGTTTAAATACTGCTAGCCTGAGTCACAAAATCATTGGCATGTTCAAATTGCACTTTCAAGTGGCTTTATGTGCGACTGCAAATAATATACTAAAGACAATTTTGGGCTCTTAAATTAATTTTACAAGCATAGTGATTCTCAAATATGGAATATTTCACAAAAATAATTTTATTGAGATAATGAACACAGATGTAGAACATTACATGCATTTCTTAGTGCAAAACCAATACATAATGACAATAACAAATATTGTAATAAAAATGAAATACATATGTAAGGAAAGGAGAAAATAGGGATAAAGAGAATACAATAACGTGATAAAGGAATGTGTTCCATTAGAGAAGATGTTATATTTGAAATTATTTTTTATATGAAAGATATACAGAAAAGTATTGAGGAAAATATGGAATATTAAGAATCTCCTACCATTGAGCTGGGAATAGGACATAGGCGTTTCACTGCAAGGAAGCTTTAGAAAGTTTGGGTATATCTACAAACTTATGAAAATAAGGGTGTTCACAAATGTTTCCATCGTCCTTTGCCACATTAGATAATGTTGTTGTTTTACTGGTGGTAAAGGAAGGAGTAAATATCTTCCCAGGATGCAAATTAGAAATTGTAGTAATGTTAGGAAGATGGGCTTTTTCCACCGGAAAAACGCATTCAGTTAGAGAGCAAGAAAAATGCGCAAAAGCACCATTTCAAAGGCATGCTAATCCACTTTTACCTAGCCTTTTATTAGGAGTTCACAAAACATTTCCAAGTTTTTTCCCCTACAACTTTCACAGGTAGCAAGGAGTGTGATACTGATCATTGTAACACATCATTGAACAGTGAAACCCTTCAGGTGTCGGTTTACAAATACTTATTGGATCCAATGTATCTTTAAAAAAAATATCTTGCATAATCAGTGGTAATGTTGTATCAAATCAATTTTTCAGTCAATCTTATTATACAATTAATTAAAACCATAACAAACATATTTTTAATCAGGACCAGAGTCAACATCGGAAACTCGTTTTAAAACCACACAATACAAGGTAAAATGTCGGTTACAGAGCAGTATTTTTAAAAGCAAAATATAAGAGCATACAGTACAGGATAAAATGTCGATTGCAAATTAGCAATTTTAGTAAATAAAACAGTATATCTGTCTTTATAACTTCAGATAGAGCACAGGGTGCAGAAAGACTGTAACAAAGTACCCCCAGTTTGCTTCAGATGCCATCTCATGGCTTTCAGCAACAAGCCTTTATTCTGCAACTACAGAAAAGAGAACCTTGGGTAGGTAAAACTGCTGTGACTGTGTACTCCATGAGGGTACGTTATTAGGATCTACAAGCAAAAGCCTAGTGCGGTGCTGAACGTAGCAATTATGCCAAAAATATTAAGACATTCGATTGAAGCGTGCCAAGAAGTTAGTTGATTTGTTAGTTTTGCTGGGGTAGTAAACCCTTTGCAACGCTAAAACTTTGTTAAAACATCTTAAAAATGTCAGTTCAATTGCGGCACACCTTAGAAAGTACCCTCGTTAGAGTCAACAGATGCGAGTAGAAAGGAAAAGGGGTTGCGTAGAAACTACGACATCGATTGAGAGTGGCTTTTCAAAAGAGAAATGACAGTTTACCACCCATTTTCAGCCTAGAATTTAGCTGGGGAATTATAGTAAGTACAGTAGAGGACAGTAGCACCAAGCTTATTTGAGGGTTAAATGTAAAAAAATTAAATTGATACTTGTATAGCGCACTACTCACCCGCAAGGGTCTCAAGGCGCTTGTAGGAATACCGCTGTGGAACCCATCCTGGCTTTCCCTGTGAGGTGTCCACTCCTGGGCACCCCCAAGGTGGAGGCCTGGCATCCTTAGCGTTGTGGAGATTAAGCAAGCTATTGCCCAGAGTTGCAGAGTGGGACTCCATGATTGGAATAGGCACCGAGGCGAGAATTATCAGGTCCGTGGAATTTTGAGCC
Organism: Lissotriton helveticus; assembly: GCF_964261635.1. Lineage (NCBI taxonomy): Eukaryota > Metazoa > Chordata > Amphibia > Caudata > Salamandridae > Lissotriton > Lissotriton helveticus. The sequence continues at coordinate 302,763,989 of NC_136059.1, forward strand.
CAAGACCCGCCGAGGCGAAGGATTGAACCCTGGTCCCGGGCTAGACCTCTGCATCAGGGTCTGCCGCTCTAACCATTGAGCCACACTTCTCCACCTACAGTTGCCAACTGTAAGTTAAAAGCAAAGTGAAGGTTTGAAAGAGGCTTGTCTAGGCTTGAGGTGCAGCTTGGGGAAACCATTGTCCCAAAATACCAAAAGAGCTATCGTCTGAGATGCAGAGTCCAGGCCGTCTGCTTGTTCTTGACCGACCTACACAAAAAATGGAATTTGGGTGTATTAGGCCATGTTGTTAAAGGGCCATCACTTGCTTTATCAGGACCTTGCCTATATATTTAATCCGTGATACTGCTGTACATTTGTTTTGTATGCATTTTGCACAGTTTGATGTGGGTTGGGCTCACTGAGGCTACATGTAGAGAACCCTCTTCAACTGGTTGCAATAACTGCATTTATTCATGTAGGGCAATCTGTTTTTGAAACTGCTTTGTTCCCAAATTATAAACTATCTGGGAGAGAGTGAAAAAGGTAGCGTGTGGCCCTGAAGCACTTTAGAGTTTCTCTAGCCTCATTTAGTAAATAAAAGCCTGAAGCAGGATTAGGGTACAACAGGTGCAAATAAGAGGTTAAAAAACGGAGAGCAGGATAATAACAAGCATTGAAAATGCATTAGGTCTCGCCCTTGTTTAAGTTAAAGGAATTCTGTTTGTAATTAGGTGGCTTTTTAGCTTTGCTTTTATTCGTTTTTCAAAATTTCATGTACATAACATGCATATGTAGGCATATATGTATATGATTATGTATGCATGCATTTATATTTGTATTATTTATATAGATATGCAGAATATATATATATATATATATATTGTGTGTGTGTGTGTGTGTATATATATATATATATATATATATATATATATATATATATACGTGTTGAGGTAGAGAGAGGTGTAGAGGATGAGTAATAGAGAGAGAGTGAGAGCAGTAGCGAGTGAGGGCAGTAGCGAGTGAGCGGTAGAGAGGGAGCAGTAGAGCGCGAGTAGTATAGAGTGAGTGTTAGATCTGGGGGTCTCTAGTTGGCAATGGTATTCACCTTTGTCCAAATAGGGACCCTTAATTCTAAATCAGGATAAGGGGATTACACTCCTTAATATCCCCTGCTCACCCCCTTGGTATCTTGGCACAAGCAGACAGGCTTATCTCAGAGGCAGTGTGTCAAGCATTTGTGAATATACACAGTAATACAGTGGAAACACTACAGATGGACACAACAAAGGTTTTTATAAAAATAAGTATTCTTTATATAGACTTAACACAAGACCACAAATGACAAAAATCCACAATAATACACTTAAGATTGCTTTAAAGATGATAAAAGTTACTTAGTTCAAGTTGATGATAAATGCTACAAAGTTCTCAACAAAGTACCTGGATGCATAATGCAAAGTAAACAAAAGGCTCGCAAAAGGAGAGATGTGTCAGTTCCGTGATCCGGGGGGAGATGATGCGTCGGGCCTCAAAGCTGGCGCAGAGTAGGGGATGCGTTGTTATCCTTACCGGTGCGGAGGTGATGTGTAGAATCTCGGCCTGCGGGCCAGTTGCAATGCGCAAGATGGCACCTTGATGCGATGATCTGGTTGCGATGCGAGAAGATGGCGCCCTTGATGTGGCGATGCGATGACGATGCGTAAACGCCCTGGCAGCCTTGCGACGACTCTGTACTTTGGAGCCTCGTCAGGCTCTGCGACGCGCTTCTCCGGTGTTTCGATGGCGACTCTCTCGATGGCGTCACGCTTCTCTGGTGATGCGGCGATTCCAGCTGCGGTGGCGACACGCTTGCTCTCGATGCGTCACACTTCCAGCGTTGCGCTTCCAGCTCCCAGCGACACACAAATGTCTGGAGTTGAGAATTCCCAGCAAGGAAATTCAGAGGGGAGCTGGAGATGAAGTCTTTTGTCCCTTAGACTTCAGCAGGAGGCAAGCACAGTTAGAGCCCTTGGAGAATATTCTGAAAATGATGAAAGTCCCAATATTTATACCCCAAAATCCTTTGTCCTCTGAAGGTAGAGAGGCCTCTGCCTAGTCCAAACCAGTTCCCGAACACTCTGTTTACATGACTCTCTTCTTCCTTTCATGGTGCAGGGCAGAGACACCAGCTGCCGCACAGGAGGTGGAGCCGGCACAGGGGAGGGAAGATACAGCTCTGGAGCACTTTGTTGACAAGATTCCTTCTCTCTTTTCACAGTGCAGGGCAGAGACATCAGCCAGCATTGTGGACGGAAGGCCCAGCCCTATTCAGGTCCCAGGTGCAACTCCTCCCTCCCATCTAGATGCAGATCTCTCTATTTACCACTGGGCTGCCTCAGCCTGTCTCCTGGAATCCCCCAGCCCTGTCACTCACAAACCCAGACAAGGAATACACAACCTAGCAGACGCAGGCCTGGACATTTAGGCAAGAAAATACCTACTTTCTAAAAGTGGTATTTTCAAACCCAGAATATGAAAACCAATTTTACTAAAAGATGTGTTTTTATTATTCTGAGTTCAGGCATACTAAATTCGAAAGTCTACCATGTTCCCTGAGTCAGTTAGGATTATAAGAATGTAATAATCTAACTGCCCATTCTAGCCTATGGAGAACAAAAGGGCCTTGCAATAGTAAAAAACGAAAATGGCTGTAGTACATGATTAGGGCATGCTACACACACCAGAGCATGTCCTACATTATACTTACAATGCACCGTGCCCTTGGGCCTACCATAGGGGTGTCTAATATGAAGTAAAGGCAAGGTTTAGGGACTGGCAAGTGGGTGCCCTTGCCAAGTCGACATGGCAGTACTAGACTGCACACAGGCCTTGCAATGGCAGGCCCGAGACACACATTACAAGCTGCTTCTGTGGGTGGCACAACCAGTGCTGCAAGCCCACCAGCAGCATTTGATTTACAAGCCCTGGGCACGCAAGCTGCACTGTACTAGGGGCTGACAGGTAAATCAAATAACCCAATCATGGAATCACCAATTAGTACATCAATTTAACATAGGGAGCACTTGCACTGTGGCACTGAATAGCAGTGGCACAGTGCCAAAAGCATATAACCAGCAAAAACCTATCAAAACAGAGGGGCCAATCTGTCAAAATAGAAGGGAGATGCATGCCAATTATGCCAGGTCTAACAGTGAGTAGTAGAGGGTGAGTAGTAGAGGGTGAGTAGTAGAGGGTGAGTAGTAGAGGGTGAGTAGTAGAGGGTGAGTAGTAGAGAGTGAGTAGTAGAGAGTGAGTAGTAGAGAGTGAGTAGTAGAGAGTGAGTAGTAGAGAGTGAGTAGTAGAGAGTGAGTAGTAGAGAGTGAGTAGTTGAGTAGTAGAGAGTAGTGGAGAGCGAGTAGTAGAGAGGAAGTAGTAGAGAGTATTTGAGTGAGTAGTAGAGAGGGAGTAGTAGAGAGGGAGTGGTAGAGAGTAGTAGAGAGAGTAATAGAGAGTAATAGATAAATATCCTTTTCTGAATGATTCATCCTATGTTTATGGACAAAAACACTTTTGTGAATTTGTCACCCAGATGTGATCACTACCTAGCCTGGCTTGCTGATCTGCATATATTCTGCACCCAACCAAGGCCTTCCCCCTCTCTCGGGGCAGTGGTGAGCGAGCCAATGACGGCTTGAGCATGGTTCCAGTCAGATGCCCCCCCCTGAGCTCCCCTTGGTGCCTCGAGCCTAAATAGAGCTGAGCCCAGAAGCTGTGGATTGCACCCCTCTGCATTCATGCTCCCCTGTCGCATCATTCTCCAGGCCCCTTCGTGTGCTCCGGTTTAGAGGGTGCTCAGTGTCTGCCTCTACTGCCGCGATCAAGAAGCAAAAAGCCTGTGACACGGTTTAGAAAACCCCGGCACCCAAGGGGCTTGGAGAATGAGGCAATGGAGCACAGAGGGAAGGGAGGCAGAAAGAAAGAATTAGGTGGAAGAGGGCTATAACCGGATTGGTAGGAGTAAGAAAGAAAGCAGGAGTAACAGTGAAGCAACTAGGTGGAGGAGGACTATAAACTGATTGGTAGGAGTAAGAAAGACCGAAGGAGAAAAAGAGAAGCGAGAGGTAGGGAGGCACTTTGAGCGAGAACAAAGCAAAGTGAGAGATGATTGAAGATAGAAAGGGAGGGCTAGAGACAGTAAGAAAAGGTTTTGTGCATGTTATGTCTCATTTTGGTAATTTGTTTAATAAAATACAAGACGTACTTTCTTACGTGTGCAGAACATCCATTATCCTCCATATATCAGAGCTAGCAAATCCTGCAAGTCGTGCTATAATCAGTGCCACTAATTATGCGGTTTAATCTGCGGTGTTTCCGGTATAGTTTTGGTGAATTTACTGGTATTTGCCACATATTCCATAATCTGCTGTATAATCTGCACCTTTGATAAAATAACTAGGAAGCGTATACCGTCACATGATATGTGACAGCATTCTGCTAATTGATTGAGTTAGCCTTACCATAAGGCTTATTTGGGTCCTCCTTTGCCGCATAATTCCAGAGGCCCATGTGACAGATCATACACTCAGCACCTAACTTTCCAAAAGAGCTGGCGTCAAATCTGATAGTGAGTATATTCTAGCCACTGGGAAGGACGCAGTTTAGTCGGACTGGGAATTCCCCAGCTGCTGAGAAAATGAGTCGGCCTCTACATTTAACACTTTATAAATGAAACCCTGCAGAAATAAACAAGCGTCTGCATACATTGCTAGAGCGCCTACATATGAAACGCCACCAGGCACTGAATTCTGACACCTGATTGTGAACACACTGGGCTTTTAATTATTTCTATGCTTAAAACCCTCTAACACAGGAGAGACCAGATCACTTCTGTGCACAAGGAAATGACACGAGGTTGTAGGAGTTTGCGAGGCAAGAGTTGGGTAGAAGGGTGAAGGAGAGGAAGAATGAAAGAATGAATGAAAAGAGAGGTGACAGAAGAAGTTCTGCAAGATGGAAGGAGAGAAGACAGGATAACACCTACAGGAAAGAAAGGAGATTGGGAGTTAAGTGCAGGGAAGTGTGGATGGGAAGAAGAGAACAATTTGAAAGGAAACCATGTGAAATGAGGAGCGACTAGAGAAAAAGTAATGGAAATAAAACCGAGGGAGGCAAGGTGAGGGAAAGGAGATGAGGGAAATAAAATTAAGCGGGAAATACAGGAAAGATAAAGGAATTTAAGAGAAGAGGTAATACATGAAAGAAAGAGACTAAGGAAGAAAGAGTGATGAGTTGAGGTAAGAAGAGAAAACGGAAGAGCAAGCAAAAGAGAACTGAAGTACGGGTGGGGGTGAGATGCGAGGTGAGAGGAACGCGGAGAGGGGAAGGAAACAAGAAGAGAGAATAAAATGCGAGAAAGGAGTTAAAAAATATGACAATGGAGTGTAGAGAAATGAAAGAAGACGGAGGGTGAACAAGAGGGGCGCTATGACAGAAGAGAGAAGAAAGGATGAGACGTGAAGACGAAAAAGGAGAAGAAAGCGAAAGGGGGATAAAAGAGGAGGAGCTGTGGACGGTGGGAGAGATAAAAGCCATAAGGAGAAAGGAGTAAAAGTTGGGGGACTAGAGCTGGAATTAGAGAAAGAACTAGTCTAGAATGGAGACAGCAAAAGAACGGCACGAGGGAGGAAAATAGAGGCGTTGGGGTAGAAATTAGCAGAGATCGGTGAAATGAAGTCGTACAGAAGAGAGCGTGTGTGGTTGGGTTTTACAGCAAAAGAAAGAATAATGATACCTGAAAAGAAAAAAGACGAACTAGATGGAAAGAGACAAGTTATCTACACAATACACAGCCCAGTGTTTGGGCAGCACACCCTGCCCGATCAAAAGCGCTACACTTGGTGTTATTGAATCCCTAGTGCTACCGGTACCTCCGCCCCTTTCTATACAGCAGTGGGAACCGAATTAGGTCAAATTCGTCTTTTCTGGACATTAGTGCCAAATGAATGACATCCAAGTACTACTCTGGGCCCTAGTGGAGACTGAGGTGTCACAAGTCACAGGGGTTGGAGTTAGCCGATTCACTTCCGTTTTTAGTGTCGAGTCTCCCGCCTCCAGGCCCCGGTGTGAAAGTAATCACTTTTAGGTCATGCTGTTATCGAGTTACTTCTAGGCCCTCGGCCTCCGTTTCACGAGCTCACTGCACCAAACTAAGCCAGGAAGCATCGGGAGCAGCACAGATTGTAGAAGTACAGTCTTTGGCCTCTTTGCTGAGACTATTGAGCATCCAAGCATCGACCGAAGCCTGTTAGGACCTAGTTTAAGCCCCCTATGTGATTATTATGATTAGTCTGAGGACGTCTATCCCAAACCTGCAAGTGTCTATCCCAAGCAGAGGGTCTCTCTCTCTCTCGCCTCAATAGCTCTAGCCCTTGTCTCAGGGGTTCTAATTTTACCTTCTTAAGTGGTTATCTTTAGCCTCAAAGTCTTTCTCGAGCTTGCAACGGTCTTTCCCAGGCCTCGGAGGGTCTACTGTAGCTGCTGGGAATCTAGTTTCTAAGTCTTCTCTACTCCTGGTGATAATGAAGCTTGGGTGCTCTTTAAGCGGGCAGTCCTGGGTCTCCGTTCTGCTCCTTTACTGGCCCATTGCTTCCACGCTGCCGCAGAAGACGCCCAAAAGGAGGACGGCCAGCAGTTCCATCCGGTAGGAGCCCCAGTGCTGCGAGGCCATGAAGGAAGTCCGGGTCCAGGTGGCCAACCTGAGCAGGCAGCTGGAGGAGCAGGTGCAGAAGCAGGAGGGCGCCTTGGTGAACGTGCTGGTGCAGGTGATGGAGCTCGAGGGGGCCCACAAGCTCCTGGAAACCCAAGTCGGGAAGGCCGAAAGCCGCTACTCGGAGCTCGACCAGCAGCTTGACATCATGGAGCTGCAAGCCGCGCAGACCGTGACACAGAGCTCGACAGGTAAGACGCACTGAAGGCTCATACTCACCACTGCACATAGACAGGGCAACACCTACTTCACAGCACCTCAAGATGTTGGCAGGCGGCTCTACAGGTGATACCCACATTCACCCTACCACCACCACCTCCCTCACTACCAATGACAGGGCCTCCACCACTGTCCATCACTGCGTTCCAGAGTGATACAAACCCACAGATTCTCACAGAAGCAGACAGAGCTAGGCAGGTGAGACCCAACCGTGTCATAGCATCAGTGCTTTAAATGGGCCAGTACTCCCTGGTACCGAGTACCAGCACTTTTTCATTTTTTCCTCTGCAGTACCAGAACGTCCCCTCGGACAAGGAGATTACCGTGACTCATAGTCCGGGTCAGAGTGATAAACCAGGCATTCGGGTTGTGGGCGATTGATCGGTGCCTGGGGCCTATCTGTGAGCTGTTCTCTTTTTGGTGCAATGGTGCCAGTTTTTAAAGTGTTCCTGTTGAGCGATGTTGTCCGGTGTTGTCAGTGGCTCCTTGGGGCCCGATCACCCTCTCTAAAGCTTGCAGCAGGGCTGGAAGGATTCTTGTAACTTCCCACCTCTGAGCAGATCTGGCCGCAGACTCGTAAGTCCCCTGCTGGGCCGGTCCAATTAGTGTTGGAGGCTGACCTGTGCCGGGAGTGAGAAGGACCATCGGAGCCCAGCTATGAAGAGATATTTTCACCCCCTCGCCCTACTGTAAGAGGCCAGTGCCGGCTTAATCTGAGCCCCTTCCCTGCCCGACGGGCACATGAGAGGAGTACGGTGGGAGTCTCACTGGAGGCCTGGTTGAGGGGGGGCTATTTCACACCCTCACCTCCTTGAAGAAGAGGGCATTGCACTGCCCAGTCAGGCTCGCTGCATATGCACTATCCCTGCTGTGGTCATCCTGTGAGCCCACAGATCTTGTGACTGCCCGAGGAGGAGGCAAGGAGGGAGAACAAGAAGACAGAATTTAACGAGGGCAGAGAAAAGGGTGTAGGTGAGGCTGAAGAGAAGATAGAGGAGAGGAGCTGCGGGATAGATGGGGATACAAGGGATGATAAGACAGACCGGGCTATGGAAACAGTAAGACCCACAAAAAAGATCTGAAGAGCGAAGATTAGAAAGCGAAAGTGCTGGATGGAGAGGCAGTACAATTATGCTAAAGGAAGGGACAAGAGAAACACTGGGAGGAACCGAAGTGAATGAAGGAGTGTTCGAGAGATTAGAGATGATGAAAAGGGCAAATTGAAGGATGAGAAGTAGAGCGATAATGGTTGTTTGAGAAGGAGAAAATTCTATGTGTTCACGTGCAGAAAACAAGTAACCTGAGACTGGAGCGTTTTTTTTTGTTTTTTTTTTTGTATCTCGCTCCACACAAAGCTGCCACTTCCGCCTCCCGTGAAGACACGCCCATAAATATGAAAATTATGGAACGCCCAGAGGAAAAGATGTTTCCTTGAGGGTGAGGACCTGATTACTGGGCCCGGGTCTGTGCGGAGCGTTCAAGACCATGCCTGCCTGTCTCTCTGGGACGCACCGTATGCCAAACCCCAACCCCCCTCAACCACACGTTAGTAGCTCCATGTTCTCATAATCTTGTTCATGAAGGGGACGGCAGGCCAGGGAAAGGGAGCCGGCACCGGAATTGCACACAGAAGTACAGATACAAAGACACAACTCATACACGCATTCCCCTACCGGCCACACTCAAACATAAACATGTGCTCTCACACGCAGACATGCGAATACACACATGCAGTCAAGCTTACTCCTATGGACCCTCATGCTGGCAAACTCATATAGCTACACACACAAACATACGCATGCTTTCACATGGAGACCCATGACAATATGCATACTCGCTCACCTACACAAACACACACGTTTACCACATTATACAGTGATCACAGAGTTGGTTCAAAGGAAAACAATACTCGGGTAACTTGTGATTTAATTCAAATATATAACGATAATATACACAGCATTGTAGGTTTTCTCATATATATATATTTTTCAAACGTGACACTTTTTACGTATAATTGCTAGCACGAAAATATACGACGTGTGTTCTTTATTCCACGTTATTGAATGACTTCAACACCCCTAATTAATAACAATTGTTCGATTTCATATACCGCTCACCGCCACAGTGATTTCCGCTTCGTAGCACCAAGCCATTAGAGTAGTTAATCTGAGTGTAAAACCCCCCACATATGCCGCCACGGTTGTATTTGATAATATCGATAAACACCTCGATAAGCGCTTGCTTCCACTGGGCTTCCACGCAATGGTATGAACAGGCAATCGTGGCGAATTCACCTGGAGCCGCCTGAGTGTAGAAACCCTCACCTACTGCAAATATTGTCTTGGAGTTGGTAATTGTAACTCTCATTTTCTCTAGGGGTGGTAATCTAAGAGTCCTGCGCCGCGCACAATAACAGTTGTTCAGGCTCTCTCCTCCCTCAGCTCTCCCCGGGTCCTACCGTGCCCCCACCCCCTCCCAGCTCACCTGAGGAAGCCCCTGCAAGTGGTGTGTTGCAATGAGCAGAAAACAAGAAGTCAACACGAGCCTGGCAACCGGAAAGGGGATGATAGAGAGAGAGAGAGAGAGAGAGAGAGAGCGCAGTGTGCGACCGCACCTTCAGAGCGGCGCACAGGGCTCGTGGTTTGCGCGTCTCTACCTAAGAGAGTTGGGCTGGTTTCTTTCCTGTGCTGCCTCCTAATCGGTCAGTCTGTAATAATGTAGCTAAACAGGTTAATAAATAACAGTGCCTTACTGCAATGCTTTATAAAACTGCACTGAAAATATATCACAAATGCCAACTGTTCGTTGAAGCGAGAATGGTCCCAATTATCAGTTGTTCCGTGTAGGACACGCTGAAAGCTAACGTGGCACACTCCACTCACGGCAAAGATAACAAGTGCGTCCCAAAAAACGAAAAAAAAAACATTTGGTCACAGAGTGCTCTTTCCCAATGGCTGGCCACCGTTTAGCATAAACGCTGACGCCAGCCAATGGGAAAGAGGGGCGGGGGCTTAAAGCCCGCTACTGAAACCTCCTGATAACACTAAATCTCGCCAGCGAGATTGCGCATGTGCGCAGCTCTAGGCTTCGACCTAAAAACGCGAACCAAGGAGAAACAAGGGAAGGGAGTAAAAAAATAAAACTGAGTCAGACTGCAGCTTTGCATGAGGTACAAGGAAACACTTGGACTCCCATGGAGTGCAACCCTCCTCTCAAGTCAGCAGGGGTAGGATACAACTCATCCAATCATTGTGAGCTCGAAGTGCTCCAAACAGAATAAGGAGGGAAACCATCAAATCAAGAGCAAATAACTGAGATAGACAACAGTACTATTCATACATGAGTGATGGGCTGAGCCAAAGCCCACTCTGAGTGTATCTTACATATTGAAAACAATAAATCTCCAAGATAAAACTATCTCTAAGCCAGATTTAATACCTCTAAAATGTATGTTAGACCATGCAATCAAAGTTCTGGCCAACATTGTGCATGGCTAATGAGAATAGTAAGATTATCAGGAAGGGTCACCAATTAGGTGGTTCACTGATGTCCCCTCACCTACTCCTATAAAATGGAAAACCAAGCCCACAGCATCAATCTTTGCCCAGCAGTAAGAGGTAAGGGTAAGGTCTGACAGACTGACTGCAGTACTCCAATCTCAGTTGAGCTACCTACTTTAGAGCTGCTTCCAGATTTGAAGCAGAGCCTATGTTAACCCGTTGGACGCCCATTACGAGCTCAGCTCGTCATGAGCCACGGTCCTCGTGTGCTCATGACAAGCTGAGCTCGTCATAACGGTCCGAACGCTCGCACGCGGGGCTAATTCCCCCGCTGTGCTGAAGGTTCTATGAAAACGGGTGTGACCATGACGAGCTGAGCTCGTCACGAGCACCGGGGCACTGCAGGGGAATTACTCCCTCGGCCAACGGGTAAAAAAAACACGACCAGTCCCTTCTCAGAACTTATTGTGTACACAATCGTACACCTGAGTTCATGCAGGTGTAGGTTTTTTTATTTTTAAACGGGCACTTTTAATATTGTAATAAGTTATTGTTATACCTATTAAAGTTATACTGGTTTCTTAATCGGAAAAGGATAAAAAGCCGAGTTGGCCATAACGAAATTCGAGCGTTAACCACCAAGTTATCTTAAAGGGTATGTGTAACTGCCGGTAGGTTAACTCTGTTAGACAACGTATCTGCTGCAGAGCTCTGCCTGTATCCAGCAGTTGTCTGCATCTAACATTGTTAACATAGCCGTGCTTTGCATTTGCAGTCCACTGTGTTTTATTTGCAGGTCATAGGGTTGACACTCCTAGACTTGCTTATTGGGTTCATGTGTTTTTTTTGCCTAGAATCTTGTGTAATATATGCCAGTCAGTCGTTATTCTTTGTAAGATCCCCGAGTGAGTTATGAAGCCACTGAAAAGACCTGCTAGCAATGCACGAGGCACGAGTTTCAATCTATGCAGGACTGACTCGTTACTTTATTCTGAAGGTTCTAAATTGATTGGATTTGAGTTGGGTTGAAATGAATACTCTTTATTGGGGACTATAAAATTGTTATGTTTCTGTTTCCTACTGTATCGCTAATTGTCATTAGTATGCTTCTTCACTTATACATGACATATATTGTGTACTCGGAAGGCATTAACTGCCTATGCTACTCTGAAGACGGGATTCGACGGGATACATCTTAAGCAATTTCTGCTGATTTTCACTTGGGTGGAAAGTCTTTCATATGCCTGTTTGTTCTAACTGACTGGGGAATTAAGGCTTTTGCCTTCGTTAGCAATGGCCTGGGAAACGAGTTGGTATTGCCCCACCCTTGGAGTTGGAGATACTGATGAAACTGTTAATTCCAAGGCAGGAAAAATCACACCGATTCCTGGTGGAATCGGTAACTGTGAGTCTGATTTCCCATGTTAATTATTCAATATCCCTGGAAAATCTATTTGTGAAAGTAAACATCCAAGCTTTTATAGTGCATTCCCCATAGTCTGTCTTCCCAGAGACAAGGAAAGGTCCAGACAAATAGTTATTATGAACATGATGTTTCTTGAGGCAGAGTGATCACTACAGGTCTGGCTTGGTGCTCCTCTGTAGGCTACCTTATGTGATTAACAGAAACAAAGCTTTCAGAAGTCTAACCGAGAGTGGTTATGGTTTGCCAACATGTTAGTTGCTTTGTGTACTGCATTTTATGGGCACAAGTTGTGTGCTTTCACTGTTAAACAGTGTTTCTGTTGCACTTTTTGCCTCGTGAGAAAGCTTATTCGCAATACAGGAGGTCTTTGTTAGTGGTGGCAGGCTACTGATAAAGGATATGTGTCTAAGCTGTTTAGTTTGCAACATAAGGGCAAAGACAGTAGGCCTGAGTTGCTTATTACAAAAACCATGTGTTAAAGGTAATAGTCTTTTAAAGGTGGATTGCTATGACACTGTGCTAAAGCCATTAGGGAGATGTTTTGGTACATCGCATTCCACAGGTTATCGTAATAGTCAAGGGTATTTATTGGTCACTCCTCTAACATACCATGCGGAGAGAACATTTTTACCGTAATAGATCTTTGACAGGAATGCTTCTGTTTTTGTCAACGTTCATGTATGCCAGTGGTTGTCTTGAGTTGGTCACGGTGACAAGCCAATGATAAAGGCTTTAGGGTTGATTGCCTAATTTGGAAAAATATGCCCCGAAAGTCTAATCTGCTTATTATGATAAGTTGTGACAAAGGCAGTAGGCCTCTTGTATTTATTATGAAATGTGTGTGTTAAAGCAATCGTCCTTTAAGGGGGGGGGATTGTTAGAGCACTGTTTTAAATCCTGCAGACATGGATTTTATTACATGAAATCCCACAGATTATCTTGTAGGCTAGGATACTGGTGTAAACACTGATGGTTGAATAGGTGCATTGTAATAATTCTTGCTAGAATCCCTTTGGACTGCCAATATAAGATATAAGATGAGTGGTCATGTTAAAGAAGGTGCCTGTACTGCCGCCTAAAAAGGATTTATGTGCTGCAGGCTGAATTAATCAAACTCGAGGACGCTCAGTTATACAGGCTGAATTTTGTTAATTGCGTCAAGTGAGGAGTATTGGCACGCTATAGGAAGCAGTGGAATAACAACATGCTATCATGGCGACCAGTATTAATAACATTCGAAGTTAAAATGCTCACTCTGGTGTCGCTATTTATCACGTAAACCGCCAATAAGAGTGTAACTGTGACATTTTAAACAATAGGAACTGAGCGAGCAATTGTTACTTTAATTGAATAGCATTGAGTGAAGGCATCATCGCCAAAATGCGTTTGCTGAAATTAAAGGATTTAACAACATACTCCGTGAGTGCTCCGCATTCTTTCTGATATATATTTTATTTACGACCATTCATAAGAACGTTGCTCATTCTGGCCCTAATTTAGACAATAATAGACGTGACGATATACAATATGGTCTACTATGTACATGCGGACTGCAATATATTGGCAGCTCAATACACCTGGCAAAAAGTAAATCCTTGAGCATAAAAGGGCAATAACTAACCAGGATAAATACTTCCCTGCGGCGAGACGTTTCTCTACGATGCATGAGGCTAGGTGTGATAAGTTGCTCTACTATTGCATTAACCAAATTCCGATAAAGGAAAGAGGAGGGGACGGGGTAAAACTCCTGAGGTAGCTGGAGGCCAAATATATAGTCGATCTACGTACCAGTGTTCTTTGGGGACTGAACAGTGAAGAAGAACTGTGGCCATATATTGGTTAGGCCAATGAAGTTTGTGAACCCTCCCCTCGAGCCAAAGAAACCTAATACATTTTACAGTGAATTCCCACATTGACGCAATGTATATAGACAGTAAGACACTAATAGAATTAATAAGGTCTAATTATGAATGGCGGACTTGGCTCATTCAGAGCTAGATTGTATCCTTGACGCTGAATGGGGTAAATGGTGTATTTTATAATGGGATTTGTTTGTTTGATTATGCCCGAGTACTTGCTGATTAATTGTAGCAATGGCTCAATATCTATGGGCAATAGACTTATTCTATATGAATTTTGCATGGTATTTGCATAACATGAATTCAAATTTGCTGAAATTATGTTTACCTCTTTGAATGCGTCACAGTTAACATCGCCGATGTTGCACGTGGGTATCATTGTGCATGATTTATACCATGAAATGTTGACAGTGTTAAAGGGCCGGCATTTTTTAGCTTTAGAGTGTGGTATAAATATGAAGTCCCCTTTTTGATGTTTCTTTTCAGCTGCTTACTAATGAAATGAATTGTTGTTATAAGGCAGTTTTTTGTACAATCCCACTGACGTATGGGAGGTATGATTTCAAGCACTGTAAGATCTCTCCGTTAGGCTCTCAGCGTTCCCAGTACCAGACTTCTTGACCCGGACAGTACAAAATGGTTGCTACCGACCAGAGACACTATTCTGCCCTTCTGCTGCTGAGCCAAGCTCGAGGAGGGGAAGGGAGAACAATAGGCATAATGTCCCAGGGAGATGTGACCACTGTCCCAGACAGGATTTAGTGTATTTAGGGTGGGGTGGAGGCGCTTGCTATCGCCACTCAATCGGCATAAGGGGCACATTTGGTGTCCCTGTGCATAGTCCAGTTCAAACGAGTCTTGGAAACCGTTGACTTCTGCTCTGGCGCAAAACTGGACAAAGGACATAGGAGTAACCTCTACTCTCCCCTAAATCTTCCCAGCCCTTTCCCTAGGGTACTTAAGGGCTTACCTGGGTTTAGGTCCGTAGATTCGTCATGGTATAAGACTAAGATCAGACACAACTTCTTCTATCGTCTGGGCACTCTGGACTTAGTTGGGAACTGACCCCGTCTCCCTTTCAGTCTGCTGCATCGTCTGTGCTTGTTCATCATACAGGAACCTTCCAAGGCCTGTGAAGCTTCAAAGACACTAGATCGCCAAGAATGTGTGGGCCAATCCCTGTCAGTATCTTGTGCGTGATACAGGACGCCTCAAAGCGTAGACGGTGTTCTAGGGGCTGCCAATGCAAGCAGTGGAGAGATTTGAAGCATGGCTGTACTTGGGAAGGGCAAAGATGGTGCGTGTTGCAGCGTTTTGGACCCGCTGTAGTCGGTTCAGCACAGATTTATTAGAGCCCAAAAGGAGCACATTACAATAGTCCAATCGGGCCAGTATGAAAGCTTGAATGATCAACTGGCGCGTTGGGGCGTCAGATAGACCACGCATTGGTTTGAGGCCGCATAGGAGTCCAAAACACTTCCCAGCCACTGACTTGGCATACGTCTCAAAATTAAGATCTTTATCCAGCATAAAAGCCAGATTTTTCAAAGCAGGTTTAGGCGCAGGAGGGTCGCCAAGGGCCAGGGGCCACCATTCATTATTCAAAAGGTGGGAGTCTTTGCCAATCAGAAGTTCAGTTGCAGGAAGTTGGCTTTCATCCACTCTGCGATAGATAAGATATCTTCCTTAAATTTCGCTCTATCTTGGCTAGGGTTGTTAGATAGCGTGATCACCAATTGGGTGTCATCAGCATATGACACCAGGGAAATTCCTCGTGCTTTGGCCATCCGTGCCAAAGAGCTCATATAGAAATTAAAGAGCATAGGGCTCAGTGCTGAGCCCTGAGGAACCCCGCAGCGGAGTGGGTGGACACGAGAGGCAAAAGGTAGAGCTGTCACTTGAAATGTCCGGTTGGTCAAAAATGTTGAAAACCACGATGAGGCTGTATTTCCAATCCCTATCTCCTCCAGACGGTGGAGCAGGATTTCATAGGAGACCGTATTGAATGCCACGCTCAGATCCAACAGCACCAAGGCTGAGATTCTGCCGGCATCCAAGGCGAATTTGAGTTGTTCTGCAACAGCCAACAATGCCGACTCTGTACTGTATCGTGGTCGGAAACCGTTCTAGGAGCTATCAAGTATATGATTGACTTCCAGAAAGTGAGTTAGCGTTGAATTCATGTGTGCTTCCAGAATTTTGGAAAGAAATGTAAGCAGTGAAATTGGACAATAGTTTTCTGGCTTGGAAGGGTCTAGTGTTGTTTTTTATTAAAGTAGGGGAACCACCTTTGCATGCTTCCACGATTTTTGGCACCCCCACTGAGGAGAGAGAGAGTTTGAGCAGCTCCAGGCACTCCGGTAGTAGGCCCTGTTGAATTTTCCTGAAAGTGTCCTGTTTGAGGGGGTCGTCTGGGGATCCTGATTTAATTTTGACCACTAATCTCTCCAAGTCATTCAGATGGATAGTGGGAAGTGATGTGAGAGGAACAATCTCAGGGCCTGTATATGTATTCTTCCCGATGGCACTAGGGGTTGTGCCAAGGTCAAAATGGTGGTAGATGCCTTCGACCTTCTCAATAAAAAACATCCGCCAGCTTTTCGCAGTGTTGGCTGGAGGATATAATACTGCCTGATTCCGAAGGGGAGGTGACCAAATCCTTCAGAAGAGAGAATATAGTTTAGCTGCGATTGGTACTCGTGGTGATCAAGCCAGAGTAGTGGGCTGCCCTGGTTTTGCGTACTAATTTATGGTAGGATTTGATGGCAGTTCTATACTGTGTTTTAGCCTGGGAATCATATGAACGCCTCCATTTTCTTTCCAGGATCTTACAGTTCCTGGCTAGGATCAGATCTTCGTTGAACCAGGCGTTAGCCCGGGAGCTTTTAGAGTGAGTGAGTGAGTTTAAGAGGAATGCAGGTGTCCAGTGCTTGGGTAATCCACCTTTGGTAGAGTGCATCAGCCTCTTCCATTTTATTGGATCTTTCTAGTGGCTTTGTACTCAAGGCTGTGAGGGGGGCCTCTTGATTAAATTTATGCCAGTGCCGTTTCAGTGAAGGATACTGTTTGGCTGAGACTTGGGACCAGCTATCGTTAGCCACATTGGGATGAGAAAATGATCTGTCCAGATCATGGGGAGCGGTGCTAAGACTTCCAGTGATTCAAGATTAGAAAAAATAGAGTCAAGGAGATGTCAGGTTCTATGCGTAGCTCCGGGGGCCAATTGGAAGGCTGCCAAGTTCCCTAAAAATCTATGAATCTCTGGGGATTCTTGCATCTCTAGGTGAAGGTTCAAATCACCGATAATGTTAAAATTGGCGGTCTGAAGAGCTAGTACTGTGATAGTATTTACCAAGGCTTCTCTAATGGTTTTGGATGGGCCAGTTGGACGGTAGATGAGAAGGCCTGAGAAGGTGAAGTTTGCACTCCGTGTGATTTTTAAATAATGCACTCTCACAGTACGGGAGGTCTTTAGGAGATAGACTGCAAGAGTAGACTGATTTATAGATGACCGCGATACCACCACCTCTTCCCCCAGTTCTGTTTAGGCTGCATATAGCATATCCTGTGGGCAGGGCCAGTGCTGGTATAGCCACTGAGGCCTCGGAAAGCCACGTTTCCGTTAGAAAGAGGACCTCAGGTGTTTGATCCTGGATGAGGGTTGTACAGAGCACGCAGTAGTGTTCCCACACTGCACACGCTTTCCGTGGTTTCCCTATCTACTCACCTTGGGTGGTTCCTTTGATCCCCAGCACTTCTACGTCCTCTCCTCCCTATTTTGACCTGAGTCGTGGTTCTTATACCACTTTCTTAGTATATGGTTTGCCCCCCCAGGGTCCGCTGTGTTTCTTTGCAGAAGTATTTTCTGTATTGTGTTTAACTCCATGTAGGAGATACTTGAACATACTTGAGGGCATTATATAATACATACATATTTTTTATAATTACTTGATGTGGTTCTTTTTCACTTAATCTATACTATAAGATTGCATTCTGGTAAAACCAGCTCCTTTGCACTCCTTCTGGACTAAGCTCCTCCCCACAGCTACAACTTAGAGAGGTTTCTAAGGTTGTCTAAGACCTCTTAAATCGCATAGGGGTTGTCTGGACTGGTGCAAGTGCCCACTTACATAAGTGGACATCACATACCAGCCCAGCTCACATCCCCCATCAGCATGAAAACCAACCTCTGGCCTAGTGTTATTTAGGTTTCCATTCATGCATGTGTAGCAGTTAAACATTTCATGACTTGTTTTTCAGCTTCAAATGGACTACTTATTCTTGTATAGTCTGGTGCTAGCGTAACTAATGTCAGCATAACGATACAACCTTCAACTAACCAACACTATACTCCATATATTACAAAACACAGCATGCAAATCCATAACGCACCATGCCACTCAGCTGAAATCAACACCACTATCCTACACAACACTCCATACGACTACACTACACTTTACTCAAATTTACAAAACTACACTCAACAACCCTTTTCAACAAATGGGTATAAACATAACACACAGCAACTACACTAATATAAAAAAAATATATAGGCAAAGCTATCCGCACAGATCCACGCCACTCCACACCACATAATTCAACTCGAACCACAAAATTCAACTCGACCCCACAATTGCACAACACACCACACACATCCAATCCACATTACAGAATTCCACATCATGCCACAAAATTCAACAGCACGCCACATAATTAAAACTCCACTACATACCATTTCACCTCACAAAATACCATTCCACATAATTATACTCTACACTGCCACTCCACTTAATTCCAGTTCACTCAATACCACATAATTCCTATCCACATAATTCCAATGCACACCATGGCACATAAATACACTCCACACAACTAACAATCCCAATCCAACTCACATAATTACAATCCACACCACATACATCTACTGAATAGCAAGCACATAGGTATATTGGGGCACATGCATCAAGCTCGCATTTTGCGATTCCCAATTAGCAACTTTTACTGATTTGCTATTTGGGCATCACAAAATTCTATGCATTTAGGAATCCTTAACATTACCTTATAGCAATTCAGAAATTGCGAATCGCAATTAGGTAATGTGACTTTATCTACTCCTATAGGAATGAATGGTATTGCATTCGCTAATTGCCAATAGTGAATGCAAATCCAATGGTGCCTGGAGGCCTAAGGCCCCCCTGAAGCACCCCACAAAAAAAGTAAGTGTGCACATGTAAAGAGCTACATGACACTTGGAAAATGCATTTTTCAAAGCATGCACATATTACCATCAACTTGAAGTTGATGGTAATTAGTGTTTCCTAATTGCACAGTTTGCATTTAGGACAGGCTACATGCATCGGTATGAGAGAATCGCAAATTGTTATTACCTAAATGCATTCATAATGTAGGTAATCACAAATAATTGCGATTACCAAAACCTACATGCATAGGAAAAGGTCTTTTTTTCATTCGCAAACGGGAAAAGGCTTGATGCATGTGTCATTTACAACGCCAATAGCTCTAACTCAACCAAATGCGAGACCGTTTGCATTTCCAGTGCTTGTTCTAAACCTGGCATGGAACTTTAAACCAACGAAATATTATGTATTATACTATTGCAAAGCGACTAACCACTGCTAGTTTTCATTGTATTTGTTATTACAAGCATATGCTTGAATTAAAAACAACTGCATACAATTGCCACGTAAGTGATATCTTCACTCTATTCCAGCTCACTCCAGTCCATAAATTAAGTGAACAGAGCCTTTAAGACCATGCTGTCACTGCAGTTGGCAGCAGTCCCATGGGAAACAGTAGTAGCCACCCATCTCTTTAACGCGGCTAATTTAAGCTATTGTGCCCACAGACTTAATTAAGGGGCAGGGAGAACAGTGGCGGCCTTTACTACAAGGCTAATGCAGGGTAAGAAGTATTATGTCCTCTGCTAATGTCTAGCTTTCGATTTTCAACCAAACCACCATGACCCACCGGTCGGCAAGTTTATTCAACACGTAACTATCCCAACACATCTCATTTTGGGCGTTAAAAGGAAAGTTGCCCAGTTAAAATGCTGCAAGTACAATATAGAACTAATAATAAAAAACAGCAGTTTTTTTTGTGGTTGTGGGGTTTCTTGAAGGCAGGACAAGACTAAAATAGGTGAATGTTAAAAGCTCTAGCTCGTAAAAAGCGAATTTCTCATTAACAATAAGTAACATTGGGAGTAAGGGGTAAGTAGATAAAAAGCACGTAGGATTTTGTTTTCTTTATTTCAAAAGTGTTGGATCTGATGACTCCTGACCTGATGCCACACTTGACAGCATTATGCTGTGTCCATTCTCTCTGGTATAAATGGTGTTACTTGTGTTATTATGAAGTTTCAACATCACTTCTTCGCAAAAGAGATGTCTGTAAATATTTAATTATGTAAAAATATAACAGATAGACAGACTCCTGCATTGATCTTCTCACCACACATACTTCGAGTAACGATGTGCGCCACTACTGCTGTCACCAACCACAGAGTTGCAGTGCTCTTCAGGGGGGTAGCAGAGTCCCCAAGGCAGTAACTGAGTCAGCACAGACTGTGACGTGGGGAGGTTTGGTGGAGCCTCACCGAGAGTGGATAGGAGGGTGCACCAGCGCCTCCCGCTTGAGGTGGGATAAACGGTGAACTGCCCAACAGCAAGTCTGGATAGGGGCGAAACCAAGTAAGGTGGACTGTGCTGTGGAGAAGAGGAGAAGGAGACTTTCCCAACTAGAATTGGTTTGCACTGGATAACCGGTACTGAAGTGCCTTTGCAGCAAGGAGAGGGGACTACGCGTCCCAGGAGACACCGCTATTGGTTGTGGGAGGAGGAGGGGCCCGCCCACACATGCATTAGCCTTGTAGTAAAGGCAGCCACTGTTCTTGTTGCCCGTTGCTGACGATTACAGGCACAATAGCTTAAATTGGCCGCTTTAAAGAGATCTGGGGAGTGGGGGGGCATATATTGTTTCCCATGGGATTACTGACAACTGCAGTGACGGCATTGTCATTCCTACTTAAAGGCTCTGTTCACTTAATTTATGGACTGGAGTGCTTTGGAATTAAGTGAAAATATGTTATGTTATGTTATTTATTTTCTTCTATAGCGAACGGCTACTCCAAAGGAGCATCCCGGCGCTTTTGCGAAGAGAACTTATGCAGAGTAACAAACATAACAACTAAAAGCTGAAGGAAAAAAGGAAACCAAAAAGAAAACCCTATACAGAAAAGAGCCAAGTCTTTGCTACGAAAATATCACTTTCGTAGCAATAAATAACAGACACACTCTTTGAAATTAATGACTGGAACGGCAATAGCACCCCGCTGCCTGGCCACCTTTGCAGCAAGTAGAGGGGACTACGCCTCAAGGAGACACTGTCAGTTGTGGGAGTAGGAGGAGCCCACCCACACTGCGCTTTTAGCACTTGCTGCTCCCCGCTGTGCGGATTGCGCTCCGGATGCGCCCAGGTATAGACCAGGCCAAGAGTGGGTCCGCACCGGTCACAGCTCGGAGGAGGCTAGGCTGGGCCTGCTCTCTGAAATTCCTAATTGAACCAAGGTACTGATGTATAATTTTTTTCCTCAGTCTATTAACCTCTGATAGTGACTCAGCCCTTGCAAAACACAGCTGATGGGCACTGTGATTTAACAACCTTGAGCTACCTTGCACTTCCGGTAAGGTATAGATTCTCTCCTGGAACCTCGCTGGGATACGTAGTAAGTTGACTGATCCATTATGGGACACCTTTATTGACTTGTTTCATCTCAGACTTTTTCAAGAAACCTGGGCCTTAAAACCGCTACATGGGTCTGGTTTTGCTACCTATTCACTTGACGCACTTCCATCTTTGTCAGGCTGGCCCTCTGTGGGCCTTTTATTCTGCCTCAAAAATTTCAGTTAAACTGGGCTATAATCACCTTATCATTGCGTCACCTGACATCTTAGGGCTATCAATATAGATTAGTACTGGGTTTGCTTTTAATATTTATATTCGTAGTGGGCATCATAATAAGCCCTCCCCAATATTAGACATCTTAGATAATCATTTGGAGTCCCTGCCAAATAATTTCAAGTTTATTTCGTCGGGTGACTGTAACACTACTTATGAGCTATCTGACCTCACTATGCTAATTACTGAATACGAGAACGAGGCCCCGGCTATTGCAGAACCGAGTGCTCCTCCTTTGTAATCTTGTCATTGCCCACAGACTAATTTCTTGTAATGGCATATCTCCTTCCAATGTGGAAAAGACCTTTACGTTCTGTAGGGGCTCATTCAGGAGCCGTATTGACTACATAATGTTGTCCCTTTGCTTCTGGAGTTGGCTGGTGGACTTCCGTGTAATCAACAGAACAGAGAACGACCACAACATTTTACATCTAAGATTGAAAGAGGGTTTCTTAGATCTTTCTGAAACGACTGATGTATATGGGAATGTTATTGTTGAGAAATCTAGGAGGCTTCTTAAGTGGTCAAAAATGTGTTCTTTTCCTTCAAGGCTTGCATTAATGTATGACCATTTTGTCTCAGCTCTCTCACCTTAGGACGATGATGATTCGTATGCAATCCCTATCGCTGACATTTATGGGCACTTGCTTGACTCTCTAAGACACATCTTTGAATCGAAGGCAGGATTTGGTGCTCCTAAGTTTGCTCCTTGGTTCACTAAGAAATGCTGACAGGACAAGACCCTTATTTTAAACACTAAAGTATTGTGTCCTTTACAGGTTCAAGAGGGTAGACTTTATTACAAGGGAGTCTTGGCCAGGCGCAAAAAGAATTGAGATGATTCTCATTGGCAGGATTTGCTTGAGGCCTCCAAAAGGAAAGACATGTCTTAATGTTGGTTCATAGTTGCTAATGACAGCATGGAAATGCATACCCCGACAATTCATCATAATCCACTGCAGATATGCATTTTTCTCACCTTTATTCTACTCCTCCCTCCGACCTGTTGCACTGCAGTTCTGGTGCATGCATGTGCTCTAAATAGCAGTTGCCTTGTATTCCTTTGTTAGGAGTTATTTTCATTTTAGGAAACTAAAGAAGCGATAATGTCCCTGAAGCTTGGGTTAGTGCCTGGTCTTGATCTTATTCCGGGACACTTGTCTCACTTGAAGCTCGAAAACTGGACTCCTTATATTTATATCTTGTCCAATGCCATTATGTCAGATGACTGCCTTCATGATACCTGGAGAGGAGCTGTCATTGTTCCAATTTAGAACATGCATTTGCAATACAATAGGTCTCGCATTTGCGAGAGTTTAAGCTATTGACATTGTAAATGACAATGCCTTTTATTTAGCTGTTTTAGTACTTAACACATAAATAAAAGGCATTGTCATTTACAATGCCAATAGCTCAAAGGCGCAATGCAAGATCTTTTGCATTTCAAAGAAGCGCCCACAATTGTTTTGGCCTGCTTGGAGAGTGAAATCGCGCATGGCGAGCTGAATTTAGCCGGAAAGCATGTCGTGCCTGCTGTAGGAGAAACTCATTAAAGAAAATGGTGCTTACAGACTAAATAAGATGTACTGTGTAACAACCGAAGTAAAAGGGCCAGTCTTCATGGAAGGTAACAACTGAAGAGAAGGCGGTACTAAGCAGGGACTAACACTCCTATTAACAAATCAAAAGCCAGCATTTACAAAGGACAGTGACACAAGCCAATTACAAATATGGGGGGAGATTGGGTGGGGCTTCAAGTCCATCCTCAAATCCTCCATGCATCGCAGAGCAGCGCATACGCTTTCCAGGCTTGACCTAAATGGGGCATAAGATTTTACCTTTGCAATTACTGGCCCATCGGTTTAATCAATATCCTCCTAAAGATGTTCTGTCTGCAGGAGTTGGGTAAAGTCCAGCAGTGGGTACTAGACAGTAATGTTATTTGCTCCCTTCAAGCCAAGGTTAGATCCAAGGTAGGAACAGTGTATCAAGTCTTTAGGCTCATGCTAATCATCTGGAAATATATTAAGATTTTGTCGGACCCTCTTTATGTAGCTTTCATCGACCTGAGAACTGCTTTCGATCCTGTGCCAAGATCACGTCTATGGGACTCTGAGGTCAATGGGGGCTCCCACTTCTTAGGTAGGGATTATGATAAGGCTCCATGAGAATAACCACATCCAAGTCCGGCGGCGTATACAAGGGACACTAATAGTGTCACTCATAGGGTCTGGTAGGGGTGCATTCTTGCTCCGACATATCAATGATTGCACTCACAACACCCCAAACTTGGTGGTGTCTTTTATCATTGGATTGTGGTTCGCGGACATTACCCTGCTTTTTTCAAGGACCCCTGTTAGAATTCACAATTTACTAGATACATTCCTAGATTTGTGTAATTCAAGGGGCTTAGAAATGAATGCCCAAAAAGCGGAATTCGTGACTATGAAACCCCATGGATCATTTCGTAAGAAATTAATACTTAGGGTTACGTAACTGGAAGAAGTTAACCATTTTGATTAACTAGGAATAAGAATTACTATGGTCTGAACACCTCTAGAAGTTTAAGGCTACTATTTTGCTCAAATCTGGTACCATAGGGAAAATTAATAGGGCTACCTCTTAGATGGCACATTCACCAACTCTAGACGTGTACAAGGCTGCTGAGCAGTCTGCTTCACTGTATTGGGGAGAGTTTGGGGCACAGCTTCATTAAAATCTATTATAGTAAACCAATATAATTTCATGGGATCGCTATTTAACCCCTCCCATGCTCGTGACGGAACCGCTCCGTCACGAGCCTCGGGCGCACTGTGCTGGTGACGGAGCGGTTCCGTCACAGCACGCTCGGCGCGCCTGCGCGGCGCTGATTTCGCACCTGCGTTTGACGTTCCATTGAGCGGGCGGGGCCGTGACGGAACCGCTCCGTCACAAGCACAGCGTGCCCGAGGCTCGTGACGGAGCGATTTCGTCACGAGCATGGGAGTGCCGCGTGGCCCTCCCTCCCCCCTAGCACTGCGGCGGAATTGCCGCCGCAGCGAAGGGGTTAACCTGCCCATTTGTACTCCTCTTGTCCATGTTTATTTTGACCTCGCACTAAAGCAGATTGTAGACTTGGCAGCTTTGATGCCCCTGGTATATTGGGTTAGGATTTGGTCCATCTCTGAATTGGAATCTTATAGGCAAGGCCTAGAGGCATTAATCCGGTTGGGCAGGAGCCTGATTACTCCTTGTTTGTCACACATTAAGAAATGGCTTTATTTTCTGGGATTGGGAGTTCTGTGGACCAAACCCCTTTCTGTTAACTCATCATTTAAAGTTTTAGTGAAGAACGTTCTTTGGAGGTGTATCAAAGCTGAGCATGTGAGAAACGCTGGAAGTGATGGCCAGACTGGCAGGTTTTTAAATAAAACCTACACTGAAGTGTACCTTGATGAGATTACTCCGCATTGGGCCCAAACTCTTTTCATTAATTTTAGGATCGTTTCTTTGGCATTGAATACAGATACACGTATAAATGGAACAAGGCGTGTCTGGACAAAAATGTGTTTCCTCTGCCCTGAACAGGTGGAGACCTTTGAACATGTTTTGTTCAATTGTCGATTATACTCTCGTGCCAGAGCAAAATGGTTGAAACCATACTACCGGAACTTGGGATTCCGCGTTTTTAAAAAAAAAATGTTTTACTTGATTTTAGAATTCTCAGTACTGACTTAAGTAGTGTAATGATTTTCTGTCTAAGTAGATTTTTGCTTGCATTGAGCATGGTAAGAAAGCCTCTGGGCCTCCCGCTATATTAAGTGTTGTTTCGTTCATGGGGCAACAACTTATTTGTAACTGGATTCGCTACTGCTGGGAGCTTTGGATTGCTGAATAAGGCATTCACCCCTTGTTGTTATGCACATTTATACTAATGCCACACTGTTTTTGCAATTCAATTATGTGGTAATGGCTTATATTATCGCTTTTGATTTTTAATGTGTGTACTATGTACTTCCTTTCTCAAGTGTCACAAATCTGTGTTAATATTTATTATGTAATTTTATGGGTTTTAATAATGGATCTTTTAGATATATTTTGTTATCGCTTTTATGGTCTTTGACCGAAATTAAGTGTATTATTACTAATACTGCAAGTATTGTGAGCTTTAGCAATATAAACCTTCAAATTAAATAAGTTGATTTCACTTTACTGAGCTATTGTATAATTGAAAGTTGTTCTAGTGACACTTTAAGATCTAAACTCTTCAGTTTTATAATCTTCGACTCCAAGGGTTTCCCTAAGAAAGGCTCTTTAGTTGTTAATGTTTATCTTTGGGTTCTGAGCAATTTCCATAGTTGTTTTTTTAAGTCATGCTTTCCATGAAGGAAACTATTCACTTCTCTTTTATAAGGTGAAGCGGGATGTTAATTTTATCTGCCATTAATCCTAAACTGCTGAACAAATTTGCATTTGTTACTAGTACATCTGCCGAAATATTCCTTTCTACTGGTTAAAAAAGCTCCAAGGAAGCCAATATATATCGCTCGTCATCCAACTAGTTGGGCAACCAAAGTTGGGTTTCTAGAGAGCCTGCTTCAAAATGATCTTGCTAAATCAGTCCTAGAGATGGGCATTAAACCATCATGGCAGATATTTGACTGTTTTTGCAAGAAGCCTCTTACCCCCGCAAAGAATGTTGAGAGATTTAGGTGAAAAGCTCTGACACGCCAGGAATTATGTACCAATGAAACAATGGTTAAAGTCCATTTTTGCAATGTGATATGTTTCTCAATTGCCAATCTGCAACACCATTGTGCAAACTTCAAAGGTACGAGTTTAATCCTCTAGATGATCATGCCACACCACTGAAGCTGTTGGTACAAAAGGGGGTGGTGATGGACGGAACATCTGAACCAATCAAACACTCACACCCAGTCAACAGATCTGGGTTTAATCCATCACCGTTCTTTAGCCCACTCTGCCACCCCAGTTCAGACATGGCCATATGCAAATCAGTCTGACCCTGTGCCTCATGGGAACAGTCCAGCCCGAACTGCCAAGCCATGCCTTCCCTGGACTGGAAACAAGCTTCCGAGGACCGGTTTCTGGCATTTCAGTCGTCTTCAGCCCGGCTTGCTTGAATCCAGTGGCAAAGTGAGCAAGGGACTCACGTCTGAGCATACCCTGCCAACTTATGGCGAACAAAGTGGTACAAAAGGGGGTGGTGATGGACGGATTAAACCCAGATATGTTGACTTGGTGTGTGTGTGATTGGTTCAGATGCTCCGTCCATCACCACCCCCTTTTATACCACACCACTGAAGCTGGCTCACTTTTAGAATTGATGGTGTCTCGCCATTCCTGCACAAGTCTGTCACCAACATTGACTTGGACTTCCCAGGTTTACTTGTGTGAGCTCAAATAGGAACCCTCCTCCCCAGCTCTTACGATATATTATTTGCTTTGTGTTTTCAAGAATCCAGGTTAAAGTCTTATTCTTAGTGTAGAATGCATTTTAATATATTGGCCACATACACACATTTTCCTCTGTATTACTCCCTGGCTTTTGATTATCCATTGAGTAAATGAACTAAGAGGACATCCTTCTCGGTTCTGGACACAAAGTTATGCAATACAAAGTTATGCAACTTTGTTGGTTCTTTTGTCTACCTTACAGTGGACCATCTAACTTTTCCACAACCATGTGAAGTTTCTCATTGTCTGCGTATCCTGTAGGCCGAGCCTACTAGACTTTGCCTGCACTGCCTGGTGCGAGGCATGGTGTGGCTTACCATGAACATACAGAAGTTTAGAGCCTGCCCGTTGCTTACTATTGTTAGGCTTCCTTGTCTGCTCCTTTTGTGTTCCAGCTTCTCAACCTTGAGTTTATCCCTCCCATGGAACCATGCCTCTTCACTATGTGTTTTGTATGCCTGGAATCTGTGCTCTGTGTTTTCTTTTTGTTAGGGCCCTCATAGAGTGTATGTATTTCTAAGGAGTCTGCCTCGTGTACTTCGTTCTCCCCTCTGTGCTGCTGCTTTTCCCCATTTGCTTCTCCCAGTCCCCAACTTGTTGTGCTTACCCGTGTGTCATCTGCACTCCAGCATCCCACGTCTTGCTTCAGTAAACTACCCTAACCCCTCCATTGATTCTGCCCCCTCCTTCCCCCCCCCCTCCCACCCCCTGCTTAAAATAAGGGTAGGAGGAGCAGTACAATGAACCTGAGCTCTGGACAGGTTGCAAATTAGAGCATAGTCTCTGAGATTGATGTAATGTGAGTTAATGTGTAACCAGTAAAACTATTTAAAGAGGAATAAATTGTGTGTATTTGATCCGATTATGTGTGGTCAGATAAGTGCATGATCTTACTTTAGAGATGGGACTGCACATTTTTATTTTAAGGAAGTGTGTGTGTTTGTAATTTTTGGAACCTAAAAGTCCCCTGCATAGTGACAGATATGTACCCCTTGCCCCATCTGCAATAATATCTGGATCCCTGGTGCTGATTTTTATTTTCCTGGACAAACACAGTTCATGCATGTGCAGCATGGCATAGGCTTGTCTCGTGGATCGCAGTCTTGTTGGACCAGGAGGGTGCCCAAAGTGCTACCCTCCCAGTGGTGAAAGGTCACTGCCTTTTCCAGGGTTTAAGTAGCATGAGCACAATGGAGTCCGCATACTGTGTAGTAATCAGTAGGAGTGAACAGGCGACTTTTTGCCTGTGGCATTGGAATGTGGTCTACAGACTCACTCAATTAAAGTTTAGCTTGATGCGGGCTTAACTGACCCATGTCTTCAAGTTAATGTGTGGTGTTGTGCAAAGTGTGTGTTTTGTATACATGTGCTTGGTGTATGCGTTCTGTGAATGGTACAATACATGGAAGATTCTGAGTTTTGTTTTGGTAGACCCAGGGTTGACTGGAGGAGCATAAAGAGGTAGAGCAAACACCACCAACCCCCACCCCACTTCCCTAAACAGATTTGTGGATTGCTGTATTCCTGTGAGCTTGGTGGGACACATTGGAGGAAGAAGAGCCAGGCCTTTTAGTACGATGCAAATGGTGCTCTTTGATTCACAGAGAGATGGGGTTGATTAGAGAATGATCGAGTAGGGCTGAGGCCCTGGAATTCAGTGATACACATATCACGATGCTGACATCCAAGTTTGAACCTCTAGTCATTCCCATAGCCTGTGTTGTCGGGCTATCCGATTTGGAGACGGTCCTACTGTGACAGACTGCTTTTTGGAGGTAGGGCAGGGCAGAGCAGATGGCAGTTCAAAAGGAAGCAGAGCCCCCACAGAAACTTGAAAGACTCAATCCCTAAATCACATTTGGTGTCTGGAAATGGACTAGAGGAAGTGCATCTCAAGACTCCCCAAACTGTCTACTGCCAAACAGCCAGCCTGGCTGTACCAGGAGCAGAAGCTGTGCAAGACTTCTGCCATCACCCACTACATGCGCCTGTCTGCTTGCCAAGACCAGTGTATCCTGTGGGGATGGGGAGAGCGCTGGGGTGAGCGAGGTCCAGTAGGAGATCAGTGATTAGATTCCTGCAGCGTGGTGGAAGGAGACTGCTGCTGCACCAATAGGTTTGTTGCCCTAGTGCAGGTTCAAGTCTATGACTCTACCGCCCCCCTCAGATGCCAGTGTGGGACTGTCATGAAGTTAGTTGTGGTCAGCATCACTGTCGTGCCAATCTGGCTGTGGCCCTGGTGCAGAATGAAATCTGTGACCCCGTATTTAAAGTGGGGCTGCCCTGAAGATTGCTGCTGTGCCGATTGGACTGTAGCTAATGTACTGGCCACCGGAAAGGACAAGGACTGTTTCCAAGTTCAAGTCGTTGTTGTGAGGAGAGACTGCCATGGTGACCAATGCGGGCCCGAGTCACAATAGAGGATTGTCACCCGAGCAACCCACTGCACCACACCCCACCTCCCTCCCCCTCCCCCTCCCCACCCCCTCCACCCCCACCCACCCCCTTGCCCCTCTTCCTAAGGGAAGGATAACAGGAACTTGCCATCTCTCCAGAGGAAGCACCATGGATTTCCTTCCTCTGCCCTGGCTGAGCTGCGAGTTTTGCTTTCTAACAGCGGCTGCTAACACTCCCAGTGCAGACTCCAGTCGCACCATCCTCACAGAAGAAGGAAGCCTGACCGCAAGGCCAAAAGGTCCTGGGGGAACTTGTGCTGGTACATAGTGCTTCGGGCGCTGAGAACACTTAACTTTTTATCAGAGTCGGAGTGGGACTCCTGAGACTGGGACTAGTAGTGGGGCCTAACCTCATTGTCACCTAAGGGAGTAAAAAGCTTCAACGCCCACGGTTAGACGCAGTAGCTCCTGCTTGCCCCTAGGCCCTTCTAGCGGGGTTCTGACAGTCCTATTTTTGTCTCACTAGTTCGGGTAAAACATTTGTTGTTGCATTCATGTAATATTCTACTGATTAAATTGTTTTGCTGATGAGAGTAATAAATGAGCACATGAGCAAACAGTCTTTGCTCATGTGGTAAAATCCCTTCATGGTTTATCAGTTTGTTCTGCTTTCTCAGTATGTTATGTCACCTTTTAATGAAAGCCTTCATAACTTTCAGTCAATTCCTTCCTTACTTGTGCTGCCCGCCGGCTGTTGAATGTCAGGTTGTGTGCGCTTGTTTTCAACGCCATGGCGTCCCTGTAAACTCCATATACCAACTTTTGCACCCTCTGAACCAACATTTCTATTCTTGGTGTTGAAAATCCGTTGTCTGTACCTACATTGTACGAAGGTATAATTTGTGAGCAGAGCATGCTTTGGAATGCTGCCCCTTGGCTTCTTCACGCCAGTCTATGTGCTGCCAGTTTCGATAAATGCACAGTACTAAACTAGCTCATGGTCGAGGATAAAACTTCTGCAATGTTTTTCCTAGATCTACCTTTGTTTATGTTGTCGGTGATCCCGTTCTTTCAGATGACTTTAAGCATCCCTCTGTCTACTTTAGGCACTATCAAAATACCGCTTTATTATTATGTTTAATAAAGCATGAACTGCAGTGATCTGTACAGTACATTGATAGTGGCGGTCGGGTGGTCCTTGGAAAGGCTGCTCCTGGCTAATCCAAGCCTAACTCTTGCTGGAGATTGTTGCTGGGTGTTATGTTGTATGTTTCTCTTTAATAGCTCGTGATTGGAATATAGAATGTGTAGTGTTTAATGTTCCATGTGGAACACGAGGAGTAGATGCGGAGCGGTTGAGAGGAAGACATCGTTTCCCTGGCTCTCACCTGTTACTAGTATATTTCTTATAATAAATATATATATCTACTTTAAATCCTGTTGACTCCTTCACTACAAATTGGCGACGAGGGAAACTGGAGCACACAAGGAGACTTTTACAAGAAATTATTCAAGATCTGAAGAATCCTGGAAAAAATTATCGTGAAGGAACAAGACCGGAGTAGACAAAATCTGTAAGTCGCATGCTTGCGAGTAAAAGATTAAATCGTCACCGCTTTTAAAGACTGCACTTTTAAATTAAATCGTTCTCAGTTAAGCTGAATGTAAAACCTCAGAGCGACCGTTGGAAGCTGAAAGGTACCTGCATGGTTTGAACGACATCGCCATTCCACTGCATGCGCTGACTGTCTCGTGAAGACTACACACGTCACTTAACAACGCGAATACTTGCGCGTCCTCAAGAGCTGACGTCGGACGCAGGTCACGCAGCGTGACCCAACGTGGCGGCCACTTTAATAATCCAATGTTTACAATTCTGATGCTCAGTGCGGAAGAGATCGATATCGTGATTAAAGACTCTGAAATCGTTTGTTTCCACAGCGCGTAGGTGGCAGTGACAACAGATTGAAGAAAATATAGTCCGGTCAACACATTAAGGTGAAGTAAATAAAATATTATAAATTTGTGACATTATAACAGGTGAGAAGTCGGGAGAAGGTTGTTATTTTTGTATTAATAAAGTTAGTACATTCAATATTTCACAGTGCATGGAAGAAGGTGATTGCACTGTGAGTACTGTTGAGAAGGACAGAGGCATGGCGCAACAAAAATTTTCAATTAGTCCTCCTGAACCATTTTGGGTTAAAGGTGCTCAACCCAGTATAAAATGGATAGAATGGAAAGAATATTTTATAAATTATTTAGAGGCTGTTGATGAAACAAAGAAAATGAAACCTGAACAAAAAAAGAGACTTTTATTACATTCTTTAGGACCAATAGGATTAAAGACATTTTCCAGGATGAGCAAAGCTGACGATTCCAATCTTGATGAATTTGAGAATGCAATCAAGAATATGGATAAATACTTTGCACCCAAAGTGTGTATAGGGGTCATAAGGCACAAGTTCTTCCAAAGAAAGCAAACTAAAGAAGAAACCGTAGATGAGTGGATGGACGACCTTAAAAAAACTTGCCATTGACTGTAAATTTGACAATTTACATGATGACCTAATACGTGATCAGCTAGTGATGCATAACAATAACTCTGCCCTACAAGATCGCCTTTGGGTTAACGGAGAGGCACCTCTTGATGATGTGATAGCCATCATGAGGAAATCTGAAATGTCAGGGAGGTGCGCCACAGTCGTGAAAGAAACTGAGAAAGAATTGTCCAAGACTTCAGGAACGGTTTGTAAGATTCAGGTGCCTAATAGGAATTTTCGCCAACAGCAACAACAAGGAAGGTGGACCAGTCAACCTACAAGAGTTCAAAATAAAAACATAGAGGAGAGGAGATGCTATAGATGTGACAGCAAAGAACATCTAGCATTTAGTAGACTATGTCCAGCGTTAAGGAAAAAGTGTGGTATTTGTGGACTTTTAGGCCACTTTAGTAAAATGTGTCGCAGACGCAGTAATGTGAAGTATATGTATGAAGATGAGGCAGAGAGTATGGATGAGGTAGAAAATGAAGATGAATGTTGCGTAAAGAGTGTTCGTGGAAACTATGTTATTAACATTTCCGAGGATTCTCTAAAGGGAAAACCAATTTGCGAAGTATCTCTTGGTGGGGTGGTTGTAAGTGTATATGCAGACTCCGGTTCCCCATACACAATTGTAAATGAAGAGATTTGGAGAAAGAAATTTGTAAATAAGATTGGTGAGCAATTGAATCCATCTGATGTTTGCCCAATCAGTTATACAGGTAACAGAATCGAAATGATTGGTTTTAGGTGGCTTACCTTTTTGTTTAAAGGCAGGTCCACTAGAGCGAAGTTATATGTAACAAAGGTTGGACCTTCGGTGTTAGGGTGGTTCGATCAGAAAAAATTGCACATCATATTAGACCCTAATTCCAAGGACAAAGTGTTGATTTTGGATGATTGCAGCAAGATGGGGGAAACATTGTCTGAGAGTTTTCCTAAAGTGTTTAGTAAAGAGCTGGGTGTTCTAAAGGGGTTTGAACATAAGATCATTCTAAAAGCTGATGCACAACCCAAGGTTCACAAGGTGAGACCCATACCTATATTAATAAGGGAAGAAGTTAAAAAGGAGATTCAGGGACTGCTTACCAAAGGCATTATAGAGGAAATTGAAACGTCTGAATGGATTTCTCCGATTGTGGTGGCCCGGAAACCCAACGGGAAAATCCGTTTGTGCATTGATTTGCGCCACTTGAACAACAATATTGTGGTTGAAAAATTTCCCCTTCCCAAAATAAATGAAATGGTATCTTCCCTTAATGGTGCTACATGGTTCTCGACGATTGATCTCTCTGCCGCTTACCACCAGGTTATGTTAGATCCCAATTCAAAGAACCTTACGGCATTCATAACGCCTTTTGGTTGTTACCAATTCAGGCGTATGCCTTTTGGGTTGGCCTCAGCAGCGGCTGATGCATAAACTTTTTGGAGACATGGAAAATATATCATTTTTCCAAGATGATATCCTAGTTGCAGCCAAGGACAAGGAGAGCCATAACTCCAAATTGAAACAAGTTTTGGAAACCCTACAGTCAGCAGGCCTGACTGTGGAGTTATCCAAGTGCAAATTCAGCCAGAGAAGTGTCTCATATTTGGGACACGTTATAAGTGAAGAAGGTGTCGAACCCAAACCCACATTGGTGGAAAATATAGTAAAATTTCCGGCACCCATTTCTAAAGATGAAGTGAGAGCATTTCTTGGCATGGCCGAGTATTATGCCAAATTTATAAAAAAATTTGCTGCAAAAGTTTATAACATGCGGGCACCTTTAAAATAAAACACTAAATTTGTGTGGAGTGAGTTATGTGAAGAAGAGTTTGGGTTGATCAAGAGTGAATTACAGAGTGTGAATGCATTGGCCAGCTTTGACCCCAATATTGACTGCCTACTAACAACTGACGCAAGTGACAAGGGTCTGGGTGCCGTGTTGTCACAACATGATAAGAATGGCAAAGAGAAGATAATTTTGTTTGCATCTAGGGCTCTTTCCCCTGCTGAGAGTAGGTACCCCATCATTGAGAGGGAAGCCCTTGCGTGTGCATGGGCATTGGAGCATTTTCGAGCTTTCATTTGGGGCAAGCCTGTGACCATTCGTACTGATCATAAACCATTGATCCGTATATTGTCATGCGAGGGCATTTCTAGTGCGTCAGCAAGATTAGCAAGACTATCTATGCGGATGAAGGAGTACATTTATAAAATGGTTTACCTACCTGGGAAGGATAACCGTGTTGCTGATTACTTATCGAGACTTCCACCTCCTCTTGAAGAATGTGAGGATGATCCTTGGAGTGAATATTGTGTGGCATTGGTGCATGATTGTGGTGAGCCTGCTGTGAGTAAGACCGAATGGTTAGCCGAACAGGAAAAGGATATTATTTTGAAATGTGTATTAGAATACATTTGCAAGGGTTGGCCCAAGAAGAAAAGTATTCCTGGGTTGGATGCCTTTTGGCAAATCCGCACGGAGTTATCCTCTGAAAATGACATACTTTTTAGGGGTGATAGAATCATTCCACCTGTGTCATTGAGAAGAAAGATTTTACAACTTTGTCATGAGGGGCATTTTGGAATTATGAGAACCAAATCGATTGTTAAAGGGATGTTTTGGTGGCCAGGTGTTGACAGTGAAATAGAGGAATTTGTAAGGAAATGTGTAGTTTGCATGTCCGCTGACAAAACCCTTAGGACATTTAAGCCCAAAATGAGCGACGGTTTAATTCCTGATTGTCCTTGGGACACTGTTGCCATTGATATTATGGGACCCATTGGGGACTCTAAAGAATATGGGTTAGTTGCCATTGACCTTTTCTCCAAGTGGCCAGTTGTCAAATTTGTAGAGAAAATCGACACTCAGACGGTACTTACATTTTTAGATAAATTATTTGTGGTGGAGGGTCTGCCTGCTTGTGTCCTATCTGACAATGGTGTCCAATTTACATCCATGCAGGCTAAGGAGTATTTTGACAAATGTGGTATTAAACATAAGACTACTGCACTGTACAACCCTAGTGGGAACGGCACTGTTGAAAGGTTCAACAGAGTGATCAAAGGTGTCATTCAAGCCTCTGTGCATAATAAACTGGATTGGAAAGTGCAAGTTCAGAAGGCAGTTTGGTCATATAGGGTTACTGTGCAAAACAGCACTGGCATGTCCCCGTTCACCATGATGAGAGGTAGAACGGCAAGGTGTAAATTTAACCCTGGATGGCTTTTTGATGGGAAAATAGCTTGTTGGTCTCCAGTAGATGTCAAGGATAAATTGCTGTCTAGTCATGACAAGAGCAAGGAGTTTTATGACCGTCATCATAACACTAAAGAGGTTTTGGTCAAGGTTGGAGATTGGGTGAGAGTTAAGAAACCCTTTAAAGTGCCAAAAGGCGTGAGTCGTTTTGAACCACCATGTAAGATTGCTGAAATTTTGAGGAATTCTGTAAGATTAGATGATGGGAGAGTGTGGAATCTTAAGAATATTGCAATGAATCCTGATCAGAATTGTGTAGAAGTGTTTTCCAATCCTGATGTAAACCGTTTTGATTGGGTAGAGGATCATTTTGAGAATAGTGATCTTCAATCTCAACTGGGTAATGAGTCTGCTTCTATTTCCTTTGAGCCCAGGAAATCCGGACCACCTTTGTGTATTAAGAGGGGAGTGGGTGAGGGTGGCAGTTCTAATGTTCAGAATGATGTTAATGCCACTACAAGTTTGGGTTCAGGTGGTACTCAAGATAAGGTTGATGTTTTACCTGATAAAAGGACAAGAGTTTTGCCTGGTTGGCTTAAAGATTTTACAATGTAATTATGTTAGGACTTTACAATGTATTAAGTTTTTTTTTATCCTCTTATTTTTACCATTCCTTTCTCCCTTACATTTTTTATTATTTTTTTTTAATTTCTTTTATTGTATAGGGGGGGGGATGTGTTATGTTGTATGTTTCTCTTTAATAGCTCGTGATTGGAATATAGAATGTGTAGTGTTTAATGTTCCATGTGGAACACGAGGAGTAGATGCGGAGCGGTTGAGAGGAAGACGTCGTTTCCCTGGCTCTCACCTGTTACTAGTATATTTCTTATAATAAATATATATATCTACTTTAAATCCTGTTGACTCCTTCACTACACTGGGTTTTTGTGTCCTATTATGGCACTATGTCTGCATGGCCAAAATGGGCCAAAAATTCTACACATTGTTAGAGAGGGTATACACCATCGAAGAGATATGCATGAGGTGTTTCACAAGCATCCCAGTCCAGATTACTGATTTTGCCTGTCGGTACTTGCTCTTGGTCACCCTTTTATAGATTGTATTTACCATACTATATTACTGTAATATGAGGTACATGCATGCCTAACCCCATCCATTTCTTTAAAAAAATTGTTACGCCATGATCTTCAGTAAATGATCTCATCCATCATTGCCACCAGTCCCTCGCATTGATGGTAAACTGCACGCATCAATGGACGAGGAAGCTGTAATAAGACTTCAATTGGTTTCTTGCAGCAACCAATGATTGGTGCTTGAGCAGCCATAATAGCTGCCCAAGATAAGTATCCTGTCCTGAAGGGTATTTTAATTGGTCTCTAGGTATGGATTGCCTTGACGAGAACCTCTAGCTGACCCTGTTAAAAGCAGCAGAGCCTAGAGGCTAATGAAATGACTGCGGTGTTCACAAAGTCACTACACCGGATTATAAACTGTGGCTGCTGCTTGTTTTCTGAGGTCTGCCAAGGCAAACTCCCACAGTCTTAATCCGTTTTGCTAGACAGCGTCACACCGGATGCCTAGGGGGCTGCATTCCGAAGTGCTAAATAGAAACATTCTATTGAGATTCTAAATCTAATTATGCCTACCTTTTATCATTTATAGGAAATCTTTGGTTTATTTAAAGAAATTGCACAGTGACATCCTCTGTAACGCATGCTTAATAGCATTCATCTCGAGTAGCTCACAACTACTGATGTAAAGTGTATCAATTTGACTTTATACAGTATGTCTGTCATTAATCCTGCAAGAGGCAATGCCCTGCGTACCTCTGCTGAGAGGTAGGGACACGCACCAGGAATGAATAGTCAATGTCCAAGAAAGCGTTTAACAGCTCAGGGATTAGCACTGAAGATTGGTCAGGGTGACTTCTCTCGTGGTCTGGGAACAGGAACGTCTCGTAGAGGACGCAGTAGGCCATGAAGGGCCACAGGCAGCGAAGATTATTAACTGGGGGCAAGTGCCCTGCAGAGCAATGAACGATCTCCAGAATAAGGAACTACAAAAAAATAAAAAAAATAAGAATACAGAATTACAAAACAGCTCCAGGGGAATGGAAAGTTTGTATTATAGGGGAAAAATTATGGGAACATCTGGGTTCCCACTAGGACTGTGCACATGTTAGACGGGGAACTGTTCTGTGAACAGAGGAAGCCAAATGGCTTGGTGTTTTTTTCTAACACACAAGTGTTCATTGTAGGTGCATTCGATGCAGTCAGCAAAGGAAGAATCTTTGCTGGACTCCAAGTCACAAGCATACAGAATATATTCGCAAGAAAGGGTCCGCAGGAAGCTGATCATGGATGCTTCTGTGAAAACTGCAACCATGCACTTGGGACCACTTGTTAGGCAATACAAAAGAAGAAGCGGAGATTGGCGATATTGGGTCAGTGTTTGTTTAACAGTATAGATATGGCCTCTTCTGGCTGCATATGAGAACAGGTACACCACATTATAAATATGTGAGAAAAACAAAGCCAGGTAGTACAAAGACAGCACAAAACACCAGGTTAATGAGGTGAGCTGAGACCAGGTTGAAGAAAACTGGAGGTGCAAGATGTAGATTAGCAAGGGTTCGCTGTATCCATCAGATCAGGGACCGAGGCTCAGCAGTGAGCGGCCAAAGAAATGCAGAACCAACCACTGGTTAGATGAAGGAAATAAAAGGAAAGTGGCACTCGAAGTAGGCTAGCGCTGGACACTGAAGTGAAGTACAAGGAGTTCTTGACACAAGCTCAGAGAACATAACTTTGGATGAAAGGATCCGAAGTACAGGAAGAGCATACAGAAGATAAATGAAATGAAATGAAAAAGTAATTTCTAGAGCGCACTGCGGCCAAGCGGCTTCCTGGCGCTAAGGATCACATCAATGTCTGCCAAGAGGGCACGGAAGAGGGGATTTAGCCTGGGAAAGCCTGAAGAAAGAAGAAAGTTTTAAGAGCTTTGCGAAAGTGAGAAAAGATAGGAATAGAGCGAATAGAGAGAGGGAGAGTGTTCCAGATCTGAGGGGCCCGCACAGAAAAGCGGGTGCCACCAGTGTGGGATTTGCGGAAGCGGGGGACGTGAAGAAGAGAAAGGGAAGAGGACCGAAGAGTGCGGCTGGGACAGGGAACTGTAATTGGAGACTACATGAGCTGCACTACAGACCGAATGTTTTTGGACCAAGGCATGGAGACCGCAGTGAGCTGCTTATGAAGCTGATGTAGAATGAGCACCGAAGAATGGAGGCTTCTGAACCTGTGCTGTGGAAAACTGATGCTGGACTTGGTTCTGGTAGAACACAGCAGTTCATCAATCAAACATCATTTGTAAAGCGCAACACTGTTACCCCTAGGGGTATCTGGGTGCTGTGTCTCCGTCGAAGAGCCAGGTCTTTCAGTTGTCTTCCAGCGAGGGGGCTGTACGAAGCTGGAGGGGGAGGTTGTTCCAGGTCTTGGCAACGATGTAGGAAAAGGAACGACCACCGCTGCGATGGATGCGGCGAGTGTGTGCGAGGGCGAGTGAAGAGGAGCGCTGGTCCTAGGTCATGGAGGGCTTGGTAGGTGTGTGTGAGAATCTTGAACTGGCATCTTTCCCGGATGGGGAGCCAGTGGAGGTGTCTCCGGGGGCAATGTGTGTTCATTTAGGGAGGTGCAGGATGAGTCTGGTTGCAGCGTTCTGAATGGTCTGGAATCTTCTGAGGAGCTGGGTGGAGATGCCGGCGTAGAGGGCATTGCCGTAGTCGAGGCATCTTATAACTGTCTTTCTGGTGTTTGTTGGAATGCCTCTGAAGATTCTGCGGAGCATGCAAAGTGTATGGAAGCAGGAGTAGGTGGCTGCATTAACTTGTCGTTTCGTGGTCCATAGGCTGTCTAGGATTATGCAGAGATTTTGTGTGTGGTCGACCGCCGACCAGTCAGTCGGTCACTGTGGGTCCGGGTCAACACTTCGATTTTGTCAGAGTTGAGTTGGAGGCAGTTGTCTCATCCATTTGGCTACGTTGGTCATAGCATTGCAGAAGTTGGTTTTGGCATTGGAGGGGTCCTCTGCGAACAAGAGGATTACTAGAGTATCATATGCATAGGAGATGATGTTGAGTCCGTGGTTTCTGATGGCGTGTGCAAGGGATTGTAGGGGGGTTTATCATGTAGATATTGAACAGGTTGGGGCTTAAGGATGTTCCTTGTGGTACGCCGCATATGATGTCTTTGGATGCGGAGGTGAAGGGAGGCTGTCCTATGCTCTGTGTGCATCCTGTGCGAAAGGAGGCGATCCACTTGAGGGCGTCTTGCTATATACCCTTGTTGTGGGGTCCTTTGAAGATGGTGTTGTGTCGAACACCGCATAGAGGTAGAGGAGGATCATGGCTGTGGTTTTTCCGCAGTTGAGGAGTGTTCTGATGTCGTCAATGGTGGCGATCAGTGCAGTCTTAGTGCTGTGGTTGGCACAGAATCCTGATTGCGTGACGTCCAGTTGGTGGTATTCCAGGAATTAGCTGAGCTACTGGTTGATAGCTTTCTCGAAACCTTTGGCCGGGTGGGAGAACAGGTAGATTGGACAATAGTTTGGGTCAGCGAAGGCTTTCTTTAGGAGGGGTCTGATGTCTGTGTGTTTCCATCTGTCTGTGGAGGTTGCTGTGGAGATTGAGGTGTTGAGGATGCTGGTGAGTTGCGTGCTGATACGAATCTTTGCAAGGTTATAGAGGTGATGGAGGCAGGGGTCGCTGGGTGTCCCAGAGTGGATGGAAGACATGATTGCTGAGGTTGTGAGGGTGGTGAGCGGTGACCAGGTGGTGATTGTTTGGCTGGTGTTCACTGGTTGCTTGAGGTCCTCTGCGATGAGGGTGGTGGGTTGTACGTTGAGATTGTTATAGATCTTGGTGATCTTGCTGTGGAAGTAGTCTGAGAGGGTGTCGCAGAGTTTTTGAGAGGGGTGGATGGTGTACTCTAAGGCTGTCAGTTTGGTGAAGTCTTTGACTATTTTGAAGAGTTGGTGGTCAGGCGAGGCTGCAGCAGTGACTGCACTAGAACAGGAGCCTTTCTGCAGTC
Organism: Lissotriton helveticus; assembly: GCF_964261635.1. Lineage (NCBI taxonomy): Eukaryota > Metazoa > Chordata > Amphibia > Caudata > Salamandridae > Lissotriton > Lissotriton helveticus. The sequence goes on from NC_136059.1 coordinate 302,804,383, forward strand.
GGTAAATATGATCAAAGTCTCAGCAGACCAGCAAGGGAAGATTCTGCAGCAGTTCCTGCCTCGGGAAGTTTTAAGCTTTTAAGCAAAAAGCGGGCTACCCTGCACAGAGCCAGGTGCATGAGCAGGTACTGTGCTGCAGAAGGCCACAGGGTCCAGTAAGAATCTACAACTCCCAAAGCTTTCAACATACTGAGCACATCAGTTCTAGATTCATGCTATTCCGATACCTGCCTGTAGTCCTTGAAAACAGGATCTAATATTTGTCATTACAAGAAAATATGTACTTTCAATCCGAGTTATAGATGCCATGTCGCTCAGTGTTTGACACTTTCAGCCATTCCCGGTTTGTTAGCAGACACCTCTTGACATTCTATTATTTTTATGCCAGGCTTTAAATTGTAAAATGAAAGGGACAAGTCAATACCTGAAAGTGCCTTTTGCTAAAAGCCAGAACCGCTCATAGTTCCTTTTTTCAGGTTTTCAGATAAGAATTGAGTTTCTGGGTTGGTGATGGCTGCAGTTCCCTTAGTGATATGCTGGCAGCACCACTTTGAGACAGAGTGGTAGCGTTTTTAAAAGGTGCACCTTTTGATAACTTATTCTTACTTGTTGAGATTAAATCCTACAAATCGGACTTTTTATCATAAATTGTCCTCTCTTCATTGTGTTCCTATTTGCTGTTTCATTTGATGAAACTAGTATGTTGTGGGTGTCCAGGTACTTTGTCCTCTTGAGCGATCTTGTGAGGAAGAAAATGAGACTCCAATGTGGTCTGAAGGGAACTTGGGTCTCAATATAATTTCTTTAATAGCAATACTGCTTTGACATGCGATCCACCCACTTACTTGTCTTCATGAACAGTTAGTTGCACTTTCTCATTTTCTAAAGATTTTACTACCACTCCCAGGACAACTAACATTCCAGTTCAGTACAAATGGTAATTATTACTCGAAGAGAAGCTTTAGAATATATATTGAAATAGCGAAATAATTTTTGTCGGTTGATTTCTCCCTGTATAATGTGTGTAGCTGCAGTCTGGCCTGACGTATACTGATATTGTTGACCACAAGAGTAACATGTACCAGCCCAGTTTACAAATTCACACTATACATTCTCCACGTGATAAACCTCATTTTATCACGTGGAGAATGTATAGTGTGAATTTGTAAACTGGGCTGTTTCAAGGATTAGCAAAGTAAAGAGGTATGGCGTTGCCGGGCCATCTTACCTTTGTCATGGTTTTTGCAAAACGTTGGTGAGGAAACTACAGGCACATCATCGCAGCCTTCATTGTAAGATGTTAGATTATTTATCCATCTTTCCTACAGTGCCACCAACAGTATTTTAGTGTGTGCTTTAAGTGTCTAGTATATCTGAGAGACTGCATGCGTCCTCAGTGGAGCTGCGAGCAGTCTACATTTTAGAGGTGTCTCCTCCGCTATGTTTCTCATGAGTACATGAAGAAGTTGTATGTAATGAAATTGTAGACTGCTGGAGAGCATCCTTTGGGGCCCTCACACGTCCCCCCACCTTCGAGATGCCTAGCATGTTCCATTGTCTCCGCCCCTACAGGGATTGGAGCACTTTCATCTCATCAGAGTCTCTCAGTGGAGTTCCCAGCATCACTCTCTCCTCCCATACTGTCGAAGGTGTTGCTTACCACCAGATTGCAATTACAAAGTCTGCCAGGGAGAGAAATCTGACCGGCCATTGTGTACTATACAACCTATGAACGTATCTTCCAGGTCCATAGTTCATCTGTCTGCTAGTACTGCTGGCTCCTGCTGGGTGGGGAACACCCTTTCATTAACCACCTGCAGTTCTACCGGCCAGTAATAGAGCTGTAGGTCAGGGTCGCCAATGGCACTCTGGGGAACCCCCCCACCCTCCAACGTTGTAAGCAATGTATGTGTCACCATATCTACTGAATGAAAGAAGGACTTGGGGCCTCAAACATCGTGTTTTTCACTCCGTAAATGAACTTGGGCAATGTCTCCATTTAATGATGGACAGCCGTGCCCTATAGTGAAAGAGGGAGGCAAACTTCCACATCTCTTCTGTACTTCTCTACCATCTTCCCCAGGTTCTGCCTATATAATTCAGAGGGGTTGTGCATTACATGGATCCCCAGGTACATGAACCATGTCTGTTTCCACATCAGAGAAACCGTACCCCCCGTGTCTATTTGAAACTTCCGCAGTGTTATCGAGAAGATCACTGATTTATGCCATTTGATCTGGATACCGGAGTATGTCCCGAATATCTCTGATTTCCAAGACACTCAGTATTGATTGTTGTGGGTCGTCAGGTTGTCATAAGCATATAAAGAAATCTCATCTTCCCGGTTAGGGTCCCTCCAAAGTCCCCTGATCAGAGCATCTGTCCTCGCCCAGCATGGCAAAGGCTTCTATGCCAGGATGAACAGCAGGTGGGACAGAGGTCATCTCAGGTTGGTCCCCCTTCCCAGGCTGAACTTGTCTGTTAATGCACCATTAGCCCTCACCCTGGCCACTGGTCCATTTACTGTAGGTGTACCCACAACGGGGAAACTCTGGCCAGTCCCCATCTTCCTTAAGATGGCGAACAGGCAGGTCAACTCTACAGGTTCAGAAGCCTTCGCAGCATCTAAGGACAAGATGATTCGCCATTTCATGTATTAAGTGGCGCCTAACGAGGCCTCCAAATAAGTGGTTGAAGATTGTGGTGAGTTGACTATACAGGCATAAAGTCAGACTGGTGAGCGGCTGCCATTTATCTATGACTTGTAGCAGACGATTCGAGAGGACCTTTGCCAGAATGTTAACCTCTGTGTTAAACGGCATAATTGGACTGTTAGAAGAGCAGTGCTCCACTGGTTTGCCCTACTTATGGTTGCGGACCGTAGATCATGCGGAAGTCGTCCTCTTTCTTGTAAAACATGTCCCGGAGTGGGCCCGTCCGCTTTACTTGCACAATTTTAAAATACTCCGAAGGAAACCCATTTGGGCCTGGGGTGTTCCCCCTTTTTCAGGTATCTAATTGCTTCCCCTAACTCTGCCTATCGAAGGTCCTGGTTGAGCATCGTTCTATTACCCTCCTCGAGGACCCTTGTGGAAATATTTGCTAGCAATTCATACCTCTAGTTCCCTAGGCCCTCCACAAACAACATAGTTGAGTTTATTTTTCCCGATTTAGAATAAGCCCTCGACTATTCTAATGGAAGTACTTCCTCAAGGGAGGAGTGACATCACTAGCTTGATAGCAAGAGGTGAGAGAGTGACATTCCTCTGGGTGGAGCCAAACCAAAGATCACTTTATGCATAGTTAAAAAAAATTCTTACAATTATCCAAACCGTATTACTAGCATCAGAAATGGGATATTATTAGGGAAAAGTTTAGAATAATCAATCACTAATATTTGGTGTCTGTAGTCATTACAGGGCGTACTACTTTGGGAGCCATTTACAATATGGAATTAATTTATTTTTATTTTTTTTAAGATCTGGCAAAATATGTAGAAAGTGGTTTTCAATATATTTACCACTATTTATGCATTAGGAGGAAAGTACTGCGTTAAGTGCTCATTAGTACCAGAGCAAAAGCAAAACGCTGGCACTAATTTTACACCAATAATTGTGGAAAAAGCGACTAAAACAATGCTTGGACACTTATTTCTAAATATTTTAATTTTTACATTTTTTATAAGTTTTATATAGCGCTAACCAGACCGGAGGGTATCGGAGCGCTTTACATCAGTTAAAGAGGAGAACAAAACAAAGCAAAACATAATACAATAAAGCGAGAAGTTCCGGATAAGAATATTAAAAATGTCAATGCTTAAGAGATCCATTTCGGGGTCTTGTTGACACAGTGTTGGAGAGGAGTGAGGTGTCTACTTCAGCACTCCGATTGCTCCTATCGGTTCGCTAGGGATCGATCAAGGAATAGGATTTTGAGATGACTTTTGAATTTAGTGAAGGAGGCAATAGTTCTGATGTGGGGGGGAATAGAGTTCCATATTTTGGGTGCATTTCCGGCGAATGACTTCGCCTCAGTTTTTTGTTTTCGTGATTTCAGCGGGATGAGTAGTAGGGTGTTTGAGCTTCTGAGGTTCCTGTTTTGACCTGCTTTTTTGAGTTTGGCAGCTAGATATTCGGGTTTGCCAGTGTGTAGGGCTTTGTGTGTGAGGCAGGCTGTTCTGAAGTTCGCCCTCATTTCTACCGGTAGGCACTTGAGTTCTTTGAGCACAGGTGAGATGTGATCAAATTTCTTTATTCCGGTGACCATTCTGGCAGCCGTGTTGAGAGTTGTTTTCAGAGGAGCAAGATGTGTTTTAGCTATTCCCGAGAGGACTGCGTTTCCATAGTCTAATCTTGACAGCACCAATGATTGGGTGGCTTGTTTGAGATCTTTGGGAGGAATGATTTATTTTATTTTGTTCAGTAGCTTCAGGTTGGGGAAGGCGCTCTTAGCTAAGATCTTAATGTTTTTGGTCCTGTCCAGTTTTGTGTCTAGCGTGATGCCTAATGATTTAAGAGTCTGCCAGGGTGAGGTTCCCATTGAGCACATCGATAGCTTTTAACCACTCGACCATTTGTGGGTTCTCTTCTTTGTTTGATATGAGGAGTAGTTCGGTTTTGTCCAGATTCAGTTTTAAGTGGTTACTTGATAGCCAAAGTTGCACTTCCCTCAATATGTCGTTGAGTCTTCGAATGTCTTTAACAGAGGAGATTTCCAAGTAAGTTTGAGTATCATCACCATATAGGTGGAAGTGAATGTTCGCTTTTCTGAGTAGGGGTTCCATGTAAATGTTGAAGAGTTGAGGGGAGAGCACTGACCCTTGGGGTACTCCCCTATTGACGGGGTGAAGGTCGGACTCAAAGCTTTTGATTTTCTAGGAGCGATTGTGTAGGAATGAGGAGAACCATTTGAGGACCACCTAGTCTAGTCCAGCCCTTTCTTCGGGAGCCTTGATGAGAAGTTTTTGATCTACTGTGTCAAATGCTGCCGATAGGTCTAGGAGAATGAGGAGGCAACATTGGTCTGAGTCAAGTGATTTGTGGATATCATCGATGATGTTGTCCACTTTGAGGCAGTCTGGAACGATTCCGCTTTTTATGGAGCTATTTAAAATCTTTCACCAGAGTGAGGCTAAGGAGAGTTTCAGCTTTTTGGTCAGTTGCTCGGGTAGAGGGTCTTGGACGTGAGATGAAGGTTTGGAGGTGGAGATCAGTTTCACTATCTTCTCTTCTGAGATGGGATGGGATGGAAGAGTGACCAGGGTTTAGTGTGCGGTAAGGGAGCGCTACCCAACACCCTTGATGGGCTGCTATTGGAAATGGGGGCGCGCGCTATTGATGTCCAGTGAGTGCTCGATCTTGGAAATCTTGCATTGAAGAAGTTGTCGAAGTTGTCGCAAAGTTCTTTGGATGCCTGCCCTAGGGACGTAGCGAGGTTTGTTGTCTGATGATATTAAAGAGCTCCTTGGGTCTGTTTTTGAGCTCCTTGGGTCTGTTTTTTGCGCTATCTAGTGCGGAGCAAAAAACTTGGATTTTTTTTTCTTGATGTGATGTTGTACTTCTTCCAGACTGTTCTGAGTTGATCGCGGTGGATGGTTGTAGGATTGTTCCTCCAATGTCTTTCCGTGGCTCATAATTGTGTCCTTTCCTCATTGATGTCTGAGTCGAACCATGATCTGGATGGAATAGCTTGTTTTTTTTTATTTCAGGGGTGCCAGTTGATAAAGCAAGACTACCATATTCGAGTTATAGAGCGAGGTGAGGTTGGTTGTGGAGAGGTGGGCATTGAAGGTGGGGAGGAGCAAACTTAGCCTTTCTACCATGACGCCAAGGGGAATCTGGGTGAGATTTCTGGACCATTTGGGTGGGTCTTGTATGGGTGGCAGGGATAGCACTCTTTGGTTGATGTGGAATAAGATCATGTGGTGATCCGACCAGTCCACTGGTAGAATGTTGTCCATCAAAATTGCGTTTCAATGAGCGATGATGGCATCCAAGGTTGCTCCTTTTATTGTGAGTTTACTCTGAACAGTGTTGGGATAGATTATTGTCACGGAGAAAATTGTTTAGAGTTTGAATGAATTAGCGTGTTGTTGGCTTTGTTCCAGCGTAGGTTAAGGTCACCAAGGATTAGGTTGTTAGCGTCTATGAGTGTGCAATGGGCAATCCGGTCAGATAAGTGTTCCCTGAATGGGGGGGGGGTTTGCCTGGTGGGTGAAATAGAAGGTGACAGAGTAATGGACTATTATCCTTAGTCTTGATGTTGACAGTAAGACATTCAAAGGAGCTATACTTGCAGGTGTCCATTTCAACGATGTTGATGTCGTCCTCGCGGATGATAGTTACCCCTCCACCTCGTTGATCTTTTCTATCTTTGTTGATGATGGTAAAACCTGGGGGCAAAAGCATATCCAAGCATGGTGTAGAGATCTCGTTTAGCCATGTCTCCGTGATGAACGCAATGTCTAAGGCTTGAGAGAGGATGGCTTCTGCTAATTCTATTGCACGCTTGGGGGCTGATCTGCAGTTAATGAGCATGCAGTTAGTGGATAGCCCTTTTTTGCTGAGATACTTTCCAGATGAGGCCCTAGGTATGGTAGGGAGAGAGGGCGGGAGTCTTGTGATTTTAGTGGGGGATAGTCTCTTCTGAAGCCTGTGATCACTTGAATTTTGGATTTAGGGGAGGCTGTGGGAGGAGAGTCGTATGTGGAGGCTAGATCCGCTGCTTCCTCTGCGGACATTGCTGCTTTGGTTCTAGAAGGTCTTTTTGTGTCTGGATCTCCGCATCCTTACTTAGGAGACTCTGTACCCCGGACATCAGTGACGGGATCTCTGCGTCTCTGTAGCCGGATCACGTGGGCGGAGGAGGACCCGATAGGGTGCTTTAGAAGGTTGGAGTTGGTCGGTGAGGAAACCCTGGGCCGGTATTGCCCGGGCTTTCGGGCCTTGTCAAGGTTGGTTAGGATTTCATTAAGGCCCATGAATATTCTTTCTAACTGACTTTCTAATAGGGCCAGACGGTGTGCCATGATTTCCAGGGCTGGGGGTATGCAGTCTTTGGTAGGAACATCTCGTGGGGTGGAGGGGCAGGACTGTGTTGTGAAGACTATTGCTATTTGTGGCGGCCATGCCATGCTGCCTTTGTTTGCAACCCTCGGTAGGGGGTGCAAAGGGTCGAGTAGTGAGTTCTCCTCATGGTTTCTGCGGGAGTGGAATGGAGGTCAGTAGACCGTGTCCGCGGGGCGGTGTTGTGATGTTGAAGATGGTGAACCTGGCGGGGGGGCTGGGATTCTGATGTTCCTCAGATAGTTGGAGGTCGCGAATCGTGGTGATGGATGAGTGGGTGGAGACTCGAGAGGGAAGGCTGTAGGTTCTCGCCAGGGTTGTGGGAATTGATGTTTGCTTTGCCTTATGGGGCAGGTTGACCGGGAAAGGGAGTTGAGGTGGGGAAGGTCAAAGCGAGTGGAAGTGGGCGGAACGAAGTGGAAGGAAGAGGGGGGGTCGAAGGCCTCTAGGTTCTTATTGTTAGCCTGTATCAAAACTGTGCCATTTAAATAAATGGTCACAGATGTGTTCCCGTTCCTAGTCAACTGGTTAGGGAGAGAGTTCGTCAGTTTACAGCTATGTGTGGTAGTCAGTTTTGGAGACATGAAGTTGCATTCTTACCCCTAAGCTGCGGCGGCAATTCCGCCGCAGTGCTAGGGGGGAGGGAGGGCCGCACGGCGCTCACATGCTCGTGACGGAACCGCTCCGTCATGAGCCTCGGGTGGGCTGTGCTTGTGACGGAGCAGTTCCGTCACGGCCCCGCCCTCTCAATAGAATGCGCCGCGCAGGCGCGTAATCAGTGCCGCGCAGGCACGCCATGACAGAACCGCTCCGTCACCAGCACAGCCCACCCGAGGCTCGTGACGGAGCGGTTCCGTCACGAGCATGGGAGGGGTTAATGTAGTATTCCCGTTCTCAGGTCTATCCGTGTGGAAGATGAGTTCCATCTTTATTTGCCCTTTGGAGGTGCAGTGGTATGTGTCCGCAAATAGTGTTTCTGGATGCTGTCCGATCAGTCTATGTTTGAAGTTTCTTCTCGCTTTTGGGTGAGAGGTTAGGGGGGAAGCTAATTGCGAAGGAGTTCATGCCGTGCGGTTTCAGGTGGATCGGCATGGTTGGGTTGATGGAAATTGGAGCGCCTGGTGACATTGTTGCGTTTCTTTGAAGAGGGGGCCGTGTTACTGATCAGGAGGGGGATCTCCCTTGATCAGGGAATGTCGTCTGGTGGAAGCTGGATACGACGTGCGGTTGACAGGCGTGTGGGGGCCCTCTCTAATAGGGGAGCCGTGAGACTAGATCGGGAGAGTAGCCTCTGCGTAATGAAGGAGGAGGTAAGAGTCTGTGGGGTCTAGTTGCCCAGATCTGAGGTAGAAGGAGGGCAGTGTGCTAGGGTCAGTTGTAGGGGGCACTCCTCCACTGCAGGTTGGGTGTGGTGGCCCCTTTCTCTGGCTGTCAAGTTCTGCTATAGAGCGACGTAACAGGTATGGGGGGAGATACAATGCTGAACGTTTCAGCAGGGGGTGTAGGAGATTAGTCGCCTTTAAATTAGGGTAGGGGGAAGGGCTTACCTGACCTGTTGTACCGCCCTTAAGATTCCACTCATTTTCAGTGTTTCCAATCTCCCTAGAGGTTTGGGCAATTGCACAGGTCGTTAACGTATGGAACGGGACAGCTTCAATATTCACGCCAACTTTAAATTGATAATCAGTGGGAGCTAATCTCTATTTTGTGGTCCGGTGTGGTTAGGTGAGAGTAACAACATCATATCTCACTCCGATTAAAGATCTGTGATTTCTGTCTTCACAGAGCCACCATTATGGGAATCAGGCTTCCTAGTCGTTTGACCAATAGTCTGTGCCTTCTAAGATGCACGTTGCTGCAAGAGGCACTCGCTTTGACACTCATTGTTGAGCATTGCAGGGGGTTTATCAGGGCTTACAGTCTCATTTTGTCCCTTACCAGTGTTCTGTGCATTTGTTGGGGAGGCCGATGGCGGCCATCTTAAGATCAGGTGAAACGATTAAGAGAGGAAGGCTGGGGGGCCGATTTAGGCCCTGGTGGCACAAATTGGTCAGCGTGTCTGATGCAGGGGGGAGAGAACGGCCTGAAACAGGTCCGCTTCCTTAATGTGGACCGGGAGTCACCAGCGTCGCTGGAGCGGTCTGAGAGTTGTCCTTTTTTGGCCGCCATCGGTGGGTCAGGCAGTCTGGGTATTTCTAGGAGGAAGGACTTATTCCTCACCAAAGACCTAAGGCAGTCCAGTTTCGTGATATTTGGTTTGCGCTTCACTAAGCACCCTAGGTGTATTGTTTAACTGAGTGGGATCCAATTCGTTGTTATAGATGCCACTCATTTTGACTAGTGGGTTCCAGCGCCGGCCATCTTGGGAACAGGCAGTTTGGATTTCAATCCAAGTTCCGTGCCGGTCCAAAGCGGGATCAATCTCCTTCCTTCGCTTCCTCCGAGCAAATCGCAGGGGGAGGGAGCCGCACCTCACTCCGCTAAGTGCTCCTGTGTGCGGGGACAACAGATCAATGCTGGAGAGCTAGGCGATCAAGGGCGGCCATCATGGGGTCCGTCTGACGCAACATCTCATAGCTGGTTGTGTTACCAGGCGTGCTGAATTGTGGGCAAAACATCCGACATTCTGTACATGACTCCATTAGTTGTGCAGCGCTCACTTTTTCGAAATGGCAATGCAGCACTGATCAGTATACATAAGCAGCAGAATCAAGTCCTGAAAATCCTTCAACAGTTGCCCCAAAAACGTTCTTCTAGCTCTTAAGAGGGGAGTTTTTCCTTGTTGCTAAATACCGCTAAGCCTTCTAACCATATCCCTGATGTCTTCTGGTAACCATTTACCAGAATTAAAGATACTGGAGTCATTTATAACTGTAGGGAGGGAGGTGGCAATAGAAATGACGGGGATCACAAGTGGGACCCTCAGAGTCACTCTTGGAAATTAGGAATGACCAGAGGACTCAGTAACCCGATTCCAAATTCCTCCCAGTGTTTCACCCTTCAACTCCCCCTTGTTTCTACTGTTAAAGTCCCCGAAAGGGCGCTGAGGGGTGGCAGAAAAGGTTAACTGTGTACCATTAAATGCTAGTAAAGCGTTTTTACGGTTCAGGGATCGGTAGCGTTAGGAGAAGTAAAGGGTTTGTTCAATGCAGGGAAGGGTAGTAGAAAGAGGTAGTAATGAGGTTCCGTTGCTAAGGAAAGGGTAACATTAAGTAATACTAAGGCTTTTTTAGGGATTTGTGGAAAGGTAGCTCTAAGGGGTAGAAATTGTTTATAGGGCTCAGGAAAGATAGCCATAAGCGGTAACAAGGTTTTTTTTAGGATTGAAGGATGGGTAGCTGTAAGTGTTTTTAGGGTTTAGGTATAGGTAGCATTGTTAAGGGTTTGTAGGCTTGAAGGAAGAGTAGCACTAGGGGTTTGTAGGGTTCAGGGAAGGGTAATGTTAAGGAATAGTAAGGCGTTGTTTTAGGTGTAGGGATGGGTAGGGTTAAGAAGGAGAAATCTTTTCCAGTTCAGGGAATGGTAACAGGTGTTTTGGGGATTCAGGGAATGACCGTGTTGATGGTTATTTTGGGGTTCAGGAATGGGTACTGTTAAAATGCTGTAAGCAGTTTTTGTGGTTCCAAGAAGAGTAGCATGAAAGGGTAGGAAGGGTGTTTTAGATTTCAGGAAAATGTAGCATTAAGAAGAAGTAAGTGGGTTTTATGATTTGAAATACATGTAATATTAGTAAAGTTATTTTGGAAATTGAATACATTTAAATGAATAATCCAATTACCTTTTGAGAGCGGAGTCTTTCCAGTGCATGAAGCGTAAAACTAGGAATTAGAAGAAAAAGAACGCCATTCTCTCAGAGTGCCATTTTAAGGTACCTCTAAAGTTGACAGAAAGGGAATGGGGAAGGTGACTGGGACTGCAGTATGGAAACACATTCCTTCTGACTGCCCTCAGGCATACCTTTATTATTGGTCTGGTATGTATTTGGGCTAAAAGGTTAGGATAGCTGGTAGAGCCCCTGCTCAGGCAAGTTGATAAAGAAATGAATACATGTCTTGAGGGTAAGCTCTTTTTCTGGGGAAGCAAACATATAATGCCGAATCAAAACCTGGACTTCTGTCCATCAGCGTGTGGGCGGAGCCAAAGCCCTTCTCTCTAGTAGGACTAAAAACGTTTTTTTTGGGTTGGTCACATAAGCTCTGGGAAGCTGCAGTGTCCAGCAAGACCAAAGTGCTTCAACGTCTCGTCCGGGGCAGTAAGTGCTATACGAGTACAATTTACAGCTACAAGACCTAAACAGGGGCACTTATGGGACTTCTGCACAGCCCACATTCTGTGTGCAGGGCAGAACATTTTTCCCCGCAGCTCGTGTCTTTTGAGTCTGGTGCATTAGGTAAATGTTCATCAAACTCCTCTCAAGCTTTTCTTGCACCTATATCGTACGTCTGTAGACTTTGACATTGCCTTCAAGTTCTGAGGTTTTTTTTACTTGCCTTATCTAAGTTTACCTTTGGGACAAAGTCCAAGTCCTAGGCGAATGAGATTTTCTCTTCACGTGTTTTTTTTTTTTCTTCACGGAGCCTTGTTACTCTGAGAGCCCTGCCTGTTAATATTATCAGACCGAGGGTTTGCCAATTCACACACGGGCCTGTCTGATTCCTGGGCCTCAGTCGGCTTCCTCATAGATTAGAGCGGGCCAATCAGTGGCCGTCCGCTCGTGTGGTGGAGGTAATGGTGGCAGAGCGCGTTACATTCCTCACTAATATAATATTTCCGTTGCCCCTCTGTGCGAGGCTTCTTTCAAAACATGTTTCCTGATGCACTTACTCATTTGTGCTTGCGGTTGTGTACGTCGCGCTTATTTCCCAGGGGCCTGGTTGTTTTACCGCGGGAGTATTGCGCTTGTAAGCAGCATTTCTAGCCTGATTAGACACAGCATGAGATTTAAAGGGCAGGTTTTATAACCAGGCCGTCTCGACTTTTCTGAAAGGACTGCATTTTGTCAGTGTGCCGGGAAAATACAGACGCCCTGGTTTGCTGCAATAATACACGGCAGCCGAATGAGACCGCATGTGATGCGCAGTGGTTTGCAGTGATTACTGTGTATGTCGGGTCATTAGAGGAGTATGCGTTGGCATCCAGCAGTAATAATACTGTGTGGGTCTTGATCGCAGTTTGTCTTCAGAAAGCCAAGCTTGGCCTCCTTCGCCGTCACGTGCCAGTCTGAGGCGTGCGTGTCTCGTGAGGCTGACACCCGTAGTCCAAGAAATACTCTGAAACTAGTTTTCCCCCGTTCATATGTTTGCCCACTTGACTTTACCCCAGGCTTTGGGTGTCAAAGGGGGCATCCCAGATAGCCAACCTTCTGTATCTTTAATCTCGTGACGTGCTATCGCGCCCCTTCAGGAGAGAGTCGTCTGACGACTGTTATTTCTGTAAGATTGTACCTGGCCTAATGAAAGGAAACACGTTTTTCAGGTTGAAGCCTAACAGAAAGCACAACTATCTAGTTGCAAATGCCTATTTGGGGACATGCTGAAAGCTTGGGTAGTAAACATTCCTCATTGGTTACCATTGGCTTTGGGGTTTGTCACTCATATGTGCTTGCTTTATATTTGGGGTGTTAGTATTTGCTACCTTTGTTTTAGTCCATTAGCATGTCTTTGTCCCTCCTATGAAGCTTACCCTGTTCACCACCTCTCTGATAGGCTCTTTCTATTCTTAAACTGTTTACTTTGCTGTAAAGCTTTGCATGAGTGTGCATATTTTTTGGGCTGTTTTCCTGAGGTACTTCTCTTCCTTCCTCCCCCCTCCCCCGTTCTATCATTAGATGTGATGTCCACATTGTTTTCTCAGAGTCCTCACCCCATCCCTATGCAGCGCTCCACTTTCATCTCCCCATGTGGATCTCTCTCACACCCTTCTCTTCCCCCGCCCAGTGCTCCACATTGTCCTCTTTCTTATTGGTGTCGTGCTCTCCCTCTGGCCGGCACTCAACGTTGCGATTTCTCACCTATGCACTTGTCTCCTGCCCACCCCCCATGTTGCTTCGCCCACTCCCTGACCCAACCTGCTTCCCCATTCTTTTTTTTTTTTTTCTTTCGATTGAGCACCTTTGTGCTAAAAGTAAAAACAAATCACTTTTCGTGCTGCTTTTACCAATCTAACATATCCACCACTCAAAATACTTTCAAATTTCACTATACTAATTCACCACTAACCCACTAATCCTTTATGGGTTCTGTAGTGGCACTGGAGAATAAAGCGCTTCAACACCCCAACAGGGGTAGCAAGCGCTATATAAATGCAAACCTTTTTACCCTCTTCTATCCCTCCACTATCCATTTCAATCCAAATAATTACCTAGCATAGCCACCACTCAAATTACTTTAATATTTCACTGTACTAATTCACCACTAATCCTTTATGGGTTTTGGAGTAGCATGCTACTCGCCAAAAAAGTGATTAAACGCCTCTCCCTAATCCGGGGTAGTAAGTGCTATATAAAGCAATTACCACACAATAAAATATTGGTAAATAAAAAAAAGTACTCTTCATTTTGTAGGCATGCATATAGGCATGCTCCTGCAAAATGACGCAGTTGGCTTCATAATGGTGTATATATGTACAGCGGTAATACTCAAAGTAGGGGCCACCTGTACCCCTCTTGACCTTTTACATACTGGTGAACAGCAGTGTGAGCTGCTGTTCAGTTGCTGAGCACTATTATCCAGAAAAAAATGTTTAACCTGCAAAGAAATGCTTGTCCGTTTAAAAAAAAAAAATGTAAGTCCTCCTCACACAATCTCTGACCCACCCAGACCCCTACCACCACACCTCTTGCATCAGTGCGGCCCTCTGTCACACCACAGACCGTACTTTGATTCTCCCGTGCAAATGTTTGTGAGTACCCCTGCTGTGCAGCATGACTAAATATCACTATCTTAGAAAGTTGATACCTTTTTGGCTTTGCCAAAGCTGTTTTTTTAGATACACCCTTTGCACTGCAAGTCCATTTGCTTGTACTCAGTCAGACTGATTTCAGTACTGAACAGTAAGTAACAATAATTTTAGGCTGCTGAAAATCACATTAGTGGGCTGTTTCTATCTCCCTTTAAAATACCTGCTGTAAATGTCCTTGTTTGCTTATGGCACGTTATGATCCCATGAGCTGAGCGAACAGCTGTTCCAATACTCAAGCATTCTTTTTGTCACGCTTCGTTACCCATTCCTCCGATCCATCTCTTTGTCCCACTTCTTTACCCATTCCTCAGATCCATCTCTTTGTCACACTTCTTTACCCATTCCTCAGATCCATCTCTTTGTCACACTTCTTTACCCATTCCTCAGATTCATCTATTTGTCACACTTCTTTACCCATTCCTCAGATCCATCTTTGTCGTACTTCTTTACATTCCTCAGATCCATCTCTGTCACACTTCTTTACCCATTCCTCAGATCCATCTTTGTCGTACTTCTTTACATTCCTCAGATCCATCTCTGTCACACTTCTTTACCCATTCCTCAGATCCATCTTTGTCGTACTTCTTTACATTCCTCAGATCCACCTGTCACACTTTACCCATTCCTCAGATCCATCCATTTGTCACACTTCTTTACACATTCCTCAGATCCATCCCTCTGTCACACTTCTTTACCCATTCCTCAGATCCATCTCTTTGTCACACTTCTTTACAGATTCCTCAGATCCATCTCTTTGTCACACTTCTTTACTCATTCCTCAGATCCTTCTCTTTGTCACACTTCTTTACTCATTCCTCAGATCCATCTTTGTCACACTTCTTTACCCATTCCTCAGATCCATCTTTGTCACACTTCTTTACCCATTCCTCAGATCCATCTTTGTCACACTTCTTTACCCATTCCTCAGATCCATCTTTGTCACACTTCTTTACCCATTCCTCAGATCCATCTTTGTCACACTTCTTTACCCATTCCTCAGATCCATCTTTGTCACACTTCTTTACCCATTCCTCTGATCCCTCTCTTTGTCACACTTCTTTACCCATTCCTCTGACCCCTCTTTGTCACACTTCTTTACCCATTCCTCCGATCCATCTCTTTGTCCCACTTCTTTACCCATTCCTCAGATCCATCTCTTTGTCACACTTCTTTACCCATTCCTCAGATTCATCTATTTGTCACACTTCTTTACCCATTCCTCAGATCCATCTTTGTCGTACTTCTTTACATTCCTCAGATCCATCTCTGTCACACTTCTTTACCCATTCCTCAGATCCATCTTTGTCGTACTTCTTTACATTCCTCAGATCCACCTGTCACACTTTACCCATTCCTCAGATCCATCCATTTGTCACACTTCTTTACACATTCCTCAGATCCATCCCTCTGTCACACTTCTTTACCCATTCCTCAGATCCATCTTTGTCACACTTCTTTACAGATTCCTCAGATCCATCTCTTTGTCACACTTCTTTACTCATTCCTCAGATCCTTCTTTGTCACACTTCTTTACTCATTCCTCAGATCCATCTCTTTGTCACACTTCTTTACCCATTCCTCAGATCCATCTCTTTGTCACACTTCTTTACCCATTCCTCAGATTCATCTATTTGTCACACTTCTTTACCCATTCCTCAGATCCATCTTTGTCGTACTTCTTTACATTCCTCAGATCCATCTCTGTCACACTTCTTTACCCATTCCTCAGATCCATCTTTGTCGTACTTCTTTACATTCCTCAGATCCATCTCTGTCACACTTCTTTACCCATTCCTCAGATCCATCTTTGTCGTACTTCTTTACATTCCTCAGATCCACCTGTCACACTTTACCCATTCCTCAGATCCATCCATTTGTCACACTTCTTTACACATTCCTCAGATCCATCCCTCTGTCACACTTCTTTACCCATTCCTCAGATCCATCTTTGTCACACTTCTTTACAGATTCCTCAGATCCATCTCTTTGTCACACTTCTTTACTCATTCCTCAGATCCTTCTTTGTCACACTTCTTTACTCATTCCTCAGATCCATCTTTGTCACACTTCTTTACCCATTCCTCAGATCCATCTGTGTCACACTTCTTTACCCATTCCTCAGATCCATCTTTGTCACACTTCTTTACCCATTCCTCAGATCCATCTTTGTCACACTTCTTTACCCATTCCTCAGATCCATCTTTGTCACACTTCTTTACCCATTCCTCAGATCCATCTTTGTCACACTTCTTTACCCATTCCTCAGATCCATCTCTTTGTCACACTTCTTTACCCATTCCTCAGATCCATCTTTGTCACACTTCTTTACCCATTCCTCAGATCCATCTTTGTCACACTTCTTTACCCATTCCTCAGATCCATCTCTTTGTCACACTTCTTTACCCATTCCTCAGATCCATCTTTGTCACACTTCTTTACCCATTCCTCAGATCCATCTCTTTGTCACACTTCTTTACCCATTCCTCAGATCCATCTTTGTCACACTTCTTTACAGATTCCTCAGATCCATCTCTTTGTCACACTTCTTTACTCATTCCTCAGATCCTTCTTTGTCACACTTCTTTACCCATTCCTCAGATCCATCTCTTTGTCACACTTCTTTACCCATTCCTCAGATCCATCTTTGTCACACTTCTTTACCCATTCCTCAGATCCATCTTTGTCACACTTCTTTACCCATTCCTCAGATCCATCTTTGTCACACTTCTTTACCCATTCCTCAGATTCATCTTTGTCGTACTTCTTTACACATTCCTCAGATCATTTCTTTGTCACACTTCTTTACCCATTCCTCAGATCATTTCTCTGTCACACTTCTTTACCCATTCCTCATATCCATCTCTATCACACTTCTTTATCCATTCCTCTGACCCCTCTCGTTGTCACACTTCATTACCCATTCCTCTGATCCCTCTCTTTGTCACACTTCTTTACCCATTCCTCCGACCCCTCTCTTTGTCACACTTCTTTACCCATTCCTCTGATCCCTCTCTTTGTCACACTTCTTTACCCATTCCTCTGATCCCTCTCTTTGTCACACTTCTTTACCCATTCCTCTGACCCCTCTCTTTGTCACACTTCTTTACCCATTCCTCTGACCCCTCTCTTTGTCACACTTCTTTACCCATTCCTCTGATCCCTCTCTTTGTCACACTTCTTCTTTACCCATTGCTCAGATCCCTCTCTCTCGGGTGCCAGTATATCCTGACATACTAACCTACTACAGTGCTCGACCAAACGTCAAGAGTCCTCAAGGGCCGCAGAAGAACATTGTAACCACCCAGCTCGAGAGTCCAGCCATATGATCAGCGTTTTTTCCCCTTTAATTGGCTTTTCTTTTTTTCTTTTTTATTGAAGAACATTGGAATACAGCAGTGAATGGAAGAAACTACAAAATTGAGACTATTTAATCCGTTAGCCACCATAACAACAGGGAGAGAACATAGACCGTTTTCAGAGTTGGCCATAAAATACATATAGACCTAGCATAGCATGTTCATTAACATCTGTATAGTGTGTGAGGGCAGCATTCAAAGGGCCGAGGGTGTTGCAAGCTGCAAAGAAAAGGATGCGAACAGTTGGACGCAAACTTTTAAGGCAGAATTCTGAGGAAGAGCACAAAAATGTAAACATGTCTCCCATCCAAACAATCTCGTCTCCACGCCATGCACATGCGTCTGTTCGGAAATGTCTTTTTCTTTAGACTGCTCTATTTTTACCGCTGCTGTAACTTTTCACGTTTCACTTTTTTGTAAGCAAGTCGACTTTCTTGAACTTATTCTATCAGAGAGAGCCTGTCTGTATCTCTGTGCTTTCCCGCCATTCATCAACTCTTTTTTAAAATGGGCGCATCAGACCTTCTTCCTAATACTGCATAGTGACTGGGTTATGTATATAGCGTAGGCCTGAGCTGGATTGACTTTGCGTTTGGAAGTAGTGACTGAACAAGTGCTCAGGAAAGTTTAGTTTTTACCTTTTTCTTGAAGGAAAGATCCGGGTTCAATGGAAGCTCTATGGTGTGTGTCCCTGGACTGTGAAGTGTCTGCTTTCTTCCAAGCTGCACTTATGCTTTGCAGCAGGTTCCATACAATGAGCGCTAGCACTGTTTTTCCCCTTGCTTATTTATGGTGGTTCCCTCTTTCCCCATGGAACTGTAGTGAGGCAGAAAGTCTAGAACACGACTGAGCGGGCAGGAGACGGTGAAGGTGGATTTCCACAGCTTCTGTCTCTCTGCTGTTTTTACTTCTGTTATGTCAGTGTTTTATAAAGCACAGCGCATACAGCCAGAGCAGTCGTCTACCGTTGATCTGGAGCACACCTCTAGAAAGGATGGAGAGTGTAGTGCGTATGTAAAGGTGCACATGGACCCACGGCCCCACGGCCCCGGAAGGAAGCTAGCTGGGATAAACCTTCCCGCTTGTTTGAATAGCGCCGCGTTATCGATTCCGTTTGTGGGGCGGCTTTCACACGTGCAGCTGCACACACCGTGAGGTTTAGTCGGTTTTATCATTGGTGCGGCAGGTGCAGCGCGCCGGGGCCCACTAAACCCTGATTCTTGCTGGATTGTATTGTTCAAACAGCAGCCAGTAGTAGAAAAATAGCTGTCACACTGAGACAGCGGACTCTCACGCACAGTTCCCATTGTGACTGCACAACACACGTCCAGGGTAGTTAAAGTGCCCCGCAGACCCTACGTTGGCTCAGCAGCTGCTATTGGAGAATCCAGATCTTGTCCCAAAGCCAGCCAAGAGCATACAAATACCAATTCCGGGGCTTGGGCGTGGTGGAGGCATTCTCTTTCTACCCGCCGCATGCTTCGCCTCCTATAATTGATGAGGTATGTCCGGTGAGGCAGGGCGTGCCCAGAGTCGGACTGTCACGGAAAATAGGCCAAGGCACCAAAGTGGCTCCCATTAGTGAATTAGAAAGCTATAAAAGTGACCCGTGTTTGCAAATTGGGGCAGTTTTTAACTTGAAAAGGTACGCTGTATAAGTAGTTTGCAAGGTAAGGAAGACTGCATGGATTTGAACTTGTCGCAGGCAATGTTTGTTGCAATATCTGGGAAATCAACAATACAAATCAGCCCAGCAGACCATGAAACTTGCTCACAAAACCCCCCAGAACTGACCCACACACTGACCTGTCAGGCTCTGCCTGAATGACCTACAGGCCCCTCTGACCCTGGGTGTGTTGTGCCTGCTAGGTACCCTGGGTGTGTTGTGCCTGCTAGGTGAGTCCTGACTCGTTGGACCTGCTTCCCGGTCCTTTCCTTCCAGGCGGCGGCCCTACCCTACCGGTTCTTGCTGCACTGCAAGTGCCAGATAGCCCTCTCTTTTAGGGCTCGTCTGACACGGCGCGCGCACGGTCACTGCAAGATTGTCCGTAAACAAAAAAAACTTGGAGGGGTCTTGGAGCCAGGCCATTGCTTGGCTTCGACATCACTCTAATTTCCTTGCTTCTAACTGGACAGCATCTCCCTTTTTTCTTTATCTTCCTCTGTCATTTGTGAAGCATGGACCAGGTACCGATTAAATACTTTATAAATGTGCTTCCGCTTCTTGTTCTCAGATTAATGTCCTTTTTTTGCATTTGGTCGCTTTGCGTTGTCTCTGCTTGTTTCCCAGTGCTTCGTTTCTCTTCTGCGTTTTGCGTGCCCATTGAAGTTGATTACCCGTTGTTACTGCCCTGTCCCCCCTACTCTCAAGCTTCACTCTTTGTGAGACCACTTGCAAAGTTCCTGCTGCAGAGATGTGTGTGCAACATGCCACTCAAGCTTTACTTATGAGCCATTGCAGAGATCTGAATGTAGGATGCAGGTCAAGGACTTCACAGCCCATAAAACAGTTTACAGGGTTGCTGTACCCGTTGCAAAGTTCTTTGTACAATATACAGACCATGAGCTCCACTCCACTCCCCACTGCAGGGATAATATCTGTGTAAAATGAAGATACTAGCTTCACTCGAGGAAGAGGTGTGGCGCCGCGGCCAGGGCGACTGACGCTGGAATCTGGGGACCACGGTTCGATCCCCGGCTCCGGCGGCAGGTTAGCCCAGCACCATGTGACTCTGGGCAATAGCTCGCTTAATCTTCCCGACGGCCCCCCAGCGCCTAGAGACCCTTACGGGTGATTGTGCGCTTTACAAATGTGGACTTTACTTTACTTTACTCCTTGATGCAGCTTATTGGGTTACTATACATACTGCAGAGATGCATGGGAGTCTCCCTGCACAGCAGGTCCTGGCATTACCATACCCCCTGCAGAAATCTGTGTACAACACGAAGACAATTAACTTTATTCTTGCGAGGCAGCTTAGGAGGTTACTGTGAACGCCGTAGAGCAGTATGTACCCTTAGGCAACCGGCTCAAGCCCTAATACGGCCTCTCCACCGGTTACAGTGCTGACTGCAGAGATCTGAATGCATTATTCAGATAAGAAGCTCAAATACGAATAAAATAAGCTCTTGGGGATCTGTGTGCAATCTGCAGACCACAGGCACTGCGTAAAAGCGCTCTAGTCAAAGAAATATCTCAGGTCACATTTCACTAATCTCAGCGGGCAGGGCACAAGGCAAAGGTACATGCAGATAGACTGTTTCTATTCTACCCACTCTTTTCACAGGGTGGGACGCTGTCTCCCCTGCCAAGAAGTTGAGCTCCACAGATCTATGCTAAACTGTAATTTTCAGACACCGGGACACATTCAGCAGTGCCAGCACATTGCCTGCTTTTATTCAGAGCTGCACCTTGCAGGCGGAGAGGAGGCTTTATTATTTCCAATTCCAGCTGAGCCCAAAACATAGGCTGAAGTTAAGGTGCTATCTGGCCTCCTTTTGGTTGAGTACCCTGGCTAGGTTCTATCTGAAACCTCACTGGAAAAGCAGTGGAGGGGAAACAAAGGCACACAGGTTATTACTTGACAGGTACTTAAGAGAGGCATGCTTTTGTTCGGTCCAGTGATACTCAAAGTATAGCCCTGGGGCTGTATGTGGCCCTCCTAGCCATTACATGTGGCCCTGGTTGAAGAGCAGCGGTAGGTAGGCTGCTGTTTATTTTATCAAAGCACTAACATTCATAAAGATAATAAATGAATGGCAAGCATTTATATACAGGTGAACTGGAATAAAGAAAAAAGACGCACAGAAGGTGTACTGTGCCACTTAGCTTTTAGAACACCTTGATTTTTAAAGTCATCTTGCAACAAACATGTCAAATATGATAAAGTCCCTTTAAAGTAAAAAAAAAAGTGTATTTTCATTAACGTGCAGAAGCATTTCACCTTAGTGCTTCGGATGTGAATCATTGACATTTTTTTAAATTGAGTTTTTAAACATGAATTTAGAAACATTCATGCCTTCCCCCTACTAATTTCTTCACATATTGCAAGGCACCAGGCTGGTTCGGCCTGATAAACCGTCATCTTCGTTTTTTGGGTGGTTATTTTTTTGTTCAATGCAAGAAATACCTCGTACATTCTCACCTTACTTCAGGTTGTACAGACAAACTGGACCAGTGCTAGGTCCGCCCTCCAGTTAACGAGCATTCCTTTCCATACGATAAGCTCCTTTTAAAAGCATTAGATACCCGCTGGCTCCTCCGCAAGTGATCAGAGACTGATAATGTCAAAGGGAAAATGTTCACATCTTTAATAGGCGTTGGAGCTTGCAACACACTGCATGTTAAATGGTTGTTTGTGGGCATGACTGGAGTCTTCTGCTCTTCATTTGTTGGGTCAGGCTACAGATCGCTATAGATTTCTGAGGAGACTCCAATGCCACCGCCACACACTGAACAAAAAAAGGGGCTTTGGGGAATTTCGTGGATAGTTTTATTTTGCAGCACTTGGCGCTTGAAGCTGTCTGGGGATAAAGTAGTTACCTTTTAAATCTAATTTCCATTTGTAACCTGTATTTTTGTTCTTTTTGTCTACTGTTTTCAACAACGGCAACACCTCGTTTTTCGAAGACTATCATAATTTTAAATAGCTCGTAGCAGACCTTTTACGTCCTCACACGCCGAGGCACGGAAGCAAAACCAGCACTGGCCGTACCAGTAGGTCGGGCTTTAATGTTATGATGCATCCAAAAATATGCATGTAGAGGTGACTATGTCTGGGTTTGCAAGAGTTTGCGTTTTAAAGCCATATCAAGTGGAATTGTTAGCACTTTGCCAAGTGCGGAGAATCGGGACGCGCGCACTTAGGACCTGGCACCGCCGGGCCTCGCCCCGTAGTCATTGGTGGTTGGGCGGCCGGGCGGCCCAATTGGCAGCCGGCCGGCCCCCCCGTTCACTTCCGGGTCATGGGTGATGACGCATATCCGGAGTGGTAGGGGGTGGAGACCTTTGGCCTATTTAGGGTCAACTCCCTGGGACCAGGGTCTCTGTTCCCGCTACCACTCCAGGATAGCTATTGCCCCATGGCCTTCACCGCGATCGAGGACCGGCCTTGAAAACTCCCACCCACCCGTCTCTTAGAATAGTGGTTTGAGGGGGCGTTGTTGCGAAAAAGAGACCTGCGATCAGTAAACAGTGATTAACGCAATGGATGGGAGGCCGCCTGGCGGACTCCATAGGCCAGCTCTGAGGGGGGATATGGTAAGCTCTCCGCTGGGAGGAAGTCGCCACCGGCTGGGGAGGCTATGGCGACAGATTTCGAGCCTCCTGGGCGTCCCAGGGCAGCCTCGGTGGTAGAGGGGTGGGCCCTGGTAATGACGGACAAGGAGCAGGGGTGCGGGCCCACCACTCTAAGGGGCAGGTGCGCGGCACCTGGCGTAGGTTACCCAGTTGCGAGATGCGAGCCAAATGGGGCTCCTCCCTTAGGGCTGGGGAACGGGAGAAGATTTTGAAAATGTGATTATGAATATCAGATATGCATGTTATTTGCTTGTCATGTTTATACAGTGTTGTGATTAAACATGGCCTTTTTACCCCACCTGAATCTCCTGTTGATTTCAATGTGGGCTTATTGCATGTCTGTGTCAGGTTGATGGGAGGCGGGGCAGAACTGGAGGGTACGGGTCCTAAAGCTATTTGAGAGTAATGACACTTTTGCAGGGCACTGGGTAGGTAGCCAGTTAAGTGTAACAAAAGGCTCGAGGTCATTCAGAAGCCTATGTAACACTGCAATTTGCTTTCTTTTAGTGGCACTGTAAACACAAGCATGGACAAAGACGATCATTTTGCATTCCATATAGCGGGCCGGTTTCCTCATGTAGCTATAAGACTTATAGAGCACATACAATGTTGGCACCAGCGCATGACCAAAGTAAAATAATTCTCCCCTAGGTTAAAGTGATATCTAATTACCATCCATTCACTTTACTGTAAGATTATATTAATCCACTTTGTGACGCCAATGTAGCTATGTATTCGAAAACACTAAATACAAACTACATCAAATTCAAAAACGATCAATTGAATACTTATTCCTTTTTTTATTTTATTTTTTTTAATCATCCTATAATTAATTGGAGACAGCATTTTAAAAAATCACGTAAAATCAAACCACATGTAACTAGGAAGAAATATTAAAACTAGCTCTTATTTTGCATTTTTATGATTGTACACGTCCGACATATGTAACTGTCTAATTATGAGGTAATCACTCATATGCAATTGTGGAGTGGAGAGTGAGTAAGTGGTGGAGTGACAGTGGTGGAGTGACAGTGGTGGAGTGACAGTGGTGGAGTGACAGTGGTGGAGTGACAGTGGGAGTGAGAATGAATAAGAGTTAATGAGAATGGGTGAGTGTGAGAATGAGTGAGCGGTAAGTTAGTGCAAGACAGAGCGGGAGTAAGTATGAGTGAATTGTGAGTGAATGAGTGAATCTTAGTAAGAATCAGTGAGGGTGTGTGTAAATGAGTCGGAACGAGTGAATGAAACTAAAATGGAGTGCGAGTGAGTGAGAATTTGGTATAATGTCTCCCTTTAGCCATAGCATACTGAAAATAATTCTTGCCTTACAGAGACACCCATGACAAAATACTGGCACTTGCCAACTAGAGTCACTTTCTAACAAGAACATGCCTTACTTGACATATGGTACATCCAGGACAAAAGGCTGGCACTGGCCCACTGGTGGTAATTATTGACCTATTGGGCACCAACGGTAAAGTACTGGCATACTAGAGCTATTTCTCGACATGCGGAGCACCCATGGCAAAATGGTAGTGCTAGCCCATTGGAGGAGATTCTTGGCATAAAGGAAGATACCTGTAACATATCGGAGTGGGGAAACCATAGCTAAATGTTATCTCTAACATTGAAAAAGTTAATTTTGACTTACGGGTCAAACATGGTCATGGTTAACTCTGTCCCGGTTAAGGAGATCAAATAAATACATTTACAATCAACTTGCATCATAACGTAATTTCGGTAGGTATCTGGCTCTTTATACAGTATAATAAAGGTATACTGTGCAAAGAGTCCAATTATCCCATATGTGAACAGTGACTTACCCTAGCAATCCGGAGGTTCTCTCTTTGGGGGTAGTGTGGTTGAGCGGCCTTAAGCTCATCAGACAGGAGTGTTCGACATTTGATGCATACACACAGTCAATAAATAATGCTCATGACTTAAGAAGATCCACACCATAAAAATCAGGTAAGTACGTTTTGAATTATGAATTTTAACTTTTTTTAAGAATGGACACTTAGTGCAATTTCTGAATTGGTAATGTTATCCTATGGAAGAAAGACATACACTGCATACAGGTACTTTACAGCGACTTACAAGACAAGTCTACTGGACTTGAGGTAAGTAAGAGGCAAGGTCTAAGGCAGCACCAACAGGTCACTTCGGGCGGCACTGGGGTGGCCGGGTGCAGAGATGCTTGTCCGAGTCAGGTGCTCGATGTTAATCTGTGGGGGTAAAAACATGTACTGCATTCGGGCATTTCACAGTGACGTACGAGAGCAATCTCCTGGACTTAAGGTGAGTATGGGGGCAAGGTCCAAGGCCACACCAACAGGTCACCTCTGGTGGCTCTAGGGCGTCCAGGTACAGAGGTGTGTTACAGCGTTGGGTGTCCTATTCACTTTAATTGGGAATGGTCCGGTTACAAAGAGGCTGAAAACTGGGACTGGGAGACCAGTAAGGCTGAACCAACAAGGGTTCGGGTCTCACAATGCTCGGGAGCATGGGGGACACCTTCGGTCCTCTTCTCCTCGGACTAAGGCAACAGGATGCAGAGGTGTTCTGAGGTGTTGTGTTTTCGTCACCAGAGATACTCACTGTAGAGGGGGCATGCACAAAGAGTCTGCAAGTGGGGTTGGTGAGTCCACTGTGGGCGAACCCAAGGTGGGCTTTGTTTCTGGAGGGTCGAGAGACCTGGCTGGGACTGTTGGCCCACTTCAACTCGGGCTAGGGGGGCACGGACACAGTGGTGCTTTCCGGTGTCTGGTTTGTGGTGGTCCATAGTCCTTACAGTTCTTTTGGAGTGCCTGCAGGATTCAGGGTAGCAGCTTCGCTACTCCACTGTAGTTCCTGGGTCTTTGTTGAAAGCAGGCAGTCCTCCCAGGCCTTTGGGGGCACAGCAGCTTTGGGACGAGATTACTTTGGTGCAAGTTTGTCGGGAACAGCCGGCAGGGTTGGCGCCAAGTCAGTTGCTTCTCCACAGTCCTTGCTTCTCACTTCTGTTCAGTGTCCTTCTTAGTTCAGTGGGTATCTGATTTCCTGGTGCCAGGGCCTCCCCATAATACTAGATTTAGGGCCGTCAGGGGAGTTTAGGTTAGTAGTCAATGGGCTACTTACTCCTGGGCTCACTACGGCCCCATATGACCACTTCCTGTGGATAGTGGGCATAGCCCTGTCCCA